>NC_051854.1:45966869-48533000 GCF_905115235.1 Hermetia illucens | reverse complement strand
TTGAAAATATTAAAAAAAATGTATTCTAAGTTTGAAAGTTGCTTTGCTTTCTCTTTCCTAATAACATTTCTATAAATGAATACATAATATGCACAGTTTTGGTTTTACACTGAAATATTGATAATAAATACTAGTAATACACTGACATTGATATTTCACTGTTATTTATTTTCCTTCCAACTTTTTTGATATTTTTCTCACTGTACTTCAATATATAAATAGTCAATATAAAATTTCGCGACTCTATTGTTTCCACAATAAATGAATTTAAAAAAATGTGAATTGCATTCAATTGCGATTATATGAATTTTATATAATATTATGGAATATGATATTGCATATGTGGTAGTTTATATCTAACGTTTCTATCGATTTGTATTGTTTCTATTGCAGACTTGCTTGGATCTTCTCGATCCATTCCTGAGCTAAAGCTGCATTAAGAGCATAGAAATTGTACGTTCGACGACTTGTTTTAAGCTGTAAATAAAAGTAAATATTAGTTGAAAACGCCATTGTCGTCATCGATCTTTGCTTACATCAAAAAATGCTTTTTCATCTACTTTTTTCGTCCCAACAGCAGCTGGTGGCGCTGGAGTCACTGACTGGACATCTACGAGATCTGGGGATGGAAACAAAATTATAGATTTTTTTAGATCAATGATTTGCTTTCTAAAGTCCCAGCTTTCCACATCTGTAACACTCACCAACAAATCCTTTGCAGTTCGAGTCTTCTACAGCATCGTAATAACGCAGCTGATGTTTGATTGAATCAAGTACAAACCATCGTTGCTTCCATCCTTTCAGCAATGCCCCCCGTTTGTAGAGGTGGCTACAAATGAGAAAACTACGTTACGAAAAGATTGACTACGAAAAAAATAAGTAAACAAACCCTTCGTGCGTTCGATTTTCTGCCACATTACTGCTGAATTGTTCATAAAAATGTTGATTGGATGTTTGCCCTGTAGTTGCGCTTGAAGCTATGCTACCATTGTCACCTTGTGACCTAGTTAATGTTGGCGGCACACCCTCGACTGATTTGTACTTTGTACAATTCTTCGGAACCGAATCGGCACATTTTTCATGATACGAATTTCCACAATCCATGCATCGAATGCCAATAGGACCCCAAAGTAATTTATCGCAATGGTTGCAATTGGTTGGCGTTGTGTATGAATGCTTCTCGAAACGATGTGGATGCGAGAAACTTTCTTGGTGGTAGCCCGCTAACCGCCCCCTCATTAATATCTCCAGGGTGGATCGTTTATGTAGTAATCGTCCATGAGATCTGACCAGAGCACTACTGAACGAGGAGTGTCGAGCGAGGGAATCTGAATGCGGCAGTTCAAGTTTGTCCCATACTTGCCTCCATTTCTGTGGTAGCAATCCGCGTTCAGCTTCTGCTTGCTTCAGTTCATCTAACAATCTAGTAAATGCATTCGGATCACATTTTTCTATGCTATCGTAACCTACTGCCACCACTTTCCTTTTCGGTTGCTTCTCATTGTATTCTGCTTCGTCTTCTAAGCTATCGTTCCCGACGAGTTCAGGATCGTACGGTGGACCTTGTGCTAATTCCTCATCGATATAAAATCGCCACAGTTCCAAAACGGCAACCGAGCTCTGAGGTCTCAACACTAAACGATCTGGGTCCGGGGAATACATAAAATTAAAAAATATTGGCGATTTTGCATTCTGTCGCTCGATATAATCAAAAACAGAATGTCCAATCTTTTGAGCATTTGTACTCGAATTACGCAGTCCTCCCGGGTAGATATCATCATCCGATCCAGTTCCAGTCTCCACAACGTGTCGAGAATTTAACGACCCACGCTTATCTTCTATGGTTGCTATTCCTAAGTCGAAACGTTCTAGTTCACAGTCAAATAGAAATGTGCGGAAACGACAAGATACACTATGATATGCTAAAAAGCGTAGATAAAATTCATTAAATTCGAACGCAAGCGGAAATTGCGTTTGGATTTGGAAAACAGCATCTAGAAATTGAAGAAAAGTTGGAGCGAATGGAGAACTTGAGCTACTGTTCGGTTTGAGGTTGCTTCTGTGCGCAAAGCGGTGTCCGAAAGCCAGCCACTCCTTTTCAATCAGAACACGGAATCCTTCGATTGTTCTATAGTACGGATCCAAACATAGTTGCGCTAGAGATGACACCTGTGCCGTAACATCCCATCCATCTTCAAATGCTAAGGTAACGCTGGATCCTTGCAAGTCGATAAGATCAACTACTGCTCCTGATAGCTGTAAAAGCCCACGTATTTGTTGCAGCCAATCTGATTGTTCCAGCAGCTTCGCAAAACTTTGATCTGGTTCTGTGCTTAACGACGATGGAAGACAAGCGCGCATTAGCTTCTTAAATGCAATTCTGGAGTGTCGAATGTCTGTATAGTCGACAGGAATGAATTCCGCACCCAACTCAGATAGTCTGGCGGACTTCGATTGAGATTTCTCGCCTAATATATACATCGGTACTCGGTGGAAGACATATTGATGATTATCACGTTCATCTCGTCCTATATTTTGACTACTATTCGGTTTCAGTGACCCCCATTTGCTACTTTTTGCTCCTGAAGGTCGACCCGTGAAATTCGAGAAAGACTTGACAGTATGGAACCCGGTGTTTGATTTTCTACTGACATCTGGTGTTAACGTCGATAAATCCGATCTAACCGACAACTGATGGTCATCTGCAGCCAACAGAAGAGAATTTATCGACAATGTAGAATCTGAGAGACCAAAAGGATTACGCATCGTCATCGTGTTAGGCATACTATCTATCACAGCAATCAAATATCTGTCCTGATCCTGATGCCCAGTCGAATCAGTTGAAGTATTTGTGGATCCTGGATGACCCTTAAGCATTCCAATAACACCTTTCGGATACGGAACGGCACCTCGTAGTAATATTGCACCCGATCTGTGCCGCCATGTTGCCAACGGAATTCTTTGGTTCTTATAGCAGCGACTCAAACTTTTCAACGACTCATCTGACATTTGATTGGGGGAAACGATGATCGCAGAGTATGTTCGACAGAGACTGTAGTTGCAGTTTACAGTTGAAATGCGAAAACCCGAATGACTATCGCCAAATCCCAGCCGCTGCCAGTCTTTCACGTAGCTTCTTTCCTTTAGTCTTTCAATATCCTTGAGGGTAACACGAGGCATTGTATCGGCATTTTCATCGGAACCTTCCTCGTATTCGTTCATATCATTGGAAGCTGCGTCGTCGAAGTCGATACCAGATAGAACATATTTCCGTTTCGTCGTGCCCTTCTTATTGAACCCTGCCTTTTTCGCTGTTCGAAGGAGCGTTTTCTTTGCGAAACCTTTCAGAGTTGCGTTCTTTTCTTTAGTTTTGTGTAAAGGAGTGTGCGCCACAATACCATGTGAAACAAACGCAAAATGGCCTAATTCGTTCGCAGGATGGCGAGCTTTATTCAACAACTTCCTGAACGCTTCAATAGTTTCGATAGTCACCTCTTCATCAAAAGCGATTTTGATCAGTTGAAACGTACATGAGCGCAACTGCAATCCTTCTGGAATAGTTTGATCCAAATGGCCCAGATAAATATCAGATATTCGTTTTTCCTTTGTTAATGATGAAACTGGAAACGCTCGGACAATACTTTGTTCGCAAGCTAATTGATCGCATGGCGATCCTCGAAAAACTACTCTATAATTTGTTAAGAATACAGCCCCCTCGGCTGGTAGTAACACACTTGGACTGTCGTCCCGTCCATCAGGTACCAAATAAACTCTCAGTGGTTCGCCCAATATTTCCTCACCAGTCAATAGACTTGGACTCTGGATTTTAGGTTTTTGAACGGGTGGAATACGTTTTGATTCTCGCGCTACCGCCTCCAACGTTTCTATGTGCATATGTACAACACCTGGAACCATTGTGTGCAAATTGCGCACATGCTCTGCTGTAACGCTTCCTTCAGTGCACACTCGATCGATGAAACGGCAAACCATTTTTGCGACAGCATTGCCGGTTTCACCGGGATCACTTTCCTCAAATCCTTCATCGGAATGTTCACTGTGACTTCGAGATTCCACGACGCTAAGAGAGGAAGAGAAGATAAATTATTATAGATACGATGAAGGCGTTGTTTGTGAGCTAAAAGCAAAAAAGAAAACAATGTGGCCTAAAATCTTAATTATTGTGATTGATAGGAACAAGACGGAAGCTTCATGGAAGTGAAAAAAACGAATTTTGTGAATTATTATTCACAAAATGATATCGACCGATAAATGCCATTGCACGTAGCAGCGCAGATGACATGTCAAAGGAATGCAGATAATACGATGCAGAGAGCCACAGCAACAAGGAGTATGGAGCTAACGAGTGGACCTAAATTGCAAACTGTGCAAAGCAAAGGAGGGTGTAGATCATCGGCACATTACAGGCAGCAGCAGATGTCCAGAGGAAGAGGAGGTTGACAGAAATGGACCTCAACCACTTCACAGGCTCTACTTTTGCAAACCATTTGCGAGAAAGGTATCAATTAGTGAGCCATCATCATCGACATTGAAAAGCTCATCAGCCGCGTCTGGTCGGCTATGTAGATGATGTGGCGGCGCTTGTAGATGGACGTACTATCGAACAGGCGCAAAGCAGACTCGGCATATTGATGCGACAGGTAAGCGGATGGAGGACTATTCATGGTTTCAACCTTGCACTGAAAAAAAACGAAGTAGTCATCCAGACTAAAAAGAGAATTCTGACTCTGCGTCTTATATCGTTCGGCGAGTCGATAATGGAGTCGAAACCAGCGATAAAGTACTTCGAGTTGACTCTTGACTTAAAGATGAGCCAATCAAAGTAGCAGCGAACAAGGCTGCAGCTGGAGTTTCGGCGTTAAGTAGGCTAATGGCAAACATTAGGGGTCTAGCAGGCGACGTCTCCTGATGAGTTGAACGCAGTCTGTCCAGGTAAGGAGGTATATCGTAAATGTCTCGCGAAAGCACAGAGAGGGGAAGCTTTGCGGGTGGCGTCTGCATATCGCACTGTCTATGATCCGACCGTGATGGTGATCGCAGGAGTGATCTCCGTTGTCCTTCTTGCTAAGGAGCATAAAGTCATATACAAGCGCCAGGCAGGTTGTTGCTCGTGAAGAACGGCATCGCACTCTAGATAAGTGGCAGCTCTCTTAATAATAATAATCGTTGGCGCAACAATCCATGTTGGATCAGGGCCTTGAAGTGTGTTAGAGCACTTCATTCAAGACCGTAACGGTACACTAGGAGGCAATGTGGTCAGTATTGCGCTCGCCCGAGATTATTACCCTGATTTGACTCAGGTACTCATTCACAGCTGAGTCGACTGGTGTCCGACGTCAAATCACGATACAAATTCCACTGCCACCAGCGAGATTTGAACCGCGACCTTCCGTACGACAGCCTTGCGCTCTAACCACTCAGCTATCCGGACACACAGCTCTCTTGGCAAAATAAAACTAGAGGCAGATGGACTGCGCGGCTCATCGGCATATTTCCTTACCCAATTTTTAAGTGCGCATGGAGATTTTCAGTCTTACCTGCACCAGATTGGAAAGGCGCGATCTTCGGATTGTGTGTTTTGCAATGGAATTGTGGACGATACTCATCACACTTTTTTTCTTGTGTAAGGTGGGATGGGGTTCGTCAGCAGCTCTATTTAAACACAGGGGATCTCTCTCCAGGCAACATTGTTGAAGAGATGCTGAGGAGTGCTGACGTTTGGGTCCTTCTCGTTGCTAAGAAGATAGAGCTCGACCGGTGGAGGAGCCGGATGGTAGGGGGTTTCTTAAACTGACAGTTCCCTTCCTCCTTTCTCCTGCCGTTGATGAAAGGAACTACCTGATTTGAAGGCTCCGCAAGGCGGGAGACTTCGGGGACTAGCCTGAAGTGATGTCACAAACGGTTCCAGGCTAGCTCCCTGACGATGGGGAGGTGTTTAGTTGGTAGTCCGACGACGTACCGAACCGGGAGTTCAACACTGTATGCGTAAATGTATTTGCAAAAAAAAAATCTCCACCCAACGCTACACTTAAGCGAATATGAGCAAATGTCGAGCGAGCTTTTGTTTTGGATGTGGGAAGACGTTGGCCAATAATTAAAGTAGGTGATTTTAATATGCGGGCTTTTGAAAGGAGCAGCCGGACAACGAGTGTGAGAGCACGGGTTCCGCCCGAAATAATCGCGGAATTAGACATGGTATTGAATGTTGGGATTTCATACATTTTCAGAGAAAGCGGCCAAAAAGAACTCTCACAGAGTGCGACGTGGGTTGCTGGACTGAACGGCAACGCTTCAACCGGATATACCCCTGAACGATATGATCATTGGAAGCCAACCAGATCACTCAATAGGTCACGGAAACATGCGATGTCCAGAAGATGCCTGCACCTCATTAGGCAACTTGCCAGCCGCATGTTTCTGGGCAAGGAGGCTTAGGGGGAAAACCCGGTAGCGACGGTCAACAAGAGGAACACAGACAGTTGTGAGCTGCTTAAAAGATTCGATTCGTAAAAGCAAAAGGAACTGTTTCAAACAGTTGAGAAAAGATGACGATATAAACCTTGGTGTTGGGCTTACAGTGTGTTAATGAAAAGGCTAGGGAAATCACTACAGGTGGCATATGCGGGCTTTCTGAAATAAATGGTTGCCACTCACCGCGTACGTCCACTGTATGGTGAATGCAGTAAACACGGTAGTGAGCCTGGCAAAGACGCACTCAATTCTGGTGGTTTCTGTACCGTGTTGCTACTGGATATCAAAAACGCATCCTATTTCGCCAACTGGGGTCGAATTAAAGGCTTTTTGGCCGACTTAGGTGTTATTGCATGAAAAAAGATAAGAAAAACCGAAGTGGTCTTAATAACGAACTGCAGAAAGAAAAACAAGGTGTAGATGAAAGTCGGTGGCCAGGCGGTCGTCTCTAAGCCGGCTATCAAATACCTGGGGGATAATAATTGACGCCAAACTCAACTTTAGGGAGCATCAGAGTATGGCAGCTAGTGCTATCGCTGCAGTTCCAGGAACGTTGTCGAATATCAGCCGGTTCACCGGATGATGCCTCTAAGAGTTTGCAGCGCTTTTAGAATCTTGTCAGACAAGGCAGTACTGGTGGTGGCGATCATGATGTCAGTCGACATTCTGATAAAAGAAATCAGTGTGCCATGTACCACCCCTCGTACTCGAGAAAGACGATCAAACCCGAGTCTGCAAGTGACCCATCTTAAGTGGCCCTTGCCACTAAGCCTCACCGGAGGCTATCTGGTATCGTGAAAACAGCCCTTTGAGAGCATATGTTCCAGGAGAATTCCTGGATGACATGTTCTTGGTCTGGTTATTTGTATTTGGTTCTCTTGAAGGAATTTTATGGTGGCTGTGGTTATGCCCAAATCGGAGGGAGACCTCTTTGTGGGCTCATACGTGCAGTTACGCTTCAAGTCCACCCAACTACTGGCCTATGCTGAGGATATCGACATCATGGCAAGAACCACCCGAGACGTACAAACTGCCTTCATCCAGATCGAGAGAATGAGGAAAAAGCAGACGATGATGTTTCTGCTTTTATAGTTTCACAAAAAGTGAATCAACAATAATACCATATTCAGCTTATTCTTCTTAGTATCATTATTCATATCATAAAGCCTAAAACAGAAGTTTAATACATTTTCTGGGGGCGCTGCCTAATAGACGATTGTATTTAAATATATTGCAGAAGAAAGTTTAGACGAAAATCATCCTTTCATCTGGTTTACATTTTAAAACACTTACCTGTTCGAAACGCTCGTATCATCTTCCAAATGGTAATCGGTCCGTTGAAATCTTCCTCCAACTTTCACATCCATTGGAATAAGTAACGCAACCATACGGTTGGCGTAATGAATTGCTTGACTATACAAGGTAGATTCTTCAGATATCACAAATTCCTATAAAAAAACAAAAATTACGTATTTCTCAATCGTAACTTTCCTCCACACACAAACCTGTAATTTTTCCGATTCCATAGATGGGGATAGCCTCATTTGTTCTGCAGCTATCTCCAAAGCTGACGGCTCCTGCACACGAGAAATTATTGAAGAACGGAAATCGCTCATATCCCGACTCGACGATGGGCTTAATTTGTTGGCATCGTTATACCAGGAGGATGAATTTTCTGCTGGCATCCGGGGCAAATAGAGTGCTTTAATTTGTGTCTGTACATCTTGATAGAAAGCGCCCTCCCAAAATTGTTGATTCTTCCATACAGGATGATCTTGAATGCAAGTGTAAGCAAATTGCATGACACCCGTACAAAGCTTCCGACAGAAGACTGTGGAAAGTGGAAGAAGTGAAGCAGCAACTCCGTGTTCATCCATGGAAGAATCATCTTGAAGTGCTCGATTCATTAACCTTCATAAATATTTTCATGATAATGCATTCAGAATTCTGAGTAGCCATTTACTTACTTGACAACTAAATCAAATGGTTGGTGGTCTAGCACAGCTTTATTTCCATGAACTGTTCGGGCGAGTTCCCGGCAAAGTGTTAGTCGAGCATCTCGTTGTTTCAACATACGTAAAACTGCAGGAAAACTTTTCCTTGCATCAGCGATTTTATTCTCAAATATACAATTTACACAGCTTCGCAGGACCTGTAAATGTAATCATTACTTTCCCCCATTTTTGATTTTTATAAAGCCAAATTCACCTCCAATCGTCTTGCAGTATTCAATACAATTGGACGTCCATCGGAGATGCTTTGCAAATGTGGACCCATTGGAACAATGCGAAGTGGATTGCGGATCGTTTGAAACCGTGATTGAAGATCATTCTTAGCTAAGCCCTCTTTAATAATAGCTTCAACTTGCGCTGAATCTATATGGGGCATCGGTGGCTGGTGTATTCGAGCGAATGCTCCTTCAGGTGGTCGTAAGACTTTCTGCGGGTAGACTTGTGGATTAGGGTTTTCATTTGTGTACAAAACTTGCGCTAATTCCTGTATGTGTATGTAAATCTACAAATAGGCAGATTATTAGTGCTACAAATCGTGCTAAGTCATCACTGAGCTTACCAAACCGACACTTTGAGCTTCAGATTTCAACAGATCATTCATTGAGCTATAAAGTTCATCCCAAGCATCACAGGGGCGCCATGGCGGTCCTCGTTCAGTTACAAAACCAGTAAAAAACATGCTATCCAAAACACGTGATAAAAATTCACAATCAACCAAGTCCCTGGCACCCAGGAACCCTGCTTTATGGAATGTTATAACAGGTCGTGGGTGGATTCGTATTAATGTTAAACAAGATCGGTAGCTACAAGATAATTTTCCATTTGATATTGAATGTATGTACATTTTTGTCGATGCTGAACTTACCCTTGCAGTAGTTGTGCAAACATCCTCATAAATACTGCTCTAATTTCCTTATCAATCATAGTCTGGGAACGGATCTCCTTCGGATTATTATTTATTGGGGCAAATGCTAAATCAGATTGCGCTAATTCTGGTTGTAGCACCAGAGTTAATGCAATTTGAGTAGTTTCCCATAAAGGAGATGGAAATGTGGCCACGGGAGGAGCTAAACTTTCGGGGATATATATCGAACCGCCATCAATATCCGCTATAATTACATCATAGACATCGGTGATTTCATTTTGCAATGAGCTGTGAACGCCCATGATAAATGGAGTTGGTGTCGAAAGCACTTCAATTAGAGGCGCAGGGAGAATGGGTATATAGACGTGACTGTAACTGGAAGGAAAAATGTTTCACTAAATCTTCTGTAACTCCAATTAGTTTATTTACCGAAATGGATACATAAGTGCCGTGAGCGCTCTACAACTTTCCGTCAATCGAAAATAGCTTTTCGAGTGGAAAAGAATTTTATGTTCGGTCATAACAGCACAAAACAGGAGCAACACATTTTTTATTCCTAATTTCAATAATGCCACATTTTAGCATTTTCCAAACACTTGATAAGCAAAAGTGTAAGCACATACCTAATTGTCTGAATAAAAAACTAACACAAGTTCCTGTTACCGGCAGAGAGGCAGACAACGGTGGTTGAAGCGCCTGCTTATCACTTGCTCCAATGGAAAATCTAACTTGAGGGCCTCCAGATGGTGGAACTTGAATGCAACCTAATATATTACCGATTAATGTTTCTAGAGCATATGGCAAGTTTTCAATGTACACAGTGTAGATGGTCCCCAGGCAATTCTAGAGGATGGGAATAATTTTATTTTTGCTCGGAAATTCAGAAAATTCGAATACTTACCCGAAAAGTTTCAGTGTAGTCCAACCTTGAAACTAAAACTAAACATTTAGGAGCATACATGACACTGTGGTGTGTTATTGTAGCCTGTGAGCTAAGGGACGTTATGCGTGCTGGTGTTAGGTTTTCCTCATCTTCGTCCACGGGTTTGCTGGGTGTTATCGCAACTGTCTCATTAAAGCACAAACATGCACAATAATGTCGATTTGCGTCGATATCGGTAAGAACTGAAACGAAAAACCGAGGCTCTTGTCGTTCTGTTGATAGTGCCCATCCTAGTGGCTGACAAAACTGAAAATGAAGTAAACATGATCGTATATAGCTTTCAAAATTTATGAATGACGATAGAAATGGGAAATTTTAAGCGAAAACAATTAGCGGCAATTGGGCTTATATAGAAATCTCCTGGCTACTGAGAAAATATTAGGTTGTTGCACATGAAATGGCCGATTTAGAAATCAAGTGAAGTTAGTTGCAATTTTGCTGTATCAAACCACCGCCAGCTACCGTTGTTGGTGTCGGATAATGAAATATAAAGACTCCTAAATTTGATCAAGGAGTCATTTCAGTTTTGAACATCGTTGCGATAACAGTGAAAAAAAGGAAAAAAGAATGGAAAAGAGCTAAGAACGTATACTTTTCCTATATGAGTTCAAACACGGTCATAAAGCAGCGGAGGCGACCAGGAGCATTAACAGCGCATTTAGAGCTGATACGGTAAGCGAACGAACCACACGGCGGTGATTCGAAAAATTCCGATCAGGCGACGTAAACCTTCAAAGTTGGCCACGCGTTTGCTAGTCGAATCCGACACTCGTCAGTCTGTGAGAGACATTGCAGAAAAACTGGGCGGACACTACTCGACAGTTTCCCTGCACTTGTAACAACTTGGAAAGATGAAAAAGCTCAACAAATGGGTTCCGCATGCCCTTACGACAAATTGGCAAATTTGCAGTTCTTTACTCTCCCGCAACAGAAGCGATCCCTTATTGCACAGAATAGTGACATGTGATGAAAAGTGGATATTATACGACAATCGTCGCCGATCAGCACAATGGCTAGATGTTGATGAGACACCGAAGCATATGCCGAAACCGAGCCTCCATCCGAAGAAGGTAATGGTGACTGTTTGGCGGTCTACAGCTGGAGTTATCCACTATTCTTTTTTGGCACCTGGAAAAACGATAAATGCACAGAAATACTATGCACAACTCGAGGAAATGCACCAAATATTGAGTATTCAACGGCCGAGATTGGTCAACAGAGATGGTGTGATACTCTTTGAAGACAATGCACGACCTCATGTATCCAGAACAACGGTACAAAAGTTGAACGAATTGCAGTATGAGGCGCTGCCTCATCCACGATATACGCCGGACCTTTCGCCAACCGACTACCACTTTTTTAAGCATTTGGATCATTTTTTCGCGGAAAAACAATTTAGGAACGAAGACGCTGTCAAAATTGCCTTCGACGAAGTTATCAACACCCTACAGTTGGAATTCTACGAAATTGGCATACATGCTCTTGAATCTCGCTGGGAGAAGTGTTTTGAATCGACTGGCACCTATTTTGATTAAATAAATAAATTTTTGTAAGCTTAACAGTCGTTTCAAATTCTCATCATCTTTATTTTTTTACTTTTACTTTTACGTTTTATTTGAATTAAAACTAAGATAAAAATGATATGTTCAGTTTTTTTTATAATTATTTATCACTTTATACAGCTTGGGTCGGGGACCTTGTGGCTATCCAAGTCTCATTGGAAGCCGGGAGCAACACTCGAAAGACGCTTCGTGGCATCGAGATACTTCCCAGGAGATGAAATCCGGACTCCACTGGAACATGTCGCTAAACTCGTGAAGTGCTGTGAGAAGGGAGCGTTACCACTTCTCCTCGGATGCGATACGAACGCCCATCACGAAGTCTGGGGAAGCAGCGACACCAATCGAAGAGGTGAGTACCTTCTTGAATTTACTCTTAGCAATAAGTTAGAAATATATAACTTAGGGAACACTCCGATATTTGTGATCAGCACTAGACAGGAGGTACTAGACATAACTCTAGGAAATACTCTAATGAACGCTATGGTCAGGAATTGGAGGGTGTTGGATGAGCCCTCTATGTCTGATCACAGAATATCAGATTCGACATTGAAGATAACTCTGGATTGGGAATCCTCTGCAACGCACTTGAGCAACAACATTGCCAAACTTCAAGGGGGCGTTAACATCAGGAGCAAACTGGAACTAGAAACAGTGGTGAAAAACCTCAACACAGTCGTCATTGTCGCTTATGATGCCAGCTGTCCGACTAAGAGAGTTAAGTCATCAAGGGATGTATCATGGTGGAACAGAAACCTGGCCAGAATGAGAACAGAGGCACGAAAACTCTTCAACTGGGCAAAACAAACCAGGGACTGGCGGAGGTACAAAAATGCACTGACTGCGTATAGCAACGCGATCCGGGAAGCAAAACGGAACAGCTTGAGGGAATTCTGTGAAGGGATCGAATAGATCACAGAAGCAACCGGGCTTTACAAACCTGTAGCCGAAGACGTGGCAATATCTTCTGTCTGTTTGAAGAAGGAAGACGGGACATTTACTGAGAATAAGGAGGACAGAGTACACCTGCTTCTCAGAACTCATTTTCCGGGGTCCTACCCCACGGTGGCAGGCGACAACATTCTGCCTGACACCCCTACAAAGAATAAAAGAGGTAGAAAGGAGAACTGGAAACTAGCAAAAGAGATATGATCAGAAGCTAGGCTAAGTTGGGCAGGGGGAACTTCTAAACCACTGACATCACGCGAAGTAGATGGCGTGTCCCAGCACTAATCCAGAGAGACCTAGGAATCATCTTAAAGCCTCCTCTGAGGGTGGTAAGAGGGAGCATAGCACTGGGATATATACGAAGGGCATGGCGCGCCGGGCAAAAGTGGTATTTATTCCGAAAGCGGAAAGGATCATTTTCACCCTAAATCTTTCAGACCAACTTGCCTAACATCGTCTGTACTCAAAACGGTGGAGAAGGTCGTAGACAACTATATTAGAACTAACATTCTAAAGCGTAATCCTCTACATCACTGTCAACACGCTTACCGGGCAGGACGGTCAACTGAAACTGTTCGGTATCAGCTGGCGGATATACTACGGGATGCCATAGAAACAAAAGAAATAGGACTGTGAGCGTCTTTGGATATCGAAGGAGCAGCAACCACCATAGTACCATTCACTAGGAGACGTAAGCTTGGTCACCTGAGGGCCATAAGGTTACATGACATGGAGATGAAACGAGAAAGAGAGGTCAAATATTAGGGAATTACGCTAGACCAAAAATTATTCTGGAAGATACATGTCGGAAAGCCACGAGGGCTCTAATGACTTGTAGGTCCATAGCAGAAAAAATGGGGTTGCAGCTCGTAGATACTACTTTGGATATATACTGCAATAGTAAGGCGAATGATTACCTATGGAACGGTAATCTGGGCAGAAAGAACCGAACTCAACACACAAGCCAGGGAATTACACAAACTCCAAACACTGGCTTGCGTGTATATCAGTGGGGCAATGAGGACATACCCAACGGCATCCCTGGAAGTCCTTCTGGGATTAACACCTCACCATCTCGCATACAGATGCAGGCAAGGAGGGCAAGATTCAGAATGGCCGGGAGTATCAGTGAGACGGGGAGCTGCCTAAACCGAAGGAAGATTGATTAGAAATAATAAAAAACTTGTTGTTTCTTTTTGGCTGGTGTAGATATTTATTCTTGGAAATACCGATATTTAGGGAACCACTTGTTCCTTTCATCAGTATTAACAAGTCCTTGTTAGCACTTTTTCGCTGGTGTAGATATTTATTCTTGCAAATACAGTATTTCGGGAACCACTTGTTCCCTTCATCAGTGCTCAAGGATTAGTGATAGCACTAATGAAGAGAACAAGTGGTTCTCGAAATATCGGTATTTGCAAGAATAAATATCTACACCAGCGAAAAAGAAACAACAAGTTTTCTATTATTTCTAATAATTAATCGTTGGAAACACCCCATAATTACACTCAGACGGAAGATTGATATTCTTTCTAAACGGAATCCCGAATTACTGATACCAGGGGATAACATGACAACGAAGTTTCACTTTGATAAGAAGTTTGATAGACGTTGGAGTAACAAGGCAAACTGGGAGGGATGGGACATACGGCTTAAACCAGCAAGTGATTACTTGGTACACTAGCGGAACCCTCACAGCAGAGGGAGCAGGTGCCGGTGTCATTGGTCGAAGGAGAATGTACTTGATGCCAATGGGTAGGTACACTAGCATATTCCAGGCGGAAATATACGCCATTTCACGCAAAAACTTAAAAATCCGGCAGCCATTGTGGGCGCCAAAGCGGTGCAACTAACGTTAAATTTCACTTCCGTGGTCGAATTTTGACAACACAAATTTGAAATTTCAAACTGGCTTCGCCGGCCCCAGGCCGAGGAGAAAAACTTGGAGAAATCAATGGGGATGGTCAGAGACACTTGAGTCAGGTTTTGCCCCAGAAACGAAGTGCATTCGTAGACGTGCCTGATGGCCTCCTTCCAAGCGGCCTTGATGTTATCCTAGCCACCCTCGTCTATCAAGTCTAGTTGGAGGGGACCCTAAGTAAGCATTTCGTCTGGGTGCTCTACTCAACTACTCACTTCAACACATCAATATACATCTTCTGAATTGTGGCAATCGCGTCGAGCGACTGTTGTACCGCTCGTGAGGAATCTTCGGTCGCCGAGGTATCAATTTCGTTTAAAGCGACGGATCCATGTGACGCAGTTTGACCCCGAGAGGTGTATTAAAGTGCGAGCTGCCGAAGAGAGAACTAGACTTTATGTTCTTCCCATGGAATACTGTCATCCATTATCGTAACAATGTTGGCTACCAATGTGGAGCCACAGTTGTTCCGTAGTAACAAGTCTTTGTACGGATTGAAACAACCTGGACTCTGTAGGTACCAGGGGCTAAACAAAGAACTACACATCTTCAACATTCCTGCAGGTAGCGTTTCTTAGGAATCAACGATTATCTGAAGAGATTGGAATTCCATCTCTACCGCCACGGTACATATCGAGAATCGAGGAACAGAAAACTCCATGTGCCACTCACGCACGAAACACTTTCCTGTGCGCAATCACTTTATGAGTAAACCCCTGTCTGCAGAAGAGATCGAGATGACGTATCTTACGAAGGAGGAAAGGCTGCAGATGTTCCAAATATTATCCAGATTTAACTATTGGTAATGTCAGTGTGGCCGGATAGCTGCGTGGTTAGAGCACAAGACTGTCGTACGGAATGTCGCGGTTCAAATCTCACTGGTGGCAGTGGAATTTGTATGGTGATTTGACGTCGCATACCAGTCGACTCAGCTGTGAATGAGTACCTGAGTCAAATCAGGGTAATAATCTCGGGCGAGCGCAATGCTGACCACATTGCCTCCTACAGTATACTGTAGTGTATCGTTACGGTCTTGAATGAAGTGCTCTAACACACTTCAAAGCCCTGATCCAATATGGATTGTTGCGCCAACGATTATCATTATAATGTCAGTACGACATCGGAATAAAGATGTGAGTTCGCACGGATACCACTTTGAGAGGACAAAGTGAAGAAAGCCGCCTATGATAACATAGCCAGGGTAAAACTGTACACGGCCATAAGAGAATTCGGTATTCCGCGAAATTAATAAGGCTGATTAGGCTGACCTTGACCAATGTGCGAGACCAAATAAAAGCAGCAGGATCACTTTCAAGACCATTCGACATCAACAACCGTCCAAGACAACGGGATGCCCTATCATGCGTCCTCTTTAATCTGGTACCGGAGAAAGTGATTCGTGATGCTGAAGTAAATGCGAGGAGTACGATCCTCTTTAAGTGCACCCTATCACGACCCGAGACCTACAAACTGCCTTCATCCAGATCGAGCAGGCGACGTGAGATCTTGAGCTGCACATCAATGAAGGCAAGACAAAATATATAGTGGCAACGTCAGCACCGAAAACCAACCAACCAACATCAAACCGCACTGGTCAAACATGAAGAATAAAGATAGGAGGCTACAACTTTGAGACCGTTGATAATTTCTCCTATCTAGAGTTGAAAATGATAACCGATAACAGCTAAGACGATGAAATCCGCGCACGGTTGTTGACAGCCAACAAAGCCTATTTCAGCTTACAAATACCATAGGGTCAAAGCTCTTACTGCACAAGACTATGATCTTGCTAGTCCTCATGTATTCCTCCGAGACTTGGGTTCTTTGCAAAAAAAGTTGCCAACTCTTGGCCGTGTTCGAGAAAAGAATCCACCGAAGAATTTTTGGCCCCCTACATGAGGATGGACGATTCCATAGCCTACATAACGACGAAATCTGTGAGCGATACCATGACCGTCCAGTTGTGGATAAAATCGGTCTCAATAAGTTACGGTGGGCGGTTCATTTAATCCGTATGGATGAGGATGATCCAGCCTGATATGGGGCGATGGCGTAGATCAGGACGCCAGATAGCTTTTATGGATATCGAATTGGTGGACCTTGCGCAAAACCGGGATGTATGGAGTTCCTTATTAAGGCAGGCTTAGACCGAATACCGGTTGTTGCGCCGTTTATGATGATGAAAGTGAACAAATCTTTTATTTTAGATTACATATTTCAGATTTTTGCAGGCAAGCTTGTCTCTTAACATTTAGAATACTAAGCAAGCTCGTCCTCGGATTGGCTGCTAGTCGATGAATTTAACTTTTCGTCAATAAAGTCGTCATACGATTCTTGGCCTGTATCTACTCTTTTCTGCAAAAATTAGGAATCCTTACATTGCCTATTGAAAAATCCATGATTTATCTGATCCAGAAGTTGAAACCGTTCTATTTTTTCTGTTCTTTCCTTAGAATAACAAGTCGAATATTGCCATCCTCTGCAAAGTAACTTTCCTCACCGCCATTAGCTTAGTAATTTTTTTCAACTGGACTGCAGTACAGTCTGAGAAACTCAATCCCAAGCTGCCTTTAAGAAAAGATCGCGGATAGTAACTTGTTTCCAGCTGGCTACATTTTTATACATAATAATTTCAATCAGCGGATCAGTAGTTTCCCGTTGTTTGGGAAGCTAATCAAATAGATTCTCATCCATCTCTCTAAGCTTTGCCCTATGAGTTGGGGCTCGAATACACTCGAAGTCTTCCCTGCTTGTCGTAAAAAGCAACTAAAGGGGATAGAAATTTTTGGGATAGCAGCCTGTAAATTTCGGGTTGAAGGCTCTATTGACCGCTGCGAGTGATGGTGAAATGCGAGCGAAATCCCGAAAAGTTCAGCACGGTGTGCGCCATGACAAAAGGAAATTTTTTATTGCGCTGGTTAAGGAAGTGAAAGATGTCGCCGAATGCAATAATTTCAGATGGAATTTCGATGGTTCTGTAAAGGATGTTAACGGTCGATTTTTCAACCACGATAACGGGCAGCTAAAAGGTGAAATGAACACTTCACCGAGGTTTTTAATCTTATCAGATCCGGTAAAGTTCCGCTATTTATGGATCAAATGGCTAGTCACCGTAGCAAGCGGATACAGACTGTTCTTCTAAGCAGAAGAAGAATCATCTCGGCTATCAATGCACTAAAACGGAGTAAAGCTGTTGGGCTTGACGGTGTCGCCATAGATTTATTTATCGTTGCATCTACTGGTACTACTGACATGCTACTTCCACTGATACGGAAATCTTAGGAGAGAGAGCGAAAGGAGATGATAGTTAAGATTTCAAAGAAGGGCACCCATTTTGAGTATGATAATTGAAGGCGTATCTACATGCTCCTTGCCGTCGCAAAGATAATGGATAAAATGATCCTGGAACGCATCAAGGTACATCTTGGAAATTTAATCGATAGAGAGCAGGCTGGTTCTCGTTCCGGATCCTCCTGCATTAACCGCCGAAACAGTGCGCAGAGTTTAGATCTTCGCTTCACCTGGTATTTATCGATTTGGAGAAAGTTATCGGTAGCGTGAAGAACGATTAGTATATTTGGCGTGTTCTACGCGGAAAGGGCATTCTGGAGAAACTAATAGTTACGGGATTTGCATCGTGATTGGATGTCGACTCAGCTGTTAATGAGTATCTGAGTCAAATCAGCGTAATAATCACGGTCGAACGCAATGCTAACCATATGGTCTATAGAATACCGTTACGATCTCGGATTAAATGCTCTACCACACTTCAAGGCCCAGATCCAATTGCGTTGAAGAACTTGGACGGCGCACAGGCCTATCACCCGTACGCGATGTGAACGGAAGGCGAAAGTGACATTTGATAGGTCATACAGGGAAGTGCGACAATTCCACGGTTGACTAAACTATGTAGTAGAATTCACTTTCCCAAGATGGCCGACAAGTGAATCCCCCAAATGTACTTGAGGCAGAACAGTAGAGGACGAGTGCGGGCATCTCCGGAAGTCTTCTAATTTCCATGCGGCGCAGATAAAAAAAAATATTTGCTCTAATTCTCATGCGTTTACTGTATTTTCAACAATTCTATTCTTTCGAGGAAGAATTCAGGAATTGTTCTTCGCTTTCCTAGGACCCAAAAATCATCATCGGCTATGTGATCCAAGACGTGGATAAAGGAAGGAATTTGATTCCTTTGCAGCTTGCTATCAATGGAGTACCGCTGCGTTTCGAATCGCACTCATTCTTACCATCTGTTAACTTTTTAAATTTTTAGTCTTATCGATGCATTTCCATGCGTACTACTCGTGACATTTGAAAAAAGATATGCACATTAACGTCAGATGTATTCAGTCTCTGTGCATTCTAAGTGCATGAAGCATTACTGCTATTAAAAACTGAAACAAACGTCATTGCCGCCATTCAATTATTCATTTCTTTTGAGTGAATTTATCGGGATCTACCAAAGAAACCCCAACTAGCACTAAACAATCGAACTGCGGTTAGCGATTCATGTTTCACTTTACGTAAAGCCGCTCAGTGTTCAAGAAGAACGCGGAAACCGATGCATATACAAGATTTTTGTTCAAGATAACTGCTGCTGGTGGAATTCGATTTCATACCCATTCTATTCCCTCGATGAACGGTGTGTCCGGCCAGTCTTTCTCCGGGAACCTCTGCAGGATTTTACCACTCCGTGTTTCAGTCCCTGAAAAGACAGAGAGAAAGTCAAATTTATGGCGCTTCAGCTGTGCTGCTTAAAATCCAATTAATCCCACAACAACCTCGAAGCCAAAAATTGATTACTTAACGGCATTCGTAACACTCAGCAGCAATTTACGACTGTCGGTGGAAAGTTCATAAAAAAAATCGAAAAAACGAAAATCAACTCACTTTCTTTTTCGTGGTCGTATCCAACGATAACAAAATAATCCGCAAGTCGGGACATGGTTGCGCCTAGTCGTCGTTGATGTTTTTCTCGGTTTTAATAAAATCTGTCGCCGCTGTCACACTGCAAGCGCTGAGCATGATCTTTGGGAGCATTTCGCGAGGACAAAGACAACAAATTCATGGCAAGCGAGGAAGCGGCGATGCAAGCGACCGTCCGCGATGGAGCCCTTGAGGTCAAAATCCGCGGCTGTTGATGATACGGAAGCAATTCTTTCCAGTCTTCCCCAGCTACCTAGACCGTGCACTCCGTTGAACCCACTAAACCGAATCAATATCGCACAACTCACAGCATTTTTGTGTGGCCAACCATTCGCATTGTTGCCACGGCACAATATCACACAGCATCAAATTTCCACCCGCTTTCCAAGAAAAATCAAAGGAATTTAGTATCCCCGACCCAATCGTTCCCCTGCTATCGGCCGCACCCCGACAACACTAGCTTTTCCGGGATCCCGAAAAATTATGTTTTTGACTCTTGACTCCGCTTCGCCCGACCGTATCGTTTCCGATAGGAACGCCTTGACAGATTTTCATTTACTCCACACTCTCCGCGATCTCGGAAAATCGGCTTGAAATTCACGCAAAGTATTCACACTTCCATTGAAACTTCACTGATCGGACTCACGACTACTGGGCAGTTCGGGACTTATCCAAATTATGTCACTTTTCGACGAAACACGGGTCGTAAATTTACGCTTCTTGTTGGAATGCCTTTCGCCCGAGGAAAATATGAAAGGAAACGTCAAGAGCCATAAAATCCAACACGACACACACACACCAGTGCCGGTGGAGGTGAATAGCGAAAGTACTGTGAAGTTAGGTGTAGTTTCAAAAACGGACACTGAGTTGGAGTGCTGGGTTCGCGGCTTAAATTCAAAATGGCAGGACGGAGTAAAGATTAGAGAAAAATTGTAAATTGGGAATAATAATGAAGTTTATGAAAGGAGAAGGGCGGTATAAGCCCAGTTAGCTTGTTTCCAGCAATAAGAAGAGATCAAGGAATGAGCAAAATAAGAAATCTTATTTTGGATAAGTATTAAAAACAATTAATTTACGGAAGTATGGGAAGTATATGGCTCCATGCCTCTGTCGATGTTCATAAAGGAAGCCCCTCTCGCGACTTCTCTCTGTTCTTATTGTGGACACTGCACCGGAGCACACCCAACCACAGTATATTTAAAGATTGTCCACCCTGCGGCTCTGTACGATGCACGCTGCCTCCCAGTACTGGAGATAAACATGTTGCTTTGGATCAGTGACCTAACACGCTCTGACCACATCCGAATTGAGGGCATTCGCGATTGATATCGGATTGCGGATGGCGTCATCGATAGTATGGTCATGTAATTTACACTGAGGAGAACTCATTAGCTAACTTAAACTGGACATTGAAATCGGTCCATCCGGAGTAAATCTTTGGCGAATGTGACTCGACGAGTCGACCCTGCAACTAAACGGGGCAAAGGCTACAGAGGAAAAAGATGCTATCCTTGTTTATTCGGATTGTTAATGACCAGACTGTTAGCAGTTTTGCTGGAGGGTTTGTATCTTCAAATTAACCCGTTTTTTTCTTCTTTTTTTTATAAGAGGTGGAGAATTACCAACATGTGACGTCCGATTATTTAGAAAGTTTTTCATGAATCAATGAATTAGCTTAAAGTTATCTATGATGCAGAAAAACGTGTTTCTGTGGAATATAAGTGCTAAAAATGAAGGTCACAGCTATTGGAAAAAAATTGGTAGAAAATAGCTATTATGCATTGAAAAAAAAAATGGAAACATAAATCATCCGACGATAATCCCCATTAAGGCCCCAAATTATTCCCGATTGAGAAGTATGAAGAAACTCAGCACATTAGGTTGTCGCAAGTCGTCACTTCATCAGGTCTCGAGAATGAAGTGGGTCAAAAACAGAGTCCGCTTTGGCCTGAAAAATAATGGATGTATTTCGATAATAGGACGAAAATTGCACATATTACTCCTTAATCAGTGTTCAAGCGGAGCATGTTAAACTTTCCTAGTTGTATAAAATGATACGAGATTGCCTTTACTAATGCGATGGTATTGCACCCCCTTCCCCTCTCAACACACATGAAAGCTCTGGATATCCCTCTTCAAGCTGCCGCGGTCCAACGATCATGTCCTCCAATTCGAAAACCTTAAAGCGATCTGCTATCTGCATCAATTGATTTTTCCTACCTCTTCCTTGATTTCCCCTGTGGTCGATTTCTTTACGCTCCAACTTCAAAATTTCCTTTCTGGATTTAATCTTTGGGTATTCTTTCTACGTGGCGACCCATTGCAAATTTCAAAACCCATTCAAAGCGGAGGGTGATGGATCATCAAAAAACATACAACATAGTTCCCGTTTCGCTGAAATGCGGTTCAACTTCATACAAGACTTCTTGAGAAGCTTGCGCTCTTCCTCCTTTATACTACCACCATCTTGGTAGAGTGGGTTTCATTTCATGGCATAGTCAGCAATGAAATTGCCGTGCTCCCATAATGTGTAACCTTTCCACTGCCACTTTCGCCTTCCAATCATTCACGGGAAACTCGCCTGTGGTTGGCAATGTGTAAATGCAGGTGCACTGGCACTTCCCGCTGGGGTTTCTGAACCAAAAAACCTCAGACTTAAGGGAATTAACGGTGAGGGCCCACCGATTGAAAAACGAGATGACTCTATTGGTTAGGAGTTTGAGAGAGAGAGAGGCAAGTGAGGGCCTGAGTCTGCGCCCATATAGGATGGTGTCATCAGTGAAGAGGAGAGGCTACCTGAGATGGCGTTGGCGTGGGGGATACACTTACGGGAGGGAGAGGAATATCGTGGAGGAAGATGTTAAAAAGTTTGGGGCTTGGGATAGATCCTTGAGGTATTCCTGAGTTTACCGGGAAGTCGATGGAGCGAAGTCCATCGAAGCGCACGTAACAAGTTCTGTTGGGGATGAAGTCCTCGAGGATTCTGAATAAGGGGAGGGGGCAATTGACTGAATTAGTTTGTAGAGCAAGCCCTCTTTACAAATTCAATCAAATGCCTTTTCGAGGTCTAAGGCGCAGGCTACGATGCAATGGCAATTTTCCAGGTGATTGAGGATATGGTGTTGCAGATAGTACAGGATCGCCTGCTCGGTGGATCTAAGGTTTTTGAAGCCGAATTGATTAAGTGGAATGATAGGGGAGTAGTGTCTATTGACGTGACTTAGTAGGATACGTTCGAAGATTTTTCCAATATTGGAAAGAAGAGAGATAGGCTTCATATCTTCGAGATTGCCCGAGCACTCCTTCTTAGGGATATGTATAAGGAGGGCTGTTTTCCATGATACTGGCAAGTGTCCGTTGTTCAAGCAGTTGTTGAAGAGGATGGCGAGACGTTCACTGATGGTAGGCGTACACTTCCGCAGGACAAAGCTAGAGATGCCATTGGGGCCCGAAGATTTTTTATTGTTGGACCGGGTGATTGCAAGTTCAACTTCTTCTAGGGAAATAAAGAAGGAGGCGAACGGACCTATTCTGACTATATCAGCCGGGCGGCTGGGGGACAAGGGGCAAGGATAAAGCCCTTCCAAGCTCAACCTTTTATCGTTGACAGAACTGGCGACCACCGAGTTTCAGATGGGGTCCGCTAGCGATTTGGCTCTGAATAAGTGGCTGAAGTAGTCTCCGCAAGCAGATATTTTCTCCTCACGGCAGTGACACTGGATGTTACCTATTTTTATCGGCTTGTAGTTGATGTTAAGCGAAAATTTTTTTGGCTAGAACAGCCAGTCGATTAATTATTGAGAAAACTAGTACCAGGTTTAAGGGATTTGAGGAGTTTCTCGTAAGATGCATTCAGTTCGGACCGAATAGCCCCATTGATTTTGCTGGACAGGTTTTTGATGATCTCGGAAAGGGGACGATAGTCAGCGTTGCATCTGTTCCGCAACCGAAGAAATAATCGTTTCCTGTGTTTCAGTAGCCTGTTTCTATCGCGGACTAAGAGGAGGGTTGAGAGGGAAAGGCACCCGTATTTGTAGTAACCAGGTTCTTTAATTGAAGCGTGGTTGTCAATTGTAGTTTCGAAGGCAAAATTGACTTTTCGAATTTATGTATCTAGCTCAATATTAGAGTGTATGCGCGATTTGTCCAGGGGAGGGCCCAGTGCACTGGCTAAGTCGCGTTGGAAACCGGCCCAGTTTGTCAAACTGAAGGATCTGCATTTACGCGGATGGCGGAGTGAAGGGAGAATTTGCTGTAGATGCAGAGGGAGACTGAGGACATGATGGTCGGAGTGGGCTGCCAAAGAGGAGCAGCTAGTGACACATGCTGAGAGATTGGACAAGATTATAAAGCCGTCTAGGAAAGAAGACCCACGGGGGAAAGATGGCATTGTTGACTGAGTCGCCCCAAGATACGTGCCTCGCGTTGAGGTCACTGCCGAGGATGAAGACATCGTACCTGACCGCGATTTCCCAGAGTTCGGATAGAATGGGAGTGAGGTGACGATCTATGTCGCCCGGGAATTAGAGAGAGCCGATCAAAACTCGGAGGACACCTCCACCCCTAATAGGAAGTCTGGATACTGCTAACAGGCAGTTTGATGCCAGTGCAGTCGATGGGATGCTATTGCCCTAAGTCCCGGTTTAACTAGTATGGCTGTGCCTCTGCCCGCGTCCCTGTGGAAAGTAATGTAACCGGGAGTATATAGCTTTACGTTGGGGGCTTCCCCCAGTCTGGTTTCGTTTAGGAAAGCGACGTTAGTATTGGAATCCTCGAGGAGCTTGTGAAGAGCAAAACGTTTGTTGAGTGTTGAGTGTGAGCACCTTCGTTTTGGTTGTCTAGCAGTTTGAAGAGGAATTCTAAGTACACTTCGGATTTGTTTTCAGGGAGGAGACGGAGATAGTTGTGGTAGAAGTCCATTCCCTGAGAATGGAAGGATATGGGGGCGATAAAAAGCTAAAGGCTTCGGGTCTTGCTTGACCCTTGGCCACTGCGGTGAAAGTCGGGGTCAGTGAGGGAGGGGCGGTCCAGTTGGTATGAGGCGGAGGGCTAGGCTGAGAGACACGAACAGACGAGGGTCTTTCAAGGGCTTTGAGTGTATTCCTAAGTCCCAACTCGTAGGGATAGAGATTTTAAAAATCGTAATCTGACTGCAAGTTAAGGAGATATTCACCTCCACAGTGTGTCATTCAGTTTCATTCATGATTAAAGAAAATGAGAAAAACTTCTTTGATTTCTCGAGCCAGTGTTTCTTAGATCGAAATCAATATTAATGAAGAGTAGGTGTAATTACTACTTATATGCGCCTTTAATACCATACTTTTCAGTTTTATTCTCTTTTATTGTTTCCGCTACTTTAAGCCGATAGTAGTGGTGTATGTATGGTGAAAAGCTTCAAATGATCTGTTTTCCCAATTTTTCATAAATTATCAAGAAGAAGAAGCCGGTGTCAAGTTAAACAAACAAGTTGACCCGCCGCGTTAAGGTAAAGTGTTTTTTTTTACGAAGAAGTTATGTGAAAATGTAGTGAGGAATTACAAGTTTAGCTCTCCACCTTTAAAGAAACTAGATCCGAAGATAATTTTCATTTCTATCTTCACACGAATTTTTCGTGTTTTATTTAGACTATAGGTTCCCGCAGTTCGATGCACTATATTCAGTTTTTATTCCGCCACAGGAAAGTTACACGATGTCTGACGATAAAGGAGTTACTGAGCAACCCAGCTATGACCTATCGAATTTCAAGATATCAGAAATTCTACTGAATAACACACGGAGCAAGACGATTACATTGCTGGGAATATTCCCAGATTTGTCAGATGAAGATAAAGCCATAGTCGTCCTGGAGAAAAGCGCATTTGGATCTGACTCTACGGAAGACTCCGTCGGAGGCTACTTTTCACAAAAAACCTCATATAAAGCTGAATTCATCAATAATATTTACGGGAATTTCGAAGGCCTGCCACCCAAAGAGATCAATAGTGAGATTGAACCATTGTTCTTAAAATTGAATAAAAACTTCATAATATGTTTGCAGAAGTCAAAATCACTGTGATTTATCCCGCCACTGAAAAACACATCGATAAGTACTCCATACGTGACAAACATTTGGTGCTAGAAACGCCGATTTTATATGAAAACGTGACGGAGCCCTATCTTAAGTCCACTCAGTTTAGTTTAGATGTAAGTGCGTTTTCGCTACAATGCCACGATTTTCCCCTTTGACTTGAATTCTCTTAATTGCAGTGGGTTTATAATATATTAGAACATAAGAAGGAAAAAGAGCGAATAGTTTTCGAGGACCAGGATCCTCAGACTGGATTTATCCTGATTCCAGATTTGAAGTGGGATGGACACTCCATTGAGACGCTTTACCTACTGGCGATTGTGCACGATCGGAATATAAAATCTCTCAGAGATTTGACTGACAAGCATATTCCTCTACTGACGAATATCCGAGATGAAGGATTGAAAGCAATCGAGAATAAGTACAACATAAAGCAAGACCAAGTACGAGTGTATGTTCACTACCAGCCGTCGTTTTATCATTTCCACGTTCATTTCAATCCGCTGAACAATGATGTTCCTGGAATGTCATGCGATAAGTCCCATATGCTGGACACAATCATAAATAATATAACTTTGATGCCCGATTACTATCAGAAGGCGACTTTGCCCTTCGTTTTGCACGACAGTGCTTTATTCGAAAAATTTCAGGAGCAAGAGATGCGGAGAGTAAAGCCGCGTTTAAGCTGTGATTCGAATTAAGAAATAAAACAGATTCTAGCAGACTATTCATTACATTTTTCATGCATGCAAGTTATTTGAATTTGTTAGCTCAATACCCCTCCGTACCTAAAATGCATCTGCCTTCCACATTTTCGAAGTCTTTGATCCTTATTTGAACTATGAACTAACTAAAGTAAAGTAACCTCCCTCTCAGACACTATCTTGCGGTGGTAGGGGAGCCTGTAGTTTACTACCACACTAAGGGTGTCCAAAACACATGAAGATGGAGGCAACAGATTGTGAATCCATCCGCGATTTTGAAGAGTCCCGACCGCACCGATTTTGGAGGCCTCACCAGATTCATGTTCCTTGACGGGGAAATCTGTGGAAAACATGTTCTTCACTGCTCATCCAGTGTCTACGCTACGGACAGCCAGACAGGAAAGTACAGCAACTCCCTTATTGAGAAGAAATAGAAACCTGACTACAGAATGAAACTTTAGCCGCAAAAGAGAGAGGTTTACAGGTTAGATGTTGAGAAAAGGAGCAATGCTTGGAAGCCGACGACAACGAAAGGTACTGCGAAAGGAGTCGAAGCTTGTTCAGAATGAGGACATGGGCGTTGACACACCAAAAGTGTGGCAATATCCAGTAAAATTGGATGCAAGAAAACGGAACTATCGGCGGAAGGTGGGGACAAGCTGTTAGCCCTGGCGTTTTCTAGGACGAAGAGCTTTAGTTTAGTTTAGTCCATATTGGGTTATGATAACGTCGGTATCACACGAGGACTTCGAAGGGGCCTTGATAAGGTGGCTGCAGCGGCTTCTGAAGAGCGTCCGTCCTCTTGGCACGTGAGTTACGGTTTCCGCGTGATTGATGGGTGGTGGCGGTTTCAGTTTTGGCATTGCGCTCTTGGGCAGACGCAACAGACCAGTAGCGTTGAGTTCCGACCTGATGTCAAATTCTCCCCGTATACCAGCTCCGCGGGACTTCTAGCAAATCCTTCGCGATTGCCTGTTCGGAGGCCAAGAAGAACGAGTAGCAGGACCTGCGACCAAGAAGGGTCGTCTTAGGCCATTATAGCGACCTTCAGCGTCTTGTGCCACCTTTCGAGCATCCCATTGCATTGTGGTGTCGGTTGTCCGGTGGCATTTAAAGCCGAGGAGTTTGCCCAACTCTTAGAAAAAGGAGGACTCAAACTGCATTCCTGGTGATCCCGGTGGTCGGTGATTATATTTGCCGGCACGCCGAAGCGTGGAATCCGACAGAAAGCCTCTGCACAAGATTGTGCAGTAATGTCTTTCAGATTCATTGCCCCAGGCCACGAAGTGAAACTATCGATGATTGTTAGGCAATACATGAAACTGTGTGAGTCTTGCAAAGCGCCAATGATGTCGAAGTGGATTGTGTGGAAACGATTGATTGACCGAGGGAACACTTCTGTTTCCTCGCTTGCTTTGTTGTTTTGCACTTCTGGCATGCGATGTACTGTCTGGCCCAAGAATTAATGTCCTTGTTCATGGAGAGAGAAATACTTTGTGGTGACTAACTGATTCGTTAGCCGAATGACTCGGTGCGCCCGATCGTGACCGGCGTGAAATACTTCCCTTCGGAAATCGGCCGGAATATATGGCCTTGGTCTTGGTCTTGAGGTCTCGCAGTATATATTAGATATTAAACCGAAGATAGGAAACTCCCTGAATGGTCCTCAAGCTGTGAAGAACTGCGTAGGCCTTCTGCGCCTCGACGGTTGTCGAAAAATTGATGGTGGCAGGGATCTTGATCTCTGCAACACGTAACAAAGCGTCAGCAACCACGTTATCTTTTCCAGACACGTATTGAATGTCGAAATTGAACTAGCTGATAAAGCTCAATTGTCGAAGTTAGCGAGGGGACGCTTTGTCGGGCTTTTGTTTCAAAGCAAAAGTTAATGTTTTATGGTCCGTGAATAAGTAAAGGTCCGACGACCCACTAATCGATCGCCAATTTCGGAAGACGGATTTAGACCTTGATCTAGTCTTACTCCTCGAACGCAAAGCACAGACGGCCTCTGCCAACTCGGAGACGGTGGGTGTTAGACCCCGAATTCGCACGTGCCACAATAGCCTATGTGCTCTCCGGAAGCCTCCGCAGCCTCAAAGGTTGTACCAGCTCGGTGCGGACTTTGTCACCACCCAACTGCATCATTTCACGCAGTAGTTGTCTTGGCGGATGGTCACCTAGCGTTGGCTCTGTCAGTAAACGGTTAAATTTAGCCGTTTCACTTTCCGACTGGGGTTTTACGAGCTGCTCTTTCAATTGCCTCTAAGAGCAGTCCTCATAGATTTTGGAGACAAGCTCAATTGCCTCCTCGTCTAGCCCGACCAGTGCGTAAATAAAACGAACGGCATTCATTGTGGCGCCGGTCAAAGTGAATTGGGCCTTGAGTTGGAGGAACCCTGCTACCGGGCTCCTACGCCAAAATAGTGGCACCCGTATGCGGTAGTTACTGAGGACATCGTTAGCTGAAACGAACAACCCAAGAGAGAAAACGTGCAAGTGGACTGAGCGGAATTCGAGAGCTACACAAGCAAAAGAGCGGAGAAAAAGAAAACGGTCCTGCGCCGCCTCTTGTGGCGTTCTTTTTTTTTTTATAACAGAAAGAAGCAGTAGTGACTCTTGTGCCTGATGATTTTTACTTTACAAAAAGAATAATGATTTAACCTATCCAATAAAATATAAAAAATGTAGGATGTTACTGTTGGGCTTGAAGCTGCGCCGAGGTAGTTGGGGCTGCACTTCCAAATGCCAAAGAAGTTGTTGATGGTTCCGCTGGGAAGGGACTGGCTAGTGAAGGTTTCTCGTCTGCTGCCGCGGAGCACGGCTACTGCTGTTCATTGACCTTTTTGTAGACTTTTTGAGGCTGCAGTTTCTGAGAATTCGGGACTTGTGTTGTTGATCTTGAGCTCGTAACTGAACAGGGGGAGCTGAAGTCACGGAAGTGCAGTTCATTTTCTTCTTATCGTCTATTGTGGTTGTTACAGCGATAATGGTGGCTGCATTGGTAGTTTTCGATAGCACCACGGGTTTTGTGGTTCGGACTGAATTTGCTATAGTGACTGCACATGTTGTTGATTTGATTGTGTAATTGTGATGCAGGGGCATATTTTTCTCGGAAAATCCTAACACGAATTCATTGGCATACTTACACTCGTAGAAAATTGATCTTCTTCCAAACTTTTTTCTGGTATTTGGCCTTTTGGCTGGCGAACTTTGGAAACTTTATGGCACGAGTGATCGATCCGAGAATTCCGTTTTCCGTCAGCTTGTTTTCAATTTAGATGATTCCTCCTTTGTTGCACAAAACCTTCTGAATAAGACTTTATTGCGTACGTGCATTGATACGAACCGTTCGCTTCTGTACTTTCTTTATCAGGGTCACCAATTGTAATTTAAACACTTTGTTTAATTTAATTTTGATATTAATTATTTATATTTTATTTTTTTAATTTAATTTAAAATTAACGATATAAATTGAATTGAGAGGGGTCACCTCTCTCCTTCGACTTGTTTTACGTTCGAACTCCAACTGACACGATGCCATGGCCGCCACGCAAGTTGCTCGTTCCTTCACAACCTGAAGTATGCTAAAGTCTTTTCATATCTACTGGCAGTAAGGCTGGCAAAGTTGCAGTACTGTCGCTATATATTTTCAGTTCAAGAGCCATGGGTTCGTTTTAACAAAATCTGTGGTATTGAATCAGTAAAATGGAATAGGATCTTCTTCGATGAGAAATTCTCGAGACCGAAAGCCGGCGTCCTGATGATATGATGGAACAAAGCACGCAGCAAGCAAGCAAGTTCTAAAAAATATTCTACTAACATGTCTCGCTCTGGACTATGTGCCCACCTCTTGGCAGAAGGTTAAGGTAATCTTCATACCTAAGCTTGAGAAAGATGACTATTCAAATCCAAAGTACTTCAGACGAATCAGCTTAACATCATTTTCGCTAAAATGTTTGAAGAGACGCGCGAATGTAACGACCAGGTCACAACCACTTAGTGAAAACCTACACACTTGCCAGCCTGGAAATTCCTGTGAGTTTGCTCTTCAATCTAGGGTTGCAGAGTACGCGATGGGGATATTCGTAGATATTGACGGGACCTTTGACTGTGCGTCATTCCAAAAGCTTTGTAATATAACCAGAGAGCATGGTGTCGAAGGAACTTCAATTAAGTGGATCAGAGATTGCTGTGTTAAAGTGGGTGTTGATCGCTACCTAACAACAGAAGCAACGAAAGGCTACCCGCAAAGAGGCATACAGCCTATGCGGATGACGTGGCTGTACTAGTTGTTGGTCGGAATGTCGTCGTTAATTTGGTTGAACTACATGGCTTCAGGCACGGATTTTCAGTATATCCAAATACAACCGCAATGGTATTATTTACAAAAAGGAAGAAAGTGGATGGTCTATTCCTTCCAAAGACTCTCCGAAGAACTGAAAAATATGGAAGTTATTCTAGGCAAGAAATTTTTTTAGAACAAACATGTAGAGGTAAAAATGAAACGAGCTCTCACAGCTTGTGGGCTGTACAGGCGGACATTTACCTCGACATGGAGACTCAGGGCTCATGTTTGCTTATGCATCCGTAGTATAATATATATCACGTCAGGGTCACCAATGTGGATAACATTCGTGTGAAAGATATGAGGTTGATACTCGTCGATACTTGATTGTTTGTATATCCAGCCACGTTCTGTTTTCAGGTGTTGTATCGCTGCGGCTGTCAATGTCAATTATTCAAGCACATGATCATTAGAGAGATGAAGCTGATAAGTAGCTAGCCGATACCCTGTCTCAATATAGGGCTGATGTAACAGCGTTACAGGAGATGCGTTGGACAGGGACCGGTTTCCTGAAGAAGAGTCGCTACACCATATATTATAGTGGTCATTCAGTAAACCATGTGCTCGGAGTAGGTTTCTTAGTCAGCCAAAAAATGAAACCTGCTGTTATCGGCTTTGAAAACATAAGCGCACTCCGCGCTTGCGCGGCAAGTTTAGAACTATAAGCCTCATTAACGTTCAGGACCCTACAGAGGAGACTGGAGAGTCGGAGAAGGATACCTTCTACGAGGCAGTAGAACGAACCCTCGAGCCTGTCCCAGATATGATATCAAAATTATACTTGGGGATTTTAACAGCCAAGTAGGGAAAGAGCCCGTACTCAGGCGATACGTTGGCCCCCATAGCTTACACGAAAATACAAATGATAACGGACTGTGGATTATTCAATTAGCAGTGTCACACGAAATGGTTGTTCGAAGTACCTGGTTTGCGCGGAAAGCGGTCCACAAACATACTTGGGCCTCTCCAGACGGGGCCACTTTCAACCAAATTGACCACGTGTTGATCGAACGCCGCCACCTCCCAGCCTTGATGAATGTCAGAACATATAGGGGGGCCAATATAGACTCGGATCGCTATCTCGTTGGCATGGTGCTTGGAGCTCGAATAACAATACCACCTAGAATCCCCTCTGACAATTAGGTGAGAATGAACACTGAAGCCATCCACAACACAGTCCTCCGGGACACATATAAGAGGGAAATGGATGCCACAATAACCGCAGTCAACACAGGACCTGGAGATGAAGCATCAACAAATGATCTTCACAACCACCTGAAGAACGTTATCATTGATACGGCCACAAACATACTTGGCCTCAACCGCAAAAGGAGTTGGAACGGCTGGTTTGACGATGAAGGTAAGCTAGCAACGGAACGGAAGAATGCCGCATACTGAGTAATGTTGCATTCTCAAAGAACGCGGGCACGCGCAGAGACTTATCACGAATTCCGTCGAGCGGAGAAGCGACTTCACAGACGGAAAAAGGAAGCCTGGGAGAACCAGCAAGTCTGTGAACTAGAAAAGTACAGGGAGCAACCGCACCAGGCGCGCAAGTTTTACCAACAAGTCAGCAAGATGAAGCCTTATACACCTCGATGCTCATCCTGCCGAGACAAAGAGGGAAATCTGATTTATGACAGAATGGGCATATTGGAGCGATGGGTTGAATACTTTGATGAGCTTCTGAACAACCAGAACATCGGCGAGTTGGAGGTCCCGCCAACTGAAGACGACGGACAAATACTGCCACCAACAAGTTTAGGAGAAACAGTCCGTGTAATTCATCGGCTAAAAAATCATAAGTCGCCAGGAGCCGATGGAATTACAGCCGAATTGGTTAAATATGGAGGCGACCAGTTACACCAAGTGGTTCATCAACTTGTGCTCAAGGTATGGGACAGCGAATCAATGCCTGACGATTGGCAAAGAGGCATTATGTGTCTCATACATAAAAAGGTAGATATCACACAGTGCAGCAATGATAGAGGTATCACGTTACTGAGTACCATCTATAAGATATTCTCCTCTATCTTGCTAGACCGGATAGCCCCATACGCTCAGAACATTATTGGCCCATACCGAAGAGGCTTCCCTCCAGGCAAATCTCTCTGCGGCAAGGGATGGAAAAACTGTTGGAATATGGACAACAGTTGCACCATCTGTTCATCGACTTTAAAGCCGCCTATGATAGCATAGCCAGGGTAAAACTGTACACCGCCATGAGAGAATTCGATATCCCGACGATATTAATAAGACTGACTAGGCTGACCCTGACCAATGTGCGAGGCCAGATAAAAGCAGCAGGACCACTCTCAAGACCATTAGACATCAACAACGGTCTACGACAAGGGGATGTCCTATCATGCGTCCTCTTTAACCTGGCCCTCGAGAAAGTGATCCGTGATGCTGAGGTAAATGCAAGAGGTACGATCCTCTTCAAGTCCACCCAACTACTGACCTATGCTGACGACATCGACATCATGGGAAGAACCACCCGAGACGTACAAACTGCCTTCATCCAGATCGAGCAAGCGGCGCGAGATCTTGGGCTGCACATCAATGAAGGCAAGACAAAATATATGGTGGCAACGTCAGCATCGAAGAGGAATCAAAAAACAACATCAAACCGCACTGGTCAAACAGGAAGAGTAGGGATAGGAGAATACAATTTTGAGACCGTTGATAATTTCTATCTAGGGTCGAAAATCACAACCGATAACAGCTACGATGAGGAAATCCGCGCACGGTTGTTGTCAGCCAACAGAGCCTATTTCAGCTTACAAAGACTGTTCCGCTCGAAACGTCTCATCATAGGGTCAAAGCTCTTACTGTACAAGACTATGATTTTGCCAGTCCTCAGGTATTCCTCGGAAACTTGGGTTCTTAGCAAGAAAAATTACGAACTCTTGGCTGCGTTCGAGAGAAGAATCCGCCGAAGAATTTCTGGCCCCCTACATGAGGATGGACGATTCCGTAGCCTACACAACGACGAAATCTATGAGCGATACCATGACCGTCCCGTTGTGGATAAAATCCGGCTCAATAGGTTAAGGTGGGCGAGTCACTTAATCTGTATGGATGAGGATGATCCCACCCGGAAAGTCTATAAGGGCAACATCTATGGTAGAAAAAGAAGACGATGCAAACCCTGCTTAAGATGGAGCGATGGCGTAGGTCAGGACGCCAGACAGGTTTTAGGGATATCGAATTGGTGGACCTCGGCGCAGAACCGGGATGTCTGGAGTTCCTTATTAAGGCAGGCCTAGACCGGATGTCGGTTGTGGCGCCGTTGATGATGCTGATGAGGCGCCTAGGGTGCGTGTGCTTATCTTGCAAAGTCAACCTATATCAAGCTGATATAAATGAAAAATTGATAATTTCTTTAAAATTCATTTTATACACTTTTTATCATACAATAATTCATGTAAACATACCAGCTACAACTACATATTTATAATAATTAATATTGTAAAATTGTTTACTTAGAAGCAAAAAAAAATCCTTCACTTTCTATAAATCATTCAATTTGTTTTCATAATCATATTTAAATAAGTTTTTTCTTCAGATCCTCCATTGTACACATGCAATACAGTATTGGTGGTAGATGTTTAGTAGGTTATAAAAATAATTATAAAATATTCTAGGAAATTACATCGTTTGACAATATTTCAGTCTCTTTTTTACAATTCTGGGCTTTCCTACATGTGTTGCATGAACCTATTCGATTAAAATTTACTTTTGCGCTTAATGCTACTTTCAAGTCTAACGAAAGGCAACTAAATAACATAAACTTGACCACCATATTATCGTCTGTATTTATATTTTGAATTGTGAATAGAAGCATTAAAATCCTCATGACAAATTAATTTTGATTCAAAGTAAACATGCTTTTGTCAGTTTTCATTCATGTAGGCTACTGGGTAGTGACAGTAAGAATCATTTTTGAAATAAAAATGCGAATCTCGTGGAGCAAACTATCAAAGGCTTATTTGTATGTTTGCTTTGCAGAATTGTAGAAATTATTTTAGTTAGCTCAACTATTTTTTTTTACTTAAAGTAGGTACTGTTAAGGTAAATCGTATAATATATAGAACATAGAGCGCTAAAATTTACTTTATTCTTTAATAAGTTAGTCACTTAGATCAGATAAATTTAATATTAATATTTTGTATAATATAAATACGAAATATACTCGCTAACTAAACGGCATTACAATTCAGCAATTGCATTATACCATTAAACATTTATAATCGAACGAATGCATATTACTGGGGTAATTGCTTCAGGGAAACCTACTGTCCCTTAAATTTTAATATGATCATGATTTCTCCCTCGAATTTTTCCGGTAGAGCTTGTAGTATGCAAACGAAATGTAATTCATCTACCTTATGCTTGTGTATGTCATAAAAATGTTTATCTACTACTTTAATTCAACTGTACAACATTATTTCTTATAGCTAAATATATGAACATGTTTTTGAAAATTTCTTCTAAATTATCCTAACAAAATCGTTTCAAATAAAACATAGTTTATCATAACTTTAAAGCATATCTCGAACATAAAATAACATTTATAGATGATTTCTTTCAATAAAGTGAGAAAAAATAAAAGAAAAAATTAAAAACAATGATACTTGTGGCAGTTTTAGTTTGGCAGGTGTTAGAGAATTTAAGTAGGAGTGGTCCACATTTTGGTATTTTATGATGAGACGTCTGCGTTGGGATTATAAGGAACGAGACGGTTCACTCGACGGTAGCTTTCAGGGCTTACACGCACCTTTTGGGCTGCTCAATATAATTAAAATATAAGTGTTTGTTAACAAATGAGATGAGAATCAAATGTATCTAAACATATTCTTGACGAATATTTCTCATTATCGTTAACAGGACCTGATTCGCTGGGTCTAAAGCGCTTACAAGGGGCAGCCTCCATGTATTGAAACGCAAAATTTCTAGTTCAACTGATCTCAATTGAGCGAGCAAATAATTTCTAGAAGTATAAACGGCTATTTGTACTCTGCTTGGTCCCTAAAATTAACAAACGGATCTGAAATAGTTCCTCGAATTCGGAATAACATTCATTGAAAATCAAACGACGTTCGTGGTCTTATCAGAAGTCTCTAAAAGTACGAGTTCAACAGACCACTGAAAAGATCGGTCGAAGATCACATAGAAGGAACTTGAAGCTGCACATAATAACGAACTTATCAAGTAAATTCCAGAGTCTGACTCCTCTGCGTTGATGCGTGAAAAGTGTTTATATAAAAATGGAGAATCATCTTTAAATTCTGTAAACCCCAGGTATAAAATATATAGACAAAAATAATAAAATACCCAAATAATGATAGTATAAAATAAACAACAAATAAGATAGAAAACTATGTTTATAATTTATGCAGCCGTAGGATCGTCTCGATTGCCTTTCATTTTCCCATCATGCGACCAGTCCCAGTCCTTCCCCTTCGGTCGGAACTTCGATGATTTATGATGAACTGGACTGTTGGAATGATGTCGACTTTCTCCGTCTCTCTGATTGCTGCTCCCATATCCATAGTCATCGTAGTTATATTCCCAACGTCGTTCCCGAAACTTTTTCTTGTAGTGCTTTTCTGACGATTGTCTCTGATACTTAAGCGGAATTCTCAAAGTATTCTGATGAGTTTGGGGTATGTCCGAACATGAAGATGATAGCACCAAAGAATTGGAAGTATTTTCAACTATTGGCAACAACGGAGGAGTTGCTGGTGACGGAGATGGTGTGCGAGGCAGTCCTGCTTCCGACAAAGGTGGACTATCAATAACGTCCGGTGGTGAAGTTTTTATTATTGGCACCGTATCAATACACTTTGTACTGTCGCTTCGTCGATCACTCAAACTACTGGATCGTCCAGTTGTCGATCCTGATCCAGTAACAACGATATCTAGTTGAGACGATGATGACGAAGATGAGAGGAATGTCCGGGTATCGCTATTGCTGCCATGTGTTATTCCAGAATCTGGAGATGTATTGCAACTGACCGATGGTGCAGTATCGTTTTCTATTGAGCGTCGAGTTTTATCCAACTCGGTTGAGGCAAACGCAACCAACCTATCGAAACCGGAACTAATACGATCTTGCCAATGTGATTCATCTTCGGGCAGGTCATCTATTGAGATTTGAAATCCAAAATATTGAAAGATAAAATGTATTACAAAAATCAGATATTTAATCAAACGCGCTCTTTTGGTATAAATAATTCTACAGAAATAAACCTCGAACCTTAAATAGTTTAATTATTATCAATAAATGTGTGCAGTTTGATGAATGGAACATCTGCAAAGCATGAAAATGGATAATGAAAACTCATGCAAAATTATTAGAAAATAAAACTAAGAAAATCAGAAAGATTAATGATTTGATGAATTGTTTTGTTAGTTCACTGCGAAATGGTTCATTAATCCATTTGACTAGATGAAACGGCGAAAAAATTGTCCCTTTTTGCATTATTAGCGAATAGGAGACGATTCTCTGCACATCTTTTAATTTGAAAAACATTTAAATAACAATTGTGCAGTTTTATGTTGCCGGACATTACCATTTTACAATTTGATTGGATTATTCGGAAAATTTGTACTCAATGGCAGTTGCTGGAAGTATGTTTGTATTTAGTGAGCACTTCAGCTATCAATGTGTACTATATTTGACGTTTTAGCCTAGGAAAGATGACTATTCAGACAAATCAGCCATTCATTTTCGTAGAAATGTCTGGAGAGACTGGTTGAGCGTCACATTCGCGGGAAGGCGCTAAAGTTGCACTCCTTAAATGAAAACCAACATGTTTACCAACATGGAAAGTCCTGTGAGTCTGCCCTTCATTCAAGGTAGAGGATGAAATTCTGAGGGGTGAGTACGCGATGGGGATGTTCGTGGACATTGAAGGGGCTTGTGACTGTGTGCCCTTCCAAAAGCTCTGTGATGCCGCTAGAGAGCATGGTGTTGACGAAACTCTAATAAAGTGGATCTACGCTATGCTAACACAGAGATTGTTGTGTGCTGAAGTGGGTGTTGATCGCTACCGAAGCGACGAAAAGTTATCCTCAAGGAGGTGTGCTATCGCCACTTCTGTGGAGTATGCTGATCAACTCACTACTATGCGAACTGCAAAATCTGCCAATACACGTTCAAGCTTATGCGGATGACGTGGCTGTGCTGGCTATTGGTCGAGAACTCGGAATGGACTGTAGAAATACACAACGCGCCGTTGATTTGATAATTGGTGTCTCAGGCATGGACTTTCAGTAAATCCAAATAAAACCACTATGGTATTATTTACAAAAAGGAGGAAACTGAATGGGCTTTGCCTTCCAGATATGGTGACTTACGCTTCAGGTAGTAATCTGGATATATGTTGCTATCATTAGGCCGATGTTCACTTAAGCATGCGTAGTGTGGTGGGTTAAGGTGACACAGAAGAGTATTCGCTGTAAACTAGCCACACTACAAAGAACTGTGTGTCTGGGTATTACCGGTGCCATGAGCACCACATCCGGCGCAGCTCTGAATGCATTACTCAATTTGGAGCCCTTGGATTTGTTTATTCAGAGCACTGCAATGAGAGCGGCTCATAGACTAATTCGATTAGATCTATGGGAAAACAATGGACGTGGGGGGCACAAAATATTGGAAGAGTCAGTGGGAAAACTGAATCTAGTATTCGCGATGCCTTCCAATTCTCAAATCCCTATACATCTGTTTAGTAGAAGATATGATGTTATCTTGAAACGGAGAGAAAACTGGGACGAACCAGAAGAATGCGTGTCAGGATATACTGACGTCTTCTACACCCATGGATCAAAGACAGAAAATGGTTGTGGAGCCGGAGTCTACCTCTCGAATAAAAACGAGAAGTGGGCTTTTCCTTTGGGACAATACACAACGGTCTTTCAGGCTGAAGTGTATGCGATCCTAAAGGCTGCAGCCTGGATGATTGACGAGCGGTTGAAGGGCAGGCACATCGCAATCTGTAGCGATAGTCAAGCTGCATTGAGGGCGTTGAGTAGTACTTTGATTACTTAAAAAATCGTCCAGGAATGTAGAAACCAATTGAATTCTGTTTCCAGATTCAATATGGTGGGTTTACTCTGGGTACCTGGTCATTGTGGAGCAGAGGGAAATGAAATTTCGGTTGCGTTAGTAAAAGAGGTTTCAACTTTCCCCATGCCCGGACTGAAACCAGCAATTGGGGTGTCGGTAGCACTGGCTGATGCTGCTATCAAAAACAGGGACCAAGCTTCTCATAATGACAGGTGGCGAAGCCTTAATGCTGCTAGACAGACCAAACTCTTCCTGTCAGAACCAAACAGACATACTGCAAAGTTTATTCTGTCGAAAAGCAGGAGGACTTGCAGAATTATTGTGGACGTTCTGACTGGCCATAATTCACTAACTGGACATATGTTTAGAATAGGAATTATCCAAGATGACTACGTGTCCATCCTGTAATGAGGAAGCGGAATCTACGGAACATTTTCTATGTGAGTCCCTCGCTCACGGACGCATCAGACATCAGATTTTTGGTGCTGATGTGCTCCAACTACAGCGGATAGCATCACATTCACTAACGGATATCCTGCGATACATAAATGAATCCGGGATATTCCGTTAGACGGGGGAATCGAGTACAATGGACCACTAAGTTCTGAGTGCTCAGAGGCTTTGCCTCTCCCCCACCTCAAACACACACACATATCGAACGTTACAAATACTGTTGGTAGTAGTACTGAGAAACACAAACTAAAGAAAGTTTCTCCGTTCTGTGGTGGTAAGCGACTGTGGTACGCTGAGGCAGAAAAAATGGAAATGACTAAAGACACACGAAAATTTCAATAAACAAGTGACTACTTGTGACGAATGAAATTTGTAGCCCCGATGGAACCAGAAATAATAACAATAAAAATATCGCGGCGGATTTCCTCGGGTCTATCACCGACCACCAGCACCAAAGTTATTCTACTTTTTTTATTCAAATCTTACGAATTGGCACTTAGTACTAGTAGTAAATAAAAGTCGGCATCAGCCGAGATTGTAATAAATCCACCGTAGTCGAATCTAAGTCCGGTATTATAAGGAAGGGGGATGGATAGCTTCAGTTTGATTGATTGAAGGCTACCGCCATGTGCAGGGGGTAGGTGACGTGCAAAATTACTCGCTGAAGAAGCTATCACGACACCTTTGAGTCAGGCTTGAAGCGCAGCACCATTTAATTTAATTTAAGGTCCCATACCGATAGCCGGCGGAGTCGTCTGTCTTTGCAAATGAGTTGGCCTGTCGTAATGGACAGCATGGCGTCGAAATCGCTAATCGTGGGGTAGACCAGGAGAATGGTTCCAGTCGTTACATAGAACGATCCGGTAGATAGACCAGTCATTCTCAGACTCTATTCAGAAGGGGCAAATACATTCCTAGCTGGCCTCTTCACTCTAGGCAACATTCCTACCAGAAAGCCAAATCTAGAGAAACAACATTCCATGAGTTCACGGCAAAAGTTGAGGAAGATATGTCCGCCTTAGGCGCATTCATGGAAATCGAAATTGCTTTCACTTATATCTCATTTGCGGCGATTTGTAATGTGGCGGCATGAAATCCACCTGTAATTAAGCAGTAGGTGCTCAGAGGAAGACGGGGCGGCAACCCTGTCGGCCAAACCAAAACCAAGTGGCCGAGGAGAACCTCCATAGTGGTAGCACCGGGAGACGCTGTACTCACTTTGGCTTGCCGACCGTGATGCAGTAGGCGAATGCTCCAAAGGCCTAATCAGGGCGATCAGACCCGAGTCTGTACGGGGACTCATCTGAAGTGGCAAATTGATCACGAAACCTCACTAGGGGTATACTGGTACCATGGAAACCGAGATAGCTCCTGGACTCCCATACTTCGGGTGAACTCCCATTGTATGTGAGTACAGCTCGGTTATTTGCGGTTGGCCCCCTAGTAGGAGTTTCATGGGGGTTGTGGTTATGCTCAAGCGAGAAGAGACCTTCAGGCCTTGGCGTGGTGTTGCGTTTCAACACGGGTGCCGTACTCCTTAGTTCGGTAGAGATTTAGGTAGGTCTTGTATCCACTAGCGGGGCTCTGATTTTGGTCACAAAATCAATCCGTGTCTTAAGAAGAACGTGGGATTAAGTCGTCCTGACAGGTGCTCACGTTAAACCCTCAAGGACTTAACTGCAGTGAAGCTATGCTGAAGTGGAGAGCAATCCACATATTGATCAGAAGGAAATCTGTTCAGGCAAAGCGTCCTGGGGTTTCCCACAGGGAGGAGTTCCCTTTCCTATGTTATGATTCTTGGTAATAGACTTTCCTTCCTATGGCTCCTGGACGCAAGGTTTTTGCGCAAGCATTTTCGGACGATCTAGCCGTACTAATGAGCGCATTTTTACGGACACAGCATGTGAACACTTAAATGCAACTCTGCAGATAATCCACAATTGATGCTTAACGGGTTCACGACGAACGCTAAGGAAGACTGGACGATTTATGTTTACTAGGAACGTTAGGTGGATCAGTTACCACACGCTACGCACCAGGGATAGAAGGTACAAGCAGTCACTAATCGCAATGCGACTGATTTCTGGACTGTAAGAACGTTCCTCAACAACGACAGCGAGGGTCCTGAGAATGCTCTTTTCTTCTAACTCGAGCAAGAATTCCAACGAATTAAGTTGGACAATGTGGGCCTAAGCGTGGTAAGATGGTATGACTCTGGGGAATACTCCTCTCCCTCTTGCCACACTGGTTTTGTACTCTGAGTAACTGAATGATAGCAGCGGCGGGTCCTGTCTCTGGTTGTTTCTCACGGCTACCGCAAGGCGCGGTCTCTTGATTTGGAAGTCGATTTCTGACAGGATTCTGATCGCAAGTTTCCAGTCCAGGTTAAGGAGCATTACAATTGCACACTACTATGTATGAACAGAGACTGGCCATGTAGTAGAGGAGGATGCTTTCTACGAGCAATTACACGCAGTTCAGGAAAGGCTTCCTGAAGGTAATATTGCGATCGGGGTGAGTGATTTGACAACACCTTGTTCGAACATGTGAAGTGGATTTCTGCAGCTTCCACCGATGAGATTCTTTTTCCTGAGGATCTAATGGCTTGTCACCGTAACATGCGGATAAGGACTCTAAATAGAAAAGAAATCATTGCGGCCACCAATGCACTCAAACGATATAAACCCGCTAGGCTGCTGTACCTGCAGTTACAGTAGATCTGCCGCTTCCACTCATAAGGAAATTTTGGAAATTCGAAACCTTTCTCAGAGAGTGGAAGAAGGGATGATCGCTAAGATTTCAAAGAAAGACACCCGTTTTGAATGTGATAATTGGAGGGTTGCTGCATACTCCCTGCCATTGCAACGATAATGGCTAAAATTATCTTGAAATGCATCAAGGATCACCTTGAAAGCTTGCTCGAGAGAGAGAGTAGTTTGGTTTTTGCTCCAGATCTTCCTGCATTGATCATATTAACACCCCACGGATCGTTCTGGAATAGTTCAGCTGATCTTCATTAATTTCGAGAAAGCTTTCGTTCATTAGTGTTCTTTCTGTGTTGCTATATGGGAACAGCACATCAAAGTAACCAAACTGTTACTACAAGACTCCAAGCTTTCGACAACACCTGTCTGCGCTGGTCTGATACTTTTTTAAACTAAGAATTTGGTTCGCGCACAGGTCTGGCAAGCGTACTCAATGTAATCGGAAGACGAAAGTGGAAATTGATAGGTCACGTGCAATGGCATCCACTCTTCTAAGATGACCAACGAGTTTGTCGCCTTAAGGGCACTTGGTGCAGAATAGTAGAGGAGGTGTGCGAGTGTCTCAGGATGTGGTTGACAACCGTATATATATAAAAACAGCAAGAATGTAGGAATACATTTCGACTCCAAGTTAACGTGGAAGCGCCATATTTATAGGTGTACCATTGTAATTTTGTTCAGCCCTTTTAGCCCTCACTCTCCTATGCTTCATATCAGAAATAAAATCAATATCGAAAAGTACTAAGCCCTTTGATACGCCACATGAACATATTCCGTGAAAAAAAAGTACATCCCCTTTTCCCATGTATGAAGGGAGCCTCTCTTTAAACTCAATATATGTAAAGGAATTCACTAACCACATGTTCTCAAAACATTTCATGACAATAGCTTCAGCCGCTTCCGAACAAATCGGGTATCACAGGCAGATAGACAGATGAAGACATTGAATCGATTCTAATAAGATTTTGTCTCACACAAAGGCATGAAAATAATTATGACGGTAACCGTATGTCAAAAAAAAAACACAAAGCAATTTCCTACCAGTTAAAGCGGTAATGGCACATTTGACAGAAAAATACATACAATCAGTTTAAAGGGAAGATAACCCATCCAACTTTCCAAACGCCACATATATCGACGGCTTTGGTCTATCCAGGTCGTATATATCCTCATGATTTTAAGGCAAAAAATACCGCCGCCAATCTAGTGTTGTAATCCAAAAATGAAGATTGGCATATAGAAGCTCCTGCTTTTGCTTGAGAACTTTCAAAAGGATAAAAAATTTAGTTGGTGTTTTTACTTTTGTTTTTGAGTTGACAATAAAAGATTTTCTTTTGCACGGAGCGATTCGGAATAACTATGCGTTGGGATTTTTGAAGTGGTCATTTTTTTTTGATAGGGTGGGCGAATGCGTTTACGCATTCAGTTTTCGGAATGGCTGGACTTATCGCGAACTCCATCGAGCGGAGAAGCGACTTCATAGACGGAAAAAGGAAGCCTGGGGAACCAACAAGTCTGTGAACTAGAAAAGTGTACGGAGCAACCGCATCAGACGCGGAAGTTCTACCAACAAGTCAACAGGTTGAAGCCTTATAGACCTCGGTACTCATCCTGCCGAGACAAAGAAGGAAATCTGATTTCCGACAAAATATTGGCATACTGAAGCGATTGGTTGGATACTTTGATGAGTTACTGAACAACCAGAACATCGGCAAGTTGGAGGTCCCGCCAACTGAAGACGACGGACAAATACTGCCACCACCAAGTATAGGAGAAACAGTCTGTGCAATTCATCGGCTAAACAATCATAAGTCGCCAGGAGCCGATGGAATTACAGTTGAATTGGTTAAATATGGAGGCGACCAATTACATTCAGTGGTTCGTCAACTTGTGCTCAAAGTATGGGGCAGCGAATCAATGCCTGACGATTGGGAACGAGGCATTATCTGTCTCATAAATAAAAAGGGAGATATTACACAGTGCAGCAATTATAGAGGTATCACGTTGCTGAGTACCATATATAAGATATTCTCCTCTATCTTCCTAGGCCGGATAGCCCCATACGCTCAGAACATCATTGGCCCATACCAAAGAGGCTTCACTCCAGGCAAATCAGCAGCAGATCCAATTTTCTCTCTGCGGCAAGCGATGGAAAAACTGTTGGAATATGGACACCAGTTGCCCAATCTATTCATAGACTTTAAAGCCGCCTATGATAGCATAGCCAGGGTAAAACTATACAGGCCATGAGAGAATTCGGTATCCCGACGAAATTGATAAGACTGACTAGGCTGACCCTAACCAATGTGTGAGGCCGGATAAAAGCAGCAGGATCACTCTCATTACCATTCGACATCAACAACGGTCTATGACCAGGGGATGCCCTATCATGCGTCCTCTTTAACCTGGCCCTCGAGAAAGTGATCCGTGATGCTGAGGTAAATACAAGAGGTACGATCCTCTTTAAGTCCACCCAACTACTGGCCGATGCTGACGATATCGACATCAAGACAAGATACAAGACAATGATCTTGCCGGTCCTCATGTATTCCTCGGAGACTTGGGTTCTTAGCAAGACGAATTGCGAAGTCTTGGCCGCGTTCGAGAGAAGAATCCTCCGAAGAATTTTTGGCCCCCTACATGAGGATGGACGATTCCGTAGCCTACATAACGACGAAATCTATGAGCGATACCATGACCGTCAGGTTGTGAATAAAATCCGGCTCAGTAGGTTACGGTGGGCGGGTCACTTAATCCGTATAGATGAGGATGATCCAGCTCGGAAAATCTATAAGAGCAATATCTATGGTAGAAAAAGAAGACGAGGCAGACCCTGCCTAAGATAGAGCGAAGGCGTAGGCCAGGACGCCAGACAACTTTTAGGGATATCGAAACGGTGGACCTCGGCGCAAAACCGGGATGTCTGAAGTTCCTTATTAAGGCAGGTCTAGACTGGATGCCGGTGGTTGCGCCGTTGATGATGATCACGATTCAGTTTTCAAGTGAGGGGAGCACCCTTCCACCGATCGAGTTCGATCGTAATACATGACATGGCTCAATTTTGTTCGCAAAAAATTGCTAACGAACCCTACCTCAACTTCCATAAAGGTGTGGTTGATGTCGTCCGTCCTAGAAGAAGAAGCTAGGTAAGTAAGTAACCAATCTCACAGTGTTTTCCGTTTCAATTAGAAGATGGTGCTAGGTCTCGAATCCATTCTTTGAGTATTGGTTTTCATTAATTGCACACTCCCCTTCTAATTCTTTACATGCAAGGCTTCTTTTGCTTTCTTCAGTCATTAAAACAATCACAGATATCTCTCTATGTATTTTAATCAACATTACCTTGAACGATTTCCCTCTACATTATCATCAAAATCGTCAATTTGCCGATTTTACAAGCCTTTGGTTTTTCTTCTCTTCTTGTAAATAATTTGAAAGTCAATTGTAAACTATTTTGTAACTGTAAGATGGACCTTATTACCATTCTTTTAACTTTGTGTGAACATATATAAAAGAAAAATTAGAGGTAGTTTCAGTGGCACCCTCCTTTCCATACTCACGGCATGCTTGCTAGCTGCCGGTTCCGATCAAATAATTATCATACAATTTAATTTCTACAATTTGTCGCTGATTGGGCAAGGCAGGATGTTGCGATAAATGGGAGCAACTACAAAATAAATATTGCATAACTCAAGTTGTTTGGACGGAAAAAAGAGGTTGCGAACTAATGATGAAATAAAAATGACGACCATATTCCAGGCGGAGATATATGCCATTTCATTGGCAGCAGAAGAATGTCTGCGACACAAATGGAGGGGTCGCACCATTCAAATCTGTTCCGACAGTCGGGCGGCATTATCAGCACTAAATGGCAACAACATATCAAGTCAGTTGGTGAGGAGTTGTCATCAGGTGCTGCTGAAACTTGGCCGACTGAACGAAACATTCCTGATGTGGGTGCCGGGGCACTCTAATATCGCCGGTAATGAGGAGGCTGACAGACTGGCTCGCCGAGGGTCTGGATCCACAATGGTGGGGCCAGAACCAGCTCTTGGAATCCGACCATCTACTGTCAAGTTTACTCTGAAGGGTGAAATTGGAAGGATTCACGCAACCGAGTGGAGAAATTTAGACTCTTGCCGGCAAGCGAAAATCCTTGTGAAAGAGCCTAGGGCCACTAGAGCGGCATTTTTGTTGTCCCTTAAGAAGTGGGACATAAACTACTAAACTACCATATGGAAAAGACTGGGGTAGTGGTTTCGGCTATGTGCAGCCAATATGAGGAGGAGGAGGAGACGGCCCGGCACTTTTTATGCAGCTGCCCGGCATCCTCAGATCTCAGACGAAGACACCATGGCAAGGTTTTCTTCAATGAAGAATCTGCACACTCTCTGCCTCTAGAGAATGTTCTAAGATTCGTTAAAGCCTGCGAACACCGTAGGCGGGAAGCCATTGAATAGGCGACTTACGGGGATAGTACAATGGGCCTAACAATGGCCTGAATGCGCGGAGCTGCGGCTCCCTCCAGTTAACTAAACTAAACTAACTAATGATGAAATAGGATAAAAATTTTCCGATTAATCCAACATTTTCATGATTTTGAGTTTACATTTCCAATGTTAATCAGTTCTATGCAGTTGATTGAATTTATTCAGTTTGCACACAGTTCAGTTTTTAAGGATCTTCACTGTAAATCTGGTTTTGAATATGTGAAATCTTTTAATTAAAAAGATATGGTACAAACGGGAAACAACGACCCAGAAATGAAATCAAAATTATCGCCGAAAATAAGTAACATATGAGCTTAAGCTAAACCTCAGAATCATGTTAGTTATCACTTTTGTAAAAGGAAAATTGCTCTTAATATTCTCCCCAAAACCTTCAAAATGATCTTAATCAATGCGATAGTAAATGATGCGAAAATAAGAATGTGAAAATGTGTTTTTGTATGAAATTACAAGTGAAACGGTCAATCATCTTGAAAGGAAATAAATGCAAAACATAAAATCAAATTTAAGCTCTTGTACCTTCGTGTTTATCAATAAATTTTTTTTCTATTCTATCAAATTCCCAGGCTCCAGGAAATAGGTGGGGGTGTGTGGTTAAAACTCAATCAAACTATCATTAAATTGGTTTGTTTTCGAATCTAATGATAAGTGAATTTTAATAAAATTTCGTCTGTACGTTTCTCGCAGCTATAACAAAATAATTTTGAAAAAAGAAAATTAAAAATGTCAAATTATCGGATCAGAAAGCAAATAACGAAATTTGTTGTTTTTGCGTGAATTTTGATAATTTTTATTGAAAATAATAACATAAACGAAATAAATAAATAATAATAGAAAAAGGATAAATGCTTACGTGGTACGTGTCTTCGAGAAGGTTTTTTTCTAAATTTATTTTTATTAATTATTATTTATTGACTTTGGATGTTGCTAGAAGTCTCTTCGTTGTTTTTTAGTATACTCAAAAGATTCAATAATACAAATTTTTGCTACTATATTAAATGGAAAACAGAGAAAAGATAAAATAATATAAATGTGATATAATGTGCAAGTGATGCATGCAAATCATATTAGGTAAAAGGAAGTGTTAAGAACACGAAACTAGGACACATAATAAAAATGCGGACCAATACAGAAAAGCTAAAGAATTAAAGTGGACAATTACAAGCCTACGCTCGACTCGGTATCTATGAAATTGATGAGATTTACTAAAAATTGGCAAGAGGCATATTTTTTTAAGAAGTACACACATTTGGACTGTTGTTATTTTCCAATTGCTAAATTATCAAACAATAGAATTACACCGGAATAATTCTTGTAAAAAAATGCATTTTCATGGACGGTTGGCGGTTTTTTCAACATAAAAGGAAAAGCCAAGTTCGAAATTCCGCAATCCTGGCACCAAGTTCTATTGTTACTTTCTTATGTTGACCCCCCATACGGACGAGAATACGTGGCGAAGAATATAGTGTCAGAAAACAAAGCAGTCCTGGGTTAACTATTGCCTTAGGCAGAGAAGACCGCCATAATGCAACCTTAGAGTATAGACTTAAGAAACGAGAATTAACAGTAGACAGAGTGACAAATATGAGCCAGGGGAAAGGTTTGACAATCAAACATAGTAGCAAACGGATGCAAAATCTCGTTACGGAAGTGAAAACCCGCAGGTTTCCTGACTACCGGTATTTCCCAAGCAAATGTAAAGAAGATTTGGAAGCAAATGGACTGCCAACTCTTGTACGGGTTTGGGGCCGTCACGTTACAAACGGCGTTGTCATCCGAAGTACGGAGGGATAACCACAGTTCGGTAAATTGAAACTTTCATTTTCATTTAGGGCAAAGGGTACTGTAGGTCCCAAGGCGAAACGTGGATTGATACCCACGATGGAGCATAAAACCTGGGAAACGCCTGCTGAACCAATACCAACAGCTCTACTACCAAACCCTATCTCCACCTCCACGTGGTGACCGCTGGGAGCTCTTTTTTAACGAAAAGCTGCAGACGGAGAAGGATGAAGGCGAGTCTCCCGCGCTTAAAAACAAATTGTACCAACTGGTCCTCCAGGTTGGAGGTTAGATAGGGCTGACAATCCTACACGCAAAACAACTTGTTACGAAGCCACAACAAGAGCCTCTTACTTGACGGATTGCACAACGACGAACCCGGCAACGACAAAGGAAGAACGATTTGCGTATTTTCTCATGGAACGTGCGCTCCCTGTACAGATATGAAGCTGCTGAGCAGCTAGCCGATACCCTGTCTCAATATAGAGCTGATGTAACAGCGTTGCAAGAGATGCGATGAACAGGGACTAGTTTCCTGGAGAAGAGTCGCTACACCATATATTATAGTAGCTATGCACTCTGCTGTGTTGATCGAACGCCGCCACCTCTCAGCCTTGATGAATATCAGAACATAGAGGGGGGGGTGGGGGCAATATAGACTCGGATTACTATCTCGTTGACATGGTGTTCCGAGCTCAAATAACAACACCATCCAGAATCCCTTCTGACAATCAGGTGTGAGTTGACACTGAAGCCGTCCACAACACAGCCCTCCGCGACACTATAAGAGGGAAATGAATGCCGCAATAACCGCAGTCAACAAAGGTCCTGGAGATGAAGCATCAACAAATGATCTTCACAACCACCTGAAGAACATTATCATTGATAAGGCCACAAACATACTTGGCCCCAGCAGCGAAAGGAGTCGGAACGGCTGGTTTGCCGATGAATGTAAGCTAGCAACGGAACAGAAGAATGCCGCATACCGAGTAATGTTGCATGGGCACGCGCAGAGACTTATCACGAACTCCGGCGAACGGAGAAGCGACTTCACAGACGGAAAAAGGAAGCCTGGGAGAACCAACAGATCTGTGAACTTGAAAAGTACAGGGAGCAACCGTACCAGGCGCGCAAGTTTTACCAAAAAGCCAGCAGGATGAAGCCTTATACACCTCGATGCTCATCCTGCCGAGACAAAGAGGGAAATCTGATTTCCGACAGAATGGGCATATTGGAGCGATGGGTTGAGTACTTTGATGAGCTACAACCAGAACTTCGGCGAGTTGGAGGTCCCGTCAACTGAAGACGACGGACAAATACTGCCACCACCAAGTAGCAATTCATCAGCTAAAAAATCATAAGTCACCAGAAGCCAATGAAATTACAGTCGAATTGGTTAAATATGGAGGCGACCAGTTACACCAAGTGGTTCATCAACTCGTGCTCAAGGTATGGGGCAGCGAATCAATGCCTGACGATTGGCAAAGAGGCATTATCTGTCTCATACATAAAAAGGGAGATATCACACAGTGCAGCAATGATAGAGGTATCACGTTGTTGAGTACCATCTATAAGATATTCTCCTCTATCTTGCTAGACCGGATAGCCCCATACGCCCAGAACATCATTGACCCATACCAAAGAGGCTTCACTCCAGGCAAATCAGCAACAGATCAGATTTTCTCTCTGCGACAAGCGATGGGAAAACTGTTGGAATATGGACACCAGTTGCCCAATCTATTCATAGACTTTAAAGTCGCTTATGATAGCATAGCCGGGGTAAAACTATACAGGCCATGAGAGAATTCGGTATCCCGACGAAATTGATAAGACTGACTAGGCTGACCCTGACCAATATGCGAGGCCAGATAAAAGCAGCAGGATCACTCTCGAGACCTTTCAATATCAACAACGATCTAAGACAAGCGGATGCCCTATCATGCATCCTCTTCAACCTGGCCCTGGAGAAAGTGATTCGCGATGCAGATGTAAATGCGAGAGACACCATCCTTTTCAAGTCCACCCAATTACTAGCATTGACATTATGGGAAGAATAATCCGAGATGTTCAATCTACCTTTATCCAGATTGAACAGGCGGCGAAAGATCTCGAGCTGCACATTAATGAAGGCAAGACGATGGTGGCAACGTCAGCGCCAGAAACCAAAGAACCAACAACATAAAATCTCCACTAGCTTATTTCAGCTTACAAAAGCTGTTTCGCCCGAAAAGTCTCACCATAGGGCCAAGACTAAGATCTTCCCAGTCCTTATGTATTCCTAGGAGATCTGGGTTCTTAGTAAAAAAAATTGCGAACTCTTGGCCGTGTTCGAAAGAAAAATCCTTCGAAGAACTTTTGGCCCCCTACATGAGGATGGACGATTCTGCAGCCTACATAACGACGAAATCTATGCGCGATACCACGACCGTCTGATTGTGCATAAAATCCGGCTCAACAGATTGCGGTGGGTGGATTACTTAATCCGTATGGATGAGGATGGTCCAGCCCGGAAAGTCTATAAGGGCAATATCTGTGGTAGAAAAAGAAGACGAGGCAGACCCTGCCTGAGATGGCGTAGGTTAGGACGCTAAACAGCTTTTAGCGATATCGAATTGGCGGACCTCGGTGCAAAACCGGGGTTTCTGGAGTTCCTTATCAAGGCAGGCCTAGACCGGATACCGGTTGTTGCGCCGTTGATGATAATGATGATCTGTTGAATCCTTCATATGTTGGAATGGAAGATTTGCATTGAAGTGAAACGGAAGAAGAAAAAAAATCTTTTTAAAAAATTGAAAAAACAGAAAATTTTCTAGAAACCTAATTTAATGAATGTTGAAATTTATCGTCTTTTGAATTTACATAGGCTTTGAAAGGTTTCCGAAAGTTGATAATGCTAACCGCCATAATTTTGTCCCATGTTTTTAACAAAGCTGTTTTTTTCAACGATTTGATGATGATGGGCAAGTTTCAGCGTACGCTTTTGGCTGCAAAATCCCCCAAAGGAAAAATCCCTTGCATTTAAATCGGGAGAATTAGACAATTATGATCCAAAAATGCAGGAAAATTTTTTCTGGATAGGCCCGTGTCCGGTGCTGATTTTGAAAGCGGTTTTGAACCTATGACTCTACTATGGATTGTAACGCAGCTTTTTGGTACACTGTTGCATTGATTTTTGAGTGTTTTTCTTTACCACAGCGACTTCCCCATGCCAGAGTTTTTCTCTCTTCGCCGTGAAAAATGTTCCATTCGTACAAAGCATCGGTCTTTTATTTTTCATTTTAACTCATTTTCGACATGTTGTCCTCAACCCGGCCTGTGTGCTCGAAGATTTTAACAATTGTGTGCAAAAAAATTCCCTAACTTCATTTGATTTAGCTACAGCACGCATTCACTGCTCTGGATTTCAATCAATGTTGGAAGTACATACTGTTGTACTGTTGTTTTTCGAAGTTGTGAGGGGTGGTAGCCGGGCACTTCTTGGACCGTCTTCCTCCGTTTCCATTTTCAATGTTTTCAAGGTTCAAAGGAACCTTCATTATACAACTAAATTAAAGATCCTCCTTTTGCTGTTGAACTCATTTTGCTTACTCAAAATGTACAGATCCGGGAAAAAACTGATAGAATTGCAGGGAATTTCATGCAAAGAATAATACGTAAAAAACATTAAGTAAATGTTGTGCCAGAACCCTTATCGCACCTTGTATATGGCAATAAATCTATAGTAGTTCACAGTTAGGGCCTCCGAAACAATCTTTCGGTAAACGCTATAAAAACTGGACTAGTTGTGCTCTCAAAGATCATTAAATAGAGAACTACACGCTATTCACTTTATGGGGATAGGAATCCAATTGGCACAATAATGATCTAGAAGTGCATCTTGACTCCAAACTAACGTGGCAGCATCATATGTAGGAACAATATCAAACTTCCTATAAAGATTTGCGGTGAAAAGTAAGACAAGGGACGCACCCATTCATAATAAAGCCCATTTTGTGTATGCATTCATTGCCTGGTGACCGAGCCTGAATTCTTTAATTGCCAAGATAACGAACCGTTTCAACCTTTGAAGTTATTGCAAATCTAGCCCCCTCCACCATGTGACACCAGCACAACCACCTTTCCCCATCAACAACGGGCTAAGAAGACGCTTTATTATGCATCTTTTTTAACCTGGCTTTAGAAAAAGATTCCACGATGGTGAGATAAATACTAAAGGTACTATCCTTTTCAAGTTCACCTCGCTGTTGTCCTATGATGGTAATATTGACACAATGGGACGAATAACATGAGATGTACAAACTACCTTCATTCGATACAAATTATGCTCACGAATTTCGGGCGCGGTTGTTGCTGCCAATGAGATTTCTTTCAGCTTAAAAAAACTGTTTCGCGCGGAACGTCTACTGTAGATAACAATGATCTTGCTGGTCCTATGTATTTCTCGGAGGCTTGGGATCTTTGAAAGAAAATTTGCAAGCTCTTAATCGCGTTCGAATAATTTCTGGCTTACTTACAGGAGGAGGGTCGATTTCGTAGCGTATTTAGCGAAGAAATCTGTGAGTGATATAAACCGAAGTGGGAGGATTACTCGTATTTAATTCGTATAGATGAAGACGAACCAGCCCGAGAAGTCCCAATATTTGTGGTAGAATAAGAAGGGGTGGCCAGGGAGCTAGACAGTACAGGAATATCGAATTTGCGAGTTTAGCGTAAACCGGGATATTTGGAGTCACTTGTTAAGGCAGGCCTAGACGGGACTACCGCTGTTGATGATGATTCACTTGGACGTGAAACGGAAAGAAGTTTATAACACATATAGACTTGATACCATCCAAGCAGGGAAAGTTGATTAGTCATACGATTATGGATTTCAAATGAATCCATGGGAAATCATCAAGTGGCTCCTACGAATGGCAGGTTTATTTTTGTGAAGATATATTTGGTCGTAATCCTCAAGAGAAATAATCGGCAAAAGGCCACAGATACAGGCTAAGGTAATGTTCATCGGCTGGTTAGTCTTGGGAAGAGGACCCAGCTGACGAGTGTTTTCCGAAAACTTGGTTCAGCCTTTCCGAAAAATGACGACTAAATTTCAGGATGGAAATGCGAAAAATGTGGCGTCGTATCTTTTGGATGTATTCCGACAGTTATCGTATCAAGTCAATTGGTATGGAGAAAGGAAAGTCACGGAAACGTTAGAAGAACTCTATTAATGATAGCAGTGAAAAGGTGCTAAATATTACTATCGTGACGCGGTCGAAAGACCGACTTGTGTAGAAATGCTGTATCCAAGAAGCCAAAGCTCGACTTTGGTTATCGTGCCACTGAAGAAGAAGGTACGATTTTCTTTGAATGTAACTAATATTTGGCCAAAGCAACTGAACATTTCCGATTACAAAGTGGAACAGATGCATCCTAGTCAATTAGTTATAAATACGGGACTGAAACTAAGGGAAAATAATTATTTTTTTTTAAAAACGTGCTACTTTATCCGGATTCTGAAGGACACTAGTACTTATAGCAGCATGTTTACTTGGATCGGTCACCGAACCTTCGGGATAGTCGGACCTGGGAACTTTAGTAACCAGCTTTGTAGCAAGAGGAAAAACTAATGTTTTATACTTGAATATAGCCTTTACAACTGGTTTCATTAAATGATTTGGCTTCGCTGCTAAGACCAAGAGAACGTCGCGCACTATTTTATCATTGAACTAATTTTGAGCAGGTATTTTTTCTTGAATGTCCGTTATCAATAAAAATGAGAACTATTCTTTAGTTCAGAAACGAAAACTTTTTGAATCAGATGTTTTGATACAAGTAAGACACGTATACGCGAGAAGGAACATAAAAATGCATTTAAGCGTCGCTTGTTGACAAATCATACATAGAAATTCACACTACAATTTATACTGACACAGACACTAAGCAATTTATGATACTGTTCTAAGTTTCTACGGAATCAATAGAAGGAAATACTATCGAAAATTTCCTTACCGTCTTCGTTTCGTTGTTTCAAAAAGTGCGAACCAGTCCGACCTGATCTACTATCAACAATACTTGCGCGATCCTCAGGTGTTAGAGAATTTATTTCTGGACTCATCAAAGGTGGTTCCATAGACGTTGCCGAACGACGCCCCCCAGAGTGTGATGACAAATCATTAATGTGTATTTGATCGTGAACATCCGAATAATGAGGCACTTTTGCGGGCCGTGGATGCTGTACTATGGGAGACGTGCGCTTTAGACCTGTTGTAAATGGAACGTTTATATTCTAGTACGAACACATTAAAATTATTTTTAAATTTATTCTTACATTCTGTTTTGATTTGTGTTGGTATTATTGAGCCCGAAGTCGAACTTGAAGGATTCGAATAATGCACATCATTCCGACGATGTTTGTCATCTTTTTCCTGTTTAATGTTCAAAGTTGCAATCACACGCTCGTGGAGAGATGCGGCTAGACCTGATGGTGAAAGGGAAGCATAGGATCTCGTATAAGGACAGCTTTTAAGTTAATTACCTTCGAATGGCGGTGGATTTCCATTCATCATTCTTGAAGTACGCTCTCCTACTGGGGGTTTTTGATCATCTGTGAAGTAGGACGACAAGTATGGTTTCATTTCAGCTCTAGGTAAAGCCACATGTGTGTACTGCTCCCGATTTGCACTTGAACTACGGCTAGTTGACTGTTGTTGCTGTTGCTGGTACAGAACTGCTGAATTAGAGGGATTTGAATATGATGATCGAGATCTAGAGCTTGAAGATGTTGGTGCGCTGCTTCCACTTCTCTCGGGATTATGTTGTTGCATGTTAGGCTGTTGTTGTGTCATCAGTTTGTGATTATAGGCGACTTGTGCTAAAGTTGCGAGGTTACTTTGTCCGTGCGTATGAACTGGCGATTTACGTAATTCACAGCTACCCGGTCGTGATATAGGACTGAAAGCAGGATTCATAACTAACCCATGATCTTCAGGAATCCGCACATTGACACGCTCCGGACGTTGAGCATTTGGGTTTATCATGGAGCCGCTACTACCTAATGGGCCCTGTGCTCCTACTGTACTCATGTTTACGGCAGCGTTAATGATACTTTGATGTGATATTTCCAAAGTTCTCTCAATTTCACCATTCACCAAGTCACCAATTGTTTTAGAAGACATCATTGAACCACTTCCGGGTCCCCCTAGGGGATGCTGTACGTGCTGATTCAATTTTTCTTGTGAGAGGTGACGTCTTAGAGCCATTTTAGCAGGGGAAACTTGAGTGTAATCAGGTTGTGAGGAACCCGAACTTGGGCGACTTGGCGGTTGTTGTAAGTGCTGTTGTTGCCCATTTAAGGAGCTCCGATCGCCGCCTGCACCACCACGCGAGGACGATGAGGGGTAATATAGGGCAGAGTCGGATGACGCAGAATTGCTCCGAATATTCTCTTCAAACTGTTGACCAACTTTGTCATATCTAAATGAGATATAAAAATAAAGACATGCAACAATGAACTGAATTGTGTTTTTTATTTTATATCAATACAACTTTTCACTAAAATTTATAAGGACTCATTGATATATAGAAAAACAGCTTCAACTCTCAATTCTATCTATGCGATAGTGGTAAAATCGTATGATTCTCGAAAAATTGTTATGCTTTTTAGAGGGGCAAGTTAGGTTGCTATAGACTTATAACTTGCACAGCCTTAAGTCTGTTGATAATGAAACAGAAGGATAGAGAGATATTAAACAAGAATATGCAAAAGTTGACAATATAAAGGAAGATATCGTATGGATACACAGACAAAACACAGTCCACAGTTTCCACCTTCTCACCAAATTTCGCGTCAATCGGTATAGCCGTTTCTGAGAAAAGTGCGTGTGACAGACAGACAGACAGACAGAGGGCAATAGGTAGGATCGATCAGGAGCAAAAGGAGCATGCCTATAGGGAAGCTCGCAAGAATCTCAAGCTCAGAGTAAGAGGGAATGTTTTAAGGAGCTCTGTTCGGACGCGGACATAAATCCGTAGGGTAGCGCCTATAAAATTGTGACAGGACGATTCAGACGCCGATCATCTCTGCAGATCACGTGCCCTATACTCTTGTTGAAAATAATCCAGGGGTTATTTCCCCAGCGCCACCTTCCAGCGCCCCTGAATGTGACGCCGATTCCACCAGTCACCAGGGACGAGCTGCTGTGTCGAATAAGGCCGTCAAATGTAGACCGGATATGTTCACGGAACTGTTCGAAACGTGCATGTCGGAGGGTATCTTTCCTGCACCATGGAAGCGGCAGAAGCTGGTCCTGTTGCCTAAGGCTGGCAAACTTCCAGGGGAACCGTCCTCCTATAGACCCATATGTCTTCTAGACACTATGGGGAAATGTTGGAGCGGATCATTTATAATAGATTGCTTCCAGTCGTCGAGAGCCAAGGGGGCTTTTCAGATAGGCAGTATGGGTTCCGTAAAGTCAGATCAACCATTGATGCCATCAAAATGCTGGCTTGACCGAAAATGCAATTCACGGAAAGGGTTATACCAGCAAATATTGCGTGGTGGTGACCCTGGATGTGAGGAATGCATTTAACTCGGCCAATTGGAATCTTATACGAAAGTCTCTGGCGACGATTGGTGTTCCTACCTACCACGCCGCTATTATCAATAGCTACTTGAAAGAGCGGAGACTCTGGTATAATACCGATGATGGACCCAAAGAGTACGTTGTCTCCGTGGGTGTCCCACAGGGCTCTGTACTGGGCCCACTACTGTGGAACATCATGTATAATGATGTACTTAACCTTCCGGTTCCGGAGGAGGCCATGGTGATGGGTTACGCCAATGATATAGCACTGGTTGTGGTTGCAAAGCATCTCGAGAATGCTGAGTTGTACTCAAGCGAAGCAATCAGTGTTGTTAAGGCTTGGTTAGAGAGTGCTGGACTGGCACTCGCGGAGGAAAAGACGGAAGCGGTCCTCATCACTAAGTTCCGCAAAAGAAATTACGCCTGCATTAGAATCGGGAATCGTTACATCACTTCCAAACCGCCCATCAAATACTTGGGGGTGATGATAGACGGAGGACTTAATTTTAAGCAGCACATAGAGCAAACTTGTAAAAGAGCTTCCACCACGAGTATGGCTCTGGCAAGGATGATGCCGAACGTAGGAGGCCCGCGGCATACTTGCAGGCTACTCATAGCAGGGTGGTGACTTCTGTCATGCTGTATGCAGTCCCAGTTTGGGGAAAAGCACTGCAGGTTTTTGGCAATACACATAAACTGAGTACGGTTTACAGAAGAACATCCTTAAGTGTGTGTTCTGCCTGCAGGACCGTCTCAGACGATGCAGCGTTCGTCATCTCGGGAATGGTGCCGATTGACATCCTTGCAACCGAAATGATGAACATTTATAACACCAGGTCCAGCTCTCCCTTATCTCAGGTGAAAAAAGCCGAAAGGGAGAAATCCATAAGTAGATGGCAACAGCGAAGGGACCGGTCAGAAAAGGGTCGTTGGACTTACAGGTTGATCCCTTCCATCGGGGAGTGGCTGGAGAGAAAGCATGGGGAGATCAATTATAATCTCACCCAGTTTCTCACCGGCCATGGAGGATACCGTCAATACCTGTACAGGTTTAAATTGGACACCTCACCAAATTGTCCAAACTGCGACGAGGTCCTAGAGGACCCAGCGTATGTATTCTTTCAGTGTCCTAGGTTCGTGGAAGAAAAGAGGAACCTAGAGGAAACTCTAGGTGAACTGCTACCACCGGAAAATTTTGTCCGGAGAATGGTAGCCTGTCAGGAGGACTGGGATGCGATCACGAAAAGCAGAAGAAGTGAAGAAGGGGCGGTTACGAATCCCGTGGGAAGACGGAAGGAGACATAGGTAAAATAAGCTAACTCCGCCCTGTGATATAATACCTAAAGGTGGTTCCATCGTGTAGGGGGGGAGAGTTGCAGGTGGTTTTAGTGGGTAAAAATATCATGCTGGCGTGCTCAGACTAGAGTCTTTTGAAGATTTCCACCTCCTTAAAAAAAAGACAGACAGACATTGAATCGATTTTAATAAGGTTTTTTTTTTGTAAACACAAATTTGGATTTTTTTTTGGTTACTGAAACCAAATGGTGTAATACCAGATGCGATATTCAGCGAGATACGTCCACAGCACTGTTGTTGTCTAAGATGCCGATGTGGCGAGCATCGTGAGATTTTCTTTTTCAGGATATGATCCTGTTTTTTTGAGTCGAAATAAAGATTATTACCTGAAGTCAGGCTAATGTCAAGTTGTTAACGTTAAAAAATATTCCACTTACAAATAAAGAAGGCCAATGGACGGCAAGAATGGAATAAGAACTTTTATACCAAAAAAATGTTCAACTGAGAATATATACATGCCATTTAACCCTAAATGCGGCAAAGCGCGTTATCCACGACTATGCGTTGTCGTTGTCGGGTTGCTGGAATGTGGTTCAGTCTCCCCAGAACTTCCTGAGAAGTTTGCACTCAGCGAAGCATTGCAAAGATAGTGGATTTAATTGCATAACCTGCAATGGTGTTGTCACCCTTTCTCAATGTGTCAGCTATCCATTGTCACTTTCACCTTCTGATCAATACAACTACGGGCATCTGGGTTGTATTCCGACGCAGTTCTTCATTTTTATTGCCAGAGCACCACGACGATATGACGCAGAAAAATGTTGACTAAAGCTTGAGCTTTCGACTCGAATCGAGTTGCGGTCACTTTCCATGCGCTACTCACATATAAAAGCCTCAACTTATGGTGGTGTTGAGATAGCTACATTTCCAAATTTTGGACGAGCGGTATTAAATTTGGTACCATCAACGGCAGAAACAATATTGCGCTCATATTGACTAGATTTAGCAGTTTTTTTTGTTTCCAATTTTTTACAATCTTTAAATTGAAACTGAATTTTCATCGAAAAAATCGAGATTTTCATGGTTGAATTCGACCCAAAATTAATGAAATTAGTCATTACCGGAGACGAGATATGGATTTTTCGAGTACAAAACACAATTGCAGATATCAGTTGAGTAATGGGGTGTTGCTATGAATGAGGCGACGTCGAGAAAACGTGCAATTTTCAGCCGAAAAAGAAGGCATTGCTCATGGTTTTCGCAGATTACGAGGGGATGTGCATCATGAAATTTAGTCAGATGGCGTTTATGCGTGCAATTTGCCAAAAACGAAACGACACCATGCGACAAACACCGAATTCGTCTAATTTGGCTCCATGTGATTTCTTTTTGTCGAATCGAATAAAAAAACTACTACATGGTATGCATTTAGCAGACGAGAGGAGATAATGGAAAAATCGGAGATGGCTCCGATTTATGTACCGAACACGGATCATAAAATTTGTCCTAGGATTGAATCCAGTCCTCACATAATATATTTGATGACGATAATTTTGCTGGGGACAATATTGATTCGGAACAATGATCTTGCATTTTTCTGAATGACAACCGAAAGGAGACACTATTATGCAGAGGAAACCCATTAATTGCTTAGTGATTGGGGGACGTTATAAATTTACTGAGCTGTTAGACCTGAGTCACTGGGAAAAAAATTAAGGAGTTGGAAACAAGTCGGAAACCTGAAGCTGAAGGTATGAAAGGATTGGTGTTTTTTTGTAAGAATATTTGGAATTTCTTCCTATCCATTTGTACAGTACAAAGCTTATAGTGTATATGTATTAAGTATGTTAGGCTATTAAATTCTTTTGGTGATACTGGCATTCTATCATATATACATATTATGTCTTAGGGTGCAGTAGATTTGCGCAAAATAGGCAACTTTTATCTACCATACCTGTGTTATTAATAGTAAAATTTCCACTAAATTTTTCAGGGTGTTGCTCAATATCGCGATCTATGTTACTGCAGCGTCCAGCAGATTTTCAAAATAAAATAATATATGGCGGTATTTTGAGGTTTAGATGTCATATTTCATTTTTTTGAAAAAGAATCGATCAGCTTATAAGAAGGAATCGGCAACTGAGGCGTGATTTGCAACAGTTTGGATCACTAAATTCGAAATACAATTTTACGCCAGTTTACAAAATTAAAGCAAAGCCGCTTATGGATGCCCATAAAATCCTCGAGTCGTATCTCACTGGCAGGGATTTTTTTTAATAAACAAAAACACTTTTTCTTATGAGAATATCACATCAAAGTGACAGCACCTCCAGGTACTGTCCTGGGGCCCTTGCATTACCTACAAATTTTACCTTTACCGTTTATTTTGCCGACGATAAGGCGATTCTCCGGACATATTCGAATCTTAGTGTTGCATCTTGAGCGCATTTGAACGAACATGTTCCCTTAGTCAAGCTTAACGGCATACCCATTCCTCAGTCTAAAAAAGTAAAATATCCTGGAATACTCCTAGACAAAAGGCTTATGTGAAAGAATCATGTTGAGGCAAAAACAAGTCGAGAAACCGGAAGCTGGATGCTTCAGGTATGAAAGGTTTTGTGTATTTCTTTTATAAAGATATTCGAGTGTGAATTTGTCATATTAGTACGTAACACCTTATATATGCATATATTATATGAGAATATCCACTTTCGGGTGATATTGACATTCAGAATCATGAATTTCGAAAGAAGTGACAATTTGGACCTATTATAACTTTGTTAGTAGTAGTGCGATTTCCACCAAACTACGGTACGATCAAGCTCTAGAGTATAGCCTACATTGCTGCGAAATTTCGTGGTGCTAGGGTTAACCTAAGGGGGGTTCTGCAGCCAATTACTGAAAATTATAGTAATATACTATTATTAATTTTATTTGAAGGGATATCGATATGGAAGATATTTCGGAGCGTAAAGTCAGATTTTTTGGTTGGGCAGTTTCTGAGAATGGCCCTGTTAAATAAATGCTCATTTTCGACCCCCTGAACCACCGCCTTTCCTACAAATGTCAAAACTAAGAACTGCTTACTAATCGAGACCTATTATTTGATACCCCACATGACTATATTTGGTGAAGAAAAATTTACAACATAAAACAGAAGTAGTTCTCATTAGCAAGAGAAGAAAGAACACAACTGTGAAAATCAAGATTGGCGAACAAACAATTTACTCCCAACCATCGCGCAAATACTTGAGAGTAATTATTGACAGAAGACTCAATTTCAAAAGACACATTGAGGGCACCGCAACTAAAGCGTCTTCCATCGCTGCAACGATCTCGAGGATACTACCGAACAATGGTGGGCCAAGGGTAGTCAGCTCCGTGCTACTCTATGCAGCTCCAGTTTGGGCAACTGTTCTGGATAACAAAGTGAACTGCCGAAAATTGGGAATGGTGTAGAGAAGCAGCATATGTACTAGCAGGGATGCTCCCCATAGACATCTTGGCGAATGAAGGCCGGCGACTCTACGACAAAACGTATGCATCTGGGAAGTGTAGTGCATTTCTACGGCAGCTGGCATGATGGGAATCTATCGAAGAGTGGCAAAAGTTATGGGACGAGTCACATAGTTGGAAATACCGCATCATTCCGGATATTCGGAGATGGTTTGAACGAAGCCATGGGGAATTAAGCTACGAGTGAACGCAATTCTTAAGTGGACATGGAGGTTATCGTGCTTATTTACATCGATTTGGTCACGATGAGTCACTATGTTGTCCAAGATGTGATAACGTGACTGAGAATGCGGAGCACGTCATATTTGATTGCTCCAGGTTCACCGCGCACCGAACGAAAATGGAAACGGTCGCAGACAGGCGCTTAACACCCGAAAACATTGTGGAGTTCATGCTGGAGTCAACGGATGCTTGGAGCCAGGTGATAAAGGAACTGCAAGTTATTCACCAACAGCTTAGGCAGGAAGAGAGAGAATCATAAGGAACCACAGTTAAAAGCTGATCCAGTCCCCCGACGCAATACTTTAAATAAGTTCCGTGGGGAGAGTGGAATGAGAAGGAGGTGGGTGAGTAGAAGTGTCACATAACTGCGTGGCATGAGCCAGCAGTAGGTTTTTAACCTTTCCACCTTCCAACGCCGAAAAAAAAGACAGACTATAAACCGATTTTAATAAGGTTTGGTTTTACACAAAACCTTAAAAACGAAATAATCGAGTGCCGATATTCATTTTACTGTTGGAACAACATCTAAAGTCCAAATTTTACCTTTGTTGTACTTTCACTAAGAGGTTAGGCCACAGTGTAGCCACTGTTGTTCTCGAAACTACATTTTTCAAGTTGGCCAAACTCAACTCGAACAAATCTTGACCGATTGACTGGACATTTTAATTGTTTATTTGCAATTACATTCGGCACAGAAATAGATGTGTCCGGATGGCTCAAGTGGTAATAGCACTGGGCTGCCGTAGCGGAAGGTTGCGGTTCAAATTTCGCTGGTTGCAGAGGAACTGGAGGAGTTACTGGTTGTCGGATACCAGTCGACTCAGCTGTGAATGCGTACCTGAGTGAAATCAGGGTAATAATCTCGGGCGAGGGCAATGTCGACCACATTGCCTCCTACAGTGTACTGTTGTGTATCATTACGGTCTTGAATGAAGCGCTCTAACACACTTCAAGGCCTTGATCCAATATGGATTGTTACACCAACGATTATTATTATTATAGAAATAGATAGGATTCGCGATACATTGCAATGTCTTCTTAAATAAATTGTTGTTCGGACGATTTATGTCGCAAATTTTGCTTTCTGCAAAAATCGACACATCGGAAGATTCCTAGCTATGTAAGTATATAATCGAGAAAAAAATTCTTTGTTCATCGCGGGCCGCGGGATCTTCAAAAAAGAAAGTGTCGTCGAAGAAAAGCTGTCTAGCCGGCATTTTCTTTTGCATTGTTTTCAAAAAATGACTTATACAGATTATCATATGTAAAATTAAGATCCTTTATCAGAATTTATCATTGCTTAACCTATGCTTAAAACTACTTACAGAAGAGAAGTTTAAAGGACCAAGCTGTTGTGCTTTATAACTACGATAAAGTTTAGGAATCGGGGAATGGAAATAAAGCTGGAGCTCCGCGAGCCGCACGAGGAAAATGTAACGCGGACAGAATGCCAGTCGTTAGAGGCGAAGCAGCCCATCAAACCCGAGAAAAGTTTAAAAAACGCGCATAAATCCAGATAGATTCTACGCTGTTGAAGGAAGGGGAAATTTAGAAAGCGAAGGTGGGGGGGGGGGGGGATAGTCCACAAAAGGAAAGTTTATTTTAAAGAAGAATGAATGGGTGAATTACACCTTTTCAAGGGCAAGACAATCCCAGTTATGGGAGGCCGACCAGATCACGGAACAATATTCGAGGATACTTCTCACGAGAGAGTTGAAAAGGTTGGATGGAGTCAAAACCAGAAGAGGAGCGAAGTGTCTGCTTCTTTTTATTCAGCCTTTGTCCCGTTCACAAGCGGGGTCGGCTCGTCGTGATCGGTTACGCCATTTGGCTCTATCGAATGCCTGATCTGGGTGTAATCTCGAGGCTTTTAAATCCCCGTCCAGCGTATCAAGCCACCGTTATTTCGGCCCGCCTTTTGGTCGTTTACCATCGACTTCGATGTTCAGACCAATCTTGGCAAGTGAATTCTCGTTAACACGAATTGCATGACCATATCATCGAAGACGCCTCTCTCGCAACTTTTCCACGATCGGTGCAAGCCCATAACGATCGCGGATATCTTCATTTCGGATGTGATCAAAATGATTATTGACTTCCAGGCAGTGGGTGTCGAAGCGGAGCCTATTGTCGAAACTGAATTCGAGGTCTTGAGTGGAGTTCCAATATTATAAAGAATGTTCGGTAAGAGACTTGGAGAAAGAAACCGATGAGGATTTAAGCGGGCAGCACGTAGAGTGACACTTTCTAACGATTGGTGTTAAACCAGTAGCATTGTCTAGGATTGATTGAAGGGAGACACAGTCAACAGGCCACGATATATTGGAAAACGGCTTAAGGTCGTCGGCATAGAGTAAACAGGGAAAAGTTAGGAGGAGGTACACCATAACCAGTAACGAGGACGCGGTGCAATTTCCCTTGACAGAAAAATAACAACAAGTATATTTGAGTGCAGAACTATCCCATTTGTACGTGACCCGTAATGTGTTGGGTTGGGGAAAAAGAAATGTCGTATTTTGTCAATAGATGGCGTTACTTAAACATATCTTGTGTTGTACTTATCGCATAAGGTCATTCTATATGGCGATTTGAAGACGACAATCTGTGCTATAAGTGTCTCTTTGATAGTGTCGTGATCGTATGTTTCAGTCTTAAGTTATAGCGCGTCAAAAATGGAGTCCACCAAGCAAGAAATTCATCATATTTTACGTTTCTACTACCTGAGAGGTAAAAATGCAAAGAAGGCGTCCGAAAAAATTTGTGAGGTTTATGGGCCCGATACTGTAACGTTTCACACAGCACAGCGTTGTTTCGATCGATTTCGTTCTGGTGCAGTGGATGTCGAAGATGGTAGACCAATCGTCGTAGAAACCGATAAAATCGTCGAAACCATCCAATTAGACCATCATGTGAGCACTCGCTCGATTGGCCACGAACTGGGTATAGACCATAAAACTATTTGGAACCATTTGCAGAAGATTGGAGTCCAAAAAAAGCTGGATGTTTGGGTGCCACACGAGTTGAAGGAAAAAAATGTTTTGGATCGAATCAACGCCTGCGATGCACTGCTGAAACGGAACGAATTCGACCCATTTTTGAAGCGGATGGTGACTGATGATGAAAAGTGGATCACGTACGAAAACATGAAGCGAAAAAGATCGTGGTCGAAGCATGGCGAGCCGGCCCAAACCATTCCGAAGGACGGATTGACGGCCAGGAAGGTTTTGCTGAGTGTTTGGTGGAATTGGAAGGGAATCATCCACTATGAGCTGCTCAACTATGGCCTGAGGATTTGGGTCCTTTACTGTGAGTAACTCGACCGTTTGAAGCAGGCGATTGACTAGAAGCGGCCAGGATTGGTCAATAGAAATGGTGTTCTTTTCCACCAGGACAACGCTCGGCTTCACATATCTTTGATGACCCGCTAGAGGCTACGGGAGCTCGGCCCTTTCACTAAGTGATTACCATCTCTTCCGGTGCATTCAAAACGCTCTTGGTGCTACTAAGTTCGCCTCAAATGAGGCTTGCGAAAACTGGCTGTCTGAGTTTTTTGCAAACAAGGAGGGAAAGTTTTATTAGGGGTGGATAATGAAATTACCTTTTAAATGGTAAAAAGTTTGCGAACAAAACGGCGCATATTTGACTTAAACTGGATAATTCTAAGTATGTTAAATAAAGCGTAAAATTTCGACCACAAATACGACATTTCTTTTTCCCCAACGCAATATATTTAGCATGTCCAACTACTCACTTTAATGTGATATTGATCTTTAGTATTGGGGACAACTTTGAGCTACTGTAACTTTATCAGTAATAGTTTTAGATTTTGATTAAACTTGACGATATCAGTCTCAGATATAGTCCGCAAATTTTTAACTCTAGGATAAACTAAAGGGGGGAGGGGGGTCTCTAGTCAATTTCCCTAAAACAGTAATATACTACTATTACTTTATTTGAGTAGATATCGATATAGAAAGTATTCAGCTTCGTGTTTTGTTCTCAGATTCAGAGAATGTGTCCGTTAAAGAAATCATCACTTTCGACCCACCTCACTCTCCGCCTTTCCAACAAATGTCAAAATTAAGATTGGTTTCGAATGGCTAATCGAGACCTTTCATTTGATACCCAACATGACTATATTTGATGGAACAAAAATTTTACATCCCCCTTTTGCATGTGTGAGGACGGCCCCTTAAAGTCAACGTAGAAAGATGTAACTTACCGCATTTGTGGGCGTTTACAGTTCCCCCTTCTTACTAAATGTCGTGTCAATCGGTGTAACCGTTTCTGAGAAAAGTGCGTGTGACAGACAGACAGATATTGAACTGATTTAATAAGGTTTTGTTTTACAAATGGGGATGATTAGAGCCTCTTTCCGACGGCGAGGAAAATAGTTCTCTTTGAGGCTTTTCTTGGAAATAGTGGATAGCGGAGTTTTAGGAGATAGATTAACTAGGGTCAAGCAAAAAGAGGTTTGGAAGACCGTCGTAACTAGGGCCGATATTGGCGTCAAGCTTGCCAATGAGGTACTCGACAAAGAGAGGAGTAAGGGCGGAAATGGTAAGCACTGTCAGCAGCAGGCTACATAAACTAGTACGAGAGGACTGAGCGAAAGTAGCGTCAGAGTAAATCACAAAATAGCTGGGGGGAGTTAGTAGAGGAACCAGAAAATTTAATGGACGGATATAGATGGGCAGGACTGCAAGAGTTGCGAATGTGGGACAAGAAAAGTTCAGGGTTTCCGCACTCCAGTGAATCTTCAACACTAGACTGAGTATTATATCGTAGGTGTGAGAATTGCATGACAATTTGTCGAAGATGTAGGGAACCGATTTTAATAACGTTTACCATCCAAACTAGGGGACGTGATATTTGAGTTGAGTGAACGTCAACTTCTCGATATAGTCACTCCGAATCCGAATTCCAATCGTTGTAGATATTTGTGTTCGTCATCACCGGATCCTTCAATGCGATTATGCCCCTTGTCAAATAGAAAGGATTCTAAACAAAAATTTAAATAAAGTTGGCCTCCACAGAGCCCTGACTTGATCACATACTTATAGCGCCTAAACGTATTGTTGATATTACATAGAAGGGGCAAAGATAAAAATATATTTGAGAATCAATTACGTACAACATCTGGTGGAATCCGTTTAGATGCAAACTATTATTGGAGAACTTTTTGAACTTGTTGAATCCATTTTTAACTTCTTATATAACATGATATGCAGATATTTTTGTTACTCAATGAAAGCGCAGTGTATACAAAATTAGAAGAAACTCTCTATACGCTAATAGTACTTTTCTATAATGTTCAATTCAACCAAAATTTGATTCCTGTTATAGATAGCTTGCATGAAATTTTTAAAAAGATATACAAAGAATTGATTGAAATAATAAAACTTGTTGTTTCTTTTTCGTTTGTGGTGGTGGTTTGCACTGATGAAGGGAACAAGTGGTTCCCGAAATATCGGTATTTGCAAGAATAAATACCCACACCAACGAAAAAGAAACAACAAGTTTTATTATTTCAATTAATTAATCGTTGGAAACACCGCATAATTTCACTCTGATACAAAGAATGATCTTCCTGTAGGGCATCCACAGTCTCTTCTTTATTTTTTCCTGTACTTCATTCTCGATGCGACTGTGTTTCAGTTTAATTATCATCATACTTAATGCCATGTAGACGATAAGCCTACAACAACGGGGCAAGCACAAAGGCGAATACGACATCCATGCCGCACCTTGATGGACGAACTGAATCCCAACCGAGTTTGCCATCACATCGTCAAAAAGAATCCACGGGACCCTTTAAGATCTTCGGCAAAGGTTAATATTGATGCAAATAATGTAGATATTTATTCTAGTAACGTTCAATTGTTCCAGAAACTAAAGCGACAAGGCCGTGAACTTCTATGATTCATCATCCACGTCGCCTCGTCTTCTTTTTCTACCATAGACATTGCCCTTATAGACTTTCCGGGTGGGATCATCCTCATGCATACGGATTAAGTGACCCGCCCACCGTAACCTATTGAGCCGGATTTTATCCACAACCGAACGGTTATGGTATCGCTCATAGATTTCGTCATTGTGTAGGCTACGGAATCGTCCATCCTCATGTAGGGGGCCAAAAATTCTTCGGAGGATTCTTCTTTCGAACGCGGCCAAGAGTTCGCATTTTTTCTTGCTAAAAACCCAAGTTTCCGAGGAATACATGAGGACTGCCAAAATCATAGTCTTGTACAGTAAGAGCTTTGACCCTATGATGAGACGTTTCGAGCGGAACAGTCTGTGTAAGCTGAAATAGGCTCTATGATTGAATCTTTAAATCGCACTTTGCAATCGGTGCGGAAAGTATCTCTAGCATATGTATTTGTGTATTTGTGATGTTGTTAGCCGCCGGGCGAGCGAATTCTTATTGTAAAAGGTTCCTTTACATTCAGAAAAACAATATGCGTGATGTTATCAAGCCGCACATCTTCTGGGAAACAGGACCGTAGAGAGAATATCCGAGCCTGTGGTGAAAGTTATGTGAAAAAATAACTATTCCGGGGATGCAAATTATACGGAGTGCGAAGTTGTGTCGCTGTGAGTGCGGTTCGCCTGTGAGATTTTTTTTAATACAACAACTTTTTACATTTCGGCGAAAACGTAATGGCAGATTGTCGAGAACAACGCGCGGCTGTGAAATTTTGTTACCTGTTGTGGAAATCGGTCGTGGAAACTACTATAATGCTTAAGACTGCTTATGGGGATGCTGCCTTAAGTAAAACCAGAGTTTACGATTATTTTCACGTTTTAAAAATGGAGAAATGTCTATTGAAGGCTAACTTCGTTCAGGACGTCCCTCAACGTCAAGAACTGATGAAAACGTCGACAAAATCAATGCCCTCGTTCGTGAAGACCGTTGCCGAACCATTGACCAACTTTGTGACATGTCGGGAATGTCATGGATTTCAATTCAGAGAATTTTATCTGAAGATTTGCACATGAGAAGGGTTGCAGCCAGATTCGTCCGCGTCTTCTCACAGATGAGCAAAGGAAGCGTCGACTTCAGGCATGTTTTGAGTTTCAAAATCAGCTCGAAGAGGACCTTGAATTTTTTTCCAAGGTGATTACTGGTGATGAATCGTGGTGCTATGGATACGACTCAAAAGGAATATGAAAGGAAAGCGTTTTGCCATTGTGGAGGAGGTGAAACAAAAATCGCTGGAAGGCTTAAAGGACATCCCGATGAGTGAATTTAAAAAATGTTATGAACAATGGAAGAATCGTTTGGAGAAGTGCGTTGTAGTCAAAGGCGAATACTTTGAAGGTGATCAAAATTTGGTGTAAAAATATTGAGAAATAAAGAAGTTATGACAAAATTCCCGTTTTTTGGGTCCCCCCTCGTAGACATCTAGCTTCAGCAGGATAGTGCTATATGATACATTACGCGTCTCTTAGAACAAGTATTGAGGGAAGATCTTCAGGTGCATCAATTCCTACCAGAGATAATAGCAAGCGACCCCAGCGATCGAGATATTGAGCGAATTTTAATTTTTTTCTTTAAGATTCTCTTAAATGTAGGAAAATGCCATACATTTTCCTGTAATCTAACTAGCATCGTTACTATCAATCATAGATAAAAGGCGTGAATTTCCCCATCTTATTGTTCTCTACAAATATTGATAATAAAAATTCCAAGGAGATATTGTATTTGTTTTTGATTCAGGGTTTCGTACACAATAGATAACAAATCATAAAATCATAACAAAATAATCGTTGTACATAATAAACAATAAAAACCAGGGAAAAACTTGTTCTTACAAATTTTAAAACAAACTTCCGAGGATAATATAAATTCTAATAAAAAATAGAAAGGCTGACAAAGGAATCATTCGTAAACTTTCTGATGGTTTGTGCTAGAATCAGGACAGCATAGCAAAACAGACTCGAAATTCATTGTTTTCATGTGGGACTCGTTTACGTAATACCTCGCCAAAAGCAACTAAACGATAGTTGGAATAACACCCTTTCGTTTGACGAATTTACCACTATTTTTGGATTTTTAGCTCTCCCGTTCAAGAAATCGTCTTTGCTCATAATAAGAAAAATTGTGTTTACCTTAAATTATCAGGAGCTTTAAATTCCCCATGTTCCAAACTGCGGCGATACACAAGTTCAGGCGCTACTTGCTGTTGAGCAGCATACATCATTGCTGTCGTAGTATTCTGATGTCCACTTCCGATGGAGCCGTGCGACGCACTAGCGAATGCTGCAGCCACATTATTCAGCGGCATCGTTTTTGCAAAGAACTTCTGTATATTGCTCATATTGGGGGTTGCATGAGCCGAAACGGGAGTTGATGTTGGATGCGGCTGATGCGATTTTCCTACATTGTAAAGGGATGCGGATGATTGCTGTGATTGTTTATAGCCATGTGAAGCTAGTTGAGATTGTGAATTACACACAGCCGCTGGGGTGTTGGCAGTAAACGAGGCAGGATTTACAGGTGAAATGGTTGTAGATGAATTTAGTAAAGTTAGGCCTTGAGTTGATACGGAGAGAAGGTTGTTATTGCCTTTGTTGCCTTGGCCGTATATAGAGGCAGATTGTTGTGGAACTTTCCGTTCAACTTGCTGAGCCGCTTTTCGCTGTTCCTGGTCTTCGTTAAGAACAGATGTAATTATGCTCTTTAAGCGATCTTCGAAATTCACAACTTTCGGAGATTCTTGAATTATTTTCGATGCATTGGATGAAGCTGGCTCGTTGCGATTGGATGTCGGGTTTAGTGGAAAATTCTTTGAAGCATTCGGTGGTTTTATTTGCTGCGATTGTTGTGGATGATGCTGTGTTTGGTTTCCTGGTTTCAGCGTTCCGCCGCATGCTGGAGCGGGCATCAAAGCACTATCGCCACTGTGGTGTGAATGATGACTTGATGAATGCTTTCTATCTTCTTTGGATTTGGAATTTGGTGCGCTGCTAGCATTCGGCAGTCCTGTGTTGTTATTAGCAAACTTTCCAGCTTCGATTTGCCTTCCCGTTTCCAAGATCTTTTGGGCTAGAATTTCTGGATTGTTTTCCTCAATCTTTCCAACGTCTGGAACATCAGGCCATTCTTGTGATCGGGATCGATGTTCACGATTGCGGCGTGATTTTGAATGCGATGAAGTCGATGATTTCGAAAGACTCGAGGAAGAGGAAGAGTGACTAGAGTGATTAGACCCGGGTGGTATGCTTGTGACAGTCAAGTGCGTGTTTTGCTGATTCAACATAACAACAGCATTTTTCCTTTCCTCAGCAGCTTTTTCTATTAATAGTATTTCTTGCTCAAGGGTTGTTACTTGTGCGTGCAGTTTCTTTCGTTGCGAGAGGGTGTTTGCGATCTCTTTTAAAACTAATTCATGCGAAGTTGCGGGAGTGAGTTCTAGATTTTCATTTTTTATTTTCGTGCCCTTGTCCATCATACCTTGGACTTGTTTCATTACCAAACTTTTCTGCTCCTGTTCTATGCAGTTCACTTGATTTTGTAGTTTCGCCGCCATCACTTGAAGTTCTTTATGCCGACCGACTATTTCTTTTGCCTTAGCCAACAAGTCATTTTGTGAAGTCATACTGATGCCTAGTTCATTCATTCTGGTTTTTAGTAGGGCGACACTGTCATCAATTAGCACTTTAATCTGCTTTTCAAGTTGACTGGCCCGATTGAGGAGTCTCTGATTTCGTTCCTTTTCACGTTCGATTTGTTTTGACACGTTTTCTTTGTATCCTTTCGATTTCATTTGATCAAGAGCTTGCATGAACTGTGAACGGTACATGTCTAGTAATATCTGAAGAGCGTACGGGGTGTCAGATGGGGCCGTGGGGATTTCAAGCTCTTCGTGGCACATATCGCCTGTAAGTGAAGTCAATTGCTGATCAACACAACCAGGTGCAGGCGGCAGTTTCTTGCACATTAGTTCAACACTTGTGCTCAGAAGAGTCTCTTGGTGGAGGACATCTAATCCAACAATCTTCAAATTTCTTCTTCCACGTCCCTTTTTAATTCTGCCACGTTTCTGTTGATTGTTGTTTTGTTGCTTCTTTTCTATTATAATGTTGGTAGATTTCTCATCTTTCTGGTTCGACGCCGCTTTTCGAGTTAATTTCTTTCGCTTTTTTTGCTGGGCGCCAGACCTTGTGTTGCTCGGACGAGCTGAATTCGTGCTGAAATTGTTGTTCTCCTCGTCATCCGATTGACTACTTTTCCCTTTGGAGCTGCACCAATCTGACCACGCCCTGCGTGTTGTTGGTCCCACGGCGCCGTCAGATTCAGATGACGATTCTTCCAAGTTTGGTTTTGTTGCTTCGCGTTTGGCACGATCTCTTGACGAGCGTGTATTTGAGCCTGCAATGAAAAATGTGAGTCGTTTGCGCAAATTAATATCAGAAAATCCGATAGGGTGGAATCGATTCAGTGCACAAATGAGTGGTAATAATAAGATACATGCATGATTGTCTACTAAAAAACATCAACAAAAAAGTTAATAAATAAATCGGACTCAAAACAGTCCCATAGTGCATAGATCGGCATTTCCCAGAATCATCTGAATTAAATCTCCAGCAGGATCACTGTCTATCTGGCTTATCGTAATGATTGCAAATATTCATAAGAGACCCTAATAAGCAATCGTGTAAAGTATTATCGCAACACGCGCCTACTTACTTGTCGCTATAAACACCATATGGGCAACTCAATCCACAATCTCTCAGGTAGATTCGAGTCTTGAGCTTTTTAAACGCCATCGTTAAAAAACTCAATTCCACGACTCTCTAAAAATCTTTTTCACCACGATTGACGGTCTCTCGTCAAATTGGCCCTAAATAGAGGCTACCGGAACAATACATGCTTCTAAGCGTGTATGTACCGCAGTGACCAGAATATCTAAACAGAACAACAACCAATTAAGCCAATCCTTCGCCAATTTTTCCCCACTCTATGAAAATAATATTTCGAATCATAAAAAGAATATTTTCAAATGTCAATTTCTTTATTCGAAATAAAGTATTAGCAAAATTTCATTCGCTTGATAAATTTCATACAATGTTCACTTGTTGATAATATTTGTGAAAAAAAACTATGAAAAATAGGTCAATAAACTAAAAAAAACTATCTACAGCCTTTGTGAACTTACAATAAAAAAATAAACAAAACGAAATCCAATGTTCGACTAAGTTCTACGGTTGTTATGACTCTCAACGGAATACAAATTGTAAAAGGAACTTTTATGCGACATCATTATTTCTAGACGCTACTTTCTAATGTTTTGCACTATATTTTACTTTGTCTTCAAGAAAAACTTGATCCTTCTTCGGAAATGGTAACGACTAGATGTCAAATTTGAACACTTACCAACATTATCGGCTTCGGCAGCTTTTTGACTTTTCAAACGTTGAAAATAACACTCGAGTTTTGTGCGATCGATAACGTGCAGATAATATGATACTGGTTTACCGGTCCAGGATACAGAACCTTTCAATGGAGACAATTCTCGTACATACATTATGGTACCGATGTCGCTAAGATTCCTAGAGAAAGACAAATGAGAGATGAATAAAGGGACTGCAGCATTGCACTTTGTATTAGGTTGTTGCACATGAAATGGCCAATATGGAAATCAAGTGAAGTTAGTTGCCATTTTGCTGTATTAAACCACCACTAGTTGGCGCCGTTGGTGTCGGATAATCAAGTATCAATACTCCTACATTTAATCAAGGAGTCATTTCAGTTTTGATCATCGTTGTGATAACAGTGAATAGAAAGGAAAAAAGGATGGAAAAGAACGTGTACTTTTCCGGATGAGTTCAAACTCGGTCATAAAGCAGCGGAGGCGACCAAGAACATTAACAGCTCATTTGAAGCTGACCACACGGCGGTGGTTCGAAAAATTCCGGTCAGGCGACGTAAACCTTCAAAGTTAGCCACGTGGACATCCAGGACCATCGATTGACAACGACGAGCTGTGTTTGCTATTCGAATCCGACACACGTCAGTCTGTGAGAGACATTGCAGAGAAACTGGGCGACAGTTTCCCGGCACTTGCAACAACTTGGAAAGGTGAAAATGCTCGACAAATGGGTTCCGCATGCCCTTACGGAGCAAAACATGGCGCTTCGAATGGAAATTTGCATTTCTTCACTCTCCCGCAAGAGAAGCGATCCCTTTTTGCATGAGTGATGATGACATGTGATGAAAGTCCTGGGGGTTTAACGTGAGTACCTGACGTGTAGGCATAATCCCACGGTCCTCTTCGGACACGGATTGATTTTGGGACCATAATCAGAGCTCCGCCATGCAAGCACAGCGGTCCTGGTTTATACTGAGTGCAGACTCAGCATTCATACTAGTAGATGCGAGGCCTATCTAACACCTCTGCCGCAACTAAGGGGTACGGCACCCGAGTTGTACAGCGCAACTCCACGCTTGAGCTCCGAGGAGCTCTGCCCGCGATGTAGGCATAACCACAACCACCATGAAGCTCCCACTAGGGAGCCAACCGCAAATAACCGGGCCGAGGACATATCCTCCAGGAATTCTCCTGGAGCATATGCTCTCAGAGGGCCGTCTCGGTTCCCATGGTACCAGATAACCTCCGGTGAGGTTTCGTGGCCGAAGCCACTTCAGATGAGTCCCTTGCAGACTCGGGCCTGATCGCCCTCCTCGAGTACGTGGGGACGGAAGATGACATGTGATGAAAAGTTGATATTACACGACAATCGTCGCCGATCAGCACAATGGCTAGATGTTGATGAGGCACCTAAGCATATGCCGAAACCGGGCCTCCATCCGGAAAAGGTAATGGTGACTGTTTGGTGGTCTACAGCTGGAGTTATCCACTATTCTTAAATGCACAGAGATACTGTGCCCAACTCGAGGAAATGCACCAAAAATTTAGTATTCAACGGCCGAGATTGGTCAACAGAGATGGTGTGATACTCCTTCACGACAATGCATGACCTCATGTATCCAGAACAACGGTTCAAAAGTTGAACGAAATGCAATATGAGACTCTGCCTCATCAACCATATTCACCAACCCACTACCACTTTTTTAAGCATTTGGATCATTTTTTTGGCGGAAAAACAATTTAGGAACGAAGAGGCTGTCAAAATTGCCTTCGACGAATTTATCAACACCTGACAGTTGGACTTCTACGAAACTGACATACATGCTCTTGTGTCTCGCTGGGAGAAGTGTTTTGAATCGACTGGCACCTATTTTGATTAAATAAACAAATTTTTGTAATCTTTACGTTTCATATTTTAGTACCAAAATGGCCATTTCATTTGCAACAACTTAATAGCTTGTCATGTTCACATCCAACTTACCTATCGGTTATTCGAAAATTGAGTGGACAGAAACTCTTTGACGAAACGATCCTTGCACCATCCTTAAGATCAGCAAAGCGTTCTTTTAGCTGATGATCAACGGCCGGTCCGAAGGCAAAATTATTCACAAAAACGATTGATGCCGAATTAATTTTTTCGCGATGTTCATCAGCCAGAAAGTCGCCCTTTATCAACTGATATTCCCCATATTTTTTACCAAACCAGTTCATCCATAAGCGGAAGTGAAAATCCATTAGTTCAGCATATCGGGATGGTACTTCGGCTCGTTCAATGCCAATACATGCTTTTAATGGTGACGAACCGGCCATTTGTAGGACAACTTGCCCCACCCCCGATCCCAAATCAATGAAGACATCTTCAGCTTTAACGTCGACTTGCTCGATCATTTGATAGACTAGATCGTAGGAGGTTTCGCCGTAAACTTCCGGGGAGAAGGGTTCGTATTGATTCAATTTGTCCGGGTCACTTACTGCGGCATTGTAAACTAATTGTATAATATGACGGAGGAGACATGGTGATGCGTATTTATTAAGACGTTGGGCAGGCAGTGAAGTTCCTTTTTCCTGTTGAGACAATTTCAAAGAAGTATTGCTTTAGTTGTGATCAAACGACTTAGAAAACCTGTAAATAACTTACCAGCTCTCGAATTTGTTCTACGGTTTTGTTGAATCGATCTACGAGTAGCGTCATGGCTTTGTGGCACGTTGTATCAACATCATTGAAAGAGAAACTTTCGAAAGCCGAATTAATCTCGGGAATATCTTCGCAAACATGACGTATTGTCTCGATAATATCAATTCCATTGTCGTGTCGATCCGCACCTGAACCGATTTGTAAAGGCCAAGTATAAGTAACATCTTCGCCACCGGCTGGCGAACGTAAAACTAAATCTTTAACTTGTGGTGTTGCCATTCTGATAGCATAGCCTAGATGTATGATTGCTGGGAATTTTGTAGTTTAATGATGAATTTCTCACGAATATTTTACTAAGTTGATAGTCAGACTCATAATTTGTATTTATTTATGACCTGAAAGTAAGATGAAGATTATATAAGTATCTCAGAATGTTAAAACAAATTAAAAAGTGCAAAATATAATCAGGACAGAAAATGGTGGCCGCTTGAATTGAGGTAGAACAATGATGAAATTATGAATGTATGTATTTTATATCTCTTGGCTCCGCGGTGTACATAAAGACACAAAAGAAGCCTTGATTCACAAATTGGATTCTGGTTCAAGAAAAAACCCGATCTTTAACTGATTATAAGCTAGGTGACAAATAGGTAGAGACCATGGAACTTCTGTGCAGCTCATAAGTAATCTAGAGGTTCATGAAGGTCCGGAGCATTTCCCTGCCTCCCTTTCCAATCGCACTTAAAATAGTCACACAGACACAACAAAGATTACATTGGTCCTCGTGGGTCACTTAGTCAATCGGCCCACATCCTGCTAGTAATCCAATGGGCAACCTGGAACTACGAAGGATGGGTTCGCTTAGATCATTTTTATGTAGATAGGCATCATCTCGCATATCTCCGGTTGGGATTTTTCCAACCCTTCTACTCTTTGATAACTGATCTTCGGCTGATGTCTTTTCCTTTTTTTAAATCGATTCACTATTTGTCTGTCACATGTACTCTTCTCCAAAACGGCTAAACCGATTCAAACAAAATTTGGTGGTCAGATGGCCGGAAGAACTGTAGTGTTCGACGGTCACAATAGCAACAAAGAAGGCCAACCTGTTTATAGCCTGCGACACCAATGCAAAGCATACGCTTCGGGGCAGATCAGAAATCAATGAAATAGGTTAGTCATTCTTTGATCTTGTTATTAATGCAAACCTATCGGTGTGTAAAAGGGGCAGTACACCAAACTTTTATTTTCCCGGCTCGGAGAACTGTGACGGAGGCCCTTGATATCATCCTACTAACCGACAATCGGACTCTTGGGATGAAGAACTGGATAGTGTCTGACAGAGATCCTTTTCAGATCATAGTTGGACACTTTACGGTCTAGATCTCGCCACGGAGGACTGCAAACATTTCAAAAACCGCAGGAGGATCGACTGGAGAAAGTTTGGCAAAGCTGTCAAGAACAAACTCTCTAGCGCGCAAATAGACAAGATTGGCATGACAAACGAACTGGAGTCAAAGGTAGGGATTCTGGTAAAGGTATTTGACACTGCCTTTAAAGTCGTGTCCGACTAAATACAGCAAGAAAACACTGCTACCGTGGTGGAATGAAGATCTGTTCAGTCTCAGGAAGCTAATCAGGGAGATTTTCAACATTTGCTACAGGCATAAATGTTGGGAGTCATACAAGGACTGCCTGAAGAAGTACAAGTCGGCCATGAAAACGCGGCCTCAGTTGGATTATTGTCAGAACATTGAAAGCATCAGCAAATCCGCAAAGCTCAGTAAAATTCTCTCCAAGGAACATAGGAGTCAGCTCCCTTTCTTAAAAAAATCAGAAGACTCCTAGACGGAATCTTCTGGTGAAACCTTGGAGCAGCTAGTTCAGACGCACTTTCCTGCCAGCGAGCAGGACTGAGTCCTGTTTAGAGGATATGCAGCCGCTTTAGCCGTGCGAGGCTATCAAGTGTGTAATTAGCGAGGATACGATCGGCTGGGCTATCAATACCTTTTCCGCATATAAATCTCCCGGTCCAAGTGGCATAATGCGAGTCATGCTACAGAAGAAACAGGAAAGGGTTGTACCGTGGCTTGTCGAAATTTAACGGAGCTATAACTTCTTCCGAATACGTAGCACAGTCTAAGAGACGGGCACGAGTGGTTTTCATACCGAAACCGGGCAGGCAAACTCATGAGTTCGCGAAGGGCTTTCGACCAATTAGTTTCATCTCTTTCGTGTTGAAGACCCTACAGCCCGTCCTGATCATCTACTTCAGCATGATCATGGAGAGTGCCAGTACGCCTACCGCAAAGGCCAATCCACAGAATCATGAAAGCCTTGACTAGTATTCATTGAAGGGGTGTCTTACGCATTGGATAATATCCATGCTAAGAACCAGGATAATTCAGTCGGATCTGGAAGGCAACCGCTTGATCAGGGCTATAAACAGAGGCACGGCCCAGGGTGGCGCCACCTCTCCTGTACTCCGATTAATAGTAATAATTTTACGGGAGCGGAGTGAAAGTGGTAGATTACGCCGACGATTTGGTGATGTTAGTGCCAGGGCTATTTCCCGTTGCGGAAGCTGTGTTTGTGGGCCGCGGATGCGGATATAAATCCAACCAGAACGGAAGACAAGAGTACCCGAATTCCACTCACGCCGGCTGAATGAACAAAGATTGTTTCTCTCCCCCAATGTAAAGTACCTGGGTGTAATCCTGGTTCTGAAGCTAAATTGAGTTTGAACATAGAACTACGGGTTATGAGAAGAAACTATGAAACTATGAAAACCCACGCATAAAGGCGAGTGGCATAAATTTATAATAGGTGGAGTTTAAAGGGGGGCTCCCCATACATGCAAAGGGGGAATTTAAAAATTTCTTTTCACCAAATATACTCGTGTAGGATATCAATGAAAGGTCTCGATTAGTACTTTCTGCAACTGATATTAGTTTTGTCGTGAATTGCAAAGTGCGCGAGCGAGGAGTCAAAATGTACCCACTTAAAGTGACATAGAACTCATTTTCGGAAACTACGCAACCTAAAAATCCGAAAAAAAAATCAGGAAGTGGTGCTTAGATGAAATCTAGGCCTCAAAATATGTCCCATTCCGATATCTGCTTAAATAAACTTACTAATAGTATATTGCCAACTTTTAGAAATTTACTGAAAAACCCCCGTTAAATTCAACCTAGGACTTCCGAATTATAGGATTTGCATTTAAAGGCCTGTCTACCCGCCAAGATGTCCAAATTAACGGCTGCGATGAAAGCTAAGCGTCGGAAATGGGCCACACAATGGCGTGATAAAGATGTCATCTTCTGGAAATCGGCAAGTTGATATTAGATGCATCATTTTGTTAACAATTAGGTAAGTAAATATATTATACATACAAATTATATAAATGTGTCTATTATCATAATAAATTTTAAAGCTGAAAAACACCCGATAATTAAGATTTTGCATTGCGTTGGTAAGGGAAGCAGAAGTTACGGTTAATATCAAAAATTTCACTACTGCACATCACATCACGAAAGGGTTTGCAGGTTGTCATAAGCATTTAGACGGTCTTGTGAGGTATGTTAACGGTAGGCTTCTCAACCACGATCATGAGCAACTTAAGAGGTAGAAGAAGTGGTTAACCACGATTGTCGATCATGTAACATCCGGTGGAGTTCCATCTCTTGTGGGAGGTGCTTTGAGGTGGCGAGGAGTTAGACCGGGCAGCAACCCTGTCGACTGAATCAACATCAAATGGCCGAGGAGAACCTCCAGATGGTGGCACCAGGAAACGTTGTATTCACATTGACTTGCTGGTAGTGATGCAATAGGCGAATTCTGCAGGGTCTAGTAAGGGAGATTAAATCCGAGCCTTCACCGGGACTTATCTGAAGTGGCTTTGGTCACGAAGCCTCATCAAAAGTTATCTGGTTTCATGGGAACCGGGATAACCCTTTGAACTCATATGTCTCAGGAGAAATCCAGGGGCATGAGTTCTCAGATCGGTTATTAGTGGTTGGCCTCCTAGTAAGAATTTCATGGGTTGTGGTTATATCTAAGTGAACACAGACCTTCGGGTCTCACGGTGGCCTTGACGGTACTCTTGTGAAACTCTTCCTTGGAATCTCTGCAGAATTGCTACTTCTGTTTATTCGTAAATCCTGTGAATTTTACATCTGTTCCAGTGAATGGAAGAAAAGATCAAGATTCCGAAGCAGGGCAACCACCCTGAAGGTGACAAAAAGGGGAGTATTTGCGTGTTTCAATAAGGAGTGTATTTGCAATGCCCTACGCATTACAGACAAAATAATGGCTATCATCAGAACGTTATTGGTAACGCTTTCCATGCTGTCTCTGGAGGAGCTCAGTGGACCTTATCATTTTTCATCAAACAGCTTGACTACTTTGATGACATCCGCTTCAAATTACAATATATTTGCATTAATAGTGGTAAGTTGAGATTTGTATATTCAGAAAGTATTGCTTTTTCCGACAGTGATAGTTTTTAGTTTCGAAGTAAGGAGATAGTTAGGTTATCGTGAGAAGGTTGTTGGTGATGGCTACCAGCAAATATTATAGTGTGTTCATAGAGTACCTAAGCTATACACTGTATAGTTACCAGTTCTAAATAATAATGATAACATTGTCTCCTAGCCTGCCACTACGGCTTCGAATTGAAATTTTGTAACACGCCCCTTTTTCTCCAGTCTTTGTCTTTGCGCTATCGTCTCTTCGCACATGTATGGATTTCTGCGTTAACCAGTTTAAAGATCGTGGGTCTTGTTTTCCTTGATAACTGACTTAATCCTGAATCATATCAGTAATAATTCTTTTCATGGAAATTTATATGTATACCAAGATAATTTGTATTTCAAGACTGAATTTTTTTTTCCGATTTTCGTCTGGTATACTGTCCGGGTAGCTGAGTGGTTAGAGCACTAGGCTACCGTACGGAAGGTCGCGGTTCAAATCTCACTGGTGACAGTGGAATTTGTATCGTGATTTGACGTCGGATACCAGTCGACTCAGCTGTGAATGAGTACCTGAGTCAAATCAGGGTAATAATCTCGGGCGAGCGCAATGCTGACCACATTGCCTCCTACAGTCTACTGTAGTGTACCGTTACGGTCTTGAATGAAGTGCTCTAACACACTTCAAGGCCTAGATCCAATATGGATTGTTGCGCCAACGATTATTATTATTATACTTTCTGGGAGCGGAGCTTCTTACTACCTATCTCTGAATTTTCTTAGGTCTTCTGTTCTTTGCACCTAGCTAGTCAGCTCTCTCCTCGAGTTGAGGTTAGATCGTTCCACTAACTGTGGGATTTCATAGCTCCCACGACTCCTTAACAATTTCCAAAGGCAACATCCTCTTCAAGTCCCTCCAACTTCAGGCCTACGCTGACGATATTGACATTATGAGAAGAACAACCCGAGATGTACAGTTGGGCATAATAAACAATCTTTTAATTATGTATATTATGTATATATTTTCTAAGTGCAGTAATCAATATTGGATATTTTGTTTTTTCTTCTCATGCATAAAAGGTTCATTCATTCTTCATTGACTTCTTTGTAATATCCCTTTTTTTCTACAAGTGTGATGTTTTGACATTGCCACATGAAACGACAGGTTGTGGTGGGAGGATCACTCGTCCTTCTTATCTCTACCTTTATCGTAATTAATTGCAACACGCCTATCATAGCCCATCTCCTTGATATACTACTCTATACGGTAATACAGGGTCGCCTTTAAACTGGAAAATATCTTTGATTTTTACATGCACTTCTGTAAGCTAATCCTTTGTTTACAACACGGGTGGCAATATTAGCATAAGTCCTCATTATTTATAAATCCTTCTGGATTCTCACAAGGTTCCGTCCTTTCCGCAACTCTCTTTATGCTATTTACAGCGAATATCATTACGCCCATTTCTAACTAGAACCCAATCAAGATCCTTCAATATGTCGATGATCTCATTGTTTCTTCACGAAGGATATTGTATGCGGCTAGGCCCATCTGGATCCATATTTGGACGAACCTAATCGGTGCTTCACCAGATGAGAACCTTTCCGAAATTTCCAAAAGGGTCAGATGATTGTCTTTCGCAGGGGCAGAATGAGAATGACTCCGAAAATGGCTTCCAATGCCAAGAACCTGCTCCCCAGCATCAGGTGAACCTTAACCTCCGGTAAAAAAGTTGTTTATTTACGTGGTACAATTAATTGTAACCTGTCCGATAGCCCAACACTACAACCCATTTTCCAATTTAACATATCCATTGCCCAAAAGGTCAAAATTATCTGTTGTATAATATATAATTAATTAGGGCATGACCCAGTTCGGATTTATCTTCTGGGCTCATGTTTCCCTGCGACGCACGATGAGACTACGGCTTAAAGAAAAACTGATCCTCCGCCACTGTATCAGCATATTTACAAATGTATTCCCCAATCCTCTATGATTCCGCGTAACCACTTTGTATCAACGATGTCATCGCTAGACATGCGGTGAAATTCATTGAAAATTGTCTATCACATTCCAACATCTTAATCACCGGTGTATGTGCATTGAAAACTGAAAGAAACCTCTCTGTGAGAACCAATTCTAGCCAGTTCTCATTCTCTGCAGCAGTGATAACCGCTGGTTCGACAGGGAAAGTAGTCCTCTACAGGCCACACGAAATGGCCAATATATCCCTACATCCAATCGTAATGATTCTTAATTCACTTATGAAATTTTATTAGATTAACATATGACCTTGCCCTTTTTATAGAACGCCGTTGAAGTTGAAAGATCTGGAAAGTGACACTACTGTTTTTATCTAGCCTCGCGTATCGGTCAGAATCGATCTTGTCAGCCTTATTAATTTTATCGGAGTAACAAGCTCTCTCAAGGTCATGTAAAGTTTTGACCTGACTATGTTATCAATGGGTGCTTGGAAGTCGATTAATAGGTGGTGCAACAACAGAGAGAAAATTCGAACTGTTTCTGATTCGCCTGAATTTCCTTTGGTAAGAGACTTTCACAGATGATAGTCATTAACGTGATACCTCACTAATTGCTGCACTGAGTGGTATCTCAATTTGTATGTACGGGACAGTACACCAGCGGAAACAATCATCAGTGGAGAGTGGAGAATATTCATGAGATAAGGACCTTGGTGAAGGAGAATTGTGGAATAAGAGAAAATTGCAGACAAATTGTACATACATTTTGGATTCACATTTTCCTTTTTAACTGAAAATTGTGTCCATAGGAGGTCATGTTGGAGAGCGAAAATAATCCCAATCTTCTCAACACTCTGCTTACTGATAAGAGGTCTACGATTCCTGGACCAACCAGACCAACCATGCAACATCCTAAGCTCCAAAAAGCAAGGCCTTACGTAGCAATGCTGCACACTTAGAGTCTCTTTAAGGTTCGGTTAGACACACGTCTGTCAGTCCGTCGCACGCATTTTTCTCGGAGACTGTAGCAGCGATTGACACCAAATTCGGTGGAAAGATAGGAACTCTGAGGGCTCACGCATACAGTGAGTTACTTGAAGTTACGTCCAATTTAAGGGGAGGTCCCCATACATGCAAAAGGGGGATGTAAATTTTTTGTCAAATATAGTCATGTGGGGTATCGAACAAAAGGCCTCGGTTAGTACTTTCCGAAGCTGGTGTTAGTTTTGACATTTGTTGGAAAGGCGGGGAGTCCGGGGGTCGAAAGTGATCATTTATTGAACCGCATCATTCTCGGAAACTGCCCAACCGAAAAATCTGGAAAAAACCAAGAGGCAGCCGCTATATGGTGGCTGGGCTCCGAAGTACCTTGCATACCGATATCTGTTCAAATAAAGGTAATATTAGTATATTACTATAGTTTTCAGTAATTCCCTGCAGAACCCCCCCTTATGTTCATCCTAGCACCGCGAAATTTTGCAGGCTATAATATAGAACTTGCGAGAGGTGGGACGGTTTTTGGCAGCAGCTTTATGCAGACAGAGGGGAGCTCTCTCCAGACAACATTGTCAGAGAGATACTGAAGAGCGCTGGCAGCTAGAATCGTATTGTGCATTATGTTCGGGCTCTTGAAGATTGAACTTGGCCGGCGGAGGGATCGGACGGTAAGGGGTTTCCTGAACTAACAACAACTCCCTTACTACCCTCCCCTCCCGTTGGTGAAAGGAGTAATGTGTCAAACGGTTCCCGGCTAGTTCTCTGATAACAGGGAGGTGTTTAGTTGATAATCCGACAACGTGCTGTTGTGGGAGTCCAACACTCTGTGTCTGCAGGGACCGTGGCGCGACTGATGAGAGCATTGCGCACACTGCGGGATCGGGGCGGTGTCCAGTTTTCAGAGCAGAACTGGAAAGAGCTAGGATACGGTCAACATGATTCGCATCCTACAAATCAATATGCACAGGAGTGCAACCGCTCACGAGTTGCTAGCGCAGTTCGCTGCGGAGGCCAAAGCTTAGTACTCATCAGTGAGCAGTACCGAAACAAGGGCTCAGTTTCATGGCACCCAGACATATTAGGTACCGCTGCCGTTTGGGTTCGGGACGGCACCCTCCTGGGGGTTCTTGCCCCAAGGAAGATTGGAAAGGCCCGTTCTCCGGATTGTGTGTTTTGCAATGGAGTTGTGCACGACCCCCACCTCACTTTTTTTTCTTGTGGAAGGTTGGATGGGGTTCGTCAGCAGCTCTATTTAAACACAGAGGATTTCTCTCCAGACAATATTGTCGAAGAGATGCTGACAGGTGGAACCGTGTTGCCCGTGACGTTCGGGCCCTTCTCGTTGCTAAGAAGATAGAACTCGGCCGGTGGAAGAGCCGGATGGCAGGGGGTTCCTTGAACTGACAGTTCGCTTCCTTCTCTCCCCTCCCGTTGGTGAAAGGAATTCCCTGATTTGAAGGTTCCGCAAGGCGGGAGAGTTCGGGGACTAGTCCGAAGTAATGTGACAAACGGTTCCAGGCTAGCTCTCTGACGATGGGGAAGTGTTTAGTTGGTATTCCGACGACGTACCGAATCGGGAGTCCAACACTGTGTGCGTAAACGCATTCACCTACCCTACTGACAGAAAAAAAATATATAGAGCTCGATCCTACCAAGTTTGGTGGAGATCGCAATATTACTTACAAAGTTGTAATAAGTCAAAGTTATCAATTCTTTGCAAATTCTAGATTTATTATATATTATATTTAATATATGCGCATATTATGTGTTACATACTAATGGGACAGTGATGAGTGAGACGTAAACCGTTCTTTGGGCGTTTCGATGGCTTCAATTTACCATGATGCAAATGTTAACAGGACGAATCCGGCTGCCTCAATTTTTCGCTTAAAAATCCAAGTGAGACTGGTATTACGCTTTTCAAATGGCCAATTAGTTATAGGCCATTCTTTTGCAGAACCATTTCTCGAAGTATCTGATGCGTTTCATATTCGAATTTAGAACGATAAGTGCTTTTAATGCACAGTTGGCCCCGTAATTACAAAGAAAAATGTGTCGATAACGATTCGAAGTCTTCTCATCGTTGATTATTTATAAAAATCTAGAATCATTAGAGCTCTGCTCCTGTATCTTTTCCAGCGCTTTTATTCAGTTCTCATCTATTTAAGTTTTTATGCCAGTTTCAGGTTTCCATCTTTCTCCAAGACATCTAGATTCTATCTACTTTCCTTCAATTATTCATGACTTCATCCCCGAAATCATGGCTTGAGTGTGTACTGTATTGATTTTTCTATCCAGCTCTCTCTATATATATATTGTTATAATATCCCTAGTACAGAGTGGCTAAGAGAAAATCAATACATTCCTGTTACTTACACCCCGAACAATTTCGACCGAGCATTTCCCAGTGCGATAAAATCGCTTCAAAGCAGGCGTAAGTTGTTCCCTACGAAACGAGGGTGTTCATCAATATATGCATCTACACACTGGCATATAACTTCCCTATAAATGCGAATTGAGCTCCTGAAGTAGCGCTCGCGTAAACATGGCGAGGGGTGAAAACTATGGCGAAAATCGATAAGGGAATAGAGACTACGGGATGTGATGTTCTGCATTGCACATCGCTGACCTCATTTTATATGAAATAAAACCCCTTTTTAAGGCGATACAGAGATGACTACGTGATGTTGCACACATTTTCATCTTTGGTCCTTAACATATAATTAGAAATTGTATGAGGGCAGATGTTATTTATTTGGCAGGTAGTCTGGATGCTCACAATCAAACAGGTGTGTCGATTGGTTCGGCCATTGATTTTCTAGTCGAAGCGTTTTCACATGAAATGCCACAATTTGGTTGATAATACTTGCAAGAGTTTGAAAGAAAGTTTTTTTTTCAATAAGAGTGGAAACAACTTGATTTTACTGCATGTGCCAGGTTCCCATTTTAAGTGCTTTAAACAAGAAAGAGAAGTTGAATCAATTTTATCGCGTGACTGAAAACCGAAGCAAGCCGAGAATTTTAGATAGAGTTTTTTTTAACTATTACGCTTGAAAAAATATGGAAAGCTTGCTAAGTGTAGACGAGATATTTTGAACTAACTAGGCTTTTCCAAGGCCCGGAAACATATTTGACATTGGCAACTTGTTTTGATGGTTTTTGCGTAGGATAGCATTCCTAAATGCTTAGACGTTGGTCGCCATGGTTTGACTTCCTCTTGGGTTTTCTCGAGATAACCACAGAAATCGATTAAATGATCAATTCTAACCAAAAAATGTTTTCTGAAGGTGCAACATAGACTAAGTTATGGCTCATCAAACGTAAATTCGTAATGTCCAAAAAAAAATACTTTCAAGCTCAAATAACGCAAAACAAGTAACTTTTCAGCGAAAAGAAGAAGAAGAACTGAAGCTTTTTTGAAGTGCTTGAGAAGAGCTTTAAAAATGAATCATGATGGAAGTCAGTGGGATAAATAATAACGAAGTTATGATCAAAATAATGTAATTACCTGAATTTTTTATATAAAGATCAATAAAAACAAAACCCAAGTTTCTCATTTAATTGAAAGTAAGCTGAATCCCATGACACTCTATTGTATTCAAGCCCCCGCTCTAAATTCTAAAAATTTGACTTTTGCCAAAAATGAAAAATAACTCCGGCGTAGCTCGTCCCAAATCCGGTTGTGAAAGGGGGAGGGATGGGTGACTTCAGTCTGAATGGCTGTATGCCACTCAGGGAGTAGGTGAGGAAAGGGCAGGAACTTTGTAGTCTTGTAGATTACTCACTGAGGAAGCTATCACCATACTGGGCAGCTAGGGATAAAATGCACCACCAAAAATGAGAAGAGGTTTTTCAAGGCCCGGTACGGATAACCGGCGAGAGTTAATTTAGTGGCTGGGTCGCGCTCCAGTAATGGACAGTACGGTGTCGAAACCGCTAATCGTGGGTCGGTTCTCGACGTCTAGGCGCCATGAAGACCAGGAGCATTGTTCTGCCTGCTGCAGCTGTTTCTACACAATCGGTGGCGACCACTTCAGCAGGATCGCGTAGGCAGCGGAAATGAAAATGAGGAAATGAACCTCTTCATCATCCGTTCGTACTACGAAATAACGGCGCGCGGGTATAACGTTTTACTGCACCTTGTTGCACCAGAGATTCGTCGAGCGTTTCTCTCAATTCGCGGACCAGTACCGGTCATCATCAGGGAGCGTGTTCGACTTGAGGTCATCGCGAAAACTGGTGATCGAGAGTCGATGGGGGCAGAGGCGACGGCATCAACAACACCCCGCACTGCAGGCAACAGTTTCAATACTTGCCAAAGCATTCTTCTCAATCGTCCAGCTGAGGTTCGAGACGAATACCAAAGAACGTGTATAGAATTCTCGGAAATGGATCCTTTGCATAGACAAGGTATTCCCAGGCTCCAGGCATCTCCAGCAACTCCGGGAATTCTATCTCAAATCAATGATGAGATTGCATCTCGACTGTGTGCTGATATACTCACTTGTGCAGTTACTTTCGCGTTATTGGTTTGAGTGACCGAAGAGATCCACCATGGAAAATTCGTTTGGAACGTCGGCTCTCTCTAAGGCAGGACATTGCTAAACTGATTCAGATCAGCACTGGCAATGCCAGCAGACGGACGAGAAATAAAGTGCAGAGGGTTTACGGAAACTATGCCATCCCCAGTCAGACACGCGTAGTTGAAATTGTGGACACACTAAAGCAGAAATTTTCTGTCGTATGCAGTCGGTTACGACGGTATGGCGAAAGTCACTCCAAGTGTGTCTAGAATGCAACATACGCGAGGAAACAGCGGAGCTTTTTCAGATCTCTCAACGAATCCCAACCGAACGTCCAAACAGCATAGTTTTTGGTAACGGAGGCGAAAAAATACTGGGGTGGACTTTGTGGGTTACCTGCCTAGCATGCTAAGTGGATCACAGCCGAAGGGATCCGCCATGCCAATACGCCAGGCATGAATTTTGCGGATGTTACCAAGGAGGAAGTTCTACGAGCTATAAACAGCTCGAAGAACTGGAGGGGCCCAGGCCTGTATGGGGTGCAGAACTTCTGGTAGAAAAAGTTCAGCAGTATACATGGCCGGTTGGCACACAACATAAATCAGGTCATTAGTCGGCCGGAGGAATTTACACCCTTCCTCACTGCGGGGATTACCTAACTTATTCCTAAGAAGGACACCGTGCAGGACCCCGCAGACACAAGACCGATTACTTGCTTACCAACCCTCTACAAATTCATAACGTCCATTATTAGTGGAATGGTCAATGCTCACCCCGAGACCACCATCATTCTGTCCCAGGAGCAGAAGGGCTGTCGCGTCGGATCAAGGGGTTGCAAAGAGCGAGTCATTATTGACTCGGCAATTGTAAGATAAGAAACTAGAGGCCAAAGATAGCATACTTGGCTAATCGATGTTCTACGTCCATTGATCCCAAACTAATAAAGTTCTTGTCGATAGTCACGATGGGTTGCATTCCACCTTATCAGTGCATTCATCTGAGGATGTTAATACCTCAGAGCACATACGTATACGGAAAGGCATCTTCCAGGGGGATTCGTTCAGTCCCCTTTGGTTTTGTATGGCACTGAACAATCAAATATGGCCTATGTGCTAAATGTGAGCTGACACACTTGATGTACTTAGATGACATCAAGTTGTATGCTGGTGCTGATGACCACCTTAGAAGTCTGTTGTGAATAATAGACATGTTTACCCGTGATATTAGGATAGAATTTGGATTAGAGAAGTGTCGAATCGAAGCCATCCGCAAAGGCCATCACGAGCCGCATGCCGGACATAGCATTGGTGACCTCCACATTCAAGCTATGATTGAGACACATGTCTACAAGTAGCTAGGAATTCTGCAACGAACCCATGCTCGAGTTGGTGATCTGAAGGATGCTCTGCTGTTTGAATTCCACGTGAATTCGACGCATAAAGCTGATATCGAAATCGCATCTCTCAGGGAAGAATAAAATAAGTGCATTGAATCTATTCGCCATCCCTTCACTGACTTATGCATTTGGAATACTGCCGTGGACCGAGGCCGATCTGGAAAAAGTCTAGCGGCAAATACGGACTACTATGTCTAAATTTAGAATGCATAATCCAAACTCTGACGTGGAGCGAATTAACCTGCATTGGAGGTAAGGGCGTGGTTAATGTGGCGGCAAAACATCACCGCCACGTCGATTCACTACGCGGTTATTTTTACAGCAAAGAGCAGGGGAGTCTCTTGTATGCAGCTGTTTGCAAGGCAGACTGTGGACTGACCCCACTTAACTTGCAGGGTCGATCTTTCAATCCTCTGAGTGGAGTGAAGTCGGATCATGAGCGGATCGATGAATGGAAGTCGAAGGTAATGCACGGTGAACATGTGAATTGTCTTTGGCAGCCATTTGTCGAATAGATGGCTGTGTGCTGGGGAGTTCTTGGCAGAGACGGAGGGATTCATGTGTTCCATTCGGACAGCGTGGTCGCCACGCGACCTTATAAAATGCGCATCATGAAAGAGCTAGTGGAGAACGACCAGTGCAGAATGTGTAGTTCGGTAAAACGTTGGACCATCTCATTTCTGACTGTACTGGCAATATACCACAGTATGTAAGGTGATTCATCAAAACTTTGCATACAAGCATGGGCTGCTGGGCTTCCCTTGATATCCTGGGACTCTCACAGAGTCTGTTTCAAACCATGCAGAAATATACCATTCTGCATACGTGCTCGATATTGCGGGGAGCTCTCGGCGAATTCTTCCATTGACCTACCACCTGCAACTACCTGCCCCTTTATAGTTTAAGTAGGTAGGATCGTCCAAGCCTAAATGCTTGGCACTTAGTGCTAGTATTAGATAAAATCCGGCCTCTTCTGAGATTGTGAAACTGCCCACTTAATCTTTTAACGAGAAAAAGGCCACATTTTTGTACCTTAGTATTTTTAGTTGATGAAAACTATATTATTATTGCAAGCTACAAATAAGAAAATCAATCAACAAGAACTGTTTAATAAAATAACGGCGTTAATTGACCATGCCCATCTATGCTGCTTAACCATGATTCAGATGAGTACGTCCTTGGCAGAGGTAACTCACCATACCCTGTCAGCCTGAACGAAACCGTAGACGCCTGAAGTTTTTTTAACTTTAAGTGTTAGCCCAAAAAGGGTAGTCTAGAAAGGTGCGAGAATCTCACTCCCCAGTTAGTTTGGTCTGCCATCAAGTGGATGGCTGACTCAATTCCAAACAAAAAATAAAATGTTCCATATTTTTTATTATTTTCTCTGCAAACTTTGGTTGTTTAAATGAATCGGCTTAAATTAAATTATTAAAGGCAATAGGCAGTAATTATCAAAGGCAGTAGGCCTGGCTATCGCAATTGATTTTTAAATTATTGATAATTGCTAGGCTGATATCTTGATCCTGTTTATGTTACCTTCACATATGTATCTTTACAATTTTTTGTTATTCTGATAAATATATTTCAAGCAATATAATATGTTATTCCCTTCGTGGTTTTTAAGTCCAATCGCATACATTTCTACTCATTCTTGCATTTTTTCATGAGATCGTTTGATATTTCTATGAGGTAATCAACTCTGTGAGTTTTTCCAGATATATTGATGCTTGCCAATAAACAGATTACTTTAGCTTCATCAAGTGATTTCTTTCCCAAATCAAATTGCCCCCTATGGTTCTAAGTGTTGATAAACTATAAAAGCCAATGAACGGCGTCTTGCGATAATAGAGACGAAGATGTTGGTTTGGACCAGTGGGGCCCGCGATCGATATAGGGCTGCACCGATCGTGAAAAATGCGAGGGGGCGTCTTCGATGGTATGGTCATGTAATTTGCGGTAACGAGAATTCACTTGCCAAGATTGGTCTAAACATCGAAGTCGATGGTAAGCAACCTAAGGCCGGCCGAAACAATGGTGGTTTGATACGCTGGATGGTGATTTGAAGTCCTCGCGACTACATCTAGACCAGGCCTTTGATAAAATAAAATAGCGTGGCTGATCGCGTCGAACCGACTCCGTTTGTGAACGGGAAAAAGAAAAAGTAGAAGAGCTTTCTCAATTTGCCTATCTAACTGCTACTTGAGCTCACCTGAAATGCTTACAATAAATAGTGACAATGGTTAAGGTTTGCATTTCTTTCGGAGATTGTGAAGATGTTGAAATATTTTCTACTGAGCTGGTACTAGGTCTTAACCTTATAGCATTTGTTGCAATTGAAGGTACCTGGATCTTATGACTTCTAGTTGATTCACCCAACGATCATTAGCGTCAGTTTTGAAGAAATCCCAGGGTTTTTTGTAGTGTGGGGCCGTTCGCGGTGGAATAGGAAAAAACAAAAAGACAAATTTACAATAAATACAGATAAATACAAAAATCATGATTTTTTTTTAAAATCAATTAAAAGTAAAAAACAAAAAAAAAACATAATTTTTATCAATTCTATGCAAAAGTACTCTATTTTGCAAACTCGTTCGATGTTTCTGGGGTTTCATGGCGGATTTTTTCAATAACCGACCACGACAACCAAGGCCACTGTATATCTTTTAAGTAGGTAGGATCGTCTGAGTCTGAATGCTTGGCACATAGTGCTAGTGTTAGGTAAAATCGGGCATTAGCCGGGATTGCGATTCGGAAATAATAATAGTACCAAGTGGGTTCCTATGTTGGCTATTTCTAGCATGCTGACATTAGGCATTCTCTGAAGTGGCCTTTCCTACAAGTGCTACAGACATCCGTAGTTTAGGTTGCAGTGAACTGTGAGGTTCAAAGAATTCAAAAATTTTTCTAGACTTTTCAATTCCTGATAACTTGAACTTCTTTCTGATTCCATAGAAATTTTCTGGTCCATTGATAGATGTTTCCGTTTCCTTTTTGGCGGTCTTATTGCCTTCTAAATAAATATAGCCTGGAATCTAGAGCATCCACAGCCAAGATAAGACATTGGCCATGGAACTGAGAGCCTTGATAGCCACTCGGCTATCAGTTAGGATTGCAGTTTTCGCCTCCCTACACTTGTCTAGTAGGCACAACTATTTGAAATATACTGGTATGATTACCCATTGGTTCCAAGTACTTTTTCTTGGGACCAATGATTCCCGCGGGCGCTCCCCCTGCAGTTAGCGACTCATCGGTCAATAGGTAGCTAATTCTTGGTTTAAGCAGTAGGTTACCGCTAAACTCTTCTTGTTTACTCTAGCGCCCATTCGTGTTTCAAACTTTTTGTAGAAGTGAAACTTCGTTAACATACTGTACTAGTAACGCGGGATGCCATTTAAAAGTAGAAAGAATATATATAGCTAATAAAGATGGCGCCTAAGAGGATCTCTAAGGATGTCGTTGGACTTGTTTTCATAGACCCAATCATATACACACAAGCCAAACTTTGAAGTTTGTGTGATGCCTTGACATTATATCTGCCCGCCAAGATGAGCACAGGTAATCATTAGCCTTACCACTTACAGAATGAAAACCACTTCATACCTTTGTCATGGAGATGTAACAATGCGGAAATACAAAACTAAACTCTTAGATAATAATGCTTAATACAGAGTAAATCTAACCAAAAAAAACCTCATTCACTGGTAGGATTAGAACATCATCTAAAGATTTAAAAGCCAGATCACTTCATATACAAAAAATATGGGAAATTACTTAAGGTAGAAAATTTATTTAATAGGGTAAAATGAGCCACAGCAACATCCTAGACGAAGTACTTCGGGAAATCTGGACATTTCCCACGGACTATTCCACATGCAAGCTGAACTTCATGAGAAACTTTGCTGTGGACTTTCTAACCAGGACAAAGTGGAAGACCGGCGGCGTGTTGCAAGGTTATGACTCAGTATTCTTTACCGATGGATCAAAGATGGCCTGTGGAGTCGGTGCGGGGGTTTTCTCGAATACACACAGTGTATCCAAGTCGTATAGTCTTCCAGATTTCGCCAGTGTATTCCAGGCAGAAACACTGTCGATATTGGAAGTCTGTAACGTAGCCATTCTGACAGACAGCCAAGCGGCCATCAAGGCTTTATACGCAGTGACGACATCTTCCAGGCTGGTAGGGCAGTGCAGAGACGCGCTGAACCGTCCCCCCCTTCTCTGCGTTCCCGGGTATAGGAACATAGAGAAGAATGAGCGGGCTGACGGATTGGCCAGGCGAGGCTCTGCTCTTGGCACTCCTTCGGTGAATACAGTCGGTGTTCCGCTGGCGGCTGTCGGGGGTAGAGTCTACTCGCACTACCTAGCAGCCGCGGGCTTAAGATGGCGAACGCTTACGAGCTGTGCCAAGTCAAGGAGAATTTGGCCCGCTTATAACACAGTCCGATCAAATGCATTCAAGATTACGGCGGTCTGCACGGGGCACTGGCCCATAGGGGACCATACCGCTAGGCTCGGCATGCCAAAGCTGCGGAGAAGGAAGGGAAACCCTCTTGCCCTTTCTCTGCGATTGCCCAGCTCTAGCTAGAGTCAGGCTACGGACACTGGGTAAACCATTTTTTGGGGACCTCAGAGAGATTTCTAGCTGCAGGATGGGAGAACTGTTTTCTTTCGTGGGTGCTACGGGCTAGTTCTGAAGATCCGAGTCGGCTAAACTCTGCCTCCCTGCTCCCATAACATCAGTCACGGTCTTAGGAGTTTGTGGCATCAAAACGGCGCACCAAAATGCTAATTGGGCTCCTCGGAGCGGTCACTGATACCTACCTATCTACATCTAATGAATGATGTCCAACCTGACTGCATATTATTGCTAGTGATAGTAATTCATACAATTTCGAGGTGAATCTGTTCTTTTAATCATTTCAATTGTTTTGGATGGTTTGATTATACCCTTGCCATCAAATAGCCTCAAAACTATTAAAAAGAATTCCCATGAAAACACATCTAAGACTTGTTGCAGAATGCATTGACAATGTACGATACCGCTCTATTAAAGATCTCAGCATTTGAAGCACAAACAATTTCAACGTCAACTAGCCTCCTCTCTGTCGAGTAAGCTTCCTGGGATTACTTGATACGTTTCAGTTTCAGGATAATCTTAGTTGTCATGCACAAATTTAAAAGATGCCTAAGCTTGAAAGTCGGGAAGACTTCAACATACTGACAAGAACTATAGCATGGTTGCCAAACACAACAAATAATTTCTTGTGAAACTATAATTTTCTCAAGAGGAGATGGTAAGCTCGGGAGGTTTTTCCTCTTTATTGTAAACGAGTATCCAATAATTTTAATCCAGGTTCGAAAGCTTCTGGGTGAGACAGTAACTAAGATACGGATCTGCAGAATTCCTACCTTAAGTTCTGCCGAACAATTGATTCAATCAACATCTCCAGCGAGCTTCACATCTCAAACACTGTCAAATTTTTTGATCAATTCAACTGTTACTATCAATTCCCTTCATGGATAAAGCTATTGAAAGAGACGAATGTTATGGTCTTGTCGATGTAGCGCTACATCTTGCTTTTTTGGCGCTAGGGATGCCTCTAATGGTACCTTCACCACCTCTCGAAGTTCTGGTGTATCAGTCAGGATTCAGAGCATGAAGCTTCTATTATACTTACAGCCCCTTGGCCAAACAAGCGAAATGGCGAGCTTTTAAAGCTGTATCTATTTACGAAAACTATATACAGAGGCCATCGTCGTTAACTTCAGTTAATCCAGGAACGATATTTGAATACCCTATTTGCAGCAATTTTTTGCCCTTCCGTCACTATTGAGCAACAGGCATTTTCTTTTGAAGAATTTACTGAGGAAGCATACGTCTTGTTGTAGTTACAGCTGCGAGGGTTTTCACAGTCTGCTTCCTAAGTATCTTCAGAAGTAGTATTAAGGCTATGTTGTAACACCTATTTTTCTTAGTGCAAACTACCTTTCCTCAACTCAAAGGATGTGTAGGCTTCACCAAAACAACTCCCTTGAATGTGGTCTATAGTGTGGCCGATGAGAGTAAGGCCCTTAGGAAAGGAAATTCCATCCTACTAACAACGCTAACACTCTAAACTCGGTCATGCAAAATCCGTGCTCCAACATGGCTCTCTGTGACTTACAAACTTTCTAAAGAGATTCTCAAGGTTACCCATTACAACTAGGTGAGCTGTAATGAGGGGATGTGATTACGAGGCAACTCGGAGGTAAAGGAACGATATGTAATTGTTAGGGATGCTGTAGTTCTTGACAACAGTTATTTGTCACTGATTCTCGGTCAATAAGAACATTTTCCACAAATGTCGAATATAATTCAACAGGAGGTACAACTTCGAAGAAGTTTAATCAGTCTTTTATCTTTTACATTAGCCATAGACGCCAAATGCCTCTGGTCTAAATTCTTACTGTACAAGGCTATGATCTTGCCAGTTCTCTTGTATTTTTCGGAAACGTAAGTCATACGGAAACAAGATTACTAACTCTCAACCATGTTCGATAAGAAGGTTCTCTGACGGTGTGACGACGAACAATTCCGACGCCTGAATAGAGACGAATTCTTTAAGAGATATCGAGATTAGACACCCATGCATACTTTATTTGAATGGATGGGAAGATGCTACCCGGAGAACACAAGAAATATATTGGAAGTAACTGGAGGTCTGGAATCAGTACTTAGTTTTTAGTTCGGGGTGTCTCGGAAAAAATATCAGTAACAAGGGAAGAAACCAAGTAGAAACTTTACGCAGCCATGACAAAAGGGAGGACAGACGAGGGTAATTAAGCTAGCATCGAAATTTCCTCATAGACTCGGAATAAAGTAGATATATATTTTGGTGATATAGAGGGGGTCCCTATTAAGGCTGGGTCCGGATTTACTCTCTACCGTCCTGGTCATGTATGAATTCTTCGAGAAAGAATACAGCAAGATGTTAATCAGTCCATTCAATGCAAGAGTAGTAGGAATAAAAAACACACTGCCAAGAAATGCCACATAGCCCTAAATTCTGCTAGCCTCTAAAGCTTATAACTGAGATAGTTGTTAACTGGATTTTTTTCAATTCGAGTGACCAAACAGAGGAGAGGCACTGACATTGTACTTGCAATCAGATTGACGACTTTTAAGAGTTGGATGCGCGTAACAAGAGAGAAGTTTATATCGGCCTCGAAAGGGATCACAATCCGATGATCGCTTTCCGCACGCTTTGGAGAGCTGCAACCCTTCAAGTTCAATATCAGCCGTTTGTATGATCCAGTTGTCGCTCGACAGTGGGACAGCCATCTTGCTGGTTGGACCGCAGATACCGTGAATAACTGAGAATAATGATGAGCAGATACAATGAACATCGATAAACATTGGCCAGCCATTAAAAATGCTCTTTCCTCGGGGGCTAGGCAGGTCATCGGCCACGTCCCGAGGGAGCGTCATGAGATCTGGCTGACTGCGGAATCGTGGAAACGGATCGATGAAAGAAGAGGTTCGAAGGCTCTATTGATCGCTGCGAGTGATGTCAGCGTGACGCCCTCGAATTTCGATACCGTGCGAAATCCCGGGATGTTCAACGTAGTGTGCGCCGTGACAAAAGGAAATTTGTTATTGCACTGGTCAGAGAAGTTATCGCAGAATGGAATGATTTTAGAAGGGTATATGAACTTGCATGTGGTCGCAAATCTTTCTATGGTCCTGTGAAGAGCGATAACGACGTACTTCTCATTCACGATGACGAGCAACGGTTCTTAACCGTGTAACATTCGGTGAAGTTCCTCCTCTGGCGGAAGAAAGGGCTAGTGATCGTAACATTTGGACATGAACTGTTCCTTTAAGCAGAAGAGAAATCATCTCGGCCATTAATGAACTCAAAAGGGAGGGCTCGACGGTCCCTACAGAGCTATTTATCGTTGAACCTGCAGTTTCTGCCGATCTGCTACTTCCATTCGTACGGAAATCTTGGAATCTGAGAATTATCCCAGAGAGTGAACGAAGGGGATGATTGTTTAGATTCTAAAGAAGGGATTGTTCCCTGACGTCGCTAAGATAATAGCTAAAATAATCCTGGAACGGATCAAAGAAAATCTCGAAAGCTGTACGACAGAGAGTAGGCTGGCCTCCGCTTCGGATCTTCCTGCATTGATCATATTAATACCCTACGGATCATTTCGGAACAGGGCGTGAAGTTTAGATCTTTCCATTACTTGATCTTCATCCATTTTGAGAAAGGTTTCGACAGCGTCAACAGGGAGTCCTCTATGCAGGAGGGATATTCCGGGGAAACTAACTAATAGCTGTTATCAGAGCGACATATGATGCCACGGAATGTTATGTGATGCCCGGAGGTAAAATCACAGAAGAATTTGAGGACCAAAGTGGAGTCGGCTAGGGTTAGGTATTGTCACCGATATCTTTTTTTTCCTGTTATCGGTGACGTTCTCCATGCTGCCTTGTCCGGAGGCCGTGGAGGAGTTCAGTGGAATATTATATCTTCTCTCTCTCACTGGGTCATGAAACTTGGCTAAATGAATCTGGATTTAGAAAGAAAGGTAAGTAGAGTTCTTCAGTTCAACAGAACCAAGGTTCTTAGTCGGATGAAACATCGCACACATTAATGCATTAATGAAGGTGTCGATCAATTTGAATATTTGGGAAGTATGGTTTCTTTCGAAGGTGGCATCGAACTGAATGTCGCTCGACTCATTAACAGCGCTAGGTACGCTTTCGCTGGCTTGCCTAAGATCTGGAAATGCAATGATGTCAACACCAACATTGTTGAGATTGTTTTATGTTTGTGTTCTTTCTGTGTTGCCATATGGGAGTAGCAAATGGAAAGTGACCACCACTGTCACACGAAGGATCCAAGCCTTCGTGAAAATCAGTCTGCGACGTATAATCGGAGTACGCGGGCCTGATACCACTTTGAATGACGAACCTGGCCTGGCACCCGTAGGCGATGTGGTCGAAAGTGAAAGTGGATAGATCGCAAATTAAGGGGTGGTAATACCATTGCTGGCGAACGCCAGTACGAATTTGAGAAGAAATGGAAGATTTTTTCACATTGCCGTCAATGAGGATGGTTCTGAAAACCATTCTTCCTAAAATGAGATAAATACCACGCTCTAGAAAGGGCTCTCAAGGCATTCATGACTCCTCGAAGACTCTTTTATGCACATCTTAGCCGGAAAGTTAGAATTATTTGCTATCTTACTTTGGTTAGTCAAATGGAGACACTAAGGATCTTTGAAAGGAAATGCCGTAATTGTAACCGGCTTAACAGAACACCTTCGTTAAACTATGAACATTATATTACTAATGCAGCTGAGAGTCGACAGTATTTTCGATAGATTGATTCGGAATTACAGAGTGCGATCCGCTTTTCATGGCGAGAATCCTCGCTCAAATTGCAGTAATGGTTGCAAGAACGTCAAAAAATTGTTATATTGGTGGTCAGAACCTCAGATTGGAAACTAAGTTGCAGTGTGCGTGCCGTGGTTTGCAACTTGAGCAAATAAACTAACAGCAGCAATCGCTCATCACACGATTTTCCCTCATCATCTTTGAACGCAGTGAAGTTGCTTGCCCAGGGCTCCTAACGGGTGTATCATGTATTTTGGCACTAACTTCAGGCGTTTATTTGATTGCATAAACAAACACACAAATGTAAACCAATGCACTAGTCACACTTAACTGTACTCCTACTGAACTGTCAAGCTCAAATTGTGCAGTTAGATCCATTCAAAATGTCGTACAAGCTCGATTTACGGAAATCTGTCGCCAACATGTTTGGCGGACTAAGTTCTAGTGAAATTCTTGAAATGTTCAAAGACAAGCCAATCTCTCGCAGAACAATTTTCCGTGTTCTGAAGGATTGTCGCGATGGTAAAGAGCCCGAAAACAAAAAGCAATGCGGTGGTCCATCCAAATTAAGTGCCAGAACAGTCATAAGTCTGCTATCAAGTGCGAAAAACAAGGTTGGTCAATCAACACGCAAATTGGGACGAAAATTTGGTGCTTCGAAAGATACAGTCCATCGTATTTTGAAGAAAAACAACGTAATTTATCGTAAACGTCGACGAGCACCAAAATATACACAACAACAACTCGAAAAAATACCAAAATGCTGCCGTGCACTTCGTGACAAACACTTTGCGAATGGAAAATCCATAATTTTGGATGATAAATCGTACTTCACATTCTCGCATCATGAATTGAGTGGCAACGACGGCTTTTATAATAATAATAATAATAATCGTTGGCGCAACAATCCATATTGGATCAGGGCCTTGAAGTGTGTTAGAGCACTTCATTCAAGACCGTAACGGTACACTACAGTAGACTGTAGGAGGCAATGTGGTCAGCATTGCGCTCGCCCGAGATTATTACCCTGATTTGACTCAGGTACTCATTCACAGCTGAGTCGACTGGTATCCGACGTCAAATCACGATGCAAATTCCACTGCCACCAGTGAGATTTGAACCGCGACCTTCCGTATGATAGCCTAGTGCTCTAACCACTGAGCTATCCGGACACTTTTATACTGACAACATTGAAGCAACAGCAGATGATGTTAAATATGCCGGCAAATCAAAATTTGAACCAAAGGTGTTGGTGTGGGTAGCCATTTCATCGAAGGGTGTTTCAGAGCCTTTGATTCGATCAAACAAATCAGAAGCGATCAATGCTGACATTTATATCGGCCAATGCTTGCCGAAATTGAAGCAATTCATCGAAGAACATCATGGTCGTGACGAAATAATGTTTTGGCCGGACCTTGCAAGCTGTCATTATGCAAAAAAAACATTGAATTGGCTGACTGAGCAAAATATACCATTTGTACCGAAAAAGGTCAATCCCCCAAACGTACCTCAGGCATGTCCAATCGAAAATTTTTGGGCAGTTCTCAAGCGTATGGTCTACGTCGGTGGCTGGGAGGCTCCAAAACGAGCAACATTTGATTGGTCGAATCAAGAGAAAGTTGAAGGAAATCGATCCATCGGTCCGCCAAATTCTGATTCGGAACATTCGCTCCACACTACGAAAAATCGAGGACCATGGTCCATTAAGTGTACTGTAAATGCATTTTTCGACGAATCATGAACAGAATAAAGTACGATTAAAAGGATTTTTCAAATCGATTGTTTGTTTTCGAATGACATGCTTTTGAAGTTAGTGCCAAAATACATGATACACCCGTTAATGTCGGATTCACACATTTGCTAAATCCCAACAAGCCGATGCAAGTTCAAACTAGTGGCTAGAGTGGAAGGTTTGTTTTGTGTAGATTTGCAAGCGCTTGCAACTGATCCGATCGAGTGTCGGTTTTTGGGAACAAATCGAATTTACTCGGCTTCTTAGAAACACTAACGCACTTACAAACGAGTGGGTGGCGATCTTTGGTCCCTAAAGTCAAGCCTTAATTAGAAGATAAATAATGGATTTTAACTTTATTAACTGCCAACTATCTAAGACAATAGCTACTATTATTGTTACTATGATGAATTGTTACTATGAAATAAAATCACTAAAGTATTATATCATTTCCGAGCGAGCATTTTTGGAACCACCTTTGCGGACTACCAATGAGGGGTTTGACCTCATTCAAGATTCTGCGTGACAACTTTTTCGTTCCGCTCTGAACGCATTACATGGGATGTCGTCCTCAAACGGCAAAAAAAAGCGATTTCCCCAAACCCAAAGAAAAATAGTTCTATCTCCGGGACTCCTTTAAATTGTCGTTGGGTGAATACTACATCGCTCGCATGATCCTTTACAATTACTTACAGTCATGCCTTCGTTTGCATCTGTAGAAAGGATTTTTTCTAGATCTGGTGTGGCCTAATTTAATCTTCGGAAAAGGCTGGGCAATGAAAGGTGGCAGAATTGATGTTCTTTTCCAAACTTCGACGAAGATCGTCTTAAACTTGGAAGACGGTCGCCAAACAAATGTGTTTCCCGAAAAAATGAGCTGCTGTCATGTACCATGCTGAAGTAACTGAATCCGACAAGGTTTGCCGAAAAATTAGAAATATGGATGTTTTACGAGCTCAGTGAAGAAAAGGAAGATACATGCTTTCATGCCGGGGTCATTGGCCCAAGGAAAATATAATTGGAGTCAACGGGTAAGCACACCAGTATATTCCAGGCGGAAATATACGCAATAGACAGATGTGCCCCTTTTAATCTCCAAAGGAACTACAGGGGGTAGAACATTGCCATTCTGACTGATAGCCAAGCGGCGATCAAGGCACTTAGGTCCAACCAGGTGAACTCTAAACTGGTATGGGAATGCCTTGAGAGACTGAATACGCTTGGCTCGGTCAATAAGGTCTGGATACTCTGGGTTCCAGGTCATATTGGGTTGGAAATTCGCTTACGTACAATTATGGTTATTGAGGTCATAAAGCATCTTATTCTACATGTAAAAATTAAATAATAAGAATAATAAGAGTCACATATTTCTAATTCAATAGTCGAAAAATTGGCCATTTTTATAAAAAAAAAATTAAAACTCCAGTATCTCGTATATGCTATAGCTTTGCTGCGACCAGGTGTCATCCACAATCACAATTTCATTTGGGAAAGAAATAACTTGATGAAGCTTACAATGAAGATTGCGGTCTAATACTGCTTTTTGGCTGTGTTACTACTGAATCCGGAGAGCTGTATTTATTGACAGCCATTGACATTGATTAAGAAACCTCATAGTTTTAATTATCTAATAAAAATATAAAACGATCTTATGAAAAAATGCAAGAATGAGTAGAAAAAAAGCTTACAAGTTTAGCTACGAATGACGCATTAGCCATGACAAGAATGCGATTGGACTTAGATACTGATAACAAGAATGAAGAAGGTATATTGAAAAAGATTTGGAGAAGAAAGTGGTCTCTTTGGAAGGTGAAATATCCTATTAGATTTCCTCGAAATATATATGTCAGCATAGCAAAATTTTTTTAAGGATATATGAAGGTAACGGAAACATGATGATGAAGAGGTCAGCTCAAGGTTTGCCAAAAAACCAATTGTGATAACTAGGACTACTCCCTTTTATCTCCCCTCGGACAGCACCTTGCCGTGATGGGGGAGCCTGTGGTAGTTTACTACTACACTAAGGGTGTCCACGAACACATGAAGATGGAAACAAAGGATTGTAACTCTCCAAGTGGTAAGAAGTCACAGACTTCGAATCCACCCGCGACTTTAAGAAATGAGGTCGTGGGTCAGTGGAAAACCTACACCGCGGTCAGCCAAAAAGGATAGTACAGCAGCTCCCTTAATGAGAGGAACTGGAAACCTAACTACGGCCGGCCAGTAGGTGACACTTTTGCCTAGCTCTTCTAAAATACGGGAGAAGAAGGCTCGGTAGGCAGGAAACTTCTCCTTCGCCTGTACCCGGAAAAACGGAAGCTGGTAATTGGACGCAACTGATCTCACGCCGGTATATAAAAACAGATCCATGCAGCCTAGAGGACAAGCTGGTAACCCCAGTGAGATCCAGTGAAAAGATTTGTCCTATTTCCCGAGGCTAACGTGGTAAAATGGTTCCATGGTGGAACCCAGAACTGCAAAGCCTCAGGAAATCAACCAGACAAATTCCAAATAGTGCTTGCGAAAGAAATGAAGATGAAGACTGGCTAAACTTCCGGGACTCACAGCGTGAATATAAGAAGCTCGTTAAACGTTCGAAGCGGTACTCTTTTAGAGCATACTATGAGGAACTGGAAGGTGAAAGGGAGACTTCCAGGCTGTGCAGAGTCCTTAATAAGGATGATTTGGCCAAGTTGGACTGTTTTAGAAAACCGGATGGTACTTTCACGAACTGAAGATTTGGAAGTATACTACAGGTCTCAAGAGTAGGAAGAAGAGAATTAGCGATGGGCTTTTCCTTTGGGACAATACACAACGGTCTTTCAGGCTGAAGTGTATGCGATCCTAAGGGCGGTAACCTGAATGACTGGCGAGCAGTTGGAAGGGCAGGCGCATCGTAATCTGTAGCGATAGTCAACCTGCACTGAGGGCGGTGAGTAGTACTTCGATCATTTCAAAAATCGTTCAGGAAAGTAGGAACCGATTTGCATGCATGCATTTGGTGTTTAAGTTTAACGTTTTTCAGTGAAGCGAGGCGAGGGGACGCTTTATCTAGATTTGATGGTTAGGGAGCGTGGCTCATCCAAATTCCAGAGGAAAACAGAACCTATTAACGAGGACGAACTCTTGTCTCGCAGTTTTAAACACAACATCCTCGCCAACGTTCCAGCGCCCAGGTTGGGAATAAACCAATCAAAATCGAAGGTCAAAGGACGAGTTGCGATATCTGCAGATCTTTCCGGCGAAAGAACATCAATACAACGCATTTGAAGTAGTTAATGGTTCCTCTCGTCGTACACCATCCCGGGTCTCAGCCTATGTATGAAATGTGGCAAAGGTGAACATCGGGAAATTTGTCGAAGCTCTTAAGGATGCGTTGGAGGACACTTCGGAAGGTGGTAGCGCTGCAGCCAACACTATCGTAAATTCAGTTATGAACATCGTAACGACAGTTTACGGGGCTTCTATGTCCTTGGAGGACACCTTCTATTGCCGACCTGTAGAAAGAGTGTCATTAGTTTCGCCATCTGGCATAACATAATGTTTAAACGGTTGGGATGTGACACGCTCCAAAGTGACAATGTACAGATCAGGTAAAGAACTTGTTGATGGGGTGGATGGGGAACAACGGAGACTGCAACTGATGACCAGAAGATCGAGTCTCTGTCGAAAATCTGTTCACTTAATGCCGAACAGATGGACGTGTGTGAAGGCGGCGAGGATTGCGCATTTTTCACCATGAAATACCTAGAAGAGGCAGTTCTTTCTGTAAAAAATAAAAAGACGCCAAGGCCTCCAGGGATATTCCAGTAAAGGTGGACAAGCTGGTGTTCCACAATTGGCGGGATCTACTCCTCGACGCATTCGACGCTTACCTGGAGGAGGTATTTTCCTTGCTGTTGGGAAATTTCAGAGTTGGCGCCGACAGGTTGGTTACATGTCGATCATTCTGCATGCTTAATGCTGTTGGGAAAATTGTCGAAAAGCTCACCTTGACAAAGAAAAAAAAAAGGAAAGCGACGCTACGTATTGATCGGCGAGAGATTTTAAGTGTCAAAGCTAACGATTAGGTGCCTTGGATTGACGCTCAACTTGAAGATGAGTAAATCAATCAATCAAGGTGCCAACGGAAAAAAACCACAGCTGGAGTTTAATCCCTTAAATCAACTGATGGCAATCCTATTTTTAACAGGAGACGTCTTTTCATCAACGCCCTACAGTCCGTTTTGTTTTATGGCGCGCAGATTTGGCCTGATGCTCTTGGCAAGGAGGTGTATCGCTATTGCCTTGTGCAAGTGCACAGACGAGGAGCTTTGGAAGAGGTGCCGCGCTGGTTCAGAATTGGTAGTGATGATGGTCACGGGCGAGATCCCCTATACTCTCCTTTCTAAGGAACGTCGGTGGTTGCTCGTGAAGAACGGCAACATATACTAAGGAGGTAGATTATTATTCTGTTAAAAGAAAGTCGCACCGCGTCCTTAAAGAACTGTTGTGCCCCTTTTGCTGGTTATAGTGTACCTGTTGATCATAGTATCTCAAGCAGGCCTATAACCGTCAAGAACTTTAGTATGTTCCCTACTTCCAGATCTTTCAGTTTTGCATCTGGTATTAAGTATTCTAGCAGATGCCTCGATCTACTTTGCACAAGTGCCGGAGACTGTCCCAGGACGTGTATAGAGGTTTCATCACAGTCCGCACAAAACCTGCAGGCAGTGTCCATAGATATCCCTAGCTTCCCTAGGTGATAGTTCAACCGACAATGACCAGTGAGAATTCCCACTATGATTCGAAGGTTCTTTTTGGTGAGGTTTAAGCAATGGGTTCGTATCCCTCAATAAGCACCCTGGACTGCTCCATCCCTGGTAGGCCCGCCCAGTATAGTTCCCTCAATCGTTCCTCTTCATTTCTTAGATTCATAGTCATGAAACCGTTTCCGATTCCATAGAAGGGTCCTGGCCCGTGTGAAGGCGTCCCTGCTCCCTTCTTGGCTAGTTCGTCCACTCCCTCATTGCCTTCCAACCCAGCATGGCCTGGAACACAAATTATCCAGACCTTGTTGGACGAGCCGAGTGTATTCAGTCCCTCAAGGCATTCCCACACAGTTTAGAGTTCATCTGGTTGGACCTAAGTTCCTTAATCGCTGCTTGGCTATAGGTGAGAATAGCTATATTCTGCCCCCTGTAGTTCCTTTGCAGATTAAAGGAGGTACATTTGTCAATGGCGTATATTTCCACCTGGGATATGCTAGTGTATCTATCCATTGGCTCAAAGTACATTTTCCTTGGAGCAATGACAACGTCAGTGTACCAAGTAATCAGTTGCTGGTTTAAGGGGGTCATCCTGTGTGTCGGGTTGGAGAAATCGATTTTTTTTTTGACATGAATTGTATCTATATATAATGGAGAATATGTGGGCAAAAGGATTTTCCGATATTCCGAGTCGTTCAGAAATTACAGTGTTAAACAGGTTAGGAGTTTGAAGTCGTGGCTAGAGTACTTGATGAGAAAGAACATCGAATTTTGTTTACCTGTTAGTTTTCCACCTGAGCCTTATAAATTCGAACACAGGTATAAATATAAAAAGATGAAAAACCAATCAATTGTCTAAACTTATTTGCTGTTTGAAATAAAAAGGAAAATCCAGTCTAAAGTGAGCACTGAAAGGCTTTCAAGCTTATATTTTGTTGTAAGTATTGTGCTGTTTGTGTGTTGAGTTTTTAAATGGATCGTACGAAGTGAGATCGCTTTAACGTTCAACGTCATGGTCGCACTAAAAAACGAGTATTTCATGGGAATCGATACTACAACATCAGCAAAGAAACTTTTAGCAAGCATGAACATGGATGTTCCAATTGCGACAAGTTTTGTATATTGTATATTGGATTTTTCTGGGGTTTTCTCCGGTATTTTTGCAAATTTCTACAAATAATAAAATATACGTAGTAGTAAAAAAGGAATGCGTAGGACATGTCGAGAAAAGAATGGGAACGCGGCTTAGAAATGCAAAGAAGAATCACAAAGGCATTGGTGGAAAAGGGGTGGAAAACTTACTGATAAGGTTATTAACGACCTCACTACATTTTTTGGGCTAGCTATTCGTCGACACGCAAATTCGATAGAAGGAATGAGGCAAGAAATTTGGGCAACTTTCTTCCATAAATGTTCTACAGACGAAAATCCTCAGCATCAAAATTGTCCAGCAGGCGAGGACAGTTGGTGCAAATGGCGTCGAGCGGAAGCTAAAGGAGAACTGGATAGTTTCCACCACAAGAAGGCACCGTTGACTGAAAAAGTTTAAACAGTCATCAAACCAATCTACGAAGATTTGTCACGAGATGATCTCTTGAACAGATGTTTAGGAGCAGAGACCCAGAATAAGTCGTTAAATGCATTGATCTGGACTTTCGCTCCTAAACACCTTCATTCTGGGGCCAAAGTCGTAGAAATAGCCACTTTTCTGGCTGTAATTATTTTCAATGAACGATTCAACGGCATTCTCAAAATCCTAGTGACAATGGGATGTCAAGTTGGTCACATATGTCAGGTTTATGCCGACCGCCGTAATGAAGCGCGAATTTGGCGGTCCGAACGACGATCGACTGACCTCGCTAAAAGAGCCAGAATTGAAACCAGAGAGCAACAATCGGCCTTACAAGACTTTTTTGAAGAAACGGAGGGTGCTCTCTATAGACCAGGTAACGCAGGTTAATGGCCAGTTAAAATTTTACTGTTGATAATCACATTTAAATTTTCAAATGCGTTTTTCTCGAAACTGCATACTGAAAATCGGCTGCCAACATAGCTCAAAATCTATCCAACCAAATTCTTTGAAGTTTTCACGACTTCTTTAATACATATTTCTACGGTCCGCATACTAGGATAATTGCAATCGGACGGGTTGTTTTTTTTTATTCATAAAAAAAGCCGTAAAAAACACTAAAATCCAAAAAATTAAGTTTAAAAGCCCACCAAAAATTTACCTTTTAATATTTTCTAATTATCCTAGTTTGCGGACCGTGAAATATTGTCCACAATAAAATGCCGTTTAGTTTTTTTTTCATCAGATGAACACAGCGTCCTCCAGCGTGGCAGCAGAAAAACACCTTTTTTTGGAGATGGGTGCATAAATTGACACGTATTCCGAAAACTAGCTACGATATCAAGCTGAATTTACCACATATACTAGAGATATCAATAAATATATGATGCAAAAATCACGTTTCTATCTTTATCTTTATATCTATATATCTTTATAATTTTTCAAAAAAAGGCAAAAAAAACGACCTTCACACGGGATGACCCGCTTAACGCAACCTGGATGAAGTGGCGTTCCACAATTGGTCTTCTTTGTGATCGACGTATCAACGAACGTCTCAAATCTAAAATTTACCGCACTGTCGTCCGTCCAGTCGCTCTCTATGGTTCTGAGTGTTGGCCGACTATAAAAGAATGAACGGCGTCTTGCGGTAATGGAGACGAAGATGCTACTTTGGACTAGTGGCGTCACACGTTTAGATCACATCCGAAATGAGGATATCCGCGATTGTTATGGGGTTGAACCGATCGTGGACAAGTTGCCAGAGAGGCGTCTTCGATGGTATGGTCACGTAATTTGCGCTAACGAGAATTCGCTTGCCAAGATTGGTCCGAATATTGAAGTTGATGGTAAACGACCAAAAGGCTGGCCGAAACAACGGTGGCTTGATACCCTGGATGGGGATTTTAAATGCCCCGAGATTGCATCCAGATCAGGCATTCGATAGAGATAAATGGCGAAACCGATCACGACGAGCCGACCCCGCTTGTGAACGGGGAAAAGGCTGAAGAAAAAGAAGATGCTGGCCCACATAATTTTAACCCCAGACTTGTATAATTTGCACTCGGGGACGTCGCTTTAGTTCCTGGAACATTTGAATATTACTAGAATGAATATCTACATTATTTGCATCAATGCTAATCTAGTGTAACCGACAAAGAGGGTCCCATGTATATTTTTTTAAGGTTTTGTGTGAAACAAAACAATACTGTCTTTCCGTCTGTCACAAGCATTTTTCTCAGAAACGGTTACACCGATTGACTTCAAATTTAGTGGAAAGGTGGGAACTGTGAACGGACACATATATGAGCGACCCATGCCACGTAGAATTTCAAACATGCAAAAGGTGGGTTTAATTTTTTTTCACCAAATATAATCATGTGGGGTATCAAACAAAAGGTTTCGATGAGTACTTTTTAATGTTGGTCTCAGTTCTGGGATTTAGTGCACAAGGGAGGAGTTTAGGGGCTGAAAAGTAGTCATTTCTTTTACACACTCATTCTCACAACGTATTTCACTTTCTGGGGCACACATTTTGAGCCTTCACTCCAAATATCAGAAATAAAGTCCGTTTTTACTAATTACTAATCAAGGCCTTTTATTTGACACCTCACCTGACTATATTGTGCGTTACACACCCCTTTCGCATGTATGGGGAGCTCCCGCAGTCGTTCGCTCCGAGCTCTGGAAGCGAACGGTCATCAAGAGCAGAAGCTGATCAAGAATCCAGAAGGAAGTATACGTTCTGGACAGTGGTGCTATTCACGTCCGAAAAAGGTAATTATTATAAGAACATTGAACTAAAAAATTTTTGCTACATTCCAACAGCGCGTACAACAGCAATTACGGGCTTGGGGACAGGATGTCCACCAAGAGGTGTAAGATGATACACCCTGAGGAGATGTCATCGGAAGAACAAGACAGCTCTCCAGAGCTGCAAGCATTGAACGCGACGCTCCTCGAAAAAATGGAGGAGCTAAAACAAGAAAAGGCCGCGATGATCCAGCAGCTGGACTGTCAGCAAAACATCATAAAGCGGCCAGAGGATCGCTTGGCATCCCTCGAAGGGAGGATGCCAACTGCAACGAAGGAGCAGCAGCAACGACATCTGCAACATGGAGAACGCGAACAACGGCAATATCATCGTGAATAACGGCAACATCAACATGAACAACAATAACACGAGCAACATGTGGAGCAACAACATCATCAAGATGGAGAGATGTGCGTCGAAGTCGTCATCCAAGAAGAGGAAGGCAACGAATTCAACTTCGTCCAGCAGAGGAAAAAGAAAAATAAAGAGAACGTAAGTGTAAGTAGAGTTAATGCCCCTCCGGCAAACCATCAGCTACGTTCCTCCCAGGGCTACCCGCCCAAAAAAGGCAAAAATTCCGTCCATTACTAGGTATAAAGTCAATGTTTCTCAATTCTTGAGGATACTAAAAGAGAAAGGGTTAAAAGTAACCCTAAAAAATACGAGGGCCGATTTATGCTCAAAGCCTTGATTATCATTCAGCGATCTTCAATCTTATTAAGGAAAAGGGACTGCATGCCACGACCAGTACCGCTCCGGCTTCAAGGACTCAGTCCTTAGTCATCCGTGGTCTTCATAGAGAGACAGACCCGGCTGACATAATGCGCGAATTCAACGAACAGTACCCGCTTCTAAAGCTGAAAAGTGTGTCAATTCTAGTCACACGAGCGGACAAACTTGCTCACAGCCTGAACCCGGCCCTTCCGTTGAAGTCGCAATCGGCGTTGTTCATGGCTACTTTCGAGCCAGAACAAGATCTAAATGAAGCATTTAAGATGAAATAGATACCTCACCAGAAACTTGGTCGAAACGCTCGCTTCAGTCCAAACAAATGAACAGCGACAATTAGCTGTTATCCAACTTTTGATGAGTTTATGGAGTTAAAAATCGTAACTTTTAACTCCGCGTCCTTGGTCTCACACGCCCAACGTGTTACCGCACAAGAGTTGGTCGATTCCCTGAAAGCAGACTTCTTCTGTGTTTCAGAGACACATTTAAAAAACAGGCATATCGTTAATTTTACCGGATATAACATTATCCGGGACGACACTAACAGCGGTACCGCCCTATTAGTCAGAAAAGACTATGCATTTAAGGAAGTCTCCATCAAAAACCTGCAGACCTGTTTCGCAAGTCTACATAAAATGTAACTCTCCCTCTGAACAACTGGGCCAAGACTTACAAATCTTGAGCGATCTCCAGTCAAAATCTAAATACCTAATCTTTGGTGGGGACTTTAACTCACGACACACTTCCTGGGGCGATTTGGCAAAAAACCGAAATGCTGTTGCCCTCGAAAAATGGATCCATAATCAAAGGTTGAGATGATCTTGCCAGACACATCCACAAGGCCTGCAAGTCAGTCAATACTTGACTATTTTCTAGTGTCCGCAGACGCCACTCTCACATTGCAAGTGTTAACGTGCAAAACTTTACCAGGAATGTCCGATCAACTTATACTTTCCCTAAACTCTCAACTAATAAAAAGATCATTCATCCATACTAACTGGGATAAATTCAGGGCAGAATTAGCACCACATCTAAACCAGAAAAAATCACTGTCTCGCAAAACCTAACGGACAAAGAAATCGATGAGGCCATCATCTTATCTACTAATGCTCCTCAAAATCGATGAGATTCATTTCAATAAACTGCCGCACGAGATAATGAAACACGTAAAAGTCAGGCAAATCTGGCGCGAAAATCTCAAGCGAAACTTCCACAGAAATGGCAACAGAACACGGAATATAAAGTGTTAGTTTCTCGGATTAACTGCCTTAGTACATTAATCCGTCAAATGGTGGAACAATTCCCCACCCGCAAGCTAGCAGAAACCCGGATCTAATATGTTTGAACACATAAATGGGCTGACAGGCCGCAACAGATCCAAAAACTTCGTTCTTACCAAGAACAATGAAAACATCGGCAGTGACCCTAGGAAAGCTCAAATACTCGTGAAGTCTTTCCTAAATCAACTAAACTCTCCTGCACCTAGTAACAACCTGGCCATCAGTTCGATTGTAGACACGACAATCAAAGACTTTCTTCATGAGCATTCACTCAAACTAACTACCTTCTCCATCTTTAACCCATCCTGCAAACCAAATGACCCAAAAACCTTTTTGAGCTTATCACAGCTCGCAGCCATCACTAAAAGAACGACAAAAAATCAACCGGATCAGATGACATAGAAAATATAGTCATCAAAAACCTCCCTAGGGCATCAATGAAGTTCCTTCTTGCAGTCTTCAAGAACTGCATCAATAATGGTTTCTTTCCCACTACTTGGAAAGTAGCACCACAAAACTTCAGGCCCGTCTCTCTCCTCTTCAACTTGGGCAAGCTCTTCGAAAAAGTATGGACAGTGGGATTAGTCAAACATTACGATTGGAAAAACATTATTCTGAACCATCAATTCGGGTTCCGGACAAAGCACGGGACCCAACAAGCACTAAGCTACCTTCATGATTCAGTGAGTAGCAGACTTAACGTCAATAACAAGCCCGCAGTAGTCTGTGCATTAGACCTTAAAAGGGCATTTGATTCCGTGTTGGTCAACGGACTCATCTTCAAATTAATCAGCCTTGATTTCCCTATCCAGGTGATCAGACTTATAATAAGTTTCTGTGAAGATAGGCATTTTTAGGTCAGCGTGAGAAATGATTATTTCGATCTCCTACCGGTCACTTCTGGAGTACCGCAGGGATCCATTTCAGGACCTACACTCTACAACATTTTCACGGCCGACGCTCCAATCGCAGAGAGCGACACATAACTGTTACAGTTCGCTGATGACACGCTTATCTTCTCGTCGAGCCTCCGACACGGTAAGGCAGCTAATGCTATAGAGGCATACTTAACAGATCTCTGCAAGTACTACCAAACCTGGGGGATCAAAATCGACGGGGCCAAAACACAGGCTATTACTCTTCTGAGAAAATCCATACACTTGGCATCTAGATCTATCCACAGAAAAGCTAAACGCTTAAAGCTACGCATCGGAACTACCGTAGTAAACAGTTCACCACAAATGAAATACTTGGGAATGCTATTTCATGAACACCTACGATTCGACCCCCCACCTTAATCTTTCGCTCAGCAGAGCACGCGGTGCACTAAGTAAAATCTACTCTATTCTTCGCAAAAGAGTAGGACTTTGCACTAAATCTAAACTGACTCAATACAAAGTCCTCATAAGACCGATTCTTTGCTACGGAACCCCTACATGGATCTCTTGCTCGACCAAAGCTATGAAGAAGTGCGAGTCCTTCAAGTGCAGAATTTTGAGACACTGCGTCGGCTTGTCTTACAATCGGAAAACCAAGAAGTGCGACCGCAATGCAGAAGTGTACCGACGAGCAGGAGTAAAACCTCTTCGAGAGTTCACTCTCAACCTGATAGAGAGATTATTCGAAAGAACAAAGAATCATCCCATTCCACTCATGAGGCAACTTTATCTGGAGGGTAACTCCACCCCATTGGCCACATTCTTAAGGCCGTGCCAAATTGTGAGCTCTGCATTAAAACCCGCCATTGTTTTTCTCTTTGACACTCCTTGCCTGGTAGGCAAGGGGAACTTTGAGCTACTGTAACTTTGTTAGTAATAGAATGATTTTGATCAAACTTGGGGATAATATGCTTCATATTATATTTTATACTACAACCAACTTTTATAACTCTGGGATAAACTTAAGGTGGGTTTTACTCAATTTCCCCAAAAATATGGTAATATACCATTATTAACTTGAATAGATATCGATATGGAGAATATTTTGAGGCCTGGGCACCATATAGTGGCAGCTTCATGAATTTTTTCGGAATTTTTCGGTTTGGTAGTTTCTGAGAATGGATCCGTTAAAGAAATCATCACGTTGCACCCCTCCCACTGCCCGCCTTTTTAACAAATCTCAAAACTAAGGCCGACTTCGAAAAGTACTAATCGAGACCTTTCATTTGATACTCCACATGACTACATTCGATGAAAAAAAATTCCCCCTTTTACATGTATGGGACCTCCCCCCTATATTCAACCTAGAAGGATATCACTCACCGCATGTCTGGGGGCCCACAGTTTCCACCTTCTCCCTAAATTTCGTGTCAATCGGTATAGCCGTTTCTGAGAAAAGTGCTTGTGACAGACAGACTGACAGACATTGAACCGATTTTAATAAGAAACCTTGGAAATAGAAAATCAATTTCCAAGTTCTGAAATTAGAACGATTTATTCTACTCGGTAAATTGAGAGCGGCACATGTAAATGAATGGTTTGCTCTAATTTGCAAGCTTTTCTAACTTCTGTGGGTCCCCAGTTTCGAGCGGCTACTGTATCAGTCTGGACAGAAAACGCGCATATCTCGGCTAATTTGAACAGCTCCCAAATATCAGAATCCTGGAGTTGGCCATACAATCGATAAACCCGAAGTCGTCATTGCTTTTGTGTAAACAAACAGGACCGTCAGCCAGTGCACCAGTCGTCATCATCCCTCCCAGTCAATTTCCTAAAGGGAGAACCAGGCCAATGTCAACTCGACCTTCCCGCCCATCCCCGGCTGTGATTGGGGCCCAGAACCTTTTTGGGCAACAAATCGAACAAACATCGAAGCGGATGAATAACACGCACGTCACCGTCTCCACATTTTTGGGCCTTTAACCACACACGCAGCGCAATCACAGTGGAATGTGGAGCCGACGACGGGGGGAGGGCGGACATCGAACAGATCGAAAATAAACAAAATCACTTTTGACAGTTGAATGAACTTTTCAACGCGTGAGACTTGCACACATCCACGCGCACTCAGCCACACACACGCAGTCGCATGCCGCCGATGTGTGGATTACCGTGTTCCATTCATACATCACACACACTCGATCAGGAAAGTACCACACCAACTCACACTACCGCATGGTCCAATTAAGCGGAATCAGGGGCACCGAGCGCGACCATTCGCTGAGCCATCCCGGGGGGAACCCAGTTCCGCGGGAAGTCCACCTGATTCACGCGCATCCACGCTCCCGCCCGTCGTTCTTCTTCTCGTATACAAACTATTCGTTTACAAACAACCGTCACCCACACGCTCGCATGGCCGCCACAGTTTGGGAGCCGCTATCGGCCCGACACATTGCTCGTCGGGCGGCTCACCAAGATGTCGGCCGCGGATCTTCGAATTTTCGAACATTGGTCAGCACCGTGCTGTGCCATGCCTTTGTCAGCACCACCAGCGCGGCCGCGGGTCGCGGGCACTATTCCCTGCAATATGATGTGAGAAAAACACGGCCACCATTTTCTTTTCCATGCGGACAATGCCCGCAAACCTGTCGACTGTGCGAAATCACGCCAAATCACCGCGTGCACTCACTTTTTTTCAGAACACACTTGGAAGACGCGGCGGCTGCCTGGCGACACTTTTCCGCCTCGCAATTGCTTTTTTGCTCCGTGGAACGCGAGACACCACACGGCAAACACTCGACGGCCAGCTCCACTCCCACTATCTTTGCTTTGGCATTTCGGCGAGCAAATTCACGCACGGCGGCAGACACACGCTCCTCGACACGTTTTTCCGCACGCAGACGACGTCGCGTGACCTAAACTCCGCGGGAAAACACCAACAAGACACTCGCACGACTTGCGGGCACAGTTTCTGGAGCGTTTTGGGCGGAACGGCGGCCAAAATTTTGACCTTTTTCACGCGCGCGTTTGCACCTCGATGGCCCCCGAAAAATTTTCCTCGTCTCTGGCAGCGAACTGGCCGTTGGTTGGCTCTCCTCGGCTGGGAGATGACGGCGCGCACTGACTCACTCGCACTACCGCAACGGGCCTATGGCGCGGTCCTATTCGCACCTGACAGTGCGCTCGATAAACCTTTGTAGTTTGTCGAATTCGAAATTCACACATGCACGCGCGGGTGCATAAGGTCCCTATGACGACCTGTCCGCACATGGGCCTGGCGATGTGTGCGAAATGCATGCACAATGGAAGTTGTCAGTTGGGAATGGTTTGCGCATCAGAGGGCTCCTCCATTGCCATCTGCCGACGACTACACACCAAACCAGCTGACATACCTGGGACATAAACCAAAACACATCACATCAAACTCTCAATCAAACGCGTAATTATGGCTTCAAAGCGGTTTTATTCTTAAAATCTAAAACTTATAGCCTAATTGCCGTGAGGCGGGGAATTATCACGTCGGCTGCCACTGGACGACGCCGATCTTCCGGTTCAGCTCCTCCAGAATGATGGCCGCCATGTCCTGCTTCTCCTTGGACATCCTGAAAATGCCAAATCGAATTAATCCACTCAAAGAACACTCTCCGCGACCCTTACCTGGCAAACAAGTTTCCGCCGCCATCCTCCTCTTCCTTGCGACGCTGTCGTCGCCGCGCCCTGACCGCTGCGGTCTCCTTCTTGGCTCCCTTGTCATCCTCCTCCTCATCAACTTGTTGCTGCTTGACGCGCTAAAATTACATTTCAACAACATTCAATCGCTTTTCGCAATGCAGAACTGATAACTCTTACCCTTTGACGCTTCTTTTTCTTGTCGAATTGCTGTGAATCGTAGAAATTTGGTTTCTCACGTCGAATGCGGGCGGTCCGGCGGCGTTCATCCACCTCCGGGGTGGGTCCGCGAATCGTGCGACGAGCATTGAAGAAGGAATAGCCGCATTTACACTTCTTCGACGCGACCGCCACTTGCTGTTCGCATTTTGGACAACTTTTCGCGATCATCTCAATATTTACAACCCGCAAAAAGGGAGAAATATTAAAACAAAGCTCCAAAAACGCAACACAAACGAGTTGTCAACAAAATGTGACATTTCACTTTCAGCTGATTCGCTCCAATAGTGCTGCCATATGAAGACCAACATGCTTTCGAGAGTGCTCCATCTATTAGCAAAATTTGATTCAATCACTATGGCGACGGTTTGTACAATTCAGTAATGAGGAAATATATTTATTTGCATATACTCCTCTAAAAATGGAAGCAGTGACATGTTTTCATATCTCTGTTACTGGACAAATTGAATTCGCATCATTCCCACTGGGTCCTGATGGTTCTCAGCTGTTCGTTCGATACGAAGTGATAGCGGGACCTGATTGGGAGCTCGTTGCAGGACTTTCGGCTGGCATTACACAATGTTCCACTTCGCGACCACAAGACGAGAAAATCGTTTTCAATATGCCACTAGAATTTTCCTATAAAGCAACTAATCCGTTTGGATGTAAGTGGTCAAAGTTTCTACAACTCAAATCAAAAGTTTTGAAAGTAAATTTCTATTTTTCTATATTCAAGGGCCCCAGATTGTGTTCTGTATTTACGGTAAGAATATTTGGGGAGTGGAAACCTCTCTAGGATATGCAAGGATCCATGCTCCGGTTTTCGGTATGGAAAGGAGAAGGATTGTTGCACCGATTTTAATCCCAAGATGTGCTAATACTGTGGCGGAGATAATGAGTTGGATTACAGGAAAGAATGCGGAGTTGAGGAACCCGAAAATATTGACGGAGGGTGCTAAAAATAAAGGTAAAACCGAACTCTATTTGAAATTTTATTACATCTCCTGTAGAGGTAAAGATGAAACGAGCTCTCACAGCTTACGGGCTGTGAAGGCAGACCTTTTCCTCGACATGGGGACTCAGGCCTCATGTGGTAATGTGGATATACGTTGCCATCATTAGGCCGATGTTCGTATATGCATCCGTAGTGTGGTGGGTTAAGGTGAGACAAAAAGGTTTTTACTGTAAACTAGACGCACTGCAAAGAACTGTGTGTCTGGGTATCACTGGTGCCATGAGCACGACATCCGGCGCAGCTCTGAATGCACTACTCAATTTGCAGCCCCTTTATACATTTATGCTTTGAACACTGCAATGAGAGCAGCTCATAGACTAATTCGATTAGATTTATGGGGAAACAACGAATGTGGGGGGCATAGAGCATTGGAAGAGTTACTGGGAGGACTGAATCCAGTTCTTACAATGCCTTCCGATTCTCGTGTTCCCATACATCTGTTTGGTAGAAGATATGAAGTTACTCTGAAGGGTAGAGACGACTGGGAAGACCCAGAGAAATGCGTGGCGGGATATACGGAAGTCTTCTACACCGATGGCTCAAAAACAGAATTGGGTTCTGGGGCCGGAGTCTTCCTCTACAATAAAAACGAGAAGTGGGCTTTTCCTTTGGGACAATAAGCAACGGTTTTTCAAGCCAAAGTTTATGTGATCCTAAGTGCGGAAAACTGTGTGATTGACAAGCGGTTGAAGGGCAGGCTCACATCGCAATCTGCAATGACAGCCAAGCTGCATTGAGGGCATTGAGTAGTCCTTAGATCACCTCGAAAATCGTTCAGGAATGCAGAAACCGTTTGAACTCAATCTCTAGATTTAATACGGTGGAACTACTCTGGGTACCTGGTCACTGTGGCGTAGAGCGAAATGAAATCTCGGATGTTTTAGCGAAAGAGGGGTCAATCTCCCCTATGCCGGCACCGGAGCCAGCAATTGTACTATTAGTAGCATTGGTTAAGTCTGTTTTCAAAAACTGGGAACAAGCTTCCCATAATGACAGGTGGCAGAGCCTAAATGCTGCTCGGCACACCAAACTTTTCTTGTCAGAACCGAACATGCGTACCGCAAAGTTTATCCTGCCGAAAAGCAGGAAGACTTGCAGAAGTATTGTGGGCATCCTGATAGGCTATAATTCACTAGCTGAGCATATGTTCAGAATAGGAATTACTCAAGATGATACGTGTCCCTCCTGTAATGAGGAAGCGGAATCCACGGAGCATTTCCTATGTGAATGCCCCGTCTATGGACGCATCAGGCATCAGATCTTTGGTGCCGATGTTCTCCAATTGCGACGGGTAACACCACATCCACTAACGGAAATCCTACGATTCGTTAACGAATCCGGAATATTCCGTTAGACGGGGGTGGCGAATATAATGGCCTGAGTGCTCAGAAGCTATAGCTTCTCCCCCACCATCCACACACATACCTCCTGTATATTCTTGATTATTTTTCAATTTTCACCACCTCATATACTATAAAGATACGACCCCATCTACGCTACGTGACGCGACGGGACATTCAGCAAAGCGACGCGACGCGGCCGAATTGCCTGGCGGAGAATATTTTGCAGTGTCGCGTGTCATTTACATTTACGTACAGAGTATTTTTTTTTTGGGGTAGGGTAGGTGAATGCATTTACGCACACAGTGCTGGACTCTCGATTCGGTACGCCGTCGGACTATGTTACCAACTAAACACCTCCCCATCGTCAGAGAGCTAGCCCGGAACCGTTTGTCACATTACTTCGGGCTAGTCCCCGAACTCTCCCGTCTTGCAGAGCCTTCAAATCAGGGAATTCCTTTCACCAACGGGAGGGGAGAGGAGGAAGGGAAGTGTCAGTTTAAGGAACCCCCTGCCATCCGGCTCCTCCACCGGTCGAGTTTTATCTTCTTAGCAACGAGAAGGGCCCGAACGTAATGGGCAACACGGTTCCACCTGTCAGCAGTCCTCAGCATCTCTTCGACAATGTTGTCAACACAGGGGGTGTTTAAATACAGCTGCTGACGAACCCCACCCCACCTTCCACGGCGTCGTCCACAACTCCATTGCAAAACACACACTCCGAAGAACGCGCCTTTTCAATCTTGTGCAGGTAAGAGTGAAAACTTCCATGCCCACTTAAAAATTGGGTAAGGAAATAGTCAGTCTCACCATGCTTCCGATTCAGCCAGGCACCTAAGTTGTCGATGAGCCGCGCAGTCCATCTGCCTCTAGTTTAATTTTGCCACGAGAGCTGCCACTCGTCTAGAGTGCCTTGCCGTTCTTCGCGAGCAACCACCTCCCTTGCGCTTGTATATGGCCTGACGCTCCCTAGCAAGAAGGGCAACGGGGATCACTCCCGCGATCACCATCACGGCCGGTTCAGAGACAGTGCAGTACGCAGACGCCACCCGCAAAGCTCCCCGTCTCTGTACTTGCGCGAGGCGTTTACGATATACCTCCTTGTTAAGAGCGCCAGCCCATTCCTCTGCGCCGTAGAGCAGGACAGACTGCGTTGAACTTATCAGGAGACGTCGCCTGCTAGACGTAGGACCCCCAATGTTTGCTATTAGCCTAGTTAACGCCGAAATTCCAGCCGCAGCCTTGTTCGCTGCTGCTTTGATTTGCTACCTACATCCACCTTTCACCCTCTAGTATTTTATAGAGCAGGGAACGGTTCCTCAGATAATCTCTCAATATCCGTAAGAGATAGTTCGGCACGTTGAAAGTATTGTTTAGTGTGCCTAGAATGTCTTTCCATCTTATGGAATTAAAGGCGTTTCTGTCGTCAAGTGTTACGAGAAGCACCACCCGTCGAGTTTGGCGGCTATGTGCCTCTGCTCGTCGAACGGCGTCCACGACTTGCATGACAGCATCAATTGTCGATCTCCCTGTTCTAAAACCAAACTGCCGGGGAGATAAATCTCCGGCAGCGTATATCCTTTCCTCGAGTCTACTTCTGATGAGCTTTTAGAGCATTTTCCCAGCAGTGGGCGGTATGAAGACGGCAATTCAGGGTCGCCTTTCCCTTTATGGATCAGCCCAAGCCTCGCAACCTTCCAACGAGCAGGGAAAATGTCCTCTTTCAGGCAAGCGTTGAACGCGCCGAGCAGTAGGTCTGGCCGGTGTTGGAATACCAGTTTGTATACCTCTGCTGGAATACCATTGGGTCCTGGCGCTTTCTTGTTTTTCATAGAAAGGGACTGCCTGTTCCAACTCTTTTATAGAGAAAAGTGGACAGTCCTCTGCGCTCTCCGCGCCGACGTCATCATCCCATACGGGGTGCGCAGGGAAGAGTGCCCTTGGTGAGTACTAAATCAGCTTTGGTCTCCACAGCGAACTGCGCGTGCAACTCGCGAGCGGTTGCACTCCGGTGCTTATTGATTTGTAGTATGCGAATCATGTTGACCGTGTCCTAGCTCTCTCCAGTTCTGCGCTGAAAACTGGACCCCGCCCCGAGCCCGCAGTGTGCGCAACGCTCTCATCAGTCGCGTCACAATCCTTGCATAGGACGCAGCTTCCCTTTCCTTTCCTGGTGTTCGCTTTATGGCCTGGTTGGGGCGGCCCGGATTCGTATCCTATATACTACTCGACCAATTCTTATTTTCCCGCTGTTTAGAAGCTTCCTCGCGGATTGCTCGGCAACTTCCACCATCGCGAGTTTTTTGGCCTTGGAGGTTCGCGGAGGTGATACCAATCTGGACATTGGCTACCTCCGGGCATTCGCGTTTGATGGCCTCTTCTACCTCGTTCTTTTCCGTGAGACAGTCAAGGTCTCGAATTTCTAAAGAACACGTGGGTTACAGGCTGGAAACCAAAGCTTTTTCTCCCAGAAGCCCCTTGACTAAGACTCCACCACCCTTCGTTTTACGAATGGAAGACACTTCTGCTCCGTTGTCTTCGGGTTTAATCTTGTAACGGATTTCGCTGAGGACGTCCGCAAAAGTCTTGCCTTCCGTCGGCTTGATAAGCAAAGCTGACGGTCTAGTCCTTCTTCGTCTCCCCACCTTTTCTTTTGGTGCTCCGTTCTTCGTGTTCGCCTTAGTTTTAGGCAGAGGTTTTTCTGATGGCGCGACTTGTTGTTGTCTTTTGTTCCTCTTCGCCTTTTTCTTTTCAGCCCTGGAGAGTATCTGAGTGAAGTCTCCTTCAGATTTCCCTTCCTCCTTTCGTTTTTTACCAAGTTCGCTCTGCAATGGGTTGTTAGCGATCCGTTTAGTACTCGTGGTGTTTTCGTCTACATACAGAGTATTGGTGTTCCGCAACGGTACGTCGTCAGACTACCAACTAAACACCTCCCCATCATCAGAGAGCTAGTTTGGAACCGTTTGTCACATTACTTCGGGCTTGCCCCCGAACTCTGCCGTCTTGCGGAGCCTTCAAGTCAGAGAATTCCTTTCACCACCGGGAGAGAAGAGGAGGAAGGAAGCTATCAGTTCAAGGAATCCCCTGCCATCCTGGTCCTCTACCGGTCGAGCTGAACCTTCTTTGCAACGAAAAGAACCCAAACGTAATGCGCAAAACGGCTCCACCTGTCAGCGCTCCTCAGCATCTCCTCGGCAATGTTGTCTGGAGAGGGACTGCCTGTGCTTAAATAGAGCTGCTGACGAATCCTATCCTACCTTCCACAAGAAAAAAAGGGTCTGATGGGCGTCGTCCACAACTCCACAACAAAACATACTATCCGAAGATGTTGCCTTTCCAATCTTGTGCAGATAAGATTGAAAACCTTGTAAAGTACTTAAGGGAAATAGGAAGACGATCATGTTCTTAACTTAAAAAGTTGGCGAAATTCACCGTGAAGGTTCGCCCGCAAAGACTGAAGCTCCATCAAAGTGCTCGGCCTTCATATGGAGGCTGTAGCGGCTTCCGGACTGCATCCGTCCTGACTTGGGAGCCTTGGGTTCTCCCCGTATACCAGCTCCGCGGGGCTGGCAGCAAATTCTTCTCGGTGGGTTGTTCATAGGCCGAGTAAGACGAGAGGCAAGACTTGAGTCCAGGACGAATCGTCGCGTGCCATAATGGCGGCTTTCAGCATCCGGTGCCAACGTTCTAGCATCCCATTGGATTGCATGTGGTATGCCGTAGTCGGCTGGCGTTTGAAACCCAAGAGTTTGCCTAGGTCCGAGAAAGAGGGGACTCAAATTGCATTCCCTGGTCAGTGATGACCACTGCAGGGACGTCAAAGCGAGGGATCCACTCTTGACAGAGGGCTTCGGCACAAGATTGCGCCGTAATGTCCTTCAGAGGTATTGCCTCAGGCCACCGCGTAAACCTGTCGATGATTGTAAGGCAATACTTGAAACCGTGCGAGTCTCGCAAAGGTCCTACTATGTCGATACACTCTCTGGCCCAGGAGTCGACATCCTTGTTCATGGAGGTAGTAGTATTTCTCGGTGACTAGCCGATTTGTTGTCCTGATACCTGGATGCGCCAAGTCGTGAACCGCGTGGAACACTTCCTTGCGAAAGATGGCCGGAATGTATGGTCGGGGTCCCTTTTCCGAGAAAGAGGTTGGAGCCGAAGATGGGCAACTCCCGAAATTTATTTTTGGGGTTGGATTTGAGGCTCTGAATTACTGCGTCATCCTCTTGGGCCTTGGAAATAGCCGAGAAGTCGAGTGTGGCGCGGATGTTAACTTCGGAGACACGTGACAAAACGTCAGCAACTATGTTGTCCTTGTCGGACACGTATTGGATGTCTGACGTAAACTGGCTTATAAAGCTCAGGTGTCGAAGCTGACGAGGGGACGCTTCGTCGGGCTTTTATTTTAAAGCATATGTGAGAGGCTTATGGTCCGTGAACACTGTGAACGGCCTGCCTTCAAAGGAGAAGCGGAAGCTCAAGTACGCGGCGAGCAGTTCTCGATCGTAAGTGCTGTAGTTTCGTTGAGCGGGGTTTAACTGTCTGGAGAAGAAGCTCAACGGCTGCCAGACTTGGTGAAGAGCAGCACCTACTGCGATGTCAGAGGCATCAACAAAAACGGCTAGAGGTGCATCTTGTCGAGGAAATGCTAAGAGGGTAGCATCAGCCAGTTGCTGTCGGGATTTATCGAACGCGCGGACAGCCTCTTCAGACCACACAATCTCTCGTGTGTCCTTTGTTTTGGCGCCAGACAAGTACGCGGTCAAAACGGACTGGAGTTGGGCGGCCTTGGGCAGGGAACGACGATAGAAGTTTAGCATGCCCAAGAACCTCCGCAAATCCTTCACGGTTTTCGGACGCGGGAAGCTTGAGACCGGTGCTGGGTCGGGCTGTATTCCGTCAGGGGAAATGAAGTGGCCGAGGAATCTCACCTGTGTCTGGAGGAACTTGCATTTTTCAACGTTTAAGACTAACTCGGCCTCGAGGAGACGTTGAAAAATGCAGTCGAGATGGGCCGTTTTTGGAATGTCTTCAGAAGCTACAGAGATTTGGTGATAGGCCTTGGTTAAATCCAAGGTCGAAAAAATGCGGCAGTTTGCGAGATGATGCGCAAAGTCGTGGATGAGTGCAATAGAATATCGGTCTGTAATCCCCAAAGGGACGCCATTCGCAATTTGGCTTAGGGACCATATGGACTGGGGGAAGACCAACAGCTGTATGAAGGGCTGCAGATACCCTGTTCCATCTTCTTCTTTTTCTTCAGTCTTTGTCCCGTTCACAAGCGGGGTCGGTTCGGCTCGTCATAATCGGTTTCGCCATTTGGCTCTATCGAATGCCTGATCTGGGTGCAATCTCGAGGCTTTTAAATCCCCATCCAGCGTATCAAGCCACCGTTTTTTCACCCTGCCTTTTGGCCGTTTACTATCGACTTCGATGTTCAGATCAATCTTGGTAAGTGAATTCTCGTTAGCATTTACGTGACCATACCATCGAAGACGCCTCTCTCGCAATTTTTCCACGATCGGTGCTACCCCATCACGATCGCGGATATCCTCATTTCGGATGTGATCTAAACGTGTGACGCCACTAGTCTAACGTAGTATCTTCGTCTCCATTACCGCAAGACGCCGTTCATTGTCTTTTATAGTCGGCCAACACTCAGAACCATAGAGAGCGACTGGACGGACGACATTGCGGTAAATTTTAAATTTGAGACGTTCGTTGATACGTCGATCACAAAGAACACCAGTTGTGGAACGCCACTTCATCCAGGTTGCATTAATGCGTGAAGCAATTTCATAACGCAGTTCTTCATTGTCTAATAGCGTTGACCCGAGGTATTTAGATCGCTTAGTTCTTGGCAGATCATTTCCGCTGACAGTGGTTGTGCCTGTTTCATGAGGATTGGTCGTCAAAAACTCAGTTTTATTTAGATTCAATCTGAGACAGTGTTGCATGAGGCGATCATTCCATTTTTGGATAAGTTCCTCGAACTCATTTTTGCCATTAGATGCTAGGAAAACATCATCTGCATAAAGCAGTGTGTAGGGCGCTGGACGTTGGATGTCCCGTGTGACGGTGTCCATAACAAGAATAAAGAGGATTGGGGCGCTTCCTTGATGAACACCAACAAAGACACGAAGCGGTTTTGATACACCCGCCATTATTATTTTATTATTTTTTTGTTAAGGGAAAGTCGCACCGCGTCCTTGAAGAACTATTGTGCCCCTTTTACTGGTTATAGTGTACCCGTTGATCATAGTATCTCAAGCAGGCCAGTAACCGTTAGGAATTTTAGTATGTTCCCCACTTCCAGAAGTTTCAGCTTTGCATCTGGTATTAAGTGTTCTCCCAGATGTATCGACCTACTTTGCACAAGTGCTGGACACTGTCCCAGGACGTGCATAGAGGTTTCGTCCTCCTCCTCACAGAACCTGCAGGCAGTGTCCGTAGATATCCCTAGCTTCCCTAGGTGGTAGTTCAGCCGACAATGACCAGTGAGAATTCCCACTATGATTCGGAGGTTCTTTTTGGTGAGGTTTAAGCAATCCTTTGTGCGCATGGGTTCGTATCCCCCAATAAGCACCCTGGACTGCTCCATCCCTGGTAGGCCCGCCCAATATAGTTCCCTCAGCCGTTTTTCTTCGTTTCTTAGATTCATAGCCATGAAACCGTTTCCGATTCCACAGAAGGGTTCTGGCCCGTATAAAGGCATCCCTGCTCCTTTCTTGGCTAGTTCATCCGCTGCCTCATTGCCTTCCAGCCCAGCATGGCCTGGAACCCAAAGTATCCAGACCTTGTTGGACGAGCCGAGTGTATTCAGTCTCTCAAGGCATTCCCATACCAGTTTAGAGTTCACCTGGTTGGACCTAAGTGCCTTGATCGCTGCTTGGCTATCGGTGAGAATAGCTATGTTCTGCCCCCTGTAGTTCCTTTGCAGATTAAAGGAGGCACATTTGTCTATGGCGTAAATTTCCGCCTGGAATATGCTAGTGTACCTGCCCATTGGCTCAAAGTACATTTTCCTTGGACCAATGACACCGGCACCCGCTCCCTCTGCTGTGAGGGATCCGTCAGTGTACCAAGTAATCAGTTGCTGGTTTAAGCCGTATGTCGCAGCCACGCTTTCCCAGTTTGTCTTGTTACTCCAACGTGTTTCAAACTTCTTATCGAAGTGAAACCTCGTTGCCATGTTGTCCCTCGGTATCAGTAATTCGGGATACCGCCTAGAAAGGATATCAATCTTCCTTCGATTTAGGCAGCTCCCCGCCTCACTCATGCTACCGGCCATCCTGAATATTGATCTCCTTGCCTGCATCTGTATGTGCAGATGGAGAGGGGTTAATCCCAGAAGGACCTCCAGGGATGCCGTTGGGCATGTCCTCATTGCCCCACTGATACACACGGAAGCCAGCCTTTGGAGCTTATGTAATTCCCTGGCTTGTGTGCTGAGTTGGGTTCTTTCTGCCCAGATTACCGCTCCATAGGTAATCATTGGTCTTACTATTGCAGTATATATCCAAAGTAGTATCTTCGGGCTACAACCCCATTTTTTTCCTGCTATGGATCTGCAAGTCATCAGAGCCCTCGTGGCTTTCCGACAAGTGTTTCCGACATGTGTCTTCCAGAGTAATTTTTGGTCTAGCGTGATTCCCAAGTATTTGACCTCTGTTTCTCGTTTCACCTCCATATCATGTAATGTTATGGCTTTCAGGTGATCCAGCTTACGCCTCCTAGTGAATGGTACTATGGTGGTTTTGGTTGGGTTGATCCGCAGTCCCACCTTCCTGCACCAGGCACTAGTAACCCTTAATCCAGTTTGGATTCTATCACATAGGGTATCTTCATATTTGCCCCTACAGATTAGAACAATGTCGTCCGCGTAGCCCTGGACTTGTATTCCAGTATTAGTTAGCACGTCCAGGAGTTCATCCACTACCATACTCCACATCAGCGGCGATAGTACTCCGCCCTGTGGACAGCCTTGAGTGGTGTTCATGATAATAGAATTTGTACCTGTTTGTACCTCTATTTGTCTGCTTTCTAGCATTTTGCCCATCCAGAGTGCCAGGGTGTTTCCCACTCCTTTGCGGCTCAGGGCATCCTGTATCTCTGTGTGCGATGTGTTGTCGAATGCTCCTTCGATATCCAAAAACGCGCACAGTGCAATTTCTTTTGTTTCAATGGCGCCCCCGCCATACTTTGAACTTTACTTTTCGGATCGTGGTAGAGCAATTGAACCTAGAGCACGAGTTCTTCTGGCGCTAAGTGTTGTCGCGGAGCATGCCAGATGAGTTCGTGCGGCACACTGTCAAACGCTTTTTCTAGATCCAGAAAGGCAATGTAAAGAGGGCGATGCTTCTCACGGTTTTTCTCCATGAGTAACCGCGCAGCATGTATTGCGTCAGTAGTTCCGCAGTTTTTGACAAATCTGGCTTGATTCACGGTTATTTCAACGATTTCACGAATACGGTTGTCAAGAATGCGTTCAAAAATCTTCATGGTATGGGAAAGTAACCGGATCGGACGGTAATTTCAACATTCTGCTGGACTACATTTCTTTTTCCATATTGGAACAGTGGTACTTTCTTCAAATTTTTTAGTTGAAAGCTGCTCGAAATATTCTCGTCATCTATCCGTTGCGGCTCGAAGGTTGATAAGCAAAGTACCGTTTTTGTCATTAACGCAACAGAAGTGTTCGATATCCTGTGTACGTTCGTTACGGCTTTTAGCAAGTCAATACAGATCTCTCTCACTATTTCGAGGGTCCAGTTCATCGTAAAGATTTTTGTAATGGTCCGCTCGGGTGACAGCGGCCGCTTTTTTGTTGCTTCCCAGTTGGCATACCAATGGCGAGCGTTTTATCGTCGAGAAACTTGTGGTAGAGGGGTTTCTTTTCACGGATCTTCATTTCAACATCGTCAATCCAAAGCCAAGTATCTCGGTTGATGTACCGCTAACCCGGCTTGGTGACCCCGAGGGTTGCAGAGGCCGCTTTGTGGATCGTGTTTTTCATTTCGTTCCACGATTGTTCCACATTCGCAATGGTCGGTAATCATGTGATGCGATCATTTCTTCTTCTTCTTCTTTCTTCTTCGTTAGCGGACATCAGTATCCCCATATTAGGCGCAGACTTCCCGTGTCACTATGGGCTGCTGGTTGACTTGCAGAACAGGACATTAATAGATCCCGCAATCTCGTTACAGACATCAGGGAAGATTTCTACATGCCGAGATACAACTGTTTCAATAATTTTCGAGGACGTTGCCGACCATCCCATTTGCGCACTCCTACGGAAGTTTTGCAACATCACTACGGAAAGCCGGTGAAGCACGATGTGCAGCACTATATGAATACCACCGGCTCTTGCAGTTGCAAAGAGGGAGTTGGAAAATTTGATGAAACAGGGTATCTGCAGACCATCAAACAGTTGTTGGTCCATCCCGCTTCATATGGTCCCTAAGCCAAACGGCGGGTGAAGGCCATGCGGAGATTATAGGCGTCAGTTCCAGACCGATATCCCATACCACACAACCATGATTTCGCGCACTCATTAACGAATTGCCCTGTTTTTATACGACTTTGGATCTAGCCAAGGCGTACCACCACCCGAAGACATTCCAAAGACGGCAATTTGCACACCTTTCGGACTCATCCAGCTCACTAGGATGATTTTCGGCTTGTACAGTGCTGCGCAGACTTTCCAGAGGTTCATCCACTCTGTTTTACGAAACTTAAACTTTTTTTTCGTATACATGGATAACGTTTTGGTCACTTCCGCTTCCGAGCATCTTGAGTGCATTTTTCAAGCCGGAATTGTCTTAAACGTTGAAAAATGCCGATTTCTACAGGAACAGGTGAAATTTCTTGCCCACTTAATTACCCCTGACGGTATCCAACCTGGCCCAGACAAGGTTGAGGCGATTAAGAGTTTTGCACTGCCAACCACAGTGAAGGATCTGCGAAGGTTCTTGGGTATGTTAAATTTCTATCGTCGTTTCTTGCCCAGGGCCGCTTATCATCAAGCGATCCTGAACGCCTACTTGCCGGGGCCCAAAACTAAAGATTCTCGCGAGGTTGCGTGGTTTGCTGAGGCCGTCCATGCATTTGAGACAGTCAAACAACAGCTTGTTGAGGCAACACTGCTGGCATTTCCTCGGCCAGATGCTCCCTTAGCTGTGTTCGTTGATGCCTCAGATACTGCGATAGGCGCCGCTCTGCACCAACGGGTGGATCAAATCTGGCAACCGTTGAGCTTCTTTTCAAAACAGCTCAACCCAGCTGAACGCAACTACAGTATCTACGATCGTGAACTACTCGCCGCGTACCTCGCTATAAAATACTTCCGTTTCTCCCTTGAGGGCATGCTGTTCACGGGCCACAAGCCTCTTACATTCGCGCTTAGACAAAAGCCCGACAAAGCGTCCCCTCGCCAACTTAGGCACTTGAGTTATATCAGCCAGTTTATTTCTGATATCCAACATGTGTCTGGTAAAGACAATGTTGTTGCAGATGCTTTGTATCGAATCTCGGAGGTCACAGTCCCCGCCTCGGTCGACTATGGCAATCGCCGTGACACAAAAAGACGACGCTGAGGTTTAGAGCTTGAAGGTAAATTCCAAATATAAATTCAAAGAGTTTCCTATTTTCGGTTGAAACGCTTACTTATTCTGCGATATCTCAAATAAGGGACCCAGGCCATTCATTCCGGCCGATTTTCGCATGGAAGTATTCCACGCATTTCACGATCTTGCGCACCCAGGTATCAGGACGACGAACCGGTTAGTCACTGAAAAATATTTCTGGCCGTCCATGAACAAGGACGTAAATCTTGGGCCAGACAGTGTATCACGTGCCAGAAGTGCAAGGTCAACAAGCACGTTCGAAACGAAGTAGGTGTACTCCCTCGGTCAACCAAGCGCTTCCACACCATCGGCTCTTTGCGGAATGCGCACGGATTCAAGTATTGCCTCACAATCATAGATAGGTTTACCCGGTGGCCTGAAGCAATACCTCTGTCTGATATTACGGCGCAATCATGTGCCGAGGCCCTCTGTCGAGAATGGATTCCGCGCTTTGGTGTTCCAACCGTCATCATCACGGACCAGGGAATGAAATTCGAATTTTCTCTTTTCGCGGAGTTAGGAAAGCTCCTTGATTTTACCATCCACAGTCAAATGGTATCCTGGAAAGTCGGCACCGGACGCTGAAGGCCGCTCTAATGGCCCGTGACGATCCATCGTGGTCGCGGTCCTTACCTTTGGTCCTCCTTGGCCTCGGTATAGCCCAGCGAGAGGAGTTCGCGGCCAGCCCAGCGGAGATGGTTTACGGGGAGAATCTACGCCTCCGCACCGATCCTGTTCTGGACATCAGAGCAGGGTTAAACGACTTAAGAATGCTGCGTCTGCTTAGGGACGCGATTTCGAAGGGGTCTCGAGATGTGTGACCAGGTCTTTATCAGGGTGGACGCCCCTTGGAAGCCGCAGTAACCACCATACGAGGGCCCTTTTAAAGTTCTGGAACGAGGCGAACACTCGTTCAAACTCGACGCGCGAGGCGGACCCAAGTGGGTGTCTTTGTTGAGGCTGAAGGCCTTCGACGAGCCGTCGGCCGCTTCGAAAGAGCACCCGCGAAGCGTGGGCCCCCATTGGCGGGATCACGCGGACGGTTTTCTTCCCTGAACCTAGGCGCCGACATGAATTCGCCTCCACCGCTGCATTCAATGGCGGCAGAAACAGCTGACGTTCTGACATGAGACCGGGGCGAATAAAATGACAGTTTTTTGTGTCAACAACGAAAAAGTCGAGTCACGTCCTCCGACCCGGGGTAAAAAACGTAAAAGAAAAACTGTAACACTAACATAAGAATGTAGTTGAGAATTTGTTGAATATATTATGGTGATAGTTTTGTAACAAGAAGAGAAATGTTTAAATTTAAATTAAAATCAAGCATTTTTCTTTTTCAGGACTTCAGACCGATTCGTATGGTGAGTTAACCGTGAGTTTACAAACAATATCACGCGGTGCAAATAGGATGGGTTATGACTGGGGCCGACAGCAAAGTGCAGAACAAAATTATTAATAAATAAACATATTCTTACTCGGAAATGCTATTTTTTTAATCACATATTACGTTTTTACATTACATACATATACATATATTTTTTTCTTTAATATTTCATTTAGTTGCAGTAGATATAATTTAGGAGTATTTAGGACTTGAAGACAACAGCCTAGAAATTTCACAATTATTTTCAGGTCTTATTAAGTTTATTAGTCACTCAATTCCATTTAGGTACATGATTCTCTCTTGAAAAGGAATTTTGGGAAATATCTTCACCTTTTAAAGGTGTCTAAGATTCGCCCTTAAGCTGGCATTATTTAGATTCAATTTTTGAATTTAAGGATTGCTTAGTTTAAGACTTACAATAAACATTTATCGATTTTTTGATGAATTTCTCAATTATTTTCACAAATATCTATTTCTTGAAATATTCTTTAATTCTATTTGATTTTGGATGTGCACCAAATTTATCTAGTATTTTTGATTAGTAGTGCCTTTGTTTGGAGCTTAATTTTGTATCTTATTTGATTGAAGATGTGGAAACAATCCATAATAGTATTTTCAGTATTAATTTGGGACTTACCAGGGGGGAGGAGGGGGTGAGAGATGGTAGAAAATGAAAATAAATCGGCAAATACAGAGATCCTTGTATCTTTCACTGCAAAATTTAGATCTAAGATAAAGCTCTTAAGTACATTTTCAAAATGAATTCGAACGGATTGAATAAATATCGCGGATTAGTTAAATCCTTTGCTAAATTCTACATTGGGTATACAATGGATTTTAACGATAAATCTTAATTAGGAGAATGTGATATGGTTTATATATACATATGTATGCATCCATCCATTTTTTCTCTTCTTCTATTTGCTATAATTCCTTTTCATCTGATTTTGAGTTATGATTACATTAAATGTTGTGCAACTAATAAGTCTATAGAAACGGGACGACCACGGAGATAAATGACGAGGATTCGAGCCGGGGACATGAAATCGAGAGTCTCGATCACCTCGGCCATTGCCCCCTCATACGTTGAGAGCTATAATAGAAGATGCCTGAAAGTCTATTTCATTTCCTATGGAATCGATTCTAAAATGAGTCGGTTGACACTTAGCAAGAGCTTGAAGTAACTGGGGTTTGTGTTTGTTAATATGGTTCAGTCGCAAAACGAACAAAACAAATACGTGTTTGCACGCTAAATGTTCGTACCCTAACTGGAAAGAACGAGGAACTCGCAAGAGCTTTTCAGAAAAGGCGCATTGATATCTGCGCTCTGCAAGAAACCCGATGGTCTGGTGCCAAAAGCTGCGACATTGAATGCGAACGCGGTAAAAATGGCTATAAACTTCTCCATTTTGGTAACCCACACACTCAATATGGTGTTGGCATTGCCAACTCGGAGGGTTTCCGTGATGCCGTTAAAGAAGTTGAACGATTTGATGACCGGCTGATGAAGCTCACGATTATATCAGCTGATCGCACTATTCACTTCTTTACCGCGTACGCACCACAGACAGGTCGACCTGATGCCGAGAAGGATGCCTTCTGGCAACTTCTCGCTGAAGAGACTTGTCACGTGCCTGCTGACGACTATATAATCATTGCCGGCGATCTTAATGGTCATGTGGGTGAAAAGGCAGACGGCCATGGGGGAAAGGGGTTCGGAGCGCGCAATGAGGGTGGCGAGTGTATAGTCGATTTTGCGGGCACCTATGACCTTGTACTTATGAATACAAGGTTCATCAAACGATTGTCTCATCTTCCTACATTTTATAGTGGGAACAGTAAAACGCAAATCGACTATATTCTGATAAGACGCCAACATTTTACCACTGTCACTGATTGCAAAGTCGTTCCCTATGAGACCATCGCACCTCAACATCGGCCGTTGATTGCCGTCCTGCGAATTAAGCCACCGATAAAACAGCGTGAGGAATGCACTGGCCCGCGGCGCATTAAATGGTGGCGATTTGGTGAGAAGAAAGAAGAAATGATCTCATTCATACGATTGCCGACCATTACGAATGTGGAAGAATCGTGGAACGAAATGAAAGACACGATCCACAAAGCGGCCTCTGCAACCCTTGGGGTCACCAAGCCGGGTAAGCGGTACATTAACCGAGATACTCGGCTTTGGAATGATGATGTTGAAATGAAGGTCCGTGAGAAGAAACGCCTCTACCACAAATTTCTCCACGATAAAACACGGGGCAATTGACAAATTTATAAGAATGCCAACCGGGAAGTAAAGAAAGCGGTCACTGTCACCTGAGCGAACCATTACAAAAATCTTTACGATAAACTGGACACTCGAGATGGCGAGAGAGATCTGTATCGATTTGCTAAAAGCCGTAACGAACGTACACAGGATGTCGAAGACATCTGTTGCGTTAATGACAAGAAAGATATTTTGCTTACCAACCGTCGAGCTGCAACGGATAAATGTCGAGAATACTTCGAGGAGATTTCAAATCAAGAATTTGTTCATCCTCCACTTCCACAATCATTGCCGACATTTGGAGCAGTTGCACCTGTCAGTGCAACTGAAGTCGAGGAGGCAATAAAACAAATGAAGTCGGGGAAAGCAACAGGACCTGACGACATCGCATCTGAGCTCTGGAAAGCGAAAAGTTGGGACCTAATACTGTGGCTCAGTGAATTCTTTAACCGGGTTGTTCAGGAAGGAAGAACACCATCTGACTGGCAAGAAAGTACCACAGTTCCAATATGGAAAAAGAAAGGTAGTCCAGCAGAATGTTCAAATTACCGTCCGATTCGGTTACTTTCCCATACCATCAAGATTTTTGAACGCATTCTTGACAACCGCATTCGCCAAATCATTGAAATAACCGTGAATCAAGCCGGATTTGTTAAAAACTGTGGAACTATCGACGTAATATGTCAGCGGCGGTGAACTGCTCAGAACTGAGCAATTTAAATATCTCGGGTCAATGCAATCAGCCAATGGAAAACTAGGTTATGAAATTGCTTCTCGCATTAACGCAACCTGGATGAAGTTGCGTTCCACAACGTGTTCTTTGTGATCGATGTATCAACGAACGTCTCAAATTTAAAATTTACCGCAATGTCGTTCGTCCTGTCGCTCTCTATGGTTCTGAGTGTTGGCCGATTATAAAAGACAATGAACGGCGTCCTGCGGTAATGGAGACGAAGATGTTACGTTGGACTAGTGGCGTGACACGTTTTGATCACATCCGGAATGAGGATATCCGCGATCGTTATGGGGTTGCACGGACCATGAAAAAATGCGAGAGAGGCGTCTTCGATGGTATGGTCAAGTAATTGGTGCTAACGAGAGTTCACTTGCTAAAATTGGTCTGAACATCGAAGTCGATGGTAAACAACCAAAAGGCAGGTCCAAATAATGGTGGCTTGATGCGCTGGATGGGGATTTAAAAGCCTCGAGATTGTACCCAGATCAGGCATTCAATAGAGCCAAATGGCAAAACCGATCAGGGCGCGCCGACCCCGCTTGTGAACGGGACAAAGGCTGAAGAAGAAGAATATGGTCCAGTCGCAAAAAAACTTAGAAAGACTGGCTCGATGATTTAAGCTGGCAAAAGAATGGAAAAATGCTTCATACCAGAGATTGCAGGGTTAAGCAGAGAATGCAGAAACATCAGAGACAAAAACAATTCGGAAAACCTGAAGCTCTGCACTTCAGGTATGAAAGGTTTTGTTTGCTTCTTCTGTGAGTATATTTGATTGTAGAACTATCCCATTTGTACGTAGCCCGTTAAGTATATGCATTTAGCATGGCAGACTACTCAGTTTAGTGTGATATTGATATTTAGTTGCAGTAAATTTACACGGTAAAGTCACTTTAAGTAACTTTGTTAGTAATAGTATGATTGCTTCATATTATATTCTGTACTACTACCAACTTTTATAACTGAGATAAACTAAAGGGGGGTTTTTATACAATTTCCCCAAAAATATGGTAATATACTATTATTAACTTAATTTGTGCAGATATCGATATGGAGAGCATTTTGAGGCCTGGACACCATATAGAGGTAGCTTCATGATTTTTTTCAGATTTTCCGGTTGGGTAGTTTCTGAGAATGGGTCCGTTAAAGAGATCATCACTTTCCACCCCTACTCCCCACGTTTCCAAGAAATGTCAAAACTAAGACCGGCTTCGAAAAGTACTAATCGAGACCTTCCATTTGATAACCAACATGACTATATTCGGCGAATAAAATGTTTACACCCCCCTTTGCATGTATGGGGCCCTCCTCCCCCCTAAATCTCAACGTAGAAGGATATCACTCATTGCATACCTGGGCGCTCACAGTTCCCACCTTCTCACCAAATTTCGTGTCAATTGGTATAGCCGTTTCTGAGAAAAGTGCGTGTGACAGACAGACAGCCAGACGAACAAGAAGAAAGGGGAGAAAAAGTTACGGTGGAGGGACTCGGAACCCCAGTACTGGCGGCTTTTGGGGGTGGGTAAGCAGAGTCCCGGCCGTTGATATTCCTCGACTGCAGTGCCTCGGTGGTGGAGAAAGAGGCATTTAAAAGGAGTACGTTACTCCCGAGGACGCCTGTTCAAAATACACGAAAAAATGCTCCAGAAACTGGTCATTCATCAGCTCATAGTGGGGTGACTACATCTGGTCGGAACATGCCGTAGGACTTAGTGTTTGAACCATTTAGGAGGAGCTCGGCGATCCTGCGATCTCCTCCGAAATCAACGTTGATGAAGGAAGGAAATCAGGGAAGCTCCCGGAAGGTTAATAAATACGGAAGTGCCCAGTGGGAAAACCAAGCAGAGGAATGTCAGAATCCGGACGAATCATCTTTTGTCCTACTCGGAGTTAAATAGTAGAGTTGTCTGAATTTACAAACGGACAAACACAATGTGCACCAGGCCATCAAAAACATGATCCCTACCACTATACAATAGTGCCAAGGACGAAAAAAATGCCTCGAAGAAATCAAGCGTCACCCAGGCAACACAAGTGACAGCCCCTCAAAATCCAAAGGGCAGTAAGCTTGAAAAGAGGTGTAGAGAGGGCGCGAACGATTCTTTCGGATCCTCACAGGTCGCGAAAAAGCAAAAAGGCATCTCACCGAGAAAGGGGAAGGCAAACAAAGTTGCCAAAATCGTGGAAACTGCGGCACCGGCTCAAATCGACCCAAGGGAGATAAAGCCCCAAAAAGGAACCAAGGAAGCATGGACCAAGGTTGGCGGAAAGAAAAATGCGACACAGAAAAGAAGATTACGGCCCGAATTAACGATCATCTCCCAAAAAGGTGATATGACTTACGCCGATATCCTCAGGAAGGTCAAATCCGATCTTGAGCTGATGGGCTTTGGAGAAAACGTCAGCCGAATCAGACTCTCCCTAAAAGGAGATTTGATGCTGGAGCTGAAGAAGTCTCCGGGCAAGGTGGAGAAGTTGTTAGGAGAAGAAGCACAAGTATGGGGCAGAAAGCAGGAGATTATTTTACAATGTAAGGGCATTGATGAAATCAGGACCAAGAAAGATAACCGTGACGCCTTAGAAAAGCAGTTCGGACCACTTGGCTTGCAAGATTCCGCAATCAGAGGACCGAGGAAGGCATACGGCGGCACGCAAACGGCAATTATAAGCTTACTAGCTGAAGCAGCGTTCAAACTGTTGCCGGCTGGTAAAGTAAAAATAAGTTAGGTCGTTTACCGACTCAGTGAGCAGGTGTCCCTCAAGCGCTGCTTTAGATGCCTCGAATTTGGCCACATAGTGGCGAAGTGCACCGGTGACCGTGGCAGGCCAAAAAGTTGTAGAAAATGTGGGGGAGAAGGTGATATGTTCAGGGAGTGCAAGCCTGAGCCTGAATGTATGCTTTGCAAGGAGAGAAGGGGCGTCGACTGCCGGCACGTTGCAGGCAGCAGCAGATGCCCAGTGTTTAGGAGAGCCTTGAATGCAGTAAAGAAATGAGGCTGATACAAATCAACCTCAACCAGACCTTCTTTCACAGACCATCTATGAGAAGGGAATCGAAGCTGCCATAATCAGCGAGCCTTATCGCAATAATAAGAGTGGTGCCTGGATTGCAAATATAACTGGCAAGGCGGCAATATGGGCGTGTGGAAACCATGCCATTCAAGAAGTTATGGAGTTTCCCGTACAATAAGGTGCTTGTCCTTCCCGTGCCAAAAGAGGCCACGATAATCGCTTTCGCAGATTATCTAGCCGCGGTTGTCTTCGCGAAACAACCTGACGACGTTGAAATGTACGCTAACGAAACTATTAGCGCCATAAAAGCGTGGCTAGAGTTGGTTCATCTTGACCTTACGGAAGAAAAGACGGAGGCGGTCTTGATTATCAACCGTAGGAAGAGGAATACGGTTAATATTCGTGTTGGTGGTCACATCATTACTTCGAAACCGGTTATCCACTACTTAGGGGCGATGATTGACGCTAAAATCAATTTCAAGGGCACCTGGACTATGCCTGTGCGAAAGCGGTAAATACCAGCGTATCATTAGCGCGGATGATGCTTAACACTAGAGGCCCAAGATACAGTCGCAGATTACTTGTGGCCGGAGTGGTCCACTCCACGCTATTATACGCAGCACCAGTTTGGGATAGTAATCGGAGGAGGGTAAATATGACTTACCGCTTAATGGCGCTAAGGGTATGTAGCGCTTTCAGAACAATATCAGGCGACGCAGCGTGTGTTATTGCGGGAATGATCCCGATAGGCATTCTGGCAAGTGAGACACGCTGACTGCACGAGAAAAGGAAATGAATCCTCCTGAAAAGGATGCAGAATACCGAAAGGCGAGAGTCGCTGGAGAAGTGGCAGTGGGACGACTCGCAGTTGTTTTGCAAACAAAACCTTAAAAAAGAAGGTTGGGGAAACCAACAAGTCAATGAACTTGAAAAGTACAAATGCGAAAGTTTTACCAGCAAGTCCGCGTTGATTATGCTTCAGGTTAAGGCTGCATAATTCGGCAAGTTCTCACACTACCTTCTCGCTGTGGTCGCTGGAAATCGTCTTCGGACGAGCCAAGAGTGTGTAGGTTCTGGCTGGGAGTAGGTTCATCCAACTAACGAGGATGTGTTTGCCTGCTGGCCATGTGTTAAGGGCAAGTGGATTTGGCAGCAGCAGCCCGAGGATCGTCGTTATTATTAATACAAATCTATAGGTGTGTACAGAGTACTTCTTCTGCTTTCCCATCTCAGAAAACTTTGACGGTTGCTAGGAAGTCCTTGATATTACCCTACTAAGCGACAATGGAATTCTTAGGGTGGAGAACTCCTTCCTTCTCAGATCATAGTTGGATATTTCAGTCTAGACCTCGCTGCAGAGATTTCCAAACCTTTCAAAGACCCCAGGAGGATTGACTGGACGAAGTCTGGTGAAGGTATCAAGAACAACCTCTCCGGTGAGCAAATTGGTAAGATTGGTACGGCAGATCAACTGGACTCAAAAGCGGAGGCTCTTTAAAAGACATTCGAAACTGCTTTTAAAGTCTCAGGCCCTGCTAATTGCAGTAAGAAGAAACTGGTACCGTGGTAGAATGAAGATCTGTTCAGCCTCAGCAAGCTGATCACAGAGATCTTCAACATCTGCTGCAAACATAGATATTGGCAGCCATACAAGGATTGCCAGAAGAAGTGCAAGTCGGCCGTCAAGGCTGCCAAGAGGCGGTCCTAGTTGGACTATTGTCAGAACATTGAAAGCACCAGCGAATCTGCGAGGCTCAGGAAGATTCTGTGAAAAGAGCACAGGAGCCCATTCTTTCTTAAAAAGTCGGAAGTGTTCTGGACGAAACTTAATATTGAAACCTTGGAGCTGCTGGTTTAGACGCACTTCCCCACCAGCGAGAAGGAGGGGGGGGAGAAAACGCCTTTCTCTAAGTCCCAGCACGCCTACCTCAAAAGTAAATCCACAGAAAAGCACTCCATGAGGTAAATGGCACAGTTGAGTGGCCACTGCAGTACAAGCAGTATACTTCAGCTGGCTGCCTGGATATGAAGGGAGCATTCAGCAACGTTAGTACCAATGCCATCAAGGAAGCCTGGACCAATATTAGATTCGGGGGTATCTGACGCATTGGATAATACCCATGCTAAGAATCAAGATAAGCCATTGTGAACTGTGAACAGGGCACGCTCCAGGATGGCGCCGTCTCGCTGGTGCTAATGTGGTTAATGGTGATGGGAGAAATTGTACGGATATTGGACAGGAGCGGGATGAAGGTGGTGGCGTATGCCGACGATTTCGTGATATTGGTGTCAGGGTTATGAGTGAAATCATGGAAGGAGCGTTGGGAAAGGTGAGGTGTGGGCTGCAAGATGCGGGCTGGGCTAAAATCCAACCAAGACGGACATTATTTAACATCAACACAAGGTTACCCGAATCCACCTTCCGCGGTTAAATGAACAAAGATTGGTTCTTTCCTGAAGTGTAAAGTATCTGGGTGTAATCCTAGATTCGAAGCTAAATTCGAGATTAAACATAGAACTCCGGTATAAGAATCCCTGTAAAGTTTTCCTTACCTTAGCGAAGAAACGGGGTCTCCGGTCGAGGATGTTTCTCTAGATGTACACAGCTACGGTGCGTCCCAACCTAACGTACGGGCCTATTGTATGGTGGCAGACTTTGAACAAAAGTACAATAGAACGAAGTTTAATAGGATTCAAAAAACTGCGTGTGCAAGTGCTACGGGGGTTCTGCAGTCCTGCCTGGCAGATGCTCTTAATGTACTCTTACACCTCCTCCACATTAAATACGTTGCAGGAAATGCAGTGCAGTGCTGTCAGACTACGTGAGTCCGGATGCTGGACAGCAAAGCCCTATGGCCATAGTAACATCCTAGATGAATTATTTCAGGAAATCTGGGTATTCTCCACGGACTACGCCACACACAAGCTCAACTTTACGAGAAACTTTGTTGTGGAGTTTCGAACCAGAGCAGAGTGGAAGACCAGCGGCGTGTTGTAAGGCTATGATAGGGTATTCCTCACGGACGGATCATAGATGGTCTGTGGGCCCGGTGCGGGAGTTTTCTCGAATACGAGTTGTACGATCTCCCAGGTTTGAAAGTGCATTCCAAGCGGAAGTACTGGCGATACTGGATGGCAAGCGTAACATAGTCATTCTGACCGACAATCAAGCAGTCATTAAGGCCTTTAACTCACTGGTGGGGCAGTGCAGAACGCGGTGAATAGTCAGGGTGGCACGCTCAAGGTCTCCCTCCTATGGGTTCTCCGTCATAAGAACATAGAAGGGAATGAGCGGGCTGACGGACTGGCCAGGTGGGGCCCTGCTTTTGGCAGTTCTTCGACGGGTACAGTGTCTGTCCCGCTGGGTGTCAAGGGTGAAATCTGCTCGCCCTGCTTAGCAGCTGCGGCTTTAGATGCCGAAAGCTCTACCTGTGAAAAGTCAAGAAGGATTTGGCGCGCTTTTAACAAAACTTGGTCTCGATAGCTCTTCTGTCAGACGCGTGCAAATGTATACAAGATTACAGCGGTCTGCATGGGGCACTGGACAATAGGGCCCCATGCTGCCAGACTCGGCATACCTTACAATTCGTATTATTGAAGCTGCTTTGTGATTGACCAGCTTTAGCTAGAGTCAGGCTACAAATACTAGATACATCATTCTTTGAGGACCTCAGAGAAATTTCTGGCTGGAGGGTATGAGAAATGCTTTCTTTCGTGAATGCTACGGGCGGACTCTGAAGATCTGAGCCTGCTGGACTCCGCCTCCTTGTTCTCATAACAGCAGTCATGGTCCTAGGAGTTTGTGGCAGCAAAACGGCGCACTACAGCAATAGTTGGGCTCCTCGGAGCGACCACTGATACCTACCTACCTACCCCAGCCCTCTATCATATATCCTTGAAGATTTCTGCCCTCTCGAATCGGGTGAGTAATTGAATCGCTATTAACACCTGATTATTTGTCTTGTCGGTGAGACGGGTGTATTAATTAGTTTCTCCAGTGGATCTTTAAAATTTGATTAGCCAGGTTGTCTTGATCCTTGTTTGTAGCTTCTCTCCAACTCTATTCTTGTGGCCACGTTTAATTTCCTTCTATCGCTTATATGCCTTACTAATCTAACTTCCTTCTTGGAAACGGTATGATTCGGCAAGATGATCCACTTTGCACGAAATCTGCTTCACCAGGTGCTTTCCGAGACGTATTTCCACTTTGTTGCGATAGGTGCAAGAAATTTTGTATATTTTAGATTTGGCCATTTGGTCGATTGAGTTTTTGTTTGATCACAGAGGAGTTTTAACTGAAGACGACGTCCCATCTATATTTCCCGAACTTTCAGGATTTTCTCCTTTTGGGCAGTTGAACTGGAGTAAGTAGCTGGCGGTCGGTGTATATTTTAAGTTTTGACGATATCCAGAATGTGTTAAATTCATCAAAATAACAATGAGCCAATACCACTGCTGCAAAAATCATTCCAGATAGTGGACTATGCGCATGATTTAAATATCCTGGCAAGGTCGAAACTAAGTGCCAAAATATTGTGGCAAACCGTGACGAGACAGGGAAAGAATTGGGGCTACAATAAAAATGACCCCATGATATAAACCTGCGTTAATTATACGAAACATCAGATTGAGCAATTTCAACTTGGGGTAAGTGGATACATTCAAATACTGTAGTATCCGCGGTTTTAGGGAATGTAACTCATCCTATTTCTTCATTTTCTTACGCCGATCTGCTTACGATACGGGGAGCGGTATCCCTGAGGTGCCAGAGCAAGTAGTTCTTACCCCTTAACTGGTATAATACGTGCGTCCTAGGTAGTAGCCACGAGAAAGTTTCTTGGTGAAGAGCGATCTGGTAATAACCGATACACGCCGGGACACACTGGGAGTCCCCGGAGCCGTCGGCAACTTCTTGTCGATGTCGATGGCTCTGCCAAGGTGGTAGTTGTGGCGTGTATCAAGAGCCAGCCCCTTCGGGACCCTGGTCGGGTAGTGTGCATTGAACCGGCATTAGTAGACCGCGTTGCTCCGAGCGAGCGCCGATCCGTCCGTGAGTTCCGGGATCAGCTAATCGTAGGTTAGGTCTCAGGGAATTGGGGTAGAGGCTTTGTCCTCCAGGGTATACCCGTTCCTGACCATTGCAGTCCGGTTCTTTGTACACGATGCGCAGGCAAACAACTCAAATGGAGGACAAAAACAAACCAAACAAGGAGATAGTGGAAGTGGAGAGTGAGTTGGCTGCGTTCATTCACAGCACGAAAATGCGCCGCTCGCCCCAGCGCCAAGCGAAGGACACAACAAGGGCTGAAATACAAGACCAGACATCGGGACGCGCAGATGGAAAGAAGGACTCGCAAAGTGATGCGGCACCTGCAACGGAGACAGGAACCCAGACCATACCACGCAGTGGTATAATTGCGGAAGTGGTACAGTGGAAACTGCCGAAACTAACCAAATGGTTTCGAATATAAGCCGAGTGGGAGGGCTGTCGACTACTCTGGCGCAAGCTGAAGAGGAAAGGCTTATTAAGAAATGCGCGGCAGTTGTGAAGCGCATGCGATCTGCGATGTTCCTTCAGAAAAACGTCGGCAAGGGGCTGAAAAACGGGCCAATGGAACTGGAGGAGCACCTGGACAGGATTTTATATTATAGGCGGACATGGAAAGTAAGAGAAAATCCGCAGGAAGCAGAAACAACCGCGCTTCCCGATGAGAACACTATGAGTATCAAACGGGTCACTGACAGCCCATTGCAGAGCGAACTTGGGAAAAAGCTAAAGGAGGAAGGGACATCTGAAGGAGACTTCATTCAGGTACTCTCCAGGGCTCAAAAGAAGAAGGCGAAGGGGAACAAGAGACAACAACACGTCGCGCCATCAGAAAAATCTATGCTTAAAATTAAGGCGGACACGAAGGACGGAGCACCAAAAGAAAAGGCGGGGAGACGAAGGAGGACTAGACCGCCAGCTTAGTAAGCAAAGCCGATGGAAGGCAAGACTTTTGCGGAAGCCTTCAGTGAAATCCGTTACAAGATTAAATCCGAAGTGTCTTTCATTCGTAAAACGAAGGGTGGTGGAGTCCTATTCGAACTAGGCCCGAAGACAATAAATACAGTTACGTTCTGTGAAGCAGTCGAGGGGCTTCTGGGAGAAAAAGCTTTGGTTTCCGACTTGGAACCCACGTGTTTTTTGGAAATCCGAAACCTTGACTGTCTCAAGAAAAGAACGAGGTAGAAGAGGTCATCAAACGCGAATGTCTGGAGCTAACCAATGTCCGGATTGGCATCACCTCTGCGAACTCCCGAGACTAAAAACTCGCTGTGGTGGAAGTTGCAGAGCAATACGCGAGGAACCTTCTAAACAGGGGAAAATCAGAATTGGTTGGGTAATGTGTAGGACACGAATCCAGGCCGTCCCAATCAAATGTTACAGATGTTTGGATTATGGGTATACATCTGCAAACTGTCGGGGATCTGACAGAAGTTCAATATGAAGTAAATGCGGTCAGTCAGGCCATAAAGTGAACGCCTGCAATGAAAAGGAAAGCTGCGTCCTATGCAGGGACCGTGGCGTGACTGATGAGAACGTTGCGCACACTTCGGGCTCGGGGCGGTGTCCAGTTTTCAGTCAACATGATCCGCATCCTACTAATCAATATGCACCGGAGTGCAACTGATCACGAGTTGCTAGCGCAATTTGTTGCGGAGACCAAAGCTGATTTAGTACTGATCAGTGAGCAGCACCAATACAAGGACCCAGTTTCATGGCACCCTGACATATCAGGTACCGATGCCATCTGGGTCCGGGACGGCCCCCTCCTTAGGGTTCTTACCCAAGGCCGGGGGAACGGTTTTGTCTGGATTCGGTGTTCAGGGATAACGTTTTTCAGTGTCTATCTTACGCCGAATGAGAGGATGCCGGACTTTCGACGGAGACTTGATGTTTTGGAGGGCGCTATCTTAGGCACAGATGGGCGGATCTTGGTCAGTGGTGACTTCAATGCTAGGGCATGTAAATGGGGCATGCCTTACACGAACTCCAGAGGAAAATGAATTCTGGAAATGGCGACGAGAACAGGAGTGGTGGTTCCGGATCCACCGCAACATTCAGGCGCCCAGCATGGTGAGACTGACTATTTCCTTACCCAATTTTAAAGTGGGCATGTAGGTTTTCAGTCTTACCTACACAAGATTGGAAAGGCGCGGTCTCCGGATTGTGTGTTTTGCAATGGAGTTGCGGACGACACCCACCACACTTTTTTTCTTGTGGAAGGCGGGATGGGGTTTGTCAGCAGCTCTATTTAAACACAGGGGATCTCTCTCCAGACAACATTGTCGAAGAGATGCTGAGGAGCGCTGACAAGTGGAGCCGTGTTGCGGAACACGTTCGGGTTTTCTTCGTTGCAAAGAAGGTTGAGCTCAACCGGTGAAGGGCAGGGATGGCAGGAGGTTCCTTGAACTGACAGTTCCCTCTTTCCTCTCTCGTTAATGAAAGGAACTCCCTGTTGAAGGCTCCGCAAGACGGGAGAGTTCGGAGACTAGCCCGAAGTAATGTAAGAAACGGTTCCAGGGTAGCTTTCTGACGATGGGTAGGTGTTTAGTTGGTAGTCCGACGACGTACCGAACCGGGAGTCCAACACTGTGTGCGTAAATGCATTCACCTACCCTACCGCTGCGAAAGTAAGATTCTGACCAAGGAACATAGGAGCTCATTTTTTCTTAAAAGCTCGGAGGCCTCCTTAGAGCCTTGAAAGTTACGCAATCTCAGTCGTTTCAACTTATTGAATAGGTAGTCGCCAAGGATTAAGTCTTCTTGCATATAAATCTCCAAGACCAAAGCTATGCTCCAGAAATAGTAAGAAAGGGTTCTACCGTGGTTTGCAATGATTTATCAGAGCTGTATTCCGTTCGAACACATACCACACTCCTGGAAACTTAAAGCGTCACCGGAAATCATGGAGAGGTAGTCATGGAGAGGTAGTCCTTTTCCAAAGCTCAATACATCTTAGCACGAGGTAATTAGCACGGTTGAGCAGCTATTACCTTACAAGCAACATACATGCATACCTTATTATGACTACTAAAGCTAAGTAGGATTGAGCACTACACCCACAGTGACCACCAGGCCATCTTCCTCAGCATTAAAAACCGAGGAAGCAATCAACGACGCTCTGGAGATAGAAAGGCTAAAGCGGTTGGCTGGTCTACCGGAGTTTTCGCGGAGGAGCATTCCTGGCGGTATTGGAGGTAGCCCATGATCCGGATGGAACAGCGGTGGAAAGGGTCACACAGCTGTCTCAGTGTGTAACCGAAGCATGCGACGCTACGATGCCACGACGACGTTTGCACCACGGCAAGAGGCCAAACTACTGGTGAAACAAGGAGATTGCTGCCTTGAGATCTTCTTGTCTCCAAGCGAGGAGACTTTCCCTCAAGAGAAAGGCAGGAGCACCAGGAGCGTGAGGAGGAATACAGGAATCTGCTAAGCAACCTTAAGAAGGCCATACGGAGAAGCAAGCGGGAATGCTACCAGAAGCTCTGCATGGAGGCTAATACGAATCCGTGGGGTACAGCCTACCAAGTTGTAATGAACAAGATCCGCGGCCAAAATTCCCCTCAAGTGACATGCCCACGGCTCTTGTTGCAAATAATTGCAATTCTTTTCCCGTAGCAGGAGCAGGATGAAAGTGAACCCCAACTGGCAGCTCAGCAGGATGTCATCTCGATCCCTGGTACGTCTGCGGACGTACTGGGGATAGCGAGGCTCCGGGATTGGACGGAATTCCGAACATGGCTCTAAAGGTGGTTCGCAAGCACATTCGAATCGTGCATGGCGGAAGGAGTATTTCCCGCCCAGTGGAAGCGGCAGAAGCTGGTGTTGCTACCGAAGCCCCAAAAACTACCCGGCATGCCCTCTTCATATCGCTCTATTTGTCTCTTAGACACCATGGGGAAGATGTTGGAGAGGGTGATATACAACAGGCTGCTCCCGTTCATCGAGCTTGCGGGTGTTCCTCCAGAGCGGCAATATGGGTTTCGGCGAGCCCGTTCTACGGTCGATGTAGTATTAAAGGTCGTGGAATTGGCTCGAAATGCAATGGCCATGGGTAAATGCTGTGCTCTGGTGACGCTGGACGTCAAAAATGCTTTTAACTCAGCCAACTGGGGCTGGATTAAGGGCGCTTTGGCCAAACTGGGTGTTCCTAGTTACTTGGCTCGGCTCATCGAGAGTTATCTTTCAGACAGACTTCTCTGATACGGGATGGACGACGGGCCGAAGGAGTACATTGTGACAGCAGGTGTGCCTTAAGGTTCTGTTTTGGGACCACTGCTGTGGAACATAATATACGACGGAGTGCTTGGCCTACGCGTGCCGGAGGAGGCAACGCTGATTGGTTTTGCGGACGACCTGGCGATAGTTGCAATTGCAAAGCATCCCGAGGATGTGGAGCTTTATGCAAATTAAGTCATTCATACCATCAAGCCATGGTTACGAATGGCCAAGCTAGATCTGACGGACGAAAAGACGGAGGCGGTCCCCATTACCAACCGCAGGAACAACAACACGGTTAATATCCGGGTTGGTAATCGTGAGGTCGTCTCAAAGTCAATTGTCAAATGCCTGGGCGTGATGATCGATGCCAAGCTGAGTTTCTAGGGACACTTGGATTATGCGCGGGAGAAGGCAGCAAATGCCAGCTCATCCCTTGCAAGGATGATGCCTAACGTGGTAGGGCCGAAGTATAGTCACAGACTACTCATCGCAGGAGTGGTGAAGTCGATCCAGCTATACGCGGCCCCTGTCTGGGCGGTAGCGTTGAACCACGCTGTAAACCGCTGTAAGTTCGGCATACCAGCAAATTGCGTTAAGGGTGTGCATCGCATTTAGGACGGCGCGACGTATATCGAGAAATGGGTCGACTGACACGGTGGCTATAGGAAGTACTGTCCTGAGTGCGCTGCTACACCTGAGGACCCGAAGCACATTATGTTCAATTGTCCCAGATTTCTGCAGCAGAAAAGGAGATTGGGGGCGAACATCGAGTCGTCTAACCCGGTGGAAGAGATGCTGAAGTCGGAGGAAAGCTGGATGGTGGTAAATGAGGCAGTAGAATCGTTCCGGACAAAATTCATGGAGTTGGATGGAGCTCGGAAGGCGGCGTGATGGAGACGCGACATGGACGAGCTGGGGTAGCGAACCAGACCCTCTCCCGCAAAGTAGTATTTCACGGTGGTCCCGCAGGGAGGTTCGGAAGAGTGGGGGTGGTTTTAGTGGGTGCGAATTCCACACACTGCTGCAACCTGGCGCAGCAGCGTCTTTCTAAGATTTCCATCTCCAACCATAAAAAAAAAATAGGATTGGAAAGCTATCATACGTAATGGATAGTATCCATGAAAAGAATCAGGATAATCCATTTTAATCTAACAGGAAGTGACTTGGCAATGTCCCAAGATGGCAATTTGTCCGGTGCTCTAGTTGATAGAGATGGAAGGAATTCTTCGGATATTGGATAGGAACTTGGTGAAGGTGATGCCGTATGGTGATATTGGTGTCAGGGATGTTCCCTCCGTTATGAGTAGTGAGTTATGGAGGACCTGTGGGCTGCGATATACTAGCTTGGCATGCAACCAATCAAAACAGATCTGACGCGATTTACCACCAAGGCAAGGGTATCTGGATTTCATTTCCTGGGCATTGGCAATTTCCTCCAATGTAAAGTACCTGGAAGTGATCCTGGCTCTTAACTTCAAATGGAGGCAAAACATAGAACATAGAAACGTAGACCTTTTTAAGAAAATGGGGTTTCCGGCCGAGAATGGTTTTTGGATGTACATGTCTTTAAATCCACTCTACTACTGGCCTATGCTGACGATATCGACATCATGAGAAGAATAGCCCGAGATGTACAATCTACTTTCATCTAGGTCGAGCAGGTGATGCGAGTCCTTAGACAGCACCAAAACCTAAATAATCAACAGCGTCAAATGGCGCTAATTAAATGAGAACAATAAAGATAGGAAGCTACAACTTCGAGACCGTTGAACATTTTTTCTATCTATGGTCGAAAACCACAACTAATATGTTAAAAGCTAAGACGACGAAATCCTTGCACGGTTGTTGGTAGCCAACAAAGCCTATTTCAGTTTGCCAAAACTGTTCCTCTCGAAATGTCCCACCATAGGGTCGAAGTTGTTACTGTAGAAGACAATTATCTTGCCAGGGCTTATTTATTTCTTGGAGGCTTGTATTCTTAGCAAGAAAAATTGCGAGCTTTTAGCTGCGTTCGCGAGAAAAATCTCCAAAAGGATTTTTGACCCCTTAAACATGAGTAGTCTAAATAATGACGAAAGGTATCAGCGATACCATGACCGTCTGGATATGGATAAAATCCGCCTCAGAGGGTTGTTGTGACCGGGCGACTGAATCCATATGGGTAAGGATGATCCAGCTATAAGGGCAGTATCTATGGTGGAAAAAGAAGACGTGGCAGATGCTAACCCTAATTGAGCGATGGCGTAGGCCAGAAAGTCACACAGCTTTTAGGGATATCGAATTGGTGGACCTTGGCCCAAAACCCTGATGTCTGGAGTTCCTTGCTAAGGCAGACTTGGATTGGATAGTGGTTGTTGCGTCGTTAATGAAAACGTTCGAAGAACTGCATGTACAGATACTGCTGGAGTTCTACCGTCTCCCTTAATCCTAGGCCTAAACCTTCATATTAAATACGCTTTTTAACCAGGGTAGCGTGGTAAACCAACGATGTGGGCGGATTAAAACACAGTATTCTTTCCCGATGGATCAAAGATGGTCTGCGGAGTCGGTGTGGTATTCTGGGGTACGTACAATATAGCCGGGTATTCCAAGAAGGAGGTACAGGCGATACTGAAGCCTGTGGATGAATGGAGCATTATTCGAACTGCAAATGTAGTAGTCATTCTGACTGCTTTGTACTTAGTGGCGACATCCTCCAGGGTGGTAGGGTGGTACGAAGATCTAAAGCCTGGACAGCACTTTTCTCTGTGTACCCGGTCGTAGGAAGATAGAGGGGAATGAGGAAACTCATGGCCTGACCAGGCGAGGCTCATTCTTGCCTTTCCCTTGGCGAGCGCAGTTGCGCTTTTAAAGGGGGGGGGGGGGGGGAGATTTTATCGCATTACTTCACAGCCGGCCATTTCAGATGGCGAAGCTTCACCACCTGTGCTAAGTTAACGAGGATCTGGCCCTTCTACAATAAAACCTGATTGCGAGAACTTTTGGTGTAGATACGCGCAAATGTATATAGTTTGATCTGGCCTATTGGATGCAATTTGCATTGCCGAAGTTGCGTAGAGGAGAAAGTAACGATATTCCAGGTCTTGCTAGAGTCAGGCACAGATACTAGTTAAACAATTCTTTGGGGGCCTAAAAGATATATTTGGTTGTGAATTAGGGGAATTGCTATCGTTCATTCCTAAACGATACGGGTTGGCTCTGAAGATTTTCTTGTCTTGTTCTTCCCATAGTAGGTATGAAATTCCTGGGGGTTTAACGTGAGTATCTGCCGTGAGGGCATAATCCCACGGTCCTCTTCGGACACGGATTGATTTTGGCACCACAATCAGAGCCCAACTCCACGCTTGAGCTCTGAGGAGCTCTGCTCGCGACGTAGGCATAACCACAACCACCATGAAACCCCCACTAGGGGGCCAACCGCAAATAACCGGGCCGGGAGCACATCCTCCAGGAATTCTCCTGGAGCATATGCTCTCAGAGGGCCATCCCGGTTCCCATGGTACCAGTTAACCTCTGGTGAGGCTTCGTGGCAGAGCCACTTCAGATGAGTCCCTTGCAGACTCGGGTCTGATCGCCCTCCTCGAGTACGTGGGGACGGAACTCTCCCCTCCCCCCCCTCTGACTGAATCTTCCGAAAATAGAAAGCATATGACTAGTTGTGATTTCTACGGATAATTCTCTCTGGGACTGGGATTAATTGGTCAAGGGGTGAAAAAGTGCGTGGGACATCCTTATTAGCCGATATAATAATGATTTGTCTCCCTAGTTTAGTGTCGAATTTTTTTTATAGATTACAGATTGTACCTTCAAGAACCAAATTATCAAGAGTTTTATATAAATTCTGGTCACTGAATTTGATTTCCTTAGCGGAAGAATATAAAAAAATCTTATATAAATTTGATACAATAGTCATAATGTATTTGCACGTAGTCTTGATCCTCCGAACAGTAGATACATGTATCTATGCATGTACATATACTAAATTTCACATTTAAATTCACTTGTTGCCTAGGTCCTATGAATTAATTCTAGCGAGTAAGGGGGTGGTGACGCCCTTGACATTATCATCGGAGCTGTTCACATTGTTACAACATTTAGCGGATTTGAGGTTCTTTAAGTTATTGGTCTTAACGATATTATTGAAACTCGTGCTATTACTATTCGTATTGATGACGTTGCTACTGTTGCTACTGTTGTTGCTGAGGCTGCTCTGCCTAACTAGATTCTGATGTTGGGGCGGCTGCTGCGGTATCTGCTGGGGGAGTGACTGCTGATGGTGGATGCCACGATGATTAGGATGATGATGCTGGTTTTGAGTGCAATTGCTACCACTACTACATAGACTTAGGCTACTAGAATTATTGTTTGGTATCATTATATTTGGTGGATTACCATTCCCTGTTATCGCTACATCGTCCTGATCGATGTCGGGCTTATGATAAATGACACTGTATCTACTATTATCACCTTCAGTGCTGCTGTCAGCGCGTAATTGCTCCTCAGTCTTGTGATTTTCCTGATGGAAATCATTTTGTCTCTGCTGGTCTACAACGATATTCTTGCTACTAGTGCTACTACAATTAACGTTAAGACTACTATCTGAATTAGGACGCGACATGGGGTCGCCTAGTTTAAAATTACTCCTAGAATGCGTGCTAGAGTGACTGTTTGATTGAGGCTCGTGCTCGCCCTCAAGCCAGTAGGTGAGCATTTCACCTTTGCCCTTCATTTTAACGAAGCCTCGCTTCTTGATAATGAATGTTTTAAAAGTATCAAGTATCTCCTTAGTATTTTGACTGATATGAATTTTGAGGGGTTCTCCGTTTGACTCCATCCGGGAGGCAGTGTTTACGGTATCGCCAAAGAGACAGTATCGGGGCATCTTCAGTCCAACAACCCCTGCAACACAGGGTCCTGAATGCAGACCTATTCTGAGTCTCAGCTGATGATTGGGGCGATGCCTTATGGTAAATTTGCTGACTGCATCAAGGAGAGCCAGGGCTAACCTGGCAATCTCCCTTGCGTGAAGATTCCCATTGCGGACGGGTAGGCCTGACACAACCATATAAGCGTCTCCAATAGTTTCTACTTTGTATACGTCGTAGTTTTCCACGATAGAGTCGAAGCATGTGTAGAGATCATTGAGGAAGCTCACCACCTGCATTGGGGTGCTTTCTGCCGATAACGCTGTAAAACCAACGATATCGCTGAAATAAATGGTTACTTGATCATAGGTCTCGGCTATCACAGGCATGCCAGAGATCAATTGAGCTGCCACCGATTGGGGTAGCAGTTGATAGAGAAGTTTCTCGCATTTTTTCTTCTCTTCCAAATAGTCGCGGGTTCGTTCTTCTACGAGTCCTTCTAGATTATTTGCATACATTTCCATCCGTTGCAGGAGATTGTCAACAATGTTGCCGGTTTCGTTGTCCCTAGATTGGATTGGAATGAAGAAGAGGAAGGAGATTTATTTTAGGATGTTTGGATATTATTGATGAGAACAACTACTTGTTAATTTTGCGAATAGTCGTCTTCAAGTAGCCGAAATCAGGCCGATCGCTCGGATCCTCGGCCCAACATTTTACCATCATATTGTGTATATCACTGAATTCGATTTCATCTGTTCGCGGCCGGAATGGTTGAGGCATACCCTTAGATGGGTAGTTTTTAACGGCTTCGATAATTTCTGAAATTAAATAGAAATATTAATCAATAGGGCTTCAGTTGAATTGGATTAGGTTATGGTGAATCATAAAGAAGAAGGCTCAAAACTATGATGTAAAGTTGCCCATTTTAAAGGGATGTTCGTATTGACACACCACTCTTCTGTCCTTGCATTTATTCGGTTTCATAGTTCTCCTACTCCTGATAAATTATAGTGAAAATACTCAGTTGTGCTCATCAACGTCGTCCTATCTTAACGTTGAAGCTCTGCGCTATGGCATGTGGGCGCTTGATATTCATCTGAAATGAGGATATCCGCGATCGATATGGGGTTGCAACAAACGTGGAAAAAATGCGGAAGAGGTGTCTTCGACGGTATGGTTACGTAATTGGAGTTAACGAGAATTCACTTGCCAGGATTGGTCTGAACATCGAAGTCGATGGTAAGCGACCAAAAGACCGGTCGAAGCAAGGGTGGTTTGATACGGTGGATGGGGATTTAAAAGCCTCGCGATTGCATCCAGATCAAGCATTTAATAGAATCAAATTGTGAAACCGATCACGACGAGCCAACCCTGTATTTGAGCAGGATGAAGGCTGAAGAAGAAGAAGATGTACTCTGTGAAACCCTTCATATGCAATATTACTAATAAAGGTAAAACACTGGTCTTACTGCAAGAGGTACGATCCTCTTCAAGTCCACCCAACTACTGGCCTATGCTGACGATATCGACATCATGGGAAGAACCACCCGAGACGTACAAACTGCCTTCATCCAGATCGAGCAGGCGGCGCGAGATCTTGGGCTGCACATCAATGAAGGCAAGACAAAATATATGGTGGCAACGTTAGCACCGAAGACGAATCAACCAACAACATCAAACCGCACTGGTCAAACACAAACACCAAGAAGAATAAGGATAGGAGAATACAACTTTGAGACCGTTGACAATTTCTCCTATCTAGGGTCGAAAATCACAACCGATAACAACTACGATGATGAAATCCGCGCACGGTTGTTGTCAGCCAACAGAGCCTATTTCAGCTTACAAAGACTGTTCTGGGTTCGACTGACTGGGTTCTTAGCAAGAAAAATTGCGAACTCTTGGCCGCGTTCGAGAGAAGAATCCTCCGAAGAATTTTTGGCCCCCTACATGAGGATGGACGATTCCGTAGCCTACACAATGACGAAATCTATGAGCGATACCATGGCCGTCCGATTGTGGATAAAATCCGGCTCAATAGGTTACGGTGGGCGCGTCACTTAATCCGTATGGATGAGGATGATCCCACCCGGAAAGTCTATAAGGGCAATATCTATGGTAGAAAAAGAAGACGAGGCAGACCCTGCCTAAGATGGAGCGATGGCGTGGGCCAGGACGCCAGACAGCTTTTAGGGATATCGAATTGGTGGACCTCGGCGCAAAACCGGGATGTCTGGAGTTCCTTATTAAGGCAGGCCTAGACCGGATACCGGTTGTTAGGGGAATGTCGCTGACGTGTGCTCGTAGTCCAGACGCCTGTAGCACGTGGTGGAGACTATCCACATTCGTACCCTGCATACTACCCATCTAATTTAGATTTTCTCGCTGCTAAGGAGTTTCCTCGCATATTGCTCGGGGACTTACACCACGGCGAGTTTTTAGCCTCGAGCATTTACAGAGGTGATACCGATGCGGGCATTGGTTATCTCTGGACATTCACGCTTCATCGGTTCCTCCACTTCTACCTTTTCTGTGAGGCAGTCATGATCCCGGCTTTCTAGGGAGCACATAGACTATAAGCTAGAAACAATGGCCTTTTCCCCCAATAACCCCTTCGCCGCTTCGCAGGACGTACTCTTGATAATCGATAATTGACTCCGCCACCCCTAGTTTTCTGTAAGGAAGACACATCTGCTTCGTTGTTTTCGGGTTTCATCCTGTAGCGGATTTCACTAAAGACTTCTGTACATGTCTTGCTTTCGGTCGGCTTAATGGGTAGAGCCGATGGTCTAGTCCTTCTTCGTTTCCTCGCCTTTTCTGCTGCTGGTTTTTGATTTGCAACCCGCCTGTCTTTGGCGTAGGCAACTGTTTCCTTTTATCCTTCTTTGCTTTCTTTTTTGGGGGCGCTGGAAACTAGGCACGTCGTCCTCTTTCCGAGCTTTTTTCAGTTCTCTTTGTAGTGGGCTATCTGCGGTCCGTTTGGCGGGTGGCGAGTCCTAGAAGACTTCTCGGCAATTGATCACCAGTACATCTCATTCGAAGTGGTTGACGCTACTTGCTTCCCTCCCCCTGCCTGTGGAATGTCTCGAGGGTGAACATTGGAAAGTTCGTCGAAGCTCTTGGAGTAGGCAGACCCGCGCTGGAGGGCGCTCCGGGGATGGTAGCGTCGCAGCTGACCGTTATGTATACTTGACTGCAGCTGACCGTCGTAAATTCAGTAATAAACTCCATGCCACGGAGGGGATTCAGCCGCGACGAGCCTTCTATGTACTGGTGGACGGCAGAAATTGAAGTTTACAAACTGGTGTTCCACCAACGGCCAAACTTGTTGCTTGGAGTGCTGATCAGCAAGGAAAAAGGAGACCCGGAGCTCCCGTCTACATACCAAACGCTGTGTATGCTTGACATAGCCGGGAAAGTGCTCGAGAAGTTCATCAGGAGTAGACTCGCTGAAGCGATCCGCGCTACCGGAAACAGGAAGATCCACAGTGGATGCTGTTATGGAGGTCGTGGATGGGGTCCATCGTGCCGAGACGCACAGCCGCCGATCTCGACGGATAGTTCTCCTCATAATGCTTAATGTCAAAAATGGCATCAATTCTGTAAGATGGACAGATATGCTAGTCACATTGGAAAACTCATTCCACGTGCTAAGCTATCTCTGCGGATATTAAGGGATTATCTGAAAAACCGCTCCTTGCTCTATGAGGCGCTAGAGGGCCAGAGAAGGATGAAAATCTCGTCGGAAGTAGCACAGGGATCCATCCAAGGGCCCGACCTCTCGAACGCTTCCTACGATAGTCTGCTGAGACTCGATATGCCCGAAGAGTCGCGTCTGGTCGGTTATGCAGACGACGTTGCGACACTTGTTGCCGGACGTACTGTTGAACAGGTGCAAAGCAGACTTGGCATATTGATGCGATGGGTAAGCGGATGGACTGCTCATAGTTTTAGCCTTGTGCTGGAAAAAATCGAAGTAATCATCTTGACTAGAAAGAGAATCCCGACCCTGTGTCCCATATCGATCGGTGAGTTGACTATAGAGTCAAAACTAGCGGCTTTGAACCTTGGTTTAATGCTCGACTCGAAGATGAGTTTGTTCGAGCAAATCAAAGTACCAGTGGACAGGGATGCAGCTGGAGTCTCGACTTTGAGTCGGCTAATGGACAATGTTGGGGGCCATATATCTACTAGGAGACGTCTACTTATGGGAGCAACGCAGTCGGTTCTGCTTTATGGCGCGCAGGTATGGGCTGATGTCCTTGACAAAGAGATGCCTCGCAAACGTCTTGCTTAAGTGCAGAAACGGGGAGCTTTGCGAGTAGCGTCTGCTTATAGCACTGTCCCCGAACCGGCGGTAATGGTGATCGCGGGAGTCGCCCTCCTTGCCAAGGAGCGTAAAGCTATCTACCGCTGCAAGGGCGAAACCTTAAGAGAGGTGGTTGCCCGTGAAGTACGTCAACGCACCTTTACCGGGTGGCAACTTTCTTGGCAAAATGAGACAAGAGGCAGATGGAGTGCGCGGCGCATCGACAATTCAGACCCATGGCTGAACCGAACGCACGGTGAGATTGATTATTGCTTTACCCAACTTCTAAGCAGGCATGGAGTTTTCAGTCTTACCTGCAAAGATTGGGAAGGCGCGATCTCCTGATTGTGTGTCCTGAAATGGAGTGGCGGACTACTTTAAACACACCTTGTTCTCTTTTGAAAGGTGGGACGGCTTTCATCAGAAGCTTTATGTAGACAAAAGAGAGCTCTCTCTAGACAACATTGTCAGAGAGATGCTGAGGAGCGATGGCAGCTGAAGTCGTGTTGCGCATTATGTTAGGGCTCTTCTTATTGCGAAGAAGATTGAACTGGACAGGCGGAGGAAGCGCATGGCAAGGGGTTCCCTGAAGTAACAACGCTCTTCCTCCCTTCCCCTCCTGTTGGTGAAATGGATTCCCTGACTTGAAGGCCCTCAAAGTTCCCAGTTCGAAGCTAGTTCTCTGTTGACAGGGAGATTCAGTATTGATCCAAGTATCCGAAAAATATCATTTAATCCACAAGACACCTTAGAATCTAGATACCCACTAATCACTTTGAACGGGACTTAATGCCAATTTGACAGCGTATTTTGTTTGGCATCTATTTCGACTCGTTATATTTCATAAATTTTGAATGGGATTCGAATAAGTGCGATAAAATATTGACATGTTCGCAAAACCCTTTCAAACTACTTTCAGGAAGTTTTTGTTGACAGAGAATTCGATTGAAGCTTGGACGTTGTAAAAGATGTGTCACTGTAAAATTTTCCTAAATGTGCCTCCTGAAATGTTTATTAACGACAATCATTTTTGTTGACCGAGAAATAAGAAAGAAAGTAGTGCCATTCAACAGCTATAACCCCAGATATAGTAGACCAGGAACAAACGAGGAGAGGTAAGCAACGACCACAACAGTACCAAGGATTCGCACGAGAAAGGAAGGAAAGCAACAGCAACATTGTGAAGTTGGAATAGTTGGGTGTATGTTGTAGAAAGATAGTTGGTGGACTACGGAACATGTCTGATCAGCAACCATCACGTCGCAACCACCACCCTAGGCATAAGGCCACGCTACCTATTCGAAGTGAGCTTCGAAGACGAAAATTGCGTAGGAATAGCAATAGCAGCAATAATGTGAAAGACTTGGCAATGTCTCACAACTATAATCATTCTGGCGAACCTGATAAATTTAACGCGAGCTCATCAAGATCTCACGGAGTGGCTGTTCAATCTTCGGCCGCTTCATCAGTAGTCCCCAAATATATGGAAACTCTTTATGTCCACCGACGGTCTTCGCTAGAAAATCGGTCTTCTACAGCGATAGCGACGCCATTCACCTCAAACTCAGACATTAACGCATTTTGCTTCCGAGTTAACCGGTCTCCAAACAATAGCCCGTATACCACGATAAGTAAAACACCTAAACCTAAAAAATGTGCTGAGTTCGACTCCTGGGACATCAGGAGAGGCAGGCAAGAGGTCATTCGGTTGCAGCCCAAGTGTGGCCTCGTAATTCAGAGCATTTATCTTCTGGAAGCTCTTCCTCCGGTTCGTCCTTCTTTGACGACCCTGTCAGCGGAAAGTGCAAGATCCTTCAGGGAGGGAAGTATAGGACAGCGTGTAAAAAGGTTACCGCCCAAGAGTCAGAAACCGTCAGATGCGGATGTCATTTTCGGGGATTCGATCCTTTTCAAGGACCATGAATATCCCCGATGGACTCTATCTAACATCCAGTGGTTGTTGGATTTGGAAGCTCCCAATGAAGAGCCTAATGAAGCTTTTCATTACAGTGAATATGAAGATATCTGTTGTCTGCCGTTCGCTACCAATCTTCTGTTTTTCAAGACATCGTATTGACCTGGCGATAGGACGACAGCCGAAAGGCTTCCATAAGCAATTTTAACTACATCAAAATTTCAGCAAGTCAACAGCAGACTTTACAGAAATCAAATAAGAGATCAACAATCCTTTTCCATAGAAAAATCGCTTTTTACTTCCTTATTAAGGTTTTCGTTTTTGATACTTGAAATATCTGGTGAATCTGCACACCAAATGGATAGTTGAACTGTTTTTGTTAAGAATCCAAATTGATTTTGTGTTTACAATTTATATAAAATATGGAATATTTATTAAACGTAAGGACGAGTTTGAGTTGTCAGGACACTCACCTTGAGGAGATTTCTCATTAGACCCCAAGTAAAAGGGTCCTTGTCGGGTTATGATTTCGTTCACGATGATTCCAAATGAGTATACGTCGCCCTTCTGGGTACCCTCTATTGGTGGATTATCTATTCGGAGTAATTCGGGAGCAGTCCAAAGTAAGCCTGTAAATGAAGATCATCGGTATATAACAGCCAAGTACCCCAAAGATCACTATCCTTACGTTTCCAATAAGCGAAACTGTTGCAATTTTCCACATCGTCCTCTACATTTGGCTTTCGCAGCTGATGTAGTCCGAAGTCAGTTATCTTCAGGACGAACCTCGAATCGACGACGCAATTTGATGATTTTAAATTTCCGTGCGATTTCAGATCGGATTGGTGCAAAAAGTGCATTCCTCGGACAATATCATGCATCAAGGACAGCTTGAACATCCAGTCCAGGTTAATTTGTTCGTTTTCGAGAATATCTTGCAGCGATCCCTTCGGGCAGTATTCAGTGAGGATGCAGCATTTAGGAGGATCTAAGCAAGCTCCGTAGAATTTAACTAAGTGATCATGTTGTATGTCCTTCATCCGTTTCAGTTCCAGCATGAGGGTCCTGTTTAAATTGATATTGCTCTCTTCGATTTTCTTGATTGCAACTTTACAGCCCTTGTAGAAAGCCACGGGAATGAATAATTGGCGATCACCAGGAAGTGAGCCGATATCCTCTGAACATAATGTCACTTGGCTTCCCCGTTTTGCAAGTGAATGCACGCTTCCTCGATACTTTCCCATGGGATCACAAGGAATGACGTCGTTCCAGTTTATTTTCCAAGTCATGGAATTTATTTCGGCTTCGGACTTATAGTGACGATAGCCGAGGAATGATATGATAGCCATGATGATGACTGTAAAACCTAATACTAAGGACAGGATGGCATAGCCTGGAAGAGCTGTAAATAAGATTAGTTAAAACGCACGCAAGTCCTGGAAAACATTTTTGGACTTACAGTTATCAGGGCATAGTGAGCCATCAAAGCCGCAGACTGGTTTGTCTGGAGGAGCTTCCGTCCGGTCTCCTGCCCAATGTATTGACTTCCCCTTTGCATATTCTAGCTTCTTGAAGAAGTAATCAGCAACGATTTCAAAACGTCCTGTTACTGGATTCATATCGAGTAAAGAGTATGCGGATATCCTGTCGCCGTTGCTATCAATCGTTACGTTTCCGGTAATACCGCGGAAACGTCGATTTAGCATCCGTTGGAATATGTCTGTTCCGTTGAAGGGCTTGGTGAGAACTGAAGGGTCGTTGGTTATACTATCGTTGAGAGCGTAAGCATAAAGTAAGACAGCATCGTGGAAAGCGGTAACGAAGGTTGATACCGGCTCTCCCTCTTCGAATGTGTAGTTGTACTTCGAAGCAGCCATAGATTTAACCTGAATGATTTAGGCGTTTAGTTCAAAATGGTTGGGTTCAATCAACTATTCTATCGACGGCTGGTACTTACCTCTTCGGAAAATTCTAGATATTCCTTATCGACCGGTTGCTTTCCGGTAATAGTTAGCAGAGCTGTGTAGGCTTTTTTCGCTCGTTTATTGTTTGTCTCCGTGTCATGTTCGTCGTACCAAGGTTGGGTTTCGGTCTGTGATATTCTGAAATATTTAGGAATATTTTATTTGAGTTGAAAAAGAGCACCAGAGGTTCTGAAGAAATAGGACTTACTTTGAAAACAGTTCGATATTTATAAATACGTATTCACCGCTGTCAATCATTTTGAGCTCTTCAGCTACCAGCATTATCTGTCGTATAGATTTTGGGCTTGCGCACATAATTATTACTGGAAAGAGTAAGATCAAATTTGGTTAAGATAAATTTGTCTACAGGGAGGATCTAATATTTAGGGTGAAAGGGATGATAGTAAATAAGGATACTTCCAAAAGATCAAAAGATCTCTTCAAAAGATCAATTTTTAACTTTCAAAAATATGTAGAACGTTTGGTTTTTGGCAATATGTTTCTGTTTTCTCAGAAACTTACACTATTTCTTGTCTGCTTTGCGACACGTATTCCTGGGACGGAAGTAATCAAAGACTCTGAATTCCTTTATTACATCTAGCATCTTAGGAATAGAATATATATATTGGGTGTACGACTTAATTCGGTACGCTTCCAAAAGATGGTGCAATAGACGGGGACAACTGACTTTTGATGTATCGTGAAGTGTCAATATCTATCAACGGAATATTGCTTAGAAACCTTTGAGTTTTGCGCGCCATTCCAAACCGACCGAGACGGACCTCCCCATACTCCGAGTTGAAAGAATCTCTCGAAATAATCCGGAGAACCCTTAAGTGCTTATCCAGATAAGAACAGTGAAAATAACTTACCACGGTACAACCATACCCTTCCAAATCAAACTAGACTATTGTATAAGAAAAGTTGAATACTACTTTCCAAAAGTAAAACAATGCACAAATTGTGCTAGATTAGGGTACACAAAAAAATGGTGCAAATCCCCCCCCCCCCCTCCCCCCCCCAAATTTTTCCTTCAATGTGGTTTCTCCCCAGCCTGTAACGCAACGGTGTGTATCCTCTGCAGCAGCATTGATCACACGGCACTTCGCGGCGACTGCCCTAAAAAGGCAACCGCAAAAGACATCATTAAAATTATGAGATTCACTAACACTTCCAGGAAACAAGCCAGCAAAAAAGTTCTACTATCAAACAACAGGTTTGAACTTCTTAGTTTGCTACCGAAGTATGACATCAACTTCCCTGTCATCGATCCCAAAGTTAAAAAACCAAAATTCGACAACCCAACCATCCTTGTTAACGAAGTTTAACGAAAAATTTAACAAATTCTCAAGTCACCAAAACTAGTGTGGCAGCCCCTCAACCAAATACCGCACAGAAGCCCAAACCTACCTCGCCCACATCGTTAAATGCGGCAAGCAAGGATAAAAAATCGGTCCCAAAGCCGGCCCATCCTTCGCTCACACGGCAAATCCACATCCAAAATCCGCCCCGTGTTTCAGAAATCAGCGACACTTATGAAAGCGTTCTTAAAAAGCTCTTCAGCATCCTAAACACCACAGCTTATGACGGCGTCTCTCCCGACGGCAAACAATCTATAAACGACTTAAAGTCTATCTGAAACCAATATCTCCAAAGATATACTGAACATCCGTCCACAGACCTCCATCCGCTAAGAGCTCAATGTACAAAGTCTCAGTAGGAATTTCGAAAACCTCGAAATTAGCCTACAACATATAACAACATATATATATAACAACATATAAAATAGACATATCCCTTTTCCAAGAAACCTTCACCCTTGACACTGCTTCGTTATCAACTTCCAACTATCACATCATCCTCAGAAAACGAGACGACGGATATGGTGGCCTGGCCACCTTGATTATCAAAAAATACCGTTTCGCTCTCCCTCAATAAATCCGTTGAATCCCTGGCAGTCGAAATATTTCTCGACAATCTCTCCATTACCCTAGTTAACATCTACAGTTCGCCACGAACAAAAAAATGTCCACCTCTGGCAAGACTTACATCGCATTCTTAACCTTTTCAACCGTCATTCTCAAGTAATCGTCGCTGGCAATGCCCATAGCACAGCCTAGGGCGACCCAAAGTGCGATGTCAAAAGGAAAACTATTCTCAACACCACCCAAAAGCGCGTACAAGGGTGTAAAATACTGTAAACTTATTCACTTTATCATCGCCTACTATGTATTATTTTCTCTAAAAATACTGTAAACTTATCATTGCCTACTATGTAATATTTTTCCTAAAATACTGTAAATTGATATGTACCGGCCTACTAAGTATAGGTAAAAATTGTATAAAAAAGGAAATATAAATTAAAAATACGTAGTTCGTTGGAACTATCAAACTCAAGCTTAACGTGTTTCATTCTGTGGAGTCCAAGCAATTCGCTGCTCCCATAATTTACACTGCTTGATTAGGTCATTGTGGAGTTCAGGCAATTGCTGCTCCCATAACTGGTTAGTCTGGAGTTTTGGCATTTAGCTGCTCCGACTAACCATAATCTAATCTAGGAAGAAAGAAGAATAAGGTATTGCCGAGTGGACTGGCAACAATCACATAAGGTGGCACATCACAGGGATTGCCAAGTGGACTGGCAACAACCACATAAGGTGACACATCACATGGCGACCGTGACAGTCTAAAGACTTCATACATAAGTAACAGTCTAAAGACTTCTGCTTACTAGCGTTTCTACTTATTATCGTGAAAATTTGGAAATCAAGGTCGTGTAAATGAACGACATTGGGGAAAAGTTCGACCAGCTTTACCAGAAAATCTGGCAATTGCTCAAAAAACCAGAGCAAAACAATGGAGGCATAACACTATATAAAATTGGAGAGCAACCACCACGCTGGAAGCCGTCAGAATCAACATCGACAACTACGGTTGATGATAAACTTGCGGGACCTCGACGCCTTACGATAGAAGAATATAAGAAACGTACGAAACGACTATCCAATAACGAATCTGTCAGCGCTAAAGGAAGACGAAGAAGAGAACTCCAGCGGCAGTTCATAAAATATAAACGATTAGAGGAAATCGCAGCTACACCAGAAGAGACCAACAAGTATAAATATTTAATAACCAAAGTTAAAAAAGAAATAAATTATTTAAAAAAAATGCAAAAAAAAAAATAATAAAGTTAATCAGTAAAATAATATAAAAAAAAAAATGTTTGTTCCAAATTAGAATTATGATAGTTTAATAAATGTAATAGTAATAAATAATAAATGATTTTTTTGTTTGTTCTAAATAATGTTAGTATTTATATCACATGATTGAAAGCACGACAATATAACAATATAAAAGTAGATGTCTGAAAATGTTATTCTTTGCTTTTTCTAAATGGACAAATTAGAATCTCTAAAAGAGAAACTTCAAATTACACTAATAAATCTACGGAAAAGTGTAAATCGTCCTTAGAGTGAAAAAACTATACGCGAAAAACGCGAATTAATTGAACAAACACTAATAGACGCAAAATCGACTGAACAAAATATACGAACAGACGTTAAAACAGCAACTCTAATTAAGGGAGTTTGCAAGGAAATACAGCAACTATCTGCTGAAATACTTTCAATATTAGACAAACAACAATTAGGGAACATGGCTTTCGACATTAAAACAGCCACAGCTTTAGTCAAATACTTTGACGGAAACCCAGAGGAAACAGAATCCTTCATTGAGTCAGTTTCACTATTGAACGAACTCACACCAGTAGAACACAAAGGTATTCTACTTAAATTTGTGAAAACCCGGATAACCGGCAAAGCCAAATACACGGTATCCGAGGAATTAAACACAATAACTAAACTAATCGATAAACTGAGAGTAAAATTCTCTATAAAAATATCGTCTGATGCCGTTCTGGCACAACTTAAAAGTTGTAAACAGGGAAATACCAAATTAACTGATTTTACAAATAAAATAGAGGACTTGTCAAGGCAATTGACAAGAGCCTTTATATCAGAAAAAGTCGCAGAGGGCGAAACTGCAGAGAAATTAGCCGAAAAATTTGCAATGCAAACAATAGCGGAAAATGTTTCGAACAGCGAAACCTCATTAATTTTGCGTGCCGGTAATCTTACAAATCTATCCGACACAATTGCAAAGGCAATTGCAGTCGATAAACCAATTCCCAAAAATGTCTATCATTACAAAACAAACAGAAGAGGTAACAATCACAATAATAACTTCAATAACCAAAACCGACGTAATAATCAAAGTTTTAATAATACCGCAAATAGAAATTCATATGAAAATTTTAACAGAAACAATACTCCAAATAGAAACCAAAATTATAACCGCAACCAAAATAACAGGTTCAGAAATAATAACAACAATTACCGAAGACCCTTCTGGAACAACAGTAACAACCGACAAAATATAAACCATTTGAGTTCGGGGGAATCCCAACCCCCTCAGTCGGTGCTAGAAACCAACCAAAATCGGTTGGGGGGAAATCAATAAGAAAGGTCACATTCCATACTATAAATCCATCGCTCACAAGCTTTGTACGAGCTTTCGTTGACATGTGCAACACAACATGTACCTTTATAATAGACACAGGAGCTGACATTTCTATATTTAAACGGGGAAAAATTGACAATAATCAAATATACTATCCAAATAACACATGCACAATACAGGGCATTACTGGGGTACAAAAAGAATCAATTGGTGCAACAAAAACCCATATAAAATTCGATAGTACTCTTTCAATTGAGCACACATTCCAAATAGTTGCTAATGACTTTCCACTAGACGCAGATGCAATTCTAGGTTTAGACTTCCTTACTAAACATAGGGCAATAATCGACTATGACACCTGGATATTGACAATTAATATCAATAATATTCTTCATGAAATTCCAATTCTAGATGGTCCTACACGGAACACAATCTTAATCCCGCCCAGATGCGAAGTAATACGCAAACTAAACAATCAATTCTTAAACGACATAGTTATACCCGGACAAGAAATACAACCCGGAATATTCTTAGCAGGATCAATTATTTCTCCTCAAAACCCACTAGTTAAAATCCTAAACACCACTTCAAGTACAGTAAAAAAAAAAGACCTTAAAACACTATGCCGAGAATTCGCGGATATTTTTAATATGGAAAATGAGCCATTAACCACCAACAACTTTTATAGCCAACATATACAAAAATCAAGTATTCTCAGAGATATGTAAATTGCTAAAAATTGAACAAATATTTGCAACACCAGCTCATCCTGAAACCATAGGAGCTCTAGAACGTAACCATAAGTGTCTAAACGAATACCTACGAAGTTTCGTTAACGAAAACAAAGACGATTGGGATGATTGGGTACAATACTACTCTTTCTGTTACAACACGTCACCCAATTCCATACATGGTTACACACCATTCGAGTTAGTGTTTGGAAAAAAAGTAAATATACCCTCAGAACTCTCTAAAACAAAACCAGAACCAATATATAATTACGATTTGTACAATAATGAACTAAAATACAGATTACAAAATTCCATTAGCAAAGCCAAACAACTTCTAGAAAAAGCAAAGAAAAAGACAAAGAACCAAAATGACCCAAAATGTAACCCATTATCATTGAAAATAGGAGATCAAGTTTTGTTATCCGTCGAAAACAGACGAAAACTAGACCCATTGTATGAAGGTCCTTATAGCATAATATCAATTGACAATGTAAATTGCCTGATAAAAGACCAGGACAATAAAATATCTAAAATTCACAAAAATAGGTTAAGACGAATAAATAAATAAATAAAATAAACAAAATTGCTTTGAAATTGCCTATACTGTTATAAATATAAATATACCACCTAATTAATCAATACCAATACAATACTATTACAATAAGTAGACTTTAAAAATATTACTCATTATTGTTAAAAAAAGAAAAAAAAAATTTCTAACTATACATAATATAAACAATAAAGAAAAAACGAATTGTCTACCGTTCCTAAAGACAATTCATTTTTTTCAAAAGGGGTAAGGTGTAAAATACTGTAAACTTATTCACTTTATCATCGCCTACTATGTATTATTTTCTCTAAAAATACTGTAAACTTATCATTGCCTACTATGTAATATTTTTCCTAAAATACTGTAAATTGATATGTACCGGCCTACTAAGTATAGGTAAAAATTGTATAAAAAAGGAAATATAAATTAAAAATACGTAGTTCGTTGGAACTATCAAACTCAAGCTTAACGTGTTTCATTCTGTGGAGTCCAAGCAATTCGCTGCTCCCATAATTTACACTGCTTGATTAGGTCATTGTGGAGTTCAGGCAATTGCTGCTCCCATAACTGGTTAGTCTGGAGTTTTGGCATTTAGCTGCTCCGACTAACCATAATCTAATCTAGAAAGAAAGAAGAATAAGGTATTGCCGAGTGGACTGGCAACAATCACATAAGGTGGCACATCACAGGGATTGCCAAGTGGACTGGCAACAACCACATAAGGTGACACATCACAAGGGACACATACACGGGAATGTATTTCACATCTACCAACAATCCTTCCCTCATCCAGAATTGGACTACACTTGTTTTCCACCCAACAAAATCCTCCCACTTCCCCATCTCCTTCGAAGTTGGCCACAACACAACAAACACCAAAATTACAATCAATCTCAACATCTTCAACCTACAACCCTCTAAAATCGATGTCGGTTCCTCCCCCGATGAATTGGAATCCGCATTCAGTTCGGCCCTTAAAAAAGCCTCATTCAAAGAAACTCCCAACAACTTCAAACCAAAATATTGGTGGAATAATTCGCTAGTAGCCCTTTATAAAAAAAAACAATACCGACAACTACGATCCTACCAATTAAAACTTCCTTGCCCTTCAATCCGTCTGCCTCGTATCGAAAACTCAAGTGCACCTCGACAAAAACATCATGAGAGCTAACTACTGAGAGGCTTAATAAAGCCCCTATCAAAGATTTATGGGATCTGGCCCACGCCATCAGGAATAAAAGCAGCCTCCGACCCTGATAGAAAACTGGAGCCCTCAATTCTCCGCGAGCTTTCTGAACCACCTTAAAACCCAGATGAATGGAGGAAACCAAAAATTGTCACGATTTTGAAACCTGGCAAAACCCAAGGAAGTCTCTCCAAATTTAGACCCATCGCGCTACTAAACACCCCCATAAAAAGCATAAATAATGTAATTCTTGATAGGTTCACCACCCACATTCTCTCAACAAAAGCCATCCCGTTGCACTCGTATGCTTTCCAAAAAAATAAATCCACTGCAGACTGCCTCAACAACTTAATAAACACCATAGAGCGCTTTAAATCTCGCAAAACCATCCCTATAGCAATTATCATAGACTTCGCAAGAGCTTTTCATCTCGTAGATAGTAGCATCTTGGCACACTGAACACTCCCCCGGACATATACAACTGGATAACAAACTTCCTCTCTAAATGGCACAGAAACCGTGGATCATAATGGTTTCCCACTAGGGTGCTGCCTAAGCCCCGCTCTCTTCAATATATACACGGCAGCCCTTCACTCTATAACAAACAGTCAAAATTACCTCGTCCAATTCGGAGTTCTGTCAATTGGCAAAAAACCCCCTCCGCTATACCCAATCTGGAGCTTCTCCTTTACAACTTCACGGCGATCGCTAAGGATGATTTGAAGCTGAATTTCAACCCAAATTAATTATCTTCAACCGGACCCGAAGGCACTCCCTTCAACTAACAATTGACCAGTAACCCATACAAAACGAGGCCCACATAAAACATCTTGGCGTCAAAATCACCAACCCTAACCATAAACCCACATTACTGCCAGAAACTACTTGAGCCCACCCTGAGCAAAGAAATAGTTCAATCTCTTACAAACTTCAACTCCAACCTTCATCCGCAAAAAGGCCTCACCGTCTGCCGAGCACTTACTAGATCGAAAACAGAATACTCTACACCTCTAAATTTCAACGTCCCCAAATACACTCTAAACAAAGTAGAAGCTCTCCACCCTTGCCAAATAAAAGGCATTTTTGGTCACCCCAGATCCACACCCCAACCCTGTCGTCCACGCGCTTGCCAACGAGTTTTCCTTACAGCAACGCCAAGTTCTCTACTTCCTCAAACCTCTTATCAAATCCCAGCTATATCAGAGTAAAAACACCTGCCTTCCCCCGCAAAAAAACCCCATCCATGGCAAAATCCGACTTAGATTCAAGGATCTTATTGACCAAATATAAATGCGTTCCCAGCCCACAAATCCCAATAACCTGATAGTGGAGAGCGACCCTTTCTCCAAACATCACCACAGGAGTAAGAAGAAGAAGAAGAGTTTTGCACGAAAGTTTATTTTTTATTGTGGCAAGTCTTCATTTTCCTTTCAATTGAAAGAAAAATGTACCCGAAGCGCATCAAATGCTATTGGAAGTTTATGGTGTATCTGCACCATTGGATAAATCTGCCCAGAGAGTCATGTAATTCGTGCTAATGAGAATTCACTTAGTCTGAACATCGAAGTCGATGGTAAATGACCAAAAGGCAGACCGAAACAACGGTGGCTTGATACGCTGGATGGGGATTTAAAAGCCTCAAGATTGCACCCAGATCAGGCATTCGATAGAGCCAAATGGTGAAACCGATCACGACGCGCCGACCCCGCTTGTGAAATGGAAAAAGGCTGAAGAAAAAGAAGAAGAAGGCAAGGAGCATTCTGGTCAACATAAAAAGTTCGAAGACCAATAATTAAAAACATTATTCGGAGATGAAAAATGGATTTAGTACAACAACCCGAGAACATCAACACCGAAGCCCAATATCCATAATGTCAATGCTTTCTACTTGGTGGGATCAAAAGGATGTGATCTATTATGATGATCTTCTAAAGCCTGATCAAACCATCATCAGAGACCACCATGACAATGCTCGGCCTCCCGCCACTGCGTGGGTTGAGAACTATTTGGAAAATAGCGAATGATATGCTCTGACTCATCCGCCTTATAGCCCAGACCTTATCCTCTACGACTTCCTTCGGCTCCCTTCGTGCCTTTGGTGCCATTGTACATAGTATGCTATAATGCGCTTCAGCTTTTTCTAGGGCTACCCGAGAATCCTAAACTCTTCCTCTCGTAGGTCACCTTGGGAGAGATGACTGCATAGCATAGTCAGCAATGAGAGAGCAAACAGATGTCATCCGCGCAGTCGAGATGTTTGAGGAAAGCCAACGGACAAGGCAGCAAGAAGAAAGTCGCCGATAATAATAAGAAATAATATCGGTGGCAAGATGTAACCCCACGGGACTCCGCTTTGGAACTAAAATTTCTCTAAGATTTCTCCTCTATGCATCATGGAATATTGTGCGCCATCATATGTTACTTGGATAGTATCTATATCACTCCCTGTTGACGCTGTCAGAAGCCTTCCCGAAATTGATGACTACAATCCCGCATACTGTCCCAAAATGATCAGCAAGGTATACATGTGTTCAATGCAGCCGGATCCAGAACAGAAACCAGTCTGCTCTCGGTCGATCAAGCTTTCGTGATGTTCTTTGATGCGTACCAGGATTATTTATTATCTTTGCGATGGTAGGGAGCACGCAGATACACCCCCCCCCCCCCTTTGCCGCACTTAGTATAAGTTCTTCCATTCCGCCATTCTCTGGATTGGAACAAAATGGAAGTTGCAGATCTCCACCAACTCTAGGAGCAGTGATGAATGGCTCTGCGAGGGGACCGTCAAGCCTGGTGGTTTTACTCAGTTTGAGCTAATGGATGGCGGAGATTATTTCTCTTGGAAGAGCAGTCCGTATCCGCATGGTACGGTGACTAAATATTTGATCCATAAGAGGAGGAAATCCATCGGATGTAATACGGTTAAAAAACGTGGCGAGTCCCGCTCATTGTGTTGTTTGTCATGTGATACTTTTTTTTTTTTTGGAGTAGGGTAGGTGAATGCGTTTACGCACAGAGTGTTGGACTCCCTCAACAGCACGCTGGCGGACTACCAACTAAACACCTCCCTATCATCAGAGAACTAGCCTGGAACCGTTTGTTACATTACTTCGGGCTAGCCCCCTCGTTCTCCCGGCTTTGCGAGCCTTCAAGTCAGGGAATTTCTTTCACCAACGGGAGGGGAGGGGAGGAAGGGAGTTGTTGTTAGTTCAGGGAACCTCTTACCGCCCGATCCCTCCGCCGGTCGAGTTCAATCTTCTTCGTAATAAGAAGAGCCCGAACATAATGCGCAATACGATTCCAGCTTCCAGCACTCTTCAGCATCTCTCTGACAATGTTGTCTGAGAGAGCTCCCCTGCGTCTGCGTAAACCTGCTGACGGAGGCCATCCCACCACTCGCAAGAGAAAAAGGTGTGTTCAGCGTCATCCGCCATTCCATTGCAGAACACAAGACTGAAAACCTCCATGCCCACTTAGAAGTTGGGTAAGGAAGTGAAGCCCATGGTGTTTTACGTGGGTACCAGTCGTGAGACTTAACCCTACGGTCCTCTTAAGACACGGATTGAATTTGCGACCACAATCAGAGCCCCGCTGAGACAAGCAACAACGGTACCGGTCTATACCAAGTGCATGGCTTAGCATTCATGCTGGTGGATGCAAGAATTACCTAAATCTCTACCGAACTATGGAGTACGGCACCCGTGTTGATACGCAACACCACGTCGAGGCCCGAAGGTCTCTTCTCGCTTGAGCATAACCACAACCACCATGAAACTCCCACTAGGGGGGCCAACCGCAAATAACCGAGCTGTCCTCACATACAACAGGAGTTCACCCGAAGTATGTGAGTCCAGGGGCTTTCTCGGTTCCCATGGTACCAGTATACCCCTGGTAAGGTTTCGTGACCAATTTGCCACTTCAGATGAGTCCCCGTGCAGACTCGGGTCTGATCGCCCTGATTAGGCCTTTGGAGCATTCGCCTACTGAATCACGGCCGGCAAACCAAAGTGATTACAGCGTCTCCTGGTGCCACTACTATGGAGGTTCTCCTCGGCCACTTGGTTTTGGTTTGGCCGATAGGGTTGCCGCCACCTCTGAGCGCCAACTGGGTAAGGAAGTAATCAATCTCACCGTGCGGTCTGTTCAACCATGGGTCTAATTTGTCGATGAGCTGCGCAGTCCACTTGCCTCTTGGCTCATTTTGCCAGGAAACTTGCCACTCGCTAAGGGTGCGTTGACGTCCTTCACGGGCAACCACTTCTCTTAAGTTTTCGCCCTTACGGCGATAGATAGCTTTGCGCTCCTTGGCAAGGAGGGCAACGGGGATCATTCCCGCAATCACCATCACAGCCGGTTCGGAGACGGTGCGATAAGCAGACGCCACTCGCAAAGCTCCCCGCCTCTGCACTTGAGCGAGGTGTTTACGATGGACCTCCTTGTCAAGGGCATCAGCCCATACCTCCGCACCATAGAGAAGAATGGACTGCGTTGCTCCCATGAGGAGACGTCTCCTAGTTGATATAGGGCCCCCGACATTCGCCATTAGCCGACTCAAGGTGTTTAATCGCTGGTTTTGACTCTATAGTCAACTCGCCGATCGATGGGACGCAGGGTCGGGATTCTCCTTCTTGTCAGGATGACTACTTCGTTTTTTTTTTGCAGCGGAAGGTTGAAAGCGTGAGCAGTCATCCGTCCGCTTACCCGTCGCATCAATATGCCAAGTCTGCTTTGCGCCTGTTCAACAGTGCGTCCGGCAACAAGTGCTGCAACGTCGTCTGCATAACCGACCAGGCGCGACTCTTCGGGCATATCGAGTCTCAGCAGACTATCGTAGGAAGCGTTCCAGAGGTACGGCCCTAGGATGGATCCCTGTGCTACTCCCCACGTGATTTCCATCCTCCTCTGGCCCACTAGCGTCTCATAGAGCAAGGAGCGGTCTTTCAGATAATCCCTCATTATCCGCAAGTTTGGCATGTGAAGGAGTTCTCTAGTGTGCCTAGCACATCTGTCTATCTTACGGAATTGAAGGCATTTCTGATATCAAGCATTATGAGGAGCACGATCCGTCGAGGTCGGCGGCTGTGGCGCCGGCTCGATTAAACGCATCTACGACCTCCATAACAGCATCCACTGTAGATTTCCACGTTCTAAACCCGAACTGCCTAGCGGATAAGTCCCCGGCAGCACGGATCGCTTCAGCTAGTCTACCCCTGATGAGCTTCTCGAGCACTTTCCCGACCGTGTGAAGCATACACAGCGGTCGGTATGCAGACGGGAGCTCCGGGTCTCCTTTACCCTTACTGATCAACGCGAGTCTGGCCACTTTCCAGCGACAAGGAAAGATGCCCTCCTTCAAGCACGCGTTGAACACTTCAAGCAGTAATTCTGGCCGTTGGCGGAACACCAGTTTGTAAACTTCCGCCGGGATGCGGAAGGCATCCCGGACCTGGCGCCTTCCTGTTTTTCATAATGAGAACAGCTTCTTCGAGCTCTCTCATTGTGAAAAGGGGGGAATCCACGACGCTTTCTGCGCTATTTACATCAACCCGTACAGGGTGTCTGGGGAACAATGCCCGAACAATGCGGTCTATCTGGTCGGTGCTCAGTATGCAGGGCTTCTGCAGAGCCCCGATTTTCCGAGTGACAAGCTTATAGCCAAGTCCCCACGGGTTCTCATTCACCTCATTAACAAGATTCTACCAACCGCGAGCTACGCTTTTATTTATAGCGCTGCGGAGTCGCCTTTTTGCTGATCTATATTGGGCCTTTATGGCACATGCCTCCTCGTTGACGTGCAAACGGTGTGCCAAACGGCGGAGCTTATGACACTCCTTCCGTAGGTCGGCAATTTCTGCCGTCCACCAGTACATAGAAGGCTTGTCGCGCTTGGGGCCTCTCCGGGGCATGGAAGCCTCACACGCCGTTGTTATCAGATTCATCATTGAATTTACGACGGTGTCAGCTGCGACACTACCACCCCCCGAAGTGTCCCCCAGCGCGGCCTTACCTGCTCTAAGAGCTTCGACGAATTTTCCGATGTTCACCCTCACAACATTCCACACGCAGGGGGAACGTCGTATTGGTGCTCGCCGGCAAGTAGCGTCAAACACTTTGAACGCAATGTACTGATGATCACTTGCCGAGAAGTCTTCTAGGACTCGCCACCCGTCCACCGATGATGGCAGAGATTCCGACGCAAAAGTGATGTCAGGAATGCTTCCTTCACAACCTGGGCGCCGAAACGTTGGCGTGGATCTGGTGTTTAAAACTACGAGCCCGGTTCTCGCCGCCATTTCCAGAATCCGTTTCCCTCTGAAGTCTGACTGAGGCATGCCCCATTCAAGAGCCCTGGCATTAAAATCACCGCCAACCAGGATTCGTCCCTCCGTGGTCAAAACGGCGTCCTCCTGAGCATCAAGCTGGCGCCGAAAGTCCGGCATCGTCTCATTCGGCGTCAGGTAAACTCTAAAAAGCGTTATCCCTAAACACCGAATCCAGACAAACCCGTCCCCCCGGCCTTCGGCAAGAACACGAAGTCGAACGTTGTTCCGAACCCAGATGGCAGTGCTAGCAACTGGTGAGCGGTTCCACTCCGGTGCATGTTGATTTGCAAAATGCGGATCATGGCGTTCGCACCCTAGCTCTCTCCAATTCCGCCCTGAAGATCGGACACCGTCCCGAGCCCGCAGTGTGTGCGACGCTTTCACCAGATGCGCCACGATCCCTGTAGAGAACACAATTCTCGCTTTCCTTGCAAGTCTTCGCTTGATGACCCACTTGGTCGCATCTTCGGCAAGCTGTCCTCCTGTCCGGTCCCTTGCAAACTGTTGACGTGTGTCTATAGTCGAGACACCTGTAGCACTTGGTAGGGACTATCCGCATTCGTACCCTGCATACTACCCCGCTGTTAAGGAGTTTCTTCGCATATTGGTCGGGGACTTCCACCACGGCGAGCTTTTGGTCTCGAGCATTTACAGAGGTAATACCTACCCGGGCATTGGTTACCTCTGGATGTTCATGCTTTAGCGCCTCCTCTACTTCGACTTTTTCTATGAGGCAGTCAAGATCCCGTATTTCTAGAGAGCACATGGGTTCTAGGCTGGTCATGTGATATTAGGAGAGAGAAGTGGTGAATTTGTGATACAAGGGACGATTTTGCTTTATTTTACAGGAACATCTATTCTTATCTAAAACGCCTTCAAGATCTTTGAGTATCTTTCTCTTTTTCCTTTTTCAGCTCCCATATGTTCCTACAGCTATATCTCTTTGACATATTACTTCTAGCTGATCACTATCTCAGAGTTTGCATATTTCAAACGATTTAATTATACTTTCAAGTTTACACTTTAATATCTCATTAACAATCTTTCTTGGTACCCATTGATATCGTGAATGTAAATAATCAACCCACGACCCTCCTTCGATAATGATAATGAAGCGCGATTGCAATTCATTTCTGATTTGATATGTGGGCACAGAAATGACACTTCAGCGTCTATGTTTGATTCTGGAACACTGATATATGCACAATTAGTTGGTTTCAAGGTTCCTATGCTTCTCGCTACTTATTTACAACCTTTCGAGTTATTTTTGGAACGCCGTTCAGGAATTCGAGGCAAACATTCCATTCAAAGTGGTTTTTTGTAAGTAAACGCTGGAAACAGATGTGAGAGTATTGTAAACAGTGCTTCCACTGATTCATGCTGTTTCAGTAATATCGTTCACGGAAGCCGCTTTTGATATTCTAATTATTCTAACTTTATCAAAAAGATTTGATTCATTTAATCTGGTTAGTAGCTGGGTGTAAGTCATGGGGTTAGTATGCAAATATAAATTGGCATGACTTACTTCGTGCTTTCGACTTGATATTGTTCAATGTTCTCGTGATATTGGGTTTTTTCGCGTCTCCCTCGAATCCTTCGTTTATGACTGATTTCAGTAGGTAATTCATAGATCCCAGGGTGAAGTAGCAGATCGAGTTTCCAGCATGCTGCCGACCTTCATTGTTCTGAAATATCATGGCATTTGTGGTCCAATTGAAGAAGTTCAATATATCCTTGACTGCATAGCCAATTTGGGTTGGCCCACCTATCATTCGAAGCAACGTTGAATAGCTGGCCTTCGCATCAAATGCCGATGTGCGGCCTGCAGTAGTTAAAATAGGAATCTCCCACACCCCGGCATATCGAGCAACCGGGGCCAGGACATATTCACAGCACAATCCGAAAATAGCGTTCAATTTCCGCTCATTATATATTTCGAAGAGCCCGATCGGTCCATAGACGGACGAACAGAAAGTGTCCCGAAATACCAGAGTTATATCGAACTCATTTGAAAGGTAGTCAGGATGTTGGATCTTTCGAAGAGCCAGTTCAAGGACTGGAAGAACCTTCTGGTAGATGCAGTCACTCATCAATTCCTCTTGACTTTCGGAGGGGAGAAGCACAGCAAACACAAGGTTACGTCGTGGGGATGATTCGATCATATTTTCGAGGTGTCTGCTGGCATTGGTATCTCCCCTTCCAGTGTAAACTGTCACAACTTCAGAGCTATTGTAGCCGAAATGCAGGACTATCTCTGTTGCGCGACTCTTGTACATTCGCGTACTTTCGCCGATCACAGTCACAAGGAAGCAACTTAAAAGTAGATTTAGCACTAAACTAGCACCAGACATCTCTAGGGGATGATGTTTTCTATCTATGTACACTGGATGCTATTGAATTATTGTGAGGGTTGGTGATTCCGGATTGGCATTATTGCCTCAGCAATTGGGATCACTATTGCTAGTCGAGTTTGTCGCATGGGCGCTCAGTGGTTGGTGTAGATGATAGTCAGCATAGGCCTCGTCATGTTGGTGCTGTCGATTGTCCTTTTGTTGCAGTCCAATGGTAAGAATACCACCTGATGGAGTTTTTGGGTTTACTGGTGAGTTCCTTCATGCAGTTGATCTCGTGTCTGGATTAAAATTAATACGACAATTGTTAGATTGGATGTTGTTCGATAAAAGAAGCTCTCCTAGTTAGAACGTTAGCAAAAACTTACTATTTTCGGTAAACATTCATAAGTCGGTAATTATAATAGTTTAGCTTAAAACTGTTAGGGTTGATAAACTTATCCCTTGGTCTAACAAGTCAAAAGAAAGTCCTCCTGGACAGCATAATAAATAACTAAAGTAAAAAAAACTTCTTCTGTTTCTTTATCCTTTGTCCCCTTTAGGAAGGGAGTGGGCTCAACGGACAAAAAAAAAACAATGAGGAAAAAAAGGCTTTTCATGAATGGTTTGAATGAAAAAAGATGTTCACAGTTATAACAAGTCGGGAAACCGGAAGCTGGACGCTTCAGGTAAGAAAGGTTTTGTGTATTTCTTAGTACGTAGCACGTAATATATCCATATATTATGTGGAAGTATCCACTTTCGGGTGATATTGACATTCATAGTCTTCAATTTTCAAAGAAGCAACAAATTTGAGGTATTATAACTTTGTTAGTAATAGTGCGATTTCCACCAAACTTGGTAAGATCATGCTCTATATTATAGCCTATATCACTGCATGGTACTAGAATGAACTTAAGGGGAGTTTCTAACCAATTACAAAAAATTGTAGTAATATACTATTATCAACTTTATTTAAACAGATATCGGCATGGAAGGTATTTCGGAGCCCAGGCACCATATAGTGGCAGTCTCCTCATTTTTTTCAGATTTTTCAGTTTGGTAGTTACTGAGAATGGCCCCCTTAAAGAAGTGATCACTTTCAACCCCCGGCGCTCCCCACCCTTCCAACGAATTTCAAAACTAAGATCGGCTTTGACAAGTACTAATCAAGGCCATATGCCTATATTTGATGAAAAAAAAATTTACACCCCCCCTTTTGCATGTATGGGGACCCCCCCCCCCTTAAATTCGACGTAAAAGGATGTAATTCACTGTATGCGTGAGCGTTCACAGTTCCCACCTTTCTACCAAATTTGGTGTCAATCGCTATAACCGTCTCCGAGAAAAATGCGTGTGACGGACAGGCAGACAGACAGACAGACAGACAGTAAACCGATTTTAATAATTTTAATTTTTTTTAATAATTTGTGTTTACACAAAACCTTAAAAATTGATATCTAAAGAGCAGATCTCTTTCTCAAGGATTCTGGAACAAGAGGGAAAGTATAAGGAGTAGGGCCACCAATTTCGAGAATAGGAATAATAAGGGAGGGGTACAACTCTTCAATTCTCCGAAGAAGGGAAATATCTGGAAATCACTCTAGATAAAAAGCTTCTTTGGAGCAAACATATAGAGGTATAGTTAGTTCGCAGCTTTGCCTTGACTTGGGGACTCAGGCCTCATGGGGTAATGTGGATATACTTTGCTATCGATGCTCGCCGATGGTCGTAGTAGATTAAGGTGAGAAAGGAGATTTTGTAAACTAGCCGCACTTTACTCCCCTCGGACACCACCTTGTCGTGGTGGGGGGGCTTGTGGGATAAGAGTGTTCAAAAACACATGAAAATGGAAACAAAGGATTGTAACTCTCCAAGTGGTAAGAAGTCACAGACTTCGAATCCACCCGCGACTCTAAGGAATCAGGTCGTGGCTGAGACACAGATTTTGGAGGCCTCATCTAATTCATGTTCCCCCACGGAGAAAACAGTGGAAAACTTACACCCGGTGTCTACGACGGTAATTTTTGTCCACGAATCTTGTTCATTACAACCTTATAAGCGGCGCCCTATAGGTTCTTATTTGCACAACTGCTTTTAGCAATGTCGTTTACTTTCCCGTATAGCCTTCTTAAGGCTACTTTGAAGATCGCGGAATTCTTCCTCCGACTGCCAATATTCTGGCTTCCCTCATACCTCTTCGCAAAGCCTCCTCGCTCGCAGACACGATGCTCTCAAGAGCGAGGTTACACTAGTAGTTTCGTTTTCTAATGTAGTGGAACTTCTGTTGCATGCCTCAGTTACTCGCTGACATAGCTGGCTCAGTTTTGTTAGCGCCGTTCCGTCCGGGTCGTGACCTTTTTCTAAAGCCGCAAATAATGTCCCTTTCTCGAAAACTAGCCAGGTATCCTGATTCTTCCACTTCTGTTGCGCATTCAACTGTTGCCTCCTCTGTTTCTGATATCGAAAAAGATGGCCTGGTGGTCATTGCGGGTGTAGTGTTCACCAGACCATCACCTTCGCCCAGGATGTACTGATGTAAGTAAGCTCGACGATCTAGTCTAGTTGTCTGGCTCGGAAGGCGGGTGCGCAAAGGTTTCAAGCAGGATTTGGCCTTTGGTGTTCATCACTCGGCTTCCCCCGTCTAAGGCCCACGCGTTAAAATCGCCGACCATTTCGGTAAAGTTCGTAGATTACCATCATGTCCACATTTGACTCTAGATTGGTTTGGGAGGGCAAACCACCATGTGCAGCGTGCCATTCATTGACTTGCCTTTCTCCTTCGCACAACATTGATCGTGGATCTCCAGTGCAGTCTTTGAAATTATGGTCGTTTTCTTTATACTTCCTGCACCTTTTCTAGCTACCATGCACGCTAGTACATGCCGCTGGAAAGTGGCCGAAATCGAGACATCTAAAGCATCTCTTGAAAGATACTTGCCTCCCAAGTCGGCACACGACCTAGCCTATTCTTACCTTGCCCACAGTAGTCAGTTTAATCCCTGATTCCTGCCAAGCTAATAACAGCGGTCTGTGCACCTCTATATGCCTTCTTCACCCTTTTGATGGCACTTTCTTCTATTTCGTTAAGGTTGAATCATTCCCTTATCGCAGCACAAATATCCTCTTGTGATGTGACCTCGTCTAGGTCTTTGCACTCGATTACTATTTGTTGCTTTCGAGATTTCACCTCTGCTTGCTCCCCTAGCACATTTTCCACCCGACCGCGAAAAGTATCCACTGTCTTCTCGCTAGATTTGTTTAAATCCAGCATTAGATCCCCCTTTTGCGTACGCCTGATACGGCTCACACTTCACAATACCACCCAGGTCTGTCAGTTCCTGATCGGCTTTGAATTTCCGAAGGATAACGGCGCAGGATATATCTCCTTTCATGGAAATAATGATTATTTCCGGACAAATCTTCATTTTATTCTTGTGCCGCTTTTTGCCGCCCACCTTTGTCCATTCTTCGGGTTTACCAGATGAGGGTTATTCCCGTCACCAACCTTTGTCCATTATTCGGGTTTACGAGCTGTAGGCTCTTTCCCTTTTGCCAAAGTTGGAGCCGTGATCGAAAAACTACCTGAAACTTTTACCGGCTCAGCTTTCTTTTGCGATGAAGCTTTTTTCTTCTTGGTCGCTTGTTGGACATCAAGGGATCAAGTTATTCCATCCCTACTCCGTTTGCCGGCGTTCCGCCCTATCTTATGTTGAGATGGCGCCACCTGCGTCTTTCGTGTGACTTTGCCGCTTCGGTCACGCTGCTCCCAGGGCAGAGGTGAGGCGGCGTCTGACGGTTTGCCTCTGGCTTGGTAAGAAACCGTAAAGCCGTTTTCGCCTAACATTTTTATCATTTTTAAATTATTAGTTTTTTTACATTTCTAAGTTATCATTTTAAGTTTATTATTTAAATTAATTTATTCTTTTCAACTTTATCATTCACTAGCGGAACCCGGCAGACGTTGTTCTGTTTAAATATATTTGTAAAAACTACGGATGCGTTTCCATATATATAGACTATCTATATTCTTTATCGCAATCCCCCGTTTTTGAATTGCCCCCCTCCCCCCATTCGGAGATGGTTGTAGGGATTGACATGAAATTTGGCGAAAAGATGGGAACTGTGAACGCTCACGCATATAGTGAGTTACATCATTCTAGGTCAAATTTAAGAGGGGGTCTCCATACATGCAAAAGAGGGGGGTAAATTTTTTTTTTCGCCAAATATAGTCATGTGGGGTGTCAAATGAAAGGTCTCGATCAGTACTTCCGAAGCCGGTCTTAATTTTGACATCATCGACATTATTGGAAAGGTGGGGAGTGCGGGGGGTTGAAAGTGATTATTTCTTTAACGGAACCATTCTCAGGCTGCCACTATATGCCTAGGCTCCGAAATATCCTCCATACCGATATCTGCTCAAATGAAGATAATAATAGTACATTACTATAATTTTCAGTAATTGGGTGCAGAACCCCCTTAAATTCATCGTTGCAGCAATGTACGCTAATGATATAGAGCATAATTCTGCCAAGTTTGGTGAAAATCGCACTATTACTAACAAAGTTATAATAGGCCAAAGTTGTCACTTCTTTGCAAATTCAAGACCTTCAGTGTCAATATCACTTGAAAGTAGATATTCTCATATAATAGATGCATATATTGGTGCTACGTACTAATGGAACAAATGCGCACTCAAATGTCTTTCTAAAAGAAATACAGAAAACCTTTAATACCTGAAGGGTCCAGGTTCCGATTTCCTGACTCGCTTAGTTTCAATTTCCAATTTCAGTTCACGTGTTAATCTTTTGCTAGATGCAGGGGAATTCCCGTATTTGGTTGAGTTTCAGGATCCAGTGCGGACCCATGCATCGGTTAGAGGACATGTGAAGTTTTGTTTAATGATAAGTGAAGGATCGAAGTATTCAAAGAGCAAAGAACAAGCGTGTGTCGAACGAACACTTCGATACGGCTTCAATATTTGCAGGTGGCCCTTCAGGGTCTAATTCGCCAATTTTGTTTTCTTTTTAGATTTTGGAACAGTCCTTCCCTCGTTGGCGTCTGTGGCCACTCAGGCTGGTCTTTTGACCATCGACAAATCACATTATGTCATTACAAACATTAAAAAAGGAGGCAATCGCTAAGATTCCAAAGAAGAGCACGCATTTTGATTGTAATAATTGGAGTATCTGCAAAGATAAAAGCTTAAATAATCCAGGAACGCATCAAAAACTTCTCGAAAACTTAGTCGCCAGGGAATAGGTTGGTTTCCGCTGCGGATCCCCATGACCATTTTGGAACATTGCGCGATGTTTAGATCTTCGCTTCCCCACTTCATCGATTTCGAGAAGGCGTTTGACAGTGTGAACAAGGAGTTTATCTGGAGTCCTCTACGCAGGATGAGTATTCCAAAGAAACTAAAAGGTATTATCAGAGCGATAAATGATGGCAAACAGGGTCACGTGCTAATTCGAGGTAAAATCTCGGAGGAATTTGAGATTGATCGCGGACTTATTGAAGGTTGCATCTTGAAACCAATATTATTTCTTGTTGTGGAGGAATTCAATAGACTTTGACATCTTTCCTCGAACTCCTCGACTACGCTGATGACAACTGTTTGCGCTCTGACCGGATCATGCACCTCGACCAAATGGCTCTGGATTTGGAAAGAAAGGCAAGTTGGACTAAAGAAAATACTAACAAAACTAAGTTTCTCACTCTGACGGGTCATTGCACTCTTCCAATCTGCATTAATGGGCAGAACTTCGAAGGCGTCGATCAATTTGTATATCTAGGAAACGACGTAACAGTGGATAGGTAACACATTAAGAAGGGGCGGCAGTTGCATTGCTGGATATGCCATGCAGTGGAACCCACTCTCCTAAGATACGCGCTTGTGGTCTTCCCAAGAACACTTAGCGTAAAACAGTGGAAAAAGAGGTGCATTTCGGGTAACCACGCGCGCTACGCGTGTGCTTTAGGTGTTATACTCCATCAAAGAATGAATGGCCACCGTATAAATAAGCGTTTTCTTGTATGCAGCGTATTTCCTTTTTAAGGTTTTATGCGAAAAATGGCGCGTAGGATATCAAGTGAAAGGGCTCATTGAGTTCTTTCCGAAGCTGATTCTATTTTTGATGTTGAGTGAAACATAGGGGAGTGAGCATTCTAAATGTGTGCAGCAAAAAGTAGAATGGGTCGCATTCTCAGAACGTATCCAACTGAAAAATTTGGAAGAAATGTTAATGACGCATTTATGTCAAATCTAGACCTCTAAATAATAACAGTTGCACCATCTTTTCATCGACTTTAAAGCCGCCTATGATAGCATAGCCAGGGTAAAACTGAACACGGCCATGAGAGAATTCGGTATCCCGACGAAATCGATAAGACTGACTAGGCTGACCCTGACCAATGTGCGAGGCCAGATAAAAGCAGCAGGATCACTCTCAACACCATTCGACATCAACAACGGTCTACGACAAGGGGATGCCCTATCATACGTCCTCTTTAACCTGGCCCTCGAGAAAGTGATCCGTGATGCTGAGGTAAATGCAAGAGGTACAATCCTCTTTAAGTCCACCCAACTACTGGCCTATGCTGACGATATCGACATCATGGGAAGAACCACCCGAGACGTACAAACTGCCTTCATCCAGATCGAGCAGGCGACGATTGGCGCGAGATCTTAGGTTGCATATCAACGAAGGCAAGGTTCGTTAAAGAAATCATCACTTTTCACTCTTTCCACTCCCGCCTTTCTAACAATGTCAAAACTAACGGCTTGGAAAAGTACTAATCGAGACCTTTCATTTGATATCCAACATGACTATATTGGATGAAAATTTTGCAAGCAAAAGCGAATCAAGAAAAGTGCAGTATTGGGTTGGACATCCAAAAAAGTTGATAAAGAAATGTTCGAGGAAATACTTCTGCCGGAAGCGATGTCGGTCTAAAATGCACGAGAAAAGGTGGCGCAGGTTCTTGACAAGATACAAAAATCGTGTGACGCTTCCATGCGGTACTCAAGAAACGAATGCCTAACTTCCAGTGGAATGCCGAAATCGAAGAACTTCGTAAAGTTTGCTTTAAAAGCAGAAGACACAGCCAACGTAGCAGAAATCGACCTGAGTCTCAAGAGTTGCACAACCGATATAAGAAGGCGAGGAAAGAATTGCAAGCAGCCATCTCTAAAAGTAAAATTGAACACTTCAAGAGGTTATGCAAGGAAGCGGACTTCGACCCATGGGGAGGTGCATACAACGCAGTTATGGCATCAATCAAGAACAATCGCTCACCGCCGTTCACCAACCCTGATTTGCTGCGGGATATCATTAGCACTCTCTTCCCACAAGTTTCAAGTAAATCGAACCTACCCACTGTCTAGATAGATCCCGGTGAAATTCCCGAGGTAACCACTCAATAAGTCCTGGGAACTGTGAAAAAGTTTGCGAAAATAAAGCCCCAGGTTTAGACGGCATTCCGAATAAAGCACTGACAGTGGCCATTGAAACAGTTCCAAGGTGGTTCGCTGAAACATTTACGACGTGCCTGATAGATGAGATTTTCCCGGAAGAGTGGAGGAAACAGAAGCTTGTGGTAATCCCGAAACCAAATAAACTTTTGGGTGATTCTTCGCCTTATAGACCTATGTGCCTGCTAAACGGCATCGGTAAACTTTTCAAACTTTTTCTTCAATAGGCTTGTACCAATCACAGAAAAGGAGGGTGGTTTCTCAGACAGGCAGTTCGGATTCCGAAAGGCAAGATCTACTGTGGATGCGATCAGCATGGTGACGGAAATTGCGGAAAAAGTAATGAAGGTCAATAAATCTTGCGCGGTAGTTACTCTCCACGTGAAGAATGCCTTTAATAAGGCAAAATCGATCAAAATAATTGCGGCTTTAGCCAAATTGGGCACTCCTAAATACCTTGTGCACATAGTCATGGAGCTTCTCCGGGAGAGGATATTGTGTTACGATTCGGACGCAACGACCTGCGGGGTTCCACAAGGATCAGTCCTCGGTCCTCTCTTGTGGATAATAATCTATGACGGAATTTTAAAGTTCTCTCAGACGATATCGGAGTGACTATCGTGGCACAACATATTGATGAGATCGAGTTACTCACAAATGAGGCAATTTTTGAAATCAGGTCTTGGCTAGAGGAAGCTGGTCTGACACTCGCGGAGCATAAAACCCAGGTAATTTTGATTACTAAGCAAAGGAAGCAAACGTCGATAAAGATCAGGATTGGTGAACACATCCTACAGTCGAAGTCAACGCTTAAATACCTAGTCATGGTTGACCAAAGACTGAAATACAAGTCCCATTTCGAAAATTTAGCAACCAAAGCTTCCGGAGTTGTTGGCAAGAATGTTACCAAATATAGGTGGTCCTAGGGAAAGCCATCCGCTCCTGATCTTGAGAGTTGTCAGTTCCATCTTGCTTTATGCAGCTCCAGTCTGGGCACCGTTTTTGAAGTTGGAAGCAAATAGGAGAAAAATCGCAGCCCCATACCGATTGAGTGCATGGCGAACGTAGTGCGCTTACCATACAACATCAGACGAAGCAACTTGTGTGATAGCAGGCATGATCCTCATCGACATCCAACGAGGGTCGACGCCTCTATGACCCATCATATGCAATCGGCGAGTCCTACACCTATCGTCGGAAATTAGCACGAAGTGAATCTATTTTGGAATGGCAAAAAAGATGGGATGATTCACTTAAAGGACGCTGGACACACAGGATTATTCCAGATATCTCTAAATGGATGAAACGAAGGCACGGTGAGGTTAGTTACCACCTAACACAATTCCTAAGCGGACACGGAGGGTATCGTGCATACCTTTATCGGTTCGGGCGTGACGACTCCCCGTATTCCCCGACATGCGTGATGATTCCGGAGGATGCGGAGCATATTGCTTTTAACTGCCCACGATTCGGCGCACACAGAGGGGAGGTGGAAATTGGCCCCGGGGCATGGTTGACACTCGAGAATATCGTGGACCACATGCTAGCCTCTGAAACATCTTGCAAACAAAAACTTAAAAATGTAGTCAAACTCTTGAATTTCTCATCCGATTCCCGCTGGGGGTTACAATCAATATAAGCCCTTAAACTTTACAGAGGAATCATTTGCCAAATTAACGAAAGCGTCGCATACAAAATCGTTAAAAAGGCCTAGTTTTGGCGCAAAAAGTGGGGTTACCCCTTAAAGAAGACATACTCTGCTGTACTTTTTTAAAGAGAAGAATGTTTGACAAATGGCTACGAGCGTTTTGGGTTAGAGACTTAATAACCTTCTTTGGTCCAGATCCAGTATTTGGGGTTAGGCCATTAGGTCTAAAGTAAAGTTGCAAACGTTGCCGAATCGAGAAATTTGAATTTTGTTAGCAGATGAAAATCTTTGTGAAAGAATCTAGGACTTTCCCTTAAGGAGGGAGACATGAAAGCCTAATAGGTCTTTAACAGGAGGACGCTGACCCTTAAAAAATCAGGGTCTCGGTCGCGGTTATACCTATTACTCCCAGAAATATTGTTACAATTTTAAATACTAACAATTTTATAGCTGTCAGATTTTGACAGTTAGGCTAATGCCCGTCAGGGCTAGTAATTCGCTTTTTCGGTTTATTTAAAAATTCAATGTCTCGCATAATCAATCAAGACTTAGGGCTAACAGCTTACTAAAGACGTATGGAAAATTTACTGCCAGAGGGCGGTAAAATGCAAAAGGGTATGCAGGCGACAAGCATCAAACGATCCCCATTTTCAAAAAGTATCAAACGATGCCCCTTTTCTAACAAAAAAAAAATTCACCGTAGAGGAGTCATTTAATAACCAGAATGACAGAGTTTATGCGCCATCGTCAAAAGAAGCTTTCAAACTAGTACCGAGAGTTCAACGAAGTCACCAACCTGCCTCAGTGATGGTTTGTGTCGTAAACATCCATTTCCGCGAAAAAGGGTGAATACATCGGTGACAGTGTACCAAGCAGATATTTTTGAAATCATTGTTAAATTGTAGTGGCCGCGGCTCCGTGACGGGAGCGTTATTCGTCTTGCATTCTATAGTGTGCAATTGCCTTAAATTTCGCCAAATATTGCACATTATTGAATGAATTGATTGTGACAGAGGGGAATGATCAGGCGCATCCGTCAACGCTGTTGTGCATGTTGCTGGCTGAGCTCGAGAAATTCAAGGCCAAATTTAGCGGAACCGGCTGATCAAGAGACGGCTGATGGGCAAAGGGGACCATTTTTGGATTAGACTTCGGACGTGTTGGAAGCAAGTTGACAGTTCTGTTTTTTTGTGCCACAAACTTAGGAGAAGGATTTTGACTGCGGTGGATCTAAATCGCGAGATATTATTTTGGGGTTGTAAATATCTCGTATCTCTTTTAGATAACTTCACGAAGAGGTGAAAAATTGGTGGAATTAGTTGAACATTGTCCGGACGGATTGGAATCGCAAAATTGCTGTTAAAGCAGATTTTATATCGGTTCGCCAAGGAGCAGTTAGGTCATCATCCTCTGTGAAGTTAAGCCTCACGGATTTCTAGGGGTGTAACAATAGAAAGGAGAACATGAGTTTTTCGCAACGAATTCACATCGATCGGACGATTGCTTTTGGTTTCCTGCGATTTTCCTTTTTCAATCAAGAAAATTTTATTAAAAGAGATTGTAGCTCGGAGGACTTTTGAATAGTTATTTGTTTAGAGCAGTTTTCTCTGATTTTTGATGGATTTTATAGCCTGAAAACTTTCAGAGAGCGTTGTGGAAAACAAAGCTTTTGTCTTTGTCGAGTGGAAAATTTGAATCGCAAAAAAGGCCATTTACAGTGTTGAGTTTCTTTCCTGTGTCAGTTTCGCTTGAAATAGTGTGACATCGAGGGTAGTGACTTGGGGAAATTATTCGGTATGCTAGTTTCGACTCCAAGCGTTTTTTTGCCAAGGAAGGAAGGGAACCTTTTTTTTTTTTTTTTTTTTAACACATTCAATTTATTTTGTTTGATTTTGTTACAGGTAGTTTATGACTAAAATTAATACTAGACTTATCTCTAACAGCTTAACTTTACCTAGAAATTAACATTTTGCTTAATACTAGACTTAATTTACGGTGGTATTAATTTATCCTATGGCTAATGCTATAGAGTGTCCGGATAGCTGAGTGGTTAGAGCGCAAGGCTGTCGTACGGATGGTCGCGGTTCAAATCTCACTGGTGGCAGTAGAATTTGTATCGTGATTTGACGTCGGACACCAGTCGACTCAGCTGTGAATGAGTACCTGAGTCAAATCAGGGTAATAATCTCGGGCGAGCGCAATGCTGACCACATTGCCTCCTAGTGTACCGTTACGGTCTTGAATGAAGTGCTCTAACACACTTCAACGCCCTGATCCAACATGGATTGTTGCGCCAACGATTATTATTATTATAATGCTATAGAGGGGAAAGTCAGGAAAAACCCCTCTTATGTTGTTGTTTGTTCGTTGGATAATTGTGTTGCATGAATGGATGGAGGAAGGATACATATAGGGGAAGGTGGTGTTATTGGGCGGTGGAGTAGACGAGGCCAGGGCGATGTCGATCATATGGGCCGTTGAATATGATCATCTTCCCGCCGCGATAACTGCTGTTTTGGGAGGAAAGGGTTAGGAGGTCTGAAGGGAGGGGAGAGAGGAAGGGAACCTTAGGGACCGGGACTCATTGAAAATCTGAGGCAGAGGAAACAATGATTGAGACTGTGATCCGTCATGCATTTCCCCCCTCGATCGATTTTCATTTTCTAGTTTTATCTCGTTGAGTTCGTTGAGTTATATTTAGATCCTATGCGGGCCCACGCATTGATATACACACTGTGATTTTGTAAAAATGATACATGAGGGATCGAAGCGTTCAATGGACGTCCCCAAATTCGCCGTCATTTAGCCAATTTCTTTTAGGTTTTGAGATAGCTCTTTCCTCTAGGTCGTCTTCGGCCACTCAGCAAGGTTGTTTAATCATCCTAATCAATTTTGAAAAATCAACAGTGGGTGCTTCAATAGGAGCCTGCGCCGGCCAGGCCTGACGGGAGGATGTAAGAAAAAAGGAGTTGAAGAAGGATAAAAAGCAACGGCAGATGGTCCGAGCTGCCGTTTTGAAAGGCAAAGATCCAGGACAGATTCTCGAAGAAATGGAGAAAATTGATGAAATGGGTGAGCGCCGCACCTGTGGGCACAATATAAAAGTTGAACAAAAACTGATATTTCCCTCCAATTTCCCGAATATAATAGCTCCAACCATCACCCTATAATGAAAAAGTTCTAAGAGAGAAACGGAAGAAGTTTAAGGAAACATTTGATCGTGTGATGCGGCTTTATGTGAGCATCGAGATTAACCTCTACTTCCTGCTTTGTGGAACTGTTTTGTTTCTTTAAATCAGAAACTATTGACTTGCTTTCCCCTTTGGGCAGGAATGAAGCGGAAGGAGAATGAATGCGAGAGACGAAGACTCAAGAAGCAGCAATACTATGAGAGCGTGAAGTACGCGCAAACAGTTCAAGTAGATGAGATTCCGTTGCCCCAATTACTTACCGGGCGGGGATCACAGTTTCCAATCCCTGGGAGAATTCCTATACCAGCCGCATTGCCTGTTCCGCCGTTTATTCCAGGACAGCCGCCTGGAATTCTCAAGAAACTGACGGAAAACAGTCAGTGGTAAGCAGAAACCAGAAGCTGGGAGATTGATTTTTCAAGTATTGTTTGTTTGTTTCTTGGAATTTGCGGACCTCGCAGTTTCTAGGTGATTTTCCCGCGAGGCCGGTTGGGAGGCGTCCCTCCTAGAGGCCCCCAGGACATGCAGATGGACGAAGTTAGAGTAAATCTCTTCGCCCGAAACCGATTCAATCAACATGAATCCCCAAAAAGTAAACTTGTTAAAAAAGAACGTAGATCCATCAGGGACAGATCTATCTCCCCAAACCACAAACTATGAAAATTCAACCCTCCACACTGGCCGAGAAGCAAGAATACCCCATACTTAAAAACAATTTTCACAAGGTAATAGTACACCCGAAATCACCCTCTACGACCTAGATAACCCCAGGAAAAGCTTCCCTGTTCTAGTTGATAGAATCGCCCTGGAAGATAATAGAAAGTAGAGCCTTGACGGCTTAAAGTTAGTTAGTCAGGCTTAGTATACCTTGTCACCCCAGTCCCCGTTTTCTGAATAATTTTCAACCCGGGCTCGGATTTTCTTTCTACGGCTCTGACGCCGGCGTTCAACTCAAACTTGGCTTAAAAGTAACGTCGACAGTGTTATTTCTGCAGATAATCGGCCTTCTGACAGTCCAGATCTTAATCCAGTGAACTACAAACCATGATCAGTTTAAGAGGGCAAAAAACCCCAAGTATCGACTTGTTTAAGAAAGCATTATAACGAGAAGTAGAAAATTTTCCTTCGGGCATAGTTTGTACCGCGATAGGTGACTGATCCAATTGTCTCAAAGCTACGGATATTTTTTGAGGCCTAGATTTCATAGAGATGCACCACTGTGATTTTTTTTTCAGATTTTTCGGTTGGGTGGGTTCTGAGAACGAGACCTATTACACTTTTTGGAGGTCATATTTTGAGCCCTCACTCCCCTATGTTTCATCCAATATCAAATACGGCCAGTTTTGAAAAGTACATTTTTTGAAAAACTATTTTGCACCTTCCATCACATGTACGAGGACCCCCCCTTAAACTTAATACAAAATGGCGTCACTTGTTGTATGTAAACGGAACAGCAGATCACACACTCTTACCAATTTTCGTGACAATCGGTCTTGCCGTTTCCGAATAAATCGGGTACGGTAGACAAACAAACAGACAGATTTGGATCTGAAGAAGGAGGTGTTTAAGCGAAGTACGACCTTACCGAGAACACCAGTAACAGGACCAAATAAAGATGAACCGAAGGCAGATCGTTGGACGACAAAACCGCGATAACACCCACCGCATATGTTCAAGATGCGCGACAGTAGGAGGTGCTCCAGGAACAAGAAAGGGTTCTATTCAAAAGAAGCTCGTCAACTTTGAGATCTCCACCATTGCCAAAGACGATGAAGGAAGTACAGGCAAGGTCAAAAACGTCAAAAGTGAAGGAGCTTATAAAAGGAGTAACCCTGTCCGAGCTTATAGGGAGCAGAATCCCGATCCGGAGGAATTACCCTTCACCAAGCTTGGGGCAAAAATAGTTGAGCTGTCCGAGTTTATCAAGGAAAAAACAGAAGCGGTCCTCATCACTAAGCACTGGAAGAGAAATTACGCCTTTATTAGAATCGGGAATCATATCATCACTTTCAAGCCGGCCATCAAATACTTGGGGGTGGTGTGGACAGCAAGCTCAGCTATAAGCAACACGTACAGTATGTTCGCGATCATGGTTACGTCATGGTTACGAATGGCCAAGCTGGACCTGGCGGACGAAAAGACGGAGGCGGTCCTCATTACCAACCGTAGGAAGAACAACACGGTTACCATTCAGGTTGGTAATCGTGAGGTCGTCTCAAAATCGGTTGTCAAATACCTGGGGGTGATGATCGATGCCAAGCTGAGTTTCAAGGGGCACTTGGATTATGCGCGAGAGAAGGCAGAAAATGTCAGCTCATCCCTTGCAAGGATGATGCCTAACGTGGGAGGGCCGAAGTATAGTCGCTAAGGGTGTGCAGTGCATTTAGGACGGCGTCGACGGAGGCAGTGTGTGTCATCGCAGGAATGATCCCTATAGATCTTCTAGCGGGCGAGGCATACTGGCTCTACGAAAAACGGAAGGCAAATCCAGCCGAGGTGAATGCGGATTTCCGAAAAGCCATCAGGAGAGAGTTGTGTGGCAAGTGGCAACAACGATGGGATAACTCCGACAAGGGCTGGTGGACCCATATATTGATCCCGTGTATCGAGAAATGGGTCAACCGAAAGCACGGAGAATTGAATTACCACTTGACACAGTTCCTTACGGGACACGGTGGCTATAGGAAGTACTTGCATCGCTTTGAGTTGCACTAGTCTCCCAACTGTCCTGAATGCGGTGCTACACCCGAGGACCCGGAGCACGTTATGTTCTATTGTCCCAGATTTCTGCAGCAGAAAAGGAGGTTGAACAGCATCTTAGGGGCGGACATCGAGCCCTCGAACCTGGTGGAAGAGATGCTGAAGTCGGAGGAAAACTGGATGGCGGTAAATGAGGCAGTAGCCGTGGTGCAGACAAAACTCCTGGAGTTGGATCGAGCTCGGAAGGCAGCGCGACGGAGACGTGACATGGACGAGCTGTTATAGCGAACCAGAGCCTCCCCCGCGAAGTAATACTTCACGGTGGTCCCGCGGGGAGGGGCGGAAGAGTGGGGTGGTTTTAGTGGGTGCGAATCCCACACACTGCTGCAACCTGGCGCAGCAGCGTCTTTCTAAGATTTCCACCTCCATCCATAAAAAAAAAAGTATGTTCGCGATAAATCATCCACTGCTAGTATGGCCCTGGCGAGGATGATGCCGAACGTGGGAGGGCCACGGCATACCTCTAGGTTGCTTATAGCCAGGGTGGTGACCTCAATCATGCTCTATGCGACTCCAGTTTGGAGCGAGGCGTTGCAGAGGTCAGTTAACACCAACAAACTGAGTGCAGTCTACCGGAGAATAGCCCTGATGGTATGCTTTGCCTTCAGGACTGTCTCAGATGATGCACAATTCGTCATCTCTGGAATGATGCCGATTGACATCTTGGCAGATAAGATGACGAACATATACAATGCGAAGCCAATCTCTCCCTTATCGCAGACGAAGAACGCTGAGGATAATGGTCTTAGTAAAAGACCTGAGTGCTTGGGGCTACGGTTCCCCCCCTCAAACTAACCTAACCTAAGTTGGACATACCTTGTAATGTGCAACCTAATTTGCAAGGGTTCGGTTCCGCAAGAAAGTGACACAAACAAGTGTATTTCTTTTTTAGCTGTTCGGATTTAGTGAGAAGTACGGATCAAACACTATCCTAAATTTTCTCCGGTGACCTCAAGGGCGCGCGGCAGGGATGGTCTAAAAGCTTTGTAAACTTTTCAAGGGTAGAGCGTAACCCCATAAAGGACAATATCGGCTCACAGAACTCCATTATTCATTGAAAGCGGCAGGGTATGTTAGTGCTGATATCTGTGGGGTTGATACTGTATTGCTTCTGTCCACGACTATAAAGAAAACCCCTTGAGGATATTGTAGAGATTCAGAGCTATTCAACCTAGTTTTTTCCTTAAGGAATCCGTTTGAAATGTACATGGAATATCATTCGAAATTAGATTCGATTTCAGTTGAGATTCATTCGTTAGACTTCTCTGTTCCTCCTGGGAAATTAGTTGCAGTTTCAATGCAATACGAGAGTTTTCAGGAATAGAAAGTCCAAGTACTAACTCAATCGCAATGGAAATACGAGAAAACATCTCCCCAAGGCCGAAATGTATTATTTCCATGGTGTCTTCAAATGCATTTCCTGTCGATTCCTCTATACAAACGGAAGGATCTATGGCTTCCCGTTGCTATAACCTGGTGTCCTGGCCCCCATGGACGCATATTCATCATTATCGTTGCAGATACAGTAGACGACCGTAAATCACTACAATATTCCTAGTTTTTGATGTGGAATCGACCTCAGAAGTAATGAATCTCGACTTGTGTAAATATTTATGGCTTTTTAGATTGCACCGTGAGTCGTTAATCTTTCTTAATTGCAGTGAACTCTTTTATAGTTGTAGGCGTGATTTTCCGGAGGTACACTCATGCGGCTTCTTTTCTTACGCAAATTATTTAACTTGTTAGATTTCTAAGTAGAAGAGGATTTTTGAGAAAGAACAGAAAAGTCATTTATAATCATGTCGAACACGTTTGTTTGTGCAAAAGCTTTTAAGGCAAATAAACGCTGAATAATTAGACATTGTTTGGTTGGTTGGGTATTATGAGGTCATTTACATTTGCTGTTTGTGAATAAATTCCCGAAACTCGCTTGAAGACCGAAAAAAGTAGACAATAAAGATTCGCCACTGCTGGGTTTCGAGAACGTTCGGTGTTAAACAATCGAAGCTCCCCCACTTTGCAGCGAGACACAGACGCAATACGCAAGTGAAAGCAGCAGCATCGGATGTTTTTTACACCCAGAGTAATAATAATAATAATACTATGCCACCACCACAGTGTCTCAGGGGTAGGTGAATCAAGTGCAGGAACTTTGCAGTCCTGCAGATTACCCACTGAGGAAACTATGCCAACACCTGACAGCTAGGGATAAAATGCACCATCAAAAATGAGAAGAAGAGGAAATCAGCGGGAGTCGTCTGACTTGGTGACTGGGTCGGGCTCTTGTAATGGACAGCACGGCGTCGAAACCGCTAGTCGTGGGGCGGTTCGACGTCTAGACGCCACGACGACCAGCTCCGCCTGTTGCAGCTGTTTCGCCACAATCCGTGGCGACCACTTTAGCAGGTTCGCGTTGGCAGCGGATGAAATGGACTGAAGAAATGAACCTTTTCATCATCCGCTTCTACTACAAAATAACGGCGGGGTGGGCACAACATCTTATCGCCCCTTGTCGCACCAGAGATTCGTCGAGCGTTTCCCGCAATTCGTGCACGTGACTGTGCAGCGAGTCGCAGATCAGTACCGCTTTATTACTCGCAGCGACACAATCGCTGCCACCATCAAGGAGCGTGTTCGACTTGAGGTCATCGGGGAAACTGGTGACCGAGAGTCGATGGGGGCAGAGACGGCAGCATCAACAACACGACGCCGCACTGCAGGTAACAGTTTCAGTACTCGCCGGAGCACTCTTCTCCACCGTTCAGCTGAGGTTTCCGCTGAGGTTCGGGACGAATTCCAAAGAGCGTGTATAGAATTCTTGGATATGGATCCTTTGCATAGACCAGGTATTCCCAGGCTCTATGCATCTCCAGCAACTCCGAGAATTCTATCTCAAATCAATGATGAGATTGCATCTCGGCTGTGTGCTGATATGTCGCTGCTGCAACTACAATCACTTGTGTATTGTGGTGCAGTTGCGGCTATCAGATTGCACGGTCAGAAGATTCGTTTTCGTGTTATTGGTTTGAGTGACCAAAGAGATCCACCATGGAAACTTTGGAACTTTGGAACGTCGGCGTCGTATTGGGGTGGACTTTTTATTGATACCTGACCAGAATGCTGAGTGGATTATCGTCGAAGGCACCCGCCATGCCCAATACGCCTGGCATGAATTTTGCGGATGTTACCGAAGAGGAAGTTCGCCGAGCCATAAACAGCTCGAAGAACTGGAGAGGCCCAGGTCTGGATCGGGGAGCAGATTTTCTGGGATAAGAAACTTACCAGCGTACACAATCGTTTGGCACACAGTATAAATAAGATAATGAGTCAGCTGGAGGAATTGCCATCCTTCCTCACTGCGGGGATTACCTACCTTATCCCTAAGAAGGACACGGTGTAGGACCCCGCAGACACAAGACCGATTACTTGCTTACCAACCATCTACAAATTCATAATGTCCATTACTAGTGGAAGGGTCAATGCGCACCTCGAGACCAACAACATTCTGCAACTCATTATCGACTCGGTAGTTGTAGGACAAGCAACTAGAGGCCATAGAAACCTCTTTAGTTGCTACATCGATTATACCAAGGCCTTTGATAGTGTTCCGCATACCTGGCTAATCGATATCCTACATATGTATCGCATTGACCCGAGACTAATAAAGTTTTTGGTGACAGCCATGGAAGGGTGGCATACCACCTTATCAGTGCGTACATCTGAGGGTGCTAATGCCTCAGAGCCCAGCCGTATACGGATGGGCATCTTCCAGGGGGATTCGTTGAGTCCTCTTTGGTTTTGTATGGCACTGAACCCCCTTTCATGGCTACTGAATGATGCTAGAGGGCATGGCTTTGCAATAAAATATGGCCTACGTGCTAAGTGCGAACTGACACACTTGATGTACTTAGATGACATCAAGCTGTATGCTGGTACTGATGACCACCTTAGAAGTCTGTTGCGAATAATAGACATGTTCAGCCGTGATATTCGGATGGAGTTTAGATTAGACAAGTGTAGAATCCAAGCCATAAGCACGCCGGACATAGCACTGGTGACCTCTACATCGAAGCTATGACCAAGACAGACTCCTGCAAGTACCTAGGACTTCTGCAAGGAACCAATGCTTGGGTTGATGATCTGAAGGATGCTCTGCTGTCTGAATTCCTACAACGTGTAAAGCTGGTGCTGAAATCGCATTTCTCGGGGAAGAATAAAATAAACGCGTTGAATGTATTCGCTATCGCTTCACTGGCTTATGCATTCGGAATATTTCCGTGGACGAAGACCGATCTGGAAAACGTCCAGGGGCGGATACGGACAACTATGTCCAAATTCCGAATGCATCATCCAAAGTCTCCGGTGGAGCGGATGAACCTGCCTCGTGACATCGGAGGTAGGGGCGTGGTTGACGTGGCGGCACAACATCATCGCCAAGTCGATTCGCTGCGCGCTTATTTTTATAGCAAAGAGTAGGCGAGTCCCTTGCATGCGGTTGTCTGTATGGCAGAGAGTGGGCTGACTCCACTTAACTTGAAGGATCGATCTTTCAATCCTCTGAATGGGGTGAAGTCGGAGCAAGAGCGGATCGATGAATGGAAGTCGAAGGCAATGCACGGTAAACACATGAATTGTCTTTAGCAGCCATTTGTCGAACAGATGGCTGTCTGGTGGGGAGCTCTTTGCAGAGACGGAGGGGTTCATGTGTGCCATTCAGGATGGCGTGGTCGCCACCCGAGCTTATAAAAAGCTCATCATGAAAGAACGGGTGGAGAACGACCAGTGCAGAATGTGTGGTTCGGCGTTAGAGACGTTGGACCATCTCATTTCTGGCTGTACTGTTATGGCACCGGTGCAGTACATCACCAGGCATAATGCTGTATGTAAGGTTATCCATCAAAACCTTGCATACAAGCATGGGCTGATCACGGGAACATGTCCGGTTTACCGATATGAGCCGCAAGCAGTACTTGATAGTTCTGCTTACAGCATGTATTGAGACCGGCAAGTTCTGACTGATCGCCATACCGCACACAACAAGCCTGACGTACTGTTAGTTGACAAGACGGGCCGCTCCGCGTATATTATTGATGTTGCCATCCCCAATAACAGCAACATCGAACGGAAATACGCGGAGAAGAAGGTGAACTATGAGCCATTGGCTTGGGAAATCAAAGAAATTTGGCGTCTCGAGCAGGTGGTTGTAGTTCCCATAATATTGTAAGCTACAGATATTGTACCTAAATCCCTCACGACTTCCCTTGATGTCCTGGGACTTTCGCACAGTCTGGTTCGAACCATGAAGATGTATACCATTCTGCATCCGTGCTCGATGTTGCGGGGAGTACTCGACGGATTATCCCATTGACCTACCACCGGCCACTACCACCAGCGCCCTTTTAGTTTTCAAGTAAGTAGGATCGTCCGAGCCTAAGTGCTTAGCACTTAGTGCTAGTATTAGGTAAAATCCGGCATCTGCCGAGATTGTGATAACTCGGAAAATAATCTATCAAAAATTTTAGAGTAGGGAGGAATGGATGGATATGGGCCGTCAGTTTTCGGCCAGTGTAATCTCATATACTTTTTGCAAGGGGATGCAACGAGCTATCTTCCACCTATCCCGAAAAATAGCTTCGAACAAGCTCTTGTTATAAATTCTTGTAAGCGGAAGGAAAATGTTCTGTTTACGTTTGGTTTGGAAAGAGATCTAGAATGCCATCAGGTTCGAAACTGTTATTAACGTCAACATGTCGGGAAGGAATTCGGCAAGTCAGAAGAAGAATGGAATTTAAACTAATCGAAGAGAAATCTGATATTTCGCAAGAAACATGTGATCAACGAATAAGAGTAAATATCGCGGAAAAATTATTAACTTACATATATAAGTTACCACACCCCGGAAATAGGATATGAGAAAATAAATTGGAAGATACTATCTCTGTTGACCAAGACCAACAATATTTGAAAACTCGAGGCAACCCTTCCCTTCATTAAATGTAACAGAGTCGATCTTTTTGGAATCGCGTTTTGATGTGGGACGAATTGAACTCCGCCATAGTATGCTGGTCACAAGCCCAGGTAAAGGAGGAGGGTTTGAGGCAACGTACTCTGTACTATCCTCAGTAAAACAGAAATGAAATGCTGAGATCAGGGAAAGAGATAAATAGAGTATAGTTGGAGTTATTCCACTATGCTACCTGATCTCTCTTGGTGGTACAATGTCGTTACAAACATGATGATCGGATTGAGTCACAAGCCTCGGAGAAATGCTAGGGCGTCCACCTCAGTCGACGCGGCAGGACGGGCCCCGGCCCTGTCGAGAAATGGCCAAGGGTTCTTGACGCATGGACAACAAAACAAACAAAACAAATACGTGTCTGCACGCTAAATGTTGGTACCCTGACTGGAAAGGCCGAGGAACTCGCAAGAGCCCTTCGGAAAAGGCGCATTGATATCTATGCTCTGGAGCAGACCTGATGGTCTGGTGCCAAAGGCTGCGACATTGAACGCGAACGCGGTAAAAATGGCTATAAACTTCTCTATTTTGGTAGCCCACACACTCAATATGGTGTTGGCATTGCCATCTCAGAGGGTTTTGGTGATGTCATTAAAGAAGTCGAACGATTTGATAATCAGCTGATGAAGCTCACCATTATATCAGCTGATCGCACTATTCACTTCTTCACCGCGTACGTACCACAGACAGGTCGACCTGATGCCGAGAAAGATGCCTTCTGGCAACTTCGTGGTGAAAAGACTTGTCACCTGCCTGTTCACGACTGTATTATCATTGTCGACGACCTTAATGGTCATGTGGGTGAAAAGGCAGATGGTAACAGGTGCCATGGGGGAAAGGGGTTCGGAGCGCGCAATGGGGATGGCGAGCGTATAATCGATTTTGCGGACACACATGACCTTGTACTTATGAATACATGGTTCGTCAAACGATTGTTTCATCTTCTTACACTTTATAGTGGGATCAGTAAAACGCAAATCGACTACATTCTCATAAGACGCCAACACTTTACCACTGTTACTGATTGCAAAGTCGTTCCCTATGAGACCATCGCACCGCAACATGGGCCGTTGATTTTCGCCCTACGAATTAAGCCACCGATAAAACAGCGTGAGGAACGCACTGGCCCGCGGCGCATTAAATGGTGGCGATTTGGTGAGAAGAAAGAAGAAACGATCTCACTCATACGACTGCCGACCATTACGAATGTGGAAGAGTCATGGAACCAAATGAAAAACACGATCCACAAAGCGGCCTCTGCAACCCTCGGGGTCACCAAGCCGGGTAAGCGGTACATCAACCGAGATACTAGGCTTTGGAATGATTATGTTCAAATGAAGGTCCGTGAAAAGAAATGCCTCTACCATAAATTTCTCGACGATAAAACCTGGCAATTGGCGAATTTATAAGAATGCCAACCGGGAAGCAAAGAAAGCAGTCGCTGTCACCCGAGCGAATCATTATAAAAATCTTTACGATAAACTGGAAAGTCGGGATGGCGAGAGAGATCTATACCGACTTGCTAAAAGCCGTAATGAACGTACACAGGATATATGATAGAACACTTCTGTTGCGTTAATGACAAGAACGGTAGTTTGCTTACCAACCGTCGAGCATAGATGGCGAGAATACTTCGAACAGATTTCAACTGAAGAATTTGCTCATCCTCCACTTCCACAATCTTTGCCGACATTTGGAGCAGTTCCACCGCAACTTGGTGCTCAGAGGTGGCAGTGAGGAAGACGGGGCGGCAACCCTGTCGGCCAAACCAAAACCAAGTGGCCGTGGAGAACCTCCATAGTGGTGGCACCGGGAGACGCTGTACTAACTTTGGCTTGCCGGCCGTGATGCAGTAGGCGAATGCTCCAAAGGCCTAATTGGGGCGATCAGACCCGAGTCTGCACGGGGTATACTGGTATTGATAGCCCCTGTACTCTCATACTTCGGGTGAACTCCCGTTGTATGTGAATACAGTTCGGTTGTTTGCGGTTGGCCCCCTAGTGGGAGTTTCAAGGGGGTTGTGGTGATGCTCAACCGAGAACAGACCTTCGGGCCTGGGCGTGGTGTTGCGTTTTAACACGGATGCCGTACTCCATAGTTCGGTAGAGATTTAGTTATGTCTTGCATCCACCAGTATGAATGCTAAGCCATGCACTTGGTATAGACTGTTAGCGTTGTTGCTTGTCTCAGTGGAGCTCTGATTGTGGTCACAAAATCTATCCGTGTCTTAAGAAGACCGTGCGATTAAGTCGTCTAGACAGGTGCTCACATTAAACCCTCAAGGACTTAACTGTCAGCGCAACTGAAGTCGAGGAGTCAATAAAACGAATGAATCGGGAAAAGCCACAGGACCTGACAACATCGCATCTGAGCTCTGAAAAGGGAAGAGCTGGGACCCAACACTGTGACTCAGTGAATTCTTTAATCGGGTTATTCAGAAAAAAGAAAGAAAAAGACAGGTAGTCCATCAGAATGTTCAAATTACCGTCCGATCCGGTTACTTTCCCATACCATGAAGATTTTTGAATGCATTCTTGACTACCGTATTCGTGAAATCGTTGAAATAACCGTGAATCAAAACGGATTTCTCAAAAAACTGTGGAACTACTGACGCAATACACGCTCTGCGGTTACTCATGGAGAAACACCGTGAGAAGCACCGCGCTCTTTGCATTGCATTTCTGAATCTAGAGAAAGCGTTTGACCGTGTGCCACACGAACTCATCTGGTATGCTTTACGTCAACACTTAGTGCCAGAGGAACTCGTGCGCTAGGTTCAATTGCTCTACCACGATCCGAAAAGTAAAGTTCGAAGTATGGCGGGTGTATCAAAACCGCTTCGTGTCTCTGTTGGAGTTCATCAAGGAAGCGCCCTCTCACCCTCTCACGGCCTCTTTATTCTTGTTATGGATATTCAATGTCCAGCGCCCTATACACTGTTCTATGCAGATGATGTGTTTCTAGCATTGAATAGCAAAAATGATCTCGAGCAATTTGTCCAAAAATGGAATGATCACCTCATGCAACAGGGTCTCAGATTGAATCTAAACCAAACTGAATTTCTGACGACCGATCCCCATGAAACAGGCACAATCACTGTCAGCGGCAGTGATCTACCTAGCACTGAGCGATTTAAATATCTCGGGTCAACGCTATCAGCCAATGGAGAACAGCGTTATGAAATTGCTTCACGCATTAATGCAGCCTGGATGAAGTGGCGTTCCACAACTGGTGTTCTTTGTGATCGACGTATCAACGAACATTTTAAATCTAAAATTTTCCGTAATGTCGTCCGTCCTGTCGCTTTCTATGGTTCTGAGTGTTGGCCAACTATAAAAGACAATGAACGACATCTTGCGGTAATGGAGACGAAGATGTTACGTTGGACTAGTGGCGTCACACGTTTTGATCACATCCGCAATAAGGAGCGTCTTCGATGGTATGGTTATGTAATTCGTGCTAACGAGAATTCACTTGCCAAGATTGGTCTGAACATCGAAGTCGATGGTAGACGACCAAAGGGCAGGCCGAAACAACGGTGGCTTGATACACAGGATGGGGATTTAAAAGCCTCAAGATTGCACCCGGATCAGGCATTCGATAGAGTCAAATGGCGAAACCGATCACGACGAACCGACCCCGCTTGTGAACGGGACAAAGGCTGAAGAAAAAGAAAAAGATGTGGGACGAATCGGCGACAAAAAGTAAAATGGTTGGAACGCAAAGACCGTTCACACCGGCCTTAAGAACATCACTTCATCTGACGAAGGTCATGGTTAACGCTGAGTCCTGAGTGAACTTTTGAATATGTCATCTATTACCCATTTTTGTAACCTGGTGAAACTATCACAACAGATTCTTACTCGAAGTTGACTTTTCACTTATTGATTTTCACATTTCTACCTTTTCTGATCAAAATATTTAAAAGTATCTTTGCGTCAATTGAATTATTATTAATGAATTAGACTTCAACCACTCCGGAAAATAATCACCTTCAGAAAGGTTGAAATTTCCTTTCACGTCCCTGACGCTATTCAGGTTACTTCAACATATTCCGCTCGAACTATCTTTTCAAAATATCTTATTTCCTGCCTTTCTCTTGTCATAACCTTTCAGATACTTTGCCGACCAAAACGAATAATGAGATACTACGAATATAACGAAATCACTGTCGAGGCTGAAATATTTTATTCAACTTGTTTTACTGACCGTTTTGTGTGGCTTTCCCTCACCAAATCCCATCAAAATGTAATTCAATACAATAAGTTTTAAGCTTCCTTAACCTTTCTCGTCCTTTCTACGCAATAATCAGAATTATTTTTATGCCTGACTGATGTTTGCAGTTTCTTTGTTGTGTGAAGAAGAAACTCGGATTGCGGCCGAATAACTTTTGAAACAAGAAAAGCCTTGCAGAGAGGAAAAAATGGAAAAGTTTTGTCTGCTCTTTTCCTTGTAAATGAAAAGTAACAATTAATACCTGAAAACTCATAAAAGGCTTAATTTTGAGTTTTCTGAAAGAATTTCTGTTGTTTTCTTTGTTGAAGTTTTTCCTCATGAATACAAAAGTTTTCCCAAGGAAAATCTTTACGATTTGTAATTGTTCTTATTTTCCAGGTTTCGGAAACTTTCACCTTAAATTCTTGCCTCGTCTCTTCAGGGTTTTGTGGATTATTTGTGCGGCATGGCTTAATGGCTTCATTGTTGCTTTCTTGTTTAGCTTCAAAGGTAAATTTTCTTGAGAGGAGAAAATTCTCAAAGAAAATCAAGCGGCATTGTAGGGAGAATTTCTGAAAGGATTTCCTGTATGTAATGTTTGTCACATACGCCTAAGTGCAAGTTCATGGGCCACAAAATATACGCAAATAGAGAAGCGACCTTTGAGTAGGGCCACGGTATGCGGACGTGCTCCTGAGGCTACTGACGGGAGGAGGGACTTATATAGTGGAAGCATTATGTGGAGTAAAAAGACATACGTGTTGCTTGTGCAGGATTCGCAGAGTAAAAGGATCTAATGCGAAGGATATGATACGATGTCATAAGTATGCCATGAGCCTTTAGGATCCCATGTAACCTCCCATTCTATGACCGACCATTTTTGTGTAGTAATAGGCTTACAGTGAGTGCGAAGGTATTATCTTAAAATTCATGGGATGACCAATTAACCCCGGTACACCAAGGAAGTATTAAGTATGTGCTGATATAAGCCTTCCTTTTGTGTATGATCTGGGCTAGCTGTCACTTGTAAATTTCAAGGATGATATCTTCCGGATGACGGTCTACATTTCATGCCCCAAAGGCGAGTTGAATGGGGTCTAAAAATAGATATGGAGTAAGGATGTTCGTCAAGGATTACTAATCATATTTATTGCCCTTCTTTGGAAAAGAAGGACTTGTGCTCATTCGAGAATAATCTTTCAGGTAAGCTACCTGTTTTAAGCGCTCCTAAATTTTCCTCAGTAAAATTACTTTGGTCCAGAATTAAGCCTTACCAAATCGTGTTACACCACAATGGAGAACCCGATAGGGTCATCGTCATCATTCCAAACTTCAGGTTGGTTCTCGCATGTGTCCATGCATCATTAAAATGTTTAGTAACTGCGACAGGCAATTATATAAAATGCGAAATTTATGGTAATTTCGATGTTGGAATGTATTAAAATCATCTACCAAAGCAAATGTTTCTATCAGTGGAAAACATCTTTTTTCAAGCGACTTTTATTAATGGAGCTAATCGTTCTTGTTCATGGAACAAAGTAGAGTTATCCAGTGTCACGTTGGGAACATATCGTGGGGTTGGTTCTGTTGAATTTTACATCATACTTCGTGTTCATTCGGGTTTGATTTAAAAAAAATTGTGTATGGCATGAAGGTCCTTGCAACGAATAGCAGAACTGAGTAGAGGACTTACCAAATAGGTGGCAAAATATTATGTTTGCGGAGACTGTCTGCAGATTTTGTGGGTAGAGCGATGGAATCTCCATACATATTCTAGGACAAAGTAGGTTAATGCATCAGGGACAAACCAAATGTGGACGACAAGAAAGGAAGTTTTTTACCGTGCAAGGCTTTCGAAGCGATACCATGACCGCCAGGTTGTGGATAAAATCCGGCTTAATAGGTTACGGTGGGCGGGTCACTTAATCCGTATGGATGAGGATGATCCAGCCCGGAAAGTCTATAAGGGCAATATTTATGGTAGAAAAAGAAGACTAGGCAGACCCTGCCTAAGATGGAGTGATGGCGTAGGTCAGAACGCCAGACAGCTTTTAGGGATATCGGATTGGTGGACCTCGGCGCAAAACGGGGATGTTTAGAGTTCCTTATTAAGGCAGGCCTAGACCGGATACCGGTTGTTGTGCCGTTGATGATGATGATGAAGACTTTCAAAGTTCCGTACTTTCAGCTTCTGGGAATGGACAAGTGGGTCCCGGGACGTCGAGATATCCGACGACCGCAGTGTTTCAGTAATGAAAAACTGGGAAACTTTGGCATCTGACGCTACAAGAGGTAATAAAAGAGTGGAAATCAGATCCACACCGAACTCTTTTCGTAAGAGCTCGAAACCTGGTAGCTAACCACCCTTTTGGGACACGGAAATGAATACGAATATTCCCAGGATCGACATTAACGCTGTTGCTGTAAAAGACGAATGTAGAAGACAGCAAACGGGATCTCTGCGAGTTCATCAAGGAGAGGCAGAACATCCACTAAAATATCTGGGCTCCGATACCTAGCATTAAGTTGTCCTCTATTAGGGTATTCGAGTATAGAACGCCCAAGTGCCTTGTGGCAGTCACACAAGAAACGTAGGTGACACCTGGCCAACACAAGGAAGGTGAGGATGTGGTGAAACCGAGTAGGGACGAAATTATTGAAACATTTGGTGTCTAGCAAGCGAATAAGAAAAAACTGAGGTAGTTTCTCGATTATGTCCTCAGTATTGACAAAACGGGAAGAATCGGCATTTTGTAAATTCAAGCAATGGACAAAGGTGGGCAGCAAGAACCGGAAAAAGGACAAAAAGAAAATACTTTCGGAAATAAAACGAAAAGGTGGAGGAAGTGTAGAGAAAAAGGCTTCCTCATCAAACAGTGATCCACCATGCATGTTGTGCAAAAGTGAAAGGGAGGCACGTTACCGGTGCTGGAAAGTGTCCGGCATCATCGATCATCGCGGGGCAACTCAAGAACGGGTCTCACAAACCATTCGAGAGTCGAACATGAACTGGACGGTACTCTCAACGGCGTCCATATCTACAGTTATTACACCCCTCCTAGTGCAACAATATCACAACACGAGAGGATGGTAGACAGCTTGGTGATGGACGCTAGAAAATAAAATTCCTAAAATTACTGCCAGCGATTTTAATGCATGGGCTTTGGACTGAGGAAATCGAGTGAAGAACACCAGCCGCATCACTACCTCGTTGGTGAGAGAGATGTTCTGGCGGGTGAGTGTCCACCACACCCAAAGTGACTACCAGGACATTTTTCTCGATATTAAAAAGAGCAGAAGACGAGAGCTAAATGCGCAACAGAAATGGGGAAACCTGCATAGCTAGCTGGTCCATTGAAGCTTTCGAGGAAGAGATGTTACTGGCGGCTTTAAAAGGGGGTCGCGGCCAGACAACTCTACAATGCCGTCACAAAGTTTTCACCTCAGTGGGAAAACCAACCACCGATGAAACCAGAAAATCTCGCTATTGAGATCATCGTATCTCCGAGCGAGAAAGATTTGTCAAAGGACAAGTGGGAAGTCAGATCATCGGCAGATGGAAGCGACTAGTGGAAGAGGACGTGGTTGAATCTGCTTGCGCACCCTCTTCTTATCATTTATTTATTTGACTTTTCGGCACTAAGGGGAAGATGTTTGGAAGGGTGATATACAATCGTGTATTGAGAGATGGGTCAAGCGAAAACACGGAGAATTGAATTACGATCTAATATGGTTCCCTACGGGACATGGTGGATACGGGAACTTGCTTGCATCGCTATAACAAAGCGCGATAAACACAAAGCACAAAGTAAACTGAAACGAGCTTGGAAAGCCCAACACACCCACGATTTAATTAGCAATACCTTTTTAAGATTTCCACCTTTGTCCATAAAAAAAGGTGGTACGAAGTCTGCTGGGATGTTGAGAAGATTGCCGTGCGGGGCTTCAAAAACCTAGCACCGGTGGCTTCTGGGCTCTCTGCCTTCGAAACCCAACATTAGCAATATCTCAGTAGGGCAATTTGGCATCTGTGGCATTTGATGTTACAAAGAATCATGGAGGAGTGAAGCATAAATCTACTCCTGATATATTTGAACAGAGAAGAAGATTCAGGCTGGGTGACAGCCCAGTCTATTGACCTTGCCACAGCTGAATAGAGACTTATTCGGAAATGCACTGCAAAATGACTAGACCGACAAGACGTTTGCGATTAGAAGTGTTTTTCATGCGGAAACCGAAGTGTGGCGGAATCCTCGATGAATTAGGTTTGGGGGCAACCAACAACGGTATGCTCTCTGAGGCTGTCACGGAGCTCTCACCTTAGCGCCTATGTGCGCCCCGAGAATCCAAGATCTTGACCCTTTCAGAGACTGAAGTGCAGACATCAAGCGTGAATACCCAGAGCCAATGAATACTTAGACAGGTATTATCTCTGTCACGAACTTTTGAGAAGAAGAACAGCGAAAAAATTTGAATTTATTGGGTATGACTCGAATATGAGTAGTCCCCACTTAGTATTACATTGTATTGCGCACACAACTATAATCTGGGGAGGAGTTTGCCAGGAAGGCAAAGTGTTGTAAATGCGGGCATCCAGGTCACAATATGAAAACTAACAACGAAAAAGGGAGCTGCGTTCCCTGAGGCGATCGTGAGGGGTTGGAGGAAGCGGGCCGAACTGGAAAGGTCTAGGCAGAACTAACATGATCCGTATTTCGCAAATCAACATGTACTGAAGTACAACCAGGCACAAGTTAGTAAAAGCTGAACTAGTATATTATCATCTGCGCGTGGGACTGTGGCCGACTTTTAGTCCGAACCCAAGACTGAGCGGGCGGCTTTGTCTGGATTCAGTGCTTAGGGATAATATTACCGCACATTCCATGCAGACTCGATTTTTTTCGGGAAGCTGTTTTGAGTTGCAGCATTCAAGCAGCAAAGAAAGCATTTACAACGTTATTGTGCATTCGAAGCTATCTCCCGGTGTACACCAGCCCGGCATTCTTCCCACACAGAAAGACATAGTTGGTAGGGAGATGCTCAGATGTGCCGACAGATGTAGCCGTGTTGCACATTACTTCGGGTTCTTCTTTTCGCAAAGAAGACTGAGGTCGAACGTTAGAACGACCGCATGGGGAGGGTTCCTTTTTGTCTTCCTCTCCTGTTGGTGAAAGGTTCTCCCTGACCTTAAGGCAGGAAGAGAGTAGTTCTCTGACGACGCAGTAGTATTTAGTTGGTAGTTTGATGGCCTACCGTTACCCATTCATCCACATTCAACTACACAAAGAAAGGGAGTTTGTAATGTGCACAACTGAAGCACTGACGGGGAAGAAACCTTGAGTAGCTGAGAAACAAAGGTCGTATCCCGAGCAGATATCTCTTAGGAACAGGAAGAGCAGATTTAGAAACTGATCGTCGAGCCGAGTAAAGACTGGGGATGACATAACTTGTAGCGGAGGCTACCTCAGAATAACTTAAATTCTTAGTCCTCGAACTGGTGAATTGAGAGTGGTCTGAACTTACAGGGATAAATAGTCTTGGGATATAACCAAGAGCATGGAGGCGAGTGAAGGAAGGCATGGCAACTTCCTCTAGGATTTCCGACATATTTGCACTCCTCCTCTAATGTTCTGTGGGATATGTTCCTGGGACAACTCATTCATTCGTCGTCGGCATGGCGTGGCTAGCAATGGAATTGTCTTCCTTAGTGTGTCATTTAACCACTGCTATTTTCGATTTCTAATCAACACGTTCACGAGTAACTGGCCTGTACACCGAGGATGTTCTTCGTTCGGAAACGCATCAGACCAGATTACCCCGATAAATTGGATCTACCGAGTAACAGTGGTTGCCACTTTTCTCTGGCTGAGGTTGAAGGCCATGTCCCAGAGGGGTACCATAAGATCTGGATGAGTACCGAAACTTGAAATTAGATCGATTATAGTAGGGATTTTGCCTTTTTATTGCCACTGCAAGGAGGAGGGAGAGGCGGCGAATGTCAGCTGCTTAAATCTCGGTACCGCGACAAATCTTAGGAAGTAGAGGTAGCGTGTGTCAGAGAAGTAGAAACTGCCGCAAAATTTTCCATGATCCCGTGAGGGAGACCAACGCTCGACTCATCGTCCACAATGATGAGCAGCGTAAAAGGTGGCAAGAACATTTCACGACGGTTCTCTACCATATAACTCCCATTAAATGTCCACCCCTGGTGGATGAAATGTTTAGTCATCGTAAAATGGGGACGTGGAATGCTCCTTAAAAGAAAATTGATCTTTGCCATCAACACATTGGAGCGAAGACGCTTGAGTTTGGCTGTCTCCTTGTGTAACTATCCTCCAGAGCATGTAGTCTCCGCAGAGTCTATTCTGGAGCGTGTCGAATATATCTTGGAAGCTTGATTGACAGAGAGATCTTTGCTTTCTACTCTGGATTATCCTGCAGTGACTACGTCCATACGCATCGGATCTTTGAACATTGTGCGGAGTTTCGACCACTGTTCATCGATTTCGACAGGGTGAACTGTATATCAAGAATTTTCTACGCACGACAGACTTTTCGAAGTAACTAATAGTGACTATCAAGTGAACCAAGTTGGATAAGAACGTAGGCAGGGAGTGGAAGAAGGGACATAACAGAAGAGGAGATCGGACAGAATATTGTAAAAGGTGTTTAGAGCTTGATCACAAGATGAGCTGCTTAATATATGTGCCTAGTTGAAAGACGCTAAACCTGAGTTCAGACCTTCAAAATTGGCTTTGCGGAAGTTGAACTTAGTGGATTTACGCTTGGTTTTGGGTTTTGAATGAGGGAGTTCCGCTTCAAATTCAAGTAGGAGGCGGTGAGCGTCAGTTTTAACATACGGAGATATGCAAGGAAATAAAGAGAGGTGGCGCTCGTGTAGGTTGGAAAGGAAAAGATCGAGAGTGCGGCCCAAGGAGTTTTTGGTGGTACTGAAATGCAGGGCAGAGCAAGTGTTCATAAAGGAAGAAAGTAGGAGAGAAGAATGAAAGAGGTTGTTGGAAGGAATTGGAACGCTAGGATGATTAGGCCAATGGAGCATGGGGAGGTTGAAATCTCCGCAAAAGAAGAAAAGGAGGGAAGGGAATCTGACGGTAAGAAGTTAAGACAAACTGTCAAACAGTTCCTCATACAGGTGAGAAGGGCTGGCACAGGAGACATATACACAACATAGAATGAACGGGAGGAAGTTGGGCGGAGAGACACGAAGAGCAACACAATCAAAAGGAAAGACAGAGGAGGAGAAGACAAGTTCGGCGGGGAGTGTATCTTTTATTGCAATTAGGACCCCGCCACCGATGGACTTATGAGATGCATCCCGGTCCCTGTCACAGCGGAAAGTGGAGTACCCTTTGGGGAGCTCGGAGTTTAATATAGCATTTTCTAGCCAGGTTTCGGTGATACAGATGGCATCGTGTTGCTGAGCCAGCGCGGATAAATTGAAGGCCCCCATCTTGGTTTTTAAACCCCTAACGTTCTGATGAAACAGACGGACAGTAAACATGGATCCAGTTTTATAGCTCGGCGAGGCGGCAAGCTATGACCCTAGAAAAGTGCTGGAGATATCGGATTGGTGGACCTCGGGGAAAAACCAGAATGTTTTGAGTTCCTTACTAATGTGAGCTGAAGAGGTGGCCAAATGGACTCTGGACTATTCAGGTATAACTGACAGGCCTGTTGAATCGCTTATGGCACCTTTAAAGTAGACGTTAACCAGGCATTAGTTATTGCACCGTTGATGATTATGATGATGATTTATTGGTGGCAATAGAGCATTTTTCAAGAGAAGTATGAGGAAGAAAATCTGTTGCAGCCTTCTCAGATTTGGTAAATGGTATTGCCTGGCCGGTGACATAACATCTATTTTTGAAGTTGCGGAAGTTGCGGAAGTTGCGGAGGTCATATGGAAATTTTTACGACTGTAAGATGGACCGATATTTATTGCTATACAAATGCGCTACCTATTTTTCTTCATGCAATGCCGACCATGTATCCTCTTACCATTTACCATTTATTTACTATGCTTATACCCAGTGGCAAACATGTCAGCCTTCCCTCTTGTATCATCAAGTTAAACTCTGCTGACATTACCATACACTTAAAATCCGAAAAGGGTCCACCTCAACTTGTTTTGATGGGTGCCAAAACAAAGCTTTCATCATGGATCCCATATTTTAATCGATTTGCACCCCTGTCAGGGCTAGACGTTCACCAATGTACATATGCCTCTTGCTCCCAGGGTGTCATGTCAACATGTCAACTTTGGGATTGAATTAATTACCAAAGTTGAATGATTATCGAAAAAAAGGTAATTTATCGATTCAAGAAGGATGCGATAGCGTGAAATTAATGATGGCATTTTTTATGCTCCTCTGATTGAGAAGATTTCCCGAGAAATTATGGACATAATGGGACTAATTAAAAGGGACAGTTGCTACAGGGGAGTGGGTTGGGAATATTAATTGTATGTAGGTTGTTGACATGCTCCCCATGGAAACTTCCAGAATGTGTGTGGTTTTGGCTGGCAAGCGTTTGTTTATAATATGAAGCTGAAAATAGCACCACGAGGTGGTAAATTTGCTGTGAATTTGGTAGAGTCCAGGCTAGGCTAAGTGCATCGTTCTATATTCATAGACCATATCGTGAGCACTGGGAGCGAGCTCAGGCAAATGCAAATTAAATTGTAAATTAATGGAAACTAAACAACACTTTTTCAAGGTTGAAAAAGCTTAAAAATAGCCCCAAAAGTTGACTGGAATCTCTGCGCAAGTGGATTAGGTACGAAGACTCTAATGGGGAATTCAAGAGCCGATCAGGTGAGCAATGCCGTTGGATCGCTTAATTGAGTTATGAAGCGAAGATAAACGAATCAATATTAGATTAGAGCCAAGTAAATGAATAAGGTGAGCGGGACTGGTGTGGATTGGAAAATTCCAAATAGACTAATCACATTAAAAATGCTTCAGTTTCGAACGAAAGCATTAGCACTTAGCAGTTATTCCGTCATACAAGGAGTGCGTGTGGATTAAGTTCTTTACCATGTTCTTGAACAAGTATTCAGGGCCATTCGACTCTTCCCTTGGGTTTGTGTTAACCTGATGCTCCATACCATTTAATGAAAATATATTGCGGACCGGTGCGTTTTTCCATAAAAAAACGAAAAGCCATACCCAGCTGGGACATAAATCAAGACTTTTCCCGCTAACGTACGATCCCCATTTGCATGCATCTTATCTTTTCGATCCGTCCTTGTTAAATCACTCCAACCATATTCCCGTATATATTCGCTGACATCAAATTAAGGACGAAGACGAATCCTGTTTACATCGATTCCTTGGGAATGTTCAATCTGATTACAAAGTATTGTCGTAAAAGCATTGCGAAGCTCGAGTGCGTATGGTTGGTGGGACAACAACGACATCCCCTCCCTCGTCATTAGGCGAAGGATTGAAAAGTTTCGCATAAAGTGGAATTGTCACTGAATTTTCTTATGTGTTCAGCAATAAGGAGTTTTGTATAATATACGACTATCCTATGTGCACAAATATTCTCACTTTTCCCTTGTTCCCTTCTTTGGATGAAAAGCCGTGAATTGGGTTTATGGGAGTGGTGAAAATTCGATTACAACTTGTTTAGGTGATAAGGGACTATAACCCATTCCTTATGGTTAGGAAGGGGACTCCTGGGATGATGTATGCGTATAATGAAGGAATTTGGATGTTTTTCAACAGTTTTTATTACCAATTTTTAGCAGATGGGGTTACTTTAAAAATAGCGAAGGGAAAATGAAAGATTGTCTTAGAAGATATTTTTCCGTTTTATTGGCTAAAAGTGTCTAATTTAAACAAATATGTATTTCGGGAACCAACTGTCCCCTTTTTGAGTGCTTTATCTTCTACCATGAGTAGGACAACCGAGTCAGATAAGGAGTTCAATAATCTTCTAAAGTCCAAAAAAAGCCATAGCCATAGCCAGCTAGGGCATTAGGTCCCTCAAACGGTGTATAAAACAGAACGTTACACCTAAAAGCCATGCAATACATATTTCATCAGCCCTACCCAAGGTCAAACTCCAAAGAAAGAAGATGGAAAGGATGACCATAACACAAAGCATTAAGTCACTTTACACGAGGCTAGAAGATAACACACTCCATGTTTACTCCGCACACTTAAAAATCAGCAAGGACATCCGTGGAAGAAAGGGCAACATGACCGACATATGGGAGAAAATCAATAGGACCTACACCTGCGAAAAGGCCAGAAGGAGGAGCATAGTGGAAAAGAAATTGAAGGCCCTCACCACAACACAAGCGGGCCATCGTGCAATAGAGAAACCGAAGGAACAATTCATACCCAACTATGTGATCAAGAGATCCAATGAACACTTTACCCAGGAACAGCTTTTACTTCTCAATAAAGGCTTGAACTTCGCCATAAGGGACCCCACTTTCCTCAAAGAGGACGTCGCAATTGACATCGAGGTAGGAACCAAATATACATCACAAGCAAAAAAAAAGCCTTCACCCGGGAAGAAATTAGGCGACTACTGACCCACACCAAGCGAATGACCACAAAGAAAAGAGCATCGTCCAACCATCACCAAACCATTAAAGAATTGAAAGAGAAACCCGTTTTCTACTTACCAGAAACGTATGGTCATCATGGACAAAGGAGCATACGACGACTTAGTACGAAAAAAATTAGAAGAAGGTAAGTTTCATGTTATTAGGAAGGACCCTCTTCCAGACTCCGTTAAAAAAGTGGAAAAGGCACTGGTGGAATGCAAGCTCGTTATTAAGAAAGCAGCTGAACTGAGAATGCCTAACACATCTCTGCCTAGAATCAAATGCCCCCCAAAATACATAAAGATGGCAACGAGGTCAGAGAGATAATCACAGCAACGAAATCACCTACCCAAAATATTGCGAAGTAGGTCTTGGAAGAAGTCAAAAGGTTAGGCCTAAAAATAGGAAAATAAGCAGTGGGAAACAGCAGAGAAGTCATTGCCAGACTCAACGAGGCCGGGAGAGCTCAACATTTGTTCGAGGAATGGATCACGACACACGAAAACTCATCCAAATGGAGGAAGAAGGGTAAACTGTATAAGAAATTTGCCTTCACATGCATGAGCGAATCCTATTTCTTATTCAGGAATAAATTCTATAAAACAACCCCCCGCCAGGCACAATCACTGTCAGCGGCAGTGATCTGCCCAGAACTGAGCGATTTAAATACCTCGGGTTAACGCTATCAGCCAATGGAGAACTGTGTTATGAAATTGCTTCACGCATTAACGCAACCTGGATGAAGTGGCGTTCCACAATTGGTGTTCTTTGTGATCGACGTATCAACGAACGTCTCAAATCTAAAATTTACCGCAATGTTGTCCGTCCTGTCGCTCTCTATGGTTCTGAATGTTTGCCGACTATAAAAGACAATGAACGGCGTCTTGCGGTAATGGAGACGCGTGATACGTTTTGATCACATCCGAAGTAAGGATATCCGGGATCGTTATGGGGTTGCACCGATCGTGGAAAAGTTGTCTTCGATGGTATGTTCACGTAATTCGTGCTAACGAGAATTCACTTGTCAAGATTGGTCTGAACATCGAAGTCGATGGTAAACGACCAAAAGGCAGGCCTAAACAACGGTGGCTTGATACGCCAGATGCGTATTTAAAAGCCTCGAGTTTGCACCCAGATCAGGCATTCGATAGGGCAAAATGGCGAAACCGATCTCGATGAGCCGACCTCGCTTATGAACGGGACAAAGGCTGAAGAAAAAGAAGAAGTGGAGCAGAGGAGGTGAGCTTTTTGTACACCGTTGATTCGATCGCCATGAAAATTGGAGTAAAGGTCGAAAAGCCCTTCTGGTAGTTGTTGAGGTCTTTGTGCAGGGGGAGAGAGCACCGCCTCTTCGGTCCTGATGCAACTCAATGGTGGTCACCTCTCTTTCTCACAAGCTGTGACCCTTCAAAATGGGTTTTTCTTATGTCGTCATGACATTGTTTCAATTTTCAACCATAGCGCGTTAAGGGGGAAAGTGGGGGTGTGTAAGAAGAAGAGGAGGGGCTCCCTCTCTAACCCCGTAGAAAATGTGACGGCCATACCCGTTTAAAAATTTATGACACTCCAATTCGGGGCTATTTTCATGTTAAACCGATAGGATTTAACTTTGAACACCATCCTCAAGCAGAAAAATCACAGCGGTCACCTCCACTTAAAAAGAAATAACGCTTCAAATGAGGGTTTGTGATATTATTATAGTGAAGTTTGCTTTGTTAATGAGGGAATAGAGAGAGTATGCAGAAGAAAGAATAAGGGTCCCTTTTCTCATATCGTCGAAGAGTTGTGGTGATCATCATCCTTTGAAAGATTATGGCGCCTCGAAAAGGGGGTTATTTCCGCAACATTAACAAGCTTTTTGGTAGGGCAATCATCTCCAGGATGTGCAGAGGAAGTTACAGAAGGGATCGCCCCGGTCAAAATTGTGTATTTGACGTGAATTTATCGCTAAGACATAACACCATCATAACATAAAGTAAACTGACATGAGTGGCAGAGAGGAGTTGGAGTTAGGAAATTTATATGTATATCAAAAAATATTTTAAATTGGAGGTAAACGCGAATGAGAAAACGTGAATAGGGAATTTTTCCTACAAGATGAACATAAAATCTTTATAGCTAAAGCGTCAAGTTTCCGGTATTCCAGCACTGTTAACCCTGATCGCGGTCAACTAAAAGATTGTAGGTTAGATTGATGGGGTCGATCGTCGATCGCCAGGAGACGAGCCTATCGTCTACCAAGACCGTTAGTGGTGAAAGCTACACCCTGTCCAAGGTGACTCTACTATCAATGTAGACTGAAAAGTAGAAAAAACACCTCTTCAATCCAGGGTGTTATGCAAACCATTGGGGAGTTTGCAGTCGGAGAGAAACTGACTGCATTGGAAAGGAGGCTAGCTGATACTTGGTCGGGAGAACTTCGGGAGTCAAATAGTGGAGCCACGCTCAACATTGGCCTACTGTGAAGATCGCAACCAACAAAGCTCCTTGCTCAGTACATTTGCGGTCAGCATATTGGACGTCAGGAGAGAGAGAGGCCACTTGCCACCTGCATCATCCTCAGGAAGACCTGAAACAAAAAGAGGCCTTTAGGAGGGCTCAAAACAGACCTAAGCATTCAATAACGGAACCAAGGAAGTGGGGAGCGGCGTAGGTCAGTCCGCAAGGTGGAAATGGCCACAAGAAAGCCGAATATAGTGCGAAACTCGGGTTTACCGGCATATGTTTTCAATCAGGTTTATTAGACATGGTGTAATGGTTTAGGACAACCGTTCCTTAATTCTCTGCCTGGAAGGGTTCTGAGCACAGCAGGCCGCAGATGCGACTAGAAAGGTCATAGAGCGAATATTTGCAACTAAACGGAGAGTTATGTTTTCTGCAGACATTTTTGGATGATGACCAGTTTACAGAGCAGAATTGGAAAGAGTTAGAACATGACTAACCTGATCCGCATCCTACAGATCAATATGCACCGGAGTGCAGCTGCTTATGAAGGAACCTAGCTTCATGGCACCCCAAATTATTAGGTACCGCCGCCGTGAGGGTTCGGGATGATAGCCGCCTTAGGGTTTTTGACCAAGGCCGAGGCTATAGCTAGCTGTTTAGGGCTAACGCTTTTCAGCGTCTATTTAAAAACGAATGAGTTGTATTTCCGACGCAAGCTTGATGAACTGGGGGACCCTGTTTCTTGGGCATGGAGGGGCGGATCCTGGTTGGGAGTAACTTTAATGTCAGGCGCATATCACCCAGACTCCAGAGGGAAACGGGCTCTCGAAATAGCGGCGAGAACATGACTCCTAGTTTCAGACACCGGGTGCATTCCAACGTTCCCGCACGTAACGTCTACGTCTACGTAACCTTCGCTTCAGAATCACTGTTATCGCTGGTGGGCGGATGGCGAGTTTCGAAGACTTCTCGGTAAACGTAACCATCAATATATCATCTTTGAACGTTTTTTTTTTTTTGGGAGTAGGGTAGGTGAATGCGTTTACGCACAGAGTGTTGGACTCCCGCAACAGCACGCTGGCGGACTACCAACTAAATACCTCCCTGTCATCAGAGAACTAGCCTGGAACCGTTTGACACATTACTTCGGACTAGCCCTCCCGCTCTCCCGGCTTTGGGAGCCTTCAAGTCAGGGAATTCCTTTCACCAACGGGAGAGGAGGGAGGAAGGGAGTTGTTAGTTCAGGGAACCCCTTACCGTCCGATCCCTCTGCCGGTCGAGTACAATCTTAGTAGTAGAGCCCGAACATAATGCGCAATACGATTCCAGCTGCCAGCGCTCTTCAGCATCTCTCGCACAATGTTGTCTGGAAAGAGCTCCCCTGTGTCTGCATAAAGCTGTTGGCGGAGGCCGTCCCACCTCTCGCAAGAGAAAAAGGTGTGTTCAGCGTCATCCGCCACTCTATTGCAGAACACACAATCAGGAGATCGCGCCTTCCCAACCCTGTGAAGGTAAGACTGAAAACCTCCATGCCCACTTAGAAGTTGGGTAAGGAAGTAATCAATCTCACCGTGCTTTCTGTTCAACCATGGGTCTAATTTGTCAATGAGCCGCGCAGTCCACTTGCCCCTTGGCTCATTTTGCCAAGAAAGTTGCCACTCGTTAAGGGTGCGTTGACGTTCTTCACGGGCAACCACTTCTCTTAAGTTTTCGCCCTTACGGCGATAGATAGCTTTGCGCTCCTTGGCAAGGAGGGTAACGGGGATTACTCCCGCAATCACTATCACAGCCGGTTCGAGGCGGTGCGATAAGCAGACGCCACTCGCAAAGCTCCCCGTCTCTGCACTTGAGCGAGGCGTTTACGATGCACCTCCTTGTCAAGGGCATCAGCCCATACCTCCGCACCATAGAGAAGGACGGATTGCGTTGCTCCCATGAGGAGACGTCTCCTAGTTGATATAGGGCCGCCGACATTCGCCATTAGCCGACTCAAGGCCGCGACTCCCGCTGCAGCCCTGTCCGCGGCTGCTTTGATTTGCTCGAAGAAGCTCATCTTCGAGTCGAGCATTAAACCAAGGTATTTAATCGCTGGTTTTGACTCTATAGTCAACTCGCCGATCGATATGGGACGCAAGGTCGGGATCCTTCTGGTCGGGATCCTTCTGGTCAGGATGACTACTTCAGTTTTTTCCAGCGCAAGGTTGAAACCGTGAGCAGTCATCCATCCGCTTACCCGTCGCATCAATATGCCAAGTCTGCTTTGCGCCTGTTCAACAGTGCGTCCGGCAACAAGTGCTGCAACGTCGTCTGCATAACCGACCAGGCGTGACTCTTCGGGCATATCGAGTTTCAGCAGACTATCGTAGGAAGCGGTCCAGAGGTCCGGCCCTAGGATGGATCCCTGCGCTACTCCCGACGTGATTTCCATCCTCCTCTGGCCCTCTAGCGCCTCATAGAACAGGGAGCGGTCTTTCAGATAATCCCTCAATATCCGCAAGATTTAGCTTGGCACGTGAAAGAGTTCTCTAGTGTGCCTAGCATATCTGTCCATCTTACGGAATTGAAGGCATTTCTGACATCAAGCGTTATGAGGAGCACTAACCGTCGAGATCGGCGGCTGAGTGCCCCGGCTCGATTAAACGCATCTACGACCTCCATAACAGCACCCACTGTAGATTTCCCTGTTCTAAACCCGAACTGCCTTGCGGAGCCCCCCGGCAGCACGGATTGCTTCAGCGAGTCTACTCCTGATGAGCTTCTGGAACACTTTTCCGGCCGTGTCAAGCATACACTGCGGTCGGTATGCAGACGGGAGCTCCGGGTCTCCTTTACCCTTACTGATCAACGCGAGTCTGGCCACTTTCCAGCGACAAGGAAAAATGCCCTGCTTCAAGCACGCGTTGAACGCTTCGAGCAGCAATTCTGCCCGTTGGCGGAACACCAGTTCGTAAACTTCCGCCGGGATGCCATCAGGACCTGGCGCCTTCCTCTTTTTCATAGTGAGAACCACTTCTTCGAGTTCTCCCATTGTGAAAAGGGGGCAATCCACGACGCTTTCCGCGCTATTTACATCAACCCGTACAGGGTGTCCGGGGAACAATGCCCGCACAATGCGGTCTATCTGGTCGGTGCTCAATATGCAGGGCTTCCGCAGCGTGGCCCTACCTGCTCCAAGAGCTTCGACGAACCTTACGATGTTCACCCTCGCGACATTCCACACGCAGGGGGAACGTCGTGTTGGTGCTCGCCGGCAAGTAGCGTCAAACACTTCGAACGCAATGTACTGATGATCACTTGTCGAGAAGTCTTCTAGGACTCGCCACCCGTCCACCGATGATGCTACAGATTCCGACGCAAAACTGATGTCAGGAATGCTTCCTCGACAACCTGGGCGCCGAAACGTTGGCGTAGATCCGGTGTTTAAAATTACGAGCCCGGTCCTTGCCGCCATTTCCAGAATCCGTTTCCCTGTGGAGTCTGATTGAGGCATGCCCCATTCAAGAGCCCTGGCATTAAAATCGCCGCCAACCAGGATTCGTCTCTCCATGCTCGAAACGGCGTCCTCCAGAGCATCAAGCCAGCGCTGAAAATCCGGAATCGACTCATTCGGCGTCAGGTAAACGCTAAGAAACGTTATCCCTAAACACCGGATCCAGACAAATCCGTCCCCCCGGCCTTCGGCAAGAACACGAAGTCGAACGTCGTCCCGAACCCAGATGGCAGCGGTGCCCGATAAGTCGAGATACCATGAGGACGGGTCCTTGTTTCGGTATTGCTCGCTAATCAGCACTAGATCAGCATTTCCTTCCGCAGCGAACTGTGCTAGCAACTGCGGGTCATGGCGTTCGCACCCTAGCCCTCTCCAATTCCGCCTTGAAGATCGGACACCATCCCGAGCCCGCAGTGTGTGCGACGCTTTCGCCAGACGTGCCATGATCCCTGCAGAGAACACAACTCTCGCTTTCCTTGCAAGTCTTCGCTTGATGACCCGCTTGGCCGCATCTCCGGCATGCTGTCCTCCTGTCTGGACCCTTGCAAGCTGCTGACGTGTGTCCATAGTCCAGACACCTGTAGCACTTGATGGGTACTATCCGCATTCGTACCCTGCATACTACCCATCCGATTTTGATTCTCCCGCTGTTAAGGAGTTTCATCGCATATTGCTCGGGGACTTCCACCACAGCGAGTTTTTGGCTTCGAGCATTTACAGAGGTAATACGTACCCGGGCATTGGTCACATTTGGACATTCACGCTTTAGCGCCTCCTCTACTTTGGCCTTTTCTGTGAGGCAGTCAAGATCCCGTATTTCCAGAGAGCACATGGGTTCTAGGCTGGAAACAAGAGCCTTCTCCCCCAATAGACCCTTGATCGCTTCGCAGAACGTGCTCTTGTTGGTCGTCTTTGGGCCCAGTTCGACGAGAACTCCACCACTCCTCGTTTTCCGTATCGAAGACACCTCTGCTCCGTTCTCCTCGGGTTTCATCCTGTAGCGGATTTCACTAAGGACTTCCGCAAATGTCTTGCCTTCCGTCGGCTTAATGAGCAGAGCCGACGGTCTAGTCCTTCTTCGTTTCCTTGTTTTTTCCGCTACTGGCTTTGGGTTGGCAGCCTCCTTGTTTTTGGACAGACGTGTCTCTGGCGACGGAGTCCGTTGTTTCTTTTTATCCTTTTTCGCCTTCTTTTTTTGGGCCTTGGAGACTACTTCGATAAAGTCTCCTTCAGGCACGTCGTCCTCTTTCCGCTTTTTCCCCAGTTCACTTTGCAGAGGGCTATCTGCAGTCCGTTTGACGCAAGCAGCATTCTCAGCGGAGTGCGACTGTTTCTGCTCTACAATCGTCTTCTGCTGCTCTCCACGTTCGTCTATAAAAGGAAATGCGGTCCAGTAGTTCCTCCAGTTCCATCAACCCGTTTTTGACGCCTTTGCTGACGTTCCTCTGGAGGAACGTTGCCGACCGCATACGTTTCACCACTGCTGCGCACTTTCTGATGAGCCTTTCCTCTTCGGCTCTAGCGAGGACGGTCGAATGCACTTCCACTCGATTTGTGTCCAAATCCAGCTGCTCAGGACTAGCGTTTCTCACTGAGCTTACTTCCAAAACAAGGGCACTGCAAGGTAATGGAGTTGCCATCTCCTTGCAGTCGCGCCACTTGATGAGGCTTCCTCTTAATTTGGGCGCCCCGGTGTCTCATCAGATATATCAGCCCTCGTTGCCTCTTTCACTGATCGCTGCGTTGAACGACGCATTTTTGTGCTCCCCCCAAACGCACCCAGCTCTTCCTCCTTGTCTGTTGTTTCGTCGTTTTTTTTTTATAATTTTCTGAATATTCTCCATGAAAAAGGTACCAGCGCATCGTGTGCAAGGGAGCGGGCCGCAATAGTCAAGAACGGGTATACCCTCGGGGACATAGCCCCTACCCCAGTTCCCTGAGGCCTGACCTACGCTTAGCTGATCCCGGAATTCACGGACGGATCAGCGCTCGCTCGGGGCAACGCGGTCTACTAACACCGGTTCAATGCACACTTCCTGACCAGGGTCCCGAAGGGGCTGGCTCCTGATACACGTCGCAACTACCACCTCGGCAGAGCTACGCTCACATCACCCCGTCGATGCCGACAAAGAGTTGTCGACGGCTCCGGAGACTCCCAGTGTGTCCCGACGTGTACCGGTCATTCGCGGTTCGCTCTTCACCGAGAAGCTTTCTCGAGGCTACTACCTAGGACGCAGGTATGCTGCCAGCTAGGGGGCAGAACTACTTACTCGGGCACCTCGGGGACGTCACACCCCGTATCGTAAGCGACCCGTTTGAACCTTTGAAGTGGTTGATGTCACCTCCCGCGTTTCCAAGCCTGGCGTTCTCCCTGTGGGTTGAGCACGATAAAAAGAAGCGAAGCTTGCTGCTGGCAGGATCTAGTCGACGAGGTGAATGGGTACTCGGTTTTAACTCGGCACTTTCCAAGGACAACATTGGGATAGTGTTGTTTCAGCGGCCTGGACGAACCGGGGACAAATTCGTGGTCTGGAAGTCCGGGGGAATTAACGTTCTTTCATCATTCTTAAGCGTAATTTAAAATAGATATGCTCTTCTGAGTACCTGGTTCTCCAAATTTCATTGGAAGCTAGGAAAAGAACTCAGTAGGTGGGCGTGGCATCTTACTTCACAGAACACAACAACCAGATCATGCAAGGCCAACGTCAATCATCAGATGTACCGTGGTGGAACAGGAACTTAGAATGATCCGAAGGTTCCAAAGCTTTTCAACCAAGCGAAACAAACCAGGACTGGCAAAGGTACAAAAACGCACTGAGGACGTATAGCAAAGACATCAGGAAAGCATAATCAAACAGCATCATGGATTTCTTGAAGTCGTTAAAAGTTGAAAAGCTCTAGTCGAAGATAGGGCAACATTTTTCGTCTGAATGGAGAAGGAAAATGAGACACTTACGGAGAGTGGGCAAGACAGGGCGGAAGGTAACTAGATTCTACCTGACATCCCAACCGCGGACAGTAGGCAAAAAAAAAAGGTTGTCCCAAAGGTGGGGTGTTACCATCGTTAATGTTGAGTATTGTAGTCGACGAATTACTAGGAGAGCTAACAAACGATAGAATACAGGTCCAGGATTACACTGATGACATTTTTTTAATCTGTACATGCAAATATGAGGGTATCCTATTTGATAGAATCCAAACTGGACTACGAATCGTTAGTAACTGGTGCAGGAAAGCGGGGCTTATTCACCTCAGAACCATTAGACTAAACTGACTAACTACTAACTATTCTGGAAAACACATGGTGAAAATATATGTCGGAACCCTACAAGGACTTTATTGACTTCCAGGTTCATAGCAGGCGAAAATAGGGATGCAACATACTACGCTGGATATACACTGCAATAGTTGAAGCACAACTCGGCACAAAAGTCAGGGAGTTGCATAAACTGGTTTTACATTAGCAGGGCAATGAGAACATGCTTGGAGGTCTTTGTGCGATTGACTTGTCTTCACGCTCACATACAGAATGCAAGCAAGCAAGATAGGGAACCTTTACAATGTCCGCAAATATCAGCGAAATTAGGAGTGGCTTCCAAACGGTATTCCGAATTGCTGATAGCAAGGGATAGCGTAATAACGAAGTTTCACTTCGACAAAAAGTTTGTATCACTTTGGAGGGGCGGAGCAAACTGGGGGAAACCTACGCCTTAAATTAGTAACTGATTACTTGATACAGTGACGGATTCCTCACCGCAGAGGAAACGGCACGCACTTGGAAACACTAGTATGCGCCATAGGTGTAGGTACCAGTTTCTTTTGGAGGATAGGGGACAGAACATTGCTCTTTTGACCGACAACCAGGCGGCTATGAAGGATATGGGAATGCCTTAATAGGTCTGAATACTCTGGGTGTCAGATTACATTGGGTTGAGAGGCAATGGGGCGTTGGATGTCGTTGGGGTTTGTGCTCCCTTTTGCATCGTCCCGCTGCTGCAGGCTTATAACTTGCACGGCATTAACTACAATTATACTGGAATTGTTATACACCCCAAATAAGTGAACAGATTCAATATGAAAGTTAGTGGTTATATTTTCATAGGATTTATTCAAGTCTGCTTTCAGTCCTATGTATCCAACTGGCGGAGCTCATAGCATCACTTGGCTCTATCAAGCTTTGATTTGTGTTTACTCTCTGTGAGTCATAATTGTAACCTTTCTTTCTCCTTTCCCAATCTACGCATGGATGAGGTCCTTCAGTACTTTTTCAATAAAATGAGGAGGAACCATAGAATGTATAATTTGCTTTTCGATAAAGTTAAATCAGGAAAAGACGCCTCTATTTGAACAAAATTGGAATCATCATCTAATTTTCCTACAATGAAAACATATTTGTATATTAAACTTTGTTGCTACAAGTTCTCATCAACAACATTTTCAGATAAATTGATGCGAATACACAATTTACTAATTAATCATGAATCCTAATTACATAAAACTTTCCAGCTCATGTCACTCATTAGCTTTTCGTGTGCAAGTCAACATCGCACTAATAAACAAATTTCCATGAAGAGATAATATGGTTCATTGCCGGTAAATATAATGTTATAAAGTACGCTCAATGGGTGATATATCAGATACTCGTATCTAAAGTAGTTATTGGACGAAGCGTGTGTAGCTGCACAAACACAAATTTTAGCGGGCCATTTACCATTGACATAGCGTGACAAAGGGGGGGGGGGAGGGAGTTAAGTTTGAATCGAATTTTGGATAAGCGGAACGAAAAACATGAAGGGAGAAAGGCTAGGACGCTAACCTTATAGGGCTTAGGGAGGTTAGGGTTTAAGTTCAGTTAACTCTTTTAGTCTGTGCAGCTGACTCTATCAGAGGCATTATAGCCCTGATGAGGGGAAGGTGGGCTTTTCCCCGTGCCCGGAGTTTTTCGGATGCCCGGAATAGAAAATGGAGGCCCGCCAATTTCCTTTAAGACCCATCTAATTTTCAGCTCAGTCCGATTTTTCTCATAATTTAAGCTGCTTTTACTTCGATCCTCAAAATAGGATCTTTATTATATCTCGAACAGAAGGAAATCTACCTCAAGATGGAAGATGGATAGAGATAGAATGGAAGTTCTTTCTGGTAACTGTAAGTCTTGCAGACTTCTTAACCTTAAAAGATAGTCAAGTGTATCACTGAGAGGCGTGGGGAAGAGCAATTTCTCTCGAAGGCTTCAAAATTGGATCTACGGCCATATAGGTAGGGAACGCGAAACTTTGGGTAGGTATGTAACTGTGTAAAGTGGGGCAAGTTTAGGCATAAGATCAAGATTTACGCTGTTGTAGCCAATGACTAGGATAAAAGAAAAGATGGCACTAGATGAGGCGACCAATGGGAAGAGCTTTTCCGAAAACCTAGACAGTTGCGAAATTAGCTGTGAGGGTCCGCTTCCAAATATTCAAGCTCTATCGAAGTTCTGGGTCGACATGTGCTTGCGTGCCTCTATGTTAGCCAGGCTCGGAAATGGCGGGTCCCTTGAGCACTTCGATCCTATGCGTAAGTCCGTAAAGGATTCTGAAAATTCCTTAGACATAGGAATTCGAGCGACCCTACCAACAGATGAACGCGCGAGCTAAACCTGGACTCGTAGAACGCCGGACTCAATTGCGCGATCGAAGCTTCTCTTGCCTCGGATGTATTATGAGTCGCGATCTTCGAGGTTTCTGTTCTGTCTTGGCATCCTCAGCCCATCATATTGGAGTATGCCTCTAGATAAGGTTTTTTGTGAAACGGAACTTTACTAAAATCGGTGTCTGTCTGTCTGTCACACGAAATTAACTCTGAAGCGGATGGAGCTATCGTCACACGAAATTTAGTGAGAATATGTGGTCTGTAAACTGCTACACTTGCAAAAAGTGACATCATTTTATGTTGGCTTTGAGAGGGTGTTCCCATATATGCGAAAGGGAGGAGCAAGATTTTTTTCATTGAATGTGGTCGTGTGGGGTATCAAATGAAAGGGTTCAATTAGTACTTTTTGAAAATAATTTTATTTCTGACATTGGCTGAAACAAGTCTCGTTTTCAGAACCTGCCCAACCGAAAGGTTTGAAAAAAAAATCGTAGTGATGTACGTATACAAAATCGAAGCCTTAAAAGATATCCCATCCTGATATCTGGCCAAATTAATTAAATAGTAGCATATTACTATATTTTAGAAACTTAGTTGAAAACCCTCCTCAAGTTTATTGTAGATACCCACAATTTTGCAGCAACATAGCTGATTATATGTTTATTTATTTAACGGACAACAAACAGAGTAAACTCCAGTTACTTATTGTCCTTAGGAGGAGGAGAAAGCAGTAATCTCATCCTATGCTTAAAACTACTTAAAGTAGAGCAGTTAAAAGGACCAAGTTGTCGTGCCTTATAATTTCGGCAAAGCCCAGGAATCGGGGAATAGAAGTAGACTTTGAGCTCTGCGAAGGGCACGTTGAAAATACGGCAGGTGATGTCGTTAGCGACGGAGCAGTCCATTAGACTCGAGGAAAGGTTAAAAAATGTGCATAAATCTAGATAGGATTTACGCTGTTGTTAGAAGGACGGTTAAAAAAGCGGAGAGGTAGTCCACATAAGGGAAGCTTCTCCTAAAGAAGAGGAAACGAGTGAATTTACTAACATATTACGGGACACAGTTACGGGAAGGTGACCAAATCAGGGAGCAGTACTCGGGATATTCCTCATGAGGGAACTGAAGAGAGCTAAGGAAGAGGAGGAGCGAAGTATAAAGCCTGACAATTTTGCTGCACAATTGGTGACTTCGAGGCGATGGGAGTCAAAGCGGAGCTTATTGTCGAAAGTGACTCCGAGGTCGTGAGTGGAATTCAAGCATGATAAGGAATGTCCATTAAGAGAGTAGGAGAAACAAGTGGGTGAGGATTTTAGGGAGTAGCATATAGAGTGACACTTTCTGACGCTTATCGCTAAACCATTAGAGAGTGTCTAGGTTGGATTGAAGTTCACAGTCCATAGGCGAAAATATAGTGGAAAATAGTTTAAAGTCGTCGGCAAAGAGCAAAAAGGGCAAGTAAGGAGGTAGGGGGGGGGGGGGGGGGGGGGGGAGCAGATCGTTGATAAAAAATAAAAATAACAAAGGGCCCAGAATAGAATTCTGTGGGACGCCAGAAGAGGGGGAGGAGAAGTGCAGCCGCCAAAAGAGACGCAGCAGGACCAGTTGGAAAGGTAAGAGGCAAGCCATAAAACAAGTGGTATGGGAACGCTTAGAGACGAGAGTTAGGTAGAAGTATCCTGTGATTTATGGTGTCGAAGGCTTTAGCGAAATCAGTGTAAATGATATGTACCTCTTGCCGTGAATTTAGACATTTGGCGACAAAGTTGGTAAAATCATGCAGGTTGGAAGCAGTGGACCTACGCTTTACAAAGCCGTGTTGCTCTTTCACTATGTGGTGGCCAAAGTGGGCGGACAACCAGTTGCTGACATATCGTTGCAAGATTTTGGAACAGAAGGACAGGAGAGAAATAGGACGATAATTCTCGACAAGAATACGATGATGTAAATGAGGATGATGAGAGCCTCTTTCACAAGCCGGGAAAATGATTCTCTTCGAGGCTTTTGTTGAAAATAAAAGATAGGGGAAGGGAGATTGACTTACCATTTCCGAGCAAAAGGAGGTTTGGAAGGCCTTCTTAGCAAGGACTTCCTCGCAGTGTGCTTTTGGCGAAGTTTTTTGTGGACTTCAGTGGTGAACCAGGCAGTGAAGAAGCATAAGCACTTACGAGAGGAGGGGACGCAAGAAGGTAGAAGATCGGATAAAATGGTATAGAAGGTGTTGAGTGCTTGGTCACACGTTGACGGAGAGAGGAGGGGAATTCAGTTGATTACCGCCCGGGCTGAGTTCAGACCTTCGAAGTTCGCCTTACGAAATTTGAACTTGGTAGGTTCGCGCGCAACAGGAGAGTGGAGTCTGTTAACCTGAGCATCGAACTCGAGAGCAGGATGATGGGTATAAGAGACAACGTAAGACGGAGCATGTGGGGATTGGGAACAGCAACGCACAGGAAGGTTAGAGAGGACAAGGTCAAGAGTGCGATCAAATTGGTTTTTAGAAAGGTTAAACTGGAGGGCGGCACGGGTGTGCATGATAGTGGATATGGGAAGGGAAGGGTGGGTGGGGTTATTAGGGAGGGAGGGAAGGCCAGGAGTAATGAGCCAAGAGAGCACAGGAAGATTTAAGACGCTACAGAGGATGAAAGAAAGTGAGGGGAAGAAAACGATTAGGACGTCTGATAATCCGTCGAAGAAATCCTCGTACAGAGAAGTCGGGCTAAGGCAGGGAAAATATGCACACGATATGATAAAGGAGTATACGTTTGGCGGAATGACTCGTATGGTGACAGAATCGTAGGGGGAGGAGGAGGAGGAAAAAAAAAGATTTCGGCACAGAGAGAGGACTTAACAGCTATTGGGGCACCTCCGCCGATTCTTGCCAAGCGCAGCGCGGTCTTAGTCACAACGAAAGACAGAGTAACCTTGGAAGAGGAATTTAAAATCCTGTCATCCAACCAGGATTCAGATATGCAGGTGAGGTGGTGCTGGAATGCTAAGGCAGACAGTTTGACATCCAACAGTTTAGTCCTTAGACCCCTTGCATTTTGATAAAACAGTTGCCAGAATGATTTAAGTTCGACGAGGCAGGCGGGCGAGACTGAAATTTTCCCGAAGCTTAGCCCTCTGATAAGGCTTAACGAAGACCTCCTGTGGCCAAAAGGAAGATTGGACGATAGCATCGAAGTCGTGGGGATTCGTCACTTTGAAGGAAGCTATCACTCCGTCAGGAGAGTCACCCTTCGTTAGTTTCGCACATGAGAAATGATGCTGCCAGGTTCCACGGTAACCGTATTGAAATAAACAAAGTTGTAGTACATCAAATTAGTAAATTTCATGACAGAATTACCAATTATCAATTGTTGAAACCGCTTTCCTATGTTCGGATTGGTTTAGTGTGTAAGGCACGCGATCGACTTAACCACTTTTTACGAGTTGTAGTATTTTGATGGCGGTCATATGGGGTTTTGATGGGAGCCATATCGGATTTCTAGTTGGGAAGGCACGATCTCCTAATTGCGTGTTTTGTAATGGGGTTGTGGGTGACGCCAACCACACCTTTCTTCTTGAGGGAGGAAGGTTTCGCCAACACAATGGCATTTCTCTCAAGATAACATTGTCGAGGAGATGTCGGGGAGGAGTGAAAGGTGGAGCCGTGTTACGTATTAAGTGGAGCTTTATCTCGTTGCCAAAGAAAATAGAGCTCGACCGATAGAGAGGCCGGAGAGCCGGAGTTCCTTGAACTTCCGCTCTTCCTCTCCCCTCCTGTTGGTGAAAGGAATTCCGTGATTTGAAGGCTCCACAAAGCCGGGATAGCTCGGGGAACAGCCCGAGGTAATGTGACAAACGGTTCCAGTCTAACTTCCTGACGATGGTGATGTGTTTAATTGGTAGTCCGATGGCGGACATCTAACACTCTGTCATTTATCCTACCCCAAAGAACCCGTGGTAAGGCGCTTGGCAAAATCAATATTCTGGCTGACTGTCACGAAACCTTAAAAGTTAGATTTGAATCAATGCAAAATTACCAGCAAAATAAAGGGGCAACTAACGACTGAAAATAAGGTAATGTTGAAAGGAGCTGGACAAAGAGGTATTGATCGCAGTGAAAAAGTGGATGCATTTACAAGAGGAAGCTTTCCGGATAGCTGAGTGGTTAGAGAACAAGGCTGTCGTACAGAAGGTCGCGGTTCATTCATAATAGCAGAAAATTGAAAAAAGTTGAAATGGAAAATTATGACCTTGGAATGGAAAAATCTGAATTTCAAATCGAAAATTTTGAAATTGACTTGGTGAAGTCTGAAGGCGGTTTGGAAACATTTGAAACTGTTTGGAAAATTCGAAATTTGGTTTGGAAAATTCTGAGTCATACTCGCGAAATTCTATATATTACTGGAGGAAACCGCGAGACTTGGTTGATATAAACACAATTTTGTTTTAGGAATGGGGGAGCCCTGAGCCAGCATTTACTTTACGACGGACCGGACGGATTGGGGAGAAACTTTTCGCCACTTTTTTTTGGTTCGTAGATCCTTAGTTTTGGATAATCTCGTCTCCTAATTCTAACAAAAAACAAAAAAATGTGAAAATTTTCTTCAAGCTGGGAGTCGAGTTAAAGCACTGACAGCTTCACATGACCACATTGAGCTGTCAACTGTGATAAGCATACGAAAAGGTTCAAGGATGTAAAGTTTCTTTAGACGATCTAAAGGGTATTTTATAAGCGGGAATGGGAAGCTTCATCATCTTCATCATCAACGGCGCAATAACCGGTATCCGGTCTAGGCCTGCCTTAATAAGCAACTATAGACATTCCGGTTTTGCGCCGAGGTTCACCAATTCGATATCCCCAAAAGCTGTCTGGCGTCCTGACCTACGCCATCGCTCCATCTCAGGCAGCGTCTGTCTCGTCTTTTTTTTCTATCATACATATTGCCTTTATAGACTTTCCGGGCTGGATCATCCTCATCCATACGGATTAAGTGACCTGCCCACCATAACCTATTGAGACGGATTTTATTCACAACCTGACGGTCATGGTATCGCTGATAGATTTTGTCGTTATGTAGGCTACGGAATCGTCCATCCTCATGTAGGGGGCAAAAAAAATCTTCGGAGGATTCTTCTCTCGAACGCGGCCAGGAGTTCGCAATTCTTCTTGCTAAGAACCCAAGTCTCCGAGGAATACATGAGGACTGACAAGATCATTGGCTTGTACAGTAAGAGCCTTAACCCTATGGTGAGACGTTTCGAGCGGAACAGTTTTTGTAAGCTAAAATAGACTCTGTTGGCTGACAACAACCGCGCGCGGATTTCATCATCGTAGCTGTTATCGGTTGTGATTTTCGGGCCTAGATAGGAGAAATTATCAACGGGCTCAAAACTGCAGTCTCCTATCTTTATTCTTCCCGATTGACCAGTGCGATTTGATGTTGTTGGTTGGTTGGTTTTCGGTGCTGACGTTACCACCATATACTTTGTCTTGCCTTCATTGATGTGCAGCCCAAGATCTCGCGTTGTTTGCCGCCAGCTCGATCTGGATGAAGGCAGTTTGTACGTCTCGGGTTATTCTTTCCATGATGTCGATATTGTCAGCATAGGCCAGTAGTTGAGTGGACTTAAAGAGGATCGTACCTCTTGCATTTACCTCATCATTACGGATCACTTTCTGCAGGGCCAGGTTAAAGAGGACGCATGATAGGGCATCCCCTTGTCGTAGACCGTTGTTGATGTCAAATGGTCTTGAGAGTGATCTTGCTGTTTTTATCTGACCTCACATATTGGTCAGGGTCAGCCTAGTCAGTCTTATCAATTTCGTCGCCAGTTTTATCCTGGTTATGCTATCATAGGCGGCTTTAAAGTCGATGAATAGATGGTGCAACTGGTCTTCATATTCCAACAATTTTTCCATCGCTTGACGCACAGAGAAAATCTGGTCTATTGCTGATTTGCCTGGAGTGAAGCGTCTTTGGTATGGGTCAATGATGTTCTGAGCATATGGGGCTATTCGGCTTAGCAAGATAGCGGAGAATATTTTATAGATGGTACTCAGCAACGTGATACCTCTATAATTGCCGCACTTTGATATCTCCCTTTTTGTGTAAGAGACAGATAATGCCTCTTTGCCATACGTCAGGCAATGATTTGCTATCCTGTACCTTGAGCACAAGTTGATAAACCACTTGGTGTAATTGGTCGCCTCCATATTTAACTAATTCGGCTGTAATTCTATCGGCTCCTGGCGACTTATGATTTTTAAGCCGATGAATTGCACGGACTGTTTCTCCGAAACTTGGTGGTAGCAGTATTTGCCCGTCGTCTTCAGTTGGTGGGACCTCCAACCCGCCAATGTTCTGGTTGTTCAGTAGTACATCAAAGTACTCAACTCATCACTCCAATATGCCCATTCTGTTGGAAATCAGATTTCCCTCTTTGTCTCGGCAGAATGAGCATCGAGGTGTATAAGCCTTCATCCTGCTGATTTGTTGGTAAAACTTTCGTGCCTGGTGCGGTTGCTCCCTGTAGTTTTCGAGTTGACAGACTTGTTAGTTCGGCAAAGGTTCCTTTTTCCGTCTGTGAAGTCGCTTCTCCGCTCGACGGAGTTCGTGTTAAGTCTTTGTGCGTGACCGCGTTCTTTGAGAATGCAACATTACTCGGTATGCGCATTCCTCCGTTCCGTAGCTAGCTTACATTCATTGTCAAATCAGCCGTTCCGACTTTTTTTGCGGCTGGGACTAAGTATCTTTGTGGTCGTATCAATGATAACATTATTCAGGTGGCAGTGAAGATCATTTGTTGATGCTTCCTCTCCAGGACATTTGTTGACTGCGGTTATTGCGGTATTCATTTCCCTCTTATAGGTGTTGCGGGGGGCTGTATTGTGGATGGCTTCAGTGTCAGCTATCACCTGATTGTCAGATGGAATTCTAAGCGGTGTCGTTATTCAAGCTCGGAGCACCATGCCCACGAGATAGTGATCCGGGTCTATATTGGCCCCCCTATATGTTCTGACATTCATCAAGGCTGAGAGGTAGCGGCGTTCGATCAACACGTGGTCAATTCGGTTGAAAGTGGTCCTGTCTGGAGAGGCCCACGTGTGTGGACTGCTTTTCGCGCAAACCAGGTACTTCCAACAACCATTTCGTGTGACAATGCTAACTGAATAATCCGCAGTCCGTTACCATTGGTATCCCTATGTAAGCTATGTGAGCCAACGTATCGCCTGAATACGGGCTCCTTCCTTACTTGACTGTTGATGTCATACTTGGGACAGGTTTCGAGGGTTCGCTCAACTGCCTCGTATAAGGTATCCTTCTCCGAATCTGCAGTCTCCTCTGTAGGGGCGTGAACGTTAATGAGGCTTATGTTTCTAAACTTGCCTCGGAAACACGGAGTGCATAGCCTTTCGCTTATATTTTCAAAGCCGATAACAGCAGGTTTCCTTTTTTGGCTTACTAAGAAACCTACTCCGAGCACATGGTTTACTGGATGACCGCTATAATATATGGTGTAGCGGTTCTTCTCCAGGAAACCGGTCCCTGTCCATCACATCTCTTGTAACGCTGTTACATCAGTCTTATATTGGGACAGAGTATCGGCTAGCTGCTGGTCAGCTTCATCTCTGTACAGGGAGCGCACGTTCCATGAGAAAATGTGCAAATCGTAAATCCGTTGTCGTTGCCGGGTTTATCGTTGTAAAATCTATCCTGTCCGAGGCTCCTTTCGGGGCTTCGTAACATCGGTTTTCCGTGTAGGATTGTCTGCCCTAGACACTCGCCAACCTGGAGGACCAGTTGGTACATTTTGTCCTGTTTTTAGCCGCGGGAGACTCGCCTTTATCCTTGGGAAGCTTGGTGGGAAGCTGTAAAGTGGAAGGGTACCAATATATGGCTGCTAGTTACCCGTTGGTGGGGTATCACCCGTCAACCACATCATCGCCACTAGACTACCAAGAGGTCAAAGATTTTTGGCCTCTACTTCCAACTTTATCCTAACACGATCACTAGTGCTGCTATGAGAGTCATAACAGCTGTCAACTCCTCAAAAAAATGGTTTTATTATAGTCACACTCGACTATATTTCTCTGGAAACTTGAGCCCAATGGCAACCACACAACTATTTCATTTTATTATCCTGTTTTAATCTAACTAGAGAACTTTACCTTGAACCGAATCAATCTTCAACCCTCATAAACATTCCGTAATGGCTCCAATTCTGTGACCTTGGGATGATGATTGATTCTCTTAACAAGTCAAACACGTCTCGAAAATCTGCATACCGACAGTAAAATGGTTTGACACGTTTACACAGTCCTACGTTCCAACCAGCTGCCAATTACTCCAATGAGTTAAATTTAGATCCTTGAGGGAACATTTAAATGCAAGGCGACAAAAAACAAAAAGGAAAGGGGGAAATCTTCCGAGTTGGCAAGTATATTTCAAGCGAATAACTTCAAAGGATTCGGTGAAATTAAATACATCCACTCGAGGATGAATTTTTCCGGAACAATGACTCGCTCCGGGTTTGCGGTGGCTGAAGGAATAAAAGCGAGAAAATTGCCTTCTTTTGTGCTGTTTGTTGTCTTTAGATTTGTAGCGTATTTCATGTTTGGAGATACTCTGTGGAAGGAGTAAAAGGATGAGCCATTTTCCCTTCCAAATGTTCACAATTCTTGGAGAAATTGAAAATTACAATGCAAAGCGGTTGAGGGAATTCTCAGAAACTGTCATTTAATTATTAAGGACGTCTGTAATCGAATTTGCTTATCATTTAATCAATTTAAATTGGAGTTACCGGAACAGAAGTAATCAAGTTTCTGTTCAAAAGGTCCAAGCGTCCTGACATGATAGGAGAACTAACTTATTTATCTGTCTATGAAAACATCCATCTATTTGTTCCAGATATGTAAGGAACTTCTGAATCAGTTTTGTTTAGGAATGATGTTATCTTTCGAGTCCCAAATTAGTTGCAGCTAATACCTCGGAAGCAGGACGATAAATGATTGTGAGTGGGCACAAGGAGTGAATAACTACATTAATCCATAAAAACTATAGAAACTTCTTCCTTTTGGCTTTCTGCAAATTTCACTAATTTCCATCCTGTCATGCCCTTGCCCTCTCTTAATAGATGACTGTATCGTTAGTGGAACCCAGAAAGGTTAGTGTTAATTGGTTTTATTGCAGTTCATGGTAACAGAGCGTGTCCTTGCCAGTAGGAAAGTTTCTGAAATGCGTACAAAGCAGACCATGGAGGGATGAGTACACACTTTTCTGGGATCCAAGCAAAAGGATGCTTTTCAAACTTCCGAACTTTTGTTCGCGAACAAGTTAGGCAGTAAAAACAGGGATCCTAATCCTAACGTCTGCATGTATTGATTTCTTCTTGGAATTTATAAATGGTATAGAGTGGTGAAACGGTAGGGAATGAGTTCGTAATGGGGCCGCTTATTGGCTTTTTTGTCGATTTCTGGGGAGTTCATTTTCTTTGTATCATTGACAAGATGCTTGTACAGTATTTTTTAGGATAATACCTTTTCAACCATATTTTTCTGCAAATTCTGCCTATAGAGAAAGAGATAGATTTAACGAGTTGAATCTTCGTAATTTTTTCAATTTTACGATCTTTAGGTCGATGGTTATTGTTGGATTGAAAAATTTCAACAGTTCCAGGATACCTTTTTCGTAGCAATTTTTTACAGAGTATAAAGGGATGATTAATTCTCTTATGGTTCCACTGGGACGCTCCTTCAAGAGGGTCGTATATTTGAGGATTGTGATCTGTTTAATGTTATGGGAATGTTGATTGCTTTAATCGCTGAAGGAGCCATAAGCCCCAGGCAAATTAATAATGGGCTGGGTTATTAAAAAGTTTAATTCGGCCGTAATATTATGTCGAAAAGTTCTCTACGCCGTGAAGCATATATGATCCGACTAATCCTTTAGATTCGGAGTTATGCGATAGGTTGAAAACCTGTATATAGACAATTTTGGCTTTGTTTTTTTTCGTCCGTTTGTCCTCTGGCACTCGGCGAACTACGCGATACCACCCGCTTCTTTTTTTCTTCAGCCTTTGTCCCGTTCACCCACGATGACACCAGAAGGATTAGTGGCATGCATTGTAGCGTGGAAAGCAAAAAAAAAGGTTGATTGCTTTGCTGAACTACTGTGGCGCTGAAAGAAAACATTTCTATGTGATTGACAAAATGATGGAGTGTGCTACAGTTTGTCTCCAGATTCCTTAATGAAGAAAGAATACCATGCAGGGGTCGTTGCTCGTTAAAATTTGTTTTAGATTGAAGAATTCCCTATGCCACTTGCATTTGGTTCGAACGTGTTCATATTTCGTTGATTTGGTTGATCTGACAACACTTTGCTCGGACATATGAAGGGGAAATACGGTGGTGGTGACCGCAACGATGATGGTGGGAGGTTTGTAGATTTCTGAAAATTACGCCGCCTCGCCATTGTTGGCACACTGTTCGAGCACAGAGCCTACTATAAGGTCAGTTGACTTTCAATTGTTAAACAATCAGATCGACAACTTCGCGATCAGCAGTACATTTAGGAGCAGTCTCCTGGCGTTGACATTAGCTTCGAAAGGAGGGGAGTTTCGACTCCCCAAGTTCAACATCGACCGCTTATATGACCCTGTTGTCACTCGATAGTGGGAGAGCTATCTTCCTGGTCTGACAGCAGATATACTGAGAATATCGGTGAGCATTGGACCGCCATCAAAAATGTTCTTTTCTCGGGTGCTGCACAAGTCGTCGGACATTTCCCGAAGGAGCGTCATAAAATCTGGTTGACTGCGGAATCGTGGAAGCCGATCGATGAACGGAGGGGGTTGCGGGCTGTGCTGACCAAAGGATGGTGGACGCGATAAGAGAGAATTTGCCATTGTACTGATCAGGGAAGCGCAGATGCCTCAGGTCGCAATGATTTTAGGAGTGTAAACCGCAACATCAAAGAGCTTGCATGCGGCCGCAATTACTGCACATCTGCTACTTCACTCGTATGGAAGTCTTTCCCAGAGAGTGGAAGACGAAGATGATCCTCAAGGTCCCAAAGAAGAGGATGATTGTCAAGGCTCAAAGACGAGGACCTGTTTTGAGGGTGACAATTGGAAGGGTATCTAAATAGCATTTCGATAGAGAGCCGGATGGTTTCAGCTCCGGATTCTCCTGTATTCGCCACATCAACACCCTACAGACCATTTTGGAACAGTGCGCAGAGTTTAGATTTTCGCTGCACCTTACCGTCATCGTTTCCGAGAAAGATTTCAAACAGGCAGTGAACAGGTAGTGTATCTGTAGTGCTCTAAGCCGGAGAAACTAACAGCTATTATTAGAGCAACATACGATGGCCCAAGATGTGATATGCTGCACCGAGGTGAAATCTCGGAGGATTTTGAGGTCCAAAGCGAGTCCACAAAAGTTGCATTGGTGACGTTCTTCGTGTTGCCTTGGCCAGAGAACCTGGAGGAGTTCAATGGACCATCAAATTTTTCTCAAACACCTCGACTACGCTGATGACATCGGTTCGCTCTCTCACCGGGTCACGGACCTTGGGCAAATGGCTCTAGATTTGTAAAGAGAGGTAAGTAGATTTGGACAGAACAAAACCAAGTATTTCAGTCTGACGGGTCATCGCACTCTTCCTATCTTAATTAATGGACAAAACATTCAAGGCCTCGATCAATTTGTATATCTAGGAAGCGTGGTTTTTGCCATCGGCGGCACGGGACTGGATATTGCCCAACATATTAACAACGCTAGATCTGCTTTCGCTGCCCTGTCCAAAATCTGGAAATGCGGTTATCTCATTACCAAGATCAAGTTGAGACTGTTCTATGCTAATATTCGTTCTGTGTTGCTATATGGGAGTAGCACATTGAAAATGAACTCCACTGTTATCCAAAAGCTTCGTCAATACCTGTCTACGTTGCATCACCATAGTGCGTTGGCTTGACATTATCTCAAACGAAGAACTTGGTCGGCGCACAGGCCTGCCACTCGAACGCACTGTGATCGGAAGACGAAAGTGGCTGCGGATATATCACACATTAAGGGCTGAGCCATGCAGTGGAATCCACTCTCCCAAGATGGCCGACGAGTGGGTCGCCATAAGCACACTTGGCGCAGAAAGTGGAGGATGAATGGGAGCTTTTGCGGAGGGGACGACACAATGACCTGAGGAGATCCAAACCTTTGCATTTTTGGCTTTACATGCGCTAGTTAATTCAACGGATACGCAGTGTGTGCTGAAAATCAACAGATTTTGAACACAGAGGAATTAGGGTTGGAAATATGTGAATCTTTAAAAAAATATGTTCAGCTTTGGTCAAGCTTTGGTCCAAAGTATGAGCGGATTTACGATTAATATAATTCGTAGTCATGTCGTGTTCTGCGAATTATTCAAAGGAGCACTTAACAACTGCGAGCCACTTTGGTTACGCTGCTCCCGGGGTAGAGGTGAGGTAGTGTATGACGATTTGCCCTGGTAAGAAATCGTCAAGCCGTTTTCGCTTAATATGTGTATGGATTTGATTTACGAAGTAGTGTGACGGGGAAACTTGCCTTAGGATTTTGCAGGCATGGAGAGTGTTCGAAATTATGGCACCCATAGTAATGCCCATCATGGGGGCCTTAATAGTGGCCTAATATACGGCAAAGAACTGACCGAGTTGATTACCAGAACGAAAAATGAAATTTTAACTCTATGGTGCAACGCAATTTTGTGTAACGGCAGCGTCCAAGAGCTAGGAACAAGAAGCTTTGCCAAGTTTCTTTTATATGCAGCTGCAATCTGGATCTTGCTATCAGAATCATCTTTGCTTCTAACGCCCTCAAGCTGCAGACAGTTAGGGAATTAAGTTTATTTTCGAGATACTGAGAGGGATTCATGGTAAAGGTGGTAGCATATTCAGAGATATGTCTTAAAAGGGATCTATAAAGTTTAATAGCTTTTTTTGAGGCGCAAGTTGGCAAGAATGACCAGTCGAGAAACTAATTATTCTGCTGGCCCTTTGAACATTTGGAACGATACGATTCATATGGTCTCTAACTTAGCTCGTTCTAGTTATTTCTCTATCGAGAAAAGTTATGGATTTAGCGCGTGCCAGAATGTGGTCGTTTATCTTGATTTAAAGGGAGCTATTCTACTTTCTCTGCAGGTTATCGAATAAGACTTATCTAGGATAAGTGGAAGTCCCAGTTTATTACATTAGGTAACAAAAAAACTGAGTTGGCTTTGTCAGAGTCTGGAAGTTTGTTTCAAGTCCTTATCCATGGCAATGATGACGAAATCATCTGCCTACTTGAAAACTTGAACGCTCTCAGAAAATTTGTTATGAAAAGACGCTGTATAGCAAATCCTTGTGGGATGCTATTTCAACCTGATCTGATCCGAGCAGGAGTATGTGCAGCAGGGGGTGGACTTGCCAGCAGAATAAGCATGGCAGTTAGCAGCTAGAAAAGTGAAGTTATGGTGGAGCGTACACACGCAAGTGCGAATCTCTGTGGCCATGACATCGAAAAACAAGTTTTGACAGATAAGAGAATAGTTTATGTTAATGAATAAAATTATAATTCTAATAAAGTGTTTTAACAATTGGTGACCGCGATGGTAACAGTCGTAACAGACTATTCAGATCAGCAGTAGGAAATTCAGTGGCAGTGGCTCAGCACCAAATTCGTAGTGCAGCGCCAGCTACCCCCACGCAGCCTCAACAAATTCATCGCCCTTCGCATTTGGAAGTGCAGCAACAGCTACTCCGGTGCAGCCTCAAGTTACGAAATCATTTTCTTTCAGAGGAGGAGCAGCTTCAAGCACATTCACGCAGTCAATAATAACAAGCCAGCAGCGGGAGTTTCCTCATTCAACGCTCCTTTGGCAATAGCTACCACAACAATTGTATGTTTTGTACGCAACGGCCAACCCAAAAGACCAGACTTACCGGGAGTTCTGGCGATTACTACTCAAAATACAGCATCACCTCGCCTCACAATCTACGACGCCTTAAGTCGGCGCAGAAATCTCGGTTCTTCCCGTGTCCCGGCATCATAATTTAATACCGCCATCGCAGCTACTGGCGGCAGTAAATTCTTCGTCAATCTGCACATATGGCTATATGCAAGTAGACTTGAGTTTAGGACTTCGGCGAGTCTTTCTGGGCGCTTCATTATCGCATCCCCATCTTAGGCGCGGATTTCCTGTGCCGCTATGGATTGCTAGAGGATCTCCATGACAGGGATCCTCACTGGTCCCACAACTTCCCTTCGGTCATCAGGAACAATCTCATCCTGCGCACCCAGTAATCTTTCCATCGTTTTTAAAGGCACTATCTACGCACGTATTCGCGCACTTCTTCAAAAATACCGCAACATCACTACCGAACGTAGTCTCTCCAAGCCCATTAAGCATAATGTTCAGCACCACATGCATACACACTACTTGCTCCCCATTTTTCTCTGCGTCCATCACCACCGCAGAAGCTCGCAGTTGCGCAGCAAGAGTTCGACAAACTTCTTAGGCAGGGTATTTGCAGACCTTCAGACAGTTGTTGGTCTTCGCCACTTTACATGGTTCCTAAATCCAATGGTGAATGGAGAGATTGTGGTAACTACAGACGTCTGAATACTCAGACCATTCCAGGATGATACTCCATACCACTCATCTACGATTTTGGGCACTCTATCGCAAACTGCCGTATTTTCTCGACCTTGAAATTAGTCAAGGGATACCATCAGATCCCTGTAGCTCCCGAAGACATTCCAAAAACGGGAATATGCACTCCTTTCGAACTTTTCAAGTTCATTAGGACCTCCACTTCCGTTTCGCATATTTGGATGATATTCTGGTCGCGTCTTTCTCTAAGTCTGAGCAGTGCATTTTTCAACGTCTCCTTGAGGAGGGTTCCGTACTTAACATTGAAGGTTGCAAATTTCTACAATCCCAGTTGAGATTCTTCGACCAACTGATTATCCTTGAAGGCATCCAATCGGACCCAGTCAAGGTACAAGCAATTTGACGCTTTCCACTTCCCAAAACTGTTAACGATCTAAGAAGGTTCTTGGGCATGTTAAACTTCTATTGTCGTTTCTTACCCAAGGCCGATCACCATCAATTGATCCTTTACGCCTTCTTGTCTGGGCTGAAAATTAAGCAATCTCGTCTGATTGCGTAGTTCCCAGAGGTTGTTCCCGCGTTTGAGACCACCAAGCAACAGCTGGTGAATGATACACTTCTGGCATTCCCTCAGCAAGGTACACCCCTAGTCGTATTCATCAATGCGGCAGACATTGCAGTAGGTGCCGTTCTTCACCAAACAGCTCAAACTCGCTCAACGAAACCACAGCACCTATGATTGTGAGCTACTAGCTGCGTACCTCTCAATTAAATAGTTTCGGTACTGCCTTCAAGGGAGGCCGTTTACAAGAGCCACTCACTTTTGCTTTGAAAGAAAAGCCCGGCAAGGCATCCCCTCGCCAACTTCGGCACTTAAGCTTTATCAGCCAGTTCACTTCCGATATTCAACACGTGTCTGGAAAAGATAACGTAGTTCTTGACGCTTTGTTACGTGTTGCAGAGATCAAGATCCCTGCCACCGTCGATTTCTCGGCAATCGCCGAGGCGTACAAAGATCATGCAGTTCTTCAGAGCTTGAGGACTAACTCCAAATACACGTTTTGGGAGTTTCCTAAGTTCGGTTCAACATCCGAAATATCAGACAAGGGAGCAAGGCCATATATTCCGGGGATTTTCAAAAGAAAACACGCCGTTGAAGATCTGGTGCACCCAGGATATTCAGACAACGGATCGGTTAGTCACCGCGAAGTATTTCTGGCCGTCCATGGAGAAGGCCATTAATTCTTGGGCCAAACAGTGCATCGCATGCTAGAAGTGCAAGACCACAAAACACGTGAGGAACGGAAGGTTCTCTCGAATAACCAAGTGTTTCCACACAGGACTTAATTTAAATTTAATTGAGGAGAGGAATCACCTCTCTCTTCCGGCTTGCTTCAGGTTCAAACTCTAACTAACATCCAAAAACAATTCCCGTTATCAAAAATTGTTTTTCGATGTCATCGCCACCACGATTCACACTTGTGTTCGTCCGGCACATAAATCAAACGTTCCGCCACAGGTTCACGCGGTGGCCTGAGGCGATACCTCTGAAAGATATTACTGCACAATCTTGTGTAGAGGCCCTCTGTTGAGAATGGATTCCACGTCTTGGTTTAGGGGCAATTCTAATCATCGGTCGGGGAATGTAGTTTGCGTCCTTTTTCCTCTCGGAGTTGGGCAAACTACTCGGCTTTAAACACCGCCGGAGTACCGCGCTGAAGGTCGCTATAATGGCCCAAGGCAACCCTCTTTGGTCGCAGGTCTTGTCACTCGTTCTACAAGGCCTCCGGCTAGCCAATCGAGAAGAATTTGCCGCAAGTCCCGCGGAACTGGTATATGGGGAAAACCTGAGACCCGTCAGTAACCCTACTGTCTACATCAGGTCGGGGCTAAACGCTACCGGTCTGTTGCGTTTGCTTGAGGAAGCAATGCTAAAGTTGACGGCCACCACCCAAAAACCGTGGCTGACGTGGCCAGGGATCTTGAATATTGCGCGCAAGTCCAAATTAGGACTGACGTCTCTCGACAGCCGGTGGGGCCACCTTACGAGGGCCCCCCTCGAGCGAGGCCGGCATCATTATAGCCTTAACGTCGGGGGCGCGGTCAAACGGATCTCCTTGGCTCGACTGACGTCCTTTGTCCAGTAAGAAAGCGCAACTGGTAGGTGGGTGCGCGACTCGGCAGTCTAGTTGAGATAGTTAGCTGGGGGTAAAGTATTGTAGCGGAGCGAGCAACTTCCTTATCGGACGCATGTAAGTGTGAATGTTGGTAGCCATGACATCGAAAAACAATTTGTGTCAGCGACAATTGTTTTTCGAAACAGCAGTTGGATCTCCCGCCAGTCGGTCTACAAATAAAAATGAGGCTTTGTCAGATAGGTTTTAGGCATATCGAATTGCTGGACCTCGGCGCAAAATCGGGATGCCTGGAGTTCCTCATTAAGGCAGGCCCAAACCGGTTACTGGCTGTTGTGCCGCCGATGATGGTGAATCTGCCATTAGATGTGGCAAGGATGCTTTTACACTGTAACTAAGTTAACAGCAAGTGGTTTGCCAAAGTAAATAGTCATGGTTAGAAGAACTATTGATCCATATCAGTGGCATTTGATGTTAAGATACACGTTGAATGAATAGTTGAAGAGAGGTGTTAATTTCCAGGAAATATTTGGGCAAGGTGAAAACATGTAGATAAACACCATGAACTCGATTACATGCAAGTTTAGTAAAAAATGTCTTGAAATTGAAGGAAACAATTCACAATCTCGAATTAAAATTGTAAATTACGGTAGCACTTGAAATAAGTGGAAGTTGATTCTCCTTTTTTATGCAGATCAAAGATATGTATATGCTCTTCCCTCTCAAATGGGATGCATAAGGAACGGATTCCCTACCACAATTAACCTGCCCCTGGGTCTAGAAATAAATATTCAGCAAAACAGAGCACCTGCCCCTTTAACAATTCCTGGAATGGCTCCAAATTTACGCTGATGCAAACGCAGTATCTCTTGTTAATCTTGTTAAAAGATTTTATGGCAGATACTTTTGGGAAGAAAAAGAGAAAAGTAGACACAGACACTTCACAGATTTGCCATTTGTTTACGGATAGAAATGATGATTGGAGGTAATCGTAAAATAGCTCGTTTGGATTCCTTCATTCAAGATTTATTCCGGCTGATAGAGCCTAGATTTTTATTACCAATTTTTGCTGGGAATCTTAAAGGGTTTATCGGGTCGGTTTTTGGAATGATTGCTTGTAGGCTGGGATTGCTTTCTGATTAGATAATTTGTGATGGGAATGGGTACAAGTGTACAGTGAAAGTTAGTAATCGAACTTTAATTTTGTCCTTGATGAATGCGGTCAGTCGTGCTTTGCATGAAATTGAAAGTGGAAACTGTATCTATGATACGTACACTAATCTAGGGGACATCATTGACATCAGTACCCTCAGGGGTCGTCAACGTTCCTTACGGAGAGACCGATACACGCCGGGACACACTGGGAGTCGATGAGTTGATGTGAGCCTAGCTCTGCAAAGGTGGTAGTTGTGGCGTGTATCAGGAGCCAGTGCCTTTGGGACCTTGGTCGGGTAGTGTGCATTGAACCGGTATTAGTAGACCGCGTTGCCCCGAGCGAGCGCTGATTCGTCCGTGAGTTCCGGGATCAACTAATCGTAGGCCAGACCTCAGGGTGGGGAGACGTGTCTTCCATTCGTAAAACGAAGAGTGGTGGAGTCCTAGTCGAACTAGGCCCGAGGACAACAAATAAGGTTATGTTCTCCGAAGCAATCGAGGGGCTTCTGGTCGAGAAAGTTTGGCTTCCAGCCTGGAACCCACTTGTTCTCTGGAAATCCCAGACCTTGACTGCCTCACAGAAAAAAACGAGGTAAAAGAGGCCATCAAACACGAATGTCCGGGGGTAAGCAATATCGAGATTGGTATCACCTCTGCGAACGCCTTAGGCCAAAAACTCGCTGTGGTGGAAGTTGCCGGACAATACGCGAGGAAGCTTCTAAACAGCGGGAAAATCAGAATTAGTTGGATGTGTAGGATGCGAATCCAGGCCGTCCCAACCAAATGTTACAGATGTTTGGATTATGGGTACACGTCTGCAATCTGTCGAGGAATTGACGGAAGGGCAACATGCCGTTAATACCATCAGTCAGGCCATAAAGCGAACACCTGCATTGAAAAGCAAGGCCGAAGGGACGGCTTTGTCTGGATTCGGTGTTCAGGGGTAACGTTTTTCGGTGTCTATCTGAATGTGAATGAGGCAATGCCGCACTTTCGATGCAGGCTTGATGCTTTGGAGGACGCTATCTTAAGCATGGATGGGCGGATCCTGGTCGGGGATATCTTTAATGCCAGGGCGCTTGAATGGGGCATGCTTTACTCAGACTACAGAGGAAAACCAATTCTCGAAATGGTAGTTCTAAACACCGGATCCGTCCCAATATTCTGGCGCCCAGGCTATGAGAGAAGCTTTACAGGCGCAACCTTCGTGTCGGAGTCACTGGTGTCGCTGGTGGATGGGTGGCGAATTTTGGAAGACTTTTCGGCAAGCGACCATCAATACATTGCTTTCGAAGTGGTGGACACAAACCCTCGATGTGCGCCACCCCGGCGCTCTTTCTGTACATGGAACGTTGCGAAAGTGAACCCCGGAAAGTTTGTCGAAACTTTTGGAACAGGTGGAGCCGCGTTGAAGGGTACTCCTGGGGGTGATGGGTTACAAGCTGGTAACCCGAAAAGTCGGGACTCTGTGGAAACCCTGGTCGCCTAAGGCCGAGCAGATGAAGCGAATCGTACGGGCCCTATTCCCTACGTACCCCGTACGGGATGATGACGTCGGCGCGGAGAACGCCGAGGACTGTCCACTTTTCTCTATAAAAGAGTTGGAACAGGCACCCCTCTCTATGAAAAGCAAGAAGGCGCCAGGACCCGATGGTATTCCAGCAGAGGTATACAAACTAGTATTACAACACTGTCCAGACATACTGCTCGGCGCATTCAACGCTTGTCTGAAAGAGGACATTTTCCCTGCTCGTTGGGAGGTGGCGAGGCTTGCGTTGATCAGCAAAGGAAAAGGCGACCCCGAGTTGCCTTCTTCATATTGCCCACTATGTATGCTTGACACCACTGCAAAAGTGTTCGAAATGCTCATTAGAAATAGACTCGCGCTGCTGGAGATTTATCTCCACGGTAGTTCGGGTTCAGAGCAGGGATATCCATAGTTGATGCTGTCAAGCAAGTCGTGGATGCCGTTGGACGAGCGGAGACTTATAGTCGCCGAATTCGTCGGGTGGTGCTCCTCGTAACGCTTGACTTCAGAAACGCCTTTAATTCCGTAGGATGGAAAGACATTCTTCTTTTTCGGATATTGAGGGACTATTTGAGGCACCGTTCCATGCTTTATGAAACACTAGACGGTCAGGGGAGGTCATCTCGGTGGTAGCACAGGGCTCCATCCTAGGGCCGGACCTCTGGACCTGGCTACCTATGATTGTTTACTTAAACTCGACATGCCAGAAGAGTCGCGCTTGCTACTGGACGCACTGTCGAACAGGCTTTTTTGATCAAGTCAAAGCAGAAGCGAACAAGGCTTCAGTTGGAGTTTCCGTGTTAAATAAGTTAATTGCAAATATTGGGGGTCCTACGTCTAGCAGGCAACGTCTCCTGATGAGTTCAATGCAGTCTGTTCTGCTCTACGGCGCAGAGGTATGCTCTTGGCCGAATGCTGAGTCAGTCTTTTGTAACACTTGTTTAAGGTAGGTTAAGGCGAAAATATAAGTAGGACTGTCAGATAGCTCGAGAGTAGATTATGAGTATTATTGTTATCGGTAGTTAGCGTAAGTAGACTACGTGCAATTTCAACAGTGTCGTTGGTATTGTTTATAGTATATAATATAGTATAGTTTTGTGAGTTGTGAGTTTTATTTGAAAAATAGTGGGTTATAATGAGGAAAAAGGAGGACCGCACCACATTGTCTCTGAACCGGCTGTGATGGTGATCGCCGGAGTGATCCCCGTTGCCCTTCTTGCTAAGGAGCGTCCAACCATATACAAGCGTAAGGGAGAAGAGCGAAGGGAGATCGTTGCTCGTAAAGAATGGCAACGCACCTTAGACGAGTGGGAACTCTCTTGGCAAAATGAGGCAAGAGGCAGCTGGACTGCCCGGTTCATTGGCAACAGGTTCATGGTTGAATCGAAAGCATGGTGAGACTGACTGTTTGCTTACCCAGGCATAAAGGTTTTCAATCTTATCTGGACAAGATTGGAAAAGCACGACCTCCGGATTGTGTGTTTTGCAATGGAGTTGTGGATGAAATTCCCATCACACTTTTTTTCTTATGGAAGGTGGGATGAGACTCGTCAGCAGCCCTATTTAAACCCAGGGGATCTCTCTCCAGACAACATTGTCGAGGAGATGCTGAGGACTACTGACAGGTGGAGCCGTGTTGCCTATTACGTTCGAGTCCTTCTCGTTGCAAAGAAGATAGAGCTCGGCTGTGGAGGAGTTGATTGGCAGGGGACTCCTTGAGCTGACAGTTCCCTTCCTCCTCTCCTTCCCTGATCTGAAGGCTGCGCAAGGCGGGAGAGTTAGGGGACTAGCCCGAAGTAATGTGACAAACGGTTCCAGGTTAGCTCTCTGACGATGGGGAGGTGTTTAGTTGGTAGTCCGACGACGTACCGTTGCGGGAGTCCAACACTGTGCGTAAATGCATTCACCTATCTTAATTACGCAAATAATGCTTAGCGTATCTGCTTTTTATCGGGGAGCGCTCACTATTTATTTTCTTAAATTTTCTTGCTCGATGAGTGTTAACAGCTCTATCCGGTTGGCACAGGAGGCTGCTCAGCCATAGGGTATTCATCCCCATGGTATGTACCCTGCCATTATCTCACAATTACAGCCATTCAAACAATTGGTGAACATTCCATTCCTGACACGTCACGGATCTTAAAGTTTGGAAATTCCAAAGTGAAGCTCGGGCGGAAAAGTTCTGCTTTTCCCCGAGGCCAGGCTCTGCTCACTTGTACCATTCCCAAGTGAAATATTGGAAAATGTGCTAAGGAACAAAATCACTTTGTAACATTTCAAATTTACACAAACACCTTAATGGCATGAAGAGGGAAAGACCATAAAGCTGGAATGTTTTTTTATAGATTGTAAAGAAATTATCGCTTCCATTTTCCCTTTTACTGCAGGTTTTAAAGTCGCTCGGCAGAAACGACTGCGATGTCATCAATCCTGGGAATTATCTTGGAAATGGTTTCGAATTTCCATTTGTAGTCTACAAATATTTCAGGAATAAAGAGAAGGAATTGTTGCTCGCATCCACGTAAATTTACATCTGGCCAACTTCAAGCAATTTAAAAATAAATCAATTTTCAAATATTTGTGGATGAAATGAGAGAAAAAAAGAAATTTTCCTTGTGTTCCTATTTTAGTTCAAAGTAAACAATTCCCCCGTTCATGGCCGTTGAAAACTTAGATTCATATTTCCAGAGTTTTTGTTCGAAAATCAACCCAAGATGTCAACAAGTTCCTTTCTCTCCATTTCCAATGATAAATAGTAATCAGCGAATCATCCCCTGGAATACATATTTGAAAATGCTGAAAGCATCTCAGGTTCTGAACCTGGAATACGAGATTTTTGTCTTCATATTTTCCGGTGGAAGGTATGCCGTATTGAGTGATTCATGTCACGAAATGCTGTGAGCAAACATTTGTTTTTATCCGGATAAATGATTATGGAGCCAATGGGGGTGGCAGATTGGTTTTTGATTGTCCTTGAAAGAGAACAGTTTCATAAGCAGGATTTTATGCAGTGTCACGACTTTCGATTCTGACGGGGGTTTAATTTCAGGAAAAAATATGTATATAACAGGATCACTACTTCAACATTAAGTCAGTTTGGTGATTTTCAAGTGGCACAGCTTATAATGCAATGGCGCCTCAGGTATAAAAGAATTTGTGTTTACCTATGTAAGAAACGATGAGTGTGTGGCGCAGCCGGGTTAACAACATTCGAAATTTATTTCGATTCGATTGACAGTTGCCACCAGCGGTGTTCTCGGTGGCGGAGTAGACCTTGATGGATCGAAAAAAATAATGGAAAGTAAAAAGCGATTTGACATTTATATTTTTCAATGCAGGCGAACTTGGGATAGTCCGTAAAGAACTTTTCAGTTTCATATTTTCAATTTCGTTTTTGAATAGCTGGCAATTGATTACAACATTGTATTTTATTCGGGGAAACTTTCTTCCTCGAAGGAGTGAACAGGAGACATACAACTTAAATGAAATTCGATAGAGAGTGCTTGGGTGAGAATTTACATCGAAAGAAGATTTTTATCTTGAATCGCATCCATCGCGAAAATATTATTATAAGTGAACAGACACATGTTATGCTTCAAATCGAAAGCAAGTGCTAGTGATAGTCATATCAAGACTAAATTGGTGACTCCGTGTTAAGGCACGTATGAAGTAAAGTGTTGTTTAGAAGTTTCTGTGCATTTCCCGAGGATTTTCTGCATTCCAAAGTCCAGTGCAAATTCAAGAACACCCCGAAGCTATAATATAAGAAGAAACCGAACTGCGCTTCCGTGATTCCAGCCACCAGCTCAGGTTCAACAACATCAGGAACCATGAGTTGCGCTAATTTCGGGGGCGTGACCGCCCCGTAGTTGAATTCTACTGAGGACGTCCCGTATTAACGTCGACTGGAAGTGCTGAAAGTCATCAGATCGTTGAGCCACCAGCCTCTACGAAGCAGAAGCTGACTTCGACGACGTCGCCGCAGGGAGCCGGTGTCGCCGTCAAGAATCAATCGCAAGTTACGACGGATTCAGCTGACAACAGCAACAGTATCAACAATTCTCATCGGAGGCGTTGAACATTAATTATAGAATTTATATTAATTATGAAATCAAATCACCATAAAATCGCCGCAAGAGACGGCATTGATATTCTTTAGATTTCCGCTCTTTTGGCGAGTTCGTTATTTTGGTCTGCGCAGCAAACGTCCGCTTCGGGGTGCGTCAGTGGTGTCTCTTTTTCGGTCGTGCGGGCATTTGTGGCTGCGGTCTGCCGTAGTCAGAGTAGGACCTTTTAGAATTCGATTTTCGATAAAACTCGCGCCGTAAACTTAGCTGTTGTGATGTCGATGGACGACAAAGATGCGACAGGCCCATCGGACCTTCACGTGACCGCCCTCGCTGTGCGCGTCCCTCCATTTTGGCGACGGAATCCGGAGCTGTGGTTCGTCCATCTGGAGGCGCAATTCCAGATATCCGGGATCACGGCGGACGCGACAAAGTTTAATTACGCGATTGTGGGCCTAGATGAGGAGTCCATCCTTCTGTGGTGCAGACATAGTATAATAGGTCTCCTACACGGTATTGAAAACAGATTTGATCAAGCGCCCGTCGGTAAATGAGCCAGCTAAGCTGGATCACTTGCTGGTCCTATTCAGGAATGGGCAAGGGCTCTTGAGCAAAACAAACTGAGCACAACGAATACGCGTATGCACGCTAAATGTTGGCATCCTGACTGGAAAGACCGATGAACTCGCAAGAGCCCTTCGAAAAAGGCGCATTAATATCTGCGCTCTATAGGAAATCCGATGGTCTGGTTCCAAAAGTTGCGACGTAGAATGCCAATGTCGTAAAAATTTCTATAAACTTTCTATTTCGGTAGTCCACACACTCAATACGTTGTTGGCATTGCCATATTAGAGGGTTTCCGTGACGACATCGAAAAAGTCGAAGGATTTGATGACCGCCTGATGAAGTTCACAACACACACATCAGCTGATCATACTATTCACTTCTTCAGTGATCAGAGCCTATTTCAGCTTCCTGCGAACACTCATGTATTCCTCGGAGACTTGAATTCTTAGCAAAAATAATTGCAAACTCTTGGCTGCGTTCGAGAGAAGAATTTTCTGAAGAATTTTTAGCCCCCTACATGAAGATGGACGATTCCGTAGTCTACATAACGACGAAATCTATGAGCGATACTATGACCGTCCGGTTGTGGATAAAATCCGGCTCAATAAGTTACGGTGGGAGGGTCACTTAATCCGTATGGATGAGGATGATCCCATGGTATGGTAGAAAAAGAAGACGAGGCAGACCCTGCCTAAGATGGAGCGATGGTGTAGGCCAGGACGCCAGACAGCTTATTAAGGCAGGCCTAGACGGGATACCGGTTGTTGCGCCGTTGATGATGAAGATGAATGAAGAACAGCACATTATGGGGTGGGCAAATATGTTGAACAAACGGGATGGATGCTTCCAGGATGAAAGGTGGTGCGCTCTTCTTATGTGATGAACCTTAGTTGTAGGACTGATTTGACAATTTTTCTTACACTTTTTGGGGCACACATCCAATATATTCCACCCATTATCAGAAATAGTATTATTTTCGAAAAGTACTAATCGAGCTCTTTCATTTGATACATTGGTCACATTCTGTGAAAAAGATTTTACACCCACATCCGCATGTATGAGAAGCTTCCCTTAAACCCAGCGAAGAATGATGCTACTGGATGGCTGTATAGAGATTCACAGACCACATGTTTGTACCAAATTCGGTGACTATAACTTGAACCGTTTCCGAGTAAATCGGGTGAGACAAATAGACAGGCAGACAGCGGGGAGCTGCCAGATTTCCCATAAGGCGGGATGGCGGATGGGGGCATACCTATTGATATGTAAATATGTCCTCATGTGTTTTATTTTCAGACTATGCCTGGATAAGTGTGGAGGAGGAGGGGGATTCAGAACAGAAAATCACCAAGGAAGACGAGAGAAGGAGTAAACCTACGTTGCATGAACTTGGAACCCTGGGATCAGTAATAGTAATAGTAATTTAGATTTCGGAGAAAGAAGTGTTTAAACATAGTAGTGCTACTTTACCGAGAACACCAGTAACTAAACCAAAGAAAGATGAGCTGAAAACAGATCGATGGAAGACGAAAACGGCAACAACACCCACCACATTTGTTCAAAAGGGGCGACAGCAGGGAGTACTCCAGGACTACAAAAGGACTCATTCAAGAAAAACTCGTTAACTCTCAGATCTGCCACCAATTCCCAGGACAACAAAAGACAAGTTAAAGGGAAGCTCAATACATGCCAAAGGAGAAGGAGCAGATAAAAGGAATTACTCCATCAGAACTCATAGAAAGCAGAGTCCTCAGGCAGAGGAATCACCCTTCACTCAGCTTGGAACAAAAATAGTTAAACTGTCCGAGTTTATCAAGAACAAGCACAACTTGCAGCAGACTATAAAAATATGACGAGGGCTATTAGAGTTTTTTATAATAAATTGGCGAAAGGAAAGGACTTCCAAGGAGTTGCGGAAACAAGCGACACCTAACCGTACTGGCAGTGATTTACGATTAAACAAAAGGGTAGGAACAAAAGAAGGGGATTTTACGGGGAATTATTAGGTAACTAAGAGGAAAAGGGTGTATAGTCAGTTCCGAAAAGCGGAACTAAAAGCTAAGACGGGAGAAAGCATATGGCCAAAGTGTTAAAAAGTTAAAGTGTTAAATTAAAAACTTGCTTGGGGAGAGTGGCACATTGCGCGCCCAAAAACATGGGATCTAGTGGGATCTAGGATAGTGAAAATCGTAATAGGATAACTCAGAGGTCGTTCATCTCTGCAGATTATGTAGCTCTTCCTCTCTTAAAAAATCACACAGGTATTATTCCCGCAGCAAGTGGAGAGCACTGACAAACTCCGCCATGCTATTAACATAGTATGCTGGTCTCAAGCCCAAGCAAAGGAGGAGGGTTTGAGGCAAAGTACCTTGTATTATCCTCAGTAAAACAAAAATAAAATGCTGATATCACTGAATGAGATAAATAAAACATAGTTGGGAGTTATTCCACTATGTTAAATCCTACCTGATCTTTCTTTGTGATAGGTCCCGCGACAGGCCGGCCAAGAAAATGAATCCAGTGCCGTTAGAATCAAGATGTTGATCATCGTCAACGGCAAAACAACCGGTATCCGGTCTAGGACTGCCTTAATAAGGAACTCCAGACATCCCGGTTTTGTGCCGAGGTTCACCAATTCGATATCCCTAAAAGCTGTTTGGCATCCTGACTTACGCCATTCCTCCTTTTTAGGCAGGGTCTGCTTCGTCTTCTTTTTCTTCTTCTATTGCCCTTGTAGACTTTCCGGGTGGGATCATCCTTATCCATACGGATTAAGTGACCCGCCCACTATAACCTATTGAACCGGATTTTATCCACAACCGGACGGTCATGGTATCGCTCATAGATTTCGTCGGTATGTAAGCTACGGAATCGTCCATCCTCATGTAGGAGACCAAAAATTCTTCGGAGCATTCTTCTCTCGAACGCGGTCAAGAGTTCGCAATTCCTCTTGCTAAGAACCCAAGTTTCCAAGGAATACATGAGGACTGACAAGATCATTGTCCTTTACAGTAAGAGCTTTGACCCTATGGTGAGACGCTTCAAGCGGAACAGTTTTTGTAAGCTGAAATCAGCTCTGTTGGCTGACAACAACCGTGCGCGGATTTCATCGTCGTAGCTGTGATCGGTTGTGGTTTTCGACCCTAGACAGGAGAAATTTTCAACGGTCTCAAAGTTGTATTCTCCTTACTTTATTCTTCCCGTTTGACCAGTGCAATTTGATGTTGTTGGTTGGTGCTGGTTCGGTGCTGATATTGCCACCATATATTTTGTTTTGCTTTCATTGATGTGCAGCCCAAGATCTCGTGCCAATAGCTCGATCTGGATGAAGGCAGCTGGTACGTCTCGGGTCGTTCTTCCCATGATGTCGATATCTTCAGCATCGGCCAGTAGTTGGGTGGACTTAAAGAGGATAGTACCCCTTGAATTTTCCTCAGCATCACGGATCACTTTCTCCAGGGCCAGGTTAAAGGGGATGCATGATAGGGCATCCCCTGATCGTAGACCATTCTTGATGTCGAATGGTCTCCAGAGTGATCCTGCCGCTTTTATCTGGCGTCGCACATTGGTCAGGGTTAACCTAGTCAGTCTTATCAATTTCGTCGTGTAAAGTCTTTTTGTTGAGGCCTGGTTTAGGTCTGGACTTATGATTTCAGTTGAATATAATTCATACCCATTACGTGTTTGTGATTATTAAAAGTGGACCGATTTTCATTTCTCGTTACTTTCGGTCACAATGCTCGCAGCGATGAGGCAGCGTCTGATGAGTTGCCTCTGTCCTGGACGAAACCCTCAGTCAGCTTTTTTGGGCTTTAAAATCGATGAAGAGTTGGTGCAACTGATGTCCATATTCCAACAGTTTTTCCATCGCTTGCCACACAGAGAAAATTTGCTTTGTTGCTGATTTGCTTGGAGTGAAGCCTCTTTGGTATGGGCCAATGATGTTCTGGGCGTATGGGGCTATCCGGCCTAGCAAGATAGCGGAGAATATCTTATAGATGGTACTCAGCAAAGTGATACCTCTATAATTGCTGCATTGTGTGATATCTCCCTTTTTATGTCAGCCGTCAGGCATTGATTCGCTGTCCCATACCTTGAGCACAAGTTGATGAACCCCTTAATGTAATTGGTCGCTTCCATATTTAACCAATTCGGCTGTAGTTCCATCGGCTTCTGGCGACTTATGATTTTTAAGCCGATGAATTGCACATACTGTTTCATCTACACTTGGTGGTGGCAGTATTTATCCTTCGTCTTCAGTTGGCGGGACCTCCAACTCGCCCATGTTCTGGTTGTTCAGTAGTTCATTAAATTACTGAACCCATCGCTCCAATGTGTCCATTCTGTCAGAAATCAGATTTCCTTCTTTGTCTCGGCAGGATGAACATCGAAGTGTCGAAGGCTTCATCCTGCTGACTTGTTGGTAAAACTTGGACCTGGTGCGGTTGCTCCGTGTACTTTTCGAGTTCATAGACTTGTTGGTTCTCCCAGGCTTCCTTTTTTCGTCTGTGAAGTCGCTTCTCCGCTCGCCGGAGTTCGTGTCCGCGCGTGCCCGCGTCCTTTGAGAATGTGGCATTCCTCGATATGCAGCATTCTTCAGTTCCGTTCCTAGATTACATTCATCGTCAAACCAGCGGTTCCGGGCCAAGTATGTTTGTTGCCGTATTTATGATAATGTTCTTCAGGTGATTGTGAAGATCATTTGTTGATGCTTCATCTCCAGGATCTCTGTTGACTGCGGTTATTACGGCATCCATTTTCCTCTTATAGGTGTTGCGGAGGGATGTGTTGTGGATGGCTTCAGTGTTAACTCTCACCTGATTGTCAGAGGGGGTTCTGGGTGATGTCGTAATTCGAGCTCGGAACACCATGCCAACGAGATAGTGATGCGAGTCTATATTGGCCCCCCTATATGTTCTGACATTCATCAAGGCTGAGAGGTGGCGGCGTTCGATCAACACGTGGTTAATTTGGCTGGAAGTGGTCGCGTCTAGAGGGGCCCACGTATGTTTGTGGACCGCTTTCCGCGCAAACCAGGTAGTTCCAATAACGATATATCGGAGCGGGATGTATTTTTCAGTTGGATAAGTTCTGAGAACGAGACATTCCAGAGACATTCCAAATCCGCACTTCCCTGAGTTTCACCCAATATCAAAAATAGGATCAGTTTCGAAAAGTACTAGTCGCGCCTTTTCATTTCATACCCCAAATGACTATATTTTGTGGAAGAAATGTATATGTGGGAAGCCTCCCCCTTAATCACAATGATATATCTAAAGAGACATGCAGACCCTATGTTTTCACTAAATTTCGTGACAGTCAGCCGTTCGGTCGCTTCCGAGTAAGTCGGGTGTGACTGACAGATGAGCATACAGATGGACAAACAGACATTGAATCGATCTTAGTAAGGTTTTATTTGACACAGATCTTAGTCCTAGTGCTTGGCATTTGCGGCCTAGATCTTTTATTTGGATAACTCCAATATCCTGCTCGTTACATTACTTGGGTTTTGAGGAGAAATTTACCTTTCAGACGTGTATCGGCTTACCACACCTAGGAACCTTCATATGTGGTGACTGACCCTTTCCGTCCACATCCATGAATCAGAAGGACGGGAGCAGCTGCATAGAATAAAGTCAATTCGATTTCAGTATTGATAAAACTTCACCTCCAAACTCAGCGCTTTTTATGCAAAGAGTGACATCGATCCCACTACATAAAAAGCGAAACCACCTAGATGGCGAGATAGATAAACATAACTTGTTCCACGCTCCCCATAATCAAAAAGTTCGTAGACTATTTATTAACTTATTTCTGTCACAACATTTTCTGATAAATGTCCACCATTTGAACCATGAAACCTCCATAAGTACCAGATCTCTTAATCAAATGATTAACACTTGGTCCACTTGTAAAAGGAGAACTTCAAAGATATCAGAGGAACAGAACTCTTAGTTAAATTACTTTGAGACATTCGTATCTATTTGTGCTGTCCAATTTGTATCTACGTTTCGAGAAAAAAAAAGGTTTCAGAGCGTGTAGATTGATGATGTTGCTCAAATTAATTAAGTTCAATAAGTGAAAAGCAACCCAACTGTTGATAACATGCTTCCATATAAATATTTGTATATTTATCAAATGTGTGGGTACACAGTAAATTTGATATATGCAAGCTCACACTCGTGGATGCACTCGCCAGTCCGACTATACTGCATGTGGTGCAATTAAAATTCTAGGCCTGGAATTGTCCACTTGATTGTGGGGGTGCAGATGGGCGATGTGGTTCATAGAATTGATTCAACGAAGCTTATCAATAAATGTATCTATCCTCATCGTAAAATAGATATCTTTACACAAAATCAATATAGATTACATTGCAGCAATTATATGATATCATTTATGTCCGGATAATCTTTTAATAGCTGTGATATGAGCGATACCATGATCGTCCGGTTGTGGATAAAATCCGGCTCAATAGGTTACGGTGGGCGGGTCACTTAATTCATATGGATGAAGATGATCCAGCCCGGAAAGTATATAAGGCCAATATCTATGGTAGAAAAAGAAGACGAGGCAGACCCTGCCTAAGATGGAGCGATGGCGTAGGTCAGGACACCAGACAGCTTTTAGGGATATCGAATTGGTGGATCTCGGCGCAAAACCGGGATGTCTGCAGTTCCTTATTAAGGCAGGCCTAGACCGGATACCGGTTGTTGCGTCGTTGACGATGATGATTGGTATTGGCGATACTGGAAGCTTGTCAACGGTTTCAAGCGTAACATAGTTATTCTGGCCGACAGCCACTTGTTATTTAGGCCTTATTCTCAGTGGCGACATCGTCCAGGATGGTGGGTTAGTGCAGAGATCTGGTGAATAGTCTAGCCCATACATTCAAAGTCACCCTTCCCCGGTGTTAGGAATATAGAGCTATCTGAGAAAACCGACAGGCTAGCCAGCCGGGGTTCAGTTCTTGAAATTACCTAGGTGGGATAATCAGTGAAGGTCACTATGAAGGGTGTTAGCACTTGTGGGGAAGTGAAGTCGAGTAAGTTGTCTTTTGGGTTTCGTATTATTAATGAATTAAATTTATCGTTTGGAATGATATCACTACACCACGGGGGTTTGGGAGATTGAACATCTCTCGTAGTGAAATGTGAGATCTCGATATGTTTTGTAAAGAAAGAGTGAATTTATAATTCGGTTGAATGTTCACAAATAAATGTTTTTTTTATAATAGTTGTGTGGTACTTATACTAAAATTTATTATTATTATTATCTTTTATTTTTTTTTTTTGTGTTTAATTTATGTTCTATTTTAAAATTTCTTTACTTTATTCTTATGTACGGTTTTTTCTACTCCGTTAATTTCTATATTCAAGTTTACATTATCTACACTTTTTTACTTTATATGGTCCTAAATAAGGTGATTGGTTCTTTTTTTAAGGTTTTGTGTGAAACAAAACCTTATTAGAATCGATTCGATGTCTGTCTGTCCGTCTGTCTGTCTGTCTGTCTGTCCGTCTGTCTGTCTGTCTGTCTGTCCGTCTGTCTGTCTGTCTGTCTGTCTGTCTGTCACACCCGATTTATTCGGAAACGGCTGGAACGATTGTCACGAAAATTGGTAAGAGTATGTGATCTGCCGTTCCCTTTATATGCAGCAAACAGTGTAACAGGTCTCGTTCTCAGAACCTATCCAACCAAAAAATCTGAAAAAAATCACAGTAGTGCATCTCTGTGAAATCTAGGCCTCAAAATATATCCGGTTCCGATATCTGCACAAATAAAGTTAATAATAGTATATTTCCATATTTTAGAAATTTACACGGCACCCCCCCCCTTATGTTCATCGCAGAAGTACAAAATTTAGCGTAGGTATAATGAAGAACATGGTGCACAATTTGGTTAAGTTTGAAGAAAGTCCGACTATTATTAACAAAGTTATAGGGGGTGAAACTTTACAATTTTTTGTGAATTTCGTGCACTCTACAACCTGCATGACGTCATCATCACATGTCAATTCGTCAATACCACAACGAAATGAGTTCTTATGGATGGGGGCGGAAAGAATTATTTTGTTTTAGTTTTTAGTCATTTGTATATGAATATCAATTACTCCAACCAGACATGTGTGTATGTAGGTATATAGTATATGCGTGCTAATGAACTTTGCGGGAGGTGCCTAATTCAGATAGATATAAGAAGTAAATCGGAAAGATGGGTACGATCAATTTATATACGTGCATATATGTGTGCAGTATTCGGTAATAGGCAGTTTGTTTGTTTAGGATGAGCATGATATCTATGGCTGCAATATGTACGTATGTCTCGTATTTTGGAAAAATATGAAGGATTATGTTGGATTTGTAGCTATATACGGACAGAAAAATTTGCGTTGAAGTTTCTTCCATAAGATGAACACAAAACCTTTATACCCGAAGTGCGAGCTTCCGGTATTCCGACTTGTTTCTTTCTTCATTTCTTAATAAGACTTCTTCTTTTTCTCTTCAGCCTTTGTCTCTCCTATATTCACATTTATTGGGCTTGTTTTGTTATTGTCATTTATTCTTTTAATTTTTGTCATTTCTATGATTTTTCGAGCTTTATCTAAAGAATACTGTAGTCTAATCTTGAGCTCTTTTGCGTAATCGTCTATGTTATATACTTTACTATTTATGTGTAATATGTCATCTGGTAAATAGGGTAATTTGCCGAAAACTAGTTCGTAGGGAGTGTAGTTGTTATCCACGTGGGGCGTGGTGTTATATGCAAATGTGTAATATGGAATCCATATATCCCATGCCATATCTTCAGCGAATGCTAATATGTACTCGTTAAGTACGCGATGGTTTCGTTCGTTAGTGCCTAAAGTTTCGTAGTGGTAAGGCGTAGAAAATTTTTGGTTTATTTTCAGAAGTTCGCAAATTTCTTTCATTAGTTTGTTAGGTAATTCAGTTCCCTGATCTGATTTTAAAATTTTAAATATTCCATATTTTAGTATAAATTCTTTTACTAGTGTTTCTGCTACCGTTTTAGCATCTTTAAATTGTATAGGGGCTGCTACTACAAATTTTGTTAATTCACACTGCATTGTCAAAACATATCTATAACCGTTTGATATGCGTAAAGGGCCTACTGTATCTATCGAAATAGTTTCAAAGCTCGTCGATGGAGTGTCTGTTTTTACCATTCTTTCCTTTGTATGACGGGTTTGTTTATTTATTCTGCAAGATTTGCAGTTAGATATATAATCTTTTACCATTTTACTCATATTCTTCCAGCAATAACGTTGTTTTAATTTCAAAATTGTCTTCCTGACTCCTATATGTCCTCCATGTGGCGTGTCATGGTACTCTTTTATTAAATTTTTCTGTATCGCGATATCCTCAATTCTTTTAGGGGGTTCATATATCATTATATTTACTTCGAAGTTCTTTTCTTGTTGCAACGAATTAATTATACTTTTTAATTCATTTTTACCTAGTACCTGGAAAATATCATCTGTGTTCGAAAGTGCTAGCTTGTGAATTTTCCATTTAACCGCTGTTATCAATAACTTCTTCATGATAGATGCGTACATCATATCAGAATTATCGCTATTATTAACCGATTTGGTATCTGTGGAAAGTGTTGTTGAATGTAGTTTGTCACTAATCGAAACGGATTTCTTATTAGTTTTATTGCTACAATATACACTTATTGATCAGGCTTCTTAGGATAATCTGCTTTTGCGTCCTCGTGCACGTTTTTTTACAATATTGTCAAGCTTTCTCTTAGCTGACATACCCCTTGTAATCGCCAAAGTTTTCTTTACAGTAGTGTCATTCTCTACTGGAGTCATCTTCTTCAATATGTCTGAGTTTAATTCAATTCTTGAGAGTGCGTCTGCATCTGTGTTCATTTTCCCCTGCTTGAAAACAATGTCAAAGTCGTAGTCTGAAAGGTCTAATCTGATTCTCGTCAGTTTGGAAGATGGATTTTTGTGTGAAAAGAGTGATACTAACGGTCTGTGGTCAGTTACTACAATAAATTTCCTACCGTACAGGTATGGTCGGAAAAAGTTGATACCCCAATGTATGGCAAATAACTCTTTCTCGATAACAGGTTTGTTTAGGTCATGTTTTCCCAAAGACTTACTGGCATAAGAAATTGGTAAGTCATTGCCTATTTCGCCCTGCGAAAGTACAGCGCCCAATGCATAATTTGATGTATCTGTAGTTAATATAAAGGGTCTGTCGAAATCTGGGTATTGCAGTATCGGTGGTTGGATAAGCTTCTGCTTCAATGTATTGAAAGCAGTCTGACATGCCCCTGTCCAGGTAAAAGTAGCATTCTTTTTTAAGAGAGCATTTAGTTCTTTCGCTATTCCCGCGAAGTCCGGAATGAAGCGTCTGTAGTAATTGCAGAATGCAACGAATCTACGCACTTCATCTGCGTTCTTGGGTATGGGATAATTTCGAATGGTTTCGTTTTTTGTAGGATCGGTTCGTATCCCTTTGTCCGTGATAAGGTGCCCTAAGTATACGACTTCTGATTTTAAAAACTGGCATTTGCTGGCGTTCAACTTCAGGTTGTATTTGCGTAACCTCTGTAGAACTTTTATTAGATTTTCATTATGATGATTGATACTACATCCGAAAACTATAATGTCGTCAACATAAAGTAAAGCTTCTGATCCTAACCCAGTTAGTGCTATCGTTAACATTCGTTGAAAGCTATTTGATGAAATTTTGAGGCCGAAAGGTAGACGTTTAAACTGAAAATGACCTGTACCTGTTAAAAATGCGGTGAGTGGTCTAAAACTTTTTTCCAATTCTATTTGGTGGAATGAACTCGTCATATCCAAAGTTGAAAAGTATTTGGCCCTACCTATCTTGTCTAATACATCCTCTAGCCTTGTTAGCGGAAATTTATCGCTTACGATTTTGTTGTTCAATCTGCGATAATCTACTACTAGTCTCCAGTGTTTTTTGTCATCAGTGCCCTTTTTTGGTACAATTAATAATGGAGAGTTGTATGGGCTTACCGAAGGTTCGATAATGCTACTATCGGATAATTGTTTGACCTGTTCTTCAATCTCATTAAGCTGTGCGTGTGGTAATTTATAGTTTTTTGTGTATACTGGCACATCATCCGTAGTTGCAATTTTTTGTTTATAAAAATTATTTACGGTAAGTTTTTCTCCTTCAAGGTGAAAAACATCCTGATATTCTGCTATGATCTTCATAAGACTATCCCTCGCTTTCTTATCTTTCACGTCTGTTCTTATCCCATCTAAACGTCTCTGTAAGCGGTCTGGACCTTGTGATGTTGCTTCTAATAATTGCCATGTAGGGAAGTAAAGTCGACATCGTGAAATTATCCAGATAGTGAAATGAAAAGAGCTATATAAGTTACTTTCGAAAAAGGTTTTAAATTTTCAATAAAATTTATATTTCAAAAGTAACTTATATAGCTCTTCTTATTTCACTATCTGGATAATTTCACGATGTCGACTTTACTTCCCTACACACTGCTTAGTAGTTGTTGAGTGCAGCTGGCACATGTTCACTACTTGAAGGATCTGATCTATAAGGGATCATGCCACTTGGCTCGACATACCCTACAATGTGAATGATCAAAGTTGCGGAGAGGAAGAACAGATCATCAGGCACTTCCTTCGTCATTACCCAGTCATGCTGTGGACATTAAGTGAACAATCCTTTGGGAACCTCAAAGGGATCTTTTGTTCTAAGTTGGGAGGTGTGCTTAAGCAGGCATTAAAGTAGCGTGTAACAGCTCTAATTGGGCTGACTGATCTTCCGTTCTCTATAGCTGCAATTTTCTATTTCTAGGAGAAAGTTAAGAAAGATTTTCAAGTAAATTTTTTTTCGTAGTGATTTTTCCAAATTTTTGTGTTAAGCAGGTTCTGGGAATGAGATTTGTCTCACTTTACGATGTATACATTTTTAGTTTCTCTACGACCGAACTGATGTCGAACTTTTTCAAAAAGTGCTAGTCGGATCCTTTTATTTGATGATATTCAGAGACACTCCTCGGTTGCATGCATGAAAAACCTCCTTCAAATCGACATAAAATTATACCGGGATGTCTGGAGTTCCTTATTAAGGCAGGCCTAGACCAGATACCGGTTGTTGCGCCGTTGATGATGATGATGATGATATGGTCGAGACTAGTTCGTATTGAAAATGGAAGCAAATGGTTAACAGTCCTTAGTTCGTACCTAGTTCAATAACAAGTGTCAAATACACAAGAACTCACGTGCTTACAAATCGAGCAGTTCGGAGAATAAATCATGACCGCCGTAGCCGGTCCCAAGTGCGATTGTGAAAGGAGGAGAGATGGATAACTTCAGTCTGAATGGCTGTACGCCATCGCAGCGTCTCATTTGAAGCGCCTTGTTTTGCTCCGTAAGGGCATGCGGAACCCATTTGTCGAGCTTTTTCACCTTTCCAAGTTGTTGTAAGTACTGGGAAACTGTCGAATAGTGTACGCCCAGTTTCTCTACAATGTCCCACACAGACTGACGTGTGTCGGATTCGACTAGGAAACGCAGTTCGTTGTTGTCAATCGATCGTCCTGGACGTCCACGTGGCTCAATTTGAAGGTTTACGTCGCCTGACCGGAATTTTTTGAACCACCGCCGTGTGGTTCGTTCGCTTACCGTAACAACTCCAAATGCGCTGTTAATTTTCCTGGTCGCCTTTGCTGCCTTATGACCGAGTTTGAACTCATAAATAAAAAAAAGGAGACGTTAGTATACTATATATATAATTAGTATACTATTCTTTTCCATCCTTTTTTCCTTTTTATTCACCTTGTACCTTGGCGCGCCGATAAACTTCGGCGTTTCTTCCAACCTTCTTGGTCTTCCAGTTATAGGAAAGACCCAGTGCAGTACCTTAAAATCCGGCGTTTGAATGCCTCACATTTGGACATGGTTCGGGTGGAGCAAGTGATCCACGTGGGCGCTCCATAGCAGACAATGGGTCTGATCAGGGTCTTGTAGAGAGTCAGTTTGGCCTTGGTGCTGAGTCCTACCTTCTTTCGAAGAAGAAAGTAGATTCTACAGGGTGCGGCAGCATAACTTAACTAACTTAAAATGCGCGCCACTCAGTTAGTTGATAGCGGAGCGCTAGTGGTCTCGTTCAAGAGGGGATAGTTTTGTCCCGACACGGTTCAGTCGCCATCATGCGTTGGAATAGTGAGGAGCGTGCCCTTGCCGTTGAGGTTTACTTTTCAAGCGGATGTTCGGTTATTGCAACATAGCGTGCATTTTGGAATCGCTTTAATTTAGCCTCGTTGGCTCCCGTCCCAGACCGCAAATCAATTGTTACATGGGTCACTGCAAGTGCGACAAAAGGAAGAACTGAAGTCCCTCGGCCCGTTAGATCACCTAAGAACATTGAAACAGTGAGAGCGTCAATGTTGCGATCGCCACCGCGTTCTGCGCGCAAACACGCATCTGCCCTTGGACTATCCGATCGTTCTGTGAGAAGAATTCTTCGTGATGATCTTCATTTTCATCCCTATAAGATGGCGATAGTGCAGGAACTTTCAGAACGTGACTTCAATTCTCGGATGAACGCGTGTGAGCTTCTTTTTGATGTCGTTCCCGAGGGTGCTATTGTTTTTTTTAGCGATGAAGCCCATTTTCATTTGTGTGGGTCGGTTAACAAACAAAACATGCGCTACTGGGCTGACACCAACCCTCGAGAATTGCATCAAAAGCCTTTGCATTCACCCAAAGTCACAGTGTGGTGTGCAATTTCCTCAGCTGGAATTATTGGTCCCTGGTTTTTTGAGGAAAATGAGGTTACAGTGACAGTGAATTCGGACCAGTATGTAAACATGCTACAGAATTTTTTTTTCCCACGGCTAGAAAATTTGGATTTGGGGGACACTTGGTTCCAACAAGACGGTGCAACAGCACACACTTCAAGAGCATCGATGGCTGTTTTGAGGGAACACTTTCCAGAGCGCCTTATCTCAATTAGAGGCGATTTGGAATGGCCGGCACGCTCTCCCGATCTGTCCCTTGTGATTTTTTTCTATGGGGTTTTTTGAAATATGTGAACTGTCCAAGAACCCTACAAGATTTTAAGACCAAGATCCAAGAAGCAATTGCCAACATAAAACCTGCTATGCTAACAAGAGTCATGACAAACGCCAGAAATCGGTTTACGCAATGTATGGAGAATGGGGGACGTCACCTAACAGATTTGATCTTCAAAACAACGTAAATAGAAACTTTAGACATGTACCTACATTATAAAAAATAAATAAATATTTTCCGATGCATACAATAGTTTTTATTCTTCTTCTTTTTCTTCAGCCTTTGTCCCGTTCACAAGCGGGGTCGGCTCGTCGTGATCGGCTTCGCCATTTGGCTCTATCGAATGCCTGATCTGGGTGCAATCTCGAGGCTTTCAAATCCCCATTCAGCGTATCAAGCCACCGTTGTTTCGGTCTACCATCGACTTCGATGTTCAGACCAATCTTGGCAAGTGAATTCTCGTTTGCACGAATTGCACGAAGACGCCTCTCTCGCAACTTTTCCACGATCGGTACAACCCCATAACGATCGCGGATATCCTCATTTCGGATGTGATCTAAACGTGTGACGCCACTAGTCCAACGTAGCATCTTCGTCTCCATTACCGCAAGACGCCGTTCATTCTCTTTTATGGTTGGCCAACACTCAGAACCATAGAGAGCGACTGGACGGACGACATTGCGGTAAATTTTAGATTTGAGACGTTCGTTGATACGTCAATCACAAAGGACACCAGTTGTGGAACGCCACTTCATCCAGGTTGCGTTAATGCGTGAAGCAATTTCATAACGCAGCTCTCCATTGGCTGACAGCGTTGACCCGAGGTATTTAAATTGCTCAGTTCTGTGCAGATCACTGCCGCTGACAGTGATTGTGCCTGTTTCATGGGGATCGGTCGTCAAAAATTCAGTTTTGTTTAAATTCAATCTGAGACCGTGTTGCATGAGGCGATCATTCCATTTTTGAACAAGTTGCTCGAGATCATTTTTGCTATCAGATGCTAGGAAAACATCATCTGCATAAAGCAGTGTGTAGGGCGCTGGACGTTGGATATCCCGCCATACTTTGAACCTTACTTTTCGGATCGTGGTAGAGTAATTGAACCCAGCGCACGAGTTCTTCTGGCACGAAGTGTTGTCGTAAAGCATACCAGATGAGTTCGTGTGGTACACGGTCAAACGCTTTCTCTAGATCCAGAAAGGCAATGTAAAGAGGGCCATGCTTCTCACGGTGTTTCTCCATGAGTAACCGCGCAGCGTGTATTGCGTCAGTAGTTCCGCAGTTCTTGACAAATCCGTTTTGATTCACGGTTATTTCAACGATTTCGCGAATACGGTTGTCAAGAATGCGTTCAAAAATCTTCATGGTATGGGAAAGTAACCGGATCGGACGGTAATTTGAACATTCTGCTAGGCTACCTTTCTTTTTCCATATTGGAACAGTGGTACTTTCTTGCCAGTGAGATGGTGTTCTTCCTTCCTGAATAACCCGGTTAAAGAATTCACTGAGCCACAGGGTTGGGTCCCAGCTCTTCGCTTTCCAAAGCTTAGATGCGATGTCGTCAGGTCCTGTTGCTTTCCCCGATTTCATTTGTCTTATTGCCTCCTCGACTTCAGTTGCGCTGACTGGTGGAACTGCTCCAAATGTCGGCAATGATTGTGGAAGTGGAGGATGAGCAAATTCTTCAGTTGACATCTGCTCGAAGTATTCTCGCCATCTATCCGTTGCGGCTCGACGGTTGGTAAGCAAAGTACCGTTCTTGTCATTAACATAACAGAAGTGTTCGATATCCTGTGTGCGTTCATCACGGCTTTTAGCAAGTCGATACAGATCTCTCTCGCCATCCCGAGTGTCCAGTTTATCGTAAAGATTTTTGAAATGGTTCGCTCGGGTGACAGCGACCGCTTTCTTTGCTTCCCGGTTGGCATTCTTATAAATTTGCCAATTAGCAGGCGTTTTATCGTCGAGAAATTTGTGGTAGAGGCGTTTCTTTTCACGGACCTTCATTTCAACATCATGATTCCAAAGCCAAGTATCTCGGTTGATGTACCGCTTACCCGGCTTGGTGACCCCGAGGGTTGCAGAGGCCGCTTTGTGGATCGTGTCTTTCATTTGGTTCCATGATTCTTCCACATTCGTAATGGTTGGCAATCGTATGAGTGAGACCGTTTCTTCTTTCTCCTCACCAAATCGCCACCATTTAATGCGCGGCGGGCCAGTGCGTTCCTCACGCTGTTTTATCGGTGGCTTAATTCGCTTAATCAACGGCCGATGTTGAGGTGTGATGGTCTCATAGGGAACGACTTTGCAATCAGTGACAGTGGTAAAATGTTGGCGTCTTATGAGAATATAGTCGATTTGCGTTTTATTGTTCCCACTATAAAATGTGGGAAGGTGAGACAATCGTTTGATGAACCATGTATTCATAAGTACAAGGTCATGGGTGTCCGCAAAATCGATTATACGCTCGCCACCTTCATTGCGCGCTCCGAACCCCTTTCCCCCATGGCACCTGTTACCGTCTGCCTTTTCACCCACATTACCATTAAGGTCGGCGGCAATGATTATGTAATCGTCAGCAGGCACGTGACAAGTCTTTTCATCGAGAAGTTGCCAGAAGGCATCTTTCTCGGCATCAAGTCGACCTGTTTGTGGTGCATACGCGGTGAAGAAGTGAATAGTGCGATCAGCTGATATAATGGTGAGCTTCATCAGCCGATCATCAAATCGTTCGACTTCTTTAATGGCATCACGGAAACCCTCTGGGATGGCAATGCCAACACCATATTGAGTGTGTGGGTTACCAAAATAGAGAAGTTTGTAGCCATTTTTACCGCGTTCGCGTTCAATGTCGCAGCTTTTGGTACCAGACCATCGGGTTTCTTGCAGAGCGCAGATGTCAATACACCTTTTCCGAAGGGCTCTTGCGAGTTCCTCGCTCTTTCCAGTTAGGGTACCAACATGTAGCGTGCAGACACGTATTTGTTTTGTTCGTTGTGTGCGGACTAACTTGCTTACTTCCTGACGCCGTCTATGCGTCAAGAACCCTTGCCCATTTCTCGACAGGACCGGGGCCCGTCCTGCCGCGTCGACTGAGGTGGACGCCCTAGCATTTCTCCGAGGCTTGTGACTCAATCCGATCATCATGTTTGTAGCGACATTCTATGCATTTTCTTGGTCGACCTGTCGCGGGGCCTGTCACCAAGAGAGATCAGGTAGGATTTTAGTTTTTATTGAGTTTTGAAAAAAGGAAGTTATGCTGCCGCACCCTGTACTAAGTGCACCGCGTGCCTTACCGATAGCGAGCTTAATATGTGGCTTGAACTTAAGGAGTTCGTGAAGTTTAACTCTTAAGTACTTAATGGTCTGAGAATTGCTCACTATAGTGTTTCCGATCTTCATTTTTAAGCGTTTAGCTTTTCTGTGGATTCCTTTAGAACCTAGGTATCTAGCTTTCCTCCGAAAGGTGCAGAATTGCGTTTTGGCCTCATTAATTTTAATGCCCCATGTCAGATAATATTTGCCGAGGTCTTTCAAGTGTTTCTCGACCGCTTTGGCTGCCCTGTTGGGGTGGAGGCTTGAAGCGAAGATGACAGTATCATCGGCATATTGAATAAGTTCGGTGCCGGTCTCGGGAGTTGGGACGTCAGCCGTGAAGATATTGTAAAAGTTGGGTCCAAAAATGGATCCTTGCGGTACTTCCGATGTTACCGACAAAAGATCGGAGAATTCATTCCCCACGCTGACATAGAAATACCTATCTTCGAAGAAGCTTACTGCAATTCTAATGATCGGAATTGGGAACTCAAGATCTATTAGTTTCTAGATTAGTCCGTTTACCCATACGGAGTCGAAGGCCTTTTCTAAGTCAATGCACATGCTACGGTCGGTTTATTATTGACGTTAAGTCTTGCTACGACAGTGTCGTGAAGGTAGCTAAGTGCATGTTGAGTTCCGTGCTTGCTGCGGAACCCAACCTGATGGTTGAGTATAATCTCTTTGAGATTGCAATATTGGATTAGCCCGATTGTCCATGCTCTTTCAAAGAGTTTGCCTAGATTGGACAATAATGATACGGGTCTAAAGTTTTTAGGATCAGTAGAGCCGCCTTTTTTTCGGATCGCAATTATTTTAGCTACTTTCTAGGTGGTGGGAAAGTAGTCATTATTTATGCAGTTATTAAATACTGCCAGCAAAAATTTGATGGAGACTCGGGGAAGTTGCCTAATTACATAATTAGGAATTTCGTCAGGCGCGGCTGATTTTTTACTATTTAGGTTTGAGGTCCATGCGGTGAGTTGTGATAAAGGGAAATGTTGCGAATCGGTTGGTTTTACCGAGGAGTTCGTTTGGGAGAATGTCACTAACTTATTTGAATGCCTAGAGACGAAGTCGACGATAGTTGTTTCAATCATGGACACTATTGCTGGGTTACTTTGAGGCGGAGGGGTATTGAGCTGAGACTCAAATGATTCCACAAGGACACGCGCCTTTCTGGCGTCTCCGCAGATTGGTTCCTTGTTCCTGGTGAGAACGAAATTACGGGACTTATTTTTCCCCGCTAGTCTATTTGTATGTTGAAACATATCTGGCCCGGGCTTAATATCTGCGAGATTACGGGTTAATTCTTTATTGCGGAATTGCCCCACCGTTTGCCGGATAATTGTGCTCAGGCAAATAATCCGGTAAAGCAATGCTTTTATTCAGCATTGATTTTATTTCCATTTTTATAGAAGTTGCGCTTGAGGTTCCTACGCCAAATCTGTCTGACCTTCATGTGCAGCACGATGTCATGCGGGAGTTTTTTGTATACAAACTCATCGACTTTGATCAGCCTGGTATTTCGGCGTGTAGCAGCATGAATGGCGTCTGTAGCCAAAATGACTGTTTCGTCGATTTCTTTGTCCGACAGATTGCGATCTGTAGCGAGTTTTTTCAAGTTCAGCATTGGCGCCAAATCTGACTTGAATTTGTCCGAATCAGTGTGGGCGAATGATCTGATGGTTACCTTAACTCGCTTCTGCAGTTGTGAAGTTGAGGTCATTTTGAGTTCAACTGCAAAATTGTCGGACATGCCTGGCAAGGTTTTACAGGAAGTTACCTGAAAACTTTGCTTGGTTTCATCAGACAGCAGGAAAAAGTCAATGATGGATTGACTAGCGGGTCTTGTCGGCGAATCCGGCGAGACCATCTCAAGGTTGGCTGGCGTGAAACGGTAGCAGATCCAGTTGTACAGGGTTTTCCCATTTAATTTTTCTGCCTTATCGCCCCAGGATTTGTGCCGTGAGTTAAAGTCGCCACCAAAGATAAGATATTTTGATTTTAACTGGAGATCGCCCAAGACTTTTAAGTCATGGCCCAGTTGCTCACTTCGGGAATTGCATTTGATATAAACGGAAACTACCAAAATCCGCTTATTATCATTCGTTTTCACTATTGCCGCAGCAGCGGAACAGACTAGTAACTCATAGATGACGACTTCCTCAAAATAGTAGTCTTTTTTGATTAGAAGGGTAGCGTCCTTGTTACTGTTATGCCGAATAGTGCTGTATCCGGTGAAATTGACATTATGTCTATGGCTTAGATGAGTCTCCGAAACGCAAAATATGTCTGCTTTCGGAGTGTCAACCAACGCTTGGATAGTGGCACGTTGGGCGTGTGAGACCCGGGACGCGGAGTTAAATGTGACTATGTTTAACTCCATAGATTCATTAACAGTTGGATTGGGGCAATTTGCCGCTGTTCATTCGTCTGGGCGGAAGCGAAACTTTCGACCAAGTTCCTGAAGGCTAGTTTGTTGCTTTGTGAACCTTGAGGTGCTGCAGCTCTAGGAAGAGTATTCCTAGCTGCTTGGGCGTACGATACGCCTGGCCGGGACAAGCTTTGTGTCATCTGTGTCACCGTTTGCTTGGTCTGACTTCTTGATTAAATGTAGGAGTATTTATACTTCATTATCGGACACCAACAGCGGTTTGATACAGCAAAATCGCAACTAACTTCACTTTATTGCCAAATCGGCCATTTCATGTGCAACAACCTAACCCATCCCTGACTATATCACTAAATCATAATCAAAATCGATTATTTCTTTGCGTGGTTAAGAAATCATTTCAAATTCAGAATGTTTTCTCGTCACTGACAACTTTATTCAAATAAGCCATAAACAATGAATTTGATTATATAAGTTTTGCTCATGGCACGGCAATTATATCAATAAAACTAAGCAGTCCAAGCCACCATTTCAAACTACACTAAATCAATTTTTACGTTCAATTATCAGCAATCAATTGCTTTCCGAATAAATAGAAATTGATTAATGACCCGGTGCTAAAAGATTGTTTACCCAGCGAGATGGAGTGTGCGATATTCCTTAGAAGTTTGTGTTTGGGCTGTAAAATTATCACTTGAAATTATTCTGGAAAAATGTGAAATTTTTCCGGAAGACTTTGGAGTTTAAAGATATTTTGATTAGCAGCGGATATCTAAAAGTAGCTGCAGATACATTTCCAATGTTCCAAGAATGTTCCAAAAGAAAACGTTAAGGAACGTTAGAGCCAGCGGATGATTTTGAAGGTCGTAATTGCTGAAAATATTTTTCGACTGGTATTTAATTCAAATTATATCTATTTATAGATACTCTGAGTATGGGAACCTCTAAACCAGACACTACCACGTCTCTAATACCCAAAGTCGCTGCGTCCGCATTGAAGCCGGTAACATGAACCTCCAAAACAAGTCAGTGATCTGAGAACGGGGGGAGGGAGGCTTATGGCTTCCTATGAATATCTCTGAGATCTGTCTCACAATAAGATAGATAAATGGATAACCAGTCTAAGCACTTTTGTTATTCTAGAATGCGGCGCCACTTAAGCCTATTAGTATCTACCTTTCCTTTAATTATCACCCACTTTGAACAAGATAGATTTGTTGCTCTTTAGTGTTTACCTTCTAATAGTGACTTTAGCTAACCTTGACTTTAGTATCTTTCACATGGAATCGAGCTATTCAAACATTAAATGAAAGAAAGGTAGAATTGAGAGTGGATATAGGCTTGTTTCGGTGTTTAGTATATCATATTTCAGACGTCAGGTTGATATGGGTCTTGTTGTAAAGATGTTCGGTGGTTTAAACTCCGTCCCCAAGACTTCTTCTCTGAGCTGTAGATATTCGGATACATATCTACAAATCGATCCAAACAACTGAGAAACGGAGAATGGTAACGTCGACGTCGCACCAAAAACTTTAAATATAGTTTTATGTTGAGTATATCTATATCGGATGAAGGTATATCTATATCGGATAAAGATATATTGCATCTATGTATATCCGCACCAGCTCCGATGATAGATTTTCGTTTCCTTCACTTCTTTTCAAGGTAGAAGATGAATGTATCTTTAACGCATAACAAGTTTTTCTATCTTTGAACTTGATAACCCTAACTTTCGCAAAACAAGATGGTATCAGCTACTGTTAAATTTTGAACAAAACTACCAAACTTAAGGCTACAATCCGTATCTGATAATGATTGATGTGTTTTTGATTGGATTTACTCATTTTATGTAGATGTGGAAGGTATCGTAATAAAAAATGGCACCCACAGTTCGTTTAAGGTTTAGGAATTATCAGGTTAGGTAGATAGCAGAAGTTGAATGGAAGCCGTGTTTATATAGTAGTGGTCGAAACTTGACTGGAAACTGGAAACTTTCATTTAAAATGAATCAAACCCTTGTAAAGTTTTTATTTTTCGGTTTTTTTTAAACATTTTTTTTATAGTAAGCCTTTATTTATTCCTTTTAAAAGCAAGTATGATTACTGTTAACTTAAAATAAAAACAAAAAACTTTCGGTTAAAAAACTAAAGTGACCATTTTTTCAACCAGTCAAAAGTTTGGAAAATTTTCTCCTAGAGGCAGCTTACAACAATAACATTATGAAACAAGTCGGGAAGCTGGGCACTTATATAGTGGAAACTCCTTGATTTTTTCCAGATTTTTCGGTTAAGTAGTTTCTGAGAATGGGCCCGTTAAAGAAATTATCATTTTCGACCCTCCGTACCCCCCACCTTTCCCATCAATTTTAAAACTAAGACCAACTTCGAAAAGTACTAATCGAGACCTTTCATTTGATATCCCACATGACTATATTTGGCGGAAAAAAAATTGTCAACCCCCTTTGTATGCATGAGGACCTCCCCTTTAATTCGACGTAAAAGGATGTAACTCACTGTATGCGTGAGCGCTTGCAGTTCCCACCTTTCCACTAAATTTGTCTCAATCGCTTTAACCGTCTCCGAGGAAAATGCGTGTGATAGACAGACATACAGACAGGCAGACAGTAAACCGATTTTAATAAGGTTTTCTTTTGACACAAAGCCTTAAAAAGGAGTATTTTTTTGTGACATCTTGTTAAATAGGCTCTAGTCTTTCTTATGCTTTCCATCTTCGCGAAATAGATTGAACAAAGTTCATTACTACATCAACTAAAGTTGTGAACTATTTGCTGAAGAGCAGCCATTAGTTCAGTTGTTTTAGAAAAGTTTTGATCTCAAATACGTCAATCTAACTATTCTCAAAGACGCTCAATAAGATTCCAGTCAGGACTTTGAGAAGGCCAGGCTATTTTTGTAACTTGGTTGTCATTTGGCTAATTCTGAACAACCTTTAACCTGTGCTTTGGCCGTTATTCCGTGAAAAGACCCAGTATTTTCCCATCTTGTTATGAGCATGTAGTAACATGTGCTTTCCCAAAACGTCACAATACATTGGCGATCTCGTAAATTCTTCAACTTAAATCAATGGACCAACACCATCACAAGAAAAGCACCTTACCCTAATTTTACAGAAAAGTGACATCAGCCCTGGAGCTTCCAGTTAACCGTCCCCACGTACTCAAGGAGGGTGATCAGACCCGAGTCTGCAAGGGACTCATCTGAAGTGGCTCTGCCACGAAGCCTCACCGGAGGTTATCTGGTACCATGCGAACCGGGATGGCCCTCTGAGAGCATATGCTCCAGGAGAATTCCTGGAGGATGTGTTCTCGGCCCGGTTATTTGCGGTTGGCCCCCTAGTGGGAGTTTCATGGTGGTTGTGGTTACGCCTACATCGCGGGCAGAGCTCCTCGGAGCTCAAGCGTTGAGTTGCGCTGTACAACTCGGGTGCCGTACTCCTTAGAGAGAGGTGTTAGATAGACCTCGCATCCACCGGTATGAATGCTGAGCCTGCACCCAGTATAAACCAGTACCGCTGTGCTTGCATGGCGGGGCTCCGATTTTGGTCACAAAATCAATCCGCATCCGAAGAGGACCGTGGGATTATGCCTTCACGGCAGGTACTCACGTTAAACCCCCCAGGACTTTCATCAGCCCTGGATCATTACGCTTCCATCCTACGCTTCTCTGTTTATTTATTTAATGAGGACAATACACAGAAAGCAAATTCCTTATTATATATTGTCCTCAGAGTGAGGTGCAAGTGAATGGTTTATTTTACGCTTAAAGCTAGAAAGGGAAGTAGAGTCAAAGGACCCAAGCCGTAGGGCATTGTAGGACCGGCAAAGCTTCGGGATCGGAGAGTGAAAGTAAATCTCGAGCTCCGCGAAGGGTACATCAAAAATGTCCGTACTACGTGTGTTATGAGACGAGGCGATACGGGAAGTATGATAATATCCGAGTTGGCGGAGCAGTCCATCAGACAATTGCAGAGTTTGAAAAGAGTACACATATCAAGGAAGATACGACGTTGCTGTAGGGAGGGAAGATTGAGGGTGCGAAGATGTTACGGGTACTTGGAACTTGGGATCGTTGCAGGCTGCACTTGGATGGCTAACATATCTAATTCCATCAGTACCAAACGGATTAAGCTTGCTTTCTTTGCTCCGCAAAAGGCGACCCCAATCAACGGCGGATCAATCTTTATGAGTTTCCGCAAATAGTTTATCTACCTTTCATATTTTCCCCATTTCCTTCCGTTTTTTTATGGATTCTCCATAGTGTAGACTTCGTGATACCACAACCTTAAAAAAATTGTAATATTCAACGGTAAAGAAACATTTTCAAAGTTTTGACCAGTTAAAAACTAACGTAACTTCAACGATTTTTCGCATGTCTCTCTCGGGAGTGGGCATTTCCAAAGAGTTTCTTTAGTTGTGTGTGTCGTTTTTTTCGGCTTATTTTATAATGAAAACAAGTCGGAATACCGGAAGCTCGCGCTTCGGGTATAAAGGTTTTGTGTTATGTAAGAGACGCATATTTCTCTGTCCGTATATAGCTACAAATCCAACATAATCCTTCATATTTTTCCAAACTACGAGACATACGTACATATTAGAGCCATAGATATCATGCTCACCCTAAACAAACAAACTGCCTATTACCTGCTGTACACATATATGCACATATCTAAATTTATCGTACCCATATTTCCGATTTACGTCTTATATCTATCTGAATTAGGCACTAGCCGCAAAGTTCATTAGCACGCATATATTATATACCTACATATACACATGTCTGGTTGACAAATAACTAAAAAACTAAAACAAAATAATTGTCTGCGACCCAATTCATAAAAATTCATTTCGTTCTGGTATTGACGAATTGATATGTGATGATGACGTCATGCGGGTTGTAGAGTGCACGAAATTCACAAAAAATTGTAAAGTTTCACCCCCAATAACTTTGTTAATAATAGTTGGATTTTCTTCAAACTTGACCAAACTGTACATTATATTCTTCGTTACACTCATGCCAAATTTTGTATTTCTGGGATGAACATAAGGGGGGGTGCCGGGTAAATTTCTAAAATGTGGAAATATACTATTATTAACTTTATTTGTGCAGATATCGGAACCGGATATATTTTGAGGCCTAGATTTCGTAGAGATGCACCACTGTGATTTTTTCCAGATTTTTCGGTTGGATAGGTTCTGAGAACGAGACCTGTTACACTTTTTGTGGGTCATATTTTCCACCCTGACTCCCCTATGTTTCATCTAATATCAAATATTGAACCAGATTCGAAAAGTACTAATTGAGACCTTTCATTTGATACCCTACTTGGCTACATTCTGGGAAAAAAAAATTTGCACCCTCCATTCACATGTACGGAGAGCCCCCCCTTAAACTTAACGCAAGATGGCGCCACTTACTGCATGTAAAGGGATCACCAGATTACATACTCTCACCAATTTTCGTGACAATCGGTCTAGCCGTTTCCGAATAAATCGGGTGTGACAGACAGACAGACAGACAGACAGACAGACAGACAGACAGACAGACAGACAGACAGACAGACAGACGGACAGACGGACAGACAGACACCGTCACCATTCTAATAAGGTTTTGTTTCACACAAAACCTTAAAAAGACAAATTTTATTTTTTAAATGCCGAATAGTTAGTTCTGTTATTCCTTATATACCGGTATTTCGAGAACCAGTTGTCCTCCCCCTCAGAGAGTTTTTGTCTGAACTGCTGATGGTCCAGCTTGTCCTTAAATACCTAAATAACTCAAAAAGCTAGGGTAGGTAGGTAGGTACGTATCAGTGGCCGCTTCGAGGAGCCCAATTAGCGCTTTGGTGCGCCGTTTTGATGCCACAAACTCCTAAGACCGTGACTGTTTTTATGGGAGCAGGGAGACAGAGTCTAGCCGGCTCGGATCTTCAGAGCCAGCCCGTAGCATTCACGAAGGAAAACAGCTCTCCGACCCTGCAGCAAGAAATCTGTATGAGGTCCCTAGAGAATGGTTTACCCAGTGTCCGCAGCCTGACTCTAGCCAGAGCTGGGCAATCGCAGAGAAAGTGCATGGGGGTTTCCCTTCCTTCTCCGCAGCTTCGGCAATGCTAGGTGTAGGGTATGCCATGCCTAGCAGCATGGTTCCCTATGGGCCAGTGTCCCATGCAGACCGCCGTAATCTTGAATGCATTTGCACGCGTCTAGCACAGGAGCTCTCGTGATCGGGCTATGTTATAAGCGGACCAAATTCTCCTTGACTTGGCACAGCTTGTAAGCCTTCACCATCTCAGGCCCGCGGCTGCTAGGTAGTGCGAGTAGACTTCGCCCTCGACAGCCGCCAGCGGAACACTGACTGTATTCGCCGAGGTACTGCCAAGAGCAGAACCTTGCCTGGCCAATCCGCCAGCCCGCTCATCCCCCTCTATGTTCTTATGACCGGGAACCCAAAGGGGAGTGACCTTGAGCGTACCGCCCAGATGGTTGAGCGCATCTTTGCACTGCCCCACCAGCCGGGAAGATGTCGTCGATGAGTACAAGGCCTTGATGGCCGCTTGGCTGTCGGTCAGAATGGCTATGTTACGCTTGGGGCTCGAATCACGCTCCACGACAGACTTCCAATATCGCCAGGAATACACTGGCGAAACCTGGGAGATCATACGACTTGGATACACCGTGTGTATTCGACAAAACGCGCCGACTCTATAGGCCAACTTTGATCCGTCCGTAAAGAATACCGTGTCATAGTCTTGCAACACGCCGCTGGTCTTCCATTTTGCCCTGGTTGGAAGGTCCACAGCAAAGTTTCTCGTGAAGTTCAGCTTGCGTGTGACATAGTCCGTGGGGGATGCCCAGATTTCTCGAGGTATTTCATCTAGGATGTTGCTGTGGCCGTAGGACTTCGCTCAAAAAGCTAATTGCTGACGTTTCCTAAATCACTGTTAATTCTTTATTCCTCCCGTATCTTGTGGATAATGAAACTCTCTAATGCGTCCAATTTGCGGAAGTCATTAACCGTGTTAATCACCCTTAGGTTATTCTTCCTTATTGCATGTTTCTCCTCGATAATGTGTCTGGCTGCCAATGATTTGAGGGCATGTGTTGGTCTGCTTTTTGTTTCCGCCAGATTTGCGTCCCTTATATGTTTGTTGAACCACGTTGTTAGTAATATTCTAGTTTGCCCTCTATATGATTTTTCACAATCGATGAAGGTTATCTTATAGATTCCGCTTTTCTCGCTGAAAATCCTTGGGGTCCTTGACGCTTCCTAATCGTGTCTTCAGTTGATGTGGTCTGCTGGTAGATATCACTCCCATGTTGCGTTTCCTTAGGATGTTTTTCACCTGCGAACGGATGACAGGAACTTGACGTTTTTTAGATGGTCCCGCTTCCTTTCCTTTTCATCCATTTTCATCATTTTTTTACTGATTGTTCCTTCTATGATCTTCCTGCTGAACTCGTTGTTTTCCGCAGTTTCAATGATGCGGCGTTTCTTCTCTGTTTAAACGGTTTTCTGATAAGGGCGTGGTTAGCATGCGATGGAGCATTACGTTGTACGGTGCCATTTTTTGTGGTGATGTTGCTGATGGTTCTTTGCGTGGAGGTTGATTTTCGGTAAATGTCAAATTCGATTTTTTCTCTGTTGTTAATGATGAGTAAGTCCAGGAAGGGTAGTTGGTGGTTGTATTCGGCTTCGATGGCCTAGAATACCAAGTTGCTCTATACGTTCCTCCATTCGTTCCATAAAGATGTCGCTGATAATTGGTGATGTTGACGCGCCCTATGGTCTTGAAGTATCGGTCCCTGAACATGAAGTAGCTTTCACTCATACAGAGGGTGGCTAACTTCATATATTGTCGTACTTTCCTTCTCCACTCACGATGATTAGTCGATATTAATTAGTTTTTCCTCTAAGTATGCCAGTGCTTCCTTTACTGATATACTAGGGAAGAGGGCTGAGATTGTCGGTCACCGCGTAAGCACAGTTGAGCCGATCAATGGATCAAAACATGGCTTGTTGTCGGTTTTGGAATATGAAGATTCTTCTGCTCTCATGTTGACTCTCATTGAGTGCACGTAACACTTGAAAAATCTATCTCAACTCATTGGCGAAACTAGACTTACTTAGTCGTCTGGTACCTGATCAGGTTGCTGAGTTTTTGAAGTGGTATGCCAAACGTGGAGATGCATGTGCCAAGGAACGTTCTACCAACTGTGATGGCTCTTTGATCGGGGTTGGTGCTACTTCCGACTAACGCGAGAAACGGTCTACCATGGCCAGGTTTGTTTTTCCTTATCCTGTAAATATTTTTATTTTTCCCCCGCATACAATTGTTTCGGAGACCACGTGTCTCCTTCCTCAGTGCTAGTACCTAAGGTTAGGTTGATAGCAGAAATTGAATGAAAGCCATGTCTATATATTTGATTGGTTTATTTAAATCCAGCGAAGTCAAGCTCACCCTTCTCTGGGTTCCCGCGCATAAGAACATAGAGGGGAATGAGCGCGCTGACGGATTGGTCAGGCGAGGCTCTGCTTTTGGTAAATACAGTCGGTGTTTTACTGGCGGCTGTCAGGGGCGGAGTCACGTGTTGTGCCAAGTCAAGGAGAATTTGACCCGATTATAACATAGCTCGATCACGAGAGCTTCTGTGCCAGACGCGTGCAAACGTATTCAAGATTACAGTGGTCTGCACGGGGCACTGGTCTACGGAGGACCATGTCGCCCGGCTCGGCTTATCCTATAATTCACATTGCCGAAGCTGCGAAGAAGGAAGGGAAACACTCATGTACTTTCTTTGCGATTGCGCAGCTCTAGCTAGAGTCAGGCTATGGACACTGGGTAAACCATTTTTTGGGACCTAAGAGAGATTTCTAGATGCATGGTGGGAGAGCTGCTTTCCTTCGTGAATGCTACGGGCTGGCTCTGAAGATCCGAGCCGGCTGGACTCTGCTTCCCTGCTCCCATAACAACAGTCACGGTCTTAGGAGTTTGTGGCATCAAAACGGCGCACCAAAGCGCTAATTGGGCACCTCGGAGTGGCCACTGATACCTACCTACCTACCCTTATTTAAATCCAATATCGATCCTGCTCCTCATTGTGGTGTTCACAAAGTGAGAGTGGGTTCTACCGAGTGACTGCTCTGCTAAACCCTCTAGCAATTAGCTAATTTTTAGGGAATTGACCACTTCTGTAGAAAAGGTAATTAAAAGTTCAATTTCAGACATATGTCTGGAAGAAATTGACACCCCCACAAAGGCTTTGAGACTGGGTGAGCAAACCTGAAAGTGGAGCTTTTACTTATGTTCTAGTTACATACATTTCATTTATATCTTTAAATTTCGAAAAAAATATAAATTACCCTCTCTACGAGAAAGAATCGACTGTGATGTAAATAACAAACGTAGTAACATAGAGGAAGGTTAGTACAAGTTAAAAAATCGAATTACAGACATAGTGGGATGCGCCATGACTACTTCCATTCTCGCATATGTACGTAATCCATGAATAACCGTTAACAACTAAATAAATATTGCCTGCAAGATTCTTGTTAACACCTGACATTAATGCAAACAAAATTCAATATTTAGTTATGCCAAACATTTTATTTGTGAATTTTGGGGGCAATTTTATCACTGAGTCAACAACCTCTCAGATGACATTATGATATCTTATTTATCAGCTTTTTAGTTTAAACAATCTTTGACGATGCCCGGTTGTCCACATATCTTACAAGTTTTATAAGAATAATATGGCAAGGCTTCTTTAAATCAGGGAATATATGCACTTGAAAAGTGTGCATCAACTACACTTTCTTTTCTACCCCTCAGGGGTCGTTCCCTTCAGGGGTCGTAGAGACCTTTAAGGTGTCGCTTCCGATACGGGGTGTGACGTCCCCGAGGTGCCCAATTAAGTAGTTCTCACCCCCTAGTCGACAACTCTCTGTCGACGTCGACGGGGTGATGTGAACGTGGTTCTGCCAAGGTGGTAGTTGTTACGTGTATCAGTAGCCAGCCCCTTCGGGAGCCTGGTCGGGTAGGGTGCATTGAACCGGTGTTAGTAGACTGCGTTGCCCCGTCCGTGAATTCCGGGATCAGCTAACCGTCGGTCAGGCCTCAGGGAACTGGAGTAGGGGCTGTGTCCCCGAGGGTACACCTATTCCTGACTATTGCGGCCCGCTCCCTTGCACACGATGCGCTGGTTAGTTTTCCATGGAGAATATACATAAATTTATAAAAAAATCGACGAAACAACAGGGAAGGAGGAAGAGCTGAGTGCGTTTGGGCGGAGCACAAAAATGTGTCGTTCACCGCAGCGATTAGTGAAAGAGACAGCGGGGGCTGATATATCCGATGTGACACCGCGGCGCCCAAATAAAGAGCCTTATCAAGTGGCATGACTGGCCGTGCGAAAATGGCACTTCCAATACCTTGCAATGTCCCTATTTCGAAAGAAAGCTCAGTCGGAATTACAAGTCCTGAGCAGATCGATTCGGATACAAACCGAGTGCAAGAGCAGTCGACTGTTCTAGCTAGAGCTGAAGAGGAAAGGCTCAACCACGAGGTCAAGGCCTGGTGGAATAAGGACCTAGGATCCCATCTAAAGTAAGAAATGAAAGTGGTGAGAGCTTTCAGACAAACTCCAAACTACGAGAATTTCCTCAGGACCAAACAGGCAATTAAACGATGAAAGGAGAAAATCAGGATGATAAAAAGAAACTTCTGGGATAAGTTATGGCAAGAAATGTCAAACCAGACCCACATCAAACAGTTCTGGCTAAAATCAGAGGGTTCAAAAATGTTTAGGAAGAGTCCAGACAACTTAGATCATGGAATAAAAGCAAGAAATAAAAATTTCTCACAGAAACAGAAGGTAAATATGGCAAAAGATCTGTACTCCTAGATGCAACACCTTATGCCATGCGGACTGCAACATGGATGACCTCCATAAAATTCTTTTTAAGCATAAGGGACAGTCCACTCCAGGGAATGATAAGGTACCTTACTCTTACGTAAACTGGCTGAATGAGTTACACTTTCTGAGCGCGCTTAATGGAGATTGGAGGGCCCTCCAACCACCACAAGAATTGAGGAGAGTCAAGATTACTCCAATACCAAAAACCACATTCATCTGAACAACACTATGAACTTCACACTTATCTCCCTAATAAACACTTTCAGCAAAATTCTTAACTATATAGTCAAGCAAAGACTTTACTTGCTTGCAGAGCATTGCTATGCGTACAGAAAAGGGAAATTGACCACGACGTGCTTAAATGACCTGTTGCTGAAAATATCTGTCACCAAAAGTAAGGGCAGATAGCGGGGTCTGTTGACATCAGCAAGGCGTAGGAAAGGGTGGACCTACTCCTTCTTGCCGAATCTATAATATAAGAGAGAAAAAAGTACCATCTGACATATACCCTGCGCTTTCTGGAATCTAGGTAGCTGAAGCCAGATGAGTGGTCATGCTCGTTAAACAGTGGCCTACCCCGAGGAAATGTTTTAACCCCGGTACTTTTCAATCTGTACACAACCTCGCTTCACTCCAAACTTAATGACTCAACTGACATCTACCAATACGCACATGGCTTTACCATTCTTGCTATGGGTACAGGAGATGATCAGGTGGATATGCTACTACAAAAACAGATTGACCTTTTTATGAACAAATGTAACACCCTGAAACTCCAGGTAAACAAAGGTAAGTCTAGCACCATTGCTTTTAGGGCAAATAATGGCAAACCATGTAAAACAGGTAATAACAATAACGAAATCATAAAGGCGAAACAGGCTTGGACGGTAGTAAATTTTGCAACAAGGTTTTTGATGGGAATTAAAGCCTGAGAGAGCTTGATTGTGCTGCGGCCTCCACGCTTTTGATGCCCAAATACCTGGACAATGGAATAGCCACGATTGTGGCGTCTCAGCTGAAAAGATGCTTGGGTTTAACTCAGTCTCCACCACATTAGGTGGCCCATGCTATAGGAGGCGACCCCGCCCCAATGAGTTCAGAAAAGCGCTGGTAAGGCTCAAAAGATCTGCTCCCTCGTCTTATAGTTTGGTCATAGACAAGATCACTCTTCAAGATCTGTGAGGAGGAAAGAAAAGTGGGAGACCCGCTGATTTGGAGTGGGGTCAGGCCAGGGAACGAGGAGATAAAAATACTGTGGTGACCAGCTAAAAGTGAAATTACGTTGAACAAGAATGTGGCTAGGAACAAATTCAATTGGAAAGAGTCTTTCAACTCCCTAAGAGTTTTTTTAAAAGAAGGAAACCAACTTTTGATTGAGGAGTTGATCAGCTTCTTAAAAGAATCAAGAATCGTGCTTGCTCGGACAGGCACCGACACAATGGTACTTGAAGGTGTCGTCACAGAACGTATTGAAACATACGTGGGTTACCTAGCTTACAACGAGTCTGACAACACAGGACCCAGTGCCCAAAAACAGAGTGATAGCTAGCACACATAGCCGAGTGTTTGGCCAATTTTGGACCAGAGAACTTAGCTACCTCTGTTAGGCTGTCGAAACGTCGTGGGACAACTAAAACCTACAACAACAATAATTAGACTCAGACGAAGTTCATGAAATATTTGAATAGATCAGCATCTAGCTAGTGTCATCATTCGTAGCCATGATTTAATGACATGTGTGTTCTTTAAAACAAATCATCATCCATTAACAGTCTGAGCCCAACTAAAAGACGTTTTTGAGCCGGGCTTACAAAGGAAAGCCTTGAAGAACACATCCCGTAGCAAGGTACTTTTCCGGCCCAGTAGCAAAGTACTTTGCCGGTCCGTATTGCATCTCATACCATATTCTCCGAGAAGTAATTCTCAATTAAGAAGCCAGCAATACTCAGTTTAGCCAAAGTGCTCCTAATTCAACCCCAGTTGACGCAATGAAAGGCATTTTTGAAATTCAGCCATCACGATCACCTCTGCGTAACATTTACTACCGGTAGAATTCCCCGAACTTCGTGGTGTCATTCTCCCGTAAACTCGATGGAAGGGAGCGACCTGTTTTATAATATTTCATCCTCTCCGACATCTTCCCGATAGAGTCTAAAAGACAAAAAGGACACTATGAAGAATGCACGCCAGGTGGTGTTTGTCGTTTCGGTATCAGAACTAAAAACAAAAAATGGGGAGGAAACATTACTTCACCATGCATGATTCAGATATCTTTATGAACCATTCGGATCTTCTGTCAGCAGGCAACTTGAGAACTTTGTTCGCAATCCAGACCAATTCTAGAACCCTTTTATCTTCAACACGTCCACAATTCCCCGGACTTCCTCATGCATGGAGAGGATGTGCTGTTGGCCTCTCTGTAAGGCCCACATTCTTCTTGCTTTGAAAAACGGTTATAATCATTTTCAAGAAAAGCCGCGGGCACGTTATTTTTTGTAATTTTCAGTCACCTACCATCATTATCCCAACGGCCAGATTTTTTGGTTCCAACGGTAGTTTGGCTTTCTGTTGTGGTGGAAACGCTGCCAAGGTAGTATATCCTTGCATGATTCATCCTTATCGTCGGAAAGTCGGATTTTTAGCCAACAGCTCTGGGTTTTCAGTTGATCTTTACATGGGCTCACTCAACAACTCGGCTTTTTCAAAATCTCATTAACAAAGGCAGGAAACGTACCTAATGACACCAGGTCATCGGCCCAGGCGCTGCTTTGGGGCCTCCCTTTAATGGAAATTCTGGTTATCCTTACTCACTGTCTCTCAGATCGAATTTAATTATTCTAGTTTCTGGTTCTTAGGAGATGCGTCGCATATTTCGTAAGACCTGAACTACCAAGAACAGCATTCGTCTTGAATCAGTGCAGTGATATTATGTTTGCTTTCATCGGGCAACGACGTCATTTGACTTCAAGGAGTGAAAGTATTAAACGAGCACACTCCATAACTTTTCGTCTAAGTATGCCTGCGTTCCAGTATGCCACCTAATTAATCTTGCAGAAGAATCTGATCCTTTTCATCAAAGAAACCTTGTCGAGTATCTAAAATCGCCTTCTCATATCAAATACAGGCGGATGACCAAAGCTCAACTCAATCTTGTATGAGTGTAGTCCCATGCTACCAAGAACATGAGTAAATGTCATATACCTTTGGCTGAACCACAGTTCAAGATTTGCGGAATCGATTTGTTTCCCAATTCATTCCCGCAAGATTGTCGCCCCGAGTTTGGACTATGAGCTTTCGGTCTGCAAGTCATCATCATCTCTTTTTTCAGCCCTTCTAATAGTATTTATGGAATAGATCCTTGCTCCGGAAAAATAATCGCAGCAGACGACATCTGCAAATTCCCTCTCTGCTTCTGGGAAAAATTGAATGACGGGAGGACGGAACGACTTAAGTTCCTAGGGTTTAACGTTTAAGGCAGAATCCTACGGTTCTATTCGGACACGGATTTACTTGGAAACCACAATAGTCCCGCCATGACTGTCACAGCGGTACTGGTTTATACTGAGTACAAGCTAAGCATACCAGGGGATGCGAAGCCTATCTGACACCTCTGTTGCAACTGGAAGGTACAGCGCTCGAGTTGCGCTGCGTAACTAGATACGGGAGCCCGTAAGGAGCTCTTTTCGCGATATGGGCAGACACAACCAAACTGAAACTCCCACAAGCAGGCCAAGCGGGCATTCTGATCCTGTAGGTCTTGGCAGGCCCAACTACCTCTAGATCAAGAACATTTGGCATACCCTCGCTGACAAGCGTAAAGCAGCTTCCTACCTTGCAGCGCCATCACAAAATCATACAGTACAAGGGGGGTACGAGAGCAAACAAGAAAGAGTGTCACACATATAGATCTGGCAGCCCTCTTGCTTAGACCCTATTAAAACCTCACGACACGCCTCAACATACACCCAGATTTAGTCAAAAGCGTTCTGACTTCGATCAGGTGCAGCCATAAGTACACACGCTCCGTGATTGTGGTTCCCAAGTATGTCACTCTTCTCTTATATTTTAAATTAGCGCTGTTCAACTTCACATGTGGCGGATGACGTAAGTTGCCTTTCAGCAACATCACGACGATTTTCTTGCTTGAGTCTGCCATATCGTCCTTAAGATACCATGGATTAACGATGTGCTTGTACTCAGTACCCTCTGCCTGAATTTAAGTCAATTGCTCTTCTCAACAAAGAATGAGAAATCATCCACGTAAGCATCGCATTCAACCGCCGAACCATGTAAGCTCACCCAACAGTTCATTCGACACCAGGTTTGATATAAATGGACCTACAATGCACGCTCACTGACACTTTGGATGGATGCTTTCCTGCCATGGAGGGATTATTCCACAGAGCTAATTCCTGGCAGCTACACTCACGAAGTTTCGACAACACAGAGTTAGTTAGGTAGTAAAATAGGCCTTTGAAATTTACAGAGATTTCAACAACAAACGGTTAACAAAGTTTTTCACATGAATTGAGGCGTCATCGGTGGACCCACCATTTCGGGAGAAACATCCACTGCCCGTCAGATGTCAGATGGAATGTTTTCTCTCTCTGTCGTTGGATTATAATCCTCTCCAGGACCTTAGCAAAACCCGGGAGAATCGGAATGACTCCGTACGATCGAGAATTACTCATCTTCTTCTCTGGTGACTTTAGGAGCTCAACAAATCTTCTTCCAGAAAACAGCCCTCCGGTAATAATCATATAGATATATGAAGATCATGTAGACACCGCACATTAGATGGGATGGCCGAGCCTCTACGTTCACCGTAACGTCGGCGATGCATATTTGGCAGAGCCTCTACATTCACTTTAACGTCGGCGTTGCATATTTGGCAGACCCTTCCCCAAACTCGTCGCTATCCTCATGGACGAAACGCATCTAGTCTTTTTTCTTCGACTGCCTAAACAATACAACGCCAATAGGCGAACCTAAGTGGACTTCAATAAGAGGATTAACTTCACATTGACAGAAGCACAAACTCAGAGAGGGGTGCGCAGGTGAGCAGCATATTCCACCCAGTTATAGCCATACGAATTCCAACGAATCAGCATAAATGGGATATCAACGCTGACACTCACATTTCTGTTCATGCCCTCAATAGGGATGTGGTCACTAACCTACGATATATTGGGTTGGGGAAAAACAAATGTCGTATTTTGTCAATAGATGGCGACACTTAAACATATATTGTGTTGTACTTATCGCATCAGGTCATACTACACGGTGATTTGAAGACGACAATCTGTGCTACAAGTGTCTCTTTCACAGTGTTGTGATCGTACGTTTCAGCCTCAAGTTATAGCGCGTCAAAGATGGACTCCATCAGGCAAGAAATTCGTCATATTTTACGTTTTTACTACCTGCGAGGTAAAAATGCAAAGAAAGCGAAAAAATTGTAAAGTTTATGGGCCCGATACTGTAACGATTCCCACAGCACAGCGTTGGTTTGATCGATTTCGTTCTGGTGTAGCGGATGTCGAAGATACACCCCGTACTGGGAGGCCAATCGTCGTAGACCGGCATGTGAGCAATTGGCCAGAAACTGGGTATAGACCATAAAACCGTTTGGAACCATTTGCAGAAGATTGGATTCCAAAAAAGCTGGATGTTTGCGTGCCACACGAGTTGACGCAAAAAAATCTCTTGGATCGAATCAATGCCTGCGATGCACCACTGAAACGGAACGGATTCGACTCATTTTTAAGGGGATGGTGACTGAAAAGTGGATCATGTACGACAACCTCAAGCGAAAAAGATCGTGGTCGAAGAGCGGCGAGCCGGCCCAAGCCATTGCCAAGCTCAGATTGATGGCGAGGAAGGTTTTGCTGTGTGTTTGGTGGGATTGGAAGGGAATCATCCACTATGAGCTGCTCAACTATGGCTAGACCCTCAATTCGGTCCTCTACTGTGACCAACTCGACCGTTTGAAGCAGGCGATTGACCAGAAGCGGCTAGAATTAGTCAATAGGAATGGTGTTGTGTTCCACCAGAACAACGCTCGGCCTCACACATCTTTGATGACCCGCCAGAAGCTCCGAGAGCTCGGATGGGATGTCCCATCGCACCCACCGTATAGTCCGGACCTGGCGCCAAGTGATTATCATCTCTTCCGGTCCAAGCAAAACGCTCTTGGTGCTACTAAGTTGGCCTCAAAAGAGACTTGCGAAAACTGGCTGCCTGAGTTTTTTCCAAATAAGGAGGGGGAGTTTTATAAGGGGGGATAATGAAGTAGCCTTCTAAATGGCAACAAGTTTGCGAACAAAACGGAGCATATTTTTCTTAAATTGGATAATTCTAAGTATGTCAAAAAAAGCGTCAAATTTCGATCACAAATACGACATTTATTTTTCAACACAATCGCAATCTAGAAGCGTATGGTTTATAATAACGGCCGCATTAGCACACCCTTCCCGGGTTAATTGTCTGAGTACAATAATTCGGCAAAGAGTGGCGAATTTCCGCAACAAAGAACTGACAAGGAAACTAGCAGATATTAAGCCCGGCCCAGATATGTTTCAGCATATCAATAGGCTAACCGGCGGCAACATAAGTCCCGCAATATCGCTCTTTCCAAGAACGGAGAGCACATCTGCAGTGACGCTAGGAAAGCGCAAGTTCTCGCGGAATGTTTTGAGACTCAGCTCAATTCCCCTCCGCCTCAAAACAACCCGGCCATATCGTCGATTGTTGATTCAATAATCAAGGCCTTCGTCTCTGAGAGCTCCAGGAAGCTAACTACATTCACCTCAACCAACACCTCAATCAAGACATCGGAATCGCAACATTTTCTGAGTTTAGCTGAACTCACTGACTTAACCAGAAACCTCAACGGTAAAAGGTCAGCCGGGCCTGATGAAATCCCGAACTTTGTCATAAAGAACCTCCCCAGAGACTCACTGAAATTTTTATTAGCAGTTTTCAACAACTGTATTAATAACGGCTCCTTTCCATCCACGTGGAAAGTTGCAAAAATTATTGCGATCCGGAAAAAAGGAACCTCCAACGAGTCAAGCAATTTCAGGCCCATTTCCCTATTATCTAACCTTGGCAAACTGTTTGAGAAAGCATGGACAATTGGGCTAGTCCAGCATTGTAATCTCAACAAAGTTATCCTTGACCACCAGCTCGGATTCCGTTCTAAACACGGAACCCAGCACGCGCTGAGCTACCTACACGACACTGTCGTCTCAAGACTTAACGTCAACAATAAACCCACAGTAGCGTGTGCGTTAGATTTGGAAAAGGCCTTCGACTCCGTGTGGGTAAACGGACTTATATATAAATTAATAGATAATGAATTCCCTGTCCCGATAATTAGATTTGCGTTAAGTTTTTTCGAAGATAGGCACTTTAATGTCAGCGTGGGGAATGAATTTTCCGATCTCTTGCCGGTAATGTCGGGTGTACCGCAAGGATCCATTTCTGGGCCAACTTTCTATAACATCTTCCCGGCTGACGTTCCGATCCCCGATGACGTCGTTGAACTGATCCAATTCGCCGATGACACGCTTATCTTCGCTTCGAACGTCCACCCCAACAGGGCAGCCAAAGCGGTTGAGAAATACATTGTAAATCTCTGCAGGTACTACCGTAGTTGGGGAATCAAGATTAATGAGGGGAAAACGCAAATCTGCACTTTAAGGAGAAAATCTAGATACTTAGATTCTAGAGGCATCCACAGGAAAGCTAAACGCTTGAAAATGAGAATCGGGAGCACCACAGTGAGCAGATATACTTCGATCAAATACTTGGGAGTAACCCTGCATGAACTCCTCAAGTTCAAACCCCACCTTCAGCTCGCTATCAGCAGGGCACGCGGTGCAGTCTGTGGCATCTACTATCTTCTTCGCAAGACAGTAGGTCTCAGCACCAAAACCAAACTGACCCTGTATAAGGCCCTTATAAGACCCGTTATCTGTTACGGAGCACTAAGTTGGATCTCATGCTCCAACCAAGCCATGGCAAAATGCGAGTCATTCGAACGCCAAATCGTTAGACATTGCACAGGCTTGTCTTACAACTGGAAAACCAAAAAGATCGGCAAAAACGCCGAAGTGTATAGGCGAGCCAAAGTCAAACCACTTCGATAACACGTTCTCACAATAATGGAAAGGTTTTTCGAAAGAACGAAGGACCACCCCAACCCATTAATTCGGCATCTCTACCAACAGGGTAAAACCTCCCTATTGGCCACATTCTTAAGGCCCTGCCAAATCGTGAGTCCATCTCTCAGACCCAAAATCCTAACCCTTTTTGAAACTCCTTGCCTGGTAGGGGTGGATAGAGGATAAGCACAGAAAATTGTAATGTGCTCATTGTATATAGTAGTTAAGAATTATTTATGTTAGGTTAAGCTAGGTTAAGTAAAATAAGTTAGGTTAAGTTATTATTAACTAGGTTAAGTAAGTAAATTTCATACCTTCTCGCGCCTTTAGGGCGGACGCAGTTTGAAAATGCCAAGTTCTATTATAAATTGTCAAGATCGATGTATATAAATAATAGTATACACAGTAAAATAGATTACAGAGAAGGTCGGGTTGGCCAAACTATGTAATAGTCACCCGTTTTGATAGCGTTAAGATCTATTAGCCGTTATTTAAGGTAGCATTAAGTAATCATTGTCTAGTTGTAAGTCACTATTGAAAAATAAATGAAATGAAATGAAATGAAATGAGCAGACCCCTTGCAGTAAACACCCTTATGTCTCCAAGCGAGCCCCTGACACAGGCATTGATTATACAGGTTTCCTGTTTGATGGCGACGCTAGTGCTACATGCGCGAATGCAGGTGGTCTTTCGCCTTGTAGTCAGCGATCCTATGGTTGAAACCCAGGAAGCCCGCGTGAGCATTTCGTGCAATCTAGCCGGATAATTAAACCATTTAACATACACCCGCTCAGCAGATGCCAGCAGGATTTCCTTCTAGTGTTTTAGAGAAAACAGAGATGATCATTGGGTATCTGCTGCTGTGAACATCATATATGATATGATGGCCCTCCTCCTCCATCTCCACTATTTTTTTAACTCCTTCCTGGAGAGCACCCATAGGTATACCCCTCTAGTCCCCAGATTTTAGCGGCTACACGCTGTGAACTGCCAGTCTAAATGCCACCCTACGCATTCCCACCTCCGCGATTTCTTTCGGTGAGGCCTCCTTAGTTGCGACTCTTCACCATCACTTTCCCCTGTCTACAGCCGTCACAATCTCAGCAGAGACATATGCTCACTTTCGGTAGCCATCAGTTCCTTTACTTTGGCATTAAGCTTTTCTGCCATCTGGCCAGCAACCCGCTGTACTTCAAAATGACTTCGTTGGTAATTTCACCAATGACTTCTGATGCACCACTCTTCAGCAGAATGTCGAATAGTTTGCCAGCTATCTGTCTGCCCTCGGCCATCTCATCAAGCTCACTTCTTTTTTCCTTCTCTACCTTAGGCGACCACTTCACAAATATCCTTGACCTCACATCCTCGAAAAATTCAAAGAGTCTAGACAATTACTAGTGTTCGTGACAATCACTTGTTATACTTCATGCCAAAGAAAACCTGTGGTATGCCTCGACATTCGTACACATGCAGTTTTCGTAATCTTGTAATCCTTAAACCGAAAATAACAGGGGGTTTATTGTAAGTTGGATGAAATATTCCCAAAGGTACCATTTTAGAAGCTTGCAATAAACTCTGGTCATTGAGTTTCTGATCTTTTACCAATTTCACACTATATTCCATAGAAACGAATAATAACCCTTCGGAGTCAGTGAATCCCAAAGCTTTCTTGTATATTATCCTTGCTTTGTTTCATTGGGTTATTTGCTCATTTCTACGAAAGTCGAAAATGCTTCGACATGATGTCCTGGCGTCCATCGAGGCCATTCCCAGGACAGGAATCTTGTTGGAAATCACTTCAACTGTAACTTATTGATTAAGGAAGGCTCACCCTCATCAAGGTATCGGCTGGTGTAACTTCCCCGGGAAGGCGTCAAATGGCTATGCGATTTACAACAAATTGATTCCTAGCTTGAAGGCCCATAAATGGTTTTTACTTTATCGAAAAATGCCTACTTATCAGCATTCCAACATTCCAGGAACTCCCAGGATATGTTACCCACAGATTCTCCCGGAGCCGAGCGGTCTAATCGAGAGAAATTTCCTGGGGCTGAAAACCAATATAAAACGGTTTAGGGGATGTTTCAATCGATTTTGTATGGAAGAATTGGAATCATCAATGTAACACACTCCACAGATAGGACTTTTCTACGATTCTCCTTTAAAGTGCTTCGCAAGGCAAAAGCTTAATGAGCTTCTTTTCAAATCGACAGGAAAGTGATATCACATTTATGTGTCTCTTCACATGTTATCGGGGAGACTCGCAACCATAGTTGTCATCCGGCCTTGCGATGATTTCAACTGGTCCAGGTTAGGGTGAGGGAGGTTTGTAGTGATGGTTGTCATCGCCTTGAATGGTTTTTTAATGTTATGAGACTTGAATTATTCACTCGATGAATTCTAATGGAATCGAAGTGACTTCAATGTGAGATGTGCGTATTTACGGCGTGTAAGCACGCAATTAGGGTTGTTTCTGGTTTACGACGTTCGAATTACAAACATAAATATTTGATGGTTGACTGGTGTTTGAACTGTCGACGATATTCCAGTTTGAGCTTTTTGCTTCGAATTCTATAGGGCTGTCTGGATGGCTTCGAAACGAGGTATAGTAAAAGGCAATACTTTTCAGCTCCAAGCAACATATAAATATGTGCACACATAGCTATAAATGGTTGAGATTATTGGATGATGCATGGAGTTTACTGTCTCCTGTTCCAGTAGCAATTCTCAAAAGGAATAGTGGAGTTATGTTCCCAGAGTGTGTGAAGCTGGGAAAAGGATGGATAACTACGTGTTCAAATTGGACTTGACGAAAGAAAGGATATATTCCTCAACTGAAATTGACATGTGATTCAAAAATATATCCTTGCATTCCTTTAGGATCAGGTGAAGGTTGAAAGGCGTGGGAAGGTTGCTATAGTATCCTTCAGTATAAACATGTATTCCGCCTGGTACCCTCAACCACATACAGCCCAACCAGTGCTGGTTATACTTTGTTCTTCAAGTTTTGATAAAGGCGGAACAAATACGGTAATGAATCAGACACCGAACAACAGTTATTAATGTGGAGGCGGTAAGGAATACCTTTAACACATTTGATTCCCAGCAACTTAGTAGCGTCAACGAAAGTGGCAAACTAGAATAGAAGACATTGTCAGGATTCATGTGTACCACGTTATTTCTTTTACGTCAGTTGACGGATACTCACATCAGGTATCGTTATTCAGAGTGATTTTTGACGTGCTGACTGTAATGGTCACACTTAATCCAAGTGGACATTTTAAAATCTCCTGGCAGGCATGGGATTAGTGATGATCTCTTGGTGAGATGCACTTTCTTGGTTCCCATAAACAGTAAATAACCCTTTTTAAATTGCTCCTTCTAAAAGCAGCGAGTCTCAAAGTCTCGTCGGCCATCTTGGGAGAATGGATTCCACTACATACCATAGTGAGCGACGCAATTGTCGCTCCTCCTTAATGTGTGACCTATCTCCTGCCACTTTCATTTCTCGATCAAATCGCGCACGGGTGACAGGACTGTGTTCCGACCAAGTTCTTCGTTTGAAATAGTATCAAGCCAGTGTTTTCCGATGATACGGCGCAGACAGGTGTTGACCAAAGCTTGGAGCTTTTAAATGGCAGTGGATGTCACTTTCCATGTGGTACTCTCATATAGCAACACAGAAAGAACACTAGCACAAAACAGTCTCAACTTGATCTTAGAGTTGAGATAACTGCAATTCCAGATTTCAGACAAAGTGGCGAAAGCTCATGTAGCCTGTTAATTCGTCGGGCAACATTCAGTTCGATTAGCAGAAATCACGTTTTCTAGAGATACAAATTGATCAAACCCTTCGATTCTCTGCCCATTAATACAGATAGGGAGAGTGCGATGACCCGTCAGACAAAGAACTTTGGTTTTGTTGGTGTTTATCTTCAGCCAAACTCTATTTGCCTCTCTTTCCATTCAGAACCATTTGGCCAAGGTCCATGACCTGGACTTTTAGTGTATTTGGAAGCCTCAGCTTAAAGGGAAGAAAATAGGGTTGCAGAAAGAGTGGATGCTTGTGGGATTCCAGCAGGACTGGTATAGGGAGAGGAGAGCTCTTGCTGAACTTTCATTTGGGATTGTCAACCATCTAGAAAGCTAGAGATTAGTTTGCAGAGACGCGAGTGAAAGCTCAGGGTGATATTGAGGTGTTATGTGTGTATACTGCAACTATGCACCTTGGGTCCTTTTCCGTAAAGTGCAGCAGTACAATTAAGATTTGTTAGCTTACAGTCTCGTCTAGGTTTAATCCGCGTTCTTTATTTATATTTCAACGTGGTTCTGACTGTCAAGTCTAGTTCCTGGAGAGAGTCAGGATCCACGGGCATCACGTACCGTTCCTCCGAGCACTCGACACCAGTTGGTTTCGAACGTCCTGAGAGCTGTTCGGCCCGCACGACGTTCTGCTTTTTCTAGATTCTGCCTCTGCTTCGACTCGCGAAGGTCACGCTCGACCCGCTGTTTGTGTTCCTAATTCGACATGTTTTACCGGAAGAGATATAGGGAAGGGGAAGGGGCGGATACGAAGACCTTAACCGGATATAGCGTCAACTGCTCTTGTGACCACAGAACGAGCTATAGCTACAATATCCGACTCTAGATGGCTAGCTGAGAATTGTTTCCCTGCTGGGAACACTGGGAGTGCTCATACCGAATGTAATGGCTAAAATTCAATAGCCGCTGACTGTTTCTAGATAGCCTAGAAAACCTTTGATATCTTAGCGAAACTCTTAGCAGAAAATTTATTCTATTATTGGAAAAAAAAATCTTATTATTATCTTCTATAAAATCTTTAATCCCCCAAGAATAGTATGCAGTAGCAGCAGCAATTGGGTGCGAAAAGTACAGATATCAAGCTTTTTTAGCAATAAAAATCCCTATTCAGCAATATGCATGAAGTGCACATGGTGAGAACTGGTGGACCCGGTTTAGGTGGACGAGTACCAGGAGCGAAGCAGTACTGAAGATCCTACGCTGGCTCGCTTCGGAATAATACTTTTTAAGGTTTTGTTGAAAACGGAGTGCGGGGGTCTGGAAGAGGTCAATTCTTTTAAGGGGTCGTTCTCAGATGTGTGCTCATATAAGATACTCCTGGTTACGGTATCAACACAAATAAAGTTAATAATAGTATATTACTATATTTTGAAAATTTGCTGTGAACTCCCTTGAGTTCATTCTAGATTCGTAAGATTGCAATGAGGTAGATTTTAATAGAAAGCATTATACTGGGAAGTTTGGTGCAAATTCTACTATTACTAACAAACTTATAGTAGTTCAAAATTGCGTCTTTGAAATACTACTTCCCACGGGATAAAATGTCAGTACCACGTCAAATTGAATATTGAGTATATTCAACGTGTTTTCACTATGAGCTCTATATAAGTGGAACCATCGTGTAGCCATACATGCTTACATACTAAATCAACAGAACCTTCCATACCTGAAGCATCCAGCTCCCGGTTCCCTGACTTGTTTATTGCTAGAGAGAGAGGTTATAGACCAGCCTGTATTGCTGAACGATATCAGAATATTTGCTCATGTCAAGGAGACAGGCTATTGGGGGTGTCTTATGGTTAATTGGGACCAAAACATCGGTTTTGAGATTTAAGAAGACGTTTTCAGCCGAATGAACCGGCGCGGTTGGTGAGAAGATAGAGAGGGGCCTGTAGCTTTCAAGAAGACGATTTTCATTGTTTTCTTTTTGGAGATGGGAGTGCTTTGGACAGTTGGAGCTCGCAGGAAGAAAGTGTTCAACAGACAATGATTAATGAGGAAAGACAGGAGGGGACTGACAATTGCAAAATATCTTTTGAAGATAATGATTGGGATTTTGTCAACCTAAGTGAACTTTTGTTGTTACTCTGCTACGTACGTGAAGCAATTGGTTATTGAGGTATAGCCAGTAATCCTAATTGGGAAAAGTAGGCACCAGAACAGATTGGATTGGTTGATTGTTTGGAAATATGACGGTGTTGATTTAAGGGAGGTATATTGTCTTCGGCTTCGAAGCTTTGCTCACTCATTTGCTCTTTGGCGATGCCGCACATTTTGCGGTCATTACGACTCGTAGATCTCGTTCTTCTGGAAGGAATAGCGCATAGAATATCTATTTCTAAATAATCTCCGCCATAGAGTTTTTCTCTTTCTTAGAGGGTTTCAATCCCCAGAGAGAAAGAATGACTGGATTGGCCCAAGTTGGTCGCATGCTTCCTGAATTGCTTTAGTGTAGGGGCAAACTTTGCTATCGATGATATCATTAAGGGCGCGGATGTTTTGTGAAAATTGGATTTGGGATAACTTGGATCTAAGGCATTGGTTAATGTGTGTTCAGTTAATGTTCCTGAAAACAGATGGCGTTAAAGGCGCATGACTTTGTCGCGGAGTTGGGTATAAAGAACTATGACATTGTGGCCACTGATGCCAGGAACGGTTACCAGGGATGGGGACGCTTTAGGGTTGGAATTTATGCTGATATTGTTGCTAGTCAAGAGTGGTAGTTCCTTACGTTCTATAGCTAAAGTGGAAGATGTTTCGAGAAGCAGGGGTTAATGTTCGCCAGCGAACTATGTTTGACGTTTACAAATCGCTGATTGGGACAGTAAATGAAAACGATTTACAGAAAGTTGGATTTGGTTTCTATTGAGGCGATAGTCACCTCGAACGATTTTAGGACATTGTTGGGTAGGAAGAGTTACATGGCTAGCACATTACAGCACTTCCCTCACCGAAAAAAGTTAAAATTGGCACCTATGACTTTAATGGAGCCTGGTTTTACACAATTTGAGCTGGTGCTTCCTAGTCCGGCTAGCTACAGGGTTGATAATCACCTTAACGATCCTAACATTTATGGTTGGGTGCCAGAAGGTTAATCATTATGTTGAACATTGTCATGAATTGCTTGGATTGCTCGGTGAACCGACGGAGATCTGAAATAACTTGATACGATGTTGGTTGTGGAATCGAAAAGATTGAGTGGCTGTTGCGAAGGGCATTAGCGAAGGACGCCGATGGCCTAGTAAACTAGGGTGTTCAGGCTTGGTTTGTTTGGATCGGGTTACCCCGGGCTGGAGGGAACCTTTTTTGGGTGTTCCTTCTCGTCATAATTTCGGTGAAGTTAGGGCACTTGAGATAGTTGGCGGGGTGGTCGCTTGCTCCACAGTTCACGCAGTTGGGACTTTCATTGCGTGTCTTGGGACACACACGAGCAAATCAAAGTGCGGTTTATTATCTTAATTGGATTGAGATCAGGGATAGCAAAAGGTGCGTCAAAAGTGATTTTATCAAAAGCTCATTCAGTCTGGCTCTTTCTCTCTCCTTCGGCTTCGTCGTGACGAAGGGTTTTTCGTAAAACGCGCTGAATATGCCTCGAGCCTTCAGGTCCTTAACAATCTCTTGTAAAGGGTAGGTGTGGTCTAAGCCAAGAATGATAAGATACGTGATTTTCTCCGAAGTAAGAGTAACTTCGCTTTGGTTTTTCATGATAAGTGCCGGTGTAGTAATCTTTGTTTTTAAAGAGAATCTAGTAATTTGAACTCTCTTATTTCTTAACCAGGAAGTATTTATTAGTAATTAAGTTTTGTGTAGCTTTAAAATTTTTAGATAGTTCAACAACAACAATTGGAGACCCACTTGTTTGCTCCAAGAAGTCTGCCACGGTGTTGTTGTAGTCTAATTGATCCTGGGGTCTGATGTTTGCTAGCAGGCTTGACTGGTGCAGTAGCAAGGGTATCTAGTTCAGTAGTTTAGGTATCGGGCAGTTAATCTTTTCGGTGGTTTTTTGCCGGAAGCAACTCATCAGTATACCAAGCAGTTACGTTCTCCCAGTCCACCCTGTTGCTCTATGGTGCTTCAAATTTCTTATCGAAATAAAACCTAATTGTTATGCCATTGTCCTTTGATATCAATAATTTGGGATGTCAATCTTCTTGCGGTTTTGGCAACTCTCCGACTCAGTGATTCCCCGGTCATTCTGAAGATTGTCCTCCTTGTTTACCGATAGATCCAGATATGATGATGAAGAGAAGGCCAGGAATATCATTGAGCATGTTCTCATTACTCCAGTAATACACGCTGCCGGTGTTCCCAAGTGTTTTTTGAGTCTTAGTAGATCCAAATTAATATCGCCCAGCCTCTCTTCCTCAATGGGTAGTGTATTCAACTTCTTAATCGCTCGTGCTTTTTGGACTTATATAATCTCTATGATTTTTTCAGGGATCTCATTGGAACTACGGGAACTTATATCTCATATCCAACACATGCTGACAGTTCTGCTCTCTTCCAGCTTGACAATTTGGGGGCTAGGGTGTTGAACTATTTCGCTGCTTCTTCCGTTGCTTAGCCTACCAGTATCAGACCAGTACGAAAGAATATTCCGCACAACACAAACTTAGTACTCGATCCTTTAAAAATTTACCCGACGATAAGGTTCTTGATGATTTTCTACTCCTCACGAGTGATCCGGGAATGATCTGGGGGAGTGGTCAGTAGGACCATCGTACTAGCATATCTTGCACCGGATTTCCTGACTTCTACTTTCGCTTATGACCAACCCGAGGTCTCCCCTTTCTTGCACGCGGCTTTAGATTTCTTGACTTCTAGGCCTTCATTTAGGTAACACAGATCCCATTTGGTTTCTGCGTCACTGAGGTCTATTTTTTGGCGACTGTTAACCTTAGACATATGTACTTTTGTTGGTCCTTGCTTTCATGGATCGTAATTGATGGTGGCCCTCGCGGTAAGTCAATATTAAACTAGCCTTCGCTGGCTGACTTCCAGCTTCTTCTCTTCTTGGGTGTTACCATCTGGTTATCAGTATTGCGCAAATCTGCCTTTAGCTAGTGTACCAGTATTTTGTTCCGCTTGTGGGTAGTTACTTTTGTTATTTCCAGGGCTAGGCTTATTCATTGAGGCGATCAGGTATCAATGAGGTTTCTTTGAAAGACAGTCAGTAAAGTTATCTCCGACTACAAACTTTCCAGTTGGCACGGTTCACATAACACTCTGGATTGTGAAATGTGTTTTTCGATTACCCTGTCTACCCTTCAAGATTATGGCGGTCTGCACGGGGCACTGGCCCATAGGGGACCATGCCGCTAGGCTCGGCATACCCTACAACTCGCATTGCCGAAGCTGCGGAGAAGGATGGGAAACCCTCATGCACTTTCTCTGCGATTGCCCAGCTCTGGCTAGAGTCAGTCTGGGGACCTCAGAGAGATTTCTAGCTGTAGGGTGGGAGAGCTGCTTTCCTTCGTGAATGCTACGGGCTGGCTCTGAAGATCCGAGCCGGCTAGACTCTGCCTCCCTGCTCCCATAACAACAGTCACGGTCTTAGGAGTTTGTGACATCAAAGCGGCGCAGCAAAGCGCTAATTAGGCTCCTCGGAGCAGCCACTGATACCTACCTAACTACCTACCCTGTCTAGATCCGCGGCGTTTTGTTAATAGTACGGTTAATTTATATAAAGGATGACTATCACCATCCACTAGGAGTCTTGGCACACAAGGGGCTCCTTGATTCCTAGAATCAACACACCCATCTCCCGGAGAGCTACGTATTCGCTTCTAGAGACCTGAGCAAGGCTTAATAGTCATGTACGAAGCTATAAAAGTGGGTCAGTTTTCAACGTACATTCCACGAAAGTAAAGATTTCCATAGTTTGGAATGGACATTATCATCCTTTGGTTTCATACGGGAAAAACTCATGGCCGCTGATTTTTTCGAAAGTTCAAGGGATATCGGCCCCAAAAGCCATCGCCTCTATACGTGACCAATTTTCAAACGCGGGCAATAATAATCCGATTTCGAACTGGCGAAAAGGTATCAAATTTGTGGCGCCTTGATGGCCACACAACTATATCAATCCCGATCACACTACAAGCGAACATCCTGACATCATCTCCTTAGCTATAATAGTGAGTTCCTTCTTTCGAGGTACGAAACGATTAGCAATTCAATTTCAACTTTCGAATGATAAGGGTGGTCTGACTACTTCCTGTCAACAACTCACCCAGGGGCACTTCACTCAAGCATAAATACGCTTTTTTCCTTTCATGTAACTTTTCTTCCGTCAACCGCAAAGAAAAGTGCCACATCATGAAGTTTTCCTTTGCAAAATGGAATAATCACATGATGTGAATGATGAAGGGGTTATATCCATATATAGGTATTGGGCTTTACAGCCGGTCGGACTGGAGGGTTGTACGGTTAACGGCCTATATTTATTCTCAAATAAAGGCGAGCAGTAAATTTAATAAGGAAACAAGTCGGAATACCGGAAGCTCGCGCTTCGGGTATAAAGGTTTTGTGTTATGTAAGAGACGCATATTTCTCTGTCCGTATATAGCTACAAATCCAACATAATCCTTCATATTTTTCCAAACTACGAGACATACGTACATATTAGAGCCATAGATATCATGCTCACCCTAAACAAACAAACTGCCTATTACCTGCTGTACACATATATGCACATATCTAAATTTATCGTACCCATATTTCCGATTTACGTCTTATATCTATCTGAATTAGGCACTAGCCGCAAAGTTCATTAGCACGCATATATTATATACCTACATATACACATGTCTGGTTGACAAATAACTAAAAAACTAAAACAAAATAATTGTCTGCGACCCAATTCATAAAAATTCATTTCGTTCTGGTATTGACGAATTGATATGTGATGATGACGTCATGCGGGTTGTAGAGTGCACGAAATTCACAAAAAATTGTAAAGTTTCACCCCCAATAACTTTGTTAATAATAGTTGGATTTTCTTCAAACTTGACCAAACTGTACATTATATTCTTCGTTACACTCATGCCAAATTTTGTATTTCTGGGATGAACATAAGGGGGGGTGCCGGGTAAATTTCTAAAATGTGGAAATATACTATTATTAACTTTATTTGTGCAGATATCGGAACCGGATATATTTTGAGGCCTAGATTTCGTAGAGATGCACCACTGTGATTTTTTCCAGATTTTTCGGTTGGATAGGTTCTGAGAACGAGACCTGTTACACTTTTTGTGGGTCATATTTTCCACCCTGACTCCCCTATGTTTCATCTAATATCAAATATTGAACCAGATTCGAAAAGTACTAATTGAGACCTTTCATTTGATACCCTACTTGGCTACATTCTGGGAAAAAAAAATTTGCACCCTCCATTCACATGTACGGAGAGCCCCCCCTTAAACTTAACGCAAGATGGCGCCACTTACTGCATGTAAAGGGATCACCAGATTACATACTCTCACCAATTTTCGTGACAATCGGTCTAGCCGTTTCCGAATAAATCGGGTGTGACAGACAGACAGACAGACAGACAGACAGACAGACAGACAGACAGACAGACAGACAGACAGACGGACAGACGGACAGACAGACACCGTCACCATTCTAATAAGGTTTTGTTTCACACAAAACCTTAAAAAGGAGACGAGCGAGGAATCAAGTAATATTTTCTACTATGAAGGCTTCTGGCGTGTCTTTTGTGACAGTTTTGCTAAATTTGTTAAGAAGCCGCAAGCTGAATATTGATAATATCCTGTTCTCCCGAAAACCGAAGATTAAAAGCGGATTAGATTGATAGTGATTGACGCAAGCATGTAATATTGGCGGAATTAGTACCAACGGTGCGGTAATCAAGGGTAGAAATTCGAGCTCTCCGTCCTTGCATGAATTGAGTTCTAATTATGGATTTTTGGGGCGCCTTTTTTTCGTCCCCTTCTAGGATTATGCTTGCGCATTTATACTTTCTTAGTGCCCCCGCGCACGACAGATTGCCCTTGCTGGAGATAACAATTACCACTGGGGGAATTCGCATCTTCGGTTTCTTCTTCGTCTTTTTGTGCTCCTTTCCTTGGAACTACTAAGGCGCCTTTCTTGCTCTTAGGCGCCTATTGATTCCCTGAAGGATTGCCATCTTTCTCTCGCAGTTTTTTATTTGGTGGCAGGTCGATGGCACTATGATTAGGGACATTTGGGTTGCCTGTAACGCTGTCTGGATTGCTGGTTTCAGCTTTTGCTTGGGTGCTCTTTCCCCTTCCTGCGACCTATTATAAAAAACCCTAACCGCTCCATGTTTTTAATAGCTTGGTGCACGTTCTGCCCATCCTTAATGAATTCAGACAACTCAACTATTTTTTATCCAAGCTATATGAAGGATAGTTTCTTCATGTGAGGGCTCTGCCCTTGATGAGTCCTGACCGGATCAGCCTTTTTAAACACTCCGCCCCCCTTAGTCTTTAATATACTTTCCAGTCTTTTTTGCCATCTTTAACATTGGTGGAGATCGGAGAATTGAATGAGTCTTGAAGTATATCCTGCGGTCGTCCTTCTTGGATCGATGCGGTGGGTATATAAACCGTAAGGTTCATAGTTATGCCCGTGATTATAATATCTTAATTAAACTTCTATTCTTCTCCTAATCCTTCCTAAAAGTTCCACCAATGTGGAAAAATTGTTACCCATGTCCCTGTTTAGCTTTTTTTCGGGGGGAATTTTCGAGATATGCAGACTCTCCAAGGAGCCTAGTCTCCTAACGTCGTTCACTTCTTTCAAAACATTGGTGTTTCCAAACGACACATGGTGTCCCTGCTCTATTATATGTGTGAATTATTCTTAATTTTAGCGGATTCAGCTGTTCTAACATCCTGGATGAGCCGTTTTGTTTGCCCTACGCGGTTTGGGTAGAGAATCTTATAAATGCCGCTTTTTTTCGTATACTCTTTTCTGTCCCTGACTGATTGTAACCGGGTCCTAAGTAGGTATCGTCTGTTGGTCGAGGTGAACCGGAATCCACGTTTATGTAGCCGTCTGGTGTAGTTTCTTTTTGATCCACTTATCGATGAGGTTCCTGTTGGATCCGTTTTACTTGGCTGTTTGCAGGATGTAGTTCATTTCTTTATTTCTTCTCTCCTCATTGAGCGGTGTTGTGACCATCCTGTGAACCATAAAGTTGTATGCCACCATCTTATGTGAAGACAATTTTTTGAAAATAAAACACTGAATAAGAGGACAGTTGGTTCCCGAAATACGTATTTGTACATATTACTAAATACTTTTAGCCATGAAAAAGAAAAATATCTTCCAAGGCAATCTTTCATTTTAAGGCTTGGGCTAGCAAACTACCTCCTAATTCAAACCATACAAATTGTAGTTTGGAGAAATTTAACAGATAAGGCTTTAGCCGTTGTCAGCGCAGCCTCCTTTGTTGCCGATTAGGTTGACGGGTTAGGGTCGTAAGAACATCCTTGCCGCTTTGGTTTGCTTTCAGCAGAAAATACTTCGGAGATCCCTTCTTCCCAGCTTTGATGCAATCCAAGGGCTGTAGTTTATCTAGAGGCAAATGAATTTAGTTGCAGCATATGGTCCCGATAGGAACGTTGTGTTATTTCAGCTCGCGCGATAGAAGTCATACCTTGGTTTGGCGTTTTTACCACTTCGTGTTTTTTTTCCATAGTTCCCCAAGCAGACCCGGTAAAAACCGAAGGAGATCTTGCCAGCCTTGTTCCCAAAAACCCTAGAAGTCTCATAGATAATGAAACGAAATGTTCCAAAATTTAGAAAAATGTATATGAATTCTCGACGTTTTTCATACTCGAAATATTCAGTTTATGGTATTCAACTGATGGTCACTATTACTTTGAATGAAAATATTTACTTATCACTTATTCGTTTATTCATATTTTTAGGAAAACCTCCTTTTATCTACTTATCTATAACTGAATCCCTTCTAGAATCAACTGAATAAGAATAACAGTTCAAAACCTTCCCCAACCGTCCCCCATCCTTGTCCTACCCACTTGCGGCGATACTTAACTTTATTCAAGATGATAATGGTGCAGACCTAAAAAATAAATCCAATTGTAATCTCATCTAACGTTGAACGAGGTCTGGTTATCTTTTTCAAAATTTCTTATATATATTTATTGGCATTTAGTATAGCTGCCAAGAATATCTCGCATTGCATATGTGTCTATAGAAAATTAGACTATTTATCTCAAGGTCTACTGACAGCCCATGTTATTTCCAAGAACATTAAATTCCCACGGAAATTACATTGATCCGCTATATCTTTACTATCAAAAGTATCAATCTCATCTTCTCATCAACCTTTCAGAATAACTAAACCTAAACTGCATCAGATACCTTGACAACAGGCTGATTTCTACTCTAGATCCTCCACCAACCGTAGTAACATTGTTCGGATCATTATGGAACAGTCTGCGTAAATGAAATTCCATTCCACCTGCTCTTCATCGATTTCGAAAAAGCTTTCGATGGCATCAACAGAAGTTTATCTAGAATGCTCTACACAGGATTGAATCACCCATAGAAACTAATAGGTTTTATCAGAGCAACATATGACACGGCGTAATGTTGTCGAAACAAAATTTGACAGGAATTCAAAGTAAAAAGTGGGGTCACTGCTAATTTTCCATTACATTCCATTTCATTACCTATGACGCCCATCATGTTATCTGGACTTAAAGACATGGAGAGGTTCTAAGAACAATGTCATCTTTCTTCAGACAATTCAAACTTTTATCACTCGTGATGTCAAAAATGTACTCTGAGTTGAGACAATATCAAATGAATAAAATTCTTCGACGTATTGGCCAGACAACAAGACATATTGGCATATTGACAATAAATAGATCACATATTGACAAATGATTTAGTCTTAGACTGCTCTTCTTGCTGGTGTCGTCTTTTATATCTTGGGTTATAGCATTGGTGGTCAAAGGGTAGTATAGGACCCAGGACGAAACGTGGATTGGTACCCACGATGGAGCATAAAATCTGGGAAATACCACCAACAGCTCTACTACCAAACCCTATCTCCACCTCCATGTGGTGACCGCTGGGAGCTCTTTCTTAACGAAAAGCAACGACAAAGGAGAAAAAGAAGAAGAACAGACCTTGCCTAAGATGGAGCGATGGCGTAGGCCAGGACGCCGGACAGCTTTTAGGGAGATCGAATTGGTGGACCTCGGCGCAAAACCGCGATGTCTGGAGTTCCTTATTAAGGCAGGCCTAGACCAGATACCGGTTGTTGCGTCGTTGATGATGATGTTATAGCAAGCTTTTTTGGACATTTCCATCCATTTCCGATAAGATTAATAGCCTCTCTGATGGCAGGTTCGTTACTTTCGGTTCTAAAAGAAGACTGCAGTATTGTACAGGACAAATATCCGGGGATCAGTGGTAAACGATAGTATCATAGCATGTTAAAAACCAATTCCCCGATGTTCTGACGGGAATGATTGGACGAAAACTCTAAGGGAAATACCAACGGCATTCTGGAATACCATTCAAAATAGTGTTGGTTTTGCACCTCCTATCACTCTTGACATCGCTAGAAGGGCAATACAGCTTCAGCCTAGTTCTCTAGTTAGTATCCATGCCTATGGCGGTATGAAATTATACTTAAGGCAGTGTGTTGAGTAGAAAGAAGTCAGATTTAAGACTGGCCTTGTTTCGGCTGACTTCTAGTATGCGGGAACCGTCGTCCTTACGATCCGTAATCGATGTGCCTGGATACGAGTTCATATGTAAACTCTCCCCAGGTGTACAAAACCAGGAGACCATGGGCTTCAAGGTACTCCCTCTATATTTTGTATTGGGCTTGACCAGTGAGGTCAGACGAGTGGCTGTTGTAGTTAAATCTAAGCGTTCGCCAACAGAATTGCCGTGACTTTGACGCGATGAACGTGCAGGTAGGCTTTAGTTCCAATAAAAACATTGTGGAACGTAGACCCTGTCATCAACTGCAGCCATTGTGGCACTCACCTTTGTCACTAACCAGATAACAGAGGATTATCCTTCTTGCGCCGCTTTCCTGTAATTTCTGGTCCATTTATTTTTTTAAGGGTTTGGTTTCCCAGGACCCAGTTTCTTAGGAGCTCAACAATGTTATTATTAATTCTATTTGAACAGATATCGGTATGGAGGGTATTTCGGAGCCTAGGCACTATATAGTAGCAGCCTCCTGATTTTTTTTCAGATTTTTCGGTTGAGTAGTTGCTGAGAATGTGCCGTTCAAGAAATTATCACTTTCAACCCCCCAAACTCCCCATGTTTTCAACAGATATGTAAACTAACACCGGCTTCGGAAATTACTAAAGAAGGCCTTTCATTTGATACCTCATATGACTATATTTGATGAAAAAAAATATACATCACCCTTTTTCATATGTGGGGACAGTGTCATCGACAGGCCATGGTCAGATTTTCAGTTCCTCCCATTAAGGGAGTTGCTGTACTATCCTTTTTGGCTGACCGCGCCGTAGACACCGAGTATAGATTTTAAGCTGAAATGAAGAGCCTGTCTTCGACAGATTTCTCCGTGGGGGAACATGAATTAAGTGAGACCTTCAAAATTCGTACCTCGGCCAGGACCCGATTTCTCAAAATCGCGGGTGGATTCGAAGTCTGTGACTTCTTACCACATGGAGAGTTACAATCCTTTGTTTCCATCTTCATGTGTTTTTGGACACCCCTAGCGTAGTAGTAAAGTACACAAGCTCCCCCACCACTAAAACGTGGTGTCCGAGAAGGTGGTGTCTGCGAAGTCAACCAAAGTGCTGGGGTTGACCACAGAGTCTTCCCCAAAAAAAAAACCATACTTAAATATGCAAAGAAAGCTGCTGGATGGGGAAATCTTATTCATAAGCTTGGCAGTGGGGGAAATTTCACACTCTCAGGGATCGTGAATCCTGGCGTTAGTCTTTTAAAGATTTCCACTCAAGATGCCAAAGAAAGGTAAAAAACCATGGTGAAACTCGGATTTATCAAAACAGAGGAGAACGACAACGATGCTCCTCAATCGCCGAGTCTCTATAAAGAGGCACAGAAGGCTCTAAAGAAGAACCTAAGATCGGCTAAACGATCATCATGGAGACGCTTTTACGAAGAGACTAACTCTCTTGAGGCAACCTCAAAGCTGAAGCGGATTCTGGTTAAAGAACGTAGCCGGAAACTGAATTATCTACGTTTACAGAACGGGAGGTACACAGAAAGCAATGAAGAAACGGCAAACCATTTGCTTGAAGTGCACTTCCCAGGCAGCTCTCCACTGTTATAGCTCTTGGTAATGGATACCCTGCTGTGACTCCTGGAGGACAAAAAAGTCTTCGCGCAAGCATTTGCGGATGACCTAGCCGTAATAATTACCGGCCAGTTTGCGGACAGAGCATGTGACCACTTGAATGTAACGCTGCATGAAATTCACAGTTGGTGCCTCCGCAATGGACTCACGGTGAACGCTAGGAAGACTGGACTAGTTATGTTCACTAGAAACGTCAGGTGGTGGTAGCAGAGGCGGAAATTCAGCGAACAGAAACAGTCAAGTACTTAGGAGTACACTTTGTGTAGAAGCATCATATCCAGGACCAATATCAGAAATCCAGCAGATTGCTCTGGTGCTGTAGGAATACGATAGGTAAGACCTGGGGACTTTCACCAAAACGGGTGTACTGGATGAATACATCCATAATAAAACCTATTTTGATGTATGCATGCATCATCTGGTGGCCACGACTGAACTTTGCTAACAGCAGGAAGCTGCTAACACAGATTCAGAGACTTGGTTGCCTAAGTATTACTGGAGCAATGAGTACTACGCCGACTGCGGCACTTGAAGCTATCCTAAATTTACCCCCCATGGCTCGATACCATTGGGGCGTGGAGAGGCGGCCAATTACACGGTCATGCGTCTATCTAGAAATTCATTGACAAACATCCGGTAGCCCTGATGGCGACTGATCATATGTTTTCCAGATTCGTCTTTGAAAGGACATACACTGTCGTAATCACTTGAGTCTTCAGATTACAGACTTAATAATCTTCACCGATGGGTTAGTCATGGAGGGTGGATCGGGCGCAGGGGTGTTCTCGGAGAATCCGATTATAGCGCTGGCCCGACCCCTCGGAAAAATGACGACCATATTCCAGGCAGAGATATATGCCATTTTATTGGTATTATCAGCACTAAATAGTAACGGCATATCAAGCCAGTTGGTGTGGAGTTGTCATCAGGTGCTGCTGAAACTTGGCTGACCGAACGAAACATTTCTGATGTGGGTGCGGGGGCACTCCAACATCACTGGTAATGAAGAGGCTGACAGACTGGCTCGCCAAGGATCTGGATCCACAGTGGTGGGGCCAGAACCAGCTCTTGGAATCCGACCATCCACTATCAAGTCTACTATGAAGGGTGAAATTGTAAGGATTCACGCACCCGAATGGAGAAATTTGGACTCTTGCCGGCAGGCGCAAATCTTTGTGAAGGAGCCAAGGGCCAGTAGAGCGGCAGTTTTGTTGTTCATTAAGAAGTGGGACATGAAAACCCTAGTAGGGCTTTTAACGAGGCACTGCTCCTTAAACTACCATACGGAAAAGATTGGGGTAGTGGTTTCGGCTATGTGCAGCCAATGTGAGGAGAAGGAGGAGAAGGAGGAGAAGGAGGAGACGGCCCTGCACTTTTTATGCAGCTGCCCGGCATCCTTAGATCTCAGACGAAGACACCTTGGCAAGGTTCCCTTCAATAAAAAATCTGCACACTCTCTGCCTCTCGAGAATGTTCTCAGATTCGTTAAAGCCTGCGAGCACCGGGAAGCCTTTGAATAGGCGATTTACGGGGATAGTACAATGGGCCTAACAAGGGCCTGAGTGCTCGGAGTTGCGGCTCTCTTCAGAAGAAAAGTGTTTGGTTGTAGAACTGGTCGGTGGTGGGGAATTCGCCCCTCTGTACTTTCTACTTTCACCCGTTCACTGGCAAACAATCTGAGAACATTACTTAACCTTCAATCACATCATTCACATCGTACTTTCGAGCAAGCGCTTCTGTTATTTTCATGTTAATGATGGATTTTTGATAGGTGTAAATAAATAGATAAATATTACCTCAAATACTATAAATAGTCTGCCATATAGTTAAGGCAATAGGGAAGATACTAGTTTTAAAGCCGTTTTTACAAGCTTTTTCCTCTTACAAACTTTTGTCACGTAGTATCATGGCAAGGTTAAACCATCCAAATATGATTGTTGGTTTCTCAATCTTTTTATGCCATTTAAGTCGTTAATTTGTTTGGTAAGTAGCCAAATAGACTTCCAAAATTGGGGTGCAATTTTCGGTGTCTATCATGCTTAACAACATTATCACAGATAAATCTGTTTTTAAGTACAAACCACTGAATTTTGGCAAAGAATCAAGTAAACAAGATAAATGTGCTAAAAGATATGAAAAGATATGTTCATTAGGAAGATTGTTTGTGAACGGTATAACTACACTTAATTGGCTCTAAGTAGTGTCATAAGAAATTAGTGGAAACTTAGTTGAGACGTCGTTTAAAATTAGTATTTTGACTTATTACGAATATGATATCACGGATTCACTGCATAAAGTCATCATTATATTATTGGGCAACTCATTGTAAAAGTAATGATCAATTAGGTGATATCATTACATCAACCTGGCTATAAATAAGAGACTAATAATCAACAATAAGCAATTAAAAGCTTGGCCAGAATATTTTTAATTTGGCATTCCGATGCCGAAATTGTTGTTGATGATTGAATTACAGACAGGCCTTTTAAATATGATCATAAAGATATTCGTAATTATCTTTAATTTATGGAGGAGAACATTTGTAGATACTTTCGGTATAAGCAACGACATTTGAGGAATAAATTTTGGACGTTTAATCGCTCGTTAATGCATTTCGTGGAGAAACTTTGTTGTTTTCTGAACAAAGTATCTTCAATCTATAAATAATTCGTTTGCAAGTCCACAATGCATTCTTATTTTAATTCGTATTTCATTTCAATGATAAAGTACGAATATTTTCGTCTCGTGTTGCGCCAAACAATAACAACGTTTGGCAACGTGAAACGTAGTGTATATTCTGTTTTGATACTACATCACAGTGAATTAATACAGCATGTAAATTGCACGGTAAACCTCTTAATGTATTAAATATATTTGTGTAAGTTCATTTTTAGGGTAAATTTTTCTGTTGAAATTATAATCTTTAGAATGATTCTTGTAAATAACTGACAAACAAGTCGGGCAACCGCAAGCTTGACGCTTCAGATATAAAAGGTTTTGTGTTTCCCTATGTGAGGAGCATAACGCAGTTCTTCATTGCCAGATAGCATTGACACGAGATATTTAAATCGCTCAGTTCTGCTAGTGGTAATTACCTACCCAGAACTGAACGAATTAAATATCAACGCTATTAGCCAATGGAGAACTGCGTTTTGAAATTGCTTCACGCATGAATGCAGCCTGGATGAAGTGGCATTCCATAATTGGTGTTCTTTCTGATCGACGTATCAACCAACGTCTTAAATCTAAAATTTACCGCAATATCATCCTTCCTGTCGCTCTCTATGGTTCTGAGTGTTGGCCGACTATAAAAGACAATGAACGGCGTCTTGCGGTAATGGAGACGAATATGTAGCATTGGATGAGTGGTGTGACATGTTTTGATCACATCCGGATTGAGGGTATTTGCGATCGATATGGGGTTGAACCGATCGTGGAAAAACTGCGAGTGAGGCGTCTTCGATAGTATGGTCACATAATCCGCCCTAACGAGAATTCACTTGCCAAAATTGGTCTGAACATCGAAGTCGATGGCAAACGACCAAAAGGTAGGCCGAAACAATGGTGGCTTGATACGCTGGATGGGGATTTAAAAGCCTCGAGATTGAATCCAGATCAGGCATTTGATAGAGTCAAATGGCGAAACCGATCACGACGAGCCGACCCCGCTTGTGAACAGGACAAAGGCTGAAGAAAAGAAGAAGATGTGAAGAGCGATGAGTGCCTGACAGATCCGTGTCACATAGTTATGAATTCCATTGCTCTCTAATTTGTAGAAGGATTAAATAAATCATTTGATGGAAAGCTCTGTAATGATAATAGTCAACCTCATACGATACTGTCCTCTATGCCGGTGCAATACTCGCAGGATGAACTTAAGAGGGGTTTTCAATTTCAATTTCTAAAAGTTGGTAATATACTATTAGTAAATTTATTTGAGCAGATATCGATATGGGCCATATTTTGAGGCCTAGATTGCATCTAATCGCGCTGCCCTGATGTTTTTTCGGATTTTTGGGTTGGGTAGTTTCCGAAAATGAGTCCTGTCTCACTGTAATTGCGTACATTTTGACTCTTTACTCACGCACTTTGCAATTTACACCAGAACTAATATTAGTTGCGTTAAGTACTAATCGAGAGCTTTCATTTGATACCCTACATGACTATATCCGCTGAAAAAAAAATTTTAAATCCACCCTTTGCATGTATGGGGAGCCCCCCTTTAAACTCTGTTAAAGAAATCATCACTTTCCAACCCTCCCATTCCCCGCCTTTTTAACAAATCTCAAAACTAAGACCGGCTTCGAAAAGTGCTAATTAAGTCCTTTCATTTGATACCCCACATGACTATATTTGGTGAAAAACATTTTTACACCCCCTTTTACATGTATGGGGACCCCCCCCCCCCTTAAATCCCAACGTAGGAGGTTATGAGTCACTGCATGTCTAGGGGTCCACAGGTCCAACCTTCTCACCAAATTTCGTGTCAATCGGTATAGCCGTTTCTGAGAAAAGTGCCTGTGATAGATAAACAGACAGTGAACTGTTTTGAAAAACGTTGGGAAATGCCTGCTGAACGAACACCAACAGCTCTACTACCAAACCTTATCTCCACCTTCGCTCCCTGTACAAAGATGAAGCTGATGAGCAACTAGCCGATACCCTTTCCAAATATATGGCTGATGTAACAGCGTTACAGGAGACGCGTTGGACAGGGACCAGTTTCCTGGAGAAGAGTCGCTACACAATATATATAATAGTGGTCATCCAGCAAACCACGTTCTTGGAGTAGGTTCCTTAGTCAGGCAAAAAATGAAACCTGCTGTTATCGTCTTTGAAAACATAAGCGAATGGCTATGCACTCTGCGCTTGCGAGGCAAATTTAGAAATATTAGTCTCGTTAACATTCACGCCCCTACAGAGGAGACTGCAGAGTCGGAGAAGGATACCTTCTACGAGGCAGTAGAACGAACCCTCGAAGCCTGTCCCAGATATGATATCAATCGTACTTCTGGAATTTAACAGCCAAGTAGGGAAATAGCCCGTATTCAGGCGATATGTTGACTCCCATAACTTGTACTAAAATACAAATGATAACGGACTGCGGATTATTCAATTAGCAATGACACACGAAATAGTTGTTGGAAGTACCTGGTTCGCGCGGAAAACGGTCCACAAACATACGTGGGCCTCTCCAGACGGGACCACTTTCAACCAAATTGACCACGTCTTGATAGAACGACGCCACCTCTCAGTCTTGATGAATATCAGAACATACAGGGGGCCAATATAGACTCGGATCACTATCTCGTTTCATGGTGCTCCGAGCTCGAATAACAACACCACCTAGAATTCCCTTTGACAATCAGTTCAGAGTTAACACTGAAGCCATCCACGATACAGCCTTCCGCAACACCTATAAGAGGGAAATGGATGCCGCAATAATCCCAGTCAACAGAGATCCTGAAGATGAAACATCAACAAATGATCTTCACAACCACCTGAAGAACGTTATCATTGATACAGCCACAAACCCCAGCCGCAAAAAAAGTCTGAACGGCTGGTTTAGCCATAAATGTAAGCTAGCAGCGGAACGGAAGAATGCCGCATACCGAGTAATGCTGAAACGACTTCACAGACGGAAAAAGGAAGCCTGGAAGAACCAACAGGTCAGCGAACTCGAAAAGTATAGGGGACAACCACACCAGGCGCGGAAGTTTTACAAACAAGTCAGCAGGGTGAAGCCTTAGACACCTCGATGTTCATCTTGCTGAGACAAAGAGGGAAATCTGATTTCCAACAGAATATTGGCATATTGGAGCAATGGGTTGAGTACTTTGATGAACTACTGAACAACCAGAACATCGGCGAGTTGGAGGTCCCGTCAATTGAAGACGACGGACAAATACTGCCACCGCCAAGTACAGAAGAAACAGTCCGTGCAATTCATCGGCTTAAACATCATAAGGCGCCAGGAGCCCATGGATTTACAGCCGAATTGGTTAAATATGCAGGCCGCCAATTACCCTAAGTGGTTTATCAACTTGTGCTCAAGGTAAGGGACAGCAAATCAATGCCTGACGATTGAGAAAGAGACATTATCTGCCTCATACATAAAAAGGGAGACATCCACAGTGTAGCAATTATAGAGGTATCACGTTGCTGAGTACAATCTATAAGATATTCTCTGCTATCTTGCTAGGCCGGATAGCCCCATACGCCCAGAACATCATTGGCCCATACCAAAGAGGCTTCACTCCAGGCAAATCAGCAACAGATCAGCCATGAAAGAATTCGGTATCCCGACGAAATTGATAAGACTGACTAGACTGATTCTCACCAATGTGTGAGGCCAGATAAAAGCAGCAGGATCACTCTCAAGACCATTCGACATCAACAACGGCCTACGACAAAGGGATGCTCTATCATACGCCCTCTTTAACCTGGCCCTCGAGAAAGTGGTCCTTGATGCAGAGGTAAATGCAAGAGGTACGATCCTCTTTAAGTCCACCCAACTACTGGACTATGCTGACGATATCAACATCATGGGAAGAACCACCCGAGACGTACAAACTGCCTTCATCCAGATCGAGCAGGCGGCAATGGGGGGCGAGATCTTGGGCTGCACATCGATGAAGGCGAGACAAAGTATATGGTGGCAATGTTAGCACCAAAAACCAATCAACCAATAACATCAAACCGCACTGGTCAAACGGGAAGAATAAGGATAGGAGAATACAACTTTGAGACGGTTGATAACTTCTCCTATCTAGGGTCGAAAATCACAACCGATAACAGCTACGATGATGAAATCCGCGCACGGTTGTTGTCAGCCAACAGAGCCTATTTCAGCTTACACAAACTGTTCCGTTCGAAACGTCGCACCATAGGGTTAAAGCTCTTACTGTACAAGGCAGTGATCTTGCCAGTCCTCATGTATTCCTCGGAAACTTGGATTCTTAGCAAGAAAAATTGCGAACTCTTGGCCGTGTTCGAGAGAAGAACCCTCCGAAGAATTTTTGGCCCCCTATTTGAGGATGGCGGATAGCTGAGTGGTTAGAGCACAAGGCTGTCATACGGAAGGTCGCGGTTCAAATCTCGCTGGTGGCAGTGGAATTTGTATCGTGATTTGACGTCGGATACCAGTCGACTCAGCTGTGAATGAGTACCTAAGTTACATTAGGGTAATAATCTCGGGCGAACGCAATGCTGACCACATTGCCTCCTACAGTGTACTGTAAGGTACCGTTACGGTCTTGAATGAAGCGCTCTAACACGCTTTAAGGCCCTGATCCAATATGGATTGTTGCGCCAACGATTATTTATTATTATTATTACTTGAGGATGAACGATTCCGTAGCCTATATAACGATGAAATCTATGAGCGATACCATGACCGTCAAGTTGTGGATAAAATCCGGCTCAATAGGTTACGGTGGGCGGGTCACTTAATCCGTATGGATGAGGATGATCCAGCCCGGAAAGTCTATAAGGACAATATCTATGGTAGAAAAAGAAGACGAGGCAGACCCTGCCAGAGATGGAGCGATGGCGTAGGTCAGGACGCCAGACAGCTTTTAGGGATATCGAATTGGTGGACCTCGGCGCAAAACCGGAATGTCTAGAGTTCCTTATTAAAGCAGGCCTAGACCGGATACCGGTTGTTGCGCCGTTGATGATGATGAAAAGTATCTTTTTAAGCCACTAAGGTCAAGAGAATTTGATCAGTTCATAGGCTAATTCGCTTAGATCTATGGGGAAACAAAACATTGGAAGAGTTCTTGAGTTTAGTAGCCGCTGGATCAGATAGAAAATTGGTCAGGAATGTAAAGCTCGTTTGAACCCTATTTCTAGATTCAATACGTTGTAACTGTGGTATAGAGGTAAATGAGATCTTGGATGCCTTAACAGAAAAGAATTCAATCTCTTCCATGCCGGGACTGGAATCAGCAATTGGAGTATCAATAGCGTTAGCTAAGACGGTCTTCATAAACTGGGAACAAGCTTCACAAAAAAGCTGGTGGCAGGGCCTAAACGCTGATAGACACACCAAACACTTGTCAAAACCTAACATATTATATATACTGCAAAATTTATCCTGTCGAAAAGCAGGAATACTTGAATAGGTATTGTGGGCATTCGGACAGGCCATATCTCATTAGCTGGATATATGTTCAGAATAGCAGTTGTACAAGATGATACGTGTCCCTCCTGTAATAAGGAAGTGGAATCCACGGAGTCCTTTCTATGTGAATGCCCCGTCTATGGACTCGTAATTCTTCACATCTTTGGTGCTGATGTGCTCTAGTTGCAACGGGTAGCATCACATCCACTAAGGGAATTCCTACGACTCATAATCGAATCCGGGATATTCCGTTAGACGGGAGAGCGGAGAGCAATGGGCCACCATGGTCTGAGTGCTCAGAGTGGAGGCGGTTTGGATGTACAAATCCTGACCGACTCTTCAGAACCTAAAATCTAATTAATTTTATTCTTCTATTGCAGTGACCACCTGTCTCAATTTGGGAAGCGAACTGATTAATCCCATTTTGAGTTCTTCGGTGAAGTGGTCATACATGACCGTAAAGAGAACAACCCGGTAATAATTTTTGATAGCTTCAAGAAAACTAAGAGTCTCGGGGTAACACCCCCTTCTCTCCCTCCTTTTCCTCGTCTGGTCAAGGAGCGCGGTTTGTTGGCTTAACAACTCAAAGTACATTAGCAAGCTAGCATACAGTTAGCGATGCCACACTGCAGGGGAGAACTTTTTGGCCTCAGTAAGAAGTTGTACGTTTTTTGATTAGTGGGTTGGCCGGGCTTTTTAAGGTTTTGTTTGTAAAACAAAACCTTATTAAAATCGGTTTACTGTCTGTCTGTCTGTCTGTCTGTCTGTTTGTCTGTCTGTCTGTCCGTCACACGCATTTTTCTCGGAGACGGTTATAGCGATTACCACGAAATTTGGTAGAAAGGTGGGAACTATGAACGCTCACGCATATAGTGAGTTACATCCTGTTACGATGAATTTAAGGGGGGTCCCCATACATGCAAAAGGGGGATGTAAATTTTTTTTTCATCAAATATGTCATCAAGTCAAGTCATGTGGGGTATCAAATTAAAGGTCTCGGTTAGTACTTTTCGAAGCCGATATTAGTTTTGACTTTTGCTAAAAAGGTGGGGAGTGCGGGGGGTTGAAAGTGGTCATTTCTTTAACGAACCCATTCTCAGGAACTACCAAACCGAAAAATCTGAAAAAAATCAGGGGGCTGCCACTATATGGTGCCTAGGCTCCGAAATACCCTCCATATCGATACCTCTTCAAATAAAGTTAATAATAGTATATTACTATAATTGTTAGTAATTGACAGAAAAACCCACCTTAAGTTAACCCTAGAATCACAAAATTTTGCAGCAATGTAGGCTATAGTATAGATCATGATCCTGCCAAATTTGGTGAAAATCACACCATTACTAACAAAGTTATACTAGGTCAAATCTGCGCTCCTCTGCAAATTCAAGACTATGAATGTCAATATCACTTGAAAGTGGCTATTTTCACATAATATATGCATATTTTACGTGCTACATGCTAATGGGACAAATGCACACTCAAATCTCTTTATAAAAGAAATACACAAAACCTTTCATACCTTAAGCGTCTAGCTTCCGGTTTCCCGACTTGTTTGGTAATGGATTGGCCTGAAATCCGTTGGTAATAATGTAAACCATATTCTTGGCATATACTGGTAAATTTAATTTAAGGTGGTCATCCCGTGTGTCGGATCCGAGGAATCGAATTTTTTTCTGGAATCACGGTTTAGAATATATGGACAAAGTGATTTTTTGACATTCGGAGTCGTTCGGAAATTATAGTGTTAAACACGTAATAAGTCACATGTCAGATTTATGTCGATCGCCGTAATAAAGCTCGTATTTATCGGTTCGAATGACGTTCGAATGACTTCGCTAAAAGGACAAGAATTGAAGGCAAGGCCGTACCTAAACCTAAGGTTTATGGGCTAGGTATATCAGATTAATGGTCAGTTAAAATTTTACGGCTAAAAATCACATTCTACTTTTTAAATGCGTTTTTCTTGAAACTGCGTATTGAAAATCTGCTGCTACCATAGCCTAAAATCTGTCCAATGAAATTTTCACGACTTATTCAGAACATATTTCTACGGTCCGCAAATTAGGATGCGATTCATTCAGTAGTTTTTTTTATTCATTAGAGAAGCCTTAAAAAAATACCAAAATCACAAAAAAAAGCTTAGCATGGCACCAAAAATTTAACTTTTAATATTTTTTAATAATCCTAGTTTGCGGAGTGCAGTTCTAAGTCTGTATGTTAAAATGCTGTTTACTTTTTTCTTTAAGATGATCACAGCGCCTTCCAGCGTGGCAGCAGAAAAACACCTTATTTTGGAGATGGGTGTATAAATTGCCCTGTATTTCAATAATGCACTATGTTATCGGGCTGGAAAAATTATTACGCATGCTCAAGATATTTTGTTATATATGGTGAAGAATTTGTATTTGTATCTTTATCCAGTTCTTCATGAAAAATTTCTAAAAAAAAGCGAAATAAAACGGGCTTCACACTGGATGACCCCCGTAAGGTGGAAAGGCTTTCATTGACGTCCTCCCTGTATTATTTTCCGCTCTTTCATGAGTGGTGCAGTAGGGAAGAAATTCACAATAGCCTTGTTGTTATGAGAGCCCTAGCTGGGAAATTTGATGTACGCATGAGGCTAGCCAACAAAAGCAAGAGAATAATGAAGAAGTTAATAAGTGAAGAATAGCATATAAACTCATCACCAGGACACTTATGAGATTTTCTTCTTAGCCTTAATAAGACTGAGAGAAATGCTCCACTGTGGTAATTACATCTCTTCATGTAGCCATTTACAATAGCTTTGATTCGCTTATGAATGCGAAATCAAATGGAGAATAAGTTTCCTTTCTTTGAACAGTACAAAAAGCGTTTGTGGTAACTTTTCCTTAGGCTTAAAGTAGTTACCACTAAAATTGTCCCTTCCCTTCTGCGATCTCCTAGTCTACAATTAGAATTCTATACCAGTTCTATAGTCAGTGGTAGAGCTCAACCACTCAAACACTTTAGGAACTTTGCAATTCAAAAGATTCTATTATATATTTTTGCCTAGAGATACTTTTATTGTATTAGTTTCTGCGTCCCATGAACAAATCAGCGAAACAGAGTGTATATCCCTTTCAGGAATTCACATACTCGTATTTGTATATGGCAGGCTCTAGGCCTGCAACCCTAATATCCTGAAGCCCTGGGCTAAAATTTTTACTCAGTGCTCACTCGGCAGGAATTGTTTCGCTGTGGCCCTCAATGTGTGATGAAATGTTTCATTCAGGAGCGAAGAGCCTGCATTGAAATGAAGGGAGTTGAGCCCCTACCTCGATTTTAAACTTTTCGCTCTGAAATGCTTTTGAAGTTGTCGGTGTAACTTTGGTAATACCTCACTTCGCACCTACTTTAACACGGTGCCTATCCTTTTTCTGTGCCTCGAGTGAAGTATTTATGACCCAGACATTCTATATATAATAACCTGCAAGTGATAGACTTAGGTATGCGCAAATTTCCAGGAATGATATCAACATAAATCAAAGACCATTTATTTTTCGCAATAATACATTGGAACTGAGTTATTAAAGCTCACATGTGCACATTTCCAGGCAAATCCCCAAGATTTATGAATATTGCTGCAAAGTTATTTATATGAGTTCCGCTTCGGAAAAAGCGAGGAGGAAGCAGCCCTTATCGCAGCACAGGCATGCGACATGTGAGAATAGCTTTGACGGTCTCATGTGATATTATACTATCCACAAAATCATTCCGTATAACACCATCCATCCATGTATGATTATGCTCACACTCAAGTGTACATAGACACGAAATAATATATGATTACGACGATAAAGAGCAACCTAATCGCTTATGAAAGGCTATCATATGTGTTTGCATGTCGGAGCAGCTGCTGCTATTAATAGAGGGAGTAATGTAATGAAATGTTTGTTGTCGAAACGTTTTGTCGTCAGCTCCCGACAATTTCTTCATCCATCGAGAGAACGTGAGGACTTTGCCTCTGTACCCTGCGAGATGTCCTTCGTACTTTTCCTTTTGTTTTGCCACTCACTTTCCAAGCAGCAATTCATTACATGCCCTCAGGACGAAGCTTGGAGCTAGCTGGGGTTCATGCTCGTTGTTATATGGGGCGAAAGTAGGCAGTAAAATAAATGGACTCATGATGTGCTTAAGTTCGCAATCGTAAAAAGGAAGCTCATCTCGTCATTTGAGGAGCAGGAGTGCTTCAACTGAAGAACGTCAGACAACCCCCCCGCTGAGTTCAACCACGCGAAATTGTTCCAGACCGGGCTAATCTTGCAGTCAGTAAAGATTAGTTACAAACATCATTGTGGCTTATTTTCGACGTATTTTTGAGAGATTTCAAGGACATTGCATATGAAATGCCTGCAGGATTATACATATTAATGAATCCAACAACCTAGCTTACCTCAAATATGAAAGCCGTGAATTTCAGCCCCTCCCTTCCGCTATTTCACTTTTAATTTGAAATGAAAATCTCTCAAGAAGCAACCTATAGGTTAATAGGTAAACATATGCACATACTTAATTGTGAGCCGACCCCGCTTGTGAACGGGACAAAGGCTGAAGAAAAAGAAGAAGATATGCACATACTTAATTGTACTTCAAAATTAAGGTTAATGCATGGCTTCCACCAGGAAGTCCCAGTTGTCACGATGCCGCCGATAACTACCATTTTTGAAGCGAATTGGTGACTGGTGATGAAAAGTGGACCACGTACGACAACCTCAAGCGAAAATGATCGTGGTCGAAACGCGGCGAGCCGGCTCAAAATATCGCCAAGCCCGGATTGACGGCCAGGACGGTTTTGCTGTGTGGGGTGTGGTGGGATTGGAAGCATCCACTATGAGCTGCTCAACTATGGCCAGACCCTTAATTCGGTCCTTTACTTTGAGCAACTCGAACGTTTCAAGCAGGCGTTGACCAGAAGCGGTCAGAATTGCTTAATAGGAATGGTGTTGTGTTCTACCAGGACAACGCTCGGCTTCACACATCTTTGATGACCCGCCAGAAGCTCCGAGAGCTCGGATGGGATGTCCTATCGCACCCACCGTATAGTCCGGAACTGGGACCAAGTGATTACCACCTCTTCCGATCCATGTAAAACGGTCTTGGTGCTACTAAGTTGGTCTCAAAAGCAAGCCTAAAACTGACTGTTTGAGTTTTTTTTTGCAAATAAGGAGGAGTGTTTTATAAGGGGGGGAGGGAGGGTTATAATGAAGTTGCCTTTTAAGTGGCAAGAAGTTTGCGAACAAAAAAGTACATATTTGACTTAAATCTAAGTATGTTATTATAAATAAAGCGTCGAATTTCGATCACAAATACGACATTTCTTTTTCCCCAACCCAATATATTACTTTATACCTTTTATGATATGGTGGACTGCAATCACTGAAACCGTTACCTTATTTTTGCGATTTTATGGAAATTTTGATCTATTTCACAAACGTAACTTTCCCAGTTCAATTTTTCGGTCATTTTGTCATTTGACAAAACGCAACATTGCCAAATATTAACCTCCACACGGTTGCTGTTGAAAAGTGCTGGAAACTACCTATTTAACATAAAAAGTACTGAGATACTGATGAACTTCAAAAGGTACTAAATTTAGTACCTTTGGTTCTAAAAAGCCAACGCCACTCCCACGTGTATGGGGGTGTCCTATATCAGTGAAAGATGCCGAGATTAGTTTTGCTACTGACGCCCAATAAGTAACTTTAGCAAGTAATCGCAAGGTGTCCTTCGGATAGATCACTTTGGTAGGACAAGGATGAGGAACCTAAGGAATATACCATTACAAGAGGAGTAATACAAGGATCAGTGCTGGGTCCTTTTTAAAGGATCTTGATGTCCAATGGGGTTCTTGTTCTTTCCATGCGGAAGTGGGCTACGATAATAAGCCGTGCGGAAACAACCTAAAAGTGTTGAAGTGTATTCCAACGAGACCATCACCGCCACAAAGACATGCCTGGACATGATTAAGCTTGACCTACACATAACATGGAGGTGGTAGGTTACTCCCTCGACGATTACCTACCTTGTCGTGATGAGGGAGCTCGGTAAGGAAAATTCTCCAGGAAACGGAAGGTGACACCAGAAGCCAAGCGGTAATCAAAACCCCAAGCCAAGATGTGACTACCGTGCCGAGAGCTGAATGGTCACAGGGGTTATGATGTGGCTGTAAACGTGAACTCTGGGTACCAGGCGACCCGCAGTTTCAACCAGCCTTGTCTCGGCAAAAAGGGGCTCTGCCAAGATCGACTTACTTTCACCGGAAAAATTGAGGCCATGGCAGCTAACTATGAAAAAAGGAAAAAACAAAAACATAAACCTATTAGGCAAACACAAGGTTAGCTTCGATCGTGACGATCCAACCCCGAGTGAAGGGGCAACCCTAAGCTCATCGATGGAGAACCTGAGTCTAGACTCAGATTCCCCACTTACTCAAGTATGTACCAATCCAATTGGGATCCAGTCCTTAAGGGACGAGCCAAGCAGGTCCCTTCTGTCAGCACTCCTGACTCCAGGCTCCAATCGGCGCCACCTGCTGAGGCTAAAAACTTGCCCATGGGTAAGCACCTGTCCACGGACAGCAAATAGCCTTCGGGCAAACAGTCTCTGGGCAAACCGCCTCCGGTCAACGCACGACCCAAGAGTTGTACCAAGGTTGAGGGGAAAGGAGCGTTCGGCGCACCTGCGGCTAAGGGGAAACCGAAGCGGCAGTGGTCTTCGGAAGATCCTAACTCTTCGACACAAAAGGCAGCCAAGACTATCGAAGTCGATGGATGAGTCCTGTATGACGACTCTAATCCATCCGGCTAAGATACTGAGCAGTGCGAACAGCTTAAGAGGAAACTCCTCCTGGCTGTAAGGACTACGTCCGCGCAAAGCATTAAGCTTTGCTTTGAGTCGGTAGGTGTATACTGTAAAATGTTACGGCTGAACTTTGCCGACGAAGACACGAATGAGTGGCTCAGGCAGTACTGCTCCTCCCTCAACGATGTGTGGGAGGGTGCGCGACTAACCTTGAAAAAGGTGTCTGAGCTTCCATTGATCAAGAAGTGCTTTCTCTGGCTTCCAGAAGAAGAGCAAAATGGGAGGGGGGGAACAACTTGGTGTGCAGAACAACCTCAACACTTCCACTTGGAGAGAGCCGATAGGCCGGGAACTTTTCTCACTATCGGCATTCCCGAACCTCATGTAAAGAAGGTTCGGGAAAAATTGGGATGCCGGCTCTACTATGAGCTGGGGACCGTCACGTTACAAGCGTCGACTCCTAAAATCATTGAATGGCACATGTAGCCCTCGGCATCTTCATCTGAAACGTAGATGAGGGGCCACATTTCCCAAATAAATTTGCAGCATTGTAAAGTGGCGACTTCACTTATCAGTCGTCGGATCAATAGCTGCAAGACATTTATATACCTCATATAAGAACCGTGGGTTGTTGGTGGGATAGTCAAGGGCCTAAACTTCCAACATGCTGGCCTATTGTATGCCAATGGAAGCGATCGACCCCGCACTTGCATGGTAGTCTCAAAAGACTTTCAGGCTAATTTGGTTAACGACCTATGTGATGGCGACACCACATCGGCTAAGCTAACCATAAAAACTCAACAGGGAGATAAAGAGATACTATGGTGCTCTACATATTTTCCCTACGACGCAGAAGACGTTCCCAGTGGAACATTCATCAGAGCTATCCAATATGTCAAAAGTAGAGGCATGGGGGTAATAGTAGGCTGTGATGTCAACACTAACCACATGTGCTGGGGAAGTTTGGACATCAATGCAAGAGGATCGCGAATACTGGAGTATCTAGTAGGAACCGATTTGCAGATCCTTAATTTAGTTAATGAACCCACTTTCTTCAACGTGGTCAGGCGAGAGGTCATCAACATCACGGTGGCATTTCCTGACATCGCGGCTCTGATCGGAGAGTGGAAAGTATCAAATGATATCACACTCTCAGATCACAGACGTATTGATTTCGTAATGAGCATGGACCTACCTCCAGCCACTCCATTTCCGAATCCGCGGAAGATAGATAGGTAATGTATAAAAAAGAATTGAGTGCCCAAGTCAGGATCCTTGGGAAGCGCATCAAAGCCATTGTTGGAATTGAGAAGACACCCCAGATGATCACAACTAGCATGAGAGAAACTTTCGAAGAAAGCTGTCCACTCAAGATGCCAAAGAAGGGTAAAACATCATGGTGGAACTCGGATTTGGCAAATCAGAGAAGAACGACAAGGATGATCCTCAATCGAGCTCTGAAGGGTGATTCAGGCGCTAGCTGGAATTGCTATAAAGAGGCACAGAAGGCTCTAAAGAAGAGCATAAGATCGGCTAAATGATCATCATGGAGACGCTTTTGCGAGACTAACTCTCTTGAGGCAACCTCAAAGCTGAAGCGGATTTTGGTCAAAGAACGTAGCCAGAAACTAGGTTATTTACGTTTACAGAACGGGACATAGAAAGCGATGAAGAAACGGCAAATCATTTGCTTCAAGTGCATTTCCCAGGCAGCATCCAAGATCTAATCTCGGGGCCAACAGGTGCATACAGCCCTCAACCGAGAGACTGGAATCTGGCATGGAAAGTAGTATCACTGGAGCGAGTAAAATGGGCATTTAACTCGTTCCATAGATACAAGTCTGCAGGTGCGGATGACATCATCTTTGCGCTAGTAATAGAGGGAATGGATGCCCTGGGTCTACACATTCGGAATATATATCGTGCATGCCTAGTACACGCTTATATTCCAATTTAATGGCGTGATGTGAAGGCGTTATTCATTCCCGAACCAGGAAAACCCACCTACATAGACGCAAAAAGCTTTCGACCGATCGGCCTAACGTCCTTTTTGCTAAAAGGACTAGAAAAACTAGTAAATCGGTTCATAAGGGATGCACACATTCCTAAGTGGCCACTTCACCATAGGCAACACGCCTACCAAAAAAAAGCAAATCTACAGAGAGAGCACTCCGGCAAAAACTGAAAAGGCGATGTTCGAGAAAGGCGCATTCATGGGCATTGCGGGGGTGTCTTCAATTATGCTTCATCCGCGGCAATTTGTGATGCGACAAGACAGCATGGAATCGAACCGCTGCTAATCAGTTGGATCCTTTACATGCTAGAGTGGAGGAAAATGCACATATCGGATGGCCAGGAGTCTACTAAAGCAGGAGCCCATGAGCAGCAGGGAGGGTTTCTCTCTCTACTCTTATAGCTCTTGGTAATAGATACTCTGCGGTCTATTTACCGGCAAGTTTGCGGACACAGTATGTGACCGCTTGAATGCAACTCTGCATGAAATTCACAGTTGGTGCCTCCGCAATGGACTCACGGTGAACGCTAGGAAGACTGGACTAGTTATGTTCACTAGGAACGTCAGGTGGGGTAGCTATACGCTACCCACCTTAGCAGGGGCGGAAATCCAGCTGGCACAAACAGTCAAGTACTTAGGAGTACATTTCGACACCAAGTTAACGTGGAAGCATCATATCTAGGAACAATATTAGAAATCCTGCAGATTGCTCTGGTGCTGTAGGAATGCGATAGGTAAGAGTGGGGACTTTCACCTAAACGGATATACTAGATATATGCATCCATAATAAAACCCATTTTGATGTATGCCTGCATCGTCTGGTGGCCAAGACTCAACTTTGCTAACAGCAGGAAGTTGCTAATGCAGATTCCGAGGCTTGGTTGCCTAAGTATTACTGGAGAAATGAGCACGACGCTGACTGTGGCACTTGAAGCTATACTAAATTTACCCCCCATTCACTTGGAGGTGAAACGGAAAGCAGCCAATGACGCATATAGGTTCGATACCATTGGGGCGTGGAAAGGCGGTCAATCAAGCGCGTCTATCTTGAAAAACATCCGGTAGCCCTGATGCCGACCGATCATATGGTTTCCAGATTCGCCTTTGAAAAGACATACACTGTCGTAATCACCGAAAGAGAAGAATGGTCGACAAGTGACCATAAGTCTTTTCAGACCTAATAATCTTCACCGACGGGATAGTCATGAAGGGTGGATCGGGGGCAGGGGTGTTCCCGGAGAACGCGATTATAGAACTGGCCCGACCCTCGGAAAAAGGACGACCATATTCCAGGCGAAGATATATGCCATTTCATTGACAGCAGAAAAATATTTGCGACAAAAGTGGAGGGGTCGCACCCTTCGAATCTGTTCCGACAGTCGGGCAGCATTATCAGCACTAAATGACAACGACATATCAAGCCAGTTGGTGTGGAGTTGTCATCAGGTGCTGTTGAAACTTGGCCGACTGAACGAAACATTCCTGTCAAGTCTTCTCTGAAGGGTGAAATTGCACGGATTCACGCAACCGAGTGGAGAAATTTGGACTTTTGCCGGCAAGCGAAAATCCTTGTGAAAGAGCCTAGGGCCACTAGAGCGGTATTTTTGTTGTCCCTTAAGAAGTGGGACATGAAAACCCTGGTAGGGCTTTTAACGGGATACTGCTCCTTGAACTACCATATGGAAAAGATTGGGGTAGGGGTTTCGGCTATGTGCAGCCAATGTGAGGAGGAGGAGGAGACGGCTCTGCACTTTTTATACGGCTGCCCGGCATCCTCAGATCTCAGACGAAGACACCTTGGCAAGGTTTTCTTCAATGTAGAATCTGCACACTCTCTGCCTCTGGAGAATGTTCTCAGATTCGCTAAAGCCTGCGAACACCGTAGGTGGGAAGCCATTGAATAGGAAATTTACGGGGATAGTACAATGGGCCTAAGAATGCTCGGAGCTGGGGCTCGCCCAGTAAACTAAACTAAGTAGTAAGGTTAATGCGTGGCTTCCGCCAGGAAGTCCCAACTGTGACGATGCCGCCGATAACTGCGAGTCGTTCCTCCTCAAGTCGATGGGCGGGAAACCCAAAGTGATATATAGATCCAGAATAAGTTAGGTAAAAATTCATGGTTTACCCTTTGAGGGTGCCAAGTTGAAATCTTTTCATTCAAACACATTGACATTAACAAGTAAGAAAGGACTAACTCTGTATGAAAACATATTAATAAAGAAAAGAAGAGGAAGGAAGTTCTTCACAACTGAATGTCATAAATGCGACCCTCCTCGAAAAGATCGAGGAATTAAAGCAAGAAAAGGCCGCCATGGCCAAGCAACTGGATTCCCAGCAGGGCATCATAAAGCAGGAGGCAAGGGAGAATGCCGATTCTAACGTCAGAGCAACAGCAACGTCAACATCAACGTCAACAATAACATCAACAATAACGAGAACAACAACGTGATCAACAACTAGAACAACAACGAGAACAACAACGAGAACAACAACAGGACCAGCAACAAGAACAACAACACCAAGATGGAGGAGAGATGTGCTTCGAAGTGGTCATCGAAGAAGAGGAAGGCAACGAATTCAACTTCGTGCAGCGGAAAAAGAAAAGAGCAAAAGATAAGTTCCGTGTTAGTAGAGTGAGTGCCTCTCCAGCAAACCCACAGACACCGCTCATCCCATGGGTACAAGATCAATGCACTTTGAGAATTCTAAAAGAAAAAGGGTTGAAAGTAACCACAAAGAATACGGGACCGATAGGACCCTCATTTTTGCGCAAAGCATTGAAGATCATGCGGCGATCTTTCACCTTATCAAAGAAAAGGGGCTACATGCCACAACTAGTGCTCCACCAGTTTTAAGGACTCAGTCCTTAGTAATCCGTGGTCTCCACAGAGAGGCAAACCCGGGCGACATAATGCGAGAGCTCAATGACGAGCATTCGCACTTGAAGGTTAAACGGGAAATCATCCAAGTAGACCGGCATGTGAGCATTCGCTCGATTGACCAGGAACTAGGTATAGACGTTCCGAACCATTTGCAGAAGATTGGATTCCAAAAAAGCTGGATGTTTGAGTGCCATACGAGTTGACGTAGAAAAATCTCTTGGACCGAATCAACGTGTACGATGCACTGCTGAAACGGAACGAATTCGACCCATTTTTGAAGCGGATGGTGACTGGTGATGAAAAGTGGACTACGTTCGACAACCTCAAGCGGAAAAGATCGTGGTCGAAACGCGGCGAGCCGGCTCAAAATATCGCCTAGCCCAGATTGACGGCCAGGATGGTTTTGTTGTGTGCTTGGAGGGATTGGAAGGAAATCATCCACTATGAGCTGCTCAACTATGGCCAGACCCTTAATTCGGTCCTCTACTTTGAGCAACTCGAACGTTTGAAGCAGGCGATTGACCAGAAGCGGCCAGAATTGCTCAATAGTAATGGTGTTGTGTTCTACCAGGACAACGCTCGGCCTCACACATCCTTGATGACCGCTAGAAGCTACGAGAGCTCGGATGGGATGTCCTATCGCACCCACCGTATAGTCCGGACCTGGGACCAAGTGATTACCATCTCTTCCGGTCCATGCAAAACGCTCTTGGTGTCCTTCGGATAGATCACTTTGTTAACACAAGGATGAGGAACCTAAGGAATATACCATTACAAGAGAAGCAATACAAGGATCAGTGCTGGGTCCTTTTTTATGGATCTTTATGCCCAATGGGGTTCTTGTTCTTTCCATGCAGAAGTGGGCTACGATAATAAGCCATGCCGTAGATCTGATCTTGGTTATCGTTACGAAACAACCTGAAAGTGTTGAAGTGTATTCTAACAAGACCATCACGCCACAAAGACATGCCTGGACATGATTGAGCTTGACCTACACATAACATGGAGGTGGTAGGTTATCAACCGCAGGAGAAGGAATGCGTTTAGTATTTCGGTTGGTGGCTATATCCCCATTTAATAGTGGATTATAAAATGCCTAAAGGTGGTCATTGATGCGGGGATAAATTTCAAAGAACGTCTGGGCTATGCCTGTTAAAAAGTGAAAAATATTGGCGTCTCGCTAGCACAGGTGGTACTTAACACTATAGGGTTGAGATATGGGTGTAAGTCACTTTTGATCGGATTACTGTAACATGACGCAGCCTTGTTAGACAAATGGACAGACAGCTAAAGGGTAAATGGATTCGACAACATTGTCGAAGAGATGCTGAGGACTGCTGACAGGTGGAACCGTGTTGCCCATTACGTTCGGGCCCTTTTCGTTGCTAAGAAGATAGAACTCGACCGGTGGAGGAGCCGGATGGCAGGGGGTTCCTTGAACTGACAGTTCCCTTCCTCCTCTCCCTCCCGTTGGTGAAAGGAATTCCCTGAAGGCTCAGCAACGCAGGAGAGTTCGGGGACTAGCCCGAGGTAATGTGACAAACGGTTCCAGGCTAGCTCTCTGACGATGGGGAGGTGTTTAGTTGGTAGTCCGACGACGTACAGAATCGGGAGTCCAACACTGTGTGCGTAAATGCATTCACCTACCCTACCCCCCAAAAAAAACGGATTTAATAAGGTTTTAGTTACATATACAAATACTTTAAAAGGTTCTCCGTAGAGGGTGTACGGATAGACGAAAAAGATTCCGAATACAGCTAAATTTCCCAAAATAATAGAGCCACCCTCAGTCTTTTATTCTCCTTTAAAATGAAGTCATCGCACTCTTGTCAGTACTGTATATGTAGATAAGAACTAGCTTCCCTTCTAAATTCAATATCAAAGTAGAAGGGTAAATACATTCCAAAAATACCCACTGTATAAATAAAGGATGTGTGAACGCAATGGAGCCTAAATCTACAAATAATTGGGTTTTCAAACAAAAACTTTTACTACCCGAAAATGGTAACCACATCATTCGAACTACAAAACCGCAGGATGGAATTTTGCATGTTTCCTTTGTTGGGAACAGTTTCTAAGAGCTTCCTTCAACTATGATTGAGGGGTTGTTTGCATTCAGGATCTTATTCTTTGTAAGTTTGAGAACTGTTACATTATTGCATGTAATCTGCTTACTAGCAGCCAAAGTAGATAACAACATAAAAATTAGTTGTGGTGGGAAAAAAGGATACATTCTCTTTCATCCCATGACCATGAAGGTGGCTGAGTAAATATAATAGAAGCCAACAAACTCGAAATAATAGTGTGTTTCGTTATTCACCATTCTATTGAAGACGCACGAGTGTAATGATTTTTTTAGAAAAATATTTTTCCGAAGTTGGACTAAGCAAAACTACTGAGGGTCCTCAAGATTGGAGGGCTAAAAAAATACAACGCTCCAGACGATATAAGTCTAACAAATTTATAAATATTACCAGAAGTTACCCCGTAGTAGGACCTTTGGAAGTTATTGAGAAGCAGGGTGAAGACGAATTTGACAGGCCCCAGTTGCCAATGAGGCGCACCCTTGGGATCTCTTCTCTGTCTCGGCATACCAACTATTAAAGTTGCAGATGTCCCTTCGCGGGCGTGTGAATTCTACGTCGTGTCAGAATGAAGGGATTTTCACATTAAATCATCATCATCAACGGCGCAACAACCGGTATCCTGTCTAGGCCTGCATTAATAAGGAACTCCAGACATCCCGGTTTTGCGCCGAGGTCCACCAATTCGATATCCCTAAAAGCTGTCTGGCGTCCTGGCCTACGCCATCGCTCCATCTTAGGCAGGGTCTACCTCGTCTTCTTTTTTTACCATAGATATTGCCCTTATAGGCAGTCGGGTGGTTCTTCCCATGATGTTGATATCGTCAGCATAGGCCAGTAGTTGGGTGGACTTAAAGAGGATCGTACCTTTTGCATTTACATTAGCATCACGGATCACTTTCTCGAGGACCAGGTTAAAGAGGACGCATGATAGGGAATCCCTTTGTCGTAGACCGTTGTTGATGTCGAATGGTCTTGAGAGTGAGAGTGAGTGAGAGTGAGAGTGATTAAATAAATGTCATAAAGTAATTGTGGACATTTGATGCCTAGGTTTCGTGTATAGGAAGCTTTGTGATTCGTTCAAAATTTTCGGTTTGGTAGTTTCTGAGAATAGGTCTGTGAAATAGTTGGTTGTTTTCTGGAAGATGAGAGAAGAAGAAAACCTACGGAGCAGGTGTTAAGAGCCCCAGTATCAGCGGTTAGTCACGGTAGCATACAATGCTCACAAATGATTTAGATTGGGAGAAGGAGATTTTCAAATGAAGCCCGACTCATCCATGGACATCAATAACAAAAGCGAAGGCAATTCCGACCCCATCCGCATCTGTTTCAGAGGTACTTGAAGACGAGAGAATGAATCCATTTAGCAGTAACTCATCAATTTTGAGATCTCCCCTAATGGCAAGGACGGCAACGACGGAAGCTCCATACATGATTAAGGGTGAAGCAGTGTGTAAAAACAGCAGTTGGCGAAAAATGATAGAGATCAGAGCCCTGATCCAGAAGAACTGCCTCTCATGTAGCTTAAAGAAAAAATAGTTGAATTGTTGGAGTTTATTAAGGAGGCAAGGTGCACCAAGCGCACCAGTTGTAACCCAACTGACCTTGTGGCAGGCTCTGTACTCGAGCAATGTGCCACCAATGACGAGACTGTGGAAGTTGCATAGATCCACCAATCTCTCTCCATTATCGTTAAGGTAGCCAAGACAGCGTTTCCCCATCACATGTCCGAGCAAGGAGTTGTCGGATCCCAGTGTCACGTTTAGGAAACCTCACCTCAACTGCGTCTAATTGCTCGTAGAAAGCATCCTTCTCTACTATATAGGAAATCTCCGTTGGTGCCTAGTATTGTGCAATTGTCATGCTCCCTAAACTGAACTGCGCAAGTTGGAGAAAGGGAGTATACTGAGGATCCTCGCTACCATTGTCGAAGAGTGCGCACATTCCAGAAACCAATCACAATCGGCTTTCAATAGCCAAAGGTCGAGGACGTGGGGTCGTTCCTTATTCGAGGCGTTGTCGATAGCAGAAAATCAGCAGCAGTTTGAAACTTTACAGGTTGCTAGCTATCTGGATACAATTCGAATCGATTTCTCGGATCCGACATCCGGATGGCTCTCTTAAAAAGCTATCCGTCGTGAATTCTTTCCCCCTCGGCTTATATATTTTTCGGCTCTACGCAGGATGTTGAACCAGGATTTTATTACAAGAGGGACTGATTCCACCTGGAACAGACTCTTACAAGCGTGTCCGGGCGGAACATATCAATAGAGCTTGACTCAAATACAAGCGAACTTTCAAGTTCAATTTCCCCATTTTCTTTAAGTTTTGGCATAACCCAATTTTTGGGGCCGATCTTAATTAACCTGGTCATTTGGACATCATCTAATTCTATTAGTTATTGCATATATTACAATGAGAACCTTGGATACTGCCGCATCAATTGTTACAAGCGCGATGGATGGAATAGAACTGGTTCCATTGACGGATCCGTCCAGAAGAAGTTCGATTCTTCGTAGATCCCCATCCTTACAGGAAAAAGCCCCGCGAATGAAAATGCTACTCCCAAAGGGGGGAGTGTAACGGGGTATAGGAAGGAGGAAACAATGCCGGATAACTACTTGAGCGACATAAGGTGCAGCGACAAATCGTTTGCTGCCTTCATCGCATTAGGTAATAAAATCCCAGAGTTTTGCGAATTTATCAAGGAACGTCGGAATATCCATCATAGTATAAGGGCCAAGATTCGAAGCATTACTTTGGCGTACGGTAACATCCAGAATGAAAGTGGAGTGAAGGTATCGGTTGAAAAAGTAAGCCAGACAACACAAGTGACGCCCACAAAAAATTCGGGAGAGGAGAAACCGGGGAAAAGATATCACGAACGATTGAGCGAGTCAACTGGCCAGCAATCCCCTAAGAGAAAAAAGGGCTCAACTCCGAAAAAAAATGGAGCAGGTAAGGGGGACTGCTCACGCTGCAGAGGAATCTCATGTAGCCGCAATTACGGGGAGAGGATGTGAACCCCCTAAAGAGGATATGGAAGCCTGGAGAAAGGTGGTTCCTTGGAAAAAGAAGGAAGGAGGAGGAGGATACGACCGGAGGTTATCATCATCTCCAAGCGTGGCAAAGGGTCATACCCTGATATTCTCAAGAGAGTGAAGGCCGACCCTGAACTTACCACTTTGGGAGATAATGTTAGCCACATTAGATGGTCTCAGAAAGGAGACCTTATGCTGGAGCTCAAGAAGTCCAAGGATATAACGGCGGATAAATTCTTGAGCGAAACTGTAAAGTCGTTGAGGCTAGCAGACCGAAGATCTCTATAGTCTGCAACGATATAGATGAGGTCATCACGAAGACGGACGTTCGTGGGGCTTTGGAAAAAGAGTTTGACCTCATTGGATTTGAAGAGTCAGCTATAAAGACGCTACAAAAGGCCTACGGTGGGACACAAAGCGCCATCATCAGTCTACCAGTGGAGGCAGCACTTAAACTGTTGGCAGCAGGGAGAATAAAAATTGGCTGGGTTATGTGTCGCTTTAAGTAGTAGGTACTGCTGAAGCTGTGCTTTACATGCCTTGACTTCGGTTATATCGTGAAGGTATGTTCCAGTGCCGATGACAGGTCGAAGCTATGCCGGAGATGCGAAGCGGAGGGCAACATCAGCAAGGATTGTGGAGCAGCCCCAAATTGCCTACTGTGCAGGGAAGGAGGGGGTGGATCATCGGCACATTGCAGGCAGCAGCTGATGCCCGGAATACAGGGGAGTCCTTAACATAAGTCACAGTTGAGATTAATACAAATAAACCTCAACCATTGCGAGGCAGCGCAGGGTCTACTCTCGCAAACCAATCGCGAGGAAAACATCGATGTGGCCATAAGTGAGCCATATCGAAACCACAGTGGTAGCATTTTGGTAGCGGGCCAAGCAGCGCTATGGGCTTGTGGAGAGTAAGCCTTTGAGCAAATGATGAATCATCCGGAGGCGGCCTTTATCAGAGCGAAGGTGAAAGTCATCCACATCTAAACTGTAATGCTCCACCCAGCGCTTCACTTACCGAGTATGAGCAGATGCCTACCGCTTTGGTTTTGGATGCAACAGGACGTTGGCCGACCATAATTGCAGGCGACTCTAATGCGTGGGCTCTTAAGTGGGGCAGTCTGACAATTAATGTGAAGGGACGTGTTCTCTTCGAAGTATTCGAGGAGTTAGACGTCGTACTGACGAATGTTTGGGCTTCGCACATTTTCCAGGCAAGGGGCCTGGGCTCTACAGTGGACCCGACATATGTGAGTGGCGGTATAGCCAGTAGAGCCGCTTAGCATGTCAGTGAGGACTATACTCATAGCGACCACCGGGCAATCCGGATGGCAATCAAGGGCGGATATGGCTCGAAAAAAAGGTCCCCGGGAATATCGGGTGGTATGCTCGCTTGAACAGCGAAAGCTTTTGACGGGGACACGTTTTCCGCGGCGCTCAAACTCAAAATATCCCTGGCTAGAGAAAAAGCCACCCAATTCACCCGATGGGTGACGGAAGCATGCGACATTACTATGCCTAGACGATCGAAAGGAGGATCAGAGGCAACTGCGTGGCCGCCCAAAAGAAGCCATTTGGAGGAGCGAAAAGAACTGCTTCAAACAGCTGTGTGACCATGACGAAATAAACCCTCGGGTAAGGCCTACAGAGGAAACAAAAGGCTGCAGAGATCACCCCAGGCGACCTGTCCGCGACTCCTGAAACATATTGTTACCATTCTGTTCCCTTCTCCACGAAGACAGGGAAGGCCAAACAGTTGTTCAGCTAACTGTGGAGGAGGTGTGGGAAATATGTGGTAGGATAGGTGATAACAAGGCTCCAGGTCTGGATGGCATCCCCAAACGAGCTTTGACTGACAGTGAAGACTAGGGCCGACCTTTTCGCCAACACCTTCGAGACGTGCCTAAAAGAAGGAATATTTCCTGTGGAAAATAGTGGCAAAGAGCAAAAGTTGATGTTGCTCCCGAAACCTGGCAAGCAACCTGGAAACCCAGCATAGTATCGTCCTATCTATCTGCTGGATACAATGGTCAAGATAATGGAGAGAGTCATCTACAACAAACTCCTACTCATCGTTGAAGCCAGCAATGGTTTGTCGGAACGCCAGTTTGGTTTCCGACGTGCCCACTATACGGTGGAATCAATTAGCATAGTAGTGAACCTGGCAAGAGGCGCGCTGATTTCTGGCGACAGTTGTGCCGTGTTGGCACTGGATGTCAAAAACGCATTCAACTCGGTCAACTGGAATAGAATTAAAGGGGCGTTAGCTGACATAGGTGTTCTCAGGTATTCCGCGAATTTGGTGGAAAATTACCCCCAGAGAGGACTCTCTGGTATGGGACAGATGAGAGTTCCAAAGAGTACATTGTCACAGCCGGGTTACAACAGGAATCGGTACGTGGTCCCCCGTTGTGCAATATCATGTATAATGAGGTGCTTGCTCTACCCATCCCAGAGGGGACTATGATTGTCGGCTTTACTGATGACCTAGCGGTGGTTGTTACAGCAAAAACATCCAGAAGATGCGAAGGTTTACGCGGAAACGAAAACAGTAAGAGCGGTAAAGTCCAAGGTAGAAAGAGCGGGGCTGACCTTGGCGGACACGAAAACTGAAGTGTTCTTGATAACCATCCGCAGAAAAAATAACACTGTGAAAGTGTAAGTCGCATGTACGATCGTATCAAAGCTGGCTATCACATACCTGGAGATAATAAATGACATCAAATTGAGCTTTAGGGAACACCTAGAATATGCATGCCAAAAGGCAGCCAATGCCACCGCGGCACTTGCAAAAATGGACTAGCCGAATATTGGAGGGCCGAAACAGGTTGCTTCGAGCCGGAGTGGTGCATTCCATCCTGCTTTACTCATCACCTGTGTAGGCAGAGGCGTTTCCAAGATGGAAGCAGATGAACTCGGTTTACCGGCTGATGGCTTGGGGGTTTGCAGTGTCTTTAGAACCATATCAGATCAGGCAGCATTGGTGGTGCCAGTAATGATTCCTGTCGACATTCTGGCAAAAGGAATGAGTGTGCTGTACCCTGCAAGACGTATGGACGGACTCATAAAGCCTAGAAATGCGGTAAGGTTAGAGTCGCATGATGTCTCGGAACGCAGATGGAACGAACCTAGGAAGGGTCGGTGGACATTCCCAACATTAGGGTGTGGCTTGAGTGGAAACATCGAGAGACCAACTACCACATTACCCTGTTCCTCAAGGCACACGGTGATTGCTACAGGCAGTATGTGTACCGCTTTGGGTTGGATGATTCCGGAGGATCCACAGCATGTGATCTTTCACTACCCAAAATTTGCAATGGAGAGGAGGAGCCTAAATCAAGTATTGGGTCAGGTTCCTGCCCGGTAAACTTAGTTGTGGAGATGCTAAGGTCCAAGGAGAACTGGTCTACGGATGCAAATACAAGAGGGGTTGCTGAAGGAACAAAAAAGGTGGACAGCCGAAAGGAGGACAGCTGCCCAAAGCCAAACCAACCCCGCGAAGTAATGCCTAAATGATGGTCCCGCATGGCTGGGGCTGGTGAGACCAGGGGTGGTTTTTAGTGGGTGTGAATCCCACACACAACCGCTGTAGCTATACATATCACTATGCATACATTTTCTTCTATGTTTTCATGACTAATGAGACCTAACCCTCTTCAAGGATCATTAAAACGAAGCCGCCTGTATGAGAGAGGTTCCCATTTATAACCTACAAACGCGGCTTTATAACATTTCCAAATCCCATCGTCTCTATTGAAATGACTGACTACCACTTGATCTGCTCGCGTTATGAAAACGAAAATGTCTACCTTTTCAATCAGCCATCGCGCGCATAACACAATCGTTACCCATGCATCACAATTTATCTCCTCCAATTAAAATCGTATCTGAAAATTTCCTTTGCCAAAAACCTCATGTTCCACCTCAAAACTTTCGCTTGAATTCCCAAGAGAATTGATTTCAAAAATCAACCACCCTCAAGGATATATTTCTACAGCAACCACATCTGTTTCTGTTCGTAATGATTTCCGTAGTCAAGCTCCTGTTAATTGTCTACGGAAAACCCCATGTAGATGAATTCACTTTAGGTTTTCCGGGAAAATTGAATGGTTGTTTAGTTTGTTCGAAATTAGGTCTCCAGGACACGTGAAGGAAAGCGGTAAAGGTGAATCCCAACTTTTAATTTGCTTCATTTTTAGATGTTATTGCCTAAGAGAGTGATTTTCACTTGCCATTATTCGTTTCCATAATTTTATTATTTTCTACGCTGGAATGGTTGAAAATAATTTGAAATGGCTTTATTCCAGCTTTATCTGGAACGAATTTTCTTGATGTCTTCTTTATGTAATCCAATGGAATTAGAAATGTTTGCCAAGTGCTATTAGGGTATATAAAGTCATGTTAATTTGGATAATAATGCCCAAAGGCATTTCGTTTTTGAAAATATCTGGATATTATGAGTGTTCTTCAATGAAATGGCTCCTTTTGATTTTAAAAATATCGCGGTTTGTTAGGTCGTGTCCTTATTTAACATCTGTTGCTATGTAGGATTCCGAAATAATTATGACACATTCAGACTAAATGTGAACAGATATTAACGTCCCGTCAATTTCAGGGACGGAACTTCAATGGTTTTCGCCTCAGATACATTTTTCGGCTCGGTCTATATTAAGAATTCGGACACCTGGCGATACCATAGGTTGGAGTGGCGCATGTTACAAACACGCATTTATCTTGTCTCCATGAATGACCGTTAAATATTGCCATTGACTATCTATGAATGCACAGTGTCTTTTATCTGGTTATATGGTTTCATCGAGGGTTGTTATAGTTCTGATTCAACTACCACTGTCAAATTCAGAAACAACACCTCATATCCGCCGATACGCCCAAACCATTCAAAAATCCTGTCACTCAGAGTTTTCCCACGAATTATGTAGAAAACATTAAGAGCCCATTAATCCCTTTTCTTCAAAAAAGATTCAAGTGAATTGAAAGCGTCCCTCAAGAGAATCTTGTGATTAGTGAAAACCTCATCACTTTCAATGGCAGTCCTTGTATCTATCTAAAGCACGTGGTAGTTGCTACGGGTACACAGCTCAGGACAACTGGAAAAAAAAATTTTTCTATTTTTAACAAAGCCATTTATGTGAAGTCACGTGATTCACAACAGCGTGAATTTTGTATTGGTTCAACACATCCCAATATTCCAGATATATTTGGATTTGGCTTTCAAATTTGTCCTCTTTAGGGACTTCCTAAGAGAGAGCTTAAATTTTTATTAATTATTTATTTTTAGTATCATAAGTCTAGATAAGCAGCTGTAGATACACTTGATAACTTTTCCATGGAGGAGATAGGAGAATGACGGAGCAAGAGAGCGTGTCAGTCAAAAGGAGTTTGACAGTTTGCTCATATCCTTCCATTCCAAAAATTTGCAGTGTGGTAGGTCGTGGATTCGATCCCTCCTTTATATCTGGCGCCCAATCTGCGATATCGGAAAACATTATCTTTTTTCAATCGAAACAGATCCGCCATTATGCCAAGAGATTAACAACTCCAAACTTGATTAAGGAGTTTGCAAATCTCTCCTACGGTAGGGTTTCAAAAAGCCCGTTCACCAAGGGGGTTTTCATTGACATCATTTTCATTTAAAAGGAATGCGCAAAAGTTTTCGGTGCAACCACCTTAATAGGATTGTCAATGTTACTTGACTACCTACCTTGCTGTGATGTGGGAGCTTCTCTAGGAAATCAGATCCTTGAGAGGTGGACCCCGAAGTTAAGGGATAATTAAAACCCTAGCTAGGGTGGTTCGGGCAAACTGCTTTTGGCAAAACAACGTTTCCCGGCAAACCGCCTTGGGTAAACCAACTCCGGGTCGACAAAATGGCAAAAAATGCAAAACCGTTGGATTTTCGTGGGCGATACCTTGATCGAAAGAGGAGGCGGCCCAGAATTCAGAAATGCAAGAGAAGAGAAATGCAGGAACGTGAGATATGGTGGAAAATCAAGCGCCGGAGAGGCCGGCCGAAATCCAAGGAAATTTGCGCGACCCCCCTTCTCGAAAAAATGGCCAAAAATGCTTTTGGCAAAGCAACGTCTCCCGGCAAACCGCTTTGGGTAAACCAACTTCCGATATACCGCTTTCGTGCAAACCGCCTTCGGGCAAATCATAACCACCGGAATGTGACAACATTGAGGGGAAAAAATCAGCCTAGGCATCCGTCGCAAAGGGTAAACAGATCCTCTGAAAATCCCAACTACTCGACACAAATGGCAACAGACAGTTTTAATTTAAAGCCTTGGTTCTCGAGTCCTGTATTATGACACTAATCCGTATGGTTACAATTATGAGCAAGTTAGGAAGACATTACTTCTGTAAGGACTGCATCATCGCAAGGCATCAATCCTCAAATATAATGACCAAACTTTATTGACGCAAGAAAACCATAGGTTCTCACAGTAGTGCTCTTCGCGCAAGGGTGTTTAAGAAGTGAGTTGATGAACACTGAAGAGGATCTCTGAGCCGCAATGGTTCACAAAATACATTCTCTGGTTTCTAAAGGAGTGAAATGGCGTTGAGGCTTTGAAAGAACCTAATGTTTAAAATAACCTGCGCGTGGATGATGCTGGAATTTTCCATACTCTCGGTGTTCTTCAACCGGATATTAAGAAAGTTATAAGTATCTGCGCTTAAAATGAGTCGCAAGGCGTGCAGCCCAGGGGACTTTCATCTGCGAAAGCGTAAAGCGGCGACTGCACTAATCAATTGGCAGATCATTAGTTGCATGATATTTAACTACTTCATACAAAAAGCATAGGTTGTTAAAGAGGATATCAGGGGCTTAAATTTCCGATACGCTGACCTGTTGAATGCCAATGGATGTACTAGACCTTGCTCCCGCATGGTGCTTTCAAGAGAGCTCCAGGCTATCTTGGTTAACAATCTATGTAGTAGCGATGACACAACGGTCAAATTAACTTAAAATTAAAAAAATTAAAAAAAAGGCGCTGTGTGGAGTTGCCAAATCTCCCATTAGGTGCGCCCCTTGGAGCGGATAAGGGAATGCCCATCAGGGGATGTGTGTGAATAGGTATGCTTATGTGCAGGCCGGGTAGGTTGGAAGTAAACGTCCACCCGTTGAAAAAAGTTGGCTATGGGAAGACGAGAAATTTAGTTTGTTTATGGTGCAGGGCTTCAGAAACTCAGTACCCGCAGTTTTTGGGAGCAGCAAGTGGGTTCCCGACCATCGATATCGAACGACCTCCGTACCTCAGTAGTGGGAAACTTGGCTACTTTAGCATTTAATACTACAAGAGATCTTAGTGGAATGGAAATGAGATCTATACCGGATCCTTTTCGCAAAAGCTCAAAACTTGGGAGGTCACCACTGAGGCAACATTACCCCTAGGCAGTGGCAATTCATTGCAGGGCTCGGAAAGGAATCTGGAGAGTCCCCGAAATGACATAATTATCGATGCTGTAAAAGACGGTCGTGGAAGGCTGCAAACTGCAACAGCGTTTGTTTCACTGGGAGAATGCAGAAATGAACTCTGTTAGTTCATTAACGAGAGGTGGAATATCCACCAAAATATCGCGGCTCAGATACCTGGCATTAAGTTCTCCTATATTAGGGCGGTGGAGAAGAAAAACGTTGAGGTGTCATGTGGCAAAGAAACGCGGGAGATGCAGGTGACGCCTCCTCAACATAAGATTGGTAAGAACGCGGGCAAACGAAATAGGGATGGAATATGTGAATCCCTTGGTGCCCAATAAGAGGTCAAAAAGATAAAAGCCATTTCGTCGAAGAAAGCCGAGCCGGCGCAAGTTAGATCTTCGATTACAGCCCCAAGTTTGACAAAAGTGGAAGAGCCTACAACTTGTAAACCTGAAGAATGGACAAAGGTGGACGGCAAAAAGCGGTAGAAGGAGAAAAAGAGGATTAGTCCGGAAATAATTATTATTTTCAAAAAAGAGATATGTCTTACGCCGATATCGTTCGGAAAGCGAAAGCCGATCTGGAATTGACAGACCTGGGTGGCTCACACTGCCGCGTACACAGAAAGGGGATCTGAAGCTGCAGCTAAACAAACTTAGCGAGAAGACAGTGGACAGTTTTCGCAGTCAGGTGGAAGAGGTGCTTGGTGAGGAAGCAGACATTAAAGTTCGAAAGCAACAAATGGTAATCGAGTGCAAAAACCTAGACGAGGTCACATCACGAGAGGATATCTGCGCGAAGGGAACAATTCAACCTTATTGGAATAGACAAAAGTACAATTAAAAGAATGAATGGTGAATTCAGGGATTAACTTGATTACCCCAGGTAAGGTAAGAGTAAGTTGGGTCATGTGCCTACTTAGGGAGCAAGTATCTCTCAACAGATGCTTCAGAAGTCTCGATTTCGGTCCCTTTGCAACAGCATTTATTAGTAAGCACGATGTCGATATCTACAACTGTTATGAGGAGATACTAGACGGTTTGGTGTAGAACGCTAGGGACCACAGGCCCAAAATCATTGCCGGCAATTTCAACGTGTGGGCCTTAGACTGGGGAAATTGAGTGACGAACACCAGGGGCCAAATCCTGCTTGAAACCTTTGCGGAGCTGGACATCATACTAATCAACGTTGGATGCGTGTTCACATCACGAGGCAGAGAACTAGGCTCCACCGTCGATCTGACTTATCTCAATACCTCGTTGGCAAAAGGGATGATCCCATAGTGACCACCAGGCCATCTTTGTCCATATCAGGAACAGGGGAGGTGACGGTCGAGTGAGCAACAGAAATGGAAAAACAAGGATATCTGAGTGGTCCACTGGAGCTTCCGAGGAACAAACATTGCTGGCGGCTTTAGAAGGAGGTTACGACCGGAAGGAAACGGCGCTGGAAAAAGTGAGCCAGTTATATCAACGGGTAATTGAGGCACGTGGTTTTAGAATGCCGTGACGCAAGCTCCATTACAGTACTTGTAGGGAACCAAGAAATTTCGCTGTTGAGAGCATCGTGTTTGCAAGCGAGGAGGCTCTGCCAAAGGATCAGAGGGAAACCAGAACATCGACAATAGGAGAAGGAATATCGCAACCTTCGAAGTTGGAATTGAAGAAACACCCATATGATTACAATCACGATGAGAGAAGCTTCCGAAGAGAGATATCTACTCAATATGCCTGAAAAAGGTGAAAAATCAAGGTGGAACTTAGTTTCTGCAGAGGAGATCGACAGGGGCACTTTTCGAGCTCCAAAGTCCGATTTAGCTGTTGGATGAAAATTTTGCAAAGAGGCTGGAACATTTCTAAGAAACGCATAAAGTTGGCTAAACGATCATCATGGAGACGTTTTTGCCAGGGAGTCGTTCGGCCTCGTGTGGGAAGGCAACCTCCCGCGAGAAGAGCGGGCTAGAAGACTACTATGGATTTTCGTGTTGGTTACCACCAAATGTAACTGGAGCATCTGTTCTAGATTTGACCGTACGCTCTTTTGTTTGAAAAACGAACCGAGTATGTTCCAGTGTTTTATATAAGACACATTTTTCTTTTTTCTTCAGTCTTTCTCCCGTTCACAAGCGGGGTCGGATAATAAGGCACATTATGTGATATAATTGGATTGAGAATTACTAGGGCCGGGCTGCACATTATTCTGACCAAGGCGAGCATAGTGCCATCTAGTAGGAATAGGAGAGGGCAAACTGACAAAGCGCGGCAGTAAGCTACTGCCTAAACCAACAACTGATTACTTGGTGCACTGACGGAGTAAAATTCATGGCCATAACCCTAAGGAATGAAGAGGAATAGTTAAGGGAACTATACTGGGCGAAGTTACTAGGAATGGAACAGTCAAGAGTACTCATGGGAGATACGAACCCAGCGCTCGCAGGATTTTTTTAAACCTTACCAAGGAAAGCTTTAGGATCATAGTGGGGAAAACCGACTACTCGTTCCACGTCAAATGATCACCTGGAAACGCTAGGGGTATTTGCTGCCTTATTTTCCTTTCTGTGGTGAGAGCATTCTTCGACAAAGTCCGGCACTTGTGCAAAGTACTTTAAGGCACCTGCGAGAATGCTTAATACCAGATGCCAGCCTGAAAGACTTAGAAATAGGAAATATCTCAATTTTCCTCTCGGTTATAGGTTTGATTGGGGTACTATAGCTAATATAGTCATTGAAGGACACAATGGCTTTTTTGGGGTGTGGTATAACTTCCGTTGGTACTATAATAATGTACTATTGTAGTTTCAAAAGATCAATTGGCGACTCGAGGATAATAAGGCCCCGGGATTAGACAGGATACCGAACAAACCGCTGGTTGAGGTTGGCTCTGCTGCCAAAACCACAAAAACCGTCTGACGCACTCTTATCATATCGGCATATCTTTATTTTAGATACTATGAGAAAGGGGAGAAGGTGATTTATAAAAGGCTGCTCCGTTGGTCGAGCTAGCAGATGATCAATCAGAGCAGCAGTATGGTTTTGGCACGCGAGTTCAATGGTCGATGATATAGCAACATTCGTGGATCTGCCTCGGGAGACGTCAGCCATTGGTAACTGATGCATGGTGGTGGTCTTAGATGTCAGGAATGCCTTCGATTGGGACAACTGGGGTAGGATTATGGGCACCTTGGCTAAACTGGTGTCCCACGGATAATCGAGCGTTACCTCTCCCGTGTGGGACGAGGAAAGGATATGTTCTGGCACCAGGTGTTCCTCAAGGCTCGGTATTGGGTCCTTACTGTGGAACATTACGTATGACGGAGTGCTTGGTCATCGCATGCGAGAGGAGGTAACGTTGATTGGTTTTGCCGAGGACCTTGCGATGGTGGTAATTGCCAAGCACCCCGGGGGCCTGTAACTTTATGGTAGTGAAGCCGTGCATGCCATCAAAACGGAGTTATGAAGTACACCTAGCAGGAGAAACAATACACTCAAAATCCGGGTTGATAATCACAAGGTTGTTTGAAAATCAATCATTGGATACCTGGGGGTAATGATTGTGCCATTGTGAGATTCAAAGGGCACTTAGACTATGGGCAAATATTAGAGTATCCAAATGATAATATACAGTGGCTTATTCAAGGAGTGGTGAAATTCATCCTGCTATATGCAGCTCCTGTCTGGACGGGAGCACTGGACAACACGATGAACCGGAAAAGGGTGAATTCAGCATACCAGCCAATCGTCCTGAGGGTGTGCAGTGGATATAGAACATCGAGTGAAACTATGTGTGTCATCGCGGAAATGATTCCCTTCGATCTTCTAGCGAATGAGGAGCACTGTCTCTACCAGACAAGGAGGTCGAATCTGGCCGTTGTGACTGGACACTAACTAAAAGCCACTATGAAGGAGCTGTACAGGAGATGAAAGCAACAGTGGGACATTGTATTGAGAGATTGGTCAACGAAAACACGGAGAATCCAATTACCATCTACCGCAGTTTCTTATATAACACGTTAGAAGGGAGTACTTGCATCGCTTGGCGGATTCGTGGATGAAAGGTTAAACGATGCCGTCAACGTAGTTATCGGATCCCATGTTCTTGTAGAGGAGATGCTGAGATTGAAAGATTGAAACACACAACAGTAACTGCGATACAAGAAAAGCTCAAAAGAACTGGGCCGAGCCCGGAAAGCGGAATGGACTTGTGATTTAATCGTGTTAGTGTAGAACAGGACCTCTGGGCCGGAGAAGTGGGAGTGGTTTCAGAGTGAGAGGACGCGGAAGACGTTCCCAGTGGAACGTTCATCAGATGGATAGCTCTGATGATGCCAAAAGTAGAGGCATGGGGGTAATAGTAGGATGTGATGTCAACGCTCACCACATATGCTGGGGAAGTTCGAACATCAATGCAAGAGGATCGAGAATACTGGAGTATCTAGTATGAACCGATTTGCAGATCCTTAATTTGGGTAATGAACCCACTTGCTTCAAAGTGGTCAGGCGAGAGGTCATCGATATCACGTGGATCCACCTCCACCCACTCCATTTCGGAATCCGAAGAAGACAGATTGGGTGATGTATAAAATAGAATTGAGCGTCCGAGTCACGATCCCTGGGAAGCGTATCAAATCCATTTCTGGAATTGAGAAGACAACCCAGATGATCACAACTAGCATGAAAGAAGCTTTCGAAGAAAGCTGTCCACTCAAGATCCCAAAGAAGGGTAAAACACAATTATGGAACTCGGATTTGACAAAACAGAAGAGAACGACAAGGATGCCCCTCAATCGTGCTCTGAAGTGTGATTCAGGCGCTAGCTGGAATCGCTATAAAGAGGTACAGAAGGCTCAAAAGAAGAGCATAAGAACGGCTAAACGATCATCATGGAGACGCTTTTGCGAAGAGACCAATTCTCTTGAGGCAACCTCAAAGCTGAAGCGGATTCTGGTCAAAGAACGTAGCCAGAAACTGGGTTATTTACGTTTACAGAACGGGAGGCACACAGAAAGCGATGAAGAAACGGCAAATCATTTGCTTCAAGTGCATTTCCCAGGCAGCATCCAAGATCTAATCTCGGGGCGAGCAGGTGCATACAGCCCTCAACCGAGAGACTGGAATCTGGCATGCAAAGTAGTATCACTGGAGCGAGTAAAATGGGCATTTAACTTATTCCATAGATACAAGTCTGCAGGTCTGGATGGCATTATTCCTGCGCTAGTAATAGAGGGAATGGATGCCCTGGGTCTACATATTCAGAATATATATCGCGCATGCCTAGCACATGCTTATATTCCAATTAAATGGCGTGAGGTGAAGGTGTTATTCATTCCCAAACCAGGAAAACCCACCTACATAGACGCAAAAAGCTTCCGATTGATCAGTTTAACGTCCTTTCTGCTAAAAGGACTAGAAAGACTAGTAGATCGGTTCACAAGGGATACACACATTTCTAAGTGGCCACTTCACCATAGGCAGCACCCCTACCAGAAAGGCAAATCCACGGAGACTGCACTCCATGAACTTACGGCAAAACTTGAAAGGGCTATGTTCGGAAAAGAATACGCCGCCGCATTCATAGGCATCGAATGTGCCTTCAATTATGCCTCATTCGCGGCAATTTGTGATGCGGCAAGACAGCATGGAATCGAACCGGTGCTAATCAGTTGGCTCCTTCACATGATAGAATGAAAAAAAATCTATTGAAGAAAGAAAAGTCTATTGAAGTAGGATGTCTCAGGGGCTGCCCACAGGGAAGGGTTCTCTCTCCATTGTTATGGCTCTTGGTAATGGATACCCTGCTGTGGCTTATAAAGAACGAAAAGTCTTCGCGCAAGCATTTGCGGACGACCTAGCCATAATAATTACCGGTAAGTTTGCGGACACAGTATGTGACCGCTTGAATGCAACGCTGCATGGAATCCATAGTTGGTGTCTCCGCAATGGACTCACGGTGAACGCTAGGAAGACTGGACTAGTTATGTTTACGAGGAACGTCAGGTGGGGCAGCTATACGCTACCCACCTTAGCAGGAGCGGAAATCCAGCTGACAGAAACAGTCAAGTACTTAAGAGTACACTTCGACTCCAAGCTAACGTGGAAGCACAATATCCAGGAACATTATCAGAAATCCAGCAGATTGCTCTGGTGCTGTAGGAATGCGATAGATAAGACCTGGGGACTTTCACCAAAACGGGTATACTGGATGTATCCATCCATAATAAAATCCATTTTGATGTATGCATGTATCGTCGTCTGGGGGCTAATACTGAACTTTGCTAACAGCAGGAAGCTGCTAACCCAGATTCAGAGACTTGGTTGTCTAAGTATTACTGGAGCAATGAGTACTACGCGGCACTTGGAGCTATCCTAAATTTACCCCCCATTCACTTGGAGGTGAAACGGAAAGCAGCCAATGACCATGAAGGGCGGATCGGGTGCAGGGGTGTTCTCGGAGAATCCGATTATAGAACTGGCCCGACCCCTCGGAAAAATGACGAGCATATTCCAGGCGGAGATATATGCTATTTCAATGGCAGCAGAAGAATGTCTGCGACAAAAGTGGAGGAGTCGGACCATTGACGACAGTCGGGCGGTATTATCAGCAGTAAATAGCAACGACATATCAAGCCAGTTGGTGTGGAGTTGTCATCAGGTGCTGCTGAAAGTTAGCCAACTGAACGAAACATTTTTGATGTGGGTGCCGGACCACTCTGGTAATGAGGATGCTGACAGACTGACTCGCCAAGAGTCTGGATCCACAATGGAGGGGCCAGAACCAGCTCTTGGAATCCGACCATCTACTGTCAAGCCTACTCTGAAGGGTGAAATTGCAAGGATTCACGCAGCCGAATGGAGAAATTTGGACTCTTGCCGGCAGGTGAAAATCCTTGTGAAAGAGCCTAGGGTCACTAGAGCGGCATTTTTGTTGTCCCTTAAGAAGTGGGACATGAAAACCCTAGTAGGGCTTTCAACGGGACACTGCTGCTTAAACTACCATATGGAAAAGCTTCGGGTAGTGGTTTCGGTTGTGTGCAGCCAATGTGAGGAGGAGGAGGAGACGGCCCTGCACTTTTTACGGATCTGCCCGGCATCCTCAGATCTCCGACGAAGATACCTTGGGAAGGTTCTCTTCAATGAAGAATCTGCACACTCTCTGCCTCTCGAGAATGTTCTCAGATTCGCTAAAGCCTGCGAACACCGTAGGCGGGAAGCCATTGAATAGGCGATTTACGGGAATAGTACAATGGGCCTAACAAGGGCCTGAGTGCTCGGAGCTGCGCCCCCCCCCCCCCCCTCAGTAAACTAAAGGAACAAACAAACAAGAGTGAGAATTTTACACACTGCGGCAACCTGGTGCAGTAGCGTCTTTTGAAGATTCCCGCCTCCATCCATGGGAAAAAAGTAATTGTTGTGTATGCACATAAAGAAGTAGGGCTTATGAGCTCTTGATCCACTCTCGTATTTGCCTGATTTTCGAGTTTGACACATTCATCAGGATTCCCTAGTCACAGCAACGGATTTTAAATTCCTTCAATTTCAGTTTGAATATTTGTAAAGGTCAGGACACATTTTCCGCACAAGTTCATCTCCTCTAGCTTGAGTAAGCTATTTTCGCCCATTCTTTTACACAACAGGATAACAATGATGACTTCCATTTCGTTGCCGATTATTACACTTCATGCAAATAAACTCAAAATTCATTTAAGCGGTAAACAGGAAAATTCCATGGTAAGATCCTGAAAATCATGGAAGGAGCCACAATTTCATTCCGTGATATCCATAATAATCGAGGCGACTTTATGGGGCGCGAACAGTTAGCTGAAGCCTTCCAGAATGGCAAGTGGAAGGAGCTTCCTCTTTACTGCTTTCCTTTGCTCGGTATCATCAGGGACATTATCACCACCACAACCGAAATCATATACATTAACATTCTCTGGTTTTACCGAGCACTTAATTTATTCATTAAATTATCTAATGCTTGGGTGGAACAAGATTAGCCTTTGCTGAGAAAGTTTTCAAGATTTTTAGGCTTTTAACCGAGGATTCAGGCTGGCATCTTCAACTGGAAGTGAAAAGTCAAAGGGAAATCCTTGAGAGAGCTCACTGGAAGCCCATCCTGGCAAAACTGAAAGTGATGAACATTCTTTTGTCGAAATCATGTTCATATGAGTGGGTTTCATTCATACTAGGCTCGGAGAAAACAGACGCTCTTTGGAATAGTCCTTTTTGCAGAATCGGATTTGCGAACTTGTGCGGAAGAAAGCATCTGAATGCAATTCAAGCTGGAGTAAATTTAGGAGTCAGAACAAAAGGCTGTCCGTAAACAAACTTGTTGTTTTGTCTGGGCCTGGAAGTTAGAACAGTTAGAGGAAAATTTAAACTTGACTAGTTCCTGGTGGAATTGGCAGGGATATTGTGCGCATGCCACGTTTGTCAGCCCCTTGAATAATTTTTGTTGTCCACAAATTGGGGTATGACTCAGTTCCCAGCCATGTCCAAGCGTCTGCCTTGAAACGATGATAATGAGCCCAGTTTTCATTAAATTAAAGTGTTCAAACGCAGTGAACAGTGGCTGTGTAAATATTTATTACACTGAATGGTTGTTTGTTGTTTGTCAGACCCCTTGTTCAGGACTATCTAGCGCCAACCCCGCGAATTTGACGTTGATGCCTGGGAAAAACAAGGCGAACGTTATTTATATTCCATTTATCTTCCCATAATTTCACGCCGTGTTAATAATTTCCCACTGTTGAACAGAATAAAAAAACTTTTTGGCATAATTTCAAAACATCGGAGGCACGGCCAAGTAAATATCAAAGAATTCCTCACGGCCCAAACGAAACTATATCGGATACGATCCGACTCATGCAATCATGTTTATCTGCATTTCCTCGTGTGAATTTGCATATTTCCCCCTTCAAGGTGGCTCCTCTTCTCTGCTTCAAGGAAGGAATCATATTCACTAGACGGAAATAGAATGGACTAGGAAGGACTCCATCGTTTCGTAAGATGCTTATTTTTAAGCCACATGGCAGGTTGCTTGTTTGTTGGCATGTTGATAGGCGGTTTGCCCCATTGTGCTCAATGTGAAAGAATCCGAAAGTGAAACGGATGCCAGCTCTATGAGGCTGTAAACATGTTTGCGTCAAATGTGGCAGGAATGTTGTGAGTTCCAACGATTCCAAGCTGTTTGTTGAAAAACTTTCACAACTTTCAATAGGAATTGGAAGTATTTGAAAGTGTAGCAGATACATAGTGTTCGTAGATTTTGCGATTGAAAGCAATAAACAGTCAATTAAGTCGAATTAAGCTTACTTTTTTTCTCAGAATTCAATGGTCCCCATTATCTCAAAGCTGAAAAGTTGGTAGCCACATATGCGCTTCAGGTATGAAAGATTTCACAAAGTTTTCTCGGTGAGGAATTAGGAATGCATGCTCAGGAATTTTCCACTTTCCTTCTTATGTACTCGTATCGATAAAGCCAATTCATACTCGTGCCAAATTGCCTGTCTATCGACAGCATCGACAGTAATGTGGAATGTGACAGATGATCAATCAGCAGGGACTTGCCACATCTGCCAACAGGTGTGTTATAAAGTGAGGCATTGCTCGAATATTTTGATCATGTGTTATATAGATTATAGTACGTGCATATGCTGATTATATGATTAAATTCGCCGATCAACTTCAGATAATTTTTGGCTGCAGATTTCGTTTAAGGGAGGAGTAGGATTTTAAAGTTTTTTCCATTTTTATTAGAATCGATTCACTGGCTGTCTGTCTGTCTCCCACACGCACTTTTCTCCAAAACGGCTAAACCGATCCGAGTGAAATTTGATGGATAGATGGAAACTATGAAATCCCACGAATACATCGAGTGACATAAATTTAGGTGGAGTTCAAAGGGATGTATGGACATGCAAAGGGGGGATTTAAAAAAAATTCATTGGATATAGCCGTGTAGGGTATCAAATGAAAGGTCTCGATTAGTACTTTCCGAAACTGTAGTTTTGACGTGAATTGCAAAGCAGTCAAAATGTACGCACTTAACGTGAGATAGGACTCATTTTCACAAATTACCCTAGCCTAAAAATCCGAACAAAATCAGGAAAGTACGCTTAGATGAAATTTAGGCCTCCAAATATGTCCGATATATGCGGAAATTATTAACAATATATTACCAGCTTTCAGAAATTTACTGAAAAACCCCCTTAAATTCATCCTAGGACTACCAAATTTCGCACCAACATAGAGGACCATATTTCGTATATACTCGCAATATAGAAATCTGGCTATTAACGCCGAAGATATAGCAGTTCAAACTTAGCAATTTCGCGCGAATTTATTGCATCTAATGCAAATAACATGCTGATGTCATAATTAATGAGAATAATTGACATTCCAAAGAAATAATAAAATTTCATTGATGAAAAAACTATTTCTCCACAACCCCTTTTTGTATCTGTTGTATTGTTCAATTCTTCGGATTTGCTAATAATATTAAACTTACAGTGTGAAGCGTATGAGGTTGACTATTATCAATACAGGGTTTTCCATCAAATGATTTATTATATTTAAACCGCTTTCTAAAAAATAGAAGGCAATGGAATTTTTCGCTATGTGATACGGAGCTGTCATGCACTCGTCGTTCCTCACATCTTCTTCTTTTCCTTCAGCCTTTGTGCCGTTCACAACCGGGGTCGGCTCGTCGTGATCGGTTTCGCCATTTTATTTTATCAAATGCTTGATCTGGATGTAATCGCGAGGCTTCCAGCATATCATACCATCGTTGTTTCGGCCGGCTTTTTGGTCGCTTACCATTGACTTTGATGTTCAGACCAATCTTGACAAATGAGGCCACAATTACGTGACCATACTATCGAAAACGCTTCACTCGGAGTTTTTCCACCATCGGCGCAACCCCATATCGATCGCGGATATTCTTATTTCGGATGTGGTCAAAACGCCACAAGTTCAATGCAACATCTTCCCCCCTCCATTAGCGCAAGACGCCGTTCATTGTCTTTTATAGTCGGCCAACACTCAGACCTATAGAGAGCGGCAGACGGATGACATTGCAGTAAATTTTAGATTTCAGACGTTTGCTGATACGCCGATCACAAAGAACACCAGTTGTGGAATGCCAGTTCATCCAGGTTGCGTTAATGAGTGAAGCAATTTCATTATGCAGTTCTCCATTGGCTAATAGCATTGACCCCGGATATTTTAATCGCTCAGTTCTGGGCCGGTTACTGTCAGAACGGAGCTATTTAAATATCTCGAGTCAAAACTATCAGCCAATGGAGAACTGCGTTATGCTCCTCACATAAAAAAAAAACAAAACCCTTTTATACCTGAAGCTTCAAGCTTCCGGGTTCCCGACTTGTTTTTATCTTAAATGAATGCATAATATCTCAAGAATGTTGTGTCTAAATGTCAAGTCGATCCAAACAAAATTGACGAATTTATGACTATTTTTATACCTGTCGGATTTTTCTACCAAACTGAGTCGAGCGCGCAATTGTTAATGCTAATTACCAAAAGGGGATGGCAAAAAACTGCAGCTGTTAATGCTTTGGATCCATTCCAATAGATGTTTTAGAAGAAGTGGAAAAAGAAACCAAAAACTTTTAGACGGCAATATCATCAGGGCGTCAAAATCACCATACAACGCACCTGTATGGATTGTTCAAAAAAAGTAGGACGCATCAGGAGAAAAGAAATTCCGAATGGTCGTTGACTATCGAAAGTTGAACTCCGTCACAATCACCAACGCGTACTCGATACCAGACATTAATGATATCCTTTCAAACCTGGGAGAAAACGAGTTTTTTTCAATCATCATCATCAACGGCGCAACAACCGGTATCGGGTCTAGGCCGTCCTTAATAAGAAACTCCAGACATCCCGGTTTTGCGCCGAGATCCACCAATTCGATATCCCTAAAAGCTGTCTGGGGTCCTGGCCTACGCCATCGCTCCATCTTAGGCAGGGTCTGCTTCGTCTTCTTCTACTACCATAGATATTGCCTTTATAGACTTTCCGGGTGGGATGATCCTCATCCATACGGATTAAGTGACCCGCCCACCGTAACCTATTGAGCCGGATTTTATCCACAACCGGACGGTCATGGTATCGCTCATAGATTTCGTCATTGTGTAGGCTACGGAATCGCCCATCCTCATGTAGGGGGCCAAAAATTCTTTGGAGGATTCTTCTCTCGAACGCGGTCAAGAGTTTGCAATTCTTTTTGCTAAGAACCCAGTTCTCCGAGGAAAACATGAGGACTGGCAAGATCATTGTCTTGTACAGTAAGAGCCTTGACCCTATGGGGAGACGTTTTGAGCGGAACAGTTTTTTGTGAGCTGAAATCAGCTCTGTTGGCTGACAACAACCGCGCGCGGATTTCATTATCGTAGCTGTTATCAGTTGTGATTTTCGACCCCAGATAGGAGAAATTATCAACGGTTTCAAAGTTGTAGTCTCCTATCGAGGTTTGATTTCGTTGGTTGGTTGGTTTTCGGTGCTGACGTTACCACCATATATTTTGTCTTGCCTTCATTGATGTGCAGCCCAAGAGCTCGCGCCGCTTGTTCGATCTGGATGAAGGCAGTTTGTACGCTGTTCTTCCCATGATGTCGATATTGTCAGCATAGGCCAGTAGTTGGGTGGACTTAAAGAGGATCGTACCTCTTCCATTTACCTCAGCATCACGGATCACCTTCTCGAGGGCCAGGTTAAAGTGGACGCATGATATGGCATCCTCTTTTAAACCGTTGTTGATGCCGAATGGTCTTGAGAGTGATCCTGCTGCTTCTATCTGGCCTCACACATTGGTCAGGATCGGTCTAGTCAGTCTTATCAATTTCGTCGGGATACCGAATTCTCTCATGGCCGTGTACAGTTCTAACCTGGCTATGCTATCATAGACGGCTTTAAAGTCGATGAATAGATGGTGCAACTGGTGTCCATATTCCAACAGTTTTTCCATCGCTTACCGCACAGAGAAAATCTGATCTGTTGCTGATTTGCCTGTAGTGAAGCCTCTTTGGTATGGGCCAATGATGTTCTGGGCTATCCGGCCTAGTAAGATAGCGGAGAATATCTTATAGATGGTACTCAACACCGTGATACCTCTATAATTGCTGCACTGTGTGGAATCTTCCTTTTTATGTATGAGACAGATAATGCCTCGTTGCCAATCGTCAGGCATTGATTTGCTGTCCCATACATCGTAATGCAGATGCAAATTCTCGAGAACTTCTATTTCCCTAAAATCTCTTCCAAGATCAAAGATTTGGTTAAAATCTGCACAGTTTGCAAAGTGAATAAATGCGATAGGCATCCAAGTAAGCCCTATCTTCAATCCACGCCTATTCCTAACTACCCCGGACACATAGTACATATTGATATCTTTTCCACAGAACAAGTCGGGAAACCGGAAGCTCAGCGCTTCAGGTATGAAAGGTTTTGTTTGCTTCTTCTGTGGACATATTTGAGACAAAGTCAACTTTGAGCTACTGTAACTTCGTTAGTTATAGTATGATTTGGATCAAACTTGGGGATAATATGCTTCATATTATTATTCTATACTACTACCAACTATTCTAACTCTGGGATAAGCTTAAGGGGGGTTTTTACTCAATTTCCCCAAAAATATGGAAATATCAATATGGAGAGTATTTTGAGGCCTGGACATCATACAGAGGCAGCTTCATGATTTTTTTCAGATTTTTCGGTTGATTAGTTTCTGAGAATGGGTCTGTTAAAGAAATTATCACTTTCGACCCCTCCTACTCCCCACCTTTCTAACGAATCTCAAAACTAAGACCGGCTTCGAGAAGTACTAATCGAGACTTTTCATTTGATACCCCACATGACTATATTCGGTGGAAAAAAATTGTAGACCACCCTTTTGCATGTATGGGGACCCCCCTTAATGTCAACGTAGAAGGATATTACTCACTGCGTGTCGGGGGGTTTACAGTTCCCACCTTCTCACCAAATTTCGTGTCAATCTGCTTCAAATCTCTAATGTTTGGACACTTCGCGAAGGCATGCACTAGCAGTGCGTGGGGAAAAAGGACATATTGCCAAGGAGTGCAATAGAGACCCCAAATGCAATTTGTGCGAAGAGAAGGAGGGGCGCGATAACCGGCATATTGCCGGAAGTGGTAAATGCCCAGAATTTAGGAAGGCGTTAGCTGCAGTGAAAAAATGAGGTTAATACAAATAAACCTTAATCATTGCAGGGTCGCACGAGATTTGTTTACGCAGACTACTTACGAATCCACGATGGAGATTGCTATAATTAGTGAACCGTACAGAAATCTTGACGATGTTGTACGGGTCACAGATTCGACTGGTGGAGCGGCGATATGGGCGTGCGGTCGTCAAGCCATACAATACAGCATGGGTCAGGCAGCTAGTGGCTTTGCGTGGGCAAAAATAAGCGGTATATTTGTATATAGCTGTTACGCCCCACCGAGCCTCACCCTGCCTGATTTTGAAGACCTGTTAGACGACCTTGTTCACGACGCAAGGGGACGAGGTCCAAAGGTGATAGCCGGTGACTTTAATGCGTGGGCTTCGAGTGGGACACCAAAGAGACTAACGCAAGGAGGTGGCGCTTATTAGAAGCATTCGCCCAGTCGGAAAGGGGGAACTGCTTCAATTGCAGATCTGACTTTTGTCAGCCCTGCGTTAGCACGTGACATGTCCTGGCAAGTTAGCGAGGACTTCACGTAGAGCGACCAAGGGCGATCACCTTTGAACTAAGGACGGAGCCACAAGGCAGGAGAGCCGCACTCCGGAAGCCTAAATCCAAAAGAATACCAGGATGGTCTGCCGAAGCGATGGATGAGCAAACATTCATGGAGGTGTGGCTAGACCTGCCTAGCAAGGCAGGCACCTCCACGGATAGAGCTCTCCATGTCACACAGAGCCATCGCTAAAACATGTGACGAGTCGATGCCTAGGAAATGCTCATTCCCCAATAGAAGACTCAATTATTGGTGGAATAGTGAACCTGTCAGCCTTCGATCGATTTGTCACAGAGCCAGACGAACGGCTCAGATGGTAATAGGTAGGATCGATCAGGGGCAAAAGGAGGTTACGTATAGGGAAGCTCGCAAGAACCTCAAGCTCACGATCCAGCGGAGTAAGAGGGAATGTTTTAAGGAGCTCTGTTCGGAAGCGGACATAAATCCGTGGGGTAAAGCTAGTGCTGTTGCCTAAGGCTGGCAAACCTCCAGGGGAACCGTTCTTCTATAGATCCATGTGTCTTCTAGACACTATGGGGAAATTGTTGGAGCGGGTCATTTATAATAGATTACTTCCAGTCGTCGAGGGGGACTTTTAGATAGGCAGTATGGGCCAGATCAACCATTGATGCCATCAAAATGGTTGCTGGCTTGGAGTAAATGCAATTCATGGAAGGGGTTGTACTAGCAAATATTGCGTGGTGGTGACCCTGAATGTGAGGAATGCATTCAACTCGGCCAATTGGAACCTTATACGAAAGTCTCTGGCGACGATTGGTGTTCCCACCGACCTCGCCGCCATTATCGATAGCTACTTGAAAGAGCGGACACTCTGGTATAATACCGACTCAAAGAGCACGTCGTCTCCGTGGGTGTCCCACAGGGTTCTACTGTGGAACATCATGTATAATGATGTACTTAACCTTCCGGTTCCGGAGGAGGGCACGGTGGTGGGTTACGCCGATGATATAGCACTGGTTGTGGTCGTAAAGCATCTCGAGGATGCTGAGTTGTACACAAGCGAAGCAATCAGTGTTGTTAAGGCTTGGTTAGAGAGTGCTAGATTGGCACTCGCAAAGGAAAAGACGGACGCGGTCCTCATCACTAAGCGTCGCAAAAGAAATTACGCCTGCATTAGAATCGGAAATCGTATCATCACTTCCAAGCCAGCCATCAAATACTTGGGGGTGATGATTATTATTATTATTCTGTTAAGGGAAAGTCGCACCGCGTCCTTGAAGAACTATTGTGCCCCTTTTACTAGTTATAGTGTACCTGTTGATCATAGTATCTCAAGCAGGCCTGTAACCGTTAGGAACTTTAGTATGTTCCCCACTTCCAGAAGTTTCAGCTTTGCATCTGGTATTAAGTGTTCTCCCAGATGTATCGACCTACTTTGCACAAGTGCCGGACACTGTCCCAGGACGTGCATAGAGGTTTCGTCCTCCTCCTCACAGAACCTGCAGGCAGTGTCCGTAGATATCGCTAGCTTCCCTAGGTGATAGTTCAGCCGACAATCACCAGTGAGAATTCCCACTATGATTCGGAGGTTCTGTTTGGTGAGGTTTAAGCAATCCTTTGTACGCATGGGTAGGCCCGCCCAATATAGTTCCCTCAACCGTTTCTCTTCGTTTCTTAGATTCATAGCCATGAAACCGTTTCCGATTCCACAGAAGGGTTCTGGCCCGTGGGGGTGATGATAGACGGAGGACTTAATTTTAAGCAGCACATAGAGCATACTTGTAAAAGAGCATCCACCACGAGTACGGCTCTCGCAAGGATGATGCCGAAAGTAAGAGGCCCGCGGCATACTTGCAGGCTGTTCATAGCCAGGATGGTGAGCTCTATCATGCTGTATGCAGTCCCAGTTCAGGGAAAAGCACTGCAGGTTTTAGGCAATACACATAAACTGAATACGGTTTACAGAAGAACATCCTTAAGGGTGTGTTCAGCCTTCAGGACCGTCTCAGACGATGCAGCGATCGTCGTCTCGGGAATGATGCCGATCGACATCCTAGCAACCGAAATGATGAACATTTATAACATCAGGTCCATCTCTCCCTTATCTCAGGCGAAAAAAGCCGAAAGGGAGAGATCCATAAGCAGATGGCAACAGCGATGGGACCAGTTAGAAAAGAGTCATTGGACTTACAGGTTGAGAGAAGGCACGGGGAATAAATTATAATCTCACCCAGTTTCCCACCGGCCATTAAGGATACCGTCAATACCAGTACAGATTTAAATTGGAAACCTCGCTTAATTGTCCAAACTGCGACGGGGTCCCAGAGGATCTAGAGCACGTATTCTTCCAGTGCTAGCACCGGAAAATTTTGTCTGGAGAATGGTAGCCTATCAGGAAGACTGGGATGCGATCAATTCCATGATTGCAGTAATCCAGGATAACCTGCGAAAAGCAGGAAAAGTGAGGAAGCCGCGGTTACGAACCCCGTGGGGCGGAAGGAGACTTAGCACACCTACAAGAGTGAGGTAGTTAGTTAGGTTAGTTTGTTGGGGGGGGGGGGGGGGGGGCATTGCACTATCCCCGCAAATCGCCTATTCAATGGCTTCCCGCCTACAGTGTTCGCAGGCTTTAGCGAATCTGAGAACATTCTCCAGAGGCAGAGAGTGTGCAGATTATTCATTGAAAAAAACCTTGCCAAGGTGCCTCCATCTGAAATCTGAGACGGCCAGGCAGTTGCATAAAAAGTGCAGGGCTGTCTCCTCCTCCTCCTCAAATTGGCTGCACATAACCGATACCAACGATTCGTCTTTATTAATTTAACGTCTATCCTCCTATATTTGCAAAGGAGCATTGGCCCGAGAAATGAGTAAACAAAAAGGTTCCGGCTGCCAAAAGTGCGAGGAGAAAAGAAGAAACTTGATATGTTAGATTTGAACTTGAAATGGAAGCTCTCAGGTTTGGCTATACGTCATAATTATGACGATTCAAAAAAAAACTGCAACAAATAAATCGCTTTCGAAAAGTAACTAACCAAAGCAATAGGATACCGCCATCCATTGGTAGCTCTACCATCTTTCTAAAGCGTTTATTGCGGACATTAGGGTATTAGTGTCAACTTCTCGGAGACGAAACAAGCGTTGTACGTTATTAGCTGATCAATCCCATCCAAATCCAAGATATTATCTAATCTTGTCTTGCATCCGATTATCGGGGTAGAAAACTAGAAAATCTAAATAGCACTCTTGGAGAAGTTAAATGGACCTTGACTGTCAGTAGATCTGACTGGTTGCCGGAGTCCCCTAAAGATACAGAGATCTAGTCGCAAACATACTGAAATGGCTCATTAATTCCTCAATATGAAAGTTCAAACAGTGAAATGCCCAAAAAAATCCATGCCTGTCCAGAGTGCTTCCATTTTTTTCTTCATCGGAGACAAACTGGTTCACTTAACCCGTGTCGTCTAAAATATAAACCTTATTGAATATTAATCATTCCACATTTTGCGATAAAATCTAGATGAATATCTTATTAGTAGAATGACCGTCTGAAAATCAAAATTCAGAATATTTTTTTCCCCATTTGTCGGATTTATCTAAGCCCAGGTTTGAATTAGTCGCCTACGACTTGCTTAGAAAAAATGGGGGCTTACATCGTTTTACAGTCACCTGCTTGGGTGAACTGAGGGGGAGTTGAAGAGTTTGGGGGATGCACTGGTGACGAGTGTGACAAAACAGTCGAAACGTCGAGGGACTGCATTCTGGAGCGTCGAATGGGGCATTGGACTTTTCCATCTAAATTCAACAGGAGACGAAAGTAACATAAACTTGTCTAGAGTCAAAATCAGAAACTTCTGGAGATGAAAAAAATTTCAAACTTGAGTCAACAAATTTAAGTTGAAATTTATCCAGCAAACCATTCAGGGGACAGTTCTTCGGAAGTTGCTTAATGTAAATCAGAACTTCCATTTTATAAGGTTTCACGTGTACAATTCCTTTTGCCTCCCAAGAGTAATACTTTCGAAGGCAAGGAGCAATGGAGAAAGTCAGGAAATCAATAGAAAGTTGACACAAAAGGAATTTCAATGGAGCAACAGGATTTCACCAAGGAGAGTTAAAGTCGTTTAAGTTGGTTCAAGTGGGCGTTGAGGCTCTAAGGATATTATGCGAGGGAGGATGTGCTCGGGTTAACAATAATGGTTAGAATGTTCAGGTAAGCAATAACAGGTCATGTCATTTGAATTGCATATTATTAATGGAGATTTGTTTACAGTTGGATGAATTTTCTGATACCAGATGTGGCCCAATTGATATCGTGCAATATTTCTTCATATAAATCTGTTTTGCAGTAAATATTGAACCCTTCACGGAGTCTTCTGATAACTCAGAGCGTGAATATAAGAGGCTCATTAGGTGTTCGAAACGAAGCTCCTTTAGAACGTACTGTGAGGAACTGCAAGGCGAAAGGGAGACTTCAATTCTGTGCAGAGTCCTCAAAAGGGATGAGTCGGCCAAGTTGAACTCTCGACGGTACTTTCACTGGCTCCAGACTGGATTCAGTACAGGCCCTCCTGGAAGTACACCACCCGGGAGAACGGGTGAGAGAAGTGGCGGGGGGAGAGTTGACGGTTCTTGCAACCCCTTAAACACGCAAGTGCTGCAAGGGGAACTGAAACACTGCGAAAGCGGTTGTTACCCATGAAAAGGCAAGAGCTGTCATACTGTCCTTTGAACATTCCAAAGTATCTGGCATGGATGGCATCTATCAGGCAATGCTAAAGAAGGGTATGGAGCACTTAGAACGACCTTCAAGAAATATTTTTTAACGATGTCTGGCTCTTGGCTTCGTGCCTTGCTCTTGGCAAAAGGTTAAGGTAGTCTTCATACCGAAACCTAGGGAAGATGACAACTCTAATCCAAAGAACTTCAGACAGATCAGCTTCACTTCATTCTTGCTGAAAGGTTTGGAGGAGCGTCACATTCGTGGAAACGCACTTAGGTCGCACCGACTTAGTGAAAACCAACATGCTTACCGGCGTGGAAAGTCCTGTGAGTCTGCTCATCATTCTGTGGTCACAAAGATAGAAAACTAGATGGACTTTGCCTCCCTGGGATGAGGGTACTACCGTTCAACTCTCCGAAGAAGTGAAATATCTGGGAGTCACTCTAGATAAAAAAAGAGGTAAAGATGAAACGAGCTCTCACGCTTATGGGCTGTGCAGACGGACCTTTCCCTCGACATGGGGACTCAGGTCTCATGTGGTAATGTGGATATACGTTGTCATCATTAGGCCGATGTTCGTATATGCATCCGTAGTGTGCTGGGTTAAGGTGAGACAAAAAGGTTTTCACCGTTAACTAGTCGCTCTGCAAAGAACTGTGTGTTTGGATATCAATGGTGCCATGAGCACGACATCCGGCGAAAACTCTGAATGCACTACTCAATTTGCAGCCCCTAGATACATTTGAGAGCAGCTCATAGACTAATTCGATTAGATCTATGGGGAAACAACTGATGTGAGGGCATTGGAAGAGTTACTGGGAGGATTGATTCCAGTTCTTACAATGCCTCCCGATTCTTGTGTCCCCATACATCTGTTTGGTAGAAGATATGAAGTTACCCTGGAGCATAGGGACAATTGGGAAGTCCCAGAGGAATACGTGGCGGGATATACGGAAGTCTTCTACAGCCGGAGCCGGAGTCTACCTCTCGAATAAAAACGAGAAGTAGACTTCTTCTTTGGGACAATATGCGACAGTTTTTCAAGCCAAAGTTTATGTGATCCTAAGGGCGGCAAACTGGGTGATTGACGAGCGGTTGAAGGGCAGGCGCATCGCAATCTGCAGTGATAGCCCAACTGCATTGAGGGCGTTGAGTAGTCCTTTGATCACCTCGAAAATCGTTCAGGAATGCAGAAACCGTTTGAACTCTATTTCTAGATTCAATACGGTAGTACTACTCTGGGTACCTGGACACTGTGGCGTAGAGTGAAATGAAATCTCGGATGCTTTAACGAAAGAGGGGTGAATCTCTCCTATGCCGGGACCGGAACCAGCAATTGGAGTATCAGTAGCATTGTATAAGTCTGTTTTTAAAAACTGGAAACAAACTTCCCACAATGACAGGTGGCAGAGCGTAAATGCTGCTCGACACACCAAACTTTTCCTGCCTGAACGCAACATACGTACCGCGAAATGTATCCTGTCGAAAAGCAGGAGGACTTACAGGTGTATTCTGGACATTCTGAGAGGCCATAATTCACTAGCTGGGCATATGTTCAGAATAGGAATTACTCAAGATTATACTTGTCCCTCCTGTAATCAGGAAGCGGAATCCACGGAGCATTTCCTATGTGAATGCCCCACCTATGGACGCATCAGGCATCAGATCTTTGGTGCCGATGTTCTCCAATTGCGACGGGTAGCATCACATCCACTAACGGAAATCCTGCGATACGTTAATGAATCCGGAATATTCCGTTAGACGGGGGTAGCGAGTACAACGGGCCAATATGGTCTGAGCGCTCAGAAGCTGTAGCTTCTCCCCCACCATACAAACACAAAGACGGAATACTTAATTTATAGTTTAAGATGTAATAAATAATAAGTCGCATAGTGTGTTGCGTTGAATATACCTTATGTTGAATTAAATGGGGTACTAACATTTTATCTCAGAAGAAGTAGTAATTTGACGCGAAAAGGGTAACTTTGATCTACTATATCTTTGTTAATAGTAGCAGGATTTCCACCAAACTTTCCATTATGATTCCACCTATTAAGGCTGTCTTGTTTCATAATCATCATGTGCACGGACTACCACGTTTTTTTTTAATTTTTAGGTTGGGTAGTTTCTGAGAAAGGGTCCTTGAAACAAATGGCCTTTTTCAGCCCCACTCATTCCTCCCCTTTGCAACTAATGCCAAAAGTAGTATTAGCTTCGTACCGCTTTGAAAAGTGCTAATCAAGACCTTGTATATGATACCCCACATGACACAATTAACACCCCTCCCCCCTCTTTTTGCTTGTATGGGGAATTCTCCCCCCCCCTTTAATTCACGCGATGTTACTCACTGCTTGCGTCGGGTTTCACAGTTTCCACCGTTCCACCTAATTTAGTATCAAAAGGGATAACCGTTTCTGAGGAAGTGGGTGTTAATGTTACTACACTCTTTCCTTGCACAGGAATTTACAGTTCTCAGACTTTAATTTCAAGTTACTTCCTCTTAATCTGTCTGTCTGGTTTTTGCCATAACTTACTATCTATCTAGATAGACGAAACATTCCAGGCCCTGTAGTCTAGTAAGGACATAGTTCATTAACCATAGAAATTTTGCTGAAGCCCCTTTCCAAACCAAACGACATACGTTTAAACTTGTAATGCCCGTAATTCATAAGTGGTCTTTTCCCTTTCGGGTACACTAATACGTGATGATATCCGCTAGCTAAGTCCAGTGTGGAGAAATGCCGTGAATGTCCTAACTACGGTGCCTGATCCTGCACCAAGGGAATTTGATCGGTGATGCCCTTTGTATAAGTCAACTTACTTCGTTTTAAGTGGAATATTTTATGATGTTCGCTACATAATTCTCTAATAGAAATTTCCTCAGCTTTATTCAGCTGGTCTCCTTAGTTCAACTAATTTCTTCGCTGATCCAACCTTCCTTGTTCTACGGAGGCCATCGGCTCTGAATAGTTGACCAAGATGGAATACTGGGTCGTCGCTATCTTTAGTACGCCCATTTTCGAGTGTGTATACTTGATCCCCTTAAGGGGATCAGTTAGTAATACTAAATTTTTTAACGCAACCTCAATTTCTGTACTGACTTTTCGGGCAGTAAACTATTTCTAGCCTAGACACCACAAATTATCTCTTGTGCCCGACGGAGGATGTCTTGTACTAAGTGTGTCGTTACCCTGACCGACACCTGAATGCGTGGCGGTACTCTCACTGGCCTTTTTAAGTTTATCCCCATTGTCTCGACAGTAGGAGCATCCCCCCGTAGTTTTGACTTTAGGTTCGGGTGTCTCTCTGCCTTTCCCTCGATCCATTGTTAGTACTCACTATACCTAGGCAATCCCGCCCTTTGAGTGCCGGGCCTGGATGATGTATTCGGATTTTTGCAATCTCATTTCCCCAGTGCAACGTGTTGGTTCTGCTTGCTCTAGCGGTACTTGGAATTGATCAGCAGTGGTTTGAATCTTCGGGAATACTAGTTGTCCCTACATTACAGTGTTCAGAGAGGAAGTCGTTTCCAGGTATGATACTAAGTATCTCTCTTACTACCTGGATCTCACACGGTATGCCCGTAGCTTCAATGTTGTCCCGCATCTGCCTAAGGTTTTCCATTTCCCAAATTGGGTTTGTAAAATAAAAGCTTCCGCTTGATTTAATGCGATCCTTGACTTTAACGATTCCTCCGCTATTATACTTACTTCTTCGCCGGTGTTGACGACCAGCTCCACCTCGCTCCGTTCCCGTACGTCTAGAGGGACCCGAACCGATGAAATTGTTTTAAGTGATGCATGTACCTACCATGCAGCTTGGGACCTCTTTCCTAGAGAGCAGGAGTAAATTTAAGATTTTTCTAGCTTCTCTAGTTTATATGTACGGGTAGCCCCCAGCCTCATGCTCCGTACGTTCTCACTGCTACTAGACCCAAAATTAAGCACAAAGGGCCCATTGGATGAAATCGCAACACCTACTTTCAGCTAACTGGAGTTGCTAGGCTTTTCCTAATATAGAGTTTCCGGCATGAAGCTAGCAGAACTCTATCTTACAGACAGTCAGAATCGGTTTGAAGTGAACTAATGACCAACCTGCCTAGTGTAGGAACTAAGGCAAGTACGTTTTCTATCCTCGACTCGACTTTTATTTTAATATTCTGTTTGCTAGGATCGCCAAAAATCCGTAACCGCCGATTCTACAACTGAGTACGAAAAGTGCAGACATCGATCTTCCGTAGCAATAAACAAGTCGGGAAACCGGAAGCTGGACGCTTCAGGTACGAAAGGTTTTGTGTATTTCTTACTACGTAGCACGTAATATATCCATATATTATGGGAGAGTATCCACTTTCGGGTGATATTGACATTCATAGTCTTCAATTTTCAAAGAAGCAACAAATTTGAGGTATTATATCTTTGTTAATAGTGCAATTTCCACCAAACTTGGTAAGATCATGCTCTATATTCTAGCCTATATCACTGCAAAATTTCATGGTACTAGGATGAACTTAAGGGGGGTTTCTAACCAATTACAAAAAACTGTAGTAATATACTATTATTAACTTTGTTTAAACAGGTATCGGCCTGGAAGGTATTTCGGAGCCCAGGCACCATATAGTGGCAGTCTCCTGATTTTTTTCAGATTTTTCGGTTTGGTAGTTTCTGAGAATGGCCTCCTTAAAGAAGTGATCACTTTCAACCCCCCGCGCTCCTCACCCTTCCAACGAATGTCAAAACTAACTTAAAAATGGCAACTCATCAATATGGATGACGTGCATAAAGATGTATACAAAAAAACAGCGATTACGTGAAGCAGATGGTGAGAACTGGTGGGTGTGGTTTAGGTGGGCGTGCGGATACTCGGAACGAAGCAACATGGTGGCTCACTTCGCGATAATACTATTTCTATTTACCAAAAATGTCAAAAGCTTTTCGCGTGGATTTTTCATATCATAACATGAGTGTGACAGACAGACATACAGACGGTTGGATGTATCTATATATAGTACAAGGATCTCGCCGAAGTAACATGCAGAGGAGAAATTCGCACTGGTCTGAAAGAGAGGAGGAAAGCCTATGGTAGTATTCAAATACGATTACCAGTGAAGGCAACGCAGAAGCTATTAGCGGCAGAAAAAGTTCGAATCAGATGGGTTGTCTGCCGTCTCAGAAAGGAAATATCATTAAAAAGAACACTTCGCGAAGGCATGTACCGACGGCATCGATTGGTCCGACGCAAAAGATTGCGGAGAGAAAAGCCATATTGACAAAGAATGCAATAGGGACCCCAAATGCCTACTGTGCGAAGGAAAAAAGGGACGGGAATAACCAGCATATCGGGTAGTAGTAAATGCTTGGAATTCAGAAAGGCGTTGATTGCAATGAAAAAATCAGGTTCATTCAAATGAGCCTCAACCATTGCAGGGTCGTTTAAGATTTACTTGAGCAGACCACACACGAGTCTGATATAGAAGTTGCCATCGTAAATGAACTATACAGGAACAGTTACGGGAGCGTCTGGGTCATAGACTGGACTGCAATATAGGCTTGCGATAGGCAGGGTATACAATGCACCATGAGTCATTCATTCATGAATTTACGAATTTACGTGGGCAAAAATAAGCGGCATATACGTGTACAGCATCTTTAAGGCATATGACAGCATCTCTAAGGCGCGTCCAAGCCCAGAAGATACACATTCCCCAGTAGAAGACCCAACTACTGACGGAATAGTGAACTGACTGGCCTTCGATCAGTCTGCTACCGAGCCAGAAAAACGGCCTAGAGGGCAATAGGTAAGATCGATCAGATGCAAAAAGAGCATGCATACAAGGAAGCCCGCAAAATGTCAAATTTACCATACAGGGTAGGAAATAGGGAATGTTTTAAGGAGCTCTGCTCGGGATGTAACCCCGTGGGAAAGTTGTAATAGGACAATTCAGACGCCGCCGTCTCCACAGATCAAGTGTCCCATTCCCTTGTTGAAAATCATCGAGGGGTTATTGCCGCCCTTCTAGACACTATGGGGAAAATACCGGAGCGGGTGATATATAACAGATCGCTCCCGGCCGTTGAGAGGCAAGGAGGGCTCTCAGATCAAAGGTATGTGTTCCATAAAGCCAGATCAACCACCGATGACATTGATGCCATTAAATTGGTTGCTGGCTTGGCCGAAAATGCAAAGCAGCTTGTTCCCATGTTTCGATAGCAGCATTAACCAATACTGCAGATTCCTGGTTTCGGTCCGGGCATGGGAGAAATTGAACTCTGTTATGCCAAGGCATCCGAAATTTGATTTCGATCTACTTCACAGTGACCAGATCCCCATAGTAATTCCAACATGTGAAAGCTAGAAATAGCTTTCAATCGGTTTCTATTTTCCTGAACAATTTTTCAGGTGATTAAAGAAGTGCACAATGCCCTCACAGCAGCTTGACTATTGCCTGTCCTTTTACCGCTGCCTAATTACCCAGTTCACTGCCCTCAGGATCGCCTACACTTTAACCTGAAATACCGTTGCATACCCATTTCCTGGTTTCTATTGGAACTTCTTTGTTTCACCTTAACCTACCACACTATGGATGCAAAGGTGAACATCGAGCTAATGGTAGCAACATATATCCAGATTGTTATCTGAGATCTGCCCGCCTGCACAGTCCATAAGCTGTGGGAGTTTGTTTCATCTTTACCTCTAGATCCCTTTTCTAGAATAACTCCCAGATATTTCACTTCTACAGAGGCCAAAGATCATCCAGTCTCATCCTGATGTACTGAAAGTCGATGCTTGAGGCACCAACTGCCATTCAAATTAAGGTGGGTTTTCATATTTTCACACGCCGTTTCGAGATCTCGGACAGTAGCTAGCATAGCTACGTTGTCCGCATAAGTTTGGATGTGTACTAGCCGATTTTGCCGTTAGCATAGTAGGGAGTCAATCAGGATACTCCATAAAAGTGGCTGTAGAGTAACCTTTCGTTGCTTCTGTTGTCTAGTAGCGATCAATATTCAAGTTAGTACACAAGACTCTCAGCGTTAGCATGGCATATATTCTCTTAACTAAAGTTTCATCGACAACCTCCTCTCTGGCGACATCACAAATCTCTGGAAACGCGAACAATCAGAAGCCCCTTCAACGTCCATAAATACACTCATCGCGTGTTTGCCTTCCAGAGGCTAAACTAATGTAAGAGCAGATTTACAGAACTTCTCATGCTGATAAGTATTTTGGTCCGCAACGCATAAAATGGTGACGATGTCGGGAGAAGAAGGAAGAAATGATTACCAAGGTACTCTATAGTTCGTGGAACCGAATTAAAGACACGATCCACAAAGCGACCTACGCAACTCTCGGTGTCATCAAACCAGGTAAATGGTCCATCAACTGAGATACTTGGCATTGGAATGATGATGTTCAAATTAAGGTTCGCGAAAAGAAACGCCTCTACCACAAGTTTCTCAACTATAAAACGCTCGCCAATTGGCAGTTACCCGAGCGATCCATTACAAAGATACACAGGATATCGAATACTTCTGTTAGGTTAATAATAAGAACGGTACTTTGCATACCGACCGTCGAGCCAGGATGGATAGATGGCGAGAATATTTCGGGTAGATTTCAATGGAAGAATTCGATCATCCTTCACTTCCACAACTATTGTCGACATTTGGAGCAATTGCTCAGAGGTGGCGGTGAGGAAGATGGGGCAGCAACCCTGTCGGCCAAACCAAAACCAAGTGCCCGAGGAGAAACTTCACAGTTGTGGCACCGGGAGACGCTGTATCACTTTGGTTTGCTGGCCGTGATGTAGTGGGCGAATTATCCAAAATTCTAATTAGGGCGATCAGATCCGAGTCTGCGCGGGGACTCATGTGAAGTGGCAGTAGGTAACGAAACCTTGCCAAGGGTTAACTGGTACCATGGGAACCAGGGTAGCCTCTGAACTCACATGTCTTCGTAGAATTCCTGTTTCATGTGCTTTTAGTTTCGTTGTTCCGTTTGGCCCCCTAGTTGAAGCTTAATGGGGGTTGTGGTTACGTTCAAGCGAACAGGGACCTTTGAGCCTCGTACTCTATAGTTCGGCAGAGATTTAGGTAAGTTTTGTAACCAGCAGTGTAAATAATGAGCCTTGCACTCAGTATAGCCCGGTACCGTCTCAACGGGGCTCCGATTGTGGCCACAAAGTCAATCCGTGTTTTAAGAGGACCGTAGGATTAAGTCCACGAGACAGGTGCTCACGTAAAATCGCAAAGATGTAACCGTCAGCGCAACTGAAATCGAGGAAGCAATAGAACGATTGAAATCGCGGAAAACCAGAATCTGACCACATCGTATCTGAGCTGTGAAAAGCGAAGACATGGGACCCAACACTGTGGCTCAGTGAATTCCTGAATTGTGTTATTGAGGAAGGTAAAACACAATCTGATTAGCAAGAAAGTACCACAGTTCCAATATGGAAATAGAAAGGTAGTTCAGCAGAATGTTTAAATTACCATCCGATCCGATTGCTGTCCCATACCATGAAGATTTTTGAACACACACACACAGTCTTGACAACCGTATTCACGACATCGTTCAAATAAATGTGAATCAAGCCGGGTTTGTCAGGAACTATGGAATTATTGATGCAATACTTGCTACGCGATTACTCATCGAAAAACGCCGTGAGGAACGTCGTTGTCTTTACATTGCACACGAGCTCATCTGATATGTTCTGCGACAACACTTAGTGCCAGGAGAACTCGTGCGCTGGGTCCAACTGCAACTCAGTCGGGAAAGTAAAGTTCGAAATGTGGCGGGTGTATCAAGACCCCTCCGTATTCCCGTTGATGTTCATCAAGGAAGCGCTCTCTCACTACTCCCCTTTCTTCTTGTTATCGCCACTGTCACAAGGGACCTCCAACGTGCAGCGCCCTATACACTACTTACTGCAGATGATGTTTTTCTGACATCTCATAGCAAATAGGATCCTGAGCAACTTGTTCAAAAATCGAATAATCGCCTCATGCAACACGGTCTCAGATTCAATCTGAATAAAACTGAATTTTCGTCGACCGATTCCCATGAAACAGGCACTATCACTGTCAATGGCAGTGACCTGCCCAGAACTGAGCGATTTAAATATTATCCGTCCTGTCGCCCTCTGAGGTTCTTTGTGTTGGCCGATTATAACAAAGGCTAACGAAAAGGAAGAAAACTGTATCACCTTCTCATGGCAGTAACGCCCAATTTGTCTCACCAATAAATGAGAATGATGTTGAACTGATCTGAAGTTCCTTGGGTTTGAATAGGTACGTTTACAGACTTAGGTACGAAGAATATTTTAGCCTTTTGCCAAAAGGTGGGCACGTAACTCAGGGCAAGATATGCTAGCAAAATATGTTTTAGAAGTTGCCCTAGGTGTTCTATACCCTCCTTTAGCGTGGCCGGATAGACGCCATGCTTTGAAGTGTTCGTTGGTTTCCACCGCTCACACAGTATACCAATTTCCCTTGCAACACTTTTGTGTTAAAAGGTCTACAGAAACCGCCAATTCTCAGCCTCGTGCTTCGATCACTTGTTCTTCCTGATGATGTACTTGCAGGAGAGTTTATACAGACCCAACTCTTGAGGTTGTGAGATTTCCTTTCGGTTTTCTAAGAGAATCCAACTTGGCTAACCAGTCACAGTCTTGATGTCTCCTTTTCGCCTTGCATTTTGTCACAGTACGCTCTGCTGTGATCTCTTGAAGTTTAATCAGGCTTCATTCTTATTGTTTTTACAAGTTTGGTTCAGAAGTCATATGGTCGATTTCCTGAGTTTTTGCAGTCGTTGGTGCCTCCAGAGGAGCGTCGCCACTGATTAGAAAACCTGAATGACTGCGGTAAGCATGACTATGTTACACTTGGGGCTCGCTTTATACTCCACACTTCGACAAGAGTGCAGTACGACAGTACCTCTGTTTGGAATACATTGAGGAATCCCGGAGGATCCTATATTCTGTGAATAAGAGGAAACCCTCTAACTCTCTCCACGGACCATACTTTGATTCGTAGCTGAAGAACGCAGGAGCTCTTTGGGGTAAGCTGCTGGACAGGACTACGGAGTCCCATTAGAATTGCCTCGCCAAAGATGTTTATACATTTACTGGCTTCTTACGAACAGCACCCTCTCTATTTATTCAGTCCCAGCTAAATTTTCATTTATTCAGATTTTTCTGAAGAAATTCGGAACTTCTTCAACTTTCTTTATTTGTACTTCAATCTCGTTAAAAAAATTCAAGGAGTACACACAATACATGCATTACATTATTGGGTTCGAATCCAATAAAAGGAAATGTAAAGGAAGTTGAACCGAAAACATATGAAGTTGATTTATTACCGACGTCGGTAGGACGTTTGTAAGAATGCTCCTTGAGAATTCGTTCGAGCACGCTTTATATCCTGCACGGAAGTTTTAAGGAAAAGTAGCTACTGGCAGACACTTGGAAGCAAACATCTTTCCCGGGAACTTATCAGTTAGGCATGTAACAGAATAATTTAAATAAATTTCAGGGAAAAATACAGAAAAATCAGATACGTGCGGATCCCGAATGCCTTCCATCTGAGCTGCAAATTGAAATTTAAAGCAGATGTAATTGATTGGAAGAATAAACAACAATTGGCTCTTCCAGAAAATGAATTTCTTTCGGTTCATATTAAATGGAAAATATTGGCTTCACAATACTGACCCTGATTGAAAGTAGCAAAATCTGCTTTTCATATTTTCCAGATTGAATTGCCAATAATATCTGCTGAAAATGTTGTCACCATCGATTTTAAGAAAAAATTTCTGTGAACTTGAATATGGTATAAATAGCAGGTCCTTACAGGGGGTTTTTTGTAAGTTTTCGCGGAGGCGCTTGGCACAAGGCAACTCGATTGAGATTATTGTTTTTGCCCCTGGGAACTGGGGATGATGTGTTTTTCAGAGCAACAAAAATCTTTTCAGGTTTCTTATAGGCGAGACAGGATACCCAGAAGGAGCGGACAAACAGGACAGGATTCAGGACGATTCAGTTTAAGTACATATTATGAAGCTAAAAATACCTTCCATGTCAAAATTTAATTTTTTCCTGGAGGAGTTTACAGGCGATAGCAAGATGATTATGCTTTTTAGTGATTAGCTTATATAATACATGTAACTATTAGGTTGTTGCACATGAAATGGCCGATTTGGCAATCAAGTGAAGTTAGTTGCGATTTTGCTTTATCAAACCACCACCAGTTGGCATACATTTAATCAAAAAGTCATTTCAGTTTTGACCATCGTTGTGATAACAGGAAATAGAAAGGCAAAAAGGATGTAAAGAAGCCAAGCGTATACTTTTCCTGTATGAGTTCAAACTCGATCATAAAGCAGCGGAGGCGACCAAGAACATTAACAGCTCATTTAGAGCTGATACGGTAAGCGAATGAACCACACGGCGGTGGTTCGAAAAATTCCGATCAGGCGACGTAAACCTTCAAAGTGAGCCACGTGGACATCCAGGACCAGCGATTGACAACGACGAGCTGCGCTTGCTAGTCGAATCCGACACACGTTAGTCTGAGGGAGACATTGCAGAGAAACTGGGCGTACACTATTCGACAGTTTCCCTGCACTTGCAAGAACTTGGAAAGGTGAAAAAGCTCGACAAATGGGTTCCGGATGCCCTTACGGAGCAAAACATGGCGCTTTCAATGGAAATTTGCAGTTCTTTACTCAAATTGATAGACCAGTAGCCTACTCCAAACTACAAATTTTAATTTACAGTGTATATATATATTTCGGGAGCAGCTTACCCCCTTCATCAGTACAAAGTTACTAGCTTTGTACTGAAAAAAGGGGTAAGTTGCTCGCGAAACTGAGCTGGGAGATGTATAGTTCATTCAAGGTGAATTGCATATCGTAAAAGGTGGCGAAAAGGGATAGGAATTATGAGCTAATAACCGCCAAATGTCAAATGTAATTATTCTTTGGAAATGACTACCATACTTTTGAGACGGACTGATTTTTCGACCACTTCTTTTCACTTTCCGCAACGGTTTATGATTGGATTTGTTTGAAAATATGTGAAATATGTGAAGTTTCCTCGGTTTCGGTATCAAAACGCTTGCTTACTCTAACTTCAGGAATAATTGCGACAATATAGGCTGGACATTCTGACGTAAGTGAGCTAAGATGGGATTCTGAAGAGCAAACCCCTTCCTTTTGCGACGCTGTGCTGCTCCCCTTTGCCAAGCCTGCCAAAAGTAAGCCTGAATCTGATGTCGAATGAATACTTACTACATACACTAGGTGCATTCTGATGTCCTGATAACTCTTCAATAATGTTATGCACCAAAGAAAATTTTCGATGCGGAAGAGGACGAGGAAGCATTTTGAACAACACTTTCATGTCTTGGCTGGAAACCGTAGAAGTGTTCATGCATTGAACATGACATCTTTCGTCAAACATCCCGACTATGCATTAGTTTACTCTCTCAGTGAGTCATAGACCTTAGCCAAATCGCTTTGGGTTTGGATTAGGATGCAGGCAGTGAAAAGAAAATCTAACGAAACAAGAAACAGCCCCCGTTATTGTTATTGAACCATATATAAGTGAAGATAGTGAAATTGGTCAAATCATTGGGAGGAAATGATCTGTTACTCATTTTACCAGACAGGGCCAGACCGTATCATTTACAAATGATAGCAGCTCCTCTATTTTGCAACCAAAGGTCTTTTTGAGGTCCCCAAAGAAATGTTTACCAAGTGTCCACAACATAGCCCTAGATAGAGCTGGGCAATAGCAAACGTTTCTTCCTACGCTCGGCAATGCGAATTGTAAAGTATCCTGAGAATGCCAGCATGGTCTCCTATAAGCCAGTCTTCCATGCAAGCCTCCGAAGCCTTGTATACATTTACACGCGTCAGACCCAAAGGTTCTCACGAATGGATTTTGTTGCGGATGTGTCAAATCCTCCTCTACTTTGCGGAAGTGTTAAGCTTTCGCCATTTGGTCAGTGGATGTTAAGTAATAATAGCAGATTACACTATTTAGATTCACCAGCAGGAGGTCCATTGCATCAATCGAGGAATTACTAAGATCGGAATCCCACTGGGCTAGTCCGTCGGACCGCTCGTCCGATTCCATGTTTCTGTGGCCGGGAGCTCAGAGGAGGGTGACAGATTATCCTTGCGTCGCTGCACTGCCCCACCAGCCTGGAATTCCTCATCACTGATTACTTGGCTGCCAGCCAAAATGACTATGCCGCGCTTCCTGTTCGGATCATGTCCCAGCTATCGAGAAGCCTCCAGTATTGCCAGTACTTCTACCTGGAATACACTGGCGAATCCAAGAAGACCATACGACTCGGCTACACTGTATCACCTTTGATCTGTTCGTGAAAAGAGTCTTTCATTCTGCCCTGGTTGGTAAGTATACAGCAAAATTCCCTTTGAAGGTCAGCTTGCTTGTGGAGCAGTTGTTTAGGAATGTCCCCTGAATGGATAAGTTTGAGGAAAATTCATTGGGAAATAAAGTATTTTTTGATTGAATTGTATTTGCAATAAATTCTTATCCATCCTATAACTTGAAGGCTCAATCAGTGTATCTTTTAACCATTCTAGATAATTTCCATTAACAGGAACTACCACTGACAATGACAGTGACCTGCCCAGAACTGAGCGATTTATATATCTCGGATCAATGCCATCAGCCAATGCTGAAGTACGTTACGAAATTGCTTCACGCATCAGCGCAACTTGGATAAAGTGGCGTTCCACAACTGGTGTTTTTTGTGATCGACGCATCGAAGAGCGTCTCAAATCTAAAATTTACCACAGTGTCATCTGCCCTGTCTGCTTCTATGGTTCTGGGTGTTAGCTGACTATTAAAGATAATGAATACCGTCTCGCGGTAATGCAGACGAAGATGTTGCGTTAGACGAGTTGAGAGAATGAAGGTCATCCGCAACCGACATGGGGTTGCACCGATTGCAAAAAACTGCAAGAGAGAGGTCTTCGATAGTATGGACATGTAACTCACGCTGGCGAGAACTGACTAACTAAGGTTGGTCTGAATATCAAAGTCGTTGGGAAACGATTAACAACAACGTTGGCTTGAAAGAAAGGGGAGAATACCAGTTGTATTATTTCGCGAGATTGTGATGGAAGATCAAAGTGGTTGACTGTAATAACTAACATGCCAAGGTACAGCTGTGATTGTAGCCTTCCTAACATTATATCTTTTGCCATCATATTTTTTCGCGCCGTTGTAGCTGTTTCATGCCAACTAAGCAACATTCGTGGCACTTAGACTGTTGTGTATTTCCAGCGCTGGAGAATTGCATGCGTTAATTTCGATGCTTCCAAGAGGACGAATCCAACTGAAGGGCAAAGAGTGCCCACACCAACAGAAAAGGTTTAATAACTCCGCCTTCCAAATATTATTGGACGAAAATTATATCCAAATTCAATAACAACGGGTGAAAAATTTTGGAGTTAACCACCAAACCTCCTCCATGATACATAGGGAGGAGGATCCAAGAGGAAAGTGATGTCTCATCAACTGAACGACAAGCAGATGGAGAGACGAAAAATGGCAAGTGAGTTATTGCTTCGCCGCATCGAGTAAAAGTATCGAATGAATCGAATCGTGAACGAGGACGAGAAATGGATCGACTTCAAGAACTCGCAGCGCATGCAATTGTGGCTTTCATGGCGAGCACTCTATATAAATATCCAGACTTAATCCCTCCAGCCAGAAGCGAAGGAGCATATTATGAGTAAAGTATTTTGTAACGTTATATAAAATGGAACGTTGGTACTCAGTGAAGAGATTCTCAGTTTGAGAATTCAGACTTTGGTTAAGAGTTGGTCTGTTGGAATTGTCGACAGATTGGACATATTTATGACGACTGTCGGGAGGATCCCAAAGTCTTCTGTTAGGATTGAGGCCTCCAGAACACGGCCTTGTGTCTAAAATGTGGAGATCCAGAGCTCAGTCCCAGTCATCAGGACGTCTCTGCAACGAACGCACGTGGTTGCGTTAAGATTACGACGTTTTCCACTGTAAGTCTGAACGGTACCGTGTTGAAGCGGTCCGACACTTTAGATAAGATCATCAATTATTTGAAGAACACTTCTATGGAGCTTCAATATTTGCTACGATTACGGTCAGGATCAATTTCGCTATCTTTTTAAGGTTCTTTGTAAAACAAAACCTTTTTCTCTAGAATCGATTCCATGTCTGTCACACCCGATTTATTCGGAAACGGCTAAAGCTATTGTCACGAAATTCGAGGAAAACCATGTGGTCTGTGAATTCATTTACATACCGCAAGTGGCACCATTTTGTGTTGAGTTTAAGGGCTCCCCATACATGCGAAAGGGGGTGTAATATTTTTTCCACAAAATATGGTCATGTAGGGTATCAAATGAAAGAGTTCGATTAGTAGGTTTCGAAGCTAGTCCTACTTTTGATATTGGGTAAAACACCCCGAAACGTCCAACTTTCGATATTGCGACTTGTTTAGGTTTTTGAGATAGCTCTCCTCCGTTGGTAGTCTCCGGCCTCCCAAGATGGTCATCTTATCATCGCTAATCTCATTTTGTCATTACAAGGTAACGAGATAATCCCTGGACGAAACCGTAAGTGATATGTTTTACAACTTGGGTGCTTGCCAAAGGATGAGGTTTCCGTGGCCACAAGCGAGAAAGTATGTTGATTTCCAACTGGTCCGGTCCGCCATTAAATGGATGGCGGACTTAGGGATCCCTCAATTCTTCAACAAAATTATAGTTTAGCCTCGGCCGGCTCAGGCCTGAATTTTACAAGGCGGTGTTGTCCTTATTAAAGTTCATATACATGTCGTGTTTTTGAATTAATATTAGGGACCAAACGCCAACTTGTAACCACTTCGATCACGCTGCTCCCAGGGCAGAGGTGAGGCAGCGTATGATGAGTTCCCTCTGCCCTGGATGGAACTGCAAGTCATAAGAGATAATCCATACTTCAAAGTAAGTAAAAGAATCCTTTGAAAAAAGAAGGATACAAATTCTTGAGTAGCCACCATGCATGGCAAAGGCCAACGACGCAGAGAATTTGTGAGGGGTTTTTGCTCTTAACGTTTACGCAAATGGAAGAGCATATAACAGTAAAAGAGGTATATTCAATAATAAAAAAAAATCAATAATATAAATTCAAAAATATAAAAATTAAAAAAAAGAGTCAAAAATTTGACTGATTTTATGTGAATTTCTATCTATTAGACGTTGAAGTGCTCTCAGAAGGCGATGACCTCAAAGCCTGCCAAAATAAGGGGTGGAGGTTTCGCGCAAGAAGATTTTATCAGCGAGCCGACAGAAGGCCGGATTTCAACCATAAACCGAATTTAGGAGATGTACTTAGGCGAGAATATTTCAAGAAATTTTGCGTTGAGACATATGTAAATCTTCGAGCTAAGGTTGTCATAAAAGAGCCGAGGGACGAACATACAGGTGACCTGGTTGCATCCTCTTCTTATTATAGTGACAAAAGCTTTAGGGTTAGATGCTATTTTTACCGCTTTCTTTCTTTCTTTTTTTCTTTTTCTACAGTCGTAATCCTTCCACATTTGTTTAGAATCAGGGGCCTTTACCATAGTTTTATTTATTTGTATAAAAATAGACGACACTTTCGTCTAATACAGAGGAAACTCATCAGTCGCTGCCTCACCTCTGCCCTGGGAGTAGCAGACTCACGACTTCCTCATAATTCATACTACTGGCGTAGTAGCACCTAGTAAGCACTCCCGTCACCCTATTCGCAGGCAGAGGTGAGGCAGCGTCTGACGACTTATCTCAGTCATGGACGAAACAGTGGTCCATTTTCGTACAAATTTGCTTTTTAGCCCGGAACAAAGGAATTCGCGAGCGGGAAACAGAAGAAGTAAATTTCTCGCCAATTGGTCCGGTCCGCTAACAAATGGATGACGGACTCGGAATTCCTTCATATCCGTAAAGTAAACTTGCATTTATTTGATTAGGAGAAAATTGAAAGATGGGAAGGACAGGAAGTCGAAAAGCAGTAACAGTTGCAGTCCGCGCAAGGAAGAACATATGCAGAAGACCGTATTGGATCCCCACTTCGGCATGTGTTTAAATGTATCCTAAAGGAAAGGCAATTCCAGCGGTTCTATGTTAATTTTCTTAAACCATTGTTCTCTAATCGCGAATTATCTGGGAACTACCTGGTGCTCTATTGAGATACGCGGCTTGCGTGCAAAACCTACCAGCTTAGCTATAGGAATAGCCAATGGTAGCGTTTTTCAATTTATTAAATTTCAACTAAGAAACTTATCCTTTTGCAGACTTTAAAATTTGTTGGCAGTACCTTTGAAGGACCTTAGTTACTACCTTCCTCCAGCCTCTTTCTCACCATCATTCAAGGGCGATACCGTAAAATCGATAGCCGAATTCTCTGAACTGATTTGCATCGCGCACGTCAAATAGGATCAACCGAATCCAAAATATGCATCATTATAACTTTCGTGGGAAAGTCAAGAATATCTAAATGTCATTGCATTAATTTTTTGTAAATTACAAATATCGTGACGTCAATATCAACACCGCCCTCATTGCAAAGAAACTGGAAGATCCAGCATTTTTTTTGTTGACTCATCCACAATCCAGTTGTTATCTTCTATCTAGAATCTGGCATTGTATCTTCTCTTGATATACGATTATCTGATTAAACTTACATTGAATCCATAAGCTCTAAAATCTGAATATCATTTGCTGTCACCAGTAAAATCAAATCGCCTGGTCTCAAAGTAGGCAATATTGAAACACTACTGAATATATCTAAAGCCGCTTTAGCAGAGATATCCATGTATGCATACAAATGTAAAGATTGGATTGTGATTCATTAAGTATATTTTGTTTGTGTAAATTTTTTGTGCAATTGAGTATCTATTTTTAGACTTTTTGAAAATTCTGAGCTTGAATTATGTGCCTATTCTGAAGTTAATTTAACTGAGCGACTTGTGTAGTGGCCATCAAGCGATGGTTTTAGTTTGCGTTCAAAATCGGGAATATCTATTTGAGTAAGTTGCCAAATTGTCTTAAGAAACTTTAGTTTGCTCTAAATAGACTGGATAATTCTAAGTTGGATGTGGTCTTATATCTTAATTTTGAATTCATGTACGTATCTGAGTGCCTTCTGCTTGCCGAAAGATTGGAGTCAACAAATAGATACATGTGAAGGTCAAACGATACTAGATACATATGTGCGTTGACCATTGGAAACTTTTTTTTGAATTAATTTGAAATTACTATGGAACTAACGATTAGGAAATTTCGGGCTTCTGTTATTCAGTGAATGAGTTATATTTTATTCATGGATTTATTTTGGAACTGAACCGTGTTTCCAAGATTTTGTCATTTAGTGGAACATTTTTTTCCCAGTTGTTAAGAGTGATTTGTGTCTTGGCACAGGATAAGATACATTTGATACTCGTACAAGTGCTCGTCATTGTGTTGGTCACTAGTCACAGGAAAACCCCAGACTCGAAACTATGTAGAAATCCCAAAGCTTTCAAGGTTATAGTTGTGAACTCACTCTTGCTCTGCTCTGAATTTCAATACCACCAAAAACTCCTTGGGCCGCACTCTCGATCTCTTCCTTTCCAACCTCCTCGAGCATCACCTCTCTTTATTCCCTTGCGCATCCCCGTATATCAAAACTGACGTTCACCACTCCGCGGTTGAATTTGAAGCGGAACTCTCCCTCGAGGCCTCCACCCTCTACACCTCTCATAACTGCAGACTGCTCCGAATTTCTGGCCATTCCTCTCCTTACGCCTTCCTTGGTTGAGTTCCTCATTGGTAATCTTGACCCCAATGTCGGACCTAGCCCCGCTGCGCTTCCTAACCTCTTCCTCCTCAACTGTAGAAAACACATTTTCCTCCCCCTGAGTATAATCTACAACAAAAGTCTAGATGAATGCTACTTTCGCCGTCTCTGGAAAGATACCCTTATCATCCCTATCCTCAAGAGCGGAGACCCTTCTCTTGCTGTGAACCCCATTTCTCTTCTCTCCTCATACTCCAAAATCCTCGAAAAATACGTCAACGGCTGAATGACCGCGCACTTCGGTCACATCATTGTCAAAGAGTAGCATGGTTTAGTGAAACATAGATCTACGGCTTCAAACCTTCTGATCTTTACCAACTTTGTTGCTAAATGCTTGCATTCACGACAGGAGGGACATGCTATTTATACCGATTTCTCCAAAGCCTTTGATACCCTTGCCCATAACATTCTCCTCTCTAAATTTTCATTACTAGCCTTTCCTCCCCCTCTCCTGGCTTTCCTCCTATCTCTTATACCGTTCCTACAAAGTTTCTTTTCATGGTTACTCATCTCGTTCCTTCTCTCTTCCCTCTGGTGTTCCCCAAGGCTCTATGCTTGGCCCGCTACTCTTCCTGTTTTTTATCAATGACCTCGCCTCTATCCTCACCTGCCTGTATTTGCTTTACACAGACGATCTTAAATTGTTTGCCTCTGTTTCGTCTCCGTTGGACTGTGCTCTCTTACAGTTCAACTTTGATAAGTTAGTCCGTTGATGTTCGGTCAACAAGCTAACACTGAATGTCAACAAATGCCACTGAATGTGCTATTCCCTCAAACCCTCCCCATCATCCTTTTCCTATTCTCTCAGTGGTCAATCCCTTTCACTACTGACCTCCTTCAAAGACCTGGGTGTAATATTCATCGACAAATTTCGTTTCAATTTCCACTTCGTTGACATCATCAATAGAGCTTCCAAAATGTCTGGTTTTATCCTACGTTCCTCCTCCGACTTTACCTCAATCCAGCCCTCCTTAACATTCTTCAATTCCTGTGTAATCTGGTCCCCTTCCGCATCCGTGCTCTGGAAGTTGTATATCGCAAATTCACCCGGACCCTCTTTTACAAAAAGAACCTTCCACGGGTTGATCATCCGTCACGACTCCGAACCCTCAATCTCCCGTCCCTACAGCAACGCGTATCTTCCTTGATATGTGTACTCTTTTCAAACTCTGCAATGATCTGAGAGACTGCTCCGCAAACTCGGATATTACTTTCCGCATCGCCTCGTCTCATAACCCACATACTGCGGTCATTTTTGATGTACCCTTCGCGGAGCTAGAGATTCACTTCTACTCTCCGATCCCCAGACTATGCCGGTCCTACAACGCCCCACAGCTTGGGTCCTTTGACTCTATTTCCTTCTCTAGGTTTAAGCGTAAAATAAGCTATTCATTTGCTCCTCGCTCTGAGGACAACAGGTAATAAGGAATTTGTTTTGTGTATTGTCCTCATTAAATAAATAAATGAATAAATAAATCCTTCATGTCTTCTGCCTTAAAATTCAGTTTCGATAATTTTATTCGATGATAAGAGACCAAAACAATCCCCAGGGAGGGTGAAAAGTGTATGGAGGAGAAATTAGGAGATCCTCTCTCCAAGCGTCATATCCAATACTCTCCATAAAAACATATGGTGACTTAAAGTGGAGTTTCTTGATATCATTTTCAATTTTCAAGCCGACCTGTGGATGGGGAGGCCAGGAGAAGGAAGGTACTTAATTCCAAACCCCATTGGAGAATTGTTGCGATATTTCCTCTAAAAAAGTTATGATGGCTCAAATTGACCTATTTTTAGTTAAAACCAGAATTTCGCTCTGAATCTCATGCCCGAGGAATTAGGAAAAGTATAAAAAGAGAACCGTGATGTCCTTTCTCTTCAACACCATTGAAAAATTGTAGCAGTGTTAAATATTATAAAAAGTTATAGTGCTTAGAGAGGAGGCGGCAAAAAAAAATATACCTCCTTCCCCCTTTCTACGCCCGCTTAAAGCTCATAGCTGCTACTTTCTCCTTATAAAGTAACCTCACCCCTAAAAGGGGCTATTATTGTGCCACCAATAGGTTTACTGGTAAGGCAAAGATCACTGCGATTTGTAAGAAGACCGCCCCTTCTTCCTCCACTCCCATATACCTTGGGGGAAGCGGTTCAAAATTAACAACGAATTTCTATTCAACACGGGTATTTCTTGATGTATTCAATTATTATGACAAGTTTATGGCAGGTATGAAGGACTTTCGTGGTTCACTTGACAAGCTTCTTAGTAAAAATGTTAAATTTGTTTAGCAGAAGAACCAACAGCACGAGTTTCACAAGCTCTGAAAGTAGCTGAGGTCCGATCTGGTGCTCACACACTACTATCCTAACAGAAAATCGTAGTTGCAGCGGGCGCTACGATGTCAGCGTCGTGTTGATGCACGGATATCAGGATGATACCTCCACCCCGTCCTGCATGTAACCAGTTGGCTGAACAATGCGTGCAACCAGGGGGCATCTGGAAACGCATCCACCCTAATTTCGGGGGAGGAATGAACCTATTACTTAGTCATCATAGAAACTTCCAGCCGACAGCCCGAAATTAGTAAGATGACAACTACCTCAAGAGCGAGGATACGTCAGTTTCAGGAGGACTTGCAAACACATCACGGGATCTGCCCACTCGTCAGTAACAACGGCACACCGTCCGCATTCTCATAGTTCCAAGAATATTGTAACCGGTACGGAATCGTGCACATCAGAATCGCTCTGTATAGTCGTCAGTCCAACGGCCAAGCTAAGCGTTTCATAGATTTGCTGAAGACAGGATTCAAAAAAGCGGAAGGAACGACCGAATAGATCAGCACACAGCCATATGCGCTGAGCATGAAGCATTCGGACGAACTCATGGCGAATCGTTTCAACCACATTATTCCGCCAAGACTTTTAACCCCATCAAGGAACACGCAAATTAAGGGCAATTTCAACCGCCATCATGATGTTTCACGACGCAAATTCAACGCTGGTGATGAAGTCTACTTTCAGCTCCATCAACGAACTGAAAGGTGGCCCTGGGCATCCTCGAATGTGGTATAGTCCACTACATTGTCAAGCTCGCCGATACCCCACGTCAAGTCAAAGCTGACACCAATTAGCCTAAACTCATTACAGATAGAATGAGTTTATTGACAATTTCCCTTGATGCTCCAGAAGGCAAGGCGAAGTAAATAGCAGCGGCGACGGTCAAGGCGTGAACCACTGCGCGGACGTGGAAGACGATGAAAATCTGGAGGAACCCGTCCCCACATATTATAAACCTGGCTAGCGGATATTCTGCTTTCTCCTTTTCCAGTAGAGTGGCACTTCAACTAACGTGATGCAGTAGGCGAATGCTCCAAGGCCTTGGAGATCAAACCCGAGCCTGCGCGGCGCCTCATCTGAAGTAATTTCGGCCAGGAAACCTAACCAGGATTGATTTGGTACCACGGGAGCCGGGATAGTCGTTTGACTTCAAATGTCTCAGCAAATATCTTGTATTCTTAGGCCGGTTATTTGCATTTGACCCATGGTAGAAGTTGCATGAGGGTTGTGATTACGGCCACACCGCAGGTCTCAAGCGTGGATTGCGCCCTACAACTCGGGTGACGTTAGGTAGGTCATGTGTCCACCAGTATGAATGCGTCCACCAGTATGAATGCTGAGCTTGCACACGGTATAGATGGATATCGTTAGGCTTGTCATAGCGGAATTCTGATTGTTGTCACAAAATCAATCCGTGCGTTAAGAAGACGGAGTTAAGCAGCTCACTGACACACACACACACACGAAAGTCACTTCAGTTCCAACTTGAGCAACTGTGCTGTAAAATAAAGCAAACTGTAAGAAATTAGGTGGCTTGATACGATGGATAGCAATTTGAAACCTTCGCGACTGCATCCAGATCAGACAAATGACACAACAAAATAGCACAACGATTATGAGCAACCGACCCCGTTTGTGAAAAGCTGAAAAAAAAGAAGAAATAGGCAACTAGGAATGCTATATTGGCACTCTGAGCCCGCAACACTTGCCGGGCGATATCAAAAGAAGCAATATTCGTGTTAGCAGGGATGCTCCCCATACCCATCCTGGTGAATGAAGGCCGGTGTGTCCACGATAAAATGAATGCAACCATAACTCCACGCATTGGAAGATGGACTGGACGAAGCCGCCAAAAATTTTACTATGAAATGACCCAACGCTGGAGAGGGAGCTCATCGTGCATACCTACATCAACTTGGTCACCACGGTTGACCTACCAAGGAAAATTCGGTTGACCTGCCAAGGAAAATTCGAAGTTGTTGCAGAAAGACGCTAAACACATGAAAATATTGTGAACGTAGCGTTGGCGACAATGGAGACTTGGAATCATCTAAGAAGACTTTGTAAGCTATTTATGAAGGGAGAACCACAATGAATTGCAGTTAAGGACTCATCCAGCGCCATGACGTATGACAGTCTAGCGGGGTGAGTAGAAGTATGGGGGCGCGGCTTACGCTAGCAAGAGTTTCATATAACCGTATGAACGTGTCCAGTTTCATTGTTGAAAGTTTTCCCACCCTATCTAAGGTTATAATTCTATCAACTCCCTGATCGAAGCTCCCACAGCTAACACCGTGGACTTAGCACCGGAAATGTTGTTCCAATAGTTGTTCTCGAGTTTCTTCTGAAGCTCTCATTTGTGGAACCGGTTAAACCGTTCGCCATGCACATACTGGGAAAACACTTGGAGAAGAACAGAACCTTAGATCAATAGTATCACACAATGGGTACCAGTCACACTTGCCAAAAGTCAGCTTTTGGACTGCTCGATGACCTACACGATTCTGTACGTCCTGATTGAAAATTGGCGTCAGCAACTGTGCCTCTCGTTTAGTGAAGCATATATCGATAGGAACTTCGCTTCCACTCAAGGAAATATCTACGCTCTTTTAGAATGGTTGAAAGCATTTCTAGATGCAAGCCTGTGCCTGAGTTCCGATTATAGCCTTGCTATTTGAGGAACACAGTATTTTGAAAAATTTGCTTCAAAATCTTTCTCAACTCCCTTTGAGGTTCCCAAAGAATTATTCACTTAATGTTCGTAGCATGATTGGGTAATGACGAAGGAAAATCTGTTCTTCCTCTCCGCAACTTTGATCATTCGCATTATAGGGTACGTCGAGCCTGGTGGCGTGATCCCTTATAGATCAGATCCTTCAGGTGGTGAATCTGCACCATCTGTACTCAACGACTATAAAGCAGTGCTAACACCCTTCATAGTAACCTTCGGTGATTATCCCACCGAGGTACTTTCAAGAACCGAACCCCGGCTGGCTAGCCGGTCGGTTTTCTCAGATATCTCTATGACCGGAGAAGGGTGACTTTGTCTGGGCTAGACTATTCAGCACATCTCTGCACTAACCTACCATTCTGGACGATGTCGCCACTGAGAATAAGGCCTAAATAACAAGTGGCTGTCGGCCAGAATAACTATGTTACGCTTGAAACCGTTGACAAGCTTCCAACATCGCCAATACCTTCGCTTGGAATCCACTGGCATATCCAGGAAGATAGTATGATTTGGCCTTGCTTTTTGTTTGTAAGTTTTGTTCAGTTTGTGTGTAGCCACATGCATTATGCCTTAACCAAGTGGGCTCCACATGATGTGCAGGTGTGCATCAGTGTGATGTCATGGGTGCAGCAGTGGCACTACCTCGACAGGTTGGCACGAATCCAACGTTGGCTGGTGCATATTTCAGCTCAGCAAGTCTAGGTTAGGATTTGATTCGTCACTTGGATTTCCCACTTTAAGGCCAATACGTTCAAATCGCCGGCAATGATTTTAGGGTGGTAAGTGTCGTGGTCTCTAGAACTCTATGTCAGCCTATCCAACATATTCTTATATTGTGCTATTGTTACACTAGTTGGAGAGTAACAGCTGCAGATACAAAGGTAGCCCCCGGGAAATGCCAGCTTCGTCTCTAGTACGCAGACTGGGCACTTTCGGTTTCAAGTACGACCCTTACCATGGTGGCAGGGGTAACTAAGGATAATATTCTTCCAGCATTGTTTGTGAAACCAAGGCACGGATTACAATTAAAGAACCAATAAACCGACGATAGAACAAGGAGAGGTATTGATGCCAGGCGCATCACAGGGAGGGTGAGCTGCTGGCATCTAGCCAAGAGACAGTAGCCATTGAAGGCGGTAGAGTCGGTATCACCTGGAACCAACATCCCCCACCCCACAGGCTGGTGGTGCAGTACAGAGACGCCCTGAACCGCTCAAGGTCACCCTCCTTTGGGTTCCCGGGCATAGGAACATAGAGTGGAATGAGCGGCCTGACGGATTGGCCAGGCGAGGCTCTGTCCCTGGTAGCCCTTCGGTGAATACAGTCGGCGTTTCGCTGGCGGCTGTCAGAGGCGGAGTCTCCTCGCACTACCTAGCAGCCGCGGGCCTTAGATGGCGAAGGCTTACGAACTGTGCTAATTCAAGGAGAATTTGGCCCGCTTATAACCTAGCCCGGACACGAAAGCTCTTGTGCCAGACGCGTACAAATGCATCCAAGATTACGGCGGCCTGCACGGGGCACTAGCCAATAGAGGACCCTGCCGACAGGCTCGGCATACCTTACAATTCGCATTGCCAAAGCTGCGGAGAAGGAAGGGAAACCCTCATGCACTTTTTCCGCGATTGCCCAGCTCTCTCTCTCTCTAGAGTCAGGCTAGGTACACTGGGTAAACAATTCTTTGGAGACCTCAGAGAGATTTCTAGCTCCAGGATCGGAGACCTGGTTTCCTTCTTGAGTACTGGCTCTGAAGATCCGAGCCGGCTAGATTCTGCCTCCCTGCTCTCATAACACCAGTCACGGTCTTAGGAGTTTGTGGCATCAAAACGGCGCACCACAGCGCTAATTGGACTCTTCGGAGCGGCCACTGATACCTACCTACCTATCCATGTTGAAACATACTTAGCAAATCACGAAATCCCTCCTCCCCCTCCTCCCTCGAAGCGAAATATTGCATCATTGAAAATTCTAGTGAGTAGCTTTCCTATTGTTCCCCAAATACTACCTATCTGCACGCGTAAGACATTTAGTGAAAAATACCAACAGCAGCGATAATTATTTGAATTAAATCCGCGATCAGTTGTGGCTGTGAAAACAAATTTGTTTGTAGAGATAAATATTGTATTTATAGAACAGTTTTTATAGCAGAAAAGATAGATTGCTCGTTTGAATTCATAATTGTATTGGCTCAGATAATGAATTCTTTCGCATCATAAAATGTTATTGCTCTTCGATCTATAAATATTTGAATTAGATCTATAAATATTAGAATCTATAATGTTTGTTATTGTCGACAAATTGTGTATATTTTTAATGTTCTATCCAAGATAATGTTCAGAACGAAATTGAAGAGTTTGGTCCGCATCTCACGAATCATTCCATAATTAAATTTGAAAATTAGTATGCAAGCTTTAATTTTGGAATATAATAAACATCTTTTCTATGTACTCACACCACATTTACATAAACAATACATATAATATCTATTTTAAGGTGTGGACTGTGTTTGCCACTGCACTGATGATATTATAAATATTTATTGGTCGTACGTAATGTCAAGCTGGACGCTCGAGACCGGCATATAGCAGACAATCTGTTTTGCATTTCGAACTTGTTTGTATCTATTGTTTGTCGATTGAATTGAATATACATATAAAAAGGGGTATCTAATGTAGGCAATGTCAATATATATTTCGTTTTGGAATTATGTTAGTGTGAACTGATCAAAAGTACAACTGGCTTGACTTCTCCAACTTTGACGGCATAGATTTATCCATAGAATGGATAGACTCTGTGAATTCTGTGAAATTTAGTCATCATGGAGAGTTTCTTGAGTGCCCAGCGTGCCTCTACTATAAAAGAGTAACCCAGGTTTATTTATTTATTTAATTTACGGAACAATGCACAGCAAAGTGAATTTCTAATTTTGGATCTGAATTCCTTAAATTGAAGGAGCAAGTAAGTAGCCTAATTTACGCTTTATCTTTCCGCAAAGGGAGGATAATATCGGTTGGGTAGTTTCTGAGAACGGGTCCGTTGAAGAAATGATCACTTTCGACCCCCATACTCCCCACTTTTCCAACAAATGTGAAAACTAAGGCCGCCTTCGGAAAGTACTCATCGAGACCTTTCATTTGATACCCCACATTCCCCATATTCGATGAAAAAAATGTACACCCCTCACCCCCTAAATTCGAGGTAAGAGGATGAAACTCACTGTATACCTGATCGTTCCCACCTTTCCACCGAATATGGCGTCCATTAATATAACAGTCTCCGAGGAAAATGACGATGACGAACAGACAGACACAGACAGACAGACAGACATTGAGTTTGTAAATGCTCGACATAATGTACATTACGCAATTAAATACCAGGTGCGTGCTATTAGAGTTGCGTATCTTGAAGAGGGACTAAACGAAAAGGTAAGAAATAGGGAGGAACTGCAGCACTGCAGCCAACGCCAAGAGTGTTCCCATCTAGGGGCAGCCCCTTCATCATTGTGGATACAGCAGCACAACGTTGGGGGCAAAGGAAACTCTGGAGCTCCGTACAAGACTGAGAGAGTCTGACGGGGCAGCGGAATCTCCTCAACGCAGCCAAAAACGCCTCCACAGCAAATAAGTAAGCAATCACACGAAAAACTACCAGACCCTACAGCAAAGGACGATAATTGCAATCAAGGTTCCACATAGACTAAAGTGGAAAAGAAGAAAAAGCTACGGAAGCGAAGCCAGCCCGATGCGCTAATAGTAACGAAAAAAGTGAACCGACGTATGATGATTTTCTGCGCAAGGTGCAAACAGACCGTAAATGCGGTCAGGCAGGCCATAAAGCGAACACCTGCAATGAAAAGGAAAGCTGCGTTCTATGCACGGACCGTGGCGCGACTGATGAGAGCGTTGCGCACATTGCGGGATCGGGACGGTGCCCACTTTTCAGAGCAGAACTGGAAAGAGCTAGGACACGGTCAACATGATTCGCATCCTACAAATCAATATGCACCGGAGTGCAACCGCTCACGAGTTGCTAGCGCAGTTCGCTGCGGAGACCAAAGCTGATTTAGTACTCATCAGTGACGTATCAGGTAGCGCTGCCATCTGGGTTCGGGACGGTACCCTCCTTAGGGTTCTTGCCCAAGGTCGAGGGGACGGCTTTTTTTGGATTCGGTGTTCAGGGATAACGTTTTTTAGTGTCTATCTTACGCCGAATGAGACGATGCCGGACTTTCGTCGGAGGCTTGTTGCTTTAGAGGACGCTCTCTTACGCACGGATGGGCGGATCCTGGTCGGGGGTGACACATGAATGGGGCCTCACATAGATTCCAGAGGGAAACGAATTCTGGAAATGGCGGCGAGAACAGGGCTGGTAGTTCTAAACACCGGATCCACCCCAACGTCCCGGCGCTCGGGCTGCGAGGGAAGCATTCCAGACGTAACCTTCGCGTTGGAATCACTGGTGTCGCTGGTGGATGGGTGACGAGTTCTGGAAGACTTCTCGGCAAGTGACCACCAATACATTGCTTTCGAAGTGGTGGACACAAACTCTTGGTGTGCGCCACCCCGGCGATCTTTCTGTGCATGGAACGTCGCGAAAGTGAACACTGGAAAGTTTGTCGAAACTCTGGGAACAGGTGGGGCCACGCTGGAGAGTACTCCTGAGGGCGGTGGCATCGCAGCTGACACTGTCGTAAATTAAGTTATGAACCTGATAACGACGGTCTGCGGAGCCTCCATGCCCAGGAATGCATCGAGGCGCGGCAAACCTTCCATGTATTGGTGGACAGTGGAAATCGCGGAGCTCCGGAAGGAGTGTCACAGGCTCCGCCGCTTAACGCAACGGGGAGGAGGCATGTACCATAATGATGTAGTACAAATCAGCCAAAAGCAGACTCCGCAGCGGAATAAACAAGAGTAAAGCTCGCTGTTGGCAATATCTGGTCGACGAGCTGAATGAGGATCGGTGGGGTAACCCGAAAAATCGGGGCTCTGCGGAAACCCTGTTCACTTAAGGCCAAGCAGATGGAGCCTATTGTAGGGGCACTCTTCCCTGCACACCCCGTATGGGATGATGACGTCCGCGCGGAGAGCGCAGAGGGCTGTCCACTTTTCTCTATAAAAGAGTTGGAACAGGCAGCCCCCTCTATGAAAAACAAGAAGGCGCCAGAACCCCATGGTATTCCAGCAAAGGTATACAAACTGGTATTCCAATACCGGCCAGACCTACTGCTGGGCACATTCAACACTTGCCTGAAAGAGGGCATTTGCTCTGCTCTTTGGAAGTTGCGAGGCTTGCGCTGATCCATAAAGGGAAAGGCGACCCCGAATTGCCGTCTTCATACCGCTCACTATGTATGCTTGACACTGCTGAAGCGATACGCGATGTCGGAGATTTATCTCCCCGGCAGTTTGGTTTTAGAGCAGGGAGATCGACAATTGATGCTGTCATGCAAGTCGTGGATGCCGTTCGACGAGCAAAGGCACATAGCCGCCGAACTCGACGGGTGGTGTTCCTCGTAACACTTTACGTCAGAAACGCCTTTAATTCCGTAAGATGGAAAGACATTCTAGGCACACTAGACAATACTTTCAACGTGCCGAACTATCTCTTACGGATATTGAGGGACTATCTGAGAAACCGCTCCCTGCTCTATGAAACACTAGAGGGTCACGTCGGGGGTAGCACAGGGATCCCTCTTAGGGCTGGACCTCTGGAAGGCTACCTATAACAGTCTACTTAAACTCGACATGCCAGAGGAATCGCGCTTGGTCGGCTATGCAGATGATGTCGCAGCGCTTGTTACTGGACGCACTGTCGAACAGGCGCAAAGCAGACTCGGCATATTGATGCGACGGGTAAGCGGATGGATGACTACTCATGGTTTCAACTTTGCACTGGAAAAAACCGAAGTAGTCATCCTGACTAAAAAGAGAATTCCGACCCTGCGTCCCATATCGTTCGGCGAGTCGATAATCGAGTCAAAATTAGCGGTAAAGTACCTCGGATTGACTCTTGACTCAAAGGTGAGCTTTTCTGAGTAAATTAAAGCAGCAGCGAACAAGGCTGCAGATGAAGTTAAGGCGTTAAGTAGGCTAATGGCAAACACTGGGGGTCCTACGTCTAGCGAACGACGTCTCCTGATAAGTTCAACGCAGTCTATCCTGTTCCACGGTGCAGAGGTATGGGCTGGCTCTCTTAACAAGGTCTATCGTAAATGCCTCGCGCAAGTACAGAGACGGGGAGCTTTGCGGGTGGCGTCTGCGTACCGCACTGTCTCTAAACCGCAATGGATTTGTGGATGACGCCCACCACACTTTTTTTTCTTGTGGAAGATGGGATGTGGTTCGTCAGCAGCTCTATTTAAACACAAGGCATCTCTCTCCAGACAACAATGCCGAAGAGATGCTGAGGACTGCTGACAGGTGAACCGTGTTGCCCATTACATTCGGGCTCTTCTCGTTACTAAGAAGATAGAACTCGAGCGGTGGAGGAGCCGGATGGCGGAGGGTTCCTTGAACTGATAGTTCCCTTCCTCCTCTCCCCTCCCGTTGGGTAAAGGAATTCGCTGATTTGAAGGCTCCGCAAGGCGGGAGAGTTCGGGGACTAGCCCGAAGTAATGTGACAAACGGTTCCAGGCTAGCTCTCTGACTATGGGGAGGTGTTTAGTTGATAGTCCGACGACGTACTGAATCATTAGTCCAGCACTGTGTGCGTAAATGCATTCACCTACCCTACCCCAACAAAAAAAAAAGGGTCAAAACAGACACCTCGTTAATAGAGCTAGCTGAAAGTGTGAACCGCATACGGCGAACGCAGAAGGGTGACCTATTGTTGGAGTTTAAACCAGGCGAGTCGTCACTGGGTGAGGCAGCAAAAGTGAAGCTCAGTAAAAATCGCGTGAACTTGGACATGATTACAACGAAGGAAGAAATTTGTCAAGCCCTACGATCCCAGCTGGGAATATAGTGGGTCCAGGAGCGAGATATTCTACCGCTAAGGAAGGCATATAGTGGCACACAAACTGCATCCATAAGTCTAACACTCGAAGCGGCCAAAAGAGCTATCACTGCCCGTCAAGTTCGGGTTGGGAGGGTCGTCTGCCGACTACAAGACCAGATAAGTCTGAAAAGATACTTCAAGTGTTTGTAATTTAGGCATATGACGAAAAAATGTACTAGTTTTCACGACAGGTCCGACCTGTCTCATAAATGCGAAAAAAAGGCCACATTGCAAAAGTTTGTGAAGAAAAGCCCAATTGCCTGTTTTGCAGGCAAATAAACGACATTGACAGTCCCCATAAGATAAGCATGTATGTCCATGTTCGACGTATAGGAAGGCGTAAATGAGGCTCCTAAAGTTAAACCTGAATCATTGCCAAGCGGCTCAGGACTTGCTCTCCCAGACGGTATTGGAAAACAAAAGCGACGTGGCTACTATCTGCGAGCAGTACAAAAATCTGGACAGTGGAGTTTGGATCGCGGATAAGAGCGGAAAGGCAGCGATATAGACATACGGAAATGGAGCCATAGAAGGAACCACGAAGATTTTCGAGAGTGGCTGCACTAGAGCAAAAATAGGCGGAATATCTATTTACAGCTGCTATGCAGCCCCAAGCCCTACGAGATAGGAGTTCCATTCTTTGGTGCAAAAGCTAGCAATCGATGCAAACGACCATAGCCCTAAGATAGTCGCTGGCGATTTCAACTCATGGACTCAAGAGGACGTATATTACTCGAAGCTCTTTTGTTAGCGATGTTTTAGCTAAGGATTCTCCAGTGGTATGTCAGTGAAGAATATACACACAGCGACCACTAGGACATCATCTTTGAAATCCCGGGCACGGTATACGAATGAAATGGTCCGGGCGAGAGCTGAAAGGTGGGCAGCTAATAAGTTTGACGAGGAAATTTTCGAAGAAGTTCTGCAGCAAAATACAGCACTTGCAGGAAGCGCAGAAGATAAAGCTTTACAGATCAGCAAAAGTTGCGGTGAGCATGTGACGCCTCCATGTCAAGGTGTGTTGTATCCCAGAAACGAGCTTCGAACTTTTGATGGAACTCTGAAATCGGAGAATGCCCCAAGGCCTGCCTGAAGGCCAGAAGGCGCAGTCAGCGAAATAAAAACCGATCTGGATACATTAAGAATAGAAAAACTCTCTCTCGAACATTTTAAGCGACTGTGTAAGGAAGCTGACACGGACCCCTGGGGTGATGTCTATAAGACAATAATATCGAAAGTCAGAGGCAAACGCTCCCCACCAATTTCTTGCCCTACTAACACAGCTAGGGGGGTCAAGCAGTGCACTGCGAGATAGACTGACGCAGAACATAGCCCCCTGAGGCCAACCTATCTCTCTATGAGGATGAGCTGTCTCTCTTCTAGGACGATGCGTGGCTGTTCAGGGGTCAAGCCTCTCGTCTACCAAGATCGTTAGTGAGTGGTGATAGCCACACCCTGTTCGAGGTGACCCTACTATTAACAAAATTCTACGGATCTAGACTACGGAGTCGAAAAACACCTCCCCCAATCCAGGGTGTCATGCGAATCATGCCCATTGGATAGTTTACAGTCGGTAACTGACTATATCCGAACGGAGTCTCACTGATACCTGGTCGCCTCGGTGAGTAAGTTAGACCTTGGCGTGCTATGGAGGGCTACAGCACGGCGACCTCTTAACCCCCATACTCGTGGGAATCAAATAGTACCAGCACACAAACTGGTTAATTAGGCAGAAGCACATCTCCGAAATACTGAGAGCCAGATGGTTACACCCAAGAAGGGAGAAGTTGGGACGTCAAGCAGTGTATCCAAAGTTAACACTGGTATACTGCGTGGACAACAACCAACAAACACGACTGCAAACAGCAGGGACTAGCAAAAGCACGTCTGAGATAAATATATCAGACGTCAGGAAGGAACCAGGTCTCAGTGGCGTAGGTGCTAAATGGTACCTGCGCTATCTGAAGCAAGGCCTGAGACCAGAAGAGACCCTTAAGAAGGCTCAGGATAGACTTAAGCGATCTCTACCGGAGCCGAGAAAGCGGGGAGCAGCGGAGATCAGCCCGCATGAACGGAATGCTCCCAAAAAATCCAAACCTGAACCCAACAGGGGAGAAAACCCGGGCAGGTCAGGGGTGAAGGCAGGACTTTGGAAGCACGCCAGTAGCTATGATAGTGCGGTCAAGGGCATTCGACTAGTCATACTGCCAAAATTGTTTCCCGAGCAAAGACTCACTCGTGAGGAGTAGGAAACCATCCTTGCCTTCAGGCAGATGTGTAAGGAATCGACTTCGAAACTTGTGTTAACCGAGATACTCTTTCGACCAGGTCCTTTAGTGGTGGACTGCATGACGGAAGACACTGCAGAGTGGATTAGAACCATAATTACTAAATTACCAGGCTGGGAAGGGACAGAACTGTCAACATGTATTGGGGATGATATACCAGGAGCACACACGGTGACAGTTTTTCTCCCAAAAGCCGCAACAATAGAAAAGGAAGATGGGCCTCATAATCGCTCAGAATGAAGATCTCCATACGCGATTATGGAGAGTCTTCAGAAGAAAGATGAAGGGAAAGGGTAAACTCCTCACGATCGGAGTAGATGACAAATCCCTGGAGGTAATTAAACGTCGGAGTTGCCATAACAACTATCGATTTGATAACATACCAGTGCATGTGCACAGGGAAAAGCCGAGGAAAGACCTCGGAGAAGACACCGGGTGAAAAGCATACCGAGGTCACCGAAGAAGTCTCGAAAGCCATAGAGACGGAAAGGACTGGATCAACTGGATAGTTAAGAGCAGAAGCTGGACGACCTAAATCTTGGGCTTATAGGGCTCAGGGTGGACAGCGACGCGCAGGAAAGCGCCATGTCAGAGGAGGAGGGCGATACTTCGACAGTGGAGAAGACCTCCAAACAATAACGGAACCAATGGTCAACACTAAGATAAATAAACCACCACCATGCGAAAGCTACATCTGCGGTAATTGCAAGGGCAAGTTCGAAGGATAACATTGGAATAGTGGCTTAGGAGCTCTGGGTGTACTGTGGTCTGCAAGGAGGAAGCATGCAGTTAATTGGGACTCCACTTGTGAAAAAACCAAAAGCTTGGATAATTCTGAGACGTATTTTAAAATATATATGTCTTTCAGAGTTCCTGACCGGGGACTTTGTGGCTATCCAAGTCTCATTGGAAACCGGGAGGAGCACTCGAGAGGCAGTCGTGGCATCGGGATACTTCCAAGGAGATGACATCCGGGTTCCATTGGAACAAGTCGCTAATTTGATGAAGTACTGTGAGAAGAGGGCGTTATCACCTCTCCTCGGCTGCGATGCCAACGTCCGTCACGAAGTCTAGGGAAGCAGCGACACCAATCGAAGAGATGAGTACCTTGTTGAATTTATTCTTAGTAATAAGTTAGAAATATATAACTTAGAGGATACTCCAACATTTGTGACCAGCACCAGGCAAGAGGTACTAAACATAACTTTAGAAAATACTCTAATGAACGGGCTGGTCAGGAATAGGAGTGTGTCGGATGAGCCCTCTATGTCTGATCACAGAATAATCAGATTCGACATTGCGGGTAACCCCGAAATAAAAAGAATAATTTGGAATCCCAGGAGAAGGGATTGGGAATCCTATTCAACGCACCTGAGCAACAAGATGGCCCAACTTCAAGGAGGCGGTGACATTAGAGGCGAACTGGAATTAAGGCAGTTTAGTCATCAAGGGATGTACCATGGTGGAACAGGAACCTGGCCAGAATGAGAACAGAGGTACAAAAACCCTTCAACCGGTTAAAACCAATCGGGGACTGGCAGAGGTACAAAAATGCACTGACTGCGTATAGCAACTCGATTAGGGAAGCAAAATGGAACAGCTTCAAGGAATTCTGTGAAGGGATCGAAAAGATTAGATTAGATTACAGGGCAATATCCTCTGTCTGTTTGAAGAATGAAGAAGGGACATTTACCGCGAATGAGAAGGACAGGGTACATCTGTTTCGCAGAACTCATTTCCCGGGGTCCTACCCCACGGCGGCAGGTGACAACATTCTGCCTGACACCCGAATAAACGAACGAATAAAAGGGGAAGAAAAGAGAACTGGAAACCAGCAAAAGCGGTATACTCAGAAATTAGGGTAAGGTGGGCAATGAGAACTTTTAAACCATTGAAATCACTGGAGTAGATGGCATTTTCTCAGCACTAATCCAGAGATGCCTACGAATCAGCTTAGAGTCTCTTCTGAGGATAGTAAGGGGGAGCATAGCCCTGGGATATATACCAAGAGCATGGAGGCGGGCAAAAGTGGTCTTTATTCGGAAAGCGGGTAAAAAGGATTCCTTTCTTCCAAAATCTGTCACACCAATTTGATTAACATCGTTCGTACTCAAAACGGTAGAGAAGGTCAAAGACGTTCCAAAGCGTAATCCCTTACATTAGTGTCAACACGCTTACCGAGCAGGACGGTCAACTGAAACTGCTGTGTATCAGCTGATGAATATACTATGGGATGCCATAGAAACAAAAGAAATAGGACTGTGTGTGTTTTTGGATATCGTAAGAGCATTCGTCAACACATTGCACACTGGACGCAGACGATATCCGAGAGGGAGCGGATGCCGATGTCATTGGTCCAAGGAAAATGTACTTTGAGCCAATCGGTCGGTCGGTACACTAGCATATTTCAGGCGGAAATATACGACATAGACAGATGTGCCTCCTTTAATCTCCAAAGGAATTACAGTGGACAGAACATTGCTATTCTCACCGACAGCCAAACAGCGATCAATGCACTTAGGTCCAACCAGGTGAACTCTAAACTGGTATGGGAATGCCTTGAGAGACTGAATGCGCTCGGCTCGTTCAACAAGGTCTGGATACTCTGGGTTCCAGGTCAAGTTGGGTTGGAAGACAATGAGGCAGCGGATGAACTAGCCAAAAAGGGAGCAGGGACGCCTTTATACGGGGCAGCACCCTTCTGTGGAATCGGAAATGGATTCATGGTTACGACATTAAAAAATTAAGTGGACCGGTTGAGGGAACTATACTGGGTGGACCTACCAGCAATGGAGCAGAGTAACCTTCAATTACTTATTGTCCTCAAGAGGAGGAGAAAGCAATGATCTTATCCTATGCTTGAAATTACTTAAAGCAGCTGTTGTGCATTGTAATTTCGGCAAAGCCTAGGAATCGGGCAATGAAAGTGGACTTCGAGCTCTGTGAAGGGTACGTTGAAAATGCCTGCGCTACGTGTGTTATAAGACGCAAAACAGCAGGTGATGTCGTCAGCGGCGGAGCAGTCCATCAGATCCGAGGAAAATTTAAAGAATGTGCATAGATCCAGATAGGATCTAAGCTGTTGGAGGAAGGGAAGGTTCAGAAAGCGGAGCCGGGAGGAGTAGTCCACACGAGGGAAGCTTTTCCTAAAGAAGAAGGAACCGGTGAATTTACGTTGCACATTTTCAAGGGCAGACAATCATAGTTACGGGAGGGTGACCAGATCACGGAACAGTACTCGAGGATATTTCTCACGAGGGAATTGAAGAGTGGTAAGGAGGGTTGGATGGAGTCAAAGTCAGAGGAGGAGCGAAGTATAAAGCCTGACAATTTTCCGGAGCTTATTGAGTGGAATTTAAGCAGGATAAGGAATGTCCGTAAAAAGAGTAGGAGAAAGAAGTGGGTGAGAATTTTAGGGAGTAGCACATAGAATGGCACTTTCTGACGTTTAGCGCTAAACCATTAGTCGAACATCAACGAACCAGAGTGTCTAGTTTAGATTGGAGGGAAACACAGTCTATAGGCGACGATATAGCGGAAAACAGCTCAAGGTCGTCTGCATAGAGCAAACAGGGACAAGTAAGGAGGTTGGGAAGGTCGTTAATAAAAAATAAAAATAACAAAGGACCCAGAATAAATCCCTATGGGATGCCAGAGGAGGGGGAGAAGGAGCGGGAAATACCGCCGTCAAAAGAGACGCGGCAGGATCGGTTTAAGAGGTAAGAGGCAAGCCATGAAAGAAGTGTTATGGGAACGTTCAGAGACGAGAGTTTGGATAGAAGTATCTTGCGATTTACAGTGTCGAAGGCTTCAGCGAAGTTAGTGTAAATGGTATGCACATCTTGCCGTGAATTTAGACATTTGCCGAGAAAGTTGGTAAAGTCCAATAGGTTGGAGGCAGTGGACCTACGCTTAACGAAGTTGCGTCATTCTTTCACTATTTGGTGGCCAAAGTGGGCGGACAACCAGTCGCTGACATATATTTCCAGGATTTTGGAACAGGAGGAGAGGAGGGAAATGGGACGGTAATTCTCGGCAAGCGTAAGATCACCAGTTTTGTGAATCATGAGAGCCACTTTCGACAAGCCGGGAAAATTATTCCCTTCGAGATTTTTGTTGGAAATAAGAGATAGGGGAAGAGAGATGGACTTCCCAGTTTTGAGCAAAAAGAGGTTTGGAAGACCATCGTAGCCGGGTCCAACATTAGCATCAAGTTTGCCAATGAGGTACTCGACAAGGATAGTCATAGACTGAGGAAAAGTAGCGGCAGAGTAAATCACAAGATAGTTGGGGGGAATTAGCTGAGAAGCCAGAGAATTTAATGGACGGAGGGGATAACTGGGCAGGACAGCAGGAGTTGCGAATGGGGAGGATACGAACCCATGCGCGCAAAGAATTGCTTGAACCTCACCAAAAAGAAACTTCGAATCATAGTGGGAATTCTAATTGGTCAATGTCGGCTAAACTGTCACCTAGGGAAGCTAGGGATATCTACGGACACTGCCTGCAAGTTCTGTGTGGAGTGTGATGAAACTGCAATACGTGTTCTGGGACAGTGTCGAGGCATCTGGGAGAACACTTGATACCAGATGCAGCGTTGAAATATATGGAAGTAGGGAATATACGAAGAATTCTTAACGGTTATAAGCTTGCTGAGATACTATGATTCGTAGGTACACTATAACCAGCAAAAGGAGCACAATAGTTCTTTAAGGACACAGTGCGACTTTCCCTTAACAGAATAATAAAGTAAAATGGAGCAGCATTTATTAAAATATAGAATGTCTCATGATTTTCCAGGTAGCGATTAATTTAATTGGAGGATGCATGAAGAGCAGAATATTATATTGGTGTACGTGCAAAACTTGCTCTTACAACATAAAATTGATTGCGTCTACCAAATTGCATCAGCCCAGAAGTGGATAGCTTAGTATAGTGGAAACTGAGAGAAATGAGAACTCAAAATCTGGGTTAATAAGGTTCCAAATAATTCCAGAGGAGGATCTAGTTTGTAAGTTTAATTTATCTTCATAGCGAAATATGAATCTAATTTGTTTCACCACTGAGTGAATGTTAGCAGCTACTTCCTATCCTTTTGGTAGGTTATCCTCTGAAGGATTGAGTTTGTAATTACCACTGGATGCTGATGTGGTAAATGGAAATGAGTTTTAGTCGAGCATACATATTTTCGTACAGAAACTTTAAATGCGAACATGCTCGACATGCAGCAGCAGAACGTCTGGACTGTCTTTTTTCGTTTTTCCTTTAATATTTATGAACTCGACTCGTGTGTATATCCCATGCATAAATCCATACCTTACATGGAATACCGAAAAAGCGATGAATACTAAAAATATAGTTCTCCAAAATTCCCCATCCCAATGGCTTTCGGAACAATGGAACTATATATCTTTTATGTACACATATAGCCTTCCCTAATAAATTATTCTTTGTCTTCCGATCAAGGCGAGTTCGTTTGCTATTTTTAAACCAAAGCCCCCATTTCAGATGGTTGGTATATCTTTGGAGTAACATACGAAATGATTATGCAGATTCCACCGAAAACTTAGATAAAAACCGTGAACACATTTCGTATAGGATGCAGAGGATTATAAAGGCATAACCTCTCCACTGGAAAGAAGTAGTAACTGGTCCCAGGTTACTGAGGGCGCTTTACAGTAAATGATATCCGAATACCATAAATTCGCACCTTATCGCGATTTGAATATGGAATAAATAAATAAATATTAATTATAACTTTGGAATCAAATCTATTAAAAAGAAACACCGAATATAATAATGTAATTTTTTTGGTTGCAATTTTGCGTCATACACGTTGAAAATTAATTAATTAAACATGTTATCCTGATGGTTGCCTTTAAACAGTTAATAATTCATTCATGACGTTAATTCTGAACCGAATTATTAAAAAATCACGGACCACCAATAGATTCATTGGAAAGGATAAATCCATTCAGAATATTGATATCTCATAAATAAGAAATATTTAATGCTTAATTCCCACGATTTTAAGAAAACTTGTTGAAGTGACGCCCGAGCTGGTTGTGCGTCAGCCTCTGAGTATCGTTACCTCAGGTTCGAATTCCGCTTGCGTCATGGAGGCTTATGTGTCTCTTTGTGCGTGCACTGACGTTGTCGACGCGGGAGGAAGTTGCAATAACAAATAAGACACTATGTGGATACCTTATGCTCCACAATGGAGTTACCAAAAGACAATAAAAACTTCAAATTAATAAAGAATTTTTTCCTATAGATCAATAAGGATATACTAATGGAATATATACAAAACCGCTTTCATTCATTCATAATAAAATTTATTGCTAAATATATATTTTTGATAATAAAAAGATGCCGACTTAGTAATAAGTTTGCTACTATTACTAACCGGTACCGTAAGAGGATTTTCATTTATTACTTTTCAATCGGTTAAGTGATAATAATATGAGTAGTTTTCGTGGTTATTGCACATTAAATCGAGAACCATAGTCGCCTGGTCTATCCACAACCTGATAAATAAGGCCCCCTAATTATTGACATTATCTGTTTCATTGGAATTATCGATCTGTAGATGTGTAAGGTAAAAGCAAAGTAATTAAAAATCATAGTTGTATCTATTTTATTGCGAATAAAAACAGATAATTTGTTTTGGATATTCAATCGAATTTAGTAACATTCATCCCCTTCCAGACGTTTGATTTGTTTATTTGCTAGACTACATTAAACAGTAGCCAGATTCCAAGAAATCGGCGAGTATCTAATTTTAAAATCTTTACTTCGTCATCTACGCGACTCCCATATCTTACATGCTTTATATGAAAGCAATGTTAGTTCTGTAGGCTTTGGCAGGGTAGATAAGGCACAAAACCATATACATGTCCATTTGCTTGTGAGTCTGTCACAGCTAATTTGCTTCAAAACGTCTGAAACTGTTGTCATGAAAACATGCAATGACTGTGTTACGTTTAAGTAGGGGGCCCTCCCCTATGGAAAAAGAAGCAGGGTGTGAACCCACGGCACATACATGGCGGCAGCTGGTGCCCGGAGTACAGAAGAAACCTCAACAGAAAGGAAGTCTCAGACTTCGAATCCACTCACGATTATGAGCAATCATTTTGATTTTTCAGGCCTCACCTAATTTATGTCCCTCCCATGAAGAAATCTGCGGAAAGCGTGTAAAATCTGATTACGGTCGACCCATCTGCGGTATGACTGTCTAAAGCGACCCGTAAACGGAAGAGCAAGGCACGATAGTAAGAAAATTAAGCCGCTAAAAGGGAGAACTACAGGCTGAATCCTATCTGTAAGAACCTTCTTCGTCACCCTTACCAGGAAGAAAAGAAATAGGGAAGCTGGTGACATGAACTGGTCAAAGGCCGGTATGTAAAAATGGAACCAAATGCCCGGGCAGCGTGAACCTGGAAAAGCTTCCAGCCGACAGTAGAGGGAGCCACTTCGGAAGAGAAGAATGCGGACATGGTCTTGGTTGCAACACTAGGTTTGGCACTGTCGAGGGAAAATGTAACCAACTATTAACCCAACGCATTTGTGGTTAAGTCTTTAAGGGTTTTACGTGATCACCTGTCTGGAAGACTTAATCCCACGGTCTTCTTAGGACACGGATTGATTTTGTGACCACAATCAGAACCCCGCTGAGACAAGCAACAACGGTACCAGTCTATACCAAGTGCATGGCTTAGCATTCATACTGGTGGATGCAAGACCTACCTAAATCTCTACCGAACTAAGGAGTACGGCACCCGTTTGAAACGCAACACTACGCCGGGGCCCGAAGGTCTTTTCTCGCTTGAGCATAACCACAACCACCATGAAACTCCCACTAGGGGCCCAACCGCAAACAACAGAGCTGTACTCGCATACAACGGGAGTTCACCCGAAGTCTGAGAGTCCAGGGGCTATTACGGTTCCCATGGTACCAGTATACCCCTGGTGAGTTTTCGTGACCAAATTGTCACTTCAGATGAATCCCCGTGCAGACTCGGGTCTGATCGCCCTGATTAGGCTTTCGGAGCATTCGCCTACTGCATCACGGCCGGCAAGCCAAAGTGAGTACAGCGTTTCGCCGTGCCACCACTGTAGAGGTTCTCCTCGGCCACTTGATTTTGGTTTGGCCCACAGGGTTGCCACCCCGTCTTCCTCACCGCCATCTCTAAGCACTAACGCATTTGTGGTGAGCAACGCTTAGTTGTGCTCGGCAGCGAGATGGTGATCAACTCAACAAAAGAGTCTCAACGAAGCTATCAAGGTCTTCGTGATGGCCTCCTTCATTTGGAATATACCAATGAGACTGCGGTGGTGGTCAAAGGGTAGTATAGGTCCCAGGGCAAAATGTGGATCGGCACCCACGATGGAGCATAAAACTTGGGAAACGCCTGCTGAACCAACAGCTCTACTACCGAACCCTATCTCCACCTCCACGCGGTGACCGCTGGGAGCTCTTTCTTAACGAAAAGTTTCAGATGGAGAAGGATGAAGGCGAGTCTCCCGCGCCTAAAAACGAGACAAATTGTACCAACTAGTCCTCCAGGTTGGGGGTTGGGTAGGGCTGACAATCCCGCACGGAAAACCGAAGTTACGAAGCCACAACAACGGGCTCGAACTGGACGGATAACACAATGACGAACCCGAGAACGACAAAGAAATAACGATTTGCGCATTTTCTCATGGAACGTGCGCTCCCTGTACAGAGATGAAGCCGCTGAGTAGCTAGCCGAAACCCTGTTCCAATATAGGGCTGATGTAACAGCGTTATAGGAGATGCGTTGGACAGGGACCGGTTTCCTGGGGAAGAGTCACTACACCATATATTATAGCGGCTATCCAGTAAACCATGTGCTCGGAGTAGGTTTCTAAGTCAGCCAAAAAATGAAATCTGCTGTCATTGTCTTTGAAAACATAAGCGAGTGGTTCTGCACTCTGCGCTTGCGAGGCAAATTTAAAAATATTAGCCTCATTAACGTTCACGCCTCTACAGAGGAGACTGCAGATTCGGAAAAGGATACCTTTTACGAGGCAATAGAACGAACCCTCGAAGCCTATCCCAGATATGATATCAAAATCATACTTGGGGATTCTAACAGTCAAGTAGGGAAGGAGCCCGTATTCAGACGATACGTTTGCTCCCAAAGCCTACATCAAAATACAAATGATAACAGACTGCAGATTATTCAATTAGCAGTGTTACACGAAATGGTTGTTAGAAGTACCTGGTTTGCACGAAAAGCGGACCACAAACATACATTGACCTCTCCAGACGGAACCACTTTCAACTAAATTGACCACGTGTTGATCGAACGCCGACACCTCTCAGCCTTGATGAATGTCAGAACATATAGGGGGGCCAATATAGACTCGGATCACTATCTCTTTGGCATGGTGCTCCGAGCTCGAATAACAACACCACCTAGGATCCCCTCTGACAATCAGGTGAGAGTTAACACTGAAGCCATCCACAACATAGCCCTCCGCGACACCTATCAGAGGGAAGTGGATGCCGCAATAACCGCAGTCAACAGAGATTCTGGAGATGAAGCATCAACAAATGATCTTCACAATCACCTGAAGAACGTTATCATAAATACGGTCACAAACACACTTGGCCCCAGCCGCAAAAAGAGTCGGAACGGTTGGTTTGACGATGAATGTAAGCTAGCAACGGAATGAAAGAATGCCGCATACCCAATAATGCTGCCTTCTCAAAGGAGGCGGGCACGCGCGGAGACTTATCACGAACTGCTTCGAGCGGAGAAGCGACTTCACGGACGGAAAAAGGAAGTCTGGGAGAACCAAACCAAACCAAAGTACAGGGATTATTCGCATCAGGCGTGCAAGTTTTACCAACAAGTCAGCAGGATGAAACCTTACATACCTCGATGTTCATCCTTCCGAAACAAAGAGGGAAATCTGATTGGAGCGATGGGTTGAGTACTTTGATGAGCGCGACCAATGTGCGAGGCCAGATAAAAGGAGCAGGATCACTCTGGAGACAAGTCAACATCGACTACGGTGAAAGACAAGGGAATGACCTATAATGTGTCCTCTTTAACTTGGCCCTGGAGAAAGTGATTCGCGATGCAGTTGTACATGCGAGAGGCACCATCCTCTTTAAATCCACCCAACTACTGGCCTACGTTGACGATATTGATATTATGGGAGGAGCAACCCGAGATGTGCAGTCTCCCTTCACCCAGATCGAGCAAGGCAAAGCGAAGTAGTGGCAACGTCAGCGCCAAAAAACAAAGAACGAACAACATCGAATCGCACTGGTCAAACGAAAACAATAAAGACTTTGAGACCGTTGAAAATTTCTCCTTTCTAGATTTCGAGAGAAGAATCCTCCGAAGAATTTTTGGTCCCCTACATGAGGATGGACGATTCCGTAGCCTACATTACGACGAAATCTATGAGCGATACCATGACTGTCCGGTTGTGAATAAAACCCGGTTCACTAGGTTGCGGTGAACTTAATCCGTATGGATGAGGATGATGATATCTATAGCAGAAAAAGAAGACAAGATGGAGCAATGGCGTGAGTTAGGACACCAGACAGCTTTTAGAGATATCGAATTGGTGGACTTCGGCCCAAAACCGTGGTGTTTGGAGCTCCTTGCTAAGGCAAGCCTAGATCGGATACCGGTTGTTACGTCGTTGATGATGATGATGATACTTTTGGTGTTAACCGAGAGCGGAGTTGAAGAGCATTGGGACCAGTGTATCCCCTGCTCGAAACCGATGTGTTTTATAAGGACAGATAATTTTGAATTTGCACCTGCCAAGTTGAATCCCTCATGGTTACCATTGTCAGACAAACTAGTTTTGCTGATATTCAAAACGAGAGCATAGCTGCCTATCACGGGTTGTTATCGATACTGCTGTATGCTCCTTTGAATTGGATGAATATTTGGTAGACGTGGAGGTTGAGCTCAAACCACTTCCCGTAAACTTTTCCACGGAGGAATGCTGATCTATTGTTTACGTCATCTATTGTTTACGTAATCTTTTCAAGAGGGGCGACCAGATACTGGAAGCTTAAATGTTACGAATGATGCTAACCAATTAAGAATTATTATTACAGAACTCATAGAGTAAATAAGTCGCAGATGCAAGGTGTACGGAAAATTTATATCCATGCCCGGAAGAATATGAGTTGTAATAGCAAAAGGCATTTAATAGAACACTAATTATTCAGGGGCTATCACGTCAACTACGCCTACGGACCATCGTACACGATCAGCTGAAATGTGCTTCAATTCCTTCCAGGACTTCTCGAGAATCCTACACTTCTCCTCTACTATTTTGCCTCATGTGATCCTGGAGTGACCCACTCGTCGGCCATCTTGGGAGAATTAGTTCCACTGCATGGCAGTCATTATCTTAGCAGAAGGTCAACTGAAACGGCGATAGCCTAATGCGTTTTATATAGAGTGATTTGAAGACCTCTGCCCGGACAAAACCTATAACCGAAAAAAATGACGTATCAAATCTAAACGAAGTGAACTGGAGAAAGACAAAAAAAAGCCTTGCTTGTGGTACTACATAGATGACAGTTAGTTTGACATATCTACCACAAAGGATTTCCGAAGTCAAAGTACTTTCTATAAGAGCTGCTCCACTAACATCTAGAACATTTGCAACCCTATAAAATGGCTTGAGATTTATCGTCTATCGGGCTCTAAGTATGTTGAAGTCGTAAAGAAATGGCGATACTTATTAAGCTGGTAAATCAATCAATGCTATCTGAAAGTTATGCAACGAAGAAGTCAAAATCAATACGGGAGTTTTGGGGTCTACGTAACAAATTCGATTGCAGAAGTCTCAGTGTTTTACGTAATAGATAATTCAGGAATATTCGCAACTATTCCGAGTTCGGAATGCTCAGCATCCATTTGTTCATCTTACCCTATTATTGCAGATATACAGGGATTTTGCGGCATCCCATAATCCACCAAGGATCAAACCGAAAATCATCTCTGAAAAAGGACATTTTTATCTGTAAGTTGCGCAAATTACCGGTATAGACTGCAAAGATAAATAAAGGCAATTTCGGATATGCGAATTTTAGTTTCCCCTTTGATCTACGTAAGTAAAATCCTCCCATATTGAAAAGATAAAATTTTCAACACTCTCATTTCCTTTGGGAAACATCCTAACGAACTTGCTCACACAGGCGTGCTTTCTTTCCTTATGTTTATTTGACTTTATAGCCCTAAAGCTTTCACCATTTGAGTCCTCTCAAATAAATGGGCAGTCAAAGGGTTTGATGTGAGTGTACTGTCTGGAATGTCTGGAAATGTGGAGCATATTCTTGGCAGTAATGATAAGGGAGGTGTTGTACGATGCAAGGTTGGCATTCAGTCAAGTTGCGATAACTACGGCCCACGAGGTTATATTTGGAAGGACGGATGACCTCTTAAGATAATTCTTCCCTGAAAGCTATCTATATATTCCATATTGTAAAATTATGGAAATTTATATTGAAAATTGAATTTAAATTCGAAAGTTTAGTACCGTCTACAGTTAAGCCGGCTCGTGTGCTTGCTAACAACACCCCAATTCATTAAAATTCATAAAGTGGCACGTGGAACTTATTACCCACTTGATTCTCTACGCCTCCGGTCAGTAGGTAAGTAGAACTTTTCAATATTAATGTAATTTTAAGGTTTCTATGTGAGTTCGAAACGAACCCTCCAGTAAAATGGGATTAAACTGAAAATTCTGCGTCAATTCTATTAATACTGAGGATGCTGTATATATTGGAAGATCGAAGTACAAGCGATGTTGCTACGTTGTGCTCGTTAATAATTACCCACACAGTAATGTAAAAGGAATATGGAAATTTATCTGAAGATAAAAGCAATAAGTAATTACGATATTGATTACACACTCACACGACATTGATTAATCACAAACATTAGACTGAAAAATCAATGTATAACATGAGCAAAGTTTAGGTTTATGCCTGCACGGTTTAGGGGTTAGAAATAAAACACTAAATTTCTGCCACGGATGATGTTAACTCAACCGTGAATGGGTACCTGAGTTAAGTCAGCGTAATATCCTTAGGCATGGGCAGTGCTAACCACATTGCCTCCTAGTGTACCATTTCGTTCCGCAATGAAGTGCTCTAACTTGCTTAAAGCCGAGATCCCATCCGGGAGACTTTCGACCCACTGGTAAAACCTTCAGTAATAAGGGAAAAATTGATTATTATGTAGAGCAGGATGGGTGACAACAAAGTATTTGCACACGACGGTATACAGGACGAAATCCTTAAGCCGGCAAATAAACCCAATCTGAATATATCCGTCGAGTTCTTTGAATCATCCTTGCTGAAGAGAACCTTTCCCTGCTCATGGACATGCCAGAAGTTAGCGCTGGTACGTAAATCAGACAAACAATCAAGCGACCTATTGGTATATTGACTCATATCCCTTTTAGATAACTCCGACGTGATATTTGCATATCATGCTGGTCCCAACCCCAGGAAAAGGAGCAGGGTTTGAGGCAACGAACTTGATACCATCCTTAGTAAAACAAAAATGAAATGATGAAATTGGTAGACATGCGGTGCGGTATTCCCGAATATTGGGCGACTCCGGATGCCTAATCCTGCACTTCCAAGAATCATATTCCAACCGAAAATCCACAAGGAAGGGGACAAGATGCGAGAAATTGTTTCCCAACACGCCAGTGAAAGAGTCAATTTTCGAACTCGAGAAATGGCTGGGCCAGTTTGGATCTGGTCCAGAATAGAGAAGAAAAGTTCGAATGCAAACCTTGCCAGGCTCAGCATGAACGAAAACTAATTTACGTTTCGGAATAGATTCTACAAAACTACCTCGGGAGTAGTGATGGGGAACCCCCTCTCGCCGTTACTCACTGAATAATGCCTAAAATATGGTTTAGGTATATAGACGACGTATTTGGAATTGTTAGAAGAGACGATATCCAAATGGTCATCTCCTCTATCAACAAGATTCATAATAAAATCAAGTTTATACTAGAGGGAGAAAAGGAAGAGGCTCTACTTTTCCCAGATCTGAATACCGTCAACTCTAACTAGAAGCTTAAGTTCGAGGTGCGACGTAAACCAACAGCAACGCAGAAAACGATACCAGAAACTTCCCACCATACAACTTCCCAAACAATGGCAGCCTATAATTGCAAGGTAGTGGTCAAAGGGTAGCATAGGTCCCATGGCGAAACGACGGAGAAGGATGAAGGCGAGTCTCCCGCGCCTAAAACGGGACAAACTGTACCAACTGGTCCTCAAGGCTGGGGGTTGGGTAGGGCTGACAACCCTACATGGAAAACCGAAGTTACGAAGCCACAACAGGAGCCTCGAACTGGACGGATAATACAACCACGAACCCGGCAACGACAACGGAATAACAATTTGCGCATTTTCTGATGGAACGTGCGCTCCCGGTACAGAGATGAAGCTGCTGAGCAGCTAGCCGATCCCCTGTATCAATATAGGGATCATGTAACAGCGTTACAGGAGATGCGTTGGACAGGGACCGGTTTCCTGGAGAAGAGTTACTACACCATATATTATAGCGGTCATCCAGTAAACCATGTGCTGGGACCAGGTTTCTTAGTCAGCCAAAAAATTAAACCTGCTGTTATCGTCTTTGAAAACATAAGCGAACGTCTATGTACTCCGCGCTTGCGAGGTAAATTTAGAAATATAAGCCTCATTAACGTTAACGCCCCTACAGAGGAGACTGCAGAGTCGGAGAAGGATACCTTCTACGAGGCAGTAGAACGAACCCTCGAAGCCTGTCCCAGATATGATATCAAAATCATACTTGGGGATTTTAAAAGCCAAGTAGGGAAGGAGCCCATATTCAGACGATACGTTGGCTCCTATAGCTTACATCAAAATACAAATGATAACGGACTGCGGATCATTCAATTAGCAATGTCACACGAAATGGTTGTTGGAAGTACCTGGTTTGCACGGAAAGCGGTCCTCAAACATACGTGGGCCTCTCCAGACGGGACCACTTTCAACAAAATTGACCACGTGTTGATAGAACGACGCCACCTCTCAGTCTTGATGAATATCAGAACATACAGGGGGCCAATATAGACTCGGATCACTATCTCTTTGGCATGGTGCTCCGAGCTCGAATAACAACACCACCCAGAATTCCCTCCGACAATCAGATGAGAATTAACACTGAAGCCATCCACAATACAGCCTTCCGCAACACCCACAAGAGGGAAATGGATGCCGCAATAACCGCAGTCAACAGAGATTCTGGAGATGAAGCATCAACAAATGATCTTCACAATCACCTGAAGAACCTTATCATAAATACGGTCACAAACATACCTTGCCCCAGCCGCAAAAAGAGTCGGAACGATTGGTTTGACGATGAATGTAAGCTAGCAACGGAATGAAAGAATGCCGCATACCCAATAATGCTGCCTTCTCAAAGGACGCAGGTACGCGTGGAGACTTATCACGAACTGCTTCGAGCGGAGAAGCGACTTCACAGACGGAAAAAGAAAGCCTCGGAGAACCAGCAGGTCCGTGAATTTGAAAAGTACAGGGAGCAACCACACCAGGCGCAGAAGTTTTACCAACAAGTCAGCAGAATGAAGCCTTATACACCTCGATGTTCATCCTGCCGAGACAAAGAGGGAAATCTGATTCCCGACAGAATGGGCATATTAGAGCGATGGGTTGAGTACTTTGATGAGATACTGAACAACCAGAACATCGGCGAGTTGGGGATTATTGGGGAAATATTGTCCTCTACGCTGGTACAAAATGCGGAAGTCCTAGGATGAATTTAAGGGTGGTTTTTCAGTAAATTTCTAAAAAGTAGTAATATACTTTTAGTAAGTTTATTTGAGCAGATATCGGAATGGGACATATTTTGAGGCTTAGATTTCATCTAGGCGCACCACTCCGATTTTTTTTCAGATTTTTAGGTTGGGTAGTTTCCGAAAATGAGTCCTGTCTCACTTCAAGTGCGTACATTTTGACTCATTACTCACGCACTTTGCAATTTATGCCAAAACTATTATAATATCAGTGTCGGAAAGTACAAATCGAGACCTTTCATTTGATACACTACACAAATATATCCGGTGAAAAAAATTTATGAATCCCCCCTTTGCATGTATGGGGAGCCCCCCTTTAAACTCCACCTTAATTTATGCCACTCACTGTATGCGTCGGATTTCATAGTTCCCATTTGTCCACCAAATTTCGTTTGGATCGGTTTAGCTGTTTTGGAGAAAAATGCGTGTGACCGGAAGACAGACAGACAGACAGACATTGAATCGATTTTAATAAGGTTTTGTTTTACACAAAACCTTAAAAAACAGTTCGTGCAATTCATCGGCTTAAAAATCATGTCACCAAGAGCCGATGCAATTTCAGCCGAATTGGTTAAATATGGAGGTCACCAATTACACCAAGTGGTTCATCAACTTGTGCTGAAGGTGTGGGACAGCAAATCAATGCCTGATGACTGGCAAAGAGGCATTATCTGTCTCATACATAAAAAGGGAGATATCACACGCTATCTTGCTAGACTAGATAGCCCCATATGCCCAGAACATCATTGACCCATATCAAAGAGGTTTCACTCCAAGCAAATCAGCAACAGATCAGATTTTCTCTCTGCGGCAAGCGATGGAAAAACTGTTGGAATATGGACATCAGTTGCACCATCTATTCATCGACTTTAAAGCCGCCTATGATAGCATAGCCAGGGTAAAACTGTATACGGCCATGAGAGAATTCGGTATTCTGAAATTGATAAGACTGACTAGGACTAGGAAAAAGAAAGGTAATCGAGCAAAACGTTCAAATTATGGTACGATCTGATTGCTGTCCTATACCATGACGATTTTTGTTGCATTCTTGATCATGGTATTCTTGAAATCGTTTAAATAACCATGAATCAAGCCGGATTTGTCAAGAAATGCGAATCTACTGACGCAATATACGCGGCGCGATTACTTATGGAGAAACACAGTGCAGTGGCTTGCACAGAACTGAGCGATTTGAATATCTCGGGTCAATGCTATCAACCAACAGAGAACTGCATTATGAAATTGCTTCACGCATTAACGCAACTTAGATGAAGTGGCATTCCCCGACTGGCGTTCTTTGTAACCAACGTATTAACGAACGTCTCAAATCTAAAATTTATCGCAATCTCGTCCGCACTGTCGTCTTCTATTGTTCTGAAAGTTTGCCGAATATAATAGACAATGAACGACGTCTTGCGGTAATGAAGACGAAGATGTTGCGTTGGAGTAGTGGCGTGACACGTTTTGATCACATCCGAAATGAGGATATCCATGATCGATATGGAGTTGCATCGTTCGATGGTATGCTCATGTAATTCGCGCTAACGAGAATTCACTTGCCAAGATTGGTCTGAACATCAAAGTCAAAGGATAGTATAAGTCCCAGGGCGAAACGTGGATTGGTACTCACGATTGAGCATAAAACCTGGGAAACGTCTGCTGAACTAACACCAGCTCTACTACCAAACCCTACCTCCAATTCCAAGTGGTGACCGCTGGGAACTCTTTTCCAACGAAGAGCTGCAGACGGAAAAGGATGAAGGCGAGTTTCCCGCACCTAAAATTGGGGCAAAGCCTCGGAGAACCAACAAGTTAGTGAACTCGAAAGGTACAGGGAGCAACCGCACCAGGCGTGCAAGTTTTACCAACAAGTCAACAGGATGAAGCCTTATAAACTTCGATGTTCATTCTGTTAAGACAAAGAAGGAAATCTGATTTCCGACAGAATGAACATATTGGAGCAATGGGTTGATGAATTGTTCAACAACCAGAATATCGGTGATTTAAAGGTTCCGCCAACTGAAGACTAAGGCAAATACTGCCACCACCAAGTAGAGAAGAAACGTGCAATTCATTGGCTTAAAAATCATAAGTCGCCAAGAGCCGCTGGAATTATAGCCGAAATGGTTAAATATGGACGCGACCAAATACACCAAGCGGTTCATCAACTTGTACTCCAGGAGTGGGACTGATACAATACCTGACGATTAGCAACGAGGCATTTTTTGTCCCATACATAAAAAGGGGCATATCACGCAGTGTAGCAATTATAGACGGTATCACGTTTCTGAGTACCATCTATAAGATATTCTCCACTATCTTGCTAGGTCGGATAGCCTCATATGCCCAAAATATCATTGGCCCATAACAAAACGGCTTCACTCAACAACAGATTAGATTTTCTCTGTGCGGCAAGCGATCGGAACGAACCATTGGTTGCACCATATTTTCATCGACTTTAGGGCCGCCAATGATAGCGTAGCCAGGGTAAAACTGTAGACGGCCATGAGAGAATTCGGTATCCCGAGGAGGATAATTTCTCCTATTTAGGTTTGAAAATCACAACCGATAGCAGCTATGACGATAAAATCCGCGCAAGGCTGTTGGCAGCCAACAGAGCCTATGTTTTGTTTACAAAAACTGTTCCGCTCGAAAAGTCTCACCATAGGGTCAAAGCTCTCTATTCCTCGGAGACTAGCGTTCTTAGCAAGAGAAATTGCGGACTCTTGGCTCCGTTCGAGAATCCTCGGAAGAATTTTTGGTCCTTGACATGTGGATGGACGATTCCGTAGCTTGCATAGCGACGAAATCTATAAGCAATAGCATGGTCGTCTGATTGTGGATAAAATCCGAAAGAGGGATGATCCAGCCCAGATTAGGATAATGTCTATGGTAGAAAATGCCAGACAGCTTTTAACCGGGAGTAAGGCAAGTCTAGACGGCATATAGGTTATTGCGCCGTTGATGATAATGGCGGAAACAATCAGGTTTTCATGTGACCAATGCCGAATATGGAGGGCTTCAATGTACTATATCATTTTTACTCAAACCCACCGACCACGCTGATGACATCTGTTTGCTCCCTCCTGCTTGACTGAGTTGTATCGCAGCAGGGTGATGGTGGTTGGTGGTGTTCTCAAGGTCGGAAATATTTTAGACAATCGAGAATAGGCAATCAAACGTATACCACTGCCAGCTAGAAATCGTCAATTGTATCGAAAAATGACCAGAGAAGTCGAAGTTTTATCCCGGCTTAACCATGAAAATGTCGTTCGTTACTTTAACATTTGGATAGAGATTACAACTACCTCAGATTTGAAAGACGATAAATTTGGTGGAAGCGACTGGTCCTGCAGCCAGGAAAGTTATCGGAAACGAGCAAATCAAGTTGTAAATGCCATCGAGACGTCTGTTGCTAGCGATAGTCCCAGCATTGGTTTCATGCAAAATTTGGATGATTCTGATTCCGATGGTATTGAGTTTGTTGATTCCATTGGTGAAGTTGCCGTTTACGAAGACGACGAAGATTATTCGGATGAAACGATCGAGGAAGAACCGCAAAAGAAATTGTTTCACCGAGACCCGTGACCCAGGTCATGTATATTCAAATGTGAGAAGTTTACTTTGCGGGCTGCAATCGATGAGAATCTCTATGAAAATACATAACGTGTGTGGCGGCTTTTTCGGGAAAATTCTGAAGGACTGCCGCATATGCATCAACAAGGGATGATTCATCGGGATTTAATGCCAGTGAATATTTTCTTGGATTCCAATCACCAAATCAAAATTGGTGACTTCGGTCTAGCTACAACCAGTTTTCTGGCACTGCAGAGTCAAGAACATCAAGAACAAGCGTACACTAATTCTCAGGCCATTGAATCAGGAACTGGTACAGGAAAGGTTGGAACCACGCTCTATGTAGCTTCTGAATTGACGGAAAAAGCATCAAAATCTGTTTATAATCAGAAAGTTGACATGTATACGGTATCACCTACGAAATGTGTAACCCACCGTTTGAGACAGGTTTACGCGGTGGCCTGAGGCAATACCACTGAAGGACATTACGGCGCAATCTTGTGCCGAAGCCCTCTGTCGAGAGCGGATCCCTCGCTTTGGTGCCCCTGCAGTGATCATCACTGGTCAGGAAATGCAATTGGAGTCCACCCTTTTGTCGGAGTTAGGCAAACTCCTTTCAAACGCCAGCGGACTGCGGCATACCACCCGCAATCCAATGGGATGCTAGAACGTTGGCACCGGACGCTGAAAGCCGCCATTATGGCACAGAACGACCCGTCCTGGACTCTAGTCTTGCCTCTCGTCCTACTCGGCCTACGAACAACCCGCCGGGAGGAATTTACTGCCAGCCCCGCGGAGCTGGTATACGGGGAAAACCCAAGGCTCCCAAGTGATCCGGTCTTCGACAAGAGATCGGCTCTTATAGATTCGGGATAGCTGCGCCTGCTGAGAGACAACCTTCGCCGGATTAAAGCCACACCTCCAACCAGACACTCGTCCGCATCTGCCTGCGCGCCCAAGGAGCTGGACACGTGTACGCAGGTCCTGGTCAGGACGGCAGCCGCTGCAGCCTCGTACCGCGTTCTCGAGCGGGGAGAGCATTTCTTCCAGCTCGAGATCGAGGAACACAAAAAGGCAGTTTCCTTATCCAGACTGAAGCTCGTGTGCGGCCCAAAACAACCTCACGTTCGTTTCGCGGAATGATGAGGAACGCAGTTCCGGGTTCAGTCGCTGAAGCCCCCTAGGTTTCATCTGTCTAGAGAGTATTTCTAACAGAGTCTTGGACCTTAACCAAATCGCTCTGAATTTGGAGAAAGAGCCAACCAAAGTAAGACTGAAGATAATGGCGAAACAAGGAAGGTTTTCAATCTGACGGGTTGCATACTCTTCCCATTTGCATTAATGAATAGAGCATCGAGGGCGTCGATCAATTTGTTCATCATCTAAGTGTTGTTTAATGATGATGATAATCAACTTGATGTCATTCGGCGCATCACCAGTGCCAAATCCGCCTTCCATGTTTTGCCAAAAAACGTGAAAATTCAACATCAAGTAGAAGTGGATGTTCTCGGCGCCATTGTTCTCCCTGTGCTACTATATGGGTCTGAGGATAACGTAGGTCTAATAGGTAGACGGAACTGGGTCACGAGATTGAAGAAAACAAATTCTTCGGAAGAGGCTTGTTAACTAAATCGAATGGTATAAGTTGTTGGATTACAGCCGAATGAAACAGCAATTCCTCATAAAGGACTCACCACAGAACGAACAGACAACCCAACATAAGTCATATATTTGTGCGCAAGGTGCTTAGGGGATTGCATAACAGGACCCCTTACCATGTTCATGTTCTGGGCTGTTTATGGAAGTTCAGATTTCTTTCTTCCTATTAATGACTCCTAGGCTTGCTCGTCCATGAAGGAATTGGTTGCTAGCCGGGCTGTTAGAGAAATGCAGTTCGCCAGCTTGTGTTTCACCTTAGGTACCACACGATGGCACACCATGCACAACGGAAGCTTCATGCACCACGCTCCCGAATCTTCCCGTCGGAGCATCCTTTGGCTCAGAGCGCCCAATTCAGATAAACAACGTTCTCTCCTCCTCCTTTCCCCCATTCATATTATTACCCCATATTATTAATTTACGTAAACTCAATAATAGTATCAAGTGAACGGTAGATTTGATTGGAGTTCTGAATTCTAATTTTGACCAATATTTAAATTCAATTCACGAATTCTTCTGAAATATGACGAGATTTTCCAGTGAGCTCGTAAAGTTTGCACTCCCAGAATCAAATTATCGCTGGAGATTTCATGATTGATTCGATTCTGGGACTTTTTCAAATTTCCCAGCTGAGCAGTCTTCAAGAAGGAGGTGCACTTCTATAGGAAGCTCATATATTTCCTATCCTATCCTAGCTCCTTTATCCACGATTTTTCGTCGGGTGTATGGCGCTATGATTCTAGCAGAATAATGGGAATACTCTCAAGAACTCGTACCACTCCACTTGAATTGAGAATCTTCAAAGAGGAAAACACGCAACCAATGGGACAGAAATTCCGCATCTCATGCAAGCCACTGCCTTCATGAGAAGCGAATATTCAATTTTATCAAGGAATCTCCTTCTTTGAATATATATTTCAGTCCTTTTGTATGAATTTGTGCGAACATATCGATTTTCGTCTCCATTTTCATTCTGCAAGTCAAACTGCGCCATTATTCGGAATCTTATTTATAGGAAATCTTCTCTTCCGCCCACATTTCCAGGACCAAAAGCATTCTGCATACGGATGACAAGTAATTTAACATCACCATGTTGGCATTTAATCACGTAGCGTCTGTGCTCGTTGATTCTGGCCTATCTAATGGCGAGGACGAACCTTTTTTGGCGAAATTTTCTTTTGAGATGTCAGTGAACGGTGACAAGGCTATGAGTTGGTATAAGCTGGGTTATTTGAATTCGAATCCTGAACGGCTTGTCAAACAAGCCGTTCCAAATGAATGTATGCAAATTTCATTGAACAATCACAGGATCCCTTGTTCATGAGTCCCGCAACAGTCCGGACGACGGAAGGGACCCCAGAAGCTGAGCTTTCCTATTTCGCTTGTAAGTGAACTTCAAATTTTCTTTAATGAGGATATGTTTGGAGCGTTCGTTTCCTGTTTTCTGTTCGGCATGGCGATAGGTCAAACTAATATACACGACCTTGCCGAGGGGTCTCTCCCATCTCGGGTACAGAAAGATATCTGGACGCGAGATGTTCCCATGAATAATTAATGAAATCGAGATACCATCATCCATACTAATTGAATTCCGCCGTACGTGAAATGTTAATGGATGCTGATAAGATAATCAGTGAATTGAAACTGGAAGGCAGCCCGCAAATGACGTTGAGTTATTCGACTCATTTCGGTGGAATTCTAATTGATTGAGTTTCCACACCTTAGAGGCACTCAACCTCGCTTAACTGTTGCTAATTATTCGCGGGTACTGAGCCACTAGCCAGTCGATTACAGTAATTGCCCCAGGGGCGAAATAAGCTCACCGCAAATAGCTGTGGAATGAGAGTGAGATTTGCTCAATTAATCAAGCATTGTTTCAAATCCAATCGAATTGACGTTAGTCCCCGTCAGATACGTATCCGTGCAGTCGATTTACATGTGAATCGTTATTTGATACCAAGCATCTGCATATTAGGAGGTACCTGTATATGCTCAGATATCTGTATGTCGAGTTTTCCGAATCGTACCTATCACAAACGTTCTGATATTCCCTGGGCTATGGAACACGGGCTACCGAGAACGGTTTTAATTAAATTCGTTCATTAATAATTTATCTGCATTTGTATCTTCTACGACAGTGGGAATATTGCGATGCATTTTGGCTTTCAGGGGATGTCTATCCCATTTCCTGTTGCCTTTCAAGTAGTTTTTGTCTTCAGAAAATGGTAAACTCTGGCCGAAAATATCAAAATATTGCAGATTAGCCTCTTGGCTGGTTCCAAATTGTTCGCTTTATTAGTTATTATCGTCTTAGAAGAAGATGGTACCAAAAATAGTAGGGAACCATCCAGAACTGGTTTGTCTTTATGATGTAGAAACATAAAATCCATCCACAAATGCTGTTCGACTTGCGTCCAACTTTAGGAGCTAATCGCCTTTCAGAGATGATATGAACAATAAATGGCCCCTCTAATATCGACAAGCTCCAATACTCCCCTCGGATCCATCCGTAGAAATTCTATTAATAGACTTTGCGCGTGTAGAAGCTAAATTGTGGCTTAGTTTTTCGTAGACTAAGCGCATGTGAGAGCCTATTAGAAAATTAATTACATAAATTAGCTCCGCACGGCTCGATCCATTCTGTAAATCGCCAACAATTACTTTAATAGCCGATTAGGGAAATTTACGGTCTAACCTTGTGGAATATTATCCCCGGTGGCTCCCTCATTCCTTCCTTTGAATTTAGAGCTTTGGGAGGAAGAGACTTTAGAATTGAAATTATTCAGTTTTCAATTACCTTTTCACAATTATTTGGTAGGAAGGGTAGAGAATGTTTGAAAAGCGGCTCCTTAATACGATTTTCCCACCATTAAGTACAAAGCAGAACTATTAGCGAAACGGATACAAAAAATGCCGAAAGTTGAAGTTTGAAGATAAAGCTAATTACCTACTGCCATCAGAGCCAATAGAAAATAATAGATAGGGGAAAGGTTTGTAAGTTACCGCACTTTTTTTCTAAGCCCGATTACTCAGAGAAAAATAGAAAATCAGGTAGAATTAAGTACACCGTTGAAAAGAGGGAAGACTCTGCTACAATTTTGCAGTAGGTACCAAGTCGATGGGGTTCACGAGGAAAAAGCTGTAACTTTTTTACTGAAATGTTCCAAAATGGCCATATTCAAAATTTGGCTTGTATGTTGCCGCATCAGCGAGCTCACTCTGTTGAGGTATTGATAAATTGATATGTCATTATGACGTCATACACGTGTTATATTTTTCGGTTGGATTAGTTCTGAAAACGAGACCTGTTACACTTTTTGAGGATTATCTTTTAAGTCCTCACTCCCCTAGATTTCAACCGGGATAAAATATGGGATCAGTTTCGACAAGCAGTAATTGAGCCCTTTCATTTGATACCCCACATGGTCACATTCTGTGAAAAATTTATTGTAACCCCCTTAAACCCAACATTAAATAGCGTCACTTGCTACATGTAAAGGAATCTACAGACCATACGTTCGCGACAATGGGCCTTGCCGTTTCCGAATAAATCGGTTGTGACACACAGGTGGTCAAAGGGTAGTATAGGTCCCAAGGCGAAACATGGATTGGTACCCACGATGGAGCATAAAACTTGCGAAACGCCTGCTGAACCAACACCAACAGCTCTACTACCAAACCCTATCTCCACCTCCACGTGATGATCGTTGGGAGTTCTTTCTTTATGAAAAACTGCAGACGGAGAAGGATGAAAGCGAGTCTCCCGCAACTAAAAACCAAACAAAATGTACCAACTGGTCCTCCACGTTGGGGGTTGGGTAGGGCTGACAACCCTACACGGAAAACCGAAGTTACGAAGCCACAATAGAAGCCTCGGACTGGGCGGATAATAGAACGACGCACCCAGGAAAGGAATAACGTTTTGCGCATTATCTCATGAAACGTGCGCTCTCTGTACAGAGATGAAGCTAGTCGATACCTTGCTCCAATATCGGGCTGTTATAATAGCGTTATAGGAGACGTGTTGAACAGGGACCGGTTTCCTGGAGAAGAGTCGCTACACCATGTATTATAGCGATCATCCAGTAAACCATGTGCTCGGAGTAGGTTCCTTAATCAGCAAAAAAATTAAACCCGCTGTTATTGGTATTGAAAACATAACCGAACGGCTATGCACTCTGCGATTGCGAGGCAAGTTCAGAAATATAAGCCTCATTAACGTTCACACCCCTGCAGAAGAGACTGCAGAGTCGGAGAAGGATACCTTCTACAAGGCAGTAGAACGAACCCTCGAAGCCTGTCCCAGATATGATATCAAAATCATACTTGGGTATTTTAACAGCCAAATAGGAAAGGAGCTCGTATTCACGCGATACGTTGGCTCCCATAGCTTACATCAAAGTACAAATGATAACGGACTGCGGATCATTCAATTAGCAGTGTCATACGAAATGGGTGTTGGAAGTACCTGGTTTGCGCGGAAAGCGGTCCACAAACATACGTGGGCCTCTCTAGATGGGATCACTTTCAACTAAATTGACCACGTGCTGATCGAACGCCGCCACCTCTCAGCCTTGATGAATGTCAGAACATATAGGCTATATATATAGACTCGGATCACTATCTCGTTGATGTGAGGTGATAGTTAACACTGAAGCCATCCGCAACACCTTTAAAAGGGAAGTGGATGCCGCAATAGCCGCAGCCAACAGAGATCCTGGAGATGAAGCCTCAACAAATGATCTTCACAATCACCTGAAGAAATACGAACACAAACATACTTGGCCCCAACTGCAAAAAGAGTCGGAACGGTTGGTTTCACGATGAATGTAAGCTATCAACGGAACGGAAGAATGCTGCATTCCGAGTAATGTTGCATTCTCAAAGGACGCGGGCACGCGCAGAGGCTTATCACGAACTCCGACGAGCGGAGAAGCGACTTCACAGATGGAAAAAGGAAGCCTGGGAGAACCAACAGATCTGTGGACTCAAAAAGTACAGGGAGCAACCGCACCAGGTGCGCAAGTTTTGCCAATAGGTCAGCAGAATGAAGCCTTACACACCTCGATGTTCATCCTGCCGAGACAAAGAGGGAAATCTGATATCCGACAGAATGGGCATATTAGAGCGATGGGTTGAGCACTTTGATGAACTACTGAACAACCAGAACATCGGCGAGTTGGAGGTCCCGCCAACTGGAGACGACGGACAAATGCTGCCACCACCAAGCATAGAAGAAGCAGTCCGTGCAATTCATCCGCTTAAAAATCATAAGTCGCCAGGAGCCGATGGAATTACAAGCGAATTGGTAAAATATGGAGGTCACCAATTACACCAAGTGGTTCATCAACGTATGTCCAAGGTGTGGGACAGCAAATCAATGTCTGACGATTGGCAAAGAGGCATTATCTGTCTCATACATAAAAAGGGAAATATCACACAGTGTGATAATTATAGAGGTATCACGTTGCTGAGTACCATCCGCTATCTTGCTAGGCCGGATAGCCCCATATGCTCAGAATATTATCGGCCCATACGAAAGAGGCTTCACTTCAGGCAAATCAGCAATAGATCAGATTTTCGTCCTGCGGCAAGCAATGCAGAAACTGTTGGAATATGGACATCAGTTGCACCATCTCTTCATCGACTTTAAAGCCGCTTATGATAGCATAGTCAGGGTAAAAGTGTACTCGGCCATGAGAGAATTCGGTATCCCGACGAAATTAATAACACTGACTAGGCTGACCCTGATCAATGTGCGGGGCCAGATAAAAGCAACAGGATCACTCTCAAGACCATTCAACATCAACAACGGTCTACGACAAGGGGATAGCCTATCGTGGCCCTCGAGAAGGTGATTCTTGATGGTGAGGTAAACGCAAGAGGTACGATGCTCTTTAGGTTCACTCAACTACTGGCCTATGCTGAGGATATCTATATCATGGGAAGAACGACCCGAGACGTACAAACTCATCCAGGTCGAGCAGGCGGCGTGAGATCTTGGGCTGTATATCAGTGAAGGCAAGGCAAAGTATATGGTGGCAACGTCAGCACTAACAACCAACCAACCAACAACATCAAACCGCACTGGTCAAACGGGAAGAATAAAGATAGGAGACAAACACTTTGAGACCGTTGATAATTTCTCCTATCTAGAGTCGAAAATCACAACCGATAACAGCTACGATGATGAAATCCGCGCACGGTTGTTGTCAGCTGACAGAGCGTATTTTAGCTTACAAAAACTGTTCTGCTCGAAATGTCTCACCATAGGGTCCAAGCTCTTAGTGTACAGGACAATAATCTTGCCAGTCCTCATGTATTCCTCGGAGACATGGGTTCTTAGCAAGAAGAATTGCGAACACTTGGCCGCGTTCGAGAGAAGAATCCTCCGAAGAATTTTTGGCCTCCTACATAAGGATGGACGATTCGGTAGCCTACGTAATGATGAAATCTATGAGCGATACCATGACCAGGTTACGGTGGACGGGTCACTTAATCCGTATGGAAGAGGATGATTCAGTCCGGAAAGTCTATAAGGGCAATATCTATGGTAGAAAAAGAAGACGAGGCAGATACTGCCTAAGATGGAGCGATGGCGTAGGTCAGAACGCCAGACAGGTGTTAGGGATATCGAACTGGTGGACCTCGGCGCAAAACCGGGATGTCTGGAGTTCCTTATTAAGGCAGGGCTAGACCGGATACCGGTTGTTGCGCCGTTGATGATGATGATGAGATCTTGGAATGGAATGAATTTTGCGGCCTAGATTTCTTATATTTGCATTACTACGATTTTTTTCAGTTTTTTCATTTGGGTAGGTTCTGAGAACGAGACCTTTTTCATTTATATTTCACCCAATATCCGGAAAAAAGATCAGTTTCGAAAAATACTAATTGAATCCTTTCACATGATACCCCACATGACCACGTTCTGTGCAAAAAAAATGTACACTCTCCTTTCGAATGTATGGGGATCCCCCCTTAAAGTTTAACACAAAATGGCGCCCTGTAACGGGACACACAGCCTGCATGTTCCCACCAAATTTCGTAACAATCGGTTTAGTCGTTTCCGGGTAAATTGTGTGTGACAGACAGACAGATAGACAGACAAATGGACAGACAGACACTGAACCGATTTTAATAAGGTTTTGATTGATGTTGACATCCCCCATAATAACAAAACAGCGGAAATACGGCAAGAAGAAAGTGAATTAGGAAATCAAGCTCTAGGTATTATACCTAAATTTGTCAAGGCTTTCCTAGATGTCCTGGGAACCCGTGCGTAAGAACTCCATTAGGTGATAATATTTATTCCTTCCTGGTATATTTCAAATGCGTCTATATGACTTCTATTTTAGATAAATAGGAGTAGAGAAAATGGAGCTTTTGGAAGCGGAATAGATCGCCTTACTTATCGCGAACTCTACCAAGGGGCAATCATTAAATTACAAAAATATATGGAAGATATTTAATTTGCTCTTTCAGTATCCTATTTCATTTCATGTGCGAAAGTATCAAGTGCATTTTGATGGGATCGCATAACAACCCCTTTCAGCTTGACTGATAAGCAAAAGGATCGTAATATCTTCTTTTTTGTTTAAATCTATCTATCTATCTATCGTATAATAGTCTTGAACAGTTGATAGGACCTCACTTCGATAGGAAGAGGTATCGGTTCTGGAACGAGGGGCTAGAGATTTCCCACAATTTTCTAATTTAAATTCCTTAGTCAATATCCTGATATACATTGAGTTTGGAAGACTGCTATCTTGTTTCCATCACAGGTTCCTCAGGTGTATTCAACGATAAAACGTCGAAGATACATAATCTCAATAACTATTTCTCATATGAGTGTGCCTAAAAATAGACTAACTTTAAAGGCAAACAGGATAAATATGAGTCGTAAATATACAACCTAAGGAGCTACATTGATGCAACCAGCAACGCTGTGGCTCATACCACTTATTACTTTTACGACAATGTACGCGTTCATAAAATAAATTCGTATAAACATCGTTCCCAGATAAGACTTTCGGAAATTCTTTAATGGAATACAAGGACACGTCTTCCTCCTTTCTATATGCGGACACAAAAAGCTGGAAGGCTGGATTGATTGAACTAGGCTTAGACGTAGGGGAATAGATAATGTTTCAGTGGCTACCCAGGCACCACATGTGTTATTGCTGAAAGGTTCAAAAGGTCATTTCATTATCGTAATTTTAGATTGCCATCTATTGCTCACAATACTCTGAAAAGAAAGGAAGTTTATCGTCAAGTAGGTGCTGCTGAAAACGCGTCCTGAATTCCCTACATCCCTGTGGTTGTATCGTGGGAAGATATCTCCACACGAAGCTAGAAACTGTTCATACGTCGTTGGCTTAAAGCTTTGAAGGAAACAGAAACTGTATCCTGTGAGCGATGATTCGTGAGAAGTATGAAGTCATGAGCAACTATTGTAAGGATACAAAGGGCAAAGTGGTGTAAATTTGTTACATCAAATGACAGTAGCCACATTTTGTAGGCACAAAGCAATTCACTGAACCTCGTGCCGACCTTTTAGTTAGAGAAGACATAGATATTATACATAGATTTATCTACTTTATTCGGCGATATACACATCCTGGGATGTAGATAATTGAGACAAATATTTGAATAGATGGTACCCAACGAACTGTTCGCCTGACAATTTCTCAGGAAAGCAGATGTAGAAAGGAAGAGAATGTACGACATTTTGACATATCGTTACACTTTGGCGTCGTGTGTTGTTCAATGATGTGTATCTTGAAGAAAAATAGTGCAGTAACTCAAGGAGCATGATATTGAAAAGCAGCTGAAGGCGGTGAACGAACGGCTGTGGGAAAATATTACGAAATCTTGACAAAGTTCATGCTTTATTTGCTATTTTGATCGACATTTTCGGAATATAACCGTTGCATAGTTCAAGTTATTGCTCCCCCTGCCATTTACAAATGGCGTTAATCTTTTATATCTTAACTGAAATGAAAAAATGTGATGACAGCTGTCAAAGTAGAGATACTGCTAAATGTGTCATACTTATCCTAAGTACCATGCACAGGAATAAATATTCTGGAATGAAAACTGAATAACATGAAATGGATATAGCATTTGGCAGCTTGTATGCAGCAATAGAAAATTCATTCAAATGAACAATATCAAACTTAAATTTCTTTGACAAATCCTTTGGAAATTAATGCAAAAGCCCAAAATTTTATTTCCTTTTATGTGAGTCTTATGTGTTATGCTGTGGAATCGCTGATAAATACAGTATCTATTGCAGTAATGTAGGCTATAACATGCATGATTCTTCCAAGTTTGGTGGAAATCGCGCTATTACTAACAAAGTTATAATAGGTCAAAGTTGTCGGTTCCGTGCAAATTCAAGACTATATCACCCGAAAGTGGATACTCTCACATAATATATGCATATATTACGTGCTACGTACTAATGGATCAAATGCACACTCAAATGTTTTTATATAAGAAATACACAAAACCTTTCATACCTGAAGTGTCCAGCTTCCGGTTTCTTGACTTGTTCCTGCTTGAAGTTGAAAGTTTGTATATTTTCGCAGCGTTCCGAATTCAATGGACAGATACTGTATATCTCATTTGTTCAACTGGTAATAAATATCAAATTCACCGGAGCTCTGATTTGATCCGCACTATACTAAGATCTTTTGGTTTTTTAAAACACAAAAAAATTTCACCAGATCCACAATAAACCAGTCTAAAACTGGAAGCTTCACGCTCAAGGTTCCAATGAACATCTAAATTCGAAAATTTACCGCAGTGTTGTCCACCCTGTTCCCCTTCTATAGTTCTGAGTGTTGGTCGACTATAAAAGACAATGGACAGAGTCTCGCGGTATTGAAGACAAAGATGTTACACCAGTAGTGTAACACCGTATGATCATGTCCGAAACGAGGATACTCGCGATCGATATGCTGTTGCACCGATCGTGGAAAACTTGTGAGAGAGCCGTTTTCAATGGTATGATCACCTATTTCATTCTATGCAGATGATGTTTTCCTGGCGTCTCATAGCAAAAATGATCTCGACCAACTTGTCCAAAAATAGAATGATCGACTAATGCAACACGGTCCCACTGATTGATTGATTGAATCTAAATAAAACTGAATTTCTGCCGATCGATCCTCATGAAACAGGCACTACGGCTGTCAATGCCAATGATTTGCCTAGACCTAAGTGATTTAACTATCTCGGGAGAATGTTATCAGCCAATGGAAAGACAAACAACGACGTCTTGCGGTAATGGAGACGAAGAAGTTGCGTTGGACTAGTGGCGTGACACACCTCGATCATATCCGGAATGAGAATATGGAGTTGCACCGATCGTGGAAAAATTGCGAGAGGCGCGTCTTCGTTCATGTAATACTCGCTAACAAGAATTCACTCGTCGAGATTGGTCTGAACATCGAAGTCGATAGTAAGTAACCAAAAGGCCGGTTGAAACTACGGTAGAGCTTGATACGCTGGATGGTGATTTACAGGCCTCATGATTACATCCAGATCAGGACTTTGATCAAATAAAATGGCGTGGCAGATAAGGACGAACTCCGGCCCCGCTTGCGAACGGGACAAAGACTAGGATTGGTCTGAAAATCGAAGATGATGGCAAAAGATCAAAGAGCTGGCCATAATAACGGTGGCTGGAGATACTGGATGATGATTTGAAAGCCTGGCGACTGCATCCAGATCAGGCTTTGCACAATCGTTCAAGACGAGCCGACCCCGCTTCAGAACTGGACAAAAACTGAAGCAGAAGATCAAATTTCTATACCAAACTTTTCAGTATTGGGCTCTATCTTACGGTCTATGCTACTGCAGCATTTTATAACTCAAATATGCGTTTAAGAGGGGTTTCCAGCTAATTTACAAAATCTTTAATTTATATAATCAGATATCACCTCCACCCTTAAACCTTAAACTCAACGTAGAACATTACCATTCATTGCATGCTTGGGGGTTCACAGTTTTTACCAAATTTCGTGTCAACAAGTGTAATACTTTTCGAGAAAAGTAACAGGCAGGCGAACAGATAGACTTGCGAAGGTTCCCAGATCTCTTGCGCATCTCTGGTGGACCAAAATGCCCATGGGATGGATGCCCATATTACAAACCCACCTTCGAAGACGAGAGAATCAGTAAATGTATGGTACGGGAGCTCTGAAGGGGGGTGTGAGCAAGCGAGCTGCTGGTCATCGATACTCTCGGTGATGAACAACTTGGCCATTGTGGTATCTAATGTTACAAATGAGTTGCATTTGGGAAAGAAGTGTTGAAACGAAGTATTACCTTAACGAGAAAATCAGCAATATAAAGTAGATCGCTGGCCAGAAGAAGGGTAGCAGAACCTACCGCATTTGTGGTAGCCCAGAATCAGAGAAAGGCCCATTTCGTCAACTGTGAAATCTCAAACAATGTCAAATACCGTAAAAGAAGACAAGCGAAACTCTGCATAAAAGGAACGGCCCATCTGGGAGTCATAAAGAGTAGTAGCCCTGATCTATAGGAGAGAAAAAAGGCAAACAGGCAGTTCCGAAATGCAGAACTAAAACTTCGAAAGGAGAGAAGTGTCTAGCTTAAGTGACAAGTGTCAGTGTTAACTAGCAAAGCGAAAGGAAAGCAGAACGGAAACAATAGATGGATCAAGGTTGCTAACAAAAAAGCGAAAAGGGAAGCAAAAGTGAAAATTTACCCAAGGAAGTTATCTTCTATAAAAACAAAAAGTTCAAAGTTGATTCAAACTAAAATATCTGAGCGCCACCAGGTTACGAAGAACCCAGAAACGGGAGCTCATGTTTGAGTTCAAAACATCCAATCTGGCAAAACCGATGGCTTTTTTATTAAAGTTAAAAATTCACTGGGAGGGAATGCCGCAGTGCGAGCCCAAAAACATGAGATCGATATATCTCAATGAACTGACATCCAACTATGAAATCTGCACTGTCTTGAATGAGAAATGGAGGAACTTAGGGAGGAGTCTATTGGGTGTCTGCGAAATACCTAAGACAATATTCAAACAGTCACAATAGGGTTATCAGTGGAAGTCGCACCAGAATTTATTAGCCGTGGGGAACAGATGGATAGTCCGCCGTTTAAGAGGGAAGACCACACTAAAGGAGGACTTCAAATGCGCGAAGGCATTGAATGAAAATGAGGTTAATTAAAAAAAAATCAATCATTACAGGATCGTTCAGGATTTGCGCAGACTACGTACGAATCCGAGTTGAAATTGCCATTATAAGTGAGCCATACAGAAAAGTTAGCGAAGATATCAGTCAATAAGCCGCACCAGTATCATAAGTCAGCCAAGTAATGAAAATCCAAAGTTGTATCGGCTATGAATTCAACGCTTTGGCAATCGAGCGGGGTAATACGGAGCCAAATGTAAGGAGGGGCGGTCTATTAGAAGCTTTTGCGCAGTTGGATATAGTTGTGGCCAAGGAAGATGATGAAAACCGATTCGGTTGTAGATCCGACTTTTGTTAGCCCTGAACTGGCGTGTTGTGTGTCCTGCCTTGTTAGCGGGCACCACGAGTACACCAGACAATCTTCTTTGAACTCTGTGGAAGCCTCAGAATAGGACAGCAGCACACGTAAAGGCGAGGAAGGTAACAAACGCTTTGGATGAGCAGACAAGCGTGGCTAGACCAATCTCCTAAGGCTGGCGTCTCAACGGAAAAACCTCTTCATGTGACATGATGTATTGCCAAAGTATGTGTCGCGTTCATGCCTAAGAGATTCGGACATTCCCTTACTTAACTAGACTGCCTTCGACTAGCGTACATCAAAACAAGATGAATGGCTCAGAGGGCGATAGAGAGCAGCTTGATCCTTCTATATGCATTTCCAATGTGGGCAGATACACTTGAAAAGAAAGTAAACACAAGAAAAATTGGTGCTGCACATCGCCTAAGTCCACTTTCAACAATATCCGACAAACAGCCTGTATGATAGGAGGGAAGTTGAAGACGTAGCTGTTGTTGAAGCAGTGAAATGTCTGATCTTCGGTCGACGTGTCATTGCGCCAGTCGAGCAGGAAATTGATGGGTAGAAATTACCAGGAAGTCGAGGAAGGTATCTATAAGAAACCTCGAAGAAACCTGCCTCGCCCAGAGGCGGATGTGAACTCACGGGGAAGCGCCTGCAAGGTTGTAATGAGGAGTTTAAGGTTTAAAGCAGCTCTGCAAATTTCTTACTCCGACCTAGGGTTTATTCCCTCAAGAAGACAAGCACAGCATTTTCCAGAGACCATTAGGTGTAGCTCTATTACACCCAGTGGGCGAAAGATGTCCTGGAGATTTACAGTAGGCTGGTATTCCAAGCAAAACCCTTAAGTTGGCTGCTAAGTTGAGGCCGGACATGTTTGAGGAGTTGTTTAGGGCCTGCTAGGAAACCGGGAACCTTTTCGACTCAGTGAGTATTCCACAGGGTTCTGTGCTAGGACCACTATTGTGGAACATCATGTACAACTATGGTGACGTGATGGTTGAAGTAGTAAACTACTAGCCTCGAAAATTCATTGCCGCCTTTGTTTGTCTCGCTGCTGTGAGCTTATCACTTGCACAGCATTAAGTGGGATGATAATGAAGCTGAAGCACAGTCAATGACATAGTGGTGAGCACTGAGACAGAAATAACTCTATACCGCACTTCCAGGCCGCTAACTGAAAAATTCAATCGATTGAACCTCTCCGCTCCCTCTGCCCTCGTTGTCCTGAAAACTGACGTCTTGATTGAGATTAGCTGCAAGATACCTACAATAACCTGCCTCCTTGACATAAGGAAAGTTTTTAACTCGTTATGTCAATACGCTAATAAGCTAGATAGCATATTACACTTCTATCCGCACCTATTTAAACTAATATTTAGCATTCTTGAAGGACTACAATCCCAAGTAAAAGTTCAGCAGGAACTATCGTCCCCTTGCACCAATCCAGTCGGAACTCCACACTTTTCACCTACTTCCAGCGACTGCTGGCTCTTTGCGGATCTCAAAAAGATGCTCCAGGGAAAAAGATTTGGCTCATATGAGGAGGTGATCGCTGCTACTGAGGCTCATTTTGAGTCAAAAGACAAATCGTTCTACAAACTGGCATTGAAAAGTTAGAGAAGCGTTGGAATGATTGTATAACCCTTGAATGAGATTATGTTGATGAATAATAAAGAATTTTGACGATAAAATGTTGTTTTCATAGTTAGTCCCGGGACTTATTGAACGATATGTTATTTATTAATAAAACAAAAAAAACTGTTGGAAGTAAAATAGTGCCGGTAAACTCCATCTTTCATATTTGACTGCAGGATGCGCCCGGACTGTGAAGAGCGGAGCGCCTTCAATGTATGTTCCTATAACTGGCAACCCGGAATGATGAGCGTGTCACGCGGGCTGTCCCGCCCCTGTTAGCACTGTCACACAAGCAGTGTCTTGGCTAGCAACCTCCCGGAAAATTTCTGTTGAAGCTTGGCATGTCTATGTTTAGTTACTTTAACAAGTTTTTGTAGCTCTTGTGTTGGTGCTGCAATGAGAGAATTTGGTATCCTGACGTAATTGATAAGACTGACTAGGCTGACCCTGACCAATGTGCGAGGCCAGATAAAAGCAGCAGGATCACTCTCAAGACCATTCGACATCAACAATGGTCTACGACAAGGGGATGCCTTATCATGCGTCCTCTTTAACCTGGCCCTCGAGAAAGTGATCCGTGATGCTGAGGTAAATGCAAGAGGTACGATCCTTTCTAAGTCCACCCAACTACTGGCCTATGCTGACGATATCGACATCATGGGAAAAACCACCCGAGACGTACAAACTGCCTTCATCCAGATCGAGCAGCCGGCGTTTAGCGCGAGATCTTGGGCTGCACATCAAGACAAAGTATATGGTGGCAACGTCAGCACCAAAAACCAACCAACCAACAACATCAAACAGGAAAAATAAGGATAGGAGAATACAACTTTGAGACCGTTGATAATTTCTCCTATCTAGGGTCGAAAATCACAATCGATAACAGCTACGATGATGAAATCCGCGCGCGGTTGTTGTCGTCAGCTAACAAAAACTGGTCAAAGCTCTTACTGTACAAGACAATGATCTTCCCAGTTCTCATGTATTCTCTGGAGACTTGGGTTCTTAGCAAGAAGAAGAACTCTTGGCCGCGTTCGAGAGAAGAATTTTTGGCCCCCTACATGCGGATGGACGATTCCGTAGCCTGCATAATGACGAAATCTATGAGCGATACCATGACCGCCAGGTTGTGGATAAAATCCGGCTCAATAGGTTACGGTGGGCGGGTCACTTATGGATGAGGATGAGGATGATCCCACCCGAAAAGTCTATAAGGGCAATATCTATGGTAGAAAAAGAAGACGAGGCAGAACCTGCCTAAGATGGAGCGATGTCAAGACACCAGACAGCTCTTAGGGATATCGAATTGGTGGACCTCGGCGCAAAACTAGAATGTCTGGAGTTCCTTATTAAGGCAGTTGTTGCGCCGTTGATGATGGTGATGTGTTGGCGCTCAGAGGTGGCGGGGAGAAAGACGGGGCGGCAACCCTGTCGGCCAAACTAAAACCAACTGGCCGAGGAGAACCTCCATAGTGGTGGCACCGGGAGACACTATTCCGCATTGGCTTGCCGGCCGTAATGCAGTAGGCGAATGCACGAATGGCCTAATCAGGGCAATCAGACCCGAGTCTGCAGGGGGACTCATCGGGATAGCCCCTGGATTCACATACTTCAGGAGAATTCCTATTGTTCCTATTCCTGTTCGGTTGTTTGCGGTTGGCCCCCTGGTGGGAACTTCATGGGGGTTGTGGTTGCGTTCAAGCGAACAGAGACCTTCGGGTCTCAGCGTGGTGTTGCGTTTCAACATGGGTGCTGTAGTCCTTAGTTCGGTAGAGATTTAGGTAGGTCTTGTATCCACCAGTATGAATGCTGAGCCATGCACTTGGTATTGACTGGTACCGCTGTTGCTTGTCACAGCGGGGCTCTGATTGGGGTCACAAAATCAATCCATGTCTTAAGAAGACCGTGGGACTAAGTCCACGAGAGAGGTACTCATGTAAAACCCCCTAGGACTCACTGTTGTTCTTATGGTTGTTTTATATATGGTGTTCAGCTCCGTGGTTCACCCATAGCTCTACATTTCATTTACATGCACCCAAAAAGGACAAATATATTGAGCCAAGAACTATTAAGTCCCTTAAGTATCTGTTATTCTTTACCTTGTTTACAGGTACTGCCACTTTCAAAGTACGATGTTGTGATGGTGCTTATTATGCCCCAAATTGATTTCCTTTCTTCGTAATGTTCTAATGAACGCATCCTTCCTTGCATCAATTCGGTTGAATTGCACAAAATGAATAGGAAGCTCTTAAATTCCCAAGCAAAGCTTCCTTTTGGAAGTAATTTGAACATCTCCCGTACTTTGTATTCCGTGAAACGCTATCTTAATTGTGCTTCCAGGAAAACTGCTCTAGTTTCCATCTAAATGTGGTAAATAGAAGGCTTGTTTGTGCTTTCCGTTTCAGATGTCCTTTTGAATGTTTGAACAAGCTTCTGAAATTTTTTTCTAGGACAACTGTTTCGTACTATCTCCCCAGAAATACTGTCGTTAGGAGGTATCTACTCCATCTCTAAATTAATTTGCTGATCTTATCCTGATCATATCAGCTTAGTTTCGTCTTGTTTTGGACCCCAACAAATAGAAAATTGAATATCTTTATCCTCTTAACGTTGATAGTCCAAATAGTTGACATATTTGTGTTCAAAAGGAATTCATGCACCTTTAGTTCAGACGAAGGCACTTTGTGGAAATAGTTTGGATATTACGGTGGCAGACAATAGACGTCAATATTGCAAGCAAGATGGAATTTAGTGGTATTTTCTTATTATCTGGGAGCTTCTTTTGAAAGTCCATATTTAGTGGAATATCTATAGATGAAAAGCCATTCCAAAGCAAGTAGGTGGGAGACGAAAATGCAATGAATTTTTTGTAATTATCTTGTAATTAGAGTCAGATGTTAATTAATATTCGGTATTTGGTGTTAGCTTAATATAAGACTTGAAATATCTAATAATACTGGAGAGACATTTATTTTTAGCAAAAGGTTAAAAAGAGGGGAAGGGGGAGGAATTAGATGAAATTGTAAAATAATGACAGGAATTTTACTTGTCTGGAAAATCTCTAAATAAAGCTCCTTGATGGCCTGTAATAAGCAAGTGAGGAGGCATTGAAAACTGAGTTCACGATCTGCAATCAATAAGAGAGTTGAGGGATAATCAAATGTTCACCTTATTTGGTCACTGTCAGCCATGATCTCACTGTGCAAAACTGCGAATTAATAAGGACTGTTCATACCTTAATGTAGCTACTCTGAAGTTCGCTTTGACAACACCGCGTTTCGCATACTACATAACTATTTGAGAACGGACCGTGGTTACTTACTTACTTTAAATCCATTAGGAATAATGTATGGTTTAGTTGTGTTATTTGAAAGAGTTCATGAGAGTTAGTTAAATAATTTGTTTTTTGAAAAGATTTCGCAATAAGATGTATTTTGAAGATTAGATTTCTTCACATCGAAGCAGCAAGACAAGACTTTCAATTCTTTTATTGTTCTTCCTATAAAATGGTTTCCCTGGCCATATATGCTAATGCTGGGCGCAGGTAAATTCATTTTGTCTAGCGGATCATATCGAGCAATTTCGAAACATTTATGCATTTATTAACTGCTGCGAAACTGTTGAACGCATGCAGCACTTAATTGTTGTGCGGGATGTAGAAAAAAGACTTTTTTTTTGGGAGGTGGATAAGCCAAGTATATTCCGGGGAAACACGACTTAACAGTAGTTTTTTTTAATGTAGAAATTGGCTGCTGGATTGTGTAATTTATGTGGGTTTGGTGTGGCTAGATATCAGAGTGCCGCTTGCGTTTTTGCATGGTCACTTGAGAGAGCATTTAATGTTTGCTGCTTTCGGAGGACTGTTGAGTTGGTTTTTTTTTGTATTAGATAATTCTTTTTGAGCAACATTTTAAAGATGAAAATTGAGTATGGAGAGGCGAGTTTTGCAGGTGAAATGAATTGTCCAGTGGAGCGGTGAATAAACACGATATCTGTGATTAAGTGGGTATTGAAAAAAAATTCAGCCTGAATAAGAAAGCGAATATTCCAAAATGGTTAGTACTCTTCATGTCGGTTGTATCTCGTGCTTCTCTGGCATACTGATAGGGGGGATCTGAGAAAGTCGATGTTATTTTGTCAAGCGACCTTGGACGAGACTGAACAGAGAGACGAAATCCGATCACGGAATAAGTGATTATTATACCTTTGATAATAGACGTTTCACAACATATCACATTTTCCATAACAATAATAATAGCATAATCCTATGCCCTATCATGCGTCCTCCTTATCTTGGTCCTGGAGAAAGTGATTTCCAATGCAAATGTAAATGCGGGAGGCACTATTCTCTCAAGTCCACCCTACTACTGGCCAATGCTGATGACACTGACATTATCGGAAGAACAACCCCAGATTCGCAGTCTACCTTCATCCAGATCGAGCAGGCGGCGGGAGATTTTGGGCTGCACATCAATGAAGGCAAAACGAAGTAGGTGGTCGCTATGTTGGCGCCAAAAAACAAACAACCAACAACATCGAATCGCACTAGCCAATTATAACTTTGCGAATGGTGAAAATTTCTCCTATCTAGGGTCGAACATCACAACCGATAACAGCCATGACGATGAAATCCGCGCACGGTTGTTAGCTGCCAACAGAGCCCATGTCCACTTACAAAAACTGTTTCGCTCGAAACGTCTCACCATAGGGTCAAGACCTTTACTGTACAAGATTATGATCTTATGTATTCCTCGGTTCTTAGCAAAAAAAAATTGCGAACTCTTGGCCGCATTCGAGAGAAAAATTCTCCGAAGAATTTTTGGCCCCCTACATGAGAATGTGAATGGATGATTCCGAAGCCTACATAATGACGAAATCTATGAGCGATACCACGACTGTCTGGTTGTGGATAATATCCGGGTCAACAGGCTGCGGTGGACGGATCACTTAATCCGTATGGATGAGGACGATCCAGCCCCGGATCTATGGTAGAAAAAGGAGACGAGGCAGACCCTGCCTGAGATGGAACGATGGCGTAGGTCAGGACGCCAGGTAGCTTTTAGGGATATCGAATTGGTGGATCTCGGCCAAAACTGGGGTGACTGGAATTCCTTATTAAGGCAGGCTTAGAGCGGACACCGGTTGTTGTGCCGTTGATGGTGATGATGAATCCTTAGAATTAGCAATTTAATTTCGGAAGAATCATCATGTAAAAGCAATCTATACAACAGCAACCATAATGACTTATCTTTGATAATTGGAAACTGTGGTAGCGGTGTTATATGAGCAAAACAGCCAAAATGGGCAAGCTGACAATTCTCGTGTTTACCGTGTTGCTCCTGTCCTTTATCCATGCCCGATTATGCATGTATGCTTAGCTTTCCCAAAAATCCTTTGAACTTTCTAGCGAGTACTCATCCCAATATAGCGGTTCAACCTTCATCGGAGGCGTTTTGATAGCATCTGATGCAGTGCAGTGATTGGCAATAGTATTTACAAATAAACTCATCATGCTAAGGCTACGCTTTGCAAATCATCTACATCTTTTCAACAATTGTTGCTAAATTGTCTTTGATATTTATTAATACAATGATCCTTTCTTAGAGTTGAAAACGTCACTTGTAACTTATGTTTATGGATGTAGTCCTAAAAGTAGGGATCTTCAGGACCGAAATTCAAGGTTTATAGTTTTCAGTGTTTGAGCGCATTATACTCCAGTCAGTATTATCCAGTCTCTACCCTCTCTGACTGGAATCTATTAATCTCTGCACCTCTGCTGAGACTATTTTCAACGGTCTGTGTTCCTAACAGTTTTCAATATATACGAAAATTTTTGCTCGTGCCAGATGAAGAAAGAGTTGACCATAGCTTGCTATTATGATCACTCAACTTTTGCTGAAAATCACTATGGTGGCCCTCAAAGCTAACGTTTCAAAAGTATTGATGTTCCCATTAGTGTGTCTTTAAATTGGAGTAAAACATTCTGTAATTCCCGTATCATCTCCCTTGCCAGGTCATACAGAACGTAATCTTCTTCCTTGTTAACCTATAATAACAATGGAGGTGACCTGGGATTCAAAACTTTCGAACCAGCGATTTTGGCAGTCGGCAATCAGGCTCTCCGTCATCGACATCCGTTGGCAATGGCGTCCCGGTTATGCTACATGAGTTTTGGAAAAGAGCGTCACGAAAACGAAAACGTCGCTCCCTAAGGTACAAACATGAAAGAATGATGACCGACGTATGTTGTAGTGGCATCGACAGCATTTGAGAGAAGTGGGTTGTAGCGAATGCAAAGGTTTAGGAATGACCAAACAATCGTGAGTCAATTACACCTTAGGAAAACTGACCATTGACCAGCTCCTTTTGCCTCTGAGCTTTATTGGCATGATCATTACCCCATTGTTCTAGCTAGTTCAGGGATGTGGGCAGAGTTATTGAAAAGTTTGGTCTCTCGTATGTTATTTTACAAAAATTGATAGATTTTAGGCTCGCCACATCTGAAATCACAACAGGATGGCCCTTAGAACCCAAAAATTAATCAGACTGTAAGAAGTGCAAACTGAACGCATTCAACAAGATTAGTGCCAATTCGTAGTGGGTATGTGTCGTTATCATTTTAAGTAGTCAAAATAAGCAGTTCCAATCAACACTCGCCAAAAAGGGGTTCAATCATTCACAATGGAAAAGTCAATTAACGCCCGTGCAATAGGAAAAAACAATGTTTGATAAATGAAATATGGATCATTACTCAAATATCTATGAAGATAAGAGACATCTTTGGCTTTTCTAGTTTTTACTCTATTCGGTAGGAGGTGGACCCATCTAGATTCATATTTTTTTTCGATCATAGGTTTGGTGTATTCCGCACCAAACGTTCCACCATAGGATCAAAGCTCTTACTGTACAAGACAACGAACTTGCTAGTCCTCATATATTGCTCGGAAACGTAGGAATCTTCCGAAGAATTTTTGATTCCCTATAAGAAGATAGGCAATTCTGAAGCCTATATAATGGCGAAATCTATAGCGGTACCATATATAGCGATACCACAACCATTGTGGATAAAATCTAATTCAATAAGTGGCGATGGGCAGGACACTTAATCCGTATGGGTGAGGATTACCCACCTCGGAAAATCTTTAAGGGCAGTATCTATGGTAGAAAAAGAAGACCTGGCAGATATTCTCTCAGGGATGTCAATTGGTACAACTCGGTGGGATGTTTTGGCGTTTCCTACTAAGACAGGCTTAGACCGAACAGCGGTTGTTGCGCTGTTAATGATGATCATGTCGTATCGAGTGATGCTTTGAAACCACCACCTAGCGTACCAATGGTGATGGTGTTTTAGTTGACCTTGCGTTGTTTTCCATTGACTTCGATATTCGACTCGTTCGAGTAAATCTTTGCCAGTGAATATATGAATCACCGTTAATCGAAAATATAGGGGTGCCGTTTAGGAGCTGTGTTTAGGTTATTATGATCAACAAAACTTATTGGTTTCGAGAAAGGATAGTATGTGCACAATAGCTTTTTATTTAGAAGCGATTTCTCGACTTACAGAGCAGTAAAGAAATAATAGACTAAGGTAAGATATCTCCGATTGCGTAAAAATACCATACGATCGCCTAAGAAATGGAGAAACGCTGGTTTCATTAATATGACAACTTTTAAGGCGGAAGTAGTTCTAATTGCTCTTAACACACTCTCTCAGGCTAGAGGGAGACAGCGTCTGATAAGTTGCCTCTACCCTGCATGAAATCATAGAGTGGTCAAATGATAGTAAGGATCACAGGGAGACACTGGAATCTGGTACATGGCTAGCACAAATCCTGTAAAACGCCTCCTGTATTTTAACATCGACAGCGCCGCGATCGAATCCTACCTTTACCTCCACGCGGTAACCACTCGCGGTTTTGCATCAAAACAGCAGGCGGAGGAAGCTGAAAGTGAGCTTTGCGCTTCTTAAAACGAAAAAACCTATCTAGATCGGCCCTCTTGGTAGGGGATTGAACGAAGCACTGACAACGTTTTCTCGGAAAATATCAATGTGTCCAGGAACCCAGGATACAGCCTCGAATTGGACGGATCAAACGGCAGCGGCTTTGGCAACGTAAAATGGACTATTCTTTCGGGTCTTGGAACGTGCGATCCCTTTTTCAAACAGGTGCGGGAGCTTCTCCAGGAAGTATTCTGTAAGAACATTAGCTTCCTCGCGCTCGAAGAAACGAAATGGCTTGGGAGTGAAATAAATGATTGCGGACCTTACCCAATATTTACTAGCAACAAAGAGCGAGGAAGCAGAGAATTCGGTGTCGACACCGTCATAAACAACTCGTGTGGGCAGCTGGTAAATGATTTCAAACCGATTAATGAATAATAATAATAATGATCGTTGGCGCAACAATCCATATTGGATCAGGGCCTTGAAGTGTGTTAGAGCACTACATTCAAGACCGTAAAAGTACATTACAGGAACACAGTACCCTATAGGAGGCAATGGGGTCAGCATTGCGCTCGACCGAGATTATTACCCTTATTACTAGGTACTCATTCACAGCTGAGTCGACTGGTATCCGACGTCAAATCACGATACAAATTTCACTGCCTCTATTGAGATTTGAACCGAGACCTTCCGTACGACACGATTAATGAATAAATCTGCTAAATCCACTTGAAGATGAAGTTTCTCAGTGTTTGGTATATGTATAAACTGTCATGCACCAACAGAGGACAAAGATGATCTCATTAAAGATGAATTCTACACCCGACTGGATGGAATTTTTGACGGAGACTTCAACGCTAAAATTAGCAACGAACTGTTCCATAGAGGCATAATAAGATGGCGATGATGATGGCCAAAGACTCATAGATTTCGCCAGCGGCAAAAATTTAGTCATAAGCTCCACTTGTTCCCCCATAAGAACATACATAAAATGGCGTGGACATCATCAGACGGGCAGACATTCCATCAAATCGAGCACGTCCTCGCTGAAAAAGGAGCTGCAGCAAAAGTCCAGGACGTGACGACGCTACGAGGTACTAACTATTGTGACTCGGACCATTTCTTTATTAGAAGGAAATATCGTTGTCGAATAGCAAAAACAGGTACAGCCACAGGAGCTGGACTCCTAAAGTCAATGTGGAAAAGTTGGATAGCGACACGGTCCACAATCTCTCATCCTGGTCCTGGGGAAAGTTGTGACGAAATGTGGCGAAAAATTAGAGATGGTATCCACAGTGAAGCTATTATAGAAACACGCTTGGGCGCGTAGAACACAGGAACCGTAACGAATGGTTCACTGATGCCTGCTTGGAAGGGATTAATATGAAAAACAAAGCTTACCGACTACTGAACGAAAAACGAACCCAAGCCAGAGAAGACAAATATCACGAACTAAGGCGATACAACAACAGAAGTTCAATAACAACATCATTTTAACACTTGACGACAGCTTGAAAAATAACGACGTAGCGCAGTGAAACAGGTGAGAATAGGTTTTAAACCGTAACCCACCCTCTGTAGAGATCAGAATGGCAAGATCATCAGCGGTGCGACTCAAATAGAAGCAAGATGGGTTCAGTATTTTCAAGACCTCTTGAACCCAACGAAGACGCATTTCCGCCCCTTTGTCATTCTGGATGACCCAAACGAAGAACAAGTGCCCACACCCCCGAATCTGTACGAAGTAGAGGCAGCTTTGTTTAAATTCAAATCACATAAATCTCCACGAATCGATGGCATCCTGGCCGGGCCCTCAAAAGAAGAGGAACAGAGCTCACCAGCAGAATCTGGACAACCGAACAAATACCATACGACTGGAGGAAAAGTGTAATTTGTGCGATGTGCAAATTGGACGATCGTTTGCAGTTCAAAAACTGCAGGGGGATCTCATTGCTGTACACTGCTATAAGCTGTTGACGAGTATAATCGAACGACTACTGAGGGAGTATACAGACTTCATCGGGGAATACCAAGGTGGCTTCAGATCCGGACAATCGACAGATATTCGCAGTTAAGCAGGTGCTGAGAATATTACATCGATGTCCACCAATCAGGCGTATGATAGTGTAGATCGTAATAGATGAGAATAATGAACGAGCTAAGAATTCCACCGAAGCTAGCCCGGATAGTGAAAGCCACACTGATCAACGAGGGCCAGGTAAAAATCCAAAATCAACTGACACAAAGCTTTACTATAGTCTTCTTCTTTTTCTTCAGCCTTTGTCCCGTTCACAAGCGGGGTCGGCTCGTCGTGATCGGCTTCGCCATTTGGCTCTATCGAATGCCTGATCTGGGTACAATTTCGAGGCTTTCAAATCCCCATCTAGCGTATCAAGCCACCGATGTTTAGGTCTGCCTTTTGGTCGTTCACCATCGACTTCGATGGTCAGACCAATTTTGGCAAGTGAATTCTCGTTGGCACAAATTGCGTGACCATACCATCGAAAACGCCTCTCTCGCAATTTTTCCACGATCCGTGCAACCCCATAACGATCGAGCGAATATCCTCATTTCGGATGTGATCTAAACATGAGACGCCACTAGTCCAAAGTAGCATCTTCGTCTCCATTACCGCAAGAGGCCGTTCATTGTCTTTTATAGTCGGCCAACACTCAAAATCATAGAAAGCGACTGGACGGACGACATTGCCGTAAATTTTAGATTTGAGACGTTCGTTGATACTTCGATCACAAAGAATACCAGTTGTGGAACACCACTTCATCCAGGTTGCGTTAATGCGTGAAGCAATTTCATAACGCAGTTCTCCATTGGCTGATAGCGTTGACCCGAGGTATTTAAATCGCTCAGTTCTGGGCAGATCACTTCCGCTGACAGTGATTACCCCTGTTTCATGGGGATCGGTTGTCAAGAATTCAGTTTTGTTTAAATTCAATCTGAGACCGTGTTGCATGAGGCGATCATTCCATTTTTGGACAAGTTGCTCGAGATCATTTTTGCTATCAGATGCTAGGAAAACATCATCTGCATAGAGCAGTGTGTAGGGCGCTGGACGTTGGATATCCCATGTGGCAGTGTCCATAACAAGAACAAAGGGAAGTGGTGAGAGGGCGCTTCCTTGATGAACACCAACAGAGACACGAAGCGGTTTTGATACACCCGCCATACTTCGAACTTTACTTTTCGGATCGTGGTAGAGCAATTGAACCCAGCGCACGAGTTCTTCTGGTACGAAGTGTTGTCGTAAAGCATACCCGATGAGTTCGTGCGGTACACGGTCAAACGCTTTCTATAGATCCAGAAAGGCAATGTAACCGCGCAGCGTGTATTGCGTCAGTAGTTCCGCAGTTCTTGACAAATCCGGCTTGATTCACGGTTATTTCAACGATTTCGGTTGTCAAGAATGCGTTTAAAAATCTTCATGGTATGGAAAAGTAACCAGATCGGACGGTAATTTGAATATTCTGCTGGACTCCCTTCCTTTTTCCATATTGAAACAGTGGTACTTTCTTGCCAGTCAGATGGTGTTCTTCCTTCCTGAATAATCCGGTTAAAGAATTCACTGAGCCACAGTGTTGGGTGCGAGCTCTTCGCTTTTCAAAGCTCAGTTGCGATGTCGTCAGGTCCTGTTGCTTTACTATAGTGTCAAGACTTAAGGAAGGAGATGGCCTCAACCCCGCCCTGTTTCATTTTGTGCTCGAATACCAAGCCAGGAAGATGGCCTTAATTGATAACGAAGGTACGTTACTGGTAAAATCCGCGACACTAGTGGCGTATGCAGACGACGTGGATATTCTTACCCGGTTGATGGTTCGTGCGAAGGAAGTGCAGTGTAGTTCGAGTCAGCAGCGACCAAAAGGAAAGCCAAGGAAACGTTGAGAGGGTTCAATGAACGCAAATTGTGGATCGATCCTAAGATTTCCTAACTGAAGGACGCAGTCTTTCGGTCATTTCGAGATAATTGGAAGCTATACATCCGAGAGACCAAGGATCGATTTGAGCTGCAAGTATGTCATGTTGGTCCGGAAGAGATCCTGTGAATGAAAGAGAGGAATTTTCCAGTGTATGCTCAAAACCATACGATCTCAATCCATTTAAAGACCTAGACGGAGCGGCGCTGCCCTGATGAAGCAGCTTAAACTCCAGGACCGACAGGAGTTGTCTAATTGAAGCATTGAACAAATCATTAGTCTCTTCATAGAGCAAATCTCTTTAAAAAGATACTTTAAGTGTGTTGTATGCAATATACAAGCTGTGGGAAAAGGAGCCACATTCCCAGAAAATGACTTAGGGTCTTCAGGTGTGTAGTATGTGCGGGAATGAATGACAGCAAAAGTACTGAATTTGAAAAGGTTCCTGCATTGGGGAAAATTGCACATCAATCTCAATTACTAGAAATCTGTATTGTAAATTGCGTTGTATAGCCAGAGCTCTGTTTACCGATGAAGATAATCCTTCAGCTAGGGAAGGACTTCAAGTGAAGTTCTTTGTTTGTCTTACTAATGGATAAATTTTGAAACGATTAGAGTGAAAACGTCAAGTTTTCCTATTACAAATTCGATGAATTTTCCAGTGGAACATTAATCTCAATTCTCAAATTAAATGTTTTTCATGGCCCAACAATAAGTGCTGAAGTTTGGAAGTATGATCCAGTCAGTTTGCCAAACGTGACGAACTCACCAACTGAAAGTTCCCATGAATGTTGAATCAATTAAGGCATATGGAAGTAGCCATACGGAGTACCAATAAATGATAAGAAGGGGTTGCAAACTTTGATAAGTGTGAGGAGGTATGTTTACTGATTTTTATTTTCAATATTTCAGGAATCGATTCATAGCCGTTTAAAATATTACCCAACCTATAAAATACGACCATGGGCGTCTACTATCGAACCACATAAATATATCTATGCTCTCTTGGGAACATTCTTTCCGAGTACACCTTTATGGAACCAGATACCTTGATAATTCCATGGTTTCCCAACTTGGATTCAATCAATTGCTTTTGGGTTGCTACCCTCCTCAGATTTTTATTGCGTAGAAAACACTAATTATATCACTCCTCCATTATCCTCACCTTCTCGTTTTCAACCCACCACCATTCTTTTAGGCAAACATTCTGTTATTTCATAATTTTCATTTCTCACGTTTACTAAAATCTTGGTATCAATTCCTGAAATTTATTAGGTTTTCGCCCTATTCCAGGACACTTTGATCCGATGAGGGTAGCAATAAAAGAGAACAATTTCTGGGAAATAACTTTATTCCTACACGTAGCGTATCTAGAACTTAATTGAGTTACAACTGAAATCAATCTTGAGAATGAATAACGAGCATCAGTTGTTCCTTACGCTCAGGCAATCAAAAAATTGAATGACGCAGAAAAGTTTTATCAGAAAATGAAACAAACGATTTCCTTTGAAAGCAGCAAATCTATTGGGATGATGGCGTTTGAGAAATTCCTTCCTCCTCCCTGGAAAGTTGAAGAGAAGTTCTACTTATCTAGTTGGTAATGCACTTGGATGTGGCTGACCTAGAAAACAGATTTATCAATGCGTTCGTCAAGATACGGACTTTGAAAGTTGTGTTTCAAAAATGAGGTAGCTGCAAAACTTTTGGATTAGTAATAATACAGCTTCAAGTGGTTTATTTACATAATGGAAGTAACTGTCCAAGTTAAGACAACTAGGAGGATTAAGCCGATTTCGAGTCCACAGAGTAAACTCCTTTTGATCGGAAATCAGGAGCTGGGAAGAATGCGAATTCCAAAAATAACAACCCTACAGGATTTCATATTTCAAAAATCAAGCAGTGTACTGCAGGATAGACTAACGCCGAATATAGCTCCCTGAGATCAATCTATCTCTCTTTGAGGGTGAGCTGCCTCTGCTCTATGGCGATGTGTGGTTTCTCAGGGGCCAAGCCTCTCGTCTACGAAGACCGTCAGTGAATGGTGATAGCCACACCCTGTACGAGGTGACCCTACCACTAACAAAAGGCGACGGGTCTAGACTGGGGAGTCGAAAAACACCTCCCCCAATCCAGAGTGTTATACAAACCGTCCCCATTGGATAGCTTACAGTCGGGGGTAACTGACTGTATCCGAACGAAGCCTCACTGATACCTGGCCGCCTCAATGAGTAAGTTAGACCTTAGCGTGCAACGGGGGCCTATGGCACGGCGGACCTCCTAATGCCCATACTCGTGGGAATCAAATGAGTACCCGTAATAAACTAAAATAAAAACTTCAGCCAATAAAGCGGGAGCCTGTACCTCACACAAACTGGTTAACCAGGGGGAGGCACATCTCCAAAATACTAAGAGCCAGGTGATTACACCTAAGAAGGGAGAAGTTGGGACGTCAAGCAATGGATCCAGGGCCAACATTGGTATACTGCAAGGAAAACAACCAACAAACATCACTGCTCAAAAAGCAGGGACTACCAAAAGCACGTCAAAGATAAATATATCAGACGACAGGAAGGAGATAGGTCTCAGTGGCGCAGGTACTAAATGGTACCTGCGTTATCTGAGAGAAGGCCTGAAACCGGAAGAGACACTTAAGAAGGCTCGGCATAGACCTAAGCCATTTTTATCGGAGCCAAGGAAGCGGGAGCAGCAGAGATTAGCCTGCATGAAGGGAATGCTCCCAAAAAATCCAAACTTCCAAACAAACTACTGCCAAAAATGTTTCCCCAGCAAATACTCCCTCATGAGGAGCAGGAAACCATCGAAGACCTTGTTGTCAGGGAGATGTGCAAGGGATGGACTGCGAAACTTGTGTTCCCTGGAATACGCTTTCGACCAGGTAATATACTGGTGGACTGCGCGACGGAAGATATTGCAGAGTGGCTTAGGACCATAGTTCCTAAATTGCTAGACTGTCAACAGTCAGAACTGTCAACATGTACTGGGGATGATATACTAGGAGCACACATGGTGACAGTTTTTCTTCCAAAATCCGCGAAAATAGAGACGGAAGATCTCGTTCAAAATGAGGATCTCCATACGAGATTATGGAGTCTTCAGAAGCAAGGTGGAGGGCAAGGGTAAACTCCTCACGATCAGGGTAGATGACTAATTCCTGGAGGCAATCAAACGTCGGAGTTGACATATCAACTATGGATTTGGCAACATACCTGTGCATGTGCACAGGGAGAAGCACAGGACACACAGGACTAGATCAACCAGGGAAGTAGACTTGCTGCCCAGTAAAGAGCAGAACCTGGACGACTTAGACCTAGGACTTGTAGGGCTCAAATGGACAGCCACGCGCAGGAAAGCGCCATTTCAGGGGAGGAGGGCGACACTCCGACAGTGAAGAAGAGCTGCAAACAATAACGGAGCTAATGGCCAACACTAACATAGTCCAGATAAACCTCCACAATGCAAAAGCTGCATCTGCGGTAATTGCAAGCGCAAGTTCGAAGGAAAACATTGGAATACTGCTGGCTCAGGAGCCCTGGGTGTACGGGGGCAGATTCACAACAACAAATAAAAGAGGAAGAAAGGAGAACTGGAAACTAACAGGTATGCTCAGAAGTTAGGGTAAGGGCAGTCGGAACTTTTAAACCACTTAAATTACCCGGAGTAGATGCCATTTTCCCAGCACTAACCCAGAGAGGCCTAGGAATCATCTTAGAGTCTCTTCTGAGGGTGATAAGGAGGAGCATAGCTCTCGGATATATACCAAGGGCATGGAGACGGCAAGTGGTCTTTATTCCGAAAGCGGGTAAAAAGGATACTTTTCACCCTAAATGTCTCAGACGAATTTCGTACTCAAAACGGTGGAGAAGGTCATAAACAATTATATTAGAACTAACGTTCTAAAGCATAATACTCAGTGTTAACACGCTTACCGGGCAGGACCCGCAACTGAAACCGCTCTGTATCAGCTGACGAATGTACTACGGGATGCCACAGAAACAAAAGAAAAAGCATTGTGTGCGTTTTTGGATATCGAAACAGCATTCGACAACACACCGCACACAGAGATACAAGATGCCCTGAGCCGGAAGGGAGTGGGAAATACCCTGGCTTTCTGGATGGGCAAAATGCTAAATAGTAGGCAAATAGAAGTACCGACAGGTAATCATTCTATTGTCATGGATACTACTCAAGGTTGTCCATAGGGCGGAGTACTATCGCCGCTTATGAGGAGTATGGTAGTGGACGAACTCCAGCACGTACTAACAAATGCTGGAATACAAGTCCAGGATTACGAGGCGACATTGTTTTAATTTGTGGGGGCAAATATGAGGATACCCTATGTGATAGAATCCAAACTGGACTAAGGGTTACTAGTGCCTTGTGCAGGAAGGTCGGACTGTGGATTAATCCAGCCACCACCATAGTACCATTAACTAGCAGACTTAAGCTTGATCATGAGAGCCATAAGGTTACATGACATGGAGGTGAAATGAGAAATAGAGGTCAAATATTTGGGAATTACGCTAGACCAACAATTACTCTGGAAGGCACATGTCGGAAAGCCACGATGGCTCTGATGACTTGTGGGTCCTTAGCAGAAATAGGGTTGCAGCCCAAATATACTAGATCTTTGGATCTACACTGCAATAGTAAGGCCAATGATTACCTATGCGGCGGTAATCTGAGCAGAAAGAACTGAGCTCAGGACACAAACCAGGGAGTTACACAAACTCCAAAGATTGGCCTGTGTGTGTGTATCAGTGGGGCAATGAGGACATGCCCAATGGCATCCCTAAAGGTCCTTCCACTTCATCTGCCAGGCAAGGAGAACAATATTCAGGATGGCCGGGAGTATCAGTGAGGCGGAGAGCTGCCTAAACCGAAGGAAGATTGATATTTTTTCTAGGCGGTATCCCGAATTACTGATACCAAGGGATAACATGACAGCGAGGTTTCACTTTGATAAAAAGTTTGAAGCACGTTGGAGTAACAAGGCAAACTGGGAGAGCGTGGCTGGGACATACGGCTTAAACCAGCAACTGATTACTTGGTACACTGACGGATCCCTCACAGCAATAGAACTACAAGGGGCAGAACATTGCTATTCTCACAGACAAGCAGCAATCTAGGCGCTCAAGGGAACTCTAAACTGGTATCGGAATACGTTGAGAGACTGAATATACTCGGCTCGTATAATAAGGTGTGCATACTCTGGGTTCCAGCCCATGTAGGATTGGAAAGCAATGAGGCCGCGGACGAACTAGCCAAAAAGGAAGCGGGGAAGCCTTAACACGGGCCGGAACCCTTCCGAAATGGTTTCCTGACTATGACGTTGAAAAATGAAAAGAACCGGTCAACAGTCCAGAGTGCTTATTCGGGGATACGAACCCATGCGCACAAAGGATTGCTTAAACCTCACCAAAAAGAACTTCCGAATAATAGTGGGAATTCTCACTGGTTACTGTCGGCTAAACTATCACCTAGGGGAGCTAGGGATATCTACGGACACCGCCTGCAGGTTCTGTGTGGAGTGTGATGAAACCTCTCCAGACGTTCTGGGACAGTGTCCGGCACTTGTGCAAAGTAGGTCGAGGCATCTGGCAGTACACTTAATACTAGATGCAAAGTTAAAAGATTTGGAAGTAGGGAATATACTAAAATTCCTAACGGTTATAGACTTGCTTGAGATACTACACTATAATCAGCAAAAGAGGAACAAAATTTCTTTAAGGACGCGGTGCGACTTTCCCTTAACAGAATAATAGTAAGTACCCACAGCTTCTATTCTTTTCTCATCATCTGGTGAATCATCTGAAACGACACTTCTGTACCAATCATCTACTAATCCAGAAAATAAGCTGTTTTCTACGGATATTATTACACCTCCTGCGATCCTTTAACGACGTGTGTCCATTTCCCGCCGTCAACTGCCGTAAGGCTTGTGCTGCCATCAATTTCAAGATTTGGTACGTCTTGGACACAAGATGAGTAGAATGCTCGAATTAGGCGTCAGGTGACCGAAAAGTTCGATTAGCTTCTTCGTAAAAGGTGCACCTAGATTCTGAGATTCTGAAACAGGACCTACGCATAATTGACTGTAAATGCGAAGCTTTACCCTCTCGTTCTCGAACAAATAAGGTAAAACAAGGAAGGTGCTTCAAACTATCGGTACCTACGCAGCGAGGATGGTTTCTATGTAATCATTGGAATAGTAACGGTCAATACAAATGGAAAGGAATGGAATTCGAGTTGTGGCGGAACAAGTACACCAATGAAACAAGCACCTGAAAATATGGTAAAGAGTAGCTTCACCAACAAAAGCAAACAAGTCGGGAAACCGGAAGATGGACGCTTCAGGTACGAAAGGTTTTGCGTATTTCTTAGTACGTGGCATGTAATATATGCATATATTACGTGAGAATATCCACTTTCGGATGATATTGACATTCACAGTCTTGAATTTGCAAAGAAGCGACAACTTTGACGTATTATAACTTTGTTAGTAATAGTGCGATTTCCACCAAACTTGGTAAGATTATGCTCTATGTTATACTCTATATTGCTGCGTGAACCTAAGGGGGGTCTTGAAGCGAATTACTGAAAATTATAGTAATCTACTATTATTAACTTTATTTGTGCAGATATCAGTGTGGAAGGTATTTCGGAGCCCAGGCACCATATAGTGGCAGCCTCTTGATTTTTTTCAGATTTTTCGGTTGAGTGGTTTCTGAGAATGGCCTCCGTAAAGGAATGGTCACTTTCAATCCCCCGCAGTCCCCACCTTTCCAACAAATGTCAAAACTAAGACCAGCTTCGAAAAGTACTAACCGAGACCTTTAATTTGATACCCCACATGACTATATTTGATGAAAAAAAAATTTACACCCCCCTTTTGCATGTATGGGGACCCCCCCTTAAATTCGTTGTAAAAGGATGTAATTCACTGTATGCGTGAGCGTTCACAGTTCCCACCTTTCCACCAAATTTGGTGTCAATCGCTGCAACCGTCTCCGAGAAAAATGCGTGTGACGGACAGACAGACAGACAGTAAACCGATTTTAATAAGGTTTTGTGTTTACACAAAACCTTAAAAACGGGTATTTATCTAGCTACTAACCCCCCTCTAAAAACAGCCACAGACCTCATCTTAGCTACTTCTGTTGGCAAGCCACCGCTCATCCCATGATTCAGAAGTCATAAAAATAGCGTGGTGAAGACTCACGGTACAAATAATTCATCTTCAGGTGAAAACCATAACATTGGACAGTCTGCTATACTCCTAAAATCACCTGTATCAAGGTCTGATAACCCGTGTAAGAATCTATCGATTGCAAATGCTGCCACTAGTGCCAAATATCCTAATTTCCTTAGTGGTAATGTTCAGATGCCATCTACTTCGAGCTCAGTTCACTTGCCAAGTGCTTCCGCCTGTAAACCCTCCGCTCCGAAATTTCTTGATTTTCTGGTGCCACCCGTTGTTAAAATCACTGCCAACTCCAAAGACAATCAGAAAGTAGGTATCTTTTGTCTAGATTGAGAGACTATAGGATTTACGACTGTGTATGTCTTGTTCTTGCATATATGCACGATGCCCCCGAAAGCACATGCTTCGAGGGGAAAAGAAAGACCAACCTCAGGATAATGATTCAATAAGAAGGGTTACCCACTGACGTGAAATCTTTAAAACTCTTCTTCTCTTGTTATCATAACGAGCTTGGTATACCCCAGAACCAGGTCAAATGTGACCTGGAAGTTTATTATTACCTCCCAACGAATAGCATATGAGCACACAATAGGTGAAACTTTCCCTGAAAAAGGGATTACGTCCGAGGCTCTGAGTAGATGAAAGTGCAGATCGTGAACCAAGGAGTTAAGTGGTTGAGTTAGTGAGGCTGCGTTATAGTTTGGACCCAAGTCAAAATTATAGGTTCTTTAGGGGAAGAAGATTCTTGCTTGCTGTTCAGACACATTTGGTATATTTAATCGAGACATAAGGAGTTGTTAGCTACTGTTTCTAAAGCGGGGTGTTTCGCCTAAAACAGAGAATTCGGGGACCAAAACAATTACGAGGCTGTTTCTTATCGTTGTTCTGAGCACAGATTGAATTCTCTCTCAATCCTTAAACAAAGTTAGTTCTGCTTCAGCCGGCTTAGGCCTGAACCTGTAGGCCCTTTTTGGGTTACTCTTCTTCTCTTGTTTAGGTTTGACCCCGATCGGTAACAGAGCCAGGTCCATCTAAATAGGGATCGCCACCGCTGGGTTCTTTGGTTGAGACGAAGTGGAAATGCTTTAAATCATTGTTTAGCCTATCAAACCATAATTATTTGAAGTTGCTTCTGAGTGCACTTAGAGTCCACTAGATGCCTGTTGCAAAACGTGACTTCAACTAGGTTGCGCTTATGAGCGAACTAATTAAGAATTTCCGAGATAATCAAAAGGCTTAGTCCTGGCGCTTGATAATCCTTCTTGAAACATATTGAAACATCAAATAAAGAAAAGGAGGGAAACGTAGCAGTCGAAAGAAAGTCAGCGGTTATCACCCTTTCTCTTCTCAAAGAAGAAGCCAGTAAATTGAAGATATAGTGGCTATAATAGAATGGGAGGCAAGTATGGACATCCATAACGTCCCCAACACCCTCGATGTACTGATACGATAGAGGCGCTAAAGCATACTTCCAATCCTACCGAATATTTACTAAAAGCATTGCAAAAATTTTAAAAAGGCGAGGAAAATTACAGGAATGCCCACCAAGCTAAGCTGTCGTCATTTGGCATGAGCAAATGTAAACTTCAGATCGCGATATCAAACGGTGCCCGATTCTTTAGTTTCGGTTACCCATGGCGTCATTTTCATTAAACTGGAGGCCCCAGAATAAAACGAAATTCAAAACGTCAAAAAAGAGGAAATTTCAAGATTCGCGGAAACCAAGACACGAACCAAAACCTTACTGAAATGGCAGGAAATGACGTAGACAAACGAAGATAGGCTGCAATATTCACCCTTGAGGTAAGAAAACGATCCGAGCGAGATTTTGGGAAAACATGGTACTTTTGAACTGCGAAAGGTGGCGGAGCAAGAGAATAACATTCGCTTCCGAAATTGCCGGATGTTGCCCTGGTAACGTATAAAACCTTATAAAAACCAAGCTAATCAAACTTTGAGGACTTCGAGGAAGACTTCATCAAAGCTGTAAGAGTCAAAACCATCAGTGGAGATTTGGACGTAGGTTTAAAATAGTAGGTAAAAGCATGATAGCTATAAAAAATATTAACCCCAGATAATGCAAAACCGTTTCCGCGCTGGAGAGAGCAGTTCTAGAAGGGGTTTGACAGACCAGCCAGGTGACCGATAGTCCATCAAGCATTTAATCTATCTGATCCCCAAATATCCGACTAAACTGGCAGTTCAACGGCTATTTCGATTACTTCGAATTATCCAGATATCTTGGGAAACTATGACTCCAGGATGTGAAAAAGGAGATGCTTCGATGCTCAACGTTCCGAAGAATCCCATTTTGAGTGCGACAATTGAAGCGACATTTACGTGCTTTTTACTGTCGCAGTCATAATAACTAACATCCTAAAAAGTATCAAAGAACACTTCGAAAGGTTGGTTTCCGTTCTGGACTCTCTTGTATAGAAAAAATCAACTCTTTTCACACCCGCTCTTCAGCGATTTCAAGATGACTTTCGTATGTATCAATAGCGGAAAGAATTAATGGATGATGCCATTCAAAAGCCTCGATGACGGAGGTGACATCTGCTTCCTTTCTCACCGAGAGATGGACCTTCACCGAGTGGCACTAAATTTGGAGCAGGAGACAAGCAGAATCGGACTGAAAATAAATACCAACAGAACCAACGTTCTCAGCCTGATGGATCATAGCATTCTTCCTAAATGTGCAAGCGTTGTGTCCGCCAAAGACGACCCCGATGTCACTCGTCGCATTTAAAACAGTTAGTCCGTCTTCCTTGATTTGTCCAATATTCAACCCCAATATGAAATTAAGGTGCACCAAACCTACTAAACACAACATACGGAGACCGATCACTACTCTTACGAGAAAGCTTCAAGCTTTCATCTCGTGTCTGGATCGTGTCATCGGACTACGCAAAACAAAAGAAAATTCCTTGGCGAACGGCACATATAGTATACCTGTGGACACGTTGATGAGAAGGCGGAAGTGGCAATGGATAAGTCACATCGAGAAAGGCCGACATGGAATGGAATCTATTATGTCAATAAAGCGGATGAGTGAAGTTGCGTAGAATAGTGCAGAAAAGCAAGTGTCCCCAGAAACTGCCAAGGACGCTCCGATTTGTATAAGATCTTCTTTGGCTCCTGGTTGTTTAATAGCAACTAATTTCTGACTGACCCCTGGACAATATATATTTGCATACAAATGTGATTCAAAACTTTCAACCTAACTACTCTAAAATGTCCGAAACACCATAAACCTAAACCTTATTTACCCATATTTTGTAGTCTTCTTTACATTACGTAGATATGCTTATACAATAAGCTAGCCTGGAAGGATTATTCTATCTAAGTCTCCCTGTCAACTCTGTTCCAATTCTCACTGTCTACTATCTTCAAATTCATCCAATTTTCTCTCTTTGGTGAGGCTTTTCACGACACACGCACATCATACCTGATCTCCCCAGGCGACATTCATTACGAGACATTACGGCAGATGCAGCCTGAAATCCAATCCAATCCAATAGGCCCACATAAATTGGCTAATACGCCCGTAAATCTATCCTTCACCCACCTCCTCTAGTCTGCACGAAGGATTTTATTATCGATTACTGATTACAAAAGCGAAGCAAGCAGAGTAGATTCGCGACTAATCGAAAATCCCTGAAAATAGACGTCAATTTCCCCATAGTCCACTGAACAATTGATTACTCAACGAACAAGAAAATTGCATAACAACTATGATAATGTCCTCCGTGCAGACTCAATTTTCAAATGATCCTGTTGATTTCTGGCCAAAACGAGTCCTGAATCGTCGTCTATGAAATGATTTCCAACTTAAATCCTGGGAAATGGGGGCAAATGCAGTCAGCCCTCATTTATGGTAGCCTTGGAGCAATTACATAAACGAAGACAAGTGGGTCCTGCTTCACGGAGTTTACATGAAAAGGCAAATTGAATAGTGTCCTGATGGAGGAGAGCTAAGTGCCATCGGGTCTCCTTGGTGATGCCTACGTCGCAACTTAGTAGAAACCGCCAACATTCGATATTAACATGGCGATCACGGTTACGAAACAGAATGCACTTGTAACCAAGCTCCTTCCCGATGACCTCGAAATTCTAGTCCATCAGTCGTAATTATTCATTGCTGGCTGTACGTTCCGGAATTTAAAACTTTACGTGGAAATAATTGTGAATGAAGGCAACGTAGGTTTGTGGATGGGCAAATTGAGGGAGGAAGAAGGAAATTAATTATCAGCAGATCAGGTGGGATTTAAATTCCATTTAGAAAGACTTTCACGTCCTCGTTATTTGTCCTTCGCAGGGATTTTTCCTTAGACGTTCATGCCTGATAAAATACTCATTCAAAGCCATTTATTCTTCAATGGAGATAGTGGTTAAATGGATCACCACCCACGCCATATTTCAAATGGAACAGTTGATCATGTATTGAAGGATAATGGAGTGTCACCATTTTGCGAAATGAAGGACGTCACATTATTTTTAGAGAGCGAGTTCTTCGTGTCCTCGGATTCGAGTTTGTAATTGGAATCTCTCCAGACACTACTCTAACTGGCTGGCTGAACTAAAATGCTCGGATTGTATCTACAAGCTTAATATTATATATTTATGCCACAAGAAGATATTCTGTGTAGGTCTGAACTTCGGATACTTTCAACCCCATCGGCTGTAAATACGTTTGTATTAGCGCTATATTTTGCATTTAAGTTAAGCGGAAATGTAGACCCTGTCGTTATCCACGATAGCACGACTAAACAAGTCCAAAATGAAAGAATGAATAAACAAGTTAAGAGTGAAAATAACTCTGGCTTCATTTCTCGACTCCGAGAGAGAGACGAAGCTTGAGTTATATTTGTTGAAATGGGGTCCCATCTAAAAACTAACCACTTCTAGCAATGCTTAACTTTGATAACTGAGTGACAATCTATTTTTAACCTCATTAGAAGACCATCATTTGAAACCTACTTCACTCACTACAAAGTGAGACAAGGAGGCTGCCAACCAAAAGTCAGGAGCAGAAAAGACGAGGGAGCGAAGAAGGACTAGACCGTCGGCTCTACTCATTAAACCGACGGAAGAGAAGACATTTGCGGAAGTCCTTAGTGAAATCCGCTACAGGATGAAACTCGAAGCCAACGGAGCAGAGGTATCCTCCATACGGAAAACGAGGAGTGGCGAAGTTTTTGTCGAACTAGGCCAAGAGACGACTAACAAGAGTACGTTCTGCGAAGCGGTCAAGGGGCTATTGGGGGGAAGGCTCTTGTTTCCACTCTAGAGCCCATGTGCTCTCTAGAAATCCGGGATCTTGACTGCCTTACAGAAAAGATTCAAGTAGAGGAGGCGCTAAAGCGTGAATGTCCAGAGGTAACCAATGCCCGGGTAGGTATCACCTCTGTGCTCAAGGCCAAAAGCTCGCCGTGGTGAAAATCCCCGAGCAATATACGAGGAAACTCCTTATTAATGGGAGAATCAGAATCGGTTAGGTAGTATGCAGAGTGCGAATCCAAATAGTCCCCACCAACTGCTACAGGTGTCTCGACTATGGACACATGTCAGCACCTTGCAAAGGTCCGGACAGGAGGACAGCATGCCGGAGATGCGGCCAAGTGGGTTATCAAGCGAAGACCTGCAAGGAAAGCGAGAGTTGCGTTCTCTGCAGGGATCGTGGCGCGTCTGGTGAGAAGGTGGCACACGCGGGCTCGGGACAGTGTCCGATCTTCAGGGCGGAATTGGAGAGGGCTAGGATGCGAACGACATGATCCGCATTTTACAAATTAAAATACACCGGAGTTCAATTGCTCACCAGTTGCTAATACAGTTCGCTGCGAAAGTAAATGTTGATCTAGTGCAGATTAGCGAGCAATACCGAAACAACTCATGGCATCTCGACTTATCGAACACCGCGGCCATCTGGGTTCGGGACGACGTTCGACTTCGTGTTCTTGCCGAAGGCCGGGGGAACGGGTTTGTCTGGACTCGACCTTTAGGGATAACGTTTTTTAGCGTTTACCTGACGCCGAACGAGACGATGCCGGACTTTCAGCACCGGCTTGATGCCCTGGAGGACGCTGTTTCGAGCACGGAGGGACGAATCCTGGTAGGCGGTGATTTTAATGCCAGGGCTCTTGAATGGGGCATGCCTCAGACAGACTCCAGAGGGAAACGGATTGTGGAAATGGTGGCGAGGACCGGGCTCGTAGTTTTAAAAACCGGATCGATGCCAACGTTTCGCCACCTATGCTGTGAAGGAAGCGTTCCTGACATCACTTTTGCATCGAAATCTCTGGTATCATCAGTGGACGGGTGGCGAGCCCTAGAAGACTTCTCGGCAAGTGATCACCAGTACATCGCGTTCGAAGTGGTTGACATTACTTGTCGGCGAGCACCAACGCGACGCTCCCCCTGACTGTGGAACGTCGCGAGAGTGAACATCAGGAAATTTGTCGAAGCTCTTGGAGCAAGCAGGGCCGCGCTGGAGAGCGCTCCGGGGATGGTAGTTTTGCAGCTGACACCATCGTAAATTCAGTGATGAACCTGATATCGACGGCGTGTGAGGCTTCCATGCCCCGGAGGACCCCAGGCGCGACAAGCCTTCTATGCACTGGTGGATGGCAGAAATTGCCGACCTACTGAGGGAGTGTCATAAGCTCCGCTGTTTGGCACAACGTTTGTACGACAACGAGGAGGCATGTGTCATAAAGGCACAATATAGATCAGCAAAAAGGAGACTCTGCAGCGCTATAAATAAAAGCAAAGCTCGCGGCTGCCAGAACTTCGTCAACGAGGTGAATGAGGATCCGTGGGGACTTGGCTATAAGCTTGCCACCGGGATAATCGGTGCTCTGCAGAGGCCCTGCATACTAAGTACCGACCAGATGGACCACATTCTGCGGACATTATTTCCCAGAGACCCTGTACGGGTTAATGAAAATAGCGCGGAAAGCGTCGAGAATTGCTCCCTTTGTCACTGGAAAATGGCCAGACTCGCGTTGATCAGTAAGGGTAAAGGAGACTCGGAGCTTCCATCTACATACCGACCGCTGTGTATTCCAACCGGAAAATTGCTAGAGAAGTTCATCAGGAGTAGACTCTTTGAAGCGATCCGTGCTGCCGGGGACTTATCCTCAAGGCAGTTCGGGTTCAGAATAGAGAGAGCTACAGAAGATGCTGTTATGGAGGTCGTAGATGCGGTTCATCGAGGCGAGGCGCACACTCCGATCTCGACGGATAGTGCTCCTCATAACGCTTGAAGTCAGAAATGCCAGCCATTCCATAAGATGGAAATTCTATTCTAGTGTGCCTAGGATCGCTAGAAAACTCATTTCACTTGTCAAGCTATCTCTTGCGGATATTGGACCAGCGGTTATACCTTGGTTTAATACTCGACTCGAAGATGAGCTTCTTCAAGCAAATCAAAGCAGCAGCGCAACGCTGTCGGTTCTGCTCTATGGCGCGGAGATATGAGCTGGTGTCCTTGACAAGGAGGTGCCTCTCAAACGCCTTGCTCAAGTGCAGAGCTTTGCGAGTGGGGTTTGCTTATCGCATTGGCTCCAAACTGACTATGATGGTGATCGCTTGAATGATCCCCGTTGCCCTCCTTGCCAAGGAGCGCAAAGATATCTACCGCCATAAGGGCGAAAACTTAAGAGAGGTAGTTGCCTGTGAAGAACGTCAACGCACCCTTACCAGTGGCAACTTTCTTGTCAAAATGAGCAGATGGACTACGCGGCTGATCGACAAATTAGACCCGTAGTTGAACAGAACTCACGGTGAGATTAATTACTTCCTTACCCAACTTCTAAGTGGGCATGGAGGTTTTCAGTCTTAACTTCACAGGATCGGGACGGCGCGATCTCCTGATTGTGTGTTCTGCAATGGAGTGGCGGACGACGGTGAACACACTTTTTTCTCTTACGAGAGGTGGGACGGCTTTCGTCAGCACTGCCAGCTGGAATCGTATTGCGCATTATGTTCGGGCTCTTCCTATTGCGAAGAAGATTGAACTCGATCGCCGGAGGGATCGGACGGTAAGGGGTTCCCTGAACTAACAACTCCCTTCCTCCCCTCCCCTCCCGTTGGTGAAAGGAATTCCCTGACTTGAAGGCTCCCAAAGCCGGGAGAGCGGGAGCGCTAGTCCGATGTAATGTGCCAAACGGTTCCAGGCTAGTTCTCTGATGACAGGGAGGTGTTTAGTTGGTAGTCCGACAGTGTGCTGTTGCGGGAGTCCAACACTCTGGGCGTAAACGCATTCACCTACCCTACTCCAAAAAAAAAATACAAGGTGGGTGTACAAAAAAATAGAAAACGCAGCTCGACAGATTAGCCAGAAAAATACAGAATAATATTACAGAACTAAGATCAGATATTAAGTTTACAATTATTATAAAATTCTTCCAATGGTTTGGAAAATGCGCATTTGTTCCGCCCCTCCCTGTCCCTAATTTCTAAGAAAAATCTCAACGTGGAGGGACTGTTGTAAATCGACAGTGGTTTCTCAAACCAAGTGAAAAATGTCTGTAAGCTACCTTATTTTAATCAGCGAGACCTCAAACTGTACCAACTCCATCATCGACAATGAGTGCAACTTTCACCGGTGTCATGAATTGAACCACCAAATGGATTACTAACCACAAAAGATTATTTATACCAGAATGTAGCCTTAATATCCAAAATTCAAGAGAAAGAAGCTTCGAATCAGCAGATGTAGCTTTGTTGAGAGCACGCAATCGTGACGTCCTCACCTTTTTGGAGATATGTGGTACTTGAGAAAAGCGTCGAGGGGCAGCTGTATAGTTACAGTGCATTCTGGTATCAAATGAAAAATCACCATGAGGAACCTAGTTTCCATCAGTGAGATCCTCAACCCCATACCACATCATCGACAATGAATGCAGCTTCCACCGGGAAAATAAGTTGTGGAGCAACTTGTTTACCCCTGGACCAATGCAACGGAATCTTTTTCCAAAATAGGTTTCCTTCGCCAAAAGGTGTGGGATTTTAGTTGGTTTTCCAATTAACAAAAAGCTGACAGAGCCACCGGTTCAAAACTGGTTCAATTTCATTTCAATTGGCCAAGAATTGGTATATGAAAACACGGTTCGAAAGGTTTCTTTGGCACAACTCATGCCTTTCTGTGAACTCACCTTTATGTCCTAGGTGATGAAACTACAGCTCACATTCTGTTCTGCTTCGACCACTTCCATGATTGTCTCGGTGTTTACTACAATCGGCTTAACAATGCGTGCTGCATCTTGGATGTCAACATTACCGGAACGGAGTCGACGAAACCGTCTGATTTTTATTAAAACAAAAGTGTGGAATACAGCTAGCATCTTTGCAACAGATACCGCATTTCGGGCACCTTGGCTTGCCCTCAAGTTTCAGTATGTTCCACATTCTACTATCTAGTCAGCTCCTAAGTTAATCGTCTTCCGAGCCTAAGTGACTATGCCATTGTCCAATCTATTTCACCATAAACGTCTAAACCAATTTTCGCTGAAAGTATACAACAAAGAAATGGTTCCCGAACTCTAGAAATCCGACTGGGACAGAATTTTTAAAAAACTGTGTACTCTGTCCGGGAAAGAGCTATGAGAAAAACCCTCTCAAATTTATATTTGACCGTTGTTGGAAATTTGGATTCCATAAATCTCAAACTTCTTAAAAGCGCTGTTCGTACAACCCCAAACTACCGTTTCATACTTTTCATAATTGCGTCAAATCCGCTAGTCTCATTGGTAACTCCTATTAACTAATTTGTAGTTCACATTGCCAGTACTTCTCCTCAGAATATAACTCACTTTTTTCTTCACTGAATGCAAAAGTTTCAAAACTGAATCCATGAGAGCAGGTTTTGTGTATTTCTTATATAAAAATATTTGAGTGGACATGTTTCCCATTAATACGTAGCACGTAATGTATTTATATACGTATAGTATGTCGTAATTTGACATACAAAGTCGTAGAATTTGCACTAAAACGACAATACTGACCTATCATAACTCTTTTAGTATTTATTGTAAAATTCTATCATTCTAGAATGAGCTTAAGAGGGCTTTCCAGTCAATTAGTAAAAGTTATAGTAATATACTGTTATTAACTTTATTTGAACGGATATCGGTATGGAGGGTATTTTGGGACCTAGGCACCATATAGTGGAAGCTTCGCGTTTTTTTCAGATTTTTCAGTTGGGTAGGTTCTGAAAATGGGTCAGTAAAAGAAATAACTACTTTTCAGCCCCCCTTCCCCCTTGCGAATTAAATGTCATAATCGCTTTTAAAAGTACTAATCGAGACCTTTCATTTGATATCCTATATGACATTCGGTAAAAAAAAAGTGTACACCCCCCTTTTGCATGTATGGATACCCTTCCTTAAATTCCAGGTAGAACGATGTAATTCCCACCTTCCCACGAAATTTGGTGTCAATCAGCATAACCGTTTCTAAGAAAGAAACGCGCGACAGACAGACAGACAAAAAGTTAGTAAACCGATTTTAATCAGGTTTTGTTTTTTGATGCATACAAAGTACAAAGATAGAGATTCGAACCCTCTGAATAAGCCTCTAGAGAAAGTCTAACTTCGTGTGCTTCTGAAGATACTGCCCTTCGGAAGCATCAAATTCAAATATATGCTCAGATTAGGTGGTGTTGTATTGAGTTTAATTGATCCATAAATAAAGGTTTGATATGAACTAAGATAGGAATCTCGAGGAGGACATCTGGTCGCGAGTTTTGTGAGAATTTTTGTTGATTTTAAGTGGTAGCCCAAATCGCAAGAGAACTGCCTGACTTCGATTGATCAGGAAAAAAACAAACCCATATACAAGACTGTTTATAGGCCGACATTTCCTATTGAACATGCAAGTATATGTATACTCTGACTTCGTGAAAAGGTTGCTCTTTATTGAAGAAAAAAAGCACAGGAGAAAGTAAGAGGTTAAACCCAAGCGACAAGTTTTGCAGATTTCTGTCATATTTTCACTATTTACTGGAATTAGAAGGACTTTATACACGGAGGATACTGCTAATCCAATAAAACTTAAATTGTAAACAAACATCGATAAAGTTGCACTTTCGTGTTAGAAGTGCTAATCAAGAGATTAATTTGCAGCACCCCCGTTGAGGTTACGAGGTAGACTATATATTCTTACAATCACCCTGCGTCACTTTAATTGTTAACTTTATTTCATATTGTTGATGTTAGGAATTGGGGATTGAATTTTATAAACGGACCCTTAAGTACGTAAAAAATAGAGATAGATGTAGTCCCAAAGTAAAAGCCCAACGAACCAATCTAAATTGTTCCTTAAGTAATTATTAAGCAACTGCTGTTCTGCTCATCATCAATATCCCCAAAGAAATTTCGAAGGATATGCCAGAAGTGATCCTTAAAATCTAGCTCGATAAATCCATCTCAATTACCATTTCATTAGGAAAGGCTAATCCACTTTTCAACCCCAACAATTTATCCATAAACTTATCTTAATAAGAATTGGCAAAAAAAGGCATTAATTTCCAGAAAATCCATAAGTAGCGCCCATCGAGTCCATTAGATCCAATTATTGCTTTTTCGATTAACTGCTTCCCAAAAACGAGAAATCTATAGAAAAGCTAAATACTAAAGGTCCTTAGCTTTTTGTTAATTGACGAACCACTGACATTGGCCTCAAATTATAACCACTTATGCACACGTCGTGATAATTAATTAATTGGACTAGGGGTGGTGAATTGAAATATGCATTCAAGTCAGAAGCGGTGTTCTCGTACTTGGCCATTTTGAATAACCAGGGTAGCTTGAGTGGAAAGCTTGAAAGGCCAATTAAGACAACAAAGTTTCCAGAATTTATTATAATATAATAACCTGGCCACTTTAAGATAAGGACCACTTTAATTATGGGAACTGACAAGAATGCCAGTGCAGATTCTTTGAATAACTTTTAGTTGGGGCAGAAATAGAGCCTTGTCTGAAAGGTCAGCAACTGGAATTGCTTCAGAAGTAGCGTGTGCTTTTAGCCGACATAGAATGGAGTTGTACGCCAGGATTCTGTATTTGCCATTAAGTAGGAGCTCGGCACCCTATTCAGGAATTCCATCCAAGAAAATGGAAATAAAGTGTGCAGATACCAACAATCATGAGGTTTCGACTAGCATTCAAACAATTAAATCTAATTTAGCACGTTCCATGCTTTACTCTTTCCAGACAGAACCAATCCAAATTATTTTGAACAGAATAATATCCTGAGAAACCTTTATATGGCCTAAATGCACGATTAGTGGAATTTGCTGCGTGTGAATGATGGAATTCTAGAAACTCTTGGGCTAAGTATCAGATGGTTAGAGATGAACCCTTTTAATGCCAGTTGGTCAGGAGACGAAAGCGAGGGTCTACTTGAAATACTCTAAGCCTGTAATCCCTTCAAAATTCGATCCTGACAAATAACTAAGAGAAAAGGCAATGGAACTTGCACGGTTATAATACTGTTTATCAATCCACGATCCAAATAATCCTAAACAAAGCTGATTGCTAAAATTAGTACAGTTGTGGTGAAAACAACATTGATTATGGACTAGTAGAGGCCAGGTCGCCTTTTTCGCAAATAGATATTGCTCTCATAGACTTTTCGAGTTGGACCATCTACCCATATTGATTGGATTTTATCTACGAACAGGCGGCTCATTCTCCAGCAGAGGGCCAACAATTCTTCGGTAGATTGTCCTCTCGAACATGGCTAAGAGTTCACAATTTTTGCTTAGTAAGAACCCAGGTCTCATAGAGATCAAGGGCGGATCGAGCTCGAAAAAGAGTTTTCGCAGAATGCCGGGTGGTATGCTTGGCTGGACAGTGAAAGCTTTCGAGGGGGACACGTTTTCCGCGGTGCTCAAATCCGACATATCCCTGAATGGTACGACTGGAGAGAAAGCCACCCAGATCACTCGATGGGTGACGGAAGCATGCGATGCTACTATGCCCAGAAGGCGATTGCTCCCCAGTAGTCAACCCAACTACTGGTGGAACAACGAAATCGCAAGTTTGCGAGCCGCATGTTTTCGGGCAAGGAGGCTTTGCCAGAGGCTCAGGGGAAAACCCGGTGGCGACGGTCGAGAGGAGGCACACAAGCAATTGCGTGGCCGCCTAAAGGAAGCCATTCGGAGGAGCAAAAAGAACTGCTTCAAACAGCTGTGCGACCATGCCGACATAAACCCTTGGGGCGAGGCTTACAGAGTGGTGATGAAAAGGCTGCGGAAATCACCCCAGGTGACCTGTTCGCGCCTCCTGAAACAGATTGTTACCATTCTGTTCCCTCACCACGAAAATAGGGGAAGGCAAAGTTTTCTCCAGCTAAATGACGGCATAATACCGCCTGTAACTGTGGAGGAGCTGCGGGAAATATGTGGTAGGTTCGGTGACAACAAGGCCCCAGGGTTGGATGGCATCCCCAACCGAGCTTTGAAACTGGCAGTGAAGAATAGGCCCGACTTTTTCGCCAACACCTTCGAGGCGTGCCTAAAAGAAGTAATATTCCCTGCCCAGTGGAAAAAGCAAAAGTTGGTGTTGCTTCCGAAGCCTGGCAAGCCACCTAGAAACCCAGCGTCGTACCGTCCTATCTGCCTGTTGGATACAATGGGAAAGATGATGGAGAGAGTCATCTACAACAGACTCCTGCTCATCGTCGAAGCCAGCAATGGTTTGTCGGAACGCCAGTTTGGTTTCCGACGCGCCCACTTTACGGTGGACGCAATTAGCATGGTGGTAAACCTGGCAAAAGGTGCACTGATTTCTGGCGGCTGCTGTGCCGTGGTGGCGTTGGATGTCAAAAACGCATTCAACTCGGCCAACTGGAATAGAATTAAAGGGGCGTTGGCTGACATAGGTGTCGTCGGATACTTAGCGAATTTGGTGGAAAACTACCTCTCAGAGAGGACTCTCTGGTACGGGACGGGTGAGGGCCCCAAAGAGTACATTATCACAGCCGGGGTACCACAGGAATCGGTACTTGGTCCCCTGTTGTGGAATATCATGTATAATGGGGTGCTTGCTCTTCCCGTCCCAGAGGGGACTACGATTGTCGGCTTTGCTGATGACCTAGCTGTGGTTGTTGCAGCAAAACACCCAGAAGATGTGGAGGTTTACGCAACAGAAACAGTGAGAGCGGTAAAGTCCTGGCTAGAAAAGGCCGGGCTGACCTTGGCGGACGCGAAAACGGAAGCGGTCTTAATAACGAAACGCAGGAAAAATAACACTGTAAAAGTGGAGGTCGGTGGACATACGATCGTATCAAAGCCGGCTATCAAATACCTGGGGGTAATAATTGACACCAAATTGAGTTTTAGGGAACACCTAGAGTATGCATGCCAAAAGGCAGCCAGTGCCACCACGGCACTTGCAAAAATGTTGCCAAATATTGGTGGGCCGAAACATTGCCGGAGGTTGGTGCTAGCCGGAGTGGTGCGCTCCATCCTGCTCTACTCGTCGCCTGTGTGGGCAGAGGCGCTTGCAAACTCTCAGAGACGGAAGCAGGTGAACTCGGTTTACCGGCGGATGACTTTGAGGGTTTGCAGTGCCTTTAGAACCACATCAGATGAGGCAGTATTGGTGGTGGCAGGCATGATCCCGGTTGACATTCTGGCCAAAGAAATGAGTGTCCTGTACAATGCAAGACATATGAAGGGGCATGCACAGCGTAGAAGTGCGGCAAGGTCAGAGTCGCTTGATCTCTGGCAACGCAGATGGGACGAGTCTGCGAAAGGTCGGTGGACGCACAGGCTCATTCCCAACATTAGGGTGTGGCTTGAGCGAAAACATGGGGAGACCAACTACCACATTACCCAGTTCCTCACGGGACACGATGGTTGCTACAGGCAGTATCTGCACCGCTTTGGGTTGGATGATTTTCCGAACTGTCCCAGATGCGACGGCATACCGGAGGATCCAGAGCATGTGATGTTTCACTGCCCACGATTTGCGATGGAGAGAAGGAGCTTAAACCAGGTACTGGGCAGGAGCGGGACCCCGGAGAGCTTGGTTACTGAGATGCTGGAGTCCGAGGAGAAGTGGCTTTCGGTTGGCTCCGCAATCATCCAAATGCAGGAGGAGTTGCTGGAGGAACAAAGAAGGAGGAAAGCTGCAAATAGGAGAAGGATGAGTGCCTAAGAGCAAACCTACCCCGCGAAGTAATACCTCAATGGTGGTCCCGCGGGGCTGGGGCTGGAGAGACCGGGGGTGGTTTTTAGTGGGTGTGAATCCCACACGCGCCCGCTGTAGTTCCGCCGTTCGGGCGGCGGAGCTGCGGCGGACGTGTCTTTCTAAGATTTTTCACCTCCGTGTACGCACAAAAAAAAAAACCCAGGTCTCCGAGGAATACATGAGTACTGCCAAGATCGTAATTTTGTCTAGTAAGACCTATGGTCTCAAAGTTGTAGTCTCCTAGCGCAAACAGACTAGCATGGAGATTTGAAAAGAAGAAAACCTCGGACCGCGTGTCATATCATCCAAAGTCTTTAATAATTTTTTTCAAGTATATACTATAGCACTGCTGGCGAACCTAGCCAACGATAAACAATATAGAGAGTTGTTTAATATAGCTTATCTAGACCCAACAACTCACAGAAGAAAGAAATAATAAAACCCTACCATTCTTCCCTATCAAATCGTATAAATATCAAAATCGATTTGAACTTTGTGGAGTTATCTATAAATCAAGATCTATACGAAGTTTACATTTTGAAGTCTCTGTAACCGAAACCAGCCGCATTATCTTCACTGAACCTTAATCCAATCAGGCAGGTGATGTTATTTTCCCCGCAATTTCCTACTTTGTCGCAAGGACCCTAGAAGATAGATCCCTATGGTAGTAGGGGTTAAATTTGGAACTAAACGACCACTAAAATTACAAACCAAGGCGTATCTACAGCGACAAACACTGGGTAGTCATCGAAGTACTGCCGAGATCGACCTGCATTCTCTGCTGAAAATAGACTCGTAGCAGCTAATACTTACGATCAGACTCTAAGATTATAACTGAAGAATCTATGTCTAGACTCAGATTCAATACACATTCAATCAGGAGTCAATTGTACGTTTTACCAGATGAGAAGGAGTAGGCCCTAACAAAACTGCTAATGCTGATCTCTTACCCAGACCAAACCATTACCTCCGGGTTGCACCAATGCTAAAGGGAAGAATTCCGCCCAGGCATATACTGCGAAAGATAAATAGAAGCGAAAGCCATCTTCTGGTGATCTGTACTCCCTCATGTCTACTGACAGTAAGATACGTCCGGCAACGATAGGCTAATATAGTGAACGAAAGGTAGAAATTATGAAGAAGCTCTTCTGGAAAAACTGCATTATACCTTGAAAAGGGTTCTTAGAGCGCCGTTGAGGTTCTGAAGCAGTTTTGTGTGTTGAATGCTTTTAACACCGACCACAGAGGTAAGGAACAGTCAGGCCGGGAGTTTCCTTACGAAGTTCCCAAAACAGATACTAGGGGGAGTTCTCAAACAAACATGCCGCCAAACTTTCTACAGGTTTGGAAACATCACTTTATAAATATCGGCTCTTAAGACTCCGTTTTCTAAGAAGATGAGCTGCAATATCTGCCAAATGAATTTGCAGAATTGTAAAGCATCCATTCCGGTCATCAATCCATTTCATTTAAGAGTTAAGGTTTATTATCGTAGAACTAAATTTATAGAGGTTTGGTGATTTATAAACACTTCTAAGCTGTATCAGTTAATGGCAAGTGACCTTTGTGGTGGAGAAACGACAACGCTCAAAATGATCACTTTAAATAGGAATCAACCGCAACTTAAAAGAATTCTTTAATATCATATCTATTTTCCTAAGTGGATGGAAACTACATCGTTTACTAGGAAACGAAACCGGAAGCATAAAGAATTGATACGATCCCTTAGCAAACACAGGGTGGCTCTGATATCAGATCAAGCAAAAAATGCTCGACGAAGGAATTTTCCCTAAAAAATGGAAACAGCAGCGTTTGGTTTTGTTACCAAAGCAAAGCAAACAACCTGAAAATCCGTCAATATATCGCCCAATATGCCTCTTAGATACGATTGGGAAGATACTGGAGGGAATAATTTCCAACAGATTATGCGAGACAGCTGATCAGGAAAAAGATCTTTTCTATATGCAGCTTCAATTCAGGAAAGGCCGCTCCACCATCGATGCAATAAAGGTGACGGTAGACACCAAAGCCATTGCCATAGAAGGTGAGAGATGGCAATGGGGAGTAAAAGAGAACTGCCCAGTGGTCACGTTGCACGTGAAGAATGCTTTTAACTCATGATCAATGAACACTCCACGTTACCTGACAAACATAGTGTCTAACTACTTTACAGACAGGGAGCTAAAATAAGAAAGCAGCAAAGACACTATATACTACCGTGTCCCAGCTGGAGTACCTCAGCGGTCGATACTGGGTCCACACTTGTGGAAGATCATGTATAATGGAGTCTTCCGCCTGCATTTATCAGAAGGGGCAAAAGTAGTAGGTTTCGCGGTTGCAGTTGCAAAGCATATCCACGAGATTGCGGCAGCAGCCAATGACGCAAGTGGGAAGATCCTGGAATACTTCAAAATTCGGGTTGGAAGCCGTCTAACGGAGAAGTGGAATTTCGTCAACGAAGCCGGAAACAAAAACAAAAAAGGAAAAAAACGCCTCTAGGAAAAGTAAGAAAGTTCCACAGGGACTAAGGTTGAGCACAAGAGCAAGTTCCAGAAGAGAAGTCGACCCGATGAGTTTACACTAACGAAAAAAGCCATCTCTCATACGCCGGCATTCTGTCCAAGGTCAAAGCAGACACCTCAATATGGGGATTAGGTGGAACTATGAACCGTATAAGGAAAACGTAGGCGTAGGCGACCTATTATTTGAATTTAAATCGGGCGAAAACCCAGAAGACATACAGAAGAAAATTTTGTCGTCCCTGGAGGAAACCGCAGAAGTGAAACTGAATAGACTAGTAGCCATTGAATGTAAGGACTTAGGGGAGGAGGTGGAAAGCTGCCAAACTTTACGATCCCAACTAGGTATACAATTAATTCAGGAGACAGTTATTCCACGGCTAAGAAAGGCGTATGGCGGCAGGCAAACTGCATCGATATACCTTCCTCTTGACGCGGCTATAAGTCCCAGACCGGATCGGTCGGGTCGGGCCGGCTGCGATCACGATAGCAACTTTGACTGAAAAGATGCTTTAGGTGCTTACAAGTCCGAGCTGTACCGTATTTGCAGGAAAAAAAGGACATATTCCTAAGGATTACGATGAAAGACTAATGAATGACTTCGATAGCGTCCATATCACAGGCAGCTGCATATGTACGTTGATTAAAAAAAAAGCTATCAACTCTACGCGCAAATGAGGTTCTTACAACTAAGGAACAATAAAGATCCTCGAGAGTGGCTTCACGAAAGTGAAAATAGGTGGTATATTCATCGACAGTTCCTATGTGACACCAAGTCTTAGGAGAAAGGAGTTCCGATGCAGAGGCAAGCATGTTAGTACCGAACTTCTGGTGGAACTCTGAAATCGAGGAATGTCGGGGTCAGAAGACGCAGTCAGCGAAAAAGAAGCCGATCTGGATACGAGCAGCTGCATGAACAGTACAAAGAGGGGTAGAAAAAAGGCATGTGGCTATAACAAAAAGTAAAAGCTTCAAGCGGCTGTATAAGAAAGCTAATTTAGACCCCTGGAATGGCGCCTACAAAACAGTAATGTCCAAAATCAAATCCAAACGCTCTCCACCGATTACTTGCCTTAACTTACTGTACTGCTGAACCTTTTCAAACAAAATGTGAATACCGCTAACCCTCCCATTGTTCCAGTGGATCCCAAAAAAAGTCTTCAATCTCACGAAGTGAAGCGAAATTTCGATTCGGATGAAGGACCTAAATCATATCAAACAGCATGGGAAGTTCCACAAGGATTCGTCCTAGGACCACTGTTGTAGATAATTATGTATAACAGAGTGCTACAGTTAGATCTTCTTAACAACGTGTGCCCATCGGCTTCGTGGACGACATTGGGTTGATGGTTGTTGGATGTATCCTTGATGAGTTGTACACGAATGAAACAGTTTAGGACATTAAATCTTGGCTCGCAGAGCATAAGACGGAAATAGTACTCATCACCAAGCGGAGAAAGTGTAAGTCAATGAAAATCAAAGTTGGCGCAGAAATAAAATATTCCCAGCCTGCGCTCAAGGATCTAAGCGTAATGATTGGCCAGAGGTTAAATATTAAATTATATTTGGAGGGTGGAACTACCAGGGCATATAGCACCGGAGGACTGGTGGCGAGAATGCTACCGAATATAAGAGGTCCACGGACGAGCCGTCGCTTCCTTCCTCCAAAGATGCTCAGCTCGGTCCTATTGTATGCAGCCCCAGTGTGAGCACTGGAAAAGTAAGTAAATAGAAGGAAAAATCGGAATTGCATATCGCCTAATTGCACATGAAACATATTGCACTTATCGGACAATATCCGATGAAGCGACTTTCGTGATAGCAAGGATGATCCCAATTAATATTCTGGCGAGAGAGGGACAACGTCTTTATGATCGAGCGTACCTCACTTGGAACTTCCTGCCCGTCGGCACAGTTTGCACGAAGTAAATTTATCCCCGAGTGGCAGGATAGTTTGGACGAGTCATAAAACGGATGATGGATCGACAGAGTCATATGGGACATTGGAAGATGGATCGAGCGACCCCACGGCGAAGTAGATTTCAACCTATTACCAGTTTTGAGAGTGCATACCACTATCAATTTGAACATAACAATTTGCCATATTATCCAAAGTGCCCGAACATTGTAGAGAACGCAGAGCACATCTTATTTCAAAGCAGGAGGTCAGGGATTCAAAGGACCGCATTAAAAGCTACAACCGGGGAGCACTTCACACCTGAAAATATCATGGAGCATATATTGACCTCGAAGAAAATGCAAAGGAAGAGCTAAGACAGCAAGAAGTCAGCCGGAAGAAAGAACGAGAGAGGAGCATGAACGTAAACACGATTGCAGAACTAATTCTGAAGTCCCGCAGGGAGAGTGGAAGGATATGGAAGTGGTTTTAGTGGATAAGAGCCCCACATAACTGTCTTGCAGGGGCCAACGGTAGCTTTCACCTGTGCTTAACCCCTATCGACCCCTACCAAGCCAGGAGTGTCAAAGAGGGTGAGGATTCTTGGTTTTAAGGATGCACTCACGATTTGGCAGTGTCTCAAGAATATGGTCAATGGGGTGGTTTTACCCTGTTGGTAGAGATGCCGAACTTTTCCAGTAGACTGAGAACATATTCTCGAAGTGGTTTCACTTTGGCTATACACTCCAGGGTTTTTACCGACCTTTTTGGTCTTCCAGTTGTAAGACAAGTCAGTGCAGTGTCTAACAATTCGGCGTTCAAATGCCTCACATTTTGCCATGGCATTGTTGGAGCATGTGATCAAAGTTGGCGCTCCGTAGTAGATAATGGGTCTTATTAAAACCTTATACAGAGTCAACTTGGTTTTGGTACTGAGACCTACTGTCTTGCGAAGAAGATATTAGATGCCACTAACTGCACCGCGTGCCTTGCTGGCAGCGAGCTGAAGGTGTGGTTTGAATTTGAGAAGTTCATGCAGGTTTACTCCTAAGTATTTGCTCACTGTAGTGTTCCCGATTCTGGTTTTTAAGCGTTTAGCTTTCCTGTGGATGCTTCTAGAACTTAAGTATCTAGATTTTCTCCTAAAGGTGTAGATTTCCGTTTTTGCCTCGTTTATTTTAATTCCCCAACTACGGTTGTACCTGCAGAGATCTAATGTAGTCAAGGGGTTATCGGATGCCAGATTGTTCGCACAGGAAGTTGACTTACAAAAAACTTCTATTCTCGTAGGCCCATCTTCCTTGACCATAATTACCTGGTCATCGAGATTAAGACGCCTCGTAAGCTTAGGGAAATTGAGGGGTTTGAAAGCCTCAATTCTTTTTTTACCAGTTACTTTGTCAATGTATGTCGTGGGGTTGCTTCTTTCCACAAATACTGTGTACGCTTTACATTAAGTGTTTTCATTGTATTTATACCCTAGGGTTGTTTACTCCCCGGTGGAATAGTGAATTGTCTGACCTTCGGTCGGCGTGTTATCGGGCCAGATGAGCGGCCCAGAGAGCAATGGGTAGGATTGACCAGCAGAGGAAGCAGCGAGCTTACAGGGAAGCCTGTAGCCAGCATCAGGAAACGTGATGCGAAGCAAGAGGGACTGCTTCAAGTAACTTTGCGCAGAGGCGGATGTAGACCCATGGAAAAGTGCCTACAGGGTTGTGATGGGGCGATTTAGAGGTCAGGCAGCTCCGAAAATTACATGTCCCGATCTCCTACTGAAAAGCGTTTAGGGTTTGTTCCCTCAGGAAAGCACAAGTGACTACAGTCAACAGAGCGAGATAACAAAGTGCGCGGCCTCGACGGCATACCAAACAAAGCCTTTAAACTGGCCTTATATTGGTAGAGTTATTTGAACCATGCTTGGCGGATGGGATTTTTCCTCTTAAATCTGTTAAGCCTCCTGGTGAACCATCTTCCTACAGACCTATATGTCTCTTGGACACTATTGCTGGAGTTAGAGCGAATAATCTATAACAGATTGCTCCCGGCTGTACAGTCTGGGAGGCTTATCAGATCGACAATTCGGCTTCCATATGGCCAGATCAAACGTCAACGCAATCAAACTAGTCACTGGCTTAGCTGAAAATGCGATGTACCGAAGGGGTGACACTAGCAACTATTGTGCTGTGATTACCCTTCATGTGCGATGATGACTTCGTCGATCTCTATGTTTGATAGGTTGCGAGTTTTTTCAAGTTCAGCCTTGGTGCAAGGTCTGAGTTGAATTTGTGCCAGTCAGTGTGAGCGAAAGGCTTTACGGTGGTCATCACTCGCTTTCGCAGCTGGGAGGACGAGGAAAGTTTAAGTTGTACTGCAAAATGATCAGACATGCCTAGTAGCGTGTTGCAAGACATCACTTGAAAGTTCAGAGAAGTTTCCTCCGATAGTAAGAAGTAGTCAATGACTGATTGACTTATGGGTCTTGTCGGAGAATCTGGCAAGATCAAGTCGACGTAGGCTGGCGAGTAAGGGTCTTGAATCCATTTAAGCAGCATTTCTCCATTTCTGTTGACTGCCGTATCGCCCCAAGGGTATTCCTTGAGTTGAAGTCGCCACCGAAAATGAGGTACTTGGATCTTTGGGTTTTGTCCCAGTTGCTCAATTAGAGAATTGTACTTAATGTAGACGGAGACTACAAAAATCCATTTACCATCAGTGGTTCTTACTATTGCCGCCGTAGCGTAGATTTTCTATAACACCTTCCTCAAGGGCAGCGCCAGTGTTGTTGTCTTCCTGCTTTTACATGGGAGCATTGTATTTAAATTGAGAGTCTTTCCCCTGCAAAAGCTTTTTCCACTTTGAACGTAAGCCCAACTTGAATAATGCAATTAATAAATGTTAAGATCGATACTAACGTAGGTACCGAATCAAAATAGACATACAGGTCAGATAATTAAGATGAATTAGCTTCATTTACACTACAATGAAGAAAACTTCTAATAAAGAGAATTAAATTGACTCAAAAGCTCAAAGCTCCCATCAATGTTTGTGTAAGATCTGTCAGTGGTGCGTAGTAGCCCAACATCAGTTTGCTTGAAAAACCTCATCGGATCGGAACCACAATTTGATTCGAAAGCAAAAATGGCGGCGGATAGGTCACACATTAAGAGAAGGCGATGCTTTTATTATAAGTTTTTCAGATGCGGAGAGAAAGATGCAATTAAGTAAATATTTATACTAGTAGAAAGTGACACTTTTCCAAAAAAAGTTATCAAGTTCAACTGAGGCGTTTCTGTACGAGCTCACGATTTTTAATTACTTCAGTTCGTTTCAGAGCATTTGAAATAACTGATAAACGAAAGAATGGAAACAAATCATTTCTGAATTTATTGTATTGATAATGACAATAACAAATTTAGCCAAACAGACAAATTGCAGCATTCATGCTTTAATTTTTTCCGAGCTAGTCGGCGCAGGGTCATAATCTCTATAAATGCTTTTATTATATTCTGAGCAGTAATTTCAAGTTATTACATAAAACTGTGCCAATAAAGCTATTGCTTCGTTGTTTTGGCGAATTATCTTCCAAGACATCCCAACAGCTTTTACATATGTGGAGCACATACATATTCTAGCTCATAATGAGGCAGTTTATAAATAACAAATTTATATTCTGACATTTTTCCCGTTTGTTTGTTTGATGACTCTGGTTCGCTGAAGCAGGTTCATAGCGAAATGACGCACTTGGGAAAGTTAGGCACGAGATCGTCTGTGAAAATGGAGAGAGACGGTCCACCCGATTGAAATATTAATGGATTAAAAGATTATCTGCTGCATAGAATGCAGACGGGTGAAGGTGAATCTAATCGTTAGTCGTGGATTTTCCTGTCAACCGAGTATCTAAAGGTCAGGAAACATAGCCAGTGGTCGTTTTCCATGGCTGGAATGCTTAACCGAGTTCCCTTAGAGTTTGAGAGCATGGCACTTTCAATCTAGAAGTTGATTTCTCCACTAACCCATTTTCCCAATGCTGATGCTGCTGGCTAGTGTATGGAGTCTATTTCTAGAATTTGACGAGCGACATTCGCATGCGGTACTGATAACAAATGACTTTGAAACTGTCGTAAGAAGCGCGTAGTATGAGATAGTATAGGGAAATATTGTGTTGCCAAGTTTTCAACTGATTATTCATTGAATTATTTAAATTGAAAGCCAGCATGATGGGTCTGCTAGAATCGTGGCCGAAATACATACATGCAGACTACAGTGGAATCTAGTGGAAAGTTAATCTGATGCAAGTATCTCAGGACCTTTATACCGCGCTCTACTTCGTTTTTAGTAGAAGGACTCGACCGGTTCATAAAGGATACATACTTTATCAGGTGGCGTCTTCACTGCAGGCAACATGCCTACCATCAGGGAGGGATCAATCAGTAGACTGCAAGATATACTAATGAGGAATAAAGCCTTCTGAGAGCCAACCTATCTCTCTCTGGGTTGATGTGTGGCTCTCCAGAAGCCAAGCTTCTCGTCGACCAAAGCCGCTAGTAGATGGTGATGGCCACAGTCTGTACGAGGTGAGTCTACTGTTAACAAAACGGTGCGCATCTAAACCGAGGAGTCGAAAAACACCTCCACCAATTCAGGGTGTTATACGGACCGTGCCCATTGGACAGTTTACAGTCGGGGGTAACCGAGGGTATTTGAGCAGAACCTCAACGATACCTGGTCGCATCAGTGAGTACGCCTGACTTTACCGTGCTAGGGGCACGGCGGACTTCCTAACTCCTGTACTCATCGGAATCGTATGAGTACGCAAACTAACACAAAAATAAACTAGAAATAAACAAGCGGAGGAGGGGGAAATGCTCCCAAGAGATCTAAACCCGAGTCCAAAAAAGAGAAAATCTCGGGGCGGTCAGGCGTGAAGGTAGGAACCAGGAGACCAACCGTTAGCTGCGCTAATGCAGAACGTAGTGACGGTCTAGCTTCCTAAAACTGTAACGATTGAGACGAGGAAACTTATACGCCTTCCAATCACTCAAAACATGGATCCTCACACGCACGGTGCAAGTTTCATTGGATGCGGGGGAAGAATTCGAGAAGTAGTCGTGGCATCAGGATACTTGCCAGGAGAAGGCACCCGGATGCCACCGGAATTAGTCGTTAGACTGGGGAACTTCTGCGAGGTGAAGATGCTGCCACTTCTTTCCGACTGCGATGCCAATGTCAACTCTGAGGTCTGAAGAAGCAGCGAAATCAATCCCAGAGGTGAGTACCTTTTGGAATTCATCATTAGCAATAAGTTAGAAATACATGATGTAGGGAACACACCAACATTCGTGAGCAGCACCAGTCTAGACTGAATATTACTCTAGAGAACACTCTGATGAGCGGTTTTATCAAGAATTGGAAATAGAGCTACAAACAATGATAGAAGGCCCCACAAGAGTCGTCATTGACGCATATGAGAGCAGCTAACCGGCTAAGAGAGTCAAATCATCAAGGGAGATGAAACAGGAACATTACCAGAATGAGAAAGGAGGTGCAAAAACTCTTCAACCGGGCGAAACAAACCGGGGACTGACAGAAGTATAAAAGGGCACTAACCTCATATAGAGACATGATCAGGGAAGCAAATCGAAACAGCTTCAGGGAATTTTGTCAAGGAATAGAACAAACTACAAGCATTCAGGCTATATGAAGCTATAGCCAAAGGCAAGGCAATATCTTCTCTCTGTCTGAAGAAGGAACATGAGACATTTACCAACAATGAGGAGGAGAGATATCTGCTTCTCACAACTCATTTTTCGGGGTCCTTACTCCACGGTGGAAGGCAATAGCATCCTGCCTGACACCCTAACAACGGACAGAAGGGGGGAAAAGGTTGTTTGGCAACTAACGAAATACGCAAGGGAGTGGAAAACACCAGGGCCTTCTGGATGGGGAAAATATTAGAGAGTAGACTAATAGAAGTGCCGGCAGGTACAAATTATGCAGTCATGAACACTACTCAAGACTGTCCACTTGGTGAGGTTTTAACACAGCTAATCTGGAACATGGTAGTTGATGAACTCCTAGGAGAGCTTGCAAATACTGGAATACAGATCCAGGGTTACGCTGCTGATCTTGTTTCAATATGTGAGGCACCCCACTTGTGATCGGGACAAAGGCTGAAGATAAAGAAGAAGATGTAGGGCACATATGAGGATACTCTATGAAACAGAATTCAAATTAGTACCTGGTGCGGAAAGGCGGGGAATGTCCGGGAGTAAAGGTGAGGCGGGGAGCTGCCTAAATCGGAGGAAAATTTATATTCTTTCTAGGTGGCATCGTGAATTCCTGATGCCAAGGGATCACATGACAACGAGGTGCCGCTAGGGTCCTTGGTCTCAGGAGAACGCGCTTTGAACAAATGGGTAAGCATACCAGAATAGAGCAACCGTAGACAGAGGCGCATCCTTCATCCTCGAAAGGAATTATAGAGGCCAGAACACTGCTATTCTAAATGACAGCCAAGCAGCTATTAAGGCACTTAGGTTCCACCAGGTAAATTTTAAACTAGGACACACACGCTCCGCTCGCTCAACAAAGCCTGGATACTCTGGGTTCCACATTGGGTTAAATGGCAATGAAGAAGCGGACTAGTTAGCCAGCAAAGGGGAAGCGACGTCACTATACTGGCCAGAGCCATTCTGTGTAGACGGAAATTGGTTCATTGCTAGGACATTGAAAAATAAAGAGGAACGGTTGAGGGAACTTTACTGATTTTACCAGAAATGGAACAGTCCAGGATGCTCATGGGGAAGTACGAGCACAAGCGCCCGAAAGTTTATTTAAACCTCACCTCACCGCCATGCGGATCATATTGGGAATACTCACTGATCACTGCAGGCTAAACTATCACCTGGAAAACCTGTCTGTAGATTCTGTGAGGAGAGTGATGAAACCCGCAAAGATATTGTGGGGTAGTGTCCGGTACTTGCGAAGAATACTTAATATCAGATGTCCAGTTGAACCACTTGGAAATAGGATATAGTTTTTGTCGGTTATAGGTTTAAACGACATACTATATTTTATAGATATACTATAACCAGTAATTATTATTACTACCATCAACTCACTTCATGACTTACACATTATTGGGCTTACAATGGTGCAACATGGACACAGTTTTCTTCAATGAAGGCACTACATACTCTTCATCTCTGGAAGATCGACTTAAATTCCTAAGCCTGCGAATGCCACAGGGTTTAGGCCATTGAATAGGTGATTTTAGGGGACAATACAACGGGCGGAACAAAAGGTCTGAGTGGTGCATCCACCAGGATCGATCCAATGGGTTTATGGAAACATTCTTTGGGAAATTCCGGTGTTCTCCAATCCCATCTTTGACTTCCATAGTGTATGTTGCGGTTCTATTTTAGAAGTTTACCCTGAAATCATGTCATCATCGTGTTCGTGATTTCTGAGGAACTCAGTAAATACGAAATTCTGCAAAAACAAGTTGAATGGAGTGAAGTGTCAAATTTACGCGCCATGAGAACTTTCATTTAGATTTTTGATACTTTACTAGTTTCACATTACCACACGCAACAACGCGTTATTTAAAAAAGTTCCATATTAGGGTGACAGTCCCAATTAGGAGATGGACATAGGCTATGTTAGGTTAGATCAAGGAACCGTGCAAACACGCAGGTCTCCTTTATTAGACGGATTTCTGCCTACGATTTTTACAGTCTCTTACGAATCTGTTAATGTGTCCCAAGAAAAGAGAGAGCGCAGAGTGCTTTTTGAGAAAAACCCTCACCGTATTATCTCCCTATGGAAGCCGGGCATCTTCACACGAAATGCCGGGCCTCTTCCCACATTTTCTCATAAGGCCTGATGTTTGGAAATATGTTTCAAGCGGCAGTTTTCTGGGAAAAGTCTAAATTCCGAATTAGAAAAAGTGCAGGCTTCTTGAAAAAGCCAGAGAAGAGTTCACCCAAATTTCTACGAACATGTACTGTTGGTGGGAGTAGCTGATTGATGTACTATTCCCCCCTTCCAGAAGCTGTAATGTAACTTGGAGTCTATTCGGTCAAATATAATAAAAATATTCCATAGGAACTTTTGGAAAAGCAGTGATTCAAAACGAATAAAAACAAGTCGGGAGATTGGAATCTGGACGATCAGTTGTGAAAAGTTTTGTGTATTGCTTATATAAAAATATTTGAGTGGGCATTCGTTCTATTTGTTCCTAGCACGTAATATATATGCACATATTATGTCAGAGTATCCACTTTCGCATGTTACTGACATTGAAAGTCTTAGAACCATAACCATAACCTTGTTAGTAATATTGCGATTTCCACCAAACTTGGCAAGATCATGCTCTATATTATAACATATATCACTCCAGAATTTTATGATAGGATAGGAGGGCTTGACAGTCAACTAGTAAAAATTATAGTAATATACTATTACTAACTTTATTTGGGGAGATATCGGTATGGAGGGTATTCGGGAGCCTAAGCACGGTTTAGTGGAAGTTTCATAATTTTTCGGTTAGGTAGGTTCTGAGAATGGGCCCCCGAAATAAATTACCACTTTTCGGCCCCGCACTCCCCCTTTTTGCATTAAATGACAAAACTCAGGAGACCATTATGGATGTATAAAGACTCCCCCTTAAGCTCCACATAGAACGATGTAACTCATCGTGTGCTTGGGCGTTCACAGTTTCGACCACATGTCATGTCAATCGGTGTAACCATTTCTGAGAAAAGTGTGTGTGACAGACAGACAGATAGACATTAAACTGATTTTAATAAGGTTTCGTTTTAGACAAAACCCTAAAAACGATGGAAAATTTTTCGTTAAGGAAGAAATATACAAACTACCATTAAGGACGGATTCCTGGAGGAGTAAAGAGTTGTTTTCATAAAACGCAGGTGGTAGTCACCAGTGAGCACTGCGGCATCGGCACAAACCTTCACAGCTCATGGACGTTCACAAGGTGTGTCACGCACCCTGCATGCGAATACAGAGCTTAAAATTAAAGCGAACACGAAGAATGGAGCACCAAAATAAAAAGTGAGGAGATGAAAGAGGACTAGGGTGCCAACTTTGCTTATTAGCCGACGGAAGGCAAGACTTTTGCGAAGTCCTCAGTGAAATCCGTTACAAGATCAAACCCGAAGATAGCGAAGCGGAAGTGTCTTCTATTCCTAAAACGAAGGATGGTGGAGTCCGAGTCGAACTAAGCCCGAGGACAACAAATAAAATTATGTTCTGTGAAGCAGTGAAGGGGCTTTTGGGAGAGCAAGCTTTAGTTTCCAGCCTGAAACCCACGTGTTCGAGACCTTGACTGCCTCAGAAAAAAGAATGAGGTAGAAGGAGCCATCAAACGTGAATGTCCGAAGGTAACCAATGTCCGGATTGGTATCACCACTGCGAACTCCCAAGTGGAAAGGACCTTTGGAACACTACCTATGATAATCTACTTAAACCCGACTTGTCAGAAGATGTTACGGCGCTTGTTACGGGAAGCACTGTCGAACAAGCGCAAAGCAGACTCGGCATATTGATGCGACGGGTGGATGACTACTCATAGTTTCAACCTTGCACTGGAAAAAACCGGAGTAGTCATCCTGACTAAAAAGAGAACTCCCACCTCGGGTTCACATCTTTCGCCGAGTCGATAATCGAGTAAAAATTAGCGGCAAAGTGTCTTGCATTGACTGAGCTTTTCTGAGCAACTCAAAGCAGCAGCGAACAAAGCTGCAGCTGGAGTTTCGGCGCTAAGTAGGCTAATAGCAAATATTGGGGTCCTACGTCTAGCAAGCGATGTCTCCTGAAGAGTTCAACGCAGTCTGTCCTGCTCTACGGTGCGGCGGTATAGGCTGACGTTCTTGGGAAAGAGGTATATCGTAAGCGTCTCGGGCAAGTACAGAAACGGAGAACTTTGCCGGGTGGCGTCTGCGTACGTGGTAACCGCAGGAGTGATCCCCATTGCCCTTCTTGCTAAGGAGCGTCAAGCCATATACAGATGCTCGTGAACAACGGCAACGCACCCTAGACGAGTGGCAACTCTCTAGGCAAATTGAAACTAGAGGCAGATGGATTGCGCGGCTCATCGGCAACTTAGGTGCCTGGCTGAATCGGAAGCATAGTCAGACTGACTATTTCCTTACCCACTTTTTAAGTGGGCAAAAAGGTTGTCGATCTTATATGCACAAGATTGGAAAGGCGCGATTTCCGGATTGTGTGTTTTGCAATGGAGTTGTGGACGACGCCCACCACACTTTTTTTCTTGTGGAAGATGGGATGGGGTTCGTCAGCAACTCTATTTGAACACAGCGGATCTCTCTCCAGACAAGATTGTCGAAGAGATGCTGAGGAGTGCTGACAGGTTGAGCCGTGTTGCCCATTACGTTTGGGCCATTCTCGTTGCTAAGAAGATAAAGCTCGATCGGTGGAGGAGCCGAACTGACAGTTCCCTTCCTCCTCTCCCCTCCCGTTGGCGAAAAAAAATTCCTGATTTGAAGGCTCCGCAAGGGGGGAAAGTTCGGGGACTAGCCCGAAGTAATGTGACAAACGGTTCTAGTCCAATGGTAGTCCGATGACGCACCGTTGCGGGAGTCCAACACTCTGTGCGTAAATGCATTCGTCTACGATGGGAACAATTTTAGAAAGAGTCACCTACAATTAACTTTTCCCTATCATAGAAAATAGGAATGATTTATCAGAGCGGTTTTCGTCAAGCTAATTTCACAACTGGTGCCTTAGGTGTGGTTTGAAGTTGGCTCAGGACAAGATGTCTTCCAATAAATCCTTTGTCGTGGTAACATTGGACGTCAAAAATGCGTTGAATTGAGATAGGTGGGAGTGAATGAAAACTTCATTGCCTAAAACCAGGAGTACCATTGGGCTTTATTTTGAGTCCTCCTCTGTGGAACGTAATGGACAATGAACTCCCCTCGCCAAAGGAGGCCACGATTATCGGTTTTTGTGGATGATCTAGCCGCGTTTCTCATCGCGAAACCACCTAACGCTAACTAAATCATTAACGCTATGAAAGCGTGGATGGTTCAGCTTGACCTTGCGGAACAAAAGACGAAGGTGGTCTTGATTACCATCTGTAGGAAAAGAAATAAGGTTAATATTCACATTCGTGGACATATTATCACTTCAAATCTGTTATTAAATACCTGAAGGTGATGGTTGATGCGAAGATCAATTGCAAGATTCACCTGGAGTATGACTATAAGAAAGCGGCAAATACCAGCGTATCTTAGCACGAATGATAACATTGGCGGCCCAAGAACCAGTCACAGACTACTTGCGGCCCGAGTGATCCGCTCTATACTATTACACGCAGCACCATTGTGGGAGGAAGTAACAGCTTGCGAGAGCGGTCAGGGGAGGGTAAACTGAGGGTGTGCGGCGCCCTCAGGACAATTTGAGGCGAGGCAGCGTGTGTAATTGCAGTAATGGTGTCAATGGACATTCAGGCAAGAGAGGCAGTTAGAAAGCCTGCAAGGTGGGAGTCGCTGGAAAAGGAAGGAAAGCGACAGCAGAGGTAGGATAGCTTAAAAGCCGTATTGAGGAGTGTATACAGCGGCGACATGGCGAGATTAACTGTTACTTAACTCAATTCCTGTCAGTGCATGCTGGTTGCAGGAAATGTCTGCACCGATTCAGGTTGGATAATTCTTCCTTTTGACTTTGATGTGGTTGCAGACCTGAAGACCCGGAGTATGTCGTGCTCTATTTTTCATGGTTTTGCTCAGAGATGAGAAGCCTGGCAGACTCTCCGAAATAGAGAATAGGGGAAGAATAAGCCACCAGAACATCGTCGGGTAAGTGCTGAAGTGGCAAGCAAACTGGTATGCGCTGAATCCCAATCGAAAGGAGTCATGCGAAACCTGCAAAAGCGGAATGGAAAAACAGCGCACGAAGAGCGGGAGGCCTGGTCGCTTGAAGCCAATCCTCTCCGCGATGTAATGGTTTGCGGTGATTCCGTGAGAAGGAAGGAGGAGAAAGTGGGGGTAGTTTTAGTGGGTAAGAATCCCACGTAACTTGGCGCGACACTGTTTTTCTAAGGTTTCTAGCTCGAGCCATAAAAAAAGAAAAACAGCACAACTTCATCTTGTGGAGACGTCGGATCTTAATAGTACTGGCAATCTATTCTCCACCGTGAGAGGATGAACTCTTTAAATATTATATTTAACTGTGCCACCTTCTAACGTACGATTTTTTGTCCTTTCCGGTACGTGAAGAATGAGTAATTGGAAACAAAGGAAAACTTTGATTACAGGTAAAAGCCTCAATCTAAAGTTCAAGTTCGAAAAAACCTTGTTGTATAACAAATCCGAAATAATTGTGGAATTAACAAAACCGTCGATTCTCAAAGCCTTTCAATAAAAAATTGCATAACGTTATCTGGAATACTTTCTATAGAACTATGTAATCTACTGAGTGGAATTTATAGAAAAAAAGTCGGGGGCTATAAAGTATGCATCATTCACGGTATTTTTCACAACAGAATTTTATTTCAAGTTGGGTTGTTATACTCGCGAAAGATGTTCAACTCTTCCAACTTGATACATAGAAAATTTTCCACGTTTCTTCGGCGTTTCACCTTAATTGTTCCAATTACCGGAGCTACATCAGTTACAAACCTAATCTAACTAGAAAGAGAATGACTCGACTGTTTGAAGCTATCCTCTAATCCACAACACACAATAAATCATTGATACTGATTTATTTCAAAACGAGGTTTGAATTTATCGAAGATATAAGTTAAATTTAGAAAATGGATTTTCAGCGGAAAAACAATATTACTTTGTTGATACACTGGGTATATATCTATCAATTTAGTGTCCATGATTAGATTTTTGTTTGGAATTTTTCCGTTTAGATACTGTATTGTAATTTATGGGTAGCAGCCAAAAATGCAGCAGATTAAGATACAATTCGGGGTTAAAACAATGGGCAAAATAACAGCATATGCTATAGATAGTTAAATTTGTAGCCTTCAAGGCTCTGTAGAATACGAAGGTTTTGATTAAATGAAAGTGTCATGTAAACGTCTATGAAAACACATACCCCAAAGACTGATTAATAGACTTCATTATTGTTAAGAAAATTCATAGATCTAGGTCTAGATATAGTGGCAGTTTCGTGATTTTTTTCAGATTTTTCAATAGGGTAGGTTCTGTGAATGGGTCCGTGAATGAAGCGACCACTTTTCAGCCTACGCCCTCCCCTCTCATGTATTAAATGTTATAATAGAACTGAGACCTTCAACTTCGAAACTTTCAACAAATCAAGATCTTTCATTTGATACCCAATTTGACCATATTCGATGAAAAACAAAATTTACACCCTCCTTTTGCATGTATGGAGAGCCCCCTTAAAATCAACGTATAACGATGTAACTCACTCTCGTCTTCCCATCAATTGTGGTGTCAATTGGTACAAACGTTTTTGAAAAAAATGCATGTGACAGACAGACAAACGGACAGACAGCAAACCGATTTTTGTTTTGTTTTACAAAACGTCTTAAATGGGATAGAAATTAGCGGGCTAGTAACCTGCAAATTTCGAAGCTTTACTGCTCACGGCCAAGTGGCAGTATTCGTGAGTCCGGTGTCGGACTGTTGGTCTCGGGTCTCGCAGGGGAACAGTTCCTAAATTCAGTATGTGCCATCTGAACAATCTGGCTGTCGTACAGCAGTGAAATCTCATTGAAGATAATGAGTAGTGTGAAGTCCCGCCTTTTGTGGCCGATATGGCAAACCACCGTAGCATACGGCTACGATTTGCAGTCGAGTAAAGCCGCTAGTCTTGATGGTCTCATTGTGCAACTTCTCCGTGCAGTCCCTGAAGAATTTCTACTGTAACTCATTCACAAATCCTGTGAATCTAAAATTTTTTCTAGTGAGTGGAAGGAGAGGATGATCGTTAAGATTTCGGAGAAGGGCAACTGTCTTGAGTGCAACAACTGCAGAGACATTTGTATGCTTCCTGTTGCCGCGTCGACATCCTGGAACGCATCAAGGATCATTTCGAAACCTTGCTCGAAAAGGAGCCGGTTGGTTTCCGATCTGTATCGATTATTTGGCCAATGTGTTTAGATTTCCGCCTCATCTGCTCTTCATCGGTTTTAAGAAAGATTCCGACAGCATGAACGGAGAGTGTTTCTCCAATACTTTAGGCAGGAGGGGTATGGTAGTGACACTGAAAGCTATTATTAAACCGATATATGATGGCGCACAATGTATGTGACATAGTGCCTAGCTTAATTCTCAGGATAGTTTGAATACGAAAGTAAAGTCTGCCAGGGTCGCATCTTGTAACCGATAATGTTTAAGATTTTGTGTAAAACAAAACCTTATTAAAATCTGTTTGCTGTCTGTCCATCCGTCTGTCACACCTATTACCTTAGAAACGATTGCTCCTATTGGTACGAAATTTAGTAAAAAGATGGGACCTGTGAATCCCATGGAGTAAGTAACATAGTTCCACATTGAGTTTAAGTGAGGGGAGGGCAAATTTCTTTTCTAGTCATATGAAATATTAAATTAAAGGCCTTGATTAGTAATTTCCAAAGCCGGTATTAGTTTTGAGATTGGTTGCAAGAAGCAGGAATGCGTAGGTTCGAAAAGGGTCAGTTACTGCAGGGGCTTGTTCTCAGTAACTACACAGCTCGGATATCTGAAAAGAAATATGGTGGCCCATGCAAACGGTATTTAAACCCTAAAATACTCTCCATACCGATACCTGATAAAATATCACCATATTTATTGTATGTTTTTTAGAAATTGTCTGGGAACCCTCCTTAAGTTTATAATAGAATCACCAAGTAGTGTGCAGTAATATAGGCTATACTATATACTAGCATAATATTACCAAGTTTGGTGGAAATCGCACTATTACTAACAGAGTTATATTTGGCAAAATTTATCACTTACACGGAAATTTCTTACAGTCTAAGGCTTTCAATGTCAGCATTATACTAAAGTGAATGGTTTGATAAACTAAACATTACAAGCTAGATTCAAAGGGAACAAATGTCTCCTCAAATATGCTTATATAGGCAATACACAAAACCTTTCATACCTAAATCGTTCAGCTTGCGATTTCCTAACTTATTGTCCTTTCTCTCAGTGAAGTTCTTGTTTTTCTTCATGCGACCTCGGCTGGAGGCCGTGAGGGGATCAATGAATGTTCTCATCATTCCTCAAACACCGCGACTATGCCGATGATATCTGCTTTTTCTCCCTCCGAGTCATGGATTTCAGCCAAATAGCTCTGGATTTGGAAAAGGCGGAAAGTAGAGCCAAAGTGAAGATAAACAACAAAACATTGTTCTTATTTTGATGGTTCATCGCCGATTCCTCCGGATAGCTGAGTGGTTAGAGCACACGCTGATAAGGTAGCATGATTTCTACCGACTGTGGGTCCGAACTTGGTGGCTTGACGTATTAGCAGTGCTAAATCCGTCCCTACTCCAAAATCTGTAAATACAACATCTCGCTGTTCGTATTAAGTCAAGGCTTCTGGCTGTGTTCCAATATTAGAAGCAGTACATGGAAACTGAGTGCCACTGCTACTCGAAAGCACCAAGCTTGATGTCTGCGACGTGTCATGGGACTGACTCGAGAGTAGCGCAGGCCTGATGCCAGTAGATGCTCTAATCAAAAGGCGTCACATGGCAGTGGATGGCTCATATTTGAAAATAGGTCAACAAATCTATTGCTGACTACGTTATGGCATGGAATCCACCACCCAAGACTGGCTGAAAAGTAGGCTGCCCTAGAGCTGCGTAGAACAATAAAGAAAAGCTCCTCGGAAAATCGTGCGGTGAATCGAAGCGCATTACCAGGCACCGACAGTGATGGCGCGTAGGTGCGGTTAACTCCCTATGGTCTGTATAGGGGTTTATTGCAACCGTATATGTATATATATAAATATCACTCTTCAACATAAAATAAATAATATATTTTTTCCTAGCGGATTGAGAGCCAATCGATCTTTGTCCCTTGAAACAAAGAGGGTTTTGTATGCTATTTTAAGAAGCCTAAGAAAATGAAAATTGACTAGAAATAAGTGAGGGAGATGAGTGTTCTTGTATTTATCTATGGGGTGGGCAGAGAATCTGATCTTCAGCACCCAGGAAATGCTGCAGCTAATAATTTAAGCCAAGTAAAGCGTATATCATACCATTATTTATCTAGAAGCTAAAACTTTAGTATTGCAATCAGTGTTGACTAGAAGGATAATGAAGTATTCCTTTATAGTCTGTGTTCTCTTTTGGGCTCTTTGGCCTCCTAAACCTAAGCAAGGTTTACTGGACCAATGATTTCCACAGAAGTGAAGTCGTAGTTGTGAGAGGTAAACTCTGACAACAGAATCATACTGCCAGCACATGTATTATAGTTCGAGGTTTCTACCTGGAACTTGCCACGGACAAAGAGTCAATTTGAGTCAACAAAGGTCTTCGTGCATTTTGAGCAAACAACAACTCTCTAGGTCTTTCAGGATTAACGGAAAGGCCAGCAGTTTTCTTATAGTTTAATTGCTATAGTGGGCCCTTGACACAGAACAGTAGAGAAGAGGCTACAGTTTCAAATGTCGATATTATGGGTGAGTTAAGAATTATGATATAAATAGGAAGTACTGTGAGCAACTTAAAAGGAGGCTTTGTTCTCAGTCCGTAAGCCTTTACAACAACATGCCTCTTTGTCGACACTATACACGCTACGAGATAAAGAAGGATGCGCGACTAGCATTTAAAAATATCATATCATCACATATTATAAGATCCCTTCCCACTTGGAAAAGTGCTTTTCACCGCTTCTAAATGAGGGGCGACATGGTGTGGCAGAGACCGGGGGGAGGGGGGGAAAGATTGGGAGTTTGTCCTAGATATGAGACTCATAACAGGCTGTGAAGCTTTTAGAGGGGACAATTCAAGAGTGTTCGGAACGGGATTTTTTTCGGATAACAACTAGATACTTTCGATGTCAACCTCAAGATGACGATTCCTCACAGTGCATTTCAGGAACTCCAGTAGTATCAATTGAGCGCCTAGGTAGTCCTAGAATTCCATACATTACAGGGATCTAAATCACGATCAAATAAAAGCACAAGCGTTATCTGAATTATTTCTCCTGTTATAGCGTACTTAGTCAAGCTGCTAGAATATTAGAAGTGTCCCAGAAATCTCACTTGAAAATGATCAACTGGCTGCAATACCACAAATATGCAAGCTCTCATGTTCATGCAAAAACCACAGCTAACATATATTCTGGAGATGAATCGTCGACAAATGATACGTCCCAAACATACTTGGCCACAGTCGCAAATAATGTCGAAAGGACTGGTTCGACGATGAATGAATGAAGTTAGCAACGGAACGGGAGAATGCTTCATACCGACAGATAAAAGTAGCAGACCAACGGTCTAAGACAAAGATATTCCCTATCATACATCCTTTTACCCTGGACCTCGAAAAAGTGATCCGCGATGCTGAAGTAGGCGCGAGAGGCACTATCTCCTGCAAGTCCACCCAGCCTCATCTGCGGAAATTGCGAGGGCAACCTCCAAGGAGAACATTGGAATAATGCTGGCTCAGGAACTCTGCATATACCGAAGGCAGATTCGCGGTCTGCAAGGAGGAAGCATGCAGGTAATTTGTGGCTCCCCTTGCAAATAAACCAAGAGCTTGCATCATTCTTAAACGTAATTTAAAATATATTTGTCTTTCAGAGTTCCTAACCGGAAAACTTGTGGCTATCCAAGTCTCACTGGCACGTTCGAGAGGTATTGAATTTAGTGTTAACAATGAAATGGAGATATACAACATAGGGAATACTCCAACATTCATGAGTGGCACTAGAGAATAAGTAATAGACATGACTCTAGTGAATACTCTGATGATCGGACTGGTTAGGAATTGGCGGGTGTCAGATGAACCTTCCATGTCGGACTACAGAATAATCAATTTCAACGCTGAGGTAACTCTGAAATGAAAAGAATAATAAGGAATCCCAAGAGAACGGATTGGGATTCCAATGCAATGCACCTGAGCAACAACATGGCCCACCTACAAAGGGCGGTGTTATCAGAAGCGAACTAGAACTAGAAACATTGGTGGTAAACCTCAACAAAGTCGTCATTGGCGCATATGAGGCCAGCTGTCCGGCTGAGGCAGTTAAGTCATCAAGGGATGTACCCTGGTAAAATAGGAACCTAGCCAGAATAAGAACAGAGATACGGAAATTCTTCAACTGGGCAAAACAAACCGGAGACTGGTCGAGGTACAAAAATGCACTGACTGCGTAAAGCAACACGGTCAGGGAAGCAACACGGTCAGGGAAGCAACACGGTCAGGGAAGCAAAACGGAACAGTTTCAGGGAACCCTGCGAAAGGATTAAGCAAACCACAGAAGCAACCAGCTATAGCCAAAGAAAGGATAATATTTTCTATCTGTCTGAAGAAGAAAGATGGGATATTTATCGAGAATGAGAAGGACAGAGTACATCTGATTCTCAGATCTCAGTTCCCGGGGTCCCCACGGCGGGAGATCTCCCTCCCTGATACCTTAACAACGAACAAAAGGGGAAGAAAGGAGAACGGGAAACTTGTGAAAGCGGTTTGCTCGGAAGCTAGTGTAAGGCAGTGGGCATTTTTAAACCACTGAAATCACCCGGAGTAGATGTCTTTTCTACGGGTGGTAAGAAGAAACATAGCCCAGCGATATATACCAAGGGCATGGAGGCGGGAAAAGTAGTTCTTATTTCGAAAGCCAATTTCACCCAAAACCCTTCAGACCAATTTGACTAAAATCGTCCGTACTCAAAACAGTGGAAATGGTCATAGACAACTAAATTAGAACTAACGAGTAATCCCCTAGATTAGTGTCAACACGCTTATCGGGAAGGACGTTCAACCGAAGCTACTCTGTATCAGCCAACGGATATATCACGGGATACCATAGAAACAAAAGAAATAGCAATGTGTACGTTTTTAGATATCGAAAGAGCGTTCGATACTGCACAAAGAGATACAAAGTGCCCTAATCCGCAAGGGAGTGAGATACATCCTGGCTTTCTGGGCGAACTAACAAATACTGGAACACGGGTCCAGGGTTACGGTGACGGCATCGTTTTAATCTGTAGCGATAAATATGTGATACAAGCTAAACTGCATTAAGAGTTACTAATTCTAGTTAGTAGCTACGACTTCATTCAGTCAATACTACCATAACACCATATTCATTAGGAAACGTAAGCTTGATCACCTGACGCCATAAGGTTACATTGCATGGAGGTGAAACGGGAAACAGAGGTGAAATATTTGGGAATGACCCTAGACCAAAAATTACTCTGGAAGACGAATGTCGGAAACACTTGTCCGAAAGTTACGAGGACTATGATGGCTTGCAGGACCATAGCAAATAGAGCTGCACCCCGAAAATACTATTTGGGATATATACTGTAATAGTACGACCAATGATTACCTATGGCGCGGTAACCTGAGCAGAAAGAACTGAACTCGGTACACAAGTTCAAAGACTGGTTTGCGTGTGTATCAGTGGGGCAATGAGGACATGCGCAACAGCATCCTTGAAGTTACTTCTGGGATTAACCCCTCTTCATCTTCACATACAGATGCAGGCAAGGGGGGCAACCTTCAGGATGACCGGGAGTACCAGTGAGACGGGGAGCTGCGAAAACCGAAGGAAAATTGATACTCTTTTTAGGTGGTTTCAGGGTACTGATATCAAGGGGTAACATGACAAAGAGGTTTTACTTCGATAAGAAGTTTGAAACACGTTGGAAGGGAGAGGGTGTCGGAGACATTGGTTCAAGGAAAATGTACTTGAATTCAATGAATAAGCACAATAGCATATTCCTGGCGGATATATACGCCAGGCAGATGTGCCTCCTTTAATCTCCAAAGACATTCAATACTTGCACAATAAGGTCTGGATACTCTCGGTTCCAGGTCATGAGGCAGCAGATGAACTGGCTAAAAAGGGAGCAGGGACGCCTCTACATGGATCAGAACCCTTCTGTGGAATCGGAAACAGGTTCATGGCTATGACATTGAAAAATGAGGAGGAACGACTTAGGGAACTATATTGGGGGATACGAACTCAAGCACACAACGGGATTATAGTGGGAAAATTCACTGGTCACTGCCGATTTAACTATCATTTACGGAAGCTAGGGATATCTACCGACACTGCCAGCTAATCCTGCGCAGAGTGTGTCGAAATCTCTATACACGTTCTGGGACAGGGTCCGGCACTTGTGCAAAGTAGGTCGAGGCACTTGGTAGAATACTTAATGCTAGATGCATAGATTAAATACTTGGAAGTAATGAGTATACTAAAATTCGTAACGGTACACGATAACCGGTAAAAGGGGCGTAATAGTTCTTTAAAGACGCGATGCATTTTGCCTTAACAGAATAATAAGTCCACCCAACTACTGGCCGATGCTGATGATATTGACATTATGGAACAACAATCCGAGATGAACTATCAATTTTCGGCCAGATCGAGTAGGCGGTGCTAGATCTTGGGCTGCACATTAATTGAGGCAAGACGAAGTATACGGTGGCAACGTCAGCACCAAAAAACAAATATGCAACAGTATCAAATGACACTGGTTAGATGAGAACAATAAAGACAGTAGAATATAACTTTGGGACCGTTGATAATTTCTTCTATCTAGGGTCGAAAATCACAACCGATAGCAACTACGACGATGAAATCCGTGCACGGTTGTTGGTAGACGTGGCGTAACTCAGATAAAGTGATGGCATAGGTAAGACTACCTTTTGGCATATCAAATTGATGTACCTCGGCGTAAGAGCGGGATGTCTGTTGTTTTTTATTAAATCAGGTCTAGACCGGTTACCGGTTGTTGCGCCATTGATGATGATGAACGGACGATGAGCTAGGAATTCTCTAAATGCCATAGACTACTGCAGGGATAGTATTGTCAGATTTTATAACTTATTACTTAACTCTTCGTGCTGGTTCACACATGGAAAAAAGCTGGTGACAAAATCGCCTTAGCCCAGAGTACCAACAGTCGGAAATAACAGCAGATATTTAGCGTTACCTAATCAAAAGCTAAATACAGAACCTAAACGCGAACTAGTAGACCTATCTAATGCTTATACTCCCTAAACTGCAATGAACGTCATGAAACCCAGCGACGAACCACGGTTATTCATCAGATATTTTACTGTATTCCTCCCCGCTATAGAGTCAGGGAAGCGTTACTATACGGACGTAAAACATGGACGCAAATACAGGGAAAACAGATCAAAATGTTTGGAGAATTATAACGAACACGATAAAGGTATGTGTTCCTTCAATTTCTTGACGACCCACCAATAGCCACGTGCAAAAATGCACGAGGATCGGATCCCGATACGAGCGCTAAAAGATAAAGTAACATACGATGAGTGCAGGGAAAATCAAGAAAAAAGTGGGGACATTCAGTCGGCGCAGATAGCAGAAAGCTTCCAAGATTTTCAAATGGATGGATGTAGCCGTGAGACTAAAGCAATCCTAGTCGATGTTTCCTGGAAACTAGGCCTCGATCTGGGATATACCATCATACCATTATCGTCAGCATCATTACAGAAGCCATGGGCTGGAATTTTTTAAAGGTACGAGCCACACAAATTTCAACAGATCACCTCTGATAGTGCCGTTGAATCCGGACAGCAAAGGACTGAGTAACGTTTCTATTTTTGAATCAACGATGTGCATATATGTACATATTTGCATATGACATTCTTGTACGAGTTCAAGCAATAAAACCAGTAAAGTAGAATGATCCATACATTTCCATGAAAATCAATAAAATGCTTTCCATAACCAACCTCATAAACTTGCAAATGTATTCGCTGGATTCGAAAATACGCGCTAGACGCATACTTTTTTTTCAGAAAAATATCTTCTCTCATGACAAAACGAGCCACAGAAATAACCTTTTATAGAATGTTGATTCAGCAGTTCCAAATCAACACGGCTTTCACCAAGCTATTAAAAAATCATTTGGTGATTTTGCATGGATTTTTTTTTGCACTCGAATCAAGTTTTCTATTATAAGAATCAGATCCTGTCTTAAGTTTACTGCCAGAGATATGGCCCGGCCTCAAATGTTGTCAACACTGGCGGAAAGCTACCACCCAATGAAGTAAATTGTGGATCCCCTAAGAGACCTAAAGAGCGAATAATTAACTTTTGCAACTGAACAGTTTGAATTCTTTCAAATGCAGTCCCCGTTGCACTTTCTTTCAAGGTTACTTACCATATATTGTGCGCTATTTCCGGGAGGAAAGGTTTTATCTATGACCTTCAGCTAATTACTTTAGTATCAGTAGATAGTTTGGTTCTTATCGTCAAGTATTGAACAATTTGAAACCGCTGAAGATAAAAGGCATTTGCGCTTAGTTCTAGGCGTTCTGCTGGTGAACACTATTTTTGCTAACGTAGGATAACTAGGAGAGCTTCATGTCGTGATAACGCTTACGTAAATAAAAAAAACTTTGGCTTACCATGAAGTCGCGCTCAATTCGAATTTAGAGCGAAACGATGTGATATTGAAAGGAAAAACCGGCAGCAATGGGAGGTAAAAATAGCTATGGTTGCTCCAGCTGCGAATAAAAAACTTGTTGCTAACAAATCACTCAACCAAAAAACTGGCTTGACTTTGAAATCTCACTCGACATTGATGAACTGCACTATACTTCCATAAAAAACTTGTTGCTATTCTTCTGATTCCTCTCAATTTGAAATTCACCGAACTTCGCGGGCACTACACTTCTTCACCTTGACCTTGCCGTTGGAGGAGCTACACTTCTTAGGGGGTCTCAACTGACCATTCGACACTGGGAGATTTTCACCACGAACACTTTTCTAGGCTGACTTCAAATTCAAATTTTTCAACTAAAATTGCACGCACTATCGGGAATATCCTAACGTATCACCATAGCTTCCTCTTCAGAGAAAAACCCTGAGGATGTGCTACCAGAACTCACTACGAACCCCTCGTTCAAAACTCCGTCGTACTGAACTTTGTTCTCCGCGAATTTACTGCACTCACTTGAGCAAGGTTAATGTATTCAAATCTGAACCGAATGCGTACGGAAAACGTCCGCGACTACCAACGGTTGCTTCAGAACTGTAGCTCCATAGCCTCCACCATATAGACGTCGTCATTCGAAGTTAGCCACCAATCGTTCAGCATTTTTTGGGAGCTAATAGCCAGAGCGAGTCGAGAGCTCCATTGGATGCTGGCAAAGTATCTAACAATGGAGCAGTTTGGCGATTCCGTCACGGACCAGAAGCCAAAAAATCTACTATCTACGAGGACGGGGCTGCATAATCTATCTACTAGTGCAAAGACAGACCCTAACAGAGAACCGCGAACGATAGGCTCCACACGTTCTTTGGCACACAACATAACATCATGAACGTCTAAGCAACGTGTTGGGGCCGAGATGGAGCATATGCTTTTCGCTAGATGTTCCGTATTTGTATCTGAAGCTTTCTGTATCTATAAGTTAGCCGTCGGAGCCGGTATGGCGTCATAGCTGCAACTGAATCAAGAACCGGAATGCGTGGGATAAATATCCATCATCATATATTCCTGGTAACCCTGTAGAAGAACCACGTGGACGTTCGTAGCACTACGCAGTGGGGAGCTCTTATCGGTAGTATTTTCGGTGATTGCCGAAAGCTCTCTTGATTGTGCTTGAAGAGAGTATCTTTTCAAACAGTCTTGTGCGTATAAATAAGACAAAAATTGGAGGAGAAAGTATCTTGAAAAAATATCTATATATAAATCAGATAAGGTGGTACTTTCCGTATCATTAGTTGCTGATGCGAGCAGGCGATACACGAACGAAGTGGATTCTGTTGTTTGTCTGTTGCACATCTATGTAACGTACATTAGATACGTAGACTCAAGCCTTTTTTTCCTCCCACTATTGTTACTTGTGCATCCCTGTAGGACACAATGTAGTCAGCATTGCGCTCTTTCGAGATTATTACCCTTATTTTTACTCAGGTACTCATTCACAGCTGAGTCGACTGGCATCCAACGTCAAATCACGATACAAATCCCACTGTCATCACAGAGATTTCAACCGTGACGTTCCGTACGACTGTCTTGTGCTCTAACCACTCAGCTATCCGGATACTCCAAGCAAATAAAGATTATTGTTCATAAAATAATGCCAGAAAAAAAAAAAAACCAAACTGATCCATCAATTTTTCATACAAGACATGGAGGACTACAACTTAACTCAAGAGATGGAGAAACATGCGGTTATCGTCGCTATATGTGCACCGATTTAGAAATCTTTAATTTTCTTAAGTGCGCCCGTTCATTCGTTCATAAGGTTCGCCAGGCGGCGATACAGAATCTGTTGCAAAACGCAAAAAACACGTGCGACGTCCGATCTGCAGAATTTATTCAAAAAGTGCAAATGATCATTGACGAGGACCCTTCAAAATCAATGAGGGCCCTTGCGAGGGAGCTTAATGTTTCTGACCGTCTTATCCGTCGACTTGTCCAAAAAGATCTCCGGTATAAATCCAACGTTTTGCGCAGACGACAGTTTATGTCGAAGCAAACACGGGATAACGCGCTGTATCCAACCAAAACGCCTTCTAAACGAAATTAAACACCCTGAAGCGCTTGAGATGGTATGGTTTTCTTCTGATGAAAAAAAATTTGACCAAGGCCAAAAGGCCAACCGCAGAAATGACAGATGGCTCTGTTACGATCGTACAGCGGTTCCTGTTATCATGCAGACGAAGTTTCTAGCTACTGTTATGGTGGTGAGCAACAAAGGACCACCTCACTTCTTCACTCAAGGACTTCGAGTGAATTCTGCTGCACACATCGAGGTTCTGGAGACAGTAGTGAAACCCTGGATTGATAGTGTTCGCCCGTATATCTTTCAACAAGACTCTGCTCCTTCGTACAAAGCGATGGCGACACAAGATTGGAAGGCTGAAAATCTCCATGACCACATAACACCGAACTTATGGCCGCCTAGCTCCCCAGACCTTAATCCTGTGAATTATTACGTATGGGGCGTAGTTGAGGGTGAAACTAACAAACATCCTCATAACACTATTTCTTCTGTAAAGGCTGCACTTAACACCGTTATGGTCAATATGAACAAGGAACTTTTGATTTGGGCATGCAATCGTTTCCGGACCCGGATCGAGGAGGTTATTGCAGCTAATGGAAACTTTATTGAATGAATTTATCGATTTATAATAAGTTAATGTTGTGTAAAAAATTCGTCAAGTTTCATTCATTCATGTTCAAACTAAAAGCTAATTAATTTTACTCTCAAGTTGTCCTGAAATACCGTACCCACCCTGTATATCACCATGGTGAAGTTCAATTCTACCTCGTTGAAGAATTTTGGCGATTGTAGCGTCCCAGAATGGGGGTGTTGCGGTCACGCACCTTAAACACTTATCATCATCATCAACGGCGCAACAACCGGTATCCGGTCTAGGCCTGCCTTAATAAGGAACTCCAGACATCCCGGTTTTGCGCTGAGGTCCACCAATTCGATATCCCTAAAAGCTATATGGCGTCCTGGCCTACGCCATCGCTCCATCTTAGACAGGGCCTGCCTCGTGTTCTTTTTCTACCATAGATATTGCCCTTATAGACTTTCCGGGCGAGATCATCCTCATCCATACGGATTAAGTGACCAGCCCACCGCAACCTATTGAGCCGGATTTTATCCACAACCGGACGGTCATGGTATCGCTCATAGATTTCGTCGCTATGTAGGCTACGGAATCGTCCATTCTCATGTAAGGGGCCAAAAAAACAGTTATGGCGCTTCAAAATAGCAGTATTTTGGTATGATCGTGATAAAGTTTGACTTCGCACTCCACCCCCAGGAAGAGGGGGTGACAATGGCATATAGAAAGGAAAGGAAGATCTCCCCTCTCTAATTCCCGTAAAGAATTTCAGCAGCTACCCCAATAAAACAATTACGGCTCCCCCGACAGCTGAGATTTTGAGCCTAGAAAGGGATCTTCCTTTTCCTTCGATATACCTTTTTTTACCTCCTCATTCTGGGAGTAAGTTTCACGAATCAAACTGAAGTGCCATAGCTTTTTAAACGGGGCTGACTTTGGCAACGGGGTCAGAGAAGGAGAGCCTTCTGTTCCTCCCCACATGCTAACAACGACCGGTTGACGAGGTACGAGCTGCCTTTTGTTGAAATGCCCAGTAGTTACTTATGTGTGACACCAGCGAGGCTATCGGAGATAAACAGGAGTGCTTTGGTTCTCCCCAGGTGGTTCGTGGGTTCCATGTGATAAAATACGAGTACCAATTCTTCAGAGACTTTCACGGTTCCTGCGTCGCTAAGATAGGCGATACCCCGAAAGCTCAAGGTAATCTTAAACGGCGAAATGTCCAGGACACCGGTCGCCCGCATCTGGCTGCCGAAGTTCCGCATGAATAAAGACAAGTTTGTCCAATCCTTGCATCTTCATAGCTCCAGCATCCCCATAGATGACTGGGTGGTAATCCAAGAAGAGGAGCCCTAGATGAACAATCATCATTTTCAGCTTGACATGAATGGAGAGTGCTTCGAGGCAGTGGAAGTGGATTATGAAGTACAGTTGGAGTCAGGAACGCAAAGGAGGAAATCTTCCGCTCCGAAAAAGTAGACGACGAACGAGATCTAGTAGAAAAAGCCAAGTAGTTGTTTAAGGAGACGAAAATCGATGGTGCGACAAGGACTAACGACATCGACACGGCATTAATATAACATCGCTGGATTGGAGAAGGCTGAACCACCAAAGGAGTCCAAAGCAAATATCATAATTTATTCCACAGCACAAGACACTGTTGGGGACAGACGTGGAACACCTATCTTCGTAGGAAGAGGCTCCATGCCTTTCTACGGTCAAATCTGACTGAGAATACGTGTATATCTCCTAGTGAGAACTACAACATGTGACGCCAACCATCACAGCGAAGAAGGCCAATATGATGGTAGGCTGCAATGCCAATAGAAGACATACGCTTTGAGGTAGCTCGAAAATCAACGAAGGAAGCGAGTCTCTCTTTGACACGGTTGTGAGAAGATCCCTACCAATCGACAATGGGACTTCCAGAGTGGAAAACTGAACAGTGTCTAACTAGAGATCCTCTACATTTCAATACTTTTCGACACCCATTTTAGAGACCCCAGGAGTATTGACTAGAGTTAGTTTCGTTTAGTTATCAAGAGCAAACCATCTGGTGTGCAGATTGGCAACAGTGACTCGCCAGAGTCAAAATCGATCGTGGTGAAATGCAGATCTGTCCAACTTCAGGAAGCTAACAAGAAGGTATTCAATATCTGCTACTGGCAGGTTTTGTTCCGAAAGAGGGGAAGTGGGGCCTTGAGTCCGCAAAGGGCTTTTGACATAGCAGACTCAACTCTTTTGTTTTGAACACCCAAGAACGCCTCCTGGACAACCACTTAAGAGCGATTATGGAGAGTCTCAGCACCCCTACAAAAGGAAGGGAAAAGAACAACTCGAGGTAATTAGCATGATTGAGCGGTCGCTACATTGCAGTCTAGCTAAATTTCTGAAAATGAAGAAAACTATGGACAATGTTAGTAAAGTTACCAAGGGGGCCCTAACCACGATATGATTGGCGCGGTGTCTTACGCAATGGATAGTATTCATGCTAAGAAGATAATCCAGTCGGATTTGGAGCCATTTGACCAGAGCTATGAGTAGTGTCCCAAAGTGACACCATTTGTGCGGTGTTTTGGTTGATATTAGTGGATGGAATTCTACGCATATTGGGCGGTGACGGGATGGGAGTAGTTATATGAGTGTCAGGGACGTTTCCCTCCGTTATAAGTGAAATCATGAATGAAGCGCTTGGAAAGGTGTACCTATGGGTAGCGATATACAAAATTGGCATAGATCGAACCAAAACGGAGCTGGTGCTGTTCACCACCAAGAATTACACCTTCCGCGGCAAAACCAACAAAGATTCACCCTTTCCTCCAATGTAACATGTGTGTGCAATTTGAGTATCTGCCTGGATTCTAAGATATATTATAGACTAAACATAGAAACAAGAAGGCCTGTATGGTCTTCTCTACTGGGAGAGAGGGTCTTTTTAAGGAAATGCGGTCTTCGGCCGAGTATGGTTCCCCGGACGCACACATCTGTGATTCACTCCACCGTGGCAGACGCTGAACAAGAAGTAAAGTAGAACCAAGTTTAGTAGGATTCAAAGAATGTAGCTCTGCAATACTGTCCGATATATATTGACAACGATATTAAATATGAATTTGTATAAACTGGTGTCAGACATACTGCGGGCAGTTCCACCGCCACACTCAAGCCGAGCTTCATGAGGAATTTACCTGTCGACCAGTAACGTGCTGCAAGGTTATGACTCTGATTTTTTTTAGTGTCACGCAAAGATGGTCTGTGCAGTCGGTGCGCGAGTTTTCTCGGTTTCGTACGTACGCCAAACGGTCTCCCAGAGTTGCCTCCCAGAGTTGGGTAAGTTTACTTCAAGCGGAAGCACTGGCGATACTGGAAGCCTATCCATGACAGGGGCATGATCTGAGAACCAGGCGCAAATAGACAGTCTTCAGGTTGGTGGGACAATGTTGCGACGTGTTGAACAGTCAGGCAGAGAGCATGCTCGTAGTCACCCGATCGAACTTTTCAGCCAGACGCGTGCAAATGCATACACCAGAACCTTTATCAAACCTGGACAGAGAAGGGAGAAACCCTCAGGCACTTCCTTTGCAGCTTTGCCCAGCTCTAGCTATAGCCAGCCAGGTCTTCAAAGAAATGTCTAATTGCAGTGTGAGATAGTTGTTAACGTTCGTGATTACTACTGGCTGGTTCTGAAGCCGGGCTCGGCTCCCCTTGCTCTTATCATACCAGTCATGACATTAGGCGTTTCTAGGATCATGCCCTCCTTGTCCTGTCCGGGGGTGAAGTTAAACATCAAACCTCATCATTTTGATCTTACATTTTGAGGCTCCTTAGCTTTTTGAGAGGGATAGATCGACGGAGCTGCTCTCAAGACGCTTCTTAAACTCATTGAGAAGGATCTAAAATTCCCAAAATGCCAGTATCCCTGTAATAGTAACGTTAAAGAAACTTACAGGAAAATCCTCATTTTTATAATGTCATGTTAATTTTTCGTTAACTGCATTATTCTTAAGCCAAGTCAGCCCAACCCGGGATATAGGTGTGGATGTACGTAATGATTTGGGTCCAGTAGACACAGTAAACTGCAAGTGGTAACTTTGAAAAGTGGAAAATTAATATTTTTCATTTTTTTGTGTATCAACGCTGATGGGCGAAGAGAAATAAAAGAAGTAGTAGGCTGACATTTGTAGAGAACGGACGTGTCTACAAATTAATAATATTAATAAAAATAATTTAAAATTGAAATTAAATTAACTTTTATCAAGAATATAAAAAGATATTTCTATTACTTAATTAATAATATATAATTTAAAACTTAATTGAAACTAATTTACTTTTGAGGTATTATCTAAGTTACTTTTCCTTAAAAAGTTTTGAGAAAAAATTGTTTTTTTTGGCTTGGCGGGAATGAGCGCCGGCGGGTGGCGGACCAGACCGGCCCCCCACCATAAGGCCTAGAGGCACTCGGATCGGTCGTGGAGTCCGCAACGAGGAGGATCCAGACTTGAAAATAGCCAAAGTGAGGATAGCCAATCTTGAAAGAAGAAATGGCGAGCTGGCGAAGACACTCGAAGATTTGAAAAAGCAAATGACAATATTGATAAAAAAAATGGAAAGCTTACAGAGCAGCTAATGGCTGGGGAGGCGGGCCCGCCGTCTCCAAAGGTAGCCAGAAAAAAGGTTAAGCTATCTTCGACTACTTTTGCAGTCATGGAGGAACCGGGCTGCCTTGAGGGCGAACAAGTTCTCGACAGCGAATCTGTCCGTATGGATATGTCCTCCATACGGAGAGCAGTAAAGCAGACGATACGAGAGTCAGCGACAACGGTGGCGATGGAAATGTCCCAGAAGAGGATGCTAACAAGGCAAGTTGCAGTAGTGAAGATGGAAAATTGTGTGAGTTTTTGGTCTATGTTTCCAAAAAATTAAAGAAAAAAAACAAAACTCAAGAAAAAATGTTAATAATGTAAAAAATAATGCAAGTACGAGTGAAAATTTAAAAAATGGTCCGACTGGGGATACAATTAGCACCCGAAATAAAGAAAAGGGGGAAAGGGTGCCCCCATTATTATTTATAAATTAGGTGGTAGAGATTTAGCCACTCTACTTAATAGGAACGCGGGGCTCTCAAATTTTGTTATTAAAAAGACGGGGGCCGAGAGAGCCCAAGTCAAATGTACTAAAATTGCAGATTACAAAAAAGCACGGGAGGTCCTCGAGCGAGTGAAGGCTCCTCACTTCACCTACACTCCAAAGGAAGAGAAGGTGCAAACTCCTTCTGAAAAGCTTGGATGCGGAGGAAGAGCCCGATGAGGTGCTCAAAATGCTCCGGGAGACAGGAACTGAGGTCAAGTTCCTTTCAGTGTCACGCTTTAGTACGAGGAGATCCGTTTTGGAAAAACGAATCCTGCCGCACTTCCTCGTGCAGATAAGCCCGGAGAGCCGGGGAAGCGATCTGATCGGCATCAGGTCGCTTAATTACCAGGCCATTCGTTTTGAGCGCCTGCTAAGGGGCGAAATAGTCCAGTGTCGAAGATGCCAGCGCTATGGTCACTCAGCAGTGAACTGTCAAATGACCTTACGATGTATAAAGTGCGGGAAAGACCATACCGCAGCCGAATGTCGCTGACTGAAGCAGATGGCAAGGAAAAAACTTTCTGTGTCAACTGCGGAAGCAGATGGCATCCGGCTTCGTACCGTGGATGTCCTGCATACCGTAATGTTAAGGTCACAAGACAACAGGCACCGAGATCGGCCCAAAGGACGAAGGTGTCAGCGGCGTTGAACGGTACCGTCCTTTCGGCACCAATCGTCTCGGGGATCCCATTTGCAGAAGTAGTTCGACAAGCGGGAGCTAAGAAGCCCCAACAAGATGCAAGTGGCGGGATGAACACCATCCTCAATAAAATACTAACCATGTGTGAAAACATGCAGCATACGCTACACGTACATAATACAAAAATAAACAGCATAACAGAATATTTACACAAACAGCATGCCCGCTGCTAGGTCTGCAGTCACAGCGGTACCACTGGATGGTCTCCGGGTCATCGCGATTAATGTGAATTCCATCGTAGGAATCCATCGAAGAGCGGAGCTCCTTGATTTCGCTGCCAGACAACAGCCTGACATAGTCTTGATTTCAGAAACCCACCTCAATCCGAGGCATTCGATAACATTCAAGGATTTTGAATTTGTGAGGAACGATAGACGAAATTGTGATGGGGGAGGTGGTACCGGAATACTTGTGGGTCGCCATTATCGTTTCAGGCATATTAATAAGCCTGAATTTGAAACCATTGAGGGTATCGAAGTCTCATGTATTCTTTTTTCACTGCCTAGAGGAGGGAATTTATATATTCTGTCAGTCTATGCAGTGGGAAACAACCGAGCCAAGTTCAAGGAGGAATTCCATTCTCTGTTCACGATACTCGAACTGAATAGGCTGCACAATTATTATATTATAGCTGGCGACTTGAATGCTAAGCATACCTCGTGGCTAAACGCTACAAACAATCCCAGAGGGGTATTCCTCAAATCTTGGATAGAGCAATACCAGATAGAGTATAAATGCGTCCACAGGTTGAACTTTAAAGAAACAAATTGGAAGAAATTCCAAGAGAGGTTTATTCGGGGATATCGAGAGGAATGCCCACCTCTTGATGGGGAAAACGATAGTACAATTGCACCAGGTGACAGAAACTTGAGCAACGAGGAAATACTTCAGTATCTTCTCAAACTGGAGAACTTGACGCTGGAAACAATTGAAGAAGTCGTCCCTAAGATTAAACCTCGCAATAATATGGAAGGATATGAAACTGCAGCCATAAAACGACTATCATCATCCCATATTGGTTGAGTTCAAATCACTTCTAAAGATTGCGCGGGATCTTATCCGTCAACATTACATAAATGAAGTGAGCTTCCAATGGCGGGAGAAGTTAAAGGGTATTTCACCAAGCGATCAAGATTCCATGTTTACTAAGATAAATACGTTATTCCGGAAGAAGTCACGAGTTACTGTGCCGAGAATTAAAGTCGGTGGCAGCGAGATACAACACCTTATTGACTCAGGTATAGACACGAATAGTGTAACTGCTGATGCGCAAGGCAATTACATCGTGATGGATGATCCTCTGAAACTCGAACTTATAGGGGGCACTTTGAATCGGTGCATCAGCCCAGAACGGACTTAGAGCCAACGCGACTTTCAAATATAGCCTGAACGGCACCACAGTTCTCCAGTTTAGCTCTGCGTTGCAGGCTGATCTCATACCGAGTGATAATCTGCTTGATTACTTTGTCTCATGTGTAGAGGTAACTTCCATATTCAGAAGAGTAAACAATAAGAGATCATCCGGTATGGATGGCATTCCCAACGTGGTCCTCAGGCATTTACCAGACATTGCCATTCGTAATTATTGCATTTTGTCCAATAATTTATTGAACAATTCCTTCTTTCCAGGACAATGGAAGAAAGCCCGAGTATTCCCGATTTTAAAGAGAGGGAAGGATTCATCCAGCCCTCATAGCTACCGCCCAATCAGTTTGCTGCCTAACATCAGCAAGGTGTTTGAGGTTTTGGTATTGAAAGCCTTGAACGGACATATCAAGAAGAAGGAATTAATGCCGAACGAGCAATTTGGATTTCGATCTGGACATTCGACAATACATGCAATAACGAAGGTAACGTCTGATATTTGCTGGCGGATTAACAATGGTGAGTGCGTAGGCGCTTGCCTTATAGACATGGAGAAAGCCTTTGATACCGTCTGGTTGGATGGACTGATTTTCAGGCTCCTGAAACCATTGCCAAGCGGCTCAGGACCTGCTCTCCCAGACGATATTCGAAAACAAAATCGACGTTGCTATTATCTGCGAGCAGTACAAAAACCTAGACAGTGGAGTATGGGTCGCGGATAAGAGCGGAAAGGCAGCGATATGGACATGCGGAAATCGGACCGTAGAAGGAACCACCAAGATCCTCGAGAATGGCTTCACTAGAGCAAAAATAGGCGGAATATCTATTTACAGCTGTTATGCGGCTCCAAGCCTTACGATAGAGGAGTTCCATTCTTTGGTGGAGAGGCTAGTAACAGACGCACAAAACCATAGTCCTAAGATAGTGGCTGGAGATTTCAACGCATGGGCTGACGAATGGGGCAGCCGAGAAACGAACGCAAGAGGACGAATATTACTCGAAGCTCTTTCTCGTCTGAATCTTGTAGTGGCTAACACTGGATGCGTGAACACTTTTCGTAAGAGAGAAATGGGGTCCGTGATAGATGTCACTTTTGTTAGCGATGTTTTAGCTAAGGATCTGCAGTGGTATGTCAGTGACGAATATACACATAGCGACCACCAGGCCATCATTTTTGAAATCAGACATGGAAAACGATTGAAACGGTTTCGGACGAAAACTGAAAGGTGGGCAGCTAATAGGTTTGACGAGGAGATTTTCGTAGAGGTTCTGCAGCAAAATACAGCGCTTGAAGGAAGCGCAGAAAATAAAGCTCTGCAGATTGGCGAGAAGTTGCGACGAGCATGTGACGCATCCATGCCAAGGTATGTTGTATCACAGAAGCGAGCTCCGAACTTTTGGTGGAATTCTGAAATCGGAGAATGCCGCAAGGCCTGCCTCAAGGCCAGAAGGCGCAGTCAGCGAAATAGAAACCGATTTGGATACGAGCAATTACATGAAGAATATAAAAACGCTCGGAAGAAACTACATGTGGCCATCATGAAAAGTAAAAGCGAACACTTTAAGCGACTGTGTAATGAAGCTGATACGAACCCCTGGGGTGGCGCCTATAAAACCGTAATATCGAAAGTTAAAGGCAAACGCTCCCCACCGATCTCTTCCCCTACTCTGCTTGATGAGATAGTAACGGATCTTTTCCCGCAGAATGTGAGTATCACTGACCTTCCCACTGTCGAGATAGACACCGCCGAAGTTCCAATGGTAAGCGAAAAGGAGGTCCTCGAAGCTGCGGATAAAATTGTTGGAAACAAAGCACCTGGCTTGGATAGCGTCCCCAATAAAGCTCTGAAGGCAGCAGTAAAAATAGCTCCAAATATGTTTGCCGAGGCGTTCACCACATGCCTTAAAGAAGGAGTATTTCCTACACAATGGAAGAAGCAGAAATTAATTCTAGTCCCCAAGCCAAACAAACCTTTGGGTGAAGCTTCGTCCTACAGGCCGATATGCCTTCTTAATAATACTGGTAAACTATTCGAACGAGTAATCTATAACAGATTAATTCGAATTGCCGAAAAGGATGGCGGTCTCTCCGAAAATCAGTTCGGTTTTCGAAAGGGGAGGTCTACAACCGATGCACTTGTCCTAGTAGCTAACACAGCTAAGACCGCACTTGACGAGGGCAAATGTTGTGCAATGATTACACTTGATGTGAAGAATGCCTTCAATTCCGCTAAATGGAGCAAGATACTTGAGTCCCTAATGAACTTAGGCGTGGCGAAGTACCTGGTGCGTATTGTTCCTAATCGATAGGACTCTGTGCTGCGAGTCAGATGAAGGAATGAAATCATACCAAACGACATGCGGAGTTCCACAAGGGTCTGTCCTAGGGCCACTCTTGTGGATTATTATGTATAACGGGGTACTGACCCTAGACCTTCCTACTGGTGTGGCTTCCATTGGTTTCGCGGACGATATTGGTGTGACGGTTGTTGCACGCCTTCTCGAGGAAGCCGAGCTCTATGCAAATAAAGCAGTCTATGAGATTAAATCCTGGTTAAAGAATGCTGGTCTACAGCTCGCAGAGCATAAGACGGAAGTAGTACTTATTACCAAGCGGAGAAAGTGCACTCCCATGAAGATCAAAGTTGGAACGCAAACAATTTATTCCAAACCTGCACTTAAGTACTTAGGTGTAATGATTGACCAGAAGTTGAATTTCAGATTGCATGTGGAGGGTGCAGCAACCAAGGCATATAACATCGGAGCGCTGGTTGCGAGAATGCTACCAAATATAGGTGGCCCAAGGCCGAGCCGTCGACTCCTTATTTCAAGGGTGGTCAGTTCGATCCTACTGTATGCAGCCCCAGTATGGGCAGATGCACTGGAAAATACAATAAATTAGAAAAAGATTGGAGCTGCGTATCGCATAAGTGTACTCCGAACATGTTGCGCTTACAGAACAATTTCTAATGAAGCAGCTTGCGTGATAGCAGGAATGATCCCGATTGAGATTCTGGCGAAAGAAACACAACGACTTTACGATCGAACGTACCTCACCGGAGAATCTCCTGCCCGTCGGCGACAGTTCGCACGAGGTGAAACTGTCGCGGAATGGCAAGAGAAGTGGGACGAGTCAGAAAAAGGCCGTTGGACTCACAAAATCATATGGGATATCCGGAAATGGATCGAACGACCTCACGGCGAAGTAGGTTTCGACCTAACTCAATTCTTGAGCGGACACGGAGGCTATCGAGCATATCTGCATCGATTTGGGCGTGATGATTCGCCATATTGCCCACAGTGTGCAAACATTCCAGAGGATGCAGAACACGTCTTTTTTCACTGCCCCAGATTCGAAACCCAAAGGGCTACATTAGAAGCTACAACCGGGGAGCACTTTACACCCGAAAATATCATGGAGCTTATGGTGAAAGCCAAGGGGATATGGACCGAAGTTGAAAAAGTTACTATAGCCATCGGAAAGAAGCTTAGGCAGGAGGAAGTCATCCGAAAGAATGAACGCGAGAGGAACGCGAATGTTGACATGAGCGCAGAATAAATTCTGATCCAGCCCCGCGACGTAATACCAAATGGGAGTCCCGCGGGGAGAGTGGAAGGAGAAGGAGGTGGTTTTAGTGGGTAAGAGTCCCACATAACCGTGTGGCAGGAGCCTGCGGTAGCTTTTGAAGCTTTCCACCTTCCATCGGAAAAAAAAAAAAAAAAGGCTCCTGAAGAATGAGTTTCCCAGTCACTTCGTAGCGATGATGTGTAGTATGCTGTATGGCAAGTGCTTTGTCATTACGGACGGAAATCTCACTATTAGCAGAGAATTTCATGTTCTGAATGGATTACAGCAAGGGACAGTGACTGCGCCTACACTTTTTGCGGTATTTGCCGGCGAATTGCTCAATTCTTTCGATTTTAATAAATCTCCTAAGAGGTCATTGGTTGCCTTTGCTGACGATCTGATAGCCTACACGGTGCACAAGAAGGTAACTGAGGTGCAAGTTGAACTTCAGAAGATGTTTAATGATATTAAGTTCTTCACGAACAGTTGGCGGATGAACATCAATGCGCAAAAGTGTGAAACGATTCTGTTTCGAAATTCCTTGGCGTATGCCAGTAGGAACTTGAAAAGGAATTGGAGAGATTTCCACATTGTCGCGAACGAGGATAGTTGTGAGCGCATTCCTCATAAGAAGTGTGTTAGATACCTGGGTGTGCGTCTTGACGAGCGTCTCCAATTTAACGAGCACGTTAAAGTCGCGCTAGAAAGCGCACGCAAGGCATTCATGTCTCTCCGAAGACTCTTTTATGCTCCACATCTTAGCCGGAAGGTTAAGATTATTTGCTATCTTACTTTGGTTAGATCAGTGCTCACCTACGGGTGTGCTATCTGGTTTAATTTAAGTGCTAGTCAAATGGAGAAAATAAGGATCTTTGAAAGGAAATGTCTGTGTGCTTGCACGGGGCTTAATAGGACTGACTATGAGCACTATATAACTAATGAAGTGACATATGCAGCTACTGCTGTGCCAAGAATCGACACAGTTATCGTCAGATTGATTCGGAATCATATAGTACGACCTGCTTCGCATGGTGAGAACCCTTGGGTTTCACAGCCGTTCTACCCAAATGATGGGTATTTCGAGAAAACTCTCACGACAGGCTTCATTCCTCCCGAAGCGTTCGTGTATCTTGACAGGAATGGTCTAATTCTTGATTCTGCCGGTGATCCGGTTATGTATCATATACATAGACGGGCCACGGACAAAAGGATAGAATACCCCCCGAATTTGACAGTGGGGGCTCCGGGATTCGACTGGAGATACTCCAGAACGAGAGCAATTGATATTAAGCGGAATAAAAAAGAGAAATCTTGGTACTGGTGGCTGCGGGATGCCGGTTAGCGGTGGCCGTGCTCAGTTCTGCCATTTGTTTCTTGTTGGGGCTTTGTAAATATGTACATATTGAACGGGTGCTGATTTTGTTTCCAGTTGTAACTTATAAATACATACGTTATTATTCTTTCTTTTTTTTTGTATGGATGTTATTGTAAAAAAAAAGAAAAAATGTATAATATAAAATATATAATTATGATAGTTTTAAGAACAATCATTTAAGTTAAAAGTATCTTTTGAAGCAATCAAATATTTATTAATACTTTTATATTTCTTTATTTGCCACTAAGGCCAAGTGAATTTTGTCGGATTTTGGACTATTTCCCGACAACTTATTGTAAAATTAGATTTTTATTTCTTACTGTTTTTCTTCTCTGCCTGTAAATTGTTATTCGAAAACTTTGAGAGCCCACAGTGGCCATTAGATTTAAGTTATTTTTTGTTATTTTAAAAGATTGTTTTTTATTGTTCATTTTTCCAATCTATATACTATTGTTACCTATTTCTTAAAAATTAAAATGATTTTAAAAACAAAAACAAGAGAAATAAAATTATCCATGCGAACCCTGAATGAAAAAAAAAAAAAAAATAATTACTCTTCAGTTTAAGGATATTTCGTTCTTCTTCCTCTTTCACCTACTCTCACCACATGGAGCTTACATTTTTGAAGAGCATCTCCCTACTTTGCGAGCACAATGCTGACCACATTGCCTCCTAGTGTATCGTTACGGTCTTGAATGAAGTGCTCTAACACACTTCAAGGCCCTGATCCAACATGGATTGTTGCGCCAACGATTATTATTATTATTATCTCCCTACTTTTTAATCGGCAAGTGCCTTGATACGGTGGTGTATACTTATTCCAAGGAATCATCCTCAGAAACCCGAAAAATCTGAAATATAATTTTAAAAATAATGTGCGATGAGCTGAATCAACAAAAGGATTTGACCCATCTTCTTGTTGTTGTTGGCGGAAGAAGTCAAGAAGTTTTTTTCTGTAGAGCTGATCCCAGATATCAGAACTTTAGGGACGACCCTGGACACAATGCGATCCTCAAGGCAGGATACAACGCCATACATCTCTTTTATCTTGACGCGAAAGATGGATGTTTTAACCTGTAAGGGGTTTGATACGGTGGCGTTGCGAAATCCCAATATTATCCTCACAATTGATGAGGTGGACCAGTTTCTCGAGAACAGATTTGTGTTGATTTCTCCCGGTTGGGAAGAGATGAGAGCAATATGACGACCCCAGAAGCAAAAAAATATGCATAAAGAAGTGACACTTCTCGATAGCTCAGGGAGAAATCGTCAAATTTAAAGTGTTTTATCTGTATGGGGAGTCATATTGCCTCCGGATGTCCAAAATTGGCAGATAATCTCGAAAAGTAAAAGTTGCTTCGGCACCATTCTTTGTGTATTTACTGTGCCTCTCATAAGTTCAAGAAAGGAGAACTTTGCAGAAAGCGCAAGTATCTCAAGTGCCCTATTTGTAAGGAACAGCATCTCTCTGTTTTGCGTCCGGTAGATCCTCGTATGGAGAGCCATTCATCCACAGGCAGCGTCAGTCATCATGTAAAGAATTCGTCAGAGTTTTCGAGATTCAATGCAATTCTTCCAACCACAGTCGTCAAGCTTGCGGCAAAAGGTGGTCATAGAGTTCCGGTACGATGTCTCATTGATCAAGGAAGTCAGAGGATGTAGTCCAAAAGCTTCGGTTAAGAAAGAAAAGTACAAGCATCGAGGTTCTGCCGAAAAAGTTTCGACAGTAGTTAGGGTTACTTTTCAGTTGGAGGATAGGTACGAAATAAAAACCAAAGCGTTGGTGGTGGGAATGTATAAAGGAATTTTTACAAAGGAAAAAGTGGGCGGACCCCGTAACGGAGTACGCGTCGCACATCTCTGTTTTGTTGGGCTCAAATATTTTGACGTAGTTAATAGTGTATAGGGTAGAAACTGTAGAGAGTTCTCCACTCTAAAACTCAAGACTGGGGTAGATAGTGTCAGGACCAGCAAAGTGTCCGGTCTTGCAAATTCCCGTCAGTCCACGTACCGTTCGAGGAACTGGAGACTGGGATGTGCCTCTGAGTAAGGAAGAAGTTAATCCCGTTGATGATCAGGCATGTGAGGAGCTGTACAAAAAAAACATTTTTGAACGTTGAAAGGAGGAACGTAATCCCAACCCCCTGGCGAAGAGATAACGTCAAACTAGGCAACTCCTATCATAAGGTAGTATGGCAGTTCCTTGGCCAAGAAAAAAGATAGGCGAAAAAAGTTGGGCTTAAACAAAAGCTGGATGAGTTCACGTGTGAATATTTGACGTGGGACATATGGCGGAAGTGCCAAATGGTTTGCACGGGGATACTTCGGGAGAAATATATTACATCCTGCATCTGAGTGTTTAATCGATTCGTCACCGACGGTGTGATTCCCAGATACCTTCACCGAAATATTTCCTCGTCTCGCTTGTTCCGGGTTACTTTTGATGTTCCGACGGAATTCCTTTTAATGGGTCGCTGAAAGGTTCCCAAAGACTTAGGGGAGGAATAATAACTATGACTTTTGATTTAATTTAATTATAACGATTTTATATTTTTATATTTTACATAGTAATAAGTTCCTTAACTTAATCAATTGCCTCACCAGAACGTACTCTGCGCTTGAGCTGCTGCTGTTCTGCTACCTTCTGCACTTGAACACCTGAAACCGCTTCAACCTTCTGCTCCACGTCGTGGCTTCCCAAGCTGCCTTTACCTAATCGCCGCTTTTGAAGATAACTCAAATAATTTCCCTCAAACTTCGTCTAAAAATGCCTCTGCAACTCTTGAATTTGCAACCATCTTTTGGTTGCCGGGAGCTCCTCGTGCAATCTATTACCCCATGGCGGCGGCAGCAAGCTTCTCTGAATAATAAAATGAGGTAGAGTCAACACCTGCAAGTCGTGGCTATTATCAGATAACGGATGTAAAGGCCGACTATTCAGTATTGCCTCCCACGTGCAAATGACAGTATAGAAATTGTCGTATGTAAGGTTGGATATAGAAGGCATTCGTCTGACGTATCGTTTTAAATTTCCGACCACCGCCCCAAACAACCCACCAAAATGACTAGCCCTTTGAGGATTGTGATGCCACACAATCCGTTTTTCGATCATATCCCCTTCTAGCTCGGATACCAACTTGTGCCAAGCCTCTCTCACCACCTTTGAAGTTCCCACTAAATTCGTTCTATTATCGGAACGAACTGAGTCCGGTCGCGCAATGCTGGTCTCCTCTGTGGGCTTGCTGTACAATTAGGTCGACCAGGTGCGATTTACCTAATATTATGGAGTGTTTCTGTTCGAAGGAAAAGGATGCCTGTTCCAACCTTCCACCCACGCGAAGAATGCCCGTGGGCTTCTCAATAAATGGGTTGAGAAATGACAGCCAATGGTGTTTTTCTACTGCCATCCCTTGCTCAATTCTCTTCATCTGTTTTCCGAAGAGCTGCTTCTGCTGGAGTCTAATTACAGCAATCTTAGCCTCTTCCAACTCTTGAACTGAATAACGGCCTGAATTCCCATTCTTCCAGCGAAGGCATCTTGCCGCGGTACTCATTAGCCGAGGAAGACTGGAAAAACGAAACATGAAATCTGAGGAAGCATCCTCACCTGCCCTAATTTCCCCTACATGAGCCAACGTTTCGGATTCTGTTTGTACGACTGCCGTGAGAGGAAGCTCCCCTTCGAAGAACTGGGGCCCGCTGAACGACAACCTGTGGCTTATGAATCTCTGTGGACAGAGACCTCTAGAGGCACAATCTGCAGGATTGAGCTTGGACTTTACGTGGTAAATATCCCTGGGTGAAAAATACTTATGCACGACCACGATCCTCCACCGCACTAATTTGTTTTCAATGGCTTTTTGGCTCCTAATCCAACAAAGGGCCACCTCCGAGGCAGTATACGCTATGAACCTGATAGGGATCGCTCCTAAGCTGTTGCGCACATCTCTGTATAACTCCACCAGAAGGATCACACTCTCCAATTCAAGCTTTGGAATGGTGAATGACTCGGAACTCATGCTCGCTCGCATTTTCAGAGGAGTCACGCGTCCTCGAGCGGTAATTAGACGAACGGTGTAACCTTTACTGGCCTTCGTTCGACTATATATTACTGCTGAATAGCCATCACTCGATGCATCACTAAACCTTATAAGTTCTATCTCTTCACGGAACTATGCTCAATCCATCGTGCGATTCGAGCTTCATTTAAGAATTTCAGTGAAGTCAAGACCTTTTCTAACTGGCCCTTGACTGGATGTTTAATAGTATCATCCCAGTCGCACCCTTCCTGCCACAACCGCTGAATTTCGATTCTCAATTTCATCACGACTGGCAGTAACCAGCCGATTGAATCATATATGGAAGCGGCTACACTTAATATCCTTCTTTTAGTATATACGGCATTCCTGTGCGGAGTTGCCAAATCTCCCATCAGGCGCGTCCCTTCGTGCGGATAAGGGAATGCTCGGCGAATGTGTCATGGGCATGCACATGCACGCATCCGGAGATGTGCGTGTATGGGCATGCTTATGCGCAGGCCGGGTAGGTGGGAAGTAAACGCCCACCCGTGGATAAAAATTGGCTATGGGAAGGACACCCAGAAATTAAACCAAATATGAAAGAGGAGAAAAGTAGTTTTTTTTACGGTGCAGGGCTTCGGAAACCCAGTGCCGGCGGTTTTTGGGAGTGAGCAAGCGGGCTCCCGGCCGTCGATATCTAACGACCGTAGTGCCTCAGTAGTGGGAAACTTGACTACTGTGGCATCTAATGCTACAAGAGATAATGGTGGAGTGGAAATTAGGTCCACACCGGATCCTTTTAGGAGGAGTTCGAAGCTTGGGAGATCACCACCGAGAACAATGGTTCTTTTTGGTAGTCGAGATTCGTCGCGGGACTCTGAAAGAAACTTAATAGTCCCTTGATCGACATCATTCCTTGTGGCGCAAGGCGCGAAAGCAAACGGGAACATACCGGAATGGCGTTCGTTACACTCGGGGAACGAATAAATGAACTGTGCGAGTTCATCAAGGAGAGGCGGAATATCCACCAAAATATTCGAGCCTTGATAAGAGGCATTAAATTGCCTTATATCAAGGCACTCGAAGAAAAGAATTCCCAAGCGTCAGTTGGCAAGGGAAACGCAGATGACGCCTCCCCATGAGAGATGGTACCAGCGAGCTTCTAGGACCACAGCAAGTCCCGAAGAAGAAAAAAGCCTTTTCACCAAAGGGGCTCCGGGATTGGACGGAATTCCGAACAGGGCTCTGAAGGTGGCGGTCAAGGCCAGACCAAAGTGGTTCGCAAGCACATTCGAATCGTGCATGGTGGCAGGAGTGTTTCCCGCCCGGTGGAAGAGGCAGAAGCTGGTGTTGCTACCGAAGCCCCGAAAACCACCCGGCGTGCCCTCTTCATATCGCTCTATTTGTCTCTTAGACACCATGGGGAAGATGTTGGAGAGGGTGATATACAACAGGCTGCTCCCGTTCATCGAGCTTGCGGGTGGTCTTTCAGAGCGGCAATATGGATTTCGGCGAGCCCGTTCTACGGCTGATGCAGTAGCAAAGGTCGTGGAATTGCCTCGAAATGCAATGGCCATGGGCAAATGCTGTGCTCTGGTGACGCTGGACGTCAAAAATGCTTTTAACTCAGCCATTGGGGCTGGATTAAGGGCGCTTTGACTAAACTGGGTGCTCCTAGTTACTTGGCTCGGCTCATCGAGAGTTACCTTTCGGACAGACTTCTCTGGTATGAGACGGACGACGGGCCGAAGGAGTACATTGTGACAGCAGGTGTGCCTCAAGGTTCTGTATTGGGACCGCTGCTGTGGAACATAATGTACGACAGAGTGCTTGGCCTTCGCGTGCCGGAGGAGACAACGCTGATTGGTTTTGCGGACGACCTGGCGGTAGTCGCAAAGCATCCCGAGGACCTGGAGCCTTACGCAAATGAAGCCATTTGTCAAATGGTTGCCAAATACCTGGGGGTGATGATCGATGCCAAGCTGAGTTTCAAGGGACACTTGGATTATGCGCGAGAGAAGGCAGCAAATGCCAGCTCATCCCTTGCAAGGATGATGCCTAACGTGGGAAGGCCGAAGTATAGTCGCAGGCTACTCATCGCGGGAGTGGTGAGGTCGATCCTGTTATACGCGGCCCCTGTCTGGGCGGGAACGTTGAACCACGCTGTAAACCGGAGGAAGATAAGTTCGGCATACCGGCCAATTGCGCTAACGGTGTGCAGCGCATTTAGGACGGCGTCGACGGAGGCAGTGTGTGTCATCGCAGGAATGATCCCTATAGATCTTCTAGCGAGCGAGGCACACTGGCTCTACGAAAAACGGAAGGCAAATCCAGCCGAGGTGAATGCGGATTTCCGAAAAGCCATCAGGAGAGAGTTGTGTGGCAACAACGATGGAATAACTCCGACAAGGGCCGGTGGACCCATACATTGATCCCGTGTATCGAGAAATGGGTCAACCGACAGCACGGAGGATTGAATTACCACCTGACATAGTTCCTTACGGGACACGGTGGCACGGGTACTTGCATCGCTTCGAGTTGGACGAGTCTCCCAACTGTCCTGAATGCGGTGCTACACCCGAGAACCCGGAGCACCGTATGTTCCATTGTCCCAGATTTCTGCAGCAGAAAAGGAAGTTGAACAGCATCTTAGGGGTGGACATCGAGCCCACGAACCTCGTTGAAGAGATGCTGAAGTCAGAGGAAAACTCGATGGCGGTAAATGAGGCGGTAGCCATGGTGCAGACAAAACTCCTGGAGTTGGATCGAGCTCGCCCACTACACGCCCATTTCGTTAATGGAAATTGACCTTTTGCTAAAGTCTCTGCGATTTTACGCAGAGTGACCTGCGCTTCCTTTATACTATATGCCCCGTACCACAAGTCATCCATGTAGAAGGCGTTCTTGATTATCCAGTGGATTTGGTCATCCGGAGCATTATCATCGGCCACCTGATGGAGCGTTCGCATGGCTTGCCACGGGGCGCAATCCAACCCGTAAGTCACAGTTTTCAGGAAATATTCCTTAGTTAGGTCCTCAGACTTAGCTCTCCAAAGGATCCTGAATCTTAATTGATACTCCGGTCTCAATTGAATCTGCCGATACATTTTAGTGATGTCACTAGAATATACATATTTAAATCGGCGTATTCTAATGAGAATATCGAAGATGTGATTTTGCATCTTTGGACCCGGATGGTTCCGTATTTTTGTTGAAGTAGCCTCTCGTCGGAATACACTCAGATACGGAATGTAGTATGCTTTTCCGCTGGTATCCCCGCGCAGCTCTTCTGGAACCTCTGCCATGTGCCCCAACCTCAAATATTCAGCCATAAATTCGTCTGACTTGCGCTTATGAGAAAATGTTGAACTGCTTTATGGTAAGAACTTTCTAGCTTTATGTTATCCTGCCTCCATGGAATTGGTACCACGTACCGATCGTCTTCCGTTCGGTAATGGCTTTTCACGTAAAGCTCCTCACAACCCTGATCATCTATTAGATTGGAGTCATCTCTACTTAGCGACATATCCCAGAAGGCTCTCAACTTTAGTTCCCACGCCTCCATTGATACATGAATTGACGTGTACTGAGATGTTGACGATTCAGCCGGGCCGGACACTATCCACCCCAGCTTCGTATTTTGGAGAAGAAAACTATCCACAGTTTCCACTCCATTTATGATAAGCTGTGGAAGGATGCTAGATCCCAGTAACACCGGAACATGCGAGGCATACTCGGTTACAGAGTCCGCCAATTTTTTTCCCTGCAGCAAGGATTTCAATCGATGTGGTATTTGAGGGAGGCCTCCTTTAGTCACTCTTCTTACCACCAAAGCCTTCGTACTAATCTCGAACCGTCATCCAAGTGAAGAGTAATGCATACCACCGATGACACGATCGCAGCAAAACACCACGTCCACGAAGTGGAGGAATGTATTTAACGCATCGATCCAGTCCTCAAATGGGGTCAGTCTTTACACTTTCAGGGGGGTCAAGCAGTGCACTGCAGGATAGACTGATACGGAACATAGCTCCCTGAGGCCAGCCTATCTGTCTCTAAGGATGAGCTGTATCTCCTCTGGAACGGTATGTGCCTTTTCAGGGGCTAAGCCTCTCGTCTACCAAGACCGTTAGTGAGTGGTGATAGCCACACCCTGTACGAGGTGACCCTACTATTAACAAAACGCTACGGATCTAGACTGGGGAGTCGAAACACACCTCCCCCAATCCAGGGTGTCATGCGAACCGTGCCCATTCATGCAGCCGGGGTAACTGACTGTATTCGAACGGAGCCTCACTGATACCTGGTCGCCTCAGTGAGTAAGTTAGACCTTACCGTGCTACGGGGGGCTATGGCACGGCGGACCTCTTAACCCCCATACTCATGGGAATCAAATGAGTACAAAACTAGAAAAGAAAACAAAAACCAAAAAAGCGGGGCCCCGTACCGCACCAAAACTGGTTAATCAGTCGGAGGCACGTCTCCGAATTACTGAGAGCCAGGTGACTACACCCAAGAAGGGAGAAGTTGGGACTTCAAGCAGTGAATTCAAGGTGAGCATTGGTATACTGCGTGGACTACAGCCAACGAACACCACTGCTCAGAGCAGGGACCAGCAAAAGCACGTCTGAGATAAATATGACAGACGTCAGGAAGGACCTGCGCTATCTGAAGGAAGGCCTGAAACCAGAAGAGGCCCTTAAGAAAGCTCAGGACAGACCTAAGCCATCTCTACCGGAGCCGAGAAAGCGGGGAGCAGCAGAGATCAGCCCGCATGAAGGGAATGCTCTCAAAAAATCCAGACCTGAACCCAAGGGTGGAGAAACCCCGGGCAAGTCAGGAGTGAAGGCAGGAATCAGGAAGCCGGCATTAGCTATGCTAGTGCGGTCAAGGGCATTCGACTGGCCATACTGCCAAAAAGGTTTCCCGAGCAAATACTCACTCGGGAGGAACAGGAAATCATTGAGGAACTTGTCGTCAAGCTGCCAAAGGCCGCGGCAATAGAAACGGAAGACTTTATGAGACTCCTAATTGCTCAGAATGAAGATCTCCATACTCGACTATGGAGAGTCTTCAGAAGCAAGGTGGAGGGCAAGGGTAGACTCCTCAGGATCGGGGTAGATGACCGATCCCTGGAGGCAATTAAACGTCAGAGTTGTTATATCAACTACCGATTTGGCAACATACCCGTGCATGTGCACAAGGAAAAGCCAAGGAAAGAGACCTCGGAGGAGGCATCGGGTGAAAAACTTACCGAGGTCCCTGAGGAAGTCGCGGAAGCCATAGAGGCGGAAAGAACTGGATCAACCAGAGAAGTAGACCTGCTGCCCATTGAAGAGCAGAAGCTAGACCTAGGACTCCTAGGGCCCCGGGTGGACACCGAGGCGCAGGAAAGCGCCATATCGGAGGAGGAGAGTGACACTCCGACAGTGGAGAAGAGCTCCAAACAATAACGGGGCCAATGACCAGCACTAAGATAGCCCAGATAAACCTCCACCATGCGAGAGCTGCATCTGCAGTGATTGCAAGGGCAAGTTCCAAGGAAAACATTAGAATAGTGCTGGCTCAGGGGTCCTGGGTGTACCGGGGGTAGATTCGCGGTCTGCAAGGAGGAGACATGCAAGTAATTTGGGACTCCTCTTGTGAAAAACCAAGAGCTTGCATAATTCTTAAACGTAATTTAAAATACATATGTCTTTCAGAGTTCTTAACCGGGGACCTTATGGCTATCCAAGTCTCATTGGAAGCCGGGAGGAGCACTCGAGAGGCAGTTGTAGCATCGGGATACTTCCCAGGAGACGAGAGCCGGGCTCCACCGGAACAAGTCGCAAAGCTGACGAAGTATTGCGAGGAGAGGGCGTTACCACTTCTTCTCGGCTGCGATGCCAATGCCCACCACGAAGTTTGGGGAAGCAGCGACACTAATCGTAGAGATGAGTACCTTCTCGAATTTATTCTTAGCAATAAGTTAGAAATATACAACGTAGGGAACACTCCAACATTTGTGACCAGCACCAGACAAGAGGTACTAGATATAACTCTAGGAAATACCCTAATGAACGGGATGGTCAGGAATTGGAGGGTGTCGGATGAACCCTCAATGTCTGATCACAGGGTAATCAGATTCGACATTGAGGGTAACTCCGAAATAAAAAGAATAATAAGGAATCCCAAGAGAACGGATTGGGAATCCTACACAACGCACCTAAGCAACATCATTGCCCACCTTCAAGGGGGCGGTGACATCAGGAGCGAACTGGAATTAGAAACGGTGGTGGAAAACCTCAACACAATCGTTATTGACGCATATGAGGCCAGCTGTCCGGCCAAGACAGTGAAGTCATCAAGGGATGTACCATGGTGGAACAAGAACCTAGCCAGAATGAGAACAGAGGTACGAAAACTCTTTAACCGGGCAAAACAAACCGGGGACTGGCGGAGGTATAAAAATGCACTGACTGCGTATAGCAACGCGATCAGGGAAGCGAAACGGAACAGCTTTAGGGAATTCTGTGAAGGGATTGAACAGATCACAGAAGCAACCAGGCTGTACAAGGCTGTAGCCAAAGTCGGGGGAATATCCTCTGTCTGCTTGAAAAAGGAAGATGGGACATTCACCGAGAATGAGGAGGACAGGGTACACCTGCTTCTCAGAACTCATTTCCCAGGGTCCTACCCCTCGGCGGCAGGCGACAACAATCTGCCTGACACCCGAACAACGAATAAAACGGAAGTAAAGAGAGCTGGAAACTAGCAAAAGAGTGGGAACTTTTAAACCAATGAAATCTCCCGGAGTAGATGGCATTTTCCTAACACTTATCCAGAGAGGCCTAGGAATTATCTTAGAGTCTCCTCTGAGGGTGGTAAGGGCACTGGGTTACATACCAAGGGCATGGAGACGGGCAAAAGTGGTCTTTATTCCGAAAGCGGGTAAAAAGGATCCTTTTCACCTTAAATCTTTCAGACCAATCGGCCTAACATCGTTCGTACTCAAAACGGTGGAGAAGGTCATAGACAACTATATTAGAACTAACGTTCTAAAGCGTAATCCCCTACATCACTGTCAACACGCTTACCGAGCAGGACGGTCAACTGAAACTGCTCTGTATCGGCTGACAGAGGTACTACGGGACGTCATAGAAACAAAAGAAATTGCACTGTGCGCGTTTTTGGATATCGAAGGAGCATTCGACAACACATCGCACACAGAGATGCAGGATGCCCTGAGCCGCAAACGAGTGGGAAACAGCCTGGCACTCTGGATGGGCAAAATGCTAGAAAGCAGACAAATAGAGGTGCAAACAGGTACAAATTCTATTATCTTGAACACCAGTCAAGGCTGTCCACAGGGTGGAGTACTATCGCCGCTGATGTGGAGTATGGTAGTGGATGTGTTAACTATACTGGAATACAAGTCCAGGGCTACGCGGACGACATTGTTCTAATCTGTAGGGGCAAATATGAAGATACCCTATGTGATAGAATCCAAACTGGATTAAGGGTTGCTAGTGCCTGGTGCAGGAAGCTGGGACCTGGCAACCAAAACCACCATAGTACCATTCACTAGGAGGTGTAAGCTGGATCACCTGAAAGCCAACGAGAAATAGATGTCAAATATTTGGGAATCACGCTAGACCAAAAATTACTCTGGAAGACACATGTCGGAAACACTTGTCGGAAAGCCACGAGGGCTCTGATGACTTGCAGATCCATAGCAGGAAAAAAATGGGGTTGCAGCCCGAAGATACTACTTTGGATATATACTGCAATAGTAAGGCCAATGATTACCTATGGAGCGGTAATCTGGGCAGAAAGAACCGAACTCAGCACACAAGCCAGGGAATTACATAAGCTCCAAAGGCTGGCTTGCGTATGTATCAGTGGGGCAATGAGGACATGCCCAACGGCATCCCTGGAGGTCCTTCAGGGATTAACCCCTCTCCATCTGCACATACAGATGCAGGCAAGGAGATCAATATTCAGGATGGCCGGTAGTATGAGTGAGGCGGGGAGCTGCCTAAATCGAAGGAAGATTGATATCCTTTCTAGGCGGTATCCCGAATTACTGATACCGAGGGACAATATGACAACGAGGTTTCACTTCGATAAGAAGTTTGAAACACGTTGGAGTAACAAGGCATACTGGGAGAGCGTGGCTGCAACATATGGCTTAAACCAGCAGCTGATTACTTGGTGCACTGACGGATCCCTCACAGCAGAGGGAGCGCGTGCCGGTGTCATTGGGCCAAGGAAAATGTACTTTGAACCAATGGGCAGGTACACCAGCATATTCCAGGCGTAAATTTACGCCATAGACAAATGTGCCTCCTTTAATCTGCAAAGGAACTACAAGGGGCAGAACATTGCTATTCTCACCGATAGCCAAGCAGCGATCAAGGCACTTAGGTCCAACCAGGTGAACTCTAAACTGGTATGGGAATGCCTTGAGAGACTGAATACACTCGGCTCGTCCAACAAGGTCTGGATACTTTGGGTTCCAGGCCATGCTGGGTTGAAAGGCAATGAGGCAGCGGATGAACTAGCCAAGAAGGGAGCAGGGATGCCTTTCCACGGGCCAGAACCCTTCTGTGGAATCGGAAACGGTTTCATGGCTATGAATCTAAGAAACGGTTGAGGGAACTATATTGGGCGGGCCTACCAGGGATGGAGCAGTCCAGGGTGCTTATTGGGGGATACGAACCCATGCGTACAAAAGATTGCTTAAACGTCATCAAAAAGAACCTCCGAATCATAGTGGGAATTCTCACTGGTCATTGTCGGCTGAACTATCACCTAGGGAAGCTAGGGATATCTACGGACACTGCCTGCAGGTTTTGTGAGGAGGAGGACGAAACCTCTATGCACGTCCTGGGACAGTGTCCGGCACTTATGCAAAGTAGGTCGATACATCTGGGAGAACACTTAATACCAAATGCAAAGCTGAAACATCTGGAAGTGGGGAACATACTAAAGTTCTTAACGGTTACAGGCCTGCTTGAGATACTATGATCAACAGGTACACTATAACAAGTAAAAGGGGCACAATAGTTCTTCAAGGACGCGGTACGACTTTCCCTTAACAGAATAATAATACACTTTCAGGCGTATTCAAGCGGTACCAAAAAATTGTTCATTTGTGTTTCAGCTCCTACCTCAATTAGCTCAGTACGTTTAAAAAAACCTTTTCATTTGATAAGTTCTAGAAATTCTTCATAAAACCACGGCAATTTATTTTGTTTCCAAATCTGAAGAATTCCCAGTTAGTGCTTAGAAAACCGAGAGGTTTTCATACCTGTTGAAAAGGTATCTTATTTCCGCATTCAAATTTTAGGAAAATGGCTTCCAAGAACTTAAACTTGACTTATCAACGAAAGAGAATATCTAAATCCATTCAAAACAAAAACAAACTCAAATAGTGAAATAAGACGAGACATTTTCCTTTTACGTTGCTTTATTTTCTTAACACGATATACCCATGAAGTAGACTCCCCCGCTCTTCTTCATGGAAGTTGAGTATAATTTGTAAGCACGTCGGCACTCGAAGGAGTAGAGTGAACAAAACCACGCCATACTGAAAGAGGTGACTGTTCTTTCGAGCCGATATTGAGGACTTTAATTCACTAAAATATAGTTGGCCCACGCATAGTTATGGGTCTATTCACGTCGTATAAATGGTCCCTATTCTTACTGTTTGTTGTCTTACCTCGTTTCATTATGAACACCTAAAGCCTACAACATTCAGGGCTAATAAATGCCTCCCCATTATCATTACGATTAATTTCCCTCCTTGGTACATGGTAAAAGCCATACAAAAGCAATGTCGTCAATATTTTAGGAAACTGTTGCTTGGCAATGGCACCGCATCAAGTAGCGGCCAGGAAGCTGGGTGAGATAATTGCTTCCCAAAATACATAACTAGTTTGTGGTCAAATCCTGTGCCTGAATAAGGGAAGAAAAGGATTCTGGAGGATGAATAGCTTTAGAATAATGGGACGCTAATATTGGCCCCAATCAGAAGCTCAAGTTCTTTGCACAGTATTTGCTGGTTAATGAATCTGACCCTAGTCATTAATTGTGTTATCAACAACGAATCAGGAGGGTTGACTTGTAAAAGCTCCAACAATTTACTCTGCGGGGTTCGCACTTGCAAAGGTGATTCGAAGACTCTTTCCACTTCAAAGTATTCAACCTGTCGGCTTCCTAGTGTGCCTCCTTAGTCCATGTACGTTCGAGATAGACATAATTCCAACGTAATCTCCTAACGTCTCCACGGAAGCTTTTCATGCAGAGAATTATGTCAATGGCTTACTATTAATCCTTAACACACAAAAACAAGCCTACTCGCATCTTCATGACAAATTGTTGAGACAATATTGGGTACGAGCTTCTGTGCTGGGAATTTACCGAAAAAAAAACATTTTCAGGATGGGGCCACCCTAGGTATGTCTAAAAAGATTTTTGTTTGTGTGTTTTAGATATCAGGCCTGGCTGTTACCGATAATGCTTTAAGGTAAAAGTATCATTGTACTCCAGGTAACGTTCCCTTTGGAAATTAAATGAAAAGATTCGTTGAGCCATTACGACACTGTTGAAGGGGGAATGTATCTTTTTATGTCAGCAGTTAGCAAACATATCATACTTGACTTGGTGCACCAGATTTTTGAGTTGAAGTGATTTTGCGAATTGGGGTTTAGAAATCTTGTTTTTTTTATGTCCAGAGTATGAGGAGCAGGGGGAAACGATCGGATTTTCAACCCCATCCCCGAAGAGGAGAGAGGGGAGAAGTCCTCCCTCTTAAACTACGATGAAAACTTGTGGCGGTCGCCTCTCTTAAAAAGTTATGTCTCCTCAAATTTTCAACCCTGTCGGTTAAGGAGAGAGGATGGCTTACCCAAACAGAAGAAGAACAGGATAAGTATTCTTTCTTCCAAGTTTGAAGCATTGACTAATAAAAGCTGCTCTAGACTTCAATCAAGGAAAAGAATTTGGGCTTTTAGATAAATCAGCGCTCATTTCGCGATATTTGGTGACAGGTCCCGTAACAGGCCGACCAAGAAAATGCATACAATGTCGTTACAAACAAAATGATCGAATCGAGTCACAAGCCTTGGAAAAGTGCTAGGGCGTCCACCTCAGTAGATGCGGCAGGACGGGCCCCGGTCCTGGCGAGAAATGGGCAAGGGTTCTTGACGCATAAACGGCGTCAGGACGTAAGTAAATTAGTCTGAACAAAACAAATACGAGTCTGCACGCTAAATGTTGGCACCCTAACTAGAAAGATCGAGGAACTTGCAAGAGCCCTTCAGAAAATGCGCATTGATATCTGCGCTCTGCAAGGAACCCGATGGTCTGGTGTCAAAAGCTGCGACATTGAACCCGAACGCGGTAAAAATGGCTATAATCTTCTCTATTTTGGTAACCCACACACTCAATATGGTGTTCGCATTGCCATCTCAGAGGGTTTCCGTGATGCCGTTAAAGAAGTTGAACGATTTGATGATCGGCTGATAAAGTTCACAATTATATCAGCTGATCGCACTATTCACTTCTTCATCGCGTACGCACCACAGACAGGTCGACCTGATGCCGAGAAAGATGTCTTCTGGCAACTTCTCGATGAAAAGATTTGTCACGTGCCTGCTGACGACTATAAAAGGTCGCCGGCAATACCTTAATGGTCACGTGGGTGAAAAGGCAGACGGTAACAGGTGCCATGGGAGAAACGGGTTCGGAGCGCACAATGAGAGTGCTGAGCGTATAATCGATTTTCCGCACACCCATGACCTTGTACTTTTGAATACATGGTTCATCAAACGATTGTCTCATCTTCCTACATTTTATAGTGAGAACAGTAAAATGCAAATCGACTATATCCTCATAAGACGGCGACATTTTACCACTATCACTGATTGCAAAGCCGTTCCCTATGAGACCATCGCACCTCAATATTGGCCGTTGATTGCCGTCCTGCGAATTAAGCCACCGATAAAACAGCGTGAGGAACGGACTGTCCCGCCGCGCATTAAATGGTGGTGATTTCCTGAGAAGAAAAAAGAAATGATCTCACTTGCGCGATTACCAGCCATTACGAATGTGGAGGAATCATGGAACCAAATGAAAGACACGATCCACAAAGCGGTGTCTGCAACCCTCGGGGTCACCAAGCCAGGTAAGCGGTACATCAATCGAGATACTTGGCTTTAGGATGACAACGTCGAAATAAAAAAACGCCTCTATACCACAAATTTCTCGACGACAAAACGCTGGCCAATTCGCAAATTTATAAGAATGCCAACCGGGAAGCAAAGAAAGCGATCGGGGACCATTACAAAAATCTTTACAATAAACTGGATATACTGGCGAGAGAGATCTGTATCGACTTATAGAGAAGAGACCTTCGGGCCTCGGCGTGGTATTGCGTTTCAACATGGGTGCCGTACTCCATAGTTCGGTAGAGATTTAGGTAATTCTTGCATCCACCAGTATGAATGTTAAGCCATACACTTTGTACAGACTGGTACCGTTGTTGCTTGTCTCAGCGGGGCTCTGATTGTGGTCACAAAATCAATCCGTATCTGAAGAGGACCGTAGGATTAAGTCTCCACGACAGGTACCTACGTTAAACACCCAAAGGCTTAACTGTCATCGCAACTGAAGTCGAGAAAGCAATAAAACGAATGAATACGGGAAAAGCCACAGGACCTGACGACATCGCATCTGAGCTCTGGAAAGCGAAGAGCTGGGACCCAACACTGTGGCTCAGTGAATTCTTTAACCGGGTCATTCAGGAAGGAAGAACACTATCTGACTGGCAAGAAAGTACAACTGTTCCAATATGGAAAAAGAAAGGGAGCCCAGCAGAATGTTCAAATTACCGTCCAATCCGGTTACTTTCCCATACCATGAAGATTGTTGAACGCATTCTTGGCAACAGTATTCGCGAAATTGTTGAAATAACCGTGAATCAAGGCGGAAAGTGTTTGACCGTGTGCCACACGAACTTATCTGGTATACTCTACAACAACACTTAGTACCAGAAGAGCTCGTGCGCTGGGTCTAATTGCTCTACCATGATCCGAAAAGTAAAGTTCTAAGTATGGCGGGTGTATCAAAACCGCTTCGTGTCTCTGTTGGTGTTCATCAAGGAAGCGCCCTCTCACCACTCCCCTTTGTTCCTGTTATGGACACTGCCACATGGGATATCCAACGTCCAGCGCCCTACACACTGTTTTATGCAGGTGATGTTTTCCTAGCATCTAATAGCAAAAATGATCTCGAGCAACTTACCCAAAAAATGGAATGATCGCCTCATGCAACATCTTAATAAAACTGAGTTTTTGACGACCAATCCTCATGAAACAGGCACAGTCACTGTCAGCGGAAGTGATCTGCCAAGAACTAAGCGATTTAAATACCTCGGGTCAACGCTGTTAGACAATGGAGAACAGCGTTATGAAATTGCGTCAGGCATTAACGCAACCTGGCTGAAGTGGCGTTCCACAACTGGTGTTCTTTGTGATCGACGTATCAACGAACGTCTCAAATCTAAAATTTACCACAATGTCGTCCGTCCAGTCGCTTTCTATGATTCTGAGTATTGGCCAACTATAAAAGACAATGAACGGCGTCTTCCGGTAATGGAGACGAAGATGTAGCCCTGGACTAGTGGTGTGACACGTTTTGATCATATCTGAAATGAAGATATCCGCGATCGTTATAGGGTTGCACCGAAAAAATTACGACAGAGGCGTCTTCGAAGGTATGGTCACGCAATTCTTGCCAACGGGAATTCACTTGGCAAGATTTGTTTGAACAGCGAAGTCGATGGTAAACGACCAAAAGGCAGGCCAAAACAACAATGGTTTGATACGCTGGATGGGAATTTAAAAGCCCCGAGATTGCACCCAGATCAGGCATTTTATACAGCCAAATGGCGAAACCGATCACGACCAGCCAAACCCCCTTGTGAACAGGATAAAGGCTGAAGGAAAAGAAGAACGCTCATTTCGCGATATAAACTCTGGTGCCATCACTGAGATTTGAACCGCGACCTCCCGCTACGATATTATCTAACCAGTTGTTGCTTATCAACTCTTCTAGAGTAAGAAAGGCTTTGACAGTTATTTTGATCTCCATACGGATGAAGAAACTAATCAGGAACTTTTTAAGTTGAACAGGAAAGCACATTTTGGCGTGCCTTACATCTAAGGGAGTTTGATCGATGGATAGAAGATGGTCTGCTCGTTAACAGGTTCTGCTTCATAAGGCAACAACAGCAATTTCATCATTTCGAGAGTGGCCACAGCACTGACAGATGTTAGACTTTATGATTCGTATCTGTTATTAGAAACAACCATGTTGCTTCCCGACCTGTCTGAGCATTACAATATCCATATGACTGGTCCTCCTATTTTCGAGTGTTCGCGTGGGCAATTTTTCCCGTCCTGCTGAAAACGAAATTTCGACTGGTTTCTGGTGCTCCAAAAAGAGACGTATGGGGGGAGGGGGTGATTGGTGGTGCAAAGAGTGGCTACCTACAGCCTACCTTCCACTTCGCGGCAATGATCACTCTACCAATAACCTTACTAATAGGTATGAGTATCTGTTTTTAGCAGGTTTGGGAAGATGGAACATTTTTCTTTCCCTTAGGTGCCCTCAATCAAACTACCCCCTGGATTTGAGAAAAAGAATCTCCTACTTCTTCAAACTCTCCTTTCCTCATGCGGATACCATATACCATATACCATCTGAGAGTCTCGCGGGAAGAGTGGAAGAAGAAGGGGGTGGTTTTAGTAGGTAATAATCCCACATGACCGTCCGCCTTCCATCGGCGAAAAAAAGACGGACAGACAGGCATTAAATCCATTCCAGGGAAGCCAATCTCGAAGCATCCTGAATTTCGTTTTTATTTTTCGACACGTTAAACTAATTTTCTTCATAGAATATACAGGGTGCGGCAGCATAACTTCCTTTTTTAAAATGCGCGCCACTCAGTTAGTTGATGTCATAGCGGAGCGCTAGTGGTCTCATTCAAGAGGGGATACTGTAAAGTTTTGTCCCCACACGGTTTAGTTGCCATCATGCGTTGGAATAGTGAGGAGCGTGCCTTTGCCGTTGAGGTTTACTTTTCAAGCGGATGTTCGGTTATTGCAACACAGCGTGCATTTCGTCGTGTGGGTCGGTTAACAAACAAAACATGCGCTATTGGGCTGACACCAACCCTCGAGAATTGCATCAAAAGCCTTTGCATTCACCCAAAGTCACAGTGTGGTGTGCAATTTCCTCAGCTGGAATTATTGGTCCCTGGTTTTTCGAGGAAAATGAGGTTACAGTGACAGTGAATTCGGACCGGTATGTAAACATGCTACAGATTTTTTTTCCCACGGCTAGAAAATTTGGATTTAGGGGACACTTGGTTCCAACAAGACGGTGGCACACACTTCAAGAGCATCGATGGCTGTTTTGAGGGAACACTTTCCAGAGCGCCTTATCTCAATTAGAGGCAATTTGGAATGGCCGCCACGCTCTCCCGATCTGTCCCCTTGTGATTTTTTTCTATGGGGTTTTTTGAAATCCCGTGTTTATGTGAACCGTCCAAGAACCCTACAAGATTTGAAGACCAACATCCAAGAAGAAATTGCCAACATAACACCTGCTATGCTAACAAGAGTCATGACAAACGCCAGAAATCGGTTTACGCAATGTATGGAGAATGGGGGACGTCACCTAACAGATTTGATCTTCAAAACAATAAATAAAAACTTTAGACATGTACCTACATTATCAAAAATAAATAAATATTTTCCGATGCATACAATAGTTTTTATTGAGTTTTGAAAAAAGGAAGTTATGCTGCCGCACCCTGTACTTTGTCCACGTTCAAAGTAGGATATTGTGCGTCGTGGTCAATCTTTAATCCTATAAATCTCCTCCAATGGGATATACTACACTTACGGTGGTCAACGGATAGTATAGGTCCCAGGGCGAAACGTGGATTGGTACCCACGATGGAGCATAAAACCTGGGAAACGCCTGCCGAATCAACACCAACAGCTCTACTACCAAACCCTATCTCCACCTCCACGTGGTGATCGCTGGGAGTTCTTTCTTTATGAAAAACTGCAGACGGCGAAGGATGAAGGCTAGTCTCCCCCGCCTAAAAACGGGACAAAATGTACCAACTGGTCCTCCAAATTAGGGGTTGGGTAGGGCTGATAACGCTACACGGAAAACCGAAGTTACGAAGCCACAACCCCGCACTGGACGGATTACACAACGACGAATCTGACAACGACAAAGGAATAACGATTTGCCCATTTTCTCATGGAATGTGCGCCCCCTGTACAGAGATGAAGCTGCTGAACAGCTAGCCGATACCGATCCCAATAGAGGACTGATGTAACAGCGTTACACGATATGTGTTGGACTGGGACCGGTTTCCAGGAGAAGAGTTGTTACACCACATATTATAGTGGCCATCCAGTAAACCATGTGCTCGGAGTAGGTTTCTTAGTCAGCCAAAAAATGAAACCTTCTGTTATCAGCTTTGAAAAAATAAGCAAACGTCTATGCACTCTGCGCTTGTGAGGCAAATTTAGAAATATAAGCCTCATTAACGTTCACGCCCCTACAGAGGAGACTGCAGAGTCGGAGAAGGATACCTTCTACGAGGCATTAGAACGAACACTCGAATCCTTTCCCAGATGTGATATCAAAATCATACTTGGGGATTTTAACAGCCAAGTAGGGAAGGAGCCCATATTCAGGCGATACGCTGGCTCCCATAGCTTACACCGAAATACAAATGATAGCGGACTGCGGATTATTCAATTAGCAGTGTCAGACGAAATGGTTGTTGGAAGTACCTGGTTTGCGCGGGAAGCAGTTCACAAACAGAAGTGGGCCTGTCCAGACGGGATCATTTTCAACCAAATTTACCACTGTTGATCTAACGCCGCCTCCTCTCAGCCTTGATGAATGTCAGAACATATAGGGGGGGCCAATATAGACTCGGATAACTATCTCGTTGGCATGGTGCTCCGAGCTCGAATAACAACACCACCCAGAATCCCCTCTGACAATCAGGTGATTGGATACAGCAATAACCGCAGTCAACAGAGATCCTGGGGATAAAGCATCAATAAATGATTTTCACAACCACGTGAAGAACGTTGTCATAAATGCGGCCACAAACATACTTGGCCCCAGTCGCAATAAGAGTCGGAACGGCTGATTTGACGATGAATGTAAGCTAGCAACGGAACGGAAGAATGCTGCATACCGAGTAATGTTGCATTCTCAAAGGACGCGCGCACGCGCGGAGACTTATCACGAACTCCGACGAGTGGAGAAGCGAGTTCACTGATGGAAAAAGGAAGCCTGGGAGAACCAACAGGCTTGTGAACTCGAAAAGTACAGGGAGCAACCGCACCTGGCGCGGAAGCAGGATGAAGCCTTACATACCTCGATGTTCATCCTGCCGAGACAAAGAGGGAAATCTGATTTCCAAAAGAATCATCATATTGGAGCGATGGGTTGAGTACTTTGATGAGCTAATGAACAACCAGAATATCGGCCAGTTGGAGGTCCCGCCAACTGAAGGCGACGGAAAAATACTGCCACCACCAAGTATAGAAGAACAGTCACAGGAGCCGATGGATTTACAGCCGAATTGGTTACATATGGAGGCGACCAGTTACAACAAGTGGTTCATCAACTTATGCTCAAGGTATGGGACAGCGAATGAATGCGTGACGATTGGCAACGAGGCAGCAATTATAGAGGTTTCACGTTGCTGAGTACTATCTATAAGATATTCTCCGCTATCTTCCTAGGCCGGATAGCCCCATACGCTCAGAACATCTTTGGCCCATACCAAAAAGGCTTCACTCCAGGCAAATCAGCAACACATCAGATTTTCTCTCTGCGGCAAGCGATGGAAAAACTGTTGGAATATGGACATCAGTTGCACCATCTCTTCATCGACTTTAAAGCCGCCTATGATAGTATAGCCAGGGTAAAACTGTGCACGCCATGAGAGAATTCGATATCCCGACGAAATTGATAAGAATGAATAGGCTGACTCTGACCAATGTGCGAGGCCAGATAAAAGCAGCAGGATCACTCTGAAGACCATTCGACATTAACAACGGTCTACGACAAGGGGATACCCTATCATGCGTCCTCTTTAATCTGGCCCGGGAGAAACTGATCCGTGATGCTTAGGTAAATGCAAGAGGTACTATCTTCTTTAAGTCCACCCAACTACTGGCCTATGCTGACGATATCGACATCATGGGAAGAACCACCCGAGACGTACAAGCTGCCTTCATCCAGATCGAGCAGGCGGCAATGGGCGCGAGATCTTGGCCTGCACATCAATGAAGGCCAGAAAAAGTATTTGGTCGCAACGTCAGCACCAAAAGGCATCCAACCAACAACATCAAACCGCACTGGTCCAACGGGAAGAATAAAGATGGAAGATGACAACTTTGAGATCTTTGATAATTTCTCCTATCTAGGGTTGTTGTCAGCCAACAGAGCCTATTTCAGCTTACAAAAACTGTTTCGCTCGATACGTCTCACCATAGGGTCCAAGCTCTTACTGTACAAGACAATGATCTTGCCAGTCCCTATGTATTCCTCGGAGACTTGGGTTCTTAGCAAGAAGAATTGCGAACTCTTGGCCGCGTTCGAGAGAAGAATCCTCCGAAGAAGTTTTGGCCCCCTACATGAGGATGGATGATCCCGTCGCCTACATAACGACGAAATCTGTGAGCGATACCTTGACCGTCAGGTTGTGGATAAAATCCGGCTCAATAGGTTACGGTGGGCGGGTCACTTAATCTGTATGGATGAGGATGATCCAGCTCGGAAAATCTATAAGGGCAATATCTATGTTAGGAAAAGAAAACGAGACAGACTCTGCCTAAGATGGAGCCCTGGTCAAAGGACATCTACAGTACATAAGTTACCAGAATTTGCTGATGTTTTTGGCTTAATCCCACCTTTTCTTCCAAATATTTACTGACCAGTAAGCTCTAGTTCCTCAAACGAAAAGTGTAACATTTACTTTTCCTTACAGTCTCTAACTACCTTTTCCAGGGATCACATGTAAAACGCTAATATACAAATCAACCTCAGGAATTAATTACCTCAATCCGTCGACTCAGAGGTGTGTCGATTTCCTTATTTACTCCCCGATGATCATTAATTGTTTCACCACAAGCCTGGTTGCCTCATTTATCAAACCAAGACCACAAACGTAGCAACTAATGAGCAAATATGGTAAATCAGAGTCTGATAGCCAAATGGATGAAGTATTTTTTCCAGTGTTTGTCCTCCACAAATAATTTTTGTTTACCTTGGTATCATCGCTATCGCGAGTTTCAATAATGGTTTTACGATTTCGCTGATAAGTTTTGATAACATCTGGCTGTAAATGTAAATTATATGATATTCGCGGCAATAAAGCATTACGGTCGGCTTATCACCTGAATGGCAACAATGTGACTGTGGTTGGGGAGCTTTTTTCCACTACACAGTATAATTCGCTCGTGACGATGCAGATATGTTTTATAAAGGTGGATTCAAACAAAACGACATATTGTGCTTCTAAAAATACACAATAAATGTTAACCTTGCAATCAATTTCGAGTACGCTCCGTACGTACATAAGAATGTTATGGAAACTTCGCAGTGAGTAACTGACTTAATTGGTTATGAATGATTTTAATTCGCTGGCGTGGAAGAAAGTTGCTTGTATCTATAGATACGGAAAGCAGGAGAGAGTAAACCTCATTGTTCCAGATTTAGATTTATGCAGCACTAAAGACTACACAGTACCAGGACCTAAGTACATCCTCATCACTTTATTTGAGCAGATATCGGTAGGTTTTGAGGCGTGGGCGTCCTGCAGGGGCAGCTGTGTAAAACAAAACTTTATTAAAATCAATTCACAGCCTGTCTGTCTGCTACAGATCCTGTCCCAAAACCGCTAATTCGATCCGAACGAAATACCGTGGGCATATGGGAACTATGAAATCCCACGCATAAATCAGGGAAATGAGCTTCAATGAAATCTTGACCTCAAAATATGTCCCATTCCGATTACTGCTCGAATAAACTTACTAAAAATATAATTCAAACATTTAGAAATTGACTGAGAACCATCTCGCTCCCCTCCCCCCCCCCCTTTACGTTCGTCCTAGGCGAACTAACTTTTGCACCAGAATAGAGTTCGCGCTCACGTGCACCAAGTTTTATGGAATTCCGCTTATTAGTGTCAAAGTTATAGCAGTTCAAAATTATCAATTTCGCACGAATTTACTGCATCGGACGCTTCGCATCAATTAAAGTGGTGGTCAGTAAAACTCTGGAAGAACGGCGATAGAACAAACGGGCATTACAACGTGAGAAGTAAGAAGAACGGCATTTTGTTCACAGTGAAAGTGCACGATGTCCAAGAGGGCGACGAACAAAAGCGATGGGGGATCATCCCCCGAGCTGAGGGACCCAGATCACAAAAGGCTACATCAAATCCAGGGAGAACATTCATCAGAAAAAGCGGAACCATCGAAGAAGACGTTCTATAGTTGGAAGTAGAGGAAGAGTATACATCCCAAGTCGCCTTAGAAATGGAAGGTGCAGTCGATTTAGAGGATAGAGTACTTGTCCTCGAAAACGAATTGGCGGCAGTACGTGACACCAATAAAAAGCTTGAGGAGTTCAACCGCAAGTTGTAAGAACGGAACCTGAAGTTAGAAGCCTTCGTCATGAAAATGGAAGCTTAAATGGCAAACAAACATCCGGAACAGCAACCAGCAATGATCATAACGCAACCACCCATAGCAACAGCTTCTGCCACTGCAGCTTTATAATGAATCCGACAGCCAACATGACTACGATATCCACCTAGAAGCCAGCATCACTCCCGAAACCACCACAGTCAACCCAGATGACATCACCAACATCCCAAATGGCAGCTCTAACACCACAGAAGACAACTCAACTGCTCAAGTCAACGACGTAAGTTGGGAAACCAGCCCCCCTCCGCCCTATTATTCGCGCTGACCCGACTCACACGAAGCTTATCACAACTGACGTTTTAGAAAAAAACAAAGAACGTTACGTTAAAAGAGCATTAAAATCATGAACGCCACGCACGTCATCGCCGGGAACAAAAGGGACTACGACGCGGTCAAGGGTTCCTCAGGGAGGGCAACCATCCCTTCTACACCTTTGCGCCAATGCAGGACAAGCCAGTGAATCTAGTCCTCAGAGTACTGGATTTCACCTACACTCCAGAGGGGATTCTGGTTGAGCTCCACATATTGGGAGTGACGGAAGCAGTCAGCGTACGAGACTAGCTCCTCGACACAAAACACGAAAGGCCTACATCTATTTCCAGTTCCAGCAAGCAAACCTGAACAAGGGAAAGGCACTGTTCCATACCATTGTCAGGTTTGAGGCGGTGCGTTATGCCGAAACTGTCATAGGTTGGGGCATGCGGTCTCAAACTGTAACTTGCTGTATAGGTGCGTTAAATGCAACGGCTATCACGGCCCGCGCAATGTCCTAAGAAAGCTGAAGAAAGACCGACGAGCTGCAATTGTAACACGAACACGCAAAAAGCAAGTTACAGGAACTGTCCGGTGAAAATGTGAGGCACGGAAGAGGTAGCACTAACAAGTATTGAGCAATGATTACCCTTGACGTGCAAAAGGGTTTAACTCGTCCAGTTGGAACCGTATAAAGAGATCTCTGGTCTCGATTGGTGTACCCAGTTACTTAACTGCCGGCAGCTATTTAGCAGTTAGAAGCCCTTGGTACGACACATACAATGGACCCAGAGAATACATTGTCTCCGCAGTGGTTCTACAGGGTTCTGTTCGGGGACCGCTATTGTGGAACATTATGTATAATGATGTGCTCAACATGCCAATTACCAGCGAGGCCACAATAGTGGGTTACGCCGATGACATAGCAGTGATTGTTATTCACCTGAACCAATCACTACTATAAGGAAGTGTCACTCGGGGAGGATAAAACAGAGACGGTGTTTATTACGAAGCGGCGTAAGAAAACCACTGCAGGGAATGCATGGTGGAATAAACAATGATCTCACACAGTTTCCCACAGATGGAAGATACCGTAAATGCCTCTATAGGTTTAAACTGGATAGCTGATCCAATTGCCCCAGTTGCGAGGGTATTCCGGAGGACCCACAGCATGTTTTCTTCCATTGTCCTAGATTTGCAGAGAAAAGGAAGAGTCTAGAGGAGACATTGGGGGGATAGTAGCATAGGAAAGCATAATTAGGGATATACTTGTGTGCCAGGAGTACTGGATTGCAGTTAACGACATGGTGGGGCGAACCTAGTGCAAGTTCTGAGGGGCCGAGGAAACAAGAAGGGTGTAGTTGTGGAAGCAATCGATGGGCGAAGGGAGAGGATGACATGAAAGAGGACAGGAGGTAAGAGGTGGCTTTAGTAGGTAATACGCTGGACAGGGACCACTTTCCTGGAGAAGAGCCACTACACTATAAATAATAGTAGCCATCCAGTAAACCATGTGCTCGGGGTAGGCTTCTTAGCCAGCCAAAACATGAAAACTGCTCTTATTGGCTTTGAAAACATAAGGGAAAGGATATGCACTCTGCGCTTGCGAGGAAAATTTAGAAATTTAAGTCTCATTATATAGTTACCTGTGTCGCACCAATTGGTTATTGGCAGCACCTGACTTGGGGGGTCAATATAGACTCGGATCACTACCTCGTAGCCATGGTGTTCCGAGCTCGAATAATAACACCACCTAGAATCCCCTTTCACAATCAAGAGAAAGTTAATACTGTAACCATCCATAATACAGCCTTCAATAATACTTGTAAGTCGGAAACGGATGCCGTAATAACCGCAATCAACTGATACCGGGAGCTCTTTTAGTGGGGCGTAGGAGTAGTCTTCCAACACGTCCGCGACCAGCTTGATGGTCCCCCCGTCGACACAGATTGCATAGTAAACAAGGAGACATCCTTACTGCCACCCCTGCCGCAGGGGTGATCGTGTCTCCCCATGCCGCTTTGTCATCCTGCGACATGTTACGTGGCACCTATCAAGCGAAGTGAGTGAAGTAGGGACGGAACATCGGGGTGGAACACCAGAGCGGACAGAATTTTTTTATGCCCCCGCCTAAGCAATAAAATCATGCTGCCATGCAAAATCGGTCCGAGCGGAAGGCAGAGCAGAACCTTCTTCTTCAAAAAACTTCACGGCGACCCTTGCAGCGAGTGTACTTTTATTTCTGTTTGATTTTAGCTGTTTTCAGTACTTCAATTTACGTAACGTGTTTGATAAAAGTTCTACATACAAATAGTAAATATGTTCCCAATAATTGGGGGGGGGGGGGGGGGGGGTAATCCCGAATTGCCGTAGCCACCGAAATGAGCAGGATATTCCCGTTGAAAAATTCCTGGCGTAGAAAATCGCTCAAGCAGACGTTGACGCTTCTTCAGGAGTAGCTGAAGTTAGCAGCTGCGTAGGGTGGAATCTTCCTAGGGTCACGATGGTGGAGTAATTGACGTCGATGGTGAAACGACAACTTCGCCGGATGTGGATACTTTCTTGACATAAACTGCATCCACTAGTCCTTGGCGATTGTAATCTACGAAGTGCAATAGATTCTCGGGGTTAGAATGGGGAGACTGGCTGACTCAGTGCGTTCTGCTCGACTGGCAAGGTTTGATAGGGTCGATCATCAAATGTTAATAAGCAAATTATGCACCTTTGGGATGTCTGGATCAGTTATTAATTGGGTCCATTCCTACCTACTTAGTCGAAATAAACAACCTCACCATGCTTTCGGTTCAGCGCAGATCTAAATTGCCAATGAGCCGCGCAGTCATGTGCAGCCACCTCTCTCAAGCCTTTACCCATGCGTTCCATAGCAAGGAGGACAATCACTCCCGCGATGATCATTACAGTCGATTCAGAGACTGAGTCTCTGAGCTTACGATACACCTCTTTGCCTAGAGCATCAACCCATACCTTCGCGCCGTAGAGGGGCATAAATTGCATTGCGACCATAAGGAGACGTCTCTTAGTATATATAGGGCTTTCGCTGCAGCAGAAGAATATCTTAGGAAGCAAAGGCCCAGTCCTAGTATGGATCCCTCTGAAACCCCGGACGTGGTCTCCCTCTAGTGCTGGCTTTCCAACGTTTCATTGAGCCTGATGAACTTTTCGAGCATACATAGTGTCCGACAAGCAGACAGCAGATCAGGGTCTCCTTTCCCTTTGCTGATCATTGGGAGCCTCGTCATCTCTCAGCGGCAAGGAAAGAAGGCCTTTCTTCAGGCAAGCGTTGAACGCGCCGAGCAGCAGGTCTGGCTACTGGTGGAATACCACCATATACTTCCGTGTACATACCATCAGGACCTTGCGTCTTTTCATTTTTCATAGTGAAAGCTTCCTCTTCGAGTTCTTTCATGGTGGCAAGTGGGCAGTCCTCGACGCCTTCGGTGCTGTTGCCATCAATTCGCAAGGAATGTATGCGGAATAATGCCTGCCCCGTGTAGTCCATCAAGTGGGTGCATGTAGGCTTTCCATAGGGCTTCGATTTTCGGAGTGTCTAGTTTATAACCGAGTAATCATGGATCCCCGTTTATTTCGTTGACCAGGTCTGTACACTGCCATTGTGGCGCATGGTTCCTTCGGACCGTCTAAGCGTTGTGCCAAACGGTGAAACTTATGACACTGTTTACGTAGATGGGCCATTTACAACGTCCAACGGTTCCGGCTCCTCCGGGGCATGGATCGTCATTATGGGCTAGAACCATTCCATTGGCCTTCAGCTTCTTCTTTTCTTCAAGCGGGGACGGGACTCCCTCGGCCTTGAGCAAGAACCCGAAGTTAAATGCCAGCCCGAATCCAGATTACAGTGATACTTGGTTAGTTAAGATGCCAGGAAACTGTTGATCCGGTATTGTCCCCTGATTATTACTAGATTAGCTCTTACCTAAACAGCGAATTGCGAGATACGGATCACGCCAGCCGCATCCTAGCGGTTTCAAGTTTCGCCTTCAAGACTAGACACCGCCTCGAACCTGCAGTGTGTGCAACACTTTCAACAGGCGCGCCACGATCCGTACAAGAAACGTAATTCTCTTTCTCATTGTATCGCTTGCTGACCTATCTCACGGCATCTACGGCATACTGTCCTCCTGTCGGGTCCCTAGCAAGTTATAGAGGTGTAGATGTGCTTGTAGTCCATACACCTAAAACACTTGGTGCGGGTTGGTCCTATTCTTACTTTGCATACTACCCATCCAATTTCGATTTTCCCAGAGCTAACACCTTGGACACGAAGCATCGACAAATGATATTCACAACCATCTAAAGAGCGTTAGCATTGATGCGGCCACAAACATACTTGATCCCAGCCGGAAGAAAAGTCGGAACAGCTAGTTCGATGATGAATGTGAGCTAGCATCAAATCGGAAAAATGCTGCCTGCAGAGTAATGTTGCATTTTTAAAGCACGCGGAGAAGGGACTTGACAGACGGAAAAAGGAAGCCTGGGAGAACCAAAAGGTGTGTTAACTCGAAAAGTACAGGGAGCAACCACACCAGGCACGAAAGTTTTACCAACAAGTCAGCAGGATGAAGCCTTATACACCTAGATGCTCATCCTGCCGAGACAAAGAGGGAAATCTGAATTCCGACAGAATGGGCATATTGGAGTGATGGGTTGAGTACTTTGATGAGCTACTGAACAACCAGAACATCGGCGAGTTGGAGGTCCCGCCAACTGAAGACAACGGACAAATACTGCCACCACCAAGTATAGGAGAAACAGTCCATGCAATTCATCGGCTAAAAAATCATAAGTCGCCAGGAGCCGATGGAATTACAGTCAAATTGGTTAAATATGGAGGCGACCAATTACACCAAATGGTTCATCAACTTGTGCTCAAGGTATGGGACAGCGAATCAATGCCTAACGACTGGCAAAGAGGCATTATCTGTTTCATACATAAAAAGGGAGATATCACACAGCGCAGCAATTATAGAGGTATCACGTTGCTGAGTACCATCTATAAGATATTCTCCGCTTTCTTGCTAGGCCGGATAGCCCCATACGCTCAGAACATCATTGGCCCTTACCAAAGAGGCTTCGCTCCAGGCAAAGTAGCAACAGATCAGGTTTTCTCTGTGCGGCAAGCGATGGAAGAACTGTTGGAGCATGGCCATCAGTTGCACCATATTTTCAGTAACTTCAAAGGTGCCTATGATAGACAGGGTGAAACTGTACACGACCATGAGATAATTTGGTATCCTGACGAAATGGGTAAGACTCTAACTAATTTGTGAGGCCAGATAAAAGCAACTGGATCACTCCCGAGACCGTTCAATATCAACAACAGATGTCCTATCGTGCACCTTTTTTAACCTGGCTCTGGAAAAAGTGTTCAATCATGCTGAGGTAAATGCGAGAGGCACCATTCCCTTTAAGTCCTCCTTTAACACACACTGCTCAAACGAGAACAATAAAAATAGGAAACTCTTCATCTTTGAGATCGTTTATAATTTTTCCTATTTAGGGTTCAAATCACAACCGATAACAGCGGCGACGATGAAATCCGCGCACACTTGTTGGCAGCCAACAGAGCCTATTTCAGCTTACAAAGACTGTTCCGCTCGAAACGTCTAACCATAACGTCAAAGCTCTTACTGTACAAGACAATGATCTTGTCAGTCTTCATGTATTTCTCGGAGACTTCGGTTCTTAGCATGAAAAATGGCGAACTCTTAGCGTTCAAGAGAACAATTTTCGGAAGAATTTTTGGCCCCTTACATGAGGATGGACGAATCCGTAGCCTGCATAAGGACGAAATCTATGAGCGATACCAGACTGTGTGGTTATTTATAAAATCCGGGTCTATATTATGTGGTGAGCGGGTCACTTAATTCGTATGGGGGAAGACGATCCAGCCCGAAAATTCTATACGGGCAATATCTATGGTTGAAAAAGAAGAAGGGGACTTGGATGAGATAGAGCAATGGCGTAGGCGAGGACTCCAGACAGCTTTTAGGGATATCGAATTGGTGGACCTGCGCGCAAGTTCGGGATATCTGGAGATCCTTATTAAGGCAGGTCTAGATCGGATACCGGTTGTTGTGCCGTTGGTGATGCTGATTTAGTGGGTAAAATCCCATACGCCGGCACATGTGTATCAGTGTCTTTGGTAGATTTCCCACTCCGGAGAAAAAAGACAAACAGTAAACCGATCTTAATGAGGTTCGATGGGAAATATAAAATATAAATAATAAATTCCGGCAATCTTTTGATCGAAGCAGTCGGAAGAAGTTTCGGGCTTCTAAAAATGACGTCGACCTTGCTCACTTTAAGGCTATGCGATCTACTGTGAAGTCAATGGTCAGAAAAGCGCGTAAAAGGTACCTATTGAGCGTCGAAGCCGCCCTTACCCGCGGTAACTTCAAACCCTTTTGGTCTCACGCTCGCAACTCTCGTAATACAACTCACTCTCTCCCTTCTTCTATCAGCTTCGCTGATTCCACTGCCAACTCCCCACAACAATCCTGCGACCTTCTCTGCACCAACTTCTCTTCAGTATTTTCTCCCTTGAGCCCTTCACCCTCTACACCTTTCATAACCACAGAATCCTCCGAATCACTAGCCATTCCTCTCCTTACGCCTTCCTTGGTTGAGTTCCTCGTTGGTAACCTTGACCCCAATGTCGGACCTGGCCCCGATGGAGTTCCTAATCTCTTCCTCCTTAACTGTAGAAAACACATTTCCCTCCCCCTGTGTATAATCTACAACAAAAGTCTAGATGAATGCTACTTTCCCCGCCTCTGGAAAGAGGCCCTTATCATTCCTATCCTCAAGAGCGGAGACCCTTCCCTTGCTGTAAACTACCGCCACATTTCTCTTCTCTCCTCTTGCTCCAAAATCCTACAAAGATACGTCAACGACTGGTTGACCGCGCACTTCGGTCACCTCATTGTCAAAGAGTAGCATGGTTTCGTGAAACATAGATCAACGGCTTCAAATCTTCTGGTCTTTACCAACTTTGTTGCTAAACGCTTGAATTCACGACAGGAGGTACATGCTGTTTATACTGATTTCTCCAAAGCCTTTGACACTGTTGACCATAACATTCTCCTCTCTAAACTTTCATCACTAGACTTCCCTCCCTCAGTCATCTCCTGGCTTTCCTCCTATCTCTCATACCGTTCCTGCAAAGTTTCTTTTCATGGTCACTCATCTGGTTCCTTCTCTCCTTCCTCTGGTGTTCCCCAAGGCTCTACACTTGGCCAACTACTCTTCCTGTTTTTAAGGTTTTTTGTAAAACAAAAAACAAAACCTTATTAAAATCGATTCAATGTCTGTCGGTCTGTCTGTCTGTCTGTCACACGCATTTTTCTCCAAAACGGCTAAACGGATTCGAACGAAATTTGGCGGACAGATGGGAACTATGAAATCTCACGCATACAGTGAGTGGCATAAATTTAGGTGGAGTTTAAAGGGGGCTCCCCATACATGCAAAAGGGGGATTCAAAAATTTTTTTCACCGGATATAGTTGTGTAGGATATCAAATGAAAGGTCTCGATTTGTACTGACATCAGTTTTGGCATAAATTACAAAGTGCATGAGTAAGGAGTCAAAATGTACGCACTTGAAGTGAGACAGGACTCATTTTCGGAAACTACTTAACCTAAAAATCCGAAAAAAATCAGGGTGGTGCGCCTAGATGAAATCTAGGTCTCAAAATATGTCCCATTCCGATATCTGCTCAAATAAACTTACTAAAAGTATATTACTACTTTTTAGAAATTTACTGAAAAACCCCCCTTAAATTCATCCTAGGACTTCCGAATTTTGTGCCAGCATAGGGGACAATATTTCGTATATATGTGCTAAATTTTATGGAAATGAGGCAATTAACGTCAAAGTTATAGCAGTTCAAACTTATCAATTTCGTGCTAATTAACAGCATTCTAAGCCATACAAATAAGATGCTGACGTCATAATTAACGAGAATAATTGAAATTCGAGTGAAATATTAAAATTCCATTCAAGAAGAATGTAATTCTCCCGAGCCCTTTTTAAGGTTTTGTGTAAACACAAAACCTTATTAAAATCGGTTTACTGTCTGTCTGTCTGTCTGTCTGTCTGTCCGTCTGTCTGTCTGTCCGTCACACGCATTTTTCTCGGAGACGGCTATAGCGATTGGCACCAAATTTGGTAGAAAGGTGGGAACTGTGAACGCTCACGCATACCGTGAGTTACATCCTTTTACGTCGAATTTAAGGGGGGGTCCCCATACATGCAAAAGGGGGGTGTAAATTTTTTTTTCATCAAATATAGTCATGTAGGGTATCAAATTAAAGGTCTCGGTTAGTACTTTTCGAAGCTGGTCTTAGTTTTCACATTTGTTGGAAAGGTGGGGAGTGCGGGTGGTTGAAAGTGACCATTCCTTTACGGGGGCCATTCTCAGAAACTACTCAACCGAAAAATCTGAAAAAAATCAAGAGGCTGCCACTATATGGTGCCTGGGCTCCGAAATACCTTCCACACTGATATCTGCATAAATAAAGTTAATAATAGTATATTACTATAATTTTTAGTAATTCGCTGCAGAACCCCCCTTAAATTCACGCTAGGACCACGAAATTTCGCAAAAATATAGGGTATAATATAGAGCATGATCCTACCAAGTTTGGTGGAAATCGCACTATTACTAACAAAGTTATAATACGTCAAAATTGTCGCTTCTTTGCAAATTCAAGACTATGAATATCAATATCATCCGAAAGTGGATATTCCCACATAATATATGCATATATTACGTGCTACGTACTAAGAAATTCACAAATCCTTTCGTACCTGAAGCGTCCAGCTTCCGGTTTCCCGACTTGTTTATATTTGATGTTGGTTAAATTGTTTTCATTCGCTAATAATATTAAACTGAGAGCGTGAAGCGTATGAGGTTGACCATTATCAACACAGGGCTTTCCATCAAATGATTTATTTAAATCGCTTTCTAGAAAATAGAGGGCAATGGAATTTTTAGCTATATTACACGGAGCTGTCGTGCACTCGTTGCTCCTCACATCTTTTTCTTTTTCTTCAGCCTTCAGTTCGCAAGCGAGGTCGGCTCGTGATGATCGGTTTCGTCATTTTATTTTATCAAATGCCTGATCAGGATGTAATCGCGAGACCTTTAAATCCCCATCCAGCGTATCAAGCCACCATTGTTTTGGCCGGCCTTTTGGTTGCTTACCATTGCTTTCGATGTTCTGGTCAATAATGGTTGTTGAATTCTCGTTAGCGTGAATTACGTGACCACACCATCGAAAACGCCTCTCTTGCAGTTTTTCCACGATCGATGCAAACCCATATCGATCGCGGATATTCTCATTTCAGACGTAATCGAAACGTGTCACGCCACCAGTGCAATGCAACATCTTCGTCCCCATTACCGCAAGTCGCCATTCATTTTCCTTTATAGTCGGCCAACACTCAGAACTATAGAGAGTGGCAGACGGACGACATTGCAGTAAATTTTAGATTTGGGACGTGCGCTGATACGTCGATCACAAAGAACACCAGTTGGGGAATGCCACTTCATCCAGGTTGCATTATTGCGTGAAACAATTTCATTACGCAGTTCTCCATCGGCTGATAGCGTTGACTCGAGGTTTTTAAATCGCTGAGTTCTGGCAATGGCAGTAACCAATGGAGAACTACGTTATGCTCCTCACATAGGGAAACACAAAACCTTTTATACCTGAAACGTCAAGCTTCCGGTTTCCCGACTTGTTTATCAATGACCTCGCCTCCATCCTCACCTGTCCGTATTTGCTTTACGCAGACGAATTTAAATTGTTTGCCTCTGTTTCGTCTCCATTGGACTGTGCTCTCTTACAATCCAGCCTTGATAATTTAGCCCGTTGGTGTTCGGTCAACAAGCTAACACTGAATGTCAACAAATGCCACTGAATGCGCTATTCCCTTAAACCCTCCCGATCATCTTTTTCCTATTCTCTCAGTGGTCAACCCCTTTCACTACTGACCTCCTTCAAAGACCTGGGTGTAATATTCGACGTTAAACTTCGTTTCAATTCCCTCTTCGTTGACATCATCAATAGAGCTTCCAAAATGTCTGGTTTTATCCTACGTTCCTCGTCCGACTTTACCTCAATCCAGCCCTGCTTAACACTCTTCAATTCCTTTGTCAGAAACATCCTTCAATATTGTTGTGTAGTCTGGTCCCCATACCGTATCCGTGACGGCCGCGCTCTTGAAGCTGTACAACGCAAATTCACCCGGACCCTCTTTTATAAAAAGAACCTTCCACGGGTTGATCATCCGTCACGACTCCGAACCCTCAATCTCCCGTCTCTACAGAAACGCGTATCTTCCTTGATATGTGTACTCTTTTCAAACTCTGCAATGGTCTGATGGACTGCTCCGCCAACTCGGATATTACTTTCTGTATCGCCTCGTCTCATAACACACGTAATGCGGACAGTTTTGATGTACCCTTCGCCGAGCTCGAGATTTACTTTCACTCTCCAATCCTGAGGTTTTGCCGCTCCTACAATGCCCTACAGCTTGGTTCCTTTGACTCAATGTCCCTCTCTAGCTTTAAGCGCAAAATATGCCATTTACTTGCCCCTCCCTCTGAGGACAATATGTAATAAGAAATTTGCTTTCTGTGTATTGTCCTCATTAAATAATTAAATAAATAACGAAAATGGTAGAGATACTAATCATCAATGAATTCCAAGAAATGGTGGAAATTGACTGCATTTCAAACGAACAATTGTGACCGAATTCCTTAATATCTTCACAAACTCCAGCTAGACCAGACTCCGGAGTGAAATTTTTTCCTTCCTTGGACTTCTGGGTGAATTGCATCCGCTGCAACTCACAGCTAACCCGGCGGTTTCGTCTAGTAATCTCCGGATATTCCGAAATGAGCAGCAAAAGCGATTAAATAATTAGCTCTGGTTGCGGTCCGCAAATTTTCCTGTTGTGCATAGACGAAACCGCCCTGAGAATGTTTAAAAAAAAGTACGGAACCCATACCAAGGCAAATCCTAGCCGCAGCATCTCACCCGTTCACCAATTGCAAACACGCAAATTGCTGATAAACGTTCTGTTGGGGTAAAAATAGAACTTTCTGATTAGAAATCGTTCTCGTGGTTATTTCTAGTGTGCAACTGAGTTTGGGGGATTGGTACCGAAAGTAGGTCCACTCACTTATGCCACTAAACTATAGATGGACACGGAATGCGACGAATCGGTTGGAATCTTAACTAAAAGCTTGCGAAAGTATCTTTTGTACTCACCGCCATGGGAGACTCCAATTTCCCGGATCATGTCTTCGGTGAGATTTCCATTCCCGGAATCAGTCACGAAAGACGAGTACGTGATGTTTGCGTCCCGGTAGAATTCCGCGAGAGTGTTCATCGCCAGATGGCAGGTGTGTAGGCCCGCCACGCTGTAGTAACCGTTGCGTTCGTAGAAGTAGAGCGCATGATTCCAGTTGAATCTGTTTTGGGAGTAGAAAGCAATTGGGGAGTTAGTAGTGTGTAGATTGGATGGCTGGATAGGTCCTTACGTACTTCTTCATCACGGCCAAGGAGAACATGCCGATGTCGCGGAAGCTCAGCATTCCCACGCGAAGGAGCATGTAGAACTCATCGAGGCAGGTGGTTTTTGGCTTCTGAAAATCGAAAGTGAATCCGCCAACCGTAATCAGGGGAGTCCCCTCCGAGCGAAAGTACTTAATGATGCGACCAACCGTGGCTGTGAATGAGAACGAAAGAAAGCAGTTGAAACATTTATTTCTGATGAATTAAGCGAGTATGAATGTAGGATTGTGAGGTGGAGGCTGCCCACGCTCTATCTTTCTGCTTGATGATTTAGATAGATTTGGCGGAGCATAGGGTGTTTAGTGCATGTACAAAGTGAAGGATTTAAGATTTACACATGAATAAAGTTCGCGTGTGACTCGTATGTTCATGTAAGCATATACGAATGTTCAGTAATTTTGCTGAAGCATTCCAAGGTAGAACAAATCCAAGGAGTACTTTACAAGCTTGTCTGCTGTAATCCATTTGCCTTAAAACTGTATCGGAAAGTTCTGTTGATAAGAGCTCTAGGGTAAGGTCATGCCAGGTTAATGCAGATGAATGAAGCTGAATACGGTAGAATTTTTCTTAATGAAATCCGTCACGAGATGTTGCTTCTAAGGAAAATATTACGATATAATCTCATATCTTTCGAAATAAATTTCGAATGTTGCTAACCCTGCTGCGCCACATCACTCCGCCCCCAGATGAAACCTAGGGGTCTCAGTGACCGAACCTGAAACTGCGCATCCCATCATTCGGCAAAGCGAACGCAACGTTGATTTGGGGCGCGAACGGGCTTCAGCCTGGACAAGGAGACATCCGTCCTGTGTCCCCCGATTTCGAGCTGGAAGAAATGTTCTCCCCGCTTGAGAACACGTTACGAGTCTTCGTATGGAGGCTGCAGCGGCTTCCGAACAGCATCCGTTCTGACTACGACGCGTGTGCACGAGTCCAGTTCCTTGGGAGCGCAGGCAGGTGCGGATATGTGTCGGGAGGGAGGTGTGGTTTTAAGGCGGTGGAGGTTGTCTCTCAGCAGACGCAGCAATCCAAAGTCTTTGAGACCCAATCTCTTGTCGAAGACCGCGTCACTTTGGAGCCTTGGGTTCTCCCCGTATACCAGCTCTGCGGGGCTCGCAGCAAATTCTTCTTGGCGGGTTGTTCGGAGGCCAAGTAGGACGAGAGGTAAGACTTGAGTTCAGGACGGATCGTCGCTGGCCATAATGGCGGATTTCAGCGTCCGGTGCCAACGCAACATCCCATTGGATTGCGGGTGGTATGCAGTAGTTCGCTGGCGTTTGAATCCCAGGAGTTTACCTAATTCCGGAAAAAGGGTGGACTCAAATTGCATTTCTTGGTCAATGATAATCACTGCAGGGACACCGAAGCGAGGGATCCACTCTCGACAGAGGGCTTCGGCACAAGATTGCGCCGTAATCTCCTACAGAGGTATTGTATCAGGCCACCGCCTAAACCTGTGGATCATTGTGAGGCAATACTTGAAACCGTGCAAGTCTCGCAAAGGACTACGATGTCGAGGTGTATTGTGTGGAATCGCTTGGTAGTGTGTGGAAATGGGGCCAATTAATTTTTTTACATGCCAGGTGACCTTACACTTCTCGCATGCGATGCACTCTCTGGCCCAGGAGTTGACGTCCTTATTCATGGAGGGCCAGAAATATTTTTCGGTGACTAGCCGATTTGTCGTCCTGATGCCTGGATGTGCTAAGTCGTGAACTTCGTGGAGCACTACCTTGCGAAAGGTGGCCGGAATGTATGGCCGAGGTCCCTTTTCCGAGTACTCGCAGCAGATAGAGAAGTTCGAGCCGAAGATGGGCAACTCCCGAAATTTGTATTTGGGGTTGGATTTGAGGCTCTGAAGTACTCCGTCATCCTCCTGAGCCTTGGCGATAGCCAAGAAGTCGAGTGAGGTGGGGGATGTTTACCTCGGAGACACGTGACAAAGGGTCAGTAACTATGTTGTCCTTGCCGGACACGTGCTGTATGTCGGACGTGAGCTGGCTTATAAAGCTCAGGTGTCGAAGCTGACGAAGGGACGCTTTGTCGGGCTTTTGTTTCAAAGCATACGTGAGAGGCTTATGGTCCGTGAACACTGTGAACGGTTTGCCTTTTAGGGACAAACGGAAGTAATGCTTAAGTACACGACGAGCAGTTCTCGATCGTAGGTGCTGTAGTTCCATTAAGCGGGGTTCAACTGTTTAGAGAAAAAGCTCAACGGCTGCCAGACTTGATTCACCTTTTGGTGAAGAGCAGCACCTACTGCGATGTCAGAGGCATAAAAAAAACGGCTAGGAGTGCATCTTGTCGAGGGAATGCCAAGAGTGAAGCATCAGCCAGTTGTTGTCGGGATATATGAAACGCGCGGACAGCCTCTACAGACAACACAATCTCTCGTGTTTCCTTTGTTTTGGGGCCAGACAAGTACGCGTTCAAAACGGACTGGTGTTGGGCGGCCTTGGGCAGGAAACGTCGAAAGAAGTTTAGCATGCCCAAGAACCTCCGCAATTCCTGCACAGTTGTGATTGCTTGCACCTTGTCTGGCTGTATTCCGTCGTGGGAACTGAAGTAGCCGAGGAATCTCACCTGTGTCTGGAGAAACTTGCATTTATCAATGTTTAGGACTAAACCGGCTTGAACGAGACGCTGAAAAATGCACTCGAGATGGGTTAAATGCTCAGACTCTGAGGAAGAAGCGACCAAAACATCATCCAAATACACGTCGAAGTTTCGCAGGGCCGAGTGAATGAACCTTTGAAAGGTTTGTGCGCATTGCACAACTCGAAAGTCATCCGCGTGAACTCGAAGAGTCCAAAGAGTCTGAATATTGCCGTCTTTGGAATGTCTTCTGGAGCGACAGGGATTTGGTGATACGCCTTGGTTAAATCCAAGGTCGAAAAGATTCGACAGTTTGCGAGATGATGCGCAAGGTCGTGGATGAGTGGAATGGGATATCGGTGAGGAACATTCCGCGCGTTTAGCCTTCTATAATCCCCACAGGGGCGCCATTCGCCGTTTGGCTTAGGGACCATATGGAGTGAGGAAGACCAATAGCTGTCTGAAGGTCTGGAGATACCCTGTTGCATAAGTTGTTTGAATTTTTTCCGTGCAATAGCCAGCTTCTGGGGTGGTAGGGGACGCACCTTTGAGAAGATATGTAGGGGAACCAGTGGTGTTAATGTGGTGCTAAATATTGTGCTTCACTGGTTTAGAGAGACTAAATTCGGTAGTAATCTGGCTGAACTTTTGGAGTAGTACTCGAACACAAGAGTCAGTAATGTCCTCCAAAAGGACGGAAAGATTGTTGTTGGAGTGTGATGAGATTCTGCTTGACGAATTAAGATTTGGTGTGGAGTCTATAAGGGACCTGTTCTGCAAGTCCACCAGCAACCCATAGTGACACAGGAAGTCTGCGCCTAAAATGGGGAAGCTGACATCTGCCAGGATGAATCGCCACGGGAACGTCCTTCGCAAGCCAAGACTCACGTCCACTTGCCTGTAACCGCAGGTGTTAACGCACGAGGAATTTGCCAAGTTTCAAAGGTTGTGGGAATAGCCGGTGGTACCGGGGTACGGGAAGAACTGAAACCTTCGCACCTGCATCAACAAGATAATTGCGCCTGCTGAGAGGGTCATAAATTGTTAGGCGACGTGGCGCTGCGTTCTGGGTAGCCGCCGCGAGGACCCCCCCCCCCCCCCCCCCCCCGGACCTAGTTTTTTGAGGTAGGCGCAAATTTACACGGGAGCGTACATCTGGTAGCTTTTTCGCCGGATCTACGATGGTACCAACAAATGTTTGGATCCGTTGGCTGTCCTGACGACTCCTTACCCGGTTACCCTTTTCGGGCGGTAGACCGTGAGCAAGCTCGCGACCTGCTGCGCGTCCAGCGTCGCCCTCATTTCCGCCATGCAGGCCACAAGAGCATCGATTTCGCGCTTCAGCTCGCTTATTTCTTCTGAAGGCTACTGAACGGTTGCTATTGTGGGACGCGCGTGCACTTCATGCACCTTATCAGCCGCAGCGGCCAGCGCCTCCAAAGAACCGGAGACGCACGCGAGGATCGCCTGGGTGCTCTCCGGAAGTCGTCGTATCCAGGGCGACTTCATCAGCTCGTCGTCGATCTTGCTCCCGCCCAATTGCCTCATTTCGCGAAGCAATTGGCTGGGAGTTCGATCGCCGAACGTCATACCTGCCAGCAAGTGATCCAGCTTAGCTGACTCACTTACCAACAGGCGCTTAATTAGCTCCATTTTGAGTACATTGTAGGAGGCCGTTTTGACAATGTCTGCCACAAGGAGGACGGTCTCCTCATCCAGGCCTACCATGGTGTGGTTAAACTTGGTCGCGTCCGCTGTGATTCCGGACATCTGGAATTGCGCCTCCAGATGGACGAACCACAGCTCCGGGCTCCTTCGTCAAGAAGGAGGGACGGGCACAGCGAGGGCCGTCACTTGAGGGTCCGATGGGCCTGCCGCGTCTTTGTTGGCCAGAGACATTACAATAGTTAAGTTAAACGATACGAAATGAGTCGAGGACGCGGCTGTACCGAAATTGAACAGACCCTTATTTGACGATGGCAGTTCGCACCCCCAAATGCCCGTACGAAAGAGAAGAGAAAAACCACCGATGCACTCCGGAGTGGACGTTTGAAGCGCAGACCAAAAATAAAAAGCTCGCCAAAATAGCGGAACTTCAACGACGAATTTTAAAAATAATATCGTGGCCGTCTCTTGCGGCGGTTTTATATTTATTTATGCTTTAACTAGACATTCAGGACACGGAAGGAATATGTCAAAATTTTACAACTTAATAAAAAAACTTTTTCCCTGCGGCGGCTTGCACTGGTAGAGTTTTTGAAGTTGGGGCTCCTGAGCGTGCGGATGATCCTTGTCGGCGGCTCCGGCTCCCTGCGGTGACGTCGTCGAAGTCAGGTTCCGCTTGTTAGAGGCTGGATGCTCAACGGAATAATTAATAGTTTCAGCACTAGACATTGGGTGCACAAATGAACTAACGGATTTTTCACGTCCAGTCGGCGCTGATACGGGACGTCCTCTGTAGAATTCAACTATGTGGGGGCAACACCCACGACGGCGGTGTTCGAAATGAATTCCTTGCGATCGCTCATTCGAAGCCGCATTCGTGATGCTGCGTCTGGTTCCTTCTGGCGCACGGTTTAGGCACCATTCCCCGTCTTCGCAACGAGCGGCACACGAAAAAAAAAACAGACCGAAACTGGCCCTGCGACGATGTTGGCTCTCGCTCAAGTCCCGGTCGTCGATATCACTCAACCGCAGTGCTTCGGTGGTGGACAACTTGGCCACCTTGGCATATAGTATACAAGTGATTTGGATCTGGAGAAGGAGGGGTTCAAGCGAACTACGACCTTACTGAACATGACCAAACAAAAATGAACAGAAGGCAGATCGTTGGACGACTAAAACTGTGATAACACCGTAAATGTTCAGGATGGGCGACAGCAGGAGGTACTCCAGAACCAAGAAAGGGATTGATTGAAAAGAAGCTATGAGGTGAGGTGATGATTAGGTACAGGCAAGATCAATAAACGCCAAAAGTGAAGAAGCGTAAAAAAGTAGTAACCTGTCGGGGCTCATAGAGAGCAGAGTCCCGAGCAAAAATATTATATCATAGTTGAGCTGTCCGAGTTTATCAATAACAAGCGCAACGTGCACCAAGCCATAAAGAATACGATGAGGGCTATTAGAGTTCTTTATAATAGATCGCAGCTGGAGGAAAAGAATACTAAGGATACTCCGAACCCTGCTGTGCCAAAAGTCTCACAAGCGGATCCTGGTCGGGGGTGGCTTCAACGCCAGGGCACTTGAATGGGGCACGCCTCACACCGACTCCAGGGAGAAACGAATTCTGGAAATGGCTACAAGAACAGGACTAAATACCTGATCCACCCCAACGTTCCGGAGCCCATGCTGCGAGGGAAGCATTCCAGACGTAACCTTCGCGTCGGAATCACTGGTGTCGCTGTTGGACGGGTGGCGCGTGCTGGAAGACTTCTCGGCAAGCGACCATCAATACATTGCCTTCGAAGTCGTGGACACAAATTCTCGGTGTGCTCCACCCCGGCGCTCTTTTTGTGCATGGAAAGTTGCGAAAGTGAACACCGGGAGGTTTGTCGAAACCCTTAGAACAGATGGGGCCGCGCTGGAGGGTATCCGTGGGAGCGGTGGCGCTGCAGCCGACACTGTCGTAAATTCAGTTATAAACCTCATAACGCCGGCCTGCAGAGCCTCCATGCCCAGGAGGACATCGAGACATGGCAAACCTTATATGTGTTGGTGGACGGTGGAAATCACAGAGCTCCGAAAGGGATGTCATAGGCTCCGCCGCTTAACACAACATCTAAGCGACCGGGAGGAGGTATATACCATAATGACAGAGTGCAAATCAGCCAAAAGGACCCAGGACCCGATGGTATTCAAGCAGAAGTATTCCAGCACCGGCCAGACCTACTGCTCGGCCCATTCAACGCTTTCGTGGAAGAGGAAGCTTTCCCTACTCGTTGGAAGGTGGCGATGCTTCCGCTGATCAACAACAAAGGGAAAGACGACCCTGAGTTGCCGTCTTCATACCCCTCCCTGATTTGAAGTCTCCGCAAAGCGGGAGAGTTCGGGTACTAGCCCCAAGTAATGTGACAAACGGTTCCAGGCTAGCTCTCGGACAATGAGGAGGTGTTTAGTTGGTAATCCGACAACGTACCGTTCCAGGAGTCCAACACTCTGTGCGTAAATGCATTCACCTACCTAAACTCTGACCAGAATAGGATTGGAGGGGTACCACCCGCATTGGATAGTACGAATGCCAGGATAATATGTGGCCATTTTGACTAGAGCTGTGAATAGAGGGATACTCCAGGGTTGCGCCATCTCTCCGGTGCGGTGGATAGTGGTGGTAGAAACCCTACACATATTGGACAGGAGCGTGGTGAAGTTGCTGGGGATGCCGATGACTTGCTCTCAGGCATGTTTCCTTCCGTTGTGGGTGAAATCATAGAGAGCGCGTTGGGGAAGGTGTGCCTACGGGCTGCAAGATGAAGATTCAGCATAAATCTAATCAAAACAGAGCTGATGCCATTTACTACTTAGGCAATGGTACTCGAATTCCACCTTTTGCATCCAAATGAAAAAAGGTTGGCTCCTCCATCCAATGTAAGGTATTTGGGTATGATTCTGGATCCTAAGTTAAATTGGCGACTTAAGAAGACCCGTGTAGAATTTTACGCTTGGAAGGAACCTTTGTAAAGAAATGGAGTCTTCGACAAAGGATGATCCTCTGGATGCACATAGCCGTGGTTCGTTCCATACTTACGTACGACTCTATTGTATGGTGGCAGGCACTAAGCAAGAAGTACAATAGAATCAAGCTCAATAGGATTCAAGGACTGCTTTGATTATGCAGCCTTACTCGCAAATGCCGTCAATGAACTCCGGCATCTCCTCCGCTGGGATACGCTTTAGCGTGCAATACTGTCAGATGAGTATGGACGAGACTAAGGCCATAGTAACATCCTAACCGAAGTACCTCGAGAACTCTGAGTATTCCCAAAGGACTACGCTACACACAAGCCGAGCTTTGCTGTGAATTTTCCAACCAGGACAGAATGGAGAGCCGGCGTCCTGCTGTAAGGTTATAACACAATATCCATCGACGACGGATCAAATATGGTTTATAGAGTTGGTGCGAGGTTTCCTCGAATACACACAGTGTAGCCGAGTCGTATGGTCTTCCAGGATTTGCCGGTGGATTCCACGCGGACGTACTAACCATATGAAAAGCCTGTCGACGGCTGGGGCATGGCCCGAGCCCCAAGTGATTCTTTTCGTTACTTAGGCGACCATTGAGACTTTGTACTTAGTGGCGGTAAGGCTGGTGGGGCAGTGTAGGAAGGCCTATCAAAGCTGGAATCTGCTCGCACCTCTTAACAGCCACTGGTTTCAGATGGCGAAGCTTTACCACAGTCAAGGGAGATCGCGACAGCTTTTGGGCTAGATGTTTGCAAATGAGGATTACAGGATTACAGCGGTCTACACGGGGCCTATAGGGGACCATACTTTCAGACTCGGCATACTATTCAATTCGCTTTGCAGAAGCTACAGAAAAGAGGGAGGAACCCTCAGGCACTTCCTTTGCGATAGGCCATCTCTATCTATAGTCAGGCAGTGGACAGGTAAACAATTCTTTCGAGACCTCAGAGAGATTTCTAGTTGCAGGGTGGGGAGCCGGTATCCATCGTGAATGCGACCGGTTGATTCTGAAGATCTGAGTCGGCTGGACTCTGCTCTCTTTGCTATTACCATAGCAGTCACGGTCTTGGGAATTTGCGGCATGGAAATGGCGCACCATAGCGCTAATTAGGCTTGTCGGAGCGGCCACCGATACCTACCTGCCTACCATGGTCTAAGGTTGTTCACAATTTTCGTCCCTAATTTTTTTTATTACAATTTGAATTGAAAGACACCTGGGTTTGCTCATTAAATAATGTGGTGAAATGGAAAGTGCAAATTTACTTTTGGAATAAGGAGGAAATTGGTCATTTGATAATGATATTCATTATTTCACGGGAAATAGGAACTGGGAAGATAAAAATTCGTTTACACCTCAACATCATGCGGAATTTTTGGCCCCTCATTTTGAAAAGCCTTGCTCAAGGACCCGGCTCTAATGGATGTCGGCAAATTTCCGATAATTTGGTGCCTAAAGGAAACCGGTATTGTTTCGTGCTTCTAATAGAGGTGGAAGAATCCTATTTTGTCGAGAGTTTGTAAGGAAATAACTTAATTAAAAACCAATTAATGAATGGATGTAGTCCACTTTGAATTATCCTCCTTCTCCAGTTCCATTAGAAATTAGGTTTTCGGCTTGAGGAATGGATAAAAGCAGTACCTTCTCGGCTAATGTTCTTGAATTTGATCTTTCACAAATAAATCCCAAACGGCCATAATGGGGCGCAACATCAACTCCCTCCTGATGTACTTAAATTCTCGAAAATACTTCTCCAAACACCTCCTTGTCATTGAAAGCAAGAAAGCTCCAATCTACCTGAAATTAACACTCCCTTTTATTCGCTGCATTATTGCTTCCTCCTCATTAAATCTAATTAATGCCCCCATAGGCCGCTCCTTTGTAGACAGCCAGCAAGCAGAAGGCTCTGTCTTATACGAGTATCCTGGCGTTTATTGTTCCTTAAAGTATCTTGCGGGAGCCATGACCACTTGATAACACAAATAAAAACTTCTTTGTATCTACGGAAACAAAATTAAAAAGCTCCTCCGATTACGTGTCCTGGACGTTGCTCCACGAAGCGGGTCAATGACGACGTGTTGAAGGTAGGATAGGACGAAACAAGTTACACAAGTTGCGAGACTTTCCCAACTAATTAATGTGTTAATGCTGCTTAAGCCTGTCATTGGAGAGATGCCCATTATAAAGGATCGTTTCTAATTACGTAAAGGATTAACAACGGAAAAGGCGTTAAGCCCGCTTTGTTCGAGGAAAGAGTTTTTTGTTCAATGATGTATATACTCACTCCTTGTTAAAGGGAAAGAAGAGAAAGGATACTTACCCAAAGCATAATCACAAGCTGGTCCGAAAATCACATGGGCGCAATCCTTCCCGTAAGCATCCATTGCGGAGACTGCAGCATAGCTGGCATCACATTTGTCGTCGTACGCCATCCATTCAAATTTCACGTTCTTGGGGAGTATCTGTTGCTTCTTGATCTGCTGCTCGGCGAGCTCCAGGGCAGGCAATATTTTTTGCAAGGACATTTCATAAATTGGACTGGCAGGTAGGATAACTGCGGCTCGAATTGTGCAATTATGGAGTGAATTCGGAGGGCAAATAGCTTCACAGGAGTCTCGATGCTCCTCGCGGCAACCGGCGTGAATGACATGTGGACCCAGCGATAACAACAGGATCAAGCAGAGCATTAGAGGTGGTAAGTGCCAGGATAGCATTCGGGTATTCGAGGGAAACCATAAAACATTCCTCACTGAGTGTTGGATGATGGTACATGACGACATGTGCCGATTTCGACAGTGAATTATCGACGTCATTACAGAAGGACTCTTTTGTATTTCCCTTCTAAAGCTCAAGATTATTTGTCTGCATTTTTCCCAATAGCACCATCAGTCACCAGCCGCAATATCTCGCAGTTTCCTAGTCTATTTAGGAGGATCGGGTTGGATGCTTGCCCTCGGGGGTTGTGTCAGGCGTTCAAGCTTGTAGACAGTTGTTTGCTCAATCGAGGCAACAGAGCTGAAAAAAGGATAATAAGAAAAATTTTAATTTGCTGTTTATACTCTGGGTGAACATTTTATGTGAAATTTTCTTTTATATTTTAATTAGAAATAGATAGGATCCTTTTTTCTGCTAAAACTTCTTATTAGTTAGGGACACCAATTAATCAATGAATGAGGAAATTAAAAACTTGTCATGAGAAAGGGGTGTTATTAGTAAGGAAAACTGGTGTCTCCTTTAGCGCAAGGTTTTCGAAACTTTCTAATGTGGGTATAAGAACCGTTTTCCTTTCAATTTCATTGAAAATAAGCAGGGGAGTAGGGTTTGATGAAATCATAAACCGGTCAAGCCATATAAGTTAACTATGTTGCTCCTTTATCATACAGACGAGTAGAGGTACAACTCAAAAAGATCTGCAATGTGGTAATTCCTTTAAGGCAGTAAAATACATATAATCGACCTTTGGGGTTTTTTTAGCGAGCTTCCCCGAGTGTGAGCAGAAGTGGAAGCGAGGAAGAGAATCAAAAAACGAAGTTATGTGTTACCTGGGCGCGGATCGCAACCATAGTACCATGCAGTGCTGCTGTTCCGGGAAAAAGGACAGACGAAATTGCTGAAACTGGGCTAATGACTTTGGATAAAAGCCGGGTGGGAGCGTAGTCGATTGCCCTTATTAGAGCCGAAGACGAAAGGCTTATCAGGAAATGTGCGGTAGTGGTCAAGCGCATGTGGTTGGCAACGTTTCTCCAGAAGAAGGTTAGCAAAAGCGAAGAGAACGGGCCGATGGAACCGAAGCGCTCCTGGACCGTATTTTTTCCTACAGGTGGACATGACCATCAGCGGAAGATGCACGAAAAGCAAAAACAGCAGCGCTTCCTGCTGAGAACATCATTCATGCAAGTAGCCTCCAGAGATCAAACAAAGTAGTTAAAGAAGGTCAAAGGAAGTAACACGCCACTCCGTCAGAAAACTGTTTGCCTAAAGTCAAGGTAACTACCTTGACTGGAATGGAAAATCATCAACGGAAAATATGTGGAAACGAAAACGGACTAGACCGTCGGGTCTGGTCATTAAGTCGACGGAAGTCAAGGTACTTGCTTTCTCAACGAGACCCACTGAAAGTCCTGGGGGTTTAACGTGAGTACCTGCCATGTAGGCATAATCCCACGGTCATCTTCGGACACGGATTGATTTTGTGACCACAATCAGAGCCCCGTCATAACTAGCACAGCGGTACTGGTTTAAACTGAATGCAGGCTCAGTATTCATACCAGTGTATGCGAGGCCCCATCTAACACCTCTGCCGCAATTTAGGGGTACGGCACCCGAGTTGTACAGCGCAACTCCACGCTTGAGCTCCGAGGAGCTCTGCCCGCGATGTAGGCATAATCACAACCACCATGAAACTCCCACTAGGGGCCAACCGCGAATAGCCGGGCCGAGAGAGAACACATCCTCCAGGAATTCTCCTGGAGCATATGCTCTCAGACGGCCATCCCGGTTCCCATGGTACCAGGTAACCTCCGGTGAGGCTTCGTGGCAGAGCTACTTCAGATGTGTCCCTTGCAGACTTGGGTCTGATCGCCCTCCTCGATTACATGGGGACGGAACTCCCCAACGAGACCTACTATAAGATGAAACCCAAAGAGTGTGTCTTCCATGCAGGAAATGAAGGGTGACGGAGCCCTTTTTGAATTAGGCTCGAAGAAGACTAGCCAGAATACGTTCTGCGAGGTGATCAAGGGGCTAATGAGAGAGAAGGCTCTGGTTTTTAATCTAGAGCGTAAGTGCTCTCTTGGGATCTGAGATTTTAACTATTGCACAGAAAACATCGAAGTGGAGAAGGTGGTCAGGCGTGAATGTTAGGAAGTAACCAATGCCCGGGTAATTATCATTTCTGTGAATTTTGTAGCCCAATACCTCACTGTGGTGGAAGTTGCCAAGCAATACGCGAGGAAACTCCTTAACGGCGGGAAAATCAAAACTGCAGGGGTGGTATGTAGGGTACGAATGTGGATAGCTCCACCCAGTGTTACTGGTGCTTACACTATGGATTATTATTCTGTTAAGGGAAAGTCGCACCCCGTCCTTAAAGAACTATGGATACACGTCTGAAACTTGTGGATGGTCCAACAGGAGAACAGCATGCCGTAAATGGGGTCAGGTAGGTCACAAAGCTAAGAATTGCGTTCCCTGTAGGGATCGTGTCCCATCTGTTGAGAGTTGCACATACTGGGGGCTCGAAGTTTGCTGCTTTGGAGGACGCCGTTTTAGCGACGAAGTCGTGGATCTTGGTAGTGAGTGACTGAATGGAGCATACCTCACCCAGATTCCAGAAGAAACCGACCCTGGAAATGGTGGTGAGAGTAGGGCTCGAAGTTTTAAACACCGGATTTGCGACAACATTGCGGCGTCACGCAACGAAGGAATATCCCCGAAGTAGTCTGGCGCCTTCGGTAGACAGGTGACGAGTTCTGGCAAGTAACGACTAATACATAGCATTCGAAACGATTGTCGCCATTTGTTGGCATGTACCAGTCTGGGGCTCTCCCTGGTTGTGGAACATCCAGACATTCGTCGAAGTTCTTTTAACCAGTAGACTTGCACTTTTGGGCACTTCGGGGGTGGTGGTGTTGCAGCTGACACTGTTGTAAACTCAGTGATCAATCTGAAATCACGGCCTGTGAAGTTTCTATGCCTCGGTGGGGAAAGCCTTCTCTGTCTACCTGTGGAAGGAGGGTCATAGGCTCCGTCGTTTGGTTGAACGTTGAACGTTTTAACGCATGGGGGCAAGCATGCATCACAATAGCAGAGTTTGGATCAGCTTACCGTAGCGCGTTAAAAAAAGGAAAAGTTGCTCCTGGGTGGACCTGATGGTATCCCGATAGAAGTATAAAAGTTGGTGTTCGATCATCGGCCAGATCTATTGCTTGACGTGTTCAACGTTTGCCTGTAGGAGGGCATTTTCCCTTGCCGCTTGAACGTGACGGAACTTGCATTGTTCAGCAAAGGCAAAAAAAAATCTGAGCTCCCGTCTGTATACCGACTGCTGGTACAGTCCTGGTACAGTCAGGAAAGTCCTTGAAAAGCTCACCAGGAGTTGATTCGCAGGCAGTTCAGCTTTAGAGTAGGGAGACGCACGGTGGATGATGTTGTAGAGGTGGTGGATGCGGTCCATCAAACTTAGGCACACAGTAGTCGATCTCGACGGGTGGTGCTCCTCGTAATGTTTGATGTAAGAAATGCCCTCAATTCTGCAAAATGGACAGATATTCTAGGCATATTAGAAAATTCACTGCATGTGCCGAGTTATTTCTTGCGGATATTGAAGGATTATCTGAGAGACCGCTGCCTTTTCTATGAGACGCTAGAGGGCCAGAGGAGGATGGAGATCACGTCGAGGGCAGCATAAGGATCCATCCGGGTAGACCTCTTGAGCGTTTCCTATAATAGTCCCCTAGACTAGTCAGACATGTCAGAAGAGTTGCGCTTAGTTGATTATGCAGGTGATGTTGTGGCACTTGCAGTGGGAGGCACTATTGAATAGATTGGATGGATAGAGCTCATGGTTTCAGTTTTGCGCTGGAAAAAACCGAAGTAGTCATTTTGATTAGATTCCCAACCTACACACAATATCGATCGGCGAGTTGATTATAGAGTCCAAACCAAAAGTTAATTAGTCGGGTTAACGCTCCACTTGAAAATGAGCTTTCTCAGTCAAATCAACGCAGGAGCGGACAAAACTGCAGTTGGAGTCACGGCCTTAAGTCGGGGTATTGGGACTCTATATCTATCAGGAGACGTGCTCTTATAGTAGTTGGCAATCCGTTCTGCTTTAGGGCATGGAGGAATAAGCTGATACCCTTGACAAGGAGATATATTGTAAACGCCTTGCATAAGTGCGAAGTCTGTCAAGCGCACTGTCCTAGAACCCGCCGAAATAGTGATCATGAGAGCGCCCCCATTGCTCTCCTTGTTAAGGACCGTAACGCTATCTACAGGTGGATGCAAGATAGATGGTTTCTCGTGAAGAAGGGCAACGTACGGTGATTGAGTAGCGGCTTTCTTGGCAAAATGAGTGAAGGACTCCGTGGTTTATCGAGAATTTAGATCCGGATTGATTCGGAAGCATAGTAAGATTGGTTATTTCTTTACCCAACTTCTAAGTGCGCATTGAGGTTGAGGTTTTCAGTCTTATTTGCAGACGATTGTGTGTTCTACAATGGAGTGTGGAGTGGTAGATGACGCCAATCACTCCTTTTTCTGTTGTAGCATGTAGGATGAGATTCGTGGGCAACTTTATGCAGAACGCTAGGAGATGCTGATTTAAATCCCTTGGCCGGCTTAGGCCTAAAAATTTTACAAGGCGGATTTGTGTTCGTTATAAATTCATACACATGACGTGTTTTTGAATTAATAAAAGGGAGCAAATACCACCTTGTAACCACTTCGGTCACGCTGCTCCCAATGCAGAAGTGAGGCAGCGTCTGATGAGTTGCATCTCCCCTAGGCGAAACTGCAAGTCATAAATTGTGCAACTTGAGTGCTTGCCCAAGGATGACGGTTCCGTGGACCACAACCATGAAAGCATGTTGCTTTCCAACTGGTCCGGTCCGTCATTAAGTGGATGGCGGACTTTAGCGGACTTTTTAACTTATGTATGTTAGGTGTTGGTCTGCGGAGTCGCTTAGGTACTTTAATGTGTCTGCTTTTGAGAATGGCGCAGTTGTGGGGCGGCGCAGCGGAGACGCGAAATACACACTGCATTACCGTCGCATTGAACGCAACCACCGCCGCTGTTCTGAAACACCGCCGACACATCAGGCACGAGGCCCGGGCGAATCGTGCTTCTTCCTGGCCGCAGTCTCCTCCTGCTCCTCCCGCGTTATCTTGGCTTGCGCGGACTCGGGGTCGCTGGAGATGCTGTCCGTCACCGCCGACAAAATACACGAGGTGTACGCGCGCCCCGTGCTTGAGGAAGTATCCCAGGACACACGGTGGCTCCATTGGTGGCCGCAGTTTCGAAGAGACAGTGACTGTGAGCACTTTGCGCTCGGGAGGTAGATCTCGATTGTAGCTAAGGTCGAGGTCTGCTTCAGGAAGTGGGCTTCGAGATCTGCTTCACTCCGAGACCTTCATTGGGTTCAACAATTTGCTGGTACCACCGCCAATTTGGGTATAAAGCAACTAAATGTCCCAGTCTATGGACTTTCAATGCAAAAAACTAGGGTCACTGGGTGCCTCGGCGGCGGCTACATGAAGCGCAGTACCACGCCGCTTTACTATTTTCAACTCTCTGAGCAGGCGTTACTTTTCCTCATGCGCGCAATTCTTTGATAATACTGCAACATTACTACTGTAAATAGTTTCTCCCAGCAGTTAAGCATGGTGTGCAATACCCACACCAACGTTACCGGATCCTCTATCTACTTAAAGGTGTGCCCCGTATCACCCCAGAAGCTGGCTGTTGCAAAGAAAGAGTTTGCAGAATTTCATGAAACGGGGTATATGTTGACTTTCCAATAACTGTTGGTCCTCACCGCTTCACATGGTCCCTAATGGCAACTTTGTGGAGATTACAGGGGTCTGAATACTCAAACCAATTCTGACCGATACCCAATTCCACTCATTCATGACTTTGCGCAGCATCTCACTAATTGCTGTATTTTCATGACCTTGGATCTAGCCAAGGCGTATCATGAAATTTCTGTAGATCCCGAAGACATACCGAAAACGGCTATTTACACACCTTTCGGACTCTGCAAGGTCACTAGGATGACATTCGGCCTATGCACTGCAGCGCAAACATTCCAGTGATTCATCCCCTCTGTTCTACGAAACTTGTTGGCCGCCTCTTTTTGCGAATCTAAGCATTTGGGCCATCTCGAGTGCATTTTTCAACGCCTTTTAGGCAGGTGAAATATATCTGACACATGATTCCCCCTGACAGAACTGAACTAGACCCACATAAGTTTGAAGTGATCACAAACTTTCTCTTACCGACCACGGTGAAGGATCTGCGAAGGTTCTTGGGCATGATAAACTTTTACTGTCGTTTCTTGCCCAAGGACACGCACCATCCTTAGCGGTAACTTGTCTGGGCCCAAAACAAAAGACTCGCGCGAGGCTGCATGGTCTACAGAGGCCATCCGGGCATTTGAAACCGTCAAGTAACAGCTAGTTGAAGCTACACTTTTGGCATTTCCTTGCTCAGATGCACCCTTTTTCGTGTTCGTCGATGCCTCAGATACAGCGGTAGTAGCTGCTCTTCACCAAAGGATGATCCAAATCTGGCAACCCTTGAGCTTCTTTTCTAAGCAATTAAACCCAGCTCAATGCAAATATAGCATCTACGATCGTAAGCTACTCGCCCTGTACCTATTCATAAAATACTTTCGTTTCTCCCTTGAGGGCATGCCGTTCATTGTATTCACGGGCCACAAGCCGTATACGTTCGCGTTTGAACAAAAACCCGACAAAGTGTTTCCACCGCAACTCCGGTAACTGAGCTTCATCAGCCAATTCACCTCTGACATTCAACTCGTATCTGGAAAAGACAATATCTTTGCAGACACTTTGTTACGCATTGCTGAGATCACCGTGCCTGCCGCGGTCGATTGTACAGCATTCGCCGAGGTGCAAAAGGACGACTTAGAGCTTCAGAACTTGAGGACAAATATAATAGAAGTTCAAAGCGTTTGGTATCTTCGGCTCAAACTTCTACTTATTCTGTGAGACCTCAAAAAAGGGACCTAGCCATTTATTTCGGCCGATTTTCGTAAGGAAGTATTCTACGCTGTACGCGATGGTGCACACCCAGGCATCAGGATGACGAAACCGGTTAGTCACCGGAAAATACTTCAGGCCGTCCATAATAAAGTACGCAAACCCTTGGGTCGGACAGCGCATTGCGTGCCAGAGATGTAAAATCAACAAGCACGTAAAAAAGGAAGTAGGCGTATTCACTAGGTCAACTAAGCCCTTGCATACCATCCACCTCGACATCACTGGCCCTGCGAGACACGCATGGTTACATGCATGCCTCGCAATCATCGAAATGTTTACGCGTTGATTTCAAGCAATACCTCTAACTGACATTACTGCACAATTATGTGCCGATGCATTCTGCCGAGAATGGATGCCGCGCTTTGATGTAGCAGACGCAATCGTCACGGACCAGGGAATTCAAGTTGAGTCTACCCTTTTCCTGAAGCTAGGCGGGCTCCTGGGTTTCAAACGCCACCGGACCACTGCATACCACCCGCAGTCCAATGGGATGCTGGAACGTTGGCACCGTAAACTGAAGGCCGCCTTAATAGCTCGCAACGATCCGTCGTGGTTGCAATCCATGCCTTTTGTCCTCTTCGGTCTTCGGACAGCCTATCGAGAGGAATTCGTGGTCAGCCCCGACCATGTACTGGATACAATATCAAGGTTAAATGACTTCAGCATGCTGCGTCTGTTCACGGACGCGGTTTCAAAACTGCGGCCAACTCCACCTTGCCGACATACGACCCCGGAGGTCGACACCTCCAGGGACCTTGAGCCATGCTAGCGCACATTAGGACGGGCGCTTCTCGGAGGCCGCAGCAAGCACCATACGAAGGCAACTTTAAAAAACGAAGGGCACACTCCTACAAGTTCGATATCTGGGGCGGGCATAAGTGGGTATCCTTGTGGAGACTGAAACTATTCACCGAGCAGGGGGACGTTCCAACAGAGCGTTCGCGATGCATCAGGTTCGCCGGGTAACACCATTGGCGGAATCACGTCTCGGGGTTCCACCGCTGAGCCCGCGTGGTTTCAGTGGGGAGCGGAGTTTTGCGCGACGCAGCGGAGACACGAATCACACACTGCATTACCGCTGCATTGAACGTACCCACCGCCGATACACTGAATCACCGCCAACACATCTGGCGGATTAGGATGAGGCCCGGGCGGAATCGTGTTTCCTTCTGGCCACAACCTCTAAGAAGTCGAGACGGGTTTACTTAAAGTAAAGAATACTAGTTTTTTAGGATGATCATTACCCAGCTAAATTATCCAAGTGTATCTGAATTTCCCAAGTTGTTTCTTTCGAACGCAGTCAATATTGGATATTTTTGGTGTACATATTCAAAGTTACTGATACTGTCGGATTCAGATGTATCTCAATATCGTCAACAGCTACGACAATCTAATCGAATTTTCCTACGTCGGAGTATATCCTGTCCATCAAGTTTACTGATGGACTGAAGCACAGTTTCTATTCACTTTAAAACGATTTTCACCTACAATATAAACTCTAAAGTAAAACCGACGACGAACTGTAATTAAGATCTGTCCTGAAAACTCGTATCAGATTTGTTTGGGGCTAAAAGGACAACATTCAATTTGAAAAATAGACACAATTCCCAAACAACAATGAAATAGTCTGACTTGTCAGTTGTACATGGTCAGCATCTGCCTAACAGATGGTCACGTTTAATTAATTTACGGCCAAGGAGTCGTCCTCCAAAGGATACAAAATTTCATGCAATTAGTCATACGTATGAATTGCTTCACTAATGAAGTTATCCGTAAGGTTTCCGTACGGTGGAAGAAAAGTTTCGCTCTCCAGGGATATGTTGATGGAGCCATAAAACAATGATGAACGGGTGGAATTCTGGGTGATTTTTCCGGTAGTTATGACATGATAAATAGTGTGTTTGGACCAGGGTTTGGTTGCTCTTGTAATATGGACTTCTACAAGGGAGCCTAACGTCAGAAGCCCCAGATTTCCGGGGTATGGTGGTTTTATATTCGCTAATTCATTGGCTCCCATTACTTGCAAGTGGTCTGTAATGAACAACGTTCGAAAACAGAATATATTCGTATTATTCAAAGCGTTTATTTAGTTCCATGGTATGGCCAAATACATAAGTGAATACATAAGTGTATTTAAGAAAGTATATTCATTTCACTTGACGATATGTCATCAGTGTTGAAGTCTGGATTTCAAGGGAATGTATAAATTTACCCTAGAATGAATCGTGGCTTCCATTCACATTCTAATTTCTCCTTTCTTGTCCCATCCGTTACCCATACTCCAAAAGGTGACGAAAGGACAAAGCCTGTCTTTTCCCTACTTACAGATCTTAGATATCCGGAAAAGGCTGCAAAAGCAATTGGTTTGGTCCTTTAATGGATAGAAATATCGTTTTAAAGAGCCGAGCGCTACAAAGGAAGTCGTGCGGTACTTAGGTATGTTAAAACCAGGTTCGGCAATGAGCGGAAAATTATTACCACCTATGTCAACATCCGACCAGGGACATGGTAACTCTCGTAGACCTAATGAAAGAATATCTCCAGGAATTGAATACTTTAGGTTGGTGGATCGAATAATGGAGCCCAATTCCAGGTAATTCTACAGACCTCAAAGCTATTCGAGAAAAGTCTGTTAGGACTTCAAAAGACCCCAAACGCGGTTGTTTTAGTTCTTTCAGAAACGTCCCCAGAAAATGAATCTGCGGAGACACAAAATGTGGTTTGCCTCTCTGAACCCGAGGAATCAACTTTACACGTCCAAGCTCTAGTCTGGGAAAAATTTAGCTCATCCTTTCCGGCATCTTTCACGTCTATCGACATGAAGCTATACAAACGCTTGGTTCTAGCAGGCTCAACCTTTGATGAACCTGTTTCGATCGATTTGCCAAAAATTATCCAATCGAATTTGGATTTGGTGATGGTTTAATCGAAACTCAACACGCTGCACAAAACGCTTAATTGGGTTGGATAATTTTTGGCAAGGTACCAGTTTTAAGTGAGAAAACGCGGCTATGTTTTTCTGGCAGAACCGCTTTCGCTTGCAACCACTTATATATAGCTCGTAGTGAATATGCGTTGAATATACCCGATATTCCCGATATTCCATTCGATGTGATATTGAAACTTTATCTGGTAAAGAGTAGTATTTTTACGCAAAAGGGGCTATTTCGACCTACTATAACTTTGTTACTAATAGCAATATTTCCATCAAACTTTCCAATATGGTGCTCCCATCTAAAGTCCACCTCACTGCACTTTTGGTTGGACTACCATGATTTCTTTCAGATATTTTGGTTTGCCAGTTTCTGTGAATGGGTCCTTCAAGTAATTGACCCTTCCTGGCCCCCATCCCTCGCCTTTGTAACACACGTTAAAAATAGTATCCGTTTTGACAAGTACTGATCGAGACCTTTCATTTGATAACCCCTGTGACTACATTCGGTGAAAAAAATTGTACACCCCTTTTGCATGTATGGGGACACCCTAACCTCATCTTATGATCCTAGGATTAACTTAAGGAGGTCGCTGGTCAATTTTTCAAAAACACAATAATATACTACTACCACCTCAGTCGACGCGGCAGGATGAGCCACGGTCCTGTCGAGAAATGGCTTGTGACGCATGGACGGCGTCAGGACGTAAGCAAGTTAGTCCGAACAAAACAAATACGTGTTTGAACGTTAATGTTGGCACTCTAACTGGAAAGAACAAGAAACTCGCAAGAGCCCTTCGGAAAAGTGCATTGATATCTGCGCTCTGTAAGGAACCCGATGGTCTGGAGCCAAAAGCTGCGACATTGAACGCGAACGCGGTAAAAATGGCTATAAACTTCTCTATTTTGGTAGCCCACACACTCAATATGGTGTTGGCATTGCCATCTCAGAGGATTTCAGTGATGCCATTAAAGAAATCGAACGATTTGATGATCGGGTGATGATTATATCAGCTGATCGCACTATTCACTTCTTCACCGCGTACACACCACAGACAGATCGACATGATGCCGAGAAAATTGCCTTCTGGCAACTTCTCGATGAAAAGACTTGCCACGTGTCTTGTGATGAATAAATCATCGACCTTAATGGTCACGTGGGTGAAAAAGCAGACGGTAACAGGTACCATAGGGGAAAGGGATTCAGAGCGCGCAATGAGGGTGGCAAGCGAATAATTGATTTTGCGGACAACCATGACCTTCTACGTATGAATACATGGTTTATCAAACGATTGTCTCATCCTCCTACATTTTATAGTGGGAACAGTAACACCCAAATCGAGAATATCTCATAAGACGCCAACATTTTACCACTGTCACTGATTGCAAAGCCGTTCCCTATGAGACCATCGAACCTCAAAATCGGCCATTGATTGCCCTCGGGGTCATCAAACTTGGTAAGCGGTACATCAACCGAGATACTTGGCTTTGGAATGATGATGTTGAAATGAAGGTCTGTGAATGGAAACGCCTCTACCACAATTTTCTCGACGATAAAACACCGGCCAATTGGTAAATTTATAAGAATCCCAACCGGGAAGCAAAGAAAGCGATCGCTGTCACCCGAGCAAACCATTTCAAAAATCTTTACGATAAACTGAACACTCGGGATAGCGAGAGAGATCTGTATCAACTTGCCAAAAGCCCTAACGAACACACACAGGATATTGAACGGATATATGGCGAGAATACTTCGAGCAGATTTCGACTGAAAAATTTGCTCATCCACAATTCCACAATTCCACAATTATTGCCGACATTTGGAGCAGTTCCAATTGTCAGCGCAACTGGTGCTCAGAGGTCGCGGTGAGGAAGACGGGGCGGCAACCGTGTGGGCTAAACCAAAACCAAGTGGCAGAGGAGAACCTCCATAGTGGTGGCACCGGGAGACGCTGTACTCACTTTGGTTTGGCGGCCGTGACGCAGTAGGCGAATGGTCCAAAGGCCTAATTAGGGCGATCAGACCACTGCACGGGGACTCATCTGAAGTGGCAAATTGGTCACGAAACCTTACCATGGGTATACTGGTACCATGGGAACCGGGGAAGCCCCTGGACTCACATACTTCGGGTGAACTCCTGTTGTATGTGAGGACAGCTCGGTTATTTGCGGTTGGTCCCCCTAGTGGGAGTTTCATGGTGGTTGTGGTTATGCTCAAGCGAGAAGAGACCTTCGGGCCTCGACGTGGTGTTGCGTATCAACACGGGTGCCGTACTCCATAGTTCGGTAGAGATTTAGGTAATTCTTGCATCCACCAGTATGAATGCTAAGCCATGCACTTGGTATAGACTGGTACCGTTTTTGCTTGTCTCAGCGGGGCTCTGATTGTGGTCACAAAATCAATCCGTGTCTGAAGAGGACCGTAGGATTAAGTCTCATGACAGGTGCCTACGTTAAACACCATGGACGTAACTGTCAGCGCAACTGAAGTCGAGGAAGCAATAAAACGAATGAAATCGGGGAAAGCCACAGGACCTGACGACATCGCAACTGAGCTCTGGAAAGCGAAGAGCTGGGACCCAACACCTTCGTTCCGTGAATTCTTTAATCGAGTTATTTAGGAAGCAAGAACACCATCTGACTGGCAAGAAAGTACCACTGTTCCAATATGGGGAAAGGAAGGTAGTCTAGCAGGATGTTCAAATTCGGGAAATCGTTGAAATAACCATGAATCAAGCCGGATTTGTTAAAAACTACGGAACTACTGACGCAATACACGCTGCTGGGTTACTCACGGAGAAACACCGTGAGAAGCATCGCCATCTGTAGATTGCATTTCTGGATCTAGAGAAAGCGTTTGACCGTGTGTCACACGAACTCATATGGTATGCTTTACGACAACAATTGCTCTACCACGGTCCGAAAAGTAAAGTTCGAAGTATGGCGGGTGTATCAAAACTGCTTCGTGTCTTTGTTGGTGTTCTTCAAGGAAGCGCCCTCTCACCACTCCTCTTTGTTCTTGTTATGGACACCGTCACACGGGACATCCAACGTCTAGCGCCCTACACACTGCTTTATGCAAATAATGTTTTCCTAGCATCTAATAGCAAAACGAATCTCGAGCAACTTGTCCAAAAATGGAATGATCGCCTCATCCAACACGGTCTCAGATTGAATCTAAACAAAACTGAATTTTTGAAGACCGAACCCCATGAAAGAGGCACAATCACTGTCAGTGGCAGTGATCTGCCCAGAACTGAGCGATCTAAATTGCTCAGGTCAACGCTATCAGCCAATGGAGAATTGCGTTATGAAATTGCTTCACGCATTAACACAACCTGGATGAAGTGATGTTCCACAACAGTTGTTCTTTGTGATCGACGTATCAACGGATGTCTCAAATTTACTGCAATGACGTCCGCCCTGTCGCCCTCTATGGTTCCGAGTGTTGCCCGACTATAAACGACAATGAACGGCTTCTTGTGGTAATGGAGACGAAGATGTTGCATAGTACTAGTGGCGTGACACGTTTTGATCACATCTGAAATGAGGATATCCTCGATCTAGGGGGTTGTATCGATCGTGGAAAAATTGCGAGAGAGGCGTCTCTGATGATATGGTCATGTAATTCGCGCTAACGAGAATTCACTTCACCAAGTCTCGTTGGAAGCCGGGAGGAGCACTTGAGCGGCAGTCGTGGCATCAGGATACTTCTTAGGAGACAAAATCCGGGCTCCACTGGAACACTTCTCTTCGGCTGCAATGCCAACGCGCATCACAAAGTCTGGGGAAGCAGTGACAACAATCGAAGAGGTGAGTACCTTCTTGAATTTATTCTTAGCAATAAGTTATATAGCTTAGGGAACACCCCAACATTTGTGACCAGCACTAGACAAGAGGTACTAGACATAACTCTAGGAAATACTCTAATGAACGGGATGGTTGGGAATTGGGGGGTGTCGGATGAGCCCTCTATGTCTGATCATAGAATAATTAGGTTCGATATTGAGGGTATCTTCGAAATGAAAAGATTAATAAGCAATCCCAGGAGAACGGATTGGGAATCCTATGCAACGCACCTCAGTAACAACATGGCCAAGCAATAGGAGTGAACAGGAACTAGAAACAGTCGTGGAAAACCTCAACACAGTCGTCATTGACGCATATGAGGCCAGCTGTTCGGCTAAGCCAGTTAAGTCATCAAGGGATGTACCATGGTGGAACAGGAACCTGGCCGGAATGAAAATAGAGATACGAAAACTTTCAACCGGGCAAAACAAACCGGGGACTGGCAGAGATACGAAAATGCACTGACTGCGTATAGCAACGCAATCAGGGAAGTAAAACGGAATAGCTCCAGAGAATTCTGTGAAGGGATCGAACAGATCACAGAAGCAACTTAGTTTTACAAGGCTGTAGCCAAAGACGGGTCAATATCCTCTGTCTATTTGAAGGGATGGAAGATGGAAGATTTACTGAGAATGAGGAGGGCAGAAGAATAAGGATAGGAGAATACAACTTTGAGACCGTTGATAATTTCTCTTATCTAGGGTCAAAAATCACAACCGATAACAGCTAGAATGATGAAATCTGCACACGGTTGTTGTCAGTCAACAGAGCCTATGTCAGCTTACAAAAACTGTTCCGCTCGAAATGTCTCACCATAGGGTCAAAGCTCTTACTGTACAAGACTATGATCTTGCCAGTCCTCATGTTTTCCTTGGAGACTTGGGTTTTTAGCAAGATGAATTGCGAACTCTTGGCCGTGTTCGAGAGAAGAATCCTCTGAAGAATTTTTGGCCCCCTACATAAGGATGGACGATAACGACGAAATCTATGAGCGATACCATGACCGTCCGATTATGGATAAAATCTGGCTCAATAAGATAAGGCGGGTCACTTAATCCGTATGGATGAGGATGATGCCACCCGGAAAGTCTATAAGGGCAATATCTATGGTAGAAAAAGAAGACGAGGCAGACCTTGCCTAAGATGGAGGGATGGCGTAGGTCAGGACACCAGACAGCTTTTAGGGATATCGAATTAGTGGACCTTGGTCCAAAACTGGGGTGTCTGAGTTCCTTATTAAGGCAGGCCTAGACCGGATTCCGGTTGTTGCGCCGTTGATGATGAGGAGGGGGGTACACCTGCTTCTCAGAACTCATTTCCCGGGGTCCTACCCCACGGCGGCAGGCGACAACATTCTGTCTGACACCTCAACAACGAATAAAAGGGGAAGAAAGGAGAACTTGAAACTATCAAAAGAGGTATGCTCAGAAGCTAGGGTAAGGTGGGCAGTGTGAACTTTGAAACCACTGAAATCACCCGAAGTAGATGGCATTTTGTCAGCACCAATCCAGAGAGACCTAGGAGTCATCTTAAAGTCTCTTCTGAAGGTGGTGAGGGGCAGCATAGCCCTGGGATATATAGCATGGGCATGGAGATGGGCAAAAGCGGTCTTTATTCCGAAAGCGGGTAAAAAGAATCCTTTTCACCCTTAATGTTTCAGACCAATTTGCCTAACATCGTTCGTACTCAAAACGGTGGAGAAGGTCATAGACAACTATATTAGAATTAACGTTCTAAAGTGTAATCCCCTACATCAGTGTCGACACGCTTACCGGAGAACTGAAACTGCTCTGCATCAGTTGACGTATGTATTACGTGATGTCATAGAAACGAAAAAACCCTTTGTGCGTTTTTGGATATCGAAGGAGCATTCGACAACACATCGCACATAGAGATACAAGATGCCCTGAGCCGCAAGGGAGTGGGAAACACCCTGGCTTCCTGGATGGGCAAAATGCTGGAGAGTAGGCAATTAGAAGTACCGACAGGTAAACATTCTATTGTCATGAACCTTGAGTAGTATGTTGTCCACAAGGTGCCGCTTATGTGGAGTATGGTAGTGGACGAACTCCTGGACGGGCTAACAAATACTGGAACACAGGTCCAGGGTTGAGCGGACGGCATTGTTTTAATCTGTAGAGGCAAATATGAGGATACTTTTTGTGATAGAATCCAAACTGGATTAAGGGTGACTATTGGTGGTGGAGGTGGAGGTGGAGGAGGTCACCATAGTATCATTCACTAGGAGACGTAAGCTTGATCACCTGAGGGTTATAAGGTTACATGACATGGAGGTGAAACGAGAAACAGAGGTAAAATATTTGGGAATTACGCTAGACCAAAAATTACTCTTGAAGACACATGTCGGAAAGCCACGAGGGCTTTGATGACTTGCAGGTCCATAGCAGGGAAAAAGCCCGAAGATACGACTTTGGATATACACAGCAATAGTTAGCCCAATGATTACCTATGGGCAGAAAGAATTGAACTCAGCACACAAGCCACCGTGTGTATCAGTGGTGCAATGAGAACATGCCCAACGGCATTTCTGGAGGTCCTTCTGTGATTAACCCCTCTCCATCTGCATATACAGATGCAGGCAAGGAGGGCATTATTCAGGAAGACCGGGAGTATCAGTGAGGCGGGGAGCTACCTAAACCAAAGGAAAAATTATATTCTTTCTAGGTGGTATCCCGAATTACTGATACCAAGGGATAACATGATAATCAGATTTCACTTTAATAAGAAGTTTGAAGGACGTTGGAGCAACAAGGTAAACTGGGGGAGCCTGGCTGGGACAAACGGCTTAAACCAGCAGCTGATTACTTGGTACACTGACGGATCCTTCACAGCAGAGGGAGCGGGTGCCGGTGTCATTGGTCCAAGGGAAATATACTTGCAGCCAATGGGTAGGTAGGCTAGCATATTCCAGGCGGAAATATACTCCACAGACAGATGCGCCTCCTTTAATCTCCAAAGGAACCTACAGGAGGCAGAATATTGCTATTCTCACCGACAGCCAAACAGCGATTAAGGCACTTAGGTCCAAGCAGGTGAACCTTAAACTGGTATGGGAATGCCTTGAGAGTCCAAATACGCTCGGCTCGTCCAACAAGGTCTGGATACTCTGGGTTTCAGGCCATGTTGGGTTAGAAGGCAATGAGACAGCGGACGAATTAGCCAAAAAGGGAGCAGGGAGGCCTTTACACGGGGCAGAATCCTTCTGTGGAATCGGAAACGGTTTCATGGCAATGACATTAAAAAATGAAGAGGAACGGTTGAGGGAATTATACTGGGCAGGCTACCAGGAATGGGGCATTCCAGGGCGCTTATTGGGGGATACGAACCCATACGCACAAAGGATTTCTTAAACCTCACCAGAAAGAACCTCAGAATCATAGTGGGAATTATCACTGGTCACTGTTGGCTAAACTATCACCTAGGGAAGCTAGGGATATCTACGGACACTGCCTCCAGATTTTGTGCGGAGTGTGATGAAACCTCTATACACGTTCTAGGACAGTGTCCGGCAGTGTGGAAAGTAGGTCGAGGCGTCTGGGAGAACACTTAATGCCAGATGCAAAGTTGAAAGATGTGGAAATAGGGGACATGCTAAAATTCCTAACGGTTATAAGCTTGCTTGGGATACTATGATTAGTAGGTACCCTATAATTAGTAAAAGGGCGACAATAGTTCCTTAAGGACGCGGTGCGACTTTCCCTTAACAGAATAATAATAATACAAAGAAAACGTCAGAAACTACCAGTCAATGAACTGTTGAAAGGACATAGCATGCTGAACCAAGAGTAAAACAGTAAATTTTATGCCGGGAAACAAGAAAGCATGTCTAAATACAAATATTTCCATTTTTTGCGCTTCTGCTTTTGTCATCGTCCGCGGGGCAGTAATATGTTCATATGTACACAAGCTGTACAAGCGGATCCTTTGAACATAGCGCTTTAATTTAATATATATTTCAAGCTATGTACTTCCGGTATTTACATATGAAAGCAAATTGCTACTGGTTAAAGCAACTTCCTGGGAGTCTATGAGAAGCTGAACGACACAGCGGATTATATTCGAGTGTCAAATTAAAGAGGATTTTCTGTTTTTACATCCGAGCTCTGTTTGTTCTGAAGGATATTTATATTCATAGCTTCCTTAATTACATCCACGGAACAATAGTACCGGCAAGTGGGTGGGTGGCCTGCTCTTATTTGGAGCGTAATTTATTCCCTGCGGAATGCTCATAGTCATAATGACAGTTGTGTAAGTCATGACTTGAATGGCTGAAATGCCTCACAGCCACGAGGCGGATCTGATGGAATGCTGACAATATTCTCTGAGAAAGTTTGCATGGGCCACATTCATATCCGTTCGTAGGGAGCAACTAGTCTGGGCAAATTCTCCACAATCGTAATCCATATATGCTGCTGGGGAGCTTCGCTCCGAATTCCTTTGATACGTATCGAATTCCTCAATATGGAAAATTGGTTTTATGCCAGACGTTGGGCTGATATGCGAACGTACGTGTAGCCCTAGGGCGAGCTACACTGAAACCTGAACGAAATTACCCTTTTCGAGAAAAGTATCCTCAAGCTCAGAGGATGAAACAAGAAGGATTTCCTTCGTTTACGATGACAATGCAATGAATTTGAAATGTCTTCGCATTGCCACATCATTTGGGGGTTTATAGTGATCCATTCAGATTGAAATCGGAGGGCGAGAAAAATTGCTTTAAAATCCTACTTTACAGCACTTCTGAGAACTCCAAATACGAGTGCTCCCAACTGTAGGTTGGAAATGGATGTAATGTGAAAACAGGAAAGAAGAAATCTCCTGAAATTTCTCTCACCCTCACTTTCAGGCTTTTGTCTTGGAGCAATTTGAAGTTGTTTATGGCTTCTGTACAGAAAGCGCGAGAATCCACATTCGGTTTGTAGGAAGGATGCGGTTGAAGGTGAGAAATACCTCGTTACCTGGAAGATAGATCTCATAGCCTTTCTTATCAAATTACTGGCATCTAAAGGTTAGGAAATTGAGTAAAAACACAAACTACGGCGGAAAATGGCAGAGAGTATTCGAAAATTAAATGTCGCGCTTTGAATGGAAAGTTTCATCGATTTTGCAATCTACAATTTTCACCTGAAACCGAATTCTTTGAAGATGTGTATCTACTGGAAGTGAATATTCAAAACGTCATTCCCGAAACTCAGGAATTTCATTTAATTTTATGCCAAGTGCACGCCGAAGATGTTCTTCTATGAGGGCGGACTGTTATTCACGCAATGGAAAATTTCTGCAGAAATCAGATTAAAAGCGAGCTCATGCAGGTATAGGGTCTGGCACGTTCTGAGAAGAACATAGAAGTCATCAGCGAATGTGTATGAAATAAATATTCATGACATATAGTATAATATGAACGACAAGTTTATTTATTTTATTTATTTATTTTAATTAACGGACAACAAACAGAGAGAATTCCAATTACTTATTGTCCTCAGGAGGAGGAGAAAGCAAAAAACTTATCCTACGTTTAAAGCTACTTAAAGTAGGGAAGTTAAAAGGACCAAGCTGTTTTGCATTATAATTTCGGCAAAGCCTGGGAATCGGGGAATGAAAATAGACTTCGAGCTCCGCGAAGGGCACGTTGAAAATATCTGCGTTACGTGTGTTATAAGACGCAGGACGGCAGGTGATCTCGTCAGCGGCGGAGCAGTCCATCAGGCCCGAGGAAAGTTTAAAGAATGTGCATAGATCCAGATAGGATCTACGCTGTTGTAGGAAGGGAAGGTTTAGAAAACGGAGGCGGGAGGGGTAATCCACACGAGGGAAGCTTTTCTTAAAGAAGAGAGAACGGGTGAATTTACGTTGCACATTTTCAAGGGCAAGACAATCACAGTTACGAGTGGGTGACCAGATCACGGAGCAATACTCGAGGGTATTCCTCACAAGGGAATTGAAGAGAGCTAAGGAGGGTTGGATGGAGTCAAAATCAGAGGAGGAGCGAAGAATGAAGCCTGACAATTTTGCTGCTCGATTGATAACATCGAGTCAATGGGTGTCAAAACGCAGCTTATTGTCGAAAGTGACTCCGAGGTCTTGAGTGGAATTTAAGCAGGATAAGGAATGTCCGTTAAGCGAGTAGGAGAAAGAAGTCGGTGAGGATTTTAGGGAGTAGCACATAGAGTGACACTTTCTGACGTTTAGCGCTAAACCATTAGTCGAGCACCAACGAACCAGAGTGTCCAGGTTATTCTGAAGGGAAACACAGTCCATAGGCGACGATATAGCGGAAAACAGCTTAAGGTCGTCTGCATAGAGCAAACAGGGACAAGTAAGGAGGGGAGGAAGGTCGTTAATAAAAAATAAAAATAGCAAAGGACCCAGAATAGACCCCTGTGGGACGCCAGAAGAGGGGGAGAAGGAGCAGGAAGTACAGCCGTCAAAAGAGACGCGGCAGGATCGGTTGGAAAGGTAAGAGGCAAGCCATAAAACCAGTGGTATGGGAACATTTAGGGACGAGAGTTTGGATAGAAGTATCTTGTGATTTACAGTGTCGAAGGCTTTCGCGAAGTCAGTGTAAATGGTATGCACTTCTTGCCGTGAATTTAGACATTTGGCGACAAAGTTGGTAAAGTCGAGCAGGTTGGAGGCAGTGGACCTACGTTTAACGAAGCCGTGTTGTTCTTTCACTATGTGTTGGCCAAAGTGGGCGGACAACCAGTCGCTGACATATCTTTCCAGGATTTTGGAACAGGAGGAGAGGAGGGAAATGGGACGGTAATTCTCGGCAAGCGAACGATCGCCACTTTTGTGAATGGGGATAATGAGAGCCTCTTTCCACAAGCTGGGAAAATGATTCTCTTCAAGGCTTTTGTTGAAAATAAGAGATAGGGGAAGGGAGATGGACTTACCAGTTTTGATCAAAAAGAGGTTTGGAAGACCATCGTAGCCAGGTCCGACCTTGGCATCAAGTTCGCCAATGAGGTATTCGATAAGGATAGGAGTAAGAAGGGGAATGGTAGGCGATGCGGGGCAGGCTACATCTACTATCGGGAGGGATTCGGAGGAAGGAGGAGGGACATAGACTGACGAAAAGTAGCGGCAGAGTAAATCACAAGATCGTTGGGGGGAGTTAGCTGAGAAGCCAGAGAATTTAATGGACGGAGGGGATAACTGGGCGGGGCAGCGGGAGTTGCGAATGTGGGACCAGAAAGGTTTCAGATTTCCGCGCTTTAGTGAGTCTTCCACGCTGGACAAATATTCCTGTCTGGACTTACGTATTTAAGATTTGACCGAGGAACGAAGGGATTTGAAAAAAACTAAGTCAGCAACATTTCTAGAAGACAGGAACTTCTTTCTCGCAGTCTGTTTTTGACGTAGTTTTTTGTGAATTTCAGTGGTGAACCAGACGGGGTAAGAGCGTAAGCACTTAGGAGAGGAGGGAACGTAACAAGGAAGAAGATCAGATAAAATGGTATAGAAAGTGTTGAGTGCTTGGTCACATGTAAAAGGAGAGAGCAGGGGGACCCAGTTGATTGACGCCAGGGCTGAGTTCAGACCTTCGAAGTTCGCCTTACGAAAGTTGAATTTGGTAGGCTTGCGAGCGACAGGAGAGTGGAGTCGGGATATCTGAACATCGAACTCGAGAGCAGGATGATGGGCGTCAGGGGCAATGTAAGACGGAGCATGAAGGGATTGGGAAAGATAACGTACAGGAAGGTTAGAGAGGACAAGGTCAAGAGTGCGATCTAAGTGGTTTCTAGAAAGGTTAAATTGGAGGGCCCCACAGGTGTACATGAAAGTGGATAGAGGAAGGGAAGGGTGGGTCGAGTTATTAGGGAGGGAGGGAAGGCCAGGTGTAACGGGCCAGGAGAGCATAGGAAGATTAAAGTCACCACAGAGGATGAAAGGAAGTGAGGGAAACAAAACGGTTAGGGCCTCTGATAATCTGTCGAAGAAATCCTCGTACAGAGAAGGCGGGCTTAGGCAGGGAAAATATACACACGATATGATAAAGGGACATACGTTTGGCGGAAGGACACGTATGGTAACAGAATCGTAGGAGGAGGAGGAGGAAGAAAAGATGATTTCGGCACGGAGAGGGGATTTAACAGCTATTAGGGCACCTCCGCCAGTTGTCTTGCCAAGCGCAACGCAGTCTCTGTCACAACGAAAGACAGAGTAACCTTCGAGGAGCTCAGAATCTAAAATCCTGTCATCCAGCCAGGTTTCAGAAATGCAGATGACATGATGTTGGAATGCTAAGGCAGACAGTTTAAAATCCGACAGCTTGGTCCTTAGACCCCTTACATTTTGATAAAATAGCGTAAAGTTATTGGAATCATTCAAGTTCGGCGAGGCAGGCGGGCGGGCCGGAAATTTTGACGAAACTTAGACCTCTGATAAGGCTTAACGAAGACCCCCTGTGGCCAAAAGGAGGATTGGACGATAGCATCGAAGTCATGGGGATATGTCACTTTGAAGGAAGCTATCACTCGGTCAGGAGAGCCATCCTTCGTCAGCTTCACACAGGAAAGAGGTGACAAAGTTGAGTTGCTTTTGCTTCTGATATAGGCCAGAATTTCGTCGGGCGTAGTGGAGTACGCTAGCCTTGACACGAACAGCTGTTTCGGTGGCGAGGCGACGTTCAGTTGGGGGCCGCTCGGACGAAATGAGGTCGGAAGAGCCTGCGGTTCAGCGGTGGCGGGCGTCGATGATACACAGGAGGAAGCGTGCGGTGGTGCTAATGTAGCGACTGTAGGATAAACGCCAGAACTTCGTAGCGCATCCGATGTTGCGTAGGGAACTTGTCCCTCGGATGGAGGATTTTTCAGTAGGCTAGCGGACGTCATCGGGTTGATACCATTTTTTATGGACACACTGGAATTAAGCGAGGCAGATCGAGGCAGAGAATTAGAATTAGTCGACCGGGGCGACTTAGGTATGGCGCCAGTTTTGTTGGCTGCAGTCGCCGGCGAGGTATAAGCAGAGCCAGTCAGCGGAATCTCAGGAGCTGAGACTACGCTGGAGCTCGATAAAGCAGCAGCTTGCGGGGGCAGAATTGTCGGCGATTTTGAAACTGCAAGTTGAATCGATGCCAAAGTCGCCGTGTGTTGATGCAGCAGCTGAATTGCATCCGATAAAGTGGTACCGCAGCAGGCGTTACAGCGATAGGTAACGTTAGGGGAAAATTTAGCCCGAATGTCTATAAACGCAGAGGGAATACCCAAGCACTTGGCGTGGAAGGTCGCACCACAGTACCCATCGCAGTCTAAAAATTTGGAGCGAATAGATTCCGGCTCCTTACAAATGGCACACAGAGTGCCATAAATCGGTGAGGAAGTTGCCATAATAAATTTGAAAAAAGTTGATTAAACGCACAAGCCACGGGAGTGTAGTCACAATAGTTTATCGATAATAGTAATATGAAGTTCAATTGGGAATGAAATTACGCGCACTCTGTAAAGATTCGGCAACAGTATAGTTTATTAGAGAAAAAAGAGGGTGTAGAGTGGGGCGTAGGAGGATCGAACTCAGTGTCTAGCGCACAATAGGCGAGCGTGTTGTCACAGTACCACGTAACACTTTCTGTATCCCCGACAACAGAGAAACAGGAATTAGTAACGAAGATCGCCTAAAGATATGCAAAAAAAGTCAGAGTTATTTACAAATCACTGCACTTCAAACAAAAGGTAATTGACCGGGGAACAGTAATTCCAAAATTAGATGTAAAGTATTGTTTTCGGAAGAAAATTTTAAGTTTTCGAGAGCACACAAGAAGCGCGAGAATTAGCCGTTTCACTTGCGCGAGGTATTGATACAACGCACAGCACCAGGTTTCTCAGGGAAAGGCTCAGAGAATAAGGCAAAAGGAAACAGCAGAGTAATCGCGATAAAAAGTCCGTTTAGCACGTCCGTTCGACTCAAAGTTCAAAGTGTAAGTTGTAATTATCCATACAGAGGAAGGATGACCTAAGCTTAAAGCTAGTAGACTGACATTTGTGGAGAACGGACGTTTTAGCCGGTTACTGAAAATTATAGTAATACGCTATTATTAGCTTTATTTGAAAGGATATCGGTATGGAAGGTATTTCGGGGCCTAGCTACCATGTAGTGGCAGCCTCTTGATTTTTTTCAGACCTTTCGGTTGGGTAGTTTCTGAGAATGGCCCCTTTACATAAATGATCACTTTCGGTCCCCCGGACTCCCCACCTTTCCAACACATGTCAATACTAAGATCAGCTTTGGAAAGTACTAACCGAGTCCTTTCATTTGATATGACTATATTTGGTGATGGGGACCTCCCTTTAAATTCGACGTAAAAGGATGTAACTCACTGTATACATGAGCGTGCACAGTTCCCACCTTTTTACCAAAGTTGTTGTCAATCGCTGCTACAGTCTCCGAGAAAAATGCGTGTGATGGGGGGTCCGCTGTCTCCAAAAGTAGTCAGGAAAAATGTGAAGCGGGCTGCCCTGAGGGTGGACAAGTTTTCGTCAGCGAATCTGTCCCAATGCAGGACATAAAAAACCATCAAGCTGACGGTACGTGAGACAGTGACAACGGTGGCGGTGGAAATGTCCCAGAAGGGGATGCTAACCAGTCTGGTTGCAGTAGTGACAAGTGCGCCAATGACAGCCCTGAAGAGGGAAAACTGGGTGAGTTTTTGTTCAATTTATAAAAAATAAAAAAGGAAAACAAAAATAAAGAGAAAATGAGAAAACTGAAAATTTAAACAAGTCGGGAAACCGGAAGCTGGACGCTTCAGGTACGAAAGGTTTTGTGTATTTCTTAGTACGTAGCACATAATATATGCACATATTATGTGAGAGTATCCACTTTTGGGTGATATTGACATTCATAGTCTTCAATTTTCAAAGAAGCGACAACTTTGACGTATTATAACTTTGCTAGTAATAGTGCGATGTCCACCAAACTTGGTCGGATCATGCTCTATATTATAGCCTAAACCACTCCAAATTTCGTGGTGTTAGTACGAACTTGAGGGTGGTTTTGCAGCCAATTGCTAAAAAATTAAAGTAATATACTATTATTAATTTTATTTGAATAGATATCGGAATAGAAGGTATTTCGGAGCCCAGACACCACATAGTGGCAACCTCTTGATTTTTTTCAGATTTTTCGGCTGGGTAGTTTCTGAGAATGGCCCCCTTAAAGGAATGATCACTTTCAAACCCCCGCACTCCCCACCTTTGCAGCAAATGTCAAAACTAAGACCGGCTTCAAAAATACTAACCGAGACGTTTAATTTGATACCATGACTACATTTGATGAAAAAAAAAATTTACACCCCCCTTTTGCATGTATGGGGACCCCCACCCTTAAATTCGTCGTAAGAGGATGTAACTCACTGTATGCGTGAGGGTTCACAATTCCCACCTTTCTACTAAATTTGGTGTCAATCGCTACAACCATCTCCGAGAAAAATGTGTGTGGCAGACAGACAGACAGACGGACGGACAGACAGTAAACCGATTTTAATAAAGTTTTGTGTTCACACAACCTTAAAAATGGCCCGATCGGGCCACAAGTGGCACCCGAAATAAAGAAAAGGAAGAAAGGGTGCCCCCTCTTAATGTATATGAATTAGGTGGTAGAGATTTAGCCTAGTTGATCGGAGCACGGGGCTCTCAAATTTTATTATCAAAAAAACGGGGGCCGAGAGCGTCCAAATCAAATGTAAACAAGTCAGGAAACCGGACACTTGATGCTTCAGGGATAAAAGGTTTTGTGTTTCCCTGTATGAGAAGCGATGGATGCATGACAGCTCCTGGTGTATATAATTAAAAATTCCATTGCCCTCTATTTTTTAGAAAGCAATTTATACAAATCATTTGATGGGAAGTACTCTATTGATAATAGTCAACATCACATGGTTCACACTCGGAGTTTAATATTATCAGCAAATGTGAAGAAGATTTTTTATTTGCGTAATTTCTGAGAATAGGAGGTGCGTTAAAGAAATGACCACTTCCAACCCCCGCAATCCCCACGTTCCTAACAAATGTCAAAATTAAGACCAGTTTCGGAAGGTACCAACCAAGACCTTTCATTTGATACCCCACATGGCTATATTCGGTGAAAAAAAAATTGCAACCCTCCTTTTGCATGTATGGTACCCCCCCCTTTAAATTTAACATGAAAGGATGTCACTCACTGTATTCGTGACCGTTCACAGTTCCTACCTTTTTACCAAATTTGGTGTTAATCGCTATAACCGTCTCCGAGAAAAATGCGTGTGACGGACAGACAGACACACAGACAGACTTCGGAAACCGAAAGTCATCGCCGGTTATTTCAATGCATGGGCCACAGAATGGGGAAGTTCACTGACGAATGCAAGAAGACGTTGTCTCTTGGAGGGTTTTGCGCAGTTAGATATCATATCGGCTAACGCTGGTTAGGTTAACACTTACCGGAAAGGGGGGTCCAGTTCGGTTGTGGATCTGACTTTCACTAGTCCTTCACTAGCTCGCGATATGTCCTGGAACGTCGTTGAATAATACACCCATAGTGATCATCACGCAATAGTTTTTGACCTGAAGAGCTAGTAAAGCGGATGGAAAACTGCTCTTCAAAAAATGAGGAGAACATTGGTCTGCGAAAGCAATTGACGAGCAAACATTCATAGATATGTGGTTGGACCAGGACACTATGCAAGGTACATAATCGGAAAGCGCCCTGCATATCACGAAGTGTATCACGAACGCATGCGACTCATCGATGCCAAGATATTATACTTTCCCCAGTAGAAGATCCTAATGCTGGTAGAATAGTGAATTGTCAGATCTTCGGTAGGCGTGCCATCGGACCAGACGAGCGGCTCAGAGAGCAATGGGAGCAAGGAAGCCTGAAGAAACCTGAAACTGGCTATACAGCGCAGCAAGAGGGACTGCTTCAAACAACTCTGCGCAGAGGCGGATATAGACCCAAGGGGAAGCGCTTACAGGGTTGTGATGGGAAGACTTAGAGGTCAGGTAGCTCCACAAATTACATGCTGTTTCGTCAGGAGAGCACGAGAGGTTACACCTTTAGATATGGTTCTAATACCCCCAATAACGACGAAAAAAGCACTGGAGATTATGGTAGGCTGGGATTTGTTGTCTTCCGGCCTCAACGGCATACCAAACAAAGCCCTTAAGCTGGTCGTCAAGTCGAGGCTAGACATATTCGTAGAGTTGGATAGAATCTCTCCTGAGACATAGAAAAAACAAAGGTTAGTGTTGTTGTCTAACCTGGTAACACTCCTGGCGAACCATCTTCCTACAGGCCTATATGTCTACTGGACACTATGGGGAAAATATTGGAGAGAATAATCTACAACAGATTGCTACCGGCTCTGAAAGGCTTATCAGGCCGACAATTTAGCTTCCGTACGGTCAGATCAACGGTCGACGCCATCAAACTGGTCACTGGTTTAGCTGAAAATGCCATGTACGGAACGGGGCACTAGCAAGTATTGTGTTGTGATTACCCTTAACGCGCAAAATATGTTCAACTCTGCCAGTTGGAACCTTATAAGGAGGTCGTTGGTGGTGATTGGTGTGCCAAGTCGACAGCTACTTAGCAGATAGAAGGCTCTGGTGCAACACAGACAATGGAACCAAAGAATACATTGTCTCCGGGTGTGTTCGACAGGGCTCTGTATAATGTATATAATGATGTCCTCAATGCCCCAGGTGCTACCGAGTGGGTTACGCCGATGACATTGCAGTGATTGCTGTTGCAAAAGATCTGGCGCATGTGGAATTGTACTCATCCGAAGCAATCACTGCTATAAAGAAATTGACTGAAAGATGCAGGTCTCGCACTCGCGGAGGATAAAACGGAGGTGGTGCTTATCACGAAGCGGCGTAAGGAAACCACTGCCCGTATTAGAATGGGGAAGCATATCATCACTTAAAAGCTAGCAATTAAATCCCTTGAAGTGACGATAGTCGCGAGGCTGAATTTCACGCAGCACTTACAAAATATTTGCACCAAGGGGTTCAATGTTAGCATGGCCCTGGCAAGGATGATGCCAAATGTTCGAGACCCTCGATGCACTGGTAAATTGCTTATAGCAAAAGTGGTAAGTTCTATACTGCTTTACGCAGCGCCAATTTGGTCAACTGCATTGAATACCGCATGCTCAAAAGATGAGATCGCCCTAAGAGTGTGCTGTGTTTATAGAATTATCTCGGACGAAACGACCTATGCAGTAGGCGGAATGATACCGATTGACATTTCGGCCGCTGAGATGGCACGTATCTATGATGGACCTGAATCTCCCTCTGATCGGCAAATGAAAAACGTAGAAAAGAGAGAATCGTTAAGCAGGTGGCAGCAAGAGTGGGAACGGGCGAAAAAGGGTCGATGGTCCCACAGATTGATTCTCAGCATCAAGGTGTGGACGCAGACAACGCATTGTGACATAAGCTATGATCTCACGCAGTTTCTCAGGGGACATGATGGTTACTCTAAATACCTCTATACATAGCACACCCAACTGTACCAGCTGCGATGGATTTTTAGAGGACCCGGAGCATGTTTTCTTCCATTGCCCTAGATTCGTTTAGGAAAGGAAGAGTCTAGAGGAGACATTCGGAGGAACATTAGCACCGGAAAATATGATTAGAAAAATGCTTGCATGCCAGGAGAGCTGGAGTTCAGTGAACGACATGGTAGGGCGGATTCAGAGCAGATTAAGAGAGGCAGAGGAAGGCGAGGTTGCGAATGCAATTGATGGGCGAAGGGAGGGGCTAGAGCCATGTCCACGCCGCTACAAAATACTTTGTGGTGGTTCCGCGGGGAAGAGGACAGGACTTAGGGGGTGGTTTTAGTGGGTAAAAATCCCACACGCTTGAACAGGTGTACCAGTGTCCTTGGAAGATTTCCACCTCCGGAAAGACAGACGGACAAATAGACAGGCAGACAGTAAACCGATTTTAATAAGGTTTTGTTTTACACAAACAGATGCGAGGGACGGGAAAAACACTGCCCTCAATAAAATATTAACCATGTGTGAAAAAATGCAGCATAGACTACACATTCCAAATACAAAAATAAACAGTATAACAGAATATTTACACGAGCAGTATGCCAGTCGGTAGGTCTGCAGTCACAGCGGTATCACTGGATGGTTTCTGGATCATCACAATTAATATGAATTGCATCGTAGGGATCCACTGAAGAGCGGAGCTCCTTGATTTCACTGCCAGGCAACAGTCTGACATTACCTCAGCCCGAGGTATTCGATAACATTCAAAGCACTGATGAAGGGAACAAGTGGTTCCCGAAATATCGGTAGTTTTATTATTCCAACATTCAAAGATTATGAATTCGTGAGGAATGATAGACGAAATTGTGATGGGGGAGGTGGTCCCGGAATATTTGTGGGTCGCCATTATCGTTTCCGAAATATTAATAGGTCTGAATTTGAAACCTTTGATTGTATGGAAGTCTCTTCTATTCTGTTTTCACTGCCTAGAGGAGGGAATTTATTCACTCTCTCAGCCTATGCAGTGACAAACAATCGAGCTAAGTTCAAGGAGGAATTCCATTCACTGTTTACCATACTCGAACTGAACAGGCTGCGTAATTACTATATTATAACCGGCGATTCGAATGCTGGGTATACCTCGTGGCTAAACGTCACAATCCCAGAGGGGTATTCCTCAAATCTTGGATAGAGCAATACCAGATGGGGTATAAATGTGAATTATACTGGTTATGATAGATAGTTCAACTTAGTCCAGGGCAAATTTCCATCTGGATTTGAGCATTGCTGACGCACGTCTGAACTTTAATTTAAGGAATCCTCAACGGAATATACTGACTCTTTCTTACGATAGTGACCATAACGCTATTTTTAGTGAGGTTCTATTTGATGGACGAAGAGTTCGCCTTCTGCTGCTGGACTGTGGCGTCCATCGGCTGAACTTTAAACGAACAGATTGGAAGAAATTCCAAGGGAGGTTTATTCGGAGATATCCAGAGGAATGCCCACCTCTTGATGGGGAAAACGATGGTACAATTGCGCCAGGTGACAGGAACTTGAGCAACGAGGAAATACTTCAGTATCTTCTCAAGCTGGAGAACTTGACGCTGGTTACAATTGAACAAGTCGTCCCAAAGAATAAACCTCGCAATAATATGGAAGGATATGAAACTGCAGCCATAAAACGACTTAAAAAAGTGAAAAGCCTTCTGCTCTAATTTATTGAACAATTCCTTCTTTCAAGGACAATGGAAGACAGCCTGAGTGCTCCCGAAGTTAAAAAGAGGGAAGGATTCACCCTGTCGTGAGAGCTACCGCCCAAACAGTTTGCTGCCTAACATCAGCAAGGTGTTTGAGGTTTTAGTATTGAAAGCCTTGAACGGGTATATCAAGAGGAAGGAATTATTGTCGAATGCGCAATTCGAAGTTTGATCTGGACATTCGACAATGCATGCAATAACGAAGGTAACGTCTGGTATTTACTGGCAGATTAACAATGGTGAGTGCGTAGGTAGCGTAGGAAGCCTGGGAGAACCACCAGGTCTGTGAGCTCGAAAAGTACAGGGGGCAAGTTTTACCAACAAGTCAGCAGGATGAAGCCTTATAATCCTCGATGCTCATCCTGCCGAGACAAACAAGGAAATTTGATTTCCGAAAGAATGGGCATATTGGAGCGATGGGTTAAGTATTTTTATGAAATGCTCAACAACCAAAATATTGCCGAGTTGGAGCCCCCGCCAACTGAAGGGGACGGACAAATCCTGCTACCACCAAGCCTAGAAGATGCAGTCCGTGCAATTCACCGGTTTAAAAACCAAAAATCGCTTGGAACCGATGGAATTACAGCCGAATTGGTTAAATATGGAGACGAGCAACTACACCAAGTGGTTCATCAACTGATGATCAAGTTGTGGGACAGCGAATCAATGCCTGACCACTATCAGCGAGGCATTATCAGTCCCATGCATAGAAAGGAGGATATCACGCAGTGCAGAAATTATAGAGGTATTACGTTGCTGAGTACCATCTATTAGATATTCTCCGCTATCTTGCTAGGCCAGATAGCCCCATACGCCCAGAACATTATTGGCCATACCAAAGAGGCTTCACTCCAGGCAATATCGATAGAAAAACTATTTGAATATGGACATCAGTTCCACCATCTCTTCACCAATTTTAAAGCCGTCTATGACAGCATAGCCAAGGTAAAACTGTACACGCCCATGAGAGAATTCGGTCTATGTTGACGATATCGACATCATGGGAAGGAGGACCTGATACATACAAATTGTATTCATCCAGATCGACCAGGCGGCGCGAGATCTTGGGCTGCACATCAATGAAAGCAAGACGAAGTACATAGTGACAACGTCAGCACCAAAACCGAAGCAACCAACAACATCAAACCCAACTGGTCAAACGGTAAGAATAAAGATATGAGACGACAACTTTGTGACCGTTGATAACTTCCCCTATTTAGGGTCGAAAATCTCAACCGATAACAGATACGACGACGAAATCCGTGCATGATTGTTGGCAGCCAACAGAGCATATTTCAGCTTACAAAAACTATTCCGCTCGAAACTCTCCCACCATAGGGTCAAAGCTCTCACTGTATAAGACAATAATCCTTCTTGTCCTCATGTATTTCTCGGAGACTTGGGTTCTTAGCAAGAAAAATTGTGAACCTTTGGCCGCGTCCGAGAGAAGAATCCTCTGAAAAATTGTTGGCCCCCCACATGAGGATGGACGACTCCGTAGCCTACATAACGACGACCTATGAGCAACAATCCGGCTCAACAGGTTGCGCCACTTAATCCGTATGGATGAGGATGACTCAGCCCGAAAAGCATATAAAGGTAATATCTATGGTATACAAAGAAGATGAAGCAGACCCTGCCTGAGATGGAATGATGGCGTAGGCCAGAATGCCAGGCAGCTTTTAGGGATATCGAATTGGTCAACCTCCGCGGTGGTCAAAAGGTATATGGGTCCCAGGGCGAAACGTGGATTGGTACCTACGATGGAGCATAAAACCTGGGAAACGCCGATTATTCAATTAGCTGTGTCACAAGAAATGGTTGTTGGAAGTACCTGGTTTTGCGCGGAAAGCGGTCTACCAACATACATGGGCCTTTCCAGACGGGACCATTTTCAACCAAATTGACCACGTGTTGATCGAACGCCGCCACCTCTCAGCCTTGATGAATGTCAGAACATATAGGGGACCAATATAAACTTAGATCACTATCTCGTTGGCATGGTGCTCCTAGCTCGAACAACAACACCACCCAGAATCCCCTCTGACAATCAGGTGAGATTTAACACTGAAGCCATTCACAACACAGCCCTCCGCGACAGCTATAAGTGGGAAATGGATACTGCAATAACCGCAGTCAACAGAGGACCTGGGAATGAAGCATCACCAAATGATCTTCACAACCACCTGAAGAACGTTATCATTGATACTGCCACAAACATACGTGGCCCCAGCCGGAAAAGGAGTCGGAACGGCTGGTTTGACGATGAATGTAAGCTAGCAACGGAACTGAAGAATGCCGCATAACGAGTAATGTTGCATTCTCAAAGAACGCGGGCACGCGCAGAGACTTATCACGAACTCCGGCGAGCGGAGAAGCGACTTCACAGACGGAAAACAAAAGGCTGGGAGAACCAACAAGTCTGTGAACACGAAAAGTACACATCGATGCTCATCCTGCCGAGACAAAGTGAGAAATCTGATTTCCGACAGAATGGGCATATTGGAGCGATGGGTTGAGTATTTTGATGATCTACTGAACAACCAGAACATCGGCGAGCTGGAGGTCCCGCTAACTGAAAACGACGGACAAATACTGCCACCACCAAGTATAGGAGAAACAGTTTATGCAATTCATCGGCTTAAAAGTCATAAGTCGCCAGGAGCCGACGGAATTACAGCCGAATTGGTTAAATATGGAGGCGACCAGTTACACCAAGTAGTTCATGAACTTGTGCTCAAGGTATGGGACAGCGAATCAATGCCTGACAGTCGGCATTATCTGTCTCATACATAAAAAGGAAAATATCACACAGTGCAGCAATTATAGAGGTATCACGTTGTTGAGTACCATCTATAAGATATTCTCAGCTATCCTGCTAGGCCGGATAGCCCCATACGCCCAGAACGTCATTGGCCCATACCAAGGAGGCTTCACTCCAGGCAAATCAGCAACAGATCAGATTTTCTCTCTGCGGCAAGCGATAGAAAAACTCTTGGACATCAGTTGCACTATCTACTCATCGACTTTAAAGCCGCCTATGCTTTCATTCTCAGTTATAGCCAAGGTAAAACTGTACACGGCCATGAGAGAATTCGGTATCCCGACGAAATTGATACGACTGATTAGGATGACCCTGACCAATGTTCAAGGCCAGATAAAAGCAGCAGGATCACTCTCATGACCATTCGACATCAACAACGGCCTACGACAAGGGGATGCGCTATCATGCGTCTTCTTTAACATGGCCCTCGAGAAAGTGATCCGTGATGCTGAGGTAAATACAAGAGGTACGATCCTCTTTAAGTCCACTCAACTACTGGCCTATGCTGACGATATCTGCCTTCATCCAGGTCTAGCAGGCGGCGATTGGCGCGAGATCTTGGGCTGCACATCAATGAATGCAAGACAAAGTATATGGTGGCAACGGCAGTACCGAAAAACCAACCAACCTACAACATCAAACCGTACCATACAAACTGAATAAAGATAGGAGACTATAACTTTGAGGCCATTGTATATTTCTCCTATCTAGGGTCGAAAATCACAACCGATAACAGCTACGATGATGAAATCCGCGCAGGGTTGTTGGCAGCCAACAGAGCCTATTTCAGCTTACAAAAACTGTTCCGCTCGAAACGCCTCACCATAGGGTCAAAGCTCTTACTGTACGAGACAATGAGCTCACCTGTCCTCATGTATTCCTTGGCGATTTGGGTTCTTAGCAAGAAAAATTGCGAACTCTTGGTCCGAAGAATTTTTGGCCCCCTACATGAGGATGGACGATTCCGTAGACTACATAATGACCAAATCTATGAGCGATACCATGACCGTCTGGTTTTGGATAAAATCCGGTTCAATGGGTTACGGTGGACGGGTCACTTAATCCGTGTGGATGAGGATGACCCAGCCCGAAAAGTCTATAAGGGCAATATGTATGGTAGAAAAAGAAGACGGGCAGACCTTGCCTGAGATGGAACGATGGCGTAGATCAGGACACCAGACAGCTTTTAGGGATATCGAATTGGTGGACCTCGGTGCGAAACCGGGATGTCTGGAGTTCCGTATTAAGGCAAGCCTTCACCGGATACCGGTTGTTGCGCCGTTGATGATGATGTTCATTCTTGGAGTTGAAGTGCTACTTCTGCTACAAGTAGGAAGGCATGGAGACGGGAGTATGGAAGTTAAGATGAACTTGCCGCGTCAAATAAAAAAAACGCTTTAACTTTCGGGAAAAATCTTTATTCATTACCAAGTTAATGACAACTGAACCTTAATTCTAAGTCTTCCACTTTAATTTATATTGAATTTGGAATGCGACTGGAAGATGCACAGACGCAACTTCAGCGATTTAGAGCTAACCTGGCTACCGAATTCATCATGTGTAACATGAGGCAAGAAAGCCTTCAGGCTGACTTGCAGGAATGTATGGAGGTCAAGTGGCAATTGTTTATGTGGGAAAGCATAGGGTCTAAAGGTGATAACTTGGATAGGGGTAAGGTCACGTTTACGCAATTGGATTAATTGTGATTTGTCTGATGCTCATTGGGAAAGTGTCTTAGCGATCAAACCCTTAACATCCCTTTAGGAGTCCATCCTCTTGATACAGATCAAAGAACGGTGAAAAGTTTCAATTTACCCGAAACAGGAGCTTTAAAAAGCCTAACTATTTGAATATTTTCATATTTGCTACTTGCATGCGTCCAGTGCGAAACCACTCCCTTCATAGATGTCATAGATGTAGTCATAGACATACGGTCAATGTCAACCCAGCAAACACCACAAGAATGTCCATTTTACACAAATACAAATGAGTTCTATATGTCCCCTGACGATAATAAAACCCAGCATTTTCCCTAGCAATCGACTCGAAGTAACTCCATTTTCCTTTCGTCTTTTCTAAGTTTACATTCTAAAGTGGAAAGGATAAACTTCAGATGGATGGAGGCTTACGTTTGACCAACGACATGAAAAGGTCTCCCCAGCTCTTTTTCACTAAATTTATCAACAGGACTTGTAAAGCTTGCAAAGCCACCATAAGAATACTTTTCCGAAGTTTTCCTGGAGAAAGGTGACCCTTTCCATGAAGTGTTTGTTAGATCAATTTTCTTTCGTGTTTTGTCCACCTGGAAATGGACGCATGAAAATAGAAATCCTTTTCCATTTTGCTAGTAAACGGGCTGGATGTTTTCACATGTTCCTACACACAGTCACGCACGAAGTCTCCTTGGGTCGGAATTTCTGATTTGCGTATTATCCTTTCTGTCCAACTAAGTAAATCCTTTTAAAGAGAATTTACATAATAACACGTTATATGAACAGTGTTGATTTAGAATTTTAAATTTGGGTCAGGTGTGATTGGTTTGAGTAGGAATAATGTTTATGGAACTTACAGCGAACAGTGCGGGCGTTGGGATTTTATCCTTGGCAAAGTTTCCAAGATCTGGAATTGATTTTAAAAAGAAAGAGCATGGAATTGGGATCCTCGTTTCTTGTGATATTGAATAAATAAATGTTACTTCATCTGAGATTTTATTAGGGTAGTGAAGAGCTAGTGGAATTTCACAGAGAAGGAGGTGAAGGTGTAGAAGGAAGCATTTAAAGTGAGTGGATTACTGACTCCATGTAGGTTGTAAGTAACTAAAACTGCACTATCTTATTTGAAATTACCAGATCCAAAGCTAAACCAAGCATCCATTATAACTCTAGCTGAAGATGCGTACCTCACTCTATCAACTTTTTTCCTCTGGTATTCATGCGGATTTGTCAGAACTTCAGTTTCAGAGTTTTATAGAAGCAGGCCATCAGATAAAAAACGTGACAAAATAATTACATAGTTTCATATATCCGGCTTCTAACACATCGGTTTCGCAATTTTGTTCGGTCGAAGGCCTCATCTGGATGGAGTCACGAGGCTGTTAAATGACCATCCAGCGTATCAAGCCATCGTGGTTTCGGCCGGCCTTTTAGTCGTTTCTCATCAACCTCTATGTTTAGACCAATCAAGTGAATTCACGTCACGTGTTAAACCATTGGTCCAACGCAATATCTTTACCTCCATTATCGCGAGACGCCGTTCATTGTCGGACAACTCTGCGGTAAGTTTTGGATCTGAGATGTTTGGTGTTGCACCGATAACAAAGAACCCTAGTCTGTAAAGCCTTAATCCAAGCTGCGCTAATGTGCAGAACAATTTCATAAAGCAGTTCACCATTAGGTGATAGCATTGATCCGAGATATTGTAGTGACCGCGGCTTCACTTTTGTGTAAACACAAAACCTTATTAAAATCAGTTTACTGTCTGTCTATTTGTCCATCTGTCTGTCTTTTTTTTTTTTGAGGAGGTGGAAATCTTCAAAAGACACTGGTCTGGACACACCAGTGTGTGGGATTTTTACCCACTAAAACCACCCCCGACTCCCTCCCGGCCTCGCGGAACCACCATAAGGTGGCATTCCTACCGCTCTTGCCACCTATTTATGGATCTCTCCCTCTCAGTGTTCTTCGTCTGCAATAAGGGAGAGGTTGGCTTCGCATTGTATATATTCGCCATTTCGTCTGCCAAGATGTCAATCGGCATCATTCTAGAGAAGACGAATGCTGCAGCATCTGAGACAGTCCTGAAGGCAGAGCATACACTCAAGGCTGTCCTCCTATATACTGCACTCAGTTCGTTAGTGTTAACTGACATCTACAATGCCTCCTTCCAAACTGGGGTCGCATAGAGCATGAGTGAGGCCACCACCTTGGCTATAAGCAACCTAGAGGTATGCCGCGGCCCTCCCACGTTCGACATCATCTTCGCCAGGGCCACACTAGCAGTGGGCGATCTATCGCAAACATATTGAACGTGTTGCTTATAACTAAGCTTCCTTATACAAGTGTAATTTCTCTTCCGGCGCTTCGTGATGAGGACCGCTTCTGCTTTTTCCTCCGCCAGTGTCAGACCTGAGCTCTCTAGCCAACTTTTAACAGCACTGATTGCTTCGCTTGAGTATAACTCAGCATCTTCGAGATGCTTTGCGATAACATCATCATCAACGGCGCAACAACCGGTATCCGGTCTAGGCCTGCCTTAATAAGGAACTCCAGACATCCCGGTTTTGCGCCGAGGTCCACCAATTCGATATCCCTAAAAGCTGTCTGGCGTCCTGACCCACGCCATCGCTCCATCTTAGGCGGGGTCTGCCTCGTCTTCTTTTTCTACCATAGATATTGCCCTTATAGACTTTCCGGGCGGGATCATCCTCATCCATACGGATTAAGTGACCCGCCCACCGTAACCTATTGAGCCGGATTTTATCCACAACCGGACGGTCATGGTATCGCTCATAGATTTCGTCATTGTGTAGGCTACGGAATCGTCCATCCTCATGTAGGGGGCCAAAAATTCTTCGGAGGATTCTTCTCTCGAACGCGGCCAAGAGTTCGCAATTTTTCTTGCTAAGAACCCAAGTTTCCGAGGAATACATGAGGACTGGCAAGATCATAGTCTTGTACAGTAAGAGCTTTGACCCTATGGTGAGACGTTTCGAGCGGAATAGTCGTTATAAGCTGAAATAGGCTCTGCTGGCTGACAACAACCGTGCGCGGATTTCATCATCGTAGTTGTTATCGGTTGTGATTTTTGACCCTAGATAGGAGAAATTGTCAACGGTCTCAAAGTTGTATTCTCCTATCCTTATTCTTCTTCGTGTTTGTGTTTGACCAGTGCGGTTTGATGTTGTTGGTTCATTCGTCTTCGGTGCTGACGTTGCCACCATATATTTTGTCTTGCCTTCATTGATGTGCAGCCCAAGATCTCGCGCCAATCACTGCCTGCTCGATCTGGATGAAGGCAGTTTGTACATCTCGGGTCGTTCTTCCCATGATGTCGATATCGTCAGCATAGGCCAGTAGTTGGGTGGACTTGAAGAAGATCGTACCTATTGCATTTACGTCGGCATCACGGATCACTTTCTCGACGGCCAGGTTAAAGAGGAAGCATGATAGCGCATCCCCTTGTCGTAGACCGTTGTTGATGTCGAATGGTCTGGAGAGTGATCCTGCTGCTTTTATCTGGCCTCGCACATTGGTCAGGGTCAACCTAGTCAGTCTTATTATTTTCGTCGGGATACCGAATTCTCTCATGGCCGTGTACAGTTTTACCCTGGCTATGCTATCATAGACGGCTTTAAAGTCGATGAACAGATGATGCAACTGTTGTCCATATTCCAACAGTTTTTCCATCGCTTGCCGCAGAGAGAAAATCTGATCTGTTGCTGATTTGCCTGGAGTGAAGCCTCTTTGGTATGGGCCAATGATGTTCTGGGCGTATGAGGCTATCCGGCCTAGCAAGATAGAGGAGAATATCTTATAGATGGTACTCAGCAACGTGATACCTCCATAATTGCTGCACTGTGTGATATCTCCCTTTTTATGTATGGGACAGATAATGCCTCGTTGCCAATCGTCAGACATTGATTCGCTGTCCCATACCTTGAGCGCAAGTTGATGTACCACTTGGTGTAACAGGTCGCCTCCATATTTAACCAATTCGGCTGTAATTCCATCGGCTCCTGGTGGTGGCAGTATTTGTCCGTCGTCTTCAGTTGGCGGGACCTCCAACTCGCCGATGTTCTGGTTGTTCAGTAGCTCATCAAAGTACTCAACCCATCGCTCTAATATGCTCATTCTGTCGGAAATCAGATTTCCCTCTTTGTCTCGGCAGGATGAGCATCGAGGTGTATAAGGCTTCATCCTGCTGACTTGTTGGTAAAACTTCCGCGCCTGGTGCGGTTGCTCCCTGTACTTTTCTAGTTCATAGACTTGTTGGTTCTCCCAGGCTTCCTTTTTCCGTCTGTGAAGTCGCTTCTCCACTCGTCGGAGTTCGTGATAAGTCTCTGCGCGTGCCCGCGTTATTTGAGAATGCAACATTACTCGGTATGCGGCATTCTTCCGTTCTGTTGCTAGCTTACATTCATCGTCAAACCAGCCGTTCCGACTCCTTTTGCGGCTGGGGCCAAGTATGTTTGTGGCCGTATCCATGATAACGTTCTTCAGGTGATTGTCAAGATCATTTGTTGATGCTTCATCTCCAGGTCCTCTGTTGACTGCGGTTATTGCGGCATCCATTTCCCTCTTATAGGTGTCGCGGAGGGTTGTGTTGTGGATGGCTTCAGTGTTCACTCTCACCTGATTGTCAGAGGGGATTCTGGGTGGTATTGTTATTCGAGCTCGGAGCACCATACTGTGGCGCGGCAGGATTCGCAGCATTCGAATACTTCCGTTTCTCCCTAGAGGCCGTTCACAGTGTTCACGGATCATAAGCCTCTCACGTATGCTTTGAAACAGAAGCCCGACAAAGCATCCCCTCGTCAGCTCCGTCATCTGAGCTTTATAAGCCAGTTTACGTCAGACATCCAGCACGTGTCCGGCAAGGACAACATAGTTGCTGACGCTTTGTCTCGTGTCTCCGAGGTTAACATCCCCGCCTCACTCGATTTCTCGTCTATTGCTAAGGCGCAGGAGGATGACGCAGCATTTCAGAGCCTCAAATCTAACCCCAAATACAAATTTCGGGAGTTGCCCATTTTCGGCTCAAACATCTCTCTCTGCTGCGAAGACTCGGAAAAGGGACCTCGGCCATACATTCCGGCCACATTTCGCAAGGAAGTGTTCCACGCAGTTCACGACTTGGCGCATCCCGGCATCAGGACAACAAACCGATTAGTCACCGGAAAATACTTCTGGCCCTCCATGAACAAGGATATCAATTCCTGGGCCAGAGAGTGCATCGCATGCCAAAAGTGTAAAGTCTCCAGGCATGTAAGAAAAGAAGTGGGCTCATTCCCCCGCACTACCAAGTGTTTCCACACGATACACCTCGACATAGTAGGGCCTTTGCGAGACTCGCACGGTTATAGGTATTGTCTCACAATCATCGACAGGTTTACGCGGTGGCCTGAGGCAATACCTCTGAAAGACATTACGGCGCAATCATGTGCCGAAGCCCTCTGTCGAGAGTGGATACCTCGCTTTGGCGTCCCTGCAGTGGTCATCACTGACCAGGGAATGCAATTTGAGTCCACCCTTTTCTCCGAGTTAGGCAAACTCCTTGGTTTTAAACGCCAGCGGACTACTGCATACCACCCGCAATCCAATGGGATGCTAGAACGTTGGCACCGGACGCTGAAAGCCGCCATTATGGCACGTGACGATCCGTCCTGGTCCCAAGTCTTGCCTCTCGTCCTACTCGGCCTGCGTACAACCCGACGAGAGGAATTTGCTGCCAGCCCCGCAGAGCTGGTATACGGGGAGAACCCGAGACTCCCAAGCGATCCGGTCTTCGACAAGAGATCGGGTCTCACGGAGTCGGGGTTGGTGCGTCTGCTGAGGGACAATCTCCGACGCATCAAAGCGCCACCACCCACTCGACACTCGTCCATACCTGCTTGTTCGCCCAAGGAACTGGACACATGCACGCACGTGCTGATCAGGACGGATGCCGTCCGGAAGCCGCTGCAGCCTCCATATGAGGGCCCGTACCGCGTTCTCGAGCGGGGAGAACATTTCTTCCAGCTCGAGATCGGTGGACGCAGGAAGGCGGTCTCTCTGTCCAGGCTGAAACCCGTGTCCGCCCCGAAGCAGCGTCGTGTCCGTTTTGTGGATTGACGGCGAACGAAGTTCCGGGATCAGTCGCCGAAACCCCTAGGTTTCATCTGGGGGCGGAGTGATGTGGCGCGGCAGGATTCGCAGCATTCGAAATTTATTTCAAATGTTGCGAATGCGAACGAATAGATGGCGCGGATCTATCCACTTTGCGGAGCTCGCCACGGGAGTGGAGGACCGGCGAGAAAAGTGTGCCATGAGTTAGGGGCAGAAAAGAAACACATGAAGCGAGACTCTCTTCTGCCCCTAACGAGCATACAGTGACACAAGATATTAAAGTTAAAATACAAAAGTCTAAATATTACGCGCATGCAAATGATCAAAGTTCACTTAAAGAAATTCTATTAAAATGATTCATGTTCACAATGTTTGGCTTAATAATTCTCATAGGAATTAACTGTAAAGAAAGTTAAAATACCAACGAGATAGTGATCCGAGTCTATATTGGCCCCCCTATATGTTCTGACATTCATCAAGGCTGAGAGGTGGCGGCGTTCGATCAACACGTGGTCAATTTGGTTGAAAGTGGTCCCGTCTGGAGAGGCCCACGTATGTTTGTGGACCGCTTTCCACGCAAACCAGGTACTTCCAACAACCATTTCGTGTGACCCTGCTAATTAAATAATCCGCAGTCCGTTATCATTTGTTTTTTCGTGTAAGCTATGGGAGCCAACCTATCTCCAAGTATGATTTTAATATCATATCTCGGACAGGCTTCGAGGGTTCGTTCTACTGCCTCGTAGAAGGCATCCTTCTCCGACTCTGCAGTCTCCTCTGTAGGGGCGTGAACGTTTATGAGGCTTATATTTCTAAACTTGCCTCGCAAGCGCAGAGTGCATAGTCGTTCGCTTATGTTTTCAAAGCTGATAACAGCAGGTTTCATTTTTTGGCTGACTAAGAAACCTACTCCTACTGGTTTACTGGATGACCGCTATAATATATGGTGTAGTGGCTCTTCTCCAGGAAACCGGTCCCTGCCCATCGCATCTCGCAACGCTGTTATATCAGCCCTATATTGCGACAGGGTATCGGCTAGCTGCTGGTCAGCTTCATCTCTGTACAGGGAGCGCACGTTCCATGAGAAAATGTGCAAATCTTTATTCCGTGTTCGTTGCCGGGTCCGTCGTTTTAAAATCTATCCTGTCCGAGGCTCCTGTTGTGGCTTCGTAACGAGTTGTTTTCCGTGTAGGGTTGCCAGCCCTACCCAACCCCCAACCTGGAGGACCAGTTGGTACAATTTGTCCCGTTTTTAGGCGCGGGAGACTCGCCTTCATCCTTCTCCGTCTGCAGCTTTTCGTTAAGAAAGAGCTCCCAGCGGTCACCACGTGGAGGTGGAGATAGGGTTTGGTAGTAGAGCTGTTGGTGTTGGTTCAGCAGGCATTTCCCAGGTTTTATGCGATAACAACCAGCGCTATGTCGTGAGCGTAACCCACTACCGTGGCTTCCTCCGGAAGGGGAAGATTAAGTTCATCGTTGTATATGATGTTCCCCAGTAGTGGGTCCAATACGGTGCCCTGTGGGACACCCGTGGAAACGACATACTCCTGCAGTCCGTCATCAGTGTCGTACCAGAGCCTCCTTTCAGTTAAATAACTATCGACAATTGCGTCAAGATAGGCGGGAACACCAACCTTCGCGTCCGTCTGTCTGTCAGTCTGTCTCTCGGTCACACGCATTTTTCTTGGAGACGGTTATAGCGACTGACATCAAATTTGGTAGAAATGTGGAAAGTATGAACACTCACGCATTCAGTGAGTTACATTCTGTTAGGTTGAATTTAAGGGGGGTCCCCATACATGCAAAATGGGGTGTAGATTTGTTTTTCATCAAATATAGTTATGTGGGGTATCAAATTAAAGGTCTCGGTTAGTAGATTTCAAAGCCGGTCTTAGTTTTGACATTTGTTGGAAAGGTGGGGAGTGCCGGGGGTTGAAAGTGATCATTTTTTTAAGAGGGCCATTCTCAGAAACTACCCGACCGAAAAATCTGAAAAAAATCAGGATGCTCACTATATGGTGTCTGGGCTCCGAAATACCTTCCATACCGACACCTGTTCAAATAAGGTTAATAATAGAATATTGCCATAGTTTTTAATAATTCGCTGCAAAACCCCCCTCATCCAAGCACCACGAAATTTTGCGGTGATCTAGGCTATAATGTAGAGCATGATCTTACCTTTGTGGAAATCCCACTATTACTAACAAAGTTATACGTCAAAGTTGTGGCTTCTTTGAAAATTGAAGACTATGAATGTCAATATCACCCGATAGTGGATACTCCCACATAATATATGGATATATTACGTCCTACGTACTAAGAAATACACAAACCTTTCGTACCTGGAGCGTCCAGCTTCCGGTTTCTCGACTTGTTCTGAATTAATTTGCTCAAATAATGCATTCCATAATCTGCAATTACCCTAATGTTTGCCTCAGATTGCACATTATTGAATGCATTCAGGCGAATTGATTTAGACAGAGGGGAATGATTTACCGCTTCGGTAGACGCACGCGCATGCTGCTGCAACATGGACTCTCGGACTTAAACTGAGTTCAAGGGGAGCGTAGCGGCATGGGGACCGGTTCGTGGGTAGACAGCTGATCAACGGTCGGTGGGATTTCAAAATTTCGTTGTTTGTGCCGTATAGCCATATAGCCGTATAAAGCAGAGTTTGAAGTAATTTAATGGTCTCCCGAATTTCAGCTTTGGGTAAGGAGTAAGATGAGCTTCCTTTTCCAAATTGGAATAAGTAATGAGAAATGATTTCATCCTCGAGGCGAGAATTGGATAACGCTGGGAACGCAGGGAATTGGTTTGCTGAGATAGCGGTGCAAAGTTTTGGATGTTATAACGGCGTTAAGCTTTGGTAAATTCCTGCATGGGCGTTAGGCGGCAGGATCAAAAGAAACAGAAAACATAGTCTGCCAAGAGGACGTAATTAACAAACGGCAAAACGGTTGTTAAAGAGGAGCTTGGTTTTTCACTTTCTGGTGGGAACAATCGTGTAGTGATTTTGTGCTGAAGTTTCAGTTTCGATCTGCGGGAGACCTTCTTCATTGAGTGTGTGGCATTCACAGAAGATCGCATTTGTGGCGTCTAAGAATTTCTGGTCTGAGTGTCTGCGGGTTTCCTCTTCGCTTGTGCGTCGCTGGGGGGACTCCTCGAAAGAAAATTAAGAAAAGGAAAACCAAAACTTTCGGCATATTTTTTTCTGCTTTAAATTCAGAAGTATTTCCGCATTCACATATTTTTTCTTTTTCCTTTTGAGTCGAGCAATTTCCGTATTAAACAGAAAGAAACAAAACAACATCAGATACATGCCACGCCCAAGTCGGAGTGCAATCAACGTGTAAGTTTTTTGCTTTAATTTCAATTTATATTTTATTTATATTTTTTATTTTGATGCCATTTTTCTTTTACATGTTTTTGTTGCTTTGACTTCATTTTTCTTTTATGAATTTGAGCATATTTTTTTTTAATTTGAGAACTTTCTTGATCCCGCAAAACCTTACAAGTGGCATCCTCTAAATAATGTTCTGAGAATGTCAAGGATGGGAGGGAACCTCAGAGGCCGAGCCTGAATAACTATCTGAGGCAAAAAATGCAATGATCGGGACTGTGATCCGTGGATCTTCCCTCTCGATCGCGGCACTCGGGTCCAGAGAATTATGGCTTCATGCGCGCGGTCGAGATTTTGTGTAAAGTAAAACCTTATTAAAATCGGTTTACTGTCTGTCCGTCACTCGAATTTTTCTTGAAGACGGTTGTAGCGAGTCACATCAAATTGTAGGAAGGTGGGAACTGTGAATGTTCACGCATACAGTGAGTTACATCCTTTTACGTCGAATTTAAGGTGGGGGGGGTCCCCGTACATGCAAAAGGGGGGTGTACATTTTTTTTTCATCAAATATAGTCATGTGGAGTATCAAATGAAAGGTCTTGGTTAGTACTTTTCAAAGCTGGTCTTAGTTTTGACATTTGTTGGAAAGGTGGGGGAGTGTCGGGGGTTGAAAGTGGTCATTTCTTTAAGGGACCCATTTTCAAAAACTACCCAACTGAAAAATCTGACCGCCGCTTCACCAAGGAGCATGCTCGACTTAAGGTCATCGTGATCGAGAGTCGATAGAGGGGGGGGGGGGGGAGAAGTGGCGACATCAGCAACACTAGGCCGCACTGCAGTTCCAGTACTCGCCGAAGCACTCTTCTCCACCTGAGGTTTCCGGTGAGGTTCGCGACGAACTCCAAAGAGCGAGTATAGAATTCTCGGAAATGGCTCCTTTGCATAGACCAGGTATTCCCAAGCTGTATGCATCAATGATGAGATTGCAGCTCAGCTGTGTGCTGATACGTTGCTGCTACAACTACAATCACTTGTGTATTGTGGTCCAGTTGCGGCTGCCACATTGCACGGTCAGAAGATTCGCTTTCGCGTTATTGGTTTGAGTGACCGAAGAGATCCACCATGGAAAATTCGTGTGGAATATCGGGTTTACAGGAACTATGCTGTTCCCAGTGAGACACCCGTCATATGCATGGCTAAGACGGTATGACGAAAGTCACTCCAGCCGTGTTCAGAATGCAACGTACGCGAGGAACCAGCGGAGTTTTTCAGATCTCTCAATGAATCCCAACAGTGCGTCCAGACAGTACAATTTTCGGTGACGGAAGCGAGAGAATATTGGTGTGGACTTTGGGGGTTATCCGCCCAGTATGCTAAGTATTCTGAGTGGATCACCGCCGAAGGCGCCCGCCATGCCACTACGCTTGGCATTAATTACCAAAGAGGAAGTTCCACGAACCATAAACAGCTCCAAGAACTGGAGGTTCCCTGGTCTGGACCGGGTGCAGAATTTCTAGTACAAGAAATTTACCAGTGCATACTGACATTTGGCAGATAGCATAAATCAGATCATCAGGTCAGTCCTTACTATGGGAATTACCTACCCTACCTACTACCTTGTCCCAAAAATGAACACGGTACAAGACGCGGCAGACACAAGACTGATTACTTGCCTACCAACCCTCTACAAATTCATAACGTTCAAAGTGGAAGGGTCAAGGTGCACTTCGAAACCATCAACATTCTGTCCGAGGAGTAGAAAGGCTGCCGAGTTGGGTCAAGGGGTTGCAAAGAGCAACTCATTATCGACTCGGTAGTTGTAGAACAAGCAACTAGAGGTCAAAGAAACCTCTTTAGTTGCTATATCCATTATGCCAAGGCTTTCGATAACTTCCCGTATACCTGGATAATCGATATGTTTGTATCGCATTGATCCCAAACTAATAAATTTTTTGGCGACGGACATGGAAGAGTGGCATACCACCTTATCAGTGCATTCATCTGAGTGTGCCAATACCTCAAAGCCTATGTGTACACGAGGAGGCGTCTTTCAGGGGGATTCGTTGATTCCCCTTCTGGTTGTGTATGGCACTGAACCCCCTTTCATGGCCACTGAATTATGCTAGAGGGTATGGTTTCACAATAAAATATGGCCTACGTGATAAGTGTGTACTGAAATATTTGATGTACTTAGATGACATCAAGTTGTATGCTGGTATTGATGATCACCTTAAGAGTTTGTTGCGAATGGTAGATATGTTCAGCAAGCAAGCTCAGAAGCAAGAGTAAGGTAGACAGTGGGAACTTTTAAACCACTGAAATCACCGGAGTAGGTGGCATTTTTCCAGCACTAATCCTGAGAGGCCTAGGAATCATCCTAGAGTCTCTTCAGAGGATGGTAAGGCGGAGGGCATGGAGACGGGTAAAAATGGTTTTTATTCCAAATGCAGGTAAAAAGGATCCTTTTCACCTTTTGGAGAAGGTCATAGACAACTATATTAGAACGAACGTGCTAAGGCATAATCCCCTATATCACTGTCAACACGCTTACCGGGCAGGACGGTCAACTGAAACCGCTCTGTATCAGCTGACGGATGTACTACTGGCTGCCATAGAAACAAAAGAAATAGCACTGTGTGCGGTTTTCTGTATTGAAGGAGCGTTCGACAACACATCGTGCACAGAGATACAAGATGCCCTGAACCGCAAGGTAGTGAGAAACACTCTGGCTTTCTAGATGGGCAAAATGCTAGAAAGTAGGCAGATAGAAGTACCGATAGGTACAAATTCTATTGTCATGAACACTACTCAAGGTTGTCCACAGGGCGGGGTACTATCGACGCTTATATAGAGTATGGTAGTGGACGAACTCCAGGACGTGGTAACAAATACTGGAATACAGGTCCAGGGTTACGCGGACGACATGTTTTTAATCTGTTGAGGCAAATATGAGGATACCCTGTGTGATAGAATCCAAACTGCACTAAGGGTTACTTGGGCCTGGTTCGGGAAGTTCGGACTGCGGATCAATTCAGCCAAAACCATCGTAGTACCATTCACTAGGAGACGTAAGCTTGGTCACATAAGAGCCATAAGGTTACATTATATGGAGGTGAAACGAGAAAAGGAGGTCGAATAGACCAAAAAGTACTCTGAAAGACAATTGTCGGAAAGCCACGAGGGCTTTGATGAGTTGTAGGTCCATAGCAGGAAGGGGGTTGAAGGCCGAAAATATTACTTTGGATATATACTGCAATAGTAAGGCCAGTGATTATCTATGGAGCGGCAATTTGGGCGAGAAAGAACCAAACTCAGCACACAAGCCAAGGAATTACACAGCCTCCAAAGACTGGTTTGCGTGTGTATCAGTGTGGCAATGAGGACATGCCCAATGCATCCCTGGAGGTCCTTCTAGGATTAACGCCTCTCCATCTGCACACGCAGATGCAGGCAAGGAGGGCAATATTCAGGATGGAGTATCAGTGAGGCGGGGAGCTGCCTAAATCGAAGGAAGATTGATATTCTTTCTTGGCGGTATCCCGAATTACTGATACCAAGGGATAACCTGACAACGAGGTTTCATTTTGACAAGAAGTTTGAAATACCTTGGAGTAACAAGGCAAACTGGGAGAGCGTGTCTAGGACATACCGCTTAAAGCACTGATGGTGCCAAGGAAAATGTACTTGGAACCAATAGGCAGGTACACTAACATATTTCGGATGGAAATATACACCATAGGCAGATGTGACTCCCTTAATTTCCAAAGGAACTACCGGAGGCAGAACATTCATGACACTAAGGTCCAACCAGGTGAACTCCAAACTGGTATGGGAATGCCGAATAGACAGAATTAAAATGTCCAACATAAAAATCCGGAAAATGATTCATTATGATGGTCTTTCTTAAAAGTTTTCAAACCCAAAAGTAATGGTAGCATAATCAATGAAAAAACTAAGGAGATACAATTTGTCCAGTGTCCTTTAAACAAGAAACTTTGTAGTATCGTTGACGAAAAACTCCATTAGCGCTTCCATTTTCCATTTCATTCTGAACTGCAGCTCATGAGTGGAACCCAAACCCCTCATCAACAATTCTAACAACATTAGTCGTAAGTATCTTATGGCTAGTTTAAATCATCTGATATCAATGATAAAGCGTCGCTAAAAGAGGCCTTTCATTAAGATCATGTCTTAAACTTTAAGAAGTTATATTTTATTAGCTCCTTCATTAAAAAACGAAAGAGGATTTAACGCAGGGATATTGGGAAACTACGACGGAAATTCAGATAAAATCAGAAAAGACACTATAAACAATGAGAATCGAATCGCTATCTTTATTTCTCCCCACTTATATAAAAGGACCTTCTTCTTATACATACATATGAATATATATAAGACTTCCTTCCCACTTCCCATCCTTGGATGGTATCTAGCAGGAAGAAAATTATTTTGCAATATCTTATTGTATTATAAAGTCCCTAGGCCTAGAGTAACTCAAACCATATTTGGTGTCCTGCAGGAAAATAAAATTGAAACTGATTTACTTTCCGCTGTCTGAGCCTTTAGTCTCTTAACGCCATTAACTAAAAGAGCCTAAATAATTTACTTAGCGTGAGAAAAGGCATTTGCTGTTTGCCCACTCAGTCTTTGGTTCAATAAACAACTCTCCCCCTGAAGAATGCTCAACTCTCCCGATATCGATAAAATCATCAATTCCACCAGCGGCCGTCCCAGCTCAGTTTTAAGGACCATCACGATTATTGAATTTTCATCACAGACTAAATTACACCCCCAGATTCCGTAACTCGTCCCAAGTCCTTTATTTACTGGAAACATCATGTCACCCAGACACTTTTGATTTGAAATGTGGAATGATTTCCCAACTGTGCCCGAAAATATCGTTTTTGTCCTGTTTTCACGAAGTGGATTGAATTACGAAAAGCGACGTTGATTCCTTTGACACGTGATGAGGATTGGCATATTGAGACATAAATTGGCTTGACTTTTATCAGTATCCACGAATTATCGAGATAATCATGAGATTTGGTACCGCTAAGAGGGGAAAATTGAATTTTTTGGTCAGTGGATTACTGATGACGACTGGATTTCGGTAGGGATTAAATTGAAACTTTCCAGTTGATTTTTCGAAATATACATAGAATCTGAGCGAAATTGGATTTTGTAAATTTGGAACATGGTGAGTAACCATTGAATAAATAGGGAAAAAGATATTTGACAAGTTATCAATACTTCTAGACACGAGTTAAATAGTGCTCCTGTGTGAAATCAGGTTGTACTTCCGCCGTAGATATTCATTTCTTAAATTTACCTTTTCTAAACCGAGAGATACTGTCAAAATCGAATGACTACATCCCTCACCGTAAGTATTGCAATTCAAGTCTCCGACAAATTCATCATAACACTATTTGCCCTCCTCACTAACGCCATTGTCAAAGGGTAGTATAGGTCCCAGGGCGAAACGAGGATTGGTACCCACGATGGAGCATAAAACCTGGGAAACCCCAGCTGAATCAACACCAACAGCTCTACTACCAAACCCTATCTCCACCTCCACGTGGGGACTGCTGGGAGCTCTTTTTTTAACGAACAGCTGCAGACGAAGAAGGATGACGGCGAATCACCCGCGCCTAAAAACGGGACAAACTGTACCACCTGGTCCTCCAGGTTCGGTTGACAACCCTACATGGAAAACAACTTGTTACGAAGCCACAACAGGACCGATAACACAACGACGAACCCGGCGAAGACAAAGGAATACCGATCTCTACATTTTCTCTTGCAACTTGCGCTCCCTGTACCGTGATGAAATTGCTGAGCAGCTAGTCGATACCCTGTCCCAATATAGGGCTGATGTAGCAACGTTACAGGAGGTGCGTTGGACAGGGTCCGGTCTCCTATATTACAGTGGCCATCCAGTCAACCATGTGCTCGGAGTAGTTTTCTTAGTCAGCCAAAAAATGAAATCTGCTGTTATCGGCTTTGAAAACATAAGCGAAGGGCTATGCACTCGGCGCTTGCAAGGAAAATTTAGAAATATAAGCCTCATTAACGTTCACGCCCCTACAGAGGATACTGTAGAGTCGGAAAAGGATACCTTCTACGGGGTAGTAGAACGAACCCTCGAAGCCTGTCCCAGATATGATAACGAAATCATACTGGGGGATTTCAACAGCCAAGCAGGGACGGAGCCCATATTCAGGCGATACGTCGGTTCCCATAGCTTACACGAAAATACAAATGATAACAGACTGGGGATCGTTCATTGGAAGTACCTGGTTTGCGCGGAAAGCGGTCCACAAACATACGTGGGCCTCTCCAGACGGGCCACTTTCAACCAAATTGACCACGTGTTGATCGAACGCCGCCTTGATGAATGTCAGAATGTCGCCAGGAGCCGGTGGAATTATAGCCGAATTGATAAAATATGGAGGCGACCAATTACACCAAGTGGTTCATCAACTTGTGCTCAATGTGTGGGACAGCGAATCAATGCCTGACAACTGGCAAAGAGTCATTACTTGTCTCGTACATAAAAAGGGAAATATCACACAGTGCAGCAATTATACAGGTATCACGTTGCTGAGTACCATCTATAAGATATTCTCCGTTATCCGACAGCCCCATACACTCAGAATATCATTGGCTCATACCAAAGAGGCTTCACTCCAAGCAAATCAGCAACAGATCAGATTTTCTCTGTGCGGCAAGCAATGGAAGAACAGTTGGAGTATGAACATCAGTTGCACCATCTTTTCATCGACTTTAAAGCCGCCTATGATGGCACAGTCAGTGTAAAACTGTACACGGCCATGAGAGAATTCGATATACCGACGAAATTGATAAGACCGACCAATGTGCGAGGCCAGATAAAAGCAGCGGGAATCACTCTCAAGACCATTCGACATCAACAACGGCCTACGACAAGAGGATGCCCTATCATGCGTCCTCTTTAACCTGGCCTTCGAGAAAGTGATCCATGATGCAAGAGGTACGATCCTCTTTAAATCCACCCATCTACTGGCCTATGCTGACGATATCGACATCATGGGAAGAACGACCCGAGACGTACAAACTACCTTCATCTAGATCGAGCAGGTGCACTGGTCAAACGGGAAGAATAAAGATAGGAGACTATAACTTTGAGACCATTGATCATTTCTCCTATCTAGGGTCGAAAATCACAACCGATAACAGCTACGACCATGAAATCCGTGGACGATAGTTGGCAGCCAGCAGAGCCTATTTCACAGAAACTGTTCCACTATAAACGTCTCACCATAGGGTCGAAGCTCTTATTGTACAAGACAACGATCTTGCCAGTCCTCATGTACTTCTTGAAGACTTGGGTTCTTAGCAAGAGAAATTGCGAACTCTTGGCCGCGTTCGACAGAAGAATCCTCCGAAAAAATGTTGGTCCCCTCTATGAGGATGGACGATTCCGTAGCCTACATAACGAGGAAATCTATGAGCGATACCACGACCGTTAGATTGTGGATAAAATCCTGCTCAACAGGTTGCGGTGGGCCGATCCGTATGGATGAGGATGATCCAGCCCGGAAAGTTATAAGGTCAATATCTATGGTAGAAAAAGAAGACGAGGCAGACCCTGTCTGAGATGAAGCGATGGCGTAGTTCAGGGCGCCAGACAGCATTTAGGGATATTCAATTGGTGGACCTCGGCGCAAAACCGAGATGTATGGAGTTCCTTATTACGACAGGCCTAGACCGGATACTGGTTGTTGCGCTGTTGATGATGATGAAGCACTCAACACCCTCTATACCATTTTATCTGATCGTTTTCCTTGTTACGTCTCCTTCTCTCTTAACTGCTTACGCTCTCACCCTGTGTGGTTCACCACTTAAGTCCGCAAAAAACTACGTCAAAAACACACTGCGAGGAAGAAGTTCCTGTCTTCTAGAACCTATGCTGGCTTTGTTTTCTTTTCAAATCTCTACGTTTCTCGGTCAAATCCTTAAAACATAAGTCTAGAAACGAATATTTCACCAGTGTTGAAGACTCACTAAAGCCTTTCTGGTCCCACATTCGCAACTCCCGCTGTCCTATCTTCTGATTTATATGCCGCTACTTTTTCTTAGTATATGTCCCCCCCCTTCCTCCGAATCCCTCTCGATAGTGTATGTAGCCTGCCCGCATTGCCCACCATTCCCCTTCTTACCCCTCTCCTTGTCGAGTACCTCATAGGCAAACTTGATACCAACGTCGGACTTGACTACGATGGCCTTCCAAACCTCTTTTTGCTCAAAACTGGTAAGTCCATCTCCCTTCCCCTATCTCTTATTTTCAACAAAAGCTACGAAGAGAATCATTTTCCCGAATTTTGGAAAGAGGCTCTCATCATCTTTACATACAAAAGTGGCGATCGTGCGCCTGTCGAGAATTAATAGTAATAATAATCGTTGGCGAAACAATTCATATTCGATCAGGGCCTTCAAGTGTGTTAGAGCACTTCATTCAAGACCGCAACGGTATCCTTTAGGATTATAGTAGCCTATAGAAGGCAATGTGATCAGCATTGGGCTCGCTCGAGATTATTACCACGATTTGACTCAGGTACTCATTCACAGCTGAGTCAACTGGTATCCGATGCCAAATGAGGATACAAATCCCACTGACACCAGTGAGGTTTGTCCCGCAACCTTCCGTATGACAGTCTTGTGCTCTAACCACTCAGCTATCCGGGCATTTTGCCGAGAATTACCGTCCATTTCCCTCCTCTCCTCCTGTTCCAAAATCCTGGAAAGATATGTCAGCGACTGGTTGTTCGCCCACTTTGACCACCACATTGTGAAAGAGCAACATGGTTTTGTTAAGCGTAGGTCCACTGCCTCCAACCTGCTTGACTTTACCAACTTTGTCGGCAAATGTCTAAATTCACGGTAAGAAGTACATACCATTTACGCTGATTTCGCTAAAACCTTCGACACTGTAAATCACAAGATACTTCTATTCAAACTCTCATCTCTACGCGTTTCATACCTTCACTCTTAACTTTCCGGCCCATCCTGCGGCGTCTCTTAGGACGGCTGCACTTTCAGCTCCTTCTCCTCCTCATCTGGCGACCCACGGCGATTCATTCTGGGCCCTTTGTTATTTTTATTTTTTATGAACGACCTCCCCCCCCCGTCATCCTTACTTGTCCCTATTTCCTCTACGCCGACGACGTTAAGCTGTTTTCGCCGTATCGTCGCCTATGGATTGCGTTTCCCTTCAATCTAACCTAGACACTCTGGTTCGTTGGTGCTCGACTAATGGTTTAGCGCTAAACGTCATAAAGTGGCCTTTAACGCACATTTCAAATTGTCAGGCTTTATACTTCGGTCCACCTTTGATTTTGACTCCATCCAACCCTCCTTAGCTCTCTTCAATTCCTTCGTGAGGAATATCCTCAGTACTGCTCCGTGATCTGATCACCTTCCAGTAACAGTGATTGTCTTGCCCTTGGAAATGTACAACGTAAATTCACCCGTTCCCTCTTCTTTAAGAAAAGCTCCATCATGTGGACTATTTCTCCCGCCTCCGCTTTCCCTTCCTACAACAGCGTAGATCCTATCTGGATCTATGCACATTTTTTAAACTTTCCTCGGGTCTGAAGGACTGCTCCGCCGCTAACGACATTACCTGCCGTCCTGCGTCTTATAACACACGTAACGCAGACATTTTGAACGTGCCCTTCGAAGAGCTCGAAGTCTACTTCCATTCCTCGATTCCTAGGATTTGCCGAAATTACAACGCACAGCAGCTTGGTCCTTTTAACTTCTCTACTTTAAGTAGTTTTAAGCGTAGGATAAGATTATTCCCTTCCCCTCCTCCTGAGGACAATAAGAAATTGGAGTTTACTCTGTTTGTTGTCCGTTAATTATTATAAATAAATTCATTAGATAGAAATGCATTTGATTGCTGACTAGCATGGTAAAGTAAGGCCGTTGCGATTCTAATGACAAGAAAACAAAAATAACAATGATCATTTTAGCATATAATGAAAATGATTAAATATGGTTTGCGATTGTGAGCGATGCATAGCACATTTCTGTATTCTACGCCATCTATCCTGTATATTTGTGAGCCAATTAGTATTTTCAATGCAATAACTGAAAGGTATTTCGCATAGAAAAGGGATGCACTTCCTATTGGTTCCCAGCTTAACTCTCAATTTAATACCGGAGAGTGCTCTTTTGTCGACTACATGAGTATTAATCAAATTCCTTTCATATCTTTCTTCAATTTAATTATCTTTTATCTATTTCCATCAAATCTACCTTGATCTACTTCCACTTATTTTCCGTCTGATGAATTCAATTTCCATTTAGATTTTCATTGTAATAAGGCTCAGTGTCGAGTATTCTGGCCCATTGGAATGTGTCCTTAGAGGAAGACTCCCACTATGTGTACCATTTCCATGAGCCCGATAATATCACTTCTAAACGAAATAAACAGAAAACGACCTGCAATTTCCATATTGAATTTTCCACCGTTACCTGCCGAATTCCAACGTTTCATTTGCAAAACACATTTTCGCGCTCCTCAGCACATTTCACTGCGAATGAAGCTTTTGTTCGCTAATGTGCGGGAAATGATTGTTTCAAACTCCAAAAAGTTTTCCAACATTTCGGAAGAAAAGCAGAGAAGAGGGAATTTTTCCTTTTATGCAATGATATACTGTTAAGGCTAAGGTAATTCATTCTGAGAGGATGTTTTTATGCCTTCTTTTTGCTTTACAGAGAACTTACTCTCGGTTTGGAGGACTGTCCTGGCTTATTTTTTTACATCATCCCCTTAATATATGACCACCTCGGGCAATCTCAAAAAGAAGCCCCAAACATTTAGAAGTAACGTGGCTTGTGTATAAGATACCACATACCTTAGAGGTAAAGAACATTATTTTAAGGATGCAGAATGGCAGCTTATAAGCAACCTTCTTCCCAGAATGAGAGGATGAAGACGAGAGTGGGAGTTGATGGATTCGTTGATTTACGCTTCATTAATCTTACTCGCAAAACAAAGATCAATTAGAAGCTTCTGACTATCTTTAAAGGAATACCTGAAATTAATCAAATTAACAGTGGATCAGTCAAAACGGCTGAATAAATTCGTTCCTGTTCAACTTCAATGGTAATTGTTTGTCATTTGGTAAGATAAACAAGCGTAGGCCCGACATTTGCTTTGTTGTTTGTAGATATGTTAAGATAGCGTAGATACACAATTTCACTACCAGTTACGTGGAACAAATTTTCATATCTTAGAAAAAATTGGACCCTGGAGCAACTCAATCATCTTAGAGGCATATCTTTCCTTCCTACCGTAATAATTTTTCTTGAAGGTGTTTATTATCTCGAAAAGTTCAAGTCACTGTTCATCGAATTTTGAGGTATATTCTTGTATATTCTAAATCGGATTTTGAGCAAGGATATCAAGAGAGCATAATATCACCGAGAAATGTTATTTAGCAGTTACTACCTATTGTGTTTCAAGCTTTGCAAACTCTTGTATCTTCTCATGGAGGCGGAACTCCATCCAAACCTCACCTACAAAATATAACAAAGATTCAAAGTGGGATTTGATACTATCACTAGAGAGTGGTCAAAGGGAAGTATAGGTCCCAGGGCGAAACGTGGATTGGTACTCATGGTGGAGCATAAAACCTGAGAAACGCCTCCAGAACCAACACCAACAGCTCTACTACCAAACCCTATCTCGACCTCCACATGGTGACCGCTGAGAGCTCTTTCTTAACGAAAAACAAGAGAGGGAGAAGGATGAAGGCGAACCTCCCGCGCCTAAAAACGGGAGAAATTGTACCAACTGGTCCTCCAGGTTGGGGGTTGGGTAGGGCTGACAACCCTACACGGAAAACCGAAGTTACGAAGCCATAACAGGAACCTCGGGATGGACGGATAATACAGCGACGGACCTGGCAACGACAAAGGAATAACGATTTCCGCATTTGCTCATGGAACGTGCGCTCCCTGAACAAAGATGAAGCTGCCAAGGCGCTAGCCGACATCCTGTTCCAATATAGGGCTGATATAACAGCGTTACAGGAGATGCGTTGGACAGGGATCGGTTTCCTGGAGAAGACTCATTACACCATATATTACAACGGCCATCCAGTAAACCAGGTAGGAGTAGGTTTCTTAGTCAGCTAACAAATGATTCCTGCTGTAATCGGTTTTGAAAACATAAGCGAACGGCTATGCACGCTGTGCTTGCGAGGCAAATTTAAAAATACAGGGTGCGGCAGCATAACTTCCTTTTTTAAAATACGCGCCACTCAGTTAGTTGATGTCATAGCGGAGCGCTAGTGGTCTCGTTCAAGAGGGGATACTGTAACGCTTTGTCCCGACACGGTTCAGTCGCCATCATGCGTTGGAATAGTGAGGAGCGTGCCTTTGCCGTTGAGGTTTACTTTTCAAGCGGATGTTCGGTTATTGCAACACAGCGTGCATTTCGGAATCGCTTTAATATAGTGCAGGAACTTTCAGAACGTGACTTCAATCCTCGGATGAACGCGTGTGAGCTTCTTCTTGATGTCGTTCCCGAGGGTGCTATTGATTTTTTTAGCGATGCAGCCCATTTTCATTTGTGTGGGTCGGTTAACAAACAAAACATGCGCTACTGGGCTGACACCAACCCTCGACAATTGCATCAAAAGCCTTTGCATTCACCCAAAGTCACAGTGGGGTGTGCAATTTCCTCAGCTGGAATTATTGGTCCCTGGTTTTTTTGAGGAAAATGAGGTTACAGTGACAGTGAATTCGGACCGGTATGTAAACATGCTACAGGATTTTTTTCCCACGGCTAGAAAATTTGGATTTAGGGGACACTTGGTTCCAACAAGACGGTGCAACAGTACACACTTCAAGAGCATCGATGACTGTTTTGAGAGAACACTTTCCAGAGCGCCTTATCTCAATTAGAGGCGATTTGGAATGGCCGGCACGCTCTCCCGATCTGTCCCCTTGTGATTTTTTTCTATGGGGTTTTTTGAAATCCCGTGTTTATGTGAACCGTCCAAGAACCCTACAAGATTTGAAGACCAACATCCAAGAAAAAATTGTCAACATAACACCTGCTATGCTAACAAGAGTCATGACAAACGCCAGAAATCGGTTTACGCAATGTATAAAAAATAAATAAATATTTTCCGATGCATACAATAGTTTTTATTGAGTTTTGAAAAAAGGAAGTTATGCTGCCGTACCCTGTATAAGCTTCATTAACATTCACGCCCCTACAGAGGAGACTGCAGAGTCGGAGAAGGATACAGAGAGAGAGAGAGTTAGCACTGAAGCCATCCACAGCACAGCCCACCGCAACACCTATAAGAGTTAAACGGATGCCGCAATAACCGCAGCCAACAGTGATCCTGGAGATGAAGCATCAACAAATGATCTTTACAATCACCTGAAGAACGTTATCATAAGTGCGGCCACAAACATACTTGGCTCCAGCTGCAAAAAGAGTAGGAGTGGCTGGTTTGACGATGAATGTAAGCTAGCAACGGAACGGAAGAATGCTGCATATCGAGTAGCGGTGCATTCTCAAAGGACACGCGCGGAGACTTATCACGATCTCCGGCGAGCGGAGAAGCGACTTAACAGATAGAAAAAGGAAGCCAGGGCGAACCATTAGGTCTGCGAAGTCAATATGTACAGAGAGCAACCATATCAGGCGCGGAAGTTTTACAAACAAGTCAGCAGGATGAAGCCTTACACACCCCGAGACAAAGAGGGAAATCTACTGAACCACCAGAATATCGGCTAGTTGGAGGTCCCGCCAACTGAGGAAGTATAGAAGAAACAGTCCGTGCAATTCATCGGCTTAAAAATCATGTCACCAGGAGCCGATGGAATTTCAGCCGAATTGGTTAAATATGGAGGCGACCAGTTACACCAAGCGGTTCATCGACTTGTGCTCAAGGTATGGGACAGCGAATCAGTGCCTGACGATTGGGAACGAGGCATTGTCAGTCTCATACATAAAATGAGAGATATCACACAGTGCAATAATTATATACGTATCACGTTGCTGAATACCATCTATAAGATATTCTCCGCTATCTTGCTAGGCCAGATAGCCCCATACGCCCAGAACATCGTTGGCCCATACCAAAGAGCTTCACTCCGGGCGAATCAGTGACAGATCATAATTTCTCTCTGCGGCAAGGGATGGAAAAACTGTTGGAATAAGGACATCAGTTGCACCATCTCTTCATCGAGTTTAAAGCTGCCTATGGTAGCATAGCTAGGGTAAAACTGTACACGGCCATGAGAGACTTCGGTATCCTGACGAAATTGATAAGACTTACTAGGCTGGTCCTGACCAATGTGCGAGGCCTGATAAAAGCAACAGAATCACTCTCAAGACCATTCGACATCAACAACGGTCTGCGACAAGGAGCTGCCCAATCATGCGTCCTCTTAAACCTGACCCTGGAGGAAGTGATCCGTGATGCTGAGGTAAATGCAGGGGGTACGATCCTCTTTAAGTCTACCCAACTACTGGCTTATGCTGACGATATCGACATCATGGGACGAACGACCTAAGACGTACAAACTGTCTTCATCCAAATCGGGTAGGCGGTGCGAGATCTGCACATCAATGCAGGCAAGATAAAATATATGGTGGCGACGTCAGCACCAAAAACCAATCAACCAACAACATCAAACCAGAAGAGAAGGGAAGAATAAAGATAAGAGAACTTTGAGTCCGTTGATAATTTCTCCTATCTAGGGTCGAAACTCACAACCGATAACAGCAATCGCGATGACATCCGCGCACGTTTGTTGGCTGCCACAGAGCCTATTTTAGCTTACAAAAACTGTTCTGCTCGAAACGTCCCACCATAGGGTCAAAGCTCTTACTGTACAAGACAATGATCTTGCCAGTCCGAACTCTTGGCCGGGTTCGAGAGAAGAATCCTCCGAAGAATTTTTGGCCCCCTACATGAGGATGGACGATTCCGTGACCTACATAACGACGAAATCTATGAGCAATACTATGACCGTCAGGTTGTGGATAAAATCTGGCTTAATAGGTGACGGTGGGTGGGTCACTTAATCCGTATGGATGAGGATGATCCAGCCCGGTAAGTCTATAAGAGCAATATCTATGGTAGAAAAAGAAGACGGGCAGATCCTGTCTGAGATGGAACGATGGCGTAGGTCAGGACACCAGACAGCTTTTAGGGATATCGAATTGGTGGACCTCGGCGCAAAACCGGGATATCTGGAGTTCCCTATTAAGGCAGGCCTAGACCGGATACCGGTTGTTGCGCTGTTGATGATGATGATGACTAAAGATCGCTCAATGAAACGTTTTAAAGCTCGGGTGGAGGTATTTGCTTGGTGTACGTAAATGCATATACCTACCCAACGAATTTTTCAACATATATTTATTAATGTCTTGAGCATTCGTAGTTTAGTTTACTGAGGGGAGCCGCATCACCGCGCACTCAGAAAATTGTTAGGCGCATTGTACTACCCCCGTAAATCACCTATTCACTGGCTTCCCGCCTACTGCGTTCGCAAGCTTTAGCGAATCTGAGAACATTCTCCAGAAGAAGACAATGTGCAGATTCTTCATTGAAAACAACCTTGCCAAGGTGTCTTCGTCTGAGATCTGAGGAGGCCGGGTAACTGCATAAAAAGTGCAGGCCCGTCTCCTCCTCCCCCTCACATTGGCTGCACATAGCCCAAACCACTACCCCAATCTTTCCATATGGTATTTTAAGGAGCAGTGACCCGTTAAAAGCCCTACTAGGGTTTTAATGTCCCACTTCTTAAGGGACAATAGAAATACCGCTCTAGTGACCCTAGGCTCTTTCTCAAGGAGGTTCGACTGCCGACAAGAGTCCAAATTTCTCTACCAGGCTGCGTGAATCCTTGCAATTTCACCTTTCAGAGTAGACTTGACAGTGGATGGCCGGATTCCAAAAGCTGGTTTTGGCCCCATCATTGTGGATCCAGACCCTCGGCGAGCCAGTCTGTCAGCCTCCTCATTACCAGTGAGGTTAGAGTGTCCCGGCACCCACATCAGAAATGTTTCATTCCGTCGGCCAAGTTTCAGCAGCACCTGATGACAACTCCACACCAACGGGCTTCATATGTCGTTGCTGTTTAGTGCTGATAATGCCGCCCGACTGTCGGAACAGATTCGAATGGTGCGTCTCCTCCAGTTTTCTGCTGCCAATGAAATGGCATATATCTCTGCCTGAAATATGGTCGTCATTTTTCCGATAGGTCGAGCCAGTTCTATAACCGGATTCCCCGAAAACACCCCTGCGGTCGATCCCCCCCATGACTGGCTCGTCGGTGAAGATTATTAAGTTTGTAATCTGAAAAGACCCATGGCCATTTGTCGACCATTCTTCACTTTCAGTGGTTACGACAGTGTATGTCTTTTCAAAGACGAATCTGGAAACCACATGATCGGTCGGGACTACCGGAAGTTGGTCAAGGAATTTCCAGATAGACGCATGACCGTGTGATTCGCCGTCTTTCCACGCTCCAATGGTATCGAATCTATATGCGTCATTGGCTGCTTTCCGTTTCACCTCCAAGTGAATGGGGGTAGATTGAGGATAGCTTCAAGTACCGCAGTCGGTGTAGTACTCATTGTTTCAGGCAACCAAGTCTTTGAATCATGCTTTTATCAAAGTTTAGTCTCGGCCACCAGAAGAAGCATGCTTACATCAAAATGGGTTTTATTATGGATGGATACATCCAGTGTATCCGTTCTGGTGAAAGTCCCCAAGTCTTACCTATCGCATTCCTACAGCACCAGAGCAATCTGCAGGATTTCTGATATTGTTCCTGGATATGATGCTTCCACGTTAACTTGGAGTCGAAATGTACTTCTAAGTACTTGACTGTTTATACTAGCTGGATTTCCGCCTTTGCTAAGGTGGGTAGCGTAAAGCTGCCCACCTGACGTTTCTAGTGAACATAACTAGTCAAGTCTTCCTTCCATTGCGGAGGCACCAGCTGTGGATTTCAAGCTGAGTTGCTTTCAAACGGTCGCATACTATGTCCGCAAACTTGCCGGTAATTATTACGGCTAGGTCGTCCGCAAATGTTTGCGCAAAGATTTTTTTGTCCTCCAAGAGCCATAGCAGGGTATCCATTAGCCATAGCAGTGGAGAGAACCCCTCCCTGTGGGCAACCACTGAGACATCCTGCTTCAATAGACTTCTGGCTGACGAATATGTGATTTTTTTTCCATTCTAGCATGTGAAGGATCCAACTGATTAGCACCGGCTCGATTCCATGCTGTCTTGCCGCATCACAAATTGCCGCGAATGAGGCATAATTGAAGGCACCTTCGATGTCCATGAATGCGCCTAAGGCGTGATCTTTTTTGGACATCGCCTTTTAAATTTTTGCCGTGAGGTCATCGAATGCTGTCTCCGTGGAATTGTCTTTCTGGTTGGCGTGTTCCCTATGGTGAAGTGGCCACTTAGGTATGTGTGTATTTTTTATGAACCGATCAACTAGTCTTTCTAGTCCTTTTAGTAGAAAGGACGTTATACTGATCGGTCGGAAACTTTTCGCGTCTGTGTTGGTGGGTTTCCCTGGTTTGGGAATGAACAACACTTTCACATCACGCCAGTTAATTGGAATATAAGCATGTGCTAGGCATGCACGATATATATTCCGAATATGTAGACCCAGGGCATCCCTTCCTTCTATTACTAGCGCAGTAATGATGCCATCCCGACCTGCAGACTTGTATCTATGGAACGAGTTAAATGCTCCTTTTACTCGCTCCAGTGATACTACTTTGCATGCCCGATTTCAAGTTCTCGGTTGAGGGCTGCATACACCTGTTGACCCCGAGATTAGATTTTGGATGCTGCCTGGGAAGTGCACTTCAAGCAAATGGTTTGCCATTTCTTCATCGTTTTCTGTGTACCTCACGTTCTGTAAACGTAAATAACCCAGTTTCTGGCTAGGTTCTTTAACCAGAATCAGCTTCAGCTTTGAGGTTACCTCAAGAGAGTTGGCCTCTTCGCAAAAGCGTCTCCATGATGATTGTTTAGCCAATCTTATGCTCTTCTTTAGTGCCTTCTGTGCCTCTTTATAGTGATTCCAGCTAACTTATGAAACACGCTTCAGAGCACGATTGAGGAGCATTCTCGTCGTTCCCCTATGCTTTGCCAAATCCGAGTTCCACCATGGTGTTTTACCCTTCTTTGTCATCTTGGGTGGACAGTTTTCTTCGAAAGCTTCTCTAATGTTCATTGTGATCATCTGGGTTATTTTCTCAATTCCAGGAATGGATTTGATGCGCTCTTCAGGGATCGTGACTCGCGCGCCCAATTCAATTGTATACGTCGCCCAATTTATCTTTCGCTGATTCCGAAATGGAGTGGGTGGAGGTGGATCCATGCCCATTACGAAATCAATGCGTTTGTGTTCCGAGAGTGTGATATCGTTTGATACTCTCCACTCTCCGACCAGAGCCGCGATGGCAGGGAATGCCACCGTGATGTCGATGACCTCTCGCCTGACCACGTTGAAGAAAGTAGGTTCATTACCCAAATTAAGGATCTGCAAATCGGTTCCTACTAGATACTCTAGTAGTCTCGGTCCTCTTGCATTGATATTGGAACTTCCCTAACATGTGGTGACGGTTGACATCACATGCTGGTATTACCCCCATACCTCTACTTTTGGCATATTGAATAGCTCTGATGAATGTTCCACTGGGAATGGCTTCTGCGTCATAGGGGAAATATGCAGAACACCATAGTATCTCTTTCTCCCCCTGTTGACTTTTTATGATTAGTTTTGCCGATGTGGTGTCGCCATTACATAGGTCGTTAACTAAATTAGCCTGGAAACCTTTTGAAAATACCATGCAGGAGCGGGTGCGATCACTTCCATTGGCATACAACAGGTCAGCATGTTGGAAGTTTAGGCCCCTGACTACCCCACTAACAACCCACGGTTCTTGTATGAGGTATATAAATGCCTTGCAGCTTGATTCGACGACTGATAAGTGCAGTCGCCGCTTTACAATCGGCTTTCTCTCCTGTTTTGCTGCCTAGCAGCTTCCAGGTGGAAGTGCTGAGGTTATTTTTCACAGTCCGCTCTTCTTCTGGAAGGCAGAGGAAGCACTTTTTTAACGATGGTAGCTCAGAGACCCTTTTCAGGGTTAGTCGCGCACCCTCCCACACTTCGTTGAGAGAGGAGCAGACTGCCTGAGCCGCTCGTTCGTGTCTTCCGATAGCATAGTTCGTTATTGAAATACAGAGCAACTTACACACCCATCTGTATTTTTGCTGGCACGCTAGAGGGAGCTGTGATCATCTTAAATGTAAACGGCATTTTAATGTGCGGATTTAACCACAGTCCGCAAACTAGAATTATTAAAAAATATTGAAAGATAAATTTTTGGTGTTTCGTTAAACTTTTGTTTTTGTAAATTTTGGTCTTTTACAAGGCTTTTTTAATGAAAAAAACTACCGAATGAATCGCAGTTATCCTAGTTTGCTGACCGTAAAAATATGTTCTAAATAAGTCGTGAAAATTTCAAAGAATTTCGTTGGATAGATTTTGGGCTATGGTGGCAGCAGATTTTTAACTTGCATTTAAAAAGTACAATGCGATTTTTAACCATAAAGTCTTAACTGACCATTAATCTACTATACCTAGTCCATAAACCTTAGGTTTCTTGAAGAAACACATGTAAAAGCTTGGCTTCAATTCTTATGATTTTAGCCATTTGGGCTGATAAATACGCACTTTATTACCGCGATCGACATAAACCTGGCATGTGACATTTTACTTGTTTAACACTGTAATTTCCGAACGACTCCGAATATCAACGAATCACTATGCCCATATATTCTACACTATATTTAGATACAATTGATGCCAAAAAAAATTGATTCCTCGGATCCGACACACAGGATGACCCCCTTAAGTTCGAAATTAGGTAATATCGGGAGTCTAAATTTGTTTGGACAGTTTCACACAGTTTCGCAGAAGTTGTTGACAAAAGTCAATGGTTTTATAGTTTCACGAAAGCTTCCTGTTCGTTGTGAATGCTCGATTCAAGAGGGTTCCATTTGTAGCGAACGTCAAATTCATTATTAGAGTGCGATAGTGGTGAAGCGTATGCAATTGGCAACGTTCTACCAGAAGAACGTCAGCAAAGGCGTCGAAAAAGGGTTGATGGAACTGGAAGAACTATTGGGAAGCATCTCCTTCTACAGGCGAACGTGGAGAGCAGCGGAAGACGCGTGGAAAGCTGTACCAGCCGGAATTCCCACTGGGAGCTATGACTCGAGATGGCCGAATGAATTCCATCTGTTTGGGGGATGACGTTACGGAACAGATCGCCGTATGCACAGTTTAGCGTATACTGATGCGACGAGTCAGCAGATAGCTTCTTTGATCAGATTCGGAACACCGCATACAAGGCTGCAGCAGGAATGCTTGAGATTTGTCGCTAATAGCCAATGTCAGAAGTTCCTTAAGCAGTAAGCGCCATTTGCTGATGAATACGGCTAAGGCCGTCCTTCACTGCGGTTCCAAAGTAAGAAGATATATTTCTGCTTAGCGCTAGTTTAATACAACGGCGAGAAGGAGTTATTCCGATCGATCTCCATGCTGTAGAGCAGTATGCATGCCCATAAAAAGGAGACGGAAATAAGAAAGCTGCCTCTTGTGAAGAGAGAGCCCAAAATCTAAGCCCATCGCAGCAATCCTGACATGGCGAATCGACGGGTAGATGGACTACATCGTAAACAGGATGAGGTTGACTATTACCTGATTGAGCTGCTTAGCGGTGACAGCACGCAATCGGGAAATCACGGCCGACCGATTGTTTTTATTGCAAGGATGATTATATTAGAATTAGATGAGGGCCTTGGAGTGTATTAAAGTACTTCATTCAAAACGTACAGTACAGTGCATTTTAAGAGGCAATGTGGTCAGCATTGCGTTTGCACGAGATTATTACTCTGATTTGACGCAGGTACTCATTCACAGCTGAGTCGACTGGTACCCGATGTCAAATTACGATACAAATTCCACAGACACCAGTGAGATTTGAACCGCGACCTACCGTATGACAATTCAGTGTTCTAACCACTGAGCTATCCGGACACTGTTTGCCATCATCATCGCCATCGCGGTTTGCCATCGGATCGCCATGAAATGCGCGAAGCGAAAGTCGAAGCTGTAAAGTACAGTGGTTGCTGGAACTCCGGGAGTCTGAGACAGCAATAGCAAGATTGCGTGGGGGAATTACGTCGATGAAACTCCTAACACCATGAAGCCAAAATGCCCCGGCTGCGCGTTGCCAAAAAATGGGAGATCTCGTTCTCCTGGGGAAGGGAGCCGCAAACCTCATTTGCCCCTTCAACACTTGTGGCCGAGAACGACGGTGACCCTGTATCGCATGGAGACGGGGAGCAGAGGCCTGCGCGACGACTCATAATCAGGGGGCGCGAGCGAAGCATTGTTGGAGTTCGGCTCCCTTTGAAGACTCAGTCTATCCGGTGACAGACGGGACTCAACAGGGATCTTCTAGCACGGCGGCCCAGGCTAGAGGACCATATAATGTGACGCCGGAATCGCCGTCGATATCTCATCTAGAAGTCAGGTTGATGTTGAAGTTGAGTATGTTTGTTAAGAAAGTGTTCGACGAGGAACAGCGTTCTTCCACGCTTAAGATTCCTCCGAGAGTGGATCGACTCCCAGCTCCTGTTTCTCTTTCGTTGCCATTACCCTCATTAACTCTCCTATCCAGTTCGTCGGGACGTGTGCGCGGCGTGATGTCTCCATATAAAATATACCATATCTTGAACTTTTGGGGCTTAAGATATGACGCGAGAGGTCGGATCTCTACCAATAGATGAATTCCTAAGCGCATTCGACTCTGCAAGTGAATTTTTCTGTTTTGTTGGAATATGCCTACATACTACTAATCGGAGAAGCGGCGGACTGGTACTGGGAATATCGGCAAGGCAACCCAGACGCTCAATGGCCAGATCTGTGAGACGGTCTCCGGGATAAATTACGGGATCGTTTGTCAGACATTGATCTTTGGGGCGGATCCGGAGCTGGCCCCAAAAAGACCAAGAACCCTTCGCGGAATTTTAGAAAGACATCTGTCGTTTGGTGCCTAGACTCCAACAACCGCCTTAGGAGGCTGAACTGGTGGAAATTCTGCATTGCACCTTGAGACCCGAGATCAAGCGGGCAATTTTCCTTATTCACATAGCTACAATTCGCGAGTTACGTGGGGGCTTTGGGAGTAATTGAAGAATCGTAAAGCGCCTGGTCTTCGCCAGTCACCCTTGTGGTGAAATTTGGAAAAGGGCGATTTTGCTTTGATGCGCGCAAGGTGAACAGTGTAACCGTGAAGGACGCATATCCTTTACCTCTCATCGAGGGGATTTTCAGTCGTCTCACGAAGGCTAGATTCATTACGAGTCTAGATCTGAAGAATGCGTTCCGGCAAATTTCACACGCGGTCGAGCGATCTGAGGCAAAAGAAGCAATGACCGAGACTGATCCGTCATGGATCTTCCCTCTCGTTCGAGGCACTCGGGTCCGGAGACTTACGGCTCCACGCGTCGAGCCGTTTTTTTATTTTCCAGATTTAGTTCGCGTTCTGGTTTGTTTTTCGTTAGGTCGTCGCGAATTCCTTCGTTTGTTGTTTCATTTTTAGATCCGGTGCGGACCTACGCATCAGTATAGACACGTTAATTTTGTATAATACTAATGAGACGTGAAGGATCAAAGCGTTCAAGCGACCCCAGCACATTTCCGAACTTGGCAACCACAGAGGAGTGCAATAACGTGTCAACCGAGCACTTTGATGGAGCTTCAGTCTTTGCCGGCGGACCTTCACGGTCAATTAGGTTTTTGGGATAGCTCTTCCCCCTAGGTCATCTTCGGCCATTCAGGTCTGATCCTCCTATTTCACTTTAGTTTCATTACAACACCCAATGTAGAACACAGCTCTTAATTTCCGAACTTTGACTAGTTTAGCCATTTCTGAGCTCTTGCAAGATTAGGTTCTCCATTTTTACTTTATTCTGACAGAGGGAATTCATACTATTTTGTTTACCCTTTAGCATTCCTGTACCTGTAACATTCCGTGTCGTACCGCCAGCTTCCGAATTTTCTTTCTAGTAAAACGCTCGTAAACATCCCTTTTAACATTATGGAAGGCTTAATACGCAATTTGAACAGTTTTTCGTAAATTCCTTGTATAAATTTTCACAATTTCTAAACGAATAACTAGTGAAATTCAGGGGAGGGGTGGGAGAATTTATTACTTGCCAACGAGGTTTTAATTATAGACCTGCAACCCAACAAACAACTTAATGGAACTCCGGCGCGATTTAGCAGTAAACACGAGAAAGAGGATACTCATAACTCAACTAGTACTTAATTCCTTCATTCCTCGCTTCAGTTTACCATCCCTTAACCGAACGTGAAAGGATCGCTTGCCATGAATAAACGAATTTATGTCAGCAGTGTTTTACATAAGGACACAATCTGAGATGAGACCGAGGAAGCCTGAACAATTTTCTGTTTTCTTGTCCGGGAAAGATTCAAGGAAAACCTTCCGTCGTAGCATTACTCGTATATTGACTCTCTCACTTTGGAGCTTCGGTGGGGGTGGGAAAGCAGAGCCATTCGGTTGTATTGACTGCTGTCATTAAAAAGGAAAAAATAAAATGGTTGGCAGGGCTTAGACAGTGTTGGATATTAGCATTTGTTTAGAGCCGGGGAGCATTGGAACCGCACATTTTCACAGCAATTCGATCAATACCATGGAAGCGAAGTGGTTCCCATAAAATTGTACAATAAAACGTTGCCAGTTAATGATATATTGCTATTGGCTTTTGGAGAGAAAATTGATAAAATTCGGTGAAGGGATGCAGTAACCAATGGAACGAATGGAGTTGATTACGTTTGTTGCTTCTGGTTCATAAATTTTGATTGACGTTAATTGTAAGAAGACTCTTGTAGCCTAAACTGCAGGTAAGCTATCCCCAGGGAATTGGAGGGTGAGAATTCCTGGAAACAGTCATAGCTATCCTTTGAATATTCCTACTACAACCCTGCTCTGTTGATTTTAAAGGATTTCCAGTCGGTTTAAAGGCTCCCTATCACTCAGAAATGATTTGTTGTTTGTGCTGACAGCAAACGACCTACTCCAGCTTTTAGGACAGCAACTGTGGAACGGATCCTTTGGTAAAATTATCATATTGTTAAACACTGTCTAGACGCCTGCAGGGAAAATATCAAATCGTATCAAATTTTCAAATTGTGGACGAGAAGGGAAATACCGGAGGAGTCCTTAATGCATATTTTCCAAACCAATCCTAAATTTGGTGCATTCACATGACATCAGATTTATATTCACCAGGAAAGCTGTCAATTTACCTGAATCGATTCGACTTCTATGCTATGGTTAAGCACTGTAAACTCTGAAGCACTACCCTCTACGATGGGTAGATTTGTGTAATTTATTCAAGAAGACGGAAAATTGTTTCGGCTTTCAATTAGAGCTTTCCCCCATATTTATTATTCGACTCAGACTTTCGGAAGTTCATTCTTAAGATTTATCCACTCAGTTGTTATTACGGAAATTGTTTGCCAAGCCCGGTTATTTACCAGGTCCTAGCTCCCAACGGTTTTTGTATAAGAAGAAATGATACAGGCAAATTAGGGAGTCACGTCTTCGCAATTGTAACGAAGTTAGATGAACGGAGCCTTTGAACTTTGAATTCGGGCATTGTCAACAGGAAGTTCTTTTGGTCAATAGAAGGAATCAGTTGTCATTTAAATTATAAACTAAGAGTTGCCATTTAGCTTGATAAGAACTTCCAGCAGCAGAAGCTTCACTAAACCGGCAGATAACAGATATCAAAAATTAGGAACTTCTATTGGTAATGCATAGCATAGTACAAAAATGACATCGTGCTCAGCAAACAAGATGTTACCTCATCAAAAAAGAAGATGATGTATGACTATTCTCCCTTCAAGAAAAATAAATAATAAAAAACTACCCTCCAAGAAAAAACCAGCTTTATCCTCCGTGTATTAGATTCATCCTCCCCGCCGTAGGAAATCGCGGATGATCTCAATGGCATTAGCGTCAATCTCTTTTCCGAAAGAGGCAGCGAGAGCTAAGATACCCGATGTAACCCCGGAATGCCCAAATAAAGAGGATGTCTTACTAAGTGGCGCGTCTGACGATGCGGGGACGTCACCTCCAATAGCCTATAGTGTCTCTTTTCCGGAAAAAAGCCCAGTCAAAATCGCTAGTCCTTACCAGGTGGATTCGGACACCAACCGAGTAGAAGTCCAGTCGACGGTCCTAGCTGGAGGCGAAGAGGAAAGCCTCATCAGGAAATGTCCGGCAATGGTGAAGCCTCTACAATCGGTAACGTTTCTCCAGAGAAACGTCAGTAACGGCATCAAAAAATCTGACGTAACTGGAGGAGCTACTGGACCGCATCTCCTTCTAGTAGTATGCAGGGTACGAATGCATATACTCCTATGGATATGGGCACATATCAGCAACTTGCAAGGTACCCGACAGGAGGACAGCATGTCGTAGATGCGGTCGGCTAGGTCAACAACCGTAGACCTGCAATGAAAGCGAAAGTTACGTTCTCTGCAGGGATTATGGCGCGTCTGGTGGTGGGGCGGTGTCCATTTTTTAGTGCGGAACCAGAAAGGGCTAGGGCGTGAGATTCTACAAGTTTACAACTGCCGAGCAGTTGCTAGCGAAATTCACTGCAGAGGTAAAGGCTGATCTAGCGCTAATCAGTGAGCAATACCCTCATGGCATCTTGACTTATTGAGTACCATCGGGGTTCGGGACGGCGTTCGACTTTGTGTTCTGGATTCGATGTTTAACTTTTTCTAATGTTTACCGGACCTTGAGTAAGACGATGTCGGAGTTTTAGCGCTCTGGAGGACGGCGTTTCAAGCAAGGGGGAGCTAGGGCCCTTGAATGGGGCATGCCTCAGTCGGACTCCAGGCGGAAAAACATCCTGCGAATGATGGCGAGAACCGGCCCCATAATTTTAAACACCGGATCCTTGCCCTGACATCGCTTTTGGGTCGAAAACTCTGGCCCCATTTGTGGACGGGTGGCGAGTCCTGGAAGCCTTCTCGGCAAGTGATCACCAGTACATCGCGTTCAAAGTGGTTGACGCAACTTGTCGGCGTGTACAAACCCGGCGCTCTCCCTGCGTGTGTAATGCCGCGAGGGTGAACATGGGAAGTTCGTCGAAGCTCTTGGAACAGGCAAGTTGCGTTGCAGCTGAGACTGTCCTAAACTCAGTGATGAACCTGATAACGATATCGTGGGGGCCATGCCCCGGAGGGCCTCATTCGTGACAATGGTTCAATGTACTGGTGGGTGGCAGAAATTTCCGACCTATAGAGGGGGTGCCATAAGTTCCGCCGTTTGGCAAAGTATAGATCAGCAAAAAGGAGATTCCCCAGCGCGATAAATAAAAGCGGAGCTCGCATCTGGCAGAACGTGGTCAACGAGGTGAATGAGGATCCGTGGCTGTGCGGAAGCCCTGCATATAAAGTACCGACCAGATGGAACGCATTGTACGGGCATTATTCCCCAGACATCCCGTATGGGTTGATATCAATAGCGCGGAAATCATCGAACATTGCCCCCTTTTCAAAATGACAGACCTCGAAGAAGCGATTCTCATCATGAAAAACAAGAAGGCGCCAGATATTTTGGTTAATTAATTTATATTTAATAATAATAAAACATTTATTTTAATTCTTAATTAATTCAATTTAAAAACTATCAGAGAAGCCTCCAATTTCGTAAGATGGAGAGATATGCTAGACACATTAGAAAATTCATTTCTCGTGCGAAGCTGTCTATGAAACGCTAGACAGCCAGAGGAGGATGGAAATCACGTTGGGGGTAGCACATTTGGGGGGGAAATCACGTTGGGACAGGGATCCATCCTAGGGCCGCAGCTTTTGGATGCTTCCTACGATACTCTGCTGAGACTCGACATGCCAGAAGAGTCACGCCTGGTCGGTTATGCAGACAATGTTACGGCACTTGCTGCCGGAAGCACTGTCGAATAGGTACAAAGCAGATTTTGCATATTGATGCATCGGGTAAGTGGATGGATGACTGCTTATGGTTTCAGCCTTGCGCTGGAAGAAAACCCTCATCTTGTCTAGAACGAGAATATAGATTCAAAATTAATGCTCGATTCGCGGATGAGCTTCTTTGATCAAATTTAATGGCGAATGTTGGAGGCCCTATATCTACTACGAGACGTCTTCTTATGGGAACAACGCAGTCCGTTATGCTCTATGGCGTGGAAGTATGGACTGTTGACCTTGACAAAGGGGTCCACCGTAAGCGCCTTGCTCAAGTGCAGAGGCGGGGAGTTTTGCGAGTAGCAACTTTCTAGGCAAAATAAGGCGATAGGCAAATGGACTGTATGGCTCGTCGAAAATTTAGACCCGAAGGTGAACCGAACGCATGGTGAGATTGATTACTTCCTTATCCAATTTATAAGTGGGCGTGGAGGTTTTCAATGTTACCGCACAAGACTGGGAAGACGGGATCTCCTGATTGTGTGTCTGCAACGGAGTGGCGGAAGACGCCGAACACACCTTTTTCTCTTGTGAAAGATGGGACCGCTGTCGTCAGCAACTTTCTGCAACAACAGGGTAGCTCTCTCCAGACAGTATTGTCAGAGAGATGTTAAGGAGCACTGGTAGATGGAGTCGTGTTTCGCATTATATTCGGACTCTTCTTAGTGTGAAGAACATTGAGTTCGACCGGCGGAGGAATCGGATGGCAAGGGGTTCCCTGAACGAACATCATCTTTCCTCCTGTCCTCTTCCGTTGGTGAAAATAACTCCCTGGCTTGAAGGCTCCGGGTGAGGAATTCCCTAACTTGAAGGAGCCGGGGGACCGGCCCGAAGTAATGTGTCGAACGGCTCCAGCCTAGTTCTCCGATGACAGTGAGGCGTTTGTTGGTAGACCAACGGTGTTACAAGAGGCGTTGGGCAGGGACCGGTTTCCTGGAAAAGAGCCACTAGATCATATATTATAGTGGCCATCCAATAAACCATGTGTTCGGAGACTAAGAAAGTCAGCTGAAAAATTAAACCTGCTTTTATCGATTTTAAAAACATAACCTCAACATATGCGCTTTGCGCGTGCGAGGAAAATTTTGAAATATAAACATCATTTACGTTCACGCCCCTACAGAGGAGACTGCAGAGTCGGCGAAGGATACCTTTTACGAGGCAGTAGAACGAACCCTCGAAGCCTATCCAGGTATGATATTAAACTCGTATTTCGAGATTTTAACATTCAAGTAGGGACGGAGTCCGTAATCAGGCGATACGTTGGCTCCCATAGCTTACATAAGGATACAAATGATAATGCATTGCGTACTTGGTTTGCGCGGAAAGCAAATAAACGTGGGCCTCTCTAGACGGGACCACTTTCAATCAAATTGTCCACGTGTTGATTGAATGCTCCCACCTTTCATCCTTGATAAATGTCAGACCATATACGGGGGTCAATATAGACTCGGATGACTGTCTCGTTGGGATAGTCCTCTGGGTTCGAATAATAACACCACCTGTCCTCTGACAATGAACAGAGAGAGATACTGAAGATATCCACAACACAGCCCTCCGTAATACCTATAAGGGCGACATGGATGCGGCAAAAATCGCAGTCAACAGACTTCCTGAAGTGTCCGAAACATGAATATGGAAATGAAGGTCCAAGTGGTAAGACGTCACAGACTTCAAATCCATCCGCGATCATGAGCGATCATGTCGCAGTCGAGGCGGGGATCCGCATTTATACCCTGTAGAAGACATGCTTTCCGACTCAGTGAAAGGCTTGGATTTAGTGTCTACGTCGAAGCTAGCTAGAAAGGGAAGTACGGAAGCTCTCAACTTGCGAGAAACTGGAAATCCGACTACGGCGGAAATGCACCCCAAATCTACCCACAAATGGAAGAGGAAGACCCGGCAAAAAGGAACTTTGGCCACTAAGGAGGGTGGGGGGGGGGGACTACAGGCTGAATCCTGCCTGTCAGAACCTTGTCCTTCGCCCTTATCGGGAAGAGCGGAAGAAACGGAAACTGGTGACGTGGACGCTACTGGTTTAACGCCGGTATATGGAAATGGATCCAAGCGGCCCAGACATCGTGAACATGGAGAGGCCCAAAGCCGGCGGCAGAAAAGGGCACTGCGAAGGAAAATGAAGAACCTTGGGAATGAGGACACGGATGTGGCTGTACCACTAGGTGCGGTAACGTCCAGAGAAATCGGATGGAAACAAGCGAAGCTTCGGCGGAATGGGATAAAATGGTAAACCCGATGAGATCCACACTGGATGCATCAGACTCTTCTGTCAACGGTAATGCGCGCAAGAAGCAAAGGACCAACACATCTGTTGTAGCCAATGTTTTATTATGCTCCGCACTAGGGCTTACATCCACACGTCTCGCGGGGATTCAGACCGGTGTGCCAGGAGGTGATCAAATCTGCGAGAGAAATTTCAATCAAGCTGGTCCCTTCCATAGGAATACGGACACGAAGGCGGGAAGGAAGAGGACGTATGCGTAAGCTGCAGCCTCTGTTCTAACTGCTGCCGTGGGAGTTTCCTCCAAAATGTCAGAGGGACAATTTATCATCCTCCGGGAGTGCCTGTGGGAAAAAATGATGGAGCCTGGAACGAAGCAAAGATTTAACAATCAAGGTTTCGGTGATGGGCTTCTCCATTTGGAGTGCACTGACGAGGCTGCCTTAAAGTGGCTCCTGCAGGTAATTCCAACTTTGAGTTCCGGCGGTCGGCCCAAGTTCACTATTGTGAACACTGAGCTACGCAGGAGAGAACATGTCGGATGTTGGTTACCGGGCCCTCGAAGGAAGGCAGATGACATCATCCGCATGCTGGGTGAACAGAACCAGGGCATAAACTTTGGACACTGGAGGGTAAAGTTCATGAATGCTAGGAAGGACAAATCTACAAATGCGGAGGGTTTCAACATGGTATTCGAACTAGACCAAAAGAGTCTAAATGTGCTCAGGGAAAGTCACCATATGGTGCTCCACTTTTTCCTGGATAAGCCATATCAGGAAACTGTAGAGTATCATCTCGATTTCGAGAGCGAAGAACAATGAACAATATAGAGCAAATTGTAGGATCTTCGGAGCGCTATCCTACAATGGAGCATACAGCAGCGGAACCTCCGTATGGGGGTTCGCACTGGTAAAGGGACTACAGAGTGAATCCAACTTGCTAGGAACTTCTCCTACACTTTCCAAGGAACAAGGGGAAGAAAAGGAAGCCAGAGACGTGAACGGAAATGACTTGATGGCACCGCATATTAGACTAAGTTTATGTCGAAAACATAAAGATTGGTCAAATCAACCTGCAACATGCTAAAGCCTCCTCCTATCTGTTGGCAGCGAGGCTGATAGAGCTACAGGACTGCTATTACATTTTTCTCGTGCAAGAGGCGTGTGTTCGATTTAACGGATCTGGGGCATTGGATCAGTAAAGGGGCTAGGATCTTCTATGATGAAAGGTCCATAAGACCAAAAGTTTGAGAGAGAGGCAACCATGCTAAGACAGTTCTGTTCCCAGGACTTAGTTGTGGTCATCGTACAATATCAGCTTAATGGCGAGAGGAAAAATATCATAGTTGCCTCAGCTTATTTACCCTATGAGTTTTTATATCCTCCAAAAACTTGGAGATCTGCTAGCATAAGCAGAATCAAGTGGTCTCGAACTCTTAATAGGTTGCGATGCGAATGCTCAATATATTTGTTGTGCAGTAGCAAGTGCAATCCAAGAGGGGAGAAGCTATTTGATTGCATCACTTCAGCTGGTCTGATGACTGCAAACGTACGGTGCGCCCTTACGTTCGTGGGACCGAGAAGAAGCGAAGTAATTGACTTAACAATCTGTACCCCAAAAGTGTTAGACTTGATTACACACTGGCGGGTGCTTGACGAGATCGCACTGTCAAATTCAATCTAACTATTGCGAGCGAACAGGCTACTGTACAAAGACGAAACCCTAGGAAAACGGATTGAACAAAGTTCAATGAACTTCTGAATTGTTACCTATGAAAAGGTTAGAGCGGCCTAACTGTCCTTCGAACATTTCAAAGCACCTGACATGAATGGCATCTATCCGGCAATGCTAAAGGAGGGTATGGAGCACTAAGAGCAACCTCTAAGAAATATTTTTCGATAATGTCTTGCTCTGGACTACATGCCTTCCTCTTGGCAAAACGTTAAGGTAGTCTTCATACCGAAACATTGGAAAGATGACTATTCTAATCCAAAGAACTTCAGACAGATCAGCTTGACTTGATTCTTGCTGAAAAGTTTGAAGAGACTGGTTGAGCGTCACATGCGTGGGAACGCACTTAGGTCGCACCCACTTAATGGAAACCAATATGCTTACCAGCGTGGAAAATCCTGTCAGTCTGCTCTTCTTTCTTTGGTTACAAAGATAGAGAATGCAACTCTGAATGATGAATACGTGATGGGGGTGTTCGTGGACCTTGAAGGTACTTTTGACTGTGTGCCTTTCCAAAAACTTTTGTGATGCCATCAGAGCGGGTGTCGATCGCTATCTGACAACAGAAGCAATGAAAGGCTGCCCCCAAGGAGGTGGAGTATACTGATCGACTCACTACTATTCGAACTGCAAAATTTGCCAATATAATCTCAAACTTATGCTGATGATGTGGCTGGGCTTGCTGTTGGTCGGGATCTTGGAGCGGTCTGCAGAAGCATTCAAAGTGCCGTTGATCTGATAGACAGTTGATATCTTAGACATGGTCTTTCAGTTAATCCAAATAAAACTACAATGGTCTTATTCATAAAAAGGAGAAAACTAGATGGACTTTACCTGCCTGAGATGAGGGGTACCCTTCAATTCTCCGACGAAGTGAAATATCTGAGAGTCACTCATCTAGAGTGACTCTCAGATAAGCTTCTTTGGAACAAACATGTAGAGGTAAAGATGAAACGAACAGCCTATGTGCTGTGCAGACGGATATGTTGCCATCATTAGGCCGATGTTCGCTTATGCATCCGTAGTGTAATGGGTTAAAGTGAGACAAAATGCCGGCACCGGAACCAACAATTGGGTTAACAATAGCATTGGCTAAGGTTGTCTTCAGAAACTGGGAACAAGCTTCCCACAATGACAGGTTGCAGAGCCTAAATGCTGCTAGACACACCAAACTTCTCCAGCCAGAACCGAACATGCTTACATGTTGCAATGGGTAGCATCATATCCACTAACGGAAATCCTGCGATACGTTAACGGAGAGAATAGATATTTGTCTGCCCCTTGTAGTTTAGCCTAATTATCAATTTTAGGCATAGCTTCCTCAAAAGTGCAGTTTTTATTCTAAATGTAAGTATATATTTTGGGAGCGACTTACCCACTCTGTAGAGTAGCCTTGTAGTGATGAAGGTGGTAAGTTGCTTCCGAAATATATATTAACCTTAACGAATGCGGAATATTCTGTTAATGGGGGCCACGAGTGATCAGAAGCTATAGCTTCTCCCCCACCACACACACATAGCCTGGTTCTAGCTAAAGCTGGGCAATTCGAAAGCAAGTGCTTAACGGTTTCATGGTTTTCTTAATACCTTTGGCAATGCGAATTGTAGGTTACGCGGAGTCTGGAGGCATGGTCTTTTGCAGGCCAGTACCCCATGCAGACCGCCGTCATTTTTGTTTGCATTTGCACGCATCTGGCATAAGAGCTGGTAATGAAACTGTTCGTGTCATTAAATCTTGTACAGGTGGATTTGGGTGGGAGTACTAGATAATGCAGCAAACACGAGGGGAGCGAGTTCGGTATACCATCCAGTGAAAGAGGCAGCGAAGGCTGACATACTTGATGTGACACCGGGTCGCCCAAATAAAGAAGAAGCCTTATCAAGCAGCGCAACTGACCGTGTGGAGACGGCAACTCCAATACCTTGTAGTACCCCTGTTCCGAAAGAAAGCCCATTCAGAATCGCTAGTCCTCAGCAGATGGATTCGTACAAAAACCGAGTGCAAGTGCAGTTGACCGTCCAAGCTAGACCCGAAGAGTAAAGGTTCATCAAGAAATGCGCAGCAGTGGTGAAGCGCATGCGGTCGCAACGTTCCTCCAGAGGGACATCAGTAAAGGCGTCAAAAATGGGCTGATGGAACTGGAGGAACTGTTGGACCGCATCTCCTTCTATAGGCAAACGTGAACAGCAGCGGAAGACGATTGGAGGGCAGAAACAACCGCACTCCCTGCTGAGAACGCTGCTTACGCCAAACGGACTACAGATAACCCACTGCGAAGTGAACTGAGGGAAAAGCGGAAAGAGAGCGACGTGCCTTAAGAGAACTTTATCCAAGTAGTTTCCAGGGCACAAAAAAAGAAGAAGAAGGAAAAAAGGAAACAACTGACTACGCTGCTAGAGACACGTCTGTTCAAAGGCAAGGAGTCTGCAAACCAAAAGCCAGGAGCAGAAAAGACGAGGAAACGAAGAAGGACTAGACCGTCGGCTCTGCTTATTAAGCCGACGCAAGGCAAGACATTTGCGGAAGTCCTTAGTGAAATCCGCTCCAGGATGAAACTCGAAAACAACGGGGCAGAGGTGTCTTCCATACGGAAAATGAGGAGTGGTGGAGTTCTCGTCGAACTAGGCTCAAAGACGACTAACAAGAGTACGTTTTGTGAAGCGGCCAAGAGGTTATTGGAAGAGAATGATCTTGTTTCCAGCCTAGAGCCCATGTGCTCTCTTGGAATCCGGGATCTTAACTGCCTCACCGAAAAGGTCGAAGTGGAAGAGGCGATAAAGCGTAAATGTTCAGAGGTAACCAATGCCTGGGTAGGTATCACCTCTGTAAATGCTCGAGGCCAAAAACTCGCCATTGTGGAAGTCCCCGAGCAATCTGTGAGGAAACTCCTTAGCAGCGGGAGAATCAAAATTGGATAGCGAAAGTTGCGTTCACTGCAGGGATCGTGGCGCGTCTGGTGAGAGCGTCGCACATACTGTGGGCTCGGGACAGTGTCCAATCTTCAGGGCGGAACTGGAAAGGGCTAGGGTACGAACGGCATGATCCGCATTTTACAAATTAACATGCACCAGAATGTAACCGCTCACCAGTTGCTAGCACAGTTCGCTGCGGAAATAAAATTTAGTGCTAATTAGCAAGCAATACCGAAACAATGACCCGGCCTCATGGCGCCTGGATTTATTGGGTACCGGTGCCATCTGGGTTCGGGACGACGTTCGACTTCGTGTTCTTGCTGAAAGCCGGGGGAATGGGTTTGTCTGGATCCGGTGTTCAGGAATAACGGTTTTTACCGTTTACCTGATGCCGAGCGATACGATGCCGTACTTTCGGCGTCGGTTTGATGCTCTGGGGGAATGAATCCTGGTAGGCGGTGATTTTATTGCCAGGGCTCTTGAATGGGGCATGCTGCAGTCAGACTCCAGAGGGAAACGGATTCCGGAAATGGCGGCGAGAACTGGGCTCGTAGTTTTAAACACCGGATCCACGCTAACGTTTCTGCGCCCACGCTGTGAAGGAAGCATTCCTGACAACTTTTGCGTCGAAATCTCTGGCATCACTGGTGGACGAGTAGCGAGTTCTAGAAGACTTCTCGGCAAGTGATCACCAGTACATTGCGTTCGAAGTGGTTGCCGCTACTTGCCGGTGAGCACCAAAGCGACGCTCTCCCTGCGTGTGGAATGTCGCGAGGGTGGACATCGGGAAGTTCGTCGAAGCTGTTGGAGTAGGCAGGGCTGCGCTCCGGGGTGTGGTAGTGTCACGGCTGACACCGTCCTAAATTCCGTGATTAACCTGCTAACAACGGCTTGTGAGGCTTCCATGCTCCGAAAAGGCCTTAGCCGCGACAAACCTTCTATGTACGGATGGAATGCAGAAATTGCCGACCTACGAAGGGAGTGTCTTAAGCTCCGGCGTTTGGCGCAACGCTTGCACGCTAACGAGGAGGCATGCGCCGTAAAGGCACAGTATAGATCAGTCAAAAGAAACTCCGCAGCGCTATAAATAAAAGAAAAGCTCGTGGTTGGCAGAACCTTGTCAACGAGTTGAATGCGAACTCGTTTGGCTGTAAGCTTGTCATCCGGAAAATCGGGGCTCTGCGGAGGCCCTGCATACTAAGTATCGACCAGATGGCCGCATTGTGCGGGCATTATTCCCCAGACATTCTGTACAGGTTGATGTCAACAGCGCGGAAAGCGTCGAGGATTGCCCCCTTTTCACAATGAGAGTGCTCGAAGAAGCGGTTGTCATTATGAAAAACAAGAAGGTGCCAGGTCCTGATTGCATCCCTGCGGAAGTTTACAAACTGATGTTCTGCCAACGGCTAGAATTGCTGCTTGAGGCGTTCAACGCTTGCTGGAAGGAGGGCATTTTTCCTTGTCGCTGGAAAGTGGCCAGACTCGCGTTGATCAGTAAAGGTAAGGGGGACCCGGAATTTCCATTTGCATATCGACCGCTGTGTATGCTTGACATGGCCGGGAAAGTGTTCGAGAAGCTCATAAGGAGTAGACTCACTGAAGCGATCCGTGCTGCCGGGGACTAATCCTCAAGGCTGCTTGGGTTCAGAACAGGGAGATCTACAGTGGATTCTGTTATGGAGGTCGTAGATGTGGTTCATCGAGCCGACGCACACAGCCGTCGATCTCGATGGATAGTGCTCCTCATAACGCTTGATGTCAGAAATGCCTTCGATTCCGTAAGGTGGACAGATATACTAGACACATTAGAAAACTCATTTCACGTGCCAAGCTATCTCTTGCGGGTATTGAGGGATTATATTAAAGAGCGCTCCCTGCTCTGTGAGATGCTAGACGGCCAGAAGAGAATGGAAATTACATCGGGAGTAGTACAGGGATCCATGCTAGGGAAGGACCTCTGGAACGCTTCCTACGATAGTCTTCTGAGACTCGATATGCCCGAAGAGTCGCGCCTGGTCGGTTATGCACATGACATTGTGTCACTTCTTGCCGGACGCAATGTTGAATAGTCGCAAAGCAGACTTGGCATATTGATGTGACGGGTAAGTGGATGGATGACTACTCACAGTTTCAGCCTTGCACTGGGAAAAACCGAAGTTGTCATCTTGCACAAAGGAGAATCCCAACCCTGCGTCCCATATCGATCGCGAGTTGATTATAGAGTCAAAACCAGCGGTTAAATACCTTGATTTAATGCTCGACTCGAAGATGAGCTTCTTCGAGCAAATCAAAGCAGCAGCGGACAGGGCTGCAGATGGAGTCGCGGCCTTGAGTCGGCTAATGTCGACTGTTCAAGTACAGAGGCGGGAAGCTTTGCGAGTGGCGTCTGCTTAACGCACCATCTCCGAGCCGGCTGTGATGGTGATTGCGGGAGTGATCCCCGATGCCCTCGTTGCCAAGCGCAAAGCTATCTACCGCCGTAATGGCGAGAACTTAAGAGAACTGGTTGCCCGTGAACAACGTCACCGGACCCTTACCGAGTGGCAACTTCTTGGCAAAATGGGCCAAGGGGCAGATTGACTGCGCGGCCCATCGACAATTTAGATTCGTGGTTGGACCGAACGCGCGGTGAGATTAATCACTTCCCTACCCAACTGCTAAGCCCGCAAGGAGATTTTCAGTCTTACCTGCACAGGATTGGGAAGACGGGGTCTCCTGATTGTCTGTCGTGCAATGGACGCTGAACACAGTTTTTTCTCTTGCAAGAGGTGGGGCAGCTTTCGTCAGCTGCTTCATGCAGACACAGGGGCTCTCTTCAGACAACATTGTCAGAGGAATGCTGAAGAGCGCTGGAATCGTATTGCGCATTATGTTCGGGCTCTTCTTATTACGAAGAAGATTGAACTCGATCGGCGGAGGGATCGGATGGTAGGGGGTTCCCTGAACTAACAACTCCCTGCCTCCCCTCCCTTCTCGTTGGCGAATGGGATTCCCTGACTTGAAGGCTCCCAACGCCGGGAGAGCGGGAGGACTAGCTCGAAGTAATGTGTCAAACGGTTCCAGGCTAGTTCTCTGATGACAGGGAGTTGTTTAGTTGGTAGTCCGCCAGCGTGCTGTTGCGGGAGTCCTCTGTACGTAAACGCATTCACTTAGCCTACTCCCAAAAAAAAGGACAGAAGTGGTTGAGGCAGTGTCGATATTGATCTTCTAACGAACCAGGGGCATTACCATATCTCTATGAGAGAAAGGAAACTGATCGGTCCTAAGTGGTAATATATGTACGGTGAAAAAACCACCATCATGGCAGCAACGCTGGGATAGTTCCGAAAAAAGCCGCTTCATTCGATGATTGCATTGACAAATGGATCAGTGCAAGACACCCTTGCGGATGGGGCATAGTAGTGATAGGAAGCAACTGCGTCACTTTGGTTGAGATGAGTTCCTCGAATCCTGAATCTGCCGCTGACTCAGAAGCACTTGTGTCCAGTTTTCCGAAGTTCATGGAGAGAGGGTTGAGTGACGCCGTTAAAGTAGATATCAGACCCAAAAATCTTTTATGGGAAGTGCCGGGTCCTAGGCAGATTAGAGCATGATAAACGTCTCAATAGCTGACACGTAAATGAAACTACAGAAATTGGACGGAGCCCGGAAAGCGTCTGACTTGAAAGTTCTGATGTAAATTGGAGCCCCCACTTGAAGTATTATATGTAGTGTCCTTCGGAGATGAAAGTTGATTCCCCAGATATTTCACAGCTGTTATAACTTAGTTAGTGGCGATTACAAAGCTTGCACAAATTTTGAAACCTAATAAGCCGCTTTATAAGCAGTGGGGGTTCGTTATTATGGTGGTTTCAGTTACTCTTCAAATTCATACGTCCATTGTGTAATCAAGAGCAATTCACTGAAAGTTTTTTATCTCATATTTCACTTAATGAAGTTAGAAGTTTATTATCTTCATTAAGTTTCAATCTCATCAGGGTATTAAATTTCAATTAATGTACAATAAAACGCTGTTGGCCTCAGAATTTTCATATTATTCTGTAGAAAGGGAAATTACCAAGCAATCGTCTCCTGAAGCGACTGCACGAAAAATGATGGATCAAAACTTTATCCAGTCACTTACGTACATGTTTATATGAGTTCATACTAGAGATGATAGCAAATCCTCTCCAGACAGGATAATCGCTTCTCCGTAACTGAAAGGGAAATTCCTGGAGGCACAAAGTCAAAAGCATGGTTTTCAAGAACGACCTCATTAACACAGTTGAATTACCAATTCAAGTGGGTGCTTGGTAAAAATCTCAGTGAACGCACGTGGACGTATCGCTAATTGCCTGCTTTCACTTTTCCAGGATATTTACGCCAAACCGTATGTGGGATGAAATTAGCTTCTGTGCATGTCAAACCGACAAACGAGCTCTTCATTCCTGGGGTGAAATAAATTGCGGATTCTATGTAAATTAGCTTTCTGGCAAACTCCAGGAGTTTGAATTACATTTGAATGGCGGCGGCATTCGATCCCCGTCATTCACCTCGTGGTCTACTTAGTTTCCAACGGGTTGGGTCATGGGGTTCACGACCCTAGGAGAATTGGACCGCTGTGAGCGTTTCGTGTGGTATTGTGCATTCTAGCTTGAAATTTACCTCCTGTTGAAATTCTTATGAAATCTTGACTTCTTCCCTGCAAAGATGGAGAAGGTACGGAGTCAAAAACCAAACTAAAATAGCGAAGGATGCTGCTGAAATGGGAAAATTCTCTGACCTGAATTGGGTTCCTTTTTGTAGCCCTAAGGACAAAATCAAGTTTCTGTTCTTCCTTGTCATGAATCCCCTTCGAACTTTGTGGTGCAGCCATTGGCCCACTCATTGGGATGAACTCCTCCACACTTTCCTATCCAAGTCCATTCCCGTGAAAATCTTTATCTGCACTTCACCGGAATTTTCAATTCCACCTTATTCTCGTCACTTGTTAATTGCTGGAAAATGAGTTTGGTGATTATTTGCAACTGCTTGGCTGGAAATAGACAACAATTCGATGCCGAGCCAATGGCAAAACAGAGCGGCAACGGACGAAGTGCGTTGATAGACAGATGCTAAGATTAGATAAGTGTGCGCTATCTCAATTGAATTAAAATAACATAAAATGGAAAATATTTGTGGAAACATCATCATCACCTCCGATATAATGATTTAAAATTAGAAACCGAATCGACAGAGTAATCAAGTTTTCTGTTTATGATGTTTATTTTGCGAGTAAATAAAAAATTGGGGCTGCAACCAGATCTCAATGGAACTTATATTTAGCGGAAGAAGTAATTGTTGTTTTAGTCTAAGAACTGGCTACAGAAAAAGCAACATGATTCGATACACCCGAAAGTGGTTGGATTGTTGACGCTGAAGAAACAGGCCGACAATCAGTAGGCCCACTGGAGTCCGTAGGCGGGCTATCAATTCTGTCAAATTCTCGACAAAAGCTGACTACTGGCAACGCTGAATGTTTGCATAGGTATCGAGCAGAAATCAATAAATGCAAGAAAAGTATTTTTAGAAAGGTAAGTGGAAGATGAATGGTTGTTAGAAACTCCAAAGCTGCAAAAAACTGGTGAATTTACATGTTCAGAGAAACTACTGAAAATTTGCATTGTGTCGAAAATCACTTTGGCAGAAATATGTGCGACGTCAATTCAAATAGCATTAATGACATTAGCCATGACACCAAAACTGTATAGCATTAGGGCGAATATTCAGTTAGGATAATTGTTAACAGATGCCTCTAATGCCAGTAAGGAGATCTTGCCAAAGGTGTAAAGTAGTTTTCTAAGAATGTCTTTGCACGCCTTTCGAAAATGTTCCGCAGGGTGTAAAAGCCTTGGATAGCCGCCCAAGGAGTCAAGCGGGTGTCACAAGCGACCCAAGTGATACCTAATCGTGTTGCAATCGGCCTGCCACCAAACAAGAGAGTGCGGGAAGGAGATGTGGATCCTCTGGGAAGTCAACAGGCGCCTAAGAGGAAAAAAGCCCTACAAATAGTTCCGAAAAACGGAACTAAAGGCACCGAAGAGAGAAAGCAGGGCCCCCAAGTGCGAGCTCCGGCAATCGACGCGACAAAATCCAAGGGGAATGAGAAAGGTGATTGGACCAAGTTAGTTAGGAAAAAGGCGAAGAAAAACGCGAAAGTGCGAATTCGCCCAGAAGCGATTGTAATCTCCAGCAATGGAAGTTTGTCTTACTCGGAGATACTGAAAAAGGAAATGTCAGCAAGATTCGAAGGACCCAAAAGGGTGACCTCATGTTTGAGCTGAGAAAAACCAGCTTGGGGAAAACTGATGGCTTCCGAGCTCAGGTTAAGAGCTCACTTGGGGAGAATGTCACAGTACGGACCCAAAAACATGAGGTCTATATACAGTGCAAGGATCTCGATGAAGTGACATCCAAAGGAGAAATTTGCACTGCCTTGATGGAACAGTTCAAGTTGGAGGAACTTGCCGAAGAGTCCATTGTGATTTTGCGGAAAGCCTATGGCAATACTCAGACGGCCACATTGTGATTGCCAGTGGACGCCGCGCAGAAATTATTGGCGGCCGGGAAGGTTCGAATCGGATGGGTTCTTTGCCGTCTGAGAGAGCAGATTTCTCTAAAGAGGTGCTTCAAGTGCCTCGCGTTTGGTCATTTCGCGAAGGCATGCACCAGCGACATTGATCGGTCCGATCGATGCAGAAGGTGTGGGGAGAAAGGCCATATTGCCAAAGTGTGCAATAGGAACCCCAAATGCTTATTATGCGAAGGAAGTGAGGGACGGGATTACCGGCATATTGCCGGAAGTGCTACATGCCTAGAATTTAGGAAGGCGCTGACTTCAATGAAAAAATGAGGTTTATTCAAATAAACCTCAATCATTGTGGGGTCGCTCAAGATTTACTCGAGAGGACCATCTACGAATCCGAGGTGGAAATTGCCATCATTAGCGAACCCTATAGAAACCGTCACGGTAGCGTGTGGGTTATAGATTCGTCTGGTGGAGCGGCGAAATGTACTGGGAATCAGACATACAGCGGCTTTGTGTGGGCGAAAATAAACGGGGTATATGTGTACAGCTGTTACGCCCCACCAAGCCTGACACTGCCCGAATTCGAGGAAATGCTTGACAGCCTTATTCTCGACGCAAGGGGTCGTAGTCCAAGGGTGATTGCTGGTGACTTCAATGCTTGGGCCCGTGAGTGGGGTAGCAGAGAGACAAATGCAAGGGGCCGCAGTCTATTAGACACTTTCGCACCGTTGGATGTCGTTCTGGCCAACGAAGGATGTGTAAACACCTTTCAGAAAGGGGGGTCTACCTCAATCGTAGACCTAACTTTTGTCAGCCCTGCACTGGCACGTAGTATGTCTTGGTGTGTCAGCAACCACTACACCCACAGCGATCACCAGGCAATCTTCTTTGGGCTATGAGTGGAGTCACCGGGCATAAGATCATCATGTCCGAAACTGAGAAAGATGTCAGGCTGGCCCGCTAAAGCTCTGGAACCTAATAAAGCAGGCGCCTGTACGGAAAGAGCTGCCCATGTGGTCCAATGCATCGCCGAAGCGTGTGACGCGTCCATGCCGAGGAGGTGCTCATTCTCCAGTAGAATACCAAACTACTGGTGGAATGCTGAACTGGCCAGCCTTCGATCAGCCTGTCACCGAGCCAGAAGAGCGGCTCAAAGAGCGGTAGGCAGAATCGACCAAGGACAAAAAGAGCGCGCCTATAAGGAAGCCCGCAAAACCCTCAAGCTCGCCATCCAACTTAGCAAGAGGGAATGCTTTAAGGAGCTCTGTTTAGAAGCGGACGTAAACCCGTGGGGGAACGCCTATAGAATCGTGATGGGGCGATTCAGAGGCCGATCATCTCTGCAGATCACGTGTCCTACACTCTTATTAAAAATTATCCAGGGGTTATTCCCTCAGCAAGAGGAGGGCATAGACAGCTTCCAGCGACCTCTGAACGACACGGCAATACCGCCAGTCACCAGTGACGAGCTGCTGTAGATCTGCACTAGGATAGGAGATAATAAAGCTCCGGGTCTGGATGGCGTGCCGAATAAGGCCCTTAAGCTTGCCGTGAAATCCAGACCGGACATGTTCGCTGAGTTGTTCGAAGCGTGCATGTCCGAGGGGATATTTCCTGCATCATGGAAACGACAGAAGTTGGTGCTGCTGCCTAAGCCTGGCAAACCACCAGGTGAGCCAACCTCTTACAGACCTATTTGTCTTTTGGACACTGTGGGCAAAATGCTAGAGCGAGTAATCCATAATAGATTACTCCCGGTTGTTGAGAGCCAGGGAGGTCTCTCAGATCTGCAGTATGGGTTCCGTAAAGCCAGATCAACCATTGATGCCATCAAAATGGTTACTGGCTTGGCCGAAGATGCAATCCACGGAAGGGGCAGCACTAGCAAATATTGCATAGTAGTGACCCGGGATATGAGAAATGCATTCAATTCGGCCAATTGGAACCTAATACGGGAATCTCTGGCGAAGATTGGTATTTCCGCTTATCTCGCAGCTATTATCAACAGCTAGTTACAAGAACGGAGGCTTTGCTATGACACCGATGACGGACCCCAAGAGTATGTTGTCTCCGCGGGTGTCCCACAGGGCTCCGTACTGGGCCCACTGGTGTGGAACATCATGTACAACAATGTTCTTAATCTTCCCTTTCCGGAGGAAGCCACGGTGGTAGGCTACGTCGATGATATAGCGCTGGTTGTTGTCGCAAAGCATCTCGAAGATGCTGAGTTATACTCATGCGAAGCGATCAGTGCTGTTAAGGGTTGGCTTGAGAGTTCTGGTCTGACACTTGCGGAGGAAAAAGCGGAAGCGGTCCTTATCACCAAGCGCCGTAAAAGAAATTTTGCCCGTATTCAAATTGGGAATCATATCATCATTTCTAAGCCTGCGATCAAATACTTGGGAGTGGTGATAGATGGGGAGCTTAGCTATAAGGCACACGTGCAGTATGTCTATGACAAAGCATCCACTGCGAGGGGGGCCACGGCATGCTTCCATGTTGCTTATAGCTAGGGTAGTGAGTTCGATCCTGCTCTATGCAGCTCCAGTTTGGGGAAAGGCATTGCAGGTTACATTTAACGGTAACAAACTGAGTTCAGTCTACAGAAGAACAGCCCTAAGAGTGTGCTCGACATTCAGGACTGTCTCAGATGATGCAGCAGATGAGATGACGAATATATATAATGCGAAGTCTATCTCTCCTTTATCGCAGACGAAGAACGCCGAAAGGGAGAGATCTCTAAATAGATGGCAAGAGCGTTGGGGACGCTCGGGAAAGGGTCGGTGGACACACAGGCTCATCCCTGCCATCAAGGAGTGGTTGGAGAGACGGCACGGTGAGATTAATTATAATCTTACTCAGTTTCTCACGAGGCATGGAGCATATCGCCAGTACCTGTTCAGGTTTAAACTGGATACCTCACCCGACTGTCCAAACTGCGATAGAGTCCCAGAGGACCCAGAGCATGTATTCTTCCACTGTCCAAGGTTTGTGGAGGAAAGTAAGAACCTAGAGGAGACTCTAGGAGAGGTGCTTGTACCAGAGAATCTGGTGCGAAGAATGCTAACATGTCAGGAAGACTGGGATGCGATCAACTCCATGGTCGTATCTATCCAGGGCAAACTGCGAAAGGCAGAGGAGATCAGAAAAGCGCCGTTACGTACGCCGCGTTGAGACGAAAGGGGACGAAGCTAAAATGAGCTGACTCCGCCCTGTGATGTAGTACCGTACGGTGGTTCCACGGGGCTTGGAGGGAGTCGGGGGTGGTTTTAGTGGGTAAGAATCCCACACGCTGGCGTGTCCAGGCCAGTGTCTTTTGAAGATTTCCACCTCCTCAATAAAAAAAAAAGGGAGTCAAGCGGGAAACAAAACGAAGATACGTGCATAATACGCACGAGAGAGGTTCAGACCCATACGCAGTTTCAATGTACAATTAAGATTTCAAGTCGGCAAAGTTCGCTCCATGTCGGCAAGGTTCGTTGTGATGACAGATTACGCCATTTGCAATTTGGCGAATGCAACCAAAAGGCAGACCTAAACAACGGTGGCTTGATACGCTAGATGGGGATTTGAAAGCCTCGAGATTGCACCCACCCGCCTAGGCAGGTGGGCGTGTGTCTTGGACTGCGCAAGCGTTTTGGCGGTCATTAGCATTCCCACATTAAGCTCAGATTTCCTGTGTTACTATAGGTTCCTGATGGACTTGCAGAATATGGCTTTGATAGACCTTGCAACCTCCTTGCAGACGTCAGGGATACTTTCTACCTGCCGAGATGAAACTCTTTCTATAATTCTATAAATGCTGTTGCGAACAAAGAGTATAATGACTTGATAAAATAGGGTATCTTCAGACCATTCAATAGCTGTTGGTCCACTTTACTGCATTTGGTCCCTAAGGCAGACTGTAAATGGCGACTATGTGGAGATTATAGATGTCTGAATGGTCAGACAGTTCCAGACCAATATCCCATTCCAGTCATCCATGATTTTGCGCACTCGCTAACGAACTGCCGTATTATTACGACCTTGGATCTAGCCAACGGGTATCACTAAATCCCTGTCGCTTCTGAAGACGCTCGAAAGACGGCTATCAGCACACCTTTCGGACTCTTTGAGATCATCAGGATGACTTTCGCCTTGTGCAACGCGGCGCAGACTTTCCAGAGATTCATCCACTCTGTTTTGCGAAACTTGAGCTTTTGTTTTGTCTACATGGATGGTCACTTCTGCTTCTCCTTGAGGCTGGACTTGTTTTAAACGTTGAAGAATGCAAATTCCTACAGAAGCCGATAAAATTTTTCGGCCATTTAATAACCGCTGACTGTCTCCAACTCAACTCAGACAAGGTTGAGGCGATTAAGAGCTTTCACTTGCCAACCACGGTGAAAGATCTGTGAAGGTTCTTGGAATTGTTAAACTTCTATCACCGGTTCTTGCCCAAGGCCGTTCATCATCAAGCGATCCTGAACGCCTACTTGTCTGGGCCCAAAACCAAAGACTCCCGCGAGGCTGCGTGGTTTGCTGAGGCCGTCCATGTGCTTCAGACAGTCAAACAGTAACTTGTTGATGCAGCACTACTGGCATTTCCTCAGCCTGATGCACCCCTAGTTGTGTTCGTTGACGCATTTGATACAGGGGTAGGCGCCGCTCTTCTCCAACGGGTGAATCAAATCTAGCAACCGTTGAGTTTCTTTTCAAAACAGCTCAACGCAACTATAGCACCCACGATCGAAGGACATTCCCCGTGTTCACGGACCATAAGCCCCTTACTTCGCGCTTAAATAAAAGTCCGACAAAGCGTCCCCACGCCAACTTGGCCACTTGAGTTATATCTGCCAATTTACTTCTGATATCCAACACGTGACTGGAAAAGACAATGTTGTTGTAGACGCTTTGTCTCGAATCTCGGAGATCACAGGTCCCGCCGCGGTCGATTATACGGCAATCGCAGAGGCAGAATAAGAGGACTAAGAGCTTCAGAGCCTGAAGCAAATTTCAAATACAAGTTGAAGTAGTTTCCTAATTTCGCTTCAAACTATTATTTACTTTGCGAGACCTCACATAAGGGACCTAGGCCATTCATTTTGGCCGATTTTTGGAGTACCTCACCCAATACACAATTTTGTGCACACATGCATCAGGACGACGAACCGGTTAGTCACCGAAAAATACTTCTGGCCGTCCATGAACAAGGACGTAAACTCTTGGACCAGACAGTTCATCGCGTGCTAGAAGTGGAAGGTCAAGAAGCACGTTCAAAAGGAAGTAGGTGTATTTCCTAGGTCACTCAAGCGCTTCCACACCATCCATCATCGGTACTTTGCGAGACTTGCACGGATTCAAGTATTGTCTCACAATCATCGACAGGCTTACGCGGTGGCCTGAAGCAATACCTCTGTCTGACATTACGGCACAATTATGTGCCGAGGCTCTCTGTCAAGAGTGGATTCCGCGCTTTTGTGTTCCAACCGTAACCATCAAGTACCAGGGAATGCAATTTGAATCTACTCTTTTCGCGGAATTAGAAAAGCTCCTTGGCTTCAAACGGCATAGGACTACTGCATGTCATCCACACTCCAATGATATATTGGAACATTGGCACTGGACGCTGAAGGCCACCTTAATCACTCGCGATGATCCGTCGTGGTCCTTGCCTTTCGTCCTCCTCGGCCTCCGTACAGCCCAACGGGAGAAATTCACGGCCAGCTTCGCAGAGATGATGTACGGGAAGAATCTGCCTCTCCCCATCGACCCTGTGCTGGACATCAGAGCAGGGTTAAGCGACTCAGGAATGATGCGCCTGCTTAGGAACGCGGTTTTGAATATGCGGGGAACTCCACCGTCCCGACATGCGAGAGCGGAGGTCAACAATCCCAGGGATCTTGAGACGTGTAGATAGGTCCTCCTTAGAGTGGATGATCCTCGGAGGCCGCTGCAAACACCATACGACTGCTCCTTTAGAGTTTTGGAACGAGGCGAGCACTCGTTCAAACTCGACGTCCGAGGCGGCCCTAAGTGGGTAGCCTTGTCGAGGCTGAAGGCCTTCGATGTGCCGGCGGCTGCTTCGAAAAAGCGCCCGCGAAGCTCTAGATTCGGCCAGTTACCCCAGTTGCGGGATCGCGCGAACAGCTTGCTTCGCTGAACCATTTCGGTTTTTCAAGTGAATGTGAATGTGAATTATTAGGCGTCCGGAAACCCGAATGACGCCAATGCATCCACAATCAGATGGAATAGTGGAAAGATTTAAGCGAATGCTGGAAGGACATCTTGAAGTTCGACGACAAGGATCAGAAGAACTGCGACGAAGCAATATCGCTTCAGCAAAAATAATTTTTGAAATTCGAAATTTCTCCCACGACTGAAGGAAGCGGTGAAAATTTTGTGCTAAAGAAGGGTAAGGAACTCGAATCGTGAGTGACAGGATGAAGGCAAGGTACGGCTCAAGGGCAAATTCTGAAGGCTTTTTCGAAGGACAAAGTGCTGTGTTCATAATGCACAAGGCAGAAAAAGGAAATCGTGGGTTTCCCACCGCTCTATTTCGTGTAGGCCATTCAATTTCAAACTTGACTTGTACATTGTGTGTCACAGGCATTATACAAAGAGTTTCTAAGTGACCAGCATTGTGAAATCGGTAGCCAATTCACGAAGGATGGCTGGTGTGATTGGAACAGGAACATTTTCGCTGACTAACTTAATTTCGAAGTCATTGAAGGTCCTATGTTCATGGTACGCCGGCCGCATGCACATTCTTGGTCCAATATTGTTATATTTTTTCGAAATCTAGAAGCCTCCAGTCAATGATGATCCCCTGTTGACGTTGGGCAACTTAATGACTCTCACTACGAACTATTTTCTGTAAATTGTCAACACGTACCTCTGAAATTGCGCACGAAATCGCGCGACAGAAGGCATTAAAATAAAAAAATATGTCCAGAACGTTTTCTCAAAGTTAATATAGGACGAAACGTACAAGAAGCCACTTTCACGTAGTTTTTTGGGCGCCCGCCAGAGAACCGGATACTTTCTCTGGGTAAGTCGTCTGGCGTGAAAAAAATCATTGCACACTATCAGGTGGAAGTGCAAAACGCGAATTCTTCCTTCAAAATCCGGTTTGCATCACTTCACCCGTCTTCGTTACAAAAATCAAAAATATTTAGTGATAAAATATCCGACAAGCTTCACTTTCACCTCCTAAAACTGGAATCATCAAAAATGCCGCTAAATCTCCCCCTCGGGCACCACCTTGTTGTGGTGGGGCAGTCTGTGGTAGTTTACTACTACCCTAAGGGTGTCCAAAAACACATGACATGAAAACAAAGGATTATAACTCTCCAAGTGGTAAAAAATCACAGACTTCAAATCCACCCGCGACTTTGAGAAATCAGATCGTTGCCGAGGCGCGTATTTTGGAGGCCTCACCAAATTCATGTTCTCCCATGGAGATATCTGTGGAAAACAGGCTCTCCAGTTCAGCGGAAAGCCTACATCCGGTGGCAAGGGCGCGAACAGTCAGAAAGGATAGTATAGCAACTCCCTTAATGGGAGGAACTAGAAACCTGACTACGAGCGGCTTGTCGGTGACACTGTTGCCTTACTCTTACAAAATACGGGAGAGGAAGAGGGAGAAGAAACTTCAGCCGCGAAGCAGAAAGGACTCCTGACTGGCTTGCCTGTCAGAATGTTCTCTTTGGCCTGTATCAGGAAAAACGGAAGAAAGGGAAGAAGGTGGTGATCTGGATGCAACTGGTCTAACCCCGGTACGTAGAAACAGATCCATACAGCCCGGACACCGTGAACCTGGGAGAGTGTTAGGCTAGGCTAGTGTGGCGATACCCAGAGAAATTGGACGCAAGAAAGCATAACTTCCGGCGGAAATTGAGCATAAGCTGGTAACCCCAGTGAAATCCACACTGAACGCAGCAGACTTTTCAGTTAGCGGCGGTTTTCATATTAGACTGTGCGTATGGTTACAAACATAAGAGTTAGTCAAATTGACCTGCAGCATGCCAAAGCTTCTTCCTATCTGCTGGCGGCAAAGCTGCAGGACTGTCCTTATATATTAGGTTAGTTTTAACAGAATCTGTGGTATTTGATCAGTCAAGGGGGCCTGCGTTTTGATGTCCAAATTGTTAGAGGTAACCATGCTGAGACAATTCTGTTCCCAGAATCTTGTTGCGGTCAACTAACAATACCAGGTCAATAGTTAGAGGACATACGTCATAGTTGCCTCTGCTTACTTACCCTATGATTCTTTGTGTCTTCCGCCGACGCAAGAACTAAGAGATCTGGTAGTGTATGCAGAATCAAGTCGCCTTAGATTTTTAATAGGTTGTGATCCGAACGCTCAGCATATTTGTTGAAGTAATTGACCTAACAATCTGCACTCCAAAGTTGTTAGAGTTGATTAGAAACTGGGGAGTGCTAGATGAAGTCTCATTCTGAGATCACCGTTACTTAGAATTTAGTCTTGCAGGCGAACAGCAAAGACGGAATCCTAGGAAAATAGATTGGACAAAGTTCAATGAACTTCTTGGCGACAAGGTTGAGCTCTCTAGGTTATTAAGGATTCCTTTGGCGAAGATCAATTGCAAACTCTGAATTGCAAACTTTTAGAGAGCTTTGAAGGGGCTTGTCCTATTTCCCGTGGCCAACGTGATAAAACAGTTCCATGGTAGAACGAAAACTGCAGAGACTCAGGAAATCAACTGCACGACTTCTAAGTCGTACTTGCAAAAGCTATATAGAGAAAGATTGGTCAAACTTCCGAAATTCACAGAGTGAATATAAGGGGCTCGTAAAACGTTCGAAACGGGACTCTTTTAGAGCATACTGTGAGGAACTGGAAGGTGAAAGGCAGACTTCCAGGTTATGCGGAGTCCTTAACAAGGATGAGTCGGCCAAATTGGACTCTTTTAGAAAACCGGATGGTACTTTCACGCACTCCAGAGTTGAGTCTATACAGATTCTCTTGGTTTCCGAAGTAGGAAGAAGAGAATTGGTGGTTTCTACAAACCCCTCAACACGGAGGTGTTGCAAGGGGAATTGGTACACTGCGAAAGCGGTTGTTACCCATAAAAAGGCAAGAGCTGCTATACTATCATTTGAACACTTCAAAGCACCTGGCATAGGTGGCATCTACCCAGCGATGCTAAAGAAGGGTATAGAACACTTAGAGCAACTTCTAAGAAATATTTTTCGAGGTTGTCTTACTCTCGGCTACGTGCCTTCCTTTTGGCAGAAGGTGAAGGGAGTCTTCATACCTAAGTCTGGTAAAGATGACTATACGACCAGGTAAATCAGCTAGACATCATTTTCACTGAAATGTCTCTAGAGGCTGGTTGAGCGCCACACTTCTCGCTAAGGTTGCATCCACTAAATAAAACCCAACATGCTTACCAACGTGGAAAGTCCGGTGACAGAAAAGGCGAGTACGCGATGGAGATGCTCGTGAACATTGAAGGGGCTTTTGACTGTGCGCCTTTTCCAAAGTTCTGTGATGCCGCCAGAGAGCATGGTGTTGAAGAAACTCTAATAAAGTGGATCTACGCTCCGCTAACGCAGAAATTGGTGTACGCTGAAATGCTACCTAACAACGGAAGCAACGAAAGGCTGCCCTCAAGGAGGTGTGCTATCGCCACTACCGTGGAGTATGCTGGTCAACTAGTATGCGAACTGCAAAATCTGCCAATACACGTTCAAGCTTATCCGGATGACATGGCTGCGCTCGTTGTTGGTCGAGATCGAGAGATGATGTGTAGAAATATACAACGCGCCGTTGGTTTGATTGACAGTTGGTGTCTCAGACATAGACTTTCAGTAAATTCAAATAAAACCACAAAGGTATTATTTACAAAAAGGAGGAAACTGAATGGTCTTTGTCTTCCACAGATGAAGGGGGCAATCCTTCGACTCTCTGAAGAAGTGAAACATCTAGGAGTTATTCTAGACAAGGAGCTGGAATAAACATGTAAAGATAAAGATGACACGAGCTCTCAGAGGTTATGGGCTGTGTAGGCGGACCTTTGCCTCGGCACGGGGACTTAGGCCTCAGGTAGTAATGTGAATATATGTTGCTATCATTGCGCCGATATTCGCTTATGTATCCGTAGTGTGGTGGGTTAAGGTGCAACAAAGGAGTTTTTGCTGTAAACTAGCCACACTGCAAAGAACTGTGTTTCTGGGAATCACCGGCGCAAGGGACTTTTCCCTTGGGACAGTACACAACGGTCTTTCAGCCTGAAGTGTATGTAATCCTAAGGCCGGCAGCCTGGATGATTTTCGAGCGGTTGAAGGGCAGGCGCATCGCAATTTGCAGCGATAGTCAAGCTGGATTGAGGGCGTTGAATAGTATTTCGATCACTTAAAAAATCGTTCAGCAATGTAAAAACGGATTGAACTCTGTTTCTAGATTTATTACGGTGGCACTACTCTGGGTAGCTGGCCATTATGGTGTAGAGAAGGAAATGAAATATCGGATATTTTCGCAAAAGAGGCGTCAATTTCCTCCATGTCCGGACCGGTCCGCCTCGGGCTGATTCCAGTTAACCCGTTGCGGAGTTCCGTTCCAACGTACTCGAGGAGGGCGATCAGACCCGAGTCTACAAGGGACTCATCTGAAGTGGCTCTGCCATGAAGCCTCACCGGAGGTTATATGGTACCATGGGAACAGGGATGGCCCTCTGAGAGCATATGCTCCAGGAGAATTCCTGGAGGATGTGTTCTCGGCCCGGTTCTTTGCGGTTGGCCCCCTAGTGGAAGTTTCATGGTGGCTGTGGTTATGCCTACATCGCGGGCAGAGCTCCTCGGAACTCGAGCGTAGAGTTGCGCTGTACAACTCGGGTGCCGTACTCCTTAATTGCGGCAGAGGTGTTAGATAGGCCTCGCATCCACTGGTATGAATGCTGAGCCTGCACTCAGTATAAACCAGGACCGCTGCGCTTGCATGGCGGGGCTCTGATTGTGGTCCCAAAATCAATCCGTGTCCGAGGAGGACCGTGGGATTATGCCTTCACGGCAGGTACTCACGTTAAATCAGCAATTGGGGTGTCGGTAGTATTGGCTGATGCTGCTATCAAAAACTGGGAATAAGCTTCTCATAATGACAGGTCGCTGAGCCTTAATGTTGCTAGACACACTAAACTTTTCCTGTCAAAAAGAAACAAACATATGGCGAAGTTTAACCCGTCGAAAAGCAGGAAGACTTGCAGAAGTATTGTGGGCATTCTAACTGACCATAATTCACTAGGTGGGCATATGTTCTAAAAATAAATTCTCCAAGATAATACTTGTCCATCCTGTAATGATGAAGCGGAATTTACGGAACATTTTCTGTGTGAGTGCCTCGCCTGAGACATCAGATTTTTGGTGCTGATGTGCTTCAACTGCAACGGGTAGACGGGGGAATCGAGTACAATGGACCACTAAGGTCCGAGTGCTCAGAGGCTTGGCCTCTTCCCCACCTCAAAGATACACACACATGGTGCCAGATAGAAGGGAAACGAAAACTGTATGTAAGCATTTGGATCATCTTGTCAGTTCGTCGCAGTATAATGGCGAAGTAAATAGGCTGCATGTCCTCAAAACCACGGGTGATTCAATCCTTTCTTTTAGATTCTCACCTCAACATTTTTCTTGGGATATTGAATAACAAAATTTGGGATGCTGCTATAAAGTAAATGGGGCCGTAAAAGCCACTCATGTGCGAGGCCTTGAAATGGTGGCCTCGGAACCGCTAACCCAATTCAGGAGTTTGGGATAATTACATTCGATGGGACACTATCAGGACTAAAACCCACTTTGAGAGAAAGAAGAACCGAAATGACAGTGTGTCCTTCAACTTTTGCTACTTTTTCCCACGTTAGCAGCCAGATATTAAAACTTCTTCACTTTGGAAAGTTTATTAGCTCCTGTAATTTACGAGGGGCATTCCACATTTACTCACTATGTGTAATGACAGCAAAATATTAGAAAATACTTGGCAAGCCTCAAGGTCCGCCGTCTTTTATTCGAAAGCCATGCCAGTAAACATTCAACAAAATCTGTGGAACTCTGTCGGGGTCCATTACATCCAGTCGATAAACTTTAATTTTTCTAATAAAATATTATCTCCGCACCTTTCGCATAAACTGTATTTCAATAAAAGCCAAATTGCGGTCATTTTTTTCTTATGATCCCGAAAGCCTAAGAGGTTACAAAGTCCTTTCTTTGAAACTTTCTGTTCAGAGTTTTGTTCTTCTTACACCCTCCAACCCCAAAAAATCCTGCTCCTGTTATGTGTAGTCCCAACCGCTTATGGCCTAATCCCAGGATCCAAATTATTGTTCGTGTAATGAGTTTCTCTTTAAGATAAACCATTTCTTTCAGAAACAAAGGGTTTCGTAAATAGTATGGCGGTTGTCGTTAGCAAAGGAGTCAACTGTGAAACAAGTCCTTGGGAAACCGAAGATTGTGTATTCAGGTGAAATCTAGATGGTTTCATTTAATTCGCCCGAGACAGTTTCATCGGAAGGTAGGAAGCTGCGATGGCATCTATTATTTTTAATGGGGTGTAAACTGAGCAGAGCATCATCTTAAACTGCTGGGATTTAGTGGGGGTGAGAAGTAATATTATTTTTCAACTCTTGTAGATTGTCGGCGGAGCGAGGACCTTTTTTAACTGTCTAGTTTATTATCCTTTGAAATGGGTCTTTGATAATTTACATGTTTATTTTCTTGTTCAGGGGTTTTCCCTTTAATTTGTAGATAAAAGCAAGAAAACTCCAAGTCATATAATGTCAACCTATTCCTTCAGTGTCTTACCCAGTGGAGTTATGTCACCACATTATGGATGACCATAAAACACAATCTAGGGAAATTCCTTTGTTTCAAGGTCGCTATGCTGATTAGTTCTAAATTGAGATGTGATAACACGAAACGTCAGCATATTTCGTTAGGGGTACGAATCCTACCATTGTGTTTTAAGTAAAAAGTGAATCTTATCAAAGGGTTTGCTTCAAAGGCAAACTTGATTTGTCTTTTCCTCAGGAAGTTTCTAAGTGTATCTTCGGGCGATACATGCCTGGAATAGATAATAGATGGTTACGAAGAAAGTTGATTCTGAACATCAGGTTTTTGGAATTTCGTTGAAAGTTACATAGTGTCGGGCTAATTTGCAAACCGCTAGCTCCACTTTTAGGCAAAATACATTTTTAAAGTTTTTTGTAAGCGTGTGGGGATTTTACCCATTAAAACCACCCCCTAACTCCTATCGCCTTCCCCGCGTAACCACTGCAAAGTATTTCGTCGGGGGCTGGACATGGATCCAGTCTCTCCCTTCGCCTTTCTCGTCTCCTCTGTCTCCCTTAACCTGCACTACACTGCCGTTCACCGCATTCCAGCTCTCCTGACATGCAAGCATTTTTCCAATTATATTTGCCGGTGGTAGTGTTTCTCCCAATGTCTCCTCTAAACTCTTCCTTTCCTCAACGAATCTAGGACAATGGAACAAAACATGCTCCGGGCCCTCCGGAAGACCGCCGCAGCTGGTACAATTGGGTCCAGTTTAAACCTATAGAGGTATTTACGGTCACCACCATGTCCTGTGAGAAACTGCGTCAGATCATAGCTTATCTCACCATGCGTTCTCGGCGTCCACATCTTGATGCTAGGAATCAATCTGTGGGTCCATCGACCTTTTTTCACCCATTCTCACCGTTGCTGCCACCTGCTTAACGATTGCTTCATTTCGGCGTTTTTTATTTGCCGATCAGAGGAAGAATCGGGTCCATCATAGATACGTGCCATCCCATCGGCCAAAATGTCGATCGGTATCATTCCGGCTACTGCATAGGTTGCTTCGTTCGAGCTGGTTCTGTAACCACAGCATACTCTTACGGCCTTTTCTTTACACCGCGCTCATATTTTGAGCATTGCATGCGGTATGCCATGCAGTTGACCAAATTGGCGCTGCGTAAAGCAGTATAGAGCTCACCACTCTAGCTATAAGCAGTCTACGAGTGCATCGCTGACCCCCAACATTTGGCATCATCCTTGCCAGGGCCATGGTAACATTGGGCAAACATTTTTTAAGTGCTGCTTGAAATTCAGCCTCGCATCTATCATCCCTCCAAGGTATTTAATTGTTGGCTTTGAAGTGATGACATCCTTCCCCATTCTGATACGGGCAGTGGTTTCCTTACGCCGCTTCGTGATAAGCACCCCGTCCGTTTTATCCTCCGCGAGTGCGAGACCTGCATCTTTCAGCCACTTCTTTATAGCAGTAATTGCTTCGGATGAATATAATTGGACATCCGCCACATCAACAATCACCGCTATGTCATCTGCGTAACCCACTATTGTGGCCTCGCTAACTACTGGCACATTGAAGACATTATTATACATGCTATTTCACAATAGCGGTCCCAGCATAGAGCCCTGTGAAACAATCGCAGAGACAATATATTCTTCGTTTACATTGTCTGTGTCGTCGCAGAGCCTTCTATCTGTTAAGTAGCTGCCGATTAGCGCAATTAATTAACTGGGTATGCCAATCGCCTCCTTATAAGTTTCCAATTGGCAAAGTCGAACGCATTTTGGACGTGAAGGGTAATCACAGCACAATACTTGCAAGTGCCACCCCTTCCGTGCATCGCATTTTCAGCTAAGCTAGTGACCAGTTTGATGGCATCGACGGCTGATCTGCCGTGCGGAAACCGAATTGTCGTTCTGATAAGCCTCCTAGAGTTTCTGCAGCCGGGACCAATCGGTTGTAGATTATTCGCTTCAACATTTTCCCCATAGTGTCCAAAAGATATATAGGCCTGTTGGTACATGGTTCACCAGGAGGTTTATCAAATTTAGGAAGCAACACTAATCTTAGTTTTTCCATTTCTCAGGTTCAAACAACTATACGAGTATGTCCGGCCTCGACTTAATGGGCTCCTTAAGCGCTTTGTTTGGTATGCCGTCGAGGCCTGCCGCTTAGCTGTCACCCAGCCTACCGCAAATCTCCAGTATTTCTTTCGTCGTTACTGGGGGTATTACAGCTACATCTAAAGATGTCGTGCATTCTCCTAAGGGAACAAACCCTGAACGATTTTCAGTAGGAGATCGGAACATGTAATTTATGGATCTGCTCATCACAACCTTGTAGGCGCTTCTCCACGGGTCTATATCCGCCTCTGCGCAAAGTTCCTTGAAGCAGTCCCTCTTGTTTCGCTGTATAGCCAGTTTTAGGTTTCTTCGAGCTTCCATGTAAGCTCGCTGTTTCACCTCCTGGTCAATCCTACCCATTGTTTTCTGGGGCACTCGTCTGGTCCGATGGCATGCCGACCGAAGATCTGACAATTCACTATTCTACCAACATTAGGACCTTCTACTGGGGAAAGTATAATATCTCGCATGCCTTCGTGATACACTTCGTGATATGGAGGGCTCTTTCCGATGGTGTACCTTGTATAGTGTCCTGGTCCAACCACACATCTACATATGTTTGCTCGTCAATTGATTTCGCGGATCAACCTGACCTTCTCCTCATTTTTGGACGAGCAGATTTCCTACCGGTTGACTTGCTTTTCAGGTCAAAGACTATTACCTAGCGATCACTAATGGTGTACTCTTCACTGATGTCACAAGACATATCGCGAGCTAGTGAAGGACTAACAAAAGTCAGATTCATAGCCCAACGGGACCCCTCACCATCGTTAGCCAATATGACATCTAATTGCGCAAAAGCCTCCAAGACACAACGCTCTCTTGCATTTGTCAGTGAACTTCCTCATTCTGTGGCCCATGCATTGAAATCACAGGCGATGACTTCTGGTTCCCAACCTGTCCAGCATGAACTCGAATTTGGCTAACGTCAGGTTGGGGGAGCATAGCAGTTATAGACGTACATGCGTCTATTTTTGCCCATACGAATCCACTTGTGGACTGCCTCATACATTCCTGTATGGCTTAGTCCCCGCATGATCACAAGGCGCTCCATCTGTTGGATTGGCTACTCATACATTATTGTTAGGGTTTTTATGGGGTTCGCTTATTATAGCCACTTGCACCTCTGATTCATGGGTGGAGTGCGAGAGCAGATCAGTTTCTCACTGCACTTAGCGCTTTTTTGAACTCGGGACACTGGCCGCTTCTGGCAATATGCCCGCTGACCAGGCCCTCCTTTCCATCACACAACATGATTTTGGGATTCTTGTTAGAAACCCGAGCAAGCTGACCTATTTCAATACAACGTCTGCATCGGCTAGACCGATCAACCTCACTTGTATACACTTTCGCTAAATATCCTTATGAGGGACACTTGAAGCATTTCTTCAATGAGATTTGCTCTCTAAGACGACAAACTACACATCCAATACGGACGTTCCCAGCATCCAGCAGCTTGGGCGCTGCTTCTGCTGGCAGCCGGATGGTTGCCATCTGTGCACCTCCATACGCTTTTCTTAGGTTTACAATGGATGCCTCCTGCAAGTTGTGCACCTGCTCCACTAAGTCAGTGCAGATTTCCGCCTTAGAAGATCCCTTATCTACGTCCTTGCGCTATATAGCGATCTCATGCTTTTGAGCATGCACGGCAGCCCTTTCCCCAAGTAAATTTTTGACTTGGCTGCGGAAGCTGTCGGCTTTGCTCTCTTCGGACCTTTTCAGTTTCAGCATGAGATCTCCCTTTTGGTTCCTCCAGATCCTGCTTACATTCACCCCCCGTCTTTGTCTTTGAGATCAGGGTCAGCTTTCGCTCTTCTTAGTATGTCTGCATAGGACAACTATCCGTGGTTGAAATGATGATCGTCTCGGGATAGATCTTCATTCTTTCCTTTTTCTTTTTTTGGCTTTTTTGGTCCAACTGTCGTGCACCTTTTGAGACATCGGGTCCTTTGGTGTTTTAGGCACTATTTTCCCGCCTACTGGGGTTTTAGGCGCCTTCTTCAAAGCGGGTGGGACGCCTTTCTGTTTCTTCGGAATCTGCTGGTGTCGAGGGTGCTCGTCGTCCTTCTCCCGATCCCTCTTTTTCCTTTGCCCATACGCGAGTATTCGGTTGACTGTCACCTGCTTTAACTGCGTCACCGTCGAAGGAGTAATTTTCGGACTCTCCTTCAAACCTTTCTCATCTTCTCGCGGTTTGTTGTATAGAACCCTAAGGGCTCGCACCATATTCTTGATTGTTTGGTCCACGTTGTGTTTATCTTTAATGAATTCTGACATCTGGACTTTTTTCGCTTCAATCAAAATGACGGTTGAGTCTTCCTGGTCGGACTACTGTTTCAAAGCCTTCATTCTTCTTTCCGCACATTTTCTGGCATTAACGGGATTCCTGTATCCCAGGTCCTTTTCTGCCCTAGATATTGGGGGAGATCTCATAATCGTTGAGCTTCTCCTAAACGGATCCGGCTCCCGATACTGAGGAGCCTCCCCTAACTCTTGCGCTTGGTGTCACTGCGGCTTTTAACGGCCAACGTTCTCCCTTGCGCATATCCCTCTGCGCGTTTGATATGGATATTCTAGAGAGCGACGTGCTCGGTTTAAAGACCTTTTTGTCTAAGCTGTTTGTAGCATTAGATGGCACGATGGCCAAGTTGTCCCCCACCAAGGCACTACAGTCTGCTTGCCCACTCCCAAAAATCGCCGGTACTGGGGTTCAGAGCCCCTACACCGTAAGTATATACATCTTCTCTTTGTCAATATTGGTTTATTATTCGGTGTAACCTTCCCATAGCCATTTTTGTCTACGGGTGGGTGTTTTCCTCCCACCTTGCCGACTTGCGCATAAACATGCCCATGCACGCGCACATTTGAATGCGTACAAGTACATATTCATACGCATCCCCCTAGCATTCCTTTATCCGCACGAAGAGAGGCGCCTGATGGAAGATCTGACAATTCATCGCAGGGCCCGTATGTCTGTCTGTCTGTCACACGCATTTTTCTCGAAGACGGTTGTAGCGATTGACATCAAATTCGGTGGAAAGTTGGGAACTGTGAACGCTAACGCATACAATGAGTTACATCATTCTACGTAGAATTTAAGGGGGGGGGGGGGGGAGGGGTTGGGGTGTCCTATACATGCAAAATGGCGGTGTAATTTTTTTTTGAACCAAATATGGTCATGTGGGATATCAAATGATAGGTCTCGATTAATACTTTCCGAAGTCGAAATTTGTTGGAAAGATGGGGAGTGCGAGTGTCGAAAGTGATTATTTTTTTAAAGGACCCATTCTCAGAAACTACTCAACCGTAACCGTACTTGTAATTTTTATGTTTAAGCTAGTCGAAGAAAATGCGGTCTCCTAGAATTGATCCTCATCAGACCTTTTCAGTTGTTCAAGCGTCAGTTTCAGTCAGTCAGTCTAGACCGGGGGTGAAAAAAATCGTTTCAACCCAGCGGGAATAACTGATGGAATTTCATTGATATATTTTTGCCTTAGTGAGTCAGGTTGATCCAAATATGCTGGAAGGAGATACGCGCAGAGGACCTCCTAGTCCTCATATTCATGACCAAATAATGTCCTTGTTCAAAAGGCAGGGACCAGAAAAATTACATTTGGACAGTCAGGCTGACGACATTTCTGAATCTCTTAATCACTCAGAATAAGGGCCTTCACATGCGGTTCTGGAGAGCAAAGACAAAGTCTTCATGCTCGGGGTAGATGACCGATTCCAGGTGGCAGTTAAACACAGTGAATGGATAATTAACTATAGATTCCACACAATCTCGCTGCATGTGCATAAGGAAAAACCCAGTGAAAGATACTTCGGAGGAAACATCGAGTGGAAAGTCTGCCTAGATCCTGGAAGGAATCGCAGAGGTCCTAGAGGCCGAACGAACAGAGATTTGGACCTGCCCATTCAGGAGGAGAACCTGGACGATCTAGAGCAGAAACCCCTAGTGATGGTTGTTCTGCAAAAAACCAAAGAAACTGAATGGACTTTGTGCACCAGAGATGAGGGGTACAACCTTAGTCTCATTACAGTCTCCCTCGCGTAAAAGCGGGGCAAATTGTACAAATTGGTCATCCAGGGGATTGGAATGCCAACCCTACACGGAAAACCGAAGTTACGGAGCCACAAAAGAAACCTCGGAGAGCATGGATTATAACGGCGTACCCGGCAATGAAGACGGACTAACGATTTGTGCGTTTTCTCATGGAACGTTCACTTCTTGTACAGATCGAATGCTGCATTAGGCTGACGTAACAGCGTTATAAAAGATATGCTGGGCAGGGAGCGGTTTTTTGAAGAAGAGTCACTACACCATATATTATAGTGGTCATCCAGTAAACTGCTGCCTCGCGAATTGGGGCTTAAGAATGCACTCAAAGCTTTCCCTGTTTGTCGTAAGAGGCTAATAAAAGGGATAGACATTTGTTGGCAAGCAACCTGATACCCAAACGTTAAGAACATCTCGGATAGATACTGACCTTACGACGATGGAATTGGCTATCGAAAATGGACTATGATTGGTTCCTAGAATGTGTGTACGCTCCTCGGCAACCTAGCGAGGGGCCTTAAAATGCTTGCTTTCTCCAACTTGTGCGGGAATTCTAGCGATATAAACTGGGCATTCTGGGTCTAAAGGAAGAAACATGGTGGGACTCCGGAGAGTATTCTTCTTCCTCTTGCACACTTATGGCAATGTGGTTTCGTACTCTAGAGAGCCAAGTGGTAGCAGACGCGAATCCGGTGTCGGGTGGCTTCTGACGGCTACTACAAAGTTTGTTTTTTTACCTAGGAGCTGGTTTCCGACAGACTTCTAACTGCAAGATTACGGCCCACAGTAAGGCGCATCACAATTGTACAACGCATAGCACCAACGGAGACTTCCAATGTATTGATGAAGTATGCTTTCTACGAGCAACTAAACACAATTTAGTGGAGGTTTCTTCAAGGTGATATTGTCATCTTGATTGGTGATCTGAATGCCAAGGTGAGATCTGACAACATTTTGCTCGAGCATGTGAAGAGGAATCAGGGCCTTGGCGACCGTAATGATAACGGTTGAGGGTTCGAGGATTTCTACAGCCTTCACCTGACATCGGTTCTGAAAATGATCACCATCAGATGGTCGCTTACGTCCGCTTATGAGATGATTTCTCTTGACAAATACGGCTTGATTCACGATTATATCCACGAGTTCGCGAATTCGGTTGTCAAGAATGCGTTCAAAAATCTTCATGGTATGGGAACGTAATCGGATCGGAACATTCCGCTGAATTACCTTTCTTTTTCCATATTGGAACTATGGTACTTCCTTGCAAGCCAGATGGTGTTCTACCTTCCTGAATGAGCCGCTTAAAGAATTCACTGAGCCAGTATTTAATTCCTTCCCTGACCTCAGTATTTTATTTTAGTTTTACTGAGGATAGTACAAAGTACGTTGCCTTTACCTGGGCTTGGGACCAGCATATTACATCAATAGCATAGATAATCCTTGAAAATGTAATGTCCATATTTTTAAATAATAACGTTGTTTCAAATGTTGTTTTATCGGATGATCGGGAATAGCGGCTTGTAGTGACTGGCGGCGCAGATGGGACGAGCTCCACAAGGAAGAAGTATGCGCTGAGGACGCTCAACTGAAGAGAAAACTTGCTTCAGAACGAGGTATTAAACAAGCATGAGTGAAAAATTGAAAAGTCATACCAAGATGAATTTTTTTTCATTGTAATGTCTAAATTAGCTAGCTACCCTATTGGCTACATTACTTTCTTTAGTTTTCGTGGGTCATCTAACGAGCGAGAAGCTAACGATTTCTCTAAGTACTATCCTTAAAGGGAAACTGCAATATTTGTTTAATTTTGAGTGAGAGCCACCCTTTGCGTTAATTTCTACCTAAATGTCGCAATGACCTAAACTAGCACCCTCAGGTCGCTTCGAGTAAAGTCACCTTATCACGCTATAGATATTCATAAAATCCAATCGGAAAGTGTCCTTCTAGGAAGATTACCCCAATTGGCATTATTTCACGGTCATTTGCTGATCATTTCCCAATTAATATGCGATAACGATGAAAGCCAGACTGTCTGGCAATAGCTTAGATAATGCCATTATTTCCTGGTGAATACGGGTCATTAACTAACGCCATATCGTGCTTCGTGCTCCTTTCTACCTTATTCATTGCTTTAGGGGTGGATGTTTGCGACCATACAATGGTTCCTCTCCGAATACAGTAGTTCATGATTTTCCGAGGTATGTTCAGACTGGCGCCGGACAGAGAAAATTAAGAAATTTCTTTTTAATTTCTTAGTTTAAATTACTTTCCAGACAAAGGAACTCTCGGATGTAGACATACAATGAATGAATTTAAATTAATTGAGGTAGAAGGTTCGTTCAGATCTGCTATTTGCTACCCAATTAGAAAATGTTTTTCTCTGAATGGTAGTCAAATCTAAGTTATAATCTCGCTATGGCAACTAAACTGAAAATGGAGTCCTTTTCTCAACTTTCCTAGCCACAGTGAGATTAAATATTCTGAAAGTCTTTTAGGATTCCATTGAGCAACAAACTATTCCATGAAAACTTTGTCAGAACCCAGGTATTATCCCGATTCATTTTCCAGATAAGATAGCATTTGAAATAGGACGAAGTTACCTTTTTTCCAATTTTTTCCCATTAAGGCAAGGAGAGAAGTAAGAAAACTTTCCAACACAAATAGCGTCATTTCTGGAATTTCTACTAGATTTTATGCTGAATTTTTATTAACCACATCGTCCCCTGAATTATTTTAACGACTTGACTAGCACAGGTGAAAGGAGCCCGAAGTAATTTCCTTTTTCTTACATTTCTTCTGCTTATTGGGTAAATAGGGTGCAGGTGGCTAAGCCGTAATATTTCCGCTCTCTATGCAAAGATTGGGACATTTGTGAAAGCGAGAAAATATTTTTATGATCATTTTATGGGAAACCACGACGGGGAAATTAGAAAAGAAAGTAGCGGTTTTAATGGGAGGCGAGGGAAATGATGGGACGGAAATCATAATGTTCTCATAAATCTGTTGCGAGATGTATGGGCGTATGGTTACTTTAGTGCATGAATTTTCCTATTTGTTAACAACATGAACATGAAAAGCAGAAGGTGATGGGATTAAAAGGATAATACCCACAGCGGTTATGAGTAATAAACCGACCTGTTCAGTAATTAAGATTAAATTGCAAGGGAGCTGATAAAGGATTTTAATCAACCAGAAATGTTTGCTCACCCACAAAAGCAACTGCGTGCCTTGTTCAGTGCTTCAGAATATGTGCTCCAGGCCTGTAAGAGGGATTTTAACTTTAAGAATCAAATAGAGTAATTTGAGACTTATTTTCATTGTGTTAACCGACCTCCGCTAAACTTTGGAGGACTTTAATCGTCCTGAGAGATAAATCCTATACTCCCTTTCATTTCTTCCAAAAGGATCTCACAAGACAACTGACGAAATATTCAAAACATCAATGGTAAAAGACATAGTGAAATTGCAGGTTGTATTTCCAGGTAATGGTCTAAAACTGCAGATACTCGCGGACACACTGGCATATAAAAGTGTTCAGGAAAAGGAGGGAGAACCTGCCTCACCAATAAAGAAGAGACTCTTCCTCTGTCAAGTGTTCCCCAGTAATGTACACTAAAGTGGTGTCACTAAACGTGAATTCAGTTGTCAGTCGACAGAAACGCCACGAACTGACCAACTTCCTTTCCGTTCACAAACTGAACCTATTCCTTCTTACCGAATCCAAACTCAACACAAGAGATAAGCTCTACATCCCTAACTATCCTACTTTCCACTCCAACTGTGTTGACTGCCAAGGCGGGGGCACAGCCACATTAGTAGCTAATTCTCTAGATGCCCAACGAGTCTTCATCCCTGCCACTATTGCCCGATCCAGTGAATTAACTATCGTCTCCGTCACCACACCTTCCTTCATCATATTCTTAGGTAGCCTCGACTGCCCCAATCAAACCTTTAATCCTGCTGAGATCTCCAACCTAGCGCAATACCTCAAATCCCTCCCAATTAGCCAACACAAACGTTTCTCCCTCGCACTAGGGTAAACACCAAATATAATGCATGGTACAACACCACCATAAACGCCAATGGCAATAGGTTAGCCAACTGGTACTCACAGCGCTCCCACCCTCTGTAGCTCACCCTCCTCCCAACCAAGCCACCCACCTTTCATAGGCAAAATATCCAATCCTTCGTCGAAATATCCTCCTATTCCTGATAAGTAACCACTTCTTCGTCCACCCCCGCTCTCCTGCCTCTCCCCAAGACCTACTAACCATCCCAGGCTTGAGCGATCATGATTAAGTGGCTTTCCACTTCAAAATTACTGATCGCCTCCCTAAATCCCAACCAACTTAAATTCCTTCCCAACTACGCTGCCACCAACTGGTAACGCCTCAATTACAAGCTTGCCGACAAACTGTCGACTATCTGTCTCCCATCCAATCCGTCTCCCGCCGAAATTGGCTCCGCCGTGCAAAAATTCAAGTAAATAACACAAAAAGCCTGCAAAGAAACCACCCCTCTCAGATCACTAAACTACTAGGGTTTGATCACCCTTCCACCCCATGGAAGGACCTTAACATACAGAAAACCATCCTACGATGCCAACTCCACCAGCATAGATACGCGCCCCAGTTCAATTTACTCAAAGCACGAATTTACTCCCTAACACATCTCATCCAATCCCATATCTAGACACTATACGCTGACCACTACGTCGTGAAGCATGCGAGTATCTCGCTTAATCAGCAAACCTGCAACCAACTCCGTGGAATTTGCCCTCGCCTAGCGAAACCACGCACAGCAAGTGTCCTCTCCCATAATACTTCCCACAAAGCCCACGCCGACCTGATTGCTAATAGCTTTCTGGCCGACCATCAGACCACCCTACATTTGTCCTACCCATCCACAGAAACTGCGGTGCGCCAACACATCCACAATCTTACCTACACTCCATTCATCTACACCCAATTCTGATGCCACCACGCCAACTTACAACATGCCTCGGCTCGCCTGTACAAGCCGTCACATCCCTTATAGTAGAACCCATCAATCTTTTCTGAAATAATAAAAAATCAACCGGCCCTGACCACATCCCTATTATTATCCTAAAAAAATGCGCGAAAACACTAAGCCCTTTCCTCTCCCAACTCTTCGACCTATGCCTCCTATCAGCACATTTTTCCACTCCATGTAAAGAATTCCACATAGTTCCCATCCCAAAAAAGCGACAACCTTAAGCTTCCCCGGGCAGCTACCGCCCCATCTCCCTCCTCAACGCCACATCGAAAATTTTTGAACACGTCATTCACATCATTATGGTCCAACACATCACCGACCATGTCATGATTCCCCCGTTCCAGTTTGCCATCAGGCACCGCACACGCTACATCCTCTTCCAATTAAAAAACAACAGCCTCATCACTGCTTGCCTTCTTGATATCCAGAAAGCCCTCGACGCTGTCTAGCACGAAGGTCTCATCTTCAAACTCTCCCAAATATTTAAATTCCACCCACAACTAAGCGCACTTATTCTAATCACCTTTCCGATCTCCAATCCTTAGTCCGCATTCATGATACGCTATCAGACCCATACAGTCTCCCTGCATGCAACCCCCAAGGTTCAGTGCTGTCAGCAACCCTATTTTGCTTATACCTCTTCCCATAGCGTACAATCCACCCAAAACCGCGTCAATACCACGATCCTAACCTTCAACAAACTCCTTCATCCCTGGAAACTCCTCCTCAACCCCAGCAAATGTGAAGCCATCGTCTTCCGTGGTATACCCGCAAGATGCTAGCCAACACCCGCAACCGCATCCACATCCAACATTCCCTCCGTCCAATCCACTGAATACCGTGGAATAACCCTCAAAACCTGCCTATCACCTGTACCTCAAGTAAATTCCAACCTTTCCAAAACCCTATGGCCTATCCTCAAGAAAGACTCCGCCATCCTTCTCAAAGTCAAACTCTTCTGCTGTAAGCAGTTTATCTATCCTCTAATCACATATGGATTTGTGGCATGGTGCGACGTCTCCTCAGCCCAAATGGAACGCCTACGGGTACGTGAAAGGAGATTCTTCCGCCTGTCCTTTTCCCAGTCCAATCCTCACTCCAACCAAGCCGTCTATGACGAGGTAAACTATTCCCGCATAGAGCAGCTCCTCCTTATCTCACTAACCAAATTCCTCATTAAATGCCAATCCCACGACAATGACCTCATCCAGTTTTACTCGCGCACACACAGCTACTACATGAGCTCGTCCTACCGTCACCATTCCCTCCCTACAGATCTCCTGGCCCTTTCCACTCAGAATAGCAGGGAGAAGCTCCAGGTAACGTGCAATTTTCTAGGAGACAAAAAGGTGTGTCCACCTCCCTGATAAAAAGGCGAAAATCTCGGTTGAGCATGTTAAACTTTATTGTGTGGATGGAGGCTAAGCCTCTAGGCAATCAGACCGTACCTTTGCACTCAACGTCCTCCTCTAACAGAATATCTCCGATTCGTGTGCGTATTGTAGTATTTCCGTTAGTGAATATGCAACTGGAGGATATCGACACCAAAAATCTGATGCCTGATGCATCCATGGGTGGGGCGTTAACATCGGAAGTATTCGGTGAATTTAACTTCCTCGTTAGAAGATTGATACGTTTCATCTTATAGTATTCTAACATTCTGCATATTGTCAACGATTTCAGAGGTGACCAATGGACCGCCAATGTGTGTCATTGCTCCTTGGCTACCTCAGCAGATTACGAAGGACCTGCCCTACTAATCGGATACGACCGTAAAAAGGAAAGTTCGCTTACTAGTGCCGCAATATACTCAAGTTTTTGTTGCTATGTTCGCGAATGCTTATCTCAGATAAAGGAGGAGGGGATGAGGTAACGTACGTTGTACTATCTTCAGTAGAATAAAGGTACCTTGAACCATCCTCAACAACCGGTATCCAGTCTACGCCTGCCTTAATAAGGAACCTCAGACATCCCGGTTTTGCGCCGAGGTCCACCAATTCGATATCCCTAAAAGCTGTCTGGCGTCCTAACCTACGCCATCACTCTATCTCAGGTTGGTCGTCTTTTTCTATCATAGATATTTTCCTTATAGACTTTCCGGGCAGGATCATCCTCACCCATGCAGATCAAAAAACCCGCCCACCGCAACCTATTTAGCCGGATTTTATCCACAATCAGATTTTGTCGTTATGTAGACTACCGAATCGTTCAATTTCATGTAGGGGACCAACAATTCTTCTGAGGATTCTTCTCCCGAACGCGGCCAAGAGTCCTTTCTTGCTAAGGATCCAAGTCTCCGAGAAATACAGGAGGACTGGCAAGATCATAGTCTTGTACAGTAAGAGCTTTGACCCTATGGTGAGACGTTTCTATAATTGCCGCCCTGTGTGATATCTCCCTTTTTATATATGAGATAGATAATGCCTCTTTGCCAGTCGTCAGGTATTGATTCGCTGTCCCACACCTTGAGTACAAGTTGATGGACCACTTGGTGTAACTGGTCGCCTCCATATTTAACCAATTCGGCTGTAATTCCATCGGCTCCTGGTGACTTATGATTTTTAAGCCGATGAATTGCACGGACTGTTTCTCCTAAACTAGGTGGTGGCAGTAGTTGTCCGTTGTCTTCAGTTGGCGGGACCTCCAACTCGCCGATGTTCTGGTTGTTCAGTAGTTCATTAGGGTACTCAACCCATCGCTTCAATATGCCCATTCTGACGGAAATCATATTTCCCTCTTTGTCTCGGCAGGATGAGCATTGAGGTATGTAAGGCTTCATCCTGCTGGCTTGTTTGTAAAATTTCCGCCTTCTGTGCCTGATGCGGTTGCACCCTGTACTTTTCTAGTTCACAGACCTCTTAGTTGTCTCACGCTTCCTTTTTCCGTCTGTGAAGTCGTTACTCCACTCGCCAGAGTTCGTGATAAGTCTCCGCGCGTGCCTGCGTCCTTTGAGAATGTACATTACTCGGTATCCAGCAATCTTCCGCTCCGTAGCTAGCTTATATTCATCATCAAGTCGTTCCGACTCTTCTTGCGGCTATGATAACGTTCGTCAGGTGATTGTGTAGATCACTTGATGATCCTTCATCTCCAAGATCTCTGTTGACTGCGGTTATTGCTGAATTTGCCTCTTATAGGTGTTGCAGGGGCTGTGTTGTGGATGGCTTCAGTGCTAATTCTCACCTGATTGTCAGAGGGGATTCCGGGTGGTGTTGTTATTCGAGCTCGGAGCACCATGCCAATGAGATAGTGATCTGAGTCTATATTGGCTTCCCTACATATTCTGACATTCAACAAGGCTGAGAGGTGGCGCGTTCGATCAACACGTGGTCAATTTGGTTGAAAGTGGCTCCGTATGGGGAAGCCCACGTATTTTTGTGAACCGCTTTCCGCGCAAACCAGGTACTTCCGACAACCATGTAAGCTATGGGAGCCAACGTATCGCTTGAATTCGGGCTCTTTCCCTACTTGGCTGTTAAAATCCCCAAGTATGGTTTTGATATCATATCCAGGACAGGTTTCGAGGGTTCGTTCTACTGCCTCGTAGAGGGTATCCTTCTCCGACTCTGCAGTCTCCTTTGTAAGTGCAGAGTGCATAGCCGTTCGCTTATGTTTTCAAAGCCGATAACAGCAGGTTTCATTTTTTGGCTGACTAAGACACCTACCCCGGGCACATGGTTTACTGGATGGCCACTATAATATATGGTGCAGTGACTCTTCTCCAGGAAACCGGTCCCTGTCCAACACATCTGCTGCAACGCTGCTACATCAACCTTATATTAGGACAGGGTATCGGCTAGCTGCTTGGCAGCTCCATCTCTGTATAGAGAGCGCACGTTCCATGAGAAAATGCGCAAATCATTATTCCGTTGTCGTTGCCGGGTTCGTTGTTGTGAAGTCCATCCTGCCCGAGACTCCTTCCGTGGCTTCGTAACGTTAGTTTTCCATCTAGAATTGTCAGCCCCACCGAACCCCCAACCTGGAGGACCAGTTGGTATAATTTGTCCCGTCTTTCGGCGGGGAGACCCGCCTTCATCCTTCTCCGTTTCCCGCTTTTTGTTAAGAAAGAGTTCCCAGCGGCCACCACGTGGAAGTGGAGATAGGGTTTTGGTAGTAGAGCTGTTGCTGTTAGTTCAGCAGGCGTTTCCCAGATTTTATGCTCCATCGTGGGCTGCGTTCTGATGTCAAAATTTGTTAAAGGCAACCATGCTGAGACAATTCTGTTCCCAGGAACTTGTTGTGGTCAACTTACAATACTAGGTTAATGGTAAGCGGAGAAGCGTCATCGTAACCTCTGCTTACTTACTCTATGATTCCTTGTGCTTTTGCCGACGCAAGTACTAAGCGATCTGGTAGTGTATGCAGCAGTATGTGGCCTTCAAATTTTAATAGGTTGTGATGCGAACGCTCAGCATATTTGTTGAGACAGTAGCAAATGCAATCCTAGAGGAGAGAAGCTGTTTTATTTTATCACTTTATCTGGTCTGATCACCGCGAATGTAAGGTGTGCTCCTATGTTGGTGGAATCAAGAAGAAGTGAAGTAATTGACCTAACAATCTGCACTTGAAATTTGTTAGAGTTGATTAGAAATTGGCGAGTGCTAGATAAAATCTCACTCTGAGATTCTTGGCGAACAAGTCGAAAACTTCTTGCCGACAAAGTTGAGCTCCCTAAGACTCCTTTAGCGCTAGAAGATCAATTGAAAACTCTGAATCGCACATTTTTAGAGTCTTTTGAAGAGGCTTGTCTTATTTGCCAAGGCCAACGTGGTAAAGCGGTTCTATAGTGGAACCGAGAACTACAGTGACTCGGGAAATCAACCAGACGACTTCTTAATCGTGCTTGCAAAAGCGATAAAGGTGAAGACTGGCTAAACTTCCGGAACTGACACCGTGAATATATGAGGCTCGTAAAACGTTCGGTGGTGGTCGTCAAAGGGTAGTATAGGTCCCGGGGCGAAACGTGGAATGGTACCCACGATGGAGCATAAAACCTGGGAAATACCACCAACAGCTCTACTACCAAACCCTATATCCACCGTCACCGCTGGGAGCTCTTTCTTAACGAAAAGCCGCAGACGGAGAAGGATGAAGGCGAGTCTCCTGCGCCTAAAAACGGGACAAATTGTACCAACTGGTCCTCCAGGTTGGGGGTTGGGTAGGGCTGACAACCCTACACGGAAAACAACTTGTTACGAAGCCACAACAGGAGCCTCGGACAGGAGGGATTTTAAAACGACGGACCCGGCAACGACAACGGAATAACGATTTGCGCATTTTCTCATGGAACGTGCGCTCCCTGTACAGAGATGAAGCTGATGAGCAGCTAGCCGATACCCTGTCCCAATATAGGGCTGATATAACAGCGTTGCAAGAGATGCGATGGTTTCCTGGAGAAGAGCCACTACACCATATATTATAGTGGTCATCCAGTAAACCATGTGCTCGGAGTAGGTTTCTTAGTCAGCCAAAAAATGAAACCTGCTGTTATCGGCTTTGAAAGCATAAGCGAACGGCTACGCACTCTGCGCTTGCGAGGCAAATTTAGAAATATAAGCCTCATAATCGTTCACGCCCCTACAGAGGAGACTGCAGAGTCGGAGAAGGATACCTTCTACGAGGCAGTAGAACGAATCCTCGAAGCCTGTCCCAGATATGATATCAAAATCATACTTGGGGATCTTAACAGCCAAGTAGGGAAGGAGCCAGTATTCAGGCTTATACGAAAAAACAAATGATAACGGACTGCGGACTATTCAATTAGCAGGGTCACGCGAAATGGTTGTTGGAAGTACCTGATTTGCGCGGAAAGCGGTCCACAAACATACGTGGGCCTCCCCAGACGGGACCACTTTCAACCAAATTGACCACGTGTTGATCGAACGCCGCCACCTCTCAGCCTTGATGAATGTCAGAACATATAGGGGGGCCAATATAGACTCGGATCACTATCTCGTCGGCATGGTGATCCGAGCTCGAATAACAATACCACCCGGAATCCCCTCTGACAATCAGGTGAGAATTAGCACTGAAGCCATCCACAACACAACCCTCCGCGACACCTATAAGAGGGAAATGGATGCCGCAATAACCGCAGTCAATAGAGGACCTGGAGATGAAGCATCAACTAATGATCTTCACAATCACCTGAAGAACGTTATCATGGATACGGCCACAAACATACTTGGCCCCAGCCGCAAAAGGAGTCGGAACGACTGGTTTGACAATGAATGTAAGCCAGCAACGGAACGGAAGAATGCCGCATACCGAGTAATGTTACATTCTCAAAGAACGCGGGCACGCGCAGAGGCTTATCACGAACTCGGCCGAGCGGAGAAGCGACTTCACAGACGGAAAAAGGAAGCCTGGGAGAACCAACAAGTCTGTGAACTAGAAAAGTACAGGGAGCAACCGCACCAGAAGCGGAAGTTTTACCAACAAGTCAGCAGATGAAACCTTATACACCTGGATGCCCATCCTGACGAGACAAAGAGGGAAATCAGATTTCCGACAAAATGGGCATATTAGAGCGATGGGTTGAGTGCTTTGATGAGCTACTGAACAACCAGAACATCGGCGAGTTGGAGGTCCCGCCAACTGAAGACAACGGACAAATACTGCCACCACCAAGTTTAGGAGAAACAGTCCGTGCAATTCATCGGCTAAAAAATCATAAGTCGCCAGGAGCCGATGGAATTACAGCCGAATTGGTTAAATATGGAGGGGACCAGTTACACCAAGTGGTTCATCAACTTGTGCTCAAGGTATGGGACAGCGAATCAATGCCTGACGATTGGCAACGAGGCATTATCTGTCTCATACACAAAAAGGGAGATATCACACAGTGCAACAATTATAGAGGTATCACGTTGCTGAGTACCATCTATAAGATATTCTCCACTATCTTGCTAGGCCGGATAGCCCCATACGCCCAGAACATCATTGGCCCATACCAAAGAGGCTTCACTCCAGGCAAATCAGCGACAGATCAGATTTTCTCTCTGCGGCAACGATGGATAAACTGTTGGAATATGGACAACAGTTGCACCATCTGTTCATCGACTTTAAAGCCGCCTATGATAGCATAGCCAGGGTAAAACTACACACGGCCATGAGAGAATTCGGTATCCCGACGAAATTAATAAGACTGACTAGGCTGACCCTGACCAATGTGCGAGGCCAGATAAAAGCAGCAGGATCACTCTCAAGACCATTCGACATCAACAACGGTCTACGACAAGGGGATGCGCTATCATGCGTCCTCTTTAACCTGGCCCTCGAGAAAGTGATCCGTGATGCTGAGGTGAATGCAAGAGGTACGATCCTCTTCAAGTCCACCCAACTACTGGCCTATGCTGACGATATCGACATCATGGGAAGAACCACCCGAGACGTACAAACTGCCTTCATCCAGATCGAGCAGGCGGTGATTGGCGCGAGATCTTGGGCTGCACATCAATGAAAGCAAGACAAAATATATGGTGGCAACGTCAGCACCGAAGACGAATCAACCAACAACATCAAACCGCACTGGTCAAACACAAACACGAAGAAGAATAAGGATAGGAGAATACAACTTTGAGACCGTTGACAATTTCTCCTATTTGGGTCGAAAATCACAACCGATAACAACTACGATGATGAAATCCGCGAACGGTTGTTGTCAGCCAACAGAGCCTATTTCAGCTTACAAAGACTGTTCCGCTCGAAACGTCTCACCATAGGGTCAAAGCTCTTACTGTACAAGACTATGATCTTGCCAGTCCTCATGTATTCCTCGGAAACTTGGGTTCTTAGCAAGAAAAATTGCGAACTCTTGGCCGCGTTCGAGAGAAGAATCCTCCGAAGAATTTTTGGCCCCCTACATGAGGATGGACGATTCCGTAGCCTACACAATGACGAAATCTATGAGCGATACCATGACCGTCCGGTTGTGGATAAAATCCGGCTCAATAGGTTACGGTGGGCGGGTCACTTAATCCGTATGGATGAGGATGATCCCACCCGGAAAGTCTATAAGGGCAATATCTATGGTAGAAAAAGAAGACGGGGCAGACCCTGCCTAAGATGGAGCGATGGTGTGGGCCAGGACGCCAGACAGCTTTTAGGGATATCGAATTGGTGGACCTCGGCGCAAAACCGGGATGTCTGGAGTTCCTTATTAAGGCAGGCCTAGACCGGATACCGGTTGTTGCGCCGTTGATGATGATGAAAATACGATACAATGCTACCTTGGAGAAGCGGTTGCAAACATACGTCAAGCAGCTGCCGAGTAGTAAGACGCAGTCATTGACATTAACAAACTGGAATACAGCTTTGCGAATGCCCTTTGTTGCATTAACAGAAGTAACCGCGAAGACCTTTTTCTACCACAAAGGCGAAAATTTACCTGCGGTGCTTTTAGGAGCTTATAGTTCAAGAACGGTGTAGGGAATCCACACAAAAAGGATAACCACCCACCCAGAAGCAAGCAAATTGCCCCGAGTGCAACGAAAATTACTCATGTGATATTTAGTTAGATTAGTTTACTGGGGTGGAGCCGCAGCTCCGCGCACTTAGACCAATTTCCGGCCCATTGTACTATCCCCTCCAATCGCTTTAGCGAATCTGAGAACATTCTCCAGAGACAGAGAGTGTGCAGATTCTTCATTGGAGAAAACCTTACCAAGGTGTCTTCGTCTGAAATCTGAGGAGGATGGGCAGCTGCATATAAAGAGCAGGGTGTCTCCTCCTCCTCCTCACATTGGTTGCACATAGCCGAAACCACCACCCCAATCTTTTCCATATGGTAGTTTAAGGAGCAGTGTCCGGTAAAAGCCCTACTAGGGTTTTTATGTCCCACTTCTTAAGGGACAACAGAAATATCGCTCTGGCGACTCTACGTTTCTTCACAAAGATTTTCGCCTGCCGGTAAGAGTTCAAATTTTTCACTTGGCTGCGTGAATCTTTACAATTTTATCCTTCAGGGCAGACTTGTCAGAAGATGCCAAAACCTGGTTTTGGCCCCACCATGGTGGATCCAGACGCGTCAGTCTGTCAACTTCCTCATTACCGACTTTGGGTGCCCCGGCACCCAAATAAGGAATGTTTCATTCGGTCAGTCAAGTTTCAGCAGCACCTGACGACAACTCCACACCAACTGGCTTCATATATCGCTGCTGTTTAGTGCTGATAATGCTGCCTGACTGTCGGAACATTAGTACGACCCCTCTATTTTTGTCGCAGACATTCTTCTGCTGGCAATGAAATTGGATATATTTCCGCCTGGAATATGGTCGTCATTTTCCGACGGATCGGGCCAGTTCCATAACCGGATTCCCTGAGAACACTCCCGCGCCCGATCCTCCTTGCGTAACTGATTAAGGTGAAGGGTATTAAGTCTGTAGTCTGAAAGACTCATGGCCATTTATCGACAATTCTTCTCTTTTGCTGATTACGGCAGTGTATGTCTTTTCAAAGACGAATCTTGAAACCATATTATCGGCCGGCCTTAGAGCTACCGGATGTTTTTCAAGGAATTTCCAGATAGGAGCATGATCGTATGATTGTACGCCTTTCCACGCTCCAATGGTATTGAGTCTATATGCGTCATTGGCTAGTTTCCGTTTAACTTCCGAGTGAATGGGGGTAGATTTAGGATCAAGTGCCGCAGTCGGCGTAGTACTCATTGGTCCAGTAATACTTAGGCAACCGTGCCTCTAAATCTGCACCCTTCTGCTGTTAGCAAAGTTCAGTCTCGGCCACCAAATGATACATGCATACGTTAAAATGGGTTTTATTATGAAGGTATACATCCAAAGTTTTGATGAAAGTCCCCAGCTCTTACCTATCGCATTCCAACAGCGCCAGAGCAATCTGCAGGATTTCTGATATTGTTCTTGGATATGGTGGTTTCACGTTAACTTGGAGTCGAAATGTACTTCTAGATTCTTGACTGTTTGTGCCAGCTGTATTTCCGCCCCTGCTAAAGTGAGTAGCGTGCAGTGCCCCACTTGACATTCCTAGTGTATACAACTAGTCCAGTCTTGCTAGCGATCACTCTAAGCGCATTATAGAGGCACCAACTGCGGATTACATGCAGTGTTCCATTCAGTCACACACTGTGTCTGCAAACTTGCGAATAACTATTACGGCTAGATCGTCCGCTAATGCATAGCATGGTATCCATTACCAGGAGCCATAACAGTGGAAAGAGGACCCTATTCTGTATGAAGCCCCTAAGACATCCTACCTGAAAAGACTTCTGGCCGACCAATATGTGAACTTTTCTCCACTCTAGTATGTGGAGGATCCAACTGATTAACAGCGGTTCGAAACCAATGCTGTCGTGTCGCATCATAAATTGCCGAGAATGGGTCATAATTGAAGGCACCTTCGATGTGCATGATTGCGCCTTTTTCGTATTCTTTTTCGGACATCGCCTTTTCGATTTTTGCTGTGAGTACTGCCTCCGTGAATTTGGCTTTCTGGTGGACGTGTTGCCTATGGTGAAGTGGCCAGTTAGGCATGTGTGTATTTCATATGAATCGATCTACTAGTCTTTCTAGTCCTTTTAGTAGAAAGGACGTTAGACTGATCGGTCGGAAGCTTTTTGCGTTCGTATGGGTGGGTTTTCCTGGTTTGGGAATAAGTATCACTTTTACATAACGCCAGCTAATTGGAATATAAGCATGTGCTAGGCATATACTATATGCATTCCGAATATGTAGATCCAGGGCATCCATTCCCTCTATTATTAGTGCAGGAATGATGCCATCCGGACCTGCAGACTTGTATCCATGAAACCAGTTAAATGCTCATTTTACTCATTCCGGTGATAGCGAATGTTGAAGAAAATGTGTTCATTACCCAAACTAAGGATCTGCAGATCAGTTCCTACCAGATACTCCAGTAGTCTCGATCCTCTTGCATTGATGTTGGAACTTCCCCAGCATATGTGGTGAGCGTTGACATCACATCCTGCTATTACCCCCATGCCTTTATTGTTGACATGTTGGATAGCTCTGATGAATGTTCCACTGGGAACTTCTTCTGCGTCATAGGGGAAATATGCAGAGCACCATAGAATCTCTTTATCTCCCTGTTTGCATCCGATTTTTTTGATTAGTTTAGCCGATGTTGTGTCGCCATCACATAGGTCGTTAACCAAATTAGGTTAGAAGTGTTTTGAGACTACCATGGAGGAGCGGGGTCAACCACTTCCTTAGGAATACAACAGGTCAGCATGTTGGAAGGTTAAACCCCTATAGTGGACCTGACATACGTGAGTGCCACTTTAGCCAGTAGAATCGCTTGGCATGTCAGTGAGGACTATACTCACAGCGACCATCAGGCAATCTACATAGAGATAAAGGGCGGACCGAGCTCAAAAAAGTGTTTTCGCAGAATGCCGGGTGGTATGCTTGGCTGGACAGTGAAAGCTTTCGAGGAGGACACGTTTTCCGCGGTGCTCAAATCCGACATATCCCTGAATGGTACGGGTGGAGAGAAAGCCACCCAGATCACTCGATGGGTGACGGAAGCATGCGATGCTACTATGCCCAGAAGGCGATTGCTCCCCAGTAGGCAACCCAACTACTGGTGGAACAATGAAATCGCGTTTGCGAGCCGCATGTTTTCGGGCAAGGAGGCTTTGCCAGACACTCAGGGGAAAACCCGGCGGCGACGGTCGAGAGGAGGCACAGAAGCAATTGCGTGGCCGGCTAAAGGAAGCCATTCGGAGGAGCAAAAAGAACTGCTTCAAACAACTGTGAGACCATGCCGACATAAACCCTTGGGGCGAGGCTTACAGAGTGGTGATGAAAAGGCTGCGGAAATCATCCCAGGTGACCTGTCCGCGCCTCCTGAAACAGATTGTTACCACTCTGTTCCTTCACCACGAAAATAGGGGAAGGCAAATTTTTGTCCAGCTAAATGACGGCATAATACCGCCTGTAACTGTGGAGGAGCTGCGGGAAATATGTGGTAGGTTCGGTGACAACAAGACCCCAGGTTTGGATGGCATCCCTAACCGAGCTTTGAAAGTGGCAGTGAACACTAGGCCCGACCTTTTCGCCAACACCTTCGAGGCGTGCCTAAAAGAAGGAATATTCCTTCCCTGCCCAGTGGAAAAAGCAAAAGTTGGTGTTGCTTCCGAAGCCTGGTAAGCCACCTGGAAACCCAGCGTCGTATCGTCCTATCTGCCTGTTAGATACAATGGGGAAGATGTTGAAGAGAGTCATCTACAACAGACTCCTGCTCATCGTCGAAGCCAGCAATGGTTTGTCGGAACGCCAGTTTGGTTTCCGACGCGGCCACTCTACCGTGGACGCAATTGGCATGGTGGTAAACCTGGCAAAAGGTGCACTGATTTCTGGTGGCTGCTGTGCCGTGGTGGCGTTGAATGTCAAAACCGCATTCAACTCGGCCAACTGGAATAGAATTAAAGGGGTGTCGCCGGATACTTAGCGAATTTGGTGGAAAACTACCTCTCAGAGAGGACGCTCTGGTACGGGACGGATGAGGGCCCCAAAGGGTACATTGTCTTAGCCGGGGTATTACAGGGATCGGTACTTGGTCTCCTGTTGTGGAATATCATGTATAATGGGGTGCTTGCTCTTCCCGTCTCAGAGGGGACTACGATTGTCGGCTTTGCTGATGACCTAGCTGTGGTTGTTGCAGCAAAACACCCAGAAGATGTGTAGGTTTACGCAACGGAAACAGTAAAAGCGGTCCTGGCTAGAAAAGGCCAGGCAGACCTTGGCGCACGCGAAAACGGACGCGGTCTTAATAACGAACCGCAGAAAAAATAACACTGTGAAAGTGGAGGTCGGTGGACATACGGTCGTATCAAAGCCGGCTATTAAATACCTGGAGATAATAATTGATGCCAAATTAAGTTTTAGGGAACACCTAGAGTATGCATGCCAAAAGGCAGCCACTGCCACCACGGCACTTGCAAAAATGTTGCCAAATATTGGTGGACCAAAACATTGCCGGAGGTTGGTGCTAGCCGGAGTGGTGCGCTCCATCCTGCTCTACTCGTCGCCTGTGTGGGCAGAGGCGCTTGCAAACTCTCAGAGACGGAAGCAGGTAAACTCGGTTTACCGACGGATGGCTTTGAGGGTTTGCTGTGTTTTGAGAACCACATCGGATGAGTCAGCATTGGTGGTGGCAGGCATGATCCCGGTTGACATTCTGGCCAAAGAAATGAGTGTCCTGTACAATGCAAGACATATGGAGGGGCATGCACAGCGTAGAAATGCGGCAAGGTCAGAGTCGCTTGATCTCTGGCAACGCAGATGGAACGAGTCTACGAAAGGTCGGTGGACGCACAGGCTCGTTCCCAACATTAGGGTGTGGCTTGTGCGAAAAAATGGGGAGACCAACTACCATATTACCCAGTTCCTCACGGGACACGGTGGTTGCTACAGGCAGTATCTGCACCGCTTTGGGTTGGATGATTCTCCGAATTGTCCCAGATGCGATGGCATACCGGAGGATCCAGAGCATGTGATGTTTCACTGGCCACGATTTGCGTTGGAGAGAAAGAGCTTAAACCAGGTGCTGGGCAGGAGCGGGACTCCGGAGAGCTTGGTTACTGAGATGCTGGAGTCCGAGGAGAGGTGGCTTGCGGTTGGCTCCGCAATCATCCAAATGCAGGAGGAGTTGCTGAAGGAACAAAGAAGGAAGAAAGCTGCAAATAGGAGAAGGATGAGTACCTAAGAGCAAACCTATCCCGCGAAGTAATACCTCAATGGTGGTCCCGCGGGGCTGGGGCTGGGGCTGGAGAGACCGAGGGTGGTTTTTAGTGGGTGTGAATCCCACACGCGTCCGCTGTAGTTCCGCCGTTCGGCGGCGGAGCTGCGGCGGATGTGTCTTTCTAAAATCTTCCACCTCCGTGTACGCACAAAAGAAAAAGGTTAGACCCCTGACCGCTTTACAATGCTGCAACACCCATGTGTCATACTCCTCATATGCCTATGCAGCTGCCGACTGCCAGCGGACTTATTGTTAGGTTATTAAATCCAGTTCAAGTGAACCTAATAATATTTTTGATTAAATTCCTTTAAATATATAATAAAACCTCTATAAAAAAGCTCCAGACTTTTTCAATTGATCGATGTTATCTTTTCTGAATCTTTCGCTTTCAATCTAAATTTGCTAAGTATCTTTTCTGTTGAAAAAGCAGAGCACAAATAACGCAATTGCTTCTTCAGAGTAGTTACAAAAGAAACTTATTGTCTCAGCATATCGCTTCACTGCAAGCCTGAAGGATCCCCTTGGAAAAAATTGAATTTGAGAAAGAATTGAAGTGAATTGTCACTACCAGTTCTGCTGTTACAGAGAAGGAAGGAGGCGCATAAAATCCTAAAATTGTGGTGGGAGGAAGGGGAGTTCATTGTTTGGTTTCAATTTAATTTTTGTTTACAGGGCATGGGATCCTGTTGAAGTGAAATTTGTATGGACTTTGACTCGTCCTGTGTAACTGAGGATTGAGTTTTTTACCTGATTTTTTGTGTAGGGAAATTCCTCTCTGAATTCTGCATATATAAATGTCCTTTGTGTAATTTTTAAAGGGTTTTTTACTGACTAGCAACTAAAATTCAAGCAATATCAAAAAGGATTAAATATTCAATGTTGTGTTTCCCCCATTACATCATTTCCGAAATACATTTTATCGTTAGCTCTCTCCCAGTCTGGGAGTTGGTACCATTTTCCATTCACCACAGGAACGTGACGTATGCAACAATACGCTGTGTGCTCCACGTTTCTCCCTAAAGCTTCCTTCTATTCTCATTCAAATTGTCTGAATAAACCATAAAATTTGATCAGCGACTGAAAAATAGAATAACAAAATTACTTTGACTTCCCAATGTAACCTCATCATTCATGTTTCCGCGGAGAGAACACTTTTACAAAATATTTGTAGATGAGCTTCACCATGCAAATCCCTGTCAGGGAAGGATTTATGAAATCCAAAAGCCATAGTAGGTCGTATGTACACCACATGATATCCTCTTAGTCCTGTCGATAAAGTACTACTTCTACACCTCGCATATAGTCTTAATAGCTCCATTCCCAACGTGAGGATATGTATTTTGAATATCTCGAAAGTTTGAATCTTACTCCACTTCGTGCTAGGTCCAGATATCTTTGCAATATCACAAGGGTTGGACGGGTTCGAAACGCGTTGGGAGCAGTGAAAGGTATGGCACCCGCATGTGCTACACCCGATGTGTGAGGATAACATGAAAAGGGTACGTATGTATACCTTGTAGTTTTCCAGAATAGCGAAAATTTTTGATCTGTGAAAATTTAGCGCCATCCCTGCCTGGGAGAAGTTTTCATTTTACTCCCACGAGGGTGCCTGACGGGCTCAAACCGAATGAAATATTGTAAAACCTCTTCAAGGGAAACTTTATAACGAAACTAAGTTGCTTCCGTTCGCAGAAATCTGATGCGGCATGAAGTTTTTACATCCCCCATTGTTAGGAATGAATCCATTATGTAAGCTACGCTCCTAAATGAGGCCAACTTGCCACTACATATTGCTAGCTTCTCCTATGGGCCAGGAGTTGAAAACCACTCACAGGATCAACCAGCTTATATTGTCCCCAATGTACTTTGTGATGCTACAAATTGCCGAAGTGAGGTGTTAAAATCAAACTCATGCACTTCAAAATGAATAGTTCACTTGCATGTGTTGTTATTCATATATTCCAGTGTATACCAGTCTTTTGTAAGATAACAAGAGTTTTCAAGGGAATGTTATGAAGCATTGGCTTGAGGAGTATCAATTCGAATTGTTCTCTTTTAATGATTCCTGCTGGGCAACTGTAATAGTAAACGTGGGATGAAGGTCCTGGGTATTTGACATGAGTACCGGTCGTTCAGGCATAATCCCACGGGTCTCTTCGTGCACGAATTGATTTAGTAATAGTAATAATTTTAACTCCACCCTAGCCGGTCCCAAGCCCGGTTGTGAAAGGAGGAGGGATGGATAGCTTCAATCTGAATGGCTATACGCCACCGCAGCGTCTCAGGGGGTAGGTCAGGAAAGTGCAGGAACTTTGCAGTCTTACAGATTAATCACTAAGGAAGCTATCCCCATACCTGGCAGCTAGAGATAAAATGCACCACCAAAAATGAGAGGAGAACAAATTTAAGGTCCGGTACGGATAACCTTGGTGACTGGGCCGGGCTTCCGTAATGGACAGCACGGCGTCGAAACCGCTAGTCGTTAGGCAGTTCGACGTCTACGCGCTACGAGGACCAGAAGCATTGCTCCGCCTGCTGCAGCTGTTCCGCCACAATCTGTGGCGACCACTTCAGCAGGTTCGTGTAGGCAGCGGATGAAATAGACTGAAGAAATGAACCTCTTCATCATCCGCTCCTACTACGAAATAACGGCGGGGGTGGGCACAACATCTTACCGCCCCTTGTTGCAACAGAGCTAAGTCGAGCGTTTCCCGCAAGTCGCACACGTGACGCTTTATTACTCGCAGCGACACAATCCTGGCCACCATCAGGGAGCGTGTTCAACTTGAAATCATTGGGGAAACTGGTGACCGAGAGTCGATGGCGGCAGAGGCGGCGGCGTCAACAAAACCACGTCGCACTGCAGGCAACAGTTTCAGTACTCGCCGAAGCTGAGGTTTCAACTAAGGTTCGGTACGAATTTCAAAGAACGTGTATAGAATTCTCGGATATGGATCCTTTGCATAGACCAGGCTCTATTCATCTCCAGCAACTCAGGGAATTCTATCTCAAATCAGAGATTGCACCTCAGCTATGTGCTGATATGTCGCTGCTGCAACTACAATCACTTCTGTATTGTGGTGCAGTTACGGCTGTCAGATTGCACGGGCAGATGATTCGCTTTCGTGTTATTGGTTTGAGTGATCAAAAAGATTCACCATGGAAAATTCGTCTGGAACGTTGGCGTGACTCACTAAAACAGGATACTGCTAGACTGATTCAGATCAGCACTCATAATGCCAGGAGACGGGTGAGATAAAGTGCAGAGGATTTACCGGAACTATGCCACCCCAGTGAGACACCCGTAGTTGAAATTCTGGACACACTAAAGCAGAAACTTTCTGTCATATGCAGTTGGTTACGACGGTATAACGAAAGTCACTCCAGACGTAACCAGGATGCAACAAATCCGAGGAACTAGCGGAGCTTCTTCAGATCTCTCGGCGAATCCCAACAGAGTGTCCAGACAGTACAGTTTTCGGTGACGGGAGAGAAAGAGTATTGGGGTGGACTTTGGAGGTTACCCGCCCAGCATGTTGAGTGGATCACCGCCGGAGGCACCCGCCATGCCAATACGCCTGCGATGAATTTTGCGGATGTTACCGAAGAGGAAGTTCGACGAACCATAAGCAGTTCGAAGAACTGGAGGGGCCCAGATTTGGATCGGATGCAGAATTTCTGGTATAAGAAATTTACCAGCGTACACAGTCGGTTGGCACACACCATAAATCAGGTCATGAGTTGGGCGGAGGAATTTCCACCCTTCCTCACTGCGGGGATTACCTACCTTATCCCTAAGAAGGAGACGGTGCAGGTCCTTTTTTTTTTTTTTTTTTTTGGGAGTAGGGTAGGTGAATGCGTTTACGCACAGAGTGTTGGACTCCCGCAACAGCACGCTGGCGGACTACCAACTAAACACCTCCCCGTCATCAGAGAACTAGCCTGGAAGCGTTTGACACATTACTTCGGGCTAGCCCTCCCGCTCTCCCGGCTTTGGGAGCCTTCAAGTCAGGGAATTCCTTTCACCAACGGGAGGGGAGGGGAGGAAGGGAGTTGTTAGTTCAGGGAACCCCTTACCGTCCGATCCCTCTGCCGGTCGAGTTCAATCTTCTTCGTAGTAAGAAGAGCCCGAACATAATGCGCAATACGATTCCAGCTGCCAGCGCTCTTCAGCATCTCTCTGACAATGTTGTCTGGAGAGAGCTCCCCTGTGTCTGCATAAAGCTGCTGGCGGAGGCCGTCCCACCTCTCGCAAGAGAAAAAGGTGTGTTCAGCGTCATCCGCCACTCTATTGCAGAACACACAGTCAGGAGATCGCGCCTTCCCAACCCTGTGCAGGTAAGACTGAAAACCTCCATGCCCACTTAGAAGTTGGGTAAGGAAGTAATCAATCTCACCGTGCTTTCTGTTCAACCACGGGTCTAATTTGTCGATGAGCCGCGCAGTCCACTTGCCCCTTGGCTCATTTTGCCAAGAAAGTTGCCACTCGTTAAGGGTGCGTTGACGTTCTTCACGGGCAACCACTTCTCTTAAGTTTTCGCCCTTACGGCGATAGATAGCTTTGCGCTCCTTGGCAAGGAGGGCAACGGGGATCACTCCCGCAATCGCCATCACAGCCGGTTCGGAGACAGTGCGATAAGCAGACGCCACTCGCAAAGCTCCCCGCCTCTGCACTTGAGCGAGGCGTTTACGATGCACCTCCTTGTCAAGGGCATCAGCCCATACCTCCGCACCATAGAGAAGGACGGACTGCGTTGCTCCCATGAGGAGACGTCTCCTAGTTGATATAGGGCCGCCGACATTCGCCATTAGCCGACTCAAGGCCGCGACTCCTGCTGCAGCCCTGTCCGCGGCTGCTTTGATTTGCTCGAAGAAGCTCATCTTCGAGTCGAGCATTAAACCAAGGTATTTAACCGTTGGTTTTGACTCTATAGTCAACTCGCCGATCGATATGGGACGCAAGGTCGGGATTCTTCTTCTGGTCAGGATGACTACTTCGGTTTTTTTCCAGCGCAAGGTTGAAACCGTGAGCAGTCATCCATCCGCTTACCCGTCGCATCAATATGCCAAGTCTGCTTTGCGCCTGTTCAACAGTGCGTCCGGCAACAAGTGCCGCAACGTCGTCTGCATAACCGACCAGGCGCGACTCTTCAGGCATATCGAGTCTCAGCAGACTATCGTAGGAAGCGTTCCAGAGGTCCGGCCCTAGGATGGATCCCTGCGCTACTCCCGACGTGATTTCCATCCTCCTCTGGCCCTCTAGCGTCTCATAGAACAGGGAGCGGTCTTTCAGATAATCCCTCAATATCCGCAAGAGATAGCTTAGCACGTGAAAGGAGTTCTCTAGTGTGCCCAGCATATCTGTCCATCTCACGGAATTGAAGGCATTTCTGACATCAAGCGTTATGAGGAGCACTATCCGTCGAGATCGGCGGCTGTGTGCCCCGGCTCGATTAAACGCATCTACGACCTCCATAACAGCATCCACTGTAGATTTCCCTGTTCTAAACCCGAACTGCCTTGCGGATAAGTCCCCGGCAGCACGGATCGCTTCAGCGAGTCTACCCCTGATGAGCTTCTCGAGCACTTTTCCGGCCGTGTCAAGCATACACAGCGGTCGGTATGCAGACGGGAGCTCCGGATCTCCTTTACCCTTACGGATCAACGTGAGTCTGGCCACTTTCCAGCGACAAGGAAAAATGCCCTCCTTCAAGCACGCGTTGAACGCTTCGAGCAGCAATTCTGGCCGTTGGCGGAACACCAGTTTGTAAACTTCCGCCGGGATGCCATCAGGACCTGGCGCCTTCCTGTTTTTCATAGTGAGAACCGCTTCTTCGAGTTCTCCCATTGTGAAAAGGGGGCAATCCACGACGCTTTCTGCGCTGTTTACATCAAGCCGTACAGGGTGTCTGGGGAACAATGCCCGCACAATGCGGTCCATCTGGTCGGTGCTCAGTATGCAGGGCTTCCGCAGAGCCCCGATTTTCCGAGTGACAAGCTTATAGCCAAGTCCCCACGGGTCATCATTCACCTCATTAATAAGATTTTGCCAGCCGCGAGCTTTGCTTTTATTTATAGCGCTGCAGAGTCTCCTTTTTGCTGATCTATATTGTGCCTTTATGGCACATGCCTCCTCGTTGGCGTACAAACGTTGTGCCAAACGGCGGAGCTTATGACACTCCTTCCGTAGGTCGGCAATTTCCGCCGTCCACCAGTACATAGAAGGCTTGTCGCGCCTGGGGCCTCTCCGGGGCATGGAAGCCTCACACGCCGTCGTTATCAGATTCATCACTGAATTTACAACGGTGTCAGCTGCGACACCACCACCCCCCGGAGTGCCCCCCAGCGCGGCCCTACCTGCTCCAAGAGCTTCGACGAACCTTCCGATGTTCACCTTCGCGACATTCCACACGCAGGAGGAACGTCGTGTTGGTGCTCGCCGGCAAGTAGCGTCAAACACCTCGAACGCAATGTACTGATGATCACTTGCCGAGAAGTCTTCTAGGACTCGCCACCCGTCCACCGATGATGCCAGAGATTCCGACGCAAAAGTTATGTCGGGAATGCTTCCTTCACAACCTGAGCGCCGAAACGTTGGCGTGGATCCGGTGTTTAAAATTACGAGCCCGGTTCTCGCCGCCATTTCCAGAATCCGTTTCCCTCTGGAGTCTGATTGAGGCATGCCCCATTCAAGAGCCCTGGCATTAAAATCACCGCCAACCAGGATTCGTCCCTCCGTGTTCGAAACGGCGTCCTCCAGAGCATCAAGCCGGCGTTGAAAGTCCGGAATCGACTCATTCGGCGTCAGGTAAACGCTGAAAAACGTTATCCCTAAACACCGGATCCAGGCAAATCCGTCCCCCCGGCCTTCGGCAAGAACACGAAGTCGAACGTCGTCCCGAACCCAGATGGCAGCGGTGCCCGATAAGTCGAGATACCATGAGGACGGGTCCTTGTTTCGGTATTGCTCGCTAATCAGCACTAGATCAGCATTTACTTCCGCAGCGAACTGCGCTAGCAACTGGTGAGCGGTTGAACTCCGGTGCATGTTAATTTGCAAAATGCGGATCATGGCGTTCGCACCCTAGCCCTCTCCAATTCCGCCCTGAAGATCGGACACCGTCCCGAGCCCGCAGTGTGTGCGACGCTTTCGCCAGATGCGCCACGATCCCTGCAGAGAACACAACTCTCGCTTTCCTTGCAAGTCTTCGCTTGATGACCCGCTTGGCCGCATCTCCGGCATGCTGTCCTCCTGTCCGGACCCTTGCAAGCTGCTGATGTGTGTCCATAGTCCAGACACCTGTAGCACTTGGTTGGGACTATCCGCATTCGTACCCTGCATACTACCCATCCGATTTTGATTCTCCCGCTGTTAAGGAGTTTCCTCGCATATTGCTCGGGGACATCCACCACGGCAAGTTTTTGGCCTCGAGCATTTACAGAGGTAATACCTACCCGGGCATTGGTTACCTCTGGACATTCACGCTTTAGCGCCTCCTCTACTTCGACCTTTTCTGTGAGGCAGTCAAGATCCCGTATTTCCAGAGAGCACATGGGTTCTAGGCTGGAAACAAGGGCCTTCTCCCCCAATAGCCCCTTGACCGCTTCGCAGAACGTGCTCTTGTCGGTCGTCTTTGGGCCCAGTTCGACGAGAACTCCACCACTCCTCGTTTTCCGTATCGAAGACACCTCTGCTCCGTTCTCCTCGGGTTTCATCCTGTAGCGGATTTCACTAAGGACTTCCGCAAATGTCTTGCCTTCCGTCGGCTTAATGAGCAGAGCCGACGGTCTAGTCCTTCTTCGTTTCCTCGTTTTTTCCGCTACTGGCTTTGGGTTGGCAGCCTCCTTGTTTTTGGACAGACGTGTCTCTGGCGCCGGAGTCCGTTGTTTCTTTTTATCCTTTTTCGCCTTCTTTTTTTGGGCCTTGGAGACTACTTCGATAAAGTCTCCTTCAGGCACGTCGTCCTCTTTCCGCTTTTTCCCCTGTTCACTTTGCAGAGGGCTATCTGCGGTCCGTTTGACGCAAGCAGCATTCTCAGCGGGGAGTGCGACTGTTTCTGCTCTACAATCGTCTTCCGCTGCTCTCCACGTGCGTCTATAAAAGGAAATGCGGTCCAGTAGTTCCTCCAGTTCCATCAGCCCGTTTTTGACGCCTTTGCTGACGTTTCTCTGAAGGAACGTTGCCGACCGCATACGTTTCACCACTGCTGCGCACTTTCGGATGAGCCTTTCCTCTTCGGCTCTAGCGAGGACGGTCGAATGCATTTCCACTCGATTTGTGTCCAAATCCATCTGCTCAGGACTAGCGTTTCTCACTGAGCTTACTTCCAGGACAGGCGCACTGCAAGGTAATGGAGTTGCCATCCCCGCACGGTCAGTCGCACCACTTGATGAGGCTTCCTCTTTATTTGGGCGCCCCGGTGTCTCATCGGGTATATCAGCCCTCGTTGCCTCTTTCACTGGTCGCTGCGGTGAACGACGCATCTTTGTGCTCCGCCCAAACGCACCCAGCTCTTCCTCCTTGTCTGTTGTTTCGTCGTTTTTTTTTTATAATTTTCAGAATGTTCTCCATGAAAAAGGTACCAGCGCATCGTGTGCAAGGGAGCGAGCCGCAATAGTCAAGAACGGGTATACCCTCGGGGACACAGCCCCTACCCCAGTTCCCTGAGGCCTGACCTACGCTTAGCTGATCCCGGAATTCGCGGACGGATCAGCGCTCGCTCGGGGCAACGCGGTCTACTAACACCGGTTCAATGCACACTTCCCGACCAGGGTCCCGAAGGGGCTGGCTCCTGATACACGTCGCAACTACCACCTTGGCAGAGCTACGCTCACATCACCCCGTCGACGCCGACAGAGAGTTGTCGACGGCTGCGGAGACTCCCAGTGTGTCCCGACGTGTACCGGTCATTCGCGGTTCGCTCTTCACCGAGAAGCTTTCTCGAGGCTACTACCTAGGACGCAGGTATGCTGCCAGCTAGGGGGCAGAACTACTTACTCGGGCACCTCGGGGACGTCACACCCCGTATCGTAAGCGACCCGTTTAAAAATCGCTAACGACCCCTGAGGGCCATTATTAGTGGAAGGGTCAATGCGCACCTCGAGACCAACAACATTCTGTTCGAGGAGCGGAAGGCTTGCCGAGTTGGGTTAAGGGGTTGCAAAGAGCAACTCATTATCGACTCGGCAGTTGTAGGACAAGCAACTAGAGGTCAAAAAAACCTCTTTAGTTGCTACATCGATTATACCAAGGCTTTTGATAGCGTTCGATATCCTACATCTGTATCGCATTGACCCGAAACTAATAAAGTTTTTGGCCGCAGTCATGGAAGGATGGCATACCATCTTATCAGTGCGTACACCTGATACCTCAGAGCCCATCTGTATACGGATGGACATCTTCCAGGGGGATTCGTCGAGTCCCCTTTGGTTTTATATGCCACTGAGCCCCCTTTCATGGCTGCTGAATGAAGCTAGAATGGCCTTCGTGATAAGTGCTAACTGACACACTTGATGTACTTAGATGACATCAAGCTGTATGCTGGTACTGACGACCTTCTTAGAACTCTGCTGCGAATAATAGACATGTTGAGCCGTGATATTCGTATGCAGTTTGGATCAGACAAGTATCGGATCCAAGCCATCCGCAAAGGTCATCACAAGCCGCATGCCAGACATAACATTGGTGACCTCCACATCGAAGCTATGACCCACACAGTTTTCTGCAAGTGCTCTGCTGCCCGAATTCCTGCGACGTGTAAAGCTGGATCCCACTACCACCAGTGAGATTTCAACCGCCATCTTCCGTACCACAGCCTTGTCCTTTAACCACTCAGCTATCTGGACACGGATTGATTTAGAGACCACAATCAGAGCCCCGCCATGACTGGGACAACGGTACCGGTTTATGTTGAGTGCAGTGGATGCGAGGCCAATCTAATACCTCTGCTGCAACTAAGGGGTATGGCGCCTGGGTTGTACAGCACAACGCCACGCTTGAGTACACGACGATCTCTGCCCGCGATATGGGCACAACCACCATGAACCTCCCATATGGAGTATAATCATAGTAAAATGAAACCAAATCGGGAAATCGGAAGCAGGACGCTTCAGGTATGAAAGGTTTTGTGAATTTCTTTTATAAAAACATCTGAGTGGACTTTCGACCAATTGGTACCTAGCACTTAATGTATCCATATATGCGTGAGTGCCCACTTTCGCGTGATACTTCATTCAAAGGCTTCAATTTGCACAGAAGCAACAACTTTGACATATTATAATTTTGTTAGCAACTGTGCGATTACCAGCAAACTTGGTAGGATTATGCTCTAGCCTACATTGCTGGAAAATTTTTGTAATTCTAGGATGAACTTAAGGGGGTTATTATTATTTTAACAGGTGTCGGTATGGAGGGTGTTTCGAAGCTGAGGCTTATTGTGGCAGCCCTTTCATTTTTTTCAGATTGTTCAGTCGGGTAGTTTCTGACAATTGGTCTGTTAAAGAAATGATCATTTTCGGCCCCCGCACTTCCATGCTTTCTAACAGGTGTCAAATCTAAGACCGGTTTTAGAAAGTACCAACCGAAACCTTTTATTTGATACCTCACATGACTATATTTGGTGAAAAAAATCATTTCTGTGAAAAATGCATGTAACAGACAAACGGACGGACAGACAGACAGTAAACGAATTTTAATAAGATTTTATTTTGCACAAAATCTTAAAAATTGATGAAATATCAGGGAAGGAGGAAGAGCTGACTGCATTTAGGCGCAGCACAAAAATGCGTCGCTCACCGCAGCCACCAGCGAAAGAGTCAGCGCGGGCTGGCATACCCGATGTGACATGGGGGCGCTAAAATAGAGAGGAAGTGGCGCGAGTGACAGACAACACACTGTAGTGCCTCAGTTCCGGGGAAAAGCTCAGTCAAAATTGTCAGTCTTGAACAGTTGGATTCGGACACGAACCGCGTGGAAGTGCAGTCGAACGTTTTAGTTAGTGTCGAAGAGAAAAGGCTCATCAGGAAATGCGCGGCAGTTGTGAAGCGTATGTGGTCAGCTACGTTCCTCCAGTACAACATCAGCAAAGGCGTCAAAACGGGCTGCTGAATCGCATTTGTCCCTTTAGAGGAGCAGGGGAAGACGCGGACAAAGCAGCCGCACTTCTCGCTGAGAACACTGCATGTGCCAAACCGATCGCAGATAGCGCAGAAAGCGAACTGGAGCAAGGCGGAAAGAGGGAGACATGCCTGAAGGAGACTTTATCCAAGTACTTTCCAGGGCCCAAAAAAAGAAGGAAGAGAAGGATAGAAGGAAGCAGCTGGTTACGCCGCCAAGGATACGTCTGTCTAAAGACAAGGAGGCTTCAAACCAAAAGTTAGTAACAGAAAAGACGGGAAACCGAAGAAGGTCTTGACCGTCGGCTTTGCTCATTAACCCGACGGAAAACAACACATTTGCGGAAGTGCTTAGTGAAATCCATACGAAAAGCGAAGGGTGGCGGAGTCATCGATAAATTAAGCCCAAAGACGACTAGTAAGAGTACATTTAGCGAAGCAGTCAAAAGCTACTGTGGGAGAAGGCTTTCGTTTTTTAGTCTAGTGCTTTCTTGAAATCCGAGATCTTCGCTGCCTCTCAGAAAAACTCAAAGTGGAGTAGACCATAAAGCGTGAATATCCAGAAGTAGCCAATGTCCAAGTAGGTAATATTTCTGCGAACGCTCTCGGCCAAAAAGTCGCTGTTGTGGATGTCGCTTAACAATATGCGAAGAAACTCTTTAACAGCGGAAAAATCAAAATTTTATAGGCAGTATGCAGGGTACGAATGCGGATGACCCTCACCAAGTGCTACAGTCTTCACTATGGATGGACGTCAGAAACTTGCAAGCGACCCGGCAGGAGGACAGCATGCTGCAGATATGGTTAAACGTTGCCGACGAAAACACGAACGAGTGGCTCGGGCAGTACTACTCTTCCTCAACGATGTGTGGGAGGGTGTGAAAAAGATCTCTCAGCTGCCATCGTTCAAAAAGTGCTTTCTTTGGCTTCCAGAAGAGCTTAATAGTTCTGAAGTTTTGTAACAGCTTGGTGTCCAAAATAACCTCAATATCTCCACCTAGATGATGCTAGCTAGTAAACCAGGAGAGAGAGCTGATATGCCGGGAATTTTCCGTACTATCGGCGACCCCGACATTAAGTAGGTTTGGGAAAAAAAGGGTTACCGGCTCTACTACGGGAACGTCACATTATAAGTGTCGGCTTCTCAAACCATGGAAGGGGATGTGCAGCCAACAGTATCTTCATATGAATCGTAGATGAGGTACCATATCTCTCAGATAATTTGCAGCATTGCAAAGTGGCGACTAAACTTCTCAGTCGTCGTTGCAAGGCATATAGAAATCTTATACAAGAACGGCGGTTGTTTGTGAGGAAATTAGGGGCTTAAACTTCCGCCATGCTGACTTGTTGTATGCCAATGGAAATGATAGACCCCGCTCCTGCATGGTGGTTTCAAAAGACCGACGTAGACGAAGATGAAGTTCCTAGTGGAATATTCATCAGAGCTAACCAATATGCCCAAAGTAAAGGCATGGGAATAATAGGAGGATGTGATTTTAACGCCCGCCATATATACTGGAAAAGTTCCAACATCAACGCGAGAGGATCAAGACTACTGGATTATCTAGTAGGAACCGAATTGGTAATGAACAGAACGTGATCAGGCAAGAGGTCATCGACATCACGGTGGCATCCCCTGATATTGCAGCTATTTCCGAAGAGTATCAAACAATGTTACGTCCTCGATGACAGGCGCATTGATATCGTAATGGTAATGGAATCACCTTCACACACTCCATTTCGGAATCCACGTAAGACAGATTGGGCGACACATTAAATTCATTGTAGGAATTGACGAAACAACCCAGATGATCACAGCTAGCATGAGAGGGGCTTTGGAAGAGAGCTGTCCACTCATGATGCCAAAGAGGAGAACGACATGAGTACCCCGAGTTCTAAAGTCTGATTCAGCCGCTGGCTGGATTCGGTGCAAAGAGGCTCAAAAAGCTCTAAAGGAGAGCATATGGTCGACCAAACGATCATCAAGGAGACGCTTTTGGGAAAATATGAACCTTTTTGAAGCAACGTCAAAATTAAAACGGATCCTTGTCAAAGAACGTAGCCATCAGTTGGGTTATCTACTTTTACAGAGTGAGCGGGAGGTACACAGGAAGTGATGAAGAAACGGCAAACCATTTACTTGAAGTGAAGTGGACACATGCTGCATCCAAAATGTCATCTCTGGGCCGGCAGATACATACCGCCTTCAACCGGTAGATTGACCTCCGGCATGCAAAGCAATTTCACTCGAGCGGATGAGGTTCCATAGACACAAGTCTGCTTGTCCAGATGGCATAATTCCTGCTCTAATAATAATTGGAATTGGAAGGGGGGCATCCCTGGGTCTACACATTCGAAATATATAGCTGGCTTGCCGACCACACGCTTATATTCCAACCAGCTGTCGTGATGTGAAGGTAATAAAACAACCAGGGCAACTCACCTACGCAGACGCAAAGAGTTACTAACCGATCATTTTTTGTTGAGGATGCTGGGAGTCTTGAATCCGCACCCACCCACGATCATTCTAACTTTCTACTGGACTGGAAAGACTAATAGATCAGCATATGTATGTATCCCTGGGTGACCAATTCACTGTAGGCAACATGCTTACCAGAAAGGCAAATTCGCGGAGCTAACAACAAAATTGAGAAGGAGATGCCCGAGAAAGGATACGCCATAGGCGCATTCATGGACATCGAAAGTGTCTTCAATCATGCCTCGTTCGCAGCGATTTGCAATGCGGCAAGTCAGCATGAAATCGATCCGCTGTTAATTAGTTGGATTCTTCAGTCAGGTTGCCCCTCTGTTATGGCTCCTAGTCATGGACACCTTGCTATATGGTTCCTCAAGGACACAAAAGTCTTCGCACAAATATTTGCGGATGATCCAGCTGCAATAATTATCGGCAAGCTTGCGGAAACAGTATGTAACCGCATGAATGCAACACTGCATTAATCCATTGTTGGTGCCTCCAGGTAGACCCTGCCTGATGTGGAGCGATGGCGTAAGTTACGACGTCAGACAGCTTTCAGGGATATCGAATTGGTGGATCTCGGCGCAAAACCGGGGTGTCTGAAGTTCTTTATTAAGGCAAACCTAGACCGAATTCGGTTGTTGCGCCGTTGATGATGATGATGGTGCCTCCATAATAGACTCACAGTGAAAGCTAGGAAGACTGGACTAGTTATGTTTACTAGGAAGGTGAGGTGAAAGAAGAGGCAGCCCTGCAATTTATATGCAGCACCCGAACGAAAAGTTCCTCCCGTTGTCACCAGCTTAGAGACGGTAGCTGCGAGGGTTGTCACCGTCTGCTGAAGCTCGGAAATTTGACCCGTGGTCTCCCGTGATACTTCACTGACCAGTCGACGCACATGCACCTCATGGATGTTATTCGCGGTGTTCGCTGATACCTCCAAGGAACCAGAGTGTTTTCCGAAAGACGTTCAATCACAGTCACTTCAGAAGTTCAACCCGGACCTTATCCCCGACAACTGGTTCACCTCACGCTGCAATTAGCTCGGGAACGGTCGCCTAAGGTGAGCTCCGTCAAGTAATGATTCAGCTTTGTTGACTCACTTACCGACGGAATGGTCGCCTAAGGGGAGCTCCGCCAGGAAATGATTCAACTTTGCCGACTCACTTACTGACAGTTGCTTGATGAAGGTGCCCTTTCATTTCGAGTAGGAATACTCCTCCAGAACGTTGGGGAAGGGTCCAATCCACTCTTCGTCCAGACCGACGAACGCGTGATTGAATCGTGTGGCATCAGCAGTGATGCCCGCGACCGCAAACTGCGGAGGGGGGGGGGGCTACGTCGTCAAAATGGTGTCATTCGTACCGTCACTGCGGCCACGGGAAGTGCGGCGTGTAAAAATGTGCATCCAAATAAGGTGTTGTGGCCTATCAAGTTGTTCGTTTGCATTCGGCAATTCCACAAAGTACAGACTCAGCGTTTGGTACGGTCAAGTCTGCAAATCTTCCTTGGATTACTTTTACTGCTCCTTTTGGACTCCTCGCTTTTGATTGTCTATTCTTTTTTCACGGAATGCAGGAATTTAACTTTCATTACTACCAACTGTTCGTTTGCATCCCTTTGCACGGTATGTGACATAGCTACGGTTTGTCTTAGCACTTTTCGCAGGCTATTAGGATTTTTTTCTTCTCACCGCAGAATAAAGATATAAAGATATAAAGTTATCTCATAATGCATTGTTCAAAGCAAATCGTTTCTGAAACATAGCCGCTTCTGAGAAAAGTGCGTGTGACAGGCAGACAGGTTGACAAACAGAGAGACAGTCTGTGAGGAGCTGCAAGATCTTCCATCAGGCGCGACCCCAGTTAGCGGATAGGAGCACACCTATTGATGTGTTAATATGCGTTCATGCACTTTCTTTTCTGACTGTGTATGGGCTAGTGTCTGCTCATCTCTGGTGCGTGGACTAAAATGGCTATGGGAAGGATACCCAGAACATAAACCACCATGGAAGACGAGAGAAGAAGGAAATTTACGGTGGAGGGGCTCGGAAGCACAATTCCGGGATATTTTAGGAATGAACAAGCGGGCTCCCGGTCGTTGATATCCCTCGAGCATATTGCTTCGGTGGTGGACTACTTGGCCTCCTTGCAATATAACGCTACAACTGATTGGGATCTGGAGAAGGAGTACGACCTTACCGAGAACAAGACCAAACAAAGATGAATTGAAGGCAGATCATTGGACGGCAAAAACCGTGATAATACCCACCGCATATGTTCATGATGGTGCTCCATGACCAAGAAAGGGATCCATTCAAAAGAAGCTCGTCAACCTTGAAATCTTCACCAATGTCAAAGGCGGTAAAGGATAAAGTACAGGCAAGCCCAACAAACGCCAAAAATGTAGGAGCGTATAAAAAGGGTAACCCTGTCGGGGATCATAGAGAGCAGAGTCCCGATCTGGAGGAATTACCCTTCACTCAGCTTGGGGCGAAAATAGTTGAATTGTCAAGTCGACCAGCGGTGCAAAGCTCAAGGCGAACGAAAACGGTGGATGGACTAAAGTTACCAAGAAAAAAGCGAATGGAAAAGTAAAAGTGCGAATTCGTCCAGATGCGATTATTTTCTCCACTAAGCGCAATCTGTCCTATGCGGAGATACTCAGAAAGGTCAAAGCTGATCTCGACGTAAAACATCTGAGCAGTAATGTGAACAGAATCCGAAGAACCCAGAAAGGGGATCTCATGTTCGAACTGAAAAGATTCACCGTAGGCAAAACTGATGACTTTCGCTCTCAACTGAAAACTCACTTGGGGAGAATGCCACTGTGTATAATGATCTCGATGAAATGATATCGAAGGGAGAAATTCGTACTGCTTTGAAGGAGCAATTCAAGTTGGAAGAACTTGCCGAGGAGTATGTTGTGGGTTTACGGAAGGCTTAAGGCGGTACTCAAACGGCCACAATACGAGTACCAGTGGAGGCAGCGGAGAAGTTGTTAGCGGCCGGAGAAGTTCGGATTAGATATGCTGCCTGAACAAACTTCACTAAAGAGGTACTGCTGATCGATCCGATCGATGCAAAAGGTGTGGGGAAAAAGCCCATATTGCCAGGGAGTGCAACAGGGACTCCAAATGCCTATTATGCGACAGGATAACCGGCATATTACCGGAAGTGGTAAATGTTCGGAATTTAGGAAGGCGCTGATTGCAATGAGAAAATGAGGTTTATTCCTCCTAAACCTTCCTAAACCTCAATCATTGCACGGTCACTCAGAATGTACTAGAGCATCTCGTTCGAATCTGAGATGGAAATCGCCATCATAAGTGAACCGTACAGAAACCGTCACGGTGGCATATGGGTCATAGATTCAACTGGCGGAGTGGCGTTATGGGCTTGCGGTCGACAGACCATACAAAGTACTGCAAATCAGGCAGCCTGTGACTTTGTGTGGGCGAAAATAAGTGGTGTAGATATATAGAACTGCTAAGCCCCACCAGTTTGACACTGCTTGAATTTGAGAAAATGCTTGATAATCTTGTTCTCGACGTAAGAGGACGAAGTTCAAAGGTGTTTGCTGGTGATTTCAATACTTGGGCCAGAGAGTGGGGTAGCAGAGAATCAAATGCTAGGGGGTGCAGTTTACTAGCGGCTTTTGCACAGATAGACAAAGTTGTGGCTGACGAAGGTGCTGTAAACATTTTTAGGAAGGAGGGTCAGGTTCGGATGTGAACCTGACCTTTGTCAGACCTGTGCTGGCGTGCGGTATATCTCGGTACGCCAGCAAAGGCGACACCCACAGCGATCACCAGGCAATCTTCTTTGAGACATGTGTCGAGCTATAGGACAAAGACCCATCGTCCCCGAAACCGAGAAAGATTTCAGGTTGGTTTGGAAAAGCTTTGGATGAGTAGACCTTCATAGTGGTGTGGTTAAATCAACTTGATAAAACAGGTACCGCTACCAAAATAACCGTTCATGTGGCCTAACGCATCGCCAAAGCATGTGATGCGTCCATGCCTAGGACGTGCTTATTCCCCAGTAGAAGAGCAAAGATCAGCTTGCCACCGAGCCAGAGGAGTGGCCCAGAGGGCGGTTGGTAGAATCGATCAGGGCAAAAATAGCTCGCCATCCAGCGAAGCAAGAGGAAATGCTTTAAGGAGCTCTGCTCAGAAGTGGACGTAAGCCATGGGGCAGTGCTTATAGAATTGTGATGGGACGGTTCAAAGGCCGTTCATCTCCGCAAATCAGGTGTCCGACCCTCTTGCTGAAAATTGTCCAGGGGTTACTCCCTCAGCAAGAGGAGGGCACTGACACGTTTCAACCACCTCTGAAGGTGACGACATTTCCGCCAGTTATCATAGATGAGCTGCTGGTGATCTGCGGTAGAATAGGAGACAATAAAGCGTCGGGCCTAGACGGAGTACCGAATAAGGACCTTAAGCTTGTCGTGAAATCCAGACCGGACATGTTCGCTGAATTGTTCGTAACGTGTATGTCCGAGGGGATATTTCCAGCGGCATGGAAGCCGCAGTTGGTATTTAAATGCATTCAATTTGGCCAATTGGAATCTAATACGTAAATCTCTAGCGAAGGTTGGTCTTTCCACTTATATCGCTGCAATCATTGATAGTAGATAGTAGACGCCGATGACGGACCCCAGGAGTACGTTGTTTCCACGGGTGTCCCGCAGGACTCCGTATTGAGCTCACTACTGTGGAAGATCATGTACAACGATATGCTTAATGTTCCCCTTCCGTGGGAAGCCACTGTGGTGGGTTACGCTGACGACATAGCCCTGAATGTTGTCACAAAGCACTTCCAAGTCGACCGTCAAATACTTGGGGGTGGTGATAGACAGGAAGCTCAGTATGTTTGCGACTAATCATCCACTGCAACTGTGACCTTGGCAAGGGTGATGCTGAACGTGGGAAGGCCACGGTATGCCTCTAGGTTGCTTATAGCCAGGATGGTAACCTCAATCATTCTCTATGCGTCCCTAGTTTGGAGGAAGGCGTTGCGGGTGTCATTAACGCTGGCAAACTGAGTGCAGTCTACAGCAGGACAGCCCTGAGAGTATGCTCTTCCTTCAGGAGTATCTCAGATGATGCCGCATTCGCATATAGAGAATGATGCCGATTGACATCTTGGCAGATGAGATAGCGGATATATACAATGCGAAGCCAACCTGTCCCTTATTATGCTCGAAGAACGCTGAGAGGGAGAGGCCCATAAATAGATGGCAAGAGAGGTGGGAACGCTCGACACGGAAAGATTAATTATAATCTCACCCAGTTTCTCACGCGGCATGGAGGATATCTCCAATACCTGCACAGGGTTAAATTGAAGACCTCACCCGACTGTCCAAATTGCGATGGAGTCCCAGAGGACCCAGAGTATGTATTCTTCCACTGTCCGAGAATTGTGGAAGAAAGGAGGAATCTAGAGGAGACTCTAGGAGAGGTGCTAGTACCGGAAAATCTAGTGCCGAAAATGGTAGCACATCAAGAGGATTAGGATGCGGTCAACTCCATGATTGCAGCTGTCCAAAACAAACTGCGAAAGGAGGAGGAGGAGAGAAGCACGGTCACGTACGCCACATATAAGCGAAAGGTAACTAAGCTAGAGGGTGCTGACTCCACGGGACAGAAAGAGAGTCGGGGGTGGTTTCAGTGGCTAGAAATCCCACACACTGGTGGGTCCAGAGCAGCGTCTTTTGAAGATTTCCACCTCCTCAAAAAAAAAAAAAGAAAAAGACAGACAGATGGACAGATGGACAGCAGACAGGCAGACATACATTGAACCGATATTTTGCAAACAAAACCTTAAAAATATCCTCCAAACGGGTCAATACCTAGCTATGTATTTGAGTGAATGTTGTTCGCAACGTTTTTCAAAAACTTCTGGGTTAATGCAAAGGGTTGATTCCATAAGCGATCATAAACTACAAAGAGGTTGCCCCAGTTTGCAATATCCACAATACTCCCTGTATAAAAGACTCGTACTATTAGTTCCATATATGACATCCATAGATACGGAAATGATGCGTATCCGCAGTTTGCATAGTCCGGAAAACCAACGCAAACAAAAAGCAATTCTCCATTACCTATAGAAGGATACTCGTGCAAGCACTTTTCCAAACAACTTTTAAATTGGCTTTGATGCAGACACAGTATTTTCCTGGTTATTGCTTTCATTCCGTTATATTAAAAGCATAGGAAACAGAATTTATATTACGCTAAGTGGATCAATTGAACCAGGAGGATACTCTGTTCCGTTACTCAATCATTTGCCTAGAAGAGGGCTTCTAAGCGAGGCAGAACATTCAATCTTGTCCCTAAACATTTAATCTTTGTTATATTGTAGACTCCATTAAATAAGGATATCCTCCGGTGGTATCTGAAAAACATCAAACCTCAATCGGTGAGCCAAAAGCCAAAACAATCTTATTTAATATCAAAGTCCAAATCACCGCCTCCAGCATATTTTTAAGGGTCTATGAAATTCATACTTCCCTTTCCCTACAAAGGAGCCACGAGCATCTCACGATAGGACGATGGGAAGAGTCAAGTGCTATCTTTATGAATAGGTACGGATACAATGGCTCTTTGATAGGGTAGGTGACATTACACTAAGGACAACGAAGCGAGGGCAAAATGACTGCAAAAATCACTTTAACAAAATTTACATTAATTTATTTGCAATGACAATGACGTAAAAAGGACGAAGAATAGGCAAAGTGATGAGGGTTGAAGCGGAACTTGGTAAAATAGACAGAGGAAATGATTAATGAACTGAACAAGGTTCTAGGCGACTTTTATGAAAGCAGGACTTGGATAATTTTTGGAATGACAACATTTGATTGTTCTAAAGAGGATAACAGGAATTACGAGTCGTTTTTGATAAAGTATGTTAATTGGATTTGAATTCCATTTACGTAGATTTGGCTGTTGAAGAACTTACTTCTCACCAGCAAGCAGTACACTCCAGGATAGACCGACGCGGAATATAGCTCCCTGAGGCCAACCTATATCTCTTTGAGGGTGAGATGCCTCTTCTCTATGGCGATGTGTGGCTTTCCAAGGGCCAAGCCTCTCGTTTATCAAGACCGTTAATGAGTGTTATTATCATACCCTGTAAGAGATGAACCTATTATGAGGGGGACGGGAAGTCGCAAAACGCCTCCTTTAATCCAGGGTGTCATGTGCACCGTGGCCATTGGATAGTTTACAGTCGGGAGTAACTGACTGTATTCGAACGGAGCCTCACTGGTACCTGGTCGCCTCAGGTTAGCACCTCCTAACCCCATACTCGTGGGAATCAAATGAATGCCTGCATGAAAACAAAGAAGACTACAACCAAACAAGCGGGACCCCGTACCGCACACAAATTGCTTAACCAGGCGGAGGAGCATCTCCGAAATACTGAGAGCCAGGTGATTACACCGAAGAAGAGAGAATTTGGTATGTCAAGCAGTGGATCCAAGATGCGTTTACAAAGACCACTGCTCAAAAACCAGGGACAAGCAAAAGCACATCTGAGATCAATATATCAGACGTCAGGAAAAAGAAAAGTCTCAGTGGCGCAGTTGCTAAATCGTACCTGCGTTGTGTGAAAGAAGGAAATAGGCCCTTAAGAATGCTCAGGAATGCGGGAAGCAGCGGAAATTAGCCCGCATGAAGGGAATACACCCCCTGAACCCAAGAGGAGAGAAAACCCGGGCTGGTCAGGGGTGAAAGCAGGAATCAGGAAGCCTGTCATTAGATATGCTAATGTGGTCAAGGGTATTCGACTGGCCATATTGCCAAAAATGTTTCTCGAGCAAACACTCACTCGTGAGGAGCAGGAAACCATCGAAGACCTTGAGGTGAGGCGGATGGATGGACTACGAAACTCGTGTTTACCGGGATGCGCTTTCGACCAGGTCATATACTAGTGGATTGCGCAACGAAAGACACTGCAGAATGACTTAGGATCATTGTTATTAATTTGCGGACTGCGACGAAGCAGAACTGTCAACATGTGCCGGGGATGATATATCAGGGGCACACATGGTGACCGTTTTTCTCCCGAAAGCCGCAACAATAATGACGGAAGATTTCATGGAACTCCAGCAAAAACGGAGCCAATGCCCAGCACTCACATAGCCCAGATAAACCTCCACTGTGTCCAACACTCCCACTGCGGTAATTGCAAGTGCCACTTCCAGGGAGAACATCGGAATAGTGCTGGTTCAGGAGCCCTGGGTGTAGTGGGGGCAGATTCGCGGTCTGCAAGGTGGAAGCATGCAGGTGATTTGGGACTCCTCTTGTGAAAAACCACGATTTTGCATAATTTTTAAAAGTAATTTCAAATATATATGTCTAATATATATGTGTTTCACCGGAACAAGCCGTTAAACTGGTGAAGTACTGTGAGGAGAGGAACTTGTCACTTCTCCTCGACTGCGATGCCAACGCCCACCACAAAGCCTTGGGAAGGAGCGAAACCGGTCGCAGAGGTGAGTACCGTCTTGAATTTATTCTTAGCAATAAGTTAGAAATATATAACATAGGGAACACTCCAACATTTGTGACCAGCAATAGACAAGAGGTACCGGACATAATTCTAGCAAACACCCCAATGAACGGACTAGTCAGGATTTGGAGGGTGTCGTATGAGCTCTCTATTTCAGAGTACAAAATAATCAGATTTGACATTGAGGGTAACTCCCAAATAAAAAGAATGATAGGGAATCCCAGAAGAACGGATTGGGGGTCCAATGCAACACGCCTGAGCAACAACATGACCCACCTTCAAGAGGGCGGTGACATCAGGAGTAAACGGAATTGGAAACAGTGGTGGAAAACCTCAACACAGTCGTTATTGACGCATATTAGGTCAGCTGACCGGCTAAAACAGTTAAGTTATCAAGGGATGTACCATTGAATAGGAACCTAGCCAGGATGACAACAGAGATGCAAAAACTCTTCAACCGGGCAAAACAAACCGGGGACTGGCGAAGGTACAAAAATGCACTGAATCGAATAAATCACAGAAGCAGCCAGGTTTTATAAGGCTGTAGCCAAAGAGGGGGAACATTCCACTGTCTGTTTGAAGAAGGATAATGGGACGTTTACCGAGAATGAAGAGGTCAGAGTACACCTGCTCAAAACTCATTTCCCGGAGTCCTACTCCACGGGAGCGGGCAACAACATTCTGCCTGACACCTCAGCAACGAATAAAAGGGGAAGAAAGGAGAACTGGAAACTAGCAAAAGAGGTATGCTCGAAAGCTAGGGTATGGTGGGCAGTGGGAACTTTTAAACCACTGAAATCACCCGAAGTAGATGGAATTTTCCAGGCACTAATCGAGAGAGGCCTAGAAATCATCTAAGAGCCTCTTCTGAAGGTGGTAAGGAGCAGCATAGCGCAGAGATATATACCAAGGGTATGGAGACGGGCAAAAATGGTATGTATTCCGAAAGCGGGTAAAAAGGATTCTTTCCACCCTAAATCTTTCAGACCAATTTGCCTGCACACAGAGATATAAGATGCCCTGAACCACAAAGTAGTGCGAAACACCCTTGCTTTCTGGATGGACAAACTGCCAGAGAGTAGGCAAATAGTAGTACCGACAAGTGTAGACTCTATTGTCATGAATACTACTGACGGTTGTCCACAAGGTGGCTTACCGCCACCGCTTCTGTGGAATATGGTAGTGGACGAACTCCTAGACGTGCTAACAAATACTGGAATATAGGTCCAGGGTAACGTGGATGACATTGTTTTAATCTGTAGGGGCAAATGTGAGGATACCCTATGTGATAGAATCCAAACTGAACTAAGGGTTACTAGTACCTGGTGCAGGAAGGTGGAACTGCGTGTCAACCAGGCAAAACCACCATAGTACCATTCATTAGGAAACGTAAGCTTGATCACATGGAGGTAAACCGAAAAAGGGAGGGCAAATATTTGGGAATTACGCATGTCGTAAAAACTTGCCCGAAAGCCACGAGGGCTTTGATGACTTGTAGGTCCATAGCAGGAAAAAATGGGGTGGCAGCCCGAAGATACTACTTTGGATATACACTGCCATAGTAAGGCAAATGAATACTTATGAGGCGGTAATTTTGGCAGAAAGAACTGAACTCAGCACACACGCTAACTCCCTGACACAAACTCCAAAGATTGGCTTGCGTGTGTATCAGTGGAGCAATGAGGACATGTCCGACGACTTCCCTGGAGGTCGTTTTGGGATTAACCCCTCCACATCCGCATATACGATGCAGGCAAAGAGGGCAATGTTCAGGATGGCCAGGAGTATCAGCGAGGCGAGGAGCTGCCTAAATCGAAGGAAGATTGATATTCTTTTTAGGCGGTATCCCGAATTATTGATACCAAGGGAACTTCAGGGGGCAGAATATTGCTATTCTCACCAGCAGCCAAGCACCGATCAAGGTAATTAGGTCCAACCAGGTGAACTCTAAACTGGTATGGGAACGCCCTGAGAGACCGAACACGCTCGGTTCGTTCAACAAGGTCTGGATACTCTGGGTTTCGGGCTATGTTGGGTTGGAACGCAATGAGGCAGCGGACGAACTAGCCAATAAGGGAGAAGTGACACCTTCACAAGGGTCAGAACCCTTCTGTGGAATCGAAAACGGGTTCATGGCTTTGACATGGAAAAAATGGAGAGGAACGCTTGAAGGAACTATGGACTAGGAATGGAGCAGTCCATGGTGCTTATTGAAGGATATGAACCCAAGCGCACAAAGGATTGCTCAAACCTCACCAAAAAGAACCTCCGAATCATAGTGCGAATTCTCACTGGTTAAATGTTCGGGGACGATGATAATTTCTCCTACCTAGGGTCGAAAATCACAACCGATAACAGCTACGATGATGAAATCCGCGCACGGTTGTTGTCAGTCAACAGAGCCTATTTCAGCTTACAAAAACTGTTCCGCTCGAAACGTCTCACCATAGGGTCAAAGTTCTTACTGTACAAGACGATGATCTTGCCAGTCCCCATGTATTCCTCAGAGACTTGGGCTCTTAGCAAGAAGAATTGCGAACTCTTGGCCGCATTCGAGAGAAGAATCCTTCAAAGGATTTTTGGTCCCCTACATAAGGATGGACGATTTCGTAGTGTACCTAACGACGAAATTTTTCAGCGATATCATGATGGTCAGGTTGTGGATAAAATCCAGTTTAACAGGTTGCGGTGGACGGGTCATTTAATCCGTATGGATCAGGATGATCCTGCCTGCCCGGAAAGTCTATAAGAGCAATATCAATCATACAAAAAGAAAACGAGGCAGACCCTGCCTGAGATGGAGCGAAGGCGTGGCTCAGGATGCCAGACAGTTTTTAGGGATATCGAATTGGTAGATCTCGGCTCAACACCTGTCTGGATATCTGGAGTTTCTTATTAAGGCAGGCTAGAACGGATGTCGGTTGTTGCGCCATTGTTGATGATTATAGTCCTTGCATTATGCGAATATTTTTTCTTTTTGCATTCAATGGCTTACAAAAACGGAATTTGATATACTACTCACTTCAACTTTAAAGTAAGGAAGGATCTACCTTACTTTAAAGGATAAGCTGTGAAGAATGTAACTTGCTAATGAAATCTATTTTCCATTTTTCCCCTTTTTTAAAAAATGGACGAAGTACCATATTTATAAGGTAATTGTGTGCTTTTGTATCCGTTTATTGCACTTTTATGTTAACTAAGGTCCCTAATAAAGTGTTACATACCTTGTGAAGTAGATCCTTTGAAGAAATGTTGAACCAGAGCCTAGGGAAGAAATGGTCATTTAATATATAATAAGGACATCTCTAAAAGGTTTTTTATTTTTTATGTGAACATATAAACTAAATGCACAAAAGGGTGATAAATTTTAACAATATGCTATGAAATCTAATTAAATGTATTAACAAAGAATGAACGCAATTGTATCGGTCGCACGTTGCGCGCTGCTTGTAAACGAAATGAGTAGAACTGGCGTGAGGAGGTGGAAAGGGCGGAATTTCCCCCAGGGCTTGAAGTTTGCATTGGGTCCGGAATAGGAATTCCAATGAAAAAGGGATAATATGTAATGTAGACCTGTATGATTATCATCCCGACCCCGATTTGCTCTCGATGGCCTTGGTATGGAATTTGAAGATGGAGACAAGAAATTAAAATCCATTGTAAGTGAACCCACGGTTATCATCCTAGTTAGAGCAAAGTTTCTGTTGTCTATCTAAAGTCAATAGGAGTAGTTAAAGACACAACCTATTCACTACCATTTTCACTTTTTCATCAACATGTTCCCAGGAATCTGGTATGCACACGGACGAGAGAGAGTTGCTGATAGTTGGATTCGATATTCTGTGGTTCCGCACCCGAAGCGAAGGTAAGTGCCCATCAGAAGATGGTCTCCTACGAGATCAATGTCAGCACCACTTTTGTTACGCGCATTCGGGAGAAAATTTACCACACCTTTCATCAGGCACGTTCCTTTAGGCGAAAAAACAGGCACCCACCGGATGCGTTATTATATGGCTCCTAGATATCCCAAAATCACAATGCCGTATGCAGGCAGCGCTGCCTGAAATGCATCTAGTTATTCATAGGTTCGCACCGAATCCTGAAATTTCCACAAACAGGGGGGGGGGAGGATTCGTGGTAGCCAACCGAAATAGCAGCGCACGAGCTAAACTCCCTTCTTTGTGATCCTGACCCCATTCTATTGGAGGATGCCCCTTCTAAGAGTTTAGCGAATTTGCTGAATATCACCGAGGAATCTTCACGAATTGATCGCCAAAAATTTTTTGTGGATAGCTATCGGGTAAAAATTAAATCGAAAGAGGCAAGCTCCGTGAAGCCAGAACTCCTTCGTCGTTGTCACCCCTCTTTCATTACTTGATGGCTTCACTTTTTTCGACGGCAGATTCCCGTTTTCCGGCCCAGAATTGCTCTGGCTACTTCTAGAAGCGGCCTTCTTCTTTTCCCGTATATTTGTTAACTCTAAATACCTTCCTCTATCTTTACTCCTCGAAGATAAAAACCTATATCCCGTGTCCAGCTCAACACCTGTCTATCCAATTAGCCGGCTTGGGTCCCGCTATTTCCTGTTCTTGCCGGCTCCGGTCTTGAGCTTCAAAATGCAAAGGCGGAGGCGCGAAAGCAACAACTACACCCTATTGCATTGCATTATGCGGATTCATTCCAAACAAATGCCTACATTCCACAATAGGTAATATAAGCAATATGTAATATGGGTAAGCCCAGTCAATTTTTGCCTGCACCTGCAAACTAGACGCTTCTATGACTTTTTACTTGGATTTCCTGCAAACTTTGCATGCTATTACATTACTTATAATGGTACCAAATTTTGTATTTCTAGGATGAACCTAAAGAGAGTTTTCTGACAAAATTTTATTTAACCAGATATCCGTTTGGGATATATTTTGGGGCCTAGATTTCATACATCTGCATCATCATGATTTTTTTATTCAAATTTTACGGTTGGTCTGAGAACCAGACCTGTTACACTTTTCGTGGCACACATTGATCTGGAAACGTTAGGATTGAGTGGGTAGTTTGCCCTTTAAGAGAACAGATCTCACTGAAGAGGTATTGAGTGGTCCGATCGATGCAGAGGATATGGGGAGAAAGGCCATATTGCCAAGGAGTACGATAGGGACCCCAGGTCAGTGCGCAGCGGTCAGCAGGCAATCTTCTTTGAGCTATGTGCGGAGCCACAGGGTAGAGAACCATCATGCCCGAAATCAAGAAATATTTCAGGCTGGTCTGCAAAAGCTCTGGATGAGCAGACCTTCATAGGGGTGTGGTTAGACTAACCTAATACGAAAAGAGCTGCCCATGTCACTAAATGCATTTCTCAAAGCATGGGACGCATCCGTACCGTGCATGTCCGAGGGGATATTTCAAGCGGCATGGAAGTTGGAACTGCTGCCTAAGTTGGTAAACCCCCAGGTGACCCATCCTTATACAGAGCCATATGTCTTCTGCTCATTGTGGAAAAAATGTTAGATTGGGCAATTTACAATAAATTACTCCCGGGTTTTGAGAGCCAAGAGGTCTTTCAGATCGACAGTATGGGCTTCGGGAAGGCAACCACTCATGCCATCAGATTGATTACTGGCTGGGCCGAAGATGCAATTCACGGACAGCGTAGTACCAGCAAATATTGCGAGGTAGTAACCCTGGATGTGGAAATGCATTCTATTCAGCCAATTGGAATCTAAATACAAATTACACCTGTATTAGAATTGGGAATCGTCATCACTTCCAAGCCATCAATCAAATATTTGGGGGTGATGATAGAAGGGAAGCTCAGTTATAGGCAACACATACAGTATGTGTGCGATAAAGCATCCACTGCAAGTATAACCCTGGCAGCGATGATTCCGAACGTTGGGACGCCAGGGCATACTTCTAGGTTGCGTATAGCTACGGTGATGAGTTCGATCATGCTCTATGCAACCTCAGTTTGGGAAGAGACGTTACAATTGTCAGTAAATACTAATAAGAGTGTAGTCTACAGGAGGACAGTCCTAAGGGTGTATTCTGCCTTGAGGGCTATCTCAGATGATGAAGCATTTGTCATCTCAGGAATGATGCCGATTGACATCATTTTGGTAGATGAGATGACGAACAGACGAAGAATGCCGCGAGGGAAAGATCTATTGTCCAAACTGTGAAGAAGTCCCAGATGACCTAGAGCTTGTATTCTTCCATTGTCCAAGATTTGCTGAAGAAAGGAGGAAGCTAGAGAAGACTCTAGAAGAGGTATTGGTCTCAGAAAATCTGGCGCCGAGAATGATGGTACGCCAAGAGGATTGGGATGCGATCAACTCCATGATCACATTGGGAAAGGCAGAGGAAAGGAGAATAGCGTCGCTTCGTATACCGCGTAGAGACGAAAGGTGAGGAAGCTAGAGTGAGATTACTCTGCCTTGCGGTGTAATAAGTTATCTTGGTTCCACGGGGTGGGGGGGAGTCGGGCGTGGTTTTAGGGGGTAAAAATCCCAAGCACTGTCGTGTCTAGGCCAGTCAAAGACAAGCAGACAGACTTTGAATCGACTCTGATAAGGTTTTGTTTCACACAAAACCTTAGAAAATTTGGGGGAGAAATTTGGGGGATTTCACATATCAATCATTCTCGTTAATTATGACGTCAACATCTTATTTGCATGGTGCAAGATGCAGTAAATTCGTGCAAATTGATAAGTTTGCACTGTCATAACTTTGATACTAATAACTGGATTTCCATGAAACTTGATAGTATTATACGCGATACTGTCCTCTATGCTACTGCAACTTAGTGTTGGTAGAATGAAATTATGGAGGTTTTCAGTAAATTTCAAAAAGCTAGTAATATGCTACTAGTAAGATTTTGGAGCAGATATCGGAATCAGAATTCACGTCAAAACTAATATTAGTTTCGCAAAGTACTAATCGGAGCTTTCCATTTGATACCCCATATGACTATATTCGGTAGCAGCCGTTTTGGAGAAAACTCGTTATTGTTGAAGGGTATGGACACATTACAAAAACCTATCAAATGATTTTTCGATAGCCAGAGGTGGTAGCTGGACACCCAGTGTATTTTTCGTTAACAAAACAGTGCCAACATTTAAAAATTACTAGTCTGGTGGTTGCAGTGCAGTTCTCATATTATATACATGGTTGCCATTCACCCCTTGGTCGTGTATAGCCCGCCAACCACATCTAAGGGCTATCGTTCGCGGTTACTTGAAATGCATTGCAGCTCTCCCCACGACTTCTCGAGACGCTCGCACTCCTCCTCTACTGTTCTGTGCCAAGTGTCTTTGGGACGACCCACCCGTCGACCATCTTAGGAGAGTAGATTCCATCGCATGGCATAGCCTGCAATGCTACTGTCGCTCCTCTTTAAAGTGTGACCTGTTCACTGCCAATTCTGTATTTCGATCACAGTGTGTAGGGGGCAACGAAAGCGGACCTTGCGCTGTTAATACGTCAGGCAACATCCAGTTCGGATAACGCGCTTCCTAGATGCAAAGATTAATCGTCACTTTCAATGCTCTCACCATTAATGCAGATACTCTCCCTATTAATGGAGAGTGCGTTCACCCGTCAGACTGAGAACCTTGGTTTTGCTGGTGTTAATCTTCAGTCCAACTTTACTTGCCTATCTTTCCAAATCCAGTGTCGTCTGTTGGATATCGTTGGGTTTACCAGTGCAGGTTGGTGAACCGGAGTTTGGTCTGTTTTCGGCCGATGTTGCTAATAGACGCGCTACTGGTTGCCACGGGAGCACTGTCTAGCAAACTCAAGACAGCAGCACTGTTTGTGGACTCATTTTACGATATGCTTTGCTGAATCGGTTGTTGAGGTATTGACGCCACTGCGTGCACTTCTTGGGTTGTGTCGCTGCCTTGGAACTTCCCCTTGGTTTTTGGAGCGGGTGTAAATGCTTATATCGGCGCCTGCACCCATACGCGACCGGATTTTCGTGTTTTGGTCGGACATAGAAAAGCGTCGTGAAAGGGATAAAATGCATTCGCATTGTCCGAACTCCAATTACATGCATTTGATGGCTTCGGAATTGAACCTCCAGTGGCACCAACATATACCCTTGGGGCGAAGACTTTTGGAATTGCGCTGTGTACGCGGTCTCGACGTTGTTTCCGCGATACATGGTATCGAAAGAAGTGCAGCATAAACCTTGTCAGCTACGTCGGCTGCGGTTTCTAGTGACTGAACATAAGTCGTCGCTACATCGCTAGAAGAGTAGATGTTAGGCTACGCATTTCCGACTCTGGAACTACAGTACCGTCGATACACTGTAGGCTGTGGAGGAACTGGGAAGATTTTTCGTCACTCATGTAAATTACATCGCGGACTTTGGTAACACACCGCGGCGGAAGAACTGCTACGATTTGAAAATATTGCTGTTGTGGGTCTGTTCGGGGTGCTGTGGTATTACTGTGGTGGATCTGTTACTTTCTAAGGTATAACAAAGCTTGCTCCCACTATTTTGAACCAAATTTCGGAGTTCTGGGGATGAAGTCTCGAAACCTTGGAATTTAGTTTATCGCGGTCACAGTCGCACTCGTGTCTGCAGGCGTTTTGAGTGTTATCGGAATTCTGGTTGTTATTCCTTCTCTGATTACTTTGAATCCGTCAATTTTCCTTTGTTTGAATTCAAGGTCACCACTTTGGGAATTACCAGGTGAGGTTGATAGCAGAAGTTGAATAAAAGCTGCGTTTATATATGTTTTTGATTTGTTTATTCAAATCCAAAAACGATCCTGCTTCTCATTGTGAATTTATAAAGTGTGAGCTGTGAGTAGACTCATGCACTTCTACCAAGTGACTGCTTTACTTAATCCTGCAGCAATTCGCTAACTTTTAGGGAGTAGATCACTTCAATGAAAACAACTCCTCCATATCTTCCCGACAATGCAGCATGAAGAACGCCATAATAAGAAGAAAGGATGCAACCCTTACCAAATCCGCTTTGGATCTCAAAATCCTCTGAAATTTCGCCTCGGTTCAGCAAGTGGTATTTTGCGCATCATATGTCGCTCTGATAATAGCTATTAGTTTCTTCAGAATTTCCCTCCTACATAGAGCACTCCAGATACATTTCCAGTTCACACTTTCTTGAAATCGATGAAGAGCCGGTGGAGCGAAAATCTAAACCCCAGGCACTGTTTCAAAATGATTCGTAGGGGGTTGATATAATCAATGGAGGAGTTACTCGAGGGAAAACCAGCATGCTCTCTGTCGCTCAAGCTTTCGAGATGTTCTTTGATGCACTACAGAATTATTTTAGCTATTATTTTTGGGACGGCGGGAAGCACGCAGATACCCCTCCAATTGTCACACTGAAAACGGGTCCTTTTCTTTGGGACCTCTTCTTCCAGTCTTTGGGAAAGGTCTCGACTCCCAACATTTCTGTACGAGTGGAATCATCAGATCAGCCATAACTGTAGGTGCTGCGATGAATAACTCTGCGAGAGACCGTCAAACCCAGCAGTTTTACTTCGTTTGAGAGCATTGCATTAACTTCTCTTCTACTTGGAGGAACAGTCTGTATTCACATGTTCCAGTGACTAGCCACTTGATCCACAAGAGGAGGAACTTCACCCGATGTGTTACGATTAAGAACCGTGGTGTAGTGCTCTTTTCACCTCTTCAGTTGATCATCGTTGTGAAGGAAAAGTCGAAAGTTGAAAAGTCTGCGACCACATGTCCATTCGTGATGCGCTATACACTCTTGAAATCATTGTGATCTGTGGCATCTTCCACTTTCCTGACCAACGCAATAGCAAATTCTCTCTTGCAATGGCGTACACTACGCTGCACATCTCGAGATTTCGCTCGGTATCGGAGTTCAAGCGCATCAGACCCGCCATCAATGGCAAAAGTTAGTAGACTCGTCAACCCCTGTCAGCCAACAGAGCCTATTTTAGCTTGCAAAAACTGTTCCGCTCGAAACGTCTCACCATAGGGTCAAAGCTCTTACTGTACAAGACAATGATTTTGCTAGTCCTCATGTATTCCTCGGAGACTTGGGTCCTTAGCAAGAAAAATTGCAAGCTCTTGGTCGCGTTTGAGAGAAGAATCCTCCGAAGAGTTTTCGGCCCCTACATGAGGATGGACGATTCCGTAGTCTACATGACGACGAAATCTATGAGCGATACCATGACCGTCAGGTTGTGGATAAAATCCGGCTCAATAGGTTACGGTGGGCGGGTCATTTAAACCGTGTGGATGAGGATGATCCCACCCGGAAAGTCTATAAGGGCAATGTATATGGTAGAAAAAGAAGACGAGAAAGACCCTGCCTAAGATGGAGCAATGGCGCAGGCCAGGACGTCAGACAGCTTTTAGGGATATCGAATTGGTGGACCTCGGCCCAAAACCGGGATGTCTGGAGTTCCTTATTAAGGCAGGCCTAGACCGGATACCGGTTGTTGCGCCGTTGATGGTGATGATCGTGAAATGGTCGATCTGATTGCTCGTACGGTGTCGGTCAGTTAAAACCCAACTGTGGCTCTGTGCTAAAATAATGGGCTACCAATGATGAGGCGCTGAAAGTTGCTCCCACAATTACCTTAGTGGTCGCCAAGACCGTGTTTCCGCATCACATGTCAGAGTAAGGTGCTGTCAGATCCCACCTTGGCATCCAGATCACCCATTACGATTATAATGTCACCTCTAGGAAGTCTCCCCTGAACTGTGTTTAATTGCTCGTAAAAAATATCGTTCTCTACTATAATACTTCGGAGGTCTCCGTTGGTGCGTAGCATGGCACAATTATGATGCTCCTTAATCTGGACCGAAATCTTGTAGTTATAAGTGTGTCAGAAACCGGCTCTAAGGTCAAAAGGGCGTGCCTTGCGGTAGCTGTAATAAGCATTACGACATCGGACTGGTTTTTACTATCACTTCGCTTTCCAGAATACAAAAGCACATCCCATCATTATGACAAGAGGGAGAGGAATACTCTCCAGAGTTTCACCGCCTTACTTCCCTTAGGCCCAGAATGTCCAGCTTATATCGCTGGAATTCCCGCTCAAGGTGGAGGACTCTCGCTATCGTTATTGAGGAGCGTGCGAAAATTCCAGAAACCAATCATAGTTCGTTTCCGATAGCCAGCCCCCCCCCCCCTTCCATAAATTTCTATCCCTTTAAGTTGCCTGTTATGACAAGCAGGGAAGACTTTGGGTGTATTCTTGAGAGCCAACTCACAGGTCAGCAGACCGAATTAAGGTGAACTAATCTTCGGAGTAAGGCTGAACTTGTTTGTCATATACATATGTATGTATTATTTTTCGCACGCTATACAATGTGAGTGATCGGTAAAATGTGCGATGATGCTGCAATGATTGAGTTAATTGAGCACTAGTTCCACAGTTTTGTGACCCAGTTTGTCATGGATGTTTGTGTTTTCTTTCTACCACTCTGCTGTTGTTGGGCTATCACCTGTAAATCATTTAGTGTGGTGATAATAAAGCTGAAGAGCCGTCTTTTTGAAAACGGGGACCGTGTGAATGTCCTCTATTTCAAAAATTAGTAAACCGGGGTCATATGAGAGAGAGGTTGAAGAGAGAGAAGTTGAAGATATTAGATGACAAATAGTAGCATTATTGCTTTGTAACATTTAAAAATTAAATGAACACTTTCTAAGTTCAATTGTGAAGAACCATACCAGCTGTTTCTAGAATATGTCCCCAGGCATTTTACTTTTCCGCATAGTTAACAATCCCACACCAAACGTGTAACGAGAATGGAGCTATCTTAATCTCCTTTTTGTGACAGGTGATGGAATTCTCCTCACTCAATTGTTGGCGTGCGTGTTAATGTCCCTGATGATCTCAAATTTATTTTTCGTGGCAGGAATTCCTTCATATAAACGCCGTTTATCTCTACACATCATACTATATCCTGAACAACCCCCTGCCCAAGTTCATCCCTAGTAAACAACAAAAAATACCATAGAAACCGGAACATCCAACAACTTCCCATGTCTCCACTCCTGCTCCTTAATTCGATACAATTCCAAGAGATTTACTCTGAAACCAAACATTAACTTCATTCGGCCTCTAAATGTGCGGCAAGAAATCCTTTGTAAAGGACGAGGTATATTAGATATCATTTTCGCCAACAAAACAAATGGTGGGCGATTTGTTAGGCTTTCATTCCTAATATTACTGTCGACATGTTGTGCGACCGAAATTTGCCTATTGTCTGGCAGCCCATCATTCATGCCCACACCGATGCAAGGACGAAACTCGGTGGTAACTTCCACCGACAGCAATTCATTTGAAATCAGACGCAGCAATATTGAAGGTAGTATCTTTTTCTAATTAACCATGACAAAAAAAACCGAATCAGTTTTCCACGTTATGAAACATGTTCGTCATGAACAAAAAGCTTGGCATATCTAGGGGTTAGGATGGTGGTATGTAGCCTCCGTTTTATGACTGGAAGCGTGGAGGAGAATAAAAGGGATGGCAATGTAAGGTAATTAAAATTAATGACGGGATTGGTAGCAGCCTTTAATTCTCTCGAAGCAACCACTCGTCTCCTGGGCGTTGGAGAGGATTTTATGAACTCGAATTCGTCCTTCTTGGCAAGCGGAGGACCTCCTTGAAGGAAAATGTTGAGAGTTTTCTGAGACTACTGGAGCGGAAAGTCGTAACATGTTTGCACAGTCACAGGAGCATTGTATGTATGTCCGTTTGCATATATATGTTCGTATATAGTTGTGGTTTCATATACGATGTAATATCGCCGGAGATGTTTGTCATTAATGTTGCTTTGTGCATATAATCAGCTGAAAGCTTTCTGTTTTCCATATATAATTGAAGCAAATACAATTTCCTATATTAAATTCAACGTCAGGCACGGAGGAATATTTCACCCTGTCCTTCGTCAACGAGGTGAGAACGGGAGTGACAATGAATGTTTAAAGACAAGAGAAGGGGAAAATGTGAATAATTCACATTACCGGTTTGATATTTGCTGATAAGTTCCTCGCTTGTCACATTCTCCACCCCTTCGTTTCGAGGACATCTATCTATTATCATGAACTGTTGTCTCTTATATTTCAATGGAAGCGTGCTCGCTACAATGCCTTTGTATACCATTGGGCAAAGTTAATTAGCACATCAACTGACGAAGACGTTAAAGTTGATTGTTGCTTGTGGCGCAAAGGAACACTGAAGCATCTCAGCCTCATTTGAAGCGATTTGACAGCATTAAAAAACCATCCAAGAATGTATTTAATATAATTAAAATGTTTCCAATATCACTTCATCTAAAGCTAACTTATATGTGGACAATACTTCTTCTTGGTGACAGGTCCCGCGATAGGCCGACCAAGCAAATGCGTTAAAACCAAAATGATTGTGTTGAGTCATAACCCTTGGAAATTGTTAGTGTTTTGACCTCAGTTGACGCAGCAGGACGGGTCTGGGGTTCCTGTTGATGAATTTCCAAGGTTTTTTGACGTATGCGCGGCATCAGGACGTAAGCAAATTAGTCCAAGCAACTCAAATACGTCGGTCGACGGTCATAGGGTAGTATAGGTCCCATGGCGAAACGTGGATTGGTACCCACGATAAAGCATAAAATCTGGGAAATGTCTGCATAACCAACACCAACAACTCTACTAGCAAACCCTATCTCCACCTCCACGTGGCGTCCGCTGAGAAAGATGAAGGCGAGTCTCCCGCGCCCAAAAAACGGGACAAAATGTACCAACTGGTTCTGGGGATTGGGTAGGGTTGACAACCCTACACGGAAAACCGATGATACGACGCTACGAAAGGAGCCTCGGACAGGATAGATTTTACAACTACGAACCTGGCAACGACAACGGATTAACGATTTGCGCATTTTCTCAAGGAACGTGCGCTCCCTGTACAGATCGAATGCTGCTGAGCAGCTAGCTGATACCCTGTCCTAATAAAAGGCTAATGTAACAGCGTTGCAAGAGATTTCAACAGTCAAGTAGGGACGGAACCCGTATTCAGGCGATACGTCGGCTCACATAGCTTACATAGGGATACCATTGATAACGGACTACGCATTATTCAGTTAGCAGTATCGCACGAAATGGTTGTTGAAGTACCTAGTTTGCGCGGAAAGCAGTCCACAAACATACGTGGGCCTCTCCAGACGGGACCATTTTCAACCAAATTGATCAGGTGCTGATTAAACGCCGCCACCTCCCAGCCTTGATAAATGTCAGAACATATAGGGGGGCCAAATCTCCCATCAGGCGCGTCCCTTCGTGCGGATAAGGGAATGCTCGGCGAATGTGTCATGGCCATGCACATGCACACATCCGGAGATGTGCGTCTATGGGCATGTTTATGCGCAGGCCGGGTAGGTGGGAAGTAAACGCCCACCCGAGGATAAAAATTGGCTATGGGAAGGATACCCAGAAATAAAACCAAACATGGAGGAGCAGAAGAAGAATGAAGTTATGGTACAGGGCTTCGGAAACCCAGTACCGGCGGTTTTTGGGAGTGAGCAAGCGGGCTCCCGGCCGTCGATATCCAACGACCGCAATGCCTCAGTAGTGGGAACCTTGGCTACTGTGGCATCTAATGTTACAAGCGTACGGGAGGAACTTGAACTGGCTCCAGTGATGGACCCGTTCAGAAGGAGCTCGCTTTTTCGCAGATCCCCTCCCACACGGGCACAAGCCCCCACGATCGCTACCCCCAGTGGGAAGCGTATAGCGGAAGTCTTCGATGAGGAAGAATCACTGACGCCGATTCACCCGAGCGATGTTTTGGGCAATGGTCAGTCTGGAGCTGCCTTTACTGCCATCGGTAAAAAGATCATGGAGCTGTGTGAGTTTATAACGGAGCGCAGGAACATTCACCAAAATATAAGGGCCATGATAAGAGGCATCCGTTTGACGTACGGCAAGGCCCAGGATGAACGAGTAGGGAAGTCGCCGATTCGAAAAGTGAACCAGGCAACTCAAGTAATGCCGGTTCAAAACACAAAAGGGAAGAAACCGGGGAAGAGGCTGCGCGAGAAGCTGAATGACTCAAGCCAACAAACCCCGAAAAGGAAAAAGGACTCAACTCCCAAAAAGGCGGAGTTCATGAAAAGTACGTCTGAAGCTGCCAGTGAAAATACTGCAGTGGTTACCTCGAGAAAAGGGATCGAACCTTCAAAGGCGGATGCGGAAGCTTGGAGGAAGGTAGAACCGCGGAAAAGAAATTATCGGAAGAAAATTAGACCGGAGGTGATTTTCATGTCCAAACGGGGCGAAGGGTCATACGCCGACATTCTCAGGAAAGTGAAGGCAGACCCCGAACTCACCATTTTGGGAGACAACGTCAGCCGCATTAGACGGTCCCAGAAGGGAGATCTTTTGTTGGAACTTAAGAAATCCAAGGATGTAACTGCGGACAAATTCTTCAGCCAAATCGGGAAGACTTTAGGGCAGGAAGTGGACATAAGAGCTAGCAGGCCGGAGATCACTATAATCTGCAAAGATATAGATGAAATCACGACGAAGGAGGAGGTTCGCGAAGCGTTGGAGAGACAGTTCGATCTTGCCGGACTACAAGAGTCAGTGGTGAAAACGCTAAGGAAAGCCTATGGGGGAACACAAACCGCCATCATTAGCCTACCAGTGGAGAACGCACTCAAACTGTTAGCAGCAGGGAGAGTGAGAATAGGCTGGGTTATGTCTCGCCTTAGGGAACAGGTGGCGTTAAAACGGTGCTTTAGATGCCTTGGCTTTGGTCACATTGCGAAGGCATGCACTAACCCAAATGACAGGTCAAAGCAATGCAGGAGATGCGGAGTGGAAGGCCATATCAGCAAGGACTGCGGAGCTGACCCAAATTGTCTACTGTGCAAATGAAAGGAGAGTGTGGACCATCGGCACATTGCGGGCAGCAGCAGGTGCCCGGAATACAGGAGAGCCCTTAGCATAAATCGCAGATGAGGTTGATACAAATCAACCTCAACCACTGCGAGGCGGCGCAGGATCTACTAGCGCAAACCATCCGCGAGAAAAACATCGATGTGGCCATACTAAGTGAACCATACCGAAACCACGGTGGTAGCGTTTGGGTCAAAGACCAAACGGGCCAAGCAGTGCTGTGGACTTGTAGAGAACAAGCCTTCCAGGTCTTCCAGGAGCACCCGGAGGAGGGCTTTATCAGAGCGAAGGTGAAGGGCTGCTATGCTCCACCCAGCGCTACACTCGTCGAGTATGAGCGGATGCTTGTCGCTCTTGTTTTGGATGCAAGAGGACGTTGGCCGATCATAATAGGAGGCGATTTCAATGCGTGGGCTCTTGAATGGGGCAGCCGGATAACTAATGTCAGGGGACGTGTTCTCCTCGAAGCATTCGCGGAGCTGGACGTGGTACTGGCGAATGTTGGGTCTTCGTACACTTTCCGGGGAGGGGGCCTGGGGTCTATAGTGGACCTGACATACGTGAGTGCCACTTTAGCCAGTAGAATTGCTTGGCATGTCAGTGAGGACTATACTCACAGCGACCACCAGGCAATCTGCATAGAGATCAAGGGCGGATCGAGCTCGAAAAAGAGTTTTCGCAGAATGCCGGGTGGTATGCTTGGCTGGACAGTGAAAGCTTTTGAGGGGGCACGTTTTCCGCGGTGCTCAAATCCGACATATCCCTGAATGGTACGGCTGGAGAGAAAGCCACCCAGATCAATCGATGGGTGACGGAAGCATGCGATACTACTATTCCCAGAAAGCGATTGCTCCCCAGTAGGCATCCCAACTACTGGTGGAACAACGAAATCGCAAGTTTGCGAGCCGCATGTTTTCGGGCAAGGAGGCTTTGCCAGAGACTCAGGGGAAAACCCGGTGGCGACGGTCGAGAGGGGGCACACAAGCAATTGTGTGGCCGCCTAAAGGAAGCCATTCGGAGGAACAAAAGGAACTGCTTCAAACAGCTGTACGACCATGCCGACATAAACCCTTGTGGCGAGGCTTACAGAGTGGTGATGAAAAGGCTGCGGAAATCACCCCAGGTGACTTGTCCGCGCCTCCTGAAACAGATTGTTACCACTCTGTTCCCTCACCACGAAAATAGGGGAAGGCAAGTTTTTGTCCAGCTAAATGACGGCATAATACCGCTTGTAACTGTGGAGGAGCTGCGGGAAATATGTGGCAGGTTCGGTGACAACAAGGCCCCAGGTTTGGATGGCATCCCCAACCGAGCTTTGAAACTGGCAGTGAACACTAGGCCCGACCTTTTCGCCAACACCTTCGAGGCGTGCCTAAAAGAAGGAATATTTCCTGCCCAGTGGAAACAGCAAAAGTTGGTGTTGCTTCCGAAGCCTGGCAAGCCACCTGGAAACCCAGGGTCGTATCGTCCTATCTGCTTGTCGGATACAATGGGGAAGATGATGGAGAGAGTCATCTACAACAGACTCCTGCCCATCGTCGAAGCCAGCAATGGTTTGTCGGAACGCTAGTTTTGTTTCCGACGCGCCCACTCCACGGTGGACGCAATTAACATGGTGGTAAACCTGGCAAAAGATGCACAGATTTCTGGCGACTGCTGTGCCATGGTGGCGTTGGATGTCAAAAACGCATTCAACTCGGCCAACTGGAATAGAATTAAAGGGGCGGTGGCTGACATAGGTATCCCCGGACACTTAGCGAATTTGGTGGAAAACTACCTCACAGAGAGGACTCTCTGGTACGGGACGGATGAGGGCCCCAAAGAGTACATTGTCACAGCCGGGGTATTACAGGGATCGGTACTTGGTCCCCTGTTGTGGAATATCATGTATAATGGGGTGCTTGCTCTTCCCGTCTCAGAGAAGACTACGATTGTCGGCTTTGCTGAAGACCTAGCTGTGGTTGTTGCAGCAAAACACCCAGAAGATGTGGAGGTTTACGCAACGGAAACAGTGAGAGCGGTAAAGTCCTGGCTAGAAAACGCCGGGCTGACCTTGGCGGACGCGAAAACGGAAGCGGTCTTAATAACGAACCGCAGGAAAAATAACACTGTGAAAGTGGAGGTCGGTGGACATACGGTCGTATCAAAGCCGGCTATCAAATACCTGGGGGTAATAATTGACAGCAAATTGAGTTTTAGGGAACACCTAGAGTATGCATGCCAAAAGGCAGCCAGTGCCACCACGGCACTTGCAAAAATGTTGCCAAATATTGGTGGACCGGAACATTGCCGGAGGTTGGTGCTAGCCGGAGTGGTACGCTCCATCCTACTCTACTCGTCGCCTGTGTGGGCAGAGGCGCTTGCAAACTCTCAGAGACAGAAGCAGGTGAACTCGGTTTACCGGCGGATGGCTTTGAGGGTTTGCAGTGCTTTTAGAACCACATCAGATGAGCCAGTGTTGGTGGTGGCAGGCATGATCCCGGTTGACATTCTGGCCAAAGAAATGAGTGTCCTGTACAATGCAAAACGTATGGAGGGGCATGCACAGCGTAGAAATGCGGCAAGGTCAGAGTCTCTGGCAACGCAGATGGGACGAGTCTACGAAAGATCGGTGGACGCACAAGCTCATTCCCAACATTAGGGTGTGGCTTGAGCGAAAACATGGGGAGACCAACTACCATATTACCCAGTTCCTCACGGGACACGGTGGTTGCTACAGTCAGTATCTGCACCGCTTTGGGTTGGATGATTCTCCGAACTGTCCCAGATGCGATGGCATACCGGAGGATTCAGAACATGTGATGTTTCACTGCCCACGATTTGCGATGGAGAGAAGGAGCTTAAACCAGGTGCTGGGCAGGAGCGGGACTCCGGAGAGCTTGGTTACTGAAATGCTGGAGTCCGGGACACCGTTGATAATTTCTTCTATCTAGGGTCGAAAATCACAACCGATAATAGCTACGACGATGAAATCCGCGCACGGTTGCTGGCAGCCAACAGAGCCTATTTCAGCTTACAAAAACTGTTTCGACCGAAACGTCTCACCATAGGGTTAAAGCTCTTACTGTACAATATAATGATCTTGCCAGTCCTCGTGTATTCCTAGGAGACCTGGGTTCTTAGCAAGAAAAATTGTGAATTCTTGGCAACGTTCGAGAGAAGAATCCTCCGAAGAGTTTTGGCCCCCTAAATGAGGATTGACGATTCCGTAGCCTACATAACGACGAAATCCATAAGTGATCCCTTGACCGTCTGGTTGTGGATAAAATCCGGCTCAATAGGTTACGGTGGGCGGGTCACTTAATCCGTATGGATGAGGATGATCCAGCCTGGAAAGTCTATAAGGGCGATATCTATAGTAGAAAAAGAAGACGAGGCACACCGTGAGATGGAGCGATGGCGTAGATCAGGACGCCAGACAGACGGCAGAATTGGTGGACCTTGGCGCAAAACCGGGATGTCTGGAGTTCTTTATTAAGGCAGGCCTAACTGGATACAGGTTGTTGAGCCGTTGATGATGATGATGATGATGATGATAAGGGAGAGATGGACCTGGTGTTATAAACGTTCATCATTTCGGTTGCCAGGATGTCAATCGGCATCATTCCCGAGTTGACGAACGCTGCATCATCTGAGACGGTCCTGAAGGCAGAACACACCCTTGAGACTGTTCTTCTGTAAACCATATTTAGTTTATGTGCATTGCTTAAAATATGCACCGCTTTTCCCCAAACTGGGACTGCATACATCATCCTTGCCAGAGTCTTTCTCGTGGTGGATGCTTTTCCGCATGTATGCGCTATGTGATGCTTAAAATTGAGTTTTCCGTCTATCATCACCCCCAAGTATTTGATGGCGGGCTTGCAAGTAATGATACAATTGCGGCGCTTAGTAATCGGACCGACCGATGCCGCATTTGGAACACCTCTTTAGAGAGATCTGTTCACTTTTTTCAATTGCTGAGCTCCCGGGAGCTTTCTCTTTTGCCAGCTTCGGTATTGGAGGAGATCGTAAAATTGATGAGCTTCTCCTAAATAGATCAATTTGCTGCTGCTGGAGTACCTCTCCATCAGATCCGATGGGTGTCGAAATCGCCTTTTTTGGCCAGCTATCTCCTTTTAGCCCATCATTCATTGTCTTTGGAATTGGTGTTCTTGGCAGAGTTGTGCTTCGTTTCAACACCTCCTTCTCCAAATCTCTGTCCGTCTGTCTGTCACACAGATTTTTCTCGGAGGCGGTTATAGCGATTGATACCAAATTTGGTGGAAAAGTGGGAACTCTGAATGCTCAAATATGCAGTGAGGGCATAACTAATATAGTCATGTGGGGTATCAAATGAAAGGTCTCGATTAGTACTTTTTGAAGCTCAATTTTGACATTTGTTCGAAAGGTGGAGAGTGAGGGTGGTAGAAAGTGATTATTTTTTTAACGGACCCATTCTCCGAAACTACCCAACCAAAAAATCTGAAAAAATCAAGATGCTTCCACTGTATAGTGGCTAGGCTCCGAAATACCCTCCATACCGATATCTGTTCAAATAAAGTTATTAATTGTAGATTACTTTAATTTTGAGTAATTGGCTGCACAATCCCCTGAAGTTCGTCCTACAACCATGAAATGTGGTGTAGTGTAGGCTATAAATATAGAGCATGGACTTGCCGAGTTTGATGGAAATCGCATTATTACTAACAAGGTTATCACAGATCAAAGTTGTCACTTCCTTGCAAATTCAAGACTTTGAATGTTAATATCACCCGAAAGCGGATATTTTCTCAGTATATATGCATATATTACGTGCGATGTACTAATGAGACAAATGCATACTCAAAGGTCTTTATAAAAGAAATACACAAAACCTTTCATATCTGAAACGTCCAGGTTTCCCGACTTATTTTTAAGGTTTTGTTTGTAAGATGGAAGATGGAAAGGTTCAAAACCTACTGCTGGCTCCTGCCACGCAGTTATGTGAGACTTCTACTCACTAAATTCCCACCGTGCCAGCTGCCGTCGAAATGCGCTAGACTCTCCAGCTGCATACGTTTTGTCGTAGAGTCGCCGACTTTCCTTCACCAAGATGTCTATGAAAGTCCTGGGGGTTTAACGTGAGTACCTGCCGTTAAGGCTTAATCTCACGGTCCTCTTCGGACGCGGATTGATTTTGTGACAACAACAAAAACAAACAGCCATGCAAGCACAGCGGTCCTGGTTTATACTGAGTGCAGGCTCAACATTCATACCAGTGGATGCGAGGCCTATCTAACACCTCTGCCGCAACTAAGGGGTACGGCACCCGAGTTGTACAGCGCAACTCCACGCTTGAGCTCCGAGGAGCTCTGCCCGCGATGTAGGCATAACCATAACCACCATGAAACTCCCACTAGGGGGCCAACCGCAAATAACCGGGCCGAGAACACATCCTCCAGGAATTCTCCTGGAGCATATGCCCTCAGAGGGCCATCCCGGTTCCCATGGTACCAGACAACCTCCAGTGAGGCTTCGTGGCAGAGCCACTTCAGATGAGTTCCTTGCAGACTCGGGTCTGATCACCCTCCTCGAGTACGTGGGGACGGAACTCCCCAACGGGTTAACTGGAATCAGCCCGAGGCGGAGAACCGCGACGGAACCTTTCACCAGCTAACTACCGCTCTGCGTATAACACAACACAAAGGACATCACAAGACAACACTAACACCAAACACACAAAAACTGGTGGCTAACCACCGTGGCCACTAGGCCATTCGCCCATCAACTGCAAGCGAAGCAGCGTCGAGGAGCTCCCTCCTTCGTCGGAAGGCAGCACTCGCGAATGCATTAGCGCGTTTAAGCATCCCACTGCTAGCAAGGCACTGGCTAACATCGAAGATACCGTTCAATACGTGGACCCCCATGTCGTCTAGATTGCGGATGTCACTGTACGCTGGACATACACAGAGAACATGTAACCAGTCCTCCAAGTCAGCCCCACATAAAACACAGCCCTGACTGGAGGCAAGGTTGCGCTTGAAGAGGAACTCATTCAAGCTGCCATGCCGAGTCAGGAGGAAGCCCATCTCAAGCCCAAAGTCCACGACGGAACTTCCTCTGGCAGACACATTCCTAACGTACTTATACGTGACCCGACCTTTCCCACATTGATCCCATCTAAACTGCCACTTAGATGTTAAAAAATGTGGAACGCTTCACGATTTTGCGTGTCATCCTTGTGCAAAGGCCATGCTAATCTTCTCTGTATCGTTCCAATTTTAGTATATGTTCTGTCGAAGCAAGAACGCCAAGAGGTCTATGGGGAGCATCCCTGCTAGTACATATGCTGCTTCTCCTGATGTTTTCCGATATGCACTGCATACCCGGAGTACACTTAGCCGATACGCCATTCCCAATTTTCGGCAGTTCACTTTGTTATTCAGAGCAGTTGCCCAAACTGGACCTGCGTAGAGTAGCACGGAGCTGACTACCCTAGAGAGCAGAAGACGTCGACTTTGTCTTGGCCCACCAATGTTCGATAGTATCCTCGAGATCGTTGCAGCGATGGAAGACGCTTTAGTTGCGGTGTACTCAATGTGCCTTTTGAATTTGAGTCTTCTGTCAATAATTACTCCCAAGTATTTGAGCGATGGTTGGGAGTAAATTGTTTTTTCGCCAACTTTGATTTTCACAGTTGTGTTCTTTCTTCTTTGATGAGAACCACTTCTGTTTTATGTTCAGCAAGTGAAAGGCCAACATTTCTCAACCAGGAATTGATCTCCCATATCGCTTCATTTGCATAGATCTCGATCTCGTCTTGGTGCTTTGCAACCACTGTTATTCCGATATCATCGGCGAAGCCAATAGTTGCCACGTTGTCCGGTAGGCGTAGCGTCAACACTCCATCGTACATAACTAACCACAGCAAGGGACCCAGGACAGAACCCTGTGGCACTCCGCAAGTTGTCCGGAATATTTTTAGCCCATCGTCTGAGTCGCAGTAAAGTCTTTTCCCAAGGAGAAACTCAACCACAATGCGTACAATGTACTTCGGGGCCTGTATCTTGTCGAGTGCCTCGATCATTTTTTCCATTTTGCATTATTGATCGCAGTTTTTACGTCGAGGGTTACTACTGCACAGCATTTTCCTTCTTGTATTGCAGCCTGAGCCAAACCAGTACCATGCTGATTGCGTCGACAGTTGATTTTGCCTTACGAAATCCGAATTGTTTATCGGAAAGGCCTCCTTCCTTTTCCGCAACAGCGAGCAGTCTGTTATATATTGCTCGTTCAAATAGTTTGCCAATGGTATTGACCAGACATATCGGCCTATATGAGGAGCGGTCACCTAATGGTTTACCTGCCTTCGGAATGAGTATTAGCTTTTGTACCTTCCATTGCTCGGGAAATTCTCCTTCCCTAAGGCATGCCGTGAAAACTTGGGCAAACATATCTGGCGCTGTCCTGGCGGCTACTTTCAGGGCCATGTTAGGGATTCCATCCGGTCCTGTCTGTCTGTCTTTTTTTTAATACGTTGGAAGGTGGAAAGGTTCAAAACCTACCGCTGGCTCCTGCCATACGGTCATGTGAGACTTTTACTCACTAAAACCACCTCCTTCTCCTTCGTTTACCCCGCGGGACTGTCATATCGGTATTACGTCGCGGAGCAGGATCAGTTATGAACTGCGGCTTCTGTTGTTATTTGTAACTTTCCTCCGAAGCTCCTCCCTCCTCAGCAGATTGTGGATCGCCTTCATTAATTTTTCCACCGTCCTCCAAGATGTTCCAGAGGCTAGCATGTGGTCCACGATATTTTCGGGTGTCAACCGTGCCTCGACGTCAATTTCCGCCTGCGCTCTGTGTGCAGCGAACCGCGGGCAGTTAAAAACAACATGCTCCGCATCTTCCAGAATCATCACGCATGTCAGGCAAAACGGGGAGTCGTCACGCCCGAAGCGATAAAGGTAAGCGCGGTAATCTCCGTGTCCGCTTAGGAATTGAGTTAAGTGGTAACTAACCTCACCGTGCCTTCGCTTGATCCATTAAGAGACATCTGGAATAATCCTGTATGTCCAGCGTCCTTTAGGTGAATCATCCCACCTTTTTTGCCATTCAAAAATAGAATCACTTCGTGCCAATTGCCGACGATTGGTATAGGACTCACCGATTGCATATGATGGGTCATAGAGGCGTCGGCCCTGGTTCGCCAAGATGTCGATGGGAATCATGCCGGCTATCACCCAAACTGCTTCATCTGAAGTTGTACGGTAAGTGCATGACGTACGTAATGCGCTCAATCGGTATGGGGCTGCGATTTTTCTTCTGTTTGCTTCCACCTTCAAGGACAATGTCCAGATTGGAGCTGCATAAAGCAAGATGGAGCTAACAACACTCGAGATCAGGAGCCGACGGCTTTGCCTAGGACCACCTATATTTGGCAACATTCTTGCCAACAATGTCGCCACTCCGGAAGCCTTGGTTGCTAAATTTTCAAGATGAGACTTGAATTTCAGTCTTTGGTCAACCATGACTCCTAGGTACTTAAGCGATGGCTGCGACTGTGTTATGTGTTCTCCAACCCTGATCTTTATCGACGTCTGCTTCCTTCGCTTTGTAATCAAAACTGCCTCGGTTTTATGCTACGCGAGTGTCAGACCAGCTTCCTCTAGCCAAGACTGATTTCAAAAATTGCCTCGTTTGTGAGTACCTCGATCTCATCAATGTCTTGTGCGACGATAGTTACTCCGATATCGTCTGCGAAGCCAATGATTGTCACTCCTTTGGGTAGTTGCAACTTTAAAATTACATCATACATTATTATCCACAGGAGAGGACCGAGGGCTGATCCTTGTAGAACCCCGCACGTTGTTGTATACGTCTTCGGTCCATCGTCCGAATCGTAACACAATATCCTCTCCCGGAGAAACTCCATGACTATGTGCACCAGATATTTAGGAGCGCCCAATTTGGCTAAAGCCGCAATTATTTTGCTCCACTTTGCCGTATTAAAGGGATTCTTCACGTCGAGAGTAACTACCGCGCAAGATTTATTGGCCTCCATTGCTCCGTGCTAATGGCATTCACAGTAGATCTTTCCCTTTCTGTGATTGGTACAAGCCTATTGAAGATGACCCGTTCGAAAAGTTTGCCGATGCCGTTCAGCAGGCATATAGGTCTGTAAGACGAAGGATCACCCAAAGGTTTATTTGGCTTCGGGATTACCACAAGCCTCCGGGAAAATCCCATCTATGAAGCACGTTGTAAATGTTTCAGAGAACCACCTTGGAACTGTCTCGACGGCCACTGTCAGTGCTTTATTCGCGGCTTCCAGGACTTCTTTCGTGGCTACCTCGGCAATTTCACCAGGATCTACCTGGACAGTGGGTAGGTTCGACTCACTTGAAACGTATGGGAAGAGAGTGCTAATGATTTCCCGCAGCAAATCAGGGTTGGTGATCGGCGGTGAGCGCTTTCCCTTGATTGTTGCCATAACTGCCTTGTATGCACCTCCCCATGGGTCGAAGTCCGCTTCCTTGCATAACCTCTTGAAGTGTTCAGTTTTACTTCTAGAGATGGCTGCTTGCAATTCTTTCTTCGCCTTCTTATATTGGTTGTGCAAGTCTTCAGACTCAGACCGGTTTTTTCTGCGTGGACTGTGCCTTCTGGCTTTAAGGCAAACTTTACGAAGTTCATCGATTTCGGCATTCCACCAGAAGTTGGACATTCCTTTTTTGAGTAACATGCGGCGAGGCATGGAAGCGACACAAGCTTTTTGTAACTTTTCAAGGACCTGCGCCACCTTCTCTCGTGCATTTCCCACCGGCATCGCTTCCTGCAGAAGTATTTCCTCGAACACTTCTTCATCAAGTTTTTTTGATGTCCAACCCGACACTGCAGTGTTCTTGATTCGCTTTCCTCCTGCCGTAGGCTCCATCTGGAAGATGATAGCCTGATGGTAACTGTGCGTATATTCCTCGCTCACCTGCCATACCTGTCTGTCTGTCTGTCACAGGCACTTTTCTCAGAAACGGCTATACCGATTGACACGAAATTTGGTGAGAAGGTGGGAACTGTAGACCCCCAGACATGCAGTGAGTAATATCCTCCTACGTTGAGATTTAGGGGGGGCCCCATACATGTAAATGGAGGGTGTAAACATTTTTTTCACCAAATATAGTCATGTGGGGTATCAAATGAAAGTCCTCGATTAGTACTTTTCGAAGCCGGTTTTAGCTTTGAGATTTGTTAACAAGGCGGGGAGTGGGAGGGGTGCAAAGTGATGATTTCTTTAACGGAGCCATTCTCAGAAACTTCCCAACCGAAAAACTTGAAAAAATTCATGGAGCTGCCTCCATATGGTGTTCAGACCTCAAAATACTCTCCATATCGATATCTGTTCAAATTAAGTTAATAATTAGTAACAAAGTTACAGTAGCGCAAAGTTGCCTTACCGTGTAAATTTACAACCCGAAGTACTAAATCTGATATGCTAAATGCATATTCTTAACGGGCTACGTACAAATGGGATAGTTCTACACTCAAATATACTCACACAAGAAACAAAAAAAACCTTTCATACCTGAAGCGCCCAGCTTCCGGTTTCCCGACTTGTTTTATATATATTTTGTGACGTACTTGGTGCTGGTCCTGCTTCTTGCCCCCTGGTTGATGAGGACAAATAGTACGCAGCAGCTTGAGGTAATCTCAAGCTTCAGTCATGCAATGTCGAAATGAGCTAGTTAGTAAGCATGAAATTGACAGGTGACCAACGACACCCTAGAGCCTTCAGTCCCATCAAATATGCTTTGGCTTTGAAACCAATTTACTCAAAATCTAATTGACTCTATTCCCTTTAAGGCACGTGAACATCTTAGACCAACCTCAACTTAGTAAATACAAAACCGTAAACTTTCTCCCTAATCTGTATTAGGAAACTTTCAGCAGGTTAGCGACCATTTGTAATTCGTTGGAGTTCATTCTGTGGGGATTAAACTCTTATACGAATACTCGCTGCCTTGTCGTGGTTGATGACCGTGACTGAGTGGAATTTGCTCAAACTGAGAAAAAAGTTACAGTCCTGGTGACAGCGGGAAAAATAAATTTTCAACAAGAATGGATGGAAGTCTATTCGGCCAGTTGTTTCTTATTCCTGGGAAAAGTCAAGGATAAGTTGCCGATTTGTTTGAGGGTTGCGAAGTTGGTCCTTCTGCTTCATTTAACTTTCAACCCTCCAAAACCTGACTTGGTTTCTATCAGGTAGTCACATGTCTACCTATCTAGAAATGGAGGTGTACGTCAATCAAATTACGTGGACTAGTATATCAATCAATGCCTACCAGTAATCTTGCAATGTGGGTCGGGCCCTGCCAAACGAAATGCACGCTTCTCTCATTATTATCTCAAATCTCAAGTTTCCACCGCTAAGTTGATGTTTTGGCCATGTCGACTAAGTCCTCTGCCACAGAAAGGGATCTTTCCTGAACAGAATAACATATCCTGAATTCCGATTTATTGGCACAAATTCCATATGACACGTAAGGCCCGACATGTGCCTCCCATATAACATGGTTCGCCTCGTTAGCCGCACTCATCTTGGGCGATGTTTCGAACTCGGTTGCACGCAAGAAGGTCGTTCCGTGAGGTTTTAAAAATACACTAAAGTCTAATGTGAGGGCGTAGCTGGAGGGAGCATTACGTGCTATGTGAAATTTATGCAGTTCAAGGGAAGTCCTCCTGTCGTGCGTCTGTCTAGAATGGAGCAATGGAGCTGATGAAATATTCATCATTCAAGTTGATGTAGAAAACCTCACGATGGAAAGTGTAAATGATCCGAATTTATTGTTTCGTAGATAGGACAAGGGCTTTAAAGGGTATTAGGGATTTTTTGTGTTTACTACTTGGAAGATATATGTATAATAACGAGTTGAATTTCAATCATTTGAATCATTTGAATCATTTACTATGAAGAGCTAAAAGTTCCATGATCGAAATTCCACCTTCAGATTGGAATCACTTTGCAAAACATTCTCAACTTCATTCATTTCAAAAAAGCTTTCGGCAGCGTCAATGGGGAGTGCATGTGAAGTACTCTACTCACTTCTCTCTCTAAGAGCCATTATCAAAGCGACACCGATATCTTTTGTTCTGGTTATCGGTGACATTCTTCATGCTGCCTTGTCCGAAAGGCGTGGAAGAGTTCAATGGACTTTGACATCTTTCCTCAAACACTTCGACTACGCTGATGACATCCGTTTGCTCCCTCACTGAGTCATGGATGTTTGTCAAACCGCTTTGTATATTGGAAAGAGATGCAAATAAAATTGGACTGACGATGACACCACTAAAACCAAGGTTCTCAATCTGACGAGTCATCGCAATCTACCGATCTGTATTAATGGGCGTGGTACCGAACTTGACATCATTCCACGCATCAAAAACGTTATATCCGCTTTCGCTGCCTTGTCTAAAAACTACAAATGTAGTTATCTCAATACCAAGATCAAATTGAGACTATTCTGTGCTAATGTTCTTTCAGCGTTGATATATGGGAGTAGAATATAGAAAGATCGCGACTGTTCCTCAGAAGCTCCAAGCCTCCGTGAACACTCATCTTGCAAAGTATCTGTCGGAGTACGCTGCCCCGATATTATTTCAACCAAAGGACTTGATCGGCGCGCATACCAGTGACCCATGGGTAATGAGATCGGAAGACGGAAGTGGCAGTGAATAGGTAACACATAAAGAAGGGGCGGCAGTTTCAATGCTAACTCGGCGATGCAGTCGAACCCACTCCTCCAATATGGCCAATGAGTCCTTCGCCCCAAGAGCACTTCGCGTAAATAGCAGAGTAGTTCAGGGGTCTTCGCAAGTCCTGGAAGGAGTTGAAGCACATTTCAGTGGACCAGGTACGATCGCGCGGAGCAGACGTTGACTCGCTACACAGAGGGGTGAATAGCAACCATATTATGTCGCGGGAGGAGCAATATTAGAACAGAAGCATGACTACAGATGGTTGCTCTGAGCGGACTTCAAGCGGAAACTGATTCGAATAGAAAAGCTACATATGTTGCGACCTGCTCTGATTGTGCTTCAGGTTAACGTTGCATAATTCGACAAGTCCTCACACGACCTCCTCGCGGTGGCCGCTGGAAACTGTCTTTGCATGGTTTAAGAATGTGAAGGGTCGGGCTGAGAGTAAGTTCATCCCACTGACAAGGATCTGTTTGTCTGCTATTCCTGGGTGGTGCTCAGAGGTGGCGGCGAGGAAGATGGGGCGGCAACCCTATCGGCCAAACCAAAACCAAGTGGTCGAGGAGAACCTCCATAGTGGTGACACCGGAAGACACTGTAATCACTTTGGTTTGCCGGCCGTGATTCAGTAGGCAAATGCTCCAAAGGCCTAATCAGGGCGATCAGACCCGAGTCTGCACGGGGACTCATCTGAAGTGGCAAATTGGTCACGAAACCTTACCAGGGGTATACTGGTACCATGGGAACCGGGAAAGCCCCTGGACTCACATACTTCGGGTGAACTCCTGCTGTATGTAAGGACAGCTCGGTTATTTGCGGTTGGCCCCCCTAGTGGGAGTTTCATGGTGGTTGTGGTTATGCTCAAGCGAGAAGAGACCTTCGGGCCTCGACGTGGTGTTGCGTATAAACACGGGTGCCGTACTCCTTAGTTCGGTAGAGATTTAGGTAATTCTTGCGCCCACCAGTATGAATGCTAAGCCATGCACTTGGTATAGACTGGTACCGTTGTTGTTTATCTCAGCGGGGCTCTGATTGTGGTCACAAAATCAATCCGTGTCTTGAGAGGACCGTAGGATTAAGTCTCACGACAGGTGCCTACGTAAAACACTATGGGCTTCACTGCTATTCCTGAGTTAGGGCAACTGGATCTGGCGGGGGCAAAAGTCGAAGCAACAGCCCGGGGTGGTCCTCCCTGCAATGGAGCAGGTGGTATAGAACTCCAAGCTAAAGCGGAATAGCATACGCCGATATTTACGTGGCCAATGGAGAGCTTGATCTTCAGTATGCAAACTCTAAATACCTTCAATTTTTAATAAGATCCTCCCCTGGTTACCGTGTTAGACAGGGTGAACATTTTTCCCGGATTACTCGTGGGACCAAGCCATAGACTCAATTATAAAAAAGAACGACAATGGAAGAAAAGGAGGTGATGGCAGGTGCATTATCGGAGGAGAAGCTGCTGTCATCCAGGCAGGAAACAGTAGTCGAGGGCAGTACAGTCGATGCTAGCTGTAGCACCGCTGTGCTGAAACCAACGACAGGGACCTTCTAGAGCGAAGCGGCAGACGGATCAGTGGTTTCTAGCTTGGAAGCCTCTGCCGTCCAGTTGGGTGTAGGGAGTACCAGCGATACTACTCCTAACCCAAAATCGTTGACGTCAGCTAAGCAACCTCTGCAGACAGGTATGCAGCAACAGTCTACCGACGGGCCACGAACTGCAAAACCCTTCGCGCACGTGGCCAGGAGTCACTAACGTGTGGCGACGAAAGTTTGGACCAGCGTTGAGGCCAGGCTGTCGGAGATGCTCATCGAGTATCCCCTTTACACCTAAGTTAAACATAAGTAGTCCATCTCCTTTTTCAATCTTTCTGAGGAGGTCCGTGGGTTCCACGTTATAACTTGTGATAACCAATTCTGCAGGTACTTTCTCGGTTCGCGTGTCGCTAAGTTCAACAACGTGAAGGGCGTAAAGTTCAAAGGAGGAACCCCATTCGAACAGCCACGAAAAAGATAGATTCAAAAGTGCGGTACGAAAGCACGGTGAGAGTGTTCTGCTCCGCGAAACCGAACGACGATCTGGATCCAGTCACCGTAGACAACGAGCTGTTAGAGGAGATAAGGATCGACGATCCGAAGGGGACTGAAGAGCCCCCACGCAAGCAAGATCATCCTGAGGGTAGCGCAGATAAATCTAAAGCATGCAAAGCGCGCCTCGTTTAACCTGCTTGACTCCCTCTTAGAAGAAATCGTCGACATCGCACTAGAACAGAACCCCTGGATCAAAGCCGACCGAACCATCAAAAGGCTTTAAAGCAATTATTATAATTTATTTCACAGCAAATGAGATGCGGGTAGGGACATACCAATAGAATGTTACCTCGTGAAGAAGAGTTTTCTGTGTCCAAACTCGAGTTCCAGTGACCTAGTCATGGTCAAACTGGAGGAGGCGAGGGCAAAGAACGTGTATATTTCCTCAGCTTACACGGCTCATGCGGAATCAGCTCCGCCAAAAGATCTGCAACATTTGACGGCCACCATAGCAACAGAGAAGGCCAACCTGCTGATAAGCTGCGACGCCAATGCAAGGCGTACGCTTAGGGGCAGGTCGGAAATCAACGAGAGAGGTGATTTATACTTTGATTTTATCATTAATAATACGAATCTATCGGTAGATAACGCCAGATAGCTTTTAGGGATATCGAATTGGTGGACCTCGGCGCAAAATCGGAATGTCTCGAGTCCCTTATTAAGGCAGGCCTAGACCGGATGCTGGTTGTTACGCCGTTGATGATGATGATGATCGGTATATAACTGTACTGCGCCTACCTTCTATTTTTTCAATTTGGAGAACAGTAAGGGTTGGATGCAGGTCCTTCATATCATTCTCCAAACCGAGAATGAGATTCTTAGGATGGAGAACTGGAGAGTGTCTGATCAAAGATCCCTCTCAGTTCATAGTTGCTAGCTGTTCAGTCTGAATTTCGCCGCAGTTGTCTCCAAACCTTTCAGGGACCCCAGGAGGGTCGACTGGAGAAAGTTTGGTTAACTTATTAAAAGGAAACTCCCCAGCGCACAAATTAGAAAGGTTGACACGACAGACGAACTGGAGTCAAAGGTTGAGGCTTCGGAAAAGGCACCCGATACCGACTTCTTTTGCCCTGCTAAATAGAGCAAGAAGCCACTGCCACTGTGGAATGAAGATCTGTCCGGCCTCAGGGAGCTAACCAGGGAGATTTTTAATATCTGCTACAGGCATAAATATTAACAGCCATACAAGATCTGCCTGAAGAAGTACACGTTGGTTATCAAGACTGCCAAGAGGCGGTCCTGGTTGGAAAACACATGCGAATCGGCGATTCTCGGTAAGATCCTGCGCAAGGAGCATAGGAACCCATCTTTTCTTAAAATGCGGGAAGGCTCCTGGACGGAATCTTCTGATGAAAGCTTAGAGTTGCTGGTTCAGACGTACTTCCCCGCCAGCAAGAAGGACTGCCTTGCTTAGAGGAAGGAAGCCTTGCTTAGATGGTATGCAGCCGCGCCAGTCGACAGACTATCGTATCGGTAATAACTGAGGATAAGATCGGCGACTAGTCATGTCAGAAAAGCAACAGGAAAGAGTTGTTCCGTACCATTGTTTTGAAGATGCGCACGACTGGTTTTCACACAGAACGCGGGCAGGCGAGGCCATAAGTCTGCAAAGAACTTTCGCAAATCAGCGTCATCTCTTTCGTGTTGAAGTCCCTAGAGCCCATCTAGGACATCTAGTTAAGGATGATTATGGAGAGAACGCCTTTGTCTAAACCGCAACACGCCTATTTCAAAGGCTAATCCTCAGAAACGGCTCGTCACAAGGTAATTAACACAGTTGAGCGGTCACTGAAGTATACTCTAGCTGCCTTCCTGGATATAGAGGGAGAATTCAACAACGTTAGTACCAATGCTGTCAAGGAAGGCTTGACCACTATTGGATTGGAGAGGTATTACAAGATGCGGCTCGGCGTAAATCCAACCAAAACGAAACTGATGCTATTCACCACCAAGACAAGGTTAGCCGAATGCCACCTCCTGCGGCTGATTGAGAAAAGATTGGTTCTGTCCTCCAATGTAAAGTATATGAGTGTAATCCTGTATCCAAAGCTAAATAGGAGATTGAACATAGAAATGTGAGCTAAGAAAGTCGGTGTAGCTTTCCATGCCTGCAAGGGAACTTTTGCAATGAATCGGGGTCTTCGCTTGAAGACGGTTCTCTGAATACATACGGCTGTAGTGCGACCCATCTTAACGTATAACTCTATTCTATGGTAGCAGGCTTTGAGCGTAAAGTTTAATAGAACGAGGTTAAATGGACCCGACAGATCCTCTCAGTATACTCCTCCTCCTAAACCTTCATGTTGAATACGCTGTAGTGTACAGTGCTGTCAGACTACGTGAGTCAGAATCTCTAGGGCCATTGTTACATTCTAGATGAAGTACCTCGGGAAATCTGATCATTCCCTACGGGCTATGCTACACGCAAGGGGAGCTTCACGAGAGATTTTGCTGTCCACTTTCTAACCAGGACATAGCGGAAAACCCACGGCCTTTTGCAGGGCTAATAAAAAGTATTCACCTGCGACGGATCGAAGATGGTCTGTGCAGTCGGTGCAGGAGTTTTCTCGAATACATGTAGTGTATCGATGTCGTACGGTTTGCAAGGTTTCGTCGGTGTATTCGAAGAGAAAGTACTGGCGATACTGGAAGTCTCTCGATGGCTGAGGCATATTTCGAGCTCCAATCGTAATATAGCCACTCTGATCGACAGCTGAGCAGTCATTAAGCTCTCAGTGGCGATATCTTCCAGGCTGGTGAGGCAGTGCAGAAACGCGCTGAACAGTTTGGGAGGCACGCTCGAGATCGCCCTGCTCTGGATTTCCGGTTATAGGAATATAGAGGGTAATGAGCGGGCTGATAAACTGGCCAGATGGAGCTCTGCTCTTTGCAGTCCTCCGGCAGGTACAGTCTGTATCCCGCTGGTGGCTGTCAAAGGTGGAATCTACTCGCATTACGGAGCAACCGCGGACCTCAGAGGGCGCAGACCTGTGCCAAGTTAAGGAGGATTTGGCCCACCTACAGCAAAACCCGATCCCAAGGGCTTTTATGCCAGAGGCGTTCAAATGTATGCAAGATTATGGCGGTCTGCGCGAGGCAGTGATCTATAGGAGACCATGCCGCTAAAGTCAGGCTACCTCAAAGAGATCTCCAGCAGCAGGGTTTGACAGTTGTATTTCTTCATGAATGCTACCATTGGGCTGCTTGCCATGTCCAAAATTTACTCGAAGAGGTTGATATAAACTAGTGGTTTATGCGTTTCACCAGAAAACTGAGCTTCCCATATGCAAAGTAGACAACTCTAATTTATTTTTCAATTTACAGCAAGGGCTAAGCATGCTTCCGGTTACTCGAATTCTTTTATCAAACTGTCCATCGAACGCCGTAGCCAGGCCGTTTGCTGTAGAGGCACTCACTACACAAGATGGTTCTACCCCGTACCATCATTGTGTCCACTTTAGTCGAACAACTTACAAAACCATCAAAAGGAAGCGCGTATGCATCATGGTCTCAAACGTGTATTAGCTGTCAGCGTTCAAAAGTCGGAAGGCATACCCAAAGCGAACGGACCCTAAATGCTCCAATGATATGAGTCGACATTCTTCCTACTGCTTTGTTGGGGCGGCCAACCGGTTTCAAGAAGGAACAATTGCGATTTCGAGGAGGGTGGTTCGCCAACGTGAACGCGAATAAACGCGATCCTAAGGGGGAGGCATCGCCCTATACCAGCAGCACATCGTTCGAATAGGGCAATATTTATTCAAAAGGACCTTCGTTAATGCTCCCTCATGTTGACTCTGTTATGAAGTCACTAACGCAACCACACACAGATCCACATCGCATCATCCATTGTTGGTCGTCGTCGGCCTACACCATCGCAATAAACGGCAAGAGCGGGGACATCACCATTGAGAGGTTCGTTAATATCATCAACACACATTGTGTTGTTCAACATTGTATTCACAAACGTACCAACCCTCTGTCGTGAGCCTAACAGAAGTGTTCACAACTCAACGATTTAACAACCGCCACATACTTCACAATGCGGGAGATCAAAATCGGTCTTTTGTGCACTATCAGGTGACGTGGTTGCCTCTGACATTACCAACAGGGCAATTCAAGGTACAACTGCCAGCTACTCTTTCCCCAATACAGAACGCACCGTTAACTATTATTTCCATTACGACTCTATCTCCACCTCCACGTGGTGATGGCTGGGAGTTCTTTCTTCATGAAAAACCGCATACAGAGAAGAATGAAGGCGAGTCTGGGGCGCCTAAAAACCGGACAAAATGCACCAATTGGTCCTCCAGTTTGGGAGTTGGGTGGGGCTGATAACCATACATGGAAAACCGATGTTATGAAGCCACAAAAGGAGCTTCGGACAGGATGGATTTTACAGCGACGAACCCGACATCGACAACGGATTAACGATTTGCGCATTTTCTCATGGAACGTGCGCTCCATGAATAGACCGAATGCTGCTGAGCAGCTAACCGATACCCTGCCCCAATATAGGGCTGATGCAACAGCGCTGCAAGAGATGCGATGGACTGGGACCGGTTTCCTGGAGAAGGGCCGCTACACCATATATTATAGCGGCCATCCAGTAAACCATGTACTAGGAGTAGGTTTCTTAGACAGCCAAAAAATGAAACCTGCTCTTATCAGCTTTGAAAATATAAGCTAAAGGCTATGCACTCTGCATTTGCGAGGCAAATCTAGAAATATAAGCCTCATTAACGTTCACGCCCCTACAGAGGAGACTGCAGAGTCGGAGAAGGATACCCTCTACGAGGCAGTTTGAGCGAACCCTCGAAGCCTGTCCCAAGTATGATATCAAAACCATAATTGGAGATTTCAACAGTCAAGTAGGGACGGAGCCCGTATTCAGGCGAAACGTCGACTCCCCTAGGTTACATAAGGATACCAATGATAACGGACTGCGGATTATTCAATTAGCAGTATCGCACGAAATTATTGTTGGAAGTACCTGGTTTGCACGGAAAGCGGTCCACAAACGTATCTGGGCCTCTCCAGACGGGACCACTTTCAACCAAATAGACCACGTGCTGATTGAAACCCGGCACCTTTCAGCCTTGATGAATGTCCGAACATAACGAGGGGCCAATACAGACTTGGATCACTCTCTCGTTGGCATGGTGCTCCGAGCTCGAATAACAATACCACCCTCTGACAATCAGGTGAGAGTGAACACTGAAGCCATCCACAACACAACCCTCCGCGACACCTATAAGAGGGAAATAGATGCCGCGATAACCGCAGTCAACAGAAGACCTGGAGATGAAGCATCCACAAATGATCTTCACAATCACCTGAAGAATATTATCATAGATACGGCCACAAAAATAATTGGCCCCAGTCGCAAAATGTGTTGGAACGGCTGGTTTGATGATGAATGTAAGCTAGCAACGCAACGGAAGAATTCCGCACACCGAGTAATGTTGCATTCTCAAAGAACGCGAGCACGCGCAAAAACTTATCACGAACTCCGACGAGCGGAGAAGCGACTTCACAGACGGAAAAAGGAAGCCTGGCAGAACCAACAGGTTTGTGAACTCGAAAAGTACAGGGAGAAACCGCACCAGGCGGGCAAGTTTTACCAACAAGTCAGCAGGATGAAGCCCTATACACCTCGATGTTCATCCTGCCGAGACAAAGAGAGAAATCTAATTTCCGATAGAATGGGCATTTTGGAACGATGGGTTGAGTACTCTGATGAACTACTGAACAACCAGGACATCGGCGAGTTTGAGGTCCCGCCAACTGAAGACTACGGACAAATACTGCCACCACCAAGTATAGAAGAAACAGTCCGTGAAATTCATCGGCCTAAAAATCATAAGTCACCAGGAGCCGATGGAATTGTAGTCGAATGGGTTAAATATGGAGGCGACTAGATACACAAAGTGGTTCTTCAACTTGTGCTCAAGGTATAGGACAGCGAATCAATGCCTGACAACTGGCAACGAGGCATTATCTGTCTCATACATAAAATGGGAAATATCACACAGTGCAGTAATTATAGAGTTATCACGTTGCTGAGTACCATCTATAAGATATTCTCCGCTATCTTGCTAAGCCGGATAGCCTCATATGCCCAGAACATCATTGGCCCATTCCAAAGAGGCTTCACTCCACTCAAATCAGCAACAGATCAGATTTTCTCTATGCGGCAAGCGATGGAAAAACTGTTGGAATATCGACATGAGTTGCACCATCTATTCATCGACTTTAAGGCCACATATGATAGCATAGCTGATTAAAACTGTACACGGCCATGAGAGAATTCGGTATCTCAACGAACTTGATAAGACTGACTAGGCTGAACCTGACCAATGTGCGAGGCCAGATAAAAGCAGCAGGACCATTCTCAAGACGACGAGGGGATGCCCTATCATGCGTCCTCTTTAACCTGGCCCTCGATAAAGTGATCCGTGATGCTGATGTAAATGCAAGAGGTACGATCCTCTTGAAGTCCACCCAACTATTGGCCTATGCTGACGATATCGGCTTCATGGGACAAACTGCCTTCATCTAGATCGAACAGGCGGCATTCAGCGCGAGATCTTGGGCTGCACATCAATGGAGACAAGACAAAATATATAATGGCAACGTCAGCACCGAAAACCAACCAACCAACAACATCAAACCGCACTGGTCAAACGGGAAGGATAAAGATAGGAGACTATAACTTTGAGACCGTTGATAATTTCTCCTATCTAGGGACGAAAAGTACAACTGATAACAGCTGCGATGATGAAATCCGCGCACTGTTGTTGGCAGCCAACAGAGGCTATTTCAGCTTACAAGAACTGTTCCCCTCGAAACGTCTCACTATAGGGTCAAAGCTCTTACTGTACAAGACAATGATCTTACCAGTCCTCATGTATTCCTCGGACACTTGGGTTCTTAGCAAGGAGAATTGCAAACTCTTCGCCGCGTTCGAGAGAAGAATCCTCCGAAGAATTTTTTTCCCCTACATGAGGATGCACGATTCTGTAGGCTGCATAACGAGGAAATCTATGAGCCATACCGTGGCCGTCAAGTTGTGGATAAAATCCGGCTCAATAGGTTACGGTGGGCGGGTCACATAATCCGTATGGATGAGGATGATCCCACCCGAAAAGTCTATAAGGGCGATATCTATCGTAGAAAAAGAAGACGAGGCAGACCCTGCCTGAGATGGAGCGATGGCGTAGGTCAGAACGCCAGGCAGCTTTTGGGGATATCGAATTGGTGGACCTCGGCCCAAAACCTGTCTGGATGCCTGGAGTACCTTATTAAGGCAGGCCTAGACCGGATACCGGTTGTTGCGCCGTTGATGATGATGAATGCATTTGCAGCGCAAAGGAGTTACTAACTACATCCAGTTGAAATCGACGTTATTCGGAAGGGAATAATGTGGCAATTTCTGCGTGATTCATTGCAACCGTTGCATGTTCGTACTACCGTCAATTAACTACAAAAGCGCCGATATGATGCATCCTGGCGTTAGTATCAATACTTTGTCATATCTATCGATTAGCAATATCCAGTAAATGGTCCTGAGGCATTAATTTTGGAGTGCGACTTATTCCATCCTATTAATGTACAGATAAATTTTTTCAACCTCAACAACAAAAAAATTGCCGATGATTTCCCTGTGATAGCCATGTCAAATTCTCGAATTAATATATATCATTTATACCAACAATTAACGAGTTTTCAGATGAAATTAATAATTTTGCAAATGAAATTAATGACTTTCCAAATGAAATTCACATTTTTCCCAGTAGAATTCACGATTTACCAAATGAAATTAAATTTTTTCCAAATCAAATTAACAACTTTCCAAATGAAATTTTAAAAATTGATTTAATGGCTTTTCAAATAAAATCACCGTTTTTTTATTCAAATTTCCAGCCAGCGATTACATAGCAATTTGATAATGAAAATTTTATTTTGAGAAAATGTTAATTTTATTTGGAAAGTCCTAAATTTTATTCGGAAAGACGTCAATTTTCTGGAAACCATTATTTTGATTTGGAAAATTGTTAATTTCATCTGGAATTTCGTTAATTTAACGGAAGACCGTCCTCGAAACCGTCCGCAATTTTTGAAAAAGTTCGATATCTGCCCAAAAAGAGGCCTCACTAAGAGCATCATTATCATGACTTTATGGTATCTTAAAACTTCCAACATATATCTAAATCTATCATATAAACTATAATAACACATCGTTCAATAAGTCCCGGGACTAGCGTAGAAATGGCGCTAATAATGCCATTTATATACCAAGGTTCAGAAGTACCAACCTTCAGATAAGATGTGTCAAAATTTGGTGTAATTCGAAACGTAACCAAGAAAGCTATAGTGGTTAAACTGACGCTACCTTTGCAATCGTGAAAAAATGGACCAAAACAAGTTCCGTGTGTTGATAAAACATTGTTTTCTAATGGGGAAAAACACTGTTCAAGCTCAGCAATGGCTTGAAAAACGTTATCCGAACTCTACTCCGTCGAAAGCAACCATTTGTCGGTCGTTTTCGACGTGAAACGCGGTCGTGCTGATACAAATGATGCGGAACGTTCGGGTCGGCCCAATTGAGGGAGTAACTCCCGAAAACACCAAGCAAGTATTGAAAATCGTGATGGGTGACCGCAAAATGATACTGCGCGAGATAGCTAAGGTGGTGAACATATCAACTGGTAGTGCATTTACTACTTTGCACCAAAAATTGGCTATGAAAAAGGTTTTTTCCAAATGGCTGCCGCGTTTGCTCACAATGGAACAAAAGCAACAACATATCAATGATTCGGAGAGCTGTTTGGCATTGTTTACTCGCAATAAACAGGATTTTTTGCGTCGATATGTGACAGTGGACGAAACATGGATTCGCCATTTCACTCCGGAGTCAAGTCGGCAGTCAGCTGAATGGCGTACGACCGGTAAAAGCCGCCCGAAGCATCCAAAAACACAACAGTCAGCCGGCAAAATGATGGCGTCCGTATTCTGGGATGCGAATGGTATAATTTTCATTGACTACCTCGAAAAAGGAAAAACCATCAATGGCGACTACTACATGGTGTTATTGGATTGTTTGAAGGCCGAAATAGCGAAAAAACGCCCACACATGAAGAAGAAGAAAGTCATCTTTCATCAAGACAACGCATCGTGCCACAAGTCAATCAAAACGATGACCAAATTCAACGAATTACGCTTCCAACTGCTTCCTCATCCTCCGTACTCGCGGGATCTGGCCCCCAGCGACTGCTGGCTCTTTTCGGATCTCAAAAAGATGCTCCAGGGAAAAAGATTTGGCTCAAATGAGGAGATGATCGCTGCTACTGAGGCTCATTTTGAGTCAAAAGACAAATCGTTCTACAAACATGGCATTGAAAAGTTAGAGAAGCGTTGGAATGATTGTATAACCCTTGAAGGAGATTATGTTGATGAATAATAAAGAATTTTGCCGATAAAATGTTGTTTTCATAGTTAGTCCCGGGACTTATTGAACGATGTGTTACACTCAAAAATTGGATTTTAAGGATGGGATATATTTCTGAGAAAGATTCTAATTAGCGAATAAACTAGTAGAAACAAAACCATTTCGATATCTGAGAATTAAGAATATTTTATTGAGTAAACAAGCAAAACTAAATAAAGATTCGGTGCAGGATTTGAATGAAATGACAGCTGTCAACGACAGTATGACAATTTAGCGCACCAATTCGTCATGAAATTCAAACCCATCATCTATCTGAGTATCCAGTTTCCAATCTATTCATTCCATACAGCACCGATGGTAATAATAGATACAATTTGAGTGGAGAGGTTGTGATGACTAAGGGTAGTAATGGTCCCTTGTCTTAATTATGAATCTGAGTTGGTTAGGTTTGGATCAGGGAATTGGAGTAGGTGAAACCACAACCGCAAATATCTCTCAATCTTCAAATAGGCTACCCTTGGAATGTACTGAATGAAATGGAATGGATTGAAATTCTCTAGTTATTGCTCTTCACGCAATGGCTAAGCAGGAAATCGAAACTTAAGTGAATTCTGATTCTGATGAAATTCTAATGGAATTCGATTGTAGTTCAGCATATATGCAGTACTAGGAAAAAGGAAATAGACAAAAAAAAAGAAAATTTCCAACTATAAAAAGCGTTCGTCCAGGAGGAGAGAGTTTTATACTAAAAGGAAATTTTAATGAACCGTCATGAGAAGTTAACAAATGGCTCTAAATAGCAAAGAGGGTCGAGATAAATAGCAAAATAATAAAATAGAAATTAATGAAAAGGAAAGCAAGTCTGGGGCAAATTTTCATTGAGCGATGAGAAAATAAAATCCTGGGACAAAACTCCGTAAAAGATGTTGAAAGGTAATCGTAAATTCAGAAGAAGAGAGAAATAAAGGGAAAAGGAGCAAAATAGAAGATTGAAAGTCCAGTGAAAACTCGAAATATGTATATAATTACAGCAAAAGTCGAGGTGAAGGGAGATCCTCCTAATAGATACGAAAAGATTTAGTATGAACTAATGACGTTATAAGAATAAAAGAGAAGAGAGACAACATTTTTCAAGTTACTTTTGCAGAAAAAGGGGCGAGTCCTTTCCAATTTCCTTCCTTTTCTGTAGGACAGAATCCTCTTTGAAAGTTTATGCGGGTGGCACGTCAGTCTATCTTAGTATTTATTGTTGTCTCAATTTCTTCGACAACTTTTTTGAATTTCCAGATTTTCATCTACATAGGTTAGCGCTGGGGCAAAATCAAAGACCCTTGAGATACACCTATTTAACTTATTTCAGTAACTGTGGGACTGTGGGCCAAGGGAATTCCTCATTGTCTGACTCTTACCGGACTTCTACTCGTCACTTAGACTTCTCAACTCACTACCTTGAAGAGGAGACCCTCATGATGCCTCCGACAATGCCCAGCCAAAAAAAACGTGGCTTGATACGCTGGATGGGGCTTCAAAAATCTCGCAATTGCATTCAGATCAGGCATTTGATAAAATAAAATGTCAAAACCAATTACGACGAGTCGACGCCGCTTGTGAACGGGACAAAGGCTGAAGAAAAAGAAGATTGGCAATACCGGAAACCGTGCGAGTCCCGCAAGGAGCCAATAATGTCGAGGTGGATTGTGTGGAAACGCTTGGGGGACCGAGGGTACACTCCCACCTCTTTCCTCACATGCTTTGTAGTTTTGCATTTCTGACATGCGATGAACTGTCTGGCCTAGGAATCAATGTCTTGGTTCCTGGGCAGCTAGAAATACTTGGCGGTGACTAACCAATTCGTTGTCCGAATGCCTGGGTGTGCCAGATCGTGAACGGCGTAAAATGCTTCTTTGTGGAAATTGGCCGGAATATATAGTCTTGGTCCCTTGTCTGAGGCCTCGCATTATATACTGGATATTGAGTCGAAAATAGGAAACTCCCTAAATGGGTATTTAGAATCGGACTTTAAGCTCTGAAGAACTGTGTTGTCCTGCTGCGCCTCACCAATTGTCGGAAAATCGCCGATGGCGGGGATTTTGACCTCTGCAACGCGTGACAAACCGTCAGCAACTACGTGATCTTTCCCAGACACGTGTTGAATGTCTGAAGTGAATTGGCTGATAAAGCTCAAGTGCCGAAGTAGACGACGGGACGCTTTGTCGGGCTTTTGCTTCAAAGCAAAAGTGAGTGGCTTATGGTCCGTGAATAATGTGAAAGACCTGCCTTGAAGGGAACACCGGAAGTATTTAACTGCGGGGTATGCGGTGAGTAATTCACGATCACAGGTGTTGTAGTTCCGTTTAGAAGGATTGAACTGAAAAGAAGCTCAGCCGCTACCAAATTTAGCTCGCCTTTTTGTGAAAAGCTGCACCTACGGTAATGTCTGAGGTATTGACGAATACTCTTGCAGAGAGAATGCCAAAAGTGTAGCATCCACCAGCTGCTGCTTGATGTTCTCAAATGCCTGGGTAGCCTCTGGAAACCACACAATCAGGTGGGTTTTCGCCCAGACAAAAAGGCGTTAAAGATTGATTGATGGTGGGCGGCCTTGGCCAACAAATGACGATAGAAGTTTAACATTCCCGAAAACTTTCTGAGATCCTTAACGGTCTTTGGAAGGGAGAGGCTCGAAATCGCTTGCCATTTGACTAGGTGCTCATAGATGGCGCTAAGGTAGACGGGTGGCAATCCCGCCGGCTGAACCAAAACCAAGCGGCCGAGCAGAACCTCCATAGTAATGGCACTAGGAGACGCTGTATCGCATTGGCTTGCCTGGTGTCATTCAGTAAGCGAATGCTCCAAAGGCCTAATTATGGCGATTAGACCCGAGTCTGCACGGGGACTTATCTGAAGTGGCAATAGTCACGAAACTTTAGCAGGGGTATACTGGTACCATGGGAACCGGTATAGCCCCTGAACTCACATACTTCCGGAGAATTCCTATTATAAGTGCGTTCAGCTCGGTTGTTTGCGGTTGGTCCCCTAGTGGGAGCTTCATTGCCGTTGTGGTTGCGTTCAAGCAAACAGAGACCTTCGGGTCTCAACGTAGTGGCGTACTCCTTAGTTTGGTAGAGATTTAGGTAAGTTTTGTATCCACCAGTATGAATGCTTAGCCATGCATTTGGTATAGACTGGTACCGTTGTTGCTTGTCACAGGGGGGCTCTGATTGTTGTCACAAAATCAATCCGCGTCTTAAGAAGACCGTGGGATTAAGTCTGCGAGACAGGTACTCACGTCAAACCCCCTAGGACTCATTGCCCCTTGACTGGGTACGGTTGGACGCCTCCCGGGGTAATTAGGTGCCCGAGGAATCTCACCAGCGACTGCAAGAATTTGCATTTCTCAACGCTAAGAACTAGACCACCCTCAAGGAGACATTGAAAAATGCACTCAAGGTGCTCTAAATGCTCGGAGTAAGATGAAAACGCGACTAGAACATCATCCAAATATACGGAACAGAAATGTATGTTTTGCAACACAGAGTGGATGAGTTTCTGAAAGGTTTGCGCCGCCTTGCACAGTCGGAAAATCATCCTATTGAACTCGGAGAGTCTGAAACGTGTAAATATTGCCGTTTTCGGAATGTCTTCGGGAAGTGGTATGCTTTGACTAAGTCTAAGGTTGGGAAAACACGGTTGTGCGTAAAGTCATGGATGGGATATTCAGACGTCTGTGGTCGCCACAGGGTCTTCATTCTAGAGAAACTACGCTCGGTAGTAAGTTGCGATATTTTTTAAGAAGTGCACGACTACGTATGTCGGAATTGTCTTCAAAAACGATGGAAAGAGTGTTGAGTGAGCAGAACGAGATTTTTTCTGATGGCGTAAGAGAAGTTGTGGGGTCAATGGAAAACCTGTTATGTATATCCACTCGCAAACCAAAGCAACACAGGAAATCCGTGGCTAAGATGGTATACTGATGCCCGCGATTATGAAGCGCAAAGAAAACCTTCATCGAAATCATAAACTGAGGTCTACCTGCCTGTACCCATACATGCGGATTAACGAAGAATTTTCTGCCGCGAGTTTTAGCGGATGGTACATTTCTTGGTTTTTTCAGGAAACTTACAATGGTATTAGCATGCCCCGGTACTTGCAGAATGTTCCGATGATCTACTATCCGATCGCCCACTTCGGGAGGCAGATCTAGCCCTCGTTCTAGTCCTACTCCCCAAGCGTAAGGCACCGGCGGCTTCTACTAACTCAGAGTAGGTTGCTGTCAATGCCACCACCATCTGGTGTAGCTGAGCCACCTGGCTTGAGCTGTGGCGAGACACCTCTTCAACCATAGCTCGAACGTGGAACTCATGGATTTTATCCGCAATGACGGCTAGCGTGTTCACACGCCCCGAATCCGCACACGTCAGGATGACCTGTGTACTCTCCGAATACATCTGCAACCACAAAACTATAGCAGCTCGGTGCCGACTTTGTCACCACTTCATTTCACGCAGCAGTTAATTAGGCGCACGGTCACCTGGCATTAGCTCTGTCAGTAAGTGGTGAATTTCAGCCATCTCAGTTACTAACTAGCTTTTTATGAGCTGCTCTTTTAGTCGAGTATAGAGCAATATTTGGAGATCTCGAAGACAAGCTCAACTGCCTCCTCGCCTAGCCCAACCAGCACGTAATTGAAACTAGAGGCATCCGTTATGACGCCGGTCAAAGTGAGTTGGACCTCGAGTGGGAGGAACCATGCTGCCGGGCTCCTACGCCAAAACGGCGGTATCCGTACGGGCGTGGTAGGTACTGAGGACATTACTAGCAGAAACCAATAACCCAAGAGAAAAAAATGCGCAAGTAGAATGAGCAGAATTTGAGAACCAAAGAAGCGAAAGAGCGGAGGAGAAGAAAATGTTCTTAAAACAAAACATGACGTTTTGCGGCGTTCTCTTTATTTATGATAACAGAAGGAGGCCTCATGCTTTTTTCTAATTGATGAAATGCATTTACAAAAAGGATAATAATTTAACCTTTTCAATAATAAATAAATAAATGCCATCATCAGGGAGCGCATAGGGGAAACTGGTGACCAAGGGTCAATGAGGGCAGAGGCGGCAGCATCAACAACTGCAGGCAACAGTTTCAGTACTCGCCGAAGCATTCTTCTCCACCGTCCAGCTGAAGTTCTTGCTGACGTTCGGGACGCATTCCAAGTCACTCTCTCGGAAATGGATTCTTTGCATAGACCAGGTATTCCCAGGCTCTATGCATCTCCAGCAACTCCGAGATAAATCAATGAGGAGATTGCATCTCGAAAGTGTACTGATATGTCGCTGCTGCAACTGCAATCACTTCCGTATTGTTGCGCAGTTGCGGCTGTCAGATTGGACGGTCAGAAGATTCGCTTTCGTGTTATTGCTTTGAGTGACCGAAGAGATCCGCTATGGAAAATTCGTCTCGAATGTCGGCGGAACTCGCTAAGGCAGGACATTGCTAGACTGATTCAGATCAGCTCTGGCAATGCCAGTAGACGGGTGAAGAATAAAATGCAGACGGCTTACAGGAACAATGCCATCCCCAGTGAAATACCCGTAGTTGAAATTCTGGATATATTAAAGGAGACACTTTCTGTCATGTGCGGTCGGTTACGACGATATGGAGGGTAAGTCATTCAAGACGTGTCCACAATGCAATTTACGCGAGAAACCAGCGGAGCTTTTCCAGATCTCTCAACGAATCCTGATAGAGCCTCCATACAGTACAGTTTTCGGTGACGGAAACGAAAGAATATTGGGGTGGACTGCATACTGCGAGGATCACCACCGAAGGCACCCGCCATGGCAATACACCTGGCATTAATTTTGCGGATGTTACCAAAGAGGAAGTTCGACGAGCCATAAACAATTCGAAGAACTAGAGAGGCCCAGGTCTGGATCGGGTGCAGAATTTCTGGTACCAAAAGTTCACCACTATACATGGTCGGTTGGCACACAGCATAAATCAGGTCATTAGTCGGTCGGAGGAATTTCCACAATTCCTCACTGCGGAGATTACCTACCTTATCCCTCAAAAGGGCGCGGTGCAGGACCCGCAGACACAAGACCGTTTACTTGCTTACCAACCCTCTACAAATTCATGTCCGAGAAGCAGAAGGGCTATCGAGTTGGGTCAAGGGGTTGCAAAGAGCAACTCATTATCGACTCGGTTGTAAGACAAGCAACTAGAGGCCAAAGAAACCTCTTTAGTTGCTATATCGATTATGCCAAGGCTTTCGATAACGTCCCGCATACCTGGCTAATCGATGTCCTACATCTATATCGCTAATAAAGTTTTTTGAATACCACCTTATCAGTGCCTACGTCTGAGAGTGCTAATTCCTCAGAGCCTATCCATGTACGGAAGAGTCTTTTCCAGGAGGATTCTTTGAGTCCTCTTTGGTTTTGCATGGCACTGAATGATGGTAGAGGGCATGGTTTTGCAATAAAGTATGGCTTACGTGCTAAGTGCGAACTGATACACTTGATGTACTTAGATGACATCAAGCTGTATGCTGGTACTGACAAGCATCTTAGAAGTCTGTTGCGAATAATAGACATGTTCAGCCGTGATATTCGGATGGAGTTTGAATTAGACAAGTGTCGAATCCAAGCCATCCGCAAAGGTCATCACGAGCCGCACGCCGGACATAGCATTGGTGGCTTCTCATCGAAGCTATGACGGAGCCAGACTTCTACAAGTATCTAGGAATTCTGAAAGGAAATGGTGCTCGAGTTGGTGATCTGAAGGATGCTCAGCTGTCCGAATTCCTGCGACGTGTAAAGCTACTGTACTGAAATCGCATTTCTCGAGGAAAAACAAAATAAGTGCATTGAATATATCCGCTATCCTTTCAGTGGCTTATGCATTCAGAATATTGCCATGGACCAAGACCGATCTGGAAAACGTCCAGCGGCAGATACAGACAGCTATGTCCAAACTCCGAATGCATCGTCCAAATTCTGCCGTGAAGCGGATGAACCTGCCTCGTGACATCGGAGGTATGGGCGTGGTTGACGTAGCAGCACAACATCATCGCCTAGTCGACTCGCTGCGCGCTTATTTTTACAGCAAAGAGCAGGCGAGTCCTTTGCATGCGCCTGTCTGTAAGGCAGACTGTAGGCTGACTTCACTTAACTTGAAGGATCGATCTTTCAATCCTCTGAGTGGGGTGAAAACGAACCAAGAGCGGATCAATGAATGGAAGTCGAAGGCAATGCACGGTAAACACGTGAATTGTCTTAGACAGCCATTTGTCGATTTGCATTTGTCGAACAGGTGGCTGTGTGCTGGGGAGTTCCTTGCTGAGACGGAGGGGTTCATGTGTGCCATTCAGGACGGCGCGGTCGCCACCCGAGCTTATAAAAAGCTCATTATGAAAGAACCGGTGGAGAGCGACCAGTGCAGAATATATGGTTCGGCGTTAGAGACATTGGAGCATCTCACTTCTGGCTGCATTGTATGGCACTGATGCAGTACATCACCAGGCATAATGCTGTATGTAAGGTTATCCATCAAAACCTTGCATACAAGCATGGGCTGACCATGGGAACATGTCTAGTTTACCGATATGAGCCGCAAGCAGTACTTGATAGTTCTGCTTACAACATGTATTGGGACCGGCAACTTCTAACTGGTCGGACATTCCATACAACAAGCCTGACGTACTGTTAGTTGACAAGACAGGTCACTCCGCGTATATTATTGATGTTGCTATCCCCCATAATACAACATTAAACGGAAATACGTGGAGAACAAGGTGAACTATGACCCACTGACTCGGGTTGTATTTCCCATAATATTGTCAGCTACAGGTATTGTACCTAAATCCCTCACGGCTTCGCTTGATGTCCTGGAAGTTTCGCACAGTCTGGTTGAAACCATGCAAAAGTACACTATTCTCTATACGTGCTCGATGTTACGGGAAGTTCGCGACGGATTCTCCCATTGGCCTACCACCGGCCACCGCCACCAGCGCTCCTTTAGTTTTTAAGTAGGTAGGATCCTCCGAGCCTAAATGCTTGGCATTTAGCGCTAGTATTAGGTAGAATCCGGCATCTGCCGAGATTGTGACAGCTCGGAAATAAAAAAAGAAAAAACTTACTTATAAACAAGTCGGGAAACCGGAAGCTGGGCGCTTCAGGTATGAAAGGTTTTGTTTGCTTCTTCTTTGAGTATATTTAAGTGTAGAACTATTCTATTTGTACGTAGCCCGTTACGTATATGCTTTTAGCATGTCTGACTACCCACTTCTATGTGATATTGATATTTAGTTGCAGTAAATTTACAGGGGAGAGTCAACTTTAAGCTACTGTAACTTTGTTACTAATAATGTGATTTTGATCAAACTTGGGGATAATATGCTTCATATTATATTTTATACGACTACCAACTTTTATACCTCTGACATAAAATTAAGGGGGGTTTTACTCATTTTTCCCAAAAATATGGTAATATACTATTATTTACTTAATTTGAACAGATATCGATATGGAGAGTATTTTGAGACCTGGGCACCATAGTAGTTTCTGAGAATGGGTCTGTTAAAGAAATCATCACTTTCGATCCCTCCCACTCCCCGCCTTTTTAACAAATCTCAAAATTAAGACCGGATTCGAAAAGTACTAATGGAGACCTTTCATTTGATGCCCCACATGACTACATTCGGTGAATTCGGCGAATTTTACACCCCCTTTTTACATGTATGGAGAACTCCCCCTAAATTCAACCTAGAAAGATATCACTCACTGCAGGTCTGGGGGTCCACAGTTCCCACCTTCTCACCAAATTTCGTCTCAATCGGTACAGCCGTTTCTGAGAAAAGTGCTTGTGACAGACAGGTGGACAGACCGAGAGACGAACAAACAGACAGATAGACATTGAACCGATTTTAATAATGTTTTGTTTCGCAAACAGAACCTTAAAAAGTATAAAAACTCACGATTTCACACCTAGTGCTCTGCGTGACAATCGGGTACATCCCTTTAAATAAAATTTAGTTTACATAAGAAACTTTCAATAATGTGCAAACTGCGGGCTATTGCCTTCTCACGGTATCAGGCGACCTCTCGAGTGTTCCAATAGATGTTACGAAAACCTCTTGGAATTGTTCGAAAAGTCTACACAGCACTTTCACCCAGGGCTGTTAAACGGTTGGTTTTCTTCCCCCTTAAGTTGACCTAGAATGATGTAATTCACTGTATGCGTGAATGTTCACAGTTCCCACCTTTCCACCAAATTTGGTGTGAATTGCTATAAACGTTTCCGAGAAAAATGCGTGTGACAGACAGACAGTGAGGAGTTGCCAGATCTCCCATCAGGCGCGACCATAGGTGAAGGATGGGTGCATACCTCTTGATGTGTAAATATGTTTTATGCACTTTTCTTTTCTGACTGTGCATGGGCTAGTGTTTGCTCATCTCTGGTGCGGACACCCAGGGCGGCTTTTGAGAGTGGGCGAGCGGACTCCCGGCCGTCGATATCCCTCGACCGCAGTGCCTCGGTGGTGGACAACTTGGCCACCGTGGCATCTAATACTACAAGTGTTTTAGATTTGGAGAAGGAGGCGTTCAAACGGAGCACAACTCTGCCAGGAATACCAATTGCAAAGGTAAAGAATGATGGGCTAAAAGGAGATAGCTGGCCATAAAAGGCAATTTCGACACCCAGCGGATTTGGTCAAGAAGTACTCCAACAACAGCAAATATATATATATATATATTCAGGAGAAGCTCATTAATTTTACGATCCAATCCAATACCAAAGCCAGAAAAACAGAAAGCTTGTGGGAGCTCAGCAATTGAAAAAGGTCAAGGAGCTAATAAAAGGAGTAATATGGCCAAGATACACCGAGAACAGAGCCCTGACCCAGAAGAACTACCTTTTATGCAGCTTGGGACTAAAATAGTTGAGCTGTCCGAATTCATCAAGGACAAGCACAACGTGCACCAAGCCATTAAGAACATGGTGAGAGCCATCAGGGTGCTTTACAATAGGTCCCAGGACGAAGTAAGAAAGCCTAAGGAAAAGCCGGACATCCCAGTCCCAACAGTGTCTCAGGCGACCCAAGTGACACTGAAGCACAAGGTCATCGATCTTCGATCAAGTAAGCGAGCGCAAGACAAAGAGGGCGAAGCTTTGGGGAATAAAACAGGCACCAAAAAGGAAAAACGGAGTCTCCACCAGTCCAACAAACCGAACTAAAAGTTCAGAAGGGCCCAAAGTGCCCAAAGTAGGAGGCAATTGTTGTCTCCAGCAGAGGACATCTAACATGTGCGGAGATACTGAAAAAGGTGAAATCTGACCCTGAACCTAAAAGACCTAGGCGGAAATGTCGGCAAAATCCGGAGGACCCAGAAAGGGGATCTCATGTTTGAGCTGAAAAAATCCAGCGTAGGGAAAGCTGACAGCTTTCGTAACCGAGTTTTAAACTCACTTGGGGAGAATGTCGCGGTTCGTTCCCAAAAACATGAGATCTATATCCAGTGCAAAGATCTCGATGAGGTAACATCTAGAGAAGAGATGTGCACTGCCTTGAAGCAACAACTCAAGTTGCAGGAATTTAGCGAAGGAGATATAGTGTGCCTAAGAAAAGCTTATGGCGGTACTCAAACGCGCAGAAGTTGTTGGCCGTGGGGAAGGTTTGAATTGGATGGGTTGTTTGCCGGCTAAGGGAACAGATCTCTTTAAAGAGGTGCCTAATGTTTGGGCACTTCGTGAAGGCATACACTAGCGGCATCGATCGGTCTGATCGATGTCGGAGGTGTGAGGAGAAAGGACATATTTCAAAGGAGTACAATAGAGACCCCAAATGCATTTTGTGCGAAGGAAAGGAGGGACGGGATAGCCGGCATATTGCCGGAAGTGGTAAATGCCCGGAATTTAAGAAGGCGTTAACTGCAGTGAAAAAATGAGGTTAATATAAATAAACCTTAATCATTGCAGGGTCGCACAAGATTTGCTTGCGCAGACCCCTTACGAATCCGCGATGGAGGTTGCTATCATTAGTGAACCGTACAGAAATCTCCACGGGAACTCACAGATTCGACTGGTGGAGCGGCGATATGGGTTTGCCATCGTCAAGCCATACAATATAGCATGCGTCAGGCGGTTAGTGGCTTTGTGTGGGCAAAAATAAGCGGTATATACAGCTATACAGCTATACAGCTGCTACGCTCCACCGAGCCTCACACTTCCTTAGTTTGAAGAACTGTTAGACAATCTTGTTCACGACGCAAGAGGACGAGGTCCAAAGGTGATAGCCGGTGACTTTAATGCGTGGGTTATCGAGTGGGGCAGCAAAGGGACTAACGCAAAGGGGCGGTGCTTATTAGAAACATTTGCCCAGTTAGATGTAGTTCTGGCCAACGAAGCCGATTTAAACACTTATCGGAAAGGGGGAATTGGTTCAATTGTAGATCTGACTTTTGTCAGCCTTGCACTGGCACGTGACATGTCCTGGCAAGGACTTCACGTACAGCGACCACCAGGCCATCACCTTTGAACTAAGGAGGAGCCACAAGGCAGGATACCCGCACCCAGCAAGCCGAAATCCAAAAGAACACCAGGACGGTCTGCAAAAGCGATGGATGAACAAACATTCATGGAAGTGTGGCTAGACCTGCCTAGGAAAAGCAGGCACCTCCACGGAGAGAGTTCTCCATGTTACACAAAGCATCTGTAAGGCATGTGACGCATCGATGCCTAGGAGATGCTCATTCTCCACTTGAAGACCCAATTATTGGTGGAATAGTGAACTTGCCAGCCTTCGATCGATTTGCCACAGAGCTAGACGAACGGCTCAGAGGGCAATAGGTAGGATCGATCAAGGGCAAAAGGAGCATGCCTATAGGGAAGCTCGCCATCCAACGGAGTAAGAGGGAATGTTTTAAGAAGCTCTGTTTGGAAGCGGACATAAATCCGTGGGGTAGCGCCTATAAAATCGTGGCAGGACGATTGAGAGGCCAATCATCTCCGTAGATCACGTGCCCTACACTCTTGTTGAAAATAATCCAGGGGTTTTTTTCCTCAACAAGAGCGGGGTACTAACACTTTCCAGCGTCCCCTGAATACGACGTCGATTCCACCAGTCACCAGGGACGAGCTGCTGGATATCTGCGGTCGAATAGGCGACAGCAAAACCCCGGGTCTGGACGGCATACCGAATAAGGCCCTCAAACTTGCCGTCAAATGTAGACCGGATATGTTCACGGAGCTGTTCGAAACGTGCATGTCCGAGGGTATCTTTACAGCACCTTGGAAGCGACAGAAGCTGGTGCTGCTGCCTAAGGCTGGCAAACCGCCAGAGGAACCGTCCTCCTATAGACCCATATGTCTTCTAAACTCTATGGGAAAAATGTTGGAGCGGCTTATTTATAATAGACTAGTCCCACTCGTCGAGAGCCAAGTTGGCCTTTCAGATAGGCAGTATGGGTTCCGTAAAGGCAGATCAACAATTGATGCCATCAAAATGGTTAATGGTTTGGCCGAAAATGCAATTCACGGAAGGGGTGCGAGAAATGCATTCAACTCGGCCAATTGGAAACTTATACGAAAGTCTCTGGCGACGATTGGTGTTCCCACCTACGGCATCGCTATTATAGAGAGCTATTTGCATGAGCAAACACTCTGGTATAATATTGATGATGAACCCAAGGAGTACGTTGTCTCCGCGGGTGTCCCACAGGGCTCTGTACTAGGCCCACTACTATGCAACATCATGTATAATGATGTGCTTATCCTTCTGGTTCCGAAGGAAGCCACGGTGGTGGGTTACGCCGATGATATAGCACTGGTTGTGGTCGCAAAGCATCTCGAGGATGCTGAGTTGTACTCAAGCAAAGCAATCATTGTTGTTAAGGCTTGATTAGAGAGTACTGGACTGGCACTCGCTGAGGAAAAGACGGAAGCGGTTCTCATCACTAAGCGCCGCAAAAGAAATTACGTCTGCATTAGAATCGGGAATCATATCATCAGTTCCAACACATGACATTCTGGCAACCGAAATGATGAACATTTATAACACCAGGTCCATTTCTCTCTTATCGCAGGTGAAAAAAGCCGAAAGGGAGAGATCCAAAAGCAGATGGCAACAGCGATGAGGCCAGGCAGACAAAGGTCGTTGGACTTACAGGTTGATCCCTTCCATCGGGATATGGCTGGAGAGAAAGCATGGGGAGATCAATTATAATCTCACCCAGTTTGTCACCGGCCACAGAGGTTACCGTCAACACCTGTATAGGTTTAAATTGGCCAACTGGCCTAATTGTCCAAACTGCGACGGGGTTCCAGAGGACCCAGGACATGTATTCTTTCAATGTGCTAGATGCCAGGAAGGAAAGAGGTACCTAGAGGAAAGTCTAGGTAAAGTGCTATCACGGGAAAATTTTGTCCGGGGCATGGTAGCTTGCGAGGAGGATTGGGATGCGATCAATTCCATGATCACAATAATCCAGGATAAACTGCGAAAAGCAGAAGAAGTGAGGAAGGCGCGGTTACGAACCTCGCAGGTAGACGGAAGGAGACCTAGCTACAGTAAGCTAACTCCGCCCCGTGATGTAATATCTAAAAGTGGTTTCACGGGGAGGGGTGGAGTCGGGGTGGTTTTAGTGGGTAAAAATCGCACACCCTGGCGTGGTTTTGAAGATTTCCACCTTCTTACAAAAAAAAAAAAAACAAAAAAAAGACAGACAGACAGATAGACAGAAAACCGATTTTGATAAGGTGTTTTGTTTTACACAAAAAGATGGCTCGACTGCGCGCGTGGTGCCATAAATCTCCGGACCCGAGTGTCGCGATTGAAAGGGAGGATCCACGACCGATCACATCCTCCATCCTTGTTTCTCCTGTCTCAGATGATCAGTGATCTGCTGCTTTAGCTCTCTCCAGATAACAGTGTCGGGAAGAATAGAACTGACACGACGATGGAAAGACCGGATGGTTGGGGGTTTTTTAGGTTAACAATCCCCTTCCTCTTCTTCCCTCCCGTTGGTGAAAGGAATTTCCTGACTTGAAGGCTCTACAAGGTGGGAGGGTGGAAGGGCTTGCCCGAATTAATGTGATAAACGGTTCCAGGCTATTTTTCTAACGACGGGAATTTGTTTAATTGGTAGTCCGTCCCCCCCCCCCCCCCTCCAAAAACAGATTCTTATTATATTCTTGAATAGTTGCCTGGTATTTAGCGATGTCTTTTTTCCCGTTTACCAGCAGTATCAATGTCCTTATACTTCGCAATCCGGATCCGGATATGGATAATCTTCTGATACTTTTGCTTAAATGGACTTTCACTTCGCTAGTACTTGCTAGGTCCGGTTCGACCACAGGGATTTTACGACTGAAAAGAGTGGTTCCGCCTGCTGCCTTGGACCTGGAGCCCTCTGCTCTTGCCCGGCACCCACAGTACTGTTCTAGCCAGTATCTTTGGATGCCAGAACCTCTATTTCATCTGTCATTCTATTATCCGGTTTGTAAAATTCGTGTCCGTATCTCGGCTCTACGGGTAGTCGAGAAAAAAGTTCACTATGGCTAACCACACCAGGGAATTCCAAGTCTACCAGCAAGGAAGCTTCCTTTTGACCACGTAATCCTCGACTTGGGCTATTCCACTTTGCCCCGCCGTCCTAGTAGCACCTTTTGCAGGACAGTGGATTATCCCCGGGCTGTTGCTTTGCTTCATCTCCCGTCAAATTCGCTTGCCCCTAAAAGATGAAAAGCGAGGAAACAGATTCTAAATGAACCACCTTCAAGCTTGGCTCTGCCCAATCTTGGCCTGTCCTTAGATAGTTCTAAGCAGCCATTGCGGGAAGATCGTGTGAGGACTTGCCCAATTATACAACCATTTTCCTAAAGCATAATGCAAACGAGCAGTACTCAGCAAATAAAAATCAATCATTTGTTCCAAATAAATTATTTTTCTACGCATAACATCCACATGTTTGTATCTAACGCGTGTACTGAAAAGTATCCACTCTCATAAGATTGTGAAATATGTATGGTCATATATATATATACGTTGCATTATCTATATATCAATAAACATGAGTAAATTATAACTAAAATTCCTATTCATGCTCGTATCTTGAATAAGCATCTACGAGTAAAAATCTAAATTTTGCTTGCACGCGTTCGCAAACGAACACCACCCACAACCGCATAAAAACCTGGCACCATGGGTTTTACTGTGGATTTTGAGGAGATTTTTTCTTCTTAATTCACTTTTCGGCTTCTTTGAGGTAATTTAGAGTAACTATTGATGGTTCAGTTCATGAAAATTGGTTGATATTCTAGCAATCCCATTCACAGTTTTCCGTTCATTAGCTGGCGCAAGTTGTTATGTGAATACCCTGCCCATCAGGAGAAATGATAGCCTTGAGAACTGTTATTACGCGGGTGTTAATTAAAAGCATATCAAATATCGTTTACTACCAAAATCAATATGGTTTCCCTGTGGTATTATGCTGAAAAGGGCTGGCCTTCCCGGAAAGAAGGATTTCCAATCATTCCACATGATCAGTGAATTATCATTTCAAAAAAATCCTTGTGAAAGCACAACACGCAGTTTTCCCGGATTGCACTAAATATTTTGTTATAGGCAATTCGCTTTATCTCATCCTCTCCAAAACAAGCGGACCGTGAAGTAAAGGAAAATTTGCATTTTATATGTGTAAAAGCTGCTCCACCCGACAGCAGGGTCATATTCTAGAGAGCACGTATTCATGCCTGACTTGCCCCCATGACCTGTTTCCTCCGCTGCAAAAATTGAACACTGAACACTATTAAAAAGGGTGACAAATTGGAGCAAGCAGATAAGACGACACATTCAGGTGCCAAGGATGAATTTCAATTTCGGGTTAAATCTAGGCAATTCCATTGTTTCAACGGAGTCATCCTTGAAATGTCTGCATTGTACCCATGGAGTTGAACAGAAAAATGTCACAACACCACCCACAAATAAGCCATTAACCCAGAGTATTCGATGGAAGAATGTGTGATGCCGCGTAACTTTGAGCCATGACTGCCGATATGTCATCACATATCAAAACGACCAGTTAATCGATTTCTTTTCTATTATCTAAGAGATGTCAATCACGTGCCGGGGAAGATGGTATCAATTCTACTTAAGTTGTCAGGTGAGCGCTATGAATGAGTGGTCTCCCGTAGTAATTACCCGCTGGCATACAATACTTTGTACTTTGCTTGTGGTATATTTAGTTGTGAAGTTGCGTCATCAATTCTAAGGAAAAGTATCATTGGGTTATTGGAAATATCAGATGCTTTAAATATATATATCTATAAATATCCGAACAAGATTTCATTAGATATCGAAGTGTGGCAAGTTCAATATAATTCTGGTTTTAAAGAATACCAGTAAACACATATTATTCCTCCCTCCTTGGACACCTTGTCCCACCTTGTCGTGGTGGGGGAGCCTGTGGTAGTTTCCTACTACACTAAGGGTGTCCAAAATATGAATATGGAAACGAAGGATATAAACTCTCCAAGTGGTGAGAAATCACAGACTTCGAATCCACCCGCCACCATGAGCAATCATGTCGCGGACGAGGCGGGGATTTTGGAGGCCTCACCACATTTATACCCCCCCACAGATAAATCTGTAGAAAGCGTGCTTTCCAACTCAGTGGAAAACTTGCAATCCAACCCGGCCCGTCCGCAGTACTACAGCGCAAATATACCCCCAAACGGAAGAGGAAGGCCCGGCAGAAGGGAACTTCGGCCACTAAGGAGGGGGGGACTACAGGCTGAATCCTGCCTGTAAGAACTTTCTCCTTCATCCTTATCGGGAAGAGCGGAAGAACGGAAAGCTGGTGACGTGGACGCTAGTGGTTTAATCACAGTATGTGGAAATGGATCCAAGCGGCCCGGACACCGTGAACCTGGAAAGGCTCCAAGCCGGCGGCAGAAGAGAGCACCGCGAAGGGAGATGAAGCACCTTGGGAATGAGGACATGGATGTGGTTGTACCACTAGGTGCATTAATATCCAGAGAAATCGGGCGTAAGGAAGTGGAATCTTCGGCGGAAGGTGGGGGTAAACTGGAAACCCCGGTAAGATCCACACTTGACGCACCAGACTCTTCTGTCAGCTGTAATGCGCCCAAGAAGCAAAGGACCAACACATCTGCTATGGCCAATGCTTTATTGTACTCCGCACGAGGGCTTACATCCACGCGTCTCGCGGGGTTAGGACCGGTGTGCCGGGAGGTGATCATATCAGCGAGAGCGATCTCAATGAAACTGGTCCCTCCCACAGGAATACGAACACGAAGGCGGGAAAGAAGAGTACGTATGCGCAAGCTGCAACCTCTGTTCTAACTGCTGCCGTGGGAGTTTCCTCCAAGGATGGCAAAATGTCAGAGGGAAAATTTACCATCCTCCAGGATGCCATGCCTGTGGGGAAAAATGCTGGAGCCTGATACGAAGCCACGATTTAACAACCAAGGTTTTCGTGATGGGCTTCTCCATTTAAAGTGCACTGACGAGGCTCTCTTAAGGTGGCTCCAGCAGGTAATCCCAACTTTGAGTCCCGGCGGTCGGCCTAAGTTCACTATTGTGAACACTGAGCTACGCAGGACAGAACATGTCGGATGTTGGTTACCGGGCCCTCGAAGGAAGGCAGCGGACATCATCCGCACGCCGGGTGAACAGAACCCGGGCATGGACTTTGGACACTGGAAGGTAAAGTTCATGGATGCCAGGGAGGACAAATCTACAAACGTGAAGGGTTTCAACTTCTGAATGTGCTTAAGGGTGGAACCCTCGTATGGAGACTCGCACTGGTGAAAGGACTACAGAGTGAATCCCACCTGTTAGCAACTTCTCCTACACCTTATAAGGGACAGGCGGACGGAAGGGAAACCAAAGGCTTCAACGGAACTGACTTGATGCCAGTTCGAGTGATCGAATCTATGCAACCCGGACACCGCAAACCAATTAAGGTGCTAAGTGGAAAACAGACGAATGCTCTGCGGGATGAGATGCGATCTTTCATGGATAAGAACATGGGAATTGCGGTACTTCCAAGTACGGCTTTTCTCAGGGAAATCAAAAACGAGGGTATTGAGTCTCTGGCGGTACGGTGTGAGGGAAACCCCGTCACACGCGGACTGCCGCATACGCTTCTAACTGTTTTCCATAACACAATAGACTAAGTTTATGTCGAGAAACATAAAGATTGGTCAAATCAACCTGCAGCATGCCAAAGCTCCTTCCTACCTATTGGTAGCAAGAATGACAAAGCTACAGGATTTCCCCTACTACTTTCTGGTGCAAGAGCCATGGGTCCGATTTAAGACAATCTGTGCCATTGGATCAGTAAAGGGGGCTAGGATCTTCAACGATAAAAGATCCATAAGACCGTGAGCTTGCGTCCTGATGTCAAGACGGTTAGAGGCAACTATGCTGAGACAGTACTGTCCTCAGGACTTAGCTGCGGTCATCATACAATACCAGATAAATGGCGAGAGGAAAAACATCATAGTTGCCTCCGCTTATTTACCTTATGATTCCCTGTATCCTCCACCGAGGCAAGAGCTTAGAGATTTGGTGGCGTATGCAGAATCAAGTGGTCTCGAACTCTTAATAGGTTGCGATGCAAATGCTCAACATATTTGTTGGGGCAGTAGCAAATGCAATCAAAGAGGAGAGAAGCTATTTGATTTCATCACTTCAGCTGGTCTTATGACTGCAAACGTAAGGTGCGACCCTACGTTCGGGTGACCAAGAAGAAGCGAAGTAATTGACCTAACAATCTGTACCTTACAATTTTTAGAGTTGATTACATACTGGCGAGTGCTAAACGAGGTCTCACTGTCAGATCACCGATATCTAGAATTCAATCTGACTATTGCGGGCGTACAGTCTGCAGTACAAAGACGAAACCCTTGGAAAACGGATTGGACAAAGTTCAATGAACTTCTTGGCAATAAAGTACAGTTCCCTAGGCGACTAACGACTCCTTTGACGCTAGAAGATGAATTAAAACCTCTGAACTGCACACTTTTAGAATGCTATGAAAAGGCTTGTCCTATTTCCCGAGGCCAAAGCGGTAAAAGGGTTCCTTGGTGGAACCGAGAACTGCAAAAACTCAGGAAATCAACCAAGTGTCTCCTAAACCGTGCTTGCAAAAGTAACAAGAGCGAAGACTGGTTAAATTTCAGAAACTCACAGCGTGAATATCAGAGGCTCATTAGGTGTTTGAAACGAGACTCCTTTAGAGCGTACTGTGAGGAACTAGAAGGCGAAAGAGAGACTTTAAGGCTGTGCAGAGTCCTGAAAAGGGATGAGTCAGCAAAGTTGGATTCTCTTAGAAAACCCGACGGTATTTTCACGAGCTCCAGACTGGACTCAGTACATACCCTCCTGGAAGTACACCACCCAGCAGACCGGGTGAGAGAAGTGGCAGGGGGAGAGTTGAGGGTTCGTGTGACTCCTCCAACACGCAAGTGCTGCAAGGGGAACTGGAACACTGCGAAAGCGGTTGTTACCCATGAAAAGGTGAGAGCTTCCAAAGGACAGTTCCTTTGAACATTTCAAAGCACCTGGCATGGATGGCATTTATTCGGCAATGCTAAAGGACGGTATGGAGCATTTAGAGCGACCTATAAGAAATATTTTTCGAGGATGTCTTGCTCTGCGGTACGTGCCTTCCTCTTGGCAAGAGGCTAAGTTAGTCTTCATACCGAAACCTGGGAAAAATGACTATTCTAATCCAAAGAACTTCAGATAGATCAGGTTGACTTCATTCTTGCTGAAAGGTTTGGAGGAGCGTCACATTCGTGGAAACGCACTTAGATCACACCCACTTAGTGAAAACCAACATGCTTACCAACACGGAAAGTCCTATGAGTCTACTCTTCATTCTTTGGTCACAAACATAGAGGGTGCAACTTTGAATGGTGAGTACGCGATGAGGGTGCTCATGGACATTGAAGGGGCTTTTGCCTGTGCGGCTTTTCAAAAACTTTGTGATTCCGCCAGAGCGCATGGTGTTAATGATGCTTTAACTAGGTGGATCCATGCTATGCTAACGCAGAGATTGCTGTGCGCTAAGGTGGGTGTCGATCGATGTGGAGTATGCTGATGGACTCACTACTATGCGAACTGCAAAATTTGGCAATACACGCTCAACCTTATGCTAATGACGTGGCTGTTCTTGCTGTTGGCCGGGATCTTGGAACGGTGTGTAGGAATATACAACGTGCCGTTGATTTGATAAACAGCTGGTGCCTCAGACATGGTCTGTCAGTTAATCCAAATAAAACCACAATGGTTTTATTCTCAAAAAGGAGAAAACTGGATGGACTCTGCCTCCCTGAGATGAGGGGTACTACCCTTCAACTCTTCGAAGAAGTGAAATATCTGGGAGTCACTATAAATAAAAAACTTCTTTGGAACAAACGTGTAGAGGTAAAGATGAAACGAGCTCTCACAGCTTATGGACTGTGCAGACGGACCTTTGCCTCGACATGGGGACTCTGGCCTCATGTGGTAATGTGGATATACGTTGCTATCATTAGGCCGATGTTCATTTCTGCATCTGTAGTGTGGTGGGCTAAGGTGAGACAAAAAGGTTTTCACCGTAAACTAGCCGCACTGCAAAGAACTATGTGTCTGGGTGTCACTGGTGCCATGGGCACGACAGCCGGCGTAGCTCTGAATACACTACTCAATTTGCAGCCCATGGATATATTTATTCAAAGCACTACAATGAGAGCAGTTCATAGACTAATTCGATTAGATCTATGGAGAAACAACGTATGTAGGGGGCACAGAGCGTTGAATGAGCTACTGGGAGGACTGAATCCAGTTCTTACAACGCTTTCCGATTCTCGTGTCCCCATACATCCGTTTGGTAGAAGATATAAAGTTACCGTGAAGCGTAGAAGGGACTGGGAAGACCCAGAGGAGTGCGTGGCGAGATATACGGAAGTCTTCTACACCGATGGCCCAAAATCAGAAGAGAGTTCTGGAGCTGGAGTCTACCGCTCGAAGAAAAACGAGAAGTGGGCTTTTCCTTTGGGACAATATACAACGGTTTTTCAAACTGAAGTTTATGAGATCCTAAGTGCGGCAAACTGGGTGATTGACGAGCGGTTGAAGGGCAGGCGCATTGCAATCTGCAGTGACAGCCAAGCTGCATTGAGGGCATGGAGCAGTCCTTTGATCACCTCGAAAATCGTTCAAGAATGCAGAAACCGTTTGAGCTCTATCTCTAGATTGAATGCGGTGGAACTACCCTTTGCACCTAGTCACTGTGGCGTAGAGGCAAATGAAATCTCGTATTCTTTCTATACTGGGACCGGAACCAGCAATTGGAGTATCAATAGCATTTGCTAAGTCTGTTTTCAAAAACTGGGAACAAACGCTAGACAAAAAATGACTCCGACAGACTCATTGCGGAAACACTTGTCGGAAAGCTTCCAGGGCTCTTATGTCTTGTAGGTCCATTGCAGGAAAAAAATGGGGTTGCAGCCCGAAGATACCACTTTGGATATACACTGCAAATCTGGGTAGAAAGAACTGAACGCAGCACACAAGTCAGGGAGTTACACAAACTCCAAAGACTGGTTTGCGTGTGTATCAGTGGGGTAATGAGGACATGCCTAACGACATCCCTGGAGGACCTTCTGAGATTAACTCCTCTCCATCTGCACATACAAATCCCGGCAAGGAGCACAATATTCAGGACAGCGGGGACTATCAGTGAGGCGAGGAGCTCCCTAAATCGAAAGAAGATTGATATTCTCTCCAGGCGGTATCCCGAATTATTGATACCAAGAGATAACATGACAACGAGGTTTCACTTTGATAAGAAGTTTGAAACACGTTGGAGTAAGAAGGCAAACTGGAAGAGCGTAGCTGTGACATACCGCTTAAACCAGAAAATGGTTACTTGGTACACCGGCGAATCCCTCACAGCAGAGGGGGTGGGTTCCCGTGTTGTTAGTCCAAAGCAAATGTACTTGGATCCAATGGGTAAGCACATTAGCATACTCCAGGTGGAAATATACACCATATGTTAGACAGACGTGCCTCCTTTAATCTCCAAGGGAACTACAGGGAGCAGAACAACTCTAAGCTAATATGGAAATGCCTTGAGATTGAATACACTCGGCTCGCTCAATATGGTCTGGATACTTTGGGTTCCAAGCCATGTTGGGTTGGAAGGCAATGGACTGGCCAAGAAGGGAGCAGGGACCCCTTTACACGACCAGAACCATTTGTGGAATCAGAAGCGGGTTTACGGCTATGACATTAAAAAGTGAGCTTTTCTAGCCCTTTTAGTAAGAAGAAAGGCTTCACCTTCACATCGCGCCAGACAATTGGAATCTAAACGCGTGCCAGGCAGGACATATAATATAAAGACCATTACCAAAGCGGGGATGATGCCATCCGGACCCAAAGACTTGTATGTGCAAGCTCATTATACCCGCTCAAAGTCCAATGTCTTGTTGAGTGGATTTGTCATCACTTTCTGTGTATCTTCCACTCTACAAATGTAGGTTAGCCAACTGCTGGCTACGTTCTTTCATAGTGACCCGCTTCAAATTCAAGGTCCAATCAAAAGAGATAATTTCCATGATGCTCGTTTAGCGGTCTTTATGCTCTTCTTTAGAGCTGTCTAAGCCTGCATGTCTTCATTCAACCCAAATTTCTGAGCTTGGTTTAGGAGTATCCTGATCGTTCTCCTCTGTTTTTTGAATCCAAGTTCCACCATGGTATTGCACCCTTCCTTGGCGTATAGAGTGGACAGCACTCTTCGCATATTACGATGCAGAGCATGTATTCTTGCGAGGAAGAGTCTGCACGCTTTCCTGTGCACGGACCTGAGTTCCAGTGACCTAGTTGTGGTCAAGCTGGAGCAGGTGGGGGCAGAGAACGTGTATATTTCCTCGACTTACATGGCTCATGACCGATCAGCTCCGCCAGAAGAACTACAACATCTGACGAACACCATAACAACGAAGAAAGCCAACCAGCTGATAGGCTGCGACGCCAATGCAAAGTATATGCTTTGGGGCAGCTCCGAAATCAACGAAAGAGGTGAGTCATTCTTTGATTTTATTATTGATTCAAATCTGTCGGTGTGTAACAGGGGCAGTACACCAACCTTCCATTTCCCCCGCTTGGACGATATTGACGGTTGGGAGGATTTCCTTGATATCACCCTAATAACCGACAACGGGATTCTTACGGTGGAGGACTGGAGAGTATCTGACCTGAGATTCTTCTCTGATCACAGTTGGATACTCTTCAGTCCAGAACTCGTCGCAGAGGCCTCCAAGCCCTTTAGAGACCCCAGGAGGATCGACTGGAGATTTTGGTCAGGTAATTAAGAACAAACCCTCAGATGCGCAAATTGGTAGGATTGGCACGACAGATGAACTGGAGTTAAGGGTCAGGGCTCTGGAGAAAGCATTTGATACCGCCTTTAAAGTCTCGTGCCCTACTAAGCACAGCAAAAAGATCTTGCCCCCGTGGTGGAATGAAGATCTCTCTAGTCTCAGGAAGCTGACCAGAGAAATTTTCAACATCTGCTACAGGCAAAAATACTGGCAGCCATACAAGGACTCCCTGAAGAAGTACAAGTCGGCCATTAGGACCGCCAGAGGCGGTCTTGGCTGGTCTATTGTCAGAACATCGAAAGCACCAGTGAATCCACGAGGCTCAAAAAGATTCTGTCCAAGGAACATAAGAGCCTATCCTTTCCTTAAAAAGTCGGAAGGCTCCTGGATGGAATCTTCTAGCGAAACCTTGGAGCTGTTGGTTCAAACGCACTTTCCCTCCAGCGAGGAGGACTGTGAATCAGAACCTTGCTTGGAGGGTTTGCGGCCACCCCAGCTGTGCGAGACTATCAAATCGGTAATTACCGAGGATAGGAGACTATAAACAGCTTCTCCGCATTCAAGTCTCCAGGCCCAGATGACATAATGCCAGTTATGCTACAGAAGCAGCAAGAGAGGGTTGTGCCGTGGCTTGTTGAGATTTACCGGAGCTGCATCACTCCAGGATGCGTACCGCAGCCCTGGAGCGCGCACGAGTGGTTTTCATACCGAAAGCGGGCAGGCGCGGTCATGAGTCCGCGAAGGACTTTCGACCAATCAGCCTGACCTCTTTCGTGCTGAAGACCCTAGAACGCGTCCTGGATATTCACTTAAGGACGATTATGGAGAGAATGCCTTTCTCTAAGTCTAAGCCTTTCTCTAAGTCTAAGCATGTCTACCTCAAAGGAAAGTCCACAGAAACCGCCTTCCACGAGGTAATTGGCACGGTTGAGCGGCCACTCCAGTACAAGCAGTATACCCTAGCTGCCTTCTTGGATATAGAGGGAGCTTTTAACAACGTCAGTACCAATGCCACCAAGGAAGCTTTGACCGGTGTTGGATTGGAGGGGTATCTCATGCATTGGATTACATCCATGCTGAGTACCAGGATAATCCAGTCGGATCTGGGAGGGAACCACTTGACCAGAGTTGTGAACAGAGGCACGCCCCAGGGTGGAGCCACCTCACCGGTGTTCTGGTTAATAGTAATGGACAAAATTTTACGTATATTGGATAGCAGCGGGGTGATATTAGTATCAGAGATGTTTCTGTCCATTATGAATGACATCATGGAAGAAGCGTTGCGAAAGGTGTACCTGTGGACCGCAAGATGCGGACTCAGTATAAACCCAACCAAAACGCAACTGATGCTATTCACCACCAAGACAAGGATACCTGAATTCCATCTACCACGGCTAAATGAACGAAGACTGGTTCTTTCCTCTAATGTAAAGTATCTGGATGTAATCCTGGATCCTAAGCTAAATTGGAGGTTGAACATAGAACTGAGGGTTAAGAAGACCTGTATAGCCTTCTATGCCTTTAAGAGAACCTTTGCAAAGAAATGGGGTCTCCAGGCGAGGATGGTTCCCTGGCAGGCTTTGAAGAAGAAATACAATAGAACGAAGCTTAATAGGATTCAAAGAACCGCGTGTGCAGGTGCTACTGGGGCTCTGCAGTCCAGCCCGGCAGATGCTAGACCTCCACATCAAATATGTTGCAGCGTGCAGTGCCGTCAGACTACGTGAGCCCGAATGCTGGACAACGAAGTCCTTCGACCACAGCAACATCCTAGATGAAATACTTCGAGAAATCTGGGCATCCCCCACGGACTATGTCACACGCAAGCAGGACTTCACGAGAAACTTTGCTGTGAACTTTCCAACCAGGGCAAAGTGGAAGACCGGCGGCGTGTTGCAAGACTATGACACGGTATTCTTTACGGGCGGATCAAAGATGGCCTATGGAGTCGGCGCGGGGGTTTTCTCGAATACACACGGTGTATTCAAGTCGTATGATCTCCCAGGTTTCGCCAGTGTATTCCAGGTGGAAGTACTGGCGATATTGGAAGTCTGTTGATGGCTGGAGCGTGATTCGAGCCCCAAGCGTAACATAGCCATTCTGACCGACAACCAAGCGGCTCACAAGGCCTTGTATTCAACGACGACATCTTCCCGGCAGAGACGCGCTCAACCATCTGGACGGCATGCTCAAGGTCACCCTCCTCTGGGTTCCCGGGCATAGGAACATAGAGGGAAATGAGCAGGCTGACGCACTGGCCAGGCAAGGCTCTGCTCTTGACAGTCCCTCGGCGAATACAGTCGGTGTTCCGCTGGCGGCTGTCAGGGGCGGAGTCTACTCGCACTACCTAGCAGCCGCGGGCCTGAGATGACGAAGTCTTACAAGCTGAGCAAAGTCAAGAACATAACCCGATCACGAGAGCTCCTGTGCCAGACGTGTGCAAATGCATTCAAGATTACGGCGGTCTGCACAGGGCACTGGCCCATAGGGGACCATGCCGGTAGGCTCGGCATACCCAACAATTCGCATCGCCGAAGCCGCGGAGAAGGAAGGGAAACCCTCATGCACTTCCTCTGCGACTGCCCAGCCCTAGCTAGAATCAGGCTGCGGACTGTGGGTAAACCGTTCTTTGAGGACCTCAGAGTGATTTCTAGCTGCAGGGTCGGAAAGCTGCTTTCCTTCGTGAATGCTACGCGCTGGCTCTGACGATCCGAGCCGGCTCGATTCGGCCTCCCTGCTCCCATAACAACAGTCACGGTCTTAGGAGTTTGTGGCATCAAAACGGCGCACTAAAGCGCTAATTGGGCTCCTCGGCGGGGCCACTGATACCTGCCTACCCCATGTCTTCATTCAACCCAACACCTGACCTTGGTTTAGGAATATCCTGATCGTTCTCCTCTCTTTTTTGAATCCAAGTTCCACCATGATATTACACCCTTCCTTGGCGTATAGAGTGGATAGCACTCTTCGCATACTACGATCATATGGATTGTTTTCTCTAATCCTGCAACGGACTTGATGCGTCCCTAGGGAGCGTAACTCGGGCGCTCAATTCTATTTTCTAATTAAATGCTAAATAACGGTTTGAAATCTAGTATTGAAACAAATTAAAGCAATGAGAGGCTGTCCAATTTTGGACACTCCATTTGAGAATTTTTCTCCATAAAATGTTACTGAAGGACGACCCCAATAGGAATGTATCCAAGGAGGATTACTTCCGGATCATATGTGCCAGCGCTTTCATCGTTTTCAATTTTGTGTCACTAAAATCTCCCCCAGCCATTTCGCAACTCGTTATCTGGAGTAAAGTGTTGTGCAGTGCGCTCCAACCAATTGGATTATTGTGTTTCTAGCGAACAAATCTACTGAAGAGCTCTTCACCTCGGTGTAAAGCAAATGGAGATACTCGTAAATTGTTTGAAAATGCAATTTATTTCTGCTTGAAGTTGGATTATTGTTCAATCAGAAACGCATCAAATAGTTCGGAATTTAAATCTAAATTGAAAAGTTTAGCTAAATCCAATGTGTTCGAACGCATTCAATCGGTACCTTGTTTGCGAAGTCTTTGTTGACCTTCCGAGCTAGCTGGTTCGCTTATCGGAGCTTTCAATTGTTATTTGTTTTCGGTCACGATTGAAGCACTCTTTTCATGCACTCAGATATCACCAACTGGATTGATTTAAACACGTCATATTTTATCTTCAAGAAAAATTCAATTATTTTCAGTGAATATTCTTCAAGAGCACATCACATAACACCTAATCCGCGTATACCCCGCCTGCAATGTTTTAGGCACAATCCACCAACCACTCGAGATTAACTGGGTGCAATCAAAATATCATCGATGATATCGCTTTTACGGGGCTAGAACACGTCACTACAAAGATTACACTGCACAAGATTAAGAACGGTGAAGACAATCGGACATGGACGCAACCTCGCAACCTCACTCCAGACGGATTTCAATAACACCGACCGATTCTCTGGAGCTGGTTTTCAAGATACACTAATTTTTATGGAGTAATGAATGATATTGGGAACACTCTAGTGATAAGATTGGATTTGAGCTGGCCCGATTGACACTTTAGCGACGGAGATATTGGAGGCCTGATATGAATGGAAGCAACTAATGTCGGTAGAGAGTTGCTTAAAAATAAGCAAACATACCGATTTATAGAAAACAGATAAAGGCCCGATTGATTGCTGTCCGGCCTAACGTTGGCAACAGCTTAATTAACTCCAGGAAATTGTAAAAAAAATAGATTTCATATAATAGTTTCACGGCCTCGCACTATTGAATTACTTCACGGCTGAAATGGGTGTAGCAACAGCTTTTAGTTGGCTTGAGGGGTTGAGTCACGCCGAGCACTGAAATTCCTTTTCAATTAAAGATAGTGTGGCTCAGGATGATTACTGGTATTACATCCCCCTCCAAAGTCGCACTCATCCGAAATGGTTCAAGCGTTTGTATTGCATTCTAGCGATCCAACCTGAATCCCACTGCAAATGACACTTCCATCACCAAATCTCACAGATATATCCGTAAAATTGACCATCTATCTCCGAATTGGTTGCACTTTCCAATGGCTTTGGTTACAAGGCTCACGCGTATCTACCGCGAAAATTCGTACTTGCCCGGGAAACTGCTCTACCGGAAAGATTTTCCCAGCTACCACCGTACCGGCGAATAGACGTTTGTATACTGAACAAGCGAAACAGCTCGGCCCCAAGTCATCCGTAAGTTTGTCGGAGGCTCCTCATGATATCGTCGCACCAACCCCAATATCATAGCGGGCATATCTTCACGGCGCGTCAGAACAATTTCAGCCCCTACTAAGGGATGGGGCAATTCCATCGTCCTGACCTAACACCAGTAGGCCGGGGTTGTTCCTGCTGCTGCTATTGTGAAGGGTTAAAGATGTCTCTTAGTGGGTCTGCGCGGGGCAACAAGTCGTCCATTTGTTGTGCGTTTATTGTGCACAATCCAAACTGCTTGTTCCAAATGGAGACTATTAATAGCTGGGAGAGCGAGAAGCCTTAAATCAAATTAACATCATATTGGCCGTAGATGCAAGCAGAAAGGAGCCAAGAAGATGGCATGGGGTGGTAGCGGGAGGCTCATATCAAACGTGAAACATACATTTTTCACATTTAATTGTTTGATAAAAGAAGTGTAGATTACTTGTTATCGCGGAACCACTCCAGCATTGAGAGAGCGTTGAGTGCGACAAGCGAGTCAATGCGAATGGGGTGTTGTGGTAGAGAAAGAGCCACCAATTCCAGATTGGAGTAATTCCCTTGTGATTGCCAGGTTCGCCAGATACCTGCTTTAGATAACTAAGCACGTGCTAAATTGAATTGGCCTGAAGTCGTAGAAGCCGCAAAAAAAGCAATCTACCCTTCCAATCCTTTCTGAACAATGTCAAGTGGGCAGAACAGTAAAATTTTATTTAACTCCATTAAAGGTGAAGGTTCGGGATTTAACCATAATTCCAAGTGGATACGCGTTGCTTTCAACATGCTATCGGGTTCCAGTTTCATAAGAATTTGTTTTTATCGTTTTGATAGTGCAAAGGATCAGACAACTAAGGATTTCATTGTAGGTTCCTCTTCTGCATCGCAACAGATTTTACCACGACAAATAGTCCCAAGAAATATATTAATAGATACATACGGAGATATCTATAGATAGCGTGTACTCGTACGTAGTCATATGTACATATTGCTTGCAGCAAGGATGCTTGCTTAAGGGAAGCGGAAAAGTAGAAGGAGAAACAAAGGAAACATGTTTGGAAAAAGGCTGACACAGGAAGTGGACAATTCGTTTCATACGAAATGGCTCTGCTGGATGCACGAAACGTGCAACTTTAGTAGGAGCAACGTAGGGGGAGGGGGGCTGATTATCTGAAATCTGGGAGTTAAGTGGAAGCTTTGAACGCCTATGCATCTATCTTCTGTTTATAATGCTATATTCGGTTCAAAGTGATTCTTACTTGCCGATTTGAGCTTGGAGCAGATTAGTTACCGGAAATCGAGTATCTGAAGTAGGGACAAAAATTAATTTTGAAATAAGATAAGCTCGGAGCAAAGGAAGGAGCCATGAAATTTGTAATCAATGCGTTATTGCGAAATAACCAAAAAATCTATGAAAATCTCAAGAATTCTACAATGGGCTTAGGATGGATTGATTCGATAGTGAGATGAGGGCGGGAATGTACTAACGCTCCCGCTTTGCCTTCTATTTTTCAGCATCTGAAGCAATAGACACAACGTTGCTGAAGGGGATATTATCCAATTTCTTCACATTGTCCAGGGGGAAGTTTATGTAAATATACAAGATTCACTTTCATTTCCTTCTCGGTTAGATTTCCATTCAAAAGAGAGGGTAAAAAGTCAAAGGTTTTTATTTTGTAGTTAGTGTACTTCACGCAATTAATCTGTGGCGCGGCAGGATTCGCGGCATTCGAGATTTATTTCGAATGTCGCGAATACCAGCGGACAGATGACGTCACCGGCGCTCCACTTGTAGAAACATGAAAAAGTATGTTTTTAAGGTTCTACCCATTTATTCAACAAACACCGAGAAGGTCGAGAGAAAGAGAGTGTGCAAAAGAGTCGGATGGCGTCGAATTTATCCATGTAGTGACGTTACTTTGTTGAGCATATCAGCTGTTGAAAGGCGTTGCCATGTTGGTGCTGTCATGTCATTACCATGTCGCTACACTGCTCCCTCCTGAGTAGTTTTGACGGTTAGCGGCTAGAAAACTACGTATTGAATATTACTCGCCTCTCACTCGCTGGTTTCGCTCTTGGTCCTACATACGTTTTGGGAGCCAAACTTATTGGTCGTTGGGCTGCTTCCGTTGGATCAGATGTTACTTCGAAATAGGCAGGTTTTAGTCGCTCGACGCTGATATTTGTTGCTTTGCCTTGAATTTCCATTTTAAAAACGTTGTCGGAAAGTCTTTCTAACACCTTATATGGTCCTTCGTACGGATGCTCTAGCGGCTTCTTCACTCGATCAATCCGCACGAACACGTGTGAGCATGTAGAAAGATCCCTGTGGACGAACACCTTCCTTCTATCATGTCGAGAGATTGGCGTTGCACGAACTTGCGTCATATGGTGACGAAATTTCTCAACGAAAAATTTCGGATCGGGAGGCATTTCCTCGTCAAGAAGGAACTCTCCAGGAATGCGAATCGTTGTCCCATAGACTAGCTCAGCAGCTGTTGCGCCAATATCCTCCTTAACGCTTGTACGAAGACCAAGCAAAACCGTTGGCAAAACTTCGACCCATTCACGGTTGTTGTGGCACATAATAGCTGCTTTCATCGATCGGTGCCATCGCTCAATCAATCCGTTAGAAGCAGGATGGTATGCAGTGGTTCGAATCTTTTTGCAACCCACTAAGTGCGTCAGCGACTGGAAGATCAAGGATTCGAACTGGGATCCTTGGTCCGATGTTAATATAGTAGGTGCTCCAAATCGTGAAATCCAGTTGGTGTAGAATGCGTCTGCGTATCGGAACCGCTTCAGGCCATCTCGTAAATCTATCGATCATAGTCAATACATACGAGTGACCTTGTGATTGCGTTAGCAGTCCAACAATATCGATATGTACGTGACTGAATCTCGTGTCCGGCATATCGATTTTGCCATGCGATGGTTTTGCATGTCGTCCAATCTTACTTCGTTGACACGCTAGACATGTTCGTGCCCACTCGAGAATGTCCTTGGACATACTAGGCTAGACATATTTTCGGCAAATCAGCTTCTTCGTGACGCGTCCGCTTGGATGAGATAGTCGGTGAGTAATCTCAAATATTCTCCTTCTGAGGAGTATTGGAATATACGGCCGTATTTGGGAAGTTGACACGTCGCAGTACAACATTGTATCCTTGTCGTCAACTCGCAACTTTTTCAAATCCAAGGTCGTTTCAGAACGCAGTAGATGTTGGAGTTCCTCATCGTTTCATTGCGCTGTAGCTAATTCTTCGGGCGTTATGGCAACCGGCAATGTAACAGCACTAATTCGGGACAAGGCGTCTGCTGTAACGTTTTCCTCGCCAGTGACGTACATGATATTGGTCGAGAATTGGTCGATATAGTCCAGTTGCCTTAATTGCCGTGGACTAGCTTTATCGGCTTTCTGTTGGAAGGCAAACGTTATCGGCTTATGATCGGTTTTGATTAATAACGGACGACCTTCGACCATGTAGCGAAAAAACTTGACTGCACTGTAGATTGCTTGGAGTTCTCGATCGTAAGTGCTGTACCTACGTTGTGTATCGGAGAACTTCTTCGAAAAGAACCCGAGCGGTTCCCAAACATCGTTGTTCCACTGTTCGAGAACTGCTCCCATAGCCGTGTCCGATGCGTCTGATTTGATGGCCAATGGTGCATTCTCAATGGGATGTCGTAGTAACGCAGCGTTGGCAATTTGCTGTTTGCACTTTTCAAATGAGACATCTGCTCGTGGATTCCATTCGATTTTGCGTTTATCCCGTTTCCTTGCACCAATGAGATACTCGTGGAGAGGTGCTTGAATTTCGGCTGCATTCTGCAACGATTTTCTATAGAAATTAACAGCTCCTAGAAATCGTCGCAAATCGGCAATTGTTGACAGTTTTCCGAAATTCAAAATGGTTTCCACTCGTCCTGGAAGGGGCTTGATGCCATTTTCGCTCACCAAATATCCTAAATATTCGGCAGGAGATGTTCCAAAGCTGCATTTATCGACATTGATGGATAATCCGTATTCACGGAGTCGATTAAATATCGTCAATAAGTGCTTCCGATGCTCCTCGTTCGATTTAGAAGCGATAAGAATGTCATCGATATATGCATAGCAAAAGTCCAATCCGCGGAGTGCATGATCAATGTACCGCTGGAAAGTTTGTGCGGCATTACGTAGACCGAACGTCATTACTCGAAACTCAAAAAGCCCAAAAGGAGTAATGACAGCTGTTTTGGGAATGTCCTCGGGTGCTGCAGGAATCTGGTGGTATGCTCTCGTCAGATCAATCGTGGAAAATACCTTGTATCCACTCAGTTTGTGCGCAAAGTCACTAATGTGAGCGATGGGGTACTTATCTAGGACGGTGATAGCGTTCAAACGCCGATAATCTCCACATGGTCTCCATTGTCCGTTTTTCTTCCGTACCAAGTGTAACGGGCTCGCCCATGGGCTACTCGATGGTTGGCAAACTCCCTGTTGTAGCATGTAGTCAAATTCGGCCTTTGCTTCGCGCAGTTTTTCGGGCGTTAATCGTCTGGGTCGGTCAAAAACAGGCGGTGCTTTAGTCAGGATATGGTGGTAGATATCATGAGCCATCACTTTCGCTCCGTCAGATGGAATTGTGATGTCGGCAAAATCTCTCAGAATGTCATGATAACTTTCGCTAGACTTCAGTGTTGTCATACCACAAGTTATGGTGCCGGTGAGCTTTGCGATGCAGGATAAGTTGGTCTTTTCGTCGATTATCTTCCTCCTGCGTAGGTCCACTAATAAGCCATAATGGTGCAGCAAATCGACACCGATTATTGGTTGTCGAACATCCGCTAAAACCAACCTCCAGGTAAACGGTCGTCGTAAGCCGAGGTCGAGCGTTATGATGCGATGTCCATATGTTTTGATCGGCGTATTGTTGGCGGCATAAAGCCGAAATTGCATTGGCGTGTGTTGATTTTTGTCTTTAGGCAAAACTGAAATATCAGCACCGGTATCCACCAGTAAATGCATGCAGCTTTTCCGATCGAGTACTAATAATCGGCTGGGTTTACTGTGAGAGGGGTCGTCCACGACCGCCGAAATTCGGGACGACGAATTTAGTTTTCCGAAGTCGCGGAATTATTTTGCCACTTACATGGCGGTCGGCAATTACGCGCTTGTTTCCCAAACCGTTGATGAAAGAAGCAAAACCCTCGATTCCGTGAACCTGATCTTTGCCTTCTGGTGCTCCGTTGTTTGGATCGGGACCGGTTGCGTGTCGTGATTTCCAGTCGGTCAATTCGGCTCAATATTTGCTCCAAAACATCATTTTCCGTGGATGCCTTCTGAACGGTGGAAATGCAAGGCAGTTGTTGCATCTCGATCATTAAATCCGCCATTTTCGCCAATTTATCGACGTCTGCTTCGTTAGAAATTGCTAACACCATTCGAATATTTTCGGGCAATTGCTCAAGTAGCAACGATCTTAGCATGGCGTCAGTTACCTGCTCTCCGCCAGTGTTTCGCAAGTCCTGCAGGTAATGCGATGGTCTCTTTCTTTCCAAATTCTTCCCTTGGAAAAGTCGTCGCAGCTTGGATTCGGCGGACTCTGCAAATGCTGCCAATATCCTCTCCTTCACGGCTTCGTACTTATTTGTTGCCGGAGGATTGCGTGCGATCGAGATCACATGCGGAAGGATTTCCGGCTCGGCAAATTGTATCACGTACTTAAATCTTGTTTCGTCCGACGTGATGTGATTAGTGTGGAACGCAGCCTCTACCTGCTCAAACCAAAATGCCGGGTCGGGTCGATAAAATGACGGAAATTTTTGTATGCGTGCCGCTTCCACGAATACGCCTGCTGGTTGATTAGCTACCGGCGGCAGGAAATCACTCTGAAGGGATGTTTTCGGCGTCTCTGGCGATTTGGATTCGGTGGCGCTTGGTGTCGATTAAACGTATGGAAATTTAAGATCACTGCACTTTTTATTTTAACTCTAGTCGTCGGGGTCACCAATGTAGAAACATGAAAAAGTATGTTTTTAAGGTTCTACCCATTTATTCAACAAACACCGAGAAGGTCGAGAGAAAGAGAGTGTGCAAAAGAGTCGGATGGCGTCGAATTTATATCCTTGCCGATCCATATAGTGACGTTACTTTGTTGAGCATATCAGCTGTTGAAAGGCGTTGCCATGTTGGTGCTGTCATGTCATTACCATGTCGCTACACACTCAGTTCAGACCTCCGCTACAAGAGTGAAGAACAGAGTAGGTGACGAAAAACGTCAGATAGGAAAAAAATAATAATTAGAAGTAAAAAAAAACAGTTGGTTAGCAGTCACGGGAAAGGAAAGATTTTCGTGCAGAAAGAAAACAGTTACATGCGGAAATCAGTATTATTTCTAATATCTCGGAGTTATCAGATTTTCGTGCGGAAAGAAAACAGTTACATGCGGAAATCAGTATTATTTCTAATATCTCGGAGTTATCAGATTTTCGTGCGGAAAGAAAACAGTTACATGCGGAAATCAGTATTATTTCTAATATCCGAGGCCTCCAATATAAGAGTTCTCAGTCAAATTTAGGAGCTTGTATTTAACAACGTTCAATACACAATTTCAAGAAATTACTCTTATTATAAATCCAGGAAGTTAAGGAGCCAGTTCGAATTTTTGAAGTGTTCTCATACTGGGGTGTACTATTGAAGTTCGTTAAGTATACCATCATCATCATTAACGGCACTACAACCGGTATCCGGTTTAGGCGGCCTGCCTTAATAAGGAACTCCAGACATCCCGGTTTTGCGCCGAGGTTCACAATTCGATATCCCTAAAAGCTGTCTGGCGCCCTTGCCTACGCCATCATTCCATCTCAGACAGGGTCTGTCTCATCTTCTTTTTCTACCATAGATATTGCACTTATAGACTTTTCGGGTGGAAGCATCCTCATCCATACGCCCCGCCCACCGTAACCTTTTGAGCCGAAACCTGACTGTCATTGCATCGTTCATAGATTTCGTCGTTATGTAGGCTACGGAATCGTCCATTCTCATGAAGAGAGACCAAGATTTATCGGAGGATTCTTCTCTCGCACGTGGCCGAGACTTCGCAATTTTTCTTGCTAAGAGCCCAACCCTCCGAGGAATACATGAGGACTGGCAAAGATTATTGTCTTGTACAGTAAGATTTTTGACCTTAAGGTGAGACGTTTCGAGCGGAACAGTTGCGTGGATTTCATCGTCTTCTTATGATTTTGATTTTCCACCCTAGATAGGAGAAATTATCAATGGTGTCAAAGTTGTAGTCTCCTGTCTTTATTCTTCCCGTTTGACCAGTGCGGTTTGATGTTGTTGGTTGGCTGGTTTTTGATGCTGACATTGCCACCATAGATTTTGTTTTTTTTTTTGTGGGGTAGGGTAGGTGAATGCATTTTCGCACACAGTATTGGACTCCCAGTTCGGTACGTCGTCGGACTACCAACTAAACACCTCCGTACATACGCGAGACTTTTACGATATACCTGCTTGTTAAGAGCGTCAGCCCATACCTCTGCGTTGAACTCATCAGGAGACGTCGCCTGCTAGATATAGGACCCCCCATGTTTGCCATTAGCCTAATTAACGCCGAAACTTTAGCTGCGGCTTTGTTCGCTGCAGGTTTGATTTGCTCAAAAAAGCTCATCTTTAAGTCAAGAGTCAACCCGAGGTACTTTACGGCTGATTTTGACTCGATTGTCGACTCGCCGAACAATTTGGGACGCAGAGTCTGAATTCTCTTTTTAGTCAGGATTACTACTTCGGTTTTTTCCAGTGCAAGGTTGAAACCATGAGTAGTTATCCATCCGCTTACCCGTCGGATCAATATGCCGAGTCTGCTTTGCGCCTGTTCGACAGTGCGTCCAGCAACAAGCTCTACGACATCACCTGCATAGCCGACCAGGCGCGGTATATATATTTTGTCTTGCCTTCATTGATGTGCTGCCCAAGATCTCGCGTCAATCCTCGCCTGCTCGATCTGGATGAAGACAGTTTGTACTTTTCGGCTCGTTCTTCCCAGGATGTCGATATCGTCAGCATAGGCCAGTAGTTGGGTGGACTTAAAGAGGGTCGTATCCCATTTACCTCAGCAAAAATGGTAGAACTGATGTCCATATTTCAGCAGTTTTTCCATCGCTTGTCACAGAGAGAAAACCTGTGCAGATTCGCCTGGAGTGAAGCCCCTTTGGTATGGGCCAATGATTTTCTGGGCATATAGGTCTCTCCGGCCTAGCAAAGATAGTGGAGAGTATCTTATAGATGGTACTCAGCAACGTGGTACCTCTATAATTGCTGCACTGCGTGATATCCCCCATTTGTGTATGGGACAGATAATGCCTTGTTGGCATTGATTCGCTTTCCCTCACCTTGGACATCAGTTGATGAACCAAGTGGTGTAGTTGGTCGGCTCCATATTTAACCAATTCCACCATAATCGTAATTTCATCGGTTCCAAGCCGCTTTTGGCTTTTTAGCCGGTGGATTGCACGGACTGTTGCTTCTATATTTGGTGGTGGCAGTATTTGTCCGTCCTCTCCAGTTGGCAAGACCCCCAACTACCCGATATTTTGGTTATTGAACAGTTCATCAAAATACTTAACCCATCGTTCCAATGTGCCCATTCTGTCGGAAATCGGATTTCTCTCTTTGTCTCGTCAGGATGAGCATCGAAGTGTATCCAGCTGACTTGTTGGTAAAGCTTGCGCGCCTGGTGCGATTGCCCCATTGTACTTTTCGAATTCACAGACCTTTTGGTTCTCCCAGGCTTCCTACGCTACTTACCCATTGGTAATTCGCCAGCATATATCAAACGTTACCTTCGTTATTGCATGCATTGTCGAATGTCCAGATCGAACTCCGAATTGTGCATTTGACAATAATTCCTTCCTCTTGATATGCCTTCCTTCTCTTTAAGATCGGGAGCACTCGGGCTTTCTTCCATTGTCCTTGAAAGAAGGAATTATTCAACAAATTATTGAACAAAATGCAATAATTACGAATGGCAATGTCTAGTAAATGCCTGAGGAACACGTTGGGAATGCCATCCACACCGGATGACCTCTTATTGTTTGCCCTTCTAGTAGCTAGTAATCAAGCAAGTTATCACTCGTTATGAGATCATCCTGCAACGCAGAGCTAAACTGGAGAACTGTGGTGCTGTTCAGGCTATTTTTGAAATTGTGGACATCTTGCTCTACAATTTCCAAAACTCGCGTTGCTCTAAATCCGTTCTGGACCGCTATAAGTTCGAGTTTCAGAGAATCCTCCATCGCGATGTAATTGTCTTGCGCATCAGCAGTTGCACTATTGGTGTCTATAAATGAGTCAATAAGGTGTTGTATCTCGCTACCAGCAACTTTGATTCTCGGCACAGCTATTCGTGACTTCTTCCGTAATACCATATCTATTATAGGTGGCTTTAGAGTCGATGAAAAGATGGTACAACTGATGGCCATATTCCAACAGTTTTTTCGCTTGCCGCAGAGAGACAGTAGAGCGTTACGAGCCAATGATATTCTGAGCGTATGGTGTACCCAACCTAGTAAGATAGCGGGGAATATCTTATAAATGGTACTCAGCAACGTAATATCTCTATAGGTTGATAGGCTCCGAGGAACCCAATCAGCACTGTGGTGCGCCGTTTTGATGACACAAACTCCTAAGACCGTGACTTCTGTTATGAGAGTCCAGTTGGCTCGGATCTTCAGAGCCAGCCCGTAGCATTCACGGAAGAAAACGGCTCTCCCCCTTGCAGCTAGAAATCTCTTTGAGATCCCCAAAGAATGGTTCACTCAGTGTCTGTAGCCTGACTCTAGCTAGAGCTGGGCAGTGCATGAGGGTTTCTCTTCTCCGCAACTTCGGCAATGCGAATTGTAGGGTATGCCGAGTCTGGCGGCATGATCCCCTATGCGCCAGTGTCCCGTGCAGACCGCCGTAATCTTGAATGCATTTGCACGCGTCTGGTACAGGAGCTCTCGTGATCGGGCTATGTTACAAGCGGGCCAAATCCTCCTTGACTTTGCACAGCTGGTAAGCCTTCACCATTTAAGGCCCGCGGCTGCCAAGTAGTGCGAGTAGACTCGGCCCCTGGCAGCCGCCAGAGAAACGCCAACTGTATTCACCAAAGGACTGCCAAGAGCAGAGCCTCCTCTGACCAATCCGTCAGCCCGCTCATTCTCCTCTATGTGCTTATGCCCGGGCACCCAGAAGTGGGTGACATTAAGCGTGCCATCGGATATTAAGCTCTTGCCATGGGATATTAAGCGTGCTGCCCAAATGGATCAGCGCGTCTCTGCATTGCCCCACCAGCCTGCAAGATATGACCTTGATGGCCGACTCGGATACACTGTGAGTATTCGAGAAAACCCCGCGCCGACCCCATAGATCATCTTTGATCCATCGGTAAAGAATTTTGAGTCTTAACCTTGCAACACGCCGCCAGTCTGCCACTTTGCCCTGGTAGAAAAGTTCACAGCAAAGTTTCTCGTGAACCCTTAGGGAGATCCTAAGATGATTAAAAGAATTAAAATTATTAAAAGAATAATTTTGGAAGCTTAAACCTAAAAAGAGGAGTCCGTGGACTATCAAGAGTGGGAGCAAGTTGCTCTCCATTTGGTCCGGTCTGGCATCAAGTCTATTGGGACTTAGGAAAAAAAAGAAATCCTAAGGTGGCTTTTAGCCTTCTCTGAGCAAGTGTCGTAAAAATGCCATTTACTCCGGGTGATTTCCTTGGTTTAAAGATTCCCAATACCTTTCTTGCTCTAACTTCAAAGCACACCTTCCTTTTCGGATCCGGCTGTCATCTCTTGGGAAATATTCTGGTGCCATGACTGCCTCTAAAGTGAGAATTGGACAGCCACAAGGTCTCCAGTCAGAAACTCGGAAAGTGGTATATACTTATTTTCAACTTCGTTTCGCAAGAGGAGTTTCAAAATTCCTTTCTTATGGACTGCGAATCTGCCCCAGTACACCAAGGATTCTCGCACCAGCGCCATTCCAATGTTATCCTTGGAAATAACCCTGGCAACTACTCCAGATGCAGCTTTTGTATGGTGGATGTTTAACTGGCCTATCTTTGTGCTGACCATTGTATCTATTCGTGTTTGGAGCTTGGAGCTTCTCCCTTTTTGTAAACAGCAGGGACATTTTCCTGCTCGACACTGCTCATTCAGTCTCTATGGCCTTCGCGAATCTCGGTGGATTCCCAATGTATCGTATTAATTATCTCTTATTGTTTCCCCTATGCACATGCAGTCATATCAGCCATATCATCTACCACGATCGTGTCAAGTTTGCTTTCCTATCCTTGCTGCTTCTAAAAATGCTCCATAGTCACGAGAGTAGATCTATGTTTGGAGGCGCAGCAGCTTCTTCGTCTCAATCCTTGAAATTTTAGAAAGACAGACTATCATCATGTTTGCCCCTATTATGTAATCCCTTGCTGCTAATGAGTGAATATTCCCTCCGCAACTAATTTCGACGGTATGACCTGTTGAATGCCCCTTACCACATTAGCATAGCTAATGCCAAGCATTCTAGCTCCTAGCTTTATCTCTGATCTACCCTGGATTATCTCCTTCTTGGGTTCGTATTTGGGTTTCTTTTGAGTAACTCCCACTTGTAAACTTATCTGCGCTGTTGCCCTCTCCTTGGTCCCATTTTTGAAAGCTGCACTGAGCCTCAATCCTCTGTTTTAGACCTTCCATCGAATAGCGCAGATTTAGCACTTGCACCAAAAAACCTGTCTCCTTCCCGATGTCTTATGTACTGTCATCAGACGTAATTTTGCTGCTCTCTGCTTGTTGACTACGGACCTTTACTGATTGCGGTTTTCGAGGTAGGTCAATTGTGACAGACAATTCCCAACTGATACCCTATTCCACTCATCCATCATTGGCCAAAGCGTATCATCAAATCCATGTTTCTCTTCTCCCGAAGACAGCTTTCGAACTCTTCGAGCTCACCAGGATGACATTTGGTTTGTGCAACGCTGCGCAGATATTTCAGAGGGTCATTTACTTTATCCTACGAAACTTAAACTTCTGTTTCGTCTACATGCATGATGTTTTCGTCACCTTTTCTTCCGAATCTCAGCATTTAGACCATCTCGAGTACGGGCTCGTTCTAAACGTTGAAATTATTATACTATGGGCGCTGGAGAAATTTCTCGGTCACATGAGAAGGTTGAAGCAATCAAAAATGTTCCTTTGCTAACCACGGTGAAGGATCTGTGAAGGTTCTTGGGCATATTAAACTTCTATCGACGTTTCCTGTCTAAGACCGCACATCACCAAGCGATCCTCATCGCTTACTTGTCTGGGGCAAAGGCAAAAGACTCCCGTGGTTTAATGAGGTCGTCCAGGCGTTTAAAATCGCCAAACAACACCTGGTTGATGCTATACTACTGACATCTACTTGGCCAGATGCATCCCTAGCTCTGTTCGTCGATGCCTCAGACATAGCGGTAGACGTCGCTCTTCAGCAAAGTAGGCAAACAAATCTAGGAACCATTGAGCTTCTTTGTTAAACAACTCAACCCAGCTCAACATAACTACAGCGCTTACGAGCTACTTGCCACGTACCTCTCAATTGAATACTTCTGTTTCTCCGTTGAGGGCAGACCCTTCACTGTATTCAAGGACCACAAGGCCCTGACGTTCGCGCTTAAACAAATCCCGACAAAGCATTTCCTCGTCACTTCAGCAACTGAGCTTCATCGGCTAGTTTACTTTCGACATCCAATGTCGTTGCAGATTGCAGATTATACGGCAATTGCCGACGCAGAGTTTCAGAGCCTGAGGACAAACTCCAAATACAAGTTGAAGGAGTTTTCTATCTTCGGCTCAAACTCCTACTTACTCTGTGAGACCTCAGGCATGAGACCTAGGCCATTTATTCCGGCACACTTTCGCAAGGAAGTATCCTACGTAGAACACGATCTTGTAATACCAGGTATCAGGACGATGAATCGGCTAGTCACCGGGAAATACTTCTGGCCGTCTATGAACAAAGAAGTAAACTCTTGTACCACACAGTGCAACACGCGTGCCGGAAGTGTGAGATTAACAAGCACGTAGAAAAGTAAGTAGGCGTAGTTCGTCGGCCGACCAAGTGCTTCTACACCATCCACCTCGACACCATTGGCCCTTTGTGAGACTCACACAGATACAAGTATTGCCTCATTATCATCGACAGGTTTACACGCTGTCCTGAAGCAATACCTCTGACTGACATTACTACATAATCATGTGCGGAGGCCCTATGTCCACAATGGATCCCCGCTTTGAATGCAATTTGAGTCTACTTTTTTCTCAGAGTTAGGCAAGCTCCTGGATTTCAAATGCCACAGGACCACCAGACGCTGAAGCGACGAGCCATCATGGTCGCATTCCTTGCCATTTATCGCCTTCGCACAGTTCATCGAGAGGAGTTCACAACCATCCACGCGGGGACTGTATACAGGGAGAATCTGTGGCTCTCCGCTGACCCTGTGCTGGATATCAGAGCAGGATTAAACGCCTCTGGCATGCTGCTTCTGCTCAGGGATGCGGTTAGCTGAACCTTCCCGGCATACGACGCCGTAGGCCGGCAACCCTAGGAACCTCGAGACATGCTTGGGGTTCCTCATTAAGTTGAGCGCTCCTCGGAGACTGCTGCACCCACTATGTGAGGGCTACTTTAAAGTCCTGGAGCGACGGGAGAACTTATTGAAGCTCAACGTTCGGAGCGGGCCCAAATAGGTCTCCGTGTCGACATTGAAAGCCTTTACCGAACCGCGGGACGCTCCAAAAAAAAACCATTGGTGGGATAACGTCCTGGGTTCCTCCCCTGTCCTGGGGTCTCTCCGCGCGGTTTCACCTGGGGGCGAATGATGTGGCGGCACAGCGGAGACGTGAACCACCGACTGCATCGGCAGCAATGTGAACATCTCCGTCTATACACTGAACTACCGCTGGCACATCTGGCAACCTGCCACGAGGCTGGTGCGTTACGATTCCATCTTTCTTACCATCATTGCCGTAGTGAAGAGTGATTCAGTACAGTAATTGCAACTGTTGCACGTTCTCTGAATAAAATAAATGCAATTGCAAAACGCAGTACAAGTGTATTTTTTGGCGTCATTGGCACGAGTGTTATCCACATCATCAGCGCCAATATTTACCTTCATATTTTATTCACAACTTTTCGAAAAGAACCTCACTTTTAACCAGATGTTGAAGCACAAAAACCGTAATCTTCTTTCAATTTCTCCTTTCGTTAAGCAAATACGAAGGAATATAAATCAGGCCTGCACCCCATGACATGACCTTCTGTCTTTTCCCGGGATCTCACCCGTTTGTACTTGAGTGAGCTCTATAATTTCCCATGGAGCGTTTATTGCTTCTCTTCCATCCCCAAAAAACATGTTGTCCATCCATTCCTTTCCTTGGGCTGTTGCTTCCTTCTCGAAAAGATTCTGCTTTAGCCATACTCCAAGGGCTCATTAACAACATATGCCTGCAAAAATATGGTTAACCTGAACACATCAAGGGGCGAATTATGAAAAAATGCTTTCATTTACCATGTTTGCCTCCGTCTTAGATGCGTACAGTAACATTTGCTTTACCTGCTTGAGTTGCTCTTGAAAAGTTACGGAGAAAAGTCACAAACTTAACATTAAATTAGGAATGTAATGCTCTTTTAATTAACTGAGTCCCAAGTCAAGTTGGGGGAGGCATTCATTACCATAATTTTAACATTCAACCATTTAAATTCCTTTCACTTTTTCGCAGCTGATCTCAGCTGAATCAAAGCGAGGTTTCCCTTTTTCAGAGTGAAAAGCTTGAATGTGGGACTTGAAATCAAACCAGAGCCTCCAAAGTCCTTCGTGTCCTGATATTCGCTACATGGTATGCTAATTTTGTGGAATTCTCATTCCCCACAACTTTGACTTTCTTGTAGGTTTTCCCAGGGAGTTTTTCATATTGCGTCCTAACTTTTATCTCGTTTCGTAGATTATTTGAGGGCAAGTTAACGAATAGTTCAAGGACTACAGCCAATTAAATTCAAAAGGTTGTCACAAAAGTGAGTTCAGGATTCCATCCCACTTTAGTTGAAACTTCCGTCATTACCACGAAGGCTAATCTTAAGAGTTTTTCCTTTAAGAAGAATGATGATGACACAAGGCTTTGTGCGGGAGCTTTGTCCCTACACATTAGGATTATTTTGGTTGCTTCTACGAAAATTTGGTGTTGGAAACGCTAGGTCGCTTCGAGTTGCCGAAGTATAATGAATTCGTGACTTCAGTGGAAAAGTTTGAAAACAATCCTGTCGAGGATTATGTATTCAATTCAAGTATGTGCGCTTCACTCAATACAAATAAATAACCCGCAAATATCTGTAGCCGTCAAGCATCATTATGTCGACTCAAAGACAGGAAATGAAAGAACTGGGGAAAGATGTATTCGAGTCAGATCAGGCTCATTGTATATATGTATATCATATACACTTTGAAGAAAATCCGCTTAAGAGAAAATCTGCTTGAATTTCAATTGATTTTCTCATAGGGAGCGTTTTTTATTCAAAAGAACTTTCATTTAATTTTCATCATCAAAGACATTCTAGCGATTTACCGTTCATTAATTTGATTCTGCATGAAAACAGCGATACCAAGTAATGTAACGTTTTAAGCCCCCACGAATAAGTTTCATATTTCACGGTTGATTTATAAATTCAGAGTAGAGAACTCCAGTAAAGATTATTTGAATTGGTTTGGATTTAGATCGTTATTAATGCCCCCAGATGAAACCTAGGGGTTTCAGTGACTGAACTCGGAACTGCGTTCCGCATTATTAGCGAACGCGACGTTGATTTGGGGCGCAAACGGGCTTCAGCCTGGATAAGGAGGCAGCCTTTTTATGTCCCCTGATCTTGGGCTGGAAGGAATGCTCTACCCGCTCGAGAACACGGTACGGGCCTTCGTATGGAGGCTGCAGCGGCTTCCAGACAGCATCCGTCCTGAACAGGACGTGCGTACACGTGTCCAGCTCTTTGGGCGCGCAGGCAGGTGCGGATGAGTGTCGGGTGGGAGGTGTGGTTTTAATGCGGCAGAGATTGTCTCTCAGCAGGCACAGCAATCCCGAGTCTGTGAGACCCGATCTCCTGTAGGAGACCGGATCACTTGGGAGCTTTGGGTTCTCCCCGTATACTAGCTCCGCGGGGCCGGCAGCAAATTCCTCTCGGCGGGTTTTTTTCAGAGGCCAAGTAGGACGAGAGGCAAAACCTGAGTCCAGGGCGGATCGTTGCAAGCCATAATGGTGGCTTTCAACGTCCGGTGCCAACGCTCTAGCATCCTATTGAATTGCGGGTGGTATGCCGTAGTTCGCTGGCGTTTGAATCCCAGGAGTTTGTCTAACTCCAAGAAAAGGGTGGATTCAAATTGCATCCCCTGGTTAGTGATGATCACTGCAGGGACGAAAAAGCGAGAGATCCATTCTCGACAGAAGGCTTCGGCACAAGATTGCGCGCGTACTGTCCTTTAGAGGCATTGCCTCAGGCCACCGCGTAAACCTGTCGACGATTGTAAGGCAATACTTGAAACCTTACGAGTTCCGCAAAGGGATCCGCTTGGTAATGCGGGGAAATGAGCCCACTTCTTTTGTTACATACCTAGTGACCTTACACTTCTGGCATGCGATGCACTCTCTGGCCTAGGAATTGACATCCTTATTCATGGAAGGCCAGAAGTATTTTTCCGTGATTAGCCGATTTGTTGTCCTGATGCCTGGATGCACTAAGTCGTGAACCGCGTGGAACACTTCCTTGCGAAAAGTGGCCGGAATGTATGGCCGGGGTCCCTTTTCCCAGTATTCGCAGCAGAGAGGGAGTTTTGAGCCGAAGATGGGCAACTCCCGAAATTTATATTTGGGGTTGCATTTGAGACTCTGAAGTACTGCGTCATCCTCCTGCGCCTTGGCGATAGCCAAGAAGTCGAAGAACATTCGACTTTAGATTTCCTGTTTTCCTTTCGGTATAGATCAATTTAATTCTCATTAACTCTCAACACCATAATAAACAAGTGAAGTTATGTATGTGTGTATGTAAAATAAACAAGTCGATATAAAGTACACTCACGCTAATTTCCCACTCTGCCCCCAGGTAAAACCGCGCGAGTTCAGCGGAGGAACCCGTGAGGTGATTCCGCCAATTTTGCTACACGGCGAAGCTCACGCTTCGCAGACGCTTTTTTGAGGCGTCCCGCGGTTCGAGAAAGGCTTGCAGTCTCAGCAAGGAGACCAATTTCGGCTCACCCCGAACGTCGAGATTGAAGAGTGCTCCCGTCGCTTCAGGACTTCAAAGGGGTCCTCATACAGTGAGTGCAGCGATCACCGAGGCTCATCCACTCTGATGAGGACCTGCGAGCATGTCTTGAACTTCCTGGGGTTGTCGGCCTACGGTATCGTATTTCGGAAAGGTGGAGTCGGCCGCAGTTTCGAAACCTCGCCTCTAAGCAGACGAAGCATGCTTGAGTCGCTTAACCCTGCTTTGATATCCAGCACAAGGTCGGCAGGTAACCGCAGATTCTCCCCGTGCGGCATCCCCACAGGGCTGCACATGAACTCCTCTCGATGGCCTGTGCGGAGGCTGAAGAAGACGAAAGGTAAAAACTGCGACCACCACGGATCGTCGCGAGCCAATAAGGCGGCCTTTATCTTCGGGTGTGAACTTTCCAGTATCCCACTGGACTGCAGATGAGATGCAGTGGTCCTGTGGCGTTTGAAACTCGGGAGCTTGCCTAACTCTGAGAAAAGGGTAGACCCAAATTCCATTCCTGCTCCCTAATGATAACGGTGGTATACCGACAGAGGGCCTCGGCATATGATTGTGCAGTTAAGTCCTTGAGGGTTTAACCTGAGTACCTGTCTGGACGACTTAATCCCACGGTCCTCTTAAGACACGGATTGGTTTTGTGACCACAATCAGAGCCCCGCTGAGACAAGCAACAACGGTAAAAGTCTATGCCAAGTGTATGGCTTAGCATTCATACTGGTGGATACAAGAATTACCTAAATCTCTACCGAACTAAGGAGTACGGCACCCGTGTTGAAACGCAACACCACGCCGAGGCCCGAAGGTCTCTTCTTGCTTGAGCATAACCACAATCCTCATGAAACTCCCACTAGGTTGCCAACCGCAAACAACCGAGCTGTACTAACATACAACGGGAATTCACCCGATGTATGAGAGTCCAGGGGTTATCCCGGTTCCCATAGCACCAGCATACCCCTGGTAAGGTTTCGTGACCAAATGAGTCCCTATGCAGACTGGGGTCTGATCGCCCTAATTAGGCCTTTGGAGCATTCACCTACTGAATCACGGCCGGCAAACCAAAGTGGTTACAGCGTCTCCCGGTGCCACCGCTATGGAGGTTCTCCTCGGCCACTTGGTTTTGGTTTGACCGACAGGGTTGCCGCCCCGTCTTCCTCACCGCCACTTCTGAGCACCAAATATGATCGTGCAGTAATGTCAGTTAGAGGCATTGCTTCAGGCCACCACTGTCGATGATTGTGAGGCAACACTTGTATCCGTGAGGATCTCGTAAAGGGCCAATGATGTCGAGGAGGGAATACGCCTACTTCCTTTTTTTATGTGCTTATTAATCTTGCACTTCTGGCACGCGACGGAATGTCTAGCCCATAAGTTTAAGCCCTTGTTCATGGACGGCGAGAAGTATTTTCCGGTGACCAACCTGGGGGGGTAAAGTTTTGATCACTTCAACCTTGTTTGGGTCAACCTTTACAACAAGCCTGGCCTGAAGGAGACGTTGAAAAATATTCTCGAAGTGGTCCAAATGGTCAGATTCGGAAGGAGTCCATCCATCCATGTAGACGAAACAGAAGCTTAACTTTCGTAAGACAGAGTGGATGAATCTCTGAAATGCCTGCACAGCGTTGCAGAAGCCAAATGTCATCCCGGTGAACTCGAAGAGTCTGCAACGTGGGCAAATAGCATTCTTCGGTATGTCTTCGGGAGCTACAAGGATTTAGTGATACGCCTTGGCCAGATCCAAGACCGTGAAAACACGGCAGTTTGTCAATGAATGCGCAAAACCTTGGATGAGTGGAATAGGGTAACGTCGGAAATTGTCTGTAATCTCCGCTGTTTGGTTTAAGGACCATATGGAATGGAGATAACCAACGGCTATTAGAAGGTCTGATAATATTCTGTTTCATGAGATCAAATTCTTTCTTTGCAGCAGCTAGTTTCGAGGGTGATTGAGAAGCTCGAGGAGCCGGTAGCGTTAATGTGGTGATACGCATCGTGCTTAACCGGCTGGGAGAAACTACTTTCAGTAGTAATGTTGCGGTACTCCCTGAGCAGTACGTGAATGCGATGATCGGCAGTGTCTTCGAAATCAATGGTAAGAGTGTCATTTGCACAAGTGGACCTTTTTTCTGACGACTTTATAGAAGTTGCGGGGTCTGTCGAGGCTTTATTTTGCAGTTTCGCCTAAAACAGGGGTGCTAATATCAGCCAAACTGAATCACCACGAAAACGTTCAGCGCAATCCGAAGCTTTCGTCCACCTGCATGTAGCTGTAAATGTAGATGGAAAAGGAGTTCGCGGAAGCCTTTCGCAAGTTTTGTGGTATTAAGTTGTTTTGAAGAGGCAGTCGGAACCGATATCTACGACCAGAAAGTAACGTCTGTTCATAAGGTCGAACATTGGTACAGCACTTCGAGTAGCCGCAGCCAAAGCACCTAGCGAGTCTAGTTTTTTGTATTCAAATTGCATCCGGTGTTACATTTAGTCACTTGAGCTGCGAATTTACGGTGGTACCAGCAAATTGTCGGGGCCGATGAGGATCGAACGCTCTCTTCGGAAAGCAGACCTTGACAACTGCTTGCAGCAATTCCTCTTACTTTCCCGTATAGCTTTTTAAGGCTACGTCGAAGATCGCGGCATTCTTTCTTCGACTACTCATGTTCTGGCTTCCGTCTGGTCCTTTGGAAAAGCCTCCTCGCTCGCAGACACGATGCTCTCAACAGCGCGATTTCTAGGTTCCACCAGTAGTTTGGTTTCCTACTGTGATGAAACTTGGGTCGCGGCATTGTAGAGTCGCATGCCTCAGTTATAAGTTCACATAACTGGCTCACTTTTGCCAGCGCCGTTCCCTTCGGGTAGTAACCTTCTTTTAAAGCCACCAGGAATGTCTCTTCCGCTTTTGATGCTCAGTCGGCTGTCGGCTGTCGCCTCCCCCGTTCCTGATGTCGAGAAAGATGCCCTGATGGTCACTATGGGTATAGTGCTCGCTCACCCGCCAGACTATCCCTCTCGGGAACCAGGTTAGCTAGGTTAGATCGACGATTGAGCTTAGTCCTCTGCCTCGGAAGGTGGGCACGCATTCAACGTTGGTGAGTACAATGTCCAGCTCCGCCAAGGTTTCAAGGAAGGTTTGGCCCGTGGTGTTCGTCACCTGATTTCCCCAGTCTAAAGTCCATGCCTTGAAGTCGCCGGCAATGATTTTGGGGCTATGGTCTCAAGCGAGCAACACCAAGCCGTCTAGCATCTCCTAATATTGTGCTAATATTGCACTAGAAAGAGCGTAGCAGCTATATATATGGACGCCGTTTACAATTTTGCTGCCTCCTATATGCGTCTACCTCCGCATTGGGAACCGGGGAACCAGTCAACGACGCTCTGGAGATGGAAAGGCTAAAGCGGTTGGCTGGTCTATTGGAGCTTTCGACGAGGGGAGATTCCTGGCGGTATTGGAGGGAGCCATGATCCGGATGGAACAGAGGTGGAAAGGGTCACACAGCTGTCTCAGCGTGTAACCGAAGCATGCGACGCTACGATGCAACAACGACGTTTGCACCACGGTAAGAGGCCAAACTACTGGTTGAACAAGGAGATCGCTGCCTTGAGATCCTCTTGCCTCCGAGTGAGGAGACTTTCCCACGGGCCAAGGGGAAGGCCGGAGCACCAGGAACGTGAGGAGGAATGCTGGGATCTGCGTTGCAACCTTAAGAAGGCCATATGGAGAAGCAAACGGGAATGCTACTAGAAGCTCTGCATGGAGGCTAATACGAATCCGTGGGGTAGAGCCTACCAAGTTGTAATGAACAAGATCCGCGGGGAAAAACCACTTCAAGTGACATGCCCACGGCTCTTGTTGCAAATAATTACAACTCTTTTCCCGCAGTAGGAGCAGGATTAACTGCCAACTGGCAGCTTAGCAGGACGTCTTCTCGATCCCTAGTGTTACCGAAGAGGAACTTCGGGAAATCTGCAGACGTACTGGGGATAACAAGGCTCCGGGTTTGGACGGAATTCCGAACAAGGCCCTGAAGGTGGCGGCCAAGGCCAGACTAAGGTGCTTCGCAAGCACATTCGAATCGTGCATGGCCGAAGGTGTATTTCCCGCCCAGTGGAAGAGGCAGAAGCTAGTGTTGCTTCCTAAGCCCCAAAAACTAGCCGGCGTGTCCTCTTCATATCGCCCTATTTGCCTCTTAGACACCATGGGGAATATGTTGGAGATGGTGATATACAACAGGCTGCTCCCGTTCTTCGAGCTTGCGAGTGGTCTTTCAGAGCGGCAATATGGGTTTTGGCGAGCTGGGCTGGATTAAAGGCGCTTTGGCCAAACTGGGTGTTCCTAGCTACTTGGCTCGGCTAAGCGAGAGTTACCTTTCGGACAGACTTCTCTGATACGAGATGGACGACGGGCCGAAGGAGTACATTGTGACAGCAGGTGTACCCCAAGGTTCTGTATTGGGACCACTGCTGTGGAACATAATGTATGACGGAGTGCTTGGCCTACGCGTGCCGGAGGAGGCAGACGACCTGGCGGTAGTTGCAATTGCAAAGCATCCCGAGGATGTGGAGCTTTATGCAAATGAAGCGATTCATAGCATCAAGTTGTGGTTACGAATGGCCAAGCTAGACCTGGCGGACGAAAAGACGGAGGCGGTTCTCATCACCAACCGTAGCAAGAACAACACGGTTAACATCCGGGTTGATAATCGTAAGGCCGTCTCAAAATCAATTATCAAATACCTGGGGATGATGATCGATGCCAGGCGGAGTTTCAAGGGACACTTGGATTATGCGCGAGAGAAGGCAACAAATGCTAGCTCATCCCTTGCAAGGATGATGCCTAACGTGAGAGGGCCGAAGTATAGTCGCACGCTACTCATCGCGGGAGTGGAGAAGTCGATCCTGCTATACGCGACCCCTGTATGGGCGGGAGCGTTGAACCACGCCGTCAACCGGAGGAAGATAAGTTCGGTATACCAGCCAATTACGCAAAGGATAAGCAGCGCATCTAGGACCGCGTCGACGGAGGCAGTGTGTGTCATCGCGGGAATGATCCCTATAGATCTTCTGGCGAGCGAGGCACACTGCTTCTACAAAAAACCGAGACCAAATCCAGCCGAGATGAATGCGGATTTCCGAAAGCCATCAGGAGAGAGTTGTGTGGCAAGTGCCAACAACGGTGAGATAACTCCGACACATACATCCATACATTGATCCCGTGTATCGAGAAATAGGTCGAACGAAAGCACGGATAATTGAATTACCACCTGACACAGTTCTTTACGGGACACGGTGGCTATAGGAAGTTCTTGAACCGCTTCGAGTTGAACGAGTCTCCCAACTGTCCTGAATGCGGTGCTACACCCGAGGACCCGGAGCACGTTATTTTCCATTGTCCCAGATTTCTGCAGCAGAAAAGGAGGTTAAACAGCATCTTGGTGGCGGACATCGAGCCCTCCAACCTGGTGGAAGGGGTTACTCATGGAGAAACACCGTGAGAAGCATCGCCCTCTTTTCATTGCATTTCTGGATCTCATCTGGTATGCTTTACGACAATACTTAGTGCCAGAAGAACTTGTGCGTTGCGTTCAATTCTTCTACCACGATCCGAAAAGTAAAGTTCGAAGTAGGGCGGGAGTATCAAATCCGCTTCGTGTCTCTGTTGGTGTTCATCAAGGAAGCGCACCGCGACCGTCACACGGGATATCCAACGTCCCGCGCCCTACACACTGCTTTATGCAGATGATGTTTTCCGAGCAACTTGTCCAAAAATGGAATGATCGCCTCATGCAACACGGACTCAGATTGAATCTAAACAAAACTGAATTTTTGATGACCGATCCCCATGAAACAGGCACAATCACTGTCAGCGGCAGTGATCTGCCTAGAACTGAACGATTTAAATACCTCGGGTCAATGCTATCAGCCAATGGAGACCTCCGTTATGAAATTGCTTCACGCATTAACGCCACCTGGATGAAGTGGCGTTCCACAACTGGTGTTCTTTGTGATCAACGTGTCAACGAACATCTTACGTCTAAAATTTACCGCAATGTCGTCCGTCCTGTCGCTCTCTATGGTTCTGAGTGCTGGCCGACTATAAAAGACAATGAACGGCGTCTCGCGGTAATGGTGACGGAGATGCTACGTTGGACTAGTGGCATCACACGTTTAGATCACATCCGAAATGAGGATATCCGCGATCGTTATGGGGTTGCACCGATCGTGGAAAAGTTGCGAGAGAGGCGTCTTCGATGGTATGGTCACGCAATTCGTGCAAACGAGAATTCACTTGCCAAGATTGGTCTGAAGTTGATGGTAAACGACCAAAAGGCAGACCTAGACAACGATGGTTTGATACGCTGGATGGGGATTTAAAAGCCTCGAGATTGCACCCTGATCAGACATTCGATCGAGCTAATGGGGAAACCGATCACGACGAGCCGACCCCGCTTGTGGACGGGAAAAAGGCTGAAGAAAAAGAAGAGTCGAACTCCATCTTGGAAGTTAATTTTGGTACTCACTTTCTTCTAAAAACAAATACCTTTCTCAGCATTATTCTTCCTTTCATTAAAGTTATTAGGGAATTCATGGCCTCAGAGGAGACGTAACCATACTAAACGAAAAGATTTTTAGTGATAGAGGACTGAGCGAATTATTGGCTTGCGTCAATTTCGCTGTTAAGGGAGTCTTTGAGGCAGTCTGACCATTACTGATTGATGTGACTCGGTAGTTTTCCCCAATGGCCTTTTGATGATTAGATTTACGAATTCCCGTTCCCATCTAATTTTTATTTTTGTGATTTTATTTTTGTAGATAGACTAGACTATTCAAGCCCCATATTATCCTAGGATATCCCGGTTAGAATCACCCTAAGGGATTTCACATTAGTAGATGGAAGTCTAAATATTGGTGTATATAAACTTCCGTTTGAAAAGTTACGGCTTTAGAGAATTTTTTAGAGTTTCTTATCTATGTAGGTCTGCTTTCAGATAAATTTGAAACTTCAACGGATATTTCATTCATTCAAAATAATAGTAATGAAGTCCATGCGATAAATAATAGCCTCTGAGCTTTCATTGGGCCTATTTTTACGTAGCCATTTCCTCTATTGGCTATGAATACATCCGAACATCTCCTCGGAGAAAAAACGCAAATTGATTCATCATCTCAAAACCAGATACTCGTATCTTCTTTCAAATACCGTAAAATCCTATGTGAGTCATGTTATACAAAGAAGTTCGGGTCAGTATCCTTTCCAATTCGTATCGATGGATTTCCAATTCCCCAAACGGGATTATCATTCGCTCGAGTCCTGCGCTAGCCCTTATTGAAGGCGAATTCTCTAAGTTATCATCCAGCGAACATGTGTTTCCGACAATGGAAGCTTTCAAGGACCATAAAAAAGGATAAATCAATTGTGTTTGATAAATGGAACAAGAACTCAAGTGCAATGGGAAGCGATAAAAAATAGTTCCATGACCAATCCAGTGGCGTGTTGATGTCATCTGATTAGTGGATGTTTTTGAAGGACGACTATTCAGTCCATGATTTGATGCGCAATCACGTCTGTTGGAGTTGTTTGGTGATGGTTTATTTTTATGGCATATGATGGGTAAAAGGATGGGCGGAATCGCTTCTCCTCAGTACATCATTTGCTGGCACTTTTCACGCTTCTAACGCAATCAAAAAACCAGTAAAAAGTATAATTGCCGTTGGACAATTTATAGTGTACGCATCAGTATTCAGCACTTGCAGTGGTCTTGATGATTGTGGGCCAGCCTTTCGATCTCCTTACTTAGGGTTCTAATCTCAGTCGTTATGGATATTTGTGTTGGTCCTTGTGCTATCCCGCTTTCCGACGCTATCTTAGTTTTGTGAGTTAAGCTTTCTCTACTTTATCACAGTAAATATTATGGAAACATAACTTCCCTCAACGTCGGGGGATCCCCCGAAAGTGAACACCGACAACAACGACGGTCGCCACTGGTGTCCTGCTCAAGAGCCAGTACCAAAAAGCCATGCATATTCTCAGCAAGATTGCTAAGAATAAGGAGGCCGATACTGTCGACGAGCGGGATGAAAAAGACCTCGCTAAATGCCAGGCGATTGTTGACGAATACAATAGCAAACGCCTGGCAGATGAGCAGAAGGCGAAGCCCATCGCTCTGAAACGCAATCGAACTCAAGGCCAGGTCGAGTAAGATAAGAAGCGTAGCAGAGTGGGTAAGAGCTCAGACGCTAAGCAACATCCGAAGAAAATTGCGCAGCAACCGTCAGCCGACGGGCCACGAATTGCGAAACCCTTCAGTGACGTGGCCAGTAGCAAACTAGCGCCGGAGGCGTGGACCAGCGTTGAGGCCAGGCTGTGGGGCATGGTCTTTGAGCATCTCCTGGACACCGAAGGCAAACACGCGGGACTCATCCCCTTCTTTGATTCCTCTCAAGTGGTCCGTGGGTTCCACGTTATAGCTTGCGTGGACCAGTTCTCTAGGGACTTTCTCGGTTCGTGTGTCGCTAAAATCAGCAACGCCTGGGAGCGCGTAAAGCTCAAGGTCATCCCTTACGAGAGATTCCCAGGAGACCGGTTGCTCACATCTGGTAACCGAAGATCCATATGGATAAAGACAAGCTCGTCCAATTCCTGCGCCTTCAACACCCATGGATTCCCATGAACTAGGTTGTTGTCAGGGAGGAGGAACTTCAGACAAACAACCAAACTTTACTATTCCGTATAAACGCCCACTATAAAGTGTGGTTCGGAGTCAGGAATGCAAAGGTAAAAGTGTTCCGCTCTGCAAAACCGGACGATGACCTAGATCCAATCGCCGCTGCCAACGAGCTGTTCGAGGAGATGACGATCGACGGTACGACAAAGACTGACAAACCCCCACGCAAGCATATCATGCTAAGGGTAACGCAGATAAATCTGCAGCACTCAAAGTGTGGCTCGACTAATCTGCTTGTCTTCCTCTTAGAGGAAGACACCGAGATCGCATTAATACAAGAACCCTGGGTCGGAGGCGACCGAATCATAATAGGGCTCTAAAGCAAATATTTTAATTTATTCCACAGCACAGGAGACGCTGATCAGGATAGACCTAGAGCATGTATTCTCGCGAAGAAGAGACACACTTTTGTATGTTCGGACCTGAGTCCCAGCGACCTAGTCGTGGTCAACATGAAGCAAGTGGGAGCAGAGAACTTGTATATTTCCTCGGCCTACATGGCTCACGACCGATCAGCTCCGCCAAAAGTACCACAATATTTGACGAACCCCATAGCAACAAAGAAGGCCATCCTGTTGATAGGTTGCGATGCCAATGCAAGTCATATGCTTTGGAGCAGCTCGGAAATCAACGAGAGAGGTGAGTCATTCTTTGATTTTATTATTAACAAGGGCAGTACACCAACCTTCCATATCCCCTGCTCGGACAACATTGACGGTTGGGAGCGGGTCCTTGATATCACCCTAATAACCAAAAATGGGATTCTCAGGATAGAGGACTGCAGAGTGTCTGCCCAGAGATCCTTCTCTGATCACAGTTGGATACTTTTCAGTCTAGGTCTCGCCGCCAAGAGGCGGTCATGGTTGAACTATTGTCAGAACATCGAAAGCACCAGTCAATCCGCAAGGCTCAGTAAGATTCTGTCCATGGAACATAAGAGCCCGTCCTTTCCTAAAAAGTCGGAAGGCTCCTGGATGGAATCTTCTAGCGAAACCTTGGAGCTGCTGGCTCAAACGCACTTTCCCACCAGCGAGGTGGACAGTGAGTCAGAACCTTGCTTGGTAGGTTTGCGGCCACCCCAGCTGTGCGAGACTATCAAATCGGTAATTACCGAGGATAAAATCGGCTGGGCTACAAACAGCTTCTCCGCATATAAATCTCCAGGCCCAGATGGCATAATGCCAGTCATGCTACAGAAGCAGCAGGAAAGGGTTGTGCCGTGGCTTGTTGGGGTTTACCGGAGCTGCATCTCTTTCGGAAATGCGCCACAGTTCTGGAGGCGCGCACGGGTGGTTTTCATACCGATAGCGGACAGGCGCGGTCATGAGTCCGCGAAGGACTTTTCACCAATTAGCCTCACCTCTTTCGTGCTGAAGGCCCTACAGCATGTCCTGGACATTCACTTAAATACGATTATGGAGAACGCCTTTCTCTAAGTCGCAGCAGGCCTACTTCAAAGGAAAATCCACAGAAACCACTCTCCACGAGGTAATTGGCACGGTTGATCGGTCGCTGCAGTACAAGCAGTATACCCTAGCTGCCTTCTTGGATATAGAGGGAACTTTTAACAACGTTAGTACCAACGCCATCATGGAAACCTTGACCGGCATTGTATTGGAGGGGTATCTCACGCTTTGGATTATATCCATGCTAAGTGCCAAGAGAAGCCAATCGGATATGGGAGGGAACCACTTGACCAGAGCTGTGAACAGAGGCACACCCCAGGGTGGCGCCATCTCACCGGTGTCCCGGTTAACAGTAATGGCCAAAATTTTACGTAGATTAGTCAGCAGCGGGGTGAAGGTGGTGGCGTATGCCGATGACTTGGTGATATTCGTATCAGGGATGTTTCTGTCCATTATGAAGGACATCATGGAAGAAGCATTGCGAAAGGTGCGCCTGTGGGCCTCAAAATGCGGACTCAACATAAACCCAACGAAAACGCAACTGATGCTATTCTCTACCAAGACAAGGGTACCTGAATTCCATCTACCACGGCTGAATAAACAAAGACTGGTTCTTTCCTCTAATGTAAAGTATCTGGGTGTAATCCTGGATCCAAACATAAATTCGAGATTGAACATAGAACCGAGGATTAAGAAGGCGTGTAAAGCCTTCTATGCCTTTGCAAAGAAATGGGGTCTTCGGCCGAGGATGTTTCACTGGATGTACACCGTTGTAGTGCGTCCGATCTTAACCTACGGCTCTATTGTATGGTAGCAGGCTTTAAGGAAAAAAAACAATAGGATGAAGCTTAATAGGATTCAAAGAACCGCATGTGCAGGTGCTACTTGGGCTTTGCAGTCCTGCCCGGCAGATGCTCTTAATGTACTCATGCAACTCCTCCCCCTAGACCTCCACATTAAATACGTTGCAGCGTGCAGTGCCATCAGACTACGTGAGTTCGAATGCTGGGCGGCAGCATCCTAGAAGAAGTACCTCGGGAAATCTGGACATTCCCCACGGACTATGCCACACGCAAGCTGAACTTTACGAGAAACTTCACTATGGACTTTCCAGCCAAGGCAAAATGGAAGACCGGCGCCGGCGGCGTGTTGTAAGATTATGACTCAGTATTCTTTACCGACGGATCAAAGATGGCCTGTGGAGTCGGCGCAGGGGTTTTCTCGAATACACACGGTGTATCCAAGTCATATGGTCTCCCAGGTTTCGCCAGTGTATTCCAGGTGTAAGTACTGGCGATATTGGAAGTATGTCGATGGCTGGAGCGAGATTCGAGCGCCAGGCGTAACATAGCTGTTCTGACTGACAGCCAAGCGGCCATCAAGGCCTTGTACGACATCTTCTATGCTGGTGGGGCAGTGCAGAGACGCGCTGAACCGTTTGGCGGCACACTCAAGGTCACTCTCTTCTGGGTTCCCCGGGAACATAGAGGGATATGAGCGGGCTGACGAATTGGCCGGTGAGGCTCTGCTCTTGGCAGTCCTACCCATCCCCCCGTATTTGTGAGGAGCGGACCTAATCCGTGTTGTAATATCTCCTGTTCACTCCTGTATGGTGTGTAGGGCATTCACACAGTTTCACGGGGTACTAGAGCTCTAGTACCATGGAAAAGTGCGAGAAGTACAACGTAGTATGTGCGGTGATAAAAAGAATTGCTCCATTTCGTTATTCAGGGAAGCGCTTGTCGAATCACGACACGGCTTTTAGCTAGCCAATAGTTCTGTAAGAAAGAAGAATGAAAACGCTTCTCATTCAGGATAATGCAGGTTGCTTTCCGCTCTGGTTCTTCCCATACCGACCAATTCAATACTTAGAATCTAGATCATTGTGGAGCAGTATGAAAAAGAGAAACGTTTCGATAGTATGTGAATGGAGACAATAATAACAAGAAGAAGATAATGAGAGACAGATACGGGTCTGAACCAAAATTCTCGAAAATCCATCCCCAACATTGCGAAATTTCAAAGAAGTGGAGGGAAAGTTTGTAAGGCATAGCATAACAGACCAAACGCATTACTGCCACCACGGTATATCCTCAATGTCTGCGACATTATCAGACAGAATCGGTGACAGATATCTTTTATAACCGCTTACGCCATCAAATAATAACGACATTGTGTAATAATCAGGAGGGCCTACGAAAAAACTGCAGGGTTCCTCTGTCACCTATAGTCTTGATGATATTTCAGAGCCGTTGATACTGCTCTGGCTGGTACGCTCCTGATTCAGCTAAAAAGGATTACGCGGCACTTTGTGCGACATTAATTATCGCTTACACATGGTTAAACAAAAGGCTGATTCCAAAGTTCTTCATCTTCCTTTGTTGGTATCACTGCGGGCTTTATTACCAACCGTGTAAATAAACCGTGACAAACGCGAACGACTCCATCTCATCCCCTTTGCGATGCCTGATTATGTTTGACAAAAATAGCAAGCCACAATCGTTGTGTCGTTGAGGATGATGATGTCAAAAGACATGGTTTGAATTTTCAGCAGCAAAAAGGACATCAATTACCACACATAGTATCGCAACCCTTACACTCAATCTCGGTCTTCGCCGAAATTTCCCTTGGGCGCTTATAATACCGGACCATCCTAAATCAGTATTCAAGCAGACTCCTTTGCACACTACGGTCTTCTTCCAGATGTTTAGCACGATTTTCTCGGTGATTTAGGAGCTCAGCTTACCTACCAAGAAGGGTTGGTAGAATATACAATACCGATTGTCTGGATAATTACAGGAGGAAGATCGTATTACGACATACTTCTGAAGTTTGCTGAAATATAGTGGAGATCATAATTTCGTTATGCTAGGATGAGCTTTATTTGAAAGGATATCGGTATGAAGGGTATTTCGGAGCCTACCCACCATATAGAAGCAGCTTCTTGATTTTTTTTAAATTGTTCGGTTAAGTAGTTTCTGAGAATGGCCCCTTAAAAAAATAATCACTTTTGAGCCCCCGCACTTTCCGCCTTTCTAATAAATTTTAAAACTAAGACCGGCTTCTAATCGAGACCCTTCATTTGATAACCCCCATGACTATATTTGGTGAAAAAAAACGTACACCACTCTTTTGCATGGGGACCCCCTTGAATTCAACGTAGAATGATGTAACTCACTGTAAGCGTGAGCGTTCATAGTTCCCATCTTTCCACCAAATTTGGTCTCAATCGCTATAATCATCTCCAAGAAAAATGCGTGTGGCGAACAGACAGATAAATAGATAGACAGATAGACAGACCTGTGAAGAGTGGCCAGATCTCCCATACCTATTGATATGTAAATATGTGTTCATACACTTTCCTTTTCCGACCGTGCATGGGCTAGTGTTCGCTCATCTCTGGTGGGCGGACCAAAATGGCTATGGAAAGAATACCCAGAACATAAAACCACTAAGGAAGACGCGAGAAGGAGGAAACTTACGGTGCAAGGGCTCGGAACCCCCCAGTACCGACGGGTTTTGCGAGCGAGCAAGCGGGCGGGTCGTCGATATCCCTCGATCACAGTGCCTCGGTGGGGGACAACTTGGCCACCGTGGCATCTAATGCTGCAAGTGTTTCAGATTTGGAAAAGGAAGTGTTCAAGCGGAGTACCACTCTACCAAGAACACCAGTAACAAAATCGAAGAAGGATGAATTGAAAGCAGATCGCTGGACGGCAAAAACAGCAACAACACCGACCACACATATTCAAGAGAAGAAGCAGCAGGAGGTATTCCAGGACCAGAAAAAGGACCCATTCAGAAGAAGTTCGTCAACTTTGAGATCTCCGCCAATGCCAAACATCAATAAAGATAAAACAGAGGGAAAGTCAATGAATGCCAAATTTGAAGAACTATTTAAAAGTAGTAATCCGGTTAGAACTCATAGAGAGCAGAGCCCTGAAGCAGAGGAATTACCCTTCACACAGCTTGGTGCAAAAATAGTTCTGCTGTCCGAGTTCATCAAGGACAAGCACAATATTCACCAAGCCGTAAAAATATGGTGAGAGCTATTAGAGTGTTCTACAACAAATCACAGCAGGAGGAACGAAATTTCAAGGGCAAGTCGAAATCTGCTGCCCTAACGGTGCCACAGGAGACCCAAGTGACACCTAATTGTATTGCAATCAACCTGCCACTAAACAATAGAGTGCGGGAAAAGATGTGGATCGTCTGGGAAATCAGCAGGCGCCTAAGAGGAAAAACGCCATACAAATATTTTCGAAAAGCGGAACTAAAAGCTCCGAAGAGAGAACAGGTGGATGGACCAAGGCAGTTAATAAAAAGCCGAAAAAAGACAAAAGTGCGAATTCGTCCAGAAGCAACTGTGATCTTCAGCATTGGAAGTTTATCCTACGCGGAGATACTGAAAAAAGTCAAAGCTTTCCCCGACCTAAAAGATCTAGGTGGAAATGTCGGAAAGATTCGAAGGACCCAGAAGGGTGACCTCATGTTTGAGCTGAGAAAGACCTGCTTGGGAAAAACTGATGGTTTTCGAACTCAGGTTAAGAACTCACTTGGGGAGAATGTCACAGTACGGACCCAAAAACATGAGGTCCATATACAGTGCAAGGATCTCGATCAAGTAACATCCAACGGAGAAATTTACACTGCCTTGATGGAACAGTTCAAGTTGGAGGAACTTGCCGAGGACTCCATTTTGAGTTTGCGGAAAGCCTACTTAAACGGTCACATTGCGATTACTGGTGCACGCAGCGCAGAAGTTATTGGCGTCGTTCGAATTGGATGGTTTTTTTTGCCGTCTGAGAGAGCAGATTTCTCTAAAGAGGTGCTTCAAGTGCCTTGCATTTGGTCATTTCGCGAAGGCATACACCAGTGGCATTGGTCGGTCCGATCGATACAGAAGGGAATAGGGACCTCAAACGCTTATTGTGCAAAGAAAGTGAGGGACGGGGTTACCGGCATATTGCCAAAAGTGCTAAATGCCCAGAATTTAGGAAGGCATTGACTTCAATGGAAAAATGAGGTTTATTCAAATAAACCTCAATCAATGCAGAGTCGCTCAAGATTTACTCGAGCAGACCACATACGAATTCGAGGTGGAAATTACCATCGTTAGTGGACCCTATAGAAATTGTCACAGTGGCGTATGGGTTACAGATTCGACTAGTGGAGCGCGATATGGGAATGCGGTCGACAAGCAATTCAATGTACTGGGAGTCAGAGAGCCAATAGCTTTGTGCGGGCGAAAATAAACGGGGTATATGTGTACAGTTGTTACTCCCCATTAAGTCTGACACTGTCCGAATTCGAGGAAATGCTTAACAATCTTGTTCTCGACGCAAGGGGTCGTCGGGTGATTGCTGGTAACTTCAATGATTACACCCGTGATTGGGGTAGCAGAGAGACAAATGCAAGGGGCCGCAGTCTATTAGACGCTTTCGCACAGTTAGATATCATTCTGGCCAACGAAAGATATGTAAACATCTTTCAGAAAGGGGAGTCTACCTCAATCGTAAACCTAACTTTTGTCAGCCCTGCACTGGCACGTGGTATGTTTTGGTGCGTCAGCAAGCACTACACCCACAGAGATCACCAGGCAATTTCCTTTGGGCTATGGGTGGAGTCACCGGGCATAAGACCATCATGCCCGAAACCGAGAAAGATGTCAGACTGGTTCGCTGAAGCTCTGGATGAGAAGACCTTAATAGAGGTATGGTTAGCCCAACCCAATAAAGCAGGCGCCTGTACGGAAAGAGCTACCCATGTGGCCCAATGCATCGCCAAAGCGTGTGACCCCAGTAGAATACCTAACTACTGGTGGAATGCTGAACTGACCAGCCCAAGAGGAGTGCATAAACAGCTTGCAGGAATCTCTGAACGATACGGCAATACCATCAGTCGCCAGTGACGAGCTGCTGAAGATCGGCGCTAGGATAGGAGATAACAAAGCTGCGAGTCTGGATGGCGTGCTGGACAAAGCCGTTAAGCTTGCCGTGAAATCCAGACCGGACATGTTCGCTGAGTTATTCGAAGCGTGCATGTCCGAGGAGATATTTCTTGCATCATGGAAACGATAGAAGTTGGTGCTACTGCCTAAAGCTGGCAAACCTCCAGGTGAGCCAACCTTTTACAGACCTATTTGTCTGTTGGACACTGTGGGCAAAATGCTAGAGCGAGCAATTTATAATAGATTGCTGCCGGTTATTGAAAGCCAGGGAGGTCTCTCAGATCGGCAATATGGGTTCCGTAAAGCCAGATCAACCGTTGATGCCATCAAAATGGTTACTGGCTTGGCCGAAGATGGAATCCATGGAAAGGGCAGTACTAGCAAATATTGCATAGTGTTGACCCTGGATGTGAGAAATGCATTCAAATCGGTTAATTGGAACCTAATACGGGAATCTCTGGTAAAGATTGGTATTCCCGCTTATCTTGCAGCTATTGTCAACAGCTATTTACAAGAACGGAGGTTTTGGTATGACACCGATGACGGACTCCAGGAGTACGTTATCTCCGCGGGTGTCCCACAAGGCTCCGCACTGGGCCCACTGCTGTGGAACATCATGTACAACGATGTTCTTAATCTTCCCCTTCCGGAGGAAGGCACGGTGGTAGGCTACGCCAATGATATAGTTGTTGTCGCAAAGCATCTCGAAGATGCTGAGTTATACTCATGCGAAACGATAAGTGCTGTTAAGGGTTGGCTAGAGAGCTGTGGTTTGACACTTGCGGAGGAACAAACGGAAGCGGTCCTTATCACCAAGCGCCGTAAAAGAAATTTTGCCCGTTTTCAAATTGGGAATCATATTATCACTTCTAAGCCTGCGATCAAATACTTGGGAGTGATGATAGGCGGGAAGCTTAGCTATAAGCCACACGTGCATTATGTTTATGACAAAGCGTCCACTGTAAGTGTGGCCCTGGCAAAAATGATGGCCAACGTGGGAGGGCCACGGCATGCTTCCAGGTTGCTTGTAGCTAGGGTAGTGAGTTCGATCCTGCTCTATGCAGCTCCAGTTTGGGGAAAGGCATTGTAGGTTACATTTAACGGTAACAAACTGAGTTCAGTCTACAGAAGAACAGCTCTAAGGGTGTGCTCGGCATTCAGGACTGTCTTAGATGATGCAGCATTCATGATGTCTATTGACATCTTGGCAGATGAGATGATGAATATATATAATGCGAAGTCTATCTCTCCTTTATCGCAGACGAAGAACGCCGAAAGGGAGAGATCTCTAAATAGATGGCAAAAGCGTTGGGAACGCTCGGGAATGAGTCGGTGGACACATAGGCTCATCCCTGCCATCAAGGAGTGGCTGGAGAGACGGCACGGTGAGATTAATTATAATCTTACTCAGTTTCTCACGGGGCATGGAGGATATCGCCAGTACCTGTTCAGGTTTAAACCAGATACCTCACCCGATTGTTCAAACTGCGATGGAGTCCCAGAGGACCCAGAGCATGTATTCTTCCACTGTTCAAGGTTTGTGGAGGAAAGGAAGAACCTAGAGGAGACTCAAGGAGACGTGCATTTAGCATGTCCGACTACCCACTTTAGTGTGATATTGATATTCAGTTGCAGTAAATTTACACGGTAAAGTCAACTTTGAGCTACTGTAACTAATAATGTGATTTTGATCAAACTTGGGGATAATATGCTTCATATTATGTTTTATACTACTACCAACTTTTATAACTCTGGAAAAAACTTAAGGGGGTTTTACTCAATTTCCCCAAAAATATGGTAATATACTATTATTAACTTAATTTGAACAGATATCGATATGGAGAGTATTTTGAGACGTGGGCACCATAGTAGTTTCTGAGAATGGGTCCGTTAAAAAAATCATCACTTTCGACCCCTCCCACTCCCCGCCTTTCTAATAAATCCCAAAACTAACAACTGGCTTCGAAAAGTACTAATCGAAACCTTTCATTTGATACCCCACATGACTATATTCGGAGAAAAAAATTTTTACACGCCCCTTTGACATGTATGGGGACCCCCCTAAATCTCAACATAGAAGGATATCACTCACTGCATGTCTGAGGGTCCACAGTTCCCACCTCCTCACCAAATTTTGTGTCAATTTTTATAGCCGTTTCTGAGAAAAGTGCTTGTGACAGACAGACAGACAGACGGACAGACAGACATTGAACCGATTTTAACAAGGTTTTGTTTTGCAAACAAAACCTTAAAAAAGGAAGGATCCCCCGCTAAAATATCAGACAATGCAGGAGTAAAAGGAGCCAACAGCCAAAGGGATCCAAGCCCAAATTGGACTTTGGTTAAATCAAGGAAGGAGCGAGGTGAAGCAGGAAAAATGATTAAACAACGAAACCGTCAAGAAGCGCTGGTAATAACAGCAAAAGAAATACCTTCTTTTGTCCTGCGCTGATATTTTACGAAGGATTAAGACTGATCATTCGCTGAAGGAGCTTAGCGACAATGTAACACGAATTAGGCGAACATAAAAAGGATTATTGTTGTTCGAACTATCGAAGGAAAAGAAGGATCACGCTGACCTACAAAGGAATATAGAGGCTTCACTCGGCTAGCAAGTGACCGTCCGCGAAAGTCGGCCAATGGTTCCGATGGAATGCACAGATCTTGACGAGGTTACTACCAAGGAGGAAATTTGTGCAGCGCTCAAACAGCAATTGAAACTCGAGGACGTGCAGGAAACGGACATCAAGATCCTAAGGAGGGCGTACGGTGAAACACAGACAGCGACTCTAACTATGTCTATGACCTCAACTACAAAAGCAGTGACTGCGGGTAAAAACTGCATCCGTTGAATCGTGTGCAGGCTACGCGAGCAAATTCCACTGAAAAAGTATTTTAAATGCCTCCGATTCGGACATATGGCGAAGGATTGCACTAGCGCCATCGATAGATCTAAGCTGTGTCATTTAGCGAAGGACTGCAATAAAAACCCTCACTGCTTGCTATGCAGGGAAACCAAAGATCGTGATTGTAACCACAGAACGGGTAGCACCAGGTGTCCAGCCTACAGGATAGCTTTAAGTACCCTATGCAAATGAGAGTCATTCAGCTGAATCTAAAACACTGCCAAGCCGATCAGGACCTGCTAGCACAGAAAGTGTATGAAGAGGAAATCAAAGCAATACAAAAGCCTCCATCACGGCGTCTGGGAAACAGACATAGGTGGAAAGGCTACGGTGTGAGCTTGCGGTAATCGAGCCTTACAGCAAGCAATGAAGCACCGCGAACACGATTTTGTAAGGGTTAAGATCGATGACCTCTACATATACAGCTGTTATGCCGCTCCAAGTATGACAATACCAGAGTGTCACAACAAGCTAGACAGACTGGCGAGAGACGCCAAGGATCGCACCCCCAAAATTATTGATGGCGACTTCAACGCATGGGCAATGGAGTGGGGAAGCCAGAAAATAAATGAAAGGAAAAAAATCCTACTCAAGGTTTTCTCCTACGTAAACATCACCCTGGCTAATAACGGAAGTTTAAATACTTTTAGGCGTGGAGAGTTAGGCTCCGATCTAGATCTTACTTTTGTAAGTGATTCGCTGGTCAAGCATTTACACTGGCATGTTCGCGAAGAATACACGCATAGTAACTACCAGGCGATATATATTACTATTGATAACGGACCCAGAACAATAAATCCTTACCTGAAAAAACCAGAAACAGGTTGGTCACCAAGAGCACTTGATGGGAATAGATTTCTGGAGACCTACTTCTTCTTCTTCAGCCTTTATCCCGTTCAAAAGCGGGATCGGATCGTCGTGATCAGTTTCCTGACTTGGCTCTATTAAATGCCTGACCTGGGTCCAATCTCGAGGCTTTTAAAACCCCATCCAGGGTATCAAACCACCGTTGTTTCGGCTTCCCTTTTGGTCATTTACCATCGACTTCGATCATCATCATTAACGGCGCAACAACCGGTATCCGGTCTAGGCCTACCTTAATAAGGAACTCCAGACATCCCGGTTTTGCGCCGAGGTCCACCAATTCGATATCCCTAAAAGCTGTCTGGCGTCCTGGCCTACGCCATCGCTCCATCTTAGGCAGGGTCTGCCTCGTCTTCTTTTTCCACCATAGATATTGCCCTTATAGACTTTCCGGGTGGGATCATCCTCATCCATACGGATTAAGTGACCCGCCCACCATAACCTATTGAGCCGGATTTCATCCACAACCGGACGGTCATGGTATCGCTCATAGATTTCGTCATTGTGTAGGCTACGGAATCGTCCATCCTCATGTAGGGGGCCAAAAATTCTTCGGAGGATTCTTCTCTCGAACGCGGCCAAGAGTTCGCAATTTTTCTTGCTAAGAACCCAAGTTTCCGAGGAATACATGAGGACTGGCAAGATCATAGTATTGTACAGTAAGAGCTTTGACCCTATGGTGAGACGTTTCGAGCGGAACAGTCTTTGTAAGCTGAAATAGGCTCTGTTGGCTGACAACAACCGTGCGCGGATTTCATCTTCGTAGCTGTTATCGGTTGTGGTTTTCGACCCTAGATAGGAGAAATTATCAACGGTTTCAAAGTTGTATTCTCCTATCCGTATTCTTCTTCGTGTTTGACCAGTGCCGTTTGATGTTGTTGGTTCATTCGTCTTCGGTGCTGACGTTGCCACCATATATTTTGTCTTGCTTTCATTGATGTAAAGCCCAAGATCTCGCGCCTATCACCGCCTGCTCGATTTGGATGAAGGCAGTTTGTACGTATCGGGTGGTTCTTCCCATGATGTCGATATCGTCAGCATAGGCCAGTAATTGGGTGGACTTGAAGAGGATCGTATCTCTTGCATTTACCTCAGCATCACGGATCACTTTCTCGAGGGCCAGGTTAAAAAGGACGCATGATAGAGCATCCCCTTATCGTAGACCGTTGTTGATGTCGAATGGTTTTGAGAGTGATCCTGCTGCTTTTATCTGGCCTTCCACACTGGTCAGCGTCAGCTAGTCAGTCTTATTAATTTCGTCGGGATACCGAATTCTCTCATGGCCGTGTACAGTTTTACCCTGGCTATGCTATCATAGGCGGCTTTAAAGTCGATGAACAGATGGTGCAACTGTTGTCCATATTCCAACAGTTTTTCCATCGCTTGCCGCAGAGAGAAAATCTGATCTGTTGCTGATTTGCCTGGAGTGAAGCCTCTTTGGTATGGGCCAATGATGTTGTGGACGTATGGGGCTATCCGGCCTAGCATGACTTCGATGTTCAGACCAATCTTGACAAGTGAATTCTTCTTAGCACGAATTGTGTGACCATACCATCGAAGACGCCTCTCTCGCTATTTTTCCACGATCAGTGCAACCCCATAACGATCGCGAATATCCTCATTTCGGATGTGGTTAAAACGTGTCACGCCACTAGTCCAACGCAACATCTTCGTCTCCATTACCGCAAGACGCCGTCCATTGTCTTTTATAGTCGGCCAATACTCAGAACAATATAGGCCGAGAAGGCGGTCGACATTGCGGTAAATTTTAGATTTGAGACGTTCGTTGATACGTCGACCACAAAGAACACCAGTTGTGGAATGCCACTTCATCCAGGTTGCGTTAATGCGTGAGGCAATTTCATAATGCAGTTTTCCATTGGCTGATAGCGTTGGACTGAGGCATTTACATTTCTGGAGGTATTGCAGTGGACTGCCGAGTTTACTGGAACAGCCATAGAAAAAGCATCGCAGCTGCCCCAACAGATATGCGGAGCATGTGACGCTTCCATGCCAAGAGGTGCACACTCTCGGAAGCGTAACCCTAACTCCTGGTGAAACACTGAAATAGCGAAATTTCGTACGGAATGCTTGAAGGCCAGACGGCGGAGTCAATGCCGAAGAAACATGCCAGAGTATGAACAACGGTACCTTGAATATAAAAAGGTACGAAAAAAGATGCAGTGGGCCATCACTCATCATCATTATTGGATTCCCAACAAGGTGCTGAAAGTAGCAATGAGAATGGCACCAAGCATGTTTGCACGGATATTTACAGACTATCTAAAAGAAGAGTCCTTGCCCGCAGAGTAGAAAACACAAAAGCTTGTATTGATACCGAAGACAGGTAAGCCAATAGGTGAATCAACATCCTATATACCTATCTGTCTTCTGCATACAATAGGCAAGGTCCTCGAGTGAGTAATCTATAACTGGCTATATCCATTAATTGATAGTGGCGGTTATTTATCGAATAGGCAGCTTGGCTTCCGGAAGGCTCGGTCAGCGGTTGATGCTACCAAACTGCGCACTGGTAACTCTTGACATCAAGAACGAGTCGTCAGCTCTGTACTTTTATATGCGCCACTAGTGTGGGCGTCGGCGATAAAAATCGGAGAAAATCGCAGACAGCTTCAAGATGCATACCGATTGAGCGCTCTCCGAACATGTTGGGCCTACGTGCGTGATTGCGTTGATGATCCCGATAAATATTCTAACCGATGAGGCAAGTCATCTGTACGAGAATCAGAAAGCGAGCCTAAACAAACAAAGTGAGCGCATACAGTAATTGGCTACAGTCAAACAGCATGGGATCAGGCGAAGAATGGCCGGTGGACACTCAGGCTTATCCCAGACATAAGTATGTGGACTTTGCGAAACCACGGTGAGACGAGTTACTATGTGACTATGTGTTCTTAACCGGACACGGTGGATATAGGATACCTCTATAGGTTCTGTCTAAAACAATCGCCAGACTGCCCCACGTGTGAAGGTGCAGCCGAAAATGTCGAATACGTTTTCTTCGCCTGTCCAAAATTTAAAAGCTCAAGGAGAAAGCTTGAAACAGAGCTAAATACCTGTTTAACGCTGGAAAATCTGGTAAGCTCCATAGTGGAATCAAATAGAGCATAGTACACACTAGTTGCGATGAAGAAACGGATTCACCGCAGCTAAAAGAAGCAAAAGCACTACGGAGGCATAGAAGAGAAAAGCTGCTGGAATTAACACCACGCAAAGCGGTAGCAGCTCATCTAAAGTGAAGAACTGAACACCCCCGCGAAGCAATACAGAACGGTGGTCCTGCGGGGAGAGTGCGGAGAAAATATGGGAGGTTTTAGTCAGTAATAGTCCAAAATGCTTGTTCTGGATTCTAGATGAGTATCCATCATCGATTTTCCCCAGACAAACAAAAAATACTGGCAGACAAAGTAGTAAAAAATATCTTTAACAGGTTCGAGTAATAAGCAGCTCACTTCTAGCTCGGCGTTGAGATAACTGATCTGAACAGGCATCTAGAATGGACGCCGTGAAATCCGTAAGAACCTTATGGAATACCCGAATACCACAAGAAGGACCTCTATGAAGGTATTAATAAACAGTTTAGATCGAATAAGATCTAGAGCTAATCAGCATAGATAAATAGTACTCAAGTACTTATTACACATCCAACTACCCTACTAAGTTGGAAATTTTCGCAAAATTAGAGTAAATAGACATAGACATGTGGTTAAGGTTTCGATAAATCGATATCAGGCGATCTAGTAGCGAAGCTTAATTATCGTCAGCAAATGCATTTCATAAAATATACAATCCTCAGTGTATGTAAACATAGTATTTATGTTACATTATCATCGGCCATTAAAGCCTACGCTAGAAATGCAGTTGATCTGAAATCCAATATATGTACAATATTTGTAAGCTGTACTACTGGAATTCTTGATAAAGGGATGATATATGAACCGATAGAATACAACCTTGCTCCGAGTTCAAATTCCAAGAAGAATAAAAGCTAAGGATTCAATGGATTGCAAATTGACGACCAAATGGCCAACGGTCCACCAAGCGACGAGCAACATGAAGTTCAGTAAGGCTAGGGTTGATTAGAATGGCAAACCAGTTGTGTTGGGGTGAATAATAGTTTATGACAAGTGTTTGGTTCGTTCTCGATTAGATACCAAGCCAGTGATACATGATTCAATAATGATAATCGAACATTTGTACGGTGTCAAAGCTATTATGCATCACATGATTATGTTGTAGACCACTTAAGTAATTAAAGGACAATTCCCCATACTTTGGAAATCCTCACTAATATCCGACAACATACAATTTCGGCGTATTTCAACAACTGCTGTAAGATTAAGGCTTATTAGGTAATAAGTAGGGGGTTAACCAAATTAATCTCCTGCTTGACCTAAGAACATTCAAGACACTTTATCGTAAGGGGTGAACGAGAACAGACTGTGATACTGACAGTAATCACCGAGTAATAGGGTTTACCATAGATACTGACCGAAATCGTAATTCAAACAGCATCAGTCGCATAGTCTATTGTAGAGAAGAAAGAAAATCCATAGGTCGCCGGATTCTCCAATTACGCCGGATTCTAAGTTTTTACACAAGTTAATATTATAAAATAATTTCTCTTGTGTAAATAAAAAAGTGCGACAACATATAGTGATCAAATTAAAAGTATTGCTTGTCTTCCGCGTACACAATATTAAACGATACTTGAACGTATAAAAATTATCTAATCTCGGTGGTGTGAATTTCTGTGGTGTTGTTAATACGTGGGCGCGTTCAGATCCAAGGCAAAGTCCTTATAGTGTTGCGCCTCCCACGTTTCTCTAACGACACTGAAACGGAAATTTTTAAAAATTATTGTTGTTGTTACGTGGGTGCCATCGACAGACTTAATATACTTCCGAGAAAAGAAACTGGGACTCATGCAATCAGTTTATTTGAAAGCAAAGGAGCTCGTTGAGAGAGTTCATTCCTCTCTTATTCCTGAAGAGAGGCATACAGAGGCCGAGCCGTTAGCTTTGGGGCCAGCTAGGGAGCAAGTCCTGAAACTCCCGCAAACGACTCAAAATTATATAGATCCCGGTGAGGGAAGTTCGAATAGAGGGGCCATCCCAAAACACGCTATAACAGAGCCAGTAGATCGAGACTTGGGCCTAGACGTCAACGACAAACTCCAAGGTGAAGCGGCAGATAGGGAACTGCCCAGGAGTTGAAGCAAGTGTGAAGTTGCGTTCAGAGGGGCGTGGGGACCTGTGATACAGATAGACGAAATTACCAAACGTGGAGAGACGAACCGCGTACATCTAATCTTGGGCCCTTCCCCACCCAAATACGACCGGACTATTTACTAGACCCTAGTCAGCTCCACCCAGAATATTTGCGGACTCCTGGGCCAAACCGATCAGAATCCTTCTTGGATCCCAGCCAGACCCGGCCAAACCATTTTTCACCCTGGAACTCAGAATATCGTTTTAGACCCACCACACCAATCCCAGATATTCCAATATTCAGTGGTGATATCAGTCAATACGAGCCATTCAAAAGCCTTTTTAATTCCGTATACGATGGTTCTGAAATCGGTTTTGCGGAACGCTTAATGATGCTTTAGAGCAAGTTGAGACGCGATGCAAAGCGTGTAATCGATCATTTAGGAATATACGGAGAGAATTACCAGCCAGCATTGTTTCTTCTCGACCGAAGATATAGTAATCACCGGGCCTTAATAGAGAAGGAGATCCAGGTATTAATGGACCTTCCGCAAATATCTCAAAAGGAGGCCGGAACTTTAGGGAAAGCCTTGATTACCGCGCGATCCGTGATATAAAACCTGCGTAAAGCCGGGTTCAACTCGGACGAAGGTGTTCCATTCATTCCAATTATCTTAACGAGGAAAATGGATGTGCCCACGCGCAGGGATTTCAACTTATCTTTGCACCATCCAAAGCAACCGGTTATGATCAAAGATATTGATCAATTCCTGGAAAATCAATATGTAATTATGTCTCCTGGCTGGAATGGTGTGAATGGGGGATCCAAGTCAGAAGATTCTACCACCAGGAGGAAAGTTCAGAAGGAGGTAGCGCTTCTTGCTAACACTGGTGGAGAGAAAAAGAAATGGACGAAATGTTCCCTGGGCATGGGAAATCATAGCGCTGTCCAATGTCCCAAACTTATTGAGAGTGGCGACAAGGAAAGGTTGCTTCGGCAGCACTATCTATGTATTTATTGTACGTCTCATAAATACAAAAGGAGGGAAGCTCGTAATAAGCGCAAGAATCTCAAGTGTGAAATATGTAAAAAAACAGCATTTAACAGTCCTGCATCCATGCAAGGTTGACAGAGGGAATAGTAGCACCACCCTTCATTCCGAAAACTCTAGGACTCTCTCGTATTCAACTACCGTCTTTTCCACGGCGGTGGTCAAAATAGGAAAGAAGGGTGGACCAACCTTTCAGGTACGATGTCTCATTGACCAGGGTAGCCAGGGCAGCTAGTGCAAACACTTCGATTAGGAAAGAAAAAAACTAATGTCGACGTCGCCGGGGTCGGAGGCATCTCAGTGGGGAAGGTGTCATCGGTGGTCTTCACTTGGATGACGGTTCCGAGATTAGTACGAAGGCCTTGGTGGTAAAAAGGGTGGCTGAGGGAGGCTTCCCTCAAATACCACATCGATTGAAATCCTTGCTACAGGGAAAAAAATTGGCGGACCCTGTAACCGAGTTTGCCTCCCATGTTCCGGTGTTACTGAGATCTAGCATCCTTCCACAGCTTATCGTAAATGGAGTGGAAACTGTGGATAGTTTTCTTCTCCAAAATACGAAGCTGCGGTGGATAGTGTCCGGCCCGGCTGAATCGTCAACATCTCAGTACACGCCAGTGCATGTATCAATGGAGGAGTGGGAACTAAAGTTGAGAGCCTTCGTGGTACCAATTCCATGGAGGCAGGATAACGTAAAGCTTGGGAGTTCAGTTAAGTGACAACACTTAGTATGTATTTGTTACACAGTTGTTTCTTTTAGTACTTCCGTACTGTGATATAGAAACAAGACTATTGTAATATCGCAACAAGACCAAGGTTCCTTCTCGGTCAACTCGTATTTATATTTCCTTCAAATTGTTTACATAATATACATATGTTCCTTATCTTCTATGAAACTATCTAATACATAACACATATTAACATATGGTTCTTATCTACGTAAAATCCTATAAATCCGTAGATTACATTATCTTTTATTAGGGTCATTCTGAGCAGGGAAGATGCGCAAATGCATCTTCGTTTATTATTCAACAACAGGTCATGTTGTGAAGGAAAACATTTGACCTGAGTCGGGTATGACGAGATATGGAAAAGACCGAAATATTTATAAGCGTCATACGGAGGAAAGAAGATGCGCAGATGCATCTTCGTTTATTATTATTTAGAACCAGGATTTATGCTGGTCGTTAAAAGATGCCGACGGTGCGGACGGTTCCATAACTGTTCCTACCATTATTATTATTATTCTGTTAAGGGAAAGTCGCACCGCGTCCTTGAAGAACTATTGTGCCCCTTTTACTGGTTATAGTGTACCTATTGATCATAGTATCTCAAGCAGGCCTGTAACCGTTAGGAACTTTAGTATGTTCCCTACTTCCAGATGTTTCAGCTTTGCATCTGGTATTAAGTGTTCTCCCAGATGTCTCGACCTACTTTGCACAAGTACCGGACACTGTCCCAGGACGTGTATGGAGATTTCGTCCTCCTCTTCACGAAACCTGCAGGCAGTGTCCGTAGATATTCCTAGCTTCTTTAGGTGATAGTTAGCCGACAATGACCAGTGAGAATTCTCAATATGATTCGGAGGTTCTTTTTGGTGAGGTTTAAGCAATCCTTTGTACGCCTGGGTTCGTATCCCCCAATAAGCAACCTGGACTGCTCCATCCCTGGTAGGCCCTCCCAATATAGTTCCCTCAACTCTCTCATTTCTTAGATTCATAGCCATGAAACCGTTTCCGATACCACAGAAGGGTTCTGGCCCGTGTAAAGGCGTCCCTGCTCCCTTCTTAGCTAATTCTTCCGCTGCCTCGTTGCCTTCCAACCCAGCATTGCCTGGAACCCAAAGTATCCAGACCTTGTTGGACGAGCCGAGTGTATTCAGTCTCTCAAGGCATTCCCATACCAATTTAAAGTTCACCTGGTTGGACCTAAGTGCCTTGATCGCCGCTTGGCTACTGGTGAGAATAGCAATGTTCTGCCCCCCTGTAGTTTGGAGATTAAAGGAGACACATCTGTCTATGGCGTATATTTCCGCCCGAAGGATGATGCCTACCCATTGCCTCCAAGTACGTTTTCCTTGGACTAATGACACCGGCACCCGCTTTCTCTGCTGTGAGGGATCCGTCAGTGTACCAAGTAGTCAGTTGCTGGTTTAAGCCGTATGTCGCAGCCACGCTCTCCCCGTTTGCCTTGTTACTCCAACGTGTTTCAAACTTCTTATCGAAGTGAAACCTCGTTGTCATGTTATTCCTTGGTATCAGTAATTCGGGATACCGTCTAGAAGGAATATCAATCTTCCTTCGGTTTATACAGCTGTCCGCCTCACTGATACTCCCATCCTGAATATTCCCCTCCTTGCTTGCATCTGTATGTGCAGATAGAGAGGGGTTAGTCCCAGAAGGACCTCCAGGAAAGCCGTTGGGCATGTCCTCATTGTCCCACTGATACCAAGGTAAGCTAGCCTTTGAAGCTTGTGTAATTACCTGGCTTGTGTGCTGACTTCGGTTCTTTCTGCCCAGATTACCGCTTCATAGGTAATCATTGGCCTTACTATTGCAGTATATATCCAAAGTAGTATCTTCGGAGTGCAACCCCATTTTCATCCTGCTATGGATCTACAAGTCATCAGGGCCCTCTTGGCTTTCCGACAAATGTTTCCGATATGTGTCTTCCAGAGTAATTTTTGGTCTACCGTAACTCCCAAATATTTAACATCTGTTTCTCGTTTCACCTCCATGTCATGTAACCTTATGGCTCTCAGGTGATCAAGCTTACGTCTCCTAGTGAATGGTTCTATGATGGTTTTGGCTGCATTAATCCGTAGTCCCACCTTCCTGCACCAGGCACTAGTAACCCTTAGTCCAGTTTGGATTCTATCACGTAGGGTATCTTCATATTTGCCCTTACAGATTTAAACATTGTCGTCCGCGTTACCTTGGACTTGTATTCCAGTATTTGTTAGCACGTCCAGGAGTTCGTCCACTACCATACTCCACATTAGCGGCGATAGTACGCCGTCCTGTGGACAACCTTGAGTAGTGTTCATGACAATAGAATTTGTACCTGTCATTTGTTTCTATGGTATCCAGTTGACAGATGTAGCTGATGCCGAGCAGTTTCAGTTGACCGTCCTGCCCGGTAAGCGTGTTGACAGTGATGTAAGGGATTACGCTTTAGAACGTTAGTTCTAATATAGTTGTCTACGACCTTCTCCACCATTTTGATTACGAACGATGTTAGGTAAATTGATCTGAAAGATTTAAGTCGCTTTCGGAATAAAGACCACTTTTGCTCGTCTCCATGCCCTTGGTATCTATCCCAGTGCTTTGCTCGCCCTTACCACCCTTAGAAAAGACTCTAGGATAATTCCTAGGCCTCTCTGGATTAATGCTGGGAAAATACCACCTACTCCGGGAGATTTCAGTAGTTTAAAAGTTCCCATTGCCTACCTTAGCCTAGCTTCTTAACTCTTTTGCTAGTTTCCAGTTCTCCTTTCTTCTCCTTTTATTCGATCGCGTTGCTATAAGCAGTCAGTTCATTTTTGTACCTCTGCCAGTCCCCGGTTTGTTTTGCCTGATTAAAGAGTTTCCGTGCCTTTCTTCTCATTCTGGCCAGATTCCTGTTCTATCATGACACATCCCTTGATGACTTAACTGACAACTGGCCTCATATGCGTCAATGACGACTGTGTTGAGGTTTTCCACCACTGTTTCTAGTTCCAGTTTGTTCCTGATGTCACCACCCCCTTGAAGGTGGGCCATGTTGTTGCTCAAGTGCGTTGCATAGGATTTCCAATCCGTTCTCCTGAGATTCCTTATTATTGTTTTTATTTCGGAGTTACCCTCAATGTCAAATCTGATTATCCTGTGATCAGACCTAAAGGTTTCAGCCGACATCCTCCAATTCCTGACCATTCCGTTGATTAGAGTATTTCCTAGAGTCATGTCTAGTACCTCCTGTCTAGTGCTGGCCACAAAAGTTGGAGTATTCCCTAAGTTATATGTTTCTAACTTATTGCTAAAAATAATAATAATAAATTCAAGAAGGTACTCACTTCTTCGATTGTTGTTGGTGGCTCCCCAGACTTTGTGATGGGCGTAGGTATCGCAGCCGAGGAGAAATGGTAACGCCCTCTTCTCAGAATACTTCACCATTTTTGCGACTTGTTCCGGTGGAGCCCAGATTTCGTCTCCTGAGAAGTGTCCTGATATCACGACTGCCTCTCGAGTGCTCTTCCCGGCTTCCAATGAGACTTGGATAGCAGCAAGGTCCCCGGCCGGAACTCTGAAAGATATATGCATTTTGAATTACACTTAAAAATTGTGCAAGCTATTGGTTTTCCACAAGAGGAGTCCCAAATTGCCTGCATGCTTTCTCCTTGCAGACCGCGAATCTGCCCCCGGTACACCCAGGGCTCCTAAGCCAGCACTATTCCAATGTTCTCCTGCAAAAAAACCTGGAAACTTTCTAAGTATGCAATCCTATCAGCATTTAAAAGCGTCTGGCAGGAATGACATCTATCCGACGATATTAAAGAAGGTTACCATTGGGGTGTAAGTAGCATTGGCAAACGTTGCTATCGGAAACTGTGAATAAGTTTCCTTAAGGACAAGGGGAAGACCCTAGTTGCTGCTTGACAGACCAAACTCTTCTTGCCAGAATCAACTGAACATACCGCGCAGATTTTTCTACCAAAAAACAGGAAGACTTGCAGAAATATTCTTGGCTTAAACGTGAAGTTGTCTTTCAACTAAGGATCCATACTCTTTAGTTCGGTAGAGATTTTGGTAGGTCTTGCATCCGCCAGTATGAATGCCGAGCCATGCACTCAATATAAACTGGTACCCTTGTTGCTTGTCATAGTGGGGTTCTGATTGTGGTCGCAAAATTAATCCATGTCTTAAGAAGATCATCGGGTTAGGTCTAAACGATCGGCACTCATGTAGAATCACCAGGACGTAAGGAGTCTACGGTCAAAAATCACAAGGAGCTTGTTCGCCCACTCTAGGTTGGATCGACATCATCAAAGTTTATTTCTTCTTTTACTTTTTGTTTTCATTTTTATTTCACGATAAGTCATGAGGGCCTCTGTGTCACCGAGCAAAACAGGAAACTTTTTCGCTGGCAACAGACTAATTGAATCTATGAACCTAGAGTTCACCGGTCTAGCACGCTAATTACATCTTGCCTGGGAGTTTGATTGTCGCTTAACTTCGAATTCGAGTTCTTAGGAAATTTTCCTATTCGCAAGCGGAATCGGCTCGTCGTGATCGGTTTCACCATTTTGTGTTTCCAAAAGTCTTTCAAATCCTCATCCAGTGTATCAAGCCACCATTTTTTCGACCGGTCCTTTGGTCGCTTACCATCTACTTCGATGTTCAGACCAATCTTGGCAAGTGAATTCTCGTTCGCGCAAACTACGTGACCATACCATCGAAGACGCCTCTCTAGGAATTTTTCCACGATCGGTGCAACCCCATAATGACCCCACTAGTCCAACGCAACATCTTCGTCTCCATTACCGCAAGACGCTGTTCATTGTCTTTTATAGTCGGACAGCACCAAGGACCATAGAGAGCAACAGCACGAACGACATTGCGGTAAATTTTAGATTTGAGACGTTCATTGATACGACAATTACAAAGAACGCCATTTGTCGAACGCGCACTTCATCCAGGTTGCGTTAATGCGTAACGCAATTTCATAACGAAGTTCTCCATTGCCTGATAGCATAGACCCTAAAGTGATTGTGTCTGTTTGATCGGGATCGATCGACAAAAAATCAGTTTTATTCAGGTTCTCAATCCATTTTTGGACAAGCTGCTCGACATCATGACATGCATAACGCAGTGAACAGGGCGATGGGCATTGGATGTTCCGTGTGACACTGTCCTCAATAAGAACAAAGAGGATTGGTGAGAGGGCGCATCATTTCTGAATACCAACAGAGCCACGTAGCAGTTTTTCTCAACGAGTAACCGCACAGCGTGTATTGCATCAGTAGTTCAGTAGTTCTTGACAAACCCGATTTGATTCATGGCTATTCCAGCGATTTCGCCAATACAGTTGTCAAAAATGTGTTCAAAAATCTTTGTGGTATGGGATAGCAACCGGATCGGGCGGTAATTTTTGCTGGACTATCTTTGTCTTCCATATTAGGGCTGTGGTGCTTTCTTGGCAGTCAGTTCTACCTTCCTCAATATCCCACTTCAGTACCAGCTCGTCGATTTCCAGAGCTCAAATGCGATGTCGTCAGGTCCTATGGCTTGCCTCGATTTTATTCGTTTTATTGCTTCCTCGACTTCAGTTGCGCTGACAGGTGAAACTGGAAATGTTTGCAAAAGCAGAGGATGAATAAATTCTCCAGTAGAAATCTGCTCGAAATATTCTCGCCACCTATCCATTGCGGGTCGACGGTCATTAAGCAAAGTAGCGTTCTTGTCATTAACGAAACAGAAGTGATCGATATCCTGTGTCCGTCCATGCTGTTGTTTGGCAAGTCGATAAAGATCTCTCCCGCCATCCGAAGTGTTCAGTTTATCGTAAAGATCTTTATAAAGGACCGCTCGGGTGGCAGCGATCGCTTTCTTTACTTTCCCATTGGCACATTTGAGCCAATATGCGAAAGCAAAGGAACTTGTGGTAGTAGTGCTTCTTTTGACGGGCCTTCATTTCAACATCGTCATGGTTGGTTGATGAACCGCTTACCGTAGTGATCCCGACGGTTCCATAGGCCGCTTTGTGGATTGTGCCTTTCATTTGGATCCACGATTCTTCCGCATTCGTACTGGTTGATAATCAGGTAAGTGAGATCATTTTTTCTTTCTTCTCACGAAATCGCCATCATTTAGTGCGCGGTGGGTCAGTGCGTTCCTCACGTGGCTTAATTCGCAGGACGGCAATCAACGGCCGACGTTGAGGTGCAATGGTCTCATAAGGAGTGGCTTTGCAATCAGGGACGGTGGTAAAATGTCAGCGTCTTATGAGAATATAGTCGATTTGCGGTTTTACTGTTCCTAATTGCGCGCTCCGAGCCCCTTTCTCCATGACACCTGTGTTTTCACCCACCCATTAAGGTCACCAGCAATGATGATATAGTCATTAGCAGGGACGTTACAAGTCTTTTCATCTAGAAGTTACCAGAAGGCTTCTTTCTCGGCATCAGGTCGACCTCTCTGTGGTGCATATGTGGTGAAGAAGTGCCGATATAATGGTGAGCTTCATCAGCCGCGTAATCAAATCGCTCGACTTCTTTAATGGCATCACGGAAACCTTCTAAGATGGGAATGGCAGTGCCAATGCCAACACCGTATTGAGTATGTGGGCTACCAAATTAGGGAAGTTTATAGCCATTTTTACCGCATTCGGGTTTCTCACAGAGCGTAGATAACAATGCGCCTTTTCCGAAGGGCTCTTGCGAATTCCTAGGTCTTTCCAGTTAGGATGCCAACATTTAGCGCGCAAACGCGTATTTATTTTGCTTTTGCTCGTCAAGAACCCTTGCCCATTTCTCGGCAGGACCGGGACCCGCACTGCCCCGTCAACTGAGGTGGACGCCCTAGCATTCTTCTGAGGCTTGTTACTCAATCCGATCATCTTGTTTTTAACGACATTGGATGCATTTTCTTGGTCAACCTGTCACCAAGAGAGACCAGAAAGGATTTAGCATATTGGAATAACTCCAACTTTACTTTATTTATCTCCAATCTCCGCATTTTATTTTTGTTTTACTACAAATTGTACAAGGTACGTTACCTCAAACCTCCCTCCTTTAATTGGGCTTGGGACCAGCATGCTATGTAAATAACATGGCGGACTTTCAGGACTGTGAGCATTAAAGAAGACATTATGATTTGATCTCCCATCCCCGGAGGTTGTAGACGGAGGTCTGTTAGAATCGATCTGTTATGGGCGTTGTTCCCCACATGCTCAGCAACTAAATATGTGGTGACCCTTGTCTAATTCTTTATGTAGGCACCACCTGCTGGGTTTGATAACGAAAGCAACTGCTGGTCCAACTGCAGAAAAAAGTTTAAAAATTTAGTAGTGCTCAATATTGGAATTGGATAATATAGCCAAGTTTCTGCTATGAATGTGGTTCGCATAATAAGCCACAAAGCCACATTTTATCACTTTAATCAATAATAACTATCTTTTCGAGAAATAAGGTAGATTAGTCCTCTACATAGATCATAACTTCAAAGCTGAATTTATCCAAGCGCCTAAGTAAAGCCGCCTCCATTGTCCTCAATCCAACCTTTCGCTACCAACCCGCAAGCCACCCTTTATAAATCAAAACCGCACAAATGAGCTAACAAATGTCAAATTTTAGCCCCTTTAAATGTTTAATGCGTTCTCAGAATTCATGATTACTCGTAGGTATGCCTGCCATTCAAGTATAATTTAGTAGCGGAAATTCCGTGAAAAATCCTTGGAAGTTCCTGATCGTGAGAAGGATCGGGCTTAGCAGCGCTGCTGGTTTCATGATTGCAGTACATTACTTGAGAATTTCCATGGAATGATTATTTAGTGCGTCCGATTATCGTGAATTTAAATAGAAATTATAGTCCCTTGCTTCGGTCTTAAATAATCTTAAACGTTCATCCCATCTAATTACGTCCTTGCGTAAGTTTCTCTCCGATAAATTCACATTTTCATTATCTGATACCAAGTTCTCATCCATAATTCACTGCGAATTTCGCCGGAGCAAAAAGCAACTCAAAATTGCAATGATGAACATCCCCAAGATCCTTTGCGATGCTAATTATTAATCTCGGACTCATTTCAAATTTCAAACTTTCCGTCACCAATCAGTCATCCAAAATTTTCCAGCAGAACACAAACATTGGGAAAACAGCGACCACCCCCAAACCACGCGGAAAGTTCAACATCAAAGCGCGAATCCATAATGTAAAGAAAGCTGGCAGCGAGATTGGCAACCTGTTATTCTTCCTTTGAATTGTTTACTCGATAATGGCAGCACATCCAGCAGACTCGCTATAAACAGAAGCAGCGATTATTTTCATTGGATCGGGAGTTTTCATTAGTGAAAACTTTGTGTTCTGAGCGTTGACAGTGAGAATATTCAGTTATTGCTTGACGGAAAACAAATTAGATGAACTTTGTTTGTTTTCCTCCTTTCTGTTCCTGGAGAACTTTATTGAAATTTTGATGCATGCGGCCGGCAACTGAGCTTGGGAGCTGAGGAAACAAGGCTGCATTCCACCGAACCAAGTCAACCGGGTGGGTGGGTGACTTCATCCTTTTGTGGCACCTGGGCATGGACGACCCACCTAGGGGGTAGAAACACATGAAACCATAGTATCATAGGAGTTTCTCAAGTGCTTCCTTCGTTCAATCATGAGCGTGTACCTAAGCGTTGCATAGAAATTCAATTTTGGATCTCCAGGAACGTGTGGACGTTATAGATATGTTCCAGAAAACGGAAAGAGACTTATAACCGCCCCAAAAGATGTTATCCGCAGAAATTCTATGTAAAGTGAACGAAAGGCATCCGGAGCTTGTTCAAATTTCCTATGATAATGCAATATACTATAAAAACGCAAATTTGCAGCGTTTATGTGAAATTGCATCCTCCACCTTCGTTTTTATTTGCTTCGGAATACCGCCATATTATCCAAACAACGAGCTTCCCCAAGCAATAAATGGTAATCGAAGGTACATAAAATTGTTATTCACCAAATTGCATGGTCGTCCTCTAGTCCGAATTTATGTTTCCAGAGAAACTTCCAATGGCAGGGCCGAATTTTTAAAACAGATATAAATTTTAATAGAGAGTGCTGGAGGATGTATTATGTTTGAATAACTCAGGAGATAATGGGCGCAACTCTTATACTACGAACTGACGTTGGTAGGTAGGTAAGTACCCATCAATGGCCGTTCCGAGGAGCCCAATTAGCGCTGTGGTGCGCCGTTTTGATGCCACAAACTCCCAAGACCCTGACTACTGTTATAAGAGCGGAGAGGCAGAGTCCAGCCGGCTCGGATCTTCAGAGCCAGCCCGTAGCATTCACGGAAGGGAAAGCAGCTCTCCCACCCTGCAGCTAGAAATATCTCTGACTGTTTTACCCAGTGTCTGTACCCTGACTCCTGCTGAAGCTGGGTAGCAGAGAAAGTGCATGAGGGTTTCCCTTCCATCTCCGCAGCTCCGGCCATGTGAATTATAAAGTATGTCTAGCCTGGCGGCATGGTCCCTTATGGGCCAGTACCCCGTGCAGATTACCGTAATCTTGAATGCATTTGCACGCGTCTGGCACAGGAGCTCTCGTGATCGTATAATAAGCGGGCCAAATCTTCCTTCACTTGGCACAGCTGGTAAACCTTCGCCACCTAAGGCCCACTGCTGCTAAGTAGTGCGAGTAGACTCCGCCCCTGACAGCTGCCAGCGAAACACCAAGAGCAGAACTTCACCTAGTCAACACGTCAGCCCACTCATTCTCCTCTATGTTCCTATGCCCGGGAACCCAAAGGAGGGTAATCTTGAGCGTGCCGCCCAGACTGTCCAGCACGTCTCTGCACTGCCCCACCAGCCTGGAGGATGACTATGTTACGCTTCGGGCTCGGATATCGCCCCCTACATCGACCCCACAGACCATCTTTGACTCACCGGTAAACAATACTGAATCATAACGTTGCAACAGGCCGCCAGTCTTCCACTTCGCCCTGGTTGGAAAGTCCACAGTAAAGTTTCTCGTGAAGTTCAGCTTGCGTGTGGCATAGTCCGTGGGGAATGCCCAGATTTCCCGAGGTATTTCAACTAGGATGTTACTGTGGCCGCAGAACTTCGCTGCCCAGCATCCGGACTCACGTAGTTTGACGGCACTGCACGCTGCAACGTATTTAATGTGGAAGTCTATTGGAAGCGGACGCAGGAGTACATTGAGAGCATTTGCCGAGCAGGACTGCAGAGCCCCAGTAAAACTTGTACACGCGGTTCTTTGCCACCATCCAATTGAGGGGTTCATTAGGATTGGACGCACCACAGCGATGTACATCCAGAGAACCATCCTCGTCCGGAGACCCCATTTCTTTGCAAAGGTTCTCTTGCAGGCATAGAAGTGTGGCGCGGCAGGATTCGCAGCATTCGAAATTTATTTCGAATGTTGCGAATGCGAACAAATATATGGCGCGGAACTTTCCACTTTGTAGAGCTCGCCACGGGAGTGGAGGACTAGCGAGGAAAGTGTGCCATGAGTTAGGGGCAGAAAGAAACACATCAAGGGAGATCATTCTCTTCTGCCTCTAACGTTTGGATAGTCGGTTATCACGCGGTGCAGTTTTTAATTAATTTAAACTCATTCATTAAAATTAATAAAGTCTAATTATTACATCTATTTGTTCGCATTCGCAACATTCGAAATAAATTTCGAATGCTGCGAATCCTGCCGCGCCACAGAAGGCTATACAGGCCTTCTAACCCTCAGTTCTATGTTGGATCTCAAATTTAGTTTTGAATCCAGGATTATACCCAGATACTTTACATTGGAGGAAAGAACCAATATTTGTTCATTCAGCCGTGGTAGGTGGAATTCAGGTATCCCTGTCTTGGTGGTGAATAGTATCAGTTCTTTTTTGGTTGGGTTTATGTTCAGTCCGCATCTTGCGGCCCACAGGCATACCTTTCGCAACACTACTTCCATGATGTCGCTCATAATTGACAAAAACATCCCTGACACTAATATCACCACGTTGTCGCCATCACCTTCACCCCGCTGCTGTCCAATATTCGTAAAATTTCGTCCATTACTATTAACTAGAGCACCGGAGAGATGGCGCCACCCTGGGAAGCGCCTCTGTTCACAGCTCTGGTCATGTGGTTGCCTCCCAGATCCGACTGGATTATCCTAGTACTCAGCATGAATATAATACAATGCGTAAGATACCACTCCAATCCAATACTGGTCAAAGCTTTCTTGATGGCGTTGGTGTTGTTGAAAGCTCCCTCTATATCCAAGAAGGCAGCTATGGTATACTGCTTGTAGTGCAGTGAACGCGCAACGATGCCAATTACCTCGCGGACAGCGGTTTCTGCGGATTTTCCGTTGAAGTAGGCATGCTGGGACTTAGAGAAAGGCGTTCTCTCCATAATCTACGGCGTTCTCTCCATGTCCACGACGCCCTCTAGGGTCTTCAGCACGAAAGAGGTCAGACTGATTGGTCCTCCGCGGACTCATGACCGCGCCTGCCCGCTTTCGGTATGAAAACCACTCGTGGGCGTCTCCAGGACTATGGTACATATCCTCAAGAGATGCAGCTACGGTAAATCTCAACAAGCCACGGCACAACCCTTTCCTGTTGCTTCTGTAGCATAACTGGCATTATGTCATCTGGGCCTGGAGACTTGTATGCGGAGAAGCTGTTTATAGTCTCCTATCCTCGGTAATTACCGATTTGATAGTCTCGCACAGCTGGGGTGGCCGCAAACCCTCCAAGCAAGGTTCTGACTCTCAGTCCTCCTCGCTGGCGGGAAAGTGCGTTTGAACAAGCAGCTCCAAGGTTTCATCAGAAGATTCCGTCCAGGAACCTTTTGACTTTTAAAGAAAGGATAGGCTCTTATGATTCTTGGGCAGAATCTTACTCAGCCTCGTGAATTCAATGGTGCTTTCGATATTCTGACAATAATCCAACCAAGTCCGCCTTTTGGCGGTCTTGATGGCCGACTTATACTTCTTCTGACAGTCCCTGCATGGCTGGCAATACTTATATCCGTAGCAAATGTTGAAGATTTCCCTAGTCCGCTTCTTGAGGCTGGAGAGATCTTCATTCCACAACGGTGGCAATGTTTTTTTACTGTACTTAGTAGGGCACAAGACTTTAAAGGCTGTATCGAATGCTTTTTCCAGAGTCCCAACCTTTGACACCATTTCATCTGTCGTGCCAATCTTGCCAATTTGCGTACCGGAGAGTTTGTTCTTAATTCCTTGCCAAACTTTATCCAGTCAATTCTCTGAAGGGTTTGAAGATCTCTGCGGTGAGATCTAGACTGAAAAGTATCCAACTGTGATCTGAGAAGGATTTCTGGTCAGACACTCTCCAGTTCTCTACCTTAAGAATCCTATTATCGATTATTATGGTGATATCAAGGACCTCCTCCCAACTATCACAGTTCTCCGAGCTGGGGAAATGGAAGGTTGGTGTACTGTCCCTGTTATACACTGATAGGTTTGAAGCAATAATAAAATCAAAGAATGATTCACCTCTCTCGTTGATTTCCGAGCTGCCCCAAAGCGAATGACTTGCATTGGCATCGCAGCCTATCAGCAGGTTGGCCTTCTTCGCTGCTATGGTGTTCGTCAAATGTTGTAGTTCTTCTGGCGGAGCTGATCGGTCGTGAGCCATGTAAGCCGAAGAAATATATACATTCACTGCTCCCACCTGCTCCAGCTTGACCAAAACTAGGTCGCTGAAACTCAGGTCCGAATACAGAAAAACTTGCAGTGTCCGGCATTTGTACAAAGTAGGTAGGGCACTTGGGAGAATATTTATTACCAGGTGCAAGGTTGAAACATCACTTGGGTCGCTTATGACACTGTCAGATTTCCGCTTTTTCTTGGGACCTCTTTCCTGCTTCTGCCACTTATTACAGATGACTGCGGCAGTAATTGCCAAGGAAAGTTCTACGAATAGTATCTGACACTCTAGGCAGTAACCTTAATGGTATGTGTAGATCCTCTGCAATAAAAATATCCTAAATACCTCCTGTCTAAAAAGAAGTGGTAAAGACACTACAAGAAAGGCAATTCCGAGGCGGGAAAGTTCAAGAGACGAAGCAGATAAATTCACAGGAATAAAGCATGATAGTACTCGCAATTAAACCCGGGTCGGGCATCTGGGACGTCCCAATCTGAACCTCGCAGAAGGGGCAAGTATATCTTACGCGACGTCTGTAAGGAATAGCACCAATAGGCAGAATGAAGCTCAGATCGCCGTCTGCACAAGGTTCTTTTAGACAAACGGGATTTGGTGGAAGGCTTTGCATTACAGCGTCGGTCAATACCGTCAGCATAGGCCAGTAATTGGTTAGACTTGAACAAGATGGCGCCTCACTAACATCACCATGGCAGATTACTTTTTCCAGGGCCATGTTGAAGAGGATAAATATAAGGGCATCCCTTTGTCTTTGACCATTTCCAAAGTGGAATGGTATTGAGAGTGATCCTGCAGTTTTCATCTAGCCTCACCCATTAGCCAGGTAAGCCTAGCCAGTCTTATTAATTCGGCCGGGATTGCTGAACTCTCTTATGGCCGTGTACAATTTCACCCTGACTATGCTATCATAGACGGCCTTGAAGTAAATGATGGCCATATTCCAACAGTTTTTCCATCGCAGAGAGAAAACCTGATTTATTGCTGATCTGCCTGGAGTGAAGCCCCCTTTCATATGGGCTGATGATATTCTAGGTGTATGGGGCTATCTAGTCTAGCAAGATAGCGAAGAATATCTTATAGATGGCCGTTCTATACCTTAAACATCATCATCATCATCAACGGCGCAACAACCGGTATCCGGTCTAGGCCTGCCTTAATAAGGAACTCCAGACATCCCGGTTTTGCGCCGAGGTCCACCAATTCGACATCCCTAAAAGCTGTCTGGCGTCCTGAACCAACCATCGCTCCATCTTAGGCAGGGTCTGCCTCGTCTTCTTTTTCTACCATAGATATTGCCCTTATAGACTTTCCGGGTGGGATCATCCTCATCCATACGGATTAAGTGACCCGCCCACCGTAACCTATTCAGCCGGATTTTATCCACAACCTGACGGTCATGGTATCGCTCATAGATTTCGTCATTGTGTAGGCTACGGAATCGTCCATCCTCATGTAGGGGCCCAAAAATTCTTCGAAGGATTCTTCTCTCGAACGCGGCCAAGAATTCGCAATTTTTCTTGCTAAGAGCCTAAGTTTCCGAGGAATACATGAGGACTGGCAAGATCATAGTCTTGTACATTAAGAGCTTTGACCGTATAGTGAGACGTTTTGAGCGGAACAGTCTTTGTGAGCTGAAATAGGCTCTGTTGGCTGACAACAACCGTGCGCGGATTTCATCATCGTAGTTGTTATCGGTTGTGATTTTCGACCCTAGATAGGAGAAATTGTCAACGGTCTCAAAGTTGTATTCTCCTATCCTTATTCTTCTTCGTGTTTGACCAGTGCGGTTTGGTGTTGTTGGTTGATTCGTCTTCGGTGCTGACGTTGCCACCATATATTTTGTCTTGCCTTAATTGATGTGCAGCCCAAGGTCTCGCGCCGCCTGCTCGATCTGAATGAAGGCAGTTTGTATGTCTCGGGTGGTTCTTCCCATGATGTAGATATCGTCAGCATAGGCCAGTAGTTGGGTGGACTTGAAGAGGATCGTACCTCTTGCATTTACCTCGGCATCACGGATCACTTTCTCGAGGGCCAGGTTAAAGAGGACGCATGATAGCGCGTCCCTTTGTCGTAGACCGTTGTTGATGTCGAATGGTCTTGAGAGTAATCCTGCTGGTTTTATCTGGCCTCGCACATTGGTCAGGGTCAGCCTAGTCTGTCTTATTAATTTCGTCGGGATACCGAATTCTCTCATGCCCATGTATAGTTTTACCCTGGCTATGCTATCATAGGCGGCTTTAAAGTCGATGAACAGATGGTGCAACTGTTGTCCATATTCCAACAGTTTTTCCATCGCTTGCCGCAGAGAAAAAACATCAGGTGCGACCATTTTTAACCAATTCGGCTGTAATTCCATTGATAGTATCGGTCTCTGACTTTGTAGCCTCCTCTGTAGGTACGCAGAGTGCATAGTCTTTCGCGTTTGTTTTCACAGCCGACAAAAGCAGGTTTCATTTCTGGGCTGACTAAGAAACTTACCTCAAGCACATACACATGTATGGTGTAGAGGTTTTTCTCCAGGAAACCAGCTCTCAGCGCATCTCTTGCAACACTGTTACATCAGCTTATATTAAAACAAGGTATCAGTTAGCTGCTGGGTAGCATTTACGCTTTATAAGGAGCGCACGTTCCATAAGAAAATGCACAATTCTTTAGCCCATTTTTGTCCGTCGAGTCCGAGACTCCCTTCGTCGCACGGTAACTTCGGTTTTCCATGTAGGGTTGTCAGCTCCACCTAACTCCCAATCTGCAGTTGGAGCACATCAGTACCAAAAATCTGATGTCTAATGCATCCATAGGCGGGACACTCACATAGAAAACTTTCCCTGGATTCCGCTTCGTAATTACAGGACGGACACGTATCATTTTGTCTAATTTCTATTCTGAACATATGCCCAGCTAGTGAATTATGGCCAGTCAGAATGCCCACAATACTTCTGCAAGTCTTCCTGCTTTTCGCCAGCATAAACTTTGCAGTATGTTTGTTTGGTTCTGACAGGAAAAGTTTGGTGTGTCTACCAGCATTAAGGCTCCGCCACCTGTCATTCTGGCAAGCTTGTTTCCAGCTTTTGATAGCAGCATCAGCCAATGCTACTGACAACCCAATTGCTGGTTTCGGTCCGGGCATGGAGAAAGTTGAAGCCCCTTTTGCTAAGGCATCCGAGATTTCATTTTCCTCTACACCACAATGACCAGGTACCCAGAGTAAATCCACCGTATTGAATCTAGAAACAGAATCAATCGGTTTTTTACATTCCCGAACGATGCAGCTTGACAATCGCTACAGATTGCGATGCGCCTGTCCTTCAACCGCTCGTCAATCATCTAGGTTACCGCCCTTAGGATCGCATACACTTCAACCTGAAACCTGTGTATTGTCCCAAAGGAAAAGCCCACTTCTCGTGCTCCAGAACCATTTTCTGTTTTTGAGCCATCGGTGTAGAAGACGTCAGTATATCCTTACATGCATTATTCTGCTTCGTCCCAGTTTTCTTTTCGCTTGAAGATAACATCATATCTTCTTCCAAACAAATGTAAGAGAATCTGAGAATCGGAAGGCATTGCGAAAACTAGATTAAGTTCTCCCAAAGACTCTTCCAATGCTCTGGTTTTATTTGGATTTACTGAAAGTCCATGCCTGAGACACCAACTGTCAACCAAATTAACAGCGTGTTGTGTATTTCTACACACCATTCTGAGATCCCGACCAACAACCAGCACAACCACGTCATCCGCATAAGCTTGAACGTGTATTGGCAGATTTTGCAGTTCGCATAGTAGTGAGTGGATCAGCATACTTCACAGAAGTGACGATAGCACACCTCCGCGAGGGCAACCTTTCGTCGCTTCCGTTGTTAGGTAGCGATCAACACCCAATTAAGCACACGGAAATCTCTGCGTTAGCATAGCATAGATCCACTTTATTAAAGTTTTGTCAACACCATGCTCTCAGACGGCATCATAGAACTTTTGGAAAAGCACACAGTCAAAACCCCTTCCAATGTCCACGAACACCCCATCCCGTACTCACCCTTCAGAGTTGCATTCTCTATTTTTGATACCAAAGAATGAACAGCAGACTTACAGGACTTTCCACGTTGGTAAGCATGTTGGTTTTCATTTAGTGGGTGTGACCTTAGCACCTTCTCGTGATTATGTTGCTTAACCACTCTCTCCAGACATTTAAGCGCAAGTGATGTCAAGCTGATTCGCCTGAAGTTCTTTGGATTAGAATAGTCATATGTTCCAGGCTTTGATATGAAGACTACCTTCACCTTTTGCCAAGAGGAAGGGACGTAGCCCAGAGCAAGACAACTTCGAAAAATATTTCTTAGAAATTGGTCCAAGTGCTCTATACCCTCCTTTAGCATCGCTGGGCAGATGCCACCTTTGCCAGGTGCTTTGAAGTGTTCAAATGATAGTATAGCAACTCTCGCCTTTTCATTCGCTTCCCCTTGCAACAACTTCGTGTTAAAGGGTTTGCAGAAACCGCCAATTTACTACTTCCCACTTCCAAGACCGGTTTTCTACGAGAGTCCAACTTGGCCGACCCATCCTTATTTAAGACTCTGTACAGCCTCGCTTTCACCTTCCAGTTCTTCGCAGTATGCTCTAAAAGAGTCTCGTTTTGAACGTTTTACCAGCCTCTTATATTCACGCTGTGAGTTCCGAAAGTTTAACTAGTCTTCATCTTTATTGCTTTCGCAATCACTATCTAAAAGTCGCTTGGTTGATTTCCTGAGTCTCTGTAGTTCTCGGTTCCACCATGGAACTGTTTCACCACGTTGACCACACTCTAAAAGTGTACGATTCAGAGTTTTCAATTGATCTTCTATCGCCAAAGGAGTCCTTAGTCGCTGGGGAGCTCAACTTTGTCGCCAAGAAGTTCATTCAACTTCGTGCAATCCGTTTCCTAGGATTCCGTCTTTGTATTACAGGCTGTTCGCCTGCAATATTCGGACTAAATTCTAAGTAACTGTGATCTGAGAGTGAGACTTCATCTAGTACTCGCCAGTTTCTAATCAACTTTAACAACTTTGAAGTGCAGATTGTTAGGTCAATTACTTCTCTTCTTTTTGACCCCACGAACGTAGGGGCGCACCCTACGTTTGCGCTCATCAGACCAGCTGAAGTGATAAAATCAAACAGCTTCTCTCTTCTAGGATTGCATTTCCTACTGCCCCAACAAACATGCTGAGCATTTGCATCACAACCTATTAAAAGTTCAAGGCCACTTGATTCTGCGTATACTACCAGACACCTTAGTTCTTGCGTCGGAGGGCACAAAGAATCATAGGGTAAGTAACCAGAGGCAACTATAATGTTTCTCCTCTTACCATTAACCTGATATTGTTTGTTGACCGCAACAAGGTCCTGGGAAGAGAATTGTCTCAACATGGCTGCCTCTAACAATTTTGACGTCAGAACGCAAACCCTCGGTCTCGAGGATCTTTCGTCGAAGAAGATCCTAGTCCCATTGACTGATCCAATACCTCAGATTTTGTTCAAACGGACCCATGGCCATTGAACCAGGAATATATAAGGCCAGTCCTGCAACCTTGTCAGCTTTGCCGTCAGTAGATAGGAAGAAGCTTTGGCATGCTGTAGGTTGATTTGCCTAACTCTTATGTTTGTAGCCGCATTTGTAGCAGTGAAGCCCATAGTGTTTTACGTAGGCACCTGTCGTGACACTTAATCCTACGGTCCTCTTAAGACACGGATTGATTTTGTGACCACAATCAGAGCCCCGCTGAGACAAGCAACAACGGTACCAGTCTATACCAAGTGCATGGCTTAGCATTCATACTGGTGGATGCAAGAATTACCTAAATCTCTACCGAACTATGAAGTACGGCACCCGTGTTGATATGCAACACCACGTCGAGGCCCGAAGGTCTCTTCTCGCTTGAACATAACCACAACCACCATGAAACTCCCGCTAGGGGGGCCAACCGCAAATAACTGAGCTGTCCTCACATACAACAGGAGTTCACCCGAAGTATGTGAGTCCAGGGGCTTTCCCAGTTCCAATGGTACCAGTACACCCCTGGTAAGGTTTCGTGACCAATTTGCCACTTCAGATGAGTCCCCGTGCAGACTCGGGTCTGATCGCCCTAATTAGGCCTTTGGAGCATTCGCCTACTGAATCACGGCCGGCAAACCAAAGTGATTACAGCGTCTCCCGGTGCCACCACTATGGAGGTTCTCCTTGGCCACTTGGTTTTGGTTTGGCCGATAGGGTTGCCGCCCCATCTTCCTCTCCGCCACCTCTGAGCACCCCGCATTTGTAGCAGTCTAATATGAAAACCGCGCTAACTGAAAAGTCGTTTGCGTTCAGTGTGGACCTCACCAGGGTTACGCGCTTGTTTTCACCTTCCACCGAAAATTCCGCTTTTTTGTGTCCGATTTGTCTGGTCTCGACAGACTTAGTGGTGCAGCAACGTCCATGTCCTCATTCCCAAGAAACTTCGCCTTCTTTCGTAGTGCTTTCCGTTGCCGTCGGCTAGAAGCCCTCCCAGGTTCACGGAGTCCGGGCTGTATGGATCTGTTTTCACATATCGGCGTTAGGCCAGTTGCGTCCACATTATCAGCTTCCATTTCTTCCGTTTTTCCGGGTACAGGTGGAGGAGAAGGTTCTGACAGGCAAGCCTGTAGTCTCTTCTCCTTAGCGGCTGAAGTTTCCTTCTGCCGAGCCTTCCTCTCCCATACTTTAGAAGAGTTAGACAACAATGTCACCGCAGGCGGCCGTAGTCAGATTTCCAGTTCCTCTTATTACGGGGTTGCTGTACTATACTTTTTAGCTGACGGCGCCGAAGACACTGGGTGCAGATTTTCGGCTGAAGTAGAGAGCCTATCTCCCACAGATTTCTCCGTGAGGGAACATGAATTACGTGAGGCCTTCAAAATTCGTGCCTCGCCCACTACCTGATTTCTCAAAGCCGCGGGTGGATTCGAAGTCTGTGACTTCTTATCACTTGCAGAGTTGCAATCCTTTAGTTCCATCCTCATGTGCTTTTGGCCATCCTTAGTGTAGTAGTAAACTACCACAGGTTCCCCAACCACGACAAGGTGGCGTCCGAGGGGGAGAGGATGCCCCATACTTGCCATTCCTGAATCTAAAAATTGAAGGCAATTGCGGTGCGGATATGAACAGGCTCGAAAGATTCCTTGCTTATTTGCCAATTATCATAATCCAACGACATTTTTTTGTGACTCCTTCTTTGTCCTACTACCGCTATTGTTCATTGTTTGTTTATTGATTTATCTTGAATTTGAATGAATTAGGCCTCATCACACAACCTGCCTATCGTATCTGCATAACTCTTTCCCAATTCACTCCTGTATAAAATTAGGTGTAAAGGTATGCCGGGACGATTGCTCCTGGTACGTTGCGTTGCTAAAACAACTTTTCTACTATTCCGCCATTTTTTCGGTTGCCACCGCCAAGCGAATCTATAAAAGGCCGTCATGGACTATCTGAATTTCCAGTCGAACGAATCACTTTGTTAAAACCCCGTTCCTGTTCACTTTTTACTCGTTAGTGTTTAATCGGTCAAAATATCTATTTGTATAGCGAATACCATTCCTAAAAAATAGAAGCTATTAGTGTGAAATGGTGTGAGATATAAAATTCTTTAATCGGTAGAAAAACACGAAATTGCCATCGCATCGGCGAACGTAAATTCCAATCGAAAAACGACAATGAAAACTGGAAGTTTGTACAGTTCAGCGAGTCCTTTTTATAGCGGTGGTAATAGTTTAAGGAATTCATCGGCCTTAAAGGGTGCTTATAAGAATAAAGACTATCTATCGGGAGCTTTGTCGGATCGGGACAGCATTAGTGGCCGAAGCAAGAGGAGTCGAATAAGGCAAGGATATGGATAATCTTAACACAAATCAATAAGGACACCTCGAAGTAGGGCTTCTTGTTAGGTCGTTACGTCCATCGATCAAACTGTTCATAGTTATCGTCTTACTACTGTGTATACTACAACTTTCTTCAAACCCTTCCGAAACTTAATTCCAAACTATGATTGCATAAACGAAAAGGAAGTTATTAGATTCCTGAATTCGACTTCACATGAGGAAAATAAGCAAATACCTATATCCTTTGTTCCTAGTTCAAATTCAGTTACAAAAATCAACTTGAAAAGCTCTACCGTGTAATATCCCTTACTCCGGTGGTAATTATAGATAATCGAATTTGCCCCAACATGCAAACTAGATCAAGTCCTTGGACATTCATTTAATTTTTTCGGTTTACTTATTTATTCCAGGTGAATTCAGTTTGTAAGGACATGCGAGGAGTAGACTCTCCCTATCAGTCTCTGAATTCCGTTAATCCTTTTTCTAAAGTGTTAATACCTCTAAAAATACTTTCTCTTGTACGTCGAAAAAAGTCTAAGTCTACAGCCAGTACTCAGTCTATCCTGTGTGTAACACGGTTCTTTGAAATGAAGACCTCTTTCTAGATATTTTGGGACCTGATCAAGAGAATAAAGGAAACCTTTTAACGGTTTTCAGATTATTCGCGAATGACAGCCATCGGTACTCTGGCTTTGGTTACAGAGACATAGTCCACTTTCATAACCCTAGCTCGAAGTTTGCATCACCTATTCTCCTAATGGCGTTTCGCATTCTTAGGAACCATTCATCTTGATTCCCTGCGCGGACGCGCCGACAACCGAGGCTTTAAACCTCCCGACAGACCTTGAAACTGTCAGTTTTTTTTCTGTACCGCTTCAAACCCATGGAATGTTGGAATCCAAATTGCGTCCATGGTCACGAACCATAACAAAAATTGGCCTTAGTTTCTCCATTGAGTAGCGTCCTCGGTGCTCAAAGTCAGTCAATTAATATCAACAAACTTCACGTCGAAAAGGTACTGACGAACTCTCCGGTTTATGGTTTCATTGGAAACATGTAGTTTGAAGGAAGCAGAAATGTATCAAGTTTGGATTTAAGGATTCAAATAGTTAGTTTCTAGTTGGTTTCCTCCAAGAGGCATATTAGGAAGATGCCGGTGGTTTAACGTGAGAACCTACCGTGTAAGTATAATTACACGGTCCTCCTCGAATAGGGATTGATTTGAAGACAATAACCAAACTTCTACCCTGACTAGCACTGCTGTATTAGTTTATGCTGAGAGCAATAGATCCGAAACCTATCTAACATATCTGTCACAAGTAAGGACTATGGTGCTCAACTTATGCAACGCAACTCCACGTTTTCCACAAGATTATTATTATTATAGAAAAATATGGGACAAACGGTTTCGTCCAGGGCAGAGGCAACTCGTCAGACGCTGCTTCATCTCTGCCCTGGGAGCAGCGTGACCGTGAGTGGCATCAGATGGAAAACGCTCTTTTATATATTTGGAAAAAGCTAAATTATTGTTTAGGATAAGTGAGGGATCCTAAGTCCACAACCACTTGGGTGCCATGCCCCAAACCAGGAATCCGTGGACCAAAGGGACGTGGGAGTAAATTGCTCTCCATTTGGTCCGGTCCAACAGCAAGTGGTTGTGGACTTAGGATCCCTCGCTTATCCTAAACAATATTATTATTATTCTGGTAAAGGGAAGTCGCACCGCGTACTCAAAGAACTACTGTGCCGTTTTTGCTGGTTATAGTGTACCTATTAATCATAGTATCTCAAGGAAGCCTATAGCCGTTAGGAATTTTAGTATGTTCCCTACTTCCAGATGTTTCAGCTTTGCTTCTGGTATTAAGCGTTCTCCCAGATGTCTCGACCTACTTTGCACAAGTGCCGGACACTTTCCCAGGACGTGTATAGAGGTTTCGTCCTCCTCCTCACAAAACCTGCAGGCAGTGTCCGTAAGTATCCCTAAGTGATAGTTCAGCCGACAAAGACCAGTGAGAATTCCCACTATGATTCGAAGGTTCTTTTTGGTGAGGTTTAAGCAATACTTTATGCGTATGGGTTCGTATCCCCCAATAAGCACCCTGAACTGTTCCATCCCCGGTAGACCCGCCCAGTATAGTTCCCTCAACCGATCCTCTTCATGTTTTAATGTCATAGCCTTGAACTCGTTTCCGTTTTCATAGAAGGGTTCTGGCCTGTGTAAAGGCGTCCCTACTCCCCTCTTGGCTAGTTCTTCCGCTGCCTCATTGCCTCCCAATCCAATATGACCTGCAACCCAAAGTATCCAGACCTTGTGAAAAGACTCGAGCGTATTCAATCTCTTAAGGTATTCCCATACCAGTTTAGAGTTCATCTGGTTGGACCTAAGTGCCTTGATCGCTGCTTGGCTATCGGTGAGAATAGCTATATTCTGCCTCCTATAGTTCTTTTGCAGATTAAAGGAGGCCCATTTGTCTATGGCGTATATTTCCGCCTGGAATATCCTAGTGTACCTACCCATTAGCTCAAAGTGCAGTTTCCTTGAACCAATGACATCGGCACCCGCTCCCTCTGCTGTGCGGGATCCATCAGTGTACCAAGTAATCAGTTGCTGGTTCTGAGTATTGCCCTTCTTGCCTGCATCTGTATGTGCAGATGAAAAGGCGTTAATCCCAGAAGAACCTCCAGGGATGCGGCTGGACATGTCCATATTGCCCTACTGATACACACGCAAGCCAGCCTTTGGAGTCTGTCTAACTCCCTGGCTTGTGTGCTGAGCTTAGTTCTTTCTGCCCAGATTACGGTCCCATAAGCCTTACTATTGCAGTGTGTATCCAAAGTAGTATCTTCGGGGTAGAACCCCATTTTTTTTTTAACCAGTCATCAGAGCCCTCGTAGCGCCACGCACTAGTAACCCTTAGCCCAGTTTGGATTCTATCACATAGAGCACCTTCTTCAATTAAAACAGTGTCGTCCACGCAACTCTGGACCTGTATTCCAGTATTCGTTGGCACGTTCAGGAGTTCGTCCCCTACCATACTCCACATAAGTGGCGATAGTACCCCGCTCTCTGTGGACAACCTTGAGTAGTATTCATGACAATAGAATTTGTACCTATCGGTACGTCTATTTGCTTACTCTCTAGCATTTTGCCCATCCAGAGAACCAGGGTATTTGCCGCTCCCTTCCGGCTCAGGGCATCTTGCATTTCTGTGTACGATGTGTTGCCCAATGTTCCTTCGATATCTAAAATTGCCCATAGTGTTATTTCGTTGTTTCTATGGCATCCCATAGTACATCCGTCAGCTGATACAGAGCAGTTTTAGTTGACAGTCTTGCCCGATAAGCGTGTTGACACTGATGTAGAGGATTACGCTTTAGAATGTTAATTCTTATATAGTTGTCTATGGCCTTCTCCACTGTTTTGAATACGAATGATCTTAGGCAAATTGGTCTGAAAGATTTATGGTGAAAAGTATCCTTTTTACCCGCTTTCGGAATAAAGACCACTTTCGCCCGTCTCCGTCATCATTATCAACGACGCAACAACCAGTATCCGGTCTAGGCCTGGTTTAATAAGGAACTCCAGACATTCCGGTTTAGCGTCGAGTTCCACCAATTTGCTATCTCTAAAAGCTGTCTGGCGCCCTAACCTACGCCATCGTTCCATCTCAGACAGGGTCTGTCTCGTCTTCATTTTCTACCATAGATACTGCACTTATAGACTTTCCGGGCTTTTCGTCTCACTGCTGCCTCTCACCACCTTCAGAAGATACTCTAAGATGATTTGTAGGCCTCTCTGAGAAAATACCAGTGGTTTAAAAGTTCCCACCGCCCACCTTATCCTAGCTTCTGAGCATTCCTTTTTTTGCTAGTTTCCGGCTCTCCTTCCTTCCCCTTTTATTCGTTTTTGGGGTATCAGGCAGAATGTTGTCGCCCGTCATCGTGGGGTAGGACCTTGGGAAATGAGTTCTGAGAAGCAGGTGTCCTCCTCATCAGCATCATCATCATCAACGGCGCAACAACCCGTATCCGGTCTAGGCCTGCCTTAGTAAGGAACTCCAGACATCTCGGTTTTGCGCCGAGGTCCACCAATTCCATATCCCTAAAAGCTGTCTGGCGTCCTGACCCACGCCATCGCTCCATCTTAGGCAGGGTCTGCCTCGTCTTCTTTTTCTACCATAGATATTGCCCTTCTAGACTTTCCGGGCGGGATCATCCTCATCCATACGGATTAAGTGACCCACCCACCGTAACCTATTGAGCCGGATTTTATCCACAACCGGACGGTCATGGTATCGCTCATAGATTTCGTCATTGTGTAGGCTACGGAATCGTCCATCGTCATGTAGGGGGCCAAAAATTCTTCGGAGGATTCTTCTCTCGAACGCGGCCAAGAGTTCGCAATTTTTCTTGCTAAGAACCCAAGTTTCCGAGGAATACATGAGGACTGGCAAGATCATAGTCTTGTACAGTAAGAGCTTTGACCCTATGGTGAGACGTTTCGAGCGGAACAATCTTTGTAAGCTGAAATAGGCTCTGTTGGCTGACAACAACCGTACGCGGATTTCATCATCGTAGCTGTTATCGGTCGTGATTTTCGACCCTAGATAGGACAAATTGTCAACGGTCACAAAGTTGTATTCTCCTATCCTTATTCTTCTTCGTGTTTGTGTTTGACCAGTGCGGTTTGATGTTGTTGGTTGATTCGTCTCCGGTGCTGACGTTGCCACCATATACTTTGTCTTGCCTTCATTGATGTGCAGCCCAAGATCTCGCGCCAATCACCGCCTGCTCGATCTGGATGAAGGCAGTTTGTACATCTCGGGTGGTTCTTCCCATGATGTCGATATCGTCAGCATAAGCCAGTAGTTGGGTGGACTTGTCCTCCTTATTCTCAGTAAATGTTCCATCTTCCCTTTTCAAACAGACAGAGTATATTGCCCCGTCTTTGCCTACAGCCTTGTAAAGCCTGGTTGCTTCTGTCATCTGTTCGATCCCTTCACAGGCGCTGCAGAGACCGCGAGTAATTTTTTGTGACCCTCTAACAGCTGAACTGGAGCAGACGTGTTTCTTACGATTTTTAAGCACAAAAAAAATCTGTCTGTCTGTCACATGCAATTTACTCCGAAGTGGTTGGAATTACTATGATATTTTGGCTGTAATATTGAAATTTTAAATCAACCTCACCACATCATTGATTAATTTATGCAAGATGACGAGCTGTCATCACTTCTAAGCTGGGCAAAGGCTGAAAAAGAAGAAGAGGAAGATAATAGCCCTTTTGCGAAAATTTATTGCAACTTAGGACATCGTAGAATATCTGTACGGCAATAGTCATTAGTTTTACATGCTAAATGCATATGCACGACACGCCATACCTACATTCTCATATGAGAAACCTACAAAATCTTTCATATCTGAAGCGCCAAGTTTCCGGTTTCTACTTCTTTGAATTTATAATGAGTTTTCTTAATTGACGTGATATCAGATTTTTTGTGCTCATTTGAATTTAAATCCTCTCGAAATCTCGAACCCCACATAAACCCCAATATGAAAAAAGGACTCATTGCAAGTATCTTCACTATTTTAGTCTCCTTTAACTCAGCATTCAATCTGAAAAATACACCTCCTAACCCTACTCCCTCACGTCCCAATTTATAATGTAATTTTTCCAATGAATCACCAACCCTCCAATTATAATAGAAACCACCTTTGAGACTAACACAAATACTCCCAAAATATCAAAATACTTCGACAACACTTGTCGTAGTCCTTTAACAGGTTCTTACCACCGCTCACACGAATTCATTCAACCGTGTCGTCCAAGTAGTGTGGGCAATGGTAACCAAAACAACCCCCTTTGTAGTCATGAACATTTCGTGGTCGTGCTCACATCGTCTGAACGCAAACGGAGAAAACAAAGCGTGACAAATGGTGGACTAGACTAATTCAAGTTTTTACCTTAGGAAAGGATCAAGCGGTTCCATAAAAGTGGCTAAGACCATGTCCAAGAAATTGGACTTTACAAACTTAGCATACCGCGAGGCAGTCGGTCGTCTTAAATTTCTGCTCGAGGAGTCCTACGCAACCCCCAGCAAGCCAACATCGCAGTATCGGAAACATTACGTAGAGGACTCTGGCGAGGATACGGACAATCAATCGGTAATTATCTAACATAAAGATACTCATATAAATTTATTACCCCGAATTTCATTAATGTATAGCAAGTAACTGATCGTCCGCCGCTATCCGAGATATCTAAATATCTGTCGCCCAATTATAAGGTACAGTCAGCGAAAAAGGCGACCCCAAAATCGTACTCACCCCATCGCTCTTCTCGCTACTCTACAACCACGGACTATGCCGCTCCACCTCCTGCTCCTCTTTCTAATGAAACTGGTCAGGCACCACCTGAGATAATTAGCTTCATCGAGAAGCAAGAGGACTATATCGAGCAACTGGAAAAGGAATCGAAATTTTGCCGAGTAAGTATTACAGAAAAGATAAGATGGGGATTGAGTCTCTGCCACTTCAGATTCAATTGAGTGGAATAAGTAGTATCTTTGTATCTCTGATATGATTAGGGCTTGGTAGGGCTTTTGCTTGCTTGTAATTCACCTCATTTCACTTTCTTTGGCTGCTCAAAGTGAAACTGAAATAGAGAAAAACGTTCAATCTTATAAAAATAACCGGATTATTCTTTACTTCCATTCATCTAATTTTTCATGGCGTTTAAGGACGAACTCTCTAATCTGCTTGGGAAAGTACGAGATGTTATTAGCGAAAACGAAGCTCTGACGGAGCATGCTCGCTCCGACCTAGTCGCAAGTCACCCCAAAATTTCAGGATCCTCTGAAAGTGAAGACAACCATTATGAGAAAATTATTCGCGGCCGAAAGGATAAACCTACAAGGACGTCCCAAGCACTTAGTGGTCCCAGCATTGTTTTCGAATCCAGAATAAGTGAACTGGAAGCGGAGCTAGCACAAGCTAATATCGACCTAAAGAAGCTCCGAAATGAGAATGCAGATCTGAAGAGGAAATCTTCCTTAGGAACAAATGCGGAAACAGGATCTTTCGATTCGTATCGTAAAAGGATTGAGAGCCTTGAACGAGACAAAATCAACCTGGAGGAGACTGTAAAACGACTTCAACTCACTATCGATGATTTGCGAGCCGAAGGCAATCAAGTTGCCTCAAAAACTCAACGGAGTCGGGACCTTGCTGACATGGCACTTTTCGAAAAATCTCAGGCAGAAATTGAGATACGTCGCCTGAAGGACGAATTAGAAAGACAACATGAAAGAGTTCGCGAACTTCAGCACGAAATGTCCCGAAGGATTGCAGACGAACGAGCAAACGCCGAAAGACGTTACAACTATCACGTTGACCAATTGGATGGAGATTTGAGTTCTCAATGGGAGCATGCCTCGAAGCTTCAGCTCGAACTGGAACGCCAGAAACGTTTGGAAATCGATTTCAAACGGGACTTGGCACAAAGAAATGCTCAAATTGAAGAACTTAAGCAAGAGTTGAAAGATAAAAAGACAACCTATCTAACAGATCTTGCTCAAGTGAATGCTGAAAAACAGGCACTAGAACAGGAGATAACTTCCCTTCGCTTGCAACTGGATAAGGCAGAAAGACAAGGGAAAATTGAAGCTGGACGATTGAATGCTGAGATCAATTCTCTTCGGCAGCGGCTGGACAGAGCCGACGCGGATATCCTTCAAGTGAGAAGGGAAAATTTGAGGCTCAACGACGAAATTGCCAATTTGGAGAAAGACGTAAGGAACGTTTCCTGGCTGCCAGTTCTGCCCTTTAAAACTATGTTAAATCTTTTTTTCAGTTGGCGTTGGGAGAACTTAAAGGAGAAATACGACCTACAACAAAAGAAATTAACAAAAGTATCGTGGAAATGGAAAGAAAACACGGTAAGTCAAGAATGAGAGAGGTTAGCTTAGAGCGTTTGAAAATGAGTATTTAGAATGTGTTCAGTACAAGCTTTAAACGAACTTTACCTAGGTTAGTTTAGTTGTTAAGTAATCGATGCCACTTGAAAGTTTAGCTCGTTAATCCAAAATTATATTTAAACTGGTCGCCCTCAACGTGACGAAATCCGCCAACACGCAACCAAGAAATATGTACTATTTGATTCGTGCGATAGAGGTAGCCGCAACACTAAGAAGGACAAATCTCGTCTTACGCTTCGGGAGATCCTCCCTTAATATTACATTGAGGGACGTTCTCCCCAGCTTAGTCTTCTTCCCACTAAGTTTAGCCGATGATCATCATCAATGACGCAACAACCGGTATCCGGACTAGATCTGCCTTAATAAGCAATTCCAGACATTCCAGTTTTCCTGTGAGGAGTGGCCAGATCTCCCATCAGGCGCGACCCCAGCTGGCGGATTGGGACATATCTATTGATGTCTAAAAATGTGTTCATGCATTTTTCTTTTCTGGCTGCGCATTGGCTAGTGTTTGCTCATCTCTGGTGCGTAGACCAAAATGGCTATGGGAAGGATACCCAGAACATAAAACCACCATGGAAGACGAGAGAAGGAGGAAACATACGGTGCAGGGGCTCGGAACCCCAGTACCGGCGGCTTTTGGGAGTGAGCAAGCGGGCTCCCGGTCATCGATAACCCTCAACTGCAGTGCCTTGGTGGTGGACAACTTGGCCACCTTGGCATACAATGTTACAAGTGATTTGGATCTGGAGAAGGAGGTGATAAAGCGAAGTACGACCTTACCGACAACACCAGTAACAAGACCAAACAAGACCAAGATAAACTGAAGGCAGATTGTTGGACGACAAAAACCGTAATAACACCCACCGCATATGTTCAAGATGCGCAACAATAGGAGGTGTTCCAGGAACAAGGAAGGGATCCATTCAAAAGAAGCTCGTCAACTTTGAGATCTCCACCAATGCCAAAGACGATGAAGGATAAAATACAGACAAGCTCAATAAACGCCAAAAGTGAAGGAGCGTATAAAAGGGGTAACCCTGCCGGGGCTTATAGGGAGCAGAATCCCGATCCGGAGGAATTACCCTTCACCCACCTTGGGACAAAAATAGTTAAGCTGTCCGAGTTTATCAACAACAAGCACAACGTGCACCAATACATAAAGAATATGATCTATTATAGAGGACTCTAATAGCCCTAGAGTCCTCTATAATAGATCGCAGATGGAGGAAACGAATAATAAGGATACGCGAAACCCGCTGTGCCAACAGTGCCACAAGCGACCCAAGTGACACCTAACCGTACTATCATCGAATCACGGCTAAATAAACGAGTACGTGAAAAGAGGGGGATCCTATAAATAATCAGCAGGCGCCCAAGAGAAAAAAAGGCGGACAGGACATTCTGAAAACCAGCACTAACAGATCAGATGAAGGAAAGCGTACAACGAATGTAGGAAACTCGACCAGCGTTGCGAAGCCCAAGACGAACGAAAACGATGGATGGACTAAAGTTACCAACAAAAAAGCGAAACGAAAAGCAAAAGTGCGAACTCGTCCAGATGCGATTGTTATCTCCAGTAAGGGCAATCTGTCCTACGCGGAGATATTCAAAAAGGTCAAAGCTGATCCCGACCTAAAAGATCTGAGCGGAAATGTGAAGAGAATCCAAAGAACTCAGAAAAGGGATCTCATTTCGAGCTGAAAAGATCCAGCCTAGACAAAACTGACTCAAGTCAAAATCCACTTGGGGAGAATGCCGCAACGGGTGCCCAAAAACATGAGATCTATATACAGTGTAAGGATCTCGATGAAGTGGTATCGAAAGGAGAAATTTGTACTGCTCTGAAGGAGCAATTCAAGTTGAAAAAACTTGCCGAGGAGTCTGTTGTGAACTTACGAAAAGCCTGTGGTGGTACTCAAACAGCCACAATACGAGTACTAGCGGAGACAGTGCAGATGTTGTTAGCTGCCGGAAGGGTTCGAATTTGATGGGTTGCCTTCCGTTTAAGAGAACAAGCTTCCCTAAAGAGGTGCTTTAAATGCCTAATGTTTGGGCACTTCGCGAAGATATACACCAGCAGCATTGATCAATCCAATCGATGCGCAGATTCGACTGGTGGAGCGGCAATGTGGGCTTGCTGTCGATAGGCCATAGAATGTACTGCAAGTCAGGTGGCTTTGTGTGGGCGAAAATAAGTGGTGTTACAGCTGCTACATCCCACCAAGTTTGACACTGTCTGAATTCGAGGAATTGCTTGATAATCCTGTTCTCGACGCAAAGGTACGAAGTCCAAAGGTGATTACTGGTGATTTTAATGTTTGGGTCCTAGAGTGGGGTAGCAAAGAATCAAATGCTAGGGGACGCAGTTTATTAGAAGCTTTTGCGCAGATGGACATAGTTTTGGCTAACAAAAGTGTAGTAAAAACCTTTCAGAAAGGGGGGTCAGGCTCGGTTGTAGACCTGACCTTTGTCAATCCTCCGGTGGCGCGTGGTATGTCCTGGTACGTCAACGAACACTACACCCACAGTGATCACCAGGCAATCTTCTTTAAGACATGTGCCGAGCCACAGGGCAAAGAGCTATCATGCCCGAAACCGAAAAATATTTCAGGCTGGTCTGCAAAACCTTTGGATGAGCAGGGCAGACTGTCATAGAGGTGTGGTTAGATTAACCTGATAAAGCAGGCGCCTCATGTGGCCCAATGCCTCGCCAAAGCATGTGACGCGTCAATGCCTAGGAGGTGTTCATTCCTCAGTAGAAGACCAAACTACTGGTGGAATGATGAACTGACCGGTCTTCGATCAGCCTGCCACCGAGCCAGAAAAGCGTCTCAGAGGGCGGTGGGTAAAGTCGATCAGAGTCAGAAAGAGTGCGCCTATAAGACAGCCCACAAAACCCTCAAGCTCGCCATTCAGGGAACCAAGAGGAAATGTTTTAAGGACCTCTGCTCAGAAGCGGATGTAAACCCGTGGGAGAGTGCTTATAGAATCGTGATGGGACGATTGAGAGGCCGTTCATCTCCGCAGATCACGTCTCCCACTCTCTTGCTGAAAATCATCCAGGGGTAATTCCCCCAGCAAAACGAAAGCACCGACACATTCCAACCGCCTCTGAATATGACGGTAATTCCGCCAGTCACCAGAGACGAGCTGAAGGAGATCTGCAGTAGAATTGGAGACAATAAAGCGCCGGGACTGGACGGAGTACCGAATAAGGCTCTTAAGCTTGCCGTGAAATCCAGGCAAGCGTGCATGTCCGAGGGAATATTTCCAGCGGCATGGAAGCGGCAGAAGTTGGTACTTCTGTCCAAGCCTGGTAAACCTCCAGGTGAACCATCCTCATACCGACTCACATGTCTTTTGGACACGGTGGGGAAAATGTTAGAGCGGGTAATCTATAATAGATTACTCCCGGTTATTGAGAGCCAAGGCGGTCTTTCAGGTCGGCAGTATGGGCTCCGTAAAGCCAGATCAACCATAGATGCGATCATTGGTTACTGGCTTGGCCGAAACTGCAATCAACGGAAAGGGTAGTACCAGCAAATATTGGGTTATAGTGAACCTGGTTGTGAAAAATGCATTCAATTCGGCCAATTGGAATCAAATACGGAAATCCCTAAGCGAACGTGGGTATTCCCGCCTATCTCGCTGCTATCGGCGACAGTTATTTAACTGAAAGGAGGCTCTGGTATGTCACTGATGACGGACCCAAGGAGTACGTTGGTTCCGCGGGTGTCCCGCGGGACTCTGTATTGATCCCACTACTGTGGAATAACATGTACAACGATGTACTTAATCTTATTTATTTATTTATTTAATTTATTTATTTAATTAACGGACAACAAACAAAGAAAATTCCAATTAAGGAGGAGGAGAAAGCAAAAAACTTATCCCACGTTGAAAACTACTTAAAGTTGGGGAGTTAAAAGGACCAAGCTATTTTGCATTACAATTTTGGCAAAGCCTGGGAATCGGGAAATGAAAGTAGACTTCGAGCTCTGCGAAGGGCACGTTGAAAATGTCTGCGCTTCGTGTGTTATAAAACGCAGGACGGCAGGTGATGTCGTCAGCGGCGGAGCAGTCCATAAGACCCGAGGAAAGTTTAAAGAATGTGCATAGATCCAGATAGGATCTACGCTGTTGTAGGAAGGGAAGGTTCAGAAAGCGGAGACGAGAGGAGTAAACCACACAGGGAAGCTTTCCTTAAAGAAGAAGCAACAGGTGAATTTACGTTGCGCATTTTCAAGGGCAAGACAATCACAGTTACGGGAGGGTGACCGGCAATACTCGAGAGTATTCCTCACGAGGGAATTGAAGAGAGCTAAGGAGGGTTGGATGAAGAAGAATAAAGCCTGACAATTTTGATGCTCGATTAATGACATCGAGGCTATGGGTGTCAAAGCGGAGCTTATTGTCGAAAGTGACTCCGACGTCTTGAGTAGAATTTAAGCAGGATAAGGAATGTCCGTTAAGCGAGTAGGAGAAAGAAATGGGTGAGGATTTTAGGGAGTAGCACATAGAGTGACACTTTCTGACGTTTAGCGCTAAACCATTAGTCGAGCACCAACGAACCAGAGTGTCCAGGTAAGACTGAAATGAAACACAGTCCATAGGCGACGATATAGGAAAACAGCTTAAGGTCGTCTGCATAGAGCAAACAAGGACAAGTAAGGAGGGGAGGAAGGTCATTAATAAAAAATAAAAATAGCAAAGGACCAGAATAGATCCCTGTAGGACGCCAGAAGAGGGGGAGAAGGAGCAGGAAGTACAGCCGTCAAAAGAGTAGCGGCAGGATCGGTTGGAAAGGTAAGAGGCAAGCCATAAAACAAGTGGTATGGAAACGTTTAGGGACGAGAGTTTGGATAGAATTACCTTGTGATTTACAGTGTCGAAGACTTTCGCGAAGTCAGTGCAAATGGTATGCACTTCTTGCCCTGAATTTAGACATTTGGCGACAAAGTTGGTAAAGTCAAGCAGGTTGGAGGCAGTGGACTCACGCTTAACAAAGCCGTGTTGCTCTTCCACTATGTGCTGGCCAAAGTGGGAGGACAACCAGTCGCTGACATATCTTTCCAAAATTTTAAAACAGGAGGAGAGTAGGGAAATGGGACGATAATTCTCGCCAAGCGTACGATCGCCACTTTTGTGTATGGGGATGATGAGAGCCTCTTTTCACAAGCCGGGAAAATTATTCCCTTTGAGGCTTTTGTTGAAAATAAAATATAGGGCCCTTCCCCTCGATGGAAATACCAGTTTTGAGCAAAAATTAGTTTGGAAGGCCAACGTAGCCAGGTCCGACAGTTTTCCAATGAGCTACTCAACAAGGACAGGGGTACGAAGGGGAATGTTAGGTGATCCGGGACATCCACATCCACTACCGTGCAGGATTCGGAGGAAGGAGGAGGAACGTAGACTGAGAAAAAGTAGCGACAGAGTAAATCACAAGTAGGTGGGGGGCGGGGGGGGGGGGAGTTAGCTGAGGAGCCAGAGAATTTAATGGGCGGAGGGGATAACTAGGCAGGACAGCGGGAGTTTGAGGTTTCCGCAATTTAGTGAGTCTTCAACACTGGTCAAATATTCGTTTCTGGGCTTGCGTATTAAGGATTTGACCGAGGAACGTAGAGATTTGAAAAAAACTACGTCAGCATAGGTTCTATAAGACAGGAATTTCTTCCTCGCAGTGTGTTTTTGACGTGATTTTTGTGGACTTTGTGTTGGGCCAGGAGGGCATGGAAGAGGATGAAAGGAAGTGAGGGAAACAAAACGATTAGGACCTCTGATAATCTGTCAAAGAAATCTTCGTATAGAAAAGGCGGGCTGAGGCAGGGAAAATATACACAAGATATGGCATACGTTTGGCTGAATGACTCGTATGGTGACAGAATGGTAGGTGGAGCAGGATTGGGAAAGATGATTTCGGCACGTAGAGGGGACTTAACAGCTATTGGGGCACCTTCGCCGGTTCTTTTGCCAACTGCAACCAGTTTCTGTCACAACGAAAGACGAGAGCGGCGCGTGGAAAGTGAACTCCACTGTCACCCAAAAGTTCCAAGCTTACATCAATACCTGTCTGCGTTGTATCACGTACTCCGATGATGCCCTAACGCTGTTTCAAACGAGCAACTTGGTGGGCGCACAGGCACACAACCTATGCAATATGATAGGAAGGCAGAAGTGGCACTGGATAGGTCACACATTGAGGAGGGGTGACAATTGCATTGCAGACTATGCCATTCAGTGGAATCCACTCTCCCAAGATGGCCGACGGATGGGTCGCTCCAAGGACACTTGGCGTAGAACAGTAGAGGACAGGTGCGATCGTCTCGGGAACTCCTCGGGGGAACTGAAGCGCACGTCAAGTAAACGCGAGCGGTGGCGCGTAAGAATGGTTGACGCGCTATGCCTCGCCAAAGGATGACCTTGTTCATGTGGATATCTTTCCCAATATACTCCAAGTTGCAGCTCAAGCATTCCGGGTGTATAATCACTTTCTTTCATGGCTTATGTTTAAGACAATGACGTCGAGATCATAGATAGGGAATCAATCTCTTTTATTAACGATTATAACCTAATTTTACTCAGAGAAAACATGGGTAAGCTATTGAAGATATTATTTTCGGCATATTGTTTTCCCAAATTATAAATTCTAAGATGCAAAATGAAAACGCTAAAACGCTTAGTGGAAACTCAATAGTTTTATCCATGAGTTCTCTTTGTTATCATTTCAAATCGCAAGTGCCTTTGTTTGCTATAGAACAACCCTTTCTTATTCAATGTCGCTAATGGAACGTCTTTGCATTATTATATTTGTAGCTGACACAGTTAGCGAACTCGAAGAAATGATTCAGAGCCAGAGACAACTCATGGATAAACTGACTGCAGAGTGTAGAACACTAACGAGTAAATTAGAGGAGTCATCCTTGAACCACAAGTAATGGGAATTTGTTAGTTTGGAGTTTTCGAGCACGACAGGCAAATTGCACCAATAGCATAGTAGAGCTGATTCACTTTAAGGACACTCAAAGCAAAGACCAAGCTTTAGCTCTTACACTTAAGCCTGATATAACCTCTGAGAGTACGAATGGATAAGACGTGTTTTCTAACGCTTGATTTTTGGTTTTCGGTCCCCTTGTCTTCCCATCAGGAAAGGAGGTCCACTGGAAAAGAGAGTTCGGTTCTGCATGTAAATACGATTGGCCAAGTATGCCTAGATGTAGATTTTTAACGAGTCCTGAACCAGAAGTAGATCTGCATTCATTCGCGATCACAGAACACAAAAGTAGTATAGTCGCACCATGTACTGGGCACTTTGCAAAGACCAAAGAGCCAACAGTGCAAATAACCCCAACTACTGCTTTCACCGCTTCCCAGCCTTTGGAAGAGCCTCCCACTGCCGCATTATCCAAGGATACGCATAAACCGGAGACCCAAATGTTGACGCAAGCATCAGTTAGTAGCCAGAAAACGCAGAAACCGATTAAATTAAATGTGAACGTGAAATTCGTACCCAAACCAAAAATCAAGAAGATGGAAAGCACGTCGGTATGTTTGGTTGTTTGGTTTCTTTCAAAAGATTTTTATTGGTAGGAATTGTGCAACAGGATCAGGAATGGAGTTTTGTAAAAGAAGAGCAAATTACTTTCACGTTGTCCTGAACAAGGAAAGTTATTCGCTTTTCTACAATTAAGCACAATATTTTCATTTAACCGATTTGCACGAAATTTTAGTAAAGAGAAAAAGGAACTCCGCAAGACCAATGAGATGCTGATGGACCGGCTAAAACAAATCTGGTCCAGTTACAAGGAAGCAAATCCAAGTGTGATCAATATCCTGAGCGATAGCGAATCTTCCATACAAGAGCACTTGCCGGAATTTGAAAAGGTAATTGTTTGTAAACTGCCCAATTAACCGTGTGTGCTTTTATCATCTTTCAGGATGGAGATATCGGCCCTCCAATCTAATGTAGAGTTTCTCACCAATCGAATAATCAATAGCGATAGATTAGGCAAAATTGAACCCTATAGCAATCTACCATCTAGTGCAGGTATCCATGGTGTCCAGTTTGATTAAAATATCTATTATTTGTTCATAAAGATACAGTGCATACAATTACACTACAAAAATTGCCACAGCGAGAATGCTGAAGTTTATGGATGTAGTTGACACAGCAATAAGGTTACAAGGTTCAAGAAATTTCACTTGAAGTGTTTTTTTCAGACGACAACTTCACTTCATACCTACACTACATATTAACACTCATATTTAGTTATTTTTACACGCATGTCCATCATCTAAAATCTATGAATATAACCGTTTCATCTAATGTTCTCCATCCAACAGCTCCCGCTGACTACACCTCACCAACCACCACCACTCAAGACAAGCAACCAATTTCCATCGACACCACTGCTAGAGAGTTTTCACCCGTCACGAAACCCAGTTCAAACCTCGACTATACATCAGCTTATGATAGTCCCAAGTCCCAACAGCCAACACCAGCATCTACCGACAATTACCGGACCGCATATAAGTACGGAGATGAAGAAACTGAAAAGGACCGAGGCGGCAAAGAATACACTGAGTCCTTGCGAGAGGATGACACAAAACCTTACACCAGCGAACCTTACAGCAGCCTCACTAATAATCAACAGCCAACCTATGAACAGCAGCCTGACCCAAACCAACAATACACCGAGCAGCAATATGAGCAGCCTAACTACCAGGCCTACGATCAAGAACAATACGGAGAAACAGATTACAGCCGAGGGTACGACCAGTCCTACGACATGTCTCAGTATCAAGGAGACCAGCAACAATATGATGATTACAGCACCTCCTACCAACCGGAAACTGATCTATACCCAAGCAACGCTCAACAGTCAATCAATTATGACACCGCAACAATTCAACCAGCCCAACAAGCCGCAAGACAGCTATCTCCTCCAGCGGAATCAACAGCAAGGCAACTATCCCCTCCAACAACAAGCGCCGAACCAGCAATTCCCGGTTCAGGACAGCAATCCTACTCAACACCAGTCGCCGCCCCATCGTCAATCCCACCAACGACAATGGCTTCACCGCCAGGTATCCGTGGAAGCACTAGTGGAATCACCAGCAATATCGAAAGCACTAACCAACCACGAAAAGGCAGCAACCCTATGGGGGCGACAGGTGCCAGAAATGGAAGTCGAGGATCTCAACTACTGTCGCAACAGTCTGCCGAGGCAACTAAGAGAATACCAACTGTATCAGGGCGAGATTAGTCCCCTGACAATCGGTGATATTGATCCGTATGACCTCATCCCCGATTTTGAGATAAGCAGTCCGAGCCTGTTCGAGAGAAGCAGTGACGATGATTCAAACGATACAGATGATACATTGGAAAGGACTATAATTCATCAGAGTTCATGATTTTCTGTAATTTAGACATTTTTTGAAACTAAATAAAAATGCCTCTAAGGTGGAAAGAGAGAGAGTTTTCTGCAAAGGCAACCAAATATTTAGTGTGTAATTAGGTCAAATATTTAGTAGGTAATTGGAGTACCCTTAGGCCGTACCTCCTCCCTTCCGGGATGGATTGTTTTCTGGCTCTACCAGATGGTAGATTTCTTGCAAAGGTGCGTCCTTACAAGTCCATTACCGGAGAATGCGACTTGTCAACTTATTTAACACGAGTCCAATGTAGTGAATGAGTCACACTCAACCCCGAGATCGCGTTTGTCCCAGATTCCTCTGAGACCGGTGCGATCATCCGTTCCCGCAGCCTTTGGGGCTTACCTTGTAGATTCAAGAAACGTATCGCCGAGCACTACATAGGCTCATTGCCATCAACTTTGCCGTTGTGTCAACAGCCGAGCCTTTGGCAATACTCGTTTCGCATCGCTGACCTCGTCAACCGGCTATCCGAATCTTCGCGTATCCCTTTCCCTATTCCATTCTTTTATCCCCTATTTCATTTTCTTCATCTCTCATATAATACTTCTCTTTGGCCCTGTTTTTCCCTGCAACGCATTTGTGGTTCAGTATCCAATCCTAAACCATTTTCTCAGTGCTGCCCTACCCTGGTTTTTTTTTTTTGAGTAGAATAGGTGAATGCATTTACGCACAGAGTCTTGGATTTCCAGTTCAATACGTCGTCGGACTACCATCTATACACCTCACCATCGTGAGAGAGCAAGCCTGCAATCGTTTGTCAGATAACTTCAGGCTAGTCCCCGAACTCTCCTGGCTTGCGGAGCCTTCAAATCAGGGAATTCCTTTCACCAACGCGAGGGAAGAAGAGTAAGAGAACTGTCAGTTCAAGGAACCCCCTGCCATCCGGCACCTCCACTAATGGAACTATATCTTCTTAGCAACGAGAAGGACCCGAACGTAATGGGCAATACGGCTCCACCTATCAGTACTCCTCCGCATCACCTCGACAAAGCTGTCTGGAGAAAAACCACTGTGTTTAAATAGAGCTGCTGACGAACCCCATCCCAACTTCCATATGAAAAAAAACGTGCGATGCGCGTCGCCCACAACTCTATTACAAAATACACAACCCGGAGATCGTGCTTTTCCAATCTTGTGCAGGTAAGACTGAAAACCCCCATGCCCACTCAAGATCTGGGAAAGGAAATAGTTAGTCTCGCCATGCGATGAGGCGGCCAGCCCATCTGCCTCTTGTTTCATTTTGCCGAGAGCGTTGCCGTTCTTCACAAGAAACCACCTCCCTTGGCTTTCCCCCTTGCGCTATGGCTTTACGCTGCTTAGCAACAAGGGTAACGGGGATCAATCCCGTAATCACCATCAAGGCCGGTTCAGACACAGTGCGGTACGCAGACGCTTACGACACACCTCCATGCCAAGAGCCTCAGCCCATACCTCTGCACGATAGAGCAGGACAGACTGCGTTGAACTCATCAGGAGACGTCACCTGCTAGAACTTTACCAGCGGATTTTGACTCGATTATCGATTCGTCGAACGATATGGGACGCAGGGTTCGAATTCTCTTTTTAATCAGGATGACTACTTCGTTTCTCCAGTGCAAGGTTGAAACCATGAATAGTCATCCATCCGTATACGCGTCGCATCAATATGCCGAGGCTGCTTTGCGCCCGTTCGACAGTGCGTCAAGCAACAAGCGTTGCGACATCATCTGCATAACTGACCAAGCACGACTCTTCTGGCATGTCGAGTATAAGTAGACTATCATAGGTAGCGTTCCAGAGGTCCGGCCCTAGGAAGGATCCCTGTGTTACCCCCCACGTGACCTCCATCCTCCTCTGACCCTCTACTGTTTCATAGACCAGGGCGCGGTTCCTCAGATAGTCCCTCAATATCCATAAGAATAAGATCCGTACGTGTACGGAATTAAAGGCATTTCTGACGTCAAGCGTTACGGCAATCACCACCCTTCAAGTGGGCCGGCTGTATGCCTCCGCTCGTCCACGACCTGCATGACAACATCAACTGTGGATCTCCCAGCTCTAAAACTGCTTCAGCGAGTCTACTTCTGATGAGCTTTTCAAACACTTTTTCAGCAATGTCAAGCACACATACTGGGCTGGGCGACGGAACGTTAGGGTGGATCCGGTGTTTAGAACTACCAGTCCTATTCTCGCAGTCATTTCCAAAATTCGTTTCTTTCTAGAGTCTGTGGAAGGCATGTCCCATTCAAGTGACCTGGTATTGAGTCACCCCCCCGCCCGGATCCGCCCATCTGTGCCTAAGATAGCGTCCTCCAAAGCATCAAGCCTGCTTGGAAAGTCCGGCATCGTCCCATTCGACGTAAGATATCCCTGACCACCGTAGCCAAACAAAGCCATTCCTTCGGCCTTGGGTAAGAACCCTAAGGAGGGTGCCGTTCCGAGTCCATATGGCAGCGGTACCTGATACATCAGGGTGCCATGAAACTGGGTTCGTGTTTCGGTACCGCTCACTGATGAGTACTAAATCAGCTTTGGTCTCCGCAGCGAACTGCGCTAGCAACTAGTGAGCGGTTGCACTCCAGTGCATATTGATTTGAAGGATACGAATCATGTTGATCGCGTCCTAGCTCTCAGTCCCTGCATAGGACGTAGCTTTCCTTTTCAATGCAGATGTTCGTCTTATAGCCTGACTAACCGCATTTATAGCATGTTGCCCTTCTGTTAGGTCCCCGAAAAGTTGCAAATGTGTGCCCATAATCCAAACATCTGTAACATTTGGTTGAGGCGGCCCGAATTCGTATCCTACACACTACCCAACCAATTCTTATTTTCCCACTGTTTAGAGCTTGCTCGCGTATTGCTCGGTAACTTCCACCACAGCAAGTTCTGGCCTCGGGAATTCGCAGAGGTGATACCAATCCGGACATTGGTTACTTCAGGACATTCGCGTTTGATGGCTTCTTCTATTCTTCTTTTCCAGCAGAAATGTGAGTTCCAGGTTGTAGACCAAAACTTTCTCTCCCAGAAGCTCCTTGACTGCTTGCTGCCTAGTTCGGATACAAATGGAAGAGACTTCTGCTCCACTATCTTTGGGTTTGATCTGGTGACAGATTTCACCAAGGAGCTCCGCAAAATTCTTGCCTTCCGTCGGCTTAATAAGTAGAGCTGGCAATCGAGTCTCCCCACATTTTCTATTGGTGCTCCGTTCTTCGTCTCCACCTTAATTTTAAGCAGAGTTTTTTTTTTTTTTTTGATGACACGGCGCCCTGGAGAGTACCAGAGTGAAGTCTCCTTTAGATGTACCTTCCTCTTTTCGTTTTTTCCCCGTTTCGCTCTGCAATAGGCTGTCTGCGATCCGTTCGGTACTCGTAGTGTTCCCATTGGGAGGCGCAGTTATTTCAGCTTCCCAGGGATTTTCTCATACTTTCCGTGTCCACCTATAATATGAAATTCTATCCAGGAGCTCCTCCAGCTCCATTTGTCCGTTTTTCACCCTTTTCTGAAGTTTTTCTGGAGAAACGTCGCAGACCGCATGCGCTTCACAACTGCCGCGCATTTCTTAATAAGCATTTCCTCTTCAGCTTGCGCCAGAGTAGTCGAGACCCCTCCCACTACCCTTATATTCGAAACCATTTGGTTATTTTCAGCAGTTTCCACTGTGTCTCTTTTAGCAATTTTATCACTGCGTGGTACTGTTTGGGCTCCCCTCTCCGTTGCAGATGCCGCATCACTCTGCGAGTCCTCCTCTCCCTCTCCGTATTCCGATATTTCGTCGGGTATTTCAGCCCTTGTTGCGCCCTTCGCTGGGGCGAGCGCCGCATTTTCGTGCTGCGTATAAACGCCAGCCAGCTCGCTCTTCATTTCCACTATCTCCTCGTTTGTCTTGCTTTTGTTCGCCATTTAACCTTTTTATCAGCGCATTGTGTGCAAGGGAGCGGACCACAACAGTCAGAAATTGGAATGCACTCAGATACAAAGTCCTTACCCCAGTTCCCTGAGGCCTGAACTACGATTAGCTGATCACGAAACTCATGGACAGATCAAGGCTCGCTCGGGGCAACGCGGTATACTAATACCGGTTTAGTGCACAGAACACGACCAGGGTCCCAAAGGGGCTGGCACCTGATACATGCGACAATTATCACCCTAGCAGAGCTAAGCTCACATCACCCTATCGACGTCGACAAGGAATTGTCGACGGTTCCGGGAACTCCCAGTGTGTTCTGGCATGTATCGGTCATTAGCACTTCGCTCTACATCAAGAAACTTTCTCGAGGCTACTACCTAGGACGCAAGTATTATGCCAGCTAGGGGGTCAGACTTACTTGCTCGGATACTTCGGGGACTCCCCGTATCGTAAGCGACCCGTTAAGGATCATTGACGACCCCTAAGGTAGCCCCATATTTTAAAATTAATATCAGACTATTTCCCTACATTTGGATTCCTGGCAAATCGTCTTAAATGTTCAGCTTAGGCCGGAGACATTCCATGAGGGAAGGATATCAGCCTGATCCTTCCTTAAAAGTGGAAATCCTGTGGTTACAATATTCCCAGAGTTGAGTTGCATTCCCTGTTATGAGCTTGCGATAATGATAACACCGGCAACCCTTATTATTGACCCATGTCCTTTTCCGCAAGTTGAACGTTTCAGATGCCCTAACTCTCCAAATGTTTCCCTATGTGCTGTCCTCGTGCCCAAGGTTAGAGGCACTGGAAGCTTTTTTAGTTGTCAGCACCTCCCTGCAAAAATTCTCAAATGCAGGAAAGAGCTTCTGCCCAAGCAGATCCTCCGGCTGCACTGATCATGTTCCAAGTTCAACCATGCTTACATTTACCAGCCTATGCCTTTCTGCAACGTGAACCGGACATTCATATAGCACGTGAAGTGCCGCTTCCTGTGCTCCGTGACTGTTTGTGCTGCCTGTGTCACAGCGACTGCTTGTGCTCAGCTGGAATTACCTTAATTTCCACTTGAAGTCACCATGTCCTGAAACTCATTCAATTTACTTTCAGTCTCCTCGCAATGTCTGGGAAGAACACTCTTGTGATTTGCCCCTTTTCACTGTCGTCCCTCTGCCATTGTCTAGTCATGGCTGCTCTCAATTTGAGGTGGTCCCCATTGAAGACGTCGTTTTCCACCGAGATCCTGAACATGTACAAATAATGCTTCTCCATTGCTGCCATCCTTATCGGCAACTGCCCCCTTTAACGTAAAAGGCATCAGTCGAGATCGTCCGATATGCTTCCGTAACTGGGAGAAGCGCCATTCGTTGTGCTGACCTGACGGTCCCTATGTATGGGGCACTCGCATACCGTGCCCATCATATCGCTCCATAGGTTAAGATCGACAGCGATAAGTCCTTGCATAGGATGGTTCTTGTCCGATTTCCTAGTCCCCACTCGGAATTTGCAAAGCCGGCAAGCTGACTGAAGATAAGTAGATGTTACTTATGTCGCTTACATCCACTTATCCATAAACTGGGGTCCTAGATGTCTGCCACCTTGCGCTTTCAGCTCTGGCCTCCTGGACAATTTACCTTTCACGAGGATTGCATCTGTTTTCCTCGCTGATAGTATAAGCTTGACCGAAGGTAGCCTTTGCTAACTCTTTTTTCTTCCGTCTCGAAATTGTCTTCCATAGCTGCGGTCCCGAAGATAGCTGCAGATGTGCCAATAAAGCGCAGGTGGGTACTCCCTTCTCTACAGCTCTTTAAGTACCGCTGGCCACCAAAGATGGCATAGGGCTTTTGCCAGCCTCCGCGAGCAAGCACATTGGCCTGTATGACTTCACCTCTGCCCAATCCTTTCACTCCCTTTATATATCGCTCGAATAGATCCCAACTTCCATATTACAGTGAAAACTTGCGTCTGAAGACACCGGTTATACATCTTCAGCATTTCCTGTGGAATCGCATCGGCCGCCCTTTTAAGGATTTCCACCTCGGTTTGGTCGTCTCCTGGCGGTCTTTCAACTTCCGCTTTATTTCCACCGCGATCTTCTATCTTTCTCCTGATTGACTCCCTAACAGCACATTGATTCACCCCGTCATCTTGATGTTTAGCGAATTTTAAACGATGGCTAGTTCTGACTCGCTAGTTGGCATAATACCTGCGTCCTAGGTAGTAGCCTCGAGAAAGTTCCTTGGTGAAGAGCGAACTGCTAATAGCCAATGCACGCGGGACACACAGGGGGTCCCCCGGAGTCGTCGAAAACTCCCTGTCGACGTCGATCGGGCGATGTAAGGCTAGTTCTACCAAGGTGGTAGTTGTGACGTGTATCAGGAGCCAGCCCCTTCGGGACTCTAGACGGGTAGTAAGCATTGAATCGGTATTAGCTCGGGGCAACGAGCGAGCGCTGATCCGTCCGTGAGTTCCGGGAGGGATCAGTTAATCATGGGTCAGGCCTCAGAGAACTGGGGTAGGGGCTTTGTCTCCAAAGGTATACCTGTTGCTGACTATTGCACCCTGCTTCCTTACACAAGATTCGCTGGTAAAAAGTTAAATGACCAATACCAACAATACGAACGAGGAGATAATGGGAATGAAGAATGAGCTGGGTGTGCTCATGCCCAGCACGGAAATGCGTCGCTCGCCCCAGCGCCTAGCGAAGGAGTGCTATAGTTGCGGAAAGGGGCACAGTGGAAACCGCTGAAACTAATCAAAAGGTTTCGAATATAAGCCAAGTGGGAGCGCTGTCGACTACTCTGGCAGAAACTGAAGAGGAAAAGTTTATTAAAAAATGCACGGCAGATGTGACGCGCATGCAGTTTGCGACATTGCACCAGAAAAACCTCAGCAAATGGGTAAAAAAGGGGCTGATGGAGCGGGAGGAGCTCCTGGACAGAATTTCGTATTACAGGCGGCCATGGAGCGTAAGAGAAATTCCGCGAGAAGCAGAAATAACAACGCCTCCGGATGAGAACACCGCGAGCGGTAAATGGATCGCAAACAGCCCATTGCTGAACGGACTGAAGAAAAAGAAAGGAGGAAGGGGCATCTAAAGGAAATTTCACTCAACTACTCCCCAGGGCTCAAAAGAAGATGGCGAAGAGGAGCAAGAGACAACAATACACGTGTTATCAGAAAAAACTCTGGCGGACACGAAAGATAGAGCACCAAAAGAAAAAGTGAGGAGGCGGAGGAAGACTAGGGCGCCAACTTTGCTTATTAAGCCGAAGGAGGGAAAACTTTTGCGGAAGTCCACAGTGAAACCCATTACAAGATCAAGCCCAAATATCTTCTTCTTCTTCAGCCTTTGTCCTGTTCACAAGCGGGGTCGGCTCGTCGTGATCGGCTTCGCCATTTGGCTCTATCGAATGCCTGATCTGGGTGCAATCTCGAGACTTTCAAATCCCCATCTAAAGATCAAGCCCCAATATAACAGAACAGAAGTATCTTCCATTCATAAAATGAATGGTAGTCGAGTCCTTGTTGAATTAGGCCTGAGGGCAGCAAATAACGTTATGTTCTGTGAAGCAGTCAAGGTGCTTCTAGGAGAGAAAGCTTTGGATTCCAGCCTCAAACCCACGTGCTCTTTGGAAATCCGAGACCGTGACTGCCTCACAAAAAAGAACGAGGTAGAAGAGGCCATCAAACGCGAATGCCCGTAGGTAACCAATGTCCGGATTGATATCACCTCTGCGAACTCCCGAAGACAAATACTCGGAGTGATGGAAGTTGCGGACCAATTCGCGAGGAAGCTTCTAAACAGCGGGAAAATAAGAATTTGTTGGGTAATGTGTAGGATACGAATCCGGGCCGCCCCAACCAAATCTTGCAGATGTTTAGTCTGCAACCTGTCCTACAACGAAAAGGAGTGTTGCATCCTATGCAGAGACCGTGGCGCGTCTGATGAGAACGTTACGCACAATGCCGGCTTGAAGTGGTGTCTAGTCTTCAGAGCAGAACTGGCAAGAGCTAGAATGCGGTCAAAATAATTCACATCCTACAAATCAATATGCACCGGTCTGCAACCACTAACGGGTTGCGCAGCGGTGCGCAGTTTGCTGCGGAAACCAAAGCTCATTTAATACTCATCAGTGAGCAGTACCGAAAAAGGATCCAGCTTCATGGCACACTGTAATATCTGGTGCCGCTGCCATCTGGGTTCGGGACGGCACCCTGCTTAGGGTTCTTGCTCAAGGCCGAGAGAACGTCTTTGTCTGGATTCAGTGTTTAGGGATAACGTTTTTCGGTATCTATCTAACGCGAATCGGAAGGGGGTGGACTTTCGTGGCAGGTTTGATGCTCTGCAGGACACTACCTTGAGCACAGATGGGCAGATCCTGGTCAGGGGTGACTTCAATGCCAGTGCACTTGAATGGGGCATACCTCATCCAGACTCCAGAGGGAAACGAATCCTTGAAATGACGGCGAGAACAGAACTGGTAGTTTTAAATCCCGTATCCACCCCAACGTTCCGACGCCCTGGCTACGAGGGCAGCATTCCAGATGTAACCTTCGCGTCGGAGTCACTGGTGTCGCTGGCGGACAGGCAGAAAATTCTGGAAGACTTCTCGGCAAGCAACCATCAATACATTGCCTTTGAAGTGGTCCTATGATAGTCTACTAAAACTTGACATGCCAGAAGATTCGCGCCTGGTTGTTGTTGCTGGACTCACTGTCGAACAGGAGCAAAGTTGACTCGGCATATTGATGTGACGGATAAGCGGAGGGATGACGGCCTCATTGTTTCAATCTTGCACTGAAAAAGCCGAAGTAATCATCCTGACTAAAAAGAGAATTCCAACTCTTCACTCAGAGATGAGCTTTTTTGAGCAAATCAAAGCAGCAGCGAACAAGTCTGCAGCTGGAGTTTCGGCGTTACGTAGGCTAATGGCAAATACGTCTAGCAGGCGACGTCTCCTGATGAGTTCAACGCAGCCTGTCCTATTCGACGACGCAGAGGTATAACACAGGGGATCTCTCTCCAGACAATACTGTCGAAGAGATGCTGAGGAGCGCTAATGCTGACATTACGTTCGGGTCCTTCTTGTTGCAAAGAAGATAGAGCTCGACCGGTGGAGGAGGCGGATGGCCGGGGCCCTTTGAACTGATAGTTCCCTTCCTCCTATCCCCTCTCATTGGTGAAAGGAATTCCCTGATTTGAAGGTTCCGTAAGGCGAGGGAGTTCGGGGTCTAGCCCGGAGTAATGTGACAAATGATTCCAGGCAAGCTCTCTGATGATGGTGAGGTGTTTAGTTGGTAGTCCGACGAAGTACCGTTGCGGGAGTTCAACACTCGGAGTGTAAATTCAGCTACAACAAAAAATAACGACACGTTACTGTGATTGGCACACCATTCCCCACCACAGGGTGAATGGCAACCATTGATCAGTTAAACGATTAACATGCAGGGGTAGGGAAGGGCAAATATATTCTGCTTGGTTGGAAGTCTACTGAGGGAAGATGAAGAATGGGTACTGCTAGGGCCTCACCCCGCAATGGTTAGACCCTAAATTTTTAGTTTTAAGTCAGCCACTGTCAAGCCTACCCCGAAGGATAAAGCTGAGGTTCACACAACCAACTAGAGAAATATGAATTTCCTCCGCTAAGTATAAAATCTTTGGGGAGTTCTTGAATAACACTTTTGCTGTCACCCTAATAGGGTTTTAGACGAGATACTTGCTTGGAGAAAATTAAGAACAATTTAAGGAAATGGAGGATATGATCCAGTCAAGAAGGCTATATACAGGAGGAGCAACTTTAGCAGCAAAGAGGCATGGAATCTCATTGTGTACCTTTCGGGTAGGAACGATGTTGGTAAGTAGTATTGATATATTATATGTGTGGATGACGCCTAGATGGTTTTCTTGTGTGTTTCTTCATCTTATCCCAGCAGAAAACCGGTGCGTCCGGAAGATTGCTCTTGCATCCGCTTATTTTCTTCTCACTTCCTAGAAGAGTAAACATCGATCTAATGCCGAGAATGTTCCACACTTCCACTAAGCTTCCGTTAGAGGAATTTTGAAGCATCATTCGCTCAGTGATTCCATTAACATTCATTACCATTAATCTTAAATTAATCATTAAGGAAGCTCCGACTTTGGTTCCCGCTGGAATGTGACAAGCCATAAACAGCTGTGCAATATCTATTGTTATGACAGATGCTGCCACGCATCTTGCAGCCATGGGCTCACAGCGCAACAATTATGTGTTCGCACGTGAGCCCACACCAATGTGCTACATCACATACACTAACACCAACACCAACCCTTATGCGCGGAATTTTGCTCGTGAAACTCCTGCCGCGGTCGAACGTGTGCAATACTTTTCCGTCTCCATAAAATTTGAAATAATGTGTTGGGAGTTGATTCTCATGTGTATAGTCTTCTTGGATCCATTTTATTTATTTAATTTAACGGACAACAAACAGAGAAAACTCCAATTAATTATTGTCCTCAGGAGGAGGAGAAAGCAAAAAACTTATCCTACGATTAAAACGACTTAAAGTAGAGAAGTTCAAAAGACCAAGCTGCTCTGCGTTGTAATTTCGGCAAAGCCTAAGAATGGGGGAATGGAAGTAGAGTTCGAGCTCTGCGAAGGGCACGTTGAAAATGTCTGCAGCGACGGAGCAGTCCATCAGGCCCGAGGAAAGTTTAAAAAATGTGCATAGATCCAGATAGGATCTACGCTGTTGTAGGAAGGAAAGGTTCAGAAAGCGGAGGCGAGAGGGGTAGTCCACACGAGGGAAGCTTTTCTTAAAGAAGAGGGAACGGGTGAATTTACGTTGCACATTTTCAAGGGCAAGACAATCACAGTTACGGGAGGGAGACCAGATCACGGAGCAATCTCGAGAGTATTCCTCACGAGGGAATTGAGGAGAGCTAAGGAGGGTTGGATGGAGTCAAAATCAGAGGAGGAGCGAAGAATAAAGCCTGACAATGTTGCAACTCGATTGATGACATCGAGGCAATGGGTGTCAAAGCGGAGCTTATTGTCAAAAGTGACTCCGACGTCTTGAGTGGAATTTAAGCAGGATGAGGAATGCCCGTTAAGACAATAGTAGAAAGAAGTGGGTGAGGATTTTAGGGAGTAGCACATAGAGTGACACTTTCTGACATTTAGCGCTAAACCATAAGTCGAGGACCAACGAACCAGAGTGTCCAGGTTAGATTGAAGAGAAACACAGTCCATATGCGACAATATAGCGGAAAACAGCTTAAGGTCGTCTGCATAGAGCAAACAGGGACAAGTAAGGAGGGGAGTAAAGTCGTTAATAAAAAATAAAAATAACAAGGGACCCAGAATAGATCCCTGTGGGACGCCAGAGGAGGGGGAGAAGGAGCGGGGAATACAGTCGTCAAAAGAGACGCGGCAGGATCGGTTGGAAGGGTAAGAGGCAAGCCATAAAACAAGTGGTATGGGAACGTTTAGAGACGAGAGTTTGGATAGAAATATCTTGTGATTTACAGTGTCGAAGGCTTTAGCGAAGTTAGTGCAAATGGTATGCATTTTTTGTCCTGAATTTAGGCATTTGGCGTTAAAGTTGGTAAAGTCAAGCAGGTTGGAGGTAGTGGACCTATGTTTAACGAAGCCATGTTGATCTTTGACTATGTGCTGGCCAAAGTGAGCGGACAACCAGTCGCTGACATATCTTTCCAGGATTTTGGAACAGGACAAGAAGAGGGAAATTGGACGGCAATTCTCGGCAAGCGTACGATCGCCACTTTTGTGTATGGGAATGATGAGAGCCTCTTTCCACAAGACGGGAAAATGATTCTTTTCGAGGCTTTTGTTGAAAATAAGAGATAGGGGAAGGGAGATGGACTTACCAGTTTTGAGCAAAAAGAGGTTTGGAAGGCCATCGTAGCCAGGTCCGACTTTGGTATCAAGTTTGCCAATGAGGTACTCGACAAGGAAAGGGGTAAGAAAGGGAATGGTAGCCGATGCGAGACAGGCTACATCCACTATCGGGCAGGATTCGCAGGAACATAGACTGAGGAAAAGTAGCGGCAGAGTAAATCACAAGATAGTTGGGGGGAGTTATCTGAGAAGCCAGAGGATTTAATGGACGGAGGGAATAACTGGGCAGGACAGCGGGACTTGCAAATGTGGGACCAGAAAGGTTTCAGGTTTCCGTGCTTGAGTGAATCTTCCACACTGATCAAATATTCGTTTCTGCACTTACGTTTTAAGGATTTGACCGATGAACGTAGAGATTTGAAAAAAACTAAGTCAGCATCGTTTCTATTATAGAAGACAGGAACTTCCTCCTCGCAGTCTCTTTTTGACGTAGTTTTGTGTGAACTTCAGTGGTGAACCAGACATGGTAAGAGCGTAAGCACTTAGGAGAGGAGGGAACGTAACAAGGAACAAGGAAAAGCAGGGGACCCAGTTGATTGACGCCAGGGCTGAGTTCAGACCTTCGAAGTTCGCCTTACGAAAGTTGAACTTGGTAGGCTTGCGAGCGATCGGAGAGTGGAGTTGGGATATCTGAACATCGAACTCGAAAGCAGGATGATGGGCGATAGAGGCAACGGATCATGAAGGGATTGGGAAAGACAACGCATAGAAAGATTAGAAAGAACAAAATCAAGAGTGCGATCTAAGTGGTTTCTAGAAAGGTTAAACTGGAGGGCGCCACAGGTGTACATGAAAGTGGCTAGAGGAAAGCAAGGTTGGGTGGAGTTATTAGGGAGGTAAGGAAGGCCAGGAGTAATGGGCCAGGAGGGCATGGGAAGATTAAAGTCGCCACAGAGGATGAAAGGAAGTGAGGGAAACAAAACGATTAGGACCTCTGATAATCTGTCGAAGAAATCCTCGTACAAAGAAGTCGGACTTAGGCAGTGAAAATATACACACGATATGATAAAGGGACATACGTATAGTGGAAAGACACGTATGGTGACAGAATCGTAGGAGGGGGCTCCTCCGCCAGTTGTCTTGTCAAGCGCAGCACAGTCTCTGTCACAACGAAAGACAGAGTAACCTTCGAGGAGCTCAGAATCTAAAATCCTGTCATCCAGCCAGGTTTCAGAAATGCAGATGACATGATGTTGGAATGCTAAGGCAGACAGTTGAGAAATCCGACAGCTTGGTCCATAGTTGTCGGAATCATTCAAGTTCGGCGAGACAGGCGGGCCGGCCGGAAATTTTCACGAAGCTTAGTCCTCTGATAAGGCTTGACGAAGACCCCCTGTGGCCAAAAGGAAGATTTGACGATAGCATCGAAGTTGTGGGGATATGTCACTTTGAAGGAAGCTATCACTCGATGAAGAGAGCCATCCTTCGTCAGCTTCGCACATAAAAGAGGTGACAAAGTTGAGTTAGTTTTGCTTTTGATATAGGCCAGAATTTTGTCGGACGTGATGGAGTACGCTAGCCTTAACACGAACAGCTGTTTTGGCGGCAAGGCGACGTTCAATTGGGGGCTGCTCGGGTGACATGAGGTCGGAAAGGCCTGTGGTTCAGCGGTGGCGGGCGTCGGTGATACACAGGAGGAAGCGTGTGGTGGTGCTAATGCAGCGACAGTAGGACAATCGCCAGAAGTGCTTAGCGCATCCGATGCTGAGGTGGGAACATGTCCGTCGGATGGAGGACGATTTTTCAGTTGGCTAGCGTGATAGCAATGCGTGGTACAGGAGCATTGCTAAACCTTATAAGAAAATACCTCGAAGGGCTATCTTCAGTGCAAAATCTGCGCAATCTTTGCCTCTGATGTTCATTCCCAGATTGACAGCGGCCCGTGAACGTTGCAAGCCGAAAACAATTGAATATGGAATTTCGGGAGAGAGTGCATTGGATCTTATAAATAGTCTGAGTGCTTGGAGCTGGCTCTCTTTGATAAACTTAAGTAACGTAATTGGTGTAACGTCTCAAAAAACAGCACACCATTCCCTCACAACAAAATCAAGACCCTTTTCACAAAATTTACCCTGTTTAACTGCAAAAACAATAGATGGCAACCTTAATACAAAAAGCCTTTTTCTGCCTAAATATAGGTAGCTATGGACTGCCAAGAAACTAAATACATACAAACAATGCGCAAATATTTCACTCCATTAACGCAGTCACTTCATGATTGGCAACTTCCATTGCATTGTTTGTCAATTCCGTGTTAATTTTACGCTTCCATCCAAATACAGCTCCCACTATCAGACACCCCACTTGAGCCGCCCAAAGATCCACACAAATGAAACGCCACACAGCTGTCTATTTATATCAACGCAAACCAACCCTCGATACTAATTTTAGTTATCGACCTTATCGCGTCCTTATCTCATTATTATTTTCAGATTCATTAGTTCGGTTGTAACTTGTGCCAGTGAAAATGTATTCAATGCCAATTTTTTTCATTCCATTGTGTTTAAGGTTTTTCCAATCTTTCTTTTTAAAGTCTTCACGATAGGAGGCTTTGGAGGGGTATCTGCACCTTTATCGAGGGTGAAAAATTTTCCAAGATGTTCAGACACATAAATCTAACATAGCCGTCATTTTATAGGGCTTAATAGCGCATTTTTGATATTAAAATTCAGAGCATGTGGATGGCTCAAGTGTTATCCGTGTGCATACGAGAAATAATGATGATCCCATTTGATTTACTCCACAGCGATTTCCCAAGGAGCTCCGCTAGGGTAGACTCCCCATTGTGTTTTTCATGTATCTAAATAAGCGAAATCATAACACTTGGATAAAAGGAATCTAGCCATTCTACCAAACAGTCTAAAAGGGGAGTTGGGTGATTAAAACGGTTTTGTTTGAAATTTGGAACCCTTATCAACTGTGGGGAAAAGACATTTTCAGAGGTCCAAACACATGGTATTGGCTTTTATGGGATGGATTCCTTTCCGAATGGCAGATGAGGAACTTGGATGGGTTGGACGTTTCCAAACATTGCTGGGAAATGAATTTCTCCGGGGCTGAAATTCGTTAGGAGAATGTTTTCATCAATTGTTCAAGAGTGGTGTCAAGGGCGTCCACCATTTTTCAGGGAAAATTCGTTTTAAAGATGTCACTGTTATCGCTGTGAACGTAAGGTTAACTCCCCTTTCTCAACGCTTACATTCTATTCATCATGTGTCTGTCCATTTCGATTATGATTCCCTTTATTAAAAGGGAAATTCAGTCCACGCATTCATAATCAAACCTCCCAGCTAGTTGAATAGTTCTGGAGAGTAATATGAAGGGCGATAATTACGTCCTGAGATGGCACGAGCGAACAATTTGGGATGGCTTTTAGGAACAGATTATTTATGGCGACCGGTCTCGGTATACCAGGATGACTCTGTGATTTGCAGACAATGTAACATCTTGGGTTAACAGCTCTCTTATCTGCAGAATTATATGTTCCGGACTCATTTTCTTTTTTAGTTCCTCGTTAAGGTTTCTTCTTCCATCATAACGCTCGGAAGATCAAATATCGCATGCTCTGTCTCTTCCAGTATACTCTCATATGCAGGACAATTCGAGGAATCATCCAATACAAAAAAGTGCAGATATTGTCTCCAGCATCAAATATGTCCTATGAGGAGCTGGATAAATTGGTCTTCTCATAGCCCATATGTCTGATGTCCATCCGGGGGCAAACTGAACTCACCCGCTCCATTCCAAATTTAAACAATCTCCGGCTGCATTTCGGGCCTCCAATACTCAGCAATGCTTTTACTGGTGCCACAGTGGATTTTTTTGGTGTCAATCATTCTTCCACGTATTTGGCACCTTCTTTTAGTCCCATCGAGTCCCACGTTAAAAGTGGATTTTTTTCCTCCAATTCATTATCCAGCTCCCTTTCGTTTTCTCATTAACCGGGGGCAATCCCTTTTTTAACCAAGAATTTACTGGGTGCTTCACTGTGGTGTGTGTGTTGTGGGAGAGAAGATATAACTATATACTCGCTACCCCCTTCTAACGGAATATCCCGGATTAGTTAACGTATCTCAGGATGTTATGCTACCTCTCGCAACTGGAGAACATCAGTACCAAAAATCTGATGCCGGATGCGTCCATAGGCAGGGCATTCACAAAGGAAATGCTCCGTGGATTCCGCTTTCTCATTACAGGAGAGACGCGTATATATCTTAAATAATTCCTATTCTGAACATATGCCCAGCTAGTGAATTATGGTCTGTCGCAATACTGCTGCAAGTCCTGCTGGTTTTCGACAGGATAAATTTTGCGGTACGCATATTCGGTTCTGGCAAGAAAAGTTTGGTATGTCAAGAAACATTTAGGCTCTGCCACCGGTCATTGTGGGGGCTTGTTCCCAGTTTTTGAAGACTACCTTAGCCAATGCTACTGTTAGCCCAATTGCTGGTTCCGATCCCAACATGGGGGAGACCGACCAGTCTTTCCCTAAGCATCCGTGATTTCATTGCCCTCTACACCACAATGACCAGGCACCCACAGTAGTTCCACCGTATTGAATTTAGAGACAAAGTTCAAACTATTTCTGCATTCCTGAACGATTTTCGAGGTGATCAAAGCACTACTCAACGCCCTCAAACCAGCTTGGCTATCACTGCAGATTGCGATACGCCCGCCCTTCAACCACTCGTCAATCATCTAACTTGCCGCCCTTAAGATCGTATAAACTTTGGCTTGAAAACCCGTTGCATATCGTCCCAAGGGAAAAGCCTACTTCTCGTTTTCAATCGAGAGGTACACTCCAGTTCCAGAACCCTGTTCTGTTTTTGAACCATCTGTGTAGAAGACTTCCGTATATCCCGCCACGCGTTCCTCTGGAACTTCCCAGTTCTCTCTACGCTTCAGGGTAACCTCATATCTTCTACCAAACAGTATGGGGACACGAGAATCGGAAGGCATTGTAAGAACTGGATTCAGTACTCCCAGTAACTCTTCCAATGCTCTGCGCCCCCCAAATCTGTTGTTTCCCCATAGATACAATCGAATTAGTCCATGAGCTGCGCTCATTGCAGTGCTTTGAATAAATATACCCAGGGGCTGCAAATTGAATAATAAGTTCAGAGCTGCGCCGGATGTCGTGGTCAAGGCACCGGTGATACCCAGGCACACTGGTCTTGGCAGTGCGGCTAGTTTACCTTAAGCCACCATACTACAGATGCATAAACGAACATCGGCCTGATGATAGCAACGTATATCCACATTACCACATGAGGCCTGAATCCCCATGTCGAAGCAAAAGTCCGTCTACACACCCCATAAGCTGTGAGCGCTCGTTTGATCTTTACCTCTACATATTTGCTCCAAAGAAGTTTTTTATCGAGAGTGACTCCCAGATATTTCACTTTTTCGAAGAGTTGAAGGGTAGTACCCCTCATCTTAGGGAGACAAACGCCACCCAATTTTCTCCTTTTTGTGAATAATACCATTGTGGTTTTATTTGGATTAACTGAAAGACCGTGTCTGAGACCCAACTGTCTATCAAATCAACGACAGTATATTCCAAGATCCCGATCAACAGCAAGCACAGTCACGTCATCAGCATAAGCTTGAGCGTGTATTAGCCAATTTTGCAGTGATTCGATCAGCATACTTCACAGAAGTGACGAAAGCACACCTCCTTGAGGGCAGCCTTTCGTTGTTTCTGCGGTAAGATAGCGATCGACACCCACCTCAGCAATCTCTGCGTTAGCATATCATAGATCCACTTAATTAAAGCATCATCAACACCATGCACTCTGGCGAGAGCACGAAACTTTTGGAAAGGCACAGTCAAAAGTCCCCCCCCCCCCCCCATTGTCCACGAACATCGCGCACTCAGCCTTCAGAGTCGCATCCTCTATCTTTGTAAACAAAGAATGAAGAACAGACTCACAGGATTTTCCACGTTAGTACGCATATTAATAATCGTTGGCGCAACAATCCATGTTGGATCAGGCCTTGAAGTGTGTTAGAGCACTTCATTCAAGACCGTAGTAAGCATATTGGTTTCCATTAAGTGGGTGCAACCTAAGTGCGTTCCCACGAATGTGACGCTCAACCAGTCTCCCCAAACCTTTCAGCAAGAATGAAGACAAGCTGATCTGTCTGAAGTTCTTTGGATTAGAAGTCATCTTCCCAGGTTTCAGTATGAAGACTACCTTACCCTTTTGCTGTATTTTCCACGCGCTAATGAATACACGTCGTCAACAAGAACATTTTTCTCGGTTAAATAATAGGTCAAACTTGATCAATAGCGTCTGTTATATTCAAATCAATCGATATACCAATATTTCACTCCATTTACAACAATTTTGGAATGATCAATTCTTTATGACTTTCCTTAATTATTCTTTATCGTTCGGTTTGTTCAATCACAGTTTCTTATTACAAATTACACTCACTGCGTCAATAAGCCTATTAACATAAATGATAAGGCGCTAAATTACTTGAAACAAAATGAATTCATACAGGCCCGATGTGTTCTATGTCACGGTTGGAGGCAGAAGGGACCGGCTTATTTCCATGCGGTCCTTTCTGTCCCAACCAACGGCACTTTCTCACCGCTAACCCTCCACTCCCATGGCGAGTTCTAAATGAGTGGCGAGTTCTAAAGTGAGTGGAGAGTTCTGCGCCATCTACCCGTCCGCACCCGCAACATTCGAAATAAATTTCGAATGCTGGGGATCCTGCCGCGCCACACCCTTTTGCCGAGAAGAAGGCACATAGCCCAGAGCAAGACATCGTCGACAAATATGTTTTAGAGGTTGCTCTAAGTCCCTCCTTTAGCATTGCTGGATAGATGCCATCCACGCCGGGTGCTTTGAAATGTTCAAAGGACAGTATTGCAGCTCTCACCTTTTCATTGGTAACAACCGCTTTCGCCGCGTTCCTGTTCCCCTTGCAGCACTTACGTGTTGAAGGGGTTGCAAGAGCCGTCAATTATCCCCCTACCACTTCTCTCACCCGTTCTCCCAGGAGGATCTATACTAATTCCAGTCTTGAGCTCGTGAAAGTACCGTTGGGTTTTCTACGAGATTCTAACTTGGCCGACTCATCCCCTTTAAGAATCTGCATAGCCTTGAAATCTTTCATTCGCCTTCCAGTTCCTCATAGTACGCTCTAAAGGAGTCTGGTTTCGAACAACTAACGAGCCTCTTATATTCACGCTGTGAGCTCCTGAAATTTAGGCAGTCTTCGTTCTTATTACTTTTGCAAGCACGCTTCAGAAGTCGCCTGGTTGGTTTTCTGAGTTTTCGCAGTTCCACCAAGGAATCGTTTTGCCACGCGGCCTCGGGAAATAGGACAAGCTTCTTCATAGCACTTTAAAAGGGTAGAGTTCAGAGTTTCCAATTCATCTTCCAGCGCCAAAGGAGTCTTTAGTCGCCTAGGAAACTGTACTTTATAGCAAGAAAGTTCAATGAACTTTGTCCAATCCTTTTTCCTAGGGTTCCATCTTTGTATTGCAGACTGTTTGTCCGCAATAGTCAGATTGAATTCTAGGTATCCGTGATCTGAGAGTGAAACCTGATTTAGTACCCGCCAGTATATAATCAACTCTAGCACTTTTGAGGTACAGATTCGCTTCTTCGCTTCTTCTCGGTCCCACGAACGTGGAGAAACCTTTCAACACGAAGGTGTTGCAAGGGGAATTGGAACGCCGAGAAAGCGGTTGTTACCTTTGGAAAAGCGAGAGCTGCTATACTATCGTTTGAACACTTCAAAATACCTGGCATGGATGACATCTACCCAGCGATGCTAAAGGAGGCTATAGAGCAGAAGAATTATTGAGAGAACTGAATCCAGTTTGGCAATGACTTTTGATTCTCGGATCTCCATACATCTGTTTGATAGAAGATATGAAGTTATCTTGAAATGAAGGACAAACTGGGACGAACCAGAAGAATGCGTGTCAGGATTTATTGAAATCTTCTACACCGACGGCTCAAAAACAAAACAGGGTTCTGGAGCAGGAGTCTACCTCTGGAATAAAAACGAGAAGTGGAATTTCCCTTGGGACAATATACAACGATCTTTCAGGCTGAAATTTACGCAATCTTAAGGTCGACAAACCTGGATGATTGGCAAGCGGCTGAAGGGAAGGCGCGTCGCAATCTATAGCTATAATCAAGCTGCATTGAGGGCGTTAAGTTGTACTTTGATCACTTAAAAAATTGTCCAAGAATGTAGAAATCAACTGACCTCTGTTTTTAGATTCAATACGGTGGAATTACTCTGGGTATCTGGTGGTGTAGAGCGAAATGAAATCTCGGATGCTTTAGGAAAAGAGGGTTCAATTTCTCCCATGCCTGGACCAGGACCAGCAATTCTGGTGTCAGTAGCATTGGCAATGCTGAAAACAGCATTGATAGGTGGCTGAGCCTTAATGATGCTAAACACACCAAACTTTTCCTGTCGAAACTAAACAAACATATGGCAAAGTTCATCCTGTCGAAAAGCAGGATGACTTGCAGAAGTATTGTGGGCATTCTAAGCTAGGTATATGTTCATAATAGGAATTCTCCAAGATGATACGTGTCCATCTTGTCATGAGGAAGCGGAATCTACTGAAAATTTTCTATGTGAGTGTCCCGCCTATGAATGCATCAGACATCAGATTTTTGGTGCTGATGTGCGACAAATGCAGTGGATAGCATCACATCCACTAATGGAAATCTTGCGAAACATAAATGAATCCGCGATATTTCGTTAGCCGGGAGAATCGAGTACAATGGATCGGTAAGGTCTGAGTGTTCAGAGGCTTTGGCCTTCCCCCATCCCAAATAAGCACACATACACAAGGATGCAGTCCTTACATTTACGAGGAGCTTCCTCCTAAGCTGTTCACACCACCGATTGGTGAAGTCATATAAGAACCATCATCAGTTTCGATAGCCTTGACAGCAAATGAAGACTTAACTGTTGTCGGGCGAGCCGGCATTCCTGCCTCTTGGGTAGATGAGTTGGTATCAGGGGGTCAAGGGTCCGCTGCTCCGTCGGTTTGCCCTTAGCCGCAGGCGCCCCTGCATGCTCCTTCCCCTCAACCTTGGCACAGCCCGTATGTTGCGGTTTGTCATGAAAGTCAATTGATCTTGCAGAAACCGTGTTTGTCGAAATAAGGCTAGTTTAAAGTGGGGATCGCCTGGTATCAAGAATTCACCGTGCAAGACCACGTCTTGACCCCTGTGGCCACTCAGCCCTCGGCAAGGTGGTCACACCCTAACTTGGGATTCTGATTACCATTTAGCTTCAGGTGCTTCCCTGCTTTTTTAAGGGATCTTCGTCACTGACCTTCCCCACCGCGACAGGTTAGGTAATCGTCGGAACTGCGGTTTCACCCGTTCTTCCAACCTAACTTAAGTAAAGCAAACAATTAAGCATTTCACAACCGGGGATTCAGCAAACACGCGAAGAAGTCTTGCAGTATCACACACTATCTCAGAAAAGCTAAGTGCACTAACCCAAACGGCCATATCTACACATGCTTATATTCTTTAATAAATTCTCTGACAACCACCCTTACTTTCAAAGTGAGCACCGGCTATCTCGTAGATGTCGAAAGCTATAATGGAAGTTGTTTCAAAATGAATTTACTATTTAATATGTTATTACCTGGTAAATACATTTTCCAACCGAACCTTGAAATCTGCTACTAACGTACTCGACTCCAAGCAGCTTATTCAGCAGATAATGCATCACCCCATGCACTGTCTAGTAGACATAAAGTGCACTGTAAGGTCATAACCCTAAGCTTTCTGTATATTCTCCATGAATTGCTTCATATCCCCAAAGGATAGCGGGGGTTCTGTGACTAGCGCAAAATTTTGCATCCTTCAGTTTCACCCATAAAATCCTCCCGAAGCAGAGCTATGAACACTAATGGCCTATATAACCGTGAAAATGAACATATTTATGCATTTTTTATAGGATTATAGGATATTTGTCGACGGAGGACTTACTGGCTCTTACACGGTTTTCGTCGTGGCAGCAAATCGTTTAATGGGTCCTTTGGACATGTTTCACTTGGTTTTATGTTTAGGAATCCATGACTTTATTTTGTTTGTTGTATTTCTTGTCCCCCATTAAAAAAGAGGTATTTTTTCCATAACATCTATAAATCTAATTTTCCTTCGAGCTTATCCTATAAATTTAAAGGACTTCAATTGATTTTCTCCTGTTGCAAGGGGTTATGTCTGCACTCTTGTAAAATAATTCAATCAGCTGCTCGCCTGTTCCTTCCTACAACCATAGAAGAACCATTTCTGCTTTTGCCGTTTAAACTTCTTTTCACGGTTGAACTTGTTTGGAGATTTATTGCGATTACAGAAGATTCAAGATATTTTTATTGATATCCTGAATTCCCAAGTGAACCCAGATTTATGCCAAAGGAAACAGTAATTGCGATGTTATATAGAAATCAAACTTAATGGGATACATTTCCTTTTGCAGAGAATGTAACCTTGACTTGTGGGTTGAGGGCTTTGTGCTGAAGATGATAGAAGGTGACTTGTTTCGTACGATCCAGGACATTTCAAAAGCCACAAAACAGCTTGTGGCTATTAGTCGGAACTCTACTGTATATCAGATATTCCGTCGGACGACAATGTCGCTTGTTTGGAGTTCCTTGGAAATATTTATGGAACATCACAATTCAAAAGGATTCAAGCAGTTACGAGACTTTATAATTGGATATTTCCTTCCAATATGGATTTATTCCAGTCCTTCTGTCAGGGAAGGAGCTAAATACAACAATATAACCCTTTCTGGGTGCTGTTCATTCTCTTCTTGTTGAAGAACATGTAAAAAGAAATAGGTCCTGACTGTATCCATTCCATGTATGGTTGTGCGCTCCTTTCTTCTAAATAACAAGAAACTATAAATATTTTGACTGAGATATCATTAAAATTGACAAACCATGGCAGAAAAACGGAAGAGATGAATTTGAGTACAGAATGTGGTCAAGAATACAATTTGATCCATGTAGCATTCGCTATTGTCATTATTATTCTGTTAAGGGAAAATAAACTACGTCCTAAGATAACTATTGTGCCCCTTTACCGATTATAGTGTACCTATTAACCACAGTATGTTAATCAAGCCTGTAACTGTCAGCAATTTTAATAGATTCCCTTTTTCCAAGTATTTCAACTTGTCATTTCGTATTACCTCTTTACCTCCAAGTGACTTGACTTAAGTGCATAAGTGGTGAACACTGTCCTAGAAGGAGTGTGGAGGTTTCATCACACTCCACACAGAACCTACAGGCAGTGTCAGTAGTTTCTGTTAGGTTTAAACATTCCTTTGTGCGCTTGGGTTTGTATCTCCTCCTGAGCACCCTGAACTGCTCCATTCCTGACAAGTTCGCTGAGTATATTTCCTTCATTCGTTCCTCTTTACTTTTTCATCTGATAACCACGAATTCATTTCCGATTTCAGAGAAGGGTTCTGGTCCGTGCAGAGGCATCCCTGCTCCCTTCTTCGCCAGCTCGCCTTCTGCCTCATTACCTTCCAACCCAACATGGCCTGGAACCCAGAGTATCCAGACTTTATTCTGCAAGCCTGTTCAGTATCTCAGGGCATTTCCATGCCAGTTTAGAGTCCAGTGGATTGGTCTTATATGCCTTCATCGCCGTTTCACTGTCGGTCATAATAGCAATGTTCTGCCCCCTATAATTTCTTTGGAGGTTGAAAGAGGCATCTATGGCGTATATTTCCGACTAGAAAATGCAATTGGGCTTACCCATTAATTCAAAGTAGATTTTCTTTGGACCAATGACTTCAACATCCGCTCCCCCTGCTGTGACGGATCAATCAGTGTACCAGGTACCGCCGTAATCTTGCACATGTCTAGCATAGGAGCTCCCACGATCGAGTTTTTTTATAAGCGGGCCAAATTCTCCTTCACTTAACACAGGTAATAAGCCTTCGCCATCTGAGATCCGCCGCTGCTAAGTAAGTAAATTCCGCCCTTGGTAGTCGTCAGCGGGATATAGACTGTACCCGCCGAAGGACTACCATTCGCAGAGCCCCGTCTAGCCAATCCGTCAGAACGCTCATTCCTCTTTATGTTCCTATGACCCAGAGCAGGGTGATCTTGGATGTGCCGCCCAGACTGATCAGCGCATTTCTGCACTGCCCCATTCTTGAGGATGTCATCGCTGAGTACAAGGCGTCAATAGCTGTTTGGCTGTCGATCAGAATGACTATGTTACGCTTGGGTTCCGGACCATGCCCCGGCCATCGACAGGCGTCCAGTATCGCCAGTACTTCCGCTTGGAATGCGCTGGCGAAACCTGGGAAATCATACCACTCGCACTCGTACCACTGATACCTGCTCATACCGACTTCACAGACCATCTTTTATTCGTAAAGTTTCTTTTGAAGTTCAGTGTACCATAGTCCGTGGGAAATGCCCCAGTCTAGGATGTTGTTACTATGGCCGTAAGGCTTCACTGGCCAACATCCGGGCTTATGTAATCTGATGGGACTGGACGCTACAACGTATTTAATGTGAAGGTCTAGGAGGAAGGGATGCAGGAGTACATTGATAGCAACTACCGGGCAGAACTGCGGAGCCCCGGTGGCATCTGCCCACGCGGTTCTTTAAATCCAATTACGCTTCGTTCCATTGTTGCTCAATTCCTGCCACCATACAATAGAATCGTACGTAAGGATGGGACGCACAACAGCTATGTACATCCAGAGAACAATGTGTCGAGATAGAATTCAGCTTTCATCATCATCAACGGCGCAACAACCGGTATCCGGTCTAGGCCTGCCTTAATAAGGAAATCCAGACATCCCGGTTTTGCGCAGAAGTCCACCAATTCGATATCCCTAAAAGCTGTCTGGCGTCCTGACCTACGCCACCGCTCCATCTTAGGCAGGGTTTGCCTCGTCTTCTTTTTCTACCATATATATTGCCCTTATAGACTTTCCGGGCGGGATCATTCTCATCCATACGGATTAAGTGACCCGTCCACCGTAACCTATTGAGCCGGATTTTATCCACAACCGGACGATCACGGTATAGCTCACAGATTTCGTCATTGTGTAGGCTACGGAATCGTCCATTCTCATGTAGGGGGCCAAAAATTCTTCGGAGGATCCTTCTCTTGAATGCGGCCAAGAGTTCGCAATTTTTTTTCTCTTAGAACCCAAGTTTCCGAGGAATACATGAGGACTGGCAAGATCATAGTCTTGTACAGTAAGAGCTTTGGCCCTATGGTGAGACGTTTCGAGCGGAACAGTTTTTGTAAGCTTAAATAGGCTCGGTTGGCTGACTACAACCATGCGCGGATTTCATCATCGTAGCTGTTATCGGTTGTGATTTTCGACCCTAGATAGGAGAAATTGTCAACGGTCTCAAAGTTGTATTCTCCAATCCTTATTCTTCCTGTTTGACCAGTGCGGTTTGATGTTGTTGGTTGATTCGCCTTCGGTGCTGACGTTGCCACCATATATTTTGTCTTGCCTTCATTGATGTGCAGCCCAAGATCTCGCGCTAAACGCCGCCTGCTCGATCTGGATGAAGGCAGTTTGTACGTCTCGGGTGGTTCTTCCCATGATGTCGATATCGTCAGCATAGGTCAGTAGTTGGGTGGACTTGAAGAGGATCGTACCTCTTGCATTTACCTCAGCATCACGGATCACTTTCTCGAGGGCCAGGTTAAAGAGGACACATGATAGGCCATCCCCTTCTCGTAAACCGTTGTTCATGTCGAATGGTCTTGAGAGTGATCCTGCTGCTTTTATCTGGCCTCGCACATTGGTCAGGGTCAGCCTAGTCAGTCTTATTAATTTCGTCGGGATACCGAATTCTCTCATGCCGTGTACAGTTTTACCCTGGCTATGCTATCATAGGCGGCTTTAAAGTCGATGAACAGATGGTGAAACTGTTGTCCATATTCCAACAGTTTGTCCATGGCTTGCCGCAGAAAGAAAATCTGATCTGTTGCTGATTTGCCTGGAGTGAAGCCTATTTGGTATGGGCCAATGATGTTCTGGGCATGTGGGGCTATCCGGCCTAGTAAGATAGCGGAGAATATCTTATAGATGGTACTCAGCAACGTGATACCTCTATAATTGCTGCACTGTGTGATATCTCCCTTTTTATGTATGAGACAGATAATGCCTCGTTGCCAATCGTCAGGCACTGATTCGCTGTCCCATATCTTGAGCACAAGTTGATGAACCACTTGGTGTAACTAGTCACCTCCATATTTAACCAGCTGTAATTCCATCGACTCCTGGCGACTTATGATTTTTTAGCCAATGAATTGCACGAACTGTTTCTCCTAAACTTGGTGGTGGCAGTATTTATCCGTTGTCTTCAGTTGGCGGGACCTCCAACTCGCCGATGTAGCTCATCAAAGTACTCAACCCATCGCTCCAATATACCCATTCTGTCCGAAATCAGATTTCCCTCTTTGTCTCGGTAGGATCAGCATCGAGGTGCATAAGGCTTCATCCTGCTGAATTGTTGGTAAAACCTGCGCGCCTGGTGCGGTTGCTCCCTGTACTTTTCTAGTTCACAGACGTGTTGGTTCTGCCAGGCTTACTTTTTCTGTCTGTGAAGTCGCTTCTCCGCTCGACGGAGTTCGTGATGAGTCTCTGCGCGTGCCCGCGTTCTTTGAGAATGCAACATTACTCGGTATGTGGCATTCTTCCGTTCCGTTGCTAGCTTACATTCATCATCAAACCAGCCGTTCCGACTCCTTTTTCGGCTGGGGCCAAGTACGTTTGTGACCGTATCCATGATAATATTCTTCAGGTGATTGTGAAGATCATTTGTTGATGCTTCATCTCCAGGTCCTCTGTTGACTACGGTTATTGCGGCATCCATTTCCCTCTTATAGGTGTCGCGGAGGACTATGTTGTGGATGGCTTCAGTGTTCACTCTCACCTGATTGTCAGAGGGGATTCTTGGTGGTATTGTTATTCGAGCTCGGAGCACCATGCCAACGAGACAGTGATCCGAGTCTATATTGGACTCCAGCTTTGGATTCAAGATTACACCCAGATACTTTACATTGGAGGATAGATCCAATATTTGTGAATTCAGCTGCGGCAAGTGGAATGCAGGTACCCTTACCTTGGTGGTGAATAGCATCAATTCCGTTTCGGTTGGGTTTATGCCGAGTCCGCATCTTGCGGCCCATTGGCCAACACTCCTTCCGTGATATCATTCATAAAGGAGAGAAATATCCCTAACAATTATATCACTAAGTCGTAGGCATACACCACTACTTTTATCGTGCTGCTGTGATCGCGGTGGTGATGGTAACCCAGCCTGTGGACAACCTTCAATAGTATTCATGACAATAGAATTTGTGCCTGTCGGTACTTCTATTGGTCTTCTCTCTAACATTCTGACCACCCGGAAAGTCAGGCTATTTCTCACTCCCTTGTGCAACAGGGCATCCTATATGACTGCATCCTACGTGTTATCGAATGGTCCTTTAATGTCCAAACGCATGCAGCTTTATTTCATTTGTTTCTAGGCCATCCCGTAGTGCATCCATCTGGCCTGAAAAATTTAGATTGAAAAGGATCCTTTTTATCCGCTTTTGGAATAAAAACTATATTTGCCAACCTCCATACCTTGGGTATATATCCCCTGGCTATGCTGCCTCTTGCCACTCTCAGAAGAGACTATAAGGTGACGTGCCTAGGCCTCTCCGGAATAGTACTGGGGAATGGCATCTACTCCGGGTGATTTCAGTGGTGTTTGCCCTGAGCATACTTCTTTCGCTAGTTTCCAGTTCCCCATTGTTCCCCTTTTCTTCGTTGTTGGGATACCAGGCAAAATGTTGTCGCCTTTCGCGGTGGGGTAGAACCTCGGCAAATGAGTCTTCAGGAGCATATGTTCTCTGTCTTCCTCATTCTCGGCAAAAATCCCATCTTCCTTCTTTAGATAGACAAAAGATATTGTTCTGTCTTTGGCTATAGCTTTGTATGGTCTGGTTGCTTCTGTGGTTTGTTCGATCATTTCAAAGCATTCTCTGCAACTGTTCTATTTTGCCTCACTGATCGCGTTGCTAAACGCAGTCAGTGCATTATTGTACCTGGCCCGGTTGAAGAGTTTTCACACTTCTGTTCTGACTCTAGTTAGGTTTCTATTCCACCAGGGTACAACCATTGATGATCTGACTTGTCTTAGCCGGAGAGCTGGCCTCATATGCATCATTCAAAACTCTGTTGAAGCCTTCCACCACTGTTTCCAGTCCCACTCCGTCCCTTTGTAGGGGAGCCATGCTGTTGCTCAGGTGCGCATAGAAGTCCCCATCTATTCTCATGAGATTCCTTATTATTCCTTTTATGTCGAAGTTGCCATCAACGTCTTATCTGATTATTCTGTGATCCCACATAGAGGGCTCATCCAACACCCTCCAATTCTGACCAGCCCGTTCATCAGTGTATTCCCCAGAAATATGTCTATTACCTCTTGCTATTCATAAAAATAAATTCAATAAGGAACTCACCTCTTCGAATAGTGTGCTTACCCAGACTTCGTGATGGGTGTTGGCGTCGCAGCCGAGGAGAAGTGGTAGCGCCTTTCTCTTGCAGAACTTCACCAGCCTAGCGACTAGCTCCGGTAGGATCCGGGTGTCGTCTCCTGGAAAGTAGCCCGCTGCCAAGTCTGCCTCTTGAGTACCTGCATGCTTCTTCCTTGCAAACGTCGAATTTACCGCCGGTACACCCAGGGCAAGCACACAGCCAATGTTATGCTTGGAATTTGCACATGCAATTACTGCTGATGCAGCTTTTGCACGGTGAAGGTTTAGCTGGCCATTAGCTCCGTTGGTGTTTGGAGCTCTTCTCCACTGTCGGAGTGTCACCCTTCTCTTTCGACATAGCGCTATTTTGTAAGTGGCTAACCACCCGAAGCCCTAGAAGATTCATGTCTAAGGCCCTCCGTACAAGAGTCAACTGTTTTACAGCCCGAATTGCGTCTGCAACCGTTAAAAATTCTTCATGAGAACTAGTACTTGACATATCAACTGATCGAAATTCAGTTGCTCCCGTGTGCGGACAGGGAAGATAAACTGGCTGCAAACCAGTTGCACAAGCAACTATTGAGAAATCATTTTGGAATACAAGTTGCAAAACAGTCGACTCGTGTGCGGGGGCCCAAGTCGTTCAACTTCTCCTCTTCACCGGGCGGCAGGTCTACTTCTTTGTTTGATTGAGTCCTTTCAGCCTCTGAAGCCTCGAGATTCCTTCGGGGACCTCGGTAGGTTTTGCACCAGATGTCTCCCCCCCCCCCCGAAGTGTCTTTCTTTTCCATGTTGCCAAATCTATAGTTAATATGGTAATTTCAATGTTTGATTGCCTTTAGGGATCGGTCATCTACTCAATCGTGATCATTGTTTTGGACATTTAGGAGACCAACAAGATCCTCCGTCTCTATCGTTGCGACTTTAAGAAGAAACACTGTCACCATGTATGCCTCTGGTATATCGTCCCCAGCACTTATCGACAATTCTACACCTCCCAACCTAGCCCCTGGGACTATAGCCCTGAGTGATTCCGCAATGGCCTCCAGTATAGGACCTAGTCGAAAGCGTATCTCCGTGAAGCTTTGCACTCCATTCCTTACACGTCTGACGACAAGTTCTTCGATAGTTTCTTGCTCCTCACGAGTGCATATTCGGTCCGGAAATGTTCGTGGCAGCATTGCCAGCTGAATGCCCTCGACCGCACTAGCATAGCTAATGACCTTGAGTCCACTACTTGACACCCCAAGTTCTCCCTTTTGGCACGATAAGGTCAAACTTGCTCACTGAGACGTCCAGGTATCAATGAGGCTCCTTTCGAATACAGTGAGTTACCCCCGACTGCAAACTTTTGTTGATAGTAGGGTTAGCTCGTATAAGGTGTGGAATTCACCACTTACTACCGATCTTGGTAGGCTTGGCTCCTTAAGAGCCACATACTATATTCCGCATCAGTCTATCGTGCAGTGCGCTGCTTGATCCTTAGAGGACCGACGTTTCCTTTTCTCTCTTCCCAGTTCTTCTCTTTTCCTTCTTCTAATACTATACTATATAACTTGTACTCAAAATTTCATTTCTTCATTCCTGTATGATGTCAGACCTGAAATTCGTCCTCATACGTAAGAAAAGTGGGTTGGGTTACGATAACATTTTTGAAAATACCGAATTGTTATGTCCATCGAAATCGAAATTAAGAAACGGCTAATATCGCTGTGGCTATCGTCATACAACTATCTAGCCTTATCCCGAAACCCCTCGGCTTTCCTTCACCATCAAAAATGGCAACCACTGTCCGTCAAAGTCTATGCCATGCACACGTTATCATCGGCGTTATCAGAACCTCATTGACTGTGGCCTGTATATGCGGTCAGTCGGTCTCGAAAATGAACGTATTTTATGTGCATATATCACGAAATGAAGTGCACGATATGATTGTATTCATTGAGATATTGACGGACAGTAGCCCCAATTTGTTAATTATACTATTCTTTCATTCCCAAATTACGGAGAGATAATAAACACATGCGATGAATAAGATCGAAGATATGAGGTGAAGGTCAAAAATCTACCATAATGTCTATAAAAATTACTTGTGCTAAGCAAACAGGATTCAGTATTGAAGCCAGTTACTAACATTGCGAAGTCTATTTTAGATTTTAAAAGTCAGAAGAGCGCGAAGGTCAATTTGAATAATTTTGAGAGCAGATAGCCTTTTACCAGATCTCCAAAGCTCCAAGAAATCTAACCCTTCTGCCAGATTTGGTTGAGTTTGGATGTGTCTCTCGGGAGTGGGTATTGCCACGAAGACGTTGGTCCATGATAGGCATCTCTTCGATATCGTCGACCATCGAGTAAGCAGACTTGAACCGATCGATAGATACAGGAATGATACGTCCGACAACTTTAAAGAAGTTATCCGTTCAACTGATCACCCGATATGGGCCCTGATAACGATATTGGAGTATCTTTTTTGGGCCATCATTACGGATAAAGACATGGCTTCTTGTTGCCAAGTGTTTGAATATGAAGATTCTTTTGGTGTCATGTTGGCTCGCATTGACTGCACGTAACATATGGAAACGCTGTCTCATCTCAACTCGTTGACGAGATTAGACATGTATACCTGCTCGTTGTTCGACTGTAAGTCAAAAAATTCGCCTGGGAGGCGTAATGGCTGACCATATAGTCCAGCCGAAGTCTTCCTTCCAAACTATGCAAATGCCTAGTAGCATGACAGGCAATGCTTCCGTCCAGCGACTACTGTGACATCTTATTGCTGCTTTGAGCTGACGGTGAAGACGCCTACCACACCATGAGCTGCCGGATGGTACGCTGTAATTCTGATGTGGTCAGGTTACTGAGTTCTTGAAACAACCTCGATTGATACTGTCTTCCTTGATCTGTGGTGAATCAAAGTGGTGTACCGAACCTGCAGATCCATGTGTCAAAGAAGGCTCTGGCAACTGTGATGACTTCTTGATCGGGGATTGGTGTTACTTCCGGCCAACATAAGAAACGGTCTACCAGTACGCAGTAGCGTTGCCCCTCGCAATAAGACGTAACGATAAGATTCAGATGAACAGGTTCCATCTGGTGCAGTCACATGGCAAGTCACTTTTGATCGCAGACAATTATTGCAACGAAGCATCCAATTCCAGCAATCGGTTTTGACAAATGTCCAAACATACCTCTGTTGAAAACTGCTTTTCAGAATGGGTGAGTGATGTAAGGTCGGATGGTACCAGCAAATACATCACACCATTGCTTGCAGCTGACAACCGGAACCTAGAATAGCTTTAGTCGAAGCCTTCTGTTTCCTTGTTATGGCATTTTGAATTATTCGTCCGCGGACTGAAACGCTGCAAGCTTCGCTTAATCGATAATTGCTTGCAACTCTCCAATGCACTATAGTGCCTCCGCGACAACCATTCGCAACCGCACACATGCTGGATATAGGTGATAAACTGCCAATATAATCTAGATGGCGAAATTGACGTGGTGAGACTCGTTCTTTTTGTGGAAGGCAAAGGTTAGTGGTTTGTGATCCTTAAAGATGGTGCCCAACTTGCCTTAACCATATGACGAAATCATTTTTTCGCTAGATACATAGCCATACATGGTGGTCAAAGGATAGTATAGGTCCCAGGGCGAAACGTGGATTGGAACCCACGATGGAGCATAACACCTGGGAAATGCCAGCTGAACCAACACCAATAGCTCTACTACCAAACCCTGTCTCCACCTTCACGTGGTGACCGCTGGGAGCTCTTTTATAACGAAAAGCTGCAGACGGAGAAGGATGAAGGCGAGTCTCCCGCGCCTGAAAACGGGACAAATTGTACCAACTGGTCCTCCAGGTTGGGGGTTGGGTAGGGTTGAGAACCCTACACGGAAAACCGATGTCACGAAGCCACGAAAAGAGCCTCGGACAGGATGGATCTCACAACGACGAACCCGGCAACGACAACGGAATAACGATTTGCGCATTTTCTCATGGAACGTGCGCTCCCTGTACAGAGATGAAGCTGATGAGCAGCTAGCCGATATCCTGTCCCAGTATAGGGCTGATATAACAGCGTTACAAGAGATGCGATGGACAGGGACCGGTTTCCTGGAGAAGAGCCACTACACCATATATTATAGCGGTCATCCAGTAAACCATGTGCTCGGAGTAGGTTTCTTAGTCAGCCAAAAAATGAAATCTGCTGTTATCGGCTTTAAAAGCATAAGCGAACGGCTATGCACTCTGCGCTTGCGAGGCAAATTTGGAAATATAAACCTCATTAACGTTCACGCCCCTACAGAGGAGACTGCAGAGTCGGAGAAGGATATTTTCTACGAGGCAGTAGAACGAACCCTCGAAGTCTGTCCCAGATGTGATATTAAAATCATACTTGGGGATTTTAACAGCCAAGTAGGCAAGGAGCCCGTATTCAGGCGATATGTTGACTCCCATAGCTTACAAGAAAAAACAAATGATAACGGACTGCGGATTATTCAGTTAGCAGGGTCACACGAAATGGTTATTGGAAGTACCTGGTTTGCGCGGAAAGGGGTTCACAAACATACGTAGGCCTCTCCAGACGGGACCACTTTCAACCAAATTGACCACGTGTTGATCGAACGCCGCTACCTCTCTGCCTTGATGAATGTCAGAACATATAGGAGGGCCAATATAGACTCGGATCACTATATCGTTGGCATGGTGATCCGAGCTCGAATAACAATACCACCTAGAATCCCCTCTGACAATCAGGTGAGAGTGAACACTGAACCCATCCACAACACAATCCTCCGCGACACCTATAAGAGGGAAACGGATGCCGCAAAAACCGCAGCCAACAGAGGACCTGGAAATGAAGCATTAACAGATGATCTTCACAATCACCTAAAGAACGTTATCATGGATACGGCCACAAACATACTTGGCCCCAGCCGCAAAAGGAGTCGGAACGGCCGGTTTGACGATGAATGTAAGCTAGCAACGGAACGGATACCGAGTAATGTTGTATCCTCAAAGAACACGGGCACGCGCAGGGACTTATCACGAACTCCATCGAACGGAGAAGCGACTTCACAGACAGAAAAAGTAAGCCTGGGAGAACCAACAAGTCTGTGAACTCGAAGAGTACAGGGAGCAACCGGACCAGGCGCGCAGGTTTTACCAACAAGCCGGCAGGATGGAGCCTTAAACACCTCGATACTCATCCTGCCGAGACAAAGAGGGAAATCTACATCGGCGAGTTGCAGGTCCCGCCAACTGGAGACAATGGACAAATACTGCCACCACCAAGTTTAGGAGAAACAGTCCGCGCAATTCATCGGCTAAAAACCACAAGTCGCCAGGAGTCGATGGAATTACAGCCGAATTGGTTAAATATCGAGGCGACCAGTTACACCAAGTGGTTAATCAACTTGTGCTCAAGGTATGGGACAGCGAATCAATGCCTGACGACTGGCAACGAGGCGTTATCTGTCTCATACATAAAAAGGGAAATATCACACAGTGCAGCAATTATAGAGGTATTACGTTGCTGAATACCATCTGTAAGATATTCTCCGCGATTTTGTTAGGCCGGATAGCCCCATATGCCGAGAACATCATTGGCCCATACCAAAGAGGCTTCATTCCAGGCAAATCAGCAACAGATAAGATTTTCTCTGTGCGGCAAGCGATGGAAAAACTGTTGGAATATGGACAACAGTTTCACCATCTGTTCATCGACTTTAAAGCCGCCTATGATAGCATAGCCAGGGTAAAACTGTACACGGCCATGAGAGAATTCGGTATCCCGACGAAATTAATAAGACTGACTAGACTGACCCTGACCAATGTGCGGGGCCAGATAAAAGCAGCAGGATCACTCTCAAGACCATTCGACATCTACGACAAGGGGATACCCTATCATGCATCCTCTTTAACCTGGCCCTCGAGAAAGTAATCCGTGATGCTGAGGTAAATGCAAGAGGTACGATCCTCTTTAAGTCCACCCAACTACTGACCTATGCTGACGATATCGACATCATGGGAAGAACCACCCGAGACGTACAAACTGCCTTCATCCAGATCGAGCAGACGGTAATTGGCGCGAGATCTTGGGCTGCACATCAATGAAGGCAAAACAAAATATATGGTGGCAACGTCAGCACCGAAGACGAATCAACCAACAACATCAAACCGCACTGGTCAAACACGAAGAAGAATAAGGATAGGAGAATACAACTTTGTGACCGTTGACAATTTGTCCTATCTAGGGTCGAAAATCACGACCGATAACAGCTACGATGATGAAATCCGCGTACGGTTGTTGTCACAGAGGCAACAGAGCCGTTTTCAGCTTACAAAAACTGTTCCGCTCGAAACGTCTCCCCATAGGGTCAAAGCTCTTACTGTACAAGACTATGATCTTGCGAGTCCTCATGTATTCCTCGGAAACTTGGGTTCTTAGCAAGAAAAATTGCGAACTCTTGGCCGCGTTCGAGAGAAGAATCCTCCGAAGAATTTTTGGCCCCCTACATGAGAATGGACGATTTCGTAGCCTACACAATGACGAAATCTATGAGCGATACCATGATCGTCCGGTTACGGATAAAATCCGGCTCAATAGGTTACGGTGGGCGATGATGATCCCACCCGGAAAGTCTATAAGGGCAATATTTATGGTAGAAAAAGAAGACGAGGCAGACGCTGCCTAAGATGGAGCGATGGCGTAGGTCAGGACGTCAGACAGCTTTTAAGGATATCGAATTGGTGGACCTCGGCGCAAAACCGGGATGTCTGGAGTTCCTTATTAAGGCAGGCCTAGACCGGATGCCGTTGTTGCGCCGTTGATGATGATGACATAGCCCGTAGTTCCCGGTCGTACGCTCCGTATTTACGTCCCACTGGACCGAGCTTTCTTGTTGCCAGCTGCAATTAATCCGATCTCGGAGGACTACTCCAATCACGAAGTTAGATGCATCGAGGAAAATGGCCAAAAGTGGGTCAGATTTTGGATTTGCGTCGATGAATCGTTGAAACGTTTGCGCCGCATTCCGCAGGCCAAACGTTGTTGTGACGACAGTCTTAAGTATATCTTCTTCAGCCACCGGAATCCGGTTAAATGCTCTTACCAGGTCTATTGTTAAACGTTTTGGAAGATTTGCCATAGCGTTTGGGCGAAATCTTGGAATGTCCGATAATCTGCGCACGGACTCTACGCGTTATTCTATTTAGGCACCATATGTAAGGGTGCAGCCCACGGACTATGGTATTGAATTCCTTTTTCGCGTCCGGAGCGTCCGGAGCTAAAGTAACTGGGGATCTTGGCGTTGTGACTATATGATGCTTACTTCGGTGACACGCCATTTTCCCAGTTCCGTCCGGACGAGTTATTTCCAGTAACTCTTGTAAGTAGGATATCGCCATAAGGGTTCCTCCAGTATTTGTTGTGATGGTCAGGATTGTACTGCCATCTCTCCTTGGCAGGTAAGGTGAGATGTTGAATCGCGAAGACAACCGTGCTGAAGATCCGGAAGGAGTACGTAATGTGCTAAAAAATCTGCTCCAATTATGGGTTAAGAAACGTCCACTATAACAAATCTCCATGGGAAATCTGGCCGAAGACCGAGGTTAATTGAATTTAGCGATTCCGTATATGACAATTGGTGTTCTGTTGGCAGACGAATGCTCGAACCGTGCCTTTCTACATGGTCCTTGCAATTTTAAGTACGGATAAACGCATAGATCCGGGCCTGTGTCCATGAGAAGCTGAGTTCTCCTAAACAGGGGGCATGAAGAGGATGACGGCCATTTACCACCTTTAGTGACTGCAAATGGTGTTTCCCGAAGTCCAGTTACACGGTTTCTCGCATTTAGTGGCTTCGGCATTAGTTCTCCAGTGCTACCAGAATATACCTTGAGGATGAGGATTTTAGGATCTGTGTGAATGCGATCGTTAATGAGAGCATCGACGTTTACGTCCCGAAGAATTTTCGAGTTGGGACTCCTGTTTGACCTTGTGTAACTCGGTTCGCAGTTCTGCAAGCTGACTTGATAATTGCTGGACTAGCTGCCTTAAACTGATTTCCACTGCTAAAGGCGAGGATATTGTTTCCGCGATACTTGACGGAAGTGTGGTGTAGACCTTATCAGCTATTTCGGCTGCAGTTTTTAGTGGCTGACCATCCATCGTCGTCATAATCGGTTGAGGAGCAGATGACAGGCGTCTTAACCACAGACTTCTCATCAGCGGCTCCGGAACTATAGTACCGCCTAGGCGGCGGAGGAACTGGGACGATTTCTCGTCATCCATCCTCCATGAGCTGTCTCTTTTCTCCTCCTGCCTGGTGAGGTGACTCATTGGGCACAACCTGGAAGTGTGTAACCGATATTGTGATGGAAAGTGCAAGCTTTGTATTACAATATGCGGAACAAACTTGTCGGTCAGTATTGTGTTGTTGAATGCTGAGTGTTTGCATAACAGCACTGACCTCTTAAACATGTTTTGAGGTAATCGTGGGTCACAAATGAGAATAGGAAAGTAGGTTAAGGTAGGTTAGGTAGAAAGAAAAAGCGTAAATATTGAACAAGGTGTTCGCGGAAGTAAGGAATTGAATAAATACGAAAGGGGGAAATGTGTCAGTGGCGTTAGTGGAACGGAAAGTGCTGGTGTCACTTCATCGAAAACGCGCGCAAGTGAAGTACAGGCTAGGTCCAGAAGCGAAATTAACAAAATGGCTCCGGTAGGGAATGATATCTATGATAGGGTCATGGATATGGTGATAAAGTTCGTTCCTTTTTTTTCGGGGGAAAGATCACCCTTCCTCGTTTCGGAACTATCTAATTTTTTAGACTGCGTGACGGAGCTTTATGAGCGATTACCAGAGGAGCAAAAGGTTGTTCTGTTTAGTTGCATCAAATACAGGCTGACGGGGGGATGCCTACTATTTGAAATTCACGGTGGACTATAGAACAATCAGAGATTTGGAATTGACTCTGAGCAATGCGTATGTCCCAAAGAGATCATTAGATGAGATTCGAGTAAAACTTAGAATGTGAAGACAGCGACCCGGAGAGGAATATGCGCAGCGGGTTACCTTATTGCTAAAACGGACGGAGGATGCCATTAGCGTGAAGTATCCTGGCTGTGATGAAGGTCTTAAAAAAGAATTTGGGCGCGATTGTATCGGTGCTTTTAAGGTAAGTGTATTGAATGATGGTACAAGAGGGCATTTGGTGGGTAGAAGTTTCACGACATTGGAACAAGCTAAAGCAGATGCCATTTATTATGAGGACGACTGCCGAAGGCTTTAAGGTTATTCACGTTTCAGTGATCGCCCCTTCGAACAGTTTCCGGGAAGTAGCTTTGAGGCTACCAGCAGGGAGTATATCATATACAACCGGGGGAAACTACAAGCCACCTTTGGAATCTGCACAGTACCCGCCGGTCCCTAATAATGTCAGCAGTCACAATAACAATTCTTCTGGCTCGGCTGGACAGGATCCCCGGCAATGTCCTTCGTCGAGTTCAGGACCGCCCCTTGGCAGGAAAGGGAGAAATGTAGATTGTTTCAATTGTGGGAAATTCGGGCACCTGGCAAGGGAGTGTAGTATGAGGCAGGTTGAGCCTTTTTGCGTTCACTGCCGGAAGTACGGACATACCTCGGGACAATGCTCCCGACAGAAATCTCCCCGGTCTTCGCAGCAGGGTCGAGGTAGCGTAAACTTTGTAGAATTACAGGATGATGAGGGGGCGCCACATATTAGCGAGCAGGGGTTGCCACTGTATTGCGACTTTTGCGCTACGCGGGATCACGACCCTTCGAATTGCTTACGCAAGTACCTGGCTGAACAGAACCAATCAAAAAACGAGTAGAAGCCGTCCTTGGGGGTGATGAGACGAAGAGTGAGGTACAGGAAGGGGAATTTTCAGAAGTCGAAGTGTACTGTGATGGAGTGATTGAAGTCCCCGTTGATATAGGAATTAGAACAAAACTATTATTACTTGTAGACACAGGGGCGGCGTGTAACTCAATAAAAAATTCAGTAGTGAGGAAAGGAGTAGGTTTAGATATAACCGAACAAATTAGGATTAGTGGACTGTTTGGGGAAGAAAGGAAAACACTTGGCAGATGTAAAGGTCGGGTGAAACTGGGTACGGTATGGCACAATTGTGATTTTAATGTGGTTGAGAACGAGGAATCCCTCTTATATGATGGAATTTTAGGGAGGGACTTCTTGCAGGGGCGCGCCATCATTGATTGTATTTCAGGAATTTTAGCGGTATCCAGGAAGGCTTACGAACATGTTAATACGCATCGTGGAGTACATGATTCATCTCAGAAGACGGAGAAAGATACTGAGGAAGCCGACGAGGACGTATTGGAGGGGAGAGTATTTCGGTCATTGTTGGATGAAGACTGTGAAAGGAATTTTGCGTCGGTACAAAGTGGCGAAATAAGGACTGAGGACGTTCAAGTAGATTCGAAGCAGCTGCACGGTAGGAGTGCGGAAGCTGTGATGGAGGATACAAGAATAACAATGGAGGAGCTGGAGAGGGCGGAAAAAAGCAGCAACAGCGTAGCGTCGGAGCTTGAAAACTGGGAAGGTTCCACACAAGAGGAAGCAGAGCTAGAAAATATTAGGGTAGGTCCTAGGGAGGAAAGGATCGTTGAGTTACCCGTAGAGTTTGAAGAAACCCGAATTTGTCTTCGTCAGGAAGTAGTGCCGGGTGTATTTATAAGTAATGTCGTAGTGAAACCTCGAAATGGGACGGTTTTCATTGGGTTCATCAACGTGAATGAGAAGAGCTTAGGAACCTTAGGCCTGAGTTCGAGTATTTCTCTGACTATAAACTCTGGCGATCGGAGAAAGGACGGAACCGACATCTGAACACCGATAGACTTAAGCAGTTAAAGGAGATACTGGAGTTATTGGACAATCTTAATCAGGAAGAGAGGGATAGCATTACTCAATTGTGCCTGGAGTATGGGGATATATTCCTACTCCCTGGGGATAGGTTGCCTTACACGGAAGTAAAGACTTTTTCGATACCCCTGTTGCCGGGCGCGGTGCCTGCAAATAAGGCACAGTATCGGATACCGCAGACTCATCAGGATGAATGTAATCGGCAGATAAATAAACTTTTGGAGGACGATATAATTGAGTCAAGTGATAGTCCGTACAACTCCCCATTCATTCTGGTACCGAGGAAGCAGTTAAAGGGCGAGGAAAAAACTTTTTGCCTATGGGTAGATTTCCGTGACCTTAACACTAAAGTGGTATCTATGTCATATCCATTGCCACGGATTGAGGATATCTTGGATGAACTTGGGAACTCAAGATATTTCTCTACACTCGATTTGGCGCAAGGGTACCAAGTGCTTATCGATGAGGAAAATAGGTGTAAAACTACATTCAGTTTCTTGTACCAGCGCCTGCAGTTTAAGAGGGTACCTTTTGGTATTGAAACTGCTCCTGCATTTTTCCAGTCTTTGCTGAACCAGGTTTTGTCAGGCTTACAGGGTATAAAATGCTTTGTATATCTGGATGATGTAGTCGTGTTTGCCAAAAACCTGGACGAGCACAACCGAAAATTGAGGAATATATTTCAACGATTCCATGAAGCCAGGCTGAGGCTGCAGCCAGCCAAGTGTCAGTTTCTGCGAAAGGAGGTAACTTACTTGGGGCACGTTTGCTCAGAAGATGGAATTAAACCCAACGAGACCAGGGGGCAGGAAACGAAAGAACGAAAGCGAATCGTGTTGCTCTATGCATCTTTAGCAGCAGCTTTGAATTCGACAGCGAGTGCGGTAAACTTCGAGGAGCGACGGAGTGATATAATATAATGATATAATCTTTTTATTAGCGCAGTTGGAAATTCAGATTTTGCTGGACCGTCAACGAACTCTAAGAGGGATCATTGAGAGCGCGAAATATGGAAGGCTACACCCAGGTCTACTTCATAATCAGGACCTCCTAGCACTCTTGAAACAGCTACCAAATCGGGATCCTCTGAATGTGGAGACTTTGAGTGTGGATCATCAATTGCTGGATCAATTGATGAAGGTTCGAATGATGCAAAGTGGTCGCGAGCTGCTGTTCCGACTTGATGTGCCATTGCTAGAGAAGCGATTGTTTCAACTCTTCCGTATGCTATTCCGGTCGCCCTGGATGGAGGGTTTCATTACTACCATTTGGAAGCCGACTATTTGGCGGTTAGTAGTGCCACCCAACATTTCGCCCTGATGAGTGAAAAGAGTGAATGTACCCCGATGTTGTTGGCAGCTGATGAGACACGCTTCGCATGTGAAAAGAAAGTCCCCATCATTGTCTCGGCTGAAAGGATGTGTAACCAGCATTTTTGCCAAAATTGGTAATAAGGGCTGCCGTGGCAGTTGGGCTAGCCCTTGGGATGGAATAATTAAAATGAACACACGTAATTACTGGCTCTTTATCCTGAGAAAGGTAGTGGCAGTTACACTCCTCTGCTTAGATGGGCAAGGAGAGAATAGCACCCTCAGCGGAATGGGAGTGTTGGTACTTGGAGAGCGGTGCGTTTTGCGGGCGGGCGGGTTTCGTTTGACGTCGCAAGATGTGGTAAAGAAAGAGGTCTTCATTCATACGGGTCAATGCTGTGACGTGATTCAACCGTTGCCGGAAAAGATTCGTGAGCTCGTGCGACTTAACGAAACAAGGCCCTTGCACGTACTGAGCGCTGAAGAATTAGGTGAGCGGTGGCGCAGCGAAGGACGAGCTAGCAAGACGAGTTAAAGAGGAGAAATTCGTTCGACAACATCAGGCAGCGGGAAAACTGCATATGTACACATCAGCAGGTACACTAGGCATTATGCTCGTTATTATCATTGTAGTGGCGTTGATGGCATGTGTCAGGTGGAGGTGGACAGCAGGACGAGATCAATCAATTAAGTCAAATGCAGAAAAAGTGGCGTCTTCGGTCGACAGCCAGCAAGCGGATGTATATAAGAAAAGGAACACCCTTATCGAGCAGCAACCTGTCAAGGAGCCGTCCAGTGAAAATTCCGATCCCACCACCTTTGCCGTTGGACACACGTGCAGGCACCATACAACAAAAGGGGTTAGCATCATTTACGAGCCAGGCTTTATCAGGGAAAAATAGTGCCGAATGTCAGCAACATCCATCTCGACGAGAAGTAGCTTCACCCAGCGATATTGAACACTGTCCACAGAAATCATCGGCATGTCGATCATTGTTTAAATTAACTTAAGTGAATTGTAATTATATTAATAGGAAAACTATTTATTTCATATATATTGTTTGAGGTAAAAGGCATTGTAACGACAATACACAGAAAGCAAATTTCTTATTACATATTGTCCCCAATGGAAGGAGCAAGTAAATGGCATATTTTGCGCTTAAAGCTAGAGCGGGACATAGAGTCAAAGGACCCACGCTGTAGGGCATTCTAGGACCGGCAAAGCCTCGAGATCGGAGAGTGAAAGTAAATCTCGAGCTCCGCGAAGGGTACATCAAAAATGTCCTCACTACGTGTGTTATGAGACGAGGCGATACGGGAAGTAATATCCGAGTTGGCGGAGCAGTCCATCAGACCATTGCAGAGTTTGAAATACTGGGTATATCAAGGAAGATACGGCGTTGCTGTAGGGATGGGAGATTAAAGGTGCGGAGTCGTGACGGATAATCAACCCGTGGAAGGTTCTTTTTGTAAAAGAGGGTCCAGGTGAATTTGCGTTGTACCCTTCAAGCTTCAAGAGCACGGCAGTCACGGATGCGGAAGGGGGAGTAGACTAAACAGCAATATTCAAGCATGTTTCTGACAAGGGAATTGAAGAGTGTTAAGGAGGGCTGGATTTAGGTCAAGTCGGAGGAGGAACGTAGGATAAAACCAAACATTTTGGAAGCTCTATTGATGATGTCAACGAAGTTGGAATTGAAACGAAGTTTATCGTCGAATATTAGGTCTTTGAAGGAGGTCAGTAGTGAAAGGGGTAACCCTTCGGGGAGATCGGAGTTTAATATGGCATCATCCAGCCTGGCTTCGGAGATACAGATGGCATGGTTTTGCTGAGCCAGCGCGGATAAATTGAAGGCTCCCAGCTTGGTTCTTAAACCTCTGACGTTCTGATAAAACAGACGGACAGTGAACATGGATCCAGTTATATAGTTCGGCGAGGCAGGCGGGTTGCCCTGAAATTTACCCGCGAATGGGGGCGCTTATATGGCTTGATGAATACACCTTCAGACCAGAAAGAGGTATTACCGAGGACGTCAACTTCGTGTGGATAAGCCACCTTGAAAGATGCAATCACCCGGTCGGTGCTATTGTCTTTTGTGAGTTTAATGCAGGACGGAGGAGAAAGTAAACCGACAATTGGAGGGTGAACATCTAGTCTTCGACTGCTTATCGCAGGGGTGGTGAAATCCGTCCTGCCATATGTGACTCCTATCTGGGCGAGAAGGGTTCAGCATACCGACCAATCGCATTGAGGCTGTACAGCGCATATAGGACAGTATTCGGTAAGGGAGTGTGCTTCATTGCGGCGATGTTTCCCTTTGATAGTTTAGTGAATGGGGCACACTGTGGCCGAAGTGACTTCGGGCTTCCGAATTCCAAAGAAGGCCACTAGACCCACACATTGATCCCGTGTATTGAGAGATGGCTCGAACTAATACGGTTACTACAGTTCAGGTCACAAATCGCGGTTACGAAAGGTTAAACTAGCCCTGGTGGACAAAAAGACAGAGACGGTCTTGATTATCACTCGCAAGAAACATCTAGGTTGGCGGTCACAAGATCCTCTCAAAATCAGCCCTTAGATTATGATCGATGGCAAGTTGAGATTTAAGCGACACTTGGACTATGCGCCAGAGAAGACATCAAGAGCTAGCAAGCATCTCAAACATATCACATTAGGTAAGGCAGTGAGTACCTTCGCGGAAATTATCCCTCTGTGTCTTCCAGCGGTGGACGCATCCTCTGCCAGAGAAACGGAGTCAATCCAAGATGACTCCGAACTTATCAAGGTCTGCTATGAAGGATCTGCATGGAAGATTCTAGCCTTATGGGGCACGGTTTTTATAGGTGATCCTACGGGTTTATGAGAGGAAGAGTGGGGGTTACTTTACTGGGTAAGAATCCCACACAATACTGCCTATCCGAAACAATTAGATGCAAATAATTATTCATGGTCATGCTCCGAAAAGAAGAATCTCCTCCTGTTAATTTGACAGCTTTTTACAACCGAAAAGCAGTTGTCTCTGTGTCTCTCCAATTTTCTGCAGACCCGCCTCTTCCGTTGCTGACATGTCCTCGTATTCTGACTATTTCAGCAAGAGAAACACATTAAAAACTATTTATTTCGACCATACTTGGAATAATGCGTTTTTGTATATACGGTATTCAAGGATGCTGTTTCAATTTTTTTAGGAATTCAATACGGCTCAGTAGCTGAGTTTCGCAGAATCCCGACGGTAACATGTCATTGAACATCTCTTTCTCTGCAGGAAACATCAGTTCTTACAGCTTTAAATTCGAGTTCCTCAAAAGATTCAATATACATATCTATTAGAGAACATTGTATCCTATATACAGCCATGCATGTTTACCAAGTGTCGTTACTTGTTGTGTTCCTAGCCACGCAACAGATCTAAATATTTATATTCTTGCATGTAGTGACAACACCTAAAATTTATGGACACCCAGTATTTACTATTCGAATCAATGGTCTTAGAAGGAGCCTTGATTCATAAAGAGCGATAAATGAATTTTACAACTATTAACACGCATACCAATATATTTAATTAAAATCGAATAAATATTTGCTTGAATTGATTCAATAAAAGATTGGTCAAAAGCGATACAGGTGACAGTCTGAGCCTGTCTGATAAGGCGGTCTAATAAAGAACGGAAGTGAAATTGATAATACGAAACTACGTATGAATATAGACAAGCGAATGTACTTATGAAACACACCAAACAGATAAATAACGAACTATTCCCAGTAGCAAGTGAGCCACTCCGCCATTGATGGCGTTGTTTATTTCCCAAATCGAAGACGTCTCGATTTCAGTGTCAAACTAATAATAGACCAGCCCATTTTAGCGTCAGGAGTATTGATTTTATCGGTCCCTTATCAGTAAATGCCTTTCAAAGGTGAAGTGATTTCGTTTGGTTATCGAAGACCCGTTCGTCTCTACGCATACACGATGGCACCCACCCAATTAACTCCATTTAAAATTAAAACCATGTGTTATCATTTCCAAGCTGGTATTCCGTAATACTCGGTGGAATTCTTCTCTCTGACTATAGGCACTTGAAATTAATTAATAAACTCTGTTACTTTGGTGACAACTTTTTAAAAAGTTTGTTGTCATGACTCCGTAGCGTAGTGAATCTAAGGAGCTCTCCGTAACGCATGGAGTTATATCATCCCCATAAGTCTCAGGAGGCCTGACATTGCATATCAAATGCAAGGCCGTCTCCTCTTTTTGTCATTAGTTGCAGATGCCCGAGCCCACCATCTTGATTGATCAAGGACTCGTTATTCGCGTTATCTTGCCTTTCTTATTGTACTAAAGATCGTAGATTTCTTCGCCTGCCGGTAGGTTAATTGCCTAGCAAAAGACTCCTAATAGCAATTTGCAAAATAAACTGTGGTCTCGTCATTATGAGCTAGCCTGGAGGAGAGTTGATCTGTCAACCCCCTCATTGCTCATGGAGACAAAAGTGCTCATCACACATCGATTGGTTTCTTTGTCAGACTTCAATAAAAAGCACTTAATGTGGGCCATTAACTACGAATAAGCAGCAAATGAGCACCAGCAGCTCGCTGGTTTTATCAAAATTTACTCATAGCATATGAGGCATGCATCTGTTCAAATAGTCATTGTCTACATCTAAACATCCAGTCAACCTGTTGCAGTGAACAACACCACTTAAGAAAGTATTGACTTAGATGTCTACCTGACCCCTTTATAGCATACCACGATTCCATATTATATTCCTTTTATATGGTGCCACAGTGCGCCTAACCATCGGACACCACCTTGTCTTGCTAGGGGATCCTGTGGTAGTTTACAACTGCACTAAGGGTGTCCAAAAATATATGAAGATGAGAGAAGGTATTTTAACTCTCCAAGTGGTAAGAAGTCACAGACTTCGAATCCACTGGCGACTTTGAGAAATCAGGTTTTGATCGAGGCACGGACTTTGGAAGCCTCACCAGATTCATGTTCCCCCACGGAAAAATCTATGGAAGACTTCAGTGGAAAACCTATACCCGGTGTCTACGGCGCAGTCAGGCAGAGAGAATAGTACATCAACTGCCTTAATGAGAGGAACTGGAAAGCTGACTATGGCCGGCCTGTCGGTGACATTGTTGTCTAACTCTTCGAAAAAACAGGAAACAGGAAGGCTCCGCAGAAGGAAACTTCAGCCGCAAAGGAGAAGGCACTACTGTTTTGCCTGTCAAAAACTTTTCCTCCGCCTCTACCAGGAAAAGCGAAGAAAGGGAAGCTGGTGTTATGGACGGAGCTCGTCTAATTCCAGCTGACAACAAAGAAGACATTGCGAAAGAAGGCGAAGTTTCCGGGGAATTAGGACGTGGCGTTGCTACACCACCAAGTGCGGCAATATCTAGCTAAATCAGACACAAGACAGCGGAACATTCAGCGGAGGGTAAGGGCAAGCTGGTAACCCCCGGTGAGATCTACACTAAACGCAACAGACTTTTCATTAAGCGTGGTTTTCATATTAGACTGTATTTATGGTTACAAATATAAGAATTATTCAAATTAACCTGCAGCATGCCAAAACCTCTTCATATCTAATGGCGGCAAGGCTGGCAAAGTTGCAAGACTGTCCCTATATATTTCTGGTTCAAGAGCCATGGGTTCGTTTTAATAAAATCTATGGTATTAAATCAGTCAAGGGGACTCGAATCTTCTTCACTGAAAGATCCCCGAGACCGAGGGCCTGCGTTCTGATGACACAATTGATAGAGTCAACCATGCTGAGACCATTCTGTTCCCACGACCTTATTGCGGTCAATTTACAATACCAGGTTAATAGTAAGAGGAGAAACGTTATAGTTGCCTCTGCTTACTTACCCTGTGATTCTTTGTATTCTCCGCCGATGCAAGAACTAATAATAATAATAACTCCGCCGTAGCCGGTCCCAAGCCCGGTTGTGAAAGGAGGAAGGATGAATGGCTTCAGTCTGAATGGATGTACGCCACTGCAGCGTCTCAGGGGGTAGGCGAGGAAAGTTCAGGAGCTTTGCAGTCTTGCAGATTACTCACTAAGGAAGCTGTCACCACACCTGGCAGTTAGGTATAAAATGCAAATCCATATATGAGAAGAAGAAGAAATTTAAGGTGCAGTACGGATAACCAGCGGGAGTCGTCTGACTTGGTGACTGTAATGGACAGCACAGCATCGAAACCGCTCGTCATGGGGCAGTTCGACATCTAGGCACCACGACGCCTGCTGCAGCTGTTTCGCCACAATCTGTCGCGACCACTTCAGCAGGTTCGCGCAGGCAGCGGATGAGAAGTGGACTGAAGAAATGAACCTCTTCATCATCCGCTCCTACTGCGAAATAACGGCGGAAGCGGATACAACAACTTACCGCCCCTTGTTGCACCAGAGATTCGTTGAGCGTTTCTCGCAATTCGCGCACGTGACTGTGCAGCGAGTCGCAGACCAGCACCGCTTTAGTACTCGCAGCGACACAATCCCGGCCACCATCAGGGAGCGTGTTCGACTTGAGGTCATCGGGCAAAGTGGCGACCGAGAGCCGATGGAGGCAGAGACGACGGCATCAACAACACCACGCCGCACTGCAGGCAACAGTTTCAGTACTCGCCGAAGCACTCTTCTCCACCGTCCAGCTAAGATTTGCACCGAGGTTCGGGAGGAATTCCAAAAAGCGTGTACAGAATTCTCGAATATGGATCCTTTGCATAGACTGGGTATTATCAGGCTCTATACATCTCCAGCAACTCCGGGAATTCTATCACAAATCAATGATGAGATTGCATCTCGGCTGTGTCGGCTGATATGTCATGCTGAGCATGCTGAGTGAATCACGGCCGAAGGCACTCGCCGTGCCAATACGCCTGGCATGAATTTTGTGGATGTTACCGAAGAGAAAGTTCGGCGAGCCATAAACATCTTGAAGAACTGGAGGGGCCCAGGTCTGGATCAGGTGCAGAATTTCTGATACAAGAAATTTACAGGCATACACAGTCGGTTGGCACACAGTGTAAATGAGGTCATGAGTCGGCCGGAGGAATTTCCACCCTTCCTCATTGCGGGAATTACCTACCTTATCCCTAAGAAGGACACGGTGCAGGACACCGCAGACACAAGACCGATTACTTGCTTACCAACCCTCTAGAAATTCATAATGTCCATCATTAGTGGAAGGGTCAATGCGCACCTCCAGACCAACAACATTCTATCCGAGGAACAGAAGGGCTAACGAGTTGGGTCAAGGGGTTGCAAAGAGCAACTCATTATCGACTCGGTAGTTGTAGGACAAGCAACTAGAGGCCAAAGAAACCTCTTTAGTTGCTATATCGATTATGCTTTTGATAGCGTTCCGCATACCTGGCTAATCGATGTCCTGTATCGCATTGATCCGAAACTAATAAATTTTTTGGCGACCGTCATGGAAGGGTGGCATACCACCTTATCAGCACATACATCTGAGGATGCTAATACCTCACAGCCCATCCGTATACGGAAGGGCATCTTCCAGGGGGATTCATTGAGTTCCCTTTGGTTTTGCATGGCACTGAACCCTTTTCGTGGCTACTGAATGATGCTAGACAGCATGGTGTCGCATTAAAATATGCCCTACGGCCTAAGTGCGAACTGACACACTTGATGTACTTAGATGACATCAAGCTGTATTCTGGTACTGGCAACCATCTTAGAAGTCTGTTGCGAATAGTAGACATGTTCAACCGTGATATTTGGATGGAGTAGACAAGTGTCGAATCCAAGCCATCCACAAAGGTCATCACGAGCCGCATGCCGGACATAGCATTGTTGACCTCCACATCGAAGCAGACAGACTTCTACAAGTGCTCAAGTTGGTGATCTGAAGGATGCTCTGCTGGCCGAATTCCCGCGACGTGCAAAACTGGTGCTGAAATCGCACCTCTTGGAGAAGAATAAAATAAACGCGTTGAATCTATTCACTATTGCTTCACTGGCTTATGCATTCGGAATATTGCCGTGAACGAAAACCGATCTAAAAAACGTCCAGCGGCGGATACGGACAACTATGTCCAAATTCCGAATGCATCACCCAAAGTCTGCCTCGTGACAACCCCCGATGTGGGTAGTTGACGTGACGGCACAACATCATCACCAAGTCGACTCGCTGCGCGATTATTTTTACAGCAAAGAGCAGGCGAGTCAATTGCATGCGGTTGTCTGTAAGGCAAACTGTGGGCTGACTCCACTTAACATGAAGGATTGATCTTTCAATCCTCTGAGTGGGGTGAAGTCAGACCAAGAGCGGATCGATGAATGGAAGTCGAAGGAAATGCACGGTAAACAGGAGAATTGCCTTTGGCAGCCATTTATCGATTTGCATTTGTCGAACAGATGGCTGTGTGCTGGGGAGCTCTTTGGTGACACGGAGGGGTTCATGTGTGCCATTAAGAACGGCGTGGTCGCCATCCGAGCTTATAAAAAGCTCATCATGAAAGAACGGGTGGAGACCGACCAGTGCAGAATGTATGGTTGGGTGTTAGAGACATTGGGCCATCTCATTTCTGGCTGTACTGTTATAGCAGGCCATGTGATTAGCATTGCGCCCGAGATTATTACCCTGATTTGAGTCAGGTACTCATTCATAGCTGAGTCGATTGGTATCCAACGTCAAATCACGATACAAATTCCACTGTCAGATTTGAACCGCGACCTTGCGTATGACAGCCTTGTGATCTAACCACTCAGCTATCTGGTAGTGTATGCGGAATCAAGTGGACAAAGCTCAATGGTCTTCTTGACGACAAAGTGGAGCTCTCTAGACGACTAAGAACTCCTTTGGCGTCAAGAGATAAATTGGAAACTTTGAATTGCACACTTTTAGAGTGCTTTGATGCTTGTCCTATTTCCCAAGGCCAATACGGTAAAACGGTTCATTGGTGGAACAGAGAACAGAAAAAACTTAGGAAATCAACTAGACGACCCCGAAATCGTGCTGGCAAAACAACAAATATAAAAACTGGTTAAACTTCTGGAACTCATAGTGTTAATATAAGAGGTTCGTAAAACGTTCGAAACGGGAGACTTCCAAACTGTACAAAGTCCTTAATAAAGATGAGTCTTCCAGCTTGGACTCTCTTAGAAATCCGGATGGTTCTTTCATGAATTCCAGAGTTGAGTCTATACAAACTCTCTTAGATGTACACCACCCGGTGAAAGAGAGAAAGAAGATTGGCGGTTTTTACAAAACTTTCAACATGAAGGTGTTGCATGGGAAATTGGGACGCTGGGAGACCGGTTGTTACCAATAAAAAGGTGAGAGCTTCAAAGCACCTGGCATGAATAGCATCTATCCACTGATGCTAAAGGAGGGTATAAAGGACTTAGAGCAACTTTCAAGAAATATTTCTCGAGGATGTCTTGCTCTGGGTTACATGTCTTCTTCTTGCCAGAAGGTTAAGGTCGAACCCACTATGAAAACCAACATGCCTACCAACATGCAAATTTTGGTGAGTCTGCTCTTCACTCTTTGTTTTCCAAGTACGCGATAGGGGTGTTCGTGGACATTGAAAGGGCCTTTGATTGTGCGTCCTTCCAGAAGCTTTGTGATGCCGCCAGAGAGCATGGTTTTGATGAAACTTTAATTTAATAAAGTGGATCTACGTTATGCTAACGCAGAAATTGCTGTGTGCTGAAGTGGGTGTTGATCGCAACGGAAGCGACGAAAGAGCTGTCCCCAGGGAGGTGTCCTATAGCCACTTCTGTGGAGTATGTTGATCGACTCGCGAACTGCAAAATCAGCCAATACACTCTCAATACCGCCGACCACGCCGATGACGTGGCTGCGGTAGTTGTTGGCCGAAATCTCGGAACTCTGATTTGATTGGCGGTTGGTACCGCAAATATGGACTTTCAGTAAATTAAATAAGTCGGGAAACCGGAAGCTGGACGCTTCAGGTACGAAAGGTTTTGTGTATTTCTTAGTACGTAGCACGTAATATATGCATATGTCCACTTTCGGGTGATATTGACATTGATAGTCTTCAATTTTCAAAGAAGCAACAACTTCGACGTATTATAAATTTGTTAGTAATAGTGCGATTTCCGCAGAATTTCGTACCGCTAGGATGAATTTAAGGGGGGTTTCCAGCCAATTACAAAAAATTATAGGAATATACTATTATTAACTTTCTTTGAACAGATATCGGTATGAAAGGTATTTCGGAGCCAAGGCACCATATAGTGGCAGCCTCCTGATTTTTTTCAGATTTTTCGGTTTGGTAGTTTCTGAGAATGGCCCCCTTAAAGAAATGATCACTTTCAACCCCCCGCACTCCCCACGTTTCCAAGAAATGTCAAAACTAAGACCGGCTTCGAAAAGTACTAATCGAGACCTTTAATTTGATACCCCACATGACTATATTTGATGAAAAAAAATTTTACACCCCCCTTTTGCATGTATGGGGACCCCCCTTTAAATTCAACGTAAAAGGATGTAACTCACTGTATGTGTGAGCGTTCACAGTTCCCACCTTTCTACCAAATTTGGTGTCAATCGCTATAATCGTCTCCGAGAAAAATGCGTGTGACGAACAGACAGACAGACCTGTGCGGAGTTGTCAAATTTCCCATCAGGCGCGTCCCTTCGTGCGGATAAGGGAATGCTCGGTGGATGCATAGGAATATGCACATATACGCATTTGGAGGTGTGCGTGTATGGGCATGCTTATGCGCAGGCCGGGTAGGTGGGAAGTAAACGACCGCCCGTGGATAAAAATTGGCTATGGGAAGGATACCCAGAAATAAAACCAAACATGGAGGAACAGAAGGAGAATAAAGTTACCGTGCAGGGCTTCGGAAACCCAGTACCGGCGGCTTTTGGGAGTGGGCAAGCAGGCTCCCGGCCTCGGTGCCTCGGTGGTGGATTACTTGGCCACCGTTGCATCAAATACTACAAGTAGCCTGGAGAAAGAGGCATTTAAAAGACGTACATCACTCCCGAGAACGCAACGCTCAAAACGCAAGAAAAGATGGGGCACAAACTGGTCAGTTATTAGCCCATAGCGAGCTAACTACACCTGGTCGAAACATGTCGCAGGACTTAGTGGTGGATCCATTTAAGAGAAGCTCGACGTTCGTGCGATCTTCTCCGAAATCAACCTTGATGAAGGAAGGAAATCAGGGAAGCTCCCGGAAGGCTAATAAGTACGTTAGCGCCCAATGTGAAAACCAAGCGGAATAGCTATGGCAGAGTCCGGAAGAATCATCGTTTGTCCTACTCGGAGGTAAAATAGTAGAGTTGTCTGAATTTATTAAGGACAAACACAACGTGCACCAGGCCATCAAAAACATGGTCCGTACCATTCGGGTACTATACAATGGTGCCAAGGAAGAAAAAACGCCTCGAAGAAATCAAGCATCACCCAGGCAACACAAGTGACACCCCCTCAAAATCCAAAGGGCGGTAAACTTGAAAAGAGGAGTAGAGAGTGCGCGAACGATTCTTTCGGATCCTCACAGGACGCGAAAAGGCAAAAAGGCCTCTCACCGGCAAAAGGCAAGGGAAACAAAGTTACCAACATCGTGGAAACTGCGGCGCCGGCTCCAATTGACCCAAGGGAGGCAAAGCCTCAAGAACTGACCAAGGAAGCATGGACCAAAGTTGGCGGAAGGAAAAATACGACGCAGAAAAGAAGATTACGGCCCGAATTAATCATCATCTCCAAAAAAGGGGATATGACTTACGCCGATATTCTTAGGAAGGTCAAATCCGGTCCTGAGCTGATGGATCTTGGAGAAAACGTCAGCCAAATCAGACGCTCCCAGAAAGGAGACTTGATGCTGGAGCTGAAGAAGTCTCCGGGCAAAACGGTGGAAAATTTCCTCGGCAAGGTGGAGAAGTCCTTAGGAGAAGAAGCTCAAGTACGGGCCAGAAAGCAGGAGCTTGTCATAGAATGTAAGGACATTGACGAAATCACGACCAAGGAGGATATCCGTGACGCCTTAGAAAAGCAGTTCGGACCACTTAGCTTGCAAGATTCCGCAATCAGGGGACTGAGGAAGGCATACGGAGGCACGCAAACGGCAACCATAAGCTCACCAACTGAAGCAGCGTTCAAACTGCTGGCAGCTGGAAAAGTAAAAATAGGTTGGGTCGTTTGCCGACTCAGGGAGCAGGTATCCCTTAAGCGCTGCTTTAGATGCCTGGAATTCGGCCACATAGCGGCGAAATGCACCGGTGAATGTGACAGGTCAAAATGTTGCAGAAAATGTGGGGGAGAAGGCCATATGTTCAAGGAGTGCAAGGCTGAACATGAATGCATGCTCTGCAAGGAAAAAAAGGGCGTCGACTGTCGGCACGTTGCAGGCAGCAGCAGATGCCCAGTGTTTAGGCGAGCCTTGAATGCAGTAAAAAAATGAGGTTGATACAAATCAACCCCAACCACTGCAAGGCAGCGCAAGACCTTCTCTCGCAGACCATCTATGAGAAGGGAATCGAAGCTGCCATAATCAGCGAGCCTTATCGCAACAATAAGAGCCGTGCCTGGACTGCAGATGAAACTGGCAAGGCGGCAATATGGGCGTGTGGAAATCAGGCCATTCAAGAAGTGATGGAGTTTCCAGAAGTTGGATTCGTCAGGGCAAAAATAGCTGGTATCTATATATATAGCTGCTATGCTCCACCAAGCGCGACGATAACAGAATTCGAAGAAATGCTAGGTATGCTAGTTTCGGATGCAAGAAGTCGAAACCCCAAGATCATAGCTGGTGATTTCAACGTGTGGGCCGTGGATTGGGGCAGTCGAACTACGGACACCAGGGGCCGTATCCTGCTCGAGGCTTTCGCGGAGCTAGATTTGGTGCTTGCCAACACGGGAAATGTTTCCACTTTTCGTGGGACGGGGTCGGGCTCAATAGTCGATCTGACATATATGAGTATCACATTGGCGAGGAGAATGACATAGTTTGTCAGTGAGCATTATACTCACAGCGACCACCAGGCGATTTTCCTCCAGATCGAATATGGGCCATGCGTCGATGCGTGTTCCCATGAGGCTGGAAACCGGGGTTGGTCCGTGAAAGAGCTGGAGGAGGATGCATTCATAGAGATGCTATTGGGAGGCCAAAGTCCCGGTGGTGCGGCTACGGAAAAGGTAGAGCAAATGATGGGACGCATAACAAGAGCATGCGACGCTGCTATGCCGAGGCGACGAGTTCTCGCAAAAAGGCGCTCAAACTATTGGTGGAATAAAGAGATCGCGGTGTTACAGGATGCATGTTTTCGTGCTAGAAGGATCTGCCAACGATCTAGAGCAAGACCAGACTTCGACGAGAAACGGCTAACATATGTGAACCTTCGAGGTAGGCTTAAGCAGGCTATACGGACCAGCAAGCGAGAATGCTTCAAGGAGCTTTGCACAGAGGCAGACGAAAGCCCCTGGGGAACAGCGTACAGGATAGTTATGAAGAAGATGAGAGGGCGAACACCACAATTGACTTGCCCGCATCTTCTGCTCGATATCGTGACGGCGCTCTTCCCCCCGGATAAAGGGGAGCGCAAACAACACAAGCGAGCATTGGACGTCTACACCATATCTGCGGTAACTGAGGAGGAACTTATGCAAATTTGCCGGAGAATTGGTGATAACAAAGCACCCGGTCTGGATGCTGTTCCCAATAGAGCCCTTAAACTCGCTGTTAAGACCAGACCCGACTGGTTTATCAGCGTGTTTGAAACATGCATGATAAAACGAATTTTCCCCGATCGGTGGAAGAGACAAAAACTAGTTTTGCTCCCGAAGCCGAATAAACACCCAGGACACCCATCATCATACCGACCGATTTGCCTTATCGACACGGCAGGAAAGATGCTCGAAAGGGTCATCTACAACAGACTGCTCCCTATCATCGAATATAAGGATGGACTATCGGAGCGACAATTTGGATTTCGTCAAGTCCACTCAACGATCGACGCCGTAGAGGTTCTTTTGAAGCTGGCTCGAGACGCGATGTCGTCTAAAAAATGCTGTGCCGTAGTGACATTGGACATCAAAAATGCGTTCAATTCCGCAAGCTGGGAGTGGATAAAAAGTTCACTGGCTAAAACGGGTGTCCCTAGTTACTTAACTAAGCTCCTCAACAGTTACCTTTCGGAGAGGACACTGTGGTACGACACGGATGAGGGATCCAAGCAGTACACCGTCACCGCAGGAGTACCACAGGGCTCAGTGTTGGGTCCTCTCCTGTGGAACGTCATGTACAATGGGGTCCTTGTCCTTCCCGTGCCAAAGGAGGCCACGATAATCGGTTTCACAGATGATCTAGCTGTGGTTGTCGTCGCGAAAGAACCTAAAGACGTTGAAATGTACGCTAACGAAATCATTAGCGCCATAAAAGCGTGGCTGGAGATGGTTCAGCTTGACCTTGCGGAACAAAAGACGGAGGCGGTCTTGATTACCAATCGTAGGAAGAGGAATACGATTAATATTCGCGTTGGTGGTCACGTTATCACTTCGAAGCCGGTTATCAAATACCTAGGGGTGATGATTGACGCTAAAATCAATTTCAAAGGACATCTGGACTATGCCTGTGAGAAAGCGGCAGATACCAGCGTTTCATTAGCGCGGATGATGCCTAACATTGGAGGTCCAAGGTACAGTCGCAGATTACTTGTGGCCGGAGTGGTTCGCTCCACACTATTATACGCGGCACCAATCTGGGAGGAAGCATTAGCTTGTGAGAGTAATCGTAGGAGAGTGAATATGACTTACCGCTTAGTGGCGCTAAGGGTGTGCAGCGCCTTCAGAACAATATCAGGCGAGGCAGCGTGTGTTATTGCGGGAATGATCCCGATAGACATTCTGGCAAGTGAGACACGCTGCCTGTACGAGACAAGGAAAATGAATCCTCTTGAAAAGGATGCAGAATGCCGAAAGGCGGCAAGGCGAGAGTCGCTGGAGAAGTGGCAGAAACGGTGGGATGACTCGCAGAGGGGTCGCTGGACCCACACTTTGATTCCCCGTACTGAGCAGTGGATCCAGCGACGACACGGTGAGATTAACTACCATCTGACGCAATTCCTGTCAGGACATGGCGGTTATAGGAAGTACCTGCACCAATTCAGACTGGATGATTCTCCCTTGTGTCCTGAATGTGGTTGCACACCTGAGGACCCGGAGTATGTTATGTTCCACTGTCCACGATTTCTCTCAGAAAGGAGAAGTCTGGAAGACTCCCTGAAAACCACTCTAAGCCCGCAGAACATCGTCGGGGAAATGTTGAAATCGGAGGGAAACTGGTGTGCGGTGAACTCCGCAATCAAAAGAGTACAAGAGGAACTGGGAAAAGCGGAGCGCGCAAGGAGGACGCGAAGAACGGAAGGCGTGGTCGCGTAAAGCACAGTCCACCCCGCGAAGTAATGCTTTGCGGCGGTCCCGCGGGGAAGGAAAAAGGAGAAAGTGGGGGTGGTTTTAGTGGGTGAGAATCTCACACGCTGCTGCAACCTGGCGCGGCAGAGTCTTTCTAAGATTTCCACCTCCATCCATAAAAAGAAAAAAAAGACAGACGGTAAATCGATAAAAACAAATATAATGGTATTATTTACAAAAAGGAGGAGACTGAATGGTGGATGAAATGTACAACCCTTCAACTCTCCAAAGAAGTGTATTCTAAACAAGAAGATTCTTTGGAATAAACAGGTAAAGATAAAGATGAAACGTGTCCTCACTGCTTATGGGCTGTATAGGCGGACCTTTGTCTCGACATAGGGGCTTGGGCATCAGGTAGTAATATGGATATATGTCGCTATCATAAGCCGTGTGGTGGGTTAAGGTGAAACAAAAGAGTTTCCGCTGTCAACTAGCCACACTGCAAAGAACTGTGTGTCTTGATATCACCAGTGCCATGAGCACGACATCCGGGGTAGCTCTGCATGCATTACTTAATTTGTAGCCCTTGGATTTGGTTATTCAGAGCAATGCAATGAGAGAAACTCATAGACTAATTCAATTAGATCTATGGGGAAACAATGGAGGTCGGTGGGGGGTAGGCACAGAACATTGGAAGAGTTATTGAGGAAACTAAATCCACTTTTCGCAATGTCTCCTGATTCCGATCTTATAGGCTGAAGTGTATGCGATCCTGAGGGCAGCAACCTGGATGACTGACGAGCGTTTGAAGGGAAAGCGCATTGCAATCTGTAGCGATAGTCTAGCGGCGTTGAGCAGTCCTTCGATCATTTCAAAAATCATTCAGGAATGTAAAAATCGATTGGACTCTATTTCTACAACACGGTATTCAACACGGTGAAACTACTCCGGATGCCCGGTCGTTGTGGTAGGGGGAAATGAAATCCCGAATTCTTTAGCAAAAGAGTGTTCAATTCCCGATTTCCCGACCGGAACCAGCAATTGGGGTGCCAGTAGCATTGGCTAATGGTGCTATCAAAAACTGGGAACAAGATTCCCATAATAACACGTGGCTGAGCCTTAATGCTGCTAAACACACCAAACTTTTCCTGTCAGAACAAAACAAAGATACGGCAAAGTTTATCCTGTCGAAAAGCAGGAGGACTTGCAGGTGTGGGCATTCTGACAGGCCATAATTCACTAGCTGGGCATATGTTCATAATAAGAATTCTCTAAGATGATTCGTGTCCGTCCTTTAATGAGAAAGCGGAATCCACGCAACATTTTCTATGTGTTCGCATCAGATTTTTGGTGCTGATATGCTCCAACTGCAGCGGGTAGCGTCGCATCCACTAACGGAAAACCTGCGATACATGAACGAATTCATTCCGGGCGATTCCGTTAGACGGGGGAATCGAGTAAAATGGACCACTTGAATCTGAGTGCTCAGAGGCTTTACCTCTCCCCCGCCTCAAAAACACACACGCCACATTGCGAAATCGATCCTTGGTCTCCTCGACTCTTCGCTCATATTCTTTTCTCGCCTTTACTGCTTGACGTGGAGATTCACTGGGTATGTCAGTGGTTCCTCAGGGTCAAGAATTTGATTATATGATAGATCGATAAGGAATACCGCCTTCTGGGAGCCCACCTATCTCTCTCTGGGGTTGATGTGTGGTTCACCAGGAGTCAATTTTCTCGTCAATCAAGACCATGAGTAGATGGTGACAGCCACACCTTGTACGAGGTAGCCCTAATATTAACAAAACGCTACGGATCTAGACCAAGGAGTCGAAAAACATCTTCCCTAATCCAGAGAGTACGTGAACCGTACCCATTAGATAGTTTGAAGTTGACTGTATTCGAACGGAACGCCACTGGTACCTGGTCACCTCAGTAAGTAAGCCTAACCTCACCGTGCTGTGTCGACAAGGCGGACCTCCTAACGCCCCTGCTTGTGGGAATTATGTAGGCAATACAATAAAACAAACCAATAAATCAAACAGCAAACAAGCGGGACAACTGGCCCATCAGACAGAGGCATATCTCGGTAACACTGACAGCCAGTGACCACACCCTAGAAGAACAAAATTGGAAGGTCAAGCAGTGGAGCCAAGGTCAACATTGACCTATTTCAAAGCAGAGGTCGTCTGAGGTCACCATGTCAGCCGTCAGGAACGAGACAGGTCTCAGTGGCGCAGGTGCTAACTAGATTCGGACTACTAATTGAGTGCTAATTGAGACCTCTCATTTGACATCCCACATGACTATATTTGATGAAAAAAATGTTTGCATCCCCCCTTTCTAAGTGTAACTGAACATCGCCCTAAGTGACCTACGTTAGCTATACTTATATTTCTCAAGGTCACTCCGTCGCAGCACATTGTCGATGACCCAGTAAATTAGTAGCTCCACCTGATTTTTCATGTTTACGGTCTGGTATAAAAGCTGGGTGACCCATGATTGGGTATCTGGAACACATTCGTCAATACAGCCATTATTGAGTTCGATGGGAACTAGGCGACTGATAATGCTCAGTTAGCATCTTTTCCCAATGCAATTGGAATGCTAATTACCTCATCGCATCGGATAATATTGAAGTATCTACTAATTCCATTATGAAGGAAATCGCTAAAACAAGGTCTATAGGGTTAACACAAAGCAACTTGTTATCTTCATATAATAATAACAAGTCGGGAAATCGGAAGCTGGACGCTTCAGGTACGAAAGGTTTTGTGTATTTCTTAGTACGTAGCACGTAATATATCCATATATTATGTGAGAGTAGCCACTTTCGGGTGAAATTGACATTCATAGTCTTCAAAGAAAGAAGCAACAAATTTGAGGTATTATAACTTTGTTAGTAATAGCGCGATTCCCACCAAACTTGGTAAGATTGTGGCGCGGCAGGATCTGCAGCATTCGAAATTTATTTCGGATGTTGCGGATGCGGACGGGTAGATGGCGCGGAACTCTCCACTCACTCATTTTCGGAACGCACCAGGGGAGTGGAGAATTAGCGGTGGAAAAATGCCGTTGGTTGGCACAGTAAGGACCGCATGGAAATAAGCCGGTCTCTTCTGTTCCCAACCGCAGCGGCGTAAACATCACATTAAATTAAGTTAAATTTTTGTGTTCATTTTTGAATAGACTGTAGATTCTGATTCCTCTTCTCCGTTTTCTTCTTTTCAAAGAGAAAGGCCCAATAAAACAAAATATATATCTACGATAAATTCCGAAGATTCAATCAATCGATGAAGTTGTGATCAAATCAGAATAGTGGTGACCCCGAAGAACAGCATTCTTGGGAACTCCAGCATCAGCGATTCCTAATAAATCGTTCCTACCAGTTGCTCCGCAAAAAACAACAAAGAAAGGATCGCAGTGTTTTCCCAAAATCTCGATCCTCAGCCCGGTGCGCGTAGCACATTCAACGGATTTGCACTTTTCTCGCTCGAAAACGAGTCTTGCCTTTCGCTGCGTCGCTACAACGTCGGGGATTGTACGAAAACATTTCGCTTAGTCATCGCATCGCGAGCTGACGACGTAAACAACGCCGCATCGCAACCCATCAGCGCTACGAGCTGACGACGTAAACAACGCCGCATCGCAACCCATCAGGACTCTACAACGGGCACAGGCAGGCACTTCGAATAAACTTTCTTTGAAATATTTGCACTAATTGTTAATTATATTATTAAAATTTAAAAATTGTGATAATAATAATCGAAAATCGCTGCAAGAGACGGCGTTAGGTGTTTCACATCACGTGTTCTCCATTTCCTTAGTGGTGTTTTTGGTCTGCGCTGGAGAGCGTCCGCTTCGGTCGTGATTTTCTCTGTTCGTGCGTGCATTTGTGGGTGCGGCCTGCCGTGTCGGAGTAAAATTCACCGCGTTTCGTTATAAATTCACCGCGTCTGCATTACAACTCGTACTTTTCGTTAAACAAGATGTCGTTTGACAGCAAAGACGCGGCAGGCCCATCGGACCCGCAAGTGACCGCCCTCGCCGTACGCGTTCCTCCGTTTTGGTGGCGGAACCCCGAGCTGTGGTTCGTGCATTTGGAAGCGCAGTTCCAAATGTCCGGCATCACATCGGACGCGACCCGCTTCAACTACGCGGTGGTCGGCCTGGACGAGGAGTCCATTCTTCTGGTGTCCGACGTAGTGAAGTCGGCATCGTACTCGCAGCTCAAGAGCGAGTTGATCAGGCGCCTGTCGGCAAGCGAGTCGGCAAAATTAGACCACTTGCTGGCGGGTTTAACGTTGGGTGATCGAACTCCCAGCCAATTGCTTCGCGAAACGAGGCAATTGGGTGGGAGCAAGATCGGCGACGATCTGATCAAGTCGCTCTGGCTGCGTCGGCTCCCGGAGGGCACCCAGGCGATCCTAGCCTGCGTCTCCGGTTCCTTGGAGGAACTGGCAGCGACGGCCGACCAGGTACAGGAGGTGTACGTTCGCCCAACCATAGCGGCCGTTCAACCACAGTCAGATGAGGTGAGCGACTTACGGCGCGAGATAGCGGCTTTAACAGCCAGCGTGGCCGAGATGCGGGCGACGTTGGACGCTCAGCGTTCGAGTGCCAGATCGCGAGCTCGCTCACGGTCTGCCACACGAAAAGGGCGTTCGGGTAGCAGGTCGTCAAGACAGCCTGCGGACAAAGGCATTTGCTGGTACCATCGTAACTTCGGAGATAAAGCGACAAGATGTACGCTACCTTATAAATTCGCGCCTACCGCAAAAAACTAGGTCCGCGGGGGGTCTTGGCGACAGCCACCCAGAGCGCAGCGCCACGTCGCCTAACTATTTTCGACCCCCTCAGCAGGCGCAACTACCTCGTCGACACGGATGCGGAGGTTTCGGTTCTTCCCGTACCGCGGCATCATCGACTATATCCACAACCCCTCAAACTGGCGGCAGCAAATTCCTCCCGCATCAATACTTACGGGTACAGGCAAGTGGACGTGAGTCTTGGCTTGCGTAGGACGTTTTCGTGGCGTTTCATCCTGGCGGATGTCAGCTTCCCCATATTAGGCGCAGACTTCTTGTGTCACTATGGGTTGCTGGTGGACTTGCAAAATAAGTCCCTTATAGACCCCACAACCAACCTTAATTCGTCGGGTCAAATGGTATCTCACGCTGACAATAACCTTTCCGTTCTTTTGGAAGACATCACCGACCCTCGTGTTCGGACACTCCTCCAAAAGTTCAGCCAGATTACTACCGAGTGTAGTCTCTCGAAACCAGTGAAGCACAATGTGCAGCACCACATAAATACTACTGGTTCCCCGATTTTCTCGAGGGTGCGTCCTCTACCACCCCAGAAACTGGCTATCGCGCGGAAAGAATTTGAACAACTTGTTCAACAGGGTATCTGCAGGCCCTCAAACAGCTGTTGGTCTTCCCCTTTGCATATGGTCCCTAAGCCAAATGGCGAATGGCGTCCCTGTGGGGATTACAGAAGGCTAAACGCACAGACTGTTCCTGACCGATATCCGATTCCACTCATCCACGACTTTGCGCATCACCTCGCGAATTGCCGCATCTTTTCGACCTTGTACTTAGAAAAGGCATACCACCAAATCCCAGTAGCTCCTGAAGACATTCCAAAGACGGCAATATGCACACCCTTTGGACTCTTCGAGTTCACCCGAATGACTTTCGAATTGTGCAATGCGGCGCAAACCTTTCAAAGGTTCATTCACTCAGTCCTGCGAAACCTCGATTTCTGTTTCGTCTATTTGGATGATGTTTTGGTCGCTTCTTCCACTGAGTCTGAGCACTTAGCCCATCTCAAGTGCATTTTTCAACGTCTCCTTGAGGCCGGTTTAGTCCTAAACTTTGAGAAATGCAAATTCCTTCAACAACAGGTGAGATTCCTCGGCCACTCCATTTCCTCTGAAGGAATACAGCCCGACCCAGACTAGGTGCAAGCAATCACAAGCTTCCCGCGTCCAAAAACAGTGAGGGAGTTGAGGAGGTTCTTGGGCATGCTAAACTTTTACCGTCGTTTCCTGCCCAAGGCCACCCATCACCAGTCCGTTTTGAACGCGTACTTGACTATATTATAAGCTATAGCACTGCAAAATTGCATGGTACTAGGATGAACTTAAGGGAGGTTTCTAACTAATTACAAAAAATTGTAGTGATATACTATTATTAACTTTATTTAAGCAGATATCGGCATGGAGGGTATTTCGGAGCCCAGGCACCATATAGTGGCAGCCTCCTTCAGATTTTTCGGTTTGGTAGTTTCCGAGAATGGCTCCCTTAAAGAAGTGATCACTTTCACTTCAGTGTTTACACAAAACCTTAAAAACAACAACGAACAAAGAAGCTCCCCATTTGATTGTCACCTTTAACAAATATGCTAATGAGTTTGGGGAACAAAAGCATTGGAGGACCATACAAAATAACATCCGAACTGAACAAACATATCAACAAGTTCAGAAGTACGCATTCACTTTCCTTACCTTCCCATAAAAATCGAACTTTCCGATTGTCGATACAACAGAAAGGACGAAGGCAAGCAAGCTATATTCGATAAGTGATTAAGTAAAGTCTGCTTCACGTTCAAAAAAACCACTTCGAATCTAATCCATCCATCTGTCCATTGTGAGTGACACTTTCATCAACCCCCCATAGATCCTTAACGTACCCACAAAAGTACGTGAAAGTACATACAACATGGCTCCGTGTGAAGCAAATGTTTATTCATTGTATCTTAGAATCCCCATATAACATCCTTGATGAGAGGAGGACATAAATCGGCACATGGTACGAAGTGTAGAGTAAATATTTGATGACGGAACTCCACGTCAAACTTCTTGATTTCCTACGACCAACTTATTGCCATGGCCCAGGTAACATATGGTCCTACATCTGCAATTCTACTCATATGTACACCCTCCGAATCATGATATCTAGTATCATTAGTGTAAATCAACACGGGATCCTGTTTGCATAAACTACAATTTTCCGGATGTGTGCAATCCATTGAGATGCTAAGGTGTAAAACCCTTGCATGGATCTGGGAGTTACACTAATACCCATTAATGTGAACAGAAAAGGATATGATCTTCCTTCTGTTTGTCCACTTGATTAGGCGGATTTGCTAGTTAGATAACTTCCACAATTTACTGGATTATTCCTTTATATTTTCCGCAGAAACCAACTCCCACACTAATATATTACATATGTATGTATGTTTCGAAGCTACAAGTAAAGATAATATAATTGCCAGGAAAGATATCGATTCGGTATGAGGACTAATTAGTTGGTTTCCTAATTGAATGTCAGAACGTTTAGTGAGTCTTAGGTGAGTAGGGTTTTCTTGGGACGAACTCCGCCATGTTATTAACATAGTATGCTGGTCCCAAGCCCAGGTAAAGGAGGAGGGTTTGAGGCAACGTACTCTGTACTATACTCAGTAAAACAAAAATTAAATGCTGAGATCAGGGAAAGAGATAAATCGAGTATACTATGCTAAACCCTACCTGACCTCTCTTGGTGACAGGCCCCACGACAGGTCGACCAAGAAAATGCATACAATGTCGTTACAAACATGATGATTCGGATTGAGTCACAAGCCTCGGAGAAATGCTAGGGCGTCCACCTCAGTCAACGTGGCAGGAGGGGCCCCGGTCTTGTCGAAAACTGGGCAAGGTTTCTTGACGCATGGACGGCATCAGAACGTAAGCAAGTTAGTCTGAACACAACAAACAAAACAAATACGTGTCTGCACGCTAAATGTTAGTACCCTGATTGGAAAAACGAGGAACTCACCAGAGCCTTTCGAAGAAGGCACATTGATATCTGCGCTCTGCAAGAAACCCGGTGGTCTGGTGTCAAAAGCTGCGACATTTAACGCGAACGCGGTAAAAATGGCTATAAACTTCTCTATTTTGGTAACCGACACACTCAATATGGTGTTGGCATTGCCATCTCAGAGGGTTTCCGTGATGCCATTAAAGAAGTCGAACGATTTGATGATCCGCTGATGAAGCTCAACATTATATCAGCTGATCGCACTAACATATTCACTTCTTCACCGCGTACGCACCACAGACAGGTCGACCTGATGCCGAGAAAGATGCCTTCTGGCAATTTCTCGATGAAAAGACTTATCACGTGCCTGCTGACGATTATATAACCATTGCCGGCGACCTTAATAGTCATGTGGGTGAAAAGGCAGACGGTAACAGGTGCCATGGGGGAAAGGGGTTCGGAGAGCGCAATGAGGGTGGCGAGCGTATAATCGATTTTGCGGACACCCATGACCTTGCACTTATGAATAAATGGTTCACCAAACGATTGTCTCATCTTCCTACATTTTATAGTGGGAGCAGTAAAACGCAAATCGACTATATTCTCATAAGACGCCAACATTTTACCATTGTCACTGACTACAAAGTCGTTCCCTATGAGACCATCGCACCTCAACATCAGCCGTTGATTGCCTTCCTGCGAGTTAAGCCACCGATAAAACAGCGTGAGGAACGCACTGGCCGCCGCGCATTAAATGGTGTCGATTTGGTGAGAAGAAAGAAGAAACGATCTCACTCATACGAATGCCGACCATTACGAATGTGGAAGAATCATGGAACCAAATGAAAGACACGATCCACAAAGCAGCCTCTGCAACCCTTGCGGTCACCAAGCCGGGTAAGCGGTACATCAACCGAGATACTTGGCTTTGGAATGACGGCGTTGAAAAGAAGGTCCGTGAAAAGAAACGCCTCTACCACAAACTTCTCGACGATAAAACGCCTGCCAATTGGCAAATTTATAAGAATGCCAAACGGGAAGCAAAGAAAGCGGTCGCGGTTTCAAAAATCTTTACGATAAACTGGACACTCGGGATGGCGAGAGACATCTGTATCGACTTGCCAAAAGCCATAACGAAAGCACACAGGATATCGAACACTTCTGTTGCTTTAATGACAAAAACTGTGCTTTGCTTACCAACCGTCGAGCCGGAACGGATAGATGGCGAGGATATTTCGAGCAGATTTCAACTCAAGAATTTGCTCATCCTCCACTTCCACAATCATTGTCGACATTTGGACCAGTTCCACCAGTCAGCACAACTGGTGCTCAGAGATGGCGGCGAGGAAGATGGGGTGGCAACCCTATCGGCCAAACCAAAACCAAATGGCCGAGGAGAACCTCTATAGTGGTGGCACCGGGAGACGCTGTAATCACTTTGGTTTGGCGGCCGTGATTCAGTAGACGAATGCTCCAAAGGCCTAATTAGGGCGATCAGACCCGAGTCTGCACGGGGACTCATCTGAAGTAGCAAATTGGTCACGAAACCTTACCAGGGGTATACTGGTACCATGGGAACCGGGAAAGCCCCTGGACTCACATACTTCGGGTGAACTCCTGCTGTATGTGAGGACAGCTCGGTTATTTGCGGTTGGCCCCCCTAGTGGGAGTTTCATGATGGTTGTGGTTATGCTCAAGCGAGAAGAGACCTTCGGGCCTCGACGTGGTGTTGCGTATGAACACGGGTGCTGTACTCTTTAGTTCGGTAGAGATTTAAGTAATTCTTGCATCCACCAGTATGAACGCTAAGCCATGCACTTGGTATAGACTGGTACCGTTGTTGCTTGTCTCAGCGGGGCTCTGATTGTGGTCACAAAATCAATCCGTGTCTGAAGAGGACCGTAGGATTAAGTTTCACGACAGGTGCCTACGTAAAACACCATGGGCTTCACAGTCAGCACAACTGAAGTCGAGGAGGCAATAAAACAAATGCTGTCGGGGAAAGCAACAGGACCTGATGACATCGCGTTTGAGCTCTGGACAGCAAAGAGCTGGGACCAACACTGCGCTCAGTGAATTCTTTAACCAGGTTATTCAGGAAGGAAGAACACCATCTGACTGGCAAGAAAGTATCACTGTTCTAATATGGAAAAAGAAAGGTAGTCCAGCAGAATGTTCAAATTACCGTCCGATCCGGTTACTTTCCCATACCATGAAGATTTTTGAATGCATTCTTGACAATCGTATTCGCGAAATCGTTGAAATAACTGTGAATCAAGCCGGATTTGTCAAGAACTGCGGAACTACTGACGCCATACACGCTGCGCTGTTACTCATGGAGAAACACCGTGAGAAGCATCGCTCTCTTTACATTGCCTTTCTGGATCTAGAGAAAGCGTTTGACCGTGTACCACACGAACTCATCTGGTATACTTTTCGACAACACTTCGTGCTAGAAGAGCTCGTGCGCTGCGTCCAATTGCTCTACCATGATCCGAAAAGTAAAGTTCGAAGTATGGCAGGTGTATCAAAACCGCTTCGTGTCTCCATTGGTGTTCATCAAGGAAGCACCCTCTCACCACTCCTCTTTGTTCTTGTTATGGACACCGTCACACGGGACATCTAACGTCCAGCGCCCTACACACTGCTTTATGCAGATGATGTTTTCCTAGCATCTGATAGCAAAAATGATCTCGAGCAACTTGTCCAAAAATGGAATGATCGCCTCATGTAACACGGTCTCAGATTGAATTTAAACAAAACTGAATTTTTGACGACCGATCCCCATGAAAAGGCACAATCACTGTCAGCGGCAGTGATCTGCCCAGAACTGACCGATTTAAATACCTCGGGTCAACGCTATCAGCCCATGGAGAACTGCGTTATGAAATTGCTTCACGCATTAACGCAACCTGGATGAAGTGGCGTTCCACAACTGGTGTTCTTTGTGATCGACGTATCAACGAACGTCTCAAATCTAAAATTTACGGCAATGTCGTCCGTCCAGTGGCTCTCTATGGTTCTGAGTGTTGGCCGACTATAAAAGACAATAAACGGCATCTTGCGGTAATGGAGACGAAGGTGCTACGTTGGCGTCAAACGTTTAGATCATATTCAAAATGAGGATATCCGCGATGGTTATGGGGTTGCACCGATCGTGGAAAAATTGCGAGAGAGGCGTCTTCGACGGTATGGTCACGAAATTCGTGCCAACGAGAATTCACTTCTCAGGATTGGTGTGAACATCGAAGTCGATGGTAAACGACCAAAAGGCAGACCTAAACAACGGTGGCTTAATACGCTAGATGGGGATTTGAAAGCCTCGAGATTGCACCCAGATCAGGCATTCGATAGAGCCAAATGGCGAAGCCGGTCACGACCAGCCCACCCCGCTTGTGAACGGGACAAAGGCTGAAGAAGAAGAAGAAGTTGACCTCTGCTTTTCTAACAGAAAACAGTCAACTGGGATGACCCTTTGGTGGTCTTTGAAACCCAGGTTCATTAGAAAACCAAACCGAATATCAAAGTGAAATCCAAAATTAACTATTCCAAATATAATCCTAATGTGCAAATGTCTCTAACTAAAATTAGATATTTATTCTCCCAATGAAAAATGACGACGGCTTATTGAGCGCAAAAAATTTCAACTCCGATAAAGTTTTTGCGATTTTATCAATTTACCAATAAATTGGCTAACACATCAATCATTATATTTCCAGCTGGTTTTACATTTTTCAAATTGATAACATCATATCACAACATTTCATTGTAATTCACAATCAATTTTCCTAAGAAAATCTTTCATTTTTAAGTAAGTTGGTAGGAAAAGTTGCTCGCTTAAGTCTTTTGTTTTTGCAATCAGAAATTTTGTTAACCGTCGAGGCAAATTGAGGCAATAGTCCAATGGATTTTTTTTCAATTAGCCGGAAAGTATGCTTTGCAGATACCCATACTTTAGCTGGTTGCTTTCTCAAGAGGAATCTCAAAATCTCACTAATCCCCTAGAGACTAACAGCATGCCATCCGGTGAAAATCTTAAAATTGTAACGTTTTATTGTGCATCGATCGAGCATCGTTTCTTTTCAAACTCTCGCACTCATCGTATCTCTCCAAATTAGTTCCAAATAACTCTCCACTAGACAACAGGATTCGTCCATATTCCATTCCGCACTCTTCTCACCAGATCTCTCGGCCATCATAATCCAATCCCACACCAGGGACCGTAAATTTTCCTTAACAAAACTCCAAACCTCTCCGAAAAGCCTTGAGTTTGAGCGCAATAAAATTCTGTCACAAGCCCGTTTTTGAGGAATATAAAATGTTTACATGTATGTTTGCAATGGACATTCCATTCGATCAGCACTTTAAAAGACATTTTATAGCAATGCGGTCCAAACCTAGGCCATTGTACTTCAAATATCTCAATACAACGCGGATTCAAGCCGAACACACCTTTAAGTCGGGCCTACATGGAATATGCTTGCGAACTAGCAGACCTTTGTGGTCACCTTCTTGGCGACTGCCAGCAGATATGGCCCAAGTATCTTCCAACAGGTATTACTGCACGTGAGTTAGAGAAAGATCACCTGAACGAACTTACACAGGTAAATGTTTGCTCGTTGCAGAAGTCGATCTTTTCTTGTTGAATGTGACCAGAGCAAGTTACTTGTAAGCAGCAGCAGTTGAAGATACGGATTCAGAGGTTGCAAACTTGAAAAAGGTTCTGGGGGAGCTGATATTTTTCACAAACCTTTCTTCGACCCAAAAATAAACTGCGGTTGCCGCTCTAGTTATCCGATTTACAGCGGCAGTAAAATGACACTATAATTTAAGACACCGCCTTCTTAAGATTACTTTCGATCTATATGTAACTAAGTAATACTTAACCCAAGAAACTTTCATCAGATCGTATTTTTAAAATTTCACAAATGTTTGAAAACTCTGTGTTACCCCATGGAGAGCCAAAGAGCGCATGATCATGACACCAAATAGCATTAATGTGGAATACCACCAATAGCACTCTAGTATTAGTGCTGAAGAAAAGACTGTGCAAAGATGACGGCGGCAAAGATTGTGGTGTTGAATACGTAGGGAGGTCCACCATTCGTTATGATTGTCAAAAGAAATGTACTACAGAAATTCTAGTGGTCGGCCATAAAATTCACACCTCGTTCCGTCGCGGCGCGATCGCTGGTCATCGTCATCAGTTTTGCTAACATAGTAAAAGGTGGACAAAAAATTCAATCGCTTTTCGAACCCGCGCTACCTTCCGCACTCAAACTGGAAAATATATTGTTTCCCTCGATCCCTGTACGAGTTTCGCAACTCTGTGTGGTGATGAAATGGAATGCCGGAAGGGTCGCATTTAGGACCTGATCTGGTTTCACTCGATACAATGTTGAATGCAACTTGACGGTAGTGCATTTCATTACAGCTCCTAATTTTGTGGTTTAACTCAATCTTCAGTGTTGCATATCTCAGGCAAAAGTGTGTTCTTTTCGATCGATGCAATCGCTCGGTAGTGATCAATGGAAAATTCAAAAAGTGGGCTCGACTGTCAGATAGTGAAAAAATTCCATACAATTTTGCCAAGTGGAGTGCAGTAGTGTCCGGTATAGAAATTCCATTAATCGTTAACGTCCACTGGTGCGGATATAAGTTCAAATCCAAGGATTACTCCGACAACTGGTCAGCATATTTGGGATAATATCATAAGTCAAGTAGACAGTACCTCATATTGGATTCCCTGCCTAGATCTCCAATAGATCAGTCTATCGAACAGCTCTGGGCAACATACATCGATCCGATCTTCGTCATCATATCCATCACAGCGAAGAGATTATACAAGAGCGCAACATGGCAACGGAATAGAAGGCAAGTCCAGACTAATACCTATCTACAGTGCAATTTGTAGTGCTCAATAACGACAAACGACATGAAAGCACAGCATAGATGCATTTATGGCACACATCTAACAGCATAACAAGTAAAATATTTGCGAGATACATTTTCCAATGGACCAGTCTCCATGGAAATACTTATCATGATTTCTTTCTCATTCGACTTCAATTTTGCGACCGCTTCAAGCTGCGTTAAAGGTGTCTTAACTGCTGCAAGACTAGTGGCCCAACAAGATGAGATCCCAACCGAGATGACAACATAAATTCCAATCATGGCATAAAGTTGTTTCGTCGAATTCTTTCAAAGACAGTTCGTTGTCAGTTTTAATATTGTCGCTGTTATTGGCAGCAAAATAACAATTACTAGATGGAAGATGGTAACCGCAGCGGTGCTACTGAATGCATGCTAAGTACTTGGGAAAATACATTTGAAATGAAGGGACTTTTATCAACTTTCTAATGGCTATTATCGAAAGAAAATGTTTGTTTAAAACTGGGTGAAATTCGAAATGTAAATATCTCCACTAGACAGCACTCAAACCCGGACGTAACGTGCGAGTATCCTCCTTATCATTCGTAAGCGTTTCAAAACAACTTGCTAACCAAAGCTCAACTGCTTTCCAAAGTGTCCCTGGTGTCCCTGAACCACCTTCGCCCAACAATGGTTGCTATTCCCCATCTTCGTACCCATTTTCCTATTTACCGCGTTCCTGCAACATCGAAGTCAAAACTTTGGAAATGCATATCTTGAGTCGAAGTCAACGTCTTCATGGAGGCTTTACAGACGTAACAAGAGGGTATGGAAAAGTGAGAATTCCGCCCGGGCCCGAATTTTGCTCAGGGGTCCGGATACCGGGTAACTCCCGTAATCTTCACGCCAGACCCGAACGACTTCCTTCCCGGACCCGATTTTTCTACAGCTCAAACCCTTGGTTGGCATACAAAGTTCCCTATTTACCTACTGTTTTTGACAGCAGTCTCTCTACTTCCTCAGGCGGTCATCATAGTCAATGAAAAGTCGATCGTGTGCGTGCTTCACAGGCCCATCGAAGGATTTGTGACTACCCGCAAGTTCTTTGATAATGCGGTGTACGCGGAAGCTCCTGTTTCCCTCACCAGTGTAATAATAATTTACTTTGCCCATGGGGTACACTACATTGATTGTCCAAAGGGTTTCGGTCGGTATTGGAGTTCACCACGACTCGCAGCAGGTAATAGAGCCTTCAGTCGCTTCCATCTATCGATCCACTTCGACTCAGCGAAATCCCTTAAGGACGTGGCCGACAACCTGAGCAATGTCGAAAAAAGAACATTTTCAATGACAGCCAGATTACTAAACGCAACTGCCATCTGATCAGCAAAGTACATTTTAAATAAGGCCGCGAAAACGGATCTAGCGTTGCTTATGCCTTGGCAACATCTAATTCGGGACCACCGTCGGTAAATCAGGCTTCCTAGATATACAAATTTATCAACGGTCGTTAAAGCTCTGACCATTAATGCCCACTCTGCCTCCTACAGGGTTTGTGTGTGTGGTGGGGGAGAAGCTACAACTTTTGAGCACTCAGGCCGTGTTGGCCCATTGTACTCGACACCCCCATCTAACGGAATATTCCGGATTCGCTAACATATTCCAGGATTTCCCTTAGTGGATTTGATGCTACCCGTCGCAACTGGAGAACATCGGCACCAAAGTTCGGATGCTTGATGCGTCCATAGGCGGGGCACTGTTCCATGTATACCGCTTCCTCATTCCAGGGGGGACACGTATCATCTTGAATAATTTCTATTCTGAACATATGCCCAACTAGTGAATTATGGCCTGTCAGAATGCCCACAATACTACGCATGTTCGGTTCTGACAGGTAAATTTTGGTGTGTCGAGCAGCATTTAGGCTCTGCCACCTGTCATTGTGGGAAGCTTGTTCCCAGTTTTTGAAAACAGACTTAGCCAATGCTACTGATACTCCAATTGCTAGTTCCGGTCCCGGCATAGAGGAGATTGATTCCTCTTTCGGTAAAGCATCCAAGATTTCATTCCCTTCTACGCCGCAGTGATCAGGTACCTAGAGTAGTTCCACCGTATTGAATCTCGAGATAAAGTTCAAACAGTTTCTGCATTCCTGAACGATTTTCGGGGTGATCAAAGGACTACGCAGGTTGGCTATCACTGCAAATTGCGATGCGACTGCCCTTCAACAGCTTGTCGATCACCCAGTTTGCCGCCCCTAAGATCGCGCACACTTCGGCTTGAAAAACCGTCGCATATTGTCCCAAAGGAAAAACCCCCATGTCGAGGGAAAGTTCCGTCTGCACACCCCATAAGCTGTGGGCGTTCGTTTCATCTTTAACTCTACATGTTTGTTCCAAAGAAGTTTTTTATCCAAAGCGACTCCCAGATAATTCACTTCTTCGGAGAGTTGGTAGTACCCATCATCTCAGGGTGGCAAACTCCATCCAGTTTTCTCCTTTTTGTGAATAAAACCATTGTGGTTTTATTTGGATTAACTGAAAGACCATGTCTGAGGCACCAGCTGTCTATCAAATCAACCGCACGTTGCATATTCCTACACACCATTCCAAGATCCCAATCATCAGCAAGCACAGCCACGTCATCAGCATAAGCTTGAGCGCGTATTGGCAAATTTTGCATACTCCGCAGAAGTGGCGAAAGCACACCTCCTTGGGGGCAGCCCTTCGTTGCTTCTGCGGTCAGATAGTGATCGACACCCATCTCATCTACTTAATTAAAGCATAATCAACACCGTGTGTTCTGGTGGCATCACAAAGTTTTTGAAAAGGCGCGCAATCAAAAACCCCTTCAATGTCCACGAAGACCCCCATGGCGTACTCACCATTCAAGATGGCATCCTCTATCTTTGTAAGCAAAGAATAAAGTACACACTCACAGGACTTTCCACACTAGTAAGCATGTTGGTTTTCACTAAGTTTGGTTTTTGGTTTTCTTAGGACGCACCCTAAGTGTGTTTCCACGAATGTGACGCTCCACCAGTCTCTCCACACCTTTCAACAAGAATGAAATCAAGCTTACCTGTCTGAAGTTCTTTGGATTAGAATAGTCATCTTTCCCAGGTTTCGGTATGAGGACTACCTTAACCTTTTTCCAAGTGGAAGGTACGTAGCCCAGAGCAAGACATATTCGAAAAATATTTCTTAGAGGTTGCTCTAAGCGCTCCATACCCTCCCTTAGCATTGCCGGATAGGTGCCACCCATGCCAGGCGCTTCGAAATGTTCAAAGGACAATATGGCAGCTCTCACCTTTTCATAGGTAACAGCCGCGTTCGCAGTGTTCCAGTTCCCCTTGCAGCACTTGCGTGTTGAACTGGTTGCAAGAACCGTCAGCTCTCCCCCTACCACTTCTCTCACCCATTCTCCCTGATGGTATACTTGCAGGAGGCTCTGTACTGAAGCCAGTCTGGGGCTCGAGACAGTACCGCCGGGTTTTCTAAGAGAGTCCAACTTGGCCGACTTATCCCGTTTAAGGACTCTGCACAGCCTTGAAGTCTCTCTTTCACCTTCCAGTTCCTCACAGTACGCTCTAAAGGAGTCTCGTTTCGAACACCTAACGAGCCTCTTATATTCACAATTTTAGTTCCTGAAATTTAACCAGTATTCGTTCTCATTACTTTTGCAAGCACGGTTCAGAAGTCGCCTGGTTGATTTCCTAAGTTTTCGCAGTTCTCGGTTTTACCGAGGAGCCGTTTTACCGCTTTGGCCTCGGGAAATAGGACAAGCATCTTCATAGCACTCTAAAACTGTGCAGTTCAGAGCTTCCAATTCATCTTCCAGGGCCAAAGGGGCCCTTAATCATCTAGGGAACTGTACTTTATTGCCAAGCAGTTCATTGAACTTTGTCCAATCCGTTTTACTGATCCAATGCCACAGATTCTGTTAAATCGAAACCATCGCTCTTGCACCAGAAAAATGTAGGGGAAGTGCAGCAGCTTTGTCAACCTCGCTGCCAACAGATAAGCGGAGGCTTTGGCATGCTACAAGTTGATTTGACCAATCTGTATGCTTTTCGACATAAACTTAGTCTAATGTGTTATCAAAGACAATTAGAAGCGTGTGCGGCAGTCCGCATGTGACGGGGTTTCCCCCACACCGTACCGCCAGAGACTCGATCCCCTCGTGTTTGATTTCTCTGAGAAGAGCCTCCTATATCATCATCATGAAAAGTCTCATCTCATCCCGCAGAGCATTCGTCTATTTCCCACTTAGCACCTTGACTGGTTTGCGGTGCCCGGTTTGCATAGATTCGATCACTCGAACTGGTATCAAGTCAGTTCCGTTCACATCTCTGGTTCCCCTTTCTTCCGCCTGTTCCTAGCAAGTAGGATTCACTCTGTAGTTCCTTCACCAGTGCGAACCCCCATACGGGGGTCCCGCCCCTGTATGCACTATCCTCCGCGCGCAGCTTCATTTTGGGAGAGCGCACCAAAGACGCTCAATATTGTGTGAATCGAAAACCATCATTGTTCCTCGCTCTCAAAATGGAGATGATGCTCTATAGTTTTCTGATGAATTTCAATCTACCTAGGAAAAAGTGGAGCACCATATGTTGGCTTTCCCTGAGCCCATTTAGACTCTTTTAGTCCAGTTCGAATACCAAGTTGAAACCCTCCACGTTTATAGAATTCTCCTTCCTGGCATTCATGAACTTTACCCTCCAGTGTCCAAAGTCCATGTCCGGGTTCCATTCACCCAGCATACGGATGATATCCTCTGCCTTCCGTCTACGGCCCAACATCCGAAAGGTGCCTTGCGTGGCTCAGTGTTCACAATAGTGAACTTGGGCCGACCGCAGCTTCGTCAGTGCACTCCAAATGGGAAAGCCCATCGCAAAAACCTTGATTGTTAAATCATGGCTTCGTTCCAGGCTCCAGCATTTTTTTTCCACAGGCATTCCAGGAGGATAGTAAATTATCCTTTGACATTTTGCCGTCCTTGGAGAAAACTCCCACAGCAGCAGTCAGAACAGAGGCTGCAGCTTGCGCATACGTCCTCTTCCTTCATGCCTTCATGTCCGTATTCCTATTGGAGGGACCAATTTCAATGAGATCTGTCTCGCTGATTTGATCACCTCTCGGCACACCGGTCCTAATCCTCGCGGGACGCGTGGATGTAAGCCCTGGTGCTGAGCACAATAAAGCGTTGGCGACAACAGAAGTATTGGTCTTACGTTTCTTGCACGCATTACCGCTGACAGAAGAGTCTGGTGCGTCCAGTGTGAATCTCACCGGGGTTTCCTGTTTATCCCCACCTTTCGCCAGAGATTCCGCGTCCTTGCGCCCGATTTCTCTTGCATTAAACTCCTCCACGTTCGCCAGACAAGGCAGAATAAAGAACGTTGCCGGGAGGAAAATCGGTGACAAGATACAACCCTGGAGGACCCCACTTTTGAGATTTTAATTGGGTGCAGCACGATAATATCCAACACGCTAGATACACTCGCTTTTTCCGTTGTCGAAAGTCCTCCCGAAATCGATAACGTATCTTTTGATGTGTTCCAGGGTTATTTTATCTATTATCTTTGCGACAGCAGAGAGCATATGGATACCTTTCTTTTGAATTTTAACGATCATTCCTTTCCTCCAATCTACGCAAAGGTCTCGTATTCCTAGTATTTCCGTATAAGTGGAAGTAGCAAATCTGCTGGAACTGCGGCTACAGCAATAAATAATTCTTTGGGGAGACCGTCAAGCCCAGCGGCGTCAGTCCGTTTGAGTGCATTCACGGCCAAAATGATTTCTCTTCTGTTTGGAGGAACAGTCCATATCCGCATGCTACAATGACTAGTCGTTTGATCTTCAAGAGGTAGAACTTTACCCAATGTGTACGGTTAGGAACCGTGGTGAAGTCCTCTTTCCATGTCTTCAGGTGCACGTCAACGTGGATGAGAAGTTGACCGCTAGCATCCTTCACAGGATCATTGAAAGGTTTGCGATCATATTCAAGTTTTTTTGTGACGCAAACCGCGAATCTGCCCCTGTATACCCAAAATTCCTGAGGCAACACTATCCCAATGTTATTTTATCCTTCGAATTTTCCTTGCAATTACTAGATGCAGCTTTTGCATGGTTATGGTTTACCTGGGCTATCTTAGTGTTGGCCATTAGCTCCGTAAGTGTCTGGAGCTATTCTTCACTGTCGGAGTATCAGCCTCCTCCGCCGACATGGCGCTTTCCTGCAAGTCGCAGTCCACCCTAAGCCCTAGAAAGTCTAGATATGGTTTGTGCTGATTTTCCTCTTCACTGGGCAAGTCTACTTCCCCGCTTGATCCAGCCCTTTCAGCCTCTATGGCCTCCAAGGTTCCCTCGGTTGGCCTTTATTGGCTGTAGTTCTTACAGTAGGCCAATGTTGATGTTGACTGCTTGATGCCCAATTTTGGGTGTAATTGCTTAGCTTGCAGTATTTTGCGTCCACCTGGTGGACCAGTTTATGTGCGGTACGAGGTACCCCTTGTTTGTTTTTATTTCTCTTCTTTGTATTCTTGATTTGTTTACTCATTTGATTCCCTCGAGAATTAGGGTTAGGAGGTGGCCATGCCATATCGGCATAGCACAGTAACGTCAAACTTACTCACTGAGGCAACCAGGTATCAGTGAGGCTCCGAAAACAGTCAGTTATCCCCGACTGCAAACTATCAATTGGACACGGTTCGCATAGGAGGAGGTGATTTTCGACTCCCCAGTCTAGGTTCATGGCGTTTTTGTAATGGTAGGGTCATCTCGTACAGAATGTGGCTATCATTTTGGTATACGAGAGGCTTTCTCCTCGAAAAGAGACATATCACCGTCAGAGAGAGACAGGTTGGCCCCAGGGAGCTATATTCCGCATCAATCTATCCTGCAGTGCATTGCTTGACCCCTGGACTACTAGATTCTTGAGCTTGCACTTGCTGGGTTGGAGGAGGCCTTCGACAATGCCAGACCAGGTCAATTGCTTTACACCGCCTCGATGAAGGGATGTGATCAGGTAGGATGTGGTATAGTGGATTTATCCCACTCACGGGTTTTGCTGAAGATAATATCACGTAAGTTGCTTCAAATCCTCCTCGACCATTGGGCTGGCTTCGGATGTCTTTGAAGAGTGCTCCTACGTCCTCTCGCAGCAAGCAGCTAATAGAACACTTTTCAATGAGTGAGGAGGCAAAACTTAATCAGTTACTGAATGAGTTGTTGTTAGGTGACTGTACCCCCCGGCCTATGCCTCGTAAAATGAGGGATAAGGTTGGCTCGGAGCTGCTGATGTCACTCTGGCTGCAGCATCGCTTGGCCTGTGCGGACTCGGGATCGCTGGAGATGTTGTCCGCCACGCCCGACAAAATACACGAGGAAATCGGAAATACGGAGCTCAAGTGACTAAATGTACCACCCGATGCACGTTTAGCGCAACAAAATACTATCCGCGCTAGGTGCCTCGGCGGCGGCTACCCATCGCGGGCAATAGCATCCCCCATATTAAGCGCAGACTTCCTATGTCACTATGAGCTGCTGATTGACTTGCAGAACAAGACCTTAACAGACCACGCAACCCCTGTTACAAACGTCAGGGAAGACATCTACCTGCCGAGATGACACCCTTTCTATAATTTTCGAGGACGTTGCCGACCATCGCATTCGCGCACTCCTCCGAAAGCATAGCAACATAACTGCCGAAAGTAGTTTCTCTGAGCCGGTTAAGCACGATGTGCAACACCACATCAACACCACCGACTCTCCAATCTTCTCAAAGGTGCGTCTACTTTCACCCCAGAAGCTTGCTGTTGTGAAGAAAGAGTTCGAAGACTTGATGAAACAGGGACCACAGCAAACCACAGCAGACCACTGATCCTCTCCCTAAACCGAATTGCGAATGGCGGCTATGTGGATATTATAGGCATCTGAAAACAGCTCCAGACGGATATTCCATTCCACTCATCCATGATTTTGCGCACTCACTAACGAACTGCCGTGTTTATACTACCTTGGATTTAGCCAATGCGTACGACAAAATCCCTTTCGCTCCCGACGACATTCTAAAGACGGCTATCTGCAAACCTTTCGAGCTCTTCGAGTTGACTAGGATGACTTTCGGCTTGTGAAACGCGATGTAGACTTTCCAGAGGTTCATCCACTCTGTCTTACGAAACTTGAACTTTTATTTCGTCTACATGGATGATATTTTGGTCGCTTCCTCTTCAGAATCCGAGCATTTAGAACATCTTGAGTGCATTTTTTAACGTCTCCTTGTGCCCGGACTTGTAATCGACTTTGGAAAATGCAGATTCCTTCAGAGGCAGATGAAATTTTCTCGGCCACCTAATAACCCCTGACGGCATCCGACCCGACCCAGACAAGATTGAGGCGATTAAGAGTTTTCCACTACCAACCACGGTGAAGGATCTGCGAAAATTCTTGGGTATATTGAATTTCTATCGTCGTTGCCCAAAGCCACTCATCACCAAGCCATCCTGAACGCCAACTTGCCTGGGCCCAAAACTAAAGACTCCAGCAAGGTTGCGTAGTCCGCTGAGGCCATTCATGTGTTCGAGACAGTCAAACAACAACTTATTGATGCAGAATTGCTGACATTTCCTCAGCCAGATGTACCCGTAGCTGTATTCGTCGATGCTTCAGATACAGCGGTACGCGCTGCTCTTCACCAACAGGTGAATCAAATCTGGCAACCATTGAGCTTCTTTTCGAAGCAGCTCAACGCAATTACAGCGCCTACTAGCCGCCTCTGCAATGAAATCCTTCTTCCAAATAAACTCAAGATCGTGCCTTTTTAGAGATTTTCGTTTTCTTTTCTAATAAATTTGTCATCAAAGACAGACAAGCAGAAATTCAGGCACCTTAAAATCAGTTCTATTTCAACGAAACCAATTGTTACTCCGACCATTGTATCTAACCAACTAAATTACAAATTAAAATATTCGCAAACCAGTTAACACCTGCACAGAGCACAAACATGCTTACATGATTACATGATTGCAATCATAATCATAGCCTGTGATTATGATTACAATCGTGTAATCACAAAATCACGCTCACTCCTGATTATAATCCCAATCGTAATCATAGGTAGGTAGGTATCGGTGGCCGCTCCGAGGAACCCAATTAGCGCTGTTGTGCGCCGTTTTGATTCCACAAACTCCTAAGACCATGACTGCTGTTATGAGAGCAGTGGGGCAGAGTTCAGCCGGCTGTGGTCTTCAGAACCAGTCCGCAGCGTTCACGAAGGAAGGCAACTCTCCCACCCTGCAGCTATCTTTCTGAGATCCCCATAGAATGGTTTACCCAGTGTCCGTAGCCTGACTCTAGCTAGAGCTAAGCAATCGCAGAAAAAGTGCATAAGGGTTTCCATTTCTTCTCCGCAGCTTCCGCAGCTATGGGAATTGTAGGGTATGCCGAGCCTGGCGGCATAATCCTCTATGAGCCAGTGCTCCGAGTAGACTGCTGTAATCTTGAATGCATTTGCTCGCGTCTGCCACAGGAGCTCTCGTGATCGGGGTATGCTATAAGCGGTCCAAATCTTCCTTGACTTGGCACAGCTGATAAGTTTTCGTCATCTAGGGCCCGCTGCTGCTAAGTAGTGCAAGTAGACTCCGCCCCTGACAACCGCCAGCGAAACACCGACTGTAGTCACCGAGGGGTTACCAAGATCAGAGCCTAGCCTGTCCAATCCATCAGCCCGCTCATGCTCCTCTATGCTCCTATTCCCGGGAACCTAGAGGGGGGGACCTTAAACGTGCCGCCCAGGCTGTTCAGCGCGCCTTTGCACTGCCCCACCAGCCTGGAGGATGTCGTCGCTGAGTACAAGGCCTTTATGGCCGCTTGGCTGACGGTCAGAATGTCGATGTTACGCTTGAGGCTCGGATCTCGCTCCAGCCATCGACCGACTTCCAAATAGTACTTCCGCTTGGAACACACTGGCGAAATCTAGGAGACTATACGACTTGGATACGCTGTGTGTATTCGAGAAATCCCCCACGCCGACTAAATAGACCATCTTTGATCCATCGGTAAAAAACACTGAGTCATAACCTTGCAACACGCCGGCCTTCCACTTTGCCCTGGTTGGAAAGTCCACAGCAAAGTTCAGCTTGCATGTGGCATAGCCCGTGGGGAATGCCCAGATTTCTCGAGGACTTCGCTGCCCGGTATCCCCAGTCAGGGGGGCTTACAGGTTGATCCCTTCCATCAGTGGAGTGGCTGGAGAGAAAGCATGGGGAAATCAATTATAATCTCACCCAGTTTTTCACCGGCCATGGAAAATACCGTCGATGCCTGTACAAGTTTAAATTGAACACCGGACCTAATTGTCCAAACTGCGATGGAGTCCCAGAGGACCCAGCGCACGTATTTTTCCAATGTCCTAGGTTCCTGGAAGAAAGAAGGAACCTAGAGGAAACTCTAGGTAAAGTGCTATCACCGGAAAATTTTGTCCGGAGAATGGTAGCTTGCCAGGAAGACAGGGATGCGATCAATTCCATGATCGCAGTAATCCAGGAGAAACTGCGAAAAGCAGAAGAAGTGAGGAAGGTGCGGTTACGAACATCGCGGGATGACGAAAGGAGACCTAGCTAAAGTAAGCTAACTCCGCCCCGTGATGTAATACCTAAAGGTGGTTCCACGGGGTAGGGGGGAGTCCGGGGTGGTTTCAGTGGGTAAAAATTCATTTGGCGTGCCCACGACAGAGTGTTTTGAAGATTTCCACCTCCTTACAAAAAAAAGACAGGCAGATAGACAGACAGACACACATTGAACCGATTTTAATTAGGTTGTGTTTTGCAAACAAAGGCTTAAAAAATGATTTATATTCAATCAACCCTCACAAGTAGAGGCGTAATTATCTGTTGTTATATTTTTTCCGAACCAAAGATTATTTGGCGTTCTGCACGTACTCGCCCTTATTAGTCCAAAACCCAAACATATTTACTTTCGAAATTCAATGTTTACTCTCCCCGTCAGCCATCTAAATTTCATTGTTACGAAGGTCAATAACATTCTCAAGATACATATTTTGTATCGGAAAATCTAAGAGCGAATTCTGCAAGTTCCTCACCCTTTTGCCAATCATAAAAATTTTCATAGCAAAATGGGTTTCATGCCGTTCAATACGTTCCACAAGCTTCGACCCTTTTACTCCTTGGGAACGAGGGGCTTATTCATGGTTGTTTACGATTAAATCCAATTTCAGTAGATGTAATAAAAATCCTGGGAGTTTTACGTGGCAGCAGTACCGGAAGGATGCATAATTTTAATTTTTTTTTCAATTTTTATTGAAGGAAGTTGACTAAATGTTTGTAAATATCTAGAAATTTATTGGATTAGGATTTATACTCGAAGAACCTGTGCTCAAGCTTTAATCTTAAATCTTAAAAAATAAGCAAGTCTGCGGGAGACCATCGAAGTATCTTTCTTGATTTGAATAAAAATTCGGATAGCTTAGTTCATCAAACTCTGGCGGATTCTCCGAACCTAAAATATTTGAGAGGAAACAGAAACGCTGTAAATTATGACAACAGAGTGCCCACATAATCGTTTAGTATGTGCGAAATCCCCGCACGTTTGATATATAGCATTGTATCTTACCACTTCCTAATGTCTATACTTTCTCAGTTCTTGCCTAAATTTAGATATCAAATATGTTCATCTTCTTTGATTTGGTTATTCCAGACGCCATGAGTCCCAAAACTTCCATTGAAATGAATTTATTTGATTATTATGATTATTTTCGTTGTTCCCAGATTGCTTTCTGTATCCCCAGCAGTTGGGAGCTTTGTTTCTGTATCTTCGATTCTTAGATTTTTTTCGCTGCTTGAAGCAATTGGGCTTGCTCGATTCCTTCGGTGCCGCTTTGAATGTGCCGGCCAGCAAGCCATATTTTCTGGTTTTACAAGCATACAACCAAGAAAAAATATGAGATACATAGTTGGCAAATGGAATATTGTCTTTCCGTGTAATAATGTTCAAATAACTGGTTTTGTGTGACTTACTTTCTATGCGTTCCGTCTATTAGTGCACGGTTACGTGTGTACCTCAACTACCACACCAAACCACGGACTCGACTATGGCTTAGTTCCATGCTGGCTTTGTGATTCGTGAAATGTGATTCGACGGTCTACATGGCCTAATCTATCGAATATTATTTTAATGCTTTAATATTTTGACTTAAAAGTGGTGGCCATGGGAGAAATCAACCTCACTGGCACACAAAGACCCGCAGATAAAATCATGGCAAATTAGTGGAAGGCGTCTGAATAAATGACCTAATGTGATCAAGTATCTGAAAATGAAAACCTAATGGGTATTCAGATACGGCAACAAGCAGAAACCGGTTGCATTCATCCAAGTAGTAAAATTAGTATCTCAGCCTTGGTGGAAAACTTGTGCCGGCTGGCCTTTATGAGCCCCAAGGAGCTTTGCATTTGCAAAATATTTTTAACTTTACATTTTAATCATTTCCTAATACTTTGAATCACTAAGTTAACACTTCCCTTGAACTGGTTTCTTTATTAAAATTTCTTTTCATTTTCATCTACCCATTTTTGGACTACGACGGAACTATTCAAAGAATCTAGTTCAGATTCTTCATTGAAGAAAACCTTACCAAGGTGTCTTCATCTGAGATCTGAGGAAGCCGAGCAGCTGCATAAAAAGTGCAGGGCCGTCTCCTTCTCCTCCTCACGTTGGCTGCACATAGCCGAAACCACCACCCCAACCTTTCCCATAAGGTAGTTTAAGGAGCAGTGTCCCATTAAAAGCCCTACTGGGCTTTTCATGTCCCACTTTTTAAGGGACAACAGAAATGCCGCTCTCTCTGCAATTTCATCCTTCAGAGTAGACTTAACAGTGATGGCCGCATTCCAAAAGCTGGTTCTGGCCCCACCATTGTGTATCCAAACCCTCGGCAAAAAGCCAGTCTGTCAGCCTCCTCATTACCAGCGATGTTTGAGTGACCCGGCAGCGACATCAGAAATGTTTCGTTCTGTCGGCCAAGCCTCAGCAGCACCTGATGACAACTCCCCATCAGCTGGCTTGATATGTCCTTGCTGTTTAGTGCTGATAATGCTTTCTGGCTGTCGGAATAGTTTCGAATGGTGCGAATCCTCCAATTTTCGTCGCAGACATTCTTCTGCTACCAATGAAGTGACATATATCTCCGCCTGGAATATGGTCATGACTTTTCCGAGGGGTCTGGCCAGTTCCATAATCGGAATCCCTGAGAACACCCCTTCGCTCGATCCGCCTTCCATAACGGACCCCTTCGGTGAAGATTATTAAGTGTGCAATATGACAAGACTCACAGCCATTTATCAACCATTCCTCTCGTTGGGTGAGGTGAGATGCCATGTCGAATGTTGCTTCAGTCCAATGGAAGATCGATATGTGGAAAGAGAAACAGGGCGATAATTGATGTAGTCGTACCGTTGGACCGGAGCACTATTGAAAAGCAACAGGAAAATATCCAGAACTACGGTATTTTGGCGGACGATACGAAGCAGACTCGGAGACTACAAAATATCCATGTAATCCTGGTCGTAATTTGAGTGACGGAATTAATCCTACAAAAATTTTGCATGTTGCGCCGAAAATGATCGATCTAACAATCAAACTATAAATGGAGATGCAAAAAGCGGTCGTCCCTGCGACTGTTCTATAGTACGTAGTCTCCTGTCCGGTAGCAGTCTGGCCTATTACCCAATTGCGATCAACATATCGCTGTAGGGAAGAACGGCCACGGCAGTGCTCCGAGCACTGTTATGCCCATTGTACTATTCCCGTAAATCGTCTATTCAAGGGCTTCCCATATACAGCATTCGCAGGCTTTAGCGAATCTGAAAACATTCTCCAGAGGGAGAGAGTGTGCAAATTTTTCATTGAAGAAAACCTTACCAAGGAAGCCAGGCAGCTGCATAAAAAGTGTAGGACCGTCTGATCCTTCTCCTCATATTGGCTGCACATAGCCAAAACCACCACCCCAATATTTTCCATATGGTAGTTTAAGGAGAAGTGTCCTGTTAAAAGTCCTACTAGGGTTTTCATGTCCCACTTCTTAAGGGGCAATAAAAATGCCGCTCAGGCGACCTCAGATTCTTTAACAAAGGTTTTCGCCTACCGGCAAGAGTTCAAGTTTCTCCACTCGGCTGCATGAATCCTTCTCCTTTCATCCTTTAGAGTAGATTTGGCAGTGGCTTTTAAAAGCTGGTTCTGGCCCCACCATTGTGCCAATGAAATGACATATATCTCCGCCTGGAATATGGTCGTCCATTTTCCGAGGGGTCGGGCCAGTTCCATAATAGATTTTCCCAAGAACACCCCTGTGGCCGATGAGCCCTCCATAACTGACTCGTCGGTGAGGATTATTAAGCCTGTAATCTAAAAAGGTTCATGACCATTTAACGACTTCTCTTTCGGTGATCGGTCGGGCCAGTTCCATAATAGATTTTCCCAAGAACACCCCTGTGGCCGATGAGCCCTCCATAACTGACTCGTCGGTGAGGATTATTAAGCCTGTAATCTAAAAAGGTTCATGACCATTTAACGACTTCTCTTTCGGTGATTACGATAGTGTATGTCTTTTCAAAGACGAATCTGGAAACCATATTATCGGCCGACATCAGAGCTACCGGATGTTTGTCAAGGAGTTTCCAGATAGACGGATGGCCGCTTGATTGGTCGCCTTTCCACGCCCCAATGGTATCGAGTCTATTATGCGTCATTGACTGCTTTGCATTTAACCTCCAAGTGAATTGGGGGAAGATTTAGGATAGTTTCGAGTGCCGCAGTCGACGTAGTACTCATTGCTCCAATAATATTTAGGGAACCAAGCCTCTGAATCTACGGTAGCAGCTTTCTGCTGTTAGCAAAGTTCAGTCTCGGCCACCAGACGATGCATGCATACAATCAAAATGGGTTTTATTATGGATGTACACATCCAGTGTATCCGCTTTGGTGAAAGTCCCCAGGTCTTGCCAATTGGATTCCTACAGCACCAAAGCAATCTGCCTCAGTTTTAGCGGGGAAAGTAAGTCGATTTCGGGAGAGCCCCTTTTTTCCGAGACAAGGCTAGTTGAAACTGGGGGTCGTCTGGTATCCGGAGTTTACCGTTTACGACCACATCTTAACCCCTGTGACCATTCAGTCCTCGGCACGGCAGTCACACCTTGGCTTGGGATTTTTATTACCATTTGGCTTGGCTTGTCATCTCTCGTTTCCTGGACAATCTTCCTTACTGAACTCCCTCATCACGACAAGGTAGGTAATCGTCGAGGGAGTAGGGGAAGGAAAGTACTAACCGATACCTTTCATTTGATATCCCACATGGCTATATTTGGTGAAAAAAAATACATTCTCTTTTCCATGTATCAAGACCCCCTGCCCTTAAATTTGTCGTAGAATCATATAACTCACTATATGGGTGAACGCTCACAATTCCCACCTTTTAGCCAAATTTAGTATCAATCGCAATAACCGCCTCCGAGGAAAATACACGTGACAGACAGACGGACAATCGGACAGGCGGATAGACGGACAAATTTTAATAAGACTGTTTTACACAAAACTTTAAAAATGGGACAAAAGTGAAAGCTGTACGGACCTGGGGAAAACATTTTGCAGACATGCCTATTATGCTGTCTTTTCATTGAATTTCTATTTTAAGCTCATCAGAAAAATCCTTCAGGACTGGTTAAAGTTATCTCTTTTTTGCAAATTTACTGCAATATAAGATGGAATGTCAATATTACACTAAAGTAAATTATCATCGTCATCAACGGCGGAACAACCAGTATCCGGTCTAGGCCTGCCTTAATAAGGAACTGCAGACATCCTGGTTTTGCGCCGAGGTCCATCAATTCGAGATCCCTAAAAGCTGCCTGGCGTACTGACCTACGACATCGTTCCATCTCAGGCAGGATCTGCCTCGTTTTCTTTTTCTACCATTGATATTGCCCTTATAGACTTTCCGGGCTGGATCATCCTCATCCATACGGATTAAGTGACCCACCCACCGCAACCTTTTTTTTTTAATGGATGGAGGTGACAAATCTTGGAAAGACGCTGCTGCGCCTCGTTGCAGCAGTGCGTGAGATTCGCACCCACTAAAACCACCACCACTCTTCCGCCCCTCCCCGGGACCACCGTGAAATATTACTTCGCGGTCTAGTTCCCTACACCAGCACGTCGATATCGCGTCTCCCTCGCGCCGCCGTCCGAGCTCGATCCAACTCCAGGAGTTTTGTCTGCACCACGGCTACTGCCTCATTTACCGCCATCCAGCTTTCGTCCGACTTCAACATCTCTTCCACCAGGTTGAAGGGTTCGATGTCCGCCCCCAAGATGCTGTTCAACCTCCTTTTCTGCTGCAGAAATCTGGGACAATGGAACATAACGTGTTCCGGGTCCTCGGGTGTAGCACCGCATTCAAGACAGTTGGGAGGCTCGTCCAACTCGAAGCGATGCAAGTACTTCCTATAGCCACCGTGTCCCGTAAGGAACTGTGCAGGTGGTAACTCAATTCTCCGTGCTTTCGATCGACCTATTTCTCGATACACGGGATCAATGTATGGGTCCACCGGCCCTTGTCAGAGTTATCCCACCGTTGTTGCCACTTGTCACACAATTCTCTCCTGATGGCTTTTCGGAAATCCGCATTCACCTCGGCTGGTTTTGGCTTCCGTTTTTCATAGAGCCAGTGTGCCTCGCTCGCTAGAAGATCTATAGGGACCTTTCCCGCAATAACACACACTGCATCCGTCGACGCCGTCCTAAATGCGCTGCACACCCTTAGCGTAATTGGCCGGTATGCTGAACTTATCTTTCTCAGGTTTACAACGTGGTTCAACACTCCCGCCCAGACAGGGGCCGCGTATAACAGGGTCGACTTCACCACTCCCGCGATGAGTAGCCTGCGACTATACTTCGTCCCTCCCGACGGTGAGACTTCGCTCGGTAGTAATCTGGCTGAACTTTTGGAGGAGTGTCCGAACACGAGAGTCGGTGATGTCCTCCAAAAGAACGCAAAGGTTATTGTCAGCGTGAGATACCGTTTGGCCCGACGAATTAAGGTTGGTCGTGGGGTCTATAAGGGACTTATTTTGCAAGTCCACTAGCAGCCCATAGTGACACAAGAAGTCTGCGCCTAATATGGAGAAGCTGACATCCGCCAGGATGAAACGCCACGAAAACGTCCTACGCAAGCCAAGACTCACGTCGACTTGCCTGTACCCGTATGTATTGATGCGAGAGGAATTTGCTGCCAGCCCCGCGGAGCTGGTATACGGGGAGAACCCAAGACTCCCAAGCGATCCGGTTTTCGACAAGAGATCGGGTCTCACGGAGTCGGGGTTGGTGCGTCTGCTGAGGAACAATCTCCGACGCATCACAGCGCCACCACCCACTCGACACTCGCCCATACCTGCCTGTTCGGCCAAGGAACTGGACACATGCACGCACGTGCTGATCAGGACGGATGCCGTCCGGAAGCCGCTGCAGCCTCCATATGAGAGCCCGGACCGTGTTCTCGAGAGGGGAGAACATTTCTTCCAGCTCAAGGTCGGCGGACGCAAAAAGGCGGTCTCTTTGTCCAGGCTGAAACCCGTGTGCGCCCCGAAGCAGCGTCGTGTCCGCTTTGTGGATTAACGGGGAACGGAGTTCCGGGATCGGTCGCCGAAACCCCGCTAGGTTTCGTCTGGGGGCGGAGTGATGTGTCGCGGCAGGATCCGCAGCATTTGAAATTTATTTCGAATGTTGCGGGTGCGGACGGGTAGATGGCGCGGAACGTGGAGGATTAGCGGTGGGAAAGTGCCGTTGGTTGGGACAGAAAAGACCGCATGGAAATAAGCCGGTCTCTTCTATCTCCAACCGCGGCGGTGAACACACGGGAATTAGAAAAATTTAAAGCCTTGCATTATTAGTATATTTGTTATAACCAATAATTTGACTAGTCAACAGGATTAAAAGTTCTATTTGTGCATAACATTAATAATAATTTATTATATGCCTTAATCGGTATTTTTGTTTTACGGTTCCTTTGTAGAAAAGAACTAAAGCATCATCCTTGCAAAGGATGATCTAGCAGTTGCTGCCTTCTCCCGCGCATAATCCAAGTGTCCCTTGAATCTCAATTTGGCATCGATCATCAACCCCAGGTATTTGACAATTGATTTTGAGACGACCTCACGATTACCAACCCGGATATTAACCGTGTAGTTCTTCCTGCAGTTGGCAATGTGGACCGCCTCCGACTTTTCGTCCGCTAGGTCTAGCTTGGCCATTCGTAACCATGACTTGATGGCATGAATGGCTTCATTTGCATACAGCTCCACATCCTCGGGATGCTTTGCAATTACAACTACCGCCAGGTCGTCCGCAAAACCAGTCAGCGTTGTCTCCTGCAGTACGCGTTGGCCACGCACTCCATCGTACATTATGTTCCACAGCATGGGTCCCAATACAGAACCTTGAGGCACACCTGCTGTCACAATGTACTCTTCGGCCCGTCGTCCGTCTCGTACCAGAAAAGCCTGTCCGAAAGGTAACTCTCGATTAGCCGAGCCAAGTAACTAGGAACACCCAGTTTGATCAAAGCGCGTTTAATCCAGCTCCAGTTGGCTGAGTTGAAAGCATTTTTGACATCCAGCGTCATCAGAGCACACCATTTGCCCATGGCCCATGGCATTTCGAGCCAATTCCACGACCTTTGCTACTGCATCGATCGTAGAACGGGCCCGCCGAAACCCATATTGCCGCTCTGAAAGACCACCCGCAAGCTCGATGAACGGGAGCAGCCTGCTGTATACCATCCTCTCCAACATCTTCCCCATAGTGTCTAAGAGACAAATAAGGTGATATGAAGAAGGCACACCGGATGGTTTTTGGGGCTTCGGTAGCAACACCAGCTTCTGCCTCTTCCACTGGGCGGGAAATACTGCTTCCGCCATGCATGATTCAAATGTGCTTGCGAACCACCTTAGTCTGGCCTTGACCGCCACCTTCAAAGCCTTGTTCAGAATTCCATCTAATCCCGGAGCCTTGCTATCCCCAATACGTCCGCAGATTTCCCGAAGTTCCTCTTCGATAACACCGGGGATCGAGAAGACATCCTGTTGAGCTGCCAGTTGGGGTTCACTTTCATCCTCATCCACGGATTCGTATTAGCCTCCATGCAGAGCTTCTGGTAGCATTCCCGCTTGCTTCTCCGTATGGCCTTCTTAAGATTGCTTCGCAGATCCCTGTATTCCTCTTCACGTTCCTGGTGTTACGGTCTTCCCCTTGTCATGTGGGAAAGTCTCCTCGCTCGGTGTTCCGGCCTTCCCTTGTCCTGTGGGAAAGTCTCTTCGCTCGGAGACAAGAGGATCTCAAGGTAGCTATCTCGTTGTTCCATCAATAGTTTGGCGTCTCGTCGTGTTGCAAACGTCATCGTGGCATCTTAGCGTCGTATGCTTCGATTACACGCTGAGACAGCTGTGTGACCCTTTCTACCGCCAGAAATATCCCCTTCTCGAAAGCTCCGATAGACCAGCCAACCGCTGGTGCTTCCTCGGTTTTTGATGCTGAGGAAGATGGCCTGGCGGTCACTGCCTGTATAGTGCTCATTCCCTTGCCAAGCCATCCCCCTCACCAGTGAAGTGCTAACAAATGTCAGGTCAACGATCGAACCCGACCCTCTACTTCGAAAGGCAGGTGCGCATCCAACGTTGGCCAGCACAATGTCCAACTCCGCAAAGGACTCCAGCAGAGTTTGACTTGTGGTGTTCGTCGATCGGTTTCCCCACTCCAGGGTTCATGCGTTGAAATCGCCCGCAATGATTTTAGGGCTGCGATCTCTAGCATCCAACACCAGACTGTTTAACATCTCCTCATATTGTGCTAAGGCTGCGGGGGGGGGGCATTACTTCCTGAATGGCCTATCTTCCTCACGCCCAGACTGCGGCGTTGCTAGACGCATCCACCGCCCAAGTCTCACTGCCGTTGTTCTGTACGGCTCGCAAATTACCGCGACATCCATATTCGACTTTCGAATGGTTTGCGAGAGCTGCCTCACAGTGATTGAGATTGATTTGATCAATCACATTTGCCTGTGCGGTTCAGTTCCCTCCTATATGCCGGACATCTGCTGCTTCCCGCAACATGCCGGTCGTCCACGCCCTCTTTCCCACTAGACAGCATACACCGTGGATCTCCGGTGCAATCTTTGATGAGGTGGCCCCCTTCCCCACACTTCTCGACCTATCATACTGGCTAGTGCATGCCGCCGCTAAATGGGCGAAATCGAGGCATCTGAAGCATCTCTTTAGAGATATTTGCTCCCTGAGCCTGCACACGACCGAACCTATTCTTACCTTGCCCGCGGTAATCAACTTAATAGCTGATTCCGCCGGCAAACTAATAATAGCGGTCTGTGTGCCGCCATATGCCTTTTCATCTTTTTTATGGCACTCTGGTCTATATCGATAAGGTTGAACTGTTGCCCACCACAACCTGTTGAGCCGGATTTTATCCACAACCAGACAGTCGTGGTATGACTCATAGATTTCGTCGTTATGTAGGCTACGGAATCGTCCATTCTCACGTAGGGAGCCAAAAATTCTGCGCAGAATTCCTCTCTCGAATGCGGGCAAAAGTTCGCAGTTTTTTTGCTAAGATCCTGGATGAAGATAGACTATACATCTTGGGTTGTTCCTCGCATAATGTCAATATCGTCAACATAGGTTAGTAGCTGGGTGGACTTAAAGAGGAAGATGCCTCTCGCATTTACATCTGTATCGCGAATCACTTTCTCCAGAGCCAGGTTGAAGAGGACGCATGATAGGGCATCTCCTTGTCTTAGACCGTTGTTGATGGTGAATGGTCTCGAGAGTGATCCTGCTGCTTTTATCTGGCCTCGAACATTAGTCAGGGTCAGCCTAGTCAGTCTTACCAATTTCGTTGGAATACCGAATTATCTCATGGCCGTATACACTTTTACCCTGACTAAGCTGTCACAGGCGGCTTTAAAGTCGATGAAATATGGTACAACTGGTGTTCATTCCAACAGTTTTTCCATCGCTTGCCGCACAGAGAAAACCTGATCTGTTGCTCATTTGCCTGGAGTGAAGCCTCTCTCGTATGGGCCAATGAGGTTCTGGCCCTATGGGGCTATCCGGCCTAGCAAGCTAGCGGAGAATATCTTACAAATGGTACCCAGCAACGTGATACCTCTATAATTGCTGCACTCTATGATATCTCCCTATTTATGTATGAGACAGATAATGTCTCTTTACCAATCGTTCGCTATCCCATACTTTGAGCATCAGTTGACGAACCTCTTGGGGTAACTGGTCGAATTCATATTTAACCAATTCGGCTGTAATTCCATCGGCTCCTGGCGACTTATGGTTTTTAAGCCGATGAATAGCACGGACTGGTTTTTCTATGCTTTGTGGTGGCAACATTTGTCCGTTAGCTTCAGTTGGCGGGACCTCCAACTCGCCGATATTTTGGTTGTTGAGCAGTTCATCAGAATATTAAACCTATCGCTCCCAGAAGCTCATTCTGTCGGAAATCAGATTTCCCCTTTTTGTCTCGGCAGGATGAGCATCAAGGCTGTTGGCATGTTGGTAAAAATGTCGCACTAAGCGAGGTTGCTCCCTCTACTTTTCGAGTTCACAGACCTGTTGGTTCTCCCAGGCTTCCTTCTTCCGTTCTTGGTAGGTCTCTGCGCGTGTCCGCGTTTTTTGAGAATGCAACATTACTCGGTATGCAACATTCTTCCGTTCCGTTGCTAGCTTACGTTCATCGTCAAGCCAGCCGTTCCGACTTTTCTTCTGGCTGGGGCCAAGTATCTTTGTGTCGTATTTATGATAAAGTTCTTCAGGTAGTTGTGAACATCATTTGTTAAGCTTCATCTCCAGGATCTCCGTTGGCTGCGGTTACTGCAGCATCCATTTCGCCCTTATAGGTATTGCGAAGGGGAAGGGAACAAGTGGTTTCCGAAATATCGGTATTTGCAAGACCAATAAATAACACTAGCGAATAGAAAAAGTAAATTTTAATTATTTCAGAAAATTGAAGTAACAAATACTTGGCCCCCAAGAAAAGTCCGAGTCCAAAACAAATCACCATTTTCCGCTCCACCTCCTGTTTGGGGCCGAGAACAATTATTGACCGTGCAACTTTTCATGAATAGGAAACATTTGAAGTCCCTTTTTTCGCCCGCGTTATTGACGGTGTAGGTCAATGCTTCCCAGCCCTCAACAAAATCCATACTGCACGCAATTTGCATTTGATGAATGCATGTCACTCCATCCAAGCCGGAAGACATTCAACGCACATTCCATGCACTTTTAGGCATCTTGGGATGTCGGTAGATCTCGTGAAGTAAAAGAACTAAATTTAGTCCTGCAGAGCAGCCAACTACGATGCATATCAATCAAATATTTCATCAGTTTAGCATACCCAAGCCTGAGCAAGCGTCTAAGCTACTTAAGCAGGCCAGCTAGCAAAATTGCATCTCTCCTACATTTGCATCTGAATGCAGTTCACCCAGGCTTCAAGAGCATTCCATTGTGATCTGGTATCAATAACGCAGTGCACTCCAACTACTTGCATGCATCCGTGGATGATGCACTGGACATGCTGCTGTATTCGTGCGCCTTGAGTAGCATAAAGTAATAGAAAGGCAAGACCCAGTAATTAACGATCATTTTACCGGTGACTAAGGTGTAATGCACATGCATACAATGTGCACTCGTATCTGGGTATATTTAGATGCAGAATCTTAAAGATAGTCCGCAAGTTTTAGGGCGAAGTTTCTTGTAGGCAGAAGCTAACTCTCTTTGATCTTCTCGGGTGCCTTTTGTGGTGGACTCCAGAACGCACTGAAATGGGATGAGGCTATGGAGAAATATGAAGGCCAATAATTGTGATCTTGGCAAACGTATTAATTTGCAATGCGCCGTGGTACACAAAACTCCCTCAAGCGACAAATTCTTGACGGTAAGATCGATTGTAAGGTGTACCAGATCCTGCTGCAAAGTTATTTTATCTACAATATCTGCGGTGTGTGCCCTACAGTGGCGAGTTTTAAATACATAATATAACAATGAGCATGCACATATCATAAAAAAATCCCATTCACATAAAAGCGGAATCAGTCGCTTCTTAAAGTAAAAGATACTCCTTTTCTAAAGGAAATGAGAATGAGGCTAAACTGGAGTGTGTGGAAATATTGACCTTCCCTTGGACTTTTCGAGTTGTAAAGTTATTCAGTACTTACTTAACTAGCATAGCTAAATATTTCGATTGTGTTAAGGAAAACCTACGGTCCAGTGTTTATCTACCTAATTGATGTTGTTTATGTGAGAAAAGTCACTTAAGGATACGATTTTGTCACCATGGATACGTATTATTCCAAACTTTTCAAAGGACCAATTTGCTTGAATATTTTCCACACTGTCTCTACGAAACCACCTAAAATGAATTCTCCAAACTGACCCAATATCACACTGTTCGTGGTCCTGAGGCCCTGAACAACTACGTCATCCTTCTGCGCCCCCGCGATTGCCATAAAGTCGACAGTTTCGGAGATTTTGACCTCTACAGCATGTAATAAAGCGTTATCCTTCACCAACAAATGTTGCACGTCGCTGATAAAGCTCAAATGCCGAAATTGACGAGAGGACACTTTCTCAGGGTTCTGTTACAAAGCGAAGGTGAGTGGCTTATGGTCCACGAACACTATGAATGTCCTGCCTTCAAGCTAATACCGGAAGTATTTAATTGCGAGGTATGCGGCTAATAACCGGAGATAATAGGTGTTTTCATTCCATTGAGCGGAGTTTAGCTGCCAGCCAATACCAGACACGTAACCTCACTCAGCTACTGCTTGCTGGTGTCAAACGCCTGTATAGACTCTAAGAACCACGCAATCAGGTAGCAATGACTCCCACCCAGGCCAAGCAATCAAGGATCGATTGATGGTGGGCGGTCTTAAACAAGAAACAATGACAGTAAAAATTTAACATGGTCAAAAAACTATGCAGACCCTTAACTGCTTTTGGAAGCAGGAAGCTCGAAATCACTTACCCCTTGACTAGGTCCGGTTGAATGCCTTGAAGGGTAATTAAGTGGACGATGAATCTCACCCTTTTTTTGCGGCCATGCCAGGATGTCGAATCTTCCAAAGACATCAGCCGAAACCCCTGACGTGGACGTTTCGTGGCCGTAAATCCGTGCCTACATACTAAACCATACCGTGCATCCTTCAACCGCTCACCTCGCGGAATTGTCGTTAGATAATACTTCGCGAGGCAGATTAGCAATTATGCTGTCATTCCTGTATCTCTGCCGCTCACCTTTCCCTTTCCATTATACGGAGCTCTTTTTGCACATTAGTTATAACTATTCTGTTCTGCACCGCATCTTTAAATAACCATTGTGCCCTTTTTGCTGGTTATAGTGCACCTATTAATCAGGCTTGCTTGAGATAGCCTATAACCGTTAGGAATTTTAGTATATTCCCTACTTCCAGATCTTTCAACTTTGCATCTGGTGTTAAGTGCTCTCCTGCCTCGACCTAGTTTGCACAAGTGCTGAACTCTGTCCCAGAACGTGTATAGAGGTTTCATCACACTACGCACAGAACTTGCAGGCAGTTTCCGTAGATATCTCTAGCTTCCCTAAGTGATAGTTCAGCCGATAGTGACCAGTGAGAATTCCCACTATGATTCGGAGTTTCTTTTTGATGAGGCTTAGGCAATCCTTTGTGCGCTTGGGTTCGTATCCCCCAATATGCATTCTGGTCTGCTCCATTCCTGATAGGCCTGCCCAGTATAGTTCCCTTAACCAATCGTAGCCATGAACTCGTTTCCGATTCCACAGAAGGGTGCTGGCCCGTGTAAAGGCGTCCCTGCTACCATTTTGGCTAGTTCGTCCGCTTTTCGTCATTGCCTTCCAACCCAACATAGCCTGGAACCCAGAGTATCCAGACCTTGTTAGACGAGCCGAGCGTATTCAGTCTCTCAAGGCAGTCCCATACCAGTTTAGAGTTCACCTGGTTGGACCTTAGTGCTTTGACCGCTACCTGTCTGCCAATCAGAATTGCAATGTTCTCCCCCCTGTAGTTCCTTTGAAGATTCAAGGAGCCATTTTTTCCTGCTATGGATCTGCAAGTTATCAGAGTCCTCGTGGCTCCCCGACAAGTGTTTCCGACATGTGTCTTCCAGAGTAATTTTTGGTCTAGCGTAATTCCCAAATATTTAACATCTGTTTCTCGTTTCACCTCCATATCATGTAACCTTATGGCTCTCAGGTGATCAAGCTTACGTCTCCTAATGAATGTTACTATGATGGTTTTGGCAGGATTGATCCGCAGTCCCACCTTCCTGCACCAGGCACTAGTAACCCTTCGTCCAGTTTGGATTCTATCACATAAGGTATCCTCATATTTGGCCCTACAGACTAAAACAATGTCCTGGGACTGTATTCCAGTATTTGTTAGCACGGCCAAGAGTTCATCTACTACCATACTCCACATAAGCGGCGATAGTACCCCGCACTGTGGACAACCTTGAGTAGTATTCATGCCAATAAAATTTGTACCTGTCCGTACTTCTATTTGCCTACTCTCTAGCATTTTGCCCATCCAGAAAGCGAGGGTGTTTCCCACTCCCTTACGACTCAGGGCATCCTGTATCTCTGTGTGCGATGTGTTGTCGAATGTTCCTTCGATATCCAAAAACATACACAGTGCAATTTCTTTTGTTTCTGTGTCATCCCGCAGCACATCCGTCAGCTAATACAGAACGGTTTCAGTTGACCGTCCTGCCCGGTAAGCGTGTTGACACTGATGTAGGGGATCACGCTTTAGAACGTTAGTTCTAATATAGTTGTATATGACCGTTTTGAATACGAACGATGTTAGGTAAATTGGTCTGAAAGATTTAAGGTGAAAAGAATCCTTTTTACCCACTTTTTGAAATAAAGACCACTTTTGCCCATCTTCAGGCCTCTCTGGATTAGTGCTGGGGAAAAGCCATCTACTCCGGATGATTTCAGTGGTTTAAAAGTTCCCACTGCCCACCTTACCCTAGCTTCTGACCATACCTGCCCCATTCTTCTGGGATTCCTTTTTATTCTTTTTGTTTCGGAGTTACCCTCAATGTCGAATCTGATTATTGTGTAATCAGACGTAGAGGACTCATCCGACACCCTCCAATTCCTTACCATCCCGTTAATTAAAGTATTTCCTAGAGTTATGTCTAGTACCTACTGTCTAGTGCTGGTCATAAATGTTGGAGTGCTCCCCGTGTTATATATTTCTAACTTATCGCTAAGAATAAATTCAAGAAGGTACTCACCTCTTCGATTGATGTCACCACTTGCCTAGACTTCGTGATGGGTGTTGGCATCGCAGTCGAAGAAAGTGGTAACGCCCTTTCCTCACAGTACTTCACCAGTTTAGCGACTTCGGACGGATTTCGTCCCCTGGGAAGTACCCCGATGCCACGACTGCCTCTCGAGTGCTCCTCTCGACTTGGATAGCGACAAGTTCCCCAGTCAAGAACTCTGAAAGGCATATATATTTTAAATTACGTTAAAGAATTATGCAAGCTTTTGCCTTGGCTCCTGCGCGTTACTGTCCATCCTGAGCCCTAGGAGTCCTAGGTCTAGGTCGTCGAGCTTCTGCGCTCCACTGGGCAGCAGGTCTATTTTCCTGGTTGATCCAATCCTTTCCGCCTTCTTCGGGGACCTCGATATGCTTTTCACCCGGTGTCTCCTCCGAGGTGTCTTCCCTCGGCTTTTCCCTGTGAACATGCACGGGTATATTGCCAAATCGATAGTTGATATGGCAACTCCGACGTTTGATTGCCCCCAGGGATCGGTCCCCTAACCCAATCGTGAGGAATTTACCCTTTCTCTCCACTTTGCTTCTCAAGACTCTTCATAGTCGCGTATGGAGATCCTCATTCCGAGCGATTAGGAGGCCCATAAGATCTTCCATTTCTATTGTCACGGCTTTTGGGAGAAAAACTGTCACCATGTAAGCTAATGGTATATAATCCCCAGCACATATTGACAGTTCCACCCCGTCCCAGCCTGGCAATCTAGGAACTATGGTCCTAATCCACTCTGCAGTGTCTTCCGTCGGGCAGCCTACCAGTATAAGACCTGGTAGAAAGCGTATCCCGGTGAACACAAGTTTCGAAGTCCATCCCTTTTACATCAGCCTGACGACAAGGTCTTCGATGGTTTCCTGCTCCTCACGAGTGAGTATTTGCTTGGGAAACATTTTTGTCAATATGGCCAGTCGAATGCCTTGACCACACTAGCATAGCTAATGGCGGACTTCCTGAGTCCTGCCTTCACCCCTGACCTGCCCAGGTATTCTCCCCCCTTGGGTTCAGGTTTGGATTTTTTGGGAGCATTCCCTTCATGCTCTACTACCAAACCCTTTCTCCACCTCCACGTGGTGACCGCTGGGAGTTCTTTCATAACGAAAAGCTGCAGACGGAGAAAGATGAAGGCGAGTCTCCCGCGCCTAAAAACGGGACAAATTGTACCAACTGGTCTTCCAGGTTGGGACTTTGGTAGGACTGACAATTCTACACGGAAAACCGATGTTACGAAGCCACGAAAGGAGCCTCGGACAGGATGGATCTTACAACGACGAACCCGGAAACGACAACGGATTAACGATTTGCGCATTTTCTCATGGAACGTGCGCTCCCTGTACAGAGATGAAGCTGATGAGCAGCTCACCTTCAGAGAGAGATAGGTTTCGTTTGTTTACCATATAGCTTGAACGCTCTGGTTCATCAGTGCTCAGACTACACCGAGGGTTCATAATCCCTGAGAGTTTTTCGCTTTCTCGCTTTAGACGGAAATGATTGATTTCCGGTGAAGGCCTTTCTTTTCTTAGACGCTCTTCTTGATTTTATATTCGTCAGTTTCTCTAGCCAATTCTTCTTAATCTGTGTGGTATCCTTTTGATTCATTTACACTGAGCTACGGCACTTCGCCGGAAATGAACTAGCCTGAGATGTTCCCTTGAGGAGTTCATTTAGTTCTTCAATTTGTGAGCTAAGCTGTAGTGTATATTTCTCTAGGTTGTTAAGCTTCTCGCGAAGTTCCTCATTTTCCATTTCCTGAGGTGTTTCCTCTACATAATAGTTTTAAAGTTCTAGGTTTCCTTTCCTCTGGTGTGTCCCGATACCTCGGTGGTTAGAGCACTGTGCTGTCGTACGGAAGGCCGCGGTTCAAACTTCACTGGTGGCAGTGGGATTTGTATCGTGAATTGACGTCGGATACCAGTCGTCTCAGCTGTGAATGAGTACCTGAATCAAATCAGGGTAATAATCACGTGCGAGTACAATGATACTACACCATACTCTAATCCTTTAACGCACTGTTATGGTCTTAAATGAAGTGCTCTAACACACTTCAAGGCCTTGCTCCAATTGGATTGTTGGGCCAACTATTATTATCATTATTTCTTTGGTGTTAGTGATATTTGTGTTTTGTTATTTGGGTTAGTTTCTGATCGACGGTGGTGATCTTGTAACTCTCGAACTTATACTAAAATCAAAAGCAATTAAAGGTCCTCCCCAGAATCCGCAAGATCAAACCCTTAGAGGACGGGATTTTCAGTACAACTGATATGCCACCTGGCAGACACCTGGTACACCTGGTACATATTCCATTGTTTTGTTCTATTGTATATAGATGAGTGAAATTTATACCTCAAGTTCAGCGCCCTCTGTATTAAAGTGTACACTGAGGCGCCGCACATGGTTGTTCACCATACGATTTTTGTCTTCAGGGCTACGACTGGGAGGTGTGAGTCGAATTGATCCAGACATGGACAGCGACCGTCTACTTAATTAAAGGCGATCAGAAACATTACCTTGTATATCTGAGTCCATTCAACCCCCTGTCTATGTTTAACTTGGTTTCACTTCTCAGTTCGTCGGCATCGTCAATCGTACTTCCAGAGTCTCTGTTTTAGCCTTCATTCTCCTTCCAGCTTTACATCAGCCCAGCCCTCACTCCTTCAAAAAATCCTTAAATGTTCCTTCGTAATTTGAGTTCCCTTCCACTATTGTAATTGCCTTACTCTTGATGCTGTACAACAAAAATTCACCCGATCCTTCTTCTTTAAAAGGAAATTTCCCCGTGTGACCTATCCACCCGGCTATCCACTCTCAATTACCTACAATAACGCCCTGCCTTCCTCGATTTGTAAACCTTTTCCAGCTCTGTAATTTCCTGATGGACAAATCTGCCGCCTCGGACTGAAATTTTCCCCACCGCTCTCCGTAGCATAAGGAGCGCCGACTTTCTCAAAGTTCTCCCTCCATTCTTCTAAAAGTAGTCAACTCCTTTTATCTCATTAATACGATCAGCATCTCCTGTGAACTTATATTGTTCCTTATCAATTATCTGAAATTTGCTTTGGTTTATTGATGAATTGGCCATAGGATACCTTTGACCTCTTACCTTTTTCTTTTCTTGAGGAGAAATCTTCAAAAGACTCTGGCCTGGGCACGCCAGAGTGTGGGATTTTTACCCACTAAAACCACCCCTGGCTCCCCCGCTACCCCGTGGAGCCGCCTTTAGGTATTACATCACGGGGCCGAGTTAGCTTACTTTAGCTAGGTCTCCTTCCGTCTACACGCGGGGTTCATAACCGCGCCTTCCTCACTTCTTCTACTTTTCGCAGTTTATCCTGGATTACAGCAATCATGGAATTGATCGCATGCCAGTCTCACTAACAGGCTACCATTCTTCGGACAAAATTTTCCGGTGATAGCACTTCACCTAGGCTCCTCCTTTCTTCCACGAACCTAGGACACTGGAAGAATACGTGCGCTGGGTCCTCTGGAACCCCGTCCCAGTTTGGACAATTAGGCGAGGTGTCCAATTTAAACCTGTACAGGTATTGACGGTATCCTCCATGGCCGGTGAGAAACTGGATGAGATTACAATTGATCTCCCCATGCTTTCTCTCCAGACACTCCCCGATGGAAGGGATCAACCTGTAAGTCCAACGACTGTTTTCTGACTGGTCCCATCGCTATTGCCATCTGCTTATGGATCTCTCTCTTCCGGCTTTTTTGACCTGAGTTAAGGGAGAGATGGACCTGGTGTTACAAATGTTCATCATTTCGGTTGCCAGGATGTCAATTGGCATCATTCCCGAAATGACGAACGCTGCATCGTCTGAGATGGTCCTGAAGGCAGAACACACCCTTAAGGATGTTCTTCTGTAAACCGTACTCAGTTTTGTGTGTATTGCCTAAAAAAGTACTTTTCCCCAAACTGGGAGTGCATACAGCATGATAGAACTCACCACCCTGCCTATGAGCAGCCTGCAAGTATGCCGCGGGCCTCCTACGTTCGGCATCATCCTTACCAGAGCCATACTCGTGGTGGATGCTATTTTACAAGTATGCTCTATGTGCTGCTTAAAATTAAGTCCTCCGTCTATCATCACCCCCAAGTATTTGATGGCCGGCTTGGAAGTCACTCTCTAACCAAGTCTTAACAACACTGATTGCTTCGCTTGAGTACAAATCAGCATCTTCGAGATGCTTTGCGACCACAACCAGTGCTATATCATCGGCGTAACCCAACAAAGTGGCCTCCTCGGGAACCGGAAGTTGATGATGTTCCACAATAGTGGATCCAGAACAGGGCTCTGTGGGACACTCGCGGAGACAACGTACTCTTTGGGTCCATCATCGGTATTATACCAGAGTGTCCGCTAACTATCGATAATAGCGGCGAGATAGGTGGGAATACCAATCGTCGCCAGAAACTTTCGTATAAGGTCCCAATTGGCCGAGTTAAATGCATTCCTCACATCCAGGGTCACTAGCACACAATATTTGCTGGTACAACCCCTTGAATTTCATTTTCGCATTTTCGGCCAAGCCAACAACCATTTTGATGGCATCAATTGTTGATCTGGCTTTACAGAACCCAGACTGCCAATCTGAAAGGCTCTCTACGACTGGAAGTAATCTATTATAAATGACCCGCTGCAACATTTTCCCCATATTGTCTTGAAGACATATGGGTCTATAGGAAGACGGTTCCCCTGGAGATTTGCCAGCCTTAGGCAACAGCACCAGCTTCTGCCGCTTCCATGGTCCAGGAAAGATACCCAGCAGCTCCTCCCTAGTGACTAAAGGGGAAACGGCGTTACATTCAGGGGCGCTGGAAGGTGTCAGTACCCACTCTTGCTGTGGAACTAACCCCTGGATTATTTTCAAATAGAGCATAGGGCACGTGATCTGCATAGACGATCGGCCTCTGAATCGTCCTGTCACGATTTTATAGGCGCTGCCCCACGAATTTATGTCTGCTTCCGAACAGAGCTCCTTAAAACATTCCCTCTTACTCCGCTGGATGGCGAGCTTCCCTATAGGCATGCTCCTTTTACCCTTGATCGATCCTACCTATTGCCCTCTGAGCCGTTTGTCTGGCTCTGTAGCAAATCGATCGAAGGCTGGCAAGTTCACTATTCCACCAATTATTGGGTCTTCTATTGGGAAATGAGCATCTCCTAGGCATCGACGCATCACATGCTTTAGAGATGCTCTGTGTGACATGGAAAGCTCTATCCGTGGAGGTGCCTGCTTTGCTAGGCAAGTCTAGCCACACTTCCATGAATGTTTGCTCATCCATCGCTTTTGCAGACCATCCTGCTGTTCTTTTGGATTTCGAATTCCGGGGTGCGGGCCTTGTGACTCCGTCCTTAATTCAAAGGTGATTGCCTGGTGGTCGCTGTACATAAAGTCCTCGCTAACTTGCCAGGACATGTCACGTGATAACGCAGGGCTGACCAAATTCAGATCTACAATTGAACCAGTTCCCCTTTCCGATAAATGTTTATATCGCCTTCGTTGGCCAGAACTACATCCAACTGGGTGAATGCTTCTAATAAACACCACTCCCTTGCGTTAGTATCTTTGCTACCCCACTCGATAGCCTACGCATTAAAGTCACCGGCTATCACCTTTGGAACTCGTCCCCTTGCGTCGTGAACAAGATCGTCCAACAGGTCTTCAAACTCAGGAAGTGTGCGGCTCGGTGGGGCGTAACAGCTATATACGAATATACCGCTTATTTTTGCCCACACAAAGCCACTAGCCGCCTGACCCATACTGTATTGTATGGCTTGACGACCGCACGCCCATATCGCCGCCCCACCAGTCGAATCTGTGACCCATACACCACCGTAGAGATTTCTGTACGGTTCACTAATGATAGCGATCTCCATCGCGGATTCGTAAGTGGTCTGCGCAAGCAAATCTTGTGCGACCCTGTAATGATTAAGGTTTGTTTGTATTAACCTCATTTTTTCACTGCAGTTAACGCCGTCCTAAATTCTGAGCATTTACTACTTTCGGCAATATGCCGGTTATCGCGCCCCTCCTTTTCTTCGCACAAACTGAATTTGGGGTCTCTATTACACTCCTTGGCAATATGTCCTTTCCCCCCACACCTTTGACATCGATCGGACCGATCGATGCCGCTAGTGCATGCCTTCGCGAAGTGTCCAACCATTAGGCATTTGAAACACCTCTTTAAAGAGATCTACTCTCTTAGTCGGCAAACAACCCATCCAATCCGAACCTTCCCCACGGCCAACAACTTCTGCGCTGACTCCACTGGCAGTCGCATTGTGGCCGCTTTTCTTAGTTTCACGATAGATCCTTCGCTGAATTCCTCCAAATTGAATTGTTTCTTCAAGGCAGTGTAGATCTCTTCTCTGGATGTTACCTCATCGAGATCCTTGCACTGTATATAGACCTCAGGTTTTTGGGAACGAACCGCGACATTCTCCCCAAGTGAGTTTATAACTTGGTTACGAAAATCGTCAGTTTTTCCCACGCTGGATTTTTTCAGCTCAAACATGAGACCCCCTTTCTAGATCCTCCGGATTTTGCTGACATTTTCGCCTAAGCCTTTTAGGTCGGGGTCAGATTTCACCTTCATCAGAATCTCCGCGTACGTTAGATGTCCTCTGCTGGAGATTACAATTGCCTCCGGGCGAATTCGCACCTTTGGTTTCTTATTTCTTTTTTTATTCACGACCTTAGTCCTTCACTGCGCTTCCTTGGGTACTTTGGGCCCTTTTGAAATTTTAGTTCCGTTTGTTGGACTGGTCAAAACCCCTTTTTTCCTTTTTGGGACCTGTTGATCCCCCAATGCTTCCCCCTCTTTGTCTCGCACTCTTTTACTTGAGCGAAGGTCGATGACTTTGTGCTTTGGTGTCACTTGGGTCGCCTGTGACACTGTTGAGGCTAGGATGTCCAGCTTTTCCTTAGGCTTTCTTATTTCTTCCTGTGACCTAATGTAAAGCACCCTGATGGCTCTCACCATGTTCTTAATGGCTTGGTGTACGTTATGCTTGTCCTTGATGAATTCGGGCAGTTCAACTATTTTAGTCCCAAGCTGCATAAAAGGTAGTTCTTCTGGGTCAGGGCTCTGTTCTCGGTGAGTCCTGGCCAGATTACTCCTTTTACTGACTCCTTCACCTTTTTCAGTTGCTGAGCTCCCAGAGAGCTTTCTCTTTTGCCGACTTTGATATTGGAGGAGATCGTTAAATTGATGAGCTTCTCCTGAATGGATCTATTTGCTGCTGCTGGAGTACCTCTTGATCAAATCCGGTGGATGTCGAAATCGCCTTTTTTGGCCAGCTATCTCCTTTTAGCCCATCATTCTTTGCCTTTGCAACTGGTGTTCTTGGCAGAATTGTGCTTCGTTTGAACACCTCCTTCTCCAAATCTAAAACACTTGTAGTATTAGATGCAACGGTGACCAAGTTGTCCACCAGCGAGGCACTGCAGTCGAGGGATATCGACCTCCTACCTACATGTGTTGCTAATAGACACTCTTGACTTCTTAGTATGAAGACTTCGAAATTGCGATCATCCCTATGATTTTAGCTCACCGTCATCGTCTATAATGAAAAACATAGTTAATTGTATTCTTATCTTGGTTCCTGATTCTTGTAAACTCGAAGGTCACTCATACTCAGAATTTCAGCACTAAGGAGAACTATGAATGCAATTCCATTATATAAGCAAGTCAACTGAGCTTATTTGCCAGGAATTCACGTTGGATGAACACCGCAGGGCGTGGACACTATTCGTTCTTCCATTTCTCCATTCTATGAATCGGAACCGGGTTTTTCATCCACTATAGGCAACAGCGGGGAGCTACGATCATGAAATTGACAGTTGACACAGCGAAAGGGATGTGCGATTCAATTTCGCTAGAAGTCCCTTGATACACTAATCTGTTTCAATGCACTGTTTTATTTCTTCCAGGAAAGGATTTTGAATATCCTCTGAAAGTCATAAAAGGATATTTTCAATGCCCTCAATCGAATTCAGTAATTGTCAACTGAACCAAGTTCACGAAGCACTCATGAGAAGTGGGAGTACTTGCTTCTCCTGAATTCACAAGTAAAATGTTATCTCTCCTAACTCAAAAGTACTTCAATCATCCACCATTCAAATAAAACTGACTTTCAAAGCTTTCGGAAATCCTCCATACCAAACCCATCGATAACCTTATATCACCCTTACGTTGAAAGCATCATCATATGTGCGAAATGTGCGGAATATTTATCTAAAATTCATGAGCTACAGGATGTCAAGGACAAACGCGTCGCAAGACGGGAATAAGCGTCCAGAATACCAACAACTTCAGGAACAAACACGAGAAAAATGCGAATGTCAAGGATATCTATTTTATCTTCTTCCCTGAAAATTGTTTACCGTTAATGGCTCATCTCCTCCTTCCTTGCCAATCGATTGTCAAACTTCTTCAAGTGATTTATTGCATAAAAGATAAGAAATGGCGGAAAAAATCGAAATTCCAACTCGCCAGCGGGCATCAGAGGGATGAAGAGTTTATGAATAATTGCCATAGTTATCCTGATATCCTGTCAGTCCAGTAAGTAAATTGTCCCCAGGATAATAATTGAAGAATCAACAGACATTTTTCTTCAGGGTTAAGAGTATATGTCAAAAGATATACTGAGAAAAGAAACTTTTGGGTTTCCAATGATGCTCATGTCTGGATAAAGCAAAGAGTGCTTCCTGTTCGGGGAAGGTAGTGGTGATAAATGTGAAATAAATGTCAATGTCAATCTTTGGAAAACTTTAAAATAACAATAAACTGTCTTCCCTTCAAGTTTCTGAACACTTGTCACGAGCAGCCTTCAAATACCTTCGTTAAGATGGTTATTTACAAATCAGAGTGTGGTTTTCAGGGAGAAGAATCCTTGGGTGATGTATACAAATGCACCTTAATCTCAGTTTCAACAGAAATATCTTCCTTCCGCTACTTCCTGTATTCCCAAGTATATAATGCGAGGGTCGGTCAAATAAGTATTCTTTTTTTTCTCAGGTTTGGTGTAAAACAAAACCTTATTAAAATCAGTTTACTGTCTGGCTGTCTTTTTCTCGGCGATGGAAGGTGGAAAGTTTCAATAACTAACACTGGCTTCTGTCAGACGGTTATGTGCGACTCTTACCCACTAAAACCACCTCCTTCTCCTTCGACTCACCCCACGGGACTGCCATATGGTATTGCGTCGCAGGACCAGATCGGAATTTATTCTGCACTCTTATCCTGTCGTTCATTCTTCCGCCCGACTTCTTCCTGCCTAAGCTATTCGACATCAGTCTATATAGCCTTCGATTTTTACATATAATGCGGCTTTTAAATGCTCCCCGGTTGTAGCTTCCAATGCAGCCATCTGAACTGCAAACTTGGGCAGTGAAATAAAATGTGTCTGCGTCCTCCGCAATATACGGGCGCTACCAATTGTAACGGACTGCTTATTATTCCGTTCGAAATATCGCACGAAATGGTTGTTGGAAGTACCTAGTTTGCGCGGAAAGCAGTCCTCAAACATACGCGGGTCTCTCCAGACGGGACCACTTTCAACCAAATTGACCACGTACTGATTGAACGCCACCACCTCTCAGCCTTGATGAATGTCAGAACATATAAGGGGGCCAATATAGACTGGGATCATTATTTCATTGGCATGGTGCTCCAGGCTCGAATTACAACACCACCTACAATCCCCTCTGACAATCAGGTGAGAGTGAATACTGAAGCCATTCACAACACAGCCCTCCGTATTACCTATAAGGGGGAAACGGATGCCGCAGTAACCGTAGCTAACAGATGTCCTGGAAGTGAAGCATAAACAAATGATCTTCACTATCCCCTGAAGAACGTTATCATTGATATGGCCACTAACATACTTGGTGCCAGCTGCAAGAGAAGTCGGAACGGCTGGTTTGAAGAAGAATGTAAGCTAGCAACGGAACGGAAGAATGCTGCATACCGAGTAATGTTGCATTCTCGAAACCACGGGCACGCGCAGAGCCCTACCAAGAACTCCATCGAATGAAGAAGCGACTTCACAGACGGAAGAAGGAAGCCTTTGAGAACCAACAGGTCTGTGGACTCGAAAAGTAGAGGGAGCAACCGCACTAAGCACGAAAGTTTTACCAACAAGTCAACAGGATGAAGCCCTATACACCTCGATGCTCATCCTGCCGAGACAAAGAGGGAAATCTGATTTCCGACAGAATGGGCTTATTGGAGGGATAAGTTTGATATATTGATGAACTGCTCAACAACCAAAATATCGTCAGTAGTTCAGCTTGAGATCGATTGCGCTTGATGGCGCTAGGCTTCGCTTTCTGCTCGTTGCGGAGCCGTTTGTTATTGTATAATTCAATGGCCGTATGGTATTTAGGGGGACCTTTTCATCCCGCCCCTTGACAGTACCGGCCTCCTTATTCTTCCCAATCTTGCTCTGAATGGGTGTGACCTTCTAGTACTGGCTGTTGAGCACAACTCTAGTGAACCTACCTCTGTTTCTTTGCTGGTTTTCGATGGTCGCCTTTGTAGTCAGCCTTTTGTAAGGACCCCTGGGGTTTCGGGTTAGGAGTATTATGGCTATTACTCGTTACGTCTAGTGCGACAGTTTCCAAGCTGAGAACCACTAGTCCCTTCGCCGTCAAGCCCCTGGAGATTCCTGTTGTTGGTTTCAGGACAGCCGCGCTACGACTGGGATCAACTGTGCTGCCCTCGACTGCCGCTCGTCTTCCGATGACGCGTCTGGCATATTCTTCCGCTGCCGTCAGCTTTTTGGTTTTGTTTGTCGAGTCCATATCTTGGTTCCACAAGTAATCCGGGAAAAAGGTCCATAATTAGCGATAGCCACCCAAGGGCTCTTAATTGAAACTGAAAGAGTCCACATACTAGAGATCAAGCACTCCATTAGCCACGCAGCAGAAGTTACATCAGGGATAGTGCCCTCGCAATCGGGGCACCGGAATGTTGGAGTGCTGCCGATATTTAGAACAATCAGACCTGTCCTGGCGGCCTTAGGGAACAGATCTCTTTAAAGAGGTGCTTCAAATGCCTAATGTTTGGACACTTCGCGAAGGCATGCACTAGCGGCATCGATCGGTCCGACCGTGGTCGGAAGTGTGGAGAGAAAGGACATATTGCCAAGGAGTGCAATAGAGACCCCAAATGCATTTTGTGCGAAGGAAAGGAGGGACGAGATAACCGACATATTGCCGGAAGTGGTAAATGCCCAGATTACAATAATACAAATAAACCTTAATCATTGCAGGGTCGCACAAGATTTGCTTGCGCAGACCACTTACGAATCCGCGATGGAGATTGCTATCATTAGTGAACCGTACTGAAATCTCTACGGTAGTGTATGGGTCACAAATTCGACTGATGGTGCGGCGATATGGGCGTGTGGTCGTCAAGCTTCAACTTAGCATGCGTCAGGAGGCTAGTGGCTTTGTGTGGGCAAAAATAAGCGGTATATCCGTATACAGCTGCTGCGCCCCACGATTTTATTCACGACGCAAGGGGACGAGGTCCAAAGGCGATAGCCGGTGACATTAATGCATGGGCTATCAAGTGGGGCAGCAAAGAGAGTTACGCAAGGGGGTGGAGCCTCTTAGAAGCATTTGCCCAGTTAGATATAGTTCTGGCCAACGAAGACGATGTAAACACTGATCGGAAAGGAGGAACTGGCTCAATAGTAGATCTGACTTTTGTCAGTCCTGCGCTGGCACGTGACATGTCCTGGCATGTTAGCGAGGACTTCACGAACAGCGACCACCAGGCCATCAGCTTTGAACTTAGGATGGAGCCACAGGGCAGGAGACCCGCACCCGGGAAGGCGAAATCCAAAAGAACACCAGGATGGTCGGGAAAAGCGATAGATGAGCAAACATTCATGGAAGTGTGGCTAGACCTGCTTAGCAAAGCAGGCACCTCCCTGGATAGAGCTCTCGATGTTACACAAGGCATCTCTAAGGCATGTGACGCGTCGATGCCTAGGAGATGCTTATTCTCCACTTGAAGACCCAATTATTGGTGGAATAGTGAACTTGCCACCCTTCGATCGATTTGCCACAGAGCCAGACGAACGGCTCAGAGGGCAATAGGTAGGATCGATCAGAGGCAAAAGTAGCATGCCTATAGGGAAGCTCGCAAGAACCTCAAGCTCGCCATCCAGCGAAGTAAGAGAGAATGTTTTAAGAAGCTCTAGATCCTCTAAATCCGTAGGTTAGCGCCTATAAAATCATGACAGGACGATTCAGGCCAATCATCTCCGCAGATCACTTGCCCTATGCTCTTGTAGAAAATTATCCACGGGTTATTTTCCCCAACAAGAGTCGGGTACTAACACTTTCCAGCGTCCCCTGAATGTGACGCCGATTCCACCAGTCACCAGGGGCGAGCTGCCGGAGATCTGCGGTCGAATGGGCGATAACAAAGCCCCGGGTCAGGACGGCATACCGAATAAAGCCCTCAAACTTGCCGTTAAATGTAGACCGGATATGTTCGCCGAGCTGTTCGAAACGTGCATGTCCGAGGGTATCTTTCCAGCAACGTGGAAGCGGCAGAAGCTGGTGCTGCTGCCTAACGCTGGCAAACCGCCAGAGGAACCGTCCTCCTATAGACCCATATGTCTTCTAAACACTATGCGGAAAATGTTGGAGCGGGTTATTTTTAATAGACTACTCCCAGTCATCGAGAGCCAAGGGGGTCTTTCAGATAGGCAGTATGGGTTCCATAAAGGCAGATCAACCATTGATGCCATCAAAATGGTTACTGGCTTGGCCGAAAATGCAATTCACGGAAGGGGTTGTACCAGCAAATACTGTGTGATGGTAACCCTGGATGCGAGAAATGCATTCAACTCGGCCAATTGGAACCTTATACGAAAGTCTCTGGCGCCGATTGGTGTTGCCACTTACCTTGCCGCTATTATAGAGAGCTATTTGCATGAGCGAACACTCTGATATCATACCGATGATGGACCCAAGGAGTACGTTGTCTCCGCGTTTGTCCCACAGGGTTCTGTACTGAGCCCACTACTGTGGAACATCATGTATAATGATGTGCTTAACCTTCCGGTTGCGGAGGAGGCCATGGTGGTGGGTTACGCCGATTATATAGCACTGGTTGTGGTCGCAAAGCATCTCGAGGATGCTGAGTTGTACTCAAGCGAAGCAGTCAGTGTTGGTAAGGCTTGGTTAGAGAGTGCTGGACTGGCACTCGCTGAGGAAAAGACGGAAGCGGTCCTCATCACTAAGCGCCGCAAAAGAAATTACGCCTGCATTAGAATCGGCAATCATATCATCACTTCCAAGCCAGCCATCAAATACTTAGGGAATTTTAAGCCGTCTCGGACGATGCAGCATTCGTCATCTCGAGAATGATGTCGATTAACATCCTGGCAACCGAAATGATGAACATTTATAACACAAGGTCCATCTCTCCCTTATCACAGGTGAAAAAAGCCGAAAGGAAGAGATCCATAAACGGATGGCAACAGCGATGGGACCAGTCAGAAAACGGTCGTTGGACTTACAGGTTGATCCCTTCCATTAGGGAGCGGCTGGAAAGAAAGCATTGGGAGATCAATTATAATATCACCCAGTTTCTCACCGGCCATGGAGGATACCGTCAATACCTGTACAGATTTAAATTGGGCACCTCACCTATTTGTCCAAACTGCGACGGGGTCCCAGAGGACCCAGCGCACGTATTCTTCCATTGTCCTAGATTCATGGAAGAAAGAAGGAACCTAGAGGAAACTCTAGGTGAAGTGCTATTACCGGAAAATTTTATCCGGAGAATGGTAGCTTACCAGGAAGGCTGGGATCGCAGTAATCCAGGAGAAACTGCGAAAAGCAGAAGAAATGAGGAAGGCGCGGTTACGAACCCCGCAGGAAGAAGGAAGGAGACCTAGCTAAAGTAAACTAACTCCGCCCCGTGATGTAATACCTAAAGGTGGTTCCACGAGTTAAGGGAGAGTCGGGGGTGGTTTTAGTGGGTAAAAATCACACACTCTGGCGTGCCCAGAGGCCAGGAACTTCTTACATGAGATCAGAATCAGATACCACTACTCTCCTTATTCCGTTACGTGGAAACACCATAGAATGAATGAAATCTTCCGAATGTACCTAAAACCGCAAATCAATTTAGGGAAATAAGAGGCTTAAAGAGCCAGTCAACTTCTCGGAACTTGAAGAATTAATATCAAGTTTTCTACCCATATAGGGCCAACAAGGAGTGGATTTGCACCAAAGTGACTAGCATTTGATCCCAACCTTGTTGAAAGGAGAAACCTGAAATCAACCGCGATTCTCACTGGAAAGCTTTCCTCAATCACCTGAACCTCCCCATTCATTCTCATTTTTATTCAAATTATTTAATCTTGGTACCTGTCGTGGCACCTCTCATTTATTTTCCAATCTGCCAAGAATTTATTCAAAATTGATTTCAAATCAATATTCACAAGGCGGGGACAAAAAATGTGAAACGCAATCAAGAATTCACATCTCGCCAAATTCGCTGAGATGCTCGTGTCTCATTTTTCATTCTTTTGTGTCCCTAAACAGATTCAGTTTACACTAAATGTTATATTATCATAAAGACGCAGATTAATAAGCAGAAAGTCATGAATAACAAAGATCTCAGGCAAAAGTGGCCTTTTATGTGTCACACCTCAGAATTTTGCATAAGAATTCGAAATGATTGAATGAGAAGAAAAGATACAAATAAATCCCTGAGCAATTTGAGACGACGACGAGGCGAATGAATGGAATCGATTTCGAGATAAAACGATATCATGTGGGAAGGATTTTAGATAAATCTCCGAGTCCAGGAGTTGAATAGGTTCGTTATTCGTTGGCATGAAATTTGCGGACATGACCAGCATCTGTATCATCTGATCAACTACTCCACGCAGTTGGACCCAGTTTATCCATCACGTCCGGACACTGAGCTAATGATAGCCGAAAAGACACTTCGTCCAAACGATTGCTGTTGAGAATTTGGCAGGGAAAACAACTTCACGAAAAGTTTCGAAACATTATTAGGACTAAGACGTCCTCTCACAAGGACTAATTCGAATATTGTGCGAAAGACCTTGCTTGTGGGGTGGGGAACAGGTAGCAAATTGGGTCTGTGGAAAGAAGTGTACTTAACAAGAAATGACTTAAGACATCCGAGCCTTTGTCGGGTAATGGGATGGCACGTACGCACGAACCACAGGGAAACTTTCTTAAAGAATGATTACAGCAGGGCGAGTATGTGCTACAGGGGGTGCTAACCTGATTCCCCTATTACGTTATTGTATCGTATGGAAAGGTCAGGTTACAAATAGAATCAATTGGGAGTGACCCACAACTCTGTTTTTTTTTTTAAATCATTTTTATTTTTAAGAAATAGGTAACAATAGTATATAGATTGGAAAAATGAGCAATAAAAAAACAATCCTTTAAAATAATAAAAATAACTTAAATCTAATGGCCACTGTGGGCTCACAAAGTTTTCGAATAACAATTTACAGGCAGAGAAGAGAAACATTAAGAAATAAAAATAAAAAATAAAAATTTTACAATAAGTTGTCGGGAAATGGTCAAAAACCCGACAGAATTCGCTTGGCCTTAGTGGCAAATAAAGAAATATAAAAGTAATGAGTGTTTTATCGCTTCAAAAGATTATTATTATTATTCTGCCACCTCTCCACCACCACCTCTCGCACCGCGTCCTTGAAGAACTATTGTGTCCCTTTTACTGGTTATAGCGTACCTATTGATCATAGTATCTCAAGCAGGCCTGTAACCGTTAGGAACTTTAGTATGTTCCCCACTTCCAGATGTTTCAGCTTTGCATCTGGTATTAAGTGTTCTCCCAGATGTATCGACCTACTTTGCACAAGTGCCGGACACTGTCCCAGGACGTGCATAGAGGTTTCGTCCTCCTCCTCACAAAACCTGTAGGCAGTGTCCGTCGATATCCCTAGCTTCCCTAGGTGATAGTTCAGCCGACAATGACCAGTGAGAATTCCCACTATGATTCGGAGGTTCTTTTTGGTGAGGTTTAAACAATCCTTTGTACGCATGGGTTCGTATCCCCCAATAAGCACCCTGGACTGCTCCATCCCTGGTAGGCCCTCCCAATATAGTTCCCTCAACTCTCTCATTTCTTAATGTCATAGCCATGAAACCGTTTCCAGTTCCACAGAAAAGTTCTGGCCCGTCTAAAGGCGTCCCTGCTCCCTTCTTGGCTAGTTCGTCCGCTGCCTCGTTGCCTTCCAACCCAGCATGGTCTGGAACCCAAAGTACCCAGACCTTGTTGGACGAGCCGAGTGTATTCAGTCTCTCAAAGCATTCCCATACCAATTTAGAGTTCACCTGGTTGGACCTAAGTGCCTTGATCGGTGCTTGGCTATCGGTGAGAATAGCTATGTTCTGCCCCTTGTAGTTCCTTTGCAGATTAAAGGAGGCACATTTGTTTATGGCGTAAATTTCCGCCTGGAATATGCTAGTGTACCCGCCCATTGGCTCAAAGTACATTTTCCTTGGACCAATGACACCGGCACCCGCTCCCTCTGCTGTGAGAGATCCGTCAGTGTACCAAGTAATCAGCTGCTGGTTTAAGCCGTATGTCGCAGCCACGCTCTCCCAGTTTGCCTTGTTACTCCAACATGTTTCAAACTTCTTATCAAAGTGAAACCTCTTTGTCATGTTGTCCCTCGGTATCAGTAATTCGGGATACCGCCCAGAAAGGATATCAATCTTCCTTCGATTTAGGCAGCTCCCCGCCTCACTCATACTACCGGCCATCCTGAATATTGATCTCCTTGCCTGCATCTGTATGTGCAGATGGACAGAGGTTAATCCCAGAAGGACCTCCAGGGATGCCGTTGGGCATGTCCTCATTGCCCCCACTGAGACACACGTAAACCAGCCTTTGGAGCTTATGTAATTCCCTGGCTTGTGAGCTGAGTTCGGTTCTTTCTGCCCAGATTACCGCTCCATAGGTAATCACTGGCCTTACTATTGCAGTATATATCCAAAGTAGTATCTTCGGGCTGCAACCCCATTTTTTTCCTACTATGGATCTGCAAGTCATCAGAGTCCTCGTGGCTTTCCGACAAATGTTTCCGACATGTGTCTTCCAGAGTAATTTTTGGTCTAGCGTGATTCCCAAATATTTGACCTCTGTTTCTCGTTTCACCTCCATATCATGTAATGTTATGGTTTTCAGGTTATCTAGCTTACGCCTCCTAGTGAATGGTACTATGGTGGTTTTGGTTGGGTTGATCCGCAGTCCCACCTTCCTGCACCAGGCACTAGTAACCCTTAATCCAGTTTGGATTCTATCATATAAGGTATCTTCATATTTGCCCCTACAGATCAGAACAATGTCGTCCGCGTAGCCCTGGACTTGTATTCCAGTATTAGTTAACACGTCCAGGAGTTCATCCACTACCATACTCCACATAAACGGCGATAGTACTCCACCCTGTGGACAGCCTTGAGTGGTGTTCATGATAGTAGAATTTGTACCTGTTTGTACCTCTATTTGTCTGCTTTCTAGCATTTTGCCCATCCAGAGTGCCAGGGTGTTTCCCACTCCTTCGCGGCTCAGGGCATCCTGTATCTCTATGTGCGATGTGTTGTCGAATGCTCTTTCGATATCCAAAAACGCGCACAGTGCAATTTCTTTTGTTTCTATGGCGTCCCGTAGTACCTCTGTCAGCTGATACAGAGCAGTTTCAGTTGACCGTCCTGCCAGGTAAGCGTGTTGACAGTGTTGTAGGGGATTACGCTTTAGAACGTTAGTTCTAATATAGTTGTCTATGACCTTCTCCACCGTTTTGAGTACGAACGATGTTAGGCAGATTGGTCTGAAAGATTTAAGGTGAAAAGGATCCTTTTTACCTGCTTTCGGAATAAAGACAAATTTTGCCCGTCTCCATGCTCTTGGTATGTAACCCAGTGCTATGCTTCCCCTTACCACCCTCAGAAGAGACTCTAAGATAATTCCTAGGCTTCTCTGGATAAGTGCTGGGAAAATGCCATCTACTCCGGGAGATTCCATTGGTTTAAAAGTTCCCACTGCCCATCTTAGCCTAGCTTCTGAGCATACCTCCTTTGCTAGTTTCCAGCTCTCCTTCCTTCCCCTTTTATTCGTTGTTGGGGTGTCAGGCAGATTGTTGTCGCCTGCCGCCGAGGGGTAGGACCCCAGGAAATGAGTTCTGAGAAGCAGGTGTTCCCTGTCCTCCTCATTCTCGGTGAATGTCCCATCTTCCTTTTTCAAGCAGGCAGAGGATATTCCCCCGTCTTTGGCTACAGCTTTGTACAGCCTGGTTGCTTCTGTGATCTGTTCAATCCCTTAACAGAATTCCCTAAAGCTGTTCCGTTTCGCTTCCCTGATCGCGTTGCTATACGCAGTCAGTGCATTTTTATGCCCCCGCCAGTCCCCGGTTTGTTTTGCCCGGTTAAAGAGTTTTCGTACCTCTGTTCTTATTCTGGCTAGGTTCTTGTTCCACCATGGTACATCCCTTGATGACTTGACTGTCTTGGCCGGACAGCTGGCCTCATATGCATCAATGACAATTGTGTTGAGGTTTTCCACCACCGTTTCTAATTCCAGTTCGCTCCTGATGTCACCGCCCCCTTGAAGGTGGGCAATGTTGTTGCTCAGGTGCGTTGTGTAGGATTCCCAATCCATTCTCTTGGGATTCCTTATTATTCTTTTTATTTCAGAGTTACCCTCAATGTCGAATCTGATTATCCTGTGATCAGACATTGAGGGTTCATCCGACACCCTCCAATTCCTGACCATCCCGTTCATTAGGGTATTTCCTAGAGTTATATCTAGTACCTCTTGTCTGGTGCTGGTCACAAATGTTGGAGTGTTCCCTACGTTGTATATTTCTAACTTATTGCTAAGAATAAATTCGAAAAGGTACTCACCTCTACGATTAGTGTCGCTGCTTTCTCAGACTTCGTGGTGGGCGTTGGCATCGCAGCCGAGAAGAAGTGGTAACGCCCTCTCCTCGCAATACTTCGTCAGCTTTGCTACTTGTTCCGTTGGAGCCCGGCTCTCGTCTCCTGGGAAGTATTCCGATGCTACAACTGCCTCTCGAGTGCTCCTCCCGGCTTCCAATGAGACTTGGATAGCCACAAGGTCCCCGGTTAAGAACTCTGAAAGACATGTATTTTAAATTACGTTTGAGAATTATGCAAGCTCTTGGTTTTTCACAAGAAGAGTCCCAAATTACCTGCATGTCTCCTCCTTGCAGACCGCGAATCTGCCCCCGGTACACCCAGAGCTCCTGAGCCAGCACTATTCCAATGTTCTCCTTGGAATTTGCGCCCTTGCAATCACTGCAGATGCAGCTCTCGCATGGTGGAGGTTTATCTGGGCTATCTTAGTGCTGGCCATTGGCTCCGTTATTGTTTGGAGCTCTTCTCCATTGTCGGAGTGTCACCCTCCTCCTCCGACATGGCGCTTTCCTGCGCGTCGCTGTCCACCCCGAGCCCTAGGAGTCCTAGGTCTAGGTCGTCCAGTTTCTGCTCTTCACTGGGCAGCAGGTCTATTTCCCTGGTTGATCCAGTTCTTTCCGCCTCCATGGCTTCCGAGACTTCTTCAGGGACCTAGGTAAGTTTTTCACCCGATGCCACCTCCGAGGTCTCTTTCCTTGGCTTTTCCTTGTGCACATGCACGGGTATGTTGCCAAATCGGTAGTTGATATGGCAACTCCGACGTTTAATTGCCTCCAGGGATCGGTTATCTACCCCGATCGTGAGGGGTTTACCCTTGCCCTCTACCTTGCTTCTGAAGACTCTCCATAGTTGAGTATGGAGATCTTCATTCTGAGCAATTAGGAGTCTCATAAGGTCTTCCGTTTCTATTGCCGCAGCTTTTGGCAGAAAAACTGTCACCATGTGGGCTCCTGGTATATCATCCCCAGCACATGTTGACAGTTCTACCCCTTCCCAGCCTGGCAATCTAGGAACTATGGTTCTAACCCATTCTGCTGTGCCTTCCGTCGCGCAGTCCACCAGTGTATGGCCTGGTCGAAAGCGTATCCCGGTGAACACCAGTTTCGACGTCCAACCCTTGATCATGTGCTTGACGACAAGTTCCTCAATAATTTCCTGTTCCTCCCGAGTGAGTATTTGCTCGGGAAACCTTTTTGGCAGTATGGCCAGTCGAATGCCCTTGACCGCACTAGCATAGCTAATGGCGGGCTTCCTTGGTCCTGCCTTCACTCCTAACCTGCCCGGGTTTTCTCCTCCCTTGGGTTCAGGTCTGGATTTTTTGGGAGCATTCCCTTCATGCGGGCTGATTTCTGCTGCTCCCCGCTTTCTCGGCTCCGGTAGAGATGGCTTAGGTCTATCCTGAGCCTTCTTAAGGGCCTCTTCTGATTTCAGGCCTTCCTTCAGATAGCGCAGGTACCATTTAACCCCGGCGCCACTGAGACCTGTCTCCTTCCTGACGTCTGTTATATTTATCTCAGACGTGGTTTTGCTGGTCCCTGCTCTTTGAGCAGTGGTGTTCGTTGGTTGTAGTCCACGCAGTATACCAATGCTCACCTTGGATCCACTGCTTGACGTCCCAACTTCTCCCTTCTTGGGTGTAGTCACCTGGCTCTCAGTAATTCGGAGACGTGCCTCCGCCTGATTAACCAGTTTTAGTGCGGTACGGGGACCCGCTTTTTTGGTTTTTGTTTCCTTTTCTTTTTTTTTTTGTACTCATTTGATTCCCACGAGTGTGGAGGTTAAGAGGTCCGCCGTGCCATAGCCCCCTGTAGCACGGTAAGGTCTAACTTACTCACTGAGGCTACCAGGTATCAGTGAGTTACCCCCAGTTACCCCCGACTGCAAACTATCCAATGGCCACGGCTCGCATGACACCCTGGATTGGGGGAGGTGTTTTTCGACTCCCCTTCAAAAGATACTTTTAACTTAAATTATTGTACTTAAAACTATCATAATTATATATTTTATATTATATATTTTTTTTTATTTTTTTTTACAATAACATCCATAGTTAGAAAAGGTAATAATAACAGTTGTAATATTTACAAAGAAACAAAGAATAATAACGTATGTATGTATAAGTTACAACTGGAGGCAAAATCAGCACCCGTTCAATATGTACATATTTACAAAGCCCCACCAAGAAACAAATGGCAGAACTGAGCACGGCCACCGCTAACCGGCATCCCGCAGCCACCAGTACCAGGATTTCTCTTTTTCATCCCGTTTAATATCAATTGCTCTCACTCTGGAGTATCTCCAGTCGAATACCGGAGCCCCCACTGCCAAATTCGGGGGTTATTCTATCATTTTGTCCGTGGCCCGTCTATGTATATGATACATAACCGGACCGCCGGCAGAATCAAGAACTAGACTATTCCTGTCAAGATACGCTTCGGGAGGAATGAAGCCTGTCGTGAGAGTTTTCTCAAAATACCCATCATTTGGGTAGAACGGCTGCGGAACCCAAGGGTTCTCACCATGCGAAGCAGATCGCACTATATGATTCCGAATCAATCTGACGATGACTGTGTCGATTCTTGGCACAGCAGCAGCTGCATACATCACTTCATTAGTTACATAGTGCTCATAGTTTGACGAAGCAGTCCTATTAAGCCCCGTGCAAGCACGCAGACATTTCTTTTCAAAGATCCTTATTTTCTCCATTTGGCTAGCACTCAAATTAAACCAGAAAGCACACCCGTAGGTGAGCACCGGTCTAACCAAAGTAAGATAGCAAATAATCTTAACCTTCCGGCTAAGATGTGGAGCATAAAAGAGTCTTCGAAGAGACATGAATGCCTTGCGAGCGCTTTCTAGCGCGACTTTAACGTGCTCGTTAAATTGGAGACGCTCGTCAAGACGCACACCCAGGTATCTAACGCACTTCTTATGAGGAATGCGCTCAGAACTATCCTCGTTCGCGACAATGTGGAAATCTCTCCAATTCCTTTTCAAGTTCCTACTGGCATACGGCAAGGAATTTCGAAACAGAATCGTTTCACGCTTTTGCGCATTGATTTTCATCCGCCAACTGTTCGTGAAGAACTTAATATCATTGAACATCTTCTGAAGTTCAACTTGCACCTCAGTTACCTCCTTGTGTGCCGTGTAGGCTATCAGATCGTCAGCAAAGGCAACCAACGACCTTTTAGGAGATTTATTAAAATCGAAAGAGTTGAGTAATTCGCCGGCAAATACCGCAAAAAGTGTAGGCGCAGTCACTGTCCTTGTCACTTGCTGTAATCCATTCAGAACATGAAATTCTCTGCTATTAGTGAGATTTCCGTCCGTAATGACAAAGCACTTGCCATACAGCATACTACACATCATCGCTACGAGGTGGCTGGGAAACTCATTCTTCAGGAGCCTGAAAATCAGTCCATCCAACAAGACGGTATCAAAGGCTTTCTCCATGTCTATAAGGCAAGCGCCTACGCACTCACCATTGTTAATCCGCCAGCAAATATCAGACGTTACCTTCGTTATTGCATGTATTGTCGAATGTCCAGATCGAAATCCGAATTGCGCGTTCGGCAATAATTCCTTCTTCTTGATATGCCCATTCAAGGCTTTCAATACCAAAACCTCAAACACCTTGCTGATGTTAGACAGCAAACTGATTGGGTGGTAACTTTGAGAGCTGGATGAATGCTTCCCTCTCTTTAAAATCGAGAATACTCGGGCTTTCTTCCATTGTCCTGGAAAGAAGGAATTGTTCAATAAATTATTGGACAAAATGCAATAATTACGAATGGCAATGTCTGGTAAATGCCTGAGGACCACGTTGGGAATGCCATCCATACCGGATGATCTCTTAGCACCGATTCAAAGTGCTCCCCTATAAGTTCGAGTTTCAGAGCGTCATCCATCACGATGTAATTGCCTTGCGCATCAGCAGTTACATTATTCGTGGCTATACCTGAGTCAATAAGGTGTTGTATCTCGCTGCCACCGATTTTAATTCTCGGCACAGTTACTCGTGACTTCTTCCGGAATAACGTATTTATCTTAGTAAACATGGAATCTGGATCGCTTGGTGAAATACCCTTTAACTTCTCCCGCCATTGGAAGTTCATTTCATTTACGTAATGTTGACGGATAAGATCCCGCGCAATCTTTAGAAGTGATTTGAACTCAACCAATATGGGATGATGATAGTCCCCTTATCTCCGATAGATTTTGTTGACGCGAGTGAGCAGAAGGCTTTTCACTTTTTTCAATCGTTTTATGGCTGCAGTTTCATATCCTTCCATATTATTGCGAGGTTTAATCTTAGGGACGACTTGTTCAATTGTTTCCAGGGTCAAGTTCTCCAGCTTGAGAAGATACTGAAGTATTTCTTCGTTGCTCAAGTTCCTGTCACTTGGTGCAATTGTACTATCGTTTTCCCCATCAAGAGGTGGGCATTCCTCTCGATATCCCCGAATAAACCTCTCTTGGAATTTCTTCCAATTTGTTTGTTTAAACTTCAGCCTGTGGACGTCACTGTCCATCGGCAGAAGGCGAGCGTTATGGTCGCTATCGTAAGGAAGAGTCTGTAGTTTCCGTTGAGGATTCCTAAAATTAAAGTTCAAGCGCGCGTCAGCAATGCACAAATCCAGATAGGAATTTGCCCTGGGCCAGGTTGGACTCTCTGACCCATATAATTCGCATTTATACTCTATCTGGTATTGCTCTATCCAAGATTTGAGAAATTCCCCTCTGGGATTGTTTGTGGCGTTTAGCCACGAGGTATGCTTAGCATTCAAGTCGCCAGCTATAATATAATAATTATGCAGCCTATTCAGTTCGAGTATCGTGAACAGAGAATGGAATTCCTCCTTGAACTTGGCTCGGTTGTTTCCCACTGCATAGACTGACAGAATGTATAAATTCCCTCCTCTAGGCAGTGAAAACAGAATATATGAAACTTCGATACACTCAAAGGTTTCAAATTCAGGCCTATTAATATGCCTGAAACGATAATGGCGACCCACAAGTATTCCGGTACCACCTCCCCCATGACAATTTCGTCTATCGTTCCTCACGAATTCAAAATCCTTGAATGTTATCGAATGCCTCGGATTGAGGTGGGTTTCTGAAATCAAGACTATGTCAGGCTGTTGCCTGGCAGCGAAATCAAGGAGCTCTGCCCTTCAATGGATTCCTACGACGGAATTCACATTAATCGCGATGATCCGGAGACCATCCAGTGGTACCGCTGTGACTGCAGACCTAGCAGCGGGCATGCTATTTGTGTAAATATTCTGTTATGCTGTTTATTTTTGTATTGTGTATGTGTAGCGTATGCTGCATGTTTTCACACATGGTTAGTATTTTATTGAGGATGGTGTTCATCCCGCTACTTGCATCTTGTTGGGGCTTCTTAGCTCCTCCTTGTCGAACTACTTCTGCAAATGGGACTGGGGGGGGATTGGTGCCGAATGGACGGTACCGTTCAACGCCGCAGACACCTTCGTCCTTTGGGCCGATCTCGGTGCCTGCTGTCTTGTGACCTTAACATTGCGGTATGCAGGACATCCACGGTACGAAGCCGGATGCCCTCCGCTCCCGCAGTTGACACACAAAGTTTTTTCCTTGCTATCTGCTTCAGTCAGCGAACATTCGGCTGCGGTATGGCCTTTCCCGCACTTTACACATCGTAAGGTCATTTAACAGTTCACTGCCGAGTGACCATAGCGCTGGCATCTTCGACACTGGACTATTTCGCCCCTTAGCAGGCGCTCAAAACGAATGGCCTGGTAATAAAGCGACCTGATGCCGATCAGATCGCTTCCCTGGCTCTCCGGGCTTATCTACACGACGAAGTGCGGCAGGATTCGTTTTTCCAAAACAGATCTCCTCGTACTAAAGCGTGACACTGAGAGTTCCCGTCTCCCGGAGCATTTTGAGCACCTCATCGGGCTCTTCCTCCGCATCCAAGCCTTTCAGAAGGAAGGTTTGCACCTTCTCCTCCTTTGGAGTGTAACTAAAGTGAGGAGCCTTCACTCGCTCGAGGACCTCCCTTGCTTTTAATCTGCAATTTGGTTACATTTGACTTGGACTCTCTCGGCCCCCGTCTTTTTAATAACAAAATTCGGGAATCCCGCGCTCCCATTAAGTAGAGTGGTTAAATCTCTACCACCTAATTCATAAACATTAATAGGGGGGGCACCCTTTCTCCCTTTTCTTTATTTCGGGTGCTAACTGTATCCCCAGCCGGACCATTTTTTAAATTTTCACTCGTACTTGCATTATTTTTTACATTATTTAATATTTTTTCCTGAATTTTATTTTTCTTCTTTAATTTTTTAGAAACATAGAGCTCATCCAATTTTCCATCTTCACTACTACAACTTGCCCGGTTAGCACCCTCTTCTGGGACATTTCCATCGCCACCGTTGTCGCTGACTCTCGTATCGTCAGCTTTACTGCTTTCTATGTCCTCCATACGGACAGATTCACTCAAGGCAGCCCGGTTCCTCCATGGCTGTAAAAGTAGTCGAAGAAAGCTTCACTTTTTTCCTGGCTACCTTTGGAGACGGCGGGACGGCCTCCCCAGCCATTAGCTGCTCCGTAAGCTTTCCATTTTCCTTGATCAATATTGTCATTTGATTTTTCAAATCTTCGAGTGTCTTCGCCAGCTCGCCATTTCTTCTTTCAAGATTGGCTATCCTCACTTTGACTGTTTTCAAGTCTGGATCCTCCTCGTTGCGGACTCCACGACTGATCCGAGTGCCCCTAGGCCTTATGGTGGGGGGCCGGTCTGGTCCGCCACCCGTCGGCGGCTCGCCGCTCATTCCCGCCAAGCCAAAGAAACGAATTCTTTCTCAAAACTTTTTAAGGAAAAAGTAACTTAGATAACAAATCAAGAGTAAATTAGTTTCAATTAAGTTTTAAATTATATATTATTAATTAAGTAATAGAAATATCTTTTTATATTCTTGATAAAAGTTAATTTAATTTCAAATTTAAATTACTTTTATTAATAATATTAATTTGTAGACACGTCCGTTCTCTACAAATGTCAGCCTACCTAGTCTGACGGGTCGTGCCACTCTCGACCCACCCCTTAAAATACAACCTGCTGCTTCCCCGATATCCTGCAAATACCGCTCGCATTTTTTGAGCCCGCTCCAATTTTCGGCTCCATTACAAGTCAATTAGCAACAATTCAATGAATTCTTCGGAGTTTTCTCCCAACTCGATGGGCAACTGCCAATGAAAAGAATTCTTTTTGGAAGCATTTAATTGTCTAACCGAAAGTACAATTAAAACTATTTAAACAATTTTTTAAAAGTTGGGGAATTATCTTGGCATGTACGAGATTCATTCGAAGAACAACCTGTTAAGCGACGGGGACCGGAGATGACCCCGTCCTATCCACAACAGATCACTCAACATAAAATCGTTTGTCTTTTTAAAGAAGTAACTCTCATAGGAAATGTAATTACTAACTACATACATACATATTGAGTCTGGTTTGGATAATAGTCCAGTCATCTTCCATGCAAGCATATGTACATATATATATGCTTCAAGTGTCGCTTAGTGGTGGTCTTGCTTTGGAACAGTTTAGCGAAATTGATCCGCGATGTGGTCGCAAGATACTTGCATCTGATCGTAATCTGGTCCAGCAGCATTCATAATACTCTCGTGTATTCTAAATCTTTTGAAATATGATGGGAATTCCGGTGGCTCTTAATTAAGGCTCATTTCTTACCGGTGAAATGTGATTCTCAAAATTGCTCTCATTAATTCGTTTAATTATGCTCGTGTTGCATATTTGGATTTATTGATTTACCGACTTTGGGCACCAATTAAGTACCTTTTTCAGCAGAGTAGAAAGTAAGGGCACATAAAATAACGCCTACCTGTGCCAGGGTTTCGATCGCACATGAATGACAATTTCCCAGATTCGGTCATGTTCTTCGTATTAAGTTGGCAAGAAAATTATCAAAACTGAACGACCCCTTATCTTATTATTGCCGAATACCAAATTTAAGTATTTCCTTTGGAAATTGGTTCGCCTTTAGTTTCTAGTCCTTTTACTTTTCGTCAACCTTACTTCCTTCAGGAGCTCATCCTGCATTTTTACGATTGTAAAGGAAAACCGTAACCTTCCACCTCCACCATTTCCGCAACTATACTGTCAACTATACTTCTTCCTAAAATGCCACAGTATCAAGGAAAATTCAGCAAATCACCATGTCCTACGAAGAACCAGGTAATTTGGTATTTGGTCTCTTCGCGTTTTTGCCCAGACCATATAAGTCTGTGCATCCCCCATACACCTTACTTAGCACAGTACACTCATCATCAAAATCATCCAAGCTCAACCCGACCCTTCCAGACCAGCCAGGGTTTACTGCTCTCACTGTCTGCATCTCATAAATTTCCACATCTTCCGCATATTTTGTTGTAAGACCTACAGCCAGGTCATCTCCAAAATCGACACTCACCTCCTCTACAAGGAACGCAACAACAACCATTACACATGACATTGCCCAGCAGGATACTACCCTGTTGTACCTCCCATGTGACGATATACTGCCTTAGCCATCCCGTACCAGAGATTCGTCTCTGGGAGGTAAATCTCAAGCAAATACAAATACCTTATTGCACCTGTCCTAGAATGAGCTCATCGAAACCCATATTAGCGCACCCACTTTCAACGACAGGCAACAGTCTATTGTAGATGAATATCTCTATCATTTTATCCATTGTATCCAATATACCGATCAGTTCACCCCGTCCCCCCCCCCGCCCGCCAGCAAGGTTTTTTAATTTTAATATGGTAGGTGAATGCGTTTACGCATAGATTCTAAACACCTCCCTGTCATCAGACGACTAGCCTGCAACCGTTTGACACATTACTCCGATCTAGCCCTCCCGCTGTGCCCGCTTTAGGAACCTTCAAGCCAGTCAGTCAGTCCCTTTCCCCAACGGAAGGGGAGGGAAGGAAGAGATTTGTTAGTTGAGACAATCCCTTAGCATCCGGTCCCTCCGCTGATCGAGTTCAATCTTTTCGCAATACGGAGAGCCCGAACCTAATACACAATACGACTCCAGCTGCCAGCACTCTCCAGCATCTTTCTGACAATGTTGCCTGGAGAGAGCTCGTCTCTTCTTTTTCTTCAGACTTTGTCCCGTTCACAACCGGGGTCGGCTCGTCGTGATCGGTTTCGCCATTTGGCTCTATCGAATACCTGATCTGGGTGCAATCTCGAGGCTTTGAAATCCCCATCCAGCGTATCAAGCCACCGTTGTTTAGGTCTGCCTTTTGGTCATTTACCATCGACTTCGATGTTCAGACCAATCTTGGCAAGTGAATTCTCGTTTACACGAATTGCGTGACCATACCATCGAAGACGCCTCTCTCGCAACTTTTCCACGATCGGTGCAACCCCATAACGATCGCGGATATCCTCATTTCAGATGTGATCAAAACGTGTCATGCCACTAGTCCAACGCCACATCTTCGTTCCCATTACCGCAAGACGCCGTTCATTGTCTTTTATAGTTGGCCAACACTCAGAACTATAGAGAGCAACAGGACGGACAACATTGCGGTAAATTTCAGATTTGAGACGTTCGTTGATACGTCGATCACAAAGAACACCAGTTGTGGAACGCCACTTCATCCACATTGCGTTAATGCGTGAAGCAATTTCAAAACGCAGTTCTCCATTGGCTGATAGCGTTGACCCGAGCTATTTAAATCGGTCAGTTCTGGGCAGATCACTGCCGCTGACAGTGATTGTCCCTGTTTCATGGGCATCGGTCGTCAAAAATTCAGTTTTGTTTAAATTCAATCTGAGACCGTGTTGCATGAGGCGATCATTCCATTTTTGGACAAGTTGCTCGGAAAACATCATTTACATAAAGCAGTGTGTAGGGCGCTGGACGTTGGATATCCCGTGTGACGGTGTCCATAACAAGAACAAAGAGGAGTGGTGAGAGGGCGCTTCCTTGATGCACACCAACAGAGACACGAAGCGGTTTTGATACACCCACCATACTTCGAACTTTACTTTTCGGATCGTGGTAGAGCAATTGAACCCCGCGCACCAGTTTTTCTGGTACTAAGTGTTGTCGTAGAGCATACCAGATGAGTTCTTGTGGCACACGGTCAAACGCTTTTTCTAGATCCAGAAAGGCAATGTAAAGAGGGCGATGCTTCTCACGGTGTTTCTCCATGAGTAACCACGCAGAGTGTATTGGGTCAGTAGTTCCGCAGTTTTTGACAAATCCGGCTTGATTCATGGTTATTTCAACGATTTTGCGAATACGGTTGTCAAGAATGCGTTCAAAAATCTTCATGGTATGGCAAAGTAATCGGATCGGACGGTAATTTGAACATTCTGCTGGACTACCTTTCTTCTTCCATATTGGAACAGTGGTACTTTCTTGCCAGTCAGATGGTGTTCTTCCTTCCTAAATAACCCGATTAAATAATTCACTGAGCCACTTAGAGCACTTAGACTTAATCCTACGTGTCTTCTTAAGACACATTTTGATTTTGTGACAAGCAACAACGGTACCAGTCTATACCAAGTGGATGGCTTAGCATTCATACTGGTGGATGCAAAACCTGTCTAAATCTCTACCGAAATAAGGAGTACGGCACCAGTGTTGAAACGCAATACCACACCGAGGCCCGAAGGTCTCTTCTCGCTTGAGCATCACCACAGCCCCCATGAAGCTCCCACTAGGAGGCCAACCGCAAACAACTGAGCCGTAATCATATACGACAGGAATTCTCCCGAAGTATATGAGTCCAGGGGTTATCTCGGTTCCCATGGTACCAGTATACTCCTGGTAAGGTTTCGTGGCTATTGCCACTTCAGATGAGTCCCCGTGCAGACTCGGGTCTAATCGCCCTAATTAATCCTTGGACCTTTCGCCTACTGCATCATGGCCGGCAAACCAATGCGATACAGCGTGTCCCGGTGCCATCACGTGGAGGTTCTCCTCGGCCACTTGGTTTTGGTTCAGCAAACAGGGTTGCCGCCCCGTCTCCCTCACCGCCACCTCTGAGCACCAGTTGTGCTGACAGTTAAGTCCTTGGGTGTTTAACGCAGGTACCTGTCGTGGAGACTTAATCCCACGGTCTTCTTAAGACACGGATTGATTTTGTGACCACAATCAGAGCCCCACTGTGACAAGCAACAACGGTACCAGTCTATACCAAGTGCATGGCTTAGTATTCATACTGGTGGATGCAAGGCCTGCCTAAATCTTTACCGAACTAAGGAGTACGGCACCCGTGTTGAAACGCAACACCACGCCGAGGCCCGAAGGCCTCTTCTCACTTGAGCATCACCATAGCCCCCCATGAAGCTCCCACTAGGGGGCCAACCGCAAACAACCGAGCTGTACTCATATACGACAGGAATTCTCCCGAAGTATATGAGCCCAGGGGCTATCTCGGTTCCCATGGTACCAGTATACCCCTGGTAAGGTATCGTGGCCGAAGCCACTTCATATGAGTCCCCGTGCAGACTCGGGTCTGATCGCCCTAATTAAGCCTTGGAGCATTCGCCTACTGCATCACGGCCGGCAAGCCAATGCGATACAGCTTTTTCCGGTGCCACCACGTGGAGGACAATCGTTTGATGAACCATGTATTCATAAGTACAAGGTCATGGGTGTCCCCAAAATCGATTTTACGCTCGCCACCCTCATTGCGCGCTCCGAACCCCTTTCCCCCATGGCACCTGTTACCGTCTGCCTTTTCACCCATATGACCGTTAAGGTCGCCGGCAATAATAATATAGTCGTCAGCAGGCACGTGACAAGTCTTTTCATCGAGAAGTTGCCTGAAGGCATCTTTCTCGGCATAAGGTCGACCTGTCTGTGGTGCGTACGCGGTGAAGAAGTGAATCAGCTGTGCAATCAGCTTGAGCAATGAGCTCAGCGTGCAATGAGCAATGAGCTTCATCAGCCGATCATCAAATCGTTCGACTTCTTTAATGGCATCACGGCAACCCTCTGAGATGGCAATGCCAACCCCATATTGAGTGTGTGGGTACTCCAGGGCATCAAGTCGGCGCCAAAAGTCCGGCATTGTCTCATTCGGCGTAAGGTAAACGCTAAAAAAAGTTATCCCTGAACACCGAATACATACAAACCCATTCCCTCCGCATTTGGCAAGAACACGAAGTCGAACGTCGTTCCGAACCCAGATGGCAGCGGTACCCGATAAGTCGAGATGCCATGAAGCGGTGTCCCTGTTTCGGTATTGCTAGCTGATTAGCACTAGATCAGCGTTTACCTCCGCAACAAACTGCGCTAGCAACTAGTGAGCGGTTGCACTTCGGTGCATGTTAATTCGTAAAGTGCAGATCTTGCCATTCGCGCCCTAGCCCTTTCCATTTCCACCCTAAAGGTTGGACACCATCCCGAACCCACAGTGTGTGTGACGCTCTCACCCAACGCACTAAGATCCCTGCAGAGAACCCAACTTTCACTTTCATTGCAGGTCTTCGCTTGTTGACCTACCTGGTCGCATCTCCGGCATGCTGTCCTACTGTCCAGTCCCTTGGAAACTGCTGACGTGTGTCCATAGTCCAGACACCTCTTGGAGGGGACGATCCATGCATACTACCCATCCAAATTTAATTCTCCCGCTGCTTACGAGCAGCAAACTTTTGTCCTCGAGCATTTACAGAGGTGATACCTGCCCGGGCATTGGTTACCTCTGGACATTCACGCTTTACAGCCTCCTTCACCTTTACCTTTTCTGTGCGGCAATCAAGATCTGGGATTTCCAGAGGCTAGATACAAGAGCATTCTCCCCCAATAACCCTTTTTCAGGTTTTATCCTGTAGCGGATTTCACTAAGGACTGCTGGAAATATTTTACCTTCCGTCGGCTAAATGAACAGAGCCGACGGTCTAGTCCTGCTTCATTTCCTCGTCTCTTCTACTACCTGTTTTTGGTTTGCAGCCTCCTTGTCTTTGGGCAGACGAGTCTGTACTTTGATAAAGTTTCCTTCTAGCACGTTGTCCTCTTTCCGCTTTTTCCTCAGTTCACTTTGCAGTAGGCTATCTGAAGTCCGTTTGGCGCAAGCAGCGTTCTCAGCGGGAAGTGGGGCTGTTTCTACTTTCCACGTTCGCCTGTAGAAGGACATGCGGTCCAATAGTTCCTCCAGTTCCATCAGCCCGTTTTTGACGCCTTTGCTAACGTGCAGGAGGAACATTGCCAACCGCATACGCTTTACCACTGCCACGGATTTCCTGATGAGCCTATTTCGCTGATCGCTATGCTATGATCGCTATGCCCATTTATCTGCTGCGCCAAAAATAGGTGGGAATACCTACCTTTGCTAGGCATTTCCTCATTAGGCTCCAATTGGCCGAATCGAACGCAATATTTACTGGTACTACGCTTTCCATGAATTATATCTCCTGCCAAACCAGTAACATTAATGGTTGATCTGGTTGGCTCCACGGAACCCATATTGTCGATCTCAAATGCCTCTTTAACTAGTGGCAACCGGTAGCACTCGATTATACATAACTCGCTCCAGTACCCTCCCCACAGTATCCAGAAGACATATAGGTCTGTAGGAGGAGGTATATCAGCCTTAAGCAGCAGAACCAACTTCTGCAGATACCATGGCGCACCACATATCCCCTCGAACATAGACCCTTCGAATAACTCGGCAAACACGTCCAGTATGGATTTTACAGCAAGCTTAAGGGCCTTACTCGATACTGCGTCCACGCCCGGAGCTTTACTGCTACCTATTCTACCGCAAATCTTCACTAGCTCCTCTCTGGGGACTAATGAAATTAAGAAATCGCTGGAAGTTTTCGGTGCTCCTCCCTTGCTAGAGGAATAACCCCTTGAAATTTTTTGAACGATCGATCCCATCACGATTCTATAGGCACTACTCCGCGGGTTTACATCCGCCTTTTTCTTCTCAAATCGTCACCAGAATGGGCGGCGGGTCAATGCGTTCCTCACGCTGTTTTATCGATGGCTTGATTTGCAAGACGGCAATCAAGGGTCGATGTTGATGGTTGATTGTCTCATAAGGGACGGCTTTACAATCAGTGACGGTGATAAAATGTTGGTGCCTTATGAGAACATAGTCGATTTGCATTTTACTGTTCTCACTACAAAATATAGGAAAATGAGACAATCGTTTGATGGACCAAGTGCAAGGTGATGGGTGTACGCTCGTCATTGCGCGTTCCAAACCCTTTTCCCCCATGGCACCTGTTGCCGTCTGCCTTTTCACCCACATGACCATTAAGGTCACCTGCAATAACGGTATACTCATGAGCAGGTCTTTGCATCGAGAAGTTACCAGGAAGCATCTTTCTCGGCATCAGATCAACCTGCCTATGGTGCGTACACGGTGAAGAATTAAATAGTGCGATCAGCTGATATAATGATCAGCTCCATCAGTCGGTCATCAAATCGTTCCACTTCTTTAATGGCATCACGGAAACCCTCAGTGATGGCAATACCGCATTGTGCGGGTTACCAAAATAGAGAAGCTTTTAGCTATTTTTACCGTGCTCATGTTCTATGTCACAGCTTTTGGTACCAGACCATCGGGTTTCTTGCAGAGCGCAGATATCAATGCGAGTTCCTCGGTCTTTCCAGTTAGGGTGCCAATATTTAGCGTGCAGGCACGGATTTCTTTTTAATTATTTACGTTCCGACGACATCCATGCATCAAGGACCCTTCCCCATTTGTTGACAGTACCGGGGCCCGTCCTGCCCTATCGACTGGGGTCTCTAGCCGCCCTAGATGACCTACCATCTTTCTAAACTTTAAAACTCAACACAATCATTTTGTTTTTAACGACATTGGATGCATTTTGTTGATCAGCCTGTCGCGGAACCTGTCACCAAGAGAAATCAAGTAGGATAGTGAAATAACTCCAACATACTTTATTTATCTCTTTCCCTGATCTCAGCATTTTATTTTTATTTTACTGAGGATAACATAAAATAAGTTGCGTGAGACTCTCCTAAATTACCTGGACTTGGAACCAGCATGCTATGTAAATAACATGGTCAACAATGAGGATCTTAATCTGCTCTTGATCTTACTGTCGATACACCCTAGGAAGAATTGTACGTCCATTACCCTTAACTGCGCTAGAATAGCTGACGCCGCGGCTCCAGGCTCCTAGCTTCGCTGGTGAACTTTCAGGGACTTTTCTCACTCTTTTCTTTGGAACACAAACTTCCGCTACTTCCTTCTTTGGGTCTGTCTTTTTAGATCTAGGTCGTTTTTGAACCTTCTTAAAATACTAGGAATTTTCGACACAAAACATTCATTTTGTTAATCATATCCCCATTTACTTTCAGACTGCAGTGTTAAAATGACACATCAAACACGCCGGGGGCCACCACTCGAGTGTCCCTTGGCGTCGCTTGGACGAAACTCACCATCACTCGAAGCCCAATCATACCATCATCCTCTTAGCACTAGCCCACTAAATCCTCAAGCATATCAGATGTCACGAAAATCACCAATCCTGAGTATAAATAACAACGATATAATCTACCCACCAGCTACGTCACGCCAAAAACCCTCAGAACATGGTTCCGATCATAACCAATCAGCGGAAGTATATCATCTCTCACGGAGTTCATCAAGTTCCATGGATCAGTCCTACGAGTTACGTCGAAACATTGAACCTACGCCTAAATATCGACCTCCACCGCCCAGAAATTACACCCCCATTGATAGTTTACTGCAGTATAGATCTGAACATGCCCCCAGTGCCTATCTTCTGAGTGATCCCTTACCAAATAGTACGGGTAGTAACGCTGAGAATCACTCAAACATTGTCGTTGTCAACCATAATGATCAATATTTTCTTGAGGAAAAAATGGATTCATTATATATTCAAGGTGCCATCCGGGGACTTCCTCTGGGTTCTGAAACGAATCAGTACAAAAATGAAAGATACTTTCTTGAGGAAAGTTTAAATGATTTATGTGAATATAATCGGAGTGAAAGGATGCATGGTAAGTTGAATAAAAAATGGTTTAATAGATTCAGGGGATAATGGTCTATTCATATTTTTTGTAGAAAACGTGGCAGTACATCTGCTTCAAAGGCCCTCTAGCCCCAGTGAGACCAGCGGGTCGGACAGATACCTCATCGACCGAGCCCGAGGATCACCAGCATTTGTCAATAAGTCGCGAAGTAACTTCAGCAACCCAAGTGCGGTAGTCATGGACAAACGTTTCCAACTGTCCAAAGTCCAATGTTTCACGGAAGGCCTTTCGAATTTAGGTCGATTTTCACCAAGTCTTGACCAAGGTTATGCAACATTAGTCTCTCCGTCCCCTACAAGTCATCAACAATCTTCAGGGCCGTGGACCAAAAAAGGTCCTTGTCGTTCTGGGCCTGTCTTTGATCGACTTACTGATGAACATGTCATGAAGATATTCAATTGGTTGGATAGTTCTGAATTGTGTAATATAGCGAGGGTGTGCAGACGATTCGAGACCATAGCGTGGCGGTCAAGCCTTTGGAAAATTATAAGTCTTTCAGGGGAACAAATTAGTGGCGATAAGGCGCTGAAAAATATATTCAGGCGATTATGTGGCCAATCGAGAAATGGTGCATGTCCTGACATTGAACGTGTCCTGCTTAGCAATGGATGCCGAATTTCGGATAAGGGGTTGCAACTACTGGCACGGCGTTGTCCAGAACTTACTCATTTGCAAATACAGTCCAGTATTAATGTATCGAATCAGGCACTCTGTGATGTCCTCACTAAATGTACAAATCTTCAACACTTGGATGTTACAGGTAAGTGCCGCCGAAGCCGCTTCCAGCAAACATTGATGGGGATTTTTGACTTTTCAGGATGCCTTCAAATAACTAATATAAGCATCAACCCAAACTTAGAGCCACCTAGGCGACTGTTACTTCAGTATTTGGATTTGACTGATTGTTCGGCGATCGATGATGCCGGACTCAAAGTAATCGTGCGAAACTGCCCTCAACTGGTCTTCCTATACCTCAGAAGATGTGTTCAAATTACAGGTACTTTTCCACAGTTGTAAGTTGATCAACCATATCTATTTCTTACGTATTTTATTTTCCCTAGATGCTGGTCTTAAATTCGTTCCTAGCTTCTGCATAGCTCTGAAAGAGCTCAGTGTCTCGGATTGTATCAACATAACCGACTTCGGCCTGTACGAGCTGGCCAAACTAGGAGCAGCCCTACGTTATCTATCCGTAGCCAAGTGTGATCGAGTTTCTGATGCAGGCTTGAAAGTTATTGCAAGACGATGCTATAAATTAAGATACTTAAATGCCCGAGGTTGTGAAGCAGTCAGCGATGATTCTATAACGGTTCTTGCCCGATCTTGTCCTCGCCTCCGAGCCCTAGATATTGGAAAATGTGATGTTAGCGATGCAGGACTGCGAGCGCTAGCTGAAAGTTGTCCAAATCTCAAGAAGTTAAGTTTACGAAATTGTGATATGATTACAGATAGGGGAGTGCAATGTATAGCATACTATTGTAGGGGGTTACAACAGCTAAATATACAAGATTGTCAGATATCATTAGAAGGGTACCGGGCTGTGAAAAAATACTGCAAAAGATGTATTATTGAACATACGAATCCTGGTTTTTGCTGAGTATTTGGCAAAGTTCAAAAAGTAAAATGTTCCTAGATTATGAGCCACATTTTACTGTATAGGAAATGAAAATCCGTTGATACATTCCAAGGGTATATATACAGCAGCCTCCTCGATGTCGATATTTGAAACATGAAGTCTTCCAACAAAAACTATAAGACCTTTTAACTTCCGAAGAACGAGTAAAACCTCATTAAGACGAATGAAATAAGTTGCACACAAGACACAAAGGAAGCTTTATCCAGACCGCTGACTTATTCATCAACAGCATATTTATAAACATATGGGGTAGCTATAAAGCAACTACACCAACTTCCCAACGTTGTCCGTTTCTGACGAGGTGCTTCAGCTGCCCTCAAAAGAAGGTTCCACTGCTCCTCCACTGTTCTACGCTACGTAGCTATAAGGCGCCCAACTCGTTGGAAAATGGGAGATAGTGGATTCCATTGCATACAGAGAGACATGTTTTTATAATACATTCGACAATATATGCTTGTTCACAAAGCCTTTAAGCCAAAAACATTAAGTCAAGACGAATTTTGACAAGTAATTTCAACATTTTTGACACACTGCCAATTTGTACAACTTTATGTTTGAAATGCTAGGCCAGCTTGCAAATGTCATTAAATAATCGCTGTGTCAACTGTCAAAGTGTAGGCAAAAAACTTGTAAAGCCCCTTTCACATGAGCAACTTGAATATGGAACTACGTATGTATATCGACTATCCAAATTGATGCAGGCACTGCCCCCGTCAGTCTTTTAATGAAAAGAATTTCTTTGTACTTATAATTCTGTGTATAAAGTAAGTTAAATAGTTGGTCGATAGTGCTACTATTAGAGGTAAAATGCATAGCAAAATTAAAAGAAAGAAAGTTGTATCATAAGATGTATTGCTGGCGACGAGATTTATTTTTTAAGTTTTGAAGCGATATCTTTTCTTCCAGGAAAGTTAAAAGCGTTTCCTTTCAAAAATCTTAGATCAAACTTTAAGTATTCCTAACGAAAGGGGTACGTTTATAGAAGGAAAAAAGTCTCTTATTCCGTCTTTTTCTATTCCAACTTTGTTTTATAGTTTCATTTATTTATTTAACATACAAACTTCTTATTGTAAATATTTCAAAAATTAAAGAGTTTTTAAGGAATTATATAGAGAGTTTTAATAAAATTTCCACATTCAATCTACTAATCATCTCAAAAAGTTTAATCTCATCCGACGGTTATAATCCTCCCCAAACAGGAAGAAGAAGAAATGGTCGGCCGAAACAGCGTTCACTTGATACGCTACATGGTGATTTGAAAGCCTCTGACTCCATCCAGATCAAGCATATGTTGTGGAATCGTCTTTATTTGACAGTTGAATGTATATTAAATACAGTTGTAGTAAACTTAATTGTTAATTCACACTATGTATTACATTTAATGGTTAGTTCACACTGTTACATTTCTCCTTCCTTCAGTAATTTTACATCTCTTCGACTAGTCTCTTGGGTCGATTTCTTAGCCGTTGGCTTCGCCGTACTGGATGTTCAATTTGTTGTGCTTCGGTGTGTTGTCCTTGTTCACTCATGTTTCCGTTTTCATGCGACGGTATACCGGGCTGCATAGACTGCTGATGTTCCTGTTCATCATTTGCTGTCGAGCTTGCAGATTGGTAATGGAAACTGTTTCGCCTAAAATCTGAGACATCCCGGAAGTCGATTGATGGTGGTATTACCCTCCGTTCTCGGATATGATCTGCATGTCGTCTTCTTTCTACACCGTCCTTTGTTCGAACACGGTAGGAATATCGATTTGTTCTTTCGACTATGTTGGCTGGTTCCCACATTTTCTCGATGTCTGTCTTTACGAATACTGGTTGTGCTGGTTAGAACTCTCTGTTAGACTGCTCTGCTTGAAGATTTTGTTTTACATGTTTAAAATGCATCTCTCGCCGTACATTAGGCTTTAGATTGTCAAATAAAGTTCGCAGGAGTTATAAAATGTGAAACAAATTTCTTGTTTTATTTTATTTTTTATTGATTTTTAAAAATTATATCTGCTCTTAAATTTTATTTTAGCTCTTTTCTATTTGGAAGCAGAAATACGAATGAATCAATTCTTAACTTAAATTTCTATCTCTACTTCTCCTAAACAAAGGATTAAAAGCTTAATTGATTTTGAGTGTTTGTTTAATTCTTATTCTGATTTTTCTAATGGATTTTTAATGTGTTTATAAGATCGTTTCATCATATTTCTTTATTCGATCTTATAAAAGGAATTTGGTTTAAACTCATTACATAAAGATATTGTTGGGTAGATTTTATTTACGTTTGAGTCAAGAGGCGACTCTAATGAATTTGTTTCATTAATTACATTATTAGGTTGGGACTCTAATGTGTTTATGTCGTTATTGGGTTGGGTTGGATATGTAACTCAGGCGTCGACCTAGCAAAAATTCAGATGGTGCCTTCCCTGTAAAGGAGTGTGGTGTGTTTCGATATGTAAATAGAAATGTGCGCAAGCGCTGACGTTGTGATAAACCATCATATTCACTGGCTTTCATGCGCCCCTTGAATGTTCGTACGAATCGTTCGGCTAGTCCGTTGGTTTTCGGATGGTACGGTGAAGACGTTACATGTTTTATTCCATGACTTTGACAATAATTTCGAAACTCTTCTGACGTAAATTGACTACCATTATCCGACACGATAATTTCCGGATAACCAAATGTTATAAACTTCTCCTCTAGGAATTCGCACAAAGTTCTTGTGGTGGCAGCATAAAGTACATCTGCTTCTACCCACTTTGATAAAGCATCAACAAGCACAATCCACATGCATGATTTCACTGTATGTTCCACGTCCTTGTCGATGTTCGGCCACCATACATAGTACCTCACTGACGCACGCATAGAGCCAATGCCTGGATGCCCTCTATGAAGATGCCTCAATGTTACTTCTTGAAGATTATCGGGCACGATAATTCGTCCTTGCCACATCAAAATACCGTTTTCGTATGATAGTTCCTCCCGTTTGTCGTAGTATGGTTTCAGCTCGTTGTTGATACACTTCGTGTCTGGCCAGTGACGCTCAATTAACTCAATTACTCGTCGTAATATTAGGTTATGTTTCGTCTGCTTCCTAAGTTCCTGTTCTGTTAGTACAATATCATCAAGCTTCCATATTTGAATTACCGCATAAATTTTATGAATCTTCTGCGCTTCCTCCGAAATTGCTTCATGTGCGTTTGGTAAGCGTGATAAGCAATCAGCTAGAATATTGTATTTGCCTTGACGATACTGTATATCGTAATTGTATGCACCTGACATTAGTGCCCATCTCGTCAGACGGTTGTTTACGATTTTTTGCAAATTTCGTTTGTCTCCCAACAGGTGTTGAAGCGGCTTGTGATCCGTAATTAATGTAAACTTTGTTCCACGTAAATATGGATCAAATTTCTTCACGGCGAAAAAAATTGCTAATGCCTCCTTGTCAATGGTAGCGTATTTTTGTTCTGCTTCGTTCAATTTTCGTGACGCGTAGGCGATAGGTAACTCGTTGTTAGCCTCGTCCTGATGATATAGAACAGCACCAAGGCCTACATCGGATGCGTCTGTTGCCAAATAAAGCGGTTTTGTGAGATCGTAAGGAGTTAGATGACGGGCGCTAGCTATCATATGTTTAACATTATCAAATTGTTTCTGTTCCTTTATTGACCATCGCCATTGCGACTTTGTACCAGTTAATGCGTCTAGTTCGGAACATGCTCCATGTAAGTTGGGTATGAATTTCTCGTAAAAATTGACCAATCCCAGAAAGGATCGTAACTCCTTCTTGTTACTGGGTATTGCAGCATTTTTTATTGCTATCAGCTTGTCTTCCACTGGATAGATCCCTTTTCGGTTGAATTGATGGCCCAAATAGTCGATACTGTCTTGAAAAAAGCTACATTTGTTCTTTTCGATACGAAAACCAGCTTCACGCAGACGTTTAAAAACTTCTCTTAATGATCTTAGATGGCTATCTTCATCTGGACCTGTAATGCCTATGTCGTCGAAATAGATTGCAACGTTGGGTATGCCAGCAAGTAGATTTTCCATATAATTTTGAAATGTTCCGGGTGCACTCGATATACCAGGAGTCATACGGTTATACTGAAAATACCCTTTGTGTGTGGATATGATTAGGTATTTTCTTGACTCTGGACTAATCTCGAATTGTAGATAGGCATCGCGTAGATCTAATTTCGTGTACTTCTCACCCTTGGCAAGCTGCTGACGGATGTTTTCGAATGTTGGTACTGGATGTCGTATTGTTACTAGTGCTGGATTCAGTGTAACACGAAAATCACCACAAATACGTATATTTCCGTTCCGTTTAACCACGTTGACAGTGGGTGTTGCCCATTCGATCGGTGTTTCTTTGGGGTCAACAGGTGAGATTATTCCAAGCTGCTGTAACCTTTCAAGTTCGAATTCCACGTTTTTTTGAATTCCGAATCGGACTGGCCTGGCTGGAATATGTATTGGTGTTGCTGTTTCCTTTACGTGAATTTTAACTTGGTAGTTATTTATTTTTTCCAGTCCTTCTTCGAATAGCTGCTTGTTCTCTTCCAATATGTCATTTAACTTCTGATGCAGTGGTTTCGTTGTCGGCTGCACGTGGTTGTTGACACGATCTACGTTGTACACTGGTTCGGGCAGTGGCAAATTGAAGGCTTCATTCCACTCTAAGCCAAATAACATTGGATTCGCGTTGTCCACCACGACTACTTTCAAAGATCGCGTTCGCTTGTTCAGCGTCACTGTCACTGTAGCTTCCCCTTGGCAAGGTAAATCGAAATTGCCATAAGCCCGTAGTTTTGGCTTCCCTTTAAGCGTTGGTGATCCGATCTGTTTCCAAAAATCTATACTTATAATGGAAACTGACGCGCCCGGATCCCAGTCCATCGTACACGTGACACCGTTTATCTTAACGTCAACGTTTCTTTTCTTAGCAATGGCACTCATTACTTTAAAAACTTGCTCACAACTCGAAATAGATGTATCACTATTTTTTACGTTGTAAATACGCTGTTGTTTCTTTTTGTCTCTCGCGATCAATTTAGCTCTGCCTTTTCTTATACAGCACGACCCGTAATGTCCACGTTTGCCACACGCTTCACAATTGTGATTCGCCGCCTTGCAGTTGTCTTTTGAATGTCTTTCACGCGCACCACATCTTAAACATTGTTCTTCCGACAAAATTCGGATCCGCTTACCGATTTTCGCACGACGTTTTACTATCTTTTTCACTTCCGCGCATTCACTTTCTACAATGTCTTTTTCCGCCAACTCCCTTGATAGTGCTACTTTGAAAACTTCCGCGAACGACGCTTTCTATGCCTTCAATATCATCGAATGTTTTTAGCTCTGGCCACCTTTGTTTCAATTCCACTTCAAGTCGGGGATGGTTGAGACCCGTTGCAAACCGATCACGTAATTGACGTTCTAGCATGTCGCCGTCGTAGCCACAATCGCGACTTATGTCTTTTAGCCTGTTCGCGTAAGATTCGAATGACTCATCTTTTTTCCTCACACAATTCCAAAAGTTCGTTAGAGCTTTGAAGCGCGTGGTTTTTCGTTCAAAAAGCTTCACGAATTTTTCCGCGATTTCCGTGTAAGTCAGGTTTTCAAATTTTTTCTTTGCGTCCGCAAATGCAATTTTTAGTTCACGATAGGTTTCCGGCTTTAGACATGATACGAATAATTCTCTTTTCGAACTTATATCATCCGCGATTCCCCACATGTGGCACTGGGCTTCAAAATAATCTACGAAAACACTAGCCGTTGTAACGCCATCATATTTCTCACATTTAAAGTTTTTTAGGATGTTTTGTTTTTTTACCTCTGTAGAGATGTTTTCTCTACCAACCGTCACGGTAGCGAAATTTTCAAGAATTTTTAGGATGGCGGTTTGTTGCTCCGCCTGCACACGTAAAAATTCGGCAAACTGTGTGGCGTCCATATTTAACTCGCGCTCGGAAAAACGAAAAACACGACCATCCTCGTCGCCAGTATGTTGTGGAATCGTCTTTATTTGACAGTTGAATGTATATTAAGTACAGTTGTAGTAAACTTAATTGTTAATTCACACTATGTATTACATTTAATGGTTAGTTCACACTGTTACAGCATATGACTGTTTAGTAAAATACCATTATTCCATTTTGCTGGAGAAATATTTGGAAAACCTCTTTCGAGAACGTGCGGGCTTAAATAAATAAAAAAATCCATTTTTTCTACTCCCACTGCCAACGCTGACTCCATGACCAACTCAAAATGAAAACAAGGCGGAATACCGGAAGCTGGCGCTTTGGATATAAAAGTTTTGTGTTCATCTTATGTGAAAAACTCTCTACGCACAGTTTTCCAATCGTATATGGCTAAAAACCCAAAATATTCCTTCATTTTTTTTTTTCAAACTACAAGAATTACGTACATATTACAGATGCAGATATTATGCTCACGCTAAGCAGACAAACACTGTCTATTACCGAATACTGTATTCTGTGTACATGTATGTATGTATGTATGTAAATTGATCATAAACCTATTTTCTATTTACTTCGTACATAAAAATATACATATATACATATAAAGTGCATATACTGAATACCGTTTCTTCAATGTGCAAATATATCTATCTGAATGAGGCTTCATTCACATATACGTGAGGTAATTGATTTTGATATATAAATGATTAAAAAACTAAAACGAAATAAATTAAGAAAAAAACTAGGTATTGTTCCTTATACTGTATTTGTCTCCTTCATCAGTGCTAGACCTAATCCTAAGGAATTAGGAATTAGGGAACTTACTTACTACTACAGATGTCTGGACTATGAGCACACGTCAGCAGCTTGCAAGGGACCGGACAGAAAGACAGCATGCCGGAAATGTGGCCAAGTGGATCATCAAGCGAAGACCTGCAATGAAAGAGAGAGTTGCGTTCTCTGCAGGGATCGTGGCGCGTCTGGTGAGAGCGTCGCACACATTGCCGGCTCGGGACGATACCCAATCTTCAAGGCGGAATTGGAGAGGGCTAGGGTGCGAACGGCATAATCCGGATATTACAAATTAACATCCACCGGAGTGCAACCGCTCACCAGTTGCTAGCATAGTTCGCTGCGGAGTAAATGCTAATCTAGTGCTGATTAGCGAGCAACACCGAAGCAAGAACCCGTCCTCATGGCATCTCGACTTATCGGGCACTGCTGCCATCTGGGTTCGGAACGACTTTCGACTTCATGTTCTTGCCGAAGGCCGGGGGAACGGGTTTGTCTGGAGCCGGTGTTTCGGGATAATGTTTTTTAGCGTTTACCTGATGCCGGACTTTCGGCGCTGGCTTGATGCTCTGGAAGACGCCGTTTCGAGCCCGGAGGAACGAATCCTGGTAGGCGATGATTTTAATGCCAGGGCTCTTGAATGGGGCATGCCTCAATCAGACTCCAGATGGAAATGGCTCATAGTTTCAAACACCAGATCCACGCCAACGTTTCGGGGCCCAGGCTGTGAAGGAAGCATTCCTGACATCGCTTTTGCGTCGGAATCTCTAGCATCATCCGTGAACGGATGGCGAGTCCTAGAAAACTTCTCGGCAAGTGATCACCAATACATCGCGTTCGAATTGGTTGACGCTACTTGCTGGCGAACGCCAACGCGACGCTCTCCCTGCCTGTCGAATGTCGCGAGGGTGAACATCGGGAAGTTCATCGAAGGTCCTAGAGCAGGCAAGGCCCCGTTGGAGGGTGCTCCTGGGGGTGATAGTGTCGCAGCTGACACCGTTGTAAATTCAGTGATGAACCTGATAACGACGGCGTGTGAGGCTTCCATGCCTCGGAGGGTTCCCAGGCGCAACAAGTCTTCTATGCACTGGTGGGCGGCAGAAATTGCCGACCTATGGAGGGAGTATCATAACCTCGGCCGTTTGGCACAACATTTGCACGCCAACGAGGAGACATGTGCCATAAAGGCACAGTGTAGATCAGCAAAAAGGAGACTATGCAGCGCTATAAATAAAAGCAAAGCTTGCGCTGCCAGAACCTTGTTAACGAGGTGACTTGGCTATAAGTTTGTCACCCGGAAAATCGGGGCTCTGCGGAGGCCCTCCATACTAATTTCCGACCAAATAGACCGCATTGTGCGGGCATGGTTCCCCAGAAACCCTGTACGGATTAATGGAAATAACGCGGAAAGCGTCGAGAATTGCCCGCTTTTCACAATAAGAAAGCTCGAAGAAAAACAAGAAGGCGTCAAGCCCTGGTGGCATCCCGGTGGAAGTGTACAAACTGGTGTTCCGCCAACGTGTATATAAATTGAATTGCTGCTTGAGGCGTTCAACGCTTGCTTGAAGAAGGGCATTTTTCTTTGCCAATGGAAAGTGGTCAGACTCGCATTGATCACTAAGGGTAAAGGAGACTCGGAGCTCCCGTCTGTATACCGACAGCTGTGTATGCTTGACACGGCCGGAAAAGTGCTCCGGAAGCTCATCAGAAGTAAACTCGCTGAAGCGATCCGTGCTGCCGGGGACTTATCCCCAAGGCAGTTCGGGTTCAGAACAGGGAGATCCACAGTGGATGCTATTATGAAGGTGGTAGATGCGGTTCATCGAGCCGAGGCACACAGCCGCCGATCTCGACGGATAGTTCTCCTCATAACGCTTGATGTCAGAAATGCCTTCAATTCCGTAAAATGAACAGATATACTAGTCACTTTAGAAAACTCATTGCACATGCCAAGCATCTCTTGTAGATATTGAGGGATTATCTGAAAGACCGTTCCCTGCACTATGAGACGCTAGAAGACCTGGAAAAATGGAAATGATGTCAGGAGTAGCAGAAAGATCCACCCTAGGGCCAGACCTCTGGAACGCTTCCTACGATAGTCTGCTGTGACTCGATATACTCGAAGAGTCGCACCTGACGTTAGGGCATTTGTTGCCGGACACACTGTTAAACTGGCGCAAAGCAGATTGGCATATTGGTGCTACGGGTAAGCGGATGGATGACTGCTCACGGTTTCAGCCTTGCACTGGAAAAAACCGAAATAGTCATCTTGACCAGAAAGAGAATACCGACCCTGCGTCCCATATCGGTCGGAAAGTTGACTGTAGAGTCAAAACCAGTTGTTAAATACCTTGGTTTAATGCTCGACTCGAAGATGAGCTTCTTCGAGCAAATCAAGGCAGCAGCGGTCGCGGCTTTAAGTCGGCTAATGGCGAATCTTGGGGCCCCTAAGGAGATGTCTCCTTATGGGAGCAACGTAGTCTTTTGTGCTCTATGGTTCAATTCCTATTCAAAATGTTATTTTAGTCTTGACCGGCTTAGGCCTAAAAAAAAATTTACAAGGCGGATTTTTGTTCGTTATAATTCATACACATGATGTGTTTTTGGATTAATAAAAGAGAGTAAATACCACCTTGTAACCACTTCGATCACGCTGCTCCCAGGACAGAGGTGAGGCAGCGTCTGATGAGTTGCCTCTGCTCTGGACCAAACCGCAAGTCTTAGGAGAGGTAGTTGCCCGTGAAGAACGTCAACGCACCCTTACCGAGTGGCAACTTTCTTGGCAAAACGAGGCAAGGGGCAGATAGACTGCGCGGCTCATCGACAATTTAGTGGTTGAACCGAACGCACCGTGAGATTTATTACTACCTTACAGTGCTCAGAGGTGGCGGCGAGGAAGATGGGGCGGCAACCCTATCGGCCAAACCAAAACCAAGTGGTCGAGGAGAACCTCCATAGTGGTGGCACCGGGAGATGCTGTAATCACTTTGGTTTGCCGGCCGTGATTCAGTAGGCGAATGCTCCAAAGACCTAATCAGGGCGATCAGACCCGAGTCCGCACGAGGACTCATCTAAAGTGGCAAATTGGTCACGAAACCTTACCAGGGGTATACTGGTACCATGGGAACCGGGAAAGCCCCTGGACTCACATACTTCATACTGTTGCGTATCAACACGGGTGCCATACTCCATAGTTCGGTAGAGATTTAGGTAATTCTTGCATCCACCAGTATGAATGCTAAGCCATCCACTTGGTATAGACTGGTACCGTTGTTGCTTGTCTCAGCGGGGCTCTGATTGTGGTCACAAAATCAATCCGTGTCTTAAGAGGACCGTAGGATTAGGTCTCACGACAGGTGCCTACGTAAAACACTATGGGTTTCACTACCTTACGCAACTTCTAAGTGGGCATGGAGGTTTTCAGTCTTACCTGCACATAATTGGGAAGGCGCGATCTCCTGATTGTGTGTTCTGCAATGGGGTAGCGGACGATGCTGAACACACCTTTTTCTCTTCCGAGAGGTGGGACGGCCTTCGCCAGCAGTTTTATGCAGACACAGGGGAGCTCTCTCCAGACAACATTGTCAGAGTGATACTGAAGAGCAGCTGGAATCGTATTGCGAAAAATATTGAACTCGCCCGGCGGAGGGATCGGACGGTAAGGGGGGACAATTCCCTTCCTCCCCTCCCCTCCTGTTGGTGAAAGGAATTCCCTGACTTGAAAGCTCCCAAAGCCGGGAGTGCGGGAGGGCTAGTCCAAAGTAATGTGTCAAACGGTTCCAGGCTAGTTCTCTGATGACCAACTAAACAAGTTGGTAGTCCGACAGCGTGCTGTTGTGGGAGTTTAACACTCTGTGCGTAGAGAAAAAAATTTGCACTCTTCAGCCACATGTGCCTTGCCAGAAGAGCGGCTCAGAGGCAGAATCGATCAAGGGCAAAAAAGCGCGCCTATAAGGAAGCCCGCAAAACCCTTAAGTTCCCCATCCAATGGAGCAAGAGGGAAAATGCTTTAAGGAGTTCTGTTCGGAAGCGGATATAAACCCATAGGGAAGCGCCTATAGAATCGTGATGCGGCGATTCAGAAAACGTTCATCTCCGCAGATCAAGTGCCCTTCACTCTTGCTAAAAATTGTCCTCCAGCAAGACAACAACTTCCAGCGACCTTTGAATGTGACGGCAATACCGTCAGTCACCCAGAATAGGGCCCCTAAGCTTGCCGTGAAATCTAGACCAGACATATTCGCTGAGTTGTCCGAAGCGTGCATGTCCGAGGGGATATTTCCGGCATCATGGAAGCGACAGAAGTTAGTACTACTTCCTAAGGCTAGTGAACCTCTCAGTGAAGCAACCTCCGACAGACCTATTTGTCTTTTGGACACTGTTGGGAAAATGCAAGAGCGAGTAATCTACAAAAGATTACTCCCGGTTGTTGAGAGCCAGGGGGGTCTCTCAGATCGACAGTATGGGTTCCGTAAAGCCAGATCAACCATTGATGCTATCAAAATGGTTACTAGCTTGGCCGAAGATGCAATCCACGGAAAGGGTAGTACTAGCAAATATTGCGTGGTGGTGACCATGGATATGAGAAATGCATTCGATTCGACCAATTGGAACCTATTACAAGAATATCTGGCGGAGATTGGTATTCCTGCCTGTCTTGCAGCTATTGTCAACAGCTATTTACAAGAACGGAGGCTTTGATATGACACTGATGACGGACCCCAAGAGTACGTTGTCTTTGCGGGTGTCCCACAGGGCTCCGTGCTGGACCCTCTGGAATATCATGTACAACAATGTACTTAATCTTCCCCTTCCAGAAGCCACTGTAGTGAGTTACACCGACGATATAGCACTGGTTGTAGTCACAAAGGGTCTCAAAGATGCTGGGTTGTACTCATGCGAAGCGATCAGTGCTGTTAAGGGTTGGCTTGAGAGTTCTGGTCTGACACTTGCGGAGGAAAAAACGGAAGCGGTCCTTATCACCAAGCGCCGTAAAAGAAATGATGCCCCTATTCAAATTGGGAATCATATCACTTCACTTCTAAGCCTGCCATCAAATACTTGGGAGTGATGATAGACGGGAAGCTCAGCTATAAGGAACACGTGCAGTATGTTCATGGCAAATCATCCACTGCAAGTGGGGGTAAAGATAATGCCGAACGTGGGAGGGCCACGTCATGCTTCCAGGTTACTTATAGCTAGGGTAGTGAGTTCGATCCTGCTCTATGCAGCTCCAATTTGGAGAAAGGCATTGCAGGTCACATTTAACGCTACCTTACTGAGTGAACGGTAACAAACTGAAGAACAGCTCTAAGGGTGTGCTCGGCATTCAGGACTGTTTCAGATGATGCAGCATTCGTCATTTCTGCCCATTGACATCTTGGCAGATGAGATGACGAATATCTAAAATGTAAAATCTATCTTTCCTTTATCGCAGACGAAGAACGCCGAAAGGGAGAGATCTCTAAATAGATGGCAAGAGCATTGGGAATACTCGGGAAAGGCTCGGTGGACCACAGGCTCATTCCTGCCATCAAGGAGTGGTTGGAGAGACGGCACGGTGAGGTTAATTATAATCTTACCCAGTTCCTCACGGGACATGGGGGATATCACCAATACCAGGTTCAGGTTTAAACTAGATACCACACCCGATTGTCCGAACAGCAATGGAGTCCCAGAGCACGTATTCTTCCACTGCCCAAGATTTGTGGAAGAAAGGTAGAACCTAGAGGAGACTCTAGGACAGGGAGTCACACCAAAAAATCTAGTGCGAAGAATGCTAGCATGTCAGGAAGGCTGACATGCGATCAACTCCATGGTCACATCTATCCAGAGCAAACTGCGAAAGGCAGAGGAGGATAGAAAAGCGCGGTTACGTACGCCGTGTAGAGACGAAAGGTGACCAAGCTAGAGTGAGCTGACTCTGCCCCGTGATGTAACACCTTATGGTGTTTCCACGGGGCTTGGGGGAAGTCGGGGGTGGTTTTAGTAGGTAAAAATTCCACACGCTGGCGTGTCCAAGCCAGTGTCTTTTGAAGATTTTCACCTCCTCAAAAAAAAAGACAGACAAACGGACAGACAGCCATCGACTGGATGCTAATAAGGTTTTGTTTCACACAAAACCTTTAAAAAAATGGAATATGTCCTTTTTATCACGGCCAACCTTTCCCAGCGGCCTCGTAGCTGGTCGCTCTCTTTCCTGCCGTCAGTATCGTTCCACCATAGTCTAGCGGCTATGGCGCATAAGAGAAAGATGACCCTACCCCACTTCTGGACGGGACAAACCTAAAAGACAACAAAAAGGAGATGTAGTAGTTTTAGTTTAGTTTAGTTAACTGGGGGGAGCCGCAGCTCCGAGCACTCAGGCCATTGTTAGGCCCATTGTACGATCCCCGTAAGGTGCTGCGCAGGCTTTAGCGAATCTTAGAACATTCTCCAGAGGCAGAGAGTGTGCAGATTCTTCATTGAAGAAAACCTTGCCAAGGTGTCTTCGTCTGAGATCTAAGGATGCCGGGCCGCTGTATAAAAAGTGCAGGGCCGTCTCCTCCTCCTCCTCACATTGGCTGCACACAGCCGAAACCACTAACCCAATCTTTTCCATATGGTAGTTTAAGGGGCAGTGTCCCGTCAAAAGCCCTACTAGGGTTTTCATGTCCCACTTCTTAAGGAACAACAAAAATGCCGTTCTTGTGGCCTTAGGTTTCTTCACAAGGATTTTCGCTTGCCGGCAAGAGTCCAAATTTCTCTACTCGGTTGCGAGATGTTAAAAAGTTTGGGGCCTAGAATAGATCCCTGAAGGACTCCTGAGTTTACCGGGAAGTTGATGGAGCGAAGGCCATCGAAGCGTACTTGGCAAGTTCTGTTGGAGATGAAGTCTACGAGGATTCTGAATAAGAGGAGGGGGCAATTGGACTGAATTAGTTTGTTGAGCAAGCCCTCTTTCCAAATTCAATCAAATGCCTTTTCGAGGTCTAAGGCGCAGGCTACCGTGCAATGCCAATTTTCCAGGTGATTGAGCATATGGTCTTGGTACAGGATCGCCTGCTCGGTGGATCTGAGGTTTTCGAAGCCGAATTGATTAAGTGGAATGATAGGGAAGCAGTATCTATTGAGGTGTCTTAGTAGGATACGTTCGAAGATTTTTCCAATATTGGAAAGAAGAGAGAAAAGCCTCATATCTTTGTGATCGCACGAGCACCCCTTCTTAGGGATAGGTGTGAGGAGGGCTGATTTCCAAGATACCGGGAAGTGGCCGCTGTTCAGGCAGTTGTTGAAGAGGATGGTAAGACGTTCACTGATGATAGGCGCACACTTCCGCGGAACAAAGTTAGAGATGCCATCGGGGCCCGAACATTTTTAAGGTTTTGTGTAAACACAAAACCTTATTAAAATCGGTTTACTGTCTGTCTGTCTGTCCGTCTGTCTGTCTTTTTTTTTTTTTTTTTTTTTTTTTTTTTTTTTTTGAGGAGGTGGAAATCTTCAAAAGACACTGGTCTGGACACACCAGCGTGTGGGATTTTTACCCACTAAAACCACCCCCGACTCCCGAACATACGCGGCGCACGTGACCGCGTTTTTCTTCTTTCCTCTGCCTTTCGCAATTTATCTTGAATTGATGCGATCATGGAGTTGACCGCATCCCAATTCTCTTGATGTGCTAGCATTTTCGGCACCAGACTTTCTGGTACCAGCACCTCTCCTAGAGTCTCCTCTAGGTTCCTCCTTTCTTCCACAAATCTCGGACAGTGGAAGAATACATGCTCTGGGTCCTCTGGGACTCCATCGCAATTTGGACAGTCGGGTGAGGTCTCCAATTTAAACCTGTGAAGGTATTGGAGATATCCTCCATGTCCCGTGAGAAACTGGGTGAGATTATAATTAACCTCACCGTGTCGTCTCTCCAACCACTCCTTGATGGCAGGAATGAGCCTGTGAGTCCACCGACCCTTTCCCGAGCGTTCCCACCGCTCTTGCCATCTATTTATGGATCTCTCCCTCTCAGCCTTCTTCGTCTGCAATAAGGGAGAGGTTGGTTTCGCATGGTATATATTCGCCATCTCATCTGCCAAGATGTCAATGGGCATCATTCCAGAGATGACGAATGCTGCATCATCTGAGACTGTCCTGAAGGCAGAGCATACCCTCAGAGCTGTCCTCCTGTAGACTGCATTCAGTTTGCTAGTGTTAACTGACATCCGCAATGCCTCGCTCCAAACTGGGGTCGCATAGAGCATGATTGAGGTCACCACCCTGGCTATAAGCAACCTAGAGGTATGCCGTGGCCCTCCCACGTTCGGCATCATCCTGGCCAGGGCCATACTGGCAGTGGATGATTTATCACAAACATATTGTACGTGTTGCTTATAGCTGAGCTTCCTGTCTATCACCACCCCCAAGTATTTGATGGCCGGCTTGGAAGTGATGATATGATTCCCGACTCTAACACAGGCGTAATTTCTCTTCCGGCGCTTCGTGATGAGGACCGCTTCCGTTTTTTCCTCCGCAAGCGTCAGACCAGAGCTCTCTAACCAGCATTTGACAGCACTGATTGCCTCGCTTGAGTATAACTCAGCATCTTCGAGATGCTTTGCGACAACAACCAGTGCAATGTCGTCAGCGTAACCCACCACTGTGGCTTCCTCCGGAAGGGGAAGATTAAGTACATCGTTGTACATGATGTTCCACAGTAGTGGGCCCAATACGGAGCCCTGCGGGACACCCGCGGAAACGACGTACTCCTGCGGTCCGTCATCAGTGTCGTACCAGAGCCTCCTTTCAGTTAAATAACTATCGACAATTGCGGCGAGGTAGGCGGGAATACCAACCTTCGCTAGGGATTTCCGGATTAGATTCCAATTGGCCGAATTGAATGCATTTTTCACGTCCAGGGTTACTACCACGCAATATTTGCTGGTACTACCCTTTCCGTGGATTGCATCTTCGGCCAAGCCAGTAACCAATTTGATGGCATCAATGGTTGATCTGGCTTTACGGAATCCATACTGCCGATCTGAAAGGCCGCCTTGGCTCTCAACTACTGGGAGTAATCTATTATAGATTACCCGCTCTAGCATTTTCCCCACCGTGTCCAAAAGACATATGGGTCGGTATGAGGATGGTTCACCTGGTGGTTTACCAGGCTTAGGCAGAAGCACCAACTTCTGCCGCTTCCATACCGCTGGAAACATTCCCTCGGACATGCACGCTTCGAACAACTCAGCAAACATGTCCGGCCTGGATTTCACGGCAAGCTTAAGGGCCTTATTCGGTACTCCGTCCAGACCCGGTGCTTTATTGTCTCCTATTCTTCCGCAGATCTCCAGGAGCTCGTCTCTGGTGACTGGCGGGATTGCCGTCACATTCAGAGGTGGTTGGAATGTGTCGGTGTTCTCCTCTTGCTGGGGGAATAACCCCTGGATGATTTTCAACAAGAGGGCGGGGCACGTGATCTGCGGAGACGAACGGCCTCTAAATCGTCCCATCACGATTCTATAAGCTCTCCCCCACGGATTTACGTCCGCTTCTGAGCAGAGCTCCCTAAAGCATTTCCTCTTGCTTCGCTGGATGGCGAGCTTGAGGGTTTTGCGGGCTACCTTGTAGGCGCACTCTTTCTGCCCTTGATCGACTCTACCTACCGCCCTCTGAGCCGCTCTTCTCGCTCGGTGGCAGGCTGATCGAAGGCCGGTCAGTTCATCATTCCACCAGTAGTTTGGTCTTCTACGGGGGAATGCGCACCTCCTAGGCATGGACGCGTCACATGCTTTGGCGATGCATTGAGCCAGATGGACAGCTCTTTCCGTAGAGGCGCCTGCTATATCAGGTTGATCCAACCACACCTCTAAGAAGCTCTGCTCATCCAAAGATTTTGCAGACCAGCCTGAAATCTTTTTCGGTTTCGGGCATGATAGCTCATTGCCCTCAGGTTCGACACATGTCTCAAAGAAAACTGCCTGGTGATCGCTGTGGGTGTAGCGTTCGCTGACGCACCAGGACATACCACGCGCCAGCGAAGGGCTGACAAAGGTCAGGTCTACAACCGAGCCTGATCCCCCTTTCTGAAAGGTGTTTACAGCACCTTCGTTAGCCAAAACTATGTCCATCTGCGTAAAAGCTTCTAATAAACTGCGCCCCCTAGCATTTGATTCCCTACTACCCCACTCTAGGGCCCAAGCATTGAAATCACCAGCAATCACCTTTGGACTTCGTCCTTTCGCGTCGAGAACAAGATTATCAAGCATTTGCTCGAATTCAGACAGTGTCAAACTTGGCGGGGCGTAGCAGCTGTATACATATACACCACTTATTTTTGCCCACACGAAGCCACTGCCTGCCTGACTTGCAGTACATTGTATGGCCTGTCGACCGCAAGCCCATATCGCCGCTCCACCAGTCGAATCTTTGACCCATATGCCACCATGACGGTGTCTATACGGTTCGCTTATGATGGCGATTTCCATCTCAGATTCGAACGTGACCTGCTCAAGTAAATCCTGAGCGACCCTGCAATGATTCAGATTTATTTGAATAAACCTCATTTTCTCATTGCAGTGAGCGCCTTCCTAAATTCTGGACATTTACCACTCCCGGCAATATGCCGGTTATCCTGTCCCTCTTTTACTTCGCACAATAGGCACTTGGGGTCCCTATTGCACTCTCTGCCAATATGGCCTTTCTCCCCACACCTTCTGCATCGATCGGATCGATCAATGCTGCTGGTGCATGCCTTCGCGAAGTGTCCAAACATGAGGCATTTAAAGCACCTCTTCAGTGAAATTTGTTCCCTTAAACGGCAGACAACCCATCCAATCCGAACCCTTCCGGCAGCCAATAACATCTGTGCTGCCTCCGCTGGTACTCGTATTGTGGCTGTTTGAGTACCACCATAGGCTTTTCGTAGGCCGACAATAGACTCCTCGGTGAGTTCTTTCAACTTGAATTGCTCCTTCAGAGCAATACAAATTTCTTCTTTCGATGTTACTTCATCGAGATCCTTACATTGAAGGTAGATCTCATGTTTTTGGGCACGCACTGCGGCATTCTCCCCAAGTGAGTTTTTCACTTGAGTGCGAAAGTCATCAGTTTTGCTCACGCTGGATCTTTTCAGCTCGAACATGAGATCCCCTTTCTGGGTTCTTCGGATTCGGTTTACATTTCCGCTCAGATCTTTTAGGTCGGGATCCGCTTTGACCTTTTTGAGTATCTCCGCGTAGGACAGATTGCCCTTACTGGAGATAACAATTACATCTGGACGAGTTCGCACTTTTGCCTTTCGTTCCGCTTTTTTGTTGGTAACTTTAGTCCATCCATCGTTTTCGCTGGTCTTAGGCTTCGCAACGCTGGTCGAGTTTCCTAGATTCGCTGTACGGTTTCCTCCTTCTGGCCTGTTGGTGTTGGTTTTCCGGATGTCCTGTCCGCCTTTTTTTCTCTTAGGCGCCTGCTGATTACTTAAAGGATCCCCCTCTTTTTCACGTACTCGCTTATTTCGCTGGGATTCGATGGTAGTACGGTTAGGCGTCACTTGGGTCGCTTGTGATACTGTTGGCACAGCGGGGTTCGGCGTGTTCCTATTATTCTTTTCCTCCATCTGGGATCTATTATAGAGAACTCTAATAGCCCTCACCATATTCTTTATGGCTTGGTGCACGTTGTGCTTGTCCTTGATAAACTCGGACAGCTCAACTATTTTTGCCCCAAGCTGGGTGAAGGGTAATTCCTCCGGATCGGGACTCTGCTCCCTATAAGTCCCGGCAGGGTTACTTCTTTTACATGGTCCTTCACTTTTGGCCTGTACTTTATCCTTCATCGTCTTTGGCATTGGTGGAGATCTCAAAGTTGATGAGCTTCTTTTGAATGGATCTCTTCCTTGTTCCTGGAGCACCTCCTGCTGTCGAGCATCTTGAACATGTGCGGTGGGTGTTGTCATGGTTTTTGTTGTCCAAAAAGCTGCTTTTAGTTCATCTTTGTTTGGTCTTGTTATTGGTGTTCTCGGTAAAGTCGTACTTCGCTTGAATACTTCCTTCTCCAGATCCAAATCACTTGTAGCATTATATGCCAAGGTGGCCAAGTTGTCCACCACCGAGGCACTGCGGTCGAGGGATATCGACGACCGGGAGCCCGCTTGCTCACTCCCAAAAGCCGCCGGTACTGGGGTTCCGAGCCCCTGCACCGTAAGTTTCCTCCTTCTCTCGTCTTCCATGGTGGTTTTATGTTCTGGGTATCCTTCCCATAGCCATTTTGGTCCGCGCACCAGAGATGAGCAAACACTAACCCATGCACAATCAAAAAAGAAAAGTGCATGAACACATATTTACACATCAATAGGTATGCCCCTATCCGCCAGCTGGGGTCGCGCCTGATGGGAGATCTGGCCACTCCTCACAGGTCCGTCTGTCTGTCTGTCTGTCTGTCTGTCTGTCTGTCCGTCACGCGCATTTTTCTCGGAGACGGTTGCAGTGATTAACACCAAATTTGGTAGAAAGGTGGGAACTGTGAACGCTCACGCATACAGTGAATTACATCCTTTTACGACGAATTTAAGGGGGGGTCCCCATACATGCAAAAGGGGGGTGTAAATTTTTTTTTCATCAAATATAGTCATGTGGGGTATCAAATTAAAGGTCTCGGTTAGTACTTTTCGAAGACGTTGTTGGCTTTGACATTTGTTGGAAAGGTGGGGAGTGCGGGGGGTTGAAAGTGACCATTCCTTTACGGGGGCCATTCTCAGAAACTACCTAACCGAAAGTTCATGCTAGGACCACGAAATTTCGCAACAGTATAGGGTATAACATAGAGCATGATCTTACCAAGTTTGGTGGAAATCGCACCATTACTAACAAAGTTATAATACGTCAAAGTAGTCGCTTCTTTGCAAATTCAAGACTATGAATGTCAATATCATCCGAAAGTGGATATTCTCACATAATATATGCATATATTACGTGCTACGTACTAAGAAATACACAAAACCTTTCGTACCTGAAGCGTCCAGCTTCCGGTTTCCCGACTTGTTTATTTTGCACCGGGAGATTGCAAGTTCGACTTCTTCTAGGAAGATAAAGAAGGAGGCGAAAGGGCCTGTTCTGACTATATCAGCCGGGCATCTGCGCGAAAAGGGGCAAAGGTAAGACCCTTCCAAGCTCAACCTTTTATCGCTGACAGTATTGGCGGCCACCGTGTTCCAGATGGGGTCCGCTGGCGATTTGGCTCTGAATAAGTGGCTGAAATAGTCTACGCAGGTTTCTTGTGAGATGTATTCAATTCGGACCGAATAGCTTCATTTGATGATATCGGAGAGGAGACGATAGTCAGCGTTGCATCTGTTCCGTAACCGGTGAAATAAACGTTTCCTGCGTTGCAGTAGTCTGTTTTTATCGCGGAATAAGAGGAGGGTTGAGGGAGAAAGGCACCCGTATTTGTAGTGACCAGGTTCACTTTCCGGATGTATGTATCTAGCTCAACATTAGAGTGGATGCCCGATTTGTCCAGGGGAGGGCCCAGCACACTGTCTAAGTCGGATGGTGGAGCGAAGGGAGAATTTACTGTAGATGTAGAGAGAGGTTGAGGGTATGATGGTCCGAGCGGGCCGCTAAAGAGGAGCAGCTAGTGACACATGCTGAGAGATTGGACGAGATTATAAAACCGTCTAGGAAAGAAGACCCGCGAGGAAACGATGGCACTCCCGCGTTAATGATGTCCGCGCTAAGGAACGAGCCTGTCTGGAACCAATCGAAGAGCACTTTGCCGTTTTCGTTGTTAAGTGAGTCGTCCCAAGATACGCCCCTCGCGTTGAGGTCACCGCCGAGGATGAAGGCATCGAAGCTGGCCGCGATTTCTCAGAGTTCGTCCAGAGTGGGAGTGAGGTGACGACCTGTGCCGCGCAGGAAGTAGAGAGAGCCGATTAGGACTCGGAGGACGCCACCACCCTTGACAGGAAGTCTGACTACTGCTAACAGGCAGTTTGACGCCAGTGCAGCGGATGGGAAGCTATTTGCCCTTAGTCCCGCTTTGACTAGTACGGCTGTGCCTCTGCCCGCATCGTTGCGGAAAGTGCTGTAATCCGGAGCATGTAATTTTACGTTAGGGGCTTCCCCCAATCTGGTTTCGTTTCATACACATTTGAAAATTGAATTATTTCTCCTCACCACCTTTGCATCGCTGCTAACTTAACACCACAAAAATTCCACCAACTGCATAACAGCTGAACTGTCAGATCCGGAGTTAAGGTTAGAATCGACGAATCGGGTTTATTGTGTAATGTCAAATTATTGTCGGCATGATTCGTCTCAAATAAATTTGCGCATTTCATCGAGTTCTACATCAACTACAGCATATTAGACACGTATTCCCAGAGGAAGCTTGAGAAAATTCGGAATGGCAAAGTATCTGGCACAAATCATTGTCATTGGCGGCCAAGTGGTGGCTCGAGCGTTTGCCCGGGCCTTGAAGCAGGAGATTGCTGCGTCCCAAGAGGCCGCACGCCGTGCAGGAGGTGGCCAAAAAGGTCACAATCGAGCTGCTGCCAATGCCAGATCAGGTAAGCTCATGCACATCACCAATCCAGTGTCAATTTTCACTGCAACTGTCTTCCCGCAGGACTGACTCTGGAGGAAGCACAACAAATTCTCAACGTCTCGAAGCTGGACCGGGAGGAAATTTTTAAGAAATACGAACACCTGTTCAATGTGAACGACAAATCGAAGGGTGGATCATTTTACCTGCAGTCGAAAGTGTTCAGAGCGAAAGAACGACTGGACGAGGAACTGCGGCTGATGGAGAAGGCGGAGAAAAAGGCGACGGAGTCACCCCCACAGGACAAGAGCTGAGTTCAGCTGCACCCGAAGCCTGAGCTACGCCTCCTTCCAACCAGTTCATAGTTTAGTTATTTGTTACAACCGTTAGCGGCTATTAAAGTTAATTATAAGTAAATGAGCCACACGAGGAGGGGAAAGCGTTTCTCCGGGGCTTGTTGCTTGCACCAAGTGAAGAGTCCTCGAATTGATGAAACGGTTCTCCTCAATCTCTCCAAAGCAAACGCGTAGCAAATCCTAGATATCCGTAGATTCTATTGTAAATAATTGTGAATTGAATAAAATTCACTGTGGATGTGATTTCAGAGGAAGGAACTTGTGTTGCGTCATTCAGTTGCACAACGGGGAAAGGAGCTTATACGAAACCACTTTTGGGTCGAATTTCAATGCAAATTGATTCAATTTATTAAAGTCACAAGTCACGATGTCTATAAATAATCTCAAAATGGATACAAAGAACATCACATGCCGAAATATTAAATCGAATTGGACCACGTGAATCCTTTCTCGTCTAAATCCTAAAATCACGAATTTCGCTCTCGAGTCTTGTCAAATATCCAAAAAAACTACGGTAAAACAGCGATTGCGCCATAAAAGCAATGGAATTCGCCTACGCGAGTAAAATAAATACAAAACAGCAGCCTTGAATCGGGAATACTTTGATAAATGCGTTGATAAGTTGAGTGAACGGGAGGAGGGCTCGTGAACGGGGTAGCCTAGAGCGAAAGCTCCTCCATGGAAGAGTGCACAGTGACGTGGTCCTCGGGCAAGCGCAGATCAGTCAGCACCACCACTTCGTATGGGCTGCAATCGGAGAGCTTCAGGATGCCGCACAGCCATCCGTAGAAGCCCTTCTCCACGTCCGCGATCTCATTCAACCAGCTCGTGAGCTGCATGCTCAGTTGCACCCAGCCCGCATACAGCCCCAGTCCGATCGTGCACAGTGCTATGGCGAACGGGTACGTCAGGATCAACACCGGCGACATCACGAGTCTGTAGAAGAAGGACTTCTCCTCGTTGAAGTACGTGAACATGTTATACCAGGTGAGCGTGCCGATGTAAAAGGAATAGACGCTGGTAACGAGGATCACGAACGGAAGACACATTAACGACAGCAAGAGAACATGCAAGCCCGTCGTTGGCGTGCACACACAGCACAGATTCTGGGTTTTTGTAACCTCAGCGGCCAGGGCGACGGCGTTGATTTTCTCCAACTCCTCGCGGCTCATATTGATCTGCAAGTCCACTGACTGGCCCTTCTTGCGGCCACGTTTGATCGTCCCTAGGAAGTTGAAAAAAAATATAAACCAACAGAACCTCACAACAAAAAACTCACCGGTCATCGTCAAGTAGCTATCAGTCGACCGCCTGGTGCTGTAGCGATCCAGGCTGTTCTCCTCTACGTTTAAGATGCTTGTTTCCCCCGACTCCAGGTCCTCGTACGTGTTGTTCTCCCCCTCCTCTGGCGATCGTCTTGGGCTGCGCGTCGGCAGGATATCAGTCCGGATGTTGACCCGCTTCTTGGCAGAACGCGTCGTCAGGCAGTCTTGTGATTTGCTCAGTTTCGCATCCAAACTGCTTCCCGAGCAACAGCTGCTGGGCGTCACGGTAGAACTCTCCCGCCGGGTAGGGTGCGAGGCGGAAATATTGTCGAAAGTCTGGAGTTCATTGTCTTCGGACTCGTTTGTGTCCGATTGGCTGAGATTCTTAACTGACGAGTTCAGAGCATCCTTGGGAAGCTGCGGTAGGGGTTGTTTGTTTTTCAACAAAAGTGAAGTTTTTATGAGGGCGTCTTCGAGTGCCGGAGAGGTGGGAGATGGCTTTTGGCGCGTCTGTAGACGGTTAAAGGGAAATATTCACAAATATTCGGGTCAAAGCGTTACAAACGTGCAGCATTACCTGGACCGAGACGATATGGTCGACATAATTCTGTGTCCCATTTACCTTTTTGGACGCCTGTCGCTTCCGCGGTGGGATGAACACTGGCCTATCCTTCAGACTGCTGCAATCCTTTCCCACCATCGCATCACACGGCCTAGTCGCTGGGATTAGAGTCCTTCGATATGTTTCAGAAAAAGTTTGTCGTTAATATCACAATCGCTTCAGAGAAGGAAAACACCCCACTCACTTTTGACAGATTTTTATTGATTTTCACCCTCCGTCAGAATGCATTACAGCGTCATGCTGCGTGCGATGCACCTGACAATGCACTTCGTGTTGCGCAACATGGTGTATTTCTGAATACTGTGGCTATTCGCCATACATTGCCGACATTCCATTGGGAAAAGCAAAACCAATCATTTCACCCATTGTTATCGCTCAAACCAGAATCCTATAAATAACTCCAGTCAAATCATGAAAAACACATCACCTGATTGTGGTCATTGGTGCACTCCGAAATGTTGCTAAACATTTCCTCATGTAAACAAAGCGCACGTGGGATAGTTTCTCTGACGTTCGATCAGCTGATTTATAGCGTCCGCGGCACAGGCGGCAGTCATTACCGGATAAAGTTGGAAAGTTGTGATTAGTTCGCGTGAATTCCCCAAAAGTTGTTCGTTGTTTTCAGAGCCGGTCGACATGAACTCTAAACAATCGAGACAAAGACCGACGGCCCGGGTCGACACACAGAAATGGCATCAGGCGATAATGTTGGAGCAGACAAAGTTACTTCAAGCGAAAAGTGAATTGAAAAAACTGATCGCTACCGTCAATGGTCATTTGAATGCGTTGAAGGTAAGCCTTAAATGTGTTAATATACATAAATTACTCTTCTTCCATCAGTCGAGTTATTTATAATTGATCGTCCCAACGTTGTCAACCATTTTTACAGTTCACAGTGAAACTATAGTCTTGGAATCACTTCGAGATTGATGTCTCCTTAACGGACTCACGGTGAACACTAGGAAGACTGGACTAGTTATGTTCACTACGAGCGTCAGAAGGGGGAGCGACACGCTACCCACTCTATCAGGGACCGAAATCTCGACTCCAAGGTGTGTTAGGGGCAGCACATCCAGGAACAGTAACATAAATCCTACAGATTGCTCTGGTGCTGTAGGACTACGACAGTTAAGACCTGTGGACGTCCACCACAATACACAAAATAAAGAAAGAAACTATTTTGAAGAATGCATGCCTCGTCTGGTGGCCGAGACGGAACTTTGTTAATTCAGATTCAAAGGCTTTTTTGTGTGTGGTAGGGGAGACGCAACAGCTTCTGAGCACTCAGGCCATGTTCGCCCATTGTATTCGCCACCCCCATCTAGCGGAATATTCCAGATTCCTTAACGTATCGCAGGATTTCCGTTAGTGGATGTGATGCTACCCGTCGCCGCAACTGGAGAACATACCAAAGATCTAATGTCCGATGCATCCACAGATGGGACATTCACATAGGAAATGCTCCTTGGATTCCGCTTCCTCATTACAGGATGGACATGTATCATCTTGGATACTTCCTATTCTGAACATATGCCCAGCTAGTGAATTATGGCCAGTGAGAATGCCCACAATACTCCTGCAAGTCCTCCTGGTTTTCGACAGGATAAACTTCATGTTCGGTTCTGGCAGGAAAAGTTTGGTGTGTCGAGCAGAATTTAGGGTCTGCCACCTGCCATTGTGGGAAGCTTTTTCCCAGTTTGATGATTTTCGAGATGATCAAATGACTACTCAACGTCCTCAATGCAGCTTGTCACTGCAGATTGCGATGCGCCTGCTCTTCAACCGCTCATCAATCACCCAGTTTGGCGCCCTTCGGATCGCATAAACTTCAATTTAAAAAAGGCCCACTTCTCGTTCGAGAGGTTTTTTTGGGAGTAGAGTAGGTGAATTCGTTTACGCACAGAGTGTTGGACTCCCGCAAAGGTACGCTAAACAACCAACTAAACCCTCCCTTTCATCAGAGAACTAGCCTGGAACCGTTTGACACATTACTTCGGGCTAGCCCTCCCGCTCTCCCAGCTTTACAAGCCTTCAAGTCAGGGAATTCCTTTCACCAACGGAGGGGAGGGGAGGAAGGGAGTTGTCAGCTCGGAGAACCCCCTACCACACGATTCCTCCGCAAGTCGAGTTCAATCTTCTTCGCAATAAGAAGAGCCCGAACATAATGCGCAATAAGATTCCAGCTGCCGGCGCTCTTCAGCATCTCTCTGACAACGTTGTGTGGATAGGGCCCCCTGTGTCTGCATAAAGCTGCCGACGAAAGACGTCCCATCTCTCGCAAGAGAAAAAGGTGTGTTCAGCATCGTCCGCCACTCCATTGCAGAACACACAATCAGGAGATCGCGCCTTCCCAATTATGTGCAGGTAAGACTGAAAACCTCCGTGCCCACTTAGAAGCTGCGTAAGGTAGTAATCAATCTCAGCGTGCGTTCGGTTCAACCACGGGTCTAAATTGTCGATAAGCCGCGCAGTCTATGTGCCCCTTGGCTCATTTTGCTAAGAAAGTTGCCACTCGGTAAGGGTGCGTTGACATTTTTCACGGGCAACTACCTCTCCTAAGATTTGCGGTTTGGTCTAGAGCAAAGGCAACTCATCAGACGCTGCCTCACCTCTGTCCTGGAAGCAGCGTGATCGAAGTGATTACAAGGTGGCATTTGCTCCCTTTTATTAATCCAAAAACACGTCATATGTATGAATTATAACGAACACAAATCCGCCTTCTAAATTGTTTTTTTTTTTAGGCCTAAGCCGGCCAAGACTAAAATAACATTTTGTATAGGAATTGAACCATAGAGCACAAAAGACTACGTTGCTCCCATAAGGAGACATCTCCTAGTAGATATAGGGGCTCCAACATTCGCCATTAGCCGACTTAAGGCCGCGCGCTGCTGCCTTGATTTGCTCGAAGAAGCTCATTTTCGAGTCGAGCATTAAACTAAGGTATTTAAGAACTGGTTTTGACTCTACCGTCAACTTTCCGATCGATATGGGACGCAGGGTCGGGATTCTCCTTCTGGTCAGGATGATTACCTCGATTTTTCCCAGCACACGGCTGAAACCATGAGCAGTCATTCATCCCCTTACCTGTCGCATCAATATGCCAAGTCTGCCTTGCATCTGTTCAACAGTGCGTCCGACAACAAGTGCCGCAACGTCGACCAGACGCGACTCTTCGGACATATCGAGTTTCAGCAGACTATCATAAGAAGTGTTCCAGAGGTCCGTCCCTAGGATGGATCCCTGTGCTACTCCCGATGTGATTTCCATCCTCCTTTGGTCCTCTAGCATCTCATAGAGCAGGAAGTGGTCTTTCAGATAATATTCGCAAGAGATAACTTGGCACTTGAAATGAATTTTCTAATGTGCCTAACATATCTGTCAATCTTACGGAATTGAAGCCATTTCTGACCAAAAGTGTTATGAGGAGCACTATCCGTAGAGATCGGCGGCTGTGTGCCTCGGTTCGATGAACCGCATCTACCACCTCCATAATAGCATCCACTGTGAATCTCCCTGTTCTGAACCCGAACTTCCTTGGGGATAAGTCCTCGGCAGCGCGGATCACTTCAGCGAGTCTACTCCTGATAAGCTTCTCGAGCACTTCCCGGCCGTGTCAAACATACAGAGCGGTCGGTATGTAGGCGGAAGCTCCAGATCTCCTTTATCCTTGCTGATCAGCGCGAGTCTAGCCACTTTCCAGCGCCAAAGGAAAATGTCCTCCTTCAACTAACGCTGAACACCTCAAGCAGCAATTTTTTCCGTTGGCGGAACACTAGTTTGTAAACTTCCACCGGGATGCGTTCAGGACCTGGCGCCTTCTTGATTTTCATAGTAAGAACCGCTTCTTCGAGCTCTCTCATTGTGAAAAGGAGGCAAACCTCGAAGCTTTCCGCGCTATTGACATCAACCCGTATTGGTTATCTGGGGAACAATGCCGACACAATGCGGTCCATCTGGTCGGTACTTAGTATGCAGGGCCCCCGCAGAGCATCAATTTTTCGGGTGAGAAGCTTATAACCAAGTCACCACGGTTCCTCATTCACCTCGTTGACAAGGTTCTGCCTGCCGCGAACGTTGTTTTTATTTATAGCGCTGTGGAGTCTCCTTTTTGGCTGATCTATACTGTGCCTGTATGGTGCGTGCCTCCTCGTTGGCGTGCACATGTTGTGCCGAACGGCGAAGCTTATGACACTTCCTCCGTAGGTCGGAAATTTCTGCCGTCCGCCAGTATATAGAAGGCTTGTCCCGGCTGGGGCTCCACGCCGTCGTTATCATGTTCATCACTGAATTTACGACGGTGTCAGCTGCGACACTATCATCCCCCGGAGCGCCCTTCAACGCGGCCCTGCCTGCTCCAAGAGCTTCAACAAACTTCCCGATGTTCACCCTCGCGACATTCCACAGGCAGGGGGAGCGTCGCGTTGGTGTTCGCCGGCAAGTAGCGTCAACCACTTCGAAGGCGATGTACTGGTTATCACTTGCCGAGAAGTCTTCCAGGACTCGCCACCCGTCCACCGATAATGCCAGAGATTCCGATACAAAAGTGATGTCAGGAATGCTTCCTTCACAGCCTGGGCGCCGAAACGGTGGCGTGGATCCGGTGCTTAAAACTGCGAGCCCGGTTCTCGCCGCCATTTCCAGAATCCGTTCCCCTCTGGAGTCTGACTGAGGCACGCCTGGCATTAAAATCACCGGTTACCAGGATTCGTCCCTCAGTGCTCGAAAAGGCGTCCTCCAGAGCATCAAGCCGGCCATGAAAGTCCGACATCATCTCGTTCGACATCAGGTAAACGCTAAAAACGTTATTCCGAAACACCGGGTCCAGACAAACCCGTTCCATCGGCCGTCAGCAAGAACACAAAGTCGAACGTCATCCCGAACCCGGTTGGCAACGGTGCCCGATTAGTCGAGATGCCATGAGGCCCGGTCCTTGTTTTGGTATTGTTGGCTAATTAGCACTAGATCAGCATTTATTTCCGCAGCAAACTGTGCTAGCTACTTGTAAGTGGTTGCACTCTGGTGCATGTAAATTTGTAAAATGCAGATCATGCCGTTCGCATCCTTGCCCTTTCCAATTCCACCCTGAAGATTGGACACCGTCCCGAGCCCGCAGTGTGTGCTTTCATTGCAGGTCTTCGCTCGATGACCCACTTGGCCGCATCTCCGGTATGCTGTCCTCCTGTCCGGTCCCTTGCAAGCTGCTGACGTGTGTCCATAGTCCAGACACCTGTAGCACTTGGTGGGGACTATCCGCATTCGCACCCTGCATACTACCCATCCAATTTCGATTTTCCCGCTGCTAAGGAGTTTCCTCACTTATTGCCCGGGGACTTCCACCACGGCGAGCTTTTGGCCTCGAAAATTTACAGAGTTGATACCTCGAGCATTGTTTATCTCTGGACATTTACGCTTTATCGCCTCCGCCACTTCGACCTAGTTTCGTTTCTTACGCTATTAACGGATTCCCTTCATGTGTCTTCCGATGATCCCTTCAAATGCATCGGCGCCTAGGATCAAGTCCATGCCTACTTTTATTGTAAACGCGGGATCAGCGAGTCGCAATCTATTTGTCCATTCAGATTTATCGACCATAGAGTCCTCTTTTGCAGAAGAGTTGCTACTGAATCCATCACATGTCATTAGTCGGCCGGAGGAATTATGACAACTCGGATAATAATAATCGTTGACGCAACAATCCAATTGGATCAGGGCCTTGAAGTGTGTTAGAGCACTTCATTCAAGACCGATACTACAGGATTGTAGTACCCTATAGGAGGCATCGTAGTCAGCATTGCGCTCGCCCGAGATTATTACAATAATTTGACTCAGGTACTCATTCACAGCTGATTCGACTGGTATCCGTCGTCAAAAACAAATCCTACTGCCACCAGTGAGATTTGAACCGCGACCTCCCGTACGATAGCCTTGTGCTCTAACTACTCAGCTATCCGGACACACATTTTCTATGCAAATAAATATTCCCGCTAAAATTACCATATATTCTGCAAATTTACAGTGACTTCGGTAATTTACAGGTACATAACAAAGTCAAACCAATCGGCGTTACTACCGTCTAGCAACAATAATCAATCTCAATTGTAATTGAAGGCTTCAATGTATTGCCTATTTCCCTCTATTTCCCAGGTAGAAGAACTCCAACTCAGAGCAAACTTAGTCAAAACCGAAATGCAATCTTCGCAATCAGAGCTACAGCCTATACTATCAGCGACAGCACACGACTTCGACACTAATGCAGAAATAATCAATCAACAGGATCTCGACTTAGATGTTCTTTTAGCGAATGTGTTTGCTTCAGACGAGGACGAGGAAGACGACTGACTGGCATTCGCTCTTGGTACTAAAATCAAATTTGTATCTTTAAGGAATATTTAAATAAAACTCGTTTTATATAAAACTCAATAAAGTTTTCTTTCTCATATCTTTTCGTTATTATTTTTCAATTTTTTACAAATATGTTCCGTTGAATATCATCATCATCAACGGCGCAGCAACCGGTATCCGGTCTAGGCCCGCCTTAATAGACATTCCTGCTTTGCACCGAGGTCCATCAGCTGTTCTTCTTTTTCTTCAGCCTTTGTCGCGTTCACAAGCAGGGTCGGCTCGTTGTGATCGGTTTCGCCATTTAGCACTATGGAATACCTGATCTGGGTGCAATCTCGACGCTTTTTAATCCCCATCCAGCGTGTCAAGCCACCGTTGTTTCGGCCGGCCTTTTGGTCGTTTACCATCGACTTCGATGTTCAGACCAATCTTAGCAAGTGAATTTTCGTTAGCACGAATTGCGTGACCACACCGTCGACGACGCCTCTCGCTCAATTTTTCCACGATCGGTGCAACCGCATAACGATCGCGGATATCCTCATTTCGGATGTGATCAAAAGGTGTCACGCCACTAGTCCAACGCGACATCTTCGTCTCCATTACCGCAAGACACCGTTCATTGTCTTTTATCAATTCGACATCCCTAAAAGATGTCTGGCGTCCTGACCTATGGCGTCGCTCCATCTCAGGCAGGGTCTGCCTCGTCTTTTTTTCCTACCATAGATATTGCCCGTATAGACTTTCCGGATGGGATCATCCTCATCCATACGGATTAAGTAACCCGCCCACCGTAACCTATTGAGTCAGATTTTATCCACAAACTGACGGCCATGGTATCGCTCTTGGATTTCGTCGTTATATAGGCTACGGAATTCTTCGAAGGATTCTTCTCTCAAACGCGGCCAAGAGTTCGCAATTTTTCTTGCTAAGTACCTAAGTCTCCGAGGAATACATGAGGTGAGGACTGGCAGTCTTGTATAATAAGAGCTTTGACCTTATGGTGAGACGTTTCAAGCGGAACAGTTTTTGTAAGCTGAAATAGGCTCTGTTGGCTGACAACAACCGTGCGCGGATTTCATCATCGTAGCTGTAATCGGTTGTGATTCTCGACCCTAGATAGGAGAAATTGTCAACGATCTCAAAGTTGTATTCTCCTATCTTTATTCTTCCCGTTTGACCAGTGCGGTTTGATGTTCTTCGCTAATTGGTTTTCAGTGCTGACGTTGCCGCCATATATTTTGTTTTGCTTTCATTGATGTGCAGCCCAAGATCTCGCACCGCCTGCTCGATCTGAATGAAGGCAGTTTGTACGTCTCGGGTGGTTCTTCCCATGACGTCGATATCGTCAGCATAGGCCAGTAGTTAGGTGGACTTAAAGAGGATCGTGCCCCTCGCATTTACCTCAGTATCACGGATCACTTTCTTTAGGGCCAGGTTAAAGAGGACGCATGATAGGACAGCCCCTTATCGTAGACCGTTGTTGATGTCGAATGGTCTCGAAAGTGATCCTATTGCTTTTATCTAGCTTCGCACATTGGTCAGGGTGAGCCTAGTCAGTCTTATCAATTTCGTCGGGATACCGAATTCTCTCATGCGATGCTATCATAGGCGGCTTTAAAGTCGATAAAGAGATGGTGCAACTGATGTCCATATTCCAACAGTTTCTCCATCGCTTGCCGCAAAGAGAAAATCTGATCTGTTGCTGATTTGCCTGGAGTGAAGGTATGGGCCAATGATGTTCTGAGCGTATGGGGCTATCCGGCCTAGCAAGATAGCGGAGAATATCCTATAGATGGTACTCAGCAACGTGATATCTCTATAATTGCTGCACTGGGTGATATCTCCCTTTTTATGTATGAGACAGATAATGCCTCGTTGCCAATCGTCAGGCATTGATTGAACCAAGTGGTGTAATTGGTCGCTTCCATATTTAACCAATTTGACAGTAATTCCATCGGCTCCTGGCGACTTATGATTTTTAAACCGATGAATTGCACGGACTGTTTCGTCTATATTTGGTGGTGGCAGTATTTGTCCGTCGTCTTCAGTTGACGGGACCTCCAACTCGCCGATGTTCTGGTTGTTCTGTAGTTCATTAAAGTACTCAACCCATCGCTCTAATATGTCCATCCTGTCGGAAATCAGCTTTCCCTCTTTATCTCGGCAAGATGAGCATTGAGGTGTATAAGGCTTCATCCTGCTAACTTTTTGGTAAAACTTGCGCGCCTAATGCGGTTGCTCCCTGTACTTTTCTAGTTCACAGACTTAAGGAATTGCCCGTGCCTGCGTTCTTTGAGAATGCAACATTACTCGATATGTAGCATTCTTCCGTTCTTACATTCGTTGTCAAACCAGCCGTTCCGACTTTTTTTGCGGCTGGCGCCAAGGATCTTTGATAATGTATGTATCAATGATAATGTTCTTCAGTTGGTTGTGAAGATCATTTGTTGACGCTTCTTCTCCAGGATCTCTGTTGACTGCTTTTATTGCGGCATCCATTTCCCTCTTATAGGTGTTGCGGAGGATTGTGTTGTGAATGGCTTCGGTATTCACTCTCACCTGATTGTCAGAGGGGATTGTAGGCGGTGTCGTAATTCGAGCTCGGAGCACTATGCCAACCAGATAGTGGTCCGAGTCTATATTGGCCCCCCTATATGTTCTGACATTCATCAAGACTAAGAGGTGGTGGCGTTCAATCAGCACGTGGTCAGTTTGGTTGAAAGTGCTCCCGTCTTAAGAGGCCCACGTATGTTTGTGGGCCGCTTTCCGCGCAAACCAGGTACTTTCAACAATCATTTCGTGCGACACTGCTAATTGAATAATCCGCAGTCCGTTATCATAGGTATCCCTATGTAAGCTATGGAAGCCGACGTATCGCCTGAATACGGGCTCCGTCCTTACTTGACTGTTGAAATCTCCAAGTATGATTTTGATATCATACTTGGGGCAGGCTTCGAGGATCCGCTCAACTGTCTCGTAGTAGGTGTCCTTCTCCGACACTGCAGTCTCCTTTGTAGGAGCATGAACGTTTATGAGGCTTATATTTCTAAACTTGCCTCGCAAACGCAGAGTGTATAGCCTTTCGCTTATGTTTTCAAAGCCGATAACAGCAAGTTTTATTTTTTGGCTGACTAAGAAATCTACTCCGAGCACATGGTTTACTGGATGGCCGCTATAATATTGGATTGGGGAAAAAGAAATGTCGTATTTGCGGTCGAAATTTGACGCTTTATTTAACATACTTAGAATTATCCGACTTAAGTCAAATATGCGCCGTTTTGTTCTCAAACTTGCTGCCATTTAGAAGGCAACTTTATTATCCCCCCTCCTTATTTGCAAAAAACTCAGACAGCCAGTTTTCGCAAGCCTCTTTTGGGGTCAACTTAGTAGCACCAAGAGCGTTTTGCATGGACCGAAAGAGATGGTAATCACTTGATGCCAGGTCCAATATATTTTAATAGTTAGTAAATACGTATTTCGAGAGCTACTTACTCTCTTCCTCAGTACTTAAGCTTAAGCAGGTAGCTTAAGGGAGAGTGTAAGTAGCTCTCGAAATACGTATTTACTAACTGTTAAAATACATTGTAGTAGGAGAAAGCTACCTAGTTTTATTTTTATTTAGAAGAACTACAAGCATCGGAACTATAACTATTTTAACAATACCATTCCTATTCACCAATTCTGCCCGTTTCTGGTCAATCGCCTGCTTCAAACGGTCAAGTTGCTCATAGTAGAGGACCGAATTGAGGGTCTGGCCATAGTTGAGCAGCTCATAGTAGATGATTCCCTTCCAATCCCACCAAACACACAGCAAAACCTTCCTGGCCGTCAGTCCGGGCTTGACGATAGGTTGGGCCGGCTCGTCGCGCTTCGGCCACTATCTTTTTCGCTTGAGGTTGTTGTACGTGATCAACTTTTCATCATCCGCTTCAAAAATGAGTCGAATTCGTTCCGTTTTAGCAATACATCGCAGGAGTTGATTCGGTCCAAGAGATTTTTTGCGTCAACTCGTGTGGCACCTAAACATCCAGCTTTTTTGGAATCCAGTCTTCTGCAAATGGTTCCAAATGGTTTTATTGTCTATACCCAGTTCCTGGCCAATCGAGCGAATGCTCACATGCTGGTCTACTTGGATGATTTCGGCGATTTTATCGGTTTCTACGACAACTGGCCTACCAGTACGGGGTGTATCTTCGACATCCACTACACCAGAACGACATCGATCAAACCAAGGATGTGCTATGCGAACCGTTACAGTATCGGGCCCATAAACTTCACAAATTTTTGCGGCCGCCTTCGCTGCATTTTTACCTCTCAGATAGTAAAAACGTAAAATATGACGAATTTCTTGCTTGGTGGACTTCATCTTTCACGCGCTATAACTTGAGACTGAAACGTACGATCACAACACCGCCAGAGAGACACTTGTAGCATATATTGTCGTCTTCAAATCGACGTATAGTATGACCCGATGCGATAAGTACAACACAAGATATGTTTAAGTGTCGCCATCTGTATCTGTCGCCATAGGTATAGGGACCGCACGTTCCATGAGAAAATTGCGCAAATCGTTTATCCGTTGTCGTTGCTTGGTTCGTCGGTTTGAAATCCATTTTGTCCGAGACTCTGTGGCACAGCAGGATGCGAATGCGATCGGATAAATGACCGCCACCGGAGCAAGTTATGTATGCGTCAGCACACATAAATACAAAAAACGGATTACACGTGCCTGTATCTAATCCGCCAGATACAGACACCTTAGACGCGACGAAACAAGATACCGTCTGGAAAGAATTTGCTGCATTTCTGGAAAAATGCAAGCAGCCAGACGCGTAATCAGCATTTATAAATGTATAAATATAAGAAATCAAATAACATCTCGCCCAGTTGCCGCGATTCACCCGTCATTTCACGTTGTAAAATAACATTGTGTAGAATAAATATTTCTGAACAATAAAAACTTTTTATTCATATTCCTTTTTTTTTTGTCCCCGCTCGAAGCCAGGGACTTAATTGGCGCAGTCGATAAACCGTGACTTAAAATCGTTTAATTATCGGTCGATAGTCGAAAAAGGCATCGAATCGAAACACAATTGATATAGTGTCTGTGATACTGATTCTAATCAAAAAGATTAATCAGAAAAATAAAGAAACTATTAAAAATTGTGCTAATAAAAAAAAGTCGCGGAGGTTAATTACGGTCGAACGAATTAACCTCATATTTAATTAGACTGGAAAGGCCGGTGTAAAGCCACAATACGGTCCTTTAAAATCCCTCCTGAGGCTGGGTTGGGAATCCAGTCGAAAAAAAATAATAATTAAAAGTAAATTAAAGTGAATATAAAGCAGAAAGAAGGAAGATCCATTCTTCACAATACCAGAGTAAGTTAATTAAATTTAGTTAACATGGAGGCTCAAATCAACGAGCTGCAACAAAGATTGGCAGCAAAAGAGGCGGAATTTGCGCAATTCGCAGCGGTGGTCCAGCAGCTGGTTAACAACCAGAACAGTGAAAACCAGATAGATCGGTTGACGGAAGCAATCAGCCGACTATCAACTTTCACAAACCACACCGTAGATCCTACACAAAGGATCCTAAAGGAAATTCGTCAAATGAGCACATTCACTGGTGCAGGCGACACTTCAATAAACTCGTTCATTAGTAGTACCGAGTTTTACCTCAACAGCATTAACGATCCTGAGTTGAGACGGGTAGCCATTAGGCATGTATTTTTTGAAAAAATCCAGGGAGCAGCCAAGGATGTAGTTATTAATATCCAGGAACCTGATAATTGGGAATCCATTAAAAAAGCACTTCAATTGCGATACAAACCGGACATCGAACCGTTCGAGATTTATAGAAGAATCAGCGATTTACGAGCTAGTACAGTAAGTGATTTAGCCGTACAAATTCAAAACATAAAGTGTAAAAAGGACGAATTATGTATATATTATAAAAATACTTTGCATGTAGACTTGAGCAATGTCGATTCAATCTTAGTTAATACCTTGAAAGAAATTACTCAGGGAATTCTGTTAGACAAAATTATAGATATGTATGATATTGATGAAATGATTCATGTAATGAATAGCAGAAGATTTGAAAATTCGTGCATTAGGCCTGAATACAGGAAAGGAAAAAATGAAAATATTTCAAGAATGTTCGGGAGTGATCGTAATAAAAATTGGAAAAATGGGTACAATAACAATTCCAAAGATAACCCAAATAACGACCGACAAAAGACTGATACTTCAGGACAATACAGAAAAAATACGAATGGTAATAGACAACAACAGGACAGTGACTATAATCAATATAACAATCCTAATAACAATTCGGGTCAATATCGTTCACGTAATCGGAACCACTAAAACAATAATGAAAATCATAGTTTTTCAAATTCCGAACAATCACGTAACAATAACCGTTTTTCAGAATCTCAAAATTTTTCAAATAATAGAAATTCTGGTCAATATCGTCAATCTGGTCAGAATCGATTTGACAGGGCTCCAAATAGAGGTCCTAATAGGCAAGAACCAATGGAAATTGATAATGTCCAGAGAAATCAATCGAGAAAAAGTAGTCGTGATTTCTCTCAAAATTCTGATAACATAAATTACAATAATCCCATTTCAGATGAAATAGTTCAGGATCAACCTGAAATAAATAACACAAACGAAGAGGTAATGTTTTTTCACAACTAGCCTCGGAAACATTACCAATGGTAAATATAACAATCGATGATACGGTGTATTTAGCACTTATCGATACCGGATCATCTTTTTCAATCATTGATGAAACAATTAACTGTTTCAAGAAAGTTCCTATAACATCAATTTCTTTTAGTACTATCACAAATAAAGATGTGATTAGGTATGAAGTACATACCCGCGCCCCGAAGGAGTTTAAATTACCTTCAGCGGCGAGAATTAGGTGGAAGGTAAAAACCTTGCACAAAAGAAGGTACCAATTCATAATCGGTATCGATCTTCTTAATACACTCGACACTCTAATTGATATCGAAGAAAAAACAATAACTTTAAACGGACAAGTGATAAAATTCACAAACAAGCCGTACATATTTAAAGAAATTTTTTTCATTAGAACAAGTTGAAAACAACTTTTTGCATCGACTTAAATTAGATCATTTAAATGAGGAAGAAATTGAAAAAATTATTAAAAAATTCAATAAATTGTTTTACAAAGAAGGGGACAAATTAACAAGCACCCCATCCATTGAGCATGAAATTAAAACGATTACAGATGCTCAAATAAACGCGAAATTGTATCGTTACCCTCCTAAACATGAAGAAGAGGTTCGACGACAAATAGCCGAAATGGAATCTCAAGGAATAATAAGGAAAAGTTCCTCTAAATATTCAAGTCCACTGGTAGTAGTCCCAAAGAAGAGCGATAACTCAGGAACTAAAAAGTTTCGGTTGGTAGTTGATTACCGCAAACTAAATGAGGTGACGGTAGACGATAAATATCCTCTACCAAATATCGACTCACTTTTGGATAAACTTGGCAGAGCCCAATATTTCTCAACGATAGATCTTGCCAAAGGTTACCATCAGATCCTGGTAAAGGAGCAAGACAGGCATAAAACCGCTTTCGTAACACCTCATGGCCTTTACGAATTTGTCCGAATGCCGTTTGGTTTAAAAAATGCACCAGCGACATTCCAAAGGCTCATGAATGATGTACTCCGAAAATTTATAAATAAAACTTGTGTTGTGTATTTGGATGACGTGCTAATATTCAGCACGTCCCTTCAAGAGCATATTAATGCAATCACAGATATTTTCAAAGTTCTAGAAGCAAATGATCTCAAAATACAAATCGATAAATGCAATTTTATGCAGAGGGAAACTAGTTTTCTGGGACATATAATTACCAAAGAAGGGTTGAAGCCTAATCCCGAAAAAATTAAAATAATTCAAGAATTAAAATTACCTCGGACGGAGAGACAAATTAAAAGTTTCCTAGGGATTACAGGTTATTACCGTAAGTTTATTCGAGATTATGCCAAAGTGGCACAACCGATGACAAAATATTTACAAAAAAAATGCAAAATTAACATAAACGATCCTAATTATATACAAGCTTTCGAAAAGCTGAAAACTCTCATAAGTTCGCATCCAATTTTAAGATTCCCGAATTTGAGCAAACCATTCCATCTTACTACTGATGCTTCAGACTACGCAATAGGCGCCGTTCTTTCGCAAGAAGGCCACCCTATTTGCTTTGCATCAAGAACGCTTAATTGTCACGACCGGAACTATTCCGCCACGGACAAAGAATTTCTAGCCATTATATGGTCTGTGGGATACTTCAGACCATATTTGTATGGAAACAAGTTCAAAGTGTTCACTGATCACCAGCCCATAAAGTATTTGCACGCAAAATATAAAGGCAAAGATCTCTCTCCAAGACACCAGAGATGGTTACTAAAATTAGGTGAATACCAATTTGATATCGAATATATTAAAGGCAAGGAAAATCGAGTGGCAGATTTTTTAAGCAGGATTGAACATAATGAAGAAGTTAAATCACAAATCCCTGCATCTAACAAAACAAATACATTTTCAGATTTAAGAGTTCTAGCAAATATAGAAAACGAAAACGACGATGCTACCATGGCAACCATACATTCTGCAGAGGAGGAGCTACTTGATCATATTCCGATCAAAGAACAAATAATAAAGTTCGTGAAATTGACATCGTACATAAGAAACGTATCATATATATAGCAGAACACGACTTTGAAAATCTCAGTGACATCCTTAGAAGATATATAAAAAAAGCAAAATCGGAATTTATTCGGAACTTTCAGATCATAACTATAATATCGTGCAAGAAAAAATAAGAGAACTATTCTCCAATGACAGACAAATTAAATTCATAAAATGTTCTTTCAGAGCTTTAGATGTCCAAACAGAAGTAGAAGCTGTTAGACAAATTGCACTTTACCACGTTCAAGAAAGTTTGCACTCTGGAATTCAAGAGACATTCAACAAAATTAAATTCAAAATATATTATCCGCAATTGTTTGATCTCATTCATGTGGTAATAAACCAATATGACGTGTGTCAAGCCGTCAAATATGATCGTAAGCCAATAAAAGCAAAATTTACTCTCTCCGAAACGGCAAATACTATCAACCAGATAATTCAAATAGATATTTTCACTGTAACAAAGCAGTCATTTCTTACAATTATTGACAAATTTTCAAAACTCGGAGCAGCTTACTTTCTAACGGACAGGAACCACGTAACCTTAATCGAAACACTTGAGGTACATTTTGCACGAATAGGCAAACCACAAAAAATTGTGGCAGGAAACGAATTCAACAGCATTTTAATAAAGGAGTTTCTAGACTCAGAGAACGTTGAATTACACCTAACAAAGCCACATAATAGTACCGGAATCGCAGATGTGGAAAGATTGCATGAGACAATCATAGAAAAATTTAGAGTTCTTACATACCAAAAAAGGCAGTTTTCTACCAAAAGAATAATGCAACAAGCAGTAAGAAATTATAACGACAGGTATCACTCTACAATTAAGTGCACGCCAAATGATGTGCAATCACACTGTATAAATTTCGACGAAGTAAGAGCAAACCTAAAGAAAACAAAAGAAAAATGGATAAATAAAACAAATGAAAAACGCGAGGAATACAATGAAAAAAGGACAACAGGCTTTTTAAAGAACTATAAAGCAGCCAGATTAAAACATCAACCCAGATTTGTTAAAGGTAAACTTCAAAATGTTCATCCCAGCAATATTAAACGACCCTTAAAATTCAATATATAACATCTCGCCCAGTTGCCGCGATTCACCCGTCATTTCACGTTGTAAAATAACATTGTATAGAATAAATATTTCTGAACAATAAAAACTCTGTTTTTAATCATATTCCTTTTTTTTGTCCCCGCTCGGAGCCAGGGACTTAATTAGCTCGCCACAGGAGTGGAGAGCCAGCGGTGAAAAAGTGCCAGGGGGATTGCATGGAGAACAACCGGCCAATTCAATTCCAACCGCCGGCGTGATCATACGAGTCTCTCGGCTCATAAAGTAATAAAAGGGTGCAATGAAAAGTTTCTTTCAAAGCGAGTGTAGTGAAAATGTTCGAGAAGAAGCCAAGTTAAGTAAGCACGTGTTATATGCAAAATTTGGATGAGTTTATTCTGTGTGGCAGCTAGTCAAGAGGGCGAGTGCAGGACGCTTTTTGAGGCCCTTTACGTGTAAGCCAAAATTCTTTCCATGGCTTCATAACATCCGTTTTCCGTGTAGGGTTGTCAGCCCTACCCAACTTCCAATCTGGAGGACCAGTTGGTACATTTTGTCCCGTTTTTAGGCGCGGCAGACTCGCCTTCATCCTTCTCCGTCTGCAGCTTTTCGTTAAGAAAGAGCTCCCAGCGGTCACTACGTGGAGGTGGAGATAGGGTTTGGTAGTAGAACTGCTGGTGTTAGTTCAGCTGAGGTTGCCCAGGTTTTATGCTCCATCGCGGGTACCAGTCCACGTTTCGCCCTGGGGCCTATACTACCCTTTCTTTTAGCGAATGTGTTCGCTATAGAGGAGGACGAGGAAAACGACTGACTGGCATTCGCTCTTGGTACTAAAATTAAATCTGTATCTTTAAGGAATATTTAAATAAAACGAGTTTTATATAAAACTCAATAAAGTTTTATTTCTCATATCTTTTCGTTATTATTTTTCAATTTTTTACACATATCTTCCGTTGAATATAAAAATATTAAATTACAACACTTTGTCATCAATATATAATACAAGTAGAAATGTATTAGGCGGATCGCTTCCGTTTTCATCTAATTCATGTCACAATATTAACTTTTTATATCACCTTTCGTTCGAGTTGCCTCTCCTACCTCTTTCCCTCAAGCACGCGCTCAAAGCAGTTCTGATAGCCTCAACAACTCTCATCTCGAACACAAGCTTAAAGCATTCTATATATGCATCTGCACACATTTTTTGACTTTGTTCATTTTATAATTTTACGTTAAACTAAATAAAATATTTGAAAAGCGATTGAGAAATGCAAACAGAAATTTTATGTGAATGCGATAAATATGCATGTTGGCGTATCGTCGTTAAACGACGGTGAAATTCAGAAAGGGATCGATAATAAACGAAAATAAATTTCTATGACTTACACACTAGATTTAATAGGGAGAATCCGGCAGATAATTGAGATTATCTGCTGCTAACAATCCAATTAATCCTAACAAATTGCATCTTCGTGTTATTAACTAGCATTAAAACTAACAGCAACTGACTAATTCGCAACAGCTAAATAACGTCGGACTGCGGCGCCTCCGGCAAGCATGAATAGAACAGAATGTAAGCCGCACTTGAGACTACCTCGGAACTATCGATTGCAGACACCGATTGGTCGTCGAATTTGAACCACCTGCGAGTGAGTACACAAGGAAATCACTTTTTTCATAAATAGAAGATTTACAATTACTCACTTTCCATAGACACTGCTTTTGCAGAAGGCAGTGTAGTGACCCCCTTCCATGGACCCGTAATGATTCGAGACAGCGTAGAGGTGGTACATTTTACTACCGCCCGTCCTCAACTCGGATCGGGCAACATACGAGTTCATGTTGAGGTTGATAAGCGGGAAGTTGACGAAACTCTGTTTCTTTTTGTACGTACTTCCCAGGCCGTCGGAGTCGGCATAAAACCTGTTGGAATTACAAAGGAACGTTTGAGAAAGTCGAGCAATATTGATGAAGAAAACGTAAGTCAAGCGCACGTCGGTAGAAAATAAGAAGCGTTACTAACAAATTCACGTACTTGGTAATGCTCCACCAAATTTAATACGATTACTACCCCCAAGAGCACGTGTAAGCATTAACGACTTCCATGCACAAGCACATAATCCCGAGCCACTCACCTTTTAAAGTGCACCACTAAAATTGGTGGCAACTTGGATATATCCAATTTCTTAATGGCATCACGTTTATCCTTACAACTAGGACAGTTCCACCCGCGTATCTTCTCGCCATTGAAATACATATCCAAGCAGTCGCTTAAATCACATCGATTCGCATTTTGTGGCAATTCTAAACTTAGATTCGAAAAGCATTCGTACGTTGCACTCTCCTTGCTGCATTGCATGCACTTGACCGTACTTTTAATCTGGCCATAGAATAATCGTAAAATGAGACTTTCTCGCGATTTCGTAAACTCAAGCCATGCCTTTTGCGACGCAGGCAAGTTAGTGCGTGGTGAGTCGGCTATCTTCAAGGTCTGCAAATCCGAGTGTAGCCAATCCATAAGAATTGTTAGGAATTCGTGTGAGTCTTGTTGTTCGATGCCACGAAATATTTGCTGATATTGGCCGACAATGTACTGAAACGAAGAAGGAAACGTGCGTTTTTATTAGATTAGAAATAAGATATCAAACCGCTCGATATTTACCCTTAAATCTTTGCTACTTATGTATTTATATTGACCGTTCCAAAGAACTTTGATTAGAGCCGCAACTTCCTCGACTATCCGGCCCTGGGTTTTGTTCGATCGATTTATATGTTTGCGGTAGGAATGTGTGACAAAGTATTCGACTAGGGCGGTGGTGTTGCTCAAGCACTGCATGATACTATTCATGTAGCATGTATTACCTAAATTCTTCAAACCGGTTAGTCCACGACCCTGCAATGAATTAAAATAGATACGTTTATTCTAAGTCTTAAATGGAGACCTTAAAAACAATATTATTAACGATTAACGAGGATGCCTGATAGATCTATGCGACCAGCCATAGATATAGTCATTAAACATGATTAACTGTTACTAGTTGGACAGATACCCCTTCTGGGAAAACAAGGGTAGATAAAAAACTTCTTTGGAACAAACATGTAGAGGTAAAGATGAAACGAGCTCTCACAGCTTATGGGCTGTGCAGACGGACCTTTGCCTCGACATGGGGACTCAGGCCTCATGTGGTAATGTGGTAAACCTAACAATCTGTACCTCAAAAGTGTTCCAGTTGATCACGCAATGGCGGGTGCTAGACGAGGTCTCACTGTAAGATCACTGATACCTAGAATTCAATCTGACTATTGCGGGCGAACAGTCTGCAGTACAAAGACGGAACCCTAGGAAAACGGACTGGCCAAAGTTCAATCAACTTCTTGGCAGTAAAGTACAGTTCCCTAGGCGATTAAGGACTCCTTGGCTCTGGAAGATGAATTGGAAACTTTGAACTGGACATTTTTAGAGTGCTATGAAGAGGCTTGTCCTATTTCCCGAGGCCAAAGCGGTAAAACGGCTCCTTGATGGAACCGGGAACTACAAAAAATCAGGAAATCAACCAGGCAACTTCTGAACCGTGCTTGCAAAAGTAATAAGAACGAAGACTGGTTAAATTTCAGGAACCCACAGCGTGAATAAGAGGCTCGCTAGACTCCTTTAGAGCATAGTGTGAGGAACTGGAAGGCGAAAGAGAGACTTCAAGGCTGTGCAGAGTCGGCCAAGTTAGACTCTCTTAGAAAACCCGATGTTACTTTCATGAGCTCCAGACTGGAATCAGTACAGACCCTCCTGAAAGTGCACCACCCGGGAGAATGGATGAGAGAAGTGGTAGGGGGAGAGCTGACGGTTCTTGCAGCCCGTTCTACACGCAAGTGCTGCAAGGGCAACTGGAACACTGCGAAAGCGGTTGTTACCTATGAAAAGGTGAGAGCTGCCATACTGTCCTTTCAACATTTCGAAGCACCTGGAGGGTATGGAGCACTTAGAGGAACCTCCAAGAAATATTTTTCGAGGATGTCTTGCTCTGGTCTACGGCTACGTGCTTTCCTCTGAGCAAAGGTTAAGGTAATCTTCATTCCGAAACCTGGGAAAGATGACTATTCTAATCCAAAGAACTTCAGACAGATCAGCTTGACTTCATTCTTGCTGAAAGGTTTGGAGAGACTGCTTGAGCGTCACATTTCTGGGAACACAGTTAGGATGCACCCACTTAATGAAAACCAATATGCTTACCAGCGGGGAAAGTCCTGTGAGTCTGCTTTTCATTCTTTGGTTACAAAGATAGAGAATGCAACTCTGAATGACGAGTACGCGATGGGGGTGCTCGTGGACATTGACGGGGCGTTTAACTGTGCGCCTTTTTAAAGGCTTTGTGATGCCACCAGAGCGCATGGTGTTGATGATGTTTTAATTAAGTGGATCTATGCTATGCTAACGTAAAGATTGCTGTGCGCTGAGGTGACTGTTGATCGTTACCTAACAGCAGAAGCAACGAAAGGCTGCCCCCAAGGATGTGTGCTTTCGCACTTCTGTGGAATATGCCGGTGGACTCACTACTGCGAACTGCAAAATTTGCCAATACACGCTCAAGGTTATGCTGATGATGTGGCTGTGCTTGGTGATGATCAGGATCTTGGAAAGATTTGTAGAAATATACAACGTGCCGTTGATTTGATAGACAGTTGGTACCGCAGAGATGGTATTTCAGTTAATCCAAATAAAATGGTATTATTCACAAAAAGGAGAAAACTGGATGGAGTTTGCCTCTCTAAGATGAGGGGTACTACCCTTCAACTCTCCGAAGAAGTGAAATAAGGCGGAATAATGACAGTTGGCAGAGCCTAAATGCTGCTCGACACACCAAACTTTTCCTGCCAGAACCGAACATACGTACCGCAAAGTTTATCCTGTCGAAAAGCAGGAGGACTTGCAGGTGTATTGTGGGCATTCTGACAGGCCATAATTCACTAGCTGGGCATATGTTCAGAATAGGAATGACTCAAGATGAGATGTGTCCCTCCTGTAATGAGGAAGCGGAATCCACGGAGCATTTCCTATGTGAATGCCCCGCCTATGGACGCATCAGACATCAGATCTTTTGTGCCGATGTTCTCCAATTGCGACGGGTAGCATCACATTCACTAACGGAAATCCTGCGATACGTTAACGAATCCGGAATATTCCGTTAGACCGGGGTGGCGAGTACAATGGGCCAACACGGCCTGAGTGCTCAGAAGCTGTAGCTTCTCCACCACCATACGCACACACACACACACACACAAAGGTAGTATAGGTCCTAGGGCAAAACGTGAGTTGGTACCCACGATGAAGCGTAAAATCTGGGAAACGTAATTTTACTACCAAACCCTATCTTCACTTCCATATGGTGATCGTGGGAGTTCTTTTTTAATGAAAAACTGCAGACGAAGAAGAATTTTCTCATGGAAAGTCCGCTCCCTGTACAGAAAAAGGGCTTGTCTAGCTAGCTACCCTAATCCAATATAAAGTTGATATCAGAACTTTACACGATATGCGCTGGACAGGGGTCGGTTTCCTGGAGAAGAACCACTTCACCATATATTACAATGACTCCCCTCGGACAACACCTTGTCGTGGTGGCAGGGCCTGTAATAGTTTACTACTACACTAAGGGTAGTGGTAAGAAGTCACAGGCTTCAAATCCACCCGCGAATTTCAGAAATCAGGCCGAGGCACACATTTTAGAGGCCTCACCAGATTCATATTCCAGCACGGAAAAATATGTGGTAGACAAGCTCTCCACTTCCCTGTGTGGAGTTGCTAAAACTAATTCCCTCAGGCGCGTCCCTTCATGCGGATAAGGGAATGATCGGTGGAGCCGTTCTGGACATGCACATCTACGCATCAGGAGATGTGCGTGCATGGGCATGCTTATGCGCAGGCCGGGTAGATGGGAAATAAACGCCCACCCGTGGATAAAAATTGGCTATGGAAAGGACACCCTGAAATGAAACCAAATATGGAGGACGAGGAAGGTAGTTTTTTTACGGTGCAGGGCTTCGGAAACCCAGTACCGGCGGTTTTTGGGCAAGCGGGCTCCCGGCCATCGATATCGCACGACCTCAGTAGGGGGAAACTTGGCTACTTTGGTATCTAATGCTACAAGAGGTCTTAGTGGAGTGAAAATGATATCTACGCCGGATCTTTTTCGGAAAAACTCAAAACTTGGGAGGTCACCACTGAAGGCAACTTTACCTCTAGGCAGTCGGGGTTCGTCGAGGGACTCGGAAAGGAACTTGGAGAGTTCCCGGACTGATATAACTATTGATGCGGTAAAAGACGATCGTGGAGAGCAGCAAACTGCAACAGCGTTTGTTTCTTTGGGGGAACGCATAAATGAACTCTGTGAGTTCATTAAAGGGAGGCAGAATATTCACCAAAATATCAGAACTCTGATACGGGGTATTAAGTTGTCCTATATTAGGGCGGTGGAGGAGAAAAACGCCCAAGCGTCATGTGGCAAAACATAAGATAGGTGAGAACGCGGGCAAACGGAGTAGGAATGCAATAAGTGAAACCATTAGTGTCCAACAAGCGGTCAAGAAGAAAAAAGCCTCATCGCCAAAAAAAGCTGAACCGGCGAAAATTCCAGGTAGTTTTTCGATTATGGGACCAACTGGGAACAGCCTACAACTGCTAAATCCAAATAATAGACATAGGTGGACGGCAAAAAGCGGCACAAGGAGAAAAAGAAGATTCGTCCGAAAGTAATCATTCTTTCCAAGAAAGGACGTATGTCCTACGCCGATATCCTTCGGAAAGTCAAAGCCGATCCGGAACTGACAGGCCTGGGTGGCCGTGTGAGCCATATCAGGCGTACGCAAAAGGGGGATCTGGTGCTGAAACTAAACAAATCTAGCGAGAAGATAGTGGACAGGTGGGGGCAGGTGGAGAAGGTGCTAGGTGAGCAAGCTGACATGAGAGCTCGGAAGCAACAAACAGTGATCGAGTGGAAAGACTTAGACGAGGTCACATCACCAGAGGATGTCTGTACTGCCTTACGGGAACAATTCAACCTTAGGGAAATAGAAGAAAGTGTCATCAGAAGGATAAACAAGGCATATGGAGGTACACTGGCCGCTATTATTAGCTTGCCGGTGAAATCAGGGGTTAAACTGATTACCGCGCGCGTGGCGGCAATATGTGAACCGTACTGAAATTACGTTAGTACTACATGGGTGAAAACTTATCGGAAAATGCGGCGATATGGGCATGTGAACGGCAAACCATTCAAGAAACAATGGCATTCCCGGGATGGCATATGAGACAATCTAGACAGCTTGGTGTTGGACGCTAGAGACTACAGCCACAAAATCATTGCCGGCGATTTCAATGTGTTGGCTTTAGACTGGGGAAGTCGAGTGACGGACACCAGGGGTCAAATCCTGCTTGAAACCTTCACGGAGCTGGGCATCGTACTAACCAAAGCTGGATGCGTGCCCACCTTCCGCGACAGACGCTAATCGTCGATCTGACTTACCTCAGTACCTCGTTGGCGAGAGAAATGGTATGGCGGGTGGGTGAACACTATACCCACAGTGACCATCAGGAACGGGGGAGGCGACAGTCGAGTGAGCATCAAAAGCGGGAAAACTAGGATAGCTGGGAGTCCACTGGAGCTTTCGAGGAAAAGACATTCCTGGCGACTTTAGACGGAGGTTGCAACCCGAAGGGAACGGCGCTGAAAAAAGTGAGCCAGTTATGTCAACGGTTAACTGAGGCCCGCGACTCTACAATGCCGCGACGCAAGTTCCATCGCTGTAGGAAACCAAACTATTGGTGATACGAAGAAATCGCGGTGTTGAGAGCATCATGGCTGCGAGCGAGGAGGCTTTTCCCAAAGGAATAGAGGGAAGCCAGAATATCAGCAGTCGGAAAAGGAATACCGCGATCTTCGAAGTAGCCTTAAGAAGGCTATACGGGAAAGCAAGTGGAATTGCTACAAGCAGTTCTGCCTTGAAGCAAATACGAACCCGTGGTGCGCTGTTTGCAAGGTTGTAATGAACAAGATTCGTGGAGAAAAATCACCCCAAGCGACATGCCCGCAATTTTTGTTCCAAATAATCCTTTTCCCACGACAAGAAGAAAGAGGACCTCATCCCATGGTTCAACAGGACGTCTTCACAATCCCCGGGTTGACCGAACAGGAAATACGAGAGATCTGCGGACAAAATGGAGACAATAAGGCTCCGGGATTGGACAGCATTGCGAACAAAGCCCTGAAGTTGGCTGCTAAAATCAGGCCCGCATGGTTCATAAGTATATTTGAATCATGCATGGTTAAAGGAGTGTTTCCCGCTCAGTGGAAGAGGTTAGTTCTGCTACCGAAGCCACAAAAAGCACCTGGCGCACCCTCTTCATATCGCCCGGAAGCATCGGCCGCTGGCAAGTGCTGCGCGGTGGTCACGTTGGATGTCAAGAATGCCTTTATCTCAGCCAACTGGGGTTGGGGGTACTTAGCTCAGATAATCGAGAGTTATCTCTCGGAGAGACTTCTTTGGTACGAGACGGCCGATGGACCGAAAAAATATGTTATGACAGCAGGTGTTCCCCAAGGCTGCGTACTAGGGGCCCTGCTGTGGAACATAATGTATGACGGAGTGTTCCGCCTTTGCGTTCCAAAGGAGGGTACATTGATTGGTTTTGCAGACGAATTGACAGTGGTAGTAGTTGCGAAATACCACCAGGATGGCTCCAAATAGTGAAATTGGACCTGGCGGAATGTAAAACGGAGGCGGTCCTTGTTACCAATAGCTGTCAAATTCCGTGTTGGTAATCATGAAGTCGTTTCGAAATCGATCATTAGATACCTGGGGGTAGTGATCGATGCCAAGTTGAGCTTCAAGAGGCACTGGACTATGCTCACAAAAAGGCAATAAAGGTTAGTTCATCTCTAGCAAGGATGATCCCAAATATTGGATGGCCAAAATCTAGTCGCCGGCTGCTTATCGCAGGGTTAGTGAAATCCATCCTGCTAAACGCGGAGAAGTAAATTACCACCTAACGCACTTCCTTACGGGACACGGTGGATACAGGAAATACTTGTTACGCTCCGGATTGGATAAGTCTTCAGACTGTCCCGAATGCGGCGCTACACCCGTGGACCCGGAGCATGTTATGTTCCACTGCCCGAGATTCGCGAATGAAAAAGGAAGGTTAAACGATGCCCTCAACGCAGTTATCGGACCCCATAATTTCGTGAAGGAGATGCTGAAGTCCGCAGCAAACTGGAGTGCGATAAACGGAACAGTAACTGCGATACAGGAAAAACTGAAGTAACTTGAATAAGCTCGGAAAGTGCGATGGACGCGTGACTTTGTTGTGCTGGTATAAACCAGAGCCTTCTTCTCATAGTAATAATTCACGGTGGTCCCGCGAAGATATGGGCGGAGAAGTGCAGGTGGTTTTAGTAGGTGAAAATCCCACACACTGCTGCAACCTGGCACAACAGCATCTTTTTAAGATTTCCACCTCCATCCATATAGAAAAGGCTCTCCACTTCAGTGGAAAACCTGCCCTTGGTGTCTACGGTGTGGTCAGCCAGAAAGGATATTACAGTAACTCTTTTCATGAGAGGAACTGGAAACCGGACTAAGACTGGCCTGTCGATTACACTTTTGCCTAACTTCTGAAAAACGGGAGAGGAAAGCTGGATAGAAGAAAACTTCAGGCTTGGCTATCAGAACCTTCTCCTCCGCCTCTACCAGGAAAAGCGCAAGAAATGGAAGCTGATGATGTGGGCGCTACTGGTCTATTTCCTGTATGTGGAAACAGATTCATGCAGCCCGGACACCGAGAACCTGGGTGGACTCCCAGTCGACAACCATAGAAGGCACTGCGAAAGAAGGCCAAGTTTCTTAAGAATGAGGGCATGGGCATAGCTACACCACCAAGTGCGGCGATACCCAGAGAAATTGAGCGCAATAAAGCGGAACTTTCAGCGGAAGGTGAGAACAAGCTGGTAATTCCGGTGAGATCCGCGCTGGACGCAGCAGAGTACACCTATGTTTACAAATATAAAGGTTAGTATGATAAAATGAATCTTCAGCATGACAAAGCCTCTTTCTATCTACTGACAGCAAGTCTGGCAAAATTGCAGGTTCGTTTTAAAAAAATACGTGGATGATTGATGTTTCATGTCAGACGATATGATATATTGCTTACGACAAGGGTTCTTGACCGCTTCACTTCAACCAACGTTTCCTTACGAGCAGAGCGCAACTGATCACAACACCACTTGTTTCTCCAGGAAGACAGGACTTCACAGACATAAAGAGGAAGCCTGGGAGAACCAAAGGATATTGGATATCGGAGAATATCTTATAGATGGTAGTTATTGCTGCACTGAGTGATAAACGGATAGTAAACAGAGTAAACTCCAAGTATATATTATCCTCAGAAGGAGGAGAAAGTAAAAATCTTAACCTATGCATAGAACTACTGTAGGAAGAAGAGTTTGAGAAATCAAGCTATACTGCGTTGTAACATCGAAATCGCGAAACGGACAGAAATTTGAAGCTCCGCAAAGAGCACTTTAAAAATGTTTACGTTGCGTGTATTATAAGGGACGATGCAGCCAATGACGTCGTTAAGAGCAGCTTTGAAAATATAAATAAATCGAAGTAGATTCTACGGTGTTTTAGGAAGGGGGGCGGGAGGAGTAGTACCCACGGGAAAGGTTGTTTTTGAAGAAAAGGAAAGGATGAATTTACTTTTCATGTTTTCTAAGGCAAGACAATCATAGCGACAGGAGGGCGACCAGCTCACACCAGTACTGGATGATGTTTCTAACGAGGGAGTTGAAGAAAGTTGGAGAAGGGAAGGAGACAAAATCAGAGAAGTAGCTTAGTATAGAGCCCGACAATTTGGCATCCTGATTGATGACCTCAGTGTCAGTGACTATCGTAGCAGAGCTTATTGTTTCAACTGATTCCGAGATCTTGAGTGGAGTTCTGATGCGATAAAAAATGCCCGTAAAGAAACTAGGAAAAGGAAGGGAGTGAGGGCTTGGCGAATGACAGATAGAGTAACATTTACGGATGTTTAGCGTTAATTCATTAGCAGAGCACCAGCGAAGCAAAGTCACTAGTTTGATTGTAGAGAGGCACAGTCCGTAGGCGCCGATATAGAGGAAAATAGTTCAAGCTCGTCAAGTAAGCAGGGTGAAAGGTCTTTGCCAAAGAATGAAAATTATTGGGGACCTAGAATAGAGCCTTGTGAGATGCCAGAGGAGGAACAGAAGGAGCAGGATGTCCAGCCACCAAAAGAGACGCGGCAGGATAAATTGGAAAGGTAAGAGGCAAGCTATGTTACCAGTGATATATGGACGCCGACATCAGTGAGTCTGCACAAAAGTATCTTGTAATTTACAGCGTCTAGGGCTTTAGAAAAGTCAGTGTAAATAGTATGTACTTCCCGCTGAGAATTTAGACATTTGACCTCAAAGTTGCTGAAGTCCAACAAGTTGAAGGCACTGGACCTACTTTTAACAAAGCCGTTTTGCTATCTTGCCGTGAGCTGGCCAAAGTGGGCGAGCAACCAGTCGCTGACATACCTTTGCAAGATTTTGAAGCAGGAGAAGAGGAGCGAAATAGGGCCATGATTCTCAGCAAGAATCCAATCGCCAATTTTTTGAATAGTGATAATGGTTCTCTTCGAGACTTTTTGACAATTACGGATAATGGAAGGGAAATGCACTGACTACCTTTAATCACAAGGGGGCGGACTGACATGACCAGGGTCAACATTGGCACTATGGTTCCAATGAAGTACTTGACTAGGAAATAGGTAAAGATGGGGATAGTAGGAGAAGCGGGCAAGCTCTATCCAGTCGTGGAAAACGTGAAGGAGGAGAGGGAACATAGACCGTAGGAAAGTAGCGGCAGAGCAAATCTTAAAATAGTTTGAGGAAGTGAGCAGAAGAGCTAGCGGATTTGATGAAAGGAAGAGAAACTAAGTGGGATCGCGGGAATTGCGAATGTGAGATCAGAATGGTTTGGGGTTTCCGCGCCCCAGTGACGCTTCAGCATTGCCCAGATATTCCTTTCTGGACTTAGCTATTAAGAGATTTGATCGAGGAATGAAGAATTTTGGAAAAAAAAGAAATCAGCACGGTGTCCAGAACTTTTTCTTAGCAGTACATTTTAGACGAAGTTGTTTGTTGACATCAGTGATGAACCAGACAAGAGCGGAGGAACTTTGGAGTGGGAGGGGTTACATAACAAAGAAAAACTTTAACAGAATGAGTTAGAAGGTGCTGAATGTCTGTTCGCACGTTAATGGGAAGAGGAGGGAGACCAAGCTAAGTGTTGGGAGGGCTGAATTCAGAAAATTTGCCTTACGAAAGTTAAACTTGGGACGCTAGCGCATGATAGGTCGACTGAGTTAAGCATGAAGCAAACACTATCGAGAGCAGGATGATGTACATCAGGAGCAACGTAATAGGTGGCATGGGGGGATTGGGAAAAACAACGCACAGGAAGGTTGGAGAGGACAAAATCAAGAATGGGATTTAGATAATTTATGAAACGGTTGAATTGAAGCGCGATACAGATATTCATGAAAGTGGATAAAGAGAAGGATAGGAGGATTTGCTGGGAAGGGGGATATTAGATCACGAGAGTATAGCAAAATTAAAATTCGACACAGAGAATGGAAGGAAGAGAGCGGAACAATACAGATAGGACTTCTGATACAGGAGAAGGGGCTAAGACAGGGGAAATATAAATAGGATATGATGAAGGGACATGCGTTTGGCGGAATGATTTGTGCGATTATAAAATCGTAGGGAGGGGAGGAACACGGAAAGGAGACTTAACACTATCAGGGCGTCTTCGTTCGTTGAGCTATCTATTGCAGCGCAAATGATGGCAGATGTAGCCTGCGGTTTAACGGTGGCAGGAATCGATCAGGCACTAGATGGAGCATGCTAAGGCGCCGCTTCAGCGACACCCGGATGATCACCGGTGTTGCATACCGCAGCCGATGACAAGTAGGAATCATGTCTACCGGAAAGCAGTTGTTGACTTGGGTATGGTGTCAATATAGTGAGGCCGGCAGGCAATCTGCATAGCGAGGCGTGGGTGTCTCAGAACCGAGGCTACACTGGTGGCAGAAGAAGCTTCATTTTTATTGAAACCGTTACAACCGCCAATAAAGTTGCTGTGTGTTAATACAACAATTGAATAGCATCAGAAAGCGTGGCACCGCACTAAGCGTTACAACGATAAGCAAGGTTTGGGGAAATGTCTAGCAAAACAAAGGTAATCCCTAGACATTTAGCATGGAAAGTAATTCCACAGTACACATCACAGTCCAGAAATTTTGAGCGAATAGATTCCGTTCTTTGCAAATAGCACAGAAAGTGGCATAGACCGACAAAGAGGTTCCTATAATAAATATTAGGATAGCTGATTAGATTACGGGGAGGCTAATGATCGAAATGATTGCACGGTGTCTTCACTATAGTCAACAGTCGGTAGAGCGAAATAAATTGTGCGCACTCTGTTTAGTTCTGAAATGAATTTGACAGCAGGATTTGTTTATAACAAAAAACAATGAAGTATGATGTGTCGAGGATTGAGCTCAGCACCTAATGCGCTTTGTCCCAAAGATGCAGAGAACCTACAACCAATGTCTCCATAGAAGAATCGGAAATTGATATAGTTTCACCTAAGTGTTAAGTATTTATTCAGTTTTATTAAAGCTATTGCATTATTGTCACTAAATTGTCTTTTATATACAAAAATATTTAATTTAATTCAAAAGAAAAATATTTGAAAAGCGAATCGTTTGAATTGACATAATCATAGAACTTATCTTTTTTTTATATTATTTACAATTATTCTTTAATTTAAGATGAAATACAAAACCAAAACGACCATTCCGGTTGATGGTTGAGAACTGAATTCCTTCTTGCTTCTCAAACGTTAGAGGCAGAAAAGACGTCTCCCTTCATTTGTTTCTTTTCTGCCCCTAACTCATGGCACACTCGCCGGTCCTCCACTCCCGTGTCGTGATCCGCAAAGTGGATAGATCCGCGCCATCTATTCGTTGGCACTCGCAACATTCGAAATAAATTTCGAATGCCGCGAATCCTGCCGCGCCACATCACTCCGCCCCCAGATGAAACCTAGGGGTTTCAGCGACTGATCCCCGAACTTCGTTCGCCGTTAATCTGCAAAGCGGACACGACGTTGCTTCGGGGCGCACGCGGGTTTCAGCCTGGACAAAGAGACCGCCTTTTTGTGACCACCGATCTCGAGCTGGAAGAAATGTTCTCCCCGCTCGAGAACGCGGTACGGGCCCTCATATGGAGGCTGCAGCGGTTTCCGGACGGCATCCGTTCTGATTAGCACATGCGTGCATGTGTCCAGTTCCTTGGGCGAACAAGCAGGTATGGACGAGTGTCGAGAGGGTGGTGGCGCCTTGATACGTCGGAGATTGTCCCTCAGCAGACGCACCAACCCCGACTCCGTGAGACCCGATCTCTTGTCGAAGACCGGATCGCTTGGAAGTCTCGGGTTCTCCCCGTAAACCAGCTCCGCGGGGCTGGCAGCAAATTCCTCTCGGCGGGTTGTACGAAGGCCGAGTAGGACGAGAGGCAAGACTTGCGTCCAGGACGGATCGTCGCGTGCCATAATGGCGGCTTTCAGCGTCCGGTGCCAACGTTCCAACATCCCATTGGATTGTGGGTGGTATGCCGTAGTCCGCTGGCGTTTAAAACCAAGGAGTTTGCCTAACTCGGAGAAAAGGGTGGACTCAAATTGCATTCCCTGGTCAGTGATGACCACTGCAGGGACGCCAAAGCGAGGAATCCACTCTCGACAGAGGGCTTCAGCACATGATTGCGCCGTAATGTCTTTCAGAGGTATTGCCTCAGGCCACCGCGTGAACCTGTCGATGATTGTGAGGCAATACTTATAACCGTGCGAGTCTCGCAAAGGCCCTATTATGTCGAGGTGTATGGTGTGGAAACGCTTGGTGGTGCGGGGGAATGAGCCCACTTCTTTCCTTACATGCCTGGAGACTTTACACTTTTGGCATGCGATGCACTCTCTGGCCCAGGAATTGATATCCTTGTTCATGGAGGGCCAGAAGTATTTTCCGGTGACTAACCGGTTTGTTGTCCTGATGCCGGGGTGCGCCAAGTCGTGAACTGCGTGGAACACTTCCTTGCGAAATGTGGCCGGAATGTATGGCCGAGGTCCCTTTTCCGAGTCTTCGCAGCAGAGCGAGAGGTTTGAGCCGAAGATGGGCAACTCCCGAAATTTGTATTTGGGGTTGGACTTGAGGCTCTGAAGTGCTGCGTCATCCACTTGCGCCTTGGCAATAGCCGAGAAATCGAGTGAGGCGGGGATGTTAACTTCGGAGACACGAGACAAAGCGTCAGCAACAATGTTGTCCTTCCCGGACACGTGCTGGATGTCTGACGTGAACTGGCTTATGAAGCTCAGGTGTCGAAGCTGACGAGGGGACGCTTTGTCGGGCTTCTGTTTCAAAGCGAACGTGAGAGGCTTATGGTCCGTGAACACTGTGAACGGCCGGCCTTCTAGGGAGAAACGGAAGTATTTGATGGACAGGTATGCGGCGAGCAGTTCGCGATCGTAGGTGCTGTAGTTCCGTTGAGCGGGATTCAACTGCTTCGAGAAGAAGCTCAACGGCTGCCAAACTTGGTCCACCTTTTGGTGAAGGGCAGCACCTACTGCGATGTCAGAGGCATCAACAAAAACGGCTAGGGGTGCATCTTGCAGAGGAAATGCCAAGAGTGTAGCGTCGGCCAGTTGTTGACGGGATTTGTCAAACGCGCAGATAGCCTCTTCAGACCACACGATCTCTCGTGTGTCCTTAGTTTTGGGGCCAGACAAGTACGCGTTCAAAATGGACTGGAGATGGGCGGCCTTGGGCAGGAAACGACGGTAGAAGTTTAGCATGCCCAAGAACCTCCTCAACTCCCTCACTGTCTTTGGACGCGGGAAGCTTGTTATCGCTTGCACCTTGTCTGGGTCGGGCTGTATCCCTTCAGGGGAAATGAAATGGCCGAGGAATCTCACCTGTTGTTGAAGGAATTTGCATTTCTCAACGTTTAGGACTAAACCGGCCTCAAGGAGACGTTGAAAAATGCACTCGAGATGGGCTAAGTGCTCAGACTCAGTGGAAGAAGCGACCAAAACATCATCCAAATATACGAAACAGAATTCGAGGTTTCGCAGGACTGAGTGAATGAACCTTTGAAAGGTTTGCGCCGCATTGCACAATCCGAAAGTCATCCGGGTGAACTCGAAGAGTCCAAAGGGTGTGCATATTGCCGTCTTTGGAATGTCTTCAGGAGCTACTGGGATTTGGTGATAAGCCTTAGTTAAGTCCAAGGTCGAAAAGATGCGGCAATTCGCGAGGTGATGCGCAAAGTCGTGGATGAGTGGAATTGGATATCGGTCAGGAACAGTCTGTGCATTTAGCCTTCTGTAATCCCCACATGGGCGCCATTCGCCGTTTGGCTTAGGGACCATATGCAGTGGGGAAGACCAACAGCTGTTTGAGGGCCTGCAGATACCCTGTTGAACGAGTTGTTCAAACTCTTTCCGTGCAATTGCCAGTTTCTGAGATGGTAGAGGACGCACCTTCGAGAAGATCGGGGAACCAGTAGTGATAATGTGGTGCTGCACATTGTGCTTCACTGGTTTGGAGAGACTACAGTTGGTAGTAATCTGGCTGAACTTTTGGAGAAGTGCCCGAACACGAGAGTCGGTAATGTCTTCTAAAAGAACGGAAAGATTATTGCCTGGGTGAGATACCATAAGTCCCGACGAATTAAGTTTGGTCGTGGAATCTATAAGAGACTTGTTTTGCAAGTCCACCAGCAATCCATAGTGACACAGGAAGTCTGCGCCTAGTATGGGGAAGCTGACATCCGCCAGGATGAAACGCCACGAAAACGTCCTACGCAAGCCAAGACTCACGTCTACTTGCCTATACCCGTACGTGTTTATGCGGGAGGAATTTGCCGCCGCAAGTTTGAGCGGTTGAGGGAAAAGTTGATGATGCTGGGGTACGGGAAGAACCGAAACTTCTGCACCCGTGTCGACGAGGTAGTTGCGCCTGCTGAGGGGGTCGAAAATAGTTAGGCGACGTGGCGCTGCGTTCTGGGTGGCCGCCGCCAAGACCCCCCGCGGACCTAGTTTTTTGCGGTAGGAGAGAATCTACACGGTAGCGTACATCTTGTCGCTTTATCCCCGAATCTGCGGTGGTACCAGCAAATCCCTTGGTCCGTGGACTGTCTTGACGACCTGCTACCTGATCGCCCTTTTCGGGTGGCAGACCGTGAGCGTGCTCGCGATCTGGCGCCCGAACGCTGAGCGTCCAACATCGCCCGCATCTCGGCCATACTGGCTGTTAAAGCAGCAATCTCGCGCCTCAACTCACCCACCTCATCCGACGGTGGTTGAACGGCCGCCAAGGTTGGGCGTACGTACACCTCCTGGACCTGGTCGGCCGTCGCTGCCAGTTCCTCCAAGGAACCGGAGACGCAAGCGAGGATCGCCTGGGTGCCCTCCGGGAGCCGACGCAGCCAGAGCGACTTGATCAGGTCGTCGCCGATCTTGCTCCCACCCAATTGCCTCATTTCACGAAGCAATTGGTTGGGAGTTCGATCACCCAACGTTAAACCCGCCAGCAAGTGATCTAATTTTGCCGACTCGCTTGCCGACAGGCGCCTGATCAACTCGCTCTTGAGCTGCACGTACGATGTCGACTTCACCACGTCGGACACCAGAAGTATGGACTCTTCGTCCAGGCCGACCACCGCGTAGTTGAAACGTGTCGCGTCCGATGTGATGCCGGACATTTGGAACTGTGCTTCCAAATGCACGAACCACAGTTCGGGGTTCCGCCGCCAAAACGGAGGGACGCGTACGGCGAGGGCGGTCACTTGCGGGTCCGATGGGCCTGCTGCGTCTTTATTGTCAAAAGACATCTTGTTTCACTAAAAGTACGAGATTGAGATGCAAACGCGGTGAGTTTATACTGACACGGCAGGCCGCACCCACAAATGCACGCACGAAACGAGAAAAAAAAAACGAAGCGGACGCTATCCAGCGCAGACCAAAAACACCACCAAAAATGGAGGACTCGCGATGCCAAACACCTCCACGCCGTCTCTTGCAGCGATTTCAAAATTTTTTATTACTATTTTTTTAACTGAATAAATAAATAAATATTATATATAAATGAATAATAATTTCTCTTAAGTATAGCTCCTCGTCGGTGGCGCTGGTCGAGTTTGTCGGCTGTAGCTGCGGCGTTGGCGGTGCTGGGGACGTCCGTTTGTTGCTGTTGTTGATTGTTGTGGCACTGATGTTGTTGTTGTTGATACTGCTGTGGTGGCTGTTGCTGCTGCTGTTGATTTTGTGGTGGTTGTTGTTGTGCAGGAGGGCGTTTTTCTTTCTTGCTTGTGCTCCGACTCGGGATGTGGATGGATTTCTATTACTTGACAATGGGAAATCATCTATGGCGCGAGTATAGTCCAGAGTATATTCAGCATCCGAATAATTGCATTCTTCTTCAGTTGGCTCATAGTCTCCATTTATGATCTCAAAACGTTTCTTGAAAATATCACGATGTCTTTCTTCCAAGCTGCGTTCCAATTCATAGACCTTACGATGAAATTCGGCATCAAGATGTGTTGTTATCAGTTGTAACTTTTGAAGGGCACGAACTTTTTTTTTAAAATCGGGGTCACCAATTAAGTATTTATTCAGTTTTATTAAAGCTATTGCATTATTGTCACTAAATTGTCTTTTATATACAAAAATATTTAATTTAATTCAAAAGAAAAATATTTGAAAAGCGAATCGTTTGAATTGACATAATCATAGAACTTATCTTTTTTTTATATTATTTACAATTATTCTTTAATTTAAGATGAAATACAAAACCAAAACGACCATTCCGGTTGATGGTTGAGAACTGAATTCCTTCTTGCTTCTCAAACGTTAGAGGCAGAAAAGACGTCTCCCTTCATTTGTTTCTTTTCTGCCCCTAACTCATGGCACACTCGCCGGTCCTCCACTCCCGTGTCGTGATCCGCAAAGTGGATAGATCCGCGCCATCTATTCGTTGGCACTCGCAACATTCGAAATAAATTTCGAATGCCGCGAATCCTGCCGCGCCACAAGTGTATGCAAAATAGTCAGAGCTATTTAAGAATTCCACGACTTTCTGAGGAACTTAATCCCACTCTAGAAAATTAGAAAGGTAATTGACTGGGGTCCTGTAAGCACACAGCTAATGAAAATATTGTAGCGAGAAGCATATGCTTATTATAGTTCTGGCTTTACTCTCAGAAACTTATGGTGAAAGTGCTCCGTCGACAAGGTTTCATAATGAGTACTTCACTGCTGCTCGAACGACTAAGTGAGAAAGGACTTTTTTGCATTGGATTGTTACTGGCAACGAAAAAAAAGATCGTATGGTTAGGCGGACAACGCATCAATGTCGTTAGCAAAGCCACTCCAACTAGGAGCACAGTAAGGGAAGTAAAATACTAGCACTTGCAAAGAATATAGACTCAAGTCCAGTCTTATTTCTATTCTCAAAATCAAGTTGATATGCTACAAACCACCAGGTCAAAATCAACTCCAATTAGTGAATATAATAAATTTATCGATATCACAATACAGAAATAGCTGAGAAAACCGGCACAATATGGGAATGTGCTTGCCGCGTGAGTATTGGCGATGCATCACACGCAAGTAGACGAGTGCTTTGAGTCAACGTCTGCTAAGGGGCTTAGGTGATAGGACGACATAATTAGCGCATAGTGATGAAGACTTTGTTATGCAGACAATACTTAAGTCACTTCATATACGAGAATATGCTGTGAATAAATGAAATTAAATATTACACAATCATATCTTGAACCTTTTGCGTAACCGTAAATCGGAAATAAATCTGGGCCTCTTCAAAACGGTCGTTCAAATAGCAATAAAGTGGTACTTGGAAATATTAAATCTATAGAAATCCAGTTACAACTGAAAAACCCGACATTGTGTTCTATCTATGACTGCATTCGAGAAGATACAACGTAGCAAGTCCTACCCAATGAAGTTCCACCTCTCGTTAATGAAATGGCTACTCAACACGTAGATATGGACTGCTCCTCCAAAAAGAAGTGAAATTATTCTGGCCATCAATGCATTCAAACGGAGTAAAGTCGCTGGGCCTGGCGATCTCCCCGTAGAGGTGTTCATCGATTTTCACGCAGTTTCTGCCGAACTGTTAGGTTGTTGCATATGAAATGCCCGATTTGACAATCAAGTGAAGTTAGGTGCGACTTTGCTGTATCAAACCACCACTAGTTGGCGCTGTTGTGTCGGATAATGAATATAAATACACCTACATTTACTCGAGGATTCATTTCAGTTTTGACCATCGTTGTGATAACAGTGAATAAAAAGGAAAAAAGATGGAAAAGAGCCAAGAACGTATACTTTTTCTGTATGAGTTCAAACTCGGTCATAAATCAGCGGAGGCGACCAGGAACATTAACAGCGCATTTGGAGCTGATACGGTAAGCGAACGAACCACACGGCGGTGATTCGAAAAATTCCGATCAGGCGACGTAAACCTTCAAAGTGAATCACGTGGACATCCAGGACCATCGATTGATAACGACGAGTTCCGTTTGCTAGTCGAATCCGACACACGTCAGTCTGTGAGAGACATTGCAGAGAAACTGGGCGTACACTATTCGACAGTTTCCCGGCACTTGCAACAAATTGGAAAGGTGAAAAAGCTCCACAAATGGGTTCCGCATGCCCTTACGAAGTTAAAACATGGCGCTTTGAATAAAAATTTCCAGTTCTTTATTCTCCCGCAACAGAAGCGATCCCTTTTTGCACAGAATAATGACATGAGATGAAAAGTGGATATTATACGACAATCGTCCCCGATCAGTACAATGGCTAGATGCTAATGAGCCACCGAAACATATGCCGAAACCGAGCCTCCACCCGAAAAAGATAATGGGGACTGTTTGGTGATCTACAGCTGGAGTTATCCACTATTCTTTTTTCGGCACCTGGAGAAACGATAAATGCACAGAAATACTGTGCCCGACTCGAGGAAATGCGCCAAAAATTGAGTACTCAACGGCCGAGATTAGTCAACAGAGATAGTGTGATACTCCTTCACGACAATGCACGGCCTCATGTATCCAGAACAACGGTTCAAAAGTTGAACGAATTGCAGTATGAGACTTTGCCTCATCTACCATATTCACCGGACCTTTCGCCAAACGACTACCACTCATTTTTTGGCGGAAAAACAATATAGGAATGAAATGGGCATCAAAATTGCCTTCGATGAGTTTATCAACCCCCGAAAATTGGATTTCTACGAAACTGGCATACATGCTCTTGTATCTTGCTGGGAGAAGTGATTTGAATCAACTGGCACCTATTTTGATTAATTAGATAAATTTTTGTAAGCTTTACAGTCGTTCCAAATTTTAGTACCAAATCGGCCATTTCATGTGCAACAACCTAATAAAAGAGGATCCGGGTGAGTTTGCGTTGTACAACTTCAAGAGCGCAGCAGTCACGAATGCGGAAGGGGGACCAGACTACACAGCAATATTCAAGGATGTTTCTGACAAGCGAATTGAAGAATGTTAAGGAGGGCTGCATTGAGGTAGATAAAACCAGACATTTTGGAAGCTCTGCTGATGATGTCAATGAAGTGGGAATTGAAACGAAGTTTGTCGTCGAATATTACACCCAGGTCTTTAAAGGTCAGTAGTGAAAGGGGTTGTCCAATGAGATAATAGGAAAAGGATGTTGGGGAGAGTCTAAGCGAAAAGCACATCCAGTGGCATTCGTTGACATTCAGTGTTAGCTTGTTGACCGAACACCAACGGACTAAATGATCAAGGTTGGAGTATAAGAGAGCACAGTCCAACAGAGACAAACACTTTAAGGGGGTCATCCCGTGTGTCGGATTGGAGAAATCAATTTTTTTTGCATGAATTGTATCTATATATAGTGGAGAATATGTGAACCAAGGGATTTTCCGATATTCCGAGTCGTTCAGAAATTACATTGTTAAACAGGTAAGGAGTTTCCAGCCGCGGCTAAAGTACTCGATGAGAAAGAGCATCGAATCCTTTTTTACCTGTTAGTTTTTTACCTGAGCCTTATAAATTCGAACACAGGTATAAATATAAAAAGATGGAAAACCAATCAATTGTCTAAACTTATTTGCTGTTTGGAATAAAAAGGATAATCCAGTCTAGAGTGAGCACTAAAAGGCTTTCAAGCTATACTCAGTTATATTTTGTTTTAAGTATTGTGCTGTTTGTGGGTTCAGTGATTTTTTTTAATGGATCGTACGAAGGGAGATCGCTTTAACGTTCAACGTCATGCTCGCGCTTAAAAACGAGTATTTCATGGGAATCGATACTTATCAGAGAAGAAAAAGGACTTCGCATCAACATCAGCAAAGAAACTTTTAGCAAGCATGAATATGGATGTTCCAATTGCGACAAGTTTTGTATATTGTATATTGGATTTTGCTGGAGTTTTCTCCGGTATTTCTGCAAGTAATAAAATATACGTAGTAGTAAACAAGTCGGGAAACCGGAAGCTGGACGCTTCAGGTACGAAAGGTTTTGTGCATTTCTTAGTACGTAGCACGTAATATATGCATATACAATATTATGTGAGAATATCTACTTTCGGATGATATTGACATTTATAGCCTTGAATTTGCAAAGAACTTTGTTAGCAATAGTGCGATTTCCACCAAACTTGGTAACGTCATGCTCTATATTACACCCTATATTGTTGCGAAATTTCGTGGTCCTAGCATGAATTTAAGGGGGGTTTTGCAGCGAATTACTAAAAATTATAGTAATCTACTATTATCAACTTTATTTGTGCAGATATCAGTGTGGAAGGTATTTCGGAGCCCAGGCACCATATAGTGGCAGCCTCTTGATTTTTTTCAGATTTTTCGGTTGGGTAGTTTCTGAGAATGGCCCCCGTAAAGGAATGGTCACTTTCAACCCCCCGCACTCCCCACCTTTCCAACAAATGTCAAAACTAAGACCGTTTTCGAAAAGTACTAACTGAGGCCTTTAATTTGATACCCCACATGACTATATTTGATGAAAAAAAAAATTACACCCCCCTTTTGCATGTATGGGGACCCCCCCTTAAATTCGACGTAAGAGGATGTAACTCACTGTATGCGTGAGCGTTCACAGTTCCCACCTTTTTACCAAATTTGGTGTCAATCGCTGTAACCATTTCCGAGAAAAATGCGTGACGGACAGACAGACAGACAGACAGACAGACAGACAGACAGACAGACAGACAGACAGACAGACAGACAGACAGACAGACAGACAGACAGACAGACAGACAGACAGACAGACAGACAGACAGACAGACAGACAGACAGACAGACAGACAGACAGACAGACAGACAGACAGACAGACAGACAGACAGACAGACAGACAGACAGACAGACAGACAGACAGACAGACAGACAGACAGACAGACAGACAGACAGACAGACAGACAGACAGACAGACAGACAGACAGACAGACAGACAGACAGACAGACAGACAGACAGACAGACAGACAGACAGACAGACAGACAGACAGACAGACAGACAGACAGACAGACAGACAGACAGACAGACAGACAGACAGACAGACAGACAGACAGACAGACAGACAGACAGACAGACAGACAGACAGACAGACAGACAGACAGACAGACAGACAGACAGACAGACAGACAGACAGACAGACAGACAGACAGACAGACAGACAGACAGACAGACAGACAGACAGACAGACAGACAGACAGACAGACAGACAGACAGACAGACAGACAGACAGACAGACAGACAGACAGACAGACAGACAGACAGACAGACAGACAGACAGACAGACAGACAGACAGACAGACAGACAGACAGACAGACAGACAGACAGACAGACAGACAGACAGACAGACAGACAGACAGACAGACAGACAGACAGACAGACAGACAGACAGACAGACAGACAGACAGACAGACAGACAGACAGACAGACAGACAGACAGACAGACAGACAGACAGACAGACAGACAGACAGACAGACAGACAGACAGACAGACAGACAGACAGACAGACAGACAGACAGACAGACAGACAGACAGACAGACAGACAGACAGACAGACAGACAGACAGACAGACAGACAGACAGACAGACAGACAGACAGACAGACAGACAGACAGACAGACAGACAGACAGACAGACAGACAGACAGACAGACAGACAGACAGACAGACAGACAGACAGACAGACAGACAGACAGACAGACAGACAGACAGACAGACAGACAGACAGACAGACAGACAGACAGACAGACAGACAGACAGACAGACAGACAGACAGACAGACAGACAGACAGACAGACAGACAGACAGACAGACAGACAGACAGACAGACAGACAGACAGACAGACAGACAGACAGACAGACAGACAGACAGACAGACAGACAGACAGACAGACAGACAGACAGACAGACAGACAGACAGACAGACAGACAGACAGACAGACAGACAGACAGACAGACAGACAGACAGACAGACAGACAGACAGACAGACAGACAGACAGACAGACAGACAGACAGACAGACAGACAGACAGACAGACAGACAGACAGACAGACAGACAGACAGACAGACAGACAGACAGACAGACAGACAGACAGACAGACAGACAGACAGACAGACAGACAGACAGACAGACAGACAGACAGACAGACAGACAGACAGACAGACAGACAGACAGACAGACAGACAGACAGACAGACAGACAGACAGACAGACAGACAGACAGACAGACAGACAGACAGACAGACAGACAGACAGACAGACAGACAGACAGACAGACAGACAGACAGACAGACAGACAGACAGACAGACAGACAGACAGACAGACAGACAGACAGACAGACAGACAGACAGACAGACAGACAGACAGACAGACAGACAGACAGACAGACAGACAGACAGACAGACAGACAGACAGACAGACAGACAGACAGACAGACAGACAGACAGACAGACAGACAGACAGACAGACAGACAGACAGACAGACAGACAGACAGACAGACAGACAGACAGACAGACAGACAGACAGACAGACAGACAGACAGACAGACAGACAGACAGACAGACAGACAGACAGACAGACAGACAGACAGACAGACAGACAGACAGACAGACAGACAGACAGACAGACAGACAGACAGACAGACAGACAGACAGACAGACAGACAGACAGACAGACAGACAGACAGACAGACAGACAGACAGACAGACAGACAGACAGACAGACAGACAGACAGACAGACAGACAGACAGACAGACAGACAGACAGACAGACAGACAGACAGACAGACAGACAGACAGACAGACAGACAGACAGACAGACAGACAGACAGACAGACAGACAGACAGACAGACAGACAGACAGACAGACAGACAGACAGACAGACAGACAGACAGACAGACAGACAGACAGACAGACAGACAGACAGACAGACAGACAGACAGACAGACAGACAGACAGACAGACAGACAGACAGACAGACAGACAGACAGACAGACAGACAGACAGACAGACAGACAGACAGACAGACAGACAGACAGACAGACAGACAGACAGACAGACAGACAGACAGACAGACAGACAGACAGACAGACAGACAGACAGACAGACAGACAGACAGACAGACAGACAGACAGACAGACAGACAGACAGACAGACAGACAGACAGACAGACAGACAGACAGACAGACAGACAGACAGACAGACAGACAGACAGACAGACAGACAGACAGACAGACAGACAGACAGACAGACAGACAGACAGACAGACAGACAGACAGACAGACAGACAGACAGACAGACAGACAGACAGACAGACAGACAGACAGACAGACAGACAGACAGACAGACAGACAGACAGACAGACAGACAGACAGACAGACAGACAGACAGACAGACAGACAGACAGACAGACAGACAGACAGACGGTAAACCGATTTTAATAAGGTTTTGTGTTTACACAAAACCTTAAAAAGGAATACGTAGGACATGTCGAGAAAAGAATGGGAACGCGGCTTAGAAATGCAAAGAAGAATCAAAAAAGCATTGGTGGAAAAGGGGCTGGAAAACTTACTGATAAGGTTATTAACGACCTCACTACATTTTTTGGGCTAGCTATTCGTCGACACACAAATTCGATAGAAGGAATGAAGCAAGAAATTTGGGTAACTTTCTTCCATAAATCCTCAACATCAAAATTGTCCAGCAGGCGAGGACAGTTGGTGCAAATGGCGCAAAGCGGAAACTAAAGGAGAACTGGATAGTTTTCACTACGAGAAGGCACCTTCGACTGAAGAAGTTCAAACAGTTATGAAACCAATCTACGTAGATTTGTCACGAGATGATCTCTTGAACAGATTTTTAGGAGCAGAGACCCAGAATAACAATGAGTCGTTAAATGCATTGATCTGGACTTTCGCTCCTAAACACCTTCATTCTGGGGCCAAGGTCGTAGAAATAGCCACTTTTCTGGCTGTAATTATTTTCAATGAAGGATTCAATGGCATTCTCAAAATCCTAGTGACAATCGGATGTCAAGTTGGTCACATATGTAAGGTTTATGTCGACCGCCGTAATGAAACGCGAATTTGGCGGTCCGAACGACGATCGACTAACCACGCTAAAAGAGCCAGAATTGAAACCAGAGAGCAACAATCGGCCTTACAAGACTTTTTTGAAGAAACAGAGGGTGCTCTCTATGGACCAGGTATAGCAGATTAATGGTGAGTTAAAATTTTACTGTTGATAATCACATTTAAATTTTCAAATGCGTTTTTCTCGAAATTGCATCTTGAAAATCGGCTGCCACCATAGCTCAAAATCTATCCAGCCAAATTCTTTGAAATTTTCACGACTTCTTTAATACATATTTCTACGGTCCGCAAACTAGGATAATTGCAATCGGATGGGTCGTTTTTTTTTATTCATAAAAAAAAGCCGTAAAAAAACACCAAAATCAAAATTAAGTTTAAAAGCCCACCAAAAATTTGCCTTTTAATATTTTCTAATTATCCTAGTTTGCGGACCGTGAAATATTGTCCACATTAAAATGCCGTTTAGTTTTTTTCCTCGGATGAACACAGCGCCCTCCAGCGTGGCAGCAGAAAAACACCTTTTTTGGAGATGAGTACATAAATTGACACATATTCCAAAAACTAGCTACGATATCAAGCTGAAAAATTTATCACATATACTAGAGATATCAATAAACATTTGGTGAAAAAATCACGTTTCTATCTTTATCCAGTCCTCCAAAATATTTTTTCAAAAAAAGGCGAAACCGGAAGCTAGACGCTTCAGGTATGAAAGGTTTTGTGTATTTCTTTCATAAAGAGATTTGGGTGTGCATTTGTCCCATTAGCATGTAGCACGTAAAATATGCATATATTATCTGAAAATAGCCACTTTCAAGTGAAATTGACATTTATTGTCTTGAATTTGCAGAGGAGCGCAGATTTGACCTAGTATAACTTTGTTAGTAATAATGCGATTTTCACCAAATTTGGCAGGATTATGACCTATAACGTAGGCTACATTGCTTCTAGGGTGAACTCAAGGGGGGTTTTCCTGTCAATTACTAAAAATTATAGTAATATACTATTATTAACTTTATTTGAACAGATATCGGTATGGAGGGTATTTCGGAGCCTAGGCACCATATAGTGGCAGCCCCCTGATTTTTTCCAGATTTTTCGGTTGGGTAGTTCCTGAGAATGGGTTCGTTAAAAAAATGACCACTTTCAACCCCCCGCACTCCCCACCTTTTCAGCAAAAATCAAAACTAATACCGGCTTTGAAAAGTACTAACCGAGACCTTTAATTTGATACCCCACATGACTATATTTGATGAAAAAACATGTACACCCACCTTTTGCATGTATGGGGACCCCCCCCGACCCCCCCCCTTAAATGCGTCGTAAGAGGATGTAACTCGCTATATGCGTGAGCGTTCACAGTTCCCACCTTTTTACCAAATTTGGTGTCAATCGCTATAACCGTCTTCGAGAAAAATGCGTGTGACGGACAGACAGACAGATGGAGAAAACGCCTCCACGGCAAATTCGCGAAAGACTACCAGAGCCTACGGCGAAAGACGGTAACTCCAATCAAGGTTCCACTTGGACTAAGGTGTAAAAGAAGAAAAAGCTGCAAAAGAGAAGCAGGCCTGATGCGCTAATAATAACAAAAACAAGTGAGCTTACGTACGCTGATATTCTGCGCAAGGTCAAAACAGACACCTCGTTAATGGAGCTAGGTGAAAGTGTGAACCGCATAAGGCGAACACAGAAGGGTGACCTATTGCTGGAATTCAAACCAGGCGAAAACAAGTCAGAAGACTTGCAGAAAAAAATCGAGTCGTCACTGGGTGAGGCAGCAGAAGTGAAGCTCAGTCAAAATCGTGTGGTCATTGAAATTTGTCAAGCGCTACGATCCCAGTTGGGAATACAGTCGGTCCAGGAGCGAGATATTCTACGGCTGAGGAAGGCATATGGCGGCACACAAACTGCGTCCATAAGCCTAACACTTGAAGCGGCCAAAAGGGCTATCACAGCCAGTAAAGTTCGGATTGGCTGGGTCGTCTGCCGACTACGAGAGCAGATAACTCTAAAAAGATGCTTCAGGTGTTTGGAATTTGGGCACGTGGCGAAGAAATGTACTAGCGTTCACGATAGGTCCGACCTGTGTCCTAAATGCGGAAATAAAGGCCACATTGCAAAAGCCTGCGAAGAAAAACCCAATTGTCTGTTCTGCAGGCAAATAAACGACATTGACAGCGCCCATGTCACAGGCAGCAGCACATGTCCGGTGTATAGGAAGGCGATCAACACTATGCGCAAATGAGGTTCCTACAGCTAAACCTGAACCATTGCCAAGCGACTCAGGACCTGCTCTCCCAGACGATATTCGAAAACAAAATCGACGTTGCTATTATCTGCGAGCAGTACAAAAACCTAGACAGTGGAGTATGGGTCGCGGATAAGAGCGGAAAGGCAGCGATATGGACATGCGGAAATCGGGCCATAGAAGGAACCACCAAGATCCTCGAGAATGGCTTCACTAGAGCAAAAATAGGCGGAATATCTATTTACAGCTGTTATGCGCTCCAAGCCTTACGACAGAGGAGTTCCATTCTTTGGTGGACAGGTTAGCAACAGACGCACAAAACCATAGATAGTGGCTGGAGATTTCAACGCATGGGCTGAACAATGGGGCAGCCGAGAAACGAACGCAAGAGGACGAATATTACTCGAAGCTCTTTCTCGTCTGAATCTTGTAGTGGCTAACACTGGATGCGTGAACACTTTCCGTAAGAGAGAAATGGGGTCCGTGATAGATGTCACTTTTGTTAGCGATGTTTTAGCTAAGGATCTGCAGTGGTATGTCAGTGACGAATATACACATAGCGACCACCAGGCCATCATTTTTGAAATCAGACATGGAAAACGAATGAAACGGTCTCGGACGAGAGCTGAAAGGTGGGCAGCTAATAGGTTTGACGAGGAGATTTTCGGAGAGGTTTTGCAGCAAAATACAGCGCTTGAAGGAAGCGCAGAAAATAAAGCTCTGCAGATTGGCGAGAAGTTGCGACGAGCATGTGACGCATCCATGCCAAGGTATGTTGTATCACAGAAGCGAGTTCCGAACTTTTGGTGGAATTCTGAAATCGGAGAATGCCGCAAGGCCTGCCTCAAGGCCAGAAGGCACAGTCAGCGAAATAGAAACCGATCTGGATACGAGCAGCTACATGAAGAATATAAAAACGCTCGGAAGAAACTACATGTGGCCATCATGAAAAGTAAATGCGAACACTTTAAGCGACTGTGTAATGAAGCTGACACGAACCCCTGGGGTGGCGCTTATAAAACCGTAATATCGAAAGTTAAAGGCAAACGCTCCCCACCGATCTCTTCCCCTACTCGGCTTGATGAAATAGTAACGGATCTTTTCCCACAGAATGTGAGTACCGCTAACCTTCCCACTGTCGAGATAGACACCGCGGAAGTTCCCACGGTAAGCGAAAAGGAGGTCCTCGAAGCTGCGGATAAAATTGTTGGAAATAAATCACCTGGCTTGGATAGCATCCCCAATAAAGCTCTGAAGGCAGCAGTAAAAATAGCTCCAAATATGTTTGCCGAGGCATTCACCACATGCCTTAAAGAAGGAGTATTTCCTACACAATGGAAGAAGCAGAAATTAATTCTAGTCCCCAAGCCAAACAAACCTTTGGGTGAAGCTTCGTCCTACAGGCCGATATGCCTTCTAAATAATACTGGCAAACTATTCGAACGAATAATCTATAACAGATTAATTCGAATTGCCGAAAAGGATGGCGGTCTCTCCGAAAATCAGTTCGGTTTTCGAAAGGGGAGGTCTACAACGGATGCACTTGTCCTAGTAGCTAAGACCGCACTTGACGAGGGCAAATGTTGTGCAGTGATTACACTTGATGTGAAGAATGCCTTCAATTCCGCTAGATGGAGCAAGATACTTGAGTCCCTAATTAACTTAGGCGTGGCGAAGTACCTGGTGCGTATTGTTGCCGACTTCCTAATCGATAGGACTCTGTGCTGCGAATCAGATGAAGGAATGAAATCCCACCAAACGACATGCGGAGTTCCGCAAGAGTCTGTCCTAGGGCCACTCTTGTGGATTATTATGTATAACGGGGTACTGAGCCTAGACCTTCCTACTGGTGTGGCCTCCATTGGTTTCGCGGACGATATTGGTGTGACGGTTGTTGCACGCCTTCTCGACTATGCAAATGAAGCAGTCTATGAGATTAAATCCTGGTTAGAGAATGCTGGTATACAGCTCGCAGAGCATAAGACGGAAGTAGTACTTATTACCAAGCGGAGAAAGTGCACTTCCATGAAGATCAAAGTTGGAATGCAAACAATTTATTCCAAGCCTGCACTTAAGTACTTAGGTGTAATGATTGACCAGAGGTTGAATTTCAGATTGCATGTGGAGGGTGCAGCAACCAAGCAGCAAATATAGGTGGCCCAAGGCCGAGCCGTCGACTCCTTATTTCAAGGGTGGTCAGTTCGATCCTACTGTATACAGCCCCAGTATGGGCAGATGCACTGGAAAATATAATAAATAAAAAAAAGATTGGAGCTGCGTATCGCATAAGTGTACTCCGAACATGTTGCGCTTACAGAACAATTTCTAATGAAGCAGCTTGCGTGATAGCAGGAATGATCCCGATTGAGATTCTGGCGAAAGAAACACAACGACTTTACGATCGAACGTACCTCACCGGAGAATCTCCTGCCCGTCGGCGACAGTTCGCACGAGCTGAAACTGTCGCGGAATGGCAAGAGAAGTGGGACGAGTCAGAAAAAGGCCGTTGGACTCACAAAAACATATGGGATATCCGGAAATGGATCGAGCGACCTCACGGCGAAGTAGGTTTCGACCTAACTCAATTCTTGAGCGGACACGGAGGCTATCGAGCATATCTGTACCGATTTGGGCGCGATGATTCGCCATATTGCCCACAGTGTGCAAACATTCCAGAGGACGCAGAACACGTCTTTTTTCACTGCCCCAGATTCGAAACCCAAAGGGCTACATTAGAAGCTACAACCGGGGAGCACTTTACACCCGAAAATATCATGGAGCTTATGGTGGAAGCCAAGGGGATATGGACCGAAGTTGAAAAGTGATTACAGCCATCGGAAAGAAGCTTAGGCAGGAGGAAGTCATCCGAAAGAATGAACGCGAGAGGAACACGAATGTTGACATGAGCGCAGAATAAATTCTGATCCAGCCCCGCGACGTAATACCAAATGGGAGTCCCGCGGGGAGAGTGGAAAGAGAAGGAGGTGGTTTTAGTGGGTAAGAGTCCCACATAACCGTGTGGCAGGAGCCTGCGGTAGCTTTTGAAGCTTTCCACCTTCCATCGGGAAAAAAAAAAAAAAAAAAAAAGACAGACAGACAGACAGTAAACCGATTTTAATAAGGTTTTGTTTTACAAACAAAACCTTAAAAACGGCCTTCACACGGGATGACCCCCTTAAGGTCATCTGCGGAAAGCAAATACGAGCAGGTGAGGATGGAGGCGAGATCATTGATAAAAAAACAGGAGCTACTCTTCCTGGGCCAAGGATAGAACCTTGGGGAACGCCAAAAGAAGGAATGAGATGAGTAACCATGGAAAGAAACTTTGCGAGAATGGTATGAGAGATAGGAGGAACGCCGGGAGATGACTGAGGGAGGGAAGTCTAGTAATGGAAGTTTAGAGAGGAGAATGTTACTCTCAATGAGAATGATACTCTCAAGTCTCACACATTTCTTGCTCATTACAACTGCGGATAGCTTCTAGTCAAACCCAGCGATGTAGGGCCAAGCGCGTATTCGATGACTCATTATCATGAATTACGCGTTATATTTCACGTTCACAAGACATGGCGCGTGATGTTTATATATAACGTAGCACGTAAGTCTGCACGAGCACTCAGAATACCGGCTACTTATGGAATTAATTAGTGGTGGGAGGAACATGTTCCCTTCTTTTGGATCCTGTTAAAATCAATCAATCTCGGAGTGTTTTCTAATGATGCCATCAGCACTTAATTCATTACATATTTTATTTCAACGAAAGCAATTTGAGAAAAACTTGTATCAAAAATTGTTAATCTAAATGATTCTTACATTTTTGAATGCAATAATCGCTCTTATTATCAAGGACAATTTGTGCAAGCTGTCCTTCTTTTTAACTTGAATTTGCATGTTCTGAGGCATCTTATTCTTTTAAACTCCTACCAACTATCGAATCACAAGGAAATTATCATAAACTATTTTATTATTCACCGATTCAACGACAAAATCAAACATAGAAATCCCGTTGCAGCCACAAATCCCGTGGAAAAATAGTAAATCCTATTTAGCAAATTCATTTGCGTTTATGGTTCGAGTTCTACAAGCTTGTTTACAGTAGGCGACAAAATCGATTTACAGAGACCACACATCACATTAACAACAACAAAACATCATCCAATGCACCATTCACCTTTTTCAATGGACTGACGAAATTCGGATGAGGAAATTTGATTTTTATTCCACCAAAAATCACCATTGTAACTTTGCATTCGTCCGAATAATTCCAAGAGTCGCGTTACACACAGGAACAGGACGAATTACTCCCGGCACTTTCTTCGCTTCAACTAGCACTCGATCTTCACTAGATAATTTTCAAATAAGTTCGTTTCGTTGCACTAATGAGGGAGGGAATAATTTAATTTCGGTGCCAGATAGAGATAGTGATAGGATCTCTAGTTTTTGGAATGAAGGAATCTCGTTAATTCCCTAACAAGACGTCGCACTGAAAATGACCCGTACTAGTACTGAAATTATCCGTAGATGCACAAAATAACTATAAAATGTACAATGGTTTCAATCAGGTGCTGAACGTAATGAGAATATATTCAAGACTGAACTCGGTTGCATTCCGTACCTCGGAGCAGCTCAACGTAAAAGTTCTCGCCAATGTGGTAAGTCACCTGGACAGACCCCTAATTGGATTAATTTTCAATCTCACGTTTGAAATGGTTCTACATGTGTCCAACAAGTTCCGCATAACAAAAACAAAGAAGAAACTAGGGAAGTAGTAGAAAAACCTCGTCACAAGCAATGAACTGGCGCAGATTCATGCAAATAGACACACCACTTTGTAGACATTGTAGGAAGTTTAAAATAGAGAACTTAAGGGTGAATAGTCATGGGGGTTTTGTGACATCTTCCAGTCCACATCGAACTGCCTACCGTTGATTATTCCAGTTCTTGGTCCATTGATTATACGAATAGAAACTTGGAACTAGATGGTCCTGAATGGTCACCTGTTGCTACTATCTCGAAAAGAAAACGTATCTTCATTATTCAAGTTGAAAAGTTTGGTAAACATCTCACAAGGACGTTACGTAAGTTCGATGAATTTAAAGGAGATATATTGAGCAGCAATTGATGCCAAAAAAAATCGATTCCTCGGATCCGACACACCGGATGGCCCCCTTAATGACAGTTGCAATACGATTTCAAGAAGTGCTTTTGAGACGCCATATTTCGGGGAATTCCCTAATTCGATGAGTGTGTGCAAAATTTTTCCGCTTTGATTCTGTATGTTTCCTGGAAAAATTACAGTTATCTCAGAAAATGCTCGGAGGAAATTAATGGAAACCAGTGTGCCGGACGGTGATTAACAAACAGTTAATCGATAGCCGAAGCAAAATCTGAAAAATATTTGATTGGTATCACTTCTTAAGGTTTTGTGTGAAAGAAAACTTTATTAGAATCGAGTCAATGTCTGTCTGTCTGTCGGTCACACCCGATTTGTTCGGAAATGACTAGATCGATTGTCATGAAAATTGGTGAGAGCGTGTAGTCTGTTGTTCCCTTTACATACAGTAAGTGGCGCCATTTTGGGTTAAGTCTAAGGTGGAGCTTCCCATACATGTAAATGGAGGGTGCAATTTTTTTTTCATAAAATGTCGCCATGTGGGGTATCAAATGAAAAGGCTCAATTAGTACTTTTCGAAATCGGTCCCGGCGGTTCAAGGGTAGTATAGGTCCCAAGGCGAAACGTGGATTGGTACCCACAATGGAGCATAAAACCTGGGAAACGCATGCTGAACCAACACCAACAGTTCTACTACCAAACCCTATCTCCACCTCCACGTGGTAATCGCTGGGAATTCTTTCTTTATGAAAAACTGCAGACGGGGAAGGTTCAAGGCGAGTCTCCCGCGCCCAAAAATGGGACCAAATGTACCAACTGGTCGTCCAGGTTGGAGGTGGGGCAGAGCTGACAACCCTACACGGAAAACCGATGTTACGAACCCACGAAAGGAACCGGACAGGATGGCTCTTACAACGACGAACCCGGCAACCACAACGGATTAACGATTTGAGCATTTTCTCAAGGAACGTGCGCTCCCTGTGCAGACCGAATACTGCTGAGCAGCTAGCCGATACCCTGTTCCAATATAGGGCTGATGTAACAACGTTACAGGAGATGTGTTGGACAGGGACCGGTTTCCTGGAGAAGAGCCACTACACCATATATTATAGCGGCCATCCGGTGAACCATGTGGTCGGAGTAGATTTCTTAGTCAGCCAAAGAATGAAACCTGCTGTTATCGGCTTTGAAAACATAAACGAACGGCTATGTGCTCTGCGCTTGCGAAGCAAGTTTAGAAATATAAGCCTCATTAACGTTCACGCCACTACAGAGGAGACTGCAGAGTCGGAGAAGGATACCTTCTTCGAAGCCTGTCCCAGATATGATATTAAAACCATACTTGGGGATTTTAACAGCCAAGTAGGGAAGGAGCCCGTATTCAGGCGATACGTTGGCTCCCATAGCTTACACGAAAAACAAATGATAATGAACTGCAGATTATTCAATTAGCAGTGTCACACGAAATGGTTGTTGGAAGTACCCGCTTTGCGCGGAAAGCGGTTCATAAACATATGTGGGTCTCTCCAGACGGGAGCACTTTCAACCAAATTGACCACGTGTGGATCGAACGCCGCCAAATCTCAGCCGTGATGAATTTCAGAACATATAGGGGGACCCAATATAGACTCGGACCACTATCTTGTTGGCATGGTGCTCCGAGCTCGAATTACGACACCACATACAACCCCCTCTGACAATCAGGTGAGAGTAAATACTGAAGCTATCCACAATACAGCCCTCCGCAACACCTATAAGAGGGAAATGGGTATCGCAATAACCGCAGTCAGAAGTCCTGGAGATGAAGCATCAACAAATGATCTTCACAACCACCTGAAAAACATTATCATTGATACGGCCACAAAGATACGTAGCCCCAGTCACAAAAAAAGTCGGAACGGCTAGTTTGACAATGAATGTAAGAACGGAAGAATGCTGCATTCTCAAAGGACGCGGGCACGCGCGGAGACTTATCACGAACTCCGGCGAGCGGAGAAATGACTTCACAAATGGGAAAAGGAAGCCTGGGAGAACCAACAGGTCTGTGAACTTGAAAAGTACAGGGAGCAACCGCACCAGACGCGGAAATTTTACCAACAAGTCAGCAGGATGAAACCTTATATACCTGGATGCTCATCCTGTCGAGACAAAGAGGGAAATCTGATTTCCGACAGAATGGGCATATTGAAGCGATGGGTTGAGTACTTTGATGAACTACTGAACAACCAGAACATCGGCGAGTTGGACGTCCCGCCAACCGGAGACGACGGACAAATACTGCCACCACCAAGTATAGAAGAAACAGTCCGTGAAATTCATCGACTTAAAAATCATAAGCATTACATCCGAATTGGTTAAATGTGGAGGCAACCAATTACACCAAGTGGTTCATCAGCTTGTGTTCAAGGTGTGGGGCAGCAATCAATGCCGAAGAGGCATTATCTGTTTCATACATAAAAAGGGAGATATCACACAGTGCAGCAATTATAGAGGTATCACATTACTGAGTACCATCTATAAGTTATTCTCCGCTATCTTGCTAGGTCGGATAGCCCCATACGCCCAGAACATCATTGGTTCATACCAAAGAGGCTTCACTCCAGGCAAATCAGCAACAGATCAGATTTTCTCTGTGCTAACAGCTACGACGATAAAATCCGCACACGGTTGTTGGCAGCCAACAGAGCCGCTCGAATCGTCTTACCATAGGGTCAAAGTTCTTACTGTATAAGACAATGATCTCATGTATTGCTCGGAGACTTGGGTTCTGAACAAGAAAAATTGCGAACTTTTGGCCGCGTTCGAGAGAAGAATCCTCCGCAGAATTTTTGGTCCCTACATGAGGAAGCGATACCATGACCGTCAGGTTGTGGATAAAATCCGGCTCAATAGGTTACGGTGGGCGAGTCACTTGATCCGTATGGATGAGGATGATCCAGCCCCAAAAGTCTATAAGGGCAATATCTATGGCAGAAAAAGAAAACGACGCCCTGCCTGAGATGGAACGGTGGCGTAGGCCAGGATGCCAGACAGCTTTTAGGGATATCGAATTGGTGGACCTGGGCGCAAAACCGGGATGTCTGGAGTTTCCTTATTAAGGCAGATCTAGACCGGATACCGGTTGTTGCGCCGTTGGTTTTGATGATGATTTCTAAGAGCGCATCAAATGTCAACTTCTGATGGTGTAATCCAGAAGTTCCAACCACTACTAAATTTAATTATCTGAAAAAAATCAACAGCTTCTTCGATCTCATGAACAATGTTCTCAGTCCTTATCGGTTTGGGTTTCAATTGTCAAAAACAGACATACACTTAGCAGAAAAGTTTGCAAACACCTGCTTTCAATAAAATCGTGTTAGGATACTGCACCTTTCTCTCTAGGACAACATTGATGGACGACCAGAACGGCTTTTCGAACAGAATTCCCCCCATTGCAATAAAAACACTTATTCCACAATACAAACTTTACAGAAACTTTTTAATCGCGTGCTTTATGCTCCGTGAAAATCAACCACCCGTGTAAAGGCCGTTTTTTTCGTTTTTTTAGAATTTTTAGTGAAAAACTGGATAAAGGTATAAATACGAATTTTTCACTATATATTCATTAATATCTTGAACATGCGTAAACGGCATTTTAACGTGCGGACATAATCACCGTCCGCAAACTAGGATTATTAAAAAATATTAAAAGCTAAATGTTTTATGCCTCATTAAATTTTTTTTATAAATTTTGGTTTTTTCTAAGGCTTGTTTAAGGAGTAAAAAACAAAACTACTGAATGAATCGCAATTATCCTAGTTTGTGGACCGTACGTTCTGAATAAGTCGTGAAAATTTCAAAGAATTTTGTTGAATAGATTTTGGGCTATGGTGGCAGAAGATTTTCAAACATGCAGTTTCAAGAAAAACGCATTTAAAAAGTAGAATACGATTTTTAACCATAAAATCTTAACTGACTATTAATCTGCTATACATAGTCCATCAACCTTAGGTTTCTTGAAAAAACATATGTAAAGCCTTGGCTAAATTCTTATGATTTTAGCGAAGTCATTCCGACCGATAAATATGCGCTTTATTACGACGATCAGCCTAAACCTAGCCTGTGACATTTTACTTGTTTAACACTGTAATTTCCGAACGACTTCTGATATCAAAAACTCACGTTGCCCATATATTCTACACTATATCTAGATACAATTGATGTCAGAAAAAAAAATCGATTCCTTGGGATGGCCCCCTTAATAACAGATGCAAGACGATTTCAAGAAGTGCTTTTGGGACGTCATATTTCGGGGAATTCCCTAATTCGATGAGTGAGTGCAGAATTTTTCCGCTTTGATTCTGTATGTTTCCTGGAAAAATTACAGCTACCTCAGAAAATGCTGGAAGGAAATTAATGGAAACCAGTGTGCCGGGTGATTAACAAACAGTTAATCGATAGTCGATGCAAAATCTGAAAAATATTTGATTCATTTCAGTTTTTAAGGTTTTGTATGAAACAACACCTTATTAGAATCGAGTCTATGTCTGCCTGTCCGTCTGTCACACCCGATTTATTCGGAGATGGCTGGACCGATTGTCATGAAATTTGGTGAGCGCGTGTGGTCTGTTGTTTCCTTTACATACAGTAACCGGCGCCATTTTGTGTTAAGTTTAAGGAGGGGCTCCCATGCATATAAATATAGGATGCACAATTTTTTTCTTAAAATGTGGCCATTTGGGGGTGGGTATCAAATGAAAAGGCTCAATTAGTACTTTTCAAAATTGGTCCCATATATGACCCTCCAAAAGTGTAACAGGTCTCGTTCTCAGGACCTATTTTACCGAAAAATCTGAAAAAAAATCACAGTGGTGTTTCTAAACCCAAATTACATTCTCTTCCGATATCTGCACAAATAACGGTAATAATAGTACATAAGTATATTTTAGTGATTTAGCCGGAAACCCCCCCCCCCCTAAGTTCATGCTAGAACTACAAAATGGCACTTGTATGAGGTATAACTTTGGGAAGTTTGAAGCAAATCCAACTATTATTAACAAAGTTATAGAAGGTGAAACTTTTACATTTTGTGTGAATTTCGTGCATTCTAAAACGTGTATGATATCATCATAACATATCAATTCGTTAATACCACAAAAAGTGAGCTCACGTGAATGGGAGGTCGCAGGGAAACATTTCGCTTTTTAATCATTTATACAGGGTGCGGCAGCATAACTTCCTTTTTTCAAAACTCAATAAAAACTATTGTATGCATCGGAAAATATTTATTTATTTTTTATAATGTAGGTACATGTCTAAAGTTTTTATTTACATTGTTTTGAAGATCAAATCTGTTAGGTGACGTCCCCCATTCTCCATACATTGCGTAAACCGATTTCTGGCGTTTGTCATGACTCTTGTTAGCATAGCAGGTGTTATGTTTGCAATTTCCTTTTGGATGTTGGTCTTCAAATCTTGTAGGGTTTTTGGACGGTTCACATAAACACTGGATTTCAAAAAACCCCATAGTGTGTTCCCTCAAAGCAGCCATCGATGCTCTTGAAGTGTGTGCTGTTGCACCGTCTTGTTGGAACCAAGTGTCCCCCAAATTCAAATTTTCTAGTCGTGGGAAAAAAAATTCTGTAGCATGTTTACATACCGGTCCGAATTCATTGTCACTGTAACCTCATTTTCCTCAAAAAACCAGGGACCAATAATTTCAGCTGAGGAAATTGCACACCACACTGTGACTTTGGGTGAATGCAAAGGCTTTTGATGCAATTCTCGAGGGTTGGTGTCAGCCCAGTAGTGCATGTTTTGTTTGTTAACCGACCCATATATAGCTATATCGCTAAAAAAAACAATAGCACCCTCGGGAACGACATCAAGAAGAAGCTCACACGCGTTCATCCGAGAATTGAAGTCACGTTCTGAAAGTTCCTGCATTATCGCCATCTTATAGGGATGAAAATGAAGATCATCACGAAGAATTCTTCTCACAGAACGATCGGATAGTCCAAGGGCAGATGCGTGTTTGCGCGCAGAACGCCGTGGCGATCGCAACATTGACGCTCTCACTGCTTCAATGTTCTCAGGTGATCTAACGGGCCGAGGGACTCCAGTTCTTCCTTTTATCGCACTTGCAGTTTGTCTGAATGTAGTGACCCATGGTACAAATGATTTGCGGTCTGGGACGGGAGCCAACGGGGCTAAATTAAAGCGATTCCGAAATGCACGCTGTGTTGCAATAACCGAACATCCGCTTGAAAAGTAAACCTCAACGGCAAAGGCACGCTCCTCACTATTCCAACGCATGATGCGACTGAACCGTGTCGGGACAAAACTTTACAGTATCCCCTCTTGAACGAGACCACTAGCGCTTCGCTATGATATCAACTAACTGAGTGGCGCGCGTGCTGCCGCATCCTGTATATCAATATCAATTACCTCAGACAGCCAAATGTATGTATTTATAAGTATATGTAAATAAAGCTTTGGGGTAGTGCCCAATTCAGATAGATATATTTGTATATATACGTACTTTATATGTACATATGGATTCTTTTATGCACGAAGTAAATCAAAAATAGGTGTACGATCAATTTATATACATGCATATATAAGTATTTGATAGATAGTATTCGATAATAGACGTGAACATAATTGTGGCGCGGCAGGATTCGCAGCATTCGAAATTTATTTCGAATGTTGCGAATGCGAACAAATAGATGGCGCGGAAGTTTCCACTTTGTAGAGCTCGCCACGGGAGTGGAAGACTAGCGAGGAAAGTGTGCAGAAAGAAACACACGAAGCGAGATCATTCTCTTCTGCCTCTAACGTTTGGATAGTCGGTTATCACGCGGTGCAGTTTTTAATTAATTTAAACTCATTCATTAAAATTAATAAAGTCTAATTATTACATCTATCGAGTATTGATTTTAAATATGATAATATCTACGTCTGTAATATGTACGCATATAGTAGTTTGAAAAAAAAATCTGAATAAATATTTTGGGTTTTTAGCCATATACGAATGGAAAATGAAATGTGCCTAGAAAGTTTCTCACATAAGATGAACACAAAACTTATATATCCGAAGCACCAGCTCCCGGTGTTCCGACTTGTTTCATATTGAAAGCTGAACGACATGAGGTGTACGCAGAGTTTTTCTGTTAAGTGTATACTTACTCCCCTTCGGACACCACCTTGACGTGGTGGGGGAGCCTGTAGTAGTCTACAAATACACTAAGGGTGCCCAAAATATGAATATGGAAACGAAGGATATAAACTCTCCAAGTGGTAGGAAGTCACAGACTTCGAATCCACCCGCGACCATGAGCAACCATGTCGCGGCCGAAGCGCGGATTTTGGAGGCCTCATCACATTCATACCCCCCTATAGATAAATCTGTAGAAGGCATGTTTTCCGACTCAGTGGAAAACTTGCAGTTAGTGCCTACGGCGAAGTTAGCCAGAAAGGAAAGTACGGTAACTCTCAATTTGGGAGAAACTGAAAAGCTGACTACGGCCGTCCCGTCCGCGATACTACAGCCCAAATCTACCCAAAAACGGCAGAGGAAGGCTCGGAAGAAGGGAACTTCGGTCAGTAAGGAGGTGGGATTAGAGGCTGAATCCTGCCTGTCAGAACCTTCTCCTTCATTCTTACCGGGAAGAGCGGAAGAAGGGGACGTGGACGCTGCTGATTTAATGCCGGTATGATGAAATGGATCCAAACGGCCCGGACACCGTGAACCTGGTTTGGCCCTAAGTCGGCGGCAGAAGAGGGCACTGAGAAGGAAGATGAAGCACCTTGGGAATGAGGACATGGACGTGGTTCTACCACTAGGTGCGGAATCTCCGGCGGGAGGTAAGGATAAACTGGAAACCCCGGCGAGATCAACACTGGACGCACCAGACTTTTCTGTCAGCGGTAATCCGCACAAGAAGTGTAAGACCAATACATCTGCTGTGGCCAACGCTTTATTATGCCCCGCACCAGGGCTTACATCCGCGCGTCCCGCCGGAGATTAGGACCGGTGTGCCGGGTGGTGATCAAATCAGCGAGAGAGATCTCAATGAAACTGGTCCCTCCCATAGGAATACGGACACGAAGGCGGGAAAGAAGAGGACGTATGTGCAAGCTGCAGCCTCGGTTCTGACTGCTGACGTGGGGTTTCCAAGAATGACAAAATGTTAGAGGGATAATTTACCTTCCGGCAATGCCTGTGGAAAAAATGCTGGAGCCTGGAACGAAACCACGATTTAACAATCAAGGTTTTCGCGATGGGCTTCTCCATTTGGAGTGCACTGACGAGGCAGCCTTAAAGTGGCTCCAGCAGACCCGGCTTTGAGTTCCGGCGGTCGGCCCACGTTCACTATTGTGAATATTGAGCTACGCAGGACAGAACATGTCGGATGTTGGTTGCTTGGCCCTCGAAGGAAGGCAAAGGACATCATTCGCATGCTGAGTGAACAGAACCCGGGCGTGGACTTTGGACACTGGGGGTAAAGTTCATGAATGCCAGCAAGGAGAAATTTACGAACATGGAAGATTTCAACTTGTTATTCGAACTGGACCAAAAGAGTGATTGTGTTCAGAGGAAGTCACCATATGGTGCTCCACTTTTTTCTAGGTAGACTGAAATTTAATCATATCAGGCAACTGTAGAGCAATGATGGTCTTCGATTCACACAATGTAAAGCAAATTGCAGCATCTTCGGTGCGCTCTCCCACAATGGAACTACGCGCGGAGGATAGTGCATACAGGGGCGGAACCCCCGTATGGGGGCTCGCACTGGTGGAGGGACTACAGAATGAATCTTACTTGCTAGTAACTTCTCCTACACTTTCCAGGGAACAGGCGGAAGAAAGGGGAGCCAGAGACGTGAACGAAACTGACTTGATGCCAGTTCGAGTGATCGAATCTATGCAAACCGGACACCGCAAACAAGTCAAGGTGCTAAGTGGAAAACAGACGAATGCTCTGCGGGATGAGATGAGATTTTTCATGGATGAGGACATGGGAACTGCGGTACCTCTAAGTGCGGCTTTTCTCAGAGAAATCAGACACGAGAGGATCGAGTCTGGTGGTACGGTGCGGAGGAAACCGCGTCACACGCGGACTGCCGCATACGCTTCTAACTGTTTTCCATAATACAATAGACTAAGTTTATTCCGAAAAACATAAAGATTGGTCACATGAACCTGCAGCATGCCAAAGCCCCCTCCTACCTGTTGACAGCGAGAATGATAAGGCTGCAGGATTTCCCCTACATCTTTCTGCTGCAAGAGCCGTGGGTTCGATTTAACAGAATATGTGGCATTGGATCAGTAAAGGGAGCTAGGATCTTCTACGATGAAAGATCCATAAAACCGAGAGCTTGCGCCCTGATGTCAAGACGGTTAGAGGCAACCATGCTGAGACAGTATCGTTCCCAGGCCTTAGCTACGGTCATCATACAATACCAGATAAATGGCGAGAGGAAAAACATCATAGTTGCCTCCGCTTATTTACCTTATGAATCTTTGTATCCTCCACCGACCCAAGAGCTTAGGGATCTGGTAGCGTATGCAGAATCAAGTAGTCTCGAACTCTTAATAGGTTGCGATGCAAATGCTCAACATATTTGTTGGGGCAGTAGCAAATGTAATTCAAAAGGAGAGAAGCGATTTGATTTCATCACTTCAATTGGTCTCATGACTGCAAACGTACGGTGCGCCCCTACGTTCGTGAGGCCGAGAAGAAGCGAAGTAATTGACCTAACAATCTGTACCCCAAAAGTGTTAGAGTTAATTACCCACTGGCGGATGCTACACGAGGTCTCACTGTCAGATCACCAATACCTAGAATTCAATCTGATTATTGCGGGCGAACAGTCTGGAGCATAAAAACGGAGCGCTAGGAAAACGGATTAGACAAACTTCAATGAACTTCTTGGCAATAAAGTACAGCTCCCTAGGCAACTAAGGACTCCTTTGGCGCTGGAAGATGAATTGGAAACTCTGAAATGCACACTTTTAAAGTGCTATGAAGAGGCTTGTCCTATTTCCCGAGGCCAAAGCGGTAAAACGGTTGGTGGAACCGGGAACTGCAAAAACTCAGGAAGTCAACCAGGCGACTTCTGAACCGTGCTTGCAAAAATAATAAGAACGAAGACTGGTTAAATTTCAGGAACTCACAACGTGAATATAAGAGGCTCGTTAGGTGTTCGAAACGAGACTCCTTTAGAGCGTACTGTGAGGAACTGGAAGGCGAAAGAGAGACTTCAAGGCTGTGCAGAGTCCTCAAAAGGGATGAGTCAGCCAAGTTGGATTCTCTTAGAAAACCCGACGGTACTTTCATGAGCTCCAAACTGGACTCAGTACAGACCCTCCTGGAAGTACACCACCCAGGAGAACGGGTGAGAGAAGTGGTAGGGGGAGAGTTGACGGTTCTTGCAACCCCTTCAACACGCAAGCGTTGCAAGGGGAACTGGAACACTGCGAAAACGGTTATTAACCATGAAAAGGTGAGAGCTGCCATACTGTTCTTTGAACATTTCAAAGCATCAGCATGGATGGCATCTATCCGGCAATGCTAAAGGAGGCTATGGAGCATTTAGAGCGACCTCTAAGAAATATTTTTCGAGAATGTCTTGCTCTGGGCTACGTGCCTTCTTCTTGGCAACAGGTTAAGGTAGTTTTCATACCGAAACCTGGGAAAGATGACTATTCTAATCCAAAGAACTTCAGACAGATCGGCTTGACTTCATTCTTGCTGAAAGGTTTGGAGAGACTGGTGGAGCGTCACATTCGTGGAAACGAACTTAGGTCACACCCACTTAGTGAACATGCTTACCAACGTGGAAAGTCCTGTGAGTCTGCTCTTCATTCTTTGGTCACAAAGATAGAGGATGCAACTTTGAATGGTGAGTACGCGATGGGGGTGTTCGTGGACATTGAAGGGGCTTTTGACTGTGCGCCTTTTCAAAAACTTTGTGATGCCGCCAGAGCGCATGGTGTTGATGATGCTTTAATTAAGTGGATCCATGCTATGCTAACGCAAAGATTGCTGTGCGCTGAGGTAGGGGTCGTTCGCTACCTGACTACGGAAGCAACGAAGGGCTGCCCCCAAGGAGGTGTGTTTTCGCCACTTCTGTGAAGTATGCTGATCGACTCACTGCTATGTGAACTGCAAAATTTGCCAATACACGCTCAAGCTTATGCTGATGACGTGGCTGTACTTGCTGTTGATCGGGATCTTGGAACGGTGTGTAGGAATATGCAACGTGCCGTTGATTTGATAGACAGCTGGTGTCGTTGACATGGTCTGTCAGTTAATCCAAATAAAACCACAATGGTTTCATTCACAAAAAGGAGAAAACTGGATGAACTTTGTCTCCCTGAGATGAGGGGTACTACCCTTCAACTCTCCGAAGAAGTGAAATATCTGGGAGTCACTCTAGATAAAAAACTTCTTTGGAACAAACATGTAGAGGTAAAGATGAAACGAGCTCTCACAGCTTATGGGCTGTGCAGACGGACCTTTGCCTCGACATGGGGACTCAGGCCTCATGTGGTAATGTGGATATACGTTGCCATCATTAGGCCGATGTTCGTATATGCATCCGTAGTGTGGTGGGTTAAGGTGAGACAAAAAGAAAGAAGCACTGCAAAGAACTGTTTGTCTGGGTATCACTGGTGCCATGAGCACGACATCCGGCGCAGCTCTGAATGCACTACTCAATTTGCAGCCCCTGGATATATTTATTCAAAGCACTGCAATGAGATTAACTCTTAGGTTAATTCGATTAGATCTATGGAAAAACAACGGATGTGAGGGGCACAGAGCATTGGAAGAGTTACTGGGAGGACTGAATCCAGTTCTTACAATGCCTTCCGATTCTCGTGTCCCCATACATCTGTTTGGTAGAAGATATGAAGTTACCCTGAAGCATAGAGGGGCCTGGGAAGACCGAGAGGATTGCGTGGCGGGATATACGGAAGTCTTCTACATCGATGGCTCAAAAACAGAAGCGGGTTCTGGAGCCGGAGTCTACCCCTCGAATAAAAACGAGAAGTGGGCTTTTCTATTGGGACAATATGCAATGGTTTTTCAAGCCGAAGTTTATGCGATCCTAAGGGTGGCAAACTGGGTGATTGACGAGCGGTTGAAGAGCAGGCGCATCGCAATCTGCAGTGGCAGTCAAGCTGCGCTGAGGGCATTGAGCAGTCCTTTGATCACCTCGAAAATCGTTTAGGAATGCAGAAACCGTTTGAACTCTATGTCTAGATTCAAAACGGTGGAACTACTCTGGGTGCCTGGTCACTGTGGCATAGAGGAAAATGAAATCTCGGACGCTTTAGCGAAAGAGGGGTCAATCTCCCCTATGCCGAGACCGGAGCCAGCAATTGGAGTATCAGTAGCATTGGCTAAATCTGTTTTCAAAAACTGGGAACAAGTTTCCCATAATGACAGGTGGCAGAGCCTAAATGCTGCTCGACACACCAAACTTTTCCTGCCAGAACCGAACATACGTACCGCAAAGTTTATCCTGTCGAAAAGCAGGAGGAGTTGCGGAAGAATTGTGGGCATTCTAACTGGCCATAATTCACTAGCTGGGCATATGTTCAGAATAGGAATTACTCAAGATGATACGTGTCCCTCCTGTAATGAGGAAGCGGAATCCACGGAGCATTTCCTATGTGAATGCCCCGCCTATGGACGCATCAGGCATCAGATCTTTGGTGCCGATGTTCTCCAATTGCCACGGGTATCATCACATCCACTAAGGAAATCCTGCGATACGTTAACGAATCCGGAATATTCCGTTAGACGGGGGAGGCGAGTGCAATGGGCCAACACGGCCTGAGTGCCCAGAAGCTGTAGCTTCTCCCCCACCATACACACACACACACACCGCTCCCCCCATACACAAATGCATCCTAAGTTGCAAGTGATGAACTACTTTTTTTGCTCACGCATTTCTAAGAGCCCATCAAATGTCAGCTTTTGATGGCAACTCAGGACCTCCAACCACTGCTAAATTTAATTATCTGAAAATAATGATCAGCTTCTTCGATCTCAACAATTCGCTCAGTCCTTAGCGGCTTGAGTTTCAATTGTCAAAAACGAACATAGCTCTATCGAAAGGCATTTGAAGTTTTTGTGGTTTGGTTGTCATGATCTCCAAAAGGGTTCTCATTGCGTTTAAAACATCAAATCATTCCAAGTGCTTTTAACGAGAGCCCTTTTGTGATCGAAAGGGATTTTGCACCGAGGCCCACCAATTCGATATACCTAAAAGCTGTCTGATGTCCTGACCTCCGCCAACGTTCCATCTCAGGCAGGGTCTGCCTCGTCTTCTTTTTCTACCATAGATATTGCCCTCGTAGACTTTCCGGGCTGGATCACCCGCATCCATACGGGTTGAGTGACCCGCCCTAACCTATTGAACCGGATTTTATCCACAACCAGACGGTCACGGTATTGCTCATAGATTTCGTCATTGTGTAGGCTACGGAATCGTCCATCCTCATGTAGGGGGTCAAAGATTCTTCGGAGGATTCTTCTCTCGAACGCGGCCAAGAGTTCGCAATTTTTCTTGCTAAGAAGTTTCCGAGGAATACATGAGTACTGGCAAGATCATAGTCTTGTACAGTAAGAACTTTGACCCTATGGTGAGACGTTTCGGGCGGAACAGTTTTTGTAAGCCGAAATAGGCTCTGTTGGCTGACAACAACCGTGCGCGGATTTCATTACCGTAGCTGTTATCGATTGTGATTTTCGACCCCAGATAAAAGAAATTATCAACGGTCTGAAAGTTGTAGTCTCCTATATTTATTCTTCCCGTTTGACCAGTGCGGTTTGATGTTATTGGTTGGTTGGTTTTTGGTGCTGACGTTGCCACCATATGCTTTGTCTTGTCTTCATTGATGTGCAGCCCAAGATCTCGCGCCGCCTGCTCGATCTGGATGAAGGCAGTTTGTACGTCTCGGGTCGTTCTTCCCATGATGTTAGTAGTTGGGTGGACTTAAAGAGGAAGGTGCCTCTCACATTTACATCTGCATCGCGAATCACTTTCTTCGGGACCAGGTTGAAGAGAACGCATGATAGGGCACCCCCTGTTTTAGAGCCTTATTGACGTTGGAAGGTCTAGAGAGTGGTCCTGCTGCTTTTATCTGGCCTCGCACTTTGGTCAGGGTCAGCTTAGTCAGTCTTATCAATTTCATCGGGATACCGAGTTCTCTCATGGCCGTGTAGTTTCACACTGACTATGTTATCATAGGCGGCTTAAACTCGATGAAAAGATGGTGCAATTGATGACCATATTCCAATATTCGATCGATTGCCGCAGAAAAAGAATCTGATCTGTTGTTGATTTGCCTGGAGTAAAGCCTCTTTTTTATAGGCCAATGATATTCTGAGCGAATGGGGCTATCCAGCTTAGCAAGGTAGCGGAGAATATCTTATAGGTGATACTCAGCAACGTGATACCTCTATAATTGCTGCACTGTGTGATATCTCCCTTTTTATGTATGAGACAGATAATGCCTCTTTACCAGTCGTCAAACATATATATATATATGCACTCTAAGCTAAAGACAAGGCGCCACTACTGGTAGTTCCTGACAAATATTATCAGTTTCAACCAGGATTTTCCCAGAAACTATCACTTCTTTTTAACCGCCGCTAACCTTCTAAGTAGAGTGCTTATGGGTGATCGTAAGTCTCTCGATGGCCCGCTGAGAGATGTTAACGTGTATAGAAACCTTGTAACTTAGTTGCTATTGCTACTTGTTCAAGAATTCTGAAATTCGAGTCCTTCCCCAAGGAAAGGGGGAAGTCCAAAAGTAATGCGCCAAAAATGCGTCCAATCATCGACTCTATTTCATCTTGTAGACAATGGCATTTTTCGTACTGCCTTGGACGAAGGACGTGAAAAAGGTCTATGACAGCATAGACGCAGTAGTTTGGCTATGACGAAATCTACTTCCTCTGGAAGGTTGCGCCAACAATTACTATATTTTTTCCGATTTGATGTTCAATGAGACGTTGCTTCAGTCTCATCTTCATGATGAGCCTACAGCAGCGAGTCAGAACAAAAAAAAAACAAACACAAACCTGATGAACCCGGGGCAACGGAATCAAGAAGCTGTCACTCAAATAACTCGGCCATTGCACCGTTCTTCATTGCAAAATTTTTGCTTTGAGTCAGAAATATTTGGAATTTTGAGAACAAAAAAAAAATCCCGAGCGAATTCAGTCAATCTTGGTTGATCGCCAAAGCTTAGTGAACAGTTTCGTTGCAAGAACATTTTTCCGAATAGTTTTCTTACAATCACCCAATCACTTCCGAATAGCTTGATGTGATGTCCTCCGTAACTGTCAGAACACTATTTGTCTGTTCTGTTTATAAAATTTCTTCTTATGAATACTGTTTCATGTCGACATATCGTAATAAATCTTTACAAAGCGTAACACGAATATCTCTAGATTTTCCATAAAAATATAATATTTTGTGTATTCCCAACAGCCTAACCGCTGGTGAACTTCAAACGATAGCGTGAAAGAATGATTGGCGCTCACTCTTCCACTTAGGAGCTACAATCAATTTTCGATGCAATTGTGGCGCGGCGGGATTCGCAGCATTCGAAATTTATTTCGAATGTTGCGAATGCGAACAAATAGATGGCGCGGAGCTCTTCACTTTTTAGAACTCGCCACGGGAGTAGAGGACTAGCGGTGAAGAGTGTGCCATGAGTTGGGGGCAGAAAGAACCACATGGAGACAGATCGTTCTCTTCTACCTCCAGCCTTAAACGACGACGGATCGCTCGCGTTGTTCAAAAAGTGTTTCCGTTATTCTTTCCTTTCTTGAATTATTTTCGATTGTTTGAATAAAAGTTTTAATTCGTAACGACGTCATTTGCAATTTGTGATTACTCCGTGCTCTGGTGTCATCGTGTTTTTCCTTCCAAATAAAATGGAATTACACTCGGAAATCGTTAAGCAGACTAATCTATCACCCACACGGAATACACCAAATAAAAAGAGAAATCTCTGCACCCCTGATTTCTGTTGCGCAGAGAAGCTTGGACTTGGACATAGTCGTGATAGGGAGCAGACTAGTACAATTGCACATTTGGTGACCCCGGAACACGCACCAACAAGGCGAGAAAGCAACCGCAACCGTCGCCACCATCGCCGACGCCGTAGCCGCTGCCGCAGCCACTATCGCTGCCGCCGCAGCCATCGCCACCATCGCCATCTCAAACGCTGTAGCCGCCGCCAACATTACCGCCGTAGCCGACACCAGCATCACTGCCGCAGCCACCGCTATCAGGCAGAAGCCGAAGACTCCGCCACCATCGCTGCAGCAGACGCCGCCGATTCTTTTAGTTCAAGAATAAAAACGGCGCCGCTGGCTTCACCATCGACGCCGTTCTCACCAAAGACGCCGCAGCCGTCGTCACCATCGCCGCCGCAGCCGTCGACACCATCGCCGCTGCAGCAGCGAATCATTATTTTAATTTATTTTAATTGAATTTTAATTTATTTTAGTTGAATTTATTTATTGAAAAATCAATAAATATTATACCCGCGATTCGCAGCATTTGAAATTTATTTCGAATGTTGCGAATGCTTCCGGAAAACCATAACGACAAAAAAATAGTTCCCTTGTCTGTTATACAATATTAAAATCGACTTACCATTCCGCCAGAAACCCCTGCGAAATCTCTCTGGATCGGGACTTCAATAGTTTCTGCCTTCGTAGGAGGCTTAATTGATCTATCAAATTGTGGAATCTTTGGCTTAGATATTTCTTCCTCCTCTGCCGGTGGCTGAGAAGAGAAGGAATAAAAAATTAACGAAACTGCACCAATGAAAGTCTCTTGCAAACCACCTTCAGGTGCCGTTTCTGTTCCCGCGCAAACGCCAATTGCTTCTCACGTTCCTGCGTGATTTTCTCGCGCTGCTCGTCAATCTGCTTCGCCTCCTTAAGTTTAACTTCGATGTTTTGCTCAGTCTTTTTCACAGTCTCAGCTTCTGTGTCAGACACGATTTTGTTCATCTCACGTTCCCGACGTTTGTACTCTTCCACTTGTTGTAGAAGAAGTTCATTTTCCAATTTCTAGTGAAAAAACAAAAACATTAACCGTAATGATCTGAATGTTTCAGTGATCCCAAACTTACATAGTCCCGTTCCTTGCTCTCCAGCTGCATAATGTTGTACAAGAGTTCCTGCTCGCGCGACTTTAGAATTTCGTTTTGATCCGTGCCGTCCATTTGCTTCACTTGCTTGGAGACACTTTGCCAGTCGTTCTCCGCCTCTAGCCGCTTGCGTTCGTTTTCCAAAACCTTCTCCACTAAAGCCTCCTGCTCCTGCAGCAGGTCTAGCATCTTCTGCTTCTCGTCGTAAGTTTTCAGGGCAGCCGCTTTGCTCTTACGATCAATTGTCGGTCGGGAAACATCACCGCTTGGATGCTGACCGGAAGTCGATTCGAACTTGTTAGTGTCCTTCATGGTAATGTCGTTTATCGAAGGATATTCAATGTCATCCAGAACATTGCTATCAGCGGCAAGATCAACGGGTGCTTGCACATTCGGATTGGTGCACTGCATCGGGTACATAAGGATGAAATTCTCGTAGCCGCCAATCAGGCATTTGATGGGCGAACGGTACGTTGTGTCTGGATCCCACTGAAAGCCAGATAAAATGTTAGTCGTTCCTCTTTTCAAGGCAGTTCACAGTTTGCTCACGTTCTGCAGGATATCACGTAATCGCCATATCGGAGTGTGAAGAATAGGCACCGCAGTTTTCGTACTCCAATCCATCAGGACGATCTTGTCTTTCACCATTCGTGAGGACCAGAGTCCTTTCGAACTGGCCTCAAGCTGCTGCTGAATTTTCCCTGCGGTCATTCTGCAAATGGAAAAATTAGAGCCCGAACCCTCACAAGGCAAAATTCTCACCCCGGCAAAATGATCTCGGCGGGGATGTTGATGCAGTACTGATAGTTTAGCCGTGAACTAGCAAAGTCCGCCTTAGGGCGACAGTCCATAATGAGCAAACTCGTCTTCGGATCTTTCATGGCTTTGAACAACTCCGTGGCTGACAAGCCCGTTTCCTCTTCCATCGAAACATCCATATCCTCGCCGTTGCCGTGATTGTTCCCAACCATCTGCGCATTGGCCTCGTTCTGCATTGACTGGTTCTTCTCCGACAGCTCCGAGTAGCGTTTCTTCAAGGAGTTGGACAGGGCCTCTGTCTTGTCCAGCACGTCCGAAAGCTGCTTGTGGTGGCCCAGGCTCTTCGCCACTTGCTGCTTGTTCGACGCATAGTCGGGCATTTTGCGGATGAAGTCGATTAAGTTGAAGTAGCGCATGAAATAGATATAACTCAGTTCCTCATCACCGTCCAGGTAGCACTCCTCCGCCTTCCGGTAGACCTTCTGGGCTGTGCTGAGCAACCTGTAAACATCAGAGATTAGGTTAAGCAAACAAGCACTACCTCACAGGGCAACTGTAGTGGGAGTTCGACTCACGAGGCGAGTTTATTGTTTTTGAGGTTCGGAAGCTGATAGAAAGGCTCCAAGTCGTTCAGGCACTGGCCCTTGTACAGTTCCCTCGGTCTCACCATCGCCAGAGCTTTCTTCGCTTGAGAACTATGGGGAATTTTCAAATTGGATTACTCGGCCCGCAACTGAGTAGGACTGGATGCGGGTCTGGCGTGACGTGATTCGATCTGTGTATGTGTACGAGGAATTGACGATAGATCTGGTGCCGGCGCGGCTTGTCCTCGTCACCTGCATCACGAAAAGAAACTCTTAATTGAAGCAACAAAAATCCAATGGGAAAGGAGTACATCACGCGATTTCTATCGACGCTGACAAATGTTGGGAATCCCAAATAAGAAAACACAAATTCCTCAAAAGTCAACCAGCCAAATGACAACTCACATATCTGTCATATATAATTCTTGGAACTGACACGGGAAGCGCTCCGATCAGCAAGATGATGTTCGTGTCTTGTTAGGAGTGTTTATATTCACTCATTCGAAATCCAAACCTTGAAGTCCTAAGTGAGTCGGACGGTATTTCGTAAGAATTTGGTGATGATGGGCGGGCGAAAAGAAGACGTTAGGCAAGAAGTTTCAGGTAAAATGACAATCAGTAATACAAAATTAATCAGAAATTAGCCAATGAAAAAACATTGCTCTTTTGAGGTATGACATTTTAGGGAGGATGACCGGCCGGTGGTCAAGGGTAGTATAGGTCCCAGGGGGAAACGTGGATTGGTACCCACGATGGAGCATAAAACCTGGGAAATGCCTGCTGAACCAACACCAACAGCTCTACTACCAAACTCTATCTCCACCTCCACGTGGTGACCGCTGGGAGCTCTTTCTTAACGAAAAGCTGCAGACGGAGAAGGATGAAGGCGAGTCTCCCGCGCCTAAAAACGGGACAAATTGTACCAACTGGTCCTTCAGGTTGGGGGTTGGGTATGGCTGACAACCCTACACGGAAAACAACTCGTTACGAAGCCACAACAGGAGCCTGGGACAGGACGGATTTTAAAACGACGGACCCGGCAACGAACACGGAATAAAGATCTGCGCATTTTCTCATGGAACGTGCGCTCCCTGTACAGAGATGAAGCTGACCAGCAGCTAGCCGATACCCTGTCCCAATATAGGGCTGATATAACAGCATTGCAAGAGATGCGATGGACAGGGACCGGTTTCCTGGAGAAGAGCCACTACACCATATATTATAGCGGTCAACCAGTAAACCATGTGCTCGGAGTAGGTTTCTTAGTCAGCCAAAAAATGAAACCTGCTGTTATCGGCTTTGAAAACATAAGCGAACGGCTATGCACTCTGCGCTTGCGAGGCAAGTTTAGAAATATAAGCCTCATTAACGTTCACGCCCCTACAGAGGAGACTGCAGAGTCGGAGAAGGATATCTTCTACGAGGCAGTAGAACGAACCCTCGAAGCATGTCCCAGATATGATATCAAAATCATACTTGGGGATTTTAACAGCCAAGTAGGGAAGGAGCCCGTACTCAGGCATACGTTGGCTCCCATAGCTTACACGAAAAAACAAATGATAACGAACTGCGGACTATTCAATTAGCAGGGTCACACGAAATGGTTGTTGGAAGTACCTGGTTTGCGCGGAAAGCGGTCCACAAACATACGTAGGCCTCTCCAGACGGGACCACTTTCAAGCAAATTGACCACGTGTTGATCGAACGCCGCCACCTCTCAGCCTTGATGAATGTCAGAACATATAGGGGGGCCAATATAGACGCGGATCACTACCTCGTTGGCATGGTGCTCCGAGCTCGAATAACAATACCACCTAGAATCCCCTCTGACAATCAGGTGAGAGTGAACACTGAAGCCATCCACAACACAACCCTCCGCGACACCTATAAGAGGGAAATGGATGCCGCAATAACCGCAGTCAACAGAGGACCTGGAGATGAAGCATCAACAAATGATCTTCACAATCACCTGAAGAACGTTATCATGGATACGGCCACAAACATACTTGGCCCCAGCCGCAAAAGGAGTCGGAACGGCTGGTTTGACGATGAATGTAGGCTAGCAACGGGACGGAAGAATGCCGCATACCGAGTAATGTTGCATTCTCAAAGAACGCGGGCACGCGCAGAGACTTATCACGAGCTCCGACGAGTGGAGAAGCGATTTCACAGACGGAAAAAGGAAGCCTAGGAGAACCAACAAGTCTATGAACTAGAAAAGTACAGGGAGCGACCGCACCAGGCGCGAAAGTTTTACCAACAACTCAGCAGGATGAAGCCTTATACACCACGATGCTCATCCTGCCGAGACAAAGAGGGAAATCTGATTTCCGACAGAATGGGCATATTAGAGCGATGGGTTGAGTACTTTGATGAGCTACTGAACAACCAGAACATCGGCGAGTTGGAGGTCCCACCAATTGAAGACGACGGACAAATACTGCCACCACCAAGTTTAGGAGAAACAGTCCGTGCAATTCATCGGCTAAAAAATCATAAGTCGCCAGGAGCCGATGGAATTACAGCCGAATTGGTTAAATATGGAGGCGACCAGTTACACCAAGTGGTTCATCAACTTGTGCTCAAGGTATGGGACAGCGAATTAATGCCTGACGATTGGCAACGAGGCATTATCTGTCTCATACATAAAAAGGGAGATATCACACAGTGCAGCAATTATAGAGGTATCACGTTGCTGAGTACCATCTATAAGATATTCTCCACTATCTTACTAGGCCGGATAGCCCCATACGCCCAGAACATCATTGGCCCATATCAAAGAGGCTTCACTCCAGGCAAATCAGCGACAGATCAGATTTTCTCTGTGCGGCAAGCGATGGAAAAACTGTTGGAATATGGACAACAGTTGCACCATCTGTTCATCGACTTTAAAGCCGCCTATGATAGCATAGCCAGGGTAAAACTGTACACGGCCATGAGAGAATTCGGTATCCCGACGAAATTAATAAGACTGACTAGGCTGACCCTGACCAATGTGCGAGGCCAGATAAAAGCAGCAGGATCACTCTCAAGACCATTCGACATCAACAACGGTCTACGACAAGGGGATGCGCTATCATGCGTCCTCTTTAACCTGGCCCTCGAGAAAGTGATCCATGATGCCGAGGTAAATGCAAGAGGTACGATCATCTTCAAGTCCACCCAACTACTGGCCTATGCTGACGATATCGACATCATGGGAAGAACGACCCGAGATGTACAAACTGCCTTCATCCAAATCGAGCAGGCAGCGCGAGATCTTGGGCTGGACATCAATGAAGGCAAGACAAAATATATGGTGGCAACGTCAGCACCGAAGACGAATCAACCAACAACATCAAATCGCACTGGTCAAACACAAACATGAAGAAGAATAAGGATAGGAGAATACAACTTTGAGACCGTTGACAATTTCTCCTATCTAGGGTCAAAAATCACAACCGATAACAACTACGATGATGAAATCCGCGCACGGTTGTTGTCAGCCAACAGAGCCTATTTCAGCTTACAAAGACTGTTCCGCTGGAAACGTCTCACCATAGGGTCAAAGCTCTTACTGTAAAAGACTATGATCTTGCCAGTCCTCATGTATTCCTCGGAAACTTGGGTTGGAAAAATTGCGAACTCTTGGTCGCGTACGAGAGAAGAATCCTCCGAAGAATTTTTGGCCCCCTACATGAGGATGGACGACTCCGTAGCCTACACAATGACGGAATCTATGAGCGATACCATGACCGTCCGGTTGTGGATAAAATCCGGCTCAATAGGTTATGGTGGGCGGGTCACTTAATCCGTATGGATGAGGATGATCCCGCCCGGAAAGTCTATAAGGGCAATATCTATGGTAGAAAAAGAAGACGGGGCAGACCCTGCCTAAGATGGAGCGATGGCGTGGGTCAGGACGCCAGACAGCTTTTAGGGATATCGAATTGGTGGACCTCGGCGCAAAACCGGGATGTCTGGAGTTCCTTATTAAGGCAGGCCTAGACCGGATACCGGTTGTTGCGCCGTTGATGATGATGATGACCGGCCAACTGACTCTTGGTTCTTAAAAATGAATTTATTTTTTGGCCATGACTTTCTTTAGTTTCTACTTTTCAATAGCAACTTACACCCAGACATTTTTTTTTTTGGGAGTAGGGTAGGTGAATGTGCTTATACACAGAGTGTTGGACTCCCGCAACAGCACGCTGGCGAACTACCAACTAAACACCTCTCTATCATCAGAGAACTGACCTGGAACGGTTTGACACATTACTTCGGGCTAGTTCTCCCACCTTCCCGGTTTTGGGAGCCTTCAAGTCAGGGAATCCCTTTCACCAATGGGAGGGGAGGAAGGGAGTTATTAGTTCAGAAACCCCTTGAAATCTGGTCCTTCCCTCGGCGAGTCCAGTTGCCAGCGCTCTTCCGCATCTCTCTGACAATGTTGCCTGGAGGGAGCTCCACTGTGCCTGCATAAAGCCGCCCCAGCTCTCGCAAAAGAAAAAGGTGTGTTCAGCGTCGTCCACCACTCTATTGCAGAACACACAATCAGGAGATCCAGGCTTCCCAATCCTGTACAAGTAAGACTGAAAACCTCCATGCTCGCTTAAAAGTTGAGTAAGGAAGTAATCAATTTCACCGTGCGTTCGGTTCAGCCACGGGTCTAAATTGTCGATGGGTTGCATAGTCCATCTGCCCCCTGGCTTATTTTGCCAAAAGAGTTGCCAATCGGTAAGGATGCGTTGACGTTCTTCGCGGGCAACCACTTCTCTTAAGTATTCGCCCTTACGGTGGTAGATAGCTTTACGCTCCTTGGCAAGGAGCGCAACGGGGATCACTTCCACCATTAACATCGCGGCCGGTTCAGAGACAGTGCGATAAGCAGACGCCACTCGTAAAGCTCCCCATCTTTGCACTTGCGCATGGCGCTTACGATGCACCTCCTTGTCAAGGGCATTAACCCATACCTCCGCGCCATACAGTAGAACCGACTGTGTTGGTCTTATAAGGAGACGTCTCCTACTAGATATAGGGCCGCCAACATTCACTATTAGCCCCACCCCCACCAGCTGCAGCCCTGCCCACTTCTGCTTTGATTTACTCGAAGAAGCTCATCTTCGAGTCGAGCATTAAACCAAGGTATTTAACCTCTGGTTTTGACTCTATAGTCTACTCACCGATCTATATCGGACGCAGGGTCGGGACTGTCTTTCTGGTCAAGATAAGAAGGCTGAAACCGTGAGCAGTCATCCATCCGCTTACCCGTCGCATCAATATTCCAAGTCTGCTTTGCGCCTGTTCAACAGTACGTCCGGCAACAAGTGCCGCAACGTCGTCTGCATAACCGACCAGGCGGGACTCTTCGGGCATATCGAATCTCAGCAGACTATCGTAGAGAGCGCTCCAGAGGTCCGGTCCTAGGATGGATCCCTGTGGTACTCCCAAAGTGATTTCCATCCTCCTCTGGCCCTCTAGCGTCTCATAGAGCAGGGAGCGGTCTTTCAGATAATCCCTCAATATCCGCAAGAGATAGCTTGGCACGTGAAAGGAGTTCTCTAGTGTGTCTAGCATATCTATCCATCTTACGGAATTGAAAGCATTTCTGACATCAAGCGTTATGAAGAGCACTATCCCTCGAGATCAGCGGCTGTGTGCCTCGGCGCGATGAACTGCATCTACAACCTCCATAACAACATCTACTGTAGATCTCTCTGTTCTGAACCCGAACTGCCTTGCGGATAAGTCCCCGGTAGCGCGGATCGCTTCAGCGAGTCTACTCCTGATGAGATTCTCGAGCACTTTTCCGGCCGTGTCAAACATATACAGTGGTCGGTATGCAGACGGGAACTCCAGATCTCCTTTACTTACCTTTACTGATCAACGTGAGTCTGGCCACTTTCCAGTGACAAGGACGAATGCCCTCCTTCAAGCAAACGTTGAATACTTCAAGCAGCAATTCTGGCCGTTGGCGGAGCACTAGTTTGTAAACTTCCGCCGGGACGCCATCAGGGTCTGGCGCCTTCTTGTTTTTCATAGTGAGAACCGCTCTCTCATTGTGAAAAGGGGGCAATTCTCGACGCTTTCCGCGCTATTTACATCAACCCGTCAGGGTGTCTTAGTAGGCAGGGCCTCCGCAGAGCCCCGATTTCCCGTGTGACAAGGTTATAGCCAAGTCGCCACGGGTCCTCATTCACCCTGTTAACAAGGTTCTGCTAGCTGCGAGCTTTGCTTTTATTTATAGTACTGCGGAGTATCGTTTTTGCTGATCTATACTGTGCCTTTATGGCACATGGCTCTTCGTTGGCGTACAAACGTTGTGCCAAACGACGGAGCTTATGACACTCCTTCCGTAGGTCGGAAATTGCTGCCGTCCACCAGTACATAGTAGGTTTGTTGCGCCTGGGGCCCTTCCGGGGCATGGAAGCTTCACACACCGTCGTTATCAGGTTCATCACTGAATTTACGACGGTGTCAGCTGCGATACTACCACCCCCCGGAGAGCCCTCCAGCGCGGCTCTGCCTGCTCCAAGAGCTTCGACGAACTTCCCGATGTTCACCTTTCGCGAAATTCTACAGGCAGGGGAAGCGTCGCGTTGGTGCTCGCCGGCAAGTAGCGTCAACCATTTCGAACGCGATGTACTGGTGATAATTTGCCGAAAAGTCTAGGACTCGCCACCCGTCCACCGATGATGCCAGAGATTCCGACGCAAAAGTGATGTCAGGAATGCTTCCTTCACAGCCTGGGCGCCGAAACGTTGGCGTGGATCCGGTGCTTACAACTACGAGCCCGGTTCTCGCCGCCATTCCCAGAATCCGTTTCCCTCGGTAGTCTGACTGTAGCATGCCCCATTCAAGAACCCTAGCATTAAAATCACCGCCTACCAGGATTCGTCCCTCTGTGCTCGAAATGGCGTTTTCCAGAGCATCAAGCCAGATCCAGACAAACCCGTTCCCCCGGCCTTCGACAAGAACAAGAAGTCGAACGTCGTCCCGAACCCAGATGGCAGCGGTGCCCGATAAGTCGAGATGCCATGAGGACGGGTCCCTCTTTCGGTATTGCTCGCTAATCAGCACCAGATCAGCATTTACTTCCGCAGCGAACTGTGCTAGCAATTGGTAAGCGGTTGTACTGCGGTGCATGTTAATTTGTAAAATCATGCCTTTCGCCCTCTGCAATTCCGCCCCGAAGATCGGATATTGTCCCGAGCCTGCAGTGTGTGCGACGCTCTCACCAGACGCGCCAGAATCCATGCAGAGACGAAACTCTCGCTTTCATTGCAGGTCTTCGCTTGATGACTCACTTGGCCTCATCTCCGGCATGCTGTCCTCTTGTGTGGACCCTTGCAAGCTGTTGACGTGTGTCCATAGTCCAGAAACCTGTAGCACTTGGTGGGGACTATCCGCATTCGTACCCTGCATACTACCCATCCAATTTTCATTCTCCCGCTGCTAAGGAGTTTCCTCGCATATTGCTCGGGGACTTCCACCACGGCGAGTTTTTGGCTTCGAGCATTTACAGAGGTGATACCTACCCGGTCATTGGTTACCTCTGGACATTCACACTTTAGCGCCTTCTCTACTTCGACCTTTTCTGTGAGGCAGTCAAGATCCTTCTTTGTCTTTGGACAGATGGGTCTCTGGCGGCGTAGTCAGTTGTTTCCTTTTTTCCTTCCTCGTCTTCTTTTTTTGGGCCCTGGAAACTACTTCGATAAAGTCTCGTTCAGGCACGACGTCCTCTTTCCGCTTCTCATCAGTTCGCTTTGCAGTGGGCTATCTGCGGTCCGTTTGACGCAAGCAGCGTTCTCAGCGGAGAGTGCGGCTTTTTCTGGTCTCCAATCGTCTTCCGCTGCTCTCCTCGTTCGCCTATAGAAGGAGATGCGGTCCAATAGTTCCTACAGTTCCATCAGCCCGTTTTTGACGCCATTGCTGACGTTCATCTGGAGGAACGTTGCCGGCCGCATACGCTTCACCACTGCTGCGCATTTCCTGACGAACCTTTCCTCTTCGGCTCTAGCTCTGGCTGTTCGGTCTGTTCGGGAACAATTTATCTTGTCATAGATAGCTTGGTTGGAGTGGAGATTGGACTGGAAAAGGGACAGGCGGAAGAACCTCCTTTCACGCACCCGTAGACGTTCCCATTTAGGCTGAGGAGACGTCGCACCATGCGACGAATCCATATGTGATTAGGGACGGATAAACTGCTAGTGTTGAGGGGAAGTTTCCAGGAATGGAGGAATTTGTTGAGGGTTAGGATCGAGGTGTTGATGCGCTTTTGGGCGGATTGTATGCTTCGGAAAGAGGTGTAGAGGATCAAGTCGTCAGCGTATTGTATGGTTTTGAAGCTTGGGGGGAGTTGGTAGGGTGCTGGAGTGGGATATCGACGGTGTATAGGAACAATAGGGTGTTGACACAACTGAGCTTTGGGCGATGCCTGTAGGAGGACTGTATGGGTCGGATAAGGTGTCATGGATGCGGACTAGGGATTGGCGATCGGAAAAGTAATTCAGAATAAGTCTGCATAGTTGCGGGTGGAAATTGAATGTGTGGGAGAGTTTGTAGGTGAGGCCTCCGCGCCAGACAGCGTCGAAGGCTTTCTTGATATCGAGGAGGCAAGCGGTGGTGGGGATGTTGTTGTTTAACTGTGAGAGGATGTCAGTTTTAAGGACTAGGAGAGCGTGTGAGGTGCCTTGACCACGCCTGTTGGCAAACTGGAATGGGGGAATAATGGTGTGGTCGGTGATGTGTTGGAGCATGATATCGTTAATGACGTACTCGAAAATTTTCGATGTCACCTTGAGGAGGGAGTTGCCGCGGTAGCTGCCTGGGGAAGCTGAAGGTTATTCCTTTGTTAGGATTGGGGCGATGTGGGATTCTTTCCAAGGAGTGGCAAAGTGTGCTGATAGGAGGCGTAGGTCGAAGAATTGAGAGAGGAAAGGGCTTAGGGTTTTTGTACATTTTTTAGGATGATAATAGGGATGTGGTAAGGGCTGGTTGATTTTTTATTATTTCAGGAGAGGTTAATGGATTCTACTGTATGAGGTGTGACGGCTTGTATCGGCAAGCAGCGGGGTGTTGTAGGTTGGTGTGGTGGGATCGAGAATTGGGTGTATATTACTGGCGTGGTAGTAAGGTTGCGGATGTGTTGGCGCACCGCAGTTTCTGTGGGTGGGTCGGACAAATGTCGGGTGGTTTGATGGGCGGCCAGAAAGCTGCCAGCAATCAGATCGGCGTGGGCTTTGGGGGAGGTATTGTGGGGGAGGACGCTGACTGTGCGTGGTTTCGCTACGCGACAACAAGTACCACGGAGTTTGTTGCACGTTTGCTGATTAAGCGGGATACTCCCATGCTTCACGGCATAGTGCTCAGCGTATAGTGTCTGGATATGGGATTGGATGAGGTGTGTTAGGGAGTAAATTCGTGATTTGAGGAAATTGGAGTTGTCGTCGTAGGGTGGTTTTTTGCTTGCTAAGGTCAAGGACGTAGGGTGGAAGGGTAATCAGGCCCTGGTAGTTTAGTGGTTTGAGAGGGATGGTTTCGTTACAGGCTTTTTGTGTGATTTCCGTGAACTTTTACACGGCGGAGTCAATTTCGGTAGGAGACGGATTGGACGGGAGGCAGATAGTCGACACTTTGTTGTAGTTGAGGGGTTGCCAGTTGGTGGCAACGTAGTTGGGAAGGAATTTAGGCTGGGATTTGGAGAAGCAATCGGTGATGTTGAAGTGGAGAACCACTCCGTCATGGTCGCTCAACCGTGGGATGGTGGAAAGGTCTTGGGGGGAGGTAGGACAGCTGGGGTGGACAAGAAGGTGGCTGCTTACCAGGAAGAAGTCAATGAAGGAGTCGATATTTTGCTTATGGTAGGTGAGTTGGTTGGTGGGGAGGAGGGTGAGTTGTGGAGGGTGGAAGTGCTGCGTGTACCAGTTGGCTAACATATTGCCATTGGGGTTTATAGTGGTGTTATATCAGGTATTACGTTTGGCGTTTAAGTCGCCCCCTAGAGAGAAACGTTTGTGTTGGCTAATTGGGAGGGCTTTGAGATGTCGCGTTAGGTTGGAAATGTCAGCGGGATTAAGGGTTTGGTTGGGGCGGTAGAGAGTACCTAGGAATGTGATGGAGGAAAGTGTGGTGATGGAGACAACGGTTAATTCAATGGATGGAGGAATAGTGGCTGGGATGTAGACTCGTTGGGCGTCTAAAGCATTAGCTACTATTATAATATGGTTATGCCCCTGCCTTGGCGGTCAATACGGTCGAAGCGGAAGGTGGTATAGTTAGGGATGTACAGCGTATGCCTTGGATTGAGTTGGGATTCAGTAAGAAGTAGTAGGTTGGGTTTGTGAACAGAAAGGAAATTGGTCAGTTCGTGGTGTTTTTGTTCACTGACAACAGAATTCACCTTCAGTAATACCACTTTAGTGGACATTACTGGGGGACACTTGGCAGAGGAAGGAAAGGAGTGCGAGTCTCTTCTCCATTGGTGAGGAAAGGGAGTTGTATGTGGGGTGGAATGTGATGAGTTGGGAGGCTAGTTGGGCGGTGGAGTTGTTGACGAACGAGAGGATCTCGGAGTTGAGGTCAAAGGTGGCGAGGCGTTCCTAGCTATTGATCCGTATGAGAATGGTGGGGATGTAGGGTTATCTGAAGGGGGAATCCGAGAGGATTTTGGTTGGGGGCCGGGTTTGGTTGGTAGGATGGGGTCCGGTTTTGTGGGGAGGGATGGTTGTGTCTGACGGGCGCGAGCTTGCACGAACATCGGGCAGTTGTGATAACTCGCCGGATACGTGTTGGCTCCGCAGTTAATGCAGGATAGGTTTTCATCCTGGTTCTTCGGGCATTGTCGTGGCCTATGTGGGATGTAAGGTAGGTTGCAGTTCGACGCTGGCAGTTCCGGCGTTAAGTGATCTCATGAAGTTGAACTGCCTCAAATTTAACGATGCAGTGAAACATAGCTCTGGCTCTCGTGAGGGTGGATTGTTGAAATTTTGGTGAGAACGTAACAAGAAAATGATGGAGGAGTTTTGCGTTTCATCGGGATGAGCTGGTCTCATATTGACAGACGCTGATGGCTTCGGGGATGCCGAGGCGATGGAAGTCCTTGAGGATTTGCTCAGGGGAGTACGTGAAATCTAGTCCGCGTAGGACTAGATTGATGGGTATGAGGTTGGATGGGGTGTACCTAAAGAAGGGGTGGTTACCTTCTTTGAGTATGCTTTTGGTAGATTCATAATCCGCCTGGGATGTGGCGAGAACGTGAGTGGAGTGGACTGAGGTTTTCTTGAGAGCGATATTATTGGGGATGGTGGAAAGGATTTTGTTGGTAATGGTTTTCGTGGTTGTGGGGTCTGCCCCGATAATAAGTGGAGGAAATTTTTCCTGACTCACCTTTAGTATATTTGAGTTTGATGTTTGGGCGGATTCTGATGTGTTTGTGGTGGTTGTCTTCGGGGTGTGGATGGCTGGCTGCTGGAGCTGCGGAGCTGGATGCTCCGCGACTTTTGTTGCTATTGTAGTTGGTTGGAGTGAGGGTGTAGCTGCTGTTGTTGAAACTGCTTTCTGTTGCAATTGTAGGTGGGAATTTGTCACGTTTTCCCTGGACCGTTCTTCTCGGTTCTCATGGCATGATATGGCTGGCGTGTTGAGTTCAGGAACTAGGTTTGTGAGGGCGCTGGTCGATTCGGTTAGAGATGTGCTGAGCAGGGCAGCGAGCTGGTCGTACCGACTCATCATTGGTATTTATACTAACAACGAGTCATGTAATTAGTGTGATCAGTAACGACATGATGAGTCATCGCTAACTACCTTAGGCCGCGAACTTATCAGCCATCCCTCATATGTATGTATGTATCTTGGAATTTAGCAAAATATGACGGAATGTTTTGTATTCTTAGCTATTCACGAATGGAAGATCGTGGATAGAGTTTTTCACAGAAGATGAACACAAACCGTTTATACCTTAGGGTCGGGCTTCCGGTATCCCGACTTCTACAAAAGGTTTGATTCTGTTTTATGCAATTAAGTTTGCGGTTCAAACACTACAAATAGTCTTTCAGTTAGCCTCGCCTTTGGATTCTACTTTGCTCTTAACGTCTATTTTGAACATTTTTATTGTAATTTCATTTAGCATTAATTCCGACCTTGTTCCAAGTTCATAAATCTTTTAATTTATTCTTGTACACTCACTTCCCAACGCGTACTATTGCCAAGCAACAATGCGTCTGACAAATTTTCTACATTTGTTCTTTCACTAGACCAGCTTCGGAGAGCTTCAAGCTATAGTGAAAGTTCTTTGGCGCCAACTCAACTCAAGTTGTTTAGATACAAATCGGCTTCTGCTAGTATCTTACTAGCATGGTGTGGAGATCTGCGAACTGTTGTACCTGAGCTTTCGACTATACACAGTATAGTTGCATTGGGTATAGTAGAATGTATCTGGTAAGTTGCTGATGTAAAGTAGCATTAAGTTTCCCTCACCTGATAGAGTCCTTTAACTTAAAGTCCACAAAGTTTATGAGTAGCCGCGAAAGTGAAAGTTGCTCACTTTCGTTGCTTTATTTCTCTTCGCTTCTCTCCGAAGGCAAGTAGGTTTGCAATCTTTTTGTGCTCAGATAGTATATACGTAGGTACTCATCTAGACATTCTGGAGCTTTGGGGCTATTGGAGGCCCGAAACATAAAGTCAGTTCTTTGCTCTCAAGCAAGTTTCAGTACTTACTCAAATTTCGACGGCGGTGGATCTTTGGGAGATTCAGAATTTTAGGTTGATTCCTTTACGTCACAGTGGATTAGTTATTAATAGTTTTCGCAAACAGCTTCGCTAGAAGCGTGCTAGTGCGCGGCTGAGTTATCAGACTGTCGTGTCTGACTAAGTTATCAAATCGTCACGCGGCGTGCTAAATGTGACCGTGAATTTCAGTGCCTTAACGAGCGTGGATCTTTGTGAGTCTGCTTCCCTGGCGGCGGCATCAATGTCAATTAAATTCAGGATATAGAACGATAGACACAGGTATGTTAAGTGAAGGGTATTCCCGGTATTCACGTGTATGCAGACCTGTAATGTTGGTGGAAAACTACTCAACGGGTTCGCCGAGTTCACTAAACCAACGTTCGTGCACTGTGTGTGCAACTAAGGGGAGTCGAGGTAGCGTCGATAATAATAGCGTTCCCCGCGTAATGTACCTCCAATAGCAACAATGAACGTGCGGATGTGACATAACACAGAAACGTTGTTTCGAGATGATTTCGCAATGATTCTTCGAAGTTGGGCTGCTACCTTGGATATCTGTATCTGCTACAAGCTCGCGGGGAGATATTGAAATACTTCTGGTAATTGGGACCGCTCGTTCGATGGCTACTAGCCCAACAACTTTATTGATTCTCACTATGGCCAACATCGGAGCCCGGTATCTTTGCTTATATTATTTCCGCGGTTTGTGATTGGACGTTTCGCTATTTGGATGGATAATTTGGCTTCTCTTCTGCGGGAGCCTCACCTTCTGTTTGTTCAAAATATAAACATTTTGCGTAAACACTCAGCCGCTTCTTCGATATCTTATTCGCGGACGTTTGGCAATTAGCGAACTGCTAGTCGTAGGTTGTATACTATAAATCAATCCCAAGTGGAGCAAAGTTCCAGTCTTTCTTGCGTAGCTACGTAGACTTATGATTCAGAGAAAGCAGACCATTCTGATAAGCTATGGTGACTATGGGATTTTTAGTGTTAGTATAGAACTTGTCGCAATACCGGAGAAGACCGGTTGCTCGGTATTTCTCGATTTGTATTTTTGTGAATGTCAACTCGCACGATGAATGCAGTGTACGTAAATGCTGCAGCCATATTTTCAGTTTCAACCATCACGATATTTTTACGGCTGAAATAATTGGTAATGGCTGCAATTATAAACATATTCGAATTCTAGAATTTTATGGTTAAATACAGGAATAGATATGTATATACAGTCAGCGAGAAAGTATTAACTACTTTTAAACAGTCATATCTGTGGTGATATTAGCAGAACGTAGGTAGGTAGGTACGTATCAGTGGCCGCTTCGAGGAGCCCAATGATTACCCCGTGATTACTGTTATGAGAGCGGAGAGGCAGAGTCTAGCCGGCTCGGATATTTGGAGCATTCACGAAGGAAAGCAGCTCTCCCACCCTGCAGCTAGAAATCCCTCTGAGATCCTCAAAGAATGATTCAGCCTGACTCTAGCTAGAGCTGGGCAATCGCGGAGAAAGTGCATGGGGGTTTCCCTTCTTTCTCCGCAGCTTCGACAATGCGAATTTAGGGCATTCCAAGCCTGGCGGCATGGTCCCCTAGGGCCAGTGCCCCATTGAAACCGTGATCGGATTATATTATAAGCGGATATATAAGGATTTTTACCCACTGAAACCACCCCTGACTCCCTCCCTGCCCCGCGGAACCACCATGAGGTATTACATCACGGGGCGGAGTTAGCTCATTCTAGCTTAGTCACCTTTTTTCTATACGTGGCGTTTGCGACCGCGCTCTTCTCCCCTACTCTGCCTTTCGCAGTTTGGTTTGGATTTGATGTGCTAGCATTTTCGGGACCAGATTTTCTGGTACCAGCACTTCTCCTAGAGTCTCCCTTGATTCCTCCTTTCTTCCACAAATCTCGAACAGTGGAAGAATACATGCTCTGGGTCCTCCGGAACTCCATCGCCATTTGGACAGTCGGGTGAGGTCTCCAATTTAAATCTGTGCAGGCATTGGCGATATTCTCCATGCCCCGTGAGAAACTGGGTGAGATTATAATTAATCTCACCGTATCGTCTCCCCAACCACTCCTTGATAGCAGGAATGAGCCGACCCTTTCCCGAGCGTTCCTAACGCTCTTGCCATCTATTTATGGATCTCTCCCTCTCAGCGTTCTTCGTCTGCAATAAGAAAGAGATTGGCTTCGCATTGTATATAATCGCCTTCTCATCTACCAAGATGTCAATCGGCATCATTCCAGAGATGACGAATGCTGCATCATCCGAGACAGTCCTGAAGGCAGAGCATACCCTCAGGGATGTCCTCCTGTAGACTGCACTCGGTTTCTTAGTGTTAACTGAGATCCGCAACGCCTCGCTCCAAACTGCGGTCGCATAGAGCATGATTGAGATCACCACCCTGGCTATAAGCAACCTGGAGGTATGCCGTGGCCCTCCCATGTTCGGCATCATCCTCGCCAGGACCATACTAGCAGTGGATGATTTATCGCAAACATACTGTACGTGTTGCTTATAGTTGAGTTTCCAGTCTGTCACCACCCCCAAGTATTTGATGGTCGGCTTGGAAGTGATGATATGATTCCCGATTCTAATATAGGCGTAATTTCTCTTCCGGCGCTTCGTGATGAGGACCGCTTCTGTTTTTTCCTCCGCCAGTGTCAGACCAGAGCTCTCTAGCCAACTTTTAACAGCACTGATTGCCTCGCTTGAGTATAACTCAGCATCTTCGAGATGCTTTGCGACAGCAACCAGCGCTATGTCGTCAGCGTAACCCACCACTGTGGCTTCCTCCGGAAGGGGAAGTTTAAGTACGTCATTGTACATGATGTTTCACAGTAGTGGGCCCAATATGGAGCCCTGCGGGACACCCGCGGAAACAACATACTCGTGGGGTCCGTGATCAGCGTCATACCAGAGCCTCCTTCCAATTAAGTAACTATCGACGATAGCACCGAGATAGGCGGGAATACCAACCTTCGCTAGGGATTTCCGTATTAAATTCCAATTGGCCGAATTGAATGGATTTTTCACATCCAGAGTTACTACCACGCAATAATTGCTGGTACTACCCTTTCCGTGAATAGCATCTTCGGCCAAGCCAGTAACCAATATGATGGCATCAATGGTTGATCTGGCTTTACGGAACCGATATTGCCGATCTGAAAGGCCGCCTTGGCTCCCAACAATCGGGAGTAATATTTTCCTCATCGTGTCCAGAAGACATATGGGTCGGTATGAGGATGGTTCACCTGGAGGTTTACCAGGTTTAGGCAGAAGTACCAACTTCTGCCGCTTCCATACCGCTGGAAATATTCCCTCGGACATGCACGCTTCGAATAACTCGGCGAACATGTCTGGCCTGGATTTGACGGCAAGCTTAAGGGCCTTATTCGGTACTCCGTCCAGGCCCGGCGGTTTATTGTCTTCTATTCTACCGCAGATCTCCAGCAGCTCGTCTCTGGTGACTGGGGGAATTGCCATCACATTCAGAGGTGGTTGGAATGTGATAGTGCTCTCCTCTTGCTGGGGGAATAACCCCTGGATGATTTTCAGCAAGAGGGTGAGACACGTGATCTGCGGAGATGAACGGCCTTTGAATCGTCCCATCACAATTCTATAAGCACTCCCCCAGGGGTTTGCGTCCGCTTCTGAGCAGAGCCTCTTAAAGCATTTCCTCTTGCTTGCTGGATGGTGAGCTTGAGGGTTTTGCGGGCTGTCTTATAGGCGCACTCTTTTTGTTCCTGATCGACTCTGCTCATCCAAAGATTTTGCAGACCAGCCTGAAATCTTTTTCGGTTTCGGGCATGATAGCTCTTTGCCCTGTGGTTCGACACATGTCTCAAAGAAGATTGCCTGGTGATCGCTGTGGGTGTAGCGTTTACTGACGCACCAGGACATACCACGCGCCAGCGCAGGGCTGACAAAGGTCATGTCTACAACCGAGCCTAACCCTCCTTTCTGAAAGGTGTTTACAGCACCTTCGTGAGCCAAAACTATGTCCATCTGCGCAAAAGCTTCTAATAAAGTGCGCCCCCTGGCATTTGATTTTCTGCTACCCCACTCTCGGGCCCAAGCATTGAAATCACCAGCAATCACCTTTGGACTTCGTCCCCTTGCGTCAAGAACAAGATTATCAAGCATTTGCTCGAATTCAGACAGTGTCAAACTTGGTGGGGCATAGCAGCTGTATACATATACACCACTTATTTTCGCCCACACAAAGCCACTGGTCGCCTGACTTGCAGTACATTGTATGACTTGCTGGCCGCAAGCCCATATCACGATTCCAACAGTCGAATCTGTGACCAATATGCCACCGTGACGGTTTCTATACGGTTCACTTATGTAAATCCTAAGCGACCCTGCAATGATTCAGGTTTATTTGAATAAACCTCATTTCCTCATTGCAGTAAGCACCTTCCTAAATTCCGGACATTTGCCACTTCCGGAAATGTGCCGATTATCCTGCCCCTCTTTTATTTCATACAATAGGCATTTGGGGTCCCTATTTCACTCTCCGGCAATATGGCCTTCCTCCCCACAACTTCAGACTCCTCTGTAAGTTCTTTCAACTTGAATTGCTCCTTCAGAGCAGTACAAACTTCTCCTTTCGATGTCACATCATCGAGATCCTTACATTGTATATTGATCCCACGTTTTTGGGCATGCACTGCGGTATTCTCCCCAAGTGAGTTTTTCACTTGAGTGCGAAAGTCATCAGTTTTGCCCGCGCCGGATCTTTTCAGCTCGAACATGAGATCCCCTTTCTGGGTTCTTCGGATTCTGTTCACATTTCCGCTCAGATCTTTTAGGTCCGGATCAGCTTTGACCTTTTTGAGTATCTCCGCGTAGGACAGATTGCCCTTACTGGAGATAACAATCGCATCTGGACGAGTTCGCACTTTTGCTTTTCGTTCCGCTTTTTTGTTGGTAACTTTAGTCCATCCATCGTTTTCACTCGTCTTGGGCTTCGCAACGCTGGTAGAGTTTCCTAGATTCGCTGTACGCTTTCCTCCTTCTGAACTGTTGTTGTTGGTTTTCAAAATGTCCTGTACGTCTTTTTTTCTCTTAGGCGCCTGCTGATTATTCAAAGGATCCCCCTCTTTTTCACGTACTCGGTTATTCCACCGTGATTCGATGGTAGTACGGTTGGGCGTCGCTTGTGCGGCTTGTGACACTGTTGGCACAGCGGAGTTCGGCGTATCCTTATTATTTTCTCCTCTATCTGCGATCTATTATGCACTCTAATTGCCCTTACCATATTCTTTATGGCTTGGTACACGTTATGCTTGTCCTTGATAAACTCGGACAGCTCAACTATTTTTCCTCCAAGGTGGGTGAAAGGTAATTCCTCCGGATGGGGACTCTGCTCCATTTAAGTCCCGGCAGGGTTATTCCTTTTACACGGTCCTTTACTTTTGACATTTATTGACCTTGCCTGTACTTTATCCTTCATCGTCTTTGGCATTGATATAGATCTCAAAGTTGATGAGCTTCTTTTGAATGGATCCCTTCCTTGTTCCTGGAGCACCTCCTGCTATCGAGAATCTTGAACATATACGGTGGGTGTTGTCATGGTTTCTGTCGTCCAAGAATCTGCCTTCAGTTCATCTTTCTTTAGTCTTCAGAACACCAACAGTTCTCGGTAAGGTCGTACTTCGCTTGAACACCTCCTTCTCCAGATCCAAATCACTTGTAACATTATATGCCGAGGTGGTCGAGTTGTCTGCCACCGAGGCACTGCAGTCAAGGGATATCGACGACCGGGAGCCCGCTTGCTCACTCCCAAAAGCCGCCGGTACTGAGGTTCCGAGCCCCTGCACCGTAAGTTTCTTCCTTCTATCGTCTTCCATGGTGGTTTTATGTTGTGGATATCCTTTTTATAGCCATTTTGGTCCACGCACCAGAAATGAGCAAATATGAGCCCATGCACAGTCAGAAAAGAAAAGTGCATGAACACATATTTACACATCAATAGGCCCCAATCCGCCAGTTGGGGTCGCACCTGATGGGAGATCTGGCCACTCCTCCCAGGACATTGAGCGTGCTGCTCAGGCAGTTCAGGGTGTCTCTGCACTGCCCCACCAGTCTGAAAGTTGTCGCCGCTGAGTACAAGGCCTTAATGGCCGCTTGGCTGTCGGTGAGAATGGCTCGCTTGGGCTCGAATCTCGCTCCAGCCGTCGACAGACTTCCAATATCGTCAGTACTTCCGCTTGGAATACACTGGCGAAACCTGAGATACCATACGACTTGGATACACTGTGTGTATTCGAGAAAACCCCCGCGCCGACTCGACAGGTCATTTTTGATTCATTGGTAAAGAATAATGAGTCATACATAACCTTGCAACACGCCGCCGGTCTTCCACTTTGACCTGGTTGGAAAGTCCACAGCAAAGTTTCTCGTGCAGTTCAGCTTGCGCGTGGCATAATCCGTGGGGAATGCCCAGATTTCCCGAGGTATTTGGAATAGGATGTTGCCGTGGCCGTTGGACTTCGCTGCCCAGCATCCGGACTAACGTAGCCTGACGGCACTGCACAGTGCAACGTATCTAATGTGGAGGGCTAGAGGAAGGAGATGCAGGAGTACATTGAGAGCATCTTCCGGGTAGGACTACAGAGTCCCAGTAGTACCTGCACACGCGTTTTCTTGAATCCTATTAAGCTTTATCCTACTGTATTTTTTGCTCAAAGCCAGCCACCATACAATAGAGCAGTACGTTAGGATGGGACGCACTACAGTGGTGCACATCCAGAGAATCATCCTCGACCGGAAACCCCATTTGTCCCCAAAGGCACCGGAGAGATGGCGCCACCCTTGGGCGTGCTTCTGCTCACAACTCTGGTCAAGTGGTTGCCTTCCAGATTCGACTGGATTATCCTGGTACATACCGCACCTCCAAATGCCCGTATGAAAGGGAAAAGAAAAAGCAATGCACTCCGGAGCGGATGCTTGAAATGCAGACCAAAATAAAATTCGAGCACGAGAACGCCAACCGCGAATTTAAAAAATATCGCCGCCGTCTCTTGCGGCGGTTCTACAATTATTATTAATTCTTTATTATTGAATATGGTTAATGCTTTCCGGGAATATTCGCCTGATCCTGGCACCCTGGCACTCGTCGACGGAGCTGTCTGACTGGTGCTATCTGCTGGGCTGGGACTCGAATGCAAATTCGGCTGTACGGCTCTGCCTGATTAGCTGCCGTCTCTCGATCGGTGTTCTGCCAACGCAGATTCGCAGGAAAATTGCGATTTTACTTCAAAAACGAAAACACGCGTACACCAAAATTCTTCGTCTTCGCTCGGTTGCGGAAAACTCGGTTGCACTGGGGCTTCTGAGTGTGCGATTGATCCTTGCCTCTGGCTCCTTCTGGCGCACGGTTTAGACACCTTTCGCCGTCTTCACAACGAGCGGCACACAATAAAAACAGCCCGAACTGGCCCTGTGACGATGTCGGCTCTCACTCAAGTCCTGGCTGCGTTGCCTCGCTCTACCTAGGCACAATCGTCACAAATGAAAATTTCCGCACAAACCTGCTTTTTTTCCTCATTCCAATCAATCGGGCGAGTTCTTCGGGGTCACCAATTTAAGTGTCTTGTCTACTTTGAATTATTTATGGTTTTAAGGATTTTCAGATCTGCACGAATTTGCTTCTAAGGAATGACAAATGAAATTTCTTTCTTGCATTTCGAATTATATTTCTGTTATAATAAGATGGTTATAATTCAACTGTAAAATGACACGTAAATGAATGCCGCCAGTTTGGTGAAACGCTAGCAACTGACTTCAATTATTTAATACTATGTCAAAATAGTTGGAGAAGGCCTTCTACTCTTTTTAATCGGACTCGTGGCGAGTTCGAATATACCATGGAGAACACTGGTGGTGGCATCTGTCAGTCGAATTAACAACATTCGAAATAAATGTCGAATCTTGTTGTGTGCTGCGCCATACTTAGCATGGATATAATCCAATGCGTAAGATACTCCTCCAATCTAATACTGGTCAAGGTTTCCTTGATGGTGTTGGTACTAACGTTGTTGAAAGCTCCCTCTATATCCAAGAAGGCAGCTAGGGTATACTGCTTGTACTGCAGCGACCGCTCAACCGTGCCAATTATTTCGTGGAGGGCGGTTTCTGTGGATTTTCCTTTGATGTAGGTATGCTGGGACTTAGAGAAAGGCGTTTTCTCCATAATCGTCCTTAAGTGGATGTCCAGGACGCGCTCTAGGATCTTCAGCACGAAAGAGGTCAGGCTGATTGGTTGAAAGTCCTTCGCGGGCTCATGACCGCGCCTGGCGACTTTCGGTATGAAAACCACTCGTGCACGTCCCTAGGACTGTGGTATTTATACCAAAGAGATCCAGATCCGGTAAATCTCAACAAGCCACGGCACGACCCTTTCCTGCTGCTTCTGTAGCAGTACTGCCATTATGCCATCTGGGCCTGGAGATTTATGTGCGGAGAAGCTGTTTACAGCCCAGCCGATCTTATCCTCGGCAATTACCGAATCGAGAGTCTCGCACAGCTGGGGTGGCCGCAAACCCTCCCAGCAAGGTTCTGACTCACAGTCCTCCTCGCTACGGGAGAGTGCGTTTGAACCAGCGACTCCGAGGTTTCACTAGAAGATTCCGCCCAAGAGCCTTCCGACTTTTTAAGAAAGGATGGGCTCTTATGTTCCTTGGACAGAATCTTATTAAGCCTCGCGGATTCACTGGTGCTTTCGATGTTCTGACAATAGTCCAACCAAGACCGCCTTTTAGCGGTCCTGATGGCCGACTTGTACATCTTCAGGCAGTCCTTGCATGGCCGGCAATATTTATGCCTGTAGCAGAAGTTGAAGATTTCCCTGGTCAGTTTCCTGAGGCTGAAGAGATCTTCATTCTATCACGGTGGCAGTGTCTTCTTGCTGTACTTAGTAAGATACGAGGTTTTAAAAGCGGTATCGATCGCCTTTTCCAGAGCCCCGACCTTTGACTCCAGTTCGTCTGTCGTGCCAATCTTACCAATTTGCGCACCGGAGGTTGGCCTTCTTTGTTGCTATGGTGTTCGTCAGATGTTGTAGTTCTTCTGGCGGAACTGATCGGTCGTGAGCCATGTAAGCCGAGGAAATATACACGCTCTCTGCCCCCGCCTGCTCCAACTTGACCACGACTAGCTCGCTGAAGCTCAAGTCCGGACACAGAAAAGCCTACAGACTCTTCCTCACGAGAATACATGCTCTTGGTATGTCCTGTTTGGAGCCTTTTAATGGTTCGGTCGTCTCCGACCCAGGGCTCCTGTATTAGTGCGATGCCGATGTCTTCCTCTAGGAGGAAGACAAGCAGATTAGCCGAGGCGCACTTCGAGTGCTGCAGATTTATCTGCGTTATCCTCCGCATGATCTGCTTGCGTGGGGGTTCCTCAGTCTCCGTCGGACCGTCGATCGTCATCTTCTCCAACAACTCGTTGGCAGCGTCGATTGGATCTAGATTGTCGTCCGGTTTTGCAGAGCGGAACACTTCCTGACTCCAAACCGCACTTTATAGTCGGCCTTTTTCAGTGCCTCCAGGTACTCTTCGTTTATACGGAGTAGAAAAGGTTGGCTGTTTGTCTGGGGTTCCTCCTCCTTGATAACAACTTAGTCGTCCATGGGAATCCTGGGGTTTTGAAGGCGCAGAGATTGGACGAGCTTGTCCTTATCCATGCGGATCTTCGGTAAACCAGATGCGAGCGACCGATCTTCTGGGAATCTCGTCGTAAGGTATGTTATTGAGTTTTACGCCCTCCAATGTGTCGCGGATTTTAGCGACTTACGAACCGAGTCCCTAGAGAATTGGTCCTCGCAAGCTATAACGTGGAGCCCACGGACCACCTGAGAGGAATCAAAACAGGGGATGAATCCCGTGTGTTTGCCATCGGTGTCAAGGAGATGCTCAATGACTATCTCCGGCAACCGACGTTCTTGTCGGTTTTCATTTTTGAGGGATCCCCCGACGTCGAGGGCTTCGGGTTAGGAGTACTGTGTCTGGTACTCGCTACAGCCAGTTTAACGGCAGTGGATTCCAAGCTGGAAACCACTAGCCCGTCTGCCGCCTCGCTTCGGGAGGTCCCTGCGGTTGGTTTCAGCACAGCGGTGCTACGACTGGCACCGAGTGTACTGCTCTCGACGGCTACTGTCTCCTGGCTGGATGTCAGCAGCTCGTCCTCCGATGATGCGCCTGGTACCAAAACCCTGGTCTTCTTTCCTCGTTTTTTTTTGTATTTTCAAAATTGAGTACATGTCTTGGTCCCACGAGTAGACCGGAAAGAGTGTCCACCCTGGCTGGCCCGGCCACCAGGGTAAGGGTCTTATTTGAAACTGAAGGTGCCTAAGGTATTCAGAGCTCGCATACTAAAGACTAATCTCCCCATTGGCCACGCAGCCCTCGGCGTATGCTGTTCCACCTTGGCTTGGGGTCCTATTAGCACTTTCTCCAGCGCAGGGAGGACGATCCCCGGGCTATTGCTTCGGTCCATCCCCCCACCAGATCTACTTGCCCCTAACAAATGACCAGCAGACAAGCAGATCCTCGTTAGTTGGATGAGTCTACTCCCCTATTGGCCCGTCCGAAGACGGCTTCCAGCGGCCACCACGAAGAGGTCGTGTGAGGACTTGCCGAATTATGCAACTTTAACCTGAAGCATAATCAGACCAGGACGCTGTTCTGAAGGTCGAGCAAACCCTTACGGATAGTATGCAATGCTGTTTCCCAAACTGGACTGCAAAAAGCATGATGAAACTCATCACCCTGGCTATAAGCAATCTAGAAGTATACCGTGGCGCTCCCACATTCGGCTCCTACAATTTGCTGGAGCCATATCCGTGGTGGACGCTTTTCGTCTTTTCCTGCATTAGTGCTAGTCCAGCACTCTCCGACCAGGTCTCAACAGTGCAGATTTCTCCGCATGAGTGCATCTATGTTCTATGTTGTCCGCGAACCTATCAACGTCTCCTTCTCCGGAACCTGAACATTAAGTACATCGCTGTACATGACATTCCACAGTACGGAGCTCTGTGGGACCTGCGGAGATAACGCACTCCTTGGGTCCATCATCGATCTCCCACCAGGGCGTCCGTTCTCAAAGGTAGCTATCGACAATAGCAACGAGATAGGTGGGAACATAAATAGTTGCCAGAGACTTCTATATAAGACTCTGATTGGCTGAATCACTACCACGCAATATTTTCTGGTACTATCCATTCCATGTATTGCATTCTCAGCCAAGCTGCTTATCAATTTGATGGCGTCAAGGGTTGATCTGACTTTAAGGAACCCATACTGCCTCTCTGACAGGCTCCCTTTGCTCTCAACAACCGAGGACATCTATTATAGATTATCCACTCCACCATTTTTCTCATAGGGTCTAGAAGACATATGGGTCTATAGGAGGAAGGCTCACCTGGTGGTTTACCAACCTTAGGCAGCAAAGTCAGGTTCTGCCACTTCCATGCTCCCAGAAATAGCCCCTCAGTCTAGATTTCACGGCGAGATTAAGGGCCCTATTTGGTATTCCGTCTGATTCCGCGGTCTGCGAAGATGAGCGGCCTCCCATCACAATTTAAATATAAAAAAAATATTAAAATTTGTAAGTAGCGTGACATTTGCGATTGTGTAGAAATTAACAGCGCAACATTTGATGTGTAATAAAAATAAATAAATAAATAATGGACGGTTCCCAGTATTCTGGACCAATACAATTCAATTAGAAGCAATAAAAAACCCTGCCATGATACATGGACAGACTTTCATCATCCGACTAAGAAGCTTTCTGATCACATCATGCTTGAAGATACTGTAAACTTAGATGCGCTATATAAGATATAAATACGCCATGTTGTAGGTTTTCCCGAGTCTATTAACACTATTAACGTGCATTTAATAAAAAGCCTTGAGTTGAGGAAAGTGCTATTGATGTTTAATTGATGTTGCTGGAAAGTTTTCAGATATTAAAACCGATATTTAGATCGCTAATCAAATTTGGCACCATAAAATTTAAGTGGAAGGATCAATTTACATAGTTTGATTTATTGTTGAAGTAAACGGCGATATACATTTGAGTCCTTTCAGATTTTGCTACCCAAGAAATTGTTTTCAATTTTCCTAATCAATTCATTGATGGTTTCGATAATTCGTATCTTTGGTTAATTTGTACAAACTTGCCGGTCTGCAGAGTTAATTTTCTTTATTTTGCACTATCGATTATTGTTAATCCCGATAATTCCCTCCAATCTGTCAATCCCCCTGTCAGTATTTTATTCAACAAAAAGAAATAAGGATCAACATCATGTTCGGCACTATTCTCTTTTAACGTCCATAAAATTGAAGTCCCCCTTTCGATATCTTCCATTTCGAAAAAAATAGAATTTTGTGGACTAGCAAACCGCAAATTTTCAACCTACCATGCATTTACACCGAGAGTGTTAGATTCCCGCAACGGTACGTCATCAGACTACCAACTAAACACCTCCCCATGGTCAGAGAACTAGCCTGGAACCTTTTGTCACATTACTTCGGGCTAGTCCCCGAACTCTCCCGCCTTGCGGACCCTTCAAATTAGGGAATTCCTTTCACCAACGGGAGGGGAGAGGAGGAACGGAGCTGTCAGTTCAAGGAACTTCCTGCTATCTGGCTCCTCCACTGGTGGAGCTCTATTTTCTTTGCAACGAGAAGGACCTCAACGTAATGGGCAACACGCCTCCACCTGTCAGCGATCCTCAGCATCTCCTCGACAATGTTGTCTGGAGAGAGACCCCCTGTGTTTAAGTAAAACTGCTGACGAATCCCAGCCCATTTTCCACAAGAAAAAAAGTGTGATGGGCATCGTCCACAATTCCATTAGAAAACATGCAATCCGGAGATCGTGCCTTTCCAGTCTTGTGCAGGTAAGACTAAAAACCTCCATGCCCACTTAAGTACTGGGTAAGGAGATAGTCAGTCCCACCATGCTTCTAATTTAGCCACGCATCAAAGTTGCCGATGAGCCACGCAGTCTATCTGCCTCTAGTTTTATTTTGTCGAGGGACTTGCCACAAGTCTAGGGTGCGTTGCCGTTCTTCACGAGCAAACACCTCCCTTGACTTTTCTACCTTATGGCTTGATGCTTCCCTTAGCAAGATGGGCAACGGGGATCACTCCCCCCATCACCATCACGGTCGATTCAGAAACAGTGTGGTACGCAGATGCCACCCGCAAAGCTCCCTGTCTCTGTACTTACGATATACCTCCTTGCCAAGAGCGTCAGCCCATACCTGTACGCAGTAGAGTAGGTTAGACTGCGTTCAACTCATCAGGAGACGTCGCCTGCTAGACCTAGGACCCCCAATACTTGCCATTGGTCTACTTAACGCTGAAACTCCAGTTGCAGCCTTGTTGACTATTGCGTTGATTTGCTCAAAAAAAATTAATTTTTGAGTAAAGGGTCAGCCTGAGTTACTGTACCGCGATTTTGACTAGATTATCAACTGGCCGAACGATATGGGATGCAGGGACGGAATTTTCTTTTTAGTCAGAATGACTACTTCGGTTTTTTCCAGTGCAAAATTGAAGTCATGAGTAGTCATCCATCCGCTTACCCGTCGTATCAATATGCCGAGTCTGCTTTGCGCCTGTTCGACAGTGGGTTCAGCAACCAACGTCGCGACATCAACTGCATAGCCGACCAGGCACGACTCTTCTGACATGTCAAGTTTAAGTAGACTATCATAGGTAGCGTTCCAGAGATCCGGTCCTAGCATGGATCCCTGTGCTACCCCCGACGTGACCTCCATCTTCCTCTGACCGTCTAGTGTTTCATAGACCAGGGAGCGGTTCCTCAGATAGTCCCTCAATATCCGTAAGAGATAGTTGGGCACGTGGCCTGTGTGTGCCTGGAATGTCCTTCCATCTTACAGAATTAAAGGCGATTCTGACGTCAAGCGTTATCAAGAGCACCACCCGTCGAGTTCGGCGGCTATGTGCCTCCGCTCGTCAAACGGCATCCATGACTTCATGCAAGTCGTGGAAGCATTTTCCTGCTCTAAAACCGAACTGCTGTGGAGATAAATCTCCAGCAGCGCGTATCGCTTCAGCGAGTCTACTTCTGATGAGATTTTTGAGCATTTTTCCAGCAAACTCGGGGTCGCCTTTCCCTTTGTTGATCAGCGCGAGCCTCACCACCTTCCAACGAGCAGGGAAAATGCCCTTTTTCAGACAAGCGTTTGTCCCGATAAAAGTAAAAAAAAAAAAAGTAAGCTTTCATGTCCCACTTCTTGAGAGACAACAAATATGCCGCTGTAGAGACCCCAGGTTCTTTCACAAAGATTTTCACCTGTCGGCAAAAGTTTAAATTTCCCCATTCGGTTGCGTGAATCCTTGCAATTTCATCTTTCAGAATAGACTTGACAATGGATGGCCGGGTGCCAAAAGCTTTTTGGATGTCTGTCAGCCTTCTCATTACCAGCGATGCTTCAGTGTCCTGGCACCCACATCAGGGATGTTTCGTTCAGTCGGCCAAGTTTCAGCAGCATCTGATGACAACTCCACCCCAACTGGCTTGATATGTCGTTGTTGTTTAGAGCTGATAGTGCTACCGGGCTGTCGGAACAGATTCGAATGGTGCGGCCCCTCCATTTTTGTTTCAGACATTCTTCTGCTCCCAATGAAATGGCATATATCTCCGCCTGGAACATGGTCGTCATTTTTTCGAGGGGTGGGGCCAATTTCATACTCAAATTTCCCAAGAACACCCCTGTGGCGGATCCGCCTTCCGTGACTGACCCCTCGGTGAAGATTATTAAGTCTGTAATCTGAAAAGCTCATTTATCGACCATTCCTCTCTTCTGATGATTACGACAGTGTATGTCTTTTCAAAGATGAATCTGGAAACCATACGATCGGTCAGCATCAGGGCTACCGGATGTTTGTCCAGGATTTTCCAGATGGACGCCTGACCGAATGATTGGCCGCCTTTCTGTGTTCCAATGGTATCGATTCTATATGCGTCTTTGGCTGCTTTCCGTTTCACCTCCAAATGAATGGGGGTAGATTTAGGATAGTTCCGTCTGCGGCAGTCGGCGTAGTAATACTTAGGCAACCGAGCCCCTGAATCTGCGTTAGCAGCTTGCTCCTGTTTTTGAATTTCAGTCTATATATCCAATGAATCTATTGCGGTCCAAGTCCCCAGGTCTTACATAGCATCAGAGCAATCTCCAGAATTTCTGATATTTTTCTTGGGGTCGAAATGTATTCCTAAATACTTGACTGCCAGGTGGATTTCCGCCCCTGCTAAGGTGGTTAGCGTATAGCTGCCCCACCTCGGTTCCTAGTGAAGGAGCCATAGCAAGGCATCCATTACCAGGAGCCATAACGGAGGGGAGAGAACCCCTCCCTGTGGGCAGCTCCGAAGACATCTTGCTTCAATAGACTTCTGGCTGACCAGTATGTGGATTTGTCCGTGACCGTGAGGTCATGAAGTGCTTTGTCTACGTGGATTTGCATCTCTGGTAGCCGTGTTGCCTATCGTGAAGTGGCTACTTAGGAATGTATGCATCTATTATGAACCGATCTCCTAGTCTTTCTAGTCCTTTTAATACAAAGGAAGCTAGACTGACCGGTTGGAAGCTTTTTGCGTTTTTGTAGGTGAGTTTCCTTAATTTGCTCATAAATATAATCACGCCAGTTAGTTGGAATATAAGCGTGTGCTAGGCAAGCACGGTATATAGTATATTCCGAATATGTAGGCCCAGGGCTTCATTCCCTCTATTACTAGCGCAGCAATGATGCCATCCGGACCAGCAGACTTGTATCTATGGAACGAGTTAAATGCCCACTTTACTCGCTCCAGTGATACTACTTTGCATGCCAAATTCCAGTCTCATGGTAGAGGGCTGTATGCACCTGTCGGCCCCGAGATGAAATTTTGGATGCTGCCTGGAAAATGCACTTCAAACAAATGGTCCCTCAGCTTTGAGGTTGCCTCAAGAGAGTTAGTCTCTTCGCAAAAGCATCTCCATAATGATCATTTAGTCGATATTATGCTCTTCTTTAGAGCTTTGTGTGCCTCTTTATACCGACTCCAACCAGCGGCTGAATCAGATTTCAGAGCACGATTGAGTTTTGCCAAATCCGAGTTCCACCATGGTGTTTTACCCTTCTTTGGCGTCTCTCATGTTAGCTATGATCATCTGGGTTGCTTTCTCAATTCCAGTAAATGATTTGAGGCCCATCCCAGAGGCCGTAACTCAGGTGCTCAGTTCTATCTTATACGTCACCCAATCTTTCTCCCGCGGATTTTGAAATGGAGTGGCCGGAGATGAATCCATGCCCATTACGAAATTAATGCGCCTGTGGTCCGAGAGTATGATATCGTTTGATACCCCCCACTTTCCGACCAGAGGCGCAATGTCAGGGGATGCCACCGTGATGTCGATGACCTCTCGCCTGACCACGGTGAAGAAAGTGGTTTCATTACCCAAATTGGGAATCTGCAGATCGGTTTTCTACCAGATATTCTAATAATCTTGATCCTCTTGCATTGATGTTGGAACTTCCCCAGCATATGTGGTAGGCAATGACATCATATTCTGTTATTACCCCTATGCCTTTACTTTTGCCATATTGGATAGCTCTGATGAATGCTCCACTGGAAACGACATAGGGGAAATATGCAAAGCATCATAGAATCTCTTTGTCTACCTGTTGGCTTTGGTTATTTTGACCGTTGTGATGTCGCCATCATATAGGTCGTTAACCAAATTAGCCTGAAGGTCTTTTGAGACCACCATGCAGGGGCGGGGTCGATCATTTCGATTGACATACTGCAGGTCAACATGTTGGAAGTTTGGGCTGCTGACTACCCCATTAATAACCTATGTTGTTTTATGAGGTATGTGAATGCCTTGCAACTATTTAATCGACGAATGATAAGTGGAGTCGCCACTTTACAATGCTGCAAATTTATTTGTTTTCGCTTCTTATGGTAGTTTGTTAAGACTTGACATGCCAGAACAGTCTCGCCTGGTCGGTTATGTGGATGATATTGCGACGCTTGTTACTGGAAGCAGTATTGAACAGACATAATGCAGATTTGGCATATTGATGCGACGCGTAAGCGGATGGATAGCTGCTCATAGAAAAACTGAATTAGTCGTTCTGACCAAAAAGAAAATCCCATTCCTTGCGTTCGATCGGCGGGTTACTTATATAATCAGATAAAGACCTTGGACTCAAAGGTAAGCTTTTTTCCAATAAATCAAAGCAGCAGCGAACAAAGCTGCAACTAGAGTCTCACCCTTAAGTCGGCTAATAACGAATGTATCGGGCCAGATATCTACCAGAAGACGTCTTCTTGTGGAAGCAACGCAGTCTGTTCGACCCTACGGTACAGAGGTATGGACTGATGCCCTTGTTCTACCGCACTATCTCAGAACCGGCTGTGATGGTGATCGCGGAAATCATCCGAATTACCTGTTTTTCTGAGATATATTAAGCGCTATCTATGAGCGCAAGGGAGAAGGTTCAAGGGTGGTCGGTGAGTTAGTGGTGAAGAACGGCGATATACACTAAATAAGTTGCAGTTCTTTTGATAAAATGAATTAAAAGTCAGATGGATTGCGCGACTTATCGTCAATTTAGATTCGTGGCAAGACGACTACATACAGGAGATTCGTCTCCCGGCGCATTGCTTGAATTTGTATGGTGGAAGAAAACCATTGCAAACATCGAACATGCTTCAATCACTTATGCGTGGAGAATTCTGCGCATTTTTCGATTCTGTTGGTGTTGTGGAGAAACATACATAAGAAAACTATCTAATCGTCATCAACACAAGTGCGAGTTAGCTACCTTGTACCTTGTAGAAAATGAGCCAGACCCTGTCTGAGATGGAGCGATGGCGTAGGCTAATACGCTAGATAGCTCTTAGGGATATCGAATTGGTGGACCTCGGCGCAAAACCGGAATGTCTGGAGTTCCTTATTAAGGCAGACCTAGACCGGATACCGGTTGTTGCGCCGTTGATGATGATGAAATTCTAAGTGGGGATGTTTACCTTGAAAAATATTGGACGAAGACGGCTTTACGGTTTCTTACCAGGACAGAGGCAAATCGTTAGACGTTACCTCACCTCTGCGCTGGGAGCAGCGTCACCGAAGCGGCTTGCAGATGTTAAGTGCTCTTTTATATAATTCGCAGAACACGACATGATAAAGCGCGTCTAACGATTTGCCTCTGTCCTGGCAAGAAGCCGTAAAGTCGTCTTCGCGTAATTTTTCAAGTTTGGGTGCTAAGTCTAAGGTCCGTGGACCAAAAAAAGCGGGAGTAAGTTGCTCCCCATTTGGTTCGGTCCGGCATCAAGTGGATGCGGACTTAGGACCCCGCAATCCTTAAAAAAGATTTTTACTACCCAAAATTGGGGAGGTACGATCCATTGCCTGTGTGTTCTGCAATGGAGTGGCGGCTGACGCCAATCAACCTTTTTCTCTTATAAGAAATAGGATGGGATTCGTCAGCAAAGTTATGCAGACACAAGGGAGCTCGCTCCAGACAACGTTATCAGAGAGATGCTGAGGTGCGCTGGCAGATGAAGTCGTATTGCATGACGTTCGAGACCGGTGGAGGAACTGTATGACAAGGAGCTCCTTGAATTTACAATTCCCTTTCTTCTCGCCCCTCTCGTTGGTGAAAGAATTTCCCCGACTTGAAGGCTCCCTAAACCGGCAGAGTGGGAGGGCTAGCCGAAGTAACGTATCAAATGGCTCCAGGCTAGTTTTTTTATGACGGAGAGGCGTATAGTTAGATGGCGTACCGAGATCTAAAGGAAACACGATATGTTCAAAAGTGGTCACCGAATGCAAAGAGCCTCTCCCTGTACTGACACAATAACAATTCCACCGACCTGAGTTCAAGATACCCAGACTTGATGCATTTCATAACAATCCAATGAGCTCAGAATGCTCTGAACAAAAAACATCAACATCGATCGATAAAACAGAAATAAGGTAACCGAGTTTGTTTTCGTAAAAAAATTAATATGCATATGTGCTTTATATGGTAGCGCATCCATGGCAAACAATAAACAATAAATTATAATTTCCCACAAAAATATGGAGCCGGTCATTATTGCCTTTTATTGTGAAGACGTTCGTGTGATAAGAGCACCGCGATGCATTATCACGCGAACGAGGTGCATGGAGGTGCCCACACTAGCTGAGTTCGCGAAAACGGTTATAGGAATATGTTCTTACGAAGCTTGCAGTGTTTTGCATTTCACCCATTGCACCTCAGATTTCCTGCCGATAACCTCACAATGGAGTGGTGGCCACTGTTTCGATGAGCCTTGCATTTTGAGGGTCTTTAATTGTGATTTTAATCAATTTCTTGTCGAATCAACAAGCTTTTATCTATGCATTTTCTACAGCGAAAATTAGGTGAAGATTATTAAAATAGATTGTTTTTTTGTCATCGGAATAGACGACGAATTTTTGACAAAAAAAGCATTTGTTGGCACAAATGTAGATATCTACTGAATCTTGCAAGGAATTTGGTAACAATAGATAACCGATATGTAGGAATTATCAGTCAAAGCTCCGAATAAAGAGTATGGTGATTACATATATTGGGTTCACGTGCATATTTATGGCTTATATTGCCGGAAGTGATGTTTGATTATTTTCAAATTAATTTACAATGATAGCCCAAAGAGAAGGGTAGGGAAGAATCCCTTGCAATACCTGGGAATACCACTTTCAATTAGAGGGAGAGGTAATCACATTTAACTTTGGGTGCCCCCTTTTAAGGTTTTGTGAAAAAATTCAAGGGGATATCACCTAGCGTCGCCATGTTAGGCACAGACTTCCTGTGTCACTATGACACATGCAGTGCAGGTCCCTGACAGACCCCACATTCTCTCTTAGGTCGTTACCGAAAACTCCAACTTGCCAGAACAGCGCTCTTTCAATTATTTTTGAGGACGTTGCCGATCCACGCATTCGCGCACTCCTCCTAAAATCCCGCAGTATTACTACCGAATGTAGTAACTTTCAGCCAGTTAAGCATGATGTTTACCGTTACATGAGTACCAGTCGAGGCTCGGCAACCTCCTCGAGTTTGACCAATTCCTTAAACATGGTATATGTAGAGCTTCCAGCAGCTGTTAGTAATCTCCACTCCATTTTATCCATCAGTTCCCGAACATAGTCCAAAAACAACAATTTGCACACCTTTAGGACCCTTCAAGTTCGCACGGATGACTTTTCACCTGCGCAATGCAGGGTAAACTTTTCAGATATTTATCCACTCTGTACTATGAAACTTGAACTACTTTTTCGTCTACTTGGATGATGTTCTGGTGGTAGACGCCCATGTGGAGTACATTTTTCAACGTTTCCTTGACCATAGTCCAGTTTTCAATGTTGATAAATCCAAATCGCTCCAAGCGCGGGCCATTTTATCACCTCTGACCGAAACAGGAAACAAGCGACTACAAGCTTTCCGCTGCTTAATTCGGTTAAAGACTTTATAAGATTTTTAGGCATGGTAAACAACTAGCATCATTTCTCGCTTAAAGCTACTGACCACCAGTCTCTCTTTAACCGGGGAGGTCGTGTTGTCTCCGCCATACAGGCGTTTGAAATCAAATCAAAATCAAAATCAAATCATCAAATAGCAGTTGGTGGTCCAAATAAACGCTGCTCTTCACCAATTGGTGAAGCAAAACTGATTCCACGCTTTGGTGTTCCAGTTGTAATAATCACAGACCAGAGCACTATACGAGCGCCCTCAAAAGATCCTCGAGGGTGGAGAGCACTCGTTCAGAGTACGTAATTTAAAGGAAGACATCCTCAGGCTATGGAGGAAACCCAATTTTTGGGTGAATTGCGGAGGAGAAGGAGAAGAGGGAGTCCGGGAATGAAAAAACCTAGTTTATTATTATTATTATTCTGTCAAGGGAAAGTCGCATCGCGTCCTTGAAGAACTATTGTGCCCCTTTTACTGGTTTAGTGTACCTATTGATCATAGCATCTCAAGCAGGCCCATAACCTTTAGGAACTTTAGTATGTTCCCTACTTCCAGATCTTTCAGCATCTGGTATTAAGTGTTCTCCCAGATGCCTCGACCGACTTTGCACAAGTGCCGGACACTGTCCCAGGACGTGTATAGAGGTTTCATCATCCTTCTCACAAAACCTGCAAGCAGTGTCCGTAGATATCCCTAGCTTCCCTAGGTGATAGTTCAGCCGACAATGACCAGTGAGAATTCCCACTATGATTCGGAGACTCTTTTTGGTGAGGTTTAGTCAATCCTTTGTACGTATGGGTTCGTATCACCCAATAAGCACCCTAGACTGCTCCATCCCTGGTAGGCCCGGCCAGTATAGTTCGCTCAACCGTTCCTCTTCATTTCTTAGATTCATAGCCATGAAACTGTTTCCCATTCCACAGAAGGGTTCTGCCCCGTGTAAAGGCGTCCCTGCTTCCTTCTTGGCTAGTTCGTCCGCTGCCTTGTTGCCTTCCAACCCAGCATGGCCTGGAACCCAAAGTATCTAGACCTTGTTGGATGAGCCGAGTGTATTCAGTCTCTCAAGGCATTTCCATACCAGTTTGGAGTTCACCTGGTTGGATCTAAGTGCCTTGCTCGCTGCTTGGCTATCGGTGAGAATAGTTATGTTCTGCCCCCTATAGTTCCTTTGTAGATTAAAGGAGGCACATTTGCCTATGGCGTATATTTCCGCCTGGAATATGCTAGTGCACCTGCCCATTAGCTCAAAGTACATTTTCCTTGGACCAATGACAGCGGTACCCGCTCCCCCTGTTGTAAGGGATCCCTCAGTGTACCAAGTAATCAGTTGCTGGTTTAAGCGGTATGTCGCGGCCACGCTCTTCCAGTTTGTCTTGTTACCCCAACGTGTTTCAAACTTCTTATCGAAGTGAAACCTCGTTATCATGTTGTCCCTCGGTATCAGTAATTCGGGATACCGCCTGGAAAGAATAGCAATTTTCCTTCGATTTAGGCAGCTCCCGCCTCACTCATACTACCGGCCATCCTGAATATTGCCCTCCTTACCTGCAACTGTATGTGCAGATGGAGAGGGGTTAATCCCAGAAGGACCTCTAGAGATGCCGTTGGGCATGTTCTCATTGCCCCACTGATACACACGCAAGCCAGCCTTTGGAGCTTATGTAATTCCCTGGCTTGTGTACTGAGTTCTGTTCTTTCTGCCCAGATTACCGCTCCGTAGGTAATCATTGGCTTGCAGTATATATCCAAAGTAGTATCTTTTGGCTGCAACCCCATTCTTTCCTGTTATGGATCTGCAAGTCATCAAAGCCCTCGTGGCTTTCCGACATGTGTCTTCCAGAGTAATTTTTGGTCTAGCGTAATTCCCAAATATTTGGCCTCTGTTTCTCGTTTCACCTCCATATCATGTAATGTTATGGCTCTCGGGTGATCAAGTTTACGCCTCCTAGTGAATGGTACTATGGTGGTTTTGGCTGGGTTGATCCGCCTGGTTGAACCTAGTTGAAAAGCACACTCTTTCACCGTTCGGCTGAAGTCTCGGCTGATGTTTGGGACAAATTGCAAAGACATATCCCCAGCGAAGTATTCTCAGCATTTATGGATTGCCAGCAAATCGGAGAATCCTATCTCAAATCAATGATAAGATTACGTTTCGATTGTGTGCTGATATTTCGCTGCTGCAACTACACTCACTTGTGTATTGTGGTTCAGTTGCGACTGTCAGATTGCATGGTCAGAAAATTGGCTTTCGCGTTATTGGTTGGAGTGATCGAAAAAATCTACCATAGAAAATTCGTTTGGAATGTCAGCGTGAATCATCGAGGGAGCACATTGATAGAATGAATTAAGTCATTACTGGTAATGCCAGCAGACGGGCGAAGATCAGAGTGCAGATGGTTTACCGGAACTATGGCATCCCCAGTGAAATACCTGTAGTTGAAATTCTGTATACTTGACCGTATGGCGAAAGTCACTTCAGACGTGTTCAGAATTGGATGTACAGGAATCAGCGGAGTTTTTTCAATCACTCAAAGAATCCCAACAAAGCGGCCAGACAGTGTAATTTTTGGTGACTGAAGCAGAAAAAATATTGGGGTGGACTTTAGCAGTTACGCGCCCAACATTGGTTCTGAGTAGATTACCACTTAATGCGAATGAATTTTGCGGAAAGTATCGAAGAAGAATTTTGACAATCCATAAAAAACTCGCAAAATTGGGAGGCCCTGGTCTGAATCGGGTGCACAATTTTCGGTACAAAGAGATTACCAGTATACACGGTCGGTCAGCACAGATCAATTCAAGTCATTGGTCCGCCGATGGAACTTCCATCCTTCCTCACTGTGGGGATTATTTGCCTTATCTCTAAAAGGGACGCGATGCAGGGCCCCGCAGAAACAACCCTCTACAAATTCTCAATGTCGATTATTAGTGGAAGGGTCAGTGCGCACCTCCAAACCAACAACATTCCGAGGAACAGATGGGCTGGCGATTTGAATAGGGGTTGCCAAGAACAACTTATTACCGACACGGTAATTGGAGGACACACAACGAGAGGCCTCTTTAGTAGCTATATCGATTACGCAAAGGCTTTTGACAGCGTCTTGCACACCTAGCTAACCGATGTCCTACTTCTGTATCGCATTGATCTCATTCCACTTTGTCATTGCTTTAATCGGAGGGTACCAACGACTCAGAAGCCATCCGAATACAGGGGGCATCTCCCCGGGAAATTCATTGAGACCTCTTTGGTTTTCTATGGCACTTATCTCTCTTTCATTGTTTCCGAATGATGATAGAGGACATGGTTTTGCAATCAAATATGACTTACTTGCTAATTGCGAGCTGACATACTTGATATATGATACTTAAATCAAATCAAGCACGACATTAGTACTGAATATCACTTAAGGGGTCTGTTGCGAATAGTGGTCATGCTTAGCCGTGATATTCAGAGGGAATTTTTAATGTATGATATATGTGTCGAATCCAAGCCGTAAAGGTCATCATGAGCAGCATGCCGAACATAGCATTGGTGACCTCCACATCCAAGCTATTACCGAGACAAGAAACCAATGGTCGAATTGATTGTTTGAAGAATACTTTTCTGTCTGAATCGCAAAAATCGCATCTATCGGAGAAGAATAAAATAGGCACATTGAATGTATTGACTATCCCTTCAGTGGCTTATGCATTCGGAATATTGCTAATGTGGAAAACGTTTAACGACAGATACGGACTATTATGTCCGAATTCTGAATGCGTCATCCAAATTCTACCGTGGAGCGGTTGAGCTTGCCTCGTGACATCGGGGGCATGCGCAAAATTGACATTGCCGCACAACATAACCGCCAAGTCGACTCGCTACACGCTTATTTTTACAGCAAAGAGGAGACGACTCCCTTGCATGTGACTGTTTGTAAGGCAGATTGTAGGCTGACTCACTTCAATTGAAGGATCGACCTTTCAATCCTCTGAAGGAGGTGAAATCAGACCAAAAGCGGATCGCTTAATGGAAGTCGAAGGCATTCAATTGTCGAAGAGATGGCTGTGCCATTCGGGACGGGATAATGAACGAACGTGTGGAGTACGACCAATGCAGAATGTGCGATTCGGCGTTAGAGATATTGGACCACCACATTTCCGGCTACACTTTTATGGTGCCGGTGTCATACACGAACGAGCATAATGTTGTGAACAAACCGCATTTGACCGGCCGCCGGAACGTGAATCCTATCCACAACCTGTCAGTTTGGACTTTTCAGGTGATTGAATGGAAAATAATTCGGCCAACAGGCCACACATGTTTGTTTAGGCTGCGGGTGAGGATTTTATGGGCATCTTCATCAATGGTAAACATTTTTTTTATAAATATCCACACATAAAAATATCTCAAAATTTTCGTCTCAACGCCTTCCACGTCCAGAGTCGAACTAATGAAGCCGCTCTGTTTGCCGGTACATGGATGGTTCATTCAGTTCAACTTGCGGCCGGGTGCACAGTTTATCAGGGAGAACCGTGAACAGTGGGACTTAGGTATGACGTAGACCCGCTATACTCCACCAAGGGGTGAATAGCAACCGTTTACAAATGTACTAGCGTATCATACCATTGTTGTTTAGACCGGACGTTTGGTTGTTTCACATCGACTTTAATGTTCAGACCAATCTCGACAAGTGAGTTCTCGTCAGCACAAATTACATGCCCATAACATCGAAGGCGGCTCTCTTGGGTTTTTTCCATGACCAGTGCACCCTAATATCGAACGCGGATATCCTTATTTCGGTTGTGATCAAGGCGTTTTACGTCACCGGCCCAACATAACGTCTTTGTCCCCATTACAGTGAAGCGCAGTTCATTATATTTGATAGTCGGCCAGCACTGAAATCCAAAGAGAGCGACAAGCTCTGATGCGTCCATTGAGATGTTGATCACAAAGAAAACTAGTTGTGGAATGCCACTTTAACCAAATTAGGCTTTCATAACGCAGTTCACCATTGACTGATAGCACTCATTCGAGATATTTGAATTACTCAGTTCTCACAGGGTGCTGCCATTGACAGTGATAGTGCCGGTCGTAAAAAAATATTTTTAATTCAGATCCAATCTAAGGCCGTGTTGCATGAGGTAATCATTTCACTTTTGAGCAAGTTATATGAGATCAGCTTTGTTATGAGACCCTATGAAAACATCATCTTAATAGAGCTTTACTTAGGGAATAGAGAAGTCGATAATTCTGACAGTGTATCTCCATGAGTAACCGGGTATCATGTATTGCGTCAGCAGTTCTTGACAAACCCAACTTGATTAACCGTTAATTGAACGACGCCGCAAATACCTTTGTCAAGAACACGTTCAAAAATCTTCATGATATGGAACAGTGACCTGGATGTTTGAGGTATGAAAAGTTTTGTGTATTCCTTCTATAAAAACTTTAAGGGGTGAATCGCAATAGTCCTAGTTTGCTGACCGTAGAAATATGTTTTGAATAAGTCGTGAAAATTGCAAAGAATTTCGTTGGATAGATTTTGGCCTACTGTGCCAGCAGATTTTCAACATGCAGTTTCGAGGAAAACCCATTTAAAAAATAGAATGTAATTTTTAACCATAAAATCTTAGCTGACCATTGATCTGCTATACCTAGTCCATAAACCTTAGGTTTCTCGAATTTTTATGATTTTAGCGAAGTCATTGGAACGTCATTCGGACCGATGAATACGCGCTTTATTTTGGCAATCGGCATAAACCTGGCATGTGGCATTTCACCTATTTAACACTGTAATTTACGAATGACTCCGAATATCAAAAAAACAGTTATCCCATATTTAAGGTTTTGTGTAAAACAAAACCTTATTAAAATCGGTTTACTGTCTGTCTGTTTTGCTTTTGAGGACCCGTGCGTGGACCCGCCAGCGTGTGGGATTCTTACTCACTAAAACCACTCCCGACTCCCTCCAAGCCCCGTGGACCCACCGTACGGTATTACATCACGGGGCGGAGTCAGCTCATCTTAGCTTGGTTCCCTTTCGTCTCTACGCGGCGTACGTAACCGCGCTTTTCTAGTCTCCTCTGCCTTTCGCAGTTTGCTCTGCATAGATACGACCATGGAGTTGATCGCATCCCAGTCTTCCAGACATGATAACATTCTCCGCACCAGATTCTCTGGTACGAGCACGTCTCCTAGAGTCTCCTCTAAGTTCTTCCTTTCCTCCACAAACCTTGGACAGTGGAAGATTACATGCTCTAGGTCCTCTGGGACTCCATCCCAGTTTGGCCACGGTGGGGTGAGGTATCTATTTTAAACCTGAACAGGTACTGGCGATATCATCCATACCTCCTGAGAAACTGAGTAAGATTATAATTAATCTCACCGTTACGTTTCTCCACCCACTCCTTGATGGCAGGGATGAGCCTTGTGTCCACCGACTCTTTCTCGAGCAGTCCCAAGGCTTTTGCCATCTACTTAGAGATCTCTCCCATTCGGCGTCCTTCGTCTGCGATAAAGGAGAGATAGACTTCGCATTATATATATCCGTCATCTCATCTGCCAAGATGTCAATGGGCATCATTCCAGAGATGACAAATGCTGCATTATCTGAGACAGTCCTGAATGCCGAGCATACCCTTAGGGCTGCTCTTCTGTAGACTGAATTCAATTTGTTAGCGTTAAATATAACCTGCAATGCCTTTCCCCAAACTGGAGCTGCATAGAGCAGGATAGAATTCACTATCTTAGCTATAAGCAACCTGGAAGCATACCGTGGCCCTCATCCGTTCGGCATCGTCCTTGCCAGGGCCACACTTCTGTTAAGGGAGGGGGGCCACACTTGGATGCTTTGTCATAAACATACTGCACGTGTTGCTTATAGCTAAGCTTCCCGTATATCATCACTCCCAAGTATTTGATGGCCGGTTTAAAAGTGATGATATGATTCCCAATTTGAATACGGTCAAAATTTCTTTTAGGGCGGTTGGTGATGAGGACCGCTTCCGTTTCTTCCCCCGCAAGTGTCAGATCAGAACTCTCTAGCCAACCCTTATCAGCACTGATCCCTTCGCATGAGTACAACTCAGCATCTTCGAGGTGCTTTGCGACTACAACCAGCGCTATATCGTCAGCGTAGCTCACCACCGTGGCTTCCTCCGGAAGGGGAAGATTAAGTACATTGTTGTACATGATGGAGCCCTGTGAGACACCCGCAGAGATAACGTACACCTGTGGTCCGTCATCAGTGTCATATCAAAGCCTCCGTTCTTGTAAATAGCTGTTGACAAAGCTGCAAGATAAGCGGGAATACCAATCTTCGCCAGAGATTCCAATTGGCCGAATTGAATGCATTTCTCACATCCAGGATCACTACACGCGATATTTGCTAGTACTGCCCTTTTCGTGGATTGTATCTTCGGCCAAGGCAGTAACCATTTTGATGGCATCAATGGTTGATCTGGCTTTACGGAACTCAACCCTCAACAACCGGGAGTAATCTATCATAGATTACTCGCTCTAGCATTTTGCCAACAGTATCCAAAAGACAAATAGGTTTGTAGGAGGTTGGTTCACTTGGAGGTTTGCCAGCCTCGAACAACTCAGCGAACATGTCCGGTCTGGATTTCACGGCAAGCTTAATTGCCCTATTCGGCACGTCGTCCACACCCGGAGCTTTGTTATCTCCTATTCTAGCGCAGATCTCCAGCAGCTCGCCACTGGTGACTGGCGTTATTGCCGTGTCGTTTAGAAGTCGCTGGAAGCTGTCTATGCCCTCCTCTTTATGGGGGAATCACCCCTGGATAAGTTTTAACAAGAGCGAAGGGCACGTGATCTGCAGAGATGATCGGCCTCTGAATCGCCCCATTACGATTCTATAGGCGCTCCTCCTGGGTTTACGTCCGCTTCTGAACAGAGCTCCTTAAAACATTCCCTGTTACTCCGTTGGATGGTGAGTTTCAGGGTTTTGCGGGCCTCCTTATAGGCACGCTCTTTTTGCCCTTGGTTGATTCTGCCTACCGCTCTCTGAGTCGCTCTTCTGACTCGGTGACAGGCTGATCGAAGGCTGGCTAGTTCAGTATTCCACCAGTAGTTTGGTCTTCTACTGGGGAATGAGCACCTCCTAGGCATGGACGCGTCACATGCTTGGACGATGCATTGGGCCACATAAACAGCCTGATATCTTTCTCGGTTTCGAGCATGATTGTTTTCTGCCCGGTGACTCCACCCATAGTCCAAAGAAGATTGCCTGGTGATCGCTATGGGTGTAGTCCTTGCTGACGCACCAAGACATACCACGTGCCAGTGCAGGGCTGACAAAAGTTAGGTCTACGATTGAGGCAGACCCCCCTTTCTGAAAGGTGTTTACATATCCTTCGTTAGCCAGAATGATATCCAACTATGCGAAAGCGTCTAATAGACTACGGCCCCTTGCATTTGTTTCTCTGCTACCCCACTCACGGGCCTAAGCATTGAAGTTACCACTACGACCCCTTGCGTCGAGAACAAGACTGTCAAGCATTTCTTCGAATTCGGGCAGTGTCAGGCTTGGTGGGGCCTAACAGCTGTACACATATACCCCGTTTATTTTCGCCCACACAAAGCCGCTCTATTTCTGACCCCCCCGCCGCTCCACCAGTCGAATCTGTAACCCATACGTCACCGTGACGGTTTCTATAGGGTTCGCTAATAATGGCAATTTCCACCTCGGATTCGTAGATGGTCTGCTCGAGTAAATTTTGAGCGACCCTACAATGATTGAGGTTTATTTGAATAAACCTCATTTTTTCATTGAAGTCAGCGCCTTCCTAAATTCTGGGCATTTACCACTTCCGACAATATGCTGATAATCCCGTCCCTCACTTCCTTCCCACAATAAGCATTTGGGGTCCCCATTGCACGCTTTGGCAATATCGCCTTTCTCCCCACACCTTCTGCATCGATCGGACCTATCAATACGCTGGTGCATGCTTGCGAAATGGCCAAACGCGAGGCACTTGAAGCACCTCTTTAGAGAAATCTGCTTTCTCAGACGGCAAACAACCCATCCATTCGAACCTTCCCGGCTGCCAATAACTTTTGCGCTGCGTCCACTGGATATCGCAATGTGGCCGCTTGAGTATTGCCATACGCTTTCCGCAAACTCACTATGGACTCTTCGGCAAGTTCCTCCAACATGAACTGTTCCATCAAGGCAGTGCAAAATTTCTCCTTTGGATGTCACTTAATCGAGATCCTTGTACTGTATATAGACCTCATGTTTTTGGATCCGTATTGTGACAGTCTTCCCAAGTAAGCTCTTAACCTGAGTTCAGAAGCCATCAGTTTTCCCCAAGCTATTTTTTTCAGCTAAAACATGAGGTCACCCATTTGGGTCCTTCGAATCTTGCTGACATTTCCGCCTAGATCTTTTAGGTCGGAGTCAGCTTTGACCTTTTTCAGTATCTCCGCGTAGGACAAACTTCCATTGCTGGAGATTACAATCGTTTCTGGACGATTTCGGACTTTCCTCTTTTTCTTCGCCTTTTTCTTAACTACGTTGGCCCATCCACCATTTTCATTCCCCTTGGATTTTGTCGAGTCGATTGGAGGAGCTCGCACTTGGGGGACTTGCTTTCTCTCGCTTTCGGAACTATTTGTATGGCTTTTTTCCTCTTAGGCGCTTGCTGATTTCCCAGAGGATCCACATCTCTTTCCTACACTCTCTTGTTTGGTGGCAGGTTGATTGCAACACGATTAGGTGTCACTTGGGTCGACATCGTTGGGGCTGCCGTCTGTCTGTCTATCCGTCGCACGCATTTTTCTCGGAGACGGTTATAGCGATTGACACCAAATTTGGTAGAAAGGTGGGAACTGTGAACCCCCATGCATGCAGTGAGTTATTGTACGTCGAATTTAAGGGGGGGGGGGGTCCCCATACATGCAAAAGGGGGGTGTAATTTTTTTTTCATCAAATATTGTCATGTGGGGTGTCAAATTAAAGGTGTCGGTTAGTACTTTTCGAAACCGGTCTTATTTTTGACATTTGTTGGGTAGGTGGGAGTGCAGGGGGTTGAAATTTCTTTACGGGGGCCATTCTCAGAAACTACCCAACCGAAAAATCTGAAAAAAGTCAAGAGGGGGGGCTCCGAAATACCTTCTATACCGATATCTCTTCAAATAAAGTTAATAATAGTATTTTACTATAATTTTTAGTAATTGGCTGGAAACCCCCCTTAAATTCATTCTAGCACCACGATTGCTGTGATGTAGGCTATAATATAGAGCATGAACTTACCAAGTTAGGTGGAAATCGCACTATTACTAACGAAGTTATAATAGGTCAAAGTTATTGCTTCTTTGCAAATTCAAGACTATGAATGTCAATATCAATTCCGCAGGCCTAGAAGTGGAACTATTGATGCCATCAAATCATGGTTACGAATGGTGAAACTAGACTTGACGGACGAAAATATGGTGATTCCTAAGCGAAAACATGGCATGTTGAGTTCGCACCTCTTGATTGAAGGTCGAGCGTCGCCTTAATTCTGCTATCAGACCTGATAATCTCGTCGGGGAGATGCTTAAGAAGATGTATAAAGTTGCCGCCTACCGATCCGTGGTGCACAGACTTTTGTCTGTACTTCTTACCAAAGAAAGGATACAGCCACTAAAAATGGATTTCGGCCAACTCTAGTCCACAGCTTAATAAGGAAGATGCAAGATACGAAGGAACGAAATCGCCTAACAACTTTATTCGAACAGGAGAGGATGAAAATGGGCAAACATCGAGGTGGCATAATATACTCAACGGAAGTGTTCCCAGCTTTGCGACGAATCTTGGCCAAAGGAGGCATCGAAGCAGTAGGATAAATCGGGATTCATACGCTCAAAGTGCAATGAAAAAGATCCGAACAAGCAAGAGTAAAAAAGCAGCATCTACAAGATGTCTTGCGAAGATTGCCCATGCACCTACGTAGGGCAAACCGAATGGCTAGTCGGCACTCGGAAGCTAATTTCGCTGAAGAAGGCAGCAAGTGGCTGCCGAAATACGTACACGGAGAATTAAAGGAACACGCAATACTATAGACTCATGGGAAAAATATACAAAGATAAAACAAGGTTGAAAGCTATATCATGACCTCAGTAAAACTCTTCCTGGAGTCAACCACTCTAAAAATCTAACCAAGTAGGCAAAATAATATTAAAATGGAATTTATCTCTTTCTAACTATTTAATGCGTACTGTGAACCTGAGGGCGCATTTTTCAATGATTAGATTTTGATAATCTAATCTTCAATTCATTGTGGAAAATAAGATGATTGCAGCAATAATGATCAATGCTAGCGCCTAACATTTGTCGGGGTCGTAAAATAATCTAATCGCTATCACCTGAGATCTGTTGAACACAAGTAACATTTAACTGCTTACCTTTTTGTAAAAGTGCTTGGCATTAACCACGACATTCTCGTCTCTTCGTGTTTAATATCTACGAATTGTATGCTTTAATTACATGCAATCATAGATTAAGTTTTAGAAAACGCAACAAACAGACCTTCCTGGAAACCGATATTTCTTTGAATAACCAGTTCGTCTAGACACAAATCGATTGAACATTTCTGTTTGGCAAACCAGGTTAAAAGAAGATAGGTTCTAAGTTCTAAGCTATCCTGAAGAGAGATTTTAACAAGACCAGGATGGGTACTGAAGGCAGCTTGAAAGTGGAATATCGACCAGGTTACCTGTGTTGTCTTCGAATATTTTATAGGCACCGAGAATACTGGAGTTTTTTTCAATATCATGCGTAAACACCATTTATCCTGCTTTATCCCAAAATATATTAGATCCCACGCTTCTAGAAGCGCCTCTTTGTCGAATATTCTCCTCTTTGACCTCAAAAAATTAGATTATATTCCTTTTTGTTTCGTTATAATGACAAATCGGAGGTTTGATCAGATAATACAAGAACAGGGTTTGCTTTCTAGAAGGGGCAGCCACCGGGAAATCTCTTCGTACACCAGAACATGCCACCTCAAAGCAGAGGACGAGCGGGCTTCGAGTAATTGCAGCGGTTTCCCGTCACGGAAGTGATCTCATCAACAACACGCGTGATCTCATCAACGGCGCAACAACCAGTATTCGCCATAAACCGGCCTTAGTAAGAAACTGCAATCATCCTAGTTTCGCACCAAGGTCCACCAATTGGCTATATCAGAAGTAGCGTCAGCGGTCAAAGGATAGTAGAGGTCCCAGGGCGAAACGTGGATTGGTACCCACGATGGAGCATAAAACGTGGGAAACGCCTGCTGAACCAACACCAACAGTTCTACTACCAAACCCTATCTCCACTTCCACGTGATGATCGCTGGGAGTTTTTTCTGCATGAAAAACTGCAGACGCGAAGGATGAAGTCGAGTCTCCCACGCCTAAAAACGGGGCAAATTGTATCAATTGGTCCTAAAGGTTGGGGGGGTTGAGTAAGACTGATAACCCTACACTGAAAACCAAAGTTACGAAGCCACGGAAGGAGTCTCAGATAGGATGGATATTACAACCTTTACAGCCTTTTTCTCATCGAATGTGCGTTCCCTAGGTTGTTGGAAGCACCTAGTTTGCGGGGAAACGGGTCCACAAACATACGTGCCTCTACAGAAGGGAGCACTTTCAATCAAATAGACCACGTGTTGGTTGAATGCTGCCACCTCTCAGCCTCGATGAATGTCAGAACATACAGGGGGGCCAACATAGGTTCAATATCCTGTTGGTATGGTGCTCCGGTTAGCTGAGTGGTTAGAGCACAAGGCTATCGTACGGAAGATCGCGATTCAAATCTGACTAGTGGCAGTGGGATTTGCATTGTGAGTTGACGTCGGATACCAGTCGACTCAGCTGTGAATGAGTACCTGAGTCAAATCAGGGTAATAATCTCGGGCGAGCGCAATGCTTATCACATTGCCTCCTACAGTAGTCTGCATTGTACCATTTCCGTCTTGAATGAAGTGCTCTAACACATTTCAAGGTACTGATCCAATATGGATGCCCCAACGATTACGGTGCTCCTGGCTCGAATTACAACACTGCCTACAACCCTCTCTGTCAATCAGATGAGAGTGAATACTGAAGCCATACACAACAAAGCCTTCCGTAGCACCTATTAGGGGAAAATGGATGCCGCAGTAACCGCAGCTAACAGATGTCCTGGAGATGAAGCATCAACAAATGATCTTCACAACCACCTGAAGAACGTTATCATTGATACGGCCACACACGGCTGGTTCGACAATGAATGTAACCTAACGACGGAACGGAAGAATCCAGTAGTAACGGTGCGTTCTCAGACATGCGCACGAGCTCCGTCGAACGGAAAAGCGAGTTCGCAGACGGAGAAAGGAAATTTGGGAGAACCAACAGGTCTACCAACTCGAAAAGTACAGGGAACAACTGCACCAGGCGTGCAAGTCTTACTAGCAAATTAACAGGATGAAGTCTTATACACCTTGATGCTCATCCTGCCGAGAGAGAGAGGGAAATCCCATTTCCGATAGAATGGGAACAACAACAAGAACCAAAATATTGGCGAGCTGGAGGTCCCGCCAACTGAAGACGACAAACCACCACCAAGTATGGGAGAAAGGGTCCGTACAATTTATCGGCTTAAAAACCATAAGTCGCCAAGAGCGCCAATTATAGAGGAATCACGTTGTTGAGTACCATCTATAAGATATTATCTTTTCTCTCTTACTAGATCGGATAGCTCCATATGCCCAGAATATCATTGGCCCATTCCAAAGAGACTTCATTCCAGTCAAATCAGCAACAGATCAGATTTTCTCTCTGCCGCAAGGGATGGAATAGCTGATGCGGACATCAGTTTCACCATCTTTTCATTGACTTCATGGTCGTCTATGATAGCATAGCCAGGGCAAAATTACACACGGCCATGAGTGAATTCGGTATCTTAACGAAATTGATAGGACCGATTAGGCTGACCCTGACTAATGTGCGAGGCCAGATAAAAGCAGCAGGATCACTCTCAAGACCATTCAACATCAACACCGGTCTAAGACAAGGGGATGCCCTATCATGTGTCCTCTTCAACATGGCCCTGGAGAAAGTGATTCGCAATGTAGACGTAAATGCGAGGGGCACCATCCTATTCAAGTCCACCCAACTACTGGCAAACGCTGACGATATTGGCATTATGGGAAGAACAACCCGAGATGTACAGTCTGCCTTTATCCAGATGGAGCAGGCGGCGCGAGATCTCGGGTTGCACATTAATGACGGCAAGACGAAGTACATGGTGGCAACGTCAGCGTCAAAAAGCAAAGAACAAACAACATCGAATCGCAATGGTCAAACGAAAACAATGAAGTTAGGAGACTACAACTTCGAGACCTTTGGAAATTTCTCCTATCTAGGGTCAAAAATCTCAACCGATGACTGCTATGACGGTGAAATCCGCGCACGCTTGTTGGCAGCCAACAGAGCCTATTTCAGCTTACAAAAACTGTTTCCCTCGAAACGTCTCACCATAGGGTCAAAGCTCTTACTGTACAAGACTATGATGGTTCTTAGCAAAAAAAAAGCGAACCCTTGGCCGCGTTCGAGAGAAGAATCCTCCGAACAATTTTTGGTCCCCTACATGGGAATGGACGATTCCATAGCATACAGAACGACGAAATCCATGAGCGATACCATGACCGTCTGGTTGTGGATAAAATACGGCTCAACAGGTTGCGGTGGGCGGGTCACTTAATAAGTATGGATGAGGATGATCAAGTCCGGAAAGTCTATAAGGGCAGTATCTATGGTAGAAAAAGAAGACGAGGCAGACCCTGCCTAAAATGGAACGATGGCGTAGGTCAGGACGCCAGACAGCTTTTAGGGATATCGAATTGGTAGACCTCGGCGCAAAACCGGGGTGTCTGGAGCTCCTTGTGAAGGCAGGTCTAGACCGAATACCGGTTGTTGCGCCGTTGATGATGATGATGAATAAAAATTTCATAGAGACTCGGGGGAGTCCGGCTGACTTTTTACTGTTTAGGTTTGGGGTGAAGGCAGTGAGTTGCGATAAACTCAGGAAATATTGCGAATCCGTTGGTTTTATCGAAGGGTTCGTTGGGGAGAATTCCACTAGTTTGCTTGAATGCCTAGAGACGAAGTCGTCTATAGTGGCCGAATTATTTTGAGGCGCAGGGGTATTGAGCTGAGACTCAAATGATTCCGCAAGGACTTGCGCCTTTCTGGCATCTCCGCAGATTGGTTCCTTTTTCCTGGTAATAAGGGAATTGCAGGACTTGTTTTTCACTGTTAGTTTATTTATATGTTGAAACATATCTGGCCCAGGCTTAATATCTTTAAGTTTACGAGTCAATTCTTTATTGCGCAATTGTGCCACCATTTGCCGGATACTTGAACTCAGGCAATTAATTGGGGAAAGCAATGCTTTATATTCAGCATTGACTTTACTTCGATATTTATGGAAGTTGCGCTTGAGGTTCCTGCGCCAAATCTGTCTGATCTCAGCAGGAAAAAGTCAGTGATGTGGGGGGTCTTGTCGACGAATCCGGCGAAACCACCTCAAGATTGGCTGGCGTGAAAGGGTCGTGGACCCAGTTGTACAGGGTTTTCCCATTTAAATTTTTTGCCTTATCGCCCCAGGAGTTATGCCGCGAGTTAAAGTCGCCACCGAAGATAAGGTATTTGGATTTTAACTGGAGATCGCCCAAGACCTTTAAGTCATGGCCCAGTGGCTCACTTTGGACATTGCATTTGATATAGACGGAAACTACCAAAATTCGATTATTATCGTTGGTTTTTACTATTGCCGCTGCAGCAGAACAGGCTAGTTATTTCTTGATCGCGACTACCTCAAAATGGTAGTCTTTTTTGACTAGAGGTCAGCGCCCGTGTTGTTGTCATGCTGGATAGTGCTGTATTCGGTGATGTTGGCATTATGTCAATAATTTACATGAGTCTCCGAAATGCGGAATAAATCTGCTTTCAGAGTGTCAATCATCTCTTGGGCAGTGGCACGTTGGGCGTGTGAGATCAGGGACGCGAAGTTAAAGGTGACAATACTTAACTCCATAAATTCCCTATGAGTTGTATTGCAGCAAACTCCTGCTGCTGGTTTGTCTGGACGGAAGCACGACTTTCGACCAAATCCCTGAAGGCCAGTTTGTTGCCTTGCGGAGCTTGAGGTGCTGCAGTTCTAGGAAGAGTATTCTGAGCTGCTTGGGCGTAAAATACGCCTGGTCCAGAAAAGCTTTGTGACATATTTGTCACCGTCTGCTTGTTTCTTGATGTTTCGGCATTCTTTTTTGCTCTGCCAACTCCCCCTCTGGAAATCATATTTTTATATGTCGGGCATCCGCGGTAGTTGGCGGGATGTCCGATCTGGCCGCAATTGCTGTAGTGTGGCGTCTCTGTCGTTGGTGTTGGGCATTCCCCACGCACATGTGATCTTGTGCACTTCACGGCCCTGTGCACAATCGAACAATTGAAGACGATGCCCCGGAGTTCTGGCAATTGTTGCACTGCACTTCTTTTATTGGTTTGACTTTCTCAAGCGAAATCTTTTGTATACTTCACTTTGTATACTTCACTGAGCTTTTGGCTGTGCAGAAGCTTGCCTGCGCGCGAGACAAAATTGTCCACGCTTTTCAATTTCAATTGCGGATACTCCGTGACCGCGGATATCTAATGACTTAGTCCTCAAGGCTGGTGGGGTGCTGGTTGTGGCGTGTAGCCCTTTATCTCTTATGAGAGCGAATCTTGCTCCATGTTCTTTGAAGCTCTCGGCGAAAATGAGGGTCCTGTCAGCCCTCGTGTTTTTCAGGGTTGCTTTCAATCTTTCTTTAATGTTTTCAGAAACTGTGGTACATGGAGTTTGTACGCAGTTATCGGGAAATCCTAACTTTCTTGAGGGGTATCTTCTTCTGCTGAACAAAATTGAAGGGGTCGCCTTTCTTTTCCTGAACGATCACGTGTCGCTGGCTTCTTGATGCTCCTGCTGACGTTGTTGATACCGCTGCTGTTGATTCTGCTGCTGCTGTTGTGGTACTTGCAGTTATGAAGCACTCCGAAGATATGAAGTTATGCATATAAATGGTTAAACTGAGCCTGCCGTATGAAAAGAAAAAGATGGCTTATCAATCGATGTAAAAACAATACTGCCAAAATGCGGGTTGGTAATCATGAGAACGTTTCAAAATCGGTTATTAAACACTTGCCAAGCAGGTCCTCAAGACACCCAAAGACTAAGCACGAGAAAGGGCAGCACTTTATCTCTAGTCACGATAATGCCTAATATCGGCTGGCTGAACTACAGTCACTGGCCACTTTTTACAGCAATAGTAAAAAAATCTATCCTATATATATGTGACTCCTATTTAAGCAAGAACATTAGACAACACTATGAACAGGACAAGCGCGAGATCGGAATAACAGCCGGTCGTGCTGAGTGTGCAGCACAAAAAGGATAGCATCGGATGGGGACAATGATCCCCTTAGATCTTCTAGCGAATGAGGCGCACTGCCTCTATCAGAACGGGGGAACCAATCCGTCTAAGGCGACTGCGGATTTGCGGAAAGCCATTAGGAAACAGCTGCTCAGCAGATGGCCGCAACGACTGGAATCATACACTGGACCCATGCATTGAAAGATGGGTCGAGAGGATATACAGAATAAAATTTACACTTGATAGGACACGGTCGTAATTGGTCATATTGGAAAATCTTTCCAAATAGAAAAATTACTGGCTTAATTACTGTTTCGCTGTCAAGGCAGAGATAATTCTTCATCTGTCTCCCTTGCTGCCCCCCTGCCGAATTCTAGACATAAGATGGGCCTGAGGCTGAAATATATGGAGTGAACCCGAGGCACGATCTACCATAACCTCTAAGTCAACATACCACTGTTTTTCACGCGGAGGTGAATGCAACACACTTTTGTATCAAGGAAAATTTAAGACGGTCACGCAACATTAAGAGCTGTCGCATCAAAAAGTAGGTCCTAACTGGTGTGCAAATCTTAAAATCCTGGTGGTTAGAAATAAGATGACATGATCAACTGAAATACCTCTGCGAGTTGGGGTTTAAGAAATTCAAAGACTCCATTGCTTGTCATAAGATAGAAATTAATGGCCTACCAACCTGCAAATTTTGATAATCTACTGCTACCGAAATGTCAACAATGCCTTAGATGAGGACCGACTTCATGCCGAACATCTTTAGCTACCGAAAACGGACTATGATTGGTCTTTGGTATGTGCGCAGGCTGCTCGACAATAGTAGCGAGGCTCCTCAAAATGTTCACTTTCCTAAACTCAAGCGAGTATTTCAACGATATAACCTGGACTTTCTAGGCCTAAGCCAAGGAAGATGGTGGGACTCTAGAGAGCGCGCCTCTTCTTCTTGCGGCACGCATGGCAATGTGTTTTTTTTACTCTGGAAAGCCGTTGTTTCTGATGGCTATCGCGAGGCGCGTTCTCTTCACTCGAGAACCAGCTGATAACAGACTTCTGACTACAAGATTCCAATCCAGGTTAAAGAGCATCACAATTGTAGAGTGCTACACATCAACGGACATTTCTGATATAGCCGAGAAGGATGCATTTTCATTTCATTTAAAATTATTTATTCAAAAAACTAGTGACTTACATTGAGTACATAGCGTTTGTTTCTTATTTCTAGCCTAAATGTAGCTTATGTACCATAATTAAATATTTAAAACAAACGGATGGCTATTACAATGTTTGGCCTGCCCTACCTTCTCTGACATTACTTTTTACGGTGTATTCACGTTACACATAGATCTTGACAATTCATCATTAAAAAACTGGACATATATTTGAAAAAACTGCGCCTGCACCTAGAGCGCGAGAGGGCTTATTTACTTACTTATTCTAACTTAATCTAATCTAATAAATAATACTTAAATCTAGTTCTTATACTTAATGTTTTTACAGCGCTCACAATTTTGCGCTTAACCTCTGTGCACCCCTACCAGGCAAGGAGTGTCGAAGAGAGAGACAATGGCGGGTATTCCCAAGTATTTCATTTGTTGTGAACTGTTTACTACGGTATTCCCGGTATTAGCTTTAAGCGTTTAGCTTTTCTGTGGATAGATCTAGATCCCAAGTATCTGAATTTTCTCCGAAGAGTAATAATCTGTGTTTTGGCCTCGTTGATTTTTATCCCCCAGGTCTGGTAGTACTTGCAGAGATCTGTTAAGTATTTCTCTATAGCATTAGCTGCCTTACCGGGTCGGAGGCTCGACGAGACGATAAGCATGTAGTCAGCGAAATGGAATAGTTTTGTACCGCTCTCTGGGATTGGAGCGTCGGCCGTGCAAATGTTTTAGAGTGTAGGTCCTGAAATGGATTTCTGCGGTACTCCAGAAGTGACCGGCAGAAGATCGGAATAATCATTTCTCACGCTGACGTAAAAATGCCTATCTTCGAAGAAACTTATTATAAGTCTGATCACTAGGATAGGGAAATCAAGGCTAATTTGAAGATGAGTCCGTTGACCCACACGGAATCAAATGCCTTTTCAAGGTCTAATGCACACACTACTGTGGGCTTGTTATTGACGTTAAGTCTGCTGCTCACTGAATCGTGAAGGTAGCTTAGTGCGTGTTGCGTCCCGTGTTTAGTCCGGAACCCGAATTGATGGTTCGGAATAATGTTTTTCCGATCGCAATGTTGGACTAATCCCACTGTCCATGCTTTTTCCAAAAACTTGCCCAAGTTGGATAGGAGAGAGACGGGCCTGAAGTTTTGTGGTTCATGGAAGCCGCCTTTTTTTAATGGCGATTATCTTTGCTACTTTCCAAGTAGTGAGAAAGTAACAATTATTGATGCAGTTGTTGAAGACTGCGAGAAGGAACTTCATTGATGCCCTAGGGAGGTTTTTGATAACAATATTTGCTATGTCATCTGGTCCGGTTGATTTTTTGCCGTTAAGGCTTTTAGTGATGGCTGCGAGCTGTGATAAGCCCAAAAAAGTTTTTGGGTCATTGAGTGTCGTGTCTACAATCGACCTGACGGCCTGGTTATTACTAGGTGAAGGAGAGTTTAGTTGATTAAGGAAAGACTCCGCGAGTATTTGAGCTTTCCTAGCGCCACTGCCGATGTTTTCATTGTTCTTGGTAAGAAGGAAGTTTTTGGATCTGTTGCGGCCTGTCAGCCTATTTATGTATTCAAACATATTAGGTCCGGGTGTCACATCCGCTAGCTTGCGAGTGAGTTCCTTGCTATGGAATTGTTCCACCATTTGATGTAATGTACTAAGGCAGTTAATCCGAGAAATTAACACTTTATATTCCGTGTTAGTTCTGTTGCCATTTTTGTGGAAGTTTCGCTTGAGATTTGCCTGACTTCCAGGTGTTTCATTATCTCTTGCGGCAGTTTATTGAACTGAATCTCATCGATTTTGAGGAGCTTTGTATTTCTGCGTGTAGCAGAGTTAATGGATCAGTAGCCAAGATGATGGCCTCATCGATTTCTTTGTCCGTTAGGTTTTGCGAGACAGTGATTTTTTTCAGGTTTAGCTGCGGTGCTAATTCTGCCCTGAATTTATCCCAGTTAGTATGGGCGAATGATTTTATTCTGCTGGGTACTCGCTTTTGCAGTTGAGAGTTTAGGGAAAGTATAAGTTCAACTGCGAAGTGATCGGACATTTCCGGTAAAGTTTTGCACGTTAACACCTACAATGTGAGAGTGGCGTCTGCGGACATTAGAAAATAGTCAAGTATTGACTGACTTGCAGGTCTTGTGGGTGTGTCTGGCAAGATTATCTCAAGCTGGTTTAATGGGCTTTGATTATGGATTTCAAGGACAACCCCATTTCGGTTTTTTGCCAAATCGCCCCAGGAAATGTGCCGTGAGTTGAAGTCCCCACCAAAGATAAGGTATTTAGATTTTGACTGAAGATCGCTCAAGATTTGTAAGTCTTGGTCCACTTGTTCAGAGGGAGGGTTACATTTTATGTAGACTGCAGCTATTAAGGTGTGTCTATTGTCGTTAGTTTTAACTAAGGCCGCTGCCGCGGAACAGGTGTGCAGGTTTTTGATGGAGACTTCCTCAAATGCATATTCTTTTCTGACTAAAAGGGCTTTACCGCTGTTGGTGTCGTTTCGGATAATGTTATATCCATAAAATTAACGATGTGCCTGCTTTTTAAATGTGTCTCTGAAACACAGAAAAAGTCTGCTTTCAGGGAATCGACCAACTCTTGTGCGGTGGCACGTTGGGCGTGTGAGACCAAGGACGCGGGGTTAAAAGTGACGATTTTTAACTCCATAAACTCATCAAAAGTTGGATAGCGGCTCATTGTCGCTGTTCATTTGTTTGGTCCGAAGCGAGCGTTTCGACCAAGTTTTTGAAGGCCAACTTGTTGCCTTGGGGGACTTGAGGGGCTGTAGTTCTAGGAATAGTGTTCCTAGTTGTTTGGATAAGAGGAGTTTGGGGCGTTGCAGCTCTAAGGAGAATATTCCTAGCTGCTTGAGCGTAAGAAACGCCCGGTTTGGCCAAGCTTTGTGACATCTGAGTCACCGCCTGTTTGATTTTCATGGTCTTGGCATTTTTTTTGCTCTGCCAGCTTCCCTTCTGACAACCATGTCCTTGTATGCCGGACATCCCCGGTAGTTGGTGGGGTGTCCGGACTGGCCGCAATTTCAGCAAGTTGGTTTGTCTGCGGTGGGATTTGGGCAATCCCCTCTCACATGGGTGTTCGTGCACCTCCCGCACCGGTGCACGATGGAGCGATTGATGGCGATATGCCCGAAGTTTTGGCAGTTATAGCACTGCACTTCTTAAATCGGCTTGACTTTCTCAAGCGAAATTTTCTGGTGAAGGATATATTCCACCTTAAATGCTTTATTTAGATCTTGTTCTGGCTCGAAAGTAGCCATCAACAGCCCTGATTGCGACTTCAACGGAAGCGCCGGGTTCAGGCTGTGAGCAAGTTTGTCGGCTCGCGTGACTAGATTTGACACGCTTTTCAACTTTAGGTGCGGGTACTCTTCGTTGAGTTCGCGCATTATGTCAGCCGGGTCTGTCTCTCTATGGAGACCACGGATGACTAAGGACTGAGTCCTTAAAGCCGGAGGGGTACTGGTCGTGGCATACAGTCCCTTTTCCTTAATAAGATTGAAGATGAGGGTCCTATCGGCGCTCGTATTTTTTAAGGTTGCTTTTAACCCTTTCTCTTTCAGTATCCTCAAGAATTGAGGAACATTGGTTTTATACCCAGTGATGGGCGGAATTTTTAGGCGGGTAGCCTGGGGGGCACCCGCCTGAGGGTTTGCCGGAGGGGCATTAACTCTACTTACATTCCCCTTTTCTTTGTTTTTCTTTTTCTCCGCTGGACGAAGTTGAATTCGTCGCCTTCCTCTTCCTGGATGACGACGCACATCTCTCCATTTTGATGATGTTGTTGCTCCTTCAGTTGTTGCTCGTGTTGTTGTTGTTCATGTTGATGTTGCCGTTGTTCACGATGATGTTGTCGTTGTTCGCGTTCCCCAGATGCAGATGTTCTCGTTGCTGCTGCTCCGTCGTTGCGATTGGCATCCTCCCTTCGAGGGATGCCAAGCGATCCTCTAGCTGCTTTATAATTTTTTGCTGACAGTCCAACTGCTGGACTATCGCGGCCTTTTCTTGCTTTAGCCCCTCGATTTTTTCGAAGAGGGTCGCGCTCTGGGGAGCTGCCTTTTTCTTCCGATGACATTTCCTCGGGGTGTACCATCTTACACCTCTTGGCGGACATCCTGTCCCCAAGCCCGTACTTGCTGTTGTGCGCAGCAGCTCTGGAATGTAACAAAATTTTTTTAATTTAATGTTCTTATAATAGTTACCTTTTTCGGAAGTGAATAGCACCACTGTCCAGAACGTTTACTTCCTTGGATTCTTGATCAACGTCTGCTCTTGATGACCGTTCGCTTCGAGAGCTCGGAGCGTACTGTGACGAGAAGGATGCTTTCTTCCAGCAGTTACACGTAGTTTGGAAGAGGCTTCCTAAAGGTGATATTGTGATCGTAATGGGTGATGTGAATGCCAAGGTGGAATCTAACAATACTTTGCTCGGGCGTATGATGGATAAGCACGGTCTTGGCGACTGTAATGTTAATGGTGGGAGGTTTTTGAATTTCTGCACTTTCCACAGCCTCATTGTCGCTGCTCCACCGTGTTGCTTGTAGATGCTCTTGCTTTTAGAACAGCCACCTGCTACTGTAATGTGTTATGAGTGCCAGTTGGTGCTCCAATTATTGGGCCATGACGGCCGTCTCCTACTCCAGCTCTGCTATTCTTTCCAGGGGGTTGAGTTCGCCTCCATCTGCTCTGCGAAGTTTTGCTCCACCAGCAAAGTTTAGATACCACATCATCAACCTGCCTTATTTATCCACAGAGTAAAAGCAGAATTGACAGTTCTAACAAATTCCAGAGTGAACGAAGATGACTCGTCGGTTTATTAAAGTGAATATCATGCAATTTGTTGATGGCTTCCTTTCACTTAATTCCTATAAACAACGCAAACAATTAATAATTCCTGTTCATAAATTTTTAAGTGATATGAAGAAAAAACATTAGCTTAACTGAATTTATTGGGTCTATCATTTTTATTTACATTTTCCTAGCCATGTACACACCATGTGGATCAAAAAGTCCGAAAATTTTGCCGGTACCTACCCAATACAAAACTCGACCCCATATACTTGCAAGACCTACCAAAACTGTGTTGCTTAATCTTCAAACCCTACCATTATCAAAGCAAAATCTATCAATGTCTACATTTTTCGGAAAATACATTCATTATTTTCCCCTTCAGGCCTCATTTGTGGTTGAACAAAAACTACAGAGTATTTGCGCAATACATTAAAAATATATCTTTTATCTTATCTCTGGACGGAAAATGTATTGTGAATTCAAACTTTTTACTATGGAAGATAAGGGGCTAAAATTGGGTGAAAAGGAAAGTCATGTGGTGTTGGTGCGCCGAAATTCAAAATTTCGATCTAACACGTAGACATTTCCTTGTGGTGTGTGGAAAGTGGTTGCTGTGGAAAAGTGTGTTAGTTGAGAAAATTTTAAACTTAGTAACTGAAAATTTCGAACGTTAACCAGTGAAGAAACGAATCCAGGTCCGTAGTGGGTGAATTAATAATATTTATTTTTTTCAAATAGGAAATGGTAAAAAATCTTTGTTTTTGGAGGTATTAGACCCTGGACCCTGTAAAATAGATCCAGTCAAAGTTTCCAGATAGAAAGAGAATGGATGTCAAATCTTGAAAATAAGAACGAACCAACTTCCCAGTTTCATCAGAATTTCCAGCAAACTGGGACTTAAAATAAACTGGTTGAGTACTGTCGCTAAGAGCGACCTTACACGATCAGTTTTCCATCAGTGTGATATTAGTCTTACTAACAGTGTAATGGCAATGACTGATGAACTGACGAACCAGACCGATGAAAATTATTTAAATTTTCAAAGGAAATCTAGGGATGGTGTGGTGGGCTTGACGAATGGCGGATTGAGATTGATTATGTAAGATCTCTCTAAGAAGGGGCCGGATAATCTAATTAGTTAATAAGAACTAGCTTCTATAGTAAATATACCGTCAAATGAACTAATGGGGGGTGTATGCTTCCCAGCAAGGGACTTTGCCAGCATGCATAGTCAATACCATTCGACATCAACAAAGACCATTCGACATCAACAACGGTCTACGACAAGGGGATGCGCTATCATGCGTCCTCTTTAACCTGGCCCTCGAGAAAGTGATCCGTGATGCCGAGGTAAATGCAAGAGGTACGATCCTCTTCAAGTCCACCCAACTACTGGCCTATGCTGACGATATCGACATCATGGGAAGAACGACCCGAGATGTACAAACTACCTTCATCCAGATCGAGCAGGCGGCGCGAGATCTTGGGCTGCACATCAATGAAGGCAAGGCAAAATATATGGTGGCAACGTCAGCACCGAAGACGAATCAATCAACAACATCAAACCGCACTGGTCAAACACAAACACGAAGAAGAATAAGGATAGGAGAATACAACTTTGAGACCGTTGACAATTTCTCCTATCTAGGGTCAAAAATCACAACCGATAACAACTACGATGATGAAATCCGCGCACGGTTGTTGTCAGCCAACAGAGCCTATTTCAGCTTACAAAGACTGTTCCGCTCGAAACGTCTCACCATAGGGTCAAAGCTCTTACTGTACAAGACTATGATGTTGCCAGTCCTCATGTATTCCTCGGAAACTTGGGTTCTTAACAAGAAAAATTGTGAACTCTTGGCCGCATTCGAGAGAAGAATCCTCCGAAGAATTTTTGGCCCCCTACATGAGGATGGACGACTCCGTAGCCTACACAATAACGAAATCTATGAGCGATACCATGACCGTCCGGTTGTGGATAAAATCCGGCTCAATAGGTTACGGTGGGCGGGTCACTTAATCTGTATGGATGAGGATGATCCCGCCCGGAAAGTCTATAAGGGCAATATCTATGGTAGAAAAAGAAGACGAGGCAGACCCTGCCTAAGATGGAGCGATGGCGTGGGTCAAGACGCCAGACAGCTTTTAGGGATATCGAATTGGTGGACCTCGGCGCAAAACCGGGATGTCTGGAGTTCCTTATTAAGGCAGGCCTAGACCGGATACCGGTTGTTGCGCCATTGATGATGAGGATAGTCAATATCAATAGTTCTTCAAACTAGCATTTTTTTTCCCATGCCAATTAGCTCGGCAGATGGCTGAAAAAGTGGGTGGATCGTGGGCCTAAGTTTTCAGGCCTCACATATTAGGTCCGCTATATTTGGTACATCCGTTGAGATGGTTTGCATCACTCCTATACTTTCAAAAATATAAAAGTATCTGTTAAAAACTAAACGTTATAGAAAGAATTGGCGAAGTATCTTCGCCTTGAGTTTGATGAAGCCAAACGGATCTATACGAAATGGAGGACAGTCTTTTAATATTCCCAATGCGAACCAATCTCTTCATTATCAATGATATTTGAATGCTTTGATGCCCATCTAAACAATGTTCTGCTCAGTCGGGCGATTTTAAGCGGTATCTAGTGGATATAGGGTTGTCATTTAATGCCTATAAAGCCCATTAACTAAAGATACAGATTCGAATAGTGCAATCCAGCCAGGATTTTCACAGATTTTTGTCGTACAGAACTCACCACTCTTGCTTTCTTTTCTCCCATCCTAACACTCGTTAGCCTTCCCCAATTTACTACTTTCAATTTACCCATTCCCATTCCTACATTCCAAATTCATCTTTCAACTCAAACATGTAAATTTTGTCACTTTTACTTACAGTCTGTTACATAAGAGCGTGGTCACTGTTAAATAGTAACAACAATTTAATTTTTCGAAAATTCGCAAATTTATTGATAATTTGGTCGTCAATACTCAATGCAAATACCTCAGTAGCAAGTCCAATCTCCTGCATTGTCAATTATGGCCTGGCACCGTCGGGGCATACTTTCCACTAGTTTTTCTGCATATTCTACCGGAAAAGACCTCCAAATTTTCCGAATTTGTCGAGAAAGTTGATCTAAATTACATGGCTTGCGTCTGCGAAGCTGCATTTTCATCAGAGCCCTCACATTTTCCATGGGATTTGCATCCGGTGACTGAGATGGCCAATCTAAAGTGACAACTCCGTTTTGCGCCTTCCACTCGCTCCACGCTCGACTCCGATGTTTCGCATCGTTGTCCTCTTGAAGGATCCAGCTTTCATTTTTCTTGATATACCATTGCTTAGCAGATGGTAACAAAGCCTTTTGATATATTTCATTCATTTTTTCGGCATTTAAATTCTCGGTAAATAAGAACAAAGTACCGAAACCTTTGTTTGAGAAGCACCCCCAAACATCGACCTTGACGGGGTGTTTAACAGTCCGTTGAAACATCCTACTGGTGGAGGTTGTACAGGCGTGTTTGATGCTCGGAAATGCCCAGAAGGAGGATTCATCAGAAAAAATTATAATACATTGCTCTAACCGCGGTCCAAGTTTTCCTTCGCCCATTCCACTCGTTTTTCAACGTGTTTTGCACTCAACATTGGTTTTTCCAAAGTACTGCGATATTTCAGTTTATTAGCAAGCAAGTGCCTGCGAATCGTTCCGTAAGATATGTCAACACCTTTTGCTTTCAATCTCATAGCAGCTCCACGTAAAGTCAAAGTTGGATCTTTCGAGAACAATGCAAGAATCTTTTTTTCGTCTTTTTTTGAGACTTTGCTTGCACTTCCGCGATCAGGAAAATCATCAACGTTACCGACCTTTTTATAGCGATTTATCCACTTGCTAACGAACTGCTTCGACTTTCCCATATATTTCGCAGCAGCAGTTTGCGTTAATTTGGGTCCTTTTTCATGCAAACATAGAAAAATTGTCTCAAAGCGAGAGGCGTAAACAGCACTCATTTCGAAAAACCACTCAATTGAAGACTAAATTTGACAGAGAGCTGACTTTTTACAAAAAGCATGAAGGACTGAGGTGCCCTCTATGTCATAGAAAAAGAAACAGGACGCTCTGATTTTTTATCTACGTGTAACAGTGACCACGCTCTTATGTAACAGACTGTATTTTATTTTATAAACGGACTAACTACTAGCCCTTTTCCACTAACTCCAAGAATTTACCTACATTTGCACAATTTCAAATTTTATTTTAATTTCCCCATTTGCACTATTCAAGCGAACAACGTGATAATGTACATTCACCTCATTTGTTTATACCAACTTAATGTTGGGCAAGGTTCCGACATATGGATCACCGTGTTGTTGGGTGCATGCTCTAACCGCCATTTTATGTTTCTGGTCGAGGCATGGGGTTTTGTTGTTGTCGCTGAGGCGACCTGAACTTCGGAGTTTAAAGCCAGATTTAGCTGGACCAAGACCGGTTAACCGATTGACGGCTGGACCGGCGGCGGCACTTGTGAAAAGGAATTTGGAAGTCAAGTCGTTGCCAGTTTCAATATCGAATTATCATCATCATCATCAACGGCGCAACAACCGGTATCTGGTCTAGACCTGCCTTAATAAGGAACTCCAGACATCCCGGTTTTGCGCCGAAGTCCGCCAATTCGATATCCCTAAAAGCTGTCTGGCGTCCTGACCTATGTCATCGCTCCATCTCAGACAGTCCCCGTCCTCTTTTTCTACCAGAGATATTGCCATTATAGCCTTTACGGGCTGGATCATCCTCATCCATACGGATTAAGTGACCCGCCCACCGTAACCTATTAAGCCGGATTTTAGCCACAACTTGACGGTCATGGTATCGCTCATTATATGTAAATCAGTTACACCAAGAGCTTACCATAAATTCTGAGCATTATTCGTCAGAAAGGTAAAAAGTCTTTTCAAATTCTCAATTTGAATGAGTCACTCCGTCTCAGCAAAGCGGTACCCAGCATAGAGTCATCTTTTCGACAGATGCAAATCGACAAATGGACTGCCATTCATCGATCCGCTCTTGGTCCGACTCCACTCTACTCAGAGAATTGAAAGATCGATCTTTCAAGTTAAGTGGAGTCAGTCCACAGTCAACTTTACAGGCAGCCATATTCAGATCGGTTTTCGTCCACGGCAATATTCCGAATGCATAAGCCAATAAAGGGATAGCGAATAGCTTCAATGCCAGCTTTCCACGAGCATCGTTTAAAACCACCAACTTGAGCATTGGTTCCTTGCAGAATTCCTAGGTATTTGTAGAAGTCAGTCTCGCCCATAGCTTGGATGTGGAGGTCACTAATGCTATGTCTGGCATACGGCTCGTGATGTCCTTTGCGGATTGCTTAAATTGGATACTTGGCTAATCCAAATTCCTCCGAATATCACGGGTCAACATGTCTACTATTTACATTCTAAGGTGGTCGTCAGTACCAACATACAACTTGAGGTAGGCTCTGAGGTATTTTTTTTTGGGAGTAGGGTAGGTGAATGCGTTTACGCACAGAGTGTTGGACTCCCGCAACAGTACGCTGGCGGACTACCAACTAAACACCTCCCTGTCATCAGAGAACTAGCCTGGAACCGTTTGACACATTACTTCGGGCTAGCTCTCCCGCTCTCCCGGCTTTGGGAGCCTTCAAGTCAGGGAATTCCTTTCACCAACGGGAGGGGAGGGGAGGAAGGAAGTTGTTGTTAGTTCGAGGAACCCCTTACCGTCCGATCCCTTCGCCGGTCGAGTTCAATCTTCTTCGTAATAAGAAGAGCCCGAAAATAATGCGCAATACGATTCCAGCTGCCAGCGCTCTTCAGCATCTCTCTGACAATGTTGTCTGGAGAGAGCTCCCCTGTGTCTGCGTAAAGCTGCTGGCGGAGGCCCTCCCACCTCTCGCAAGAGAAAAAGGTGTGTTCAGCGTTATCCGCCACTCCATTGCAGAACACACAATCAGGAGATCGCGCCTTCCCAATCCTGTGCAGGTAAGACTGGAAACCTCCATGCCCACTTAGAAGTTGGGTAAGGAAGTAATCAATCTCACCGTGCGTTCTGTTCAACCATGGGTCTAATTTGTCGATGAACCGCGCAGTCTACTTGCCCCTTGGCTCATTTTGCCAAGAAAGTTGCCACTCGCTAAGGGTGCGCTGACGTTCTTCACGGGCAACCACTTCTCTTAAGTTTTCGCCCTTACGGCGATAGATAGCTTTGCGCTCCTTGGCGAGGAGGGCAACGGGGATCACCATCACAGCCGGTGCGGAGCCGGTAAGTAGACACCAATCGCAAAGCTCCCCGCCTCTGCACTTGAGCGAGGCGTTTACGATGCACCTCCTTGTCAAGGGCATCAGCCCATACCTCCGCACCATAGAGAAGAACGGACTGCGTTGCTCCCATGAGGAGACGTCTCGTAGTTGATATAGGGCCCCCAACATTCGCCATTAGCCGACTCAAGGCCGCGACTCCAGCTGCAGCCCTGTCCGCTGCTGCTTTGATTTGCTCGAAGAAGCTCATCTTCGAGTCGAGCATTAAACCAAGGTATTTAATCGCTGCTTTTCACTCTATAGTCAACTCGCCGATCGATATGGGACGCAGGGTCGGGATTCTCCTTCTAGTCAGGATAACTACTTCGGTTTTTTCCAGCGCAAGGTTGAAACCGTGAGCAGTCATCCATCCGCTTACCCGTCGCATCAATATGCCAAGTCTACTGTGCGCCTGTTCAACAGTGCGTCCGGCAACAAGTGCCGCAACATCGTCTGCATAACCGACCAGGCACGACTCTTCGGGCATATCGAGTCTCAGCAGACTATCGTAGGAAGCGTTCCAGAGGTCCGGTCCTAGGATGGATCCCTGTGCTACTCCCGACGTGATTTCCATCCTCCTCTGGCCCTTTAGCGCCTCATAGAGCAGGGAGCGGTCTTTCAGATAATCCCTCAATATCCGCAAGAGATAGCTTGGCCCGTGAAAGGAGTTCTCTAGGGTGTCTAGCATATCTGTCCATCTTACGGAATTGAAGGCATTTCTGACATCAAGCGTTATGAGGAGCACTATCCGTCGAGATCGGCGGCTGTGTGCCCCGGCTCGATTAAACGCATTTACGACCTCCCTAACAGCATCCACTGTAGATTTCCCTATTCTGAACCCGAGCTGCCTTGCGGATAAGTCCCCGGCAGCGTGGATCGCTTCAACGAGTCTACCCCTGATGAGCTTCTCGAGTACTTTTCCGGCCGTGTCAAGCATACACAGCGGTCGGTATGCAGACGGAAGCTCCGGGTCTCCTTTACTCTTACTGATCAACGCGAGTCTAGCCACTTTCCAACGACAGTGAAGCCCATGGTGTTTTACGTAGGCACCTGTCGTGAGACTTAATCCTACGGTCCTCTTAAGACACGGATTGATTTTGTGACCACAATCAGAGCCCCGCTGAGACAAGCAACAACGGTACCAGTCTATACCAAGTGCATGGCTTAGCATTCATACTGGTGGATGCAAGAATTACCTAAATCTCTACCGAACTATGGAGTACGGCACCCGTGTTGATACGCAACACCACGTCGAGGCCCGAAGGTCTTTTCTCGCTTGAGCATAACCACAACCATCATGAAACTCCCACTAGGGGGGCCAACCGCAAATAACCGAGCTGTCCTCACATACAACAGGAGTTCACCCGAAGTATGTGAGTCCAGGGACTTTCCCGGTTCCCATGGTACCAGTATACCCCTGGTAAGGTTTCGTGGCCAATTTGCCACTTTAGATGAGTCCCCGTGCAGACTCGGGTCTGATCGCCCTGATTAGGCCTTTGGAGCATTCGCCTACTGCATCACGGCCGGCAAACCAAAGTGATTACAGCGTCTCCCGGTGCCACCACTATGGAGGTTCTCCTTGGCCACTTGGTTTTGGTTTGGCCGATAGGGTTGCCGCCCCATCTTCCTCGCCCGCTTTCCAACGACAAAGAAAAATGCCCTCCCTCAAGCACGCGTTGAACACTTCAAGCAGCAACTCTGGCCGTTGGCGGAACACCAGTTTGTAAACCTCCGCCGGGATGCCATCAGGACCTGGCGCCTTCCTGTTTTTCATAGTGAGAACAGCTTCTTCGAGCTCTCTCATTGTGAAAAGGGGGCAGTCCACCACGCTATTGGCACTTTCAATGAACGCACATTCTTCCATGACTGTCGCCAAAAACTTTCGTTCGTTTCGGATCAATGGCATACAGACGTAGGACATCGATTAGGTAGGCTTGCGGAACGCTTTCGAAAGTCTTGGCTTGATTGATATAGCAACTAAAGAGGTTTCTTTGGCCTCTAGTCGCTTGTCCTACTACTGATAAGTTGATAATGAGTTGATCTTTGCAACCCCTTGACCAAACTCGACAGCCCTTCTTCTCCTCGGGCAGAATGTTGTTGGTGTCGATGTGCACATTAATCCTTCCACTAATAATCGCCGTTATGAGCTTGTAGAATGTAAGAGGCACCATCCTCTTCGAATCCACCCAACTATTGGCCTACGTTGACGTTATTGATATTATGGGAAGAACAACCTGAGATGTATAGTCTACCTTCATGCAGATCGAGCAGGCGGCGCGAGATCTCGGGCTGCACATTAATGAAGGCAAGATGAAGTACATGGTGACAACGTCAGCGCCAGAAACCAAAGAACGAACAACATCGAATTGAAAACAATAAAGGCAGAAGACTACAACTTTGAGACCGTTGATAACTTCTCCTATCTAGGGTCGAAAATCACAACCGATAATACTTATGACGATGAAATCCGCCCACGGGCGTGTTATCATTCAGCACTCCCAACATAAAAATACCTATACAGTACTTTTTGAACTCTTTCTTTAACTCACTCTCCATTCCATTTAGGCTATTTTGCACGAATTGCATCCTGGTCCGTTTCAAAAGAGAGCTAAATCTAAATCTTTGACAGTATTGAACTGGATCGAAGATATGACGTCATACACATCCCCGACCTGCCTGTTTTTCACGCAACTGAGAAATATGCCCTTTTGATCCTCCAGCAGCCGCCTACTCAATTCGAATAAGCAGTCTAAAAATTTGACAAGCTCGGCAACGAGAGATTGGGAATCTACACAACGCACCTGAGCAACAACATTGCCCACCTTCAAGGGGGCGGTGACATCAGGAGCGAACTGGAATTAGAAACGGTGGTGGAAAACCTCAACACAATCGTCATTGATGCATATGAGGCCAGCTGTCCGGCCAAGACGGCCAAGTCATCAAGGGATGTACCATGGTGGGACAAGAATCTAGCCAGAATGAGAACAGAGGTACGAAAACTCTTTAACCGGGCAAAACAAACTGGGGACTGGCGGAGGTATAAAAATGCACTGACTGCGTATAGCAACGCGATCAGGGAAGCGAAACGGAACAGCTTTAGGAAATTCTATGAAGGGATTGCACAGATCACAGAAGCAACCAGGCTGTACAAGGCTGTAGCCAAAGACGGGGGAATATCCTCTGTCTGCTTGAAAAAGGAAGATGGGACATTCACCGAGAATGAGGAGGACAGGGTACACCTGCTTCTCAGAACTCATTTCCCCGGGTCCTACCCCTCGGCGGCAGGCGACAACAATCTGCCAGACACTCCAACAATGAATAAAAGGGGAAGGAAAGAGAGCTGGAAACTAGCAAAAGAGGTATGCTCAGAAGCCAGGCTAAGATAGGCAGTGGAAACTTTTAAACCAATGAAATCTCCCGGAGTAGATGGCATTTTCCCAGCACTTATCCAGAGAGGCCTAGGAATTATCTTAGAGTCTCTTCTAAGGGTGGTAAGGGGGAGCATAGCACTGGGATACATACCAAGGGCATGGAGACGGGCAAAAGTGGTCTTTATTCCGAAAGCGGGTAAAAAGGATCCTTTTCACCCTAAATCTTTCAGACCAATTTGCCTAACATCGTTCGTACTCAAAACGGTGGAGAAGGTCGTAGACAACTATATTAGAACTAACGTTCTTAAGCGTAATCCCCTACATCAGTGTCAACACGCTTACCGGGCAGGACGGTCAACTGAAACTGCTCTGTATCAGCTGACAGAGGTACTACGGGACGCCATAGAAACAAAAGAAATTGCATTGTGCGCGTTTTTGGATATCGAAGGAGCATTCGACAACACATCGCACACAGAGATACAGGATGCCCTGAGCCGCAAAGGAGTGGGAAACACCCTGGCACTCTGGATGGGCAAAACGCTAGAAAGCAGACAAATCGAGGTACAAACAGGTACAAATTCTATTATCATGAACACCACTCAAGGCTGTCCACAGGGTGGAGTACTATTGCCGCTGATGTGGAGTATGGTAGTGGATGAACTCCTGGACGTGTTAACTAATACTGGAATACAAGTCCAGAGCTACGCGGACGACATTGTTCTAATCTGTAGGAGCAAATATGAAGATACCCTATGTGATAGAATCCAAACTGGATTAAGGGTTACTAGTGCCTGGTGCAGGAAGGTGGAACTGCGGATCAACCCAACCAAAACCACCATAGTACCATTCACTAGGAGGCGTAAGCTGGATCACCTGAAAGCCATAAGATTACATGATATGGAGGTGAAACGAGAAACAGAGGTCAAATATTTGGGAATCACGCTAGACCAAAAATTACTCTGGAAGATACATGTCGGAAACACTTGTCGGAAAGCCACGAGGGCTCTGATGACTTGCAGATCCATAGCTGGAAAAAAGTGGGGTTGCAGCCCGAAGATACTACTTTGGATATATACTGCAATAGTAAGGCCAATGATTACCTATGGAGCGGTAATCTGGGCAGAAAGAACCCAATTTAGCACACAAGCCAGGGAATTACATAAGCTCCAAAGGCTGGCTTGCGTGTGTATCAGTGAGGCAATGAAGACATGCCCAACGGCATCCCTGGAGGTCCTTCTGGGATTAACCCCTCTCCATCTGCACATACAGATGCAGGCAAGGAGATCAATATTCAGGATGGCCGGTAGTATGAGTGAGGCGGGGAGCTGCCTAAATCGAAGGAAGATTGATATCCTTTCTAGGCGGTATCCCGAATTACTGATACCGAGGGATAACATGACAACGAGGTTTCACTTCAATTAGAAGTTTGAAACACGTTGGAGTAACAAGGCAAACTAGGAAAGTGTGGCTGCGACATACGGCTTAAACCAGCAACTGATTACTTGGTACACTGAGGGATCCCTCACAACAGAGGGAGCGGGTGCCGGTGTCATTGGTCCAAGGAAAATATACTTTGAGCCAATGGGCAGGTACACTAGCATATTCCAGGCGGAAATTTACGCCATAGACAAATGTGCCTCGTTTAATCTGCAAAGGAACTACAGGAGGCAGAACATAGCTATTCTCACCGAGAGCCAAGCAGCGATCAAGGCACATAGGTCCAACCAGGTGAACTCTAAACTGGTATGGGAATGTCTTGAGAGACTGAATACATTCGGCTCGTCCAACAAGGTCTGAATACTTTGGGTTCCAGGCCATGCTGGGTTGGAAGGCAATGAGGCAGCGGATGAACTAGCCAAGAAGGGAGCAGGGATGCCTTTACACTTGCCAGAACCCTTCTGTGGAATCGGAAACGGTTTCATGGCTATGAATCTAAGAAACGAAGAGAAACGGTTGAGGGAACTATACTGGCCGGGCCTACCAGGGATGGAGCAGTCCAGGGTGCTTATTGGGGGATACGAACCCTTGCGTACAAAGGATTGCTTAAACCTCACCAAAAAGAACCTCCGAATCATAGTGGGAATTCTCTCTGGTCATTGTCGGCTGAACTATCACCTAGGGAAGCTAGGGATATCTACGGACACTGCCTGCAGGTTTTGTGAGGAGGAGGACGAAACCTCTATGCACGTCCTGGGACAGTGTCCGGCACTTGTGCAAAGTCGGTCGATCCATTTGGGAGAACACTTAATACCAGATGCAAAGCTGAAACATCTGGAAGTGGGGAACATACTAAAGTTCCTAACGGTTACAGGCCTGCTTGAGATACTATGATCAACAGGTGCACTATAACCAGTAAAAGGGGCACAATAGTTCTTCAAGGACGCGGTGCGATTTTCCCTTAACAGAATAATAATAACGAGAGACACAGTTTTTTCATCTGAGGAAGGCGGAACAAACTTTAGGACCATGCCCATCACTGTCGTATAGCTTGTTCCCTAATTTAGCCATATCTTTAGTGTTCTTCATCAATTCAAGTACGCTTGCACCTTTCCGTATTTTAATGGGGTTCTTCCGGATTTTTATCTGGACTACCGCACTTTTCCTCCAGCTCACTGTTTTTATCAGTTTGATGGCGTCGATGGTTTTGCTGGCTGCACGGTTATCGAATTTTTGAACTCTCAAGCTGATTGTAGCATTAGGTGTAACGGTGATCAGAGTCTTCATTAACTTTCGCGCTTGACTTTAAACTTTCCTTAAGACTGCTTGTGTCCGGATAGCTGAGTGGTTAGTGCACAAGGCTGTCGTACGGAAGGTCGCGGTTCAAATCTCACTGGTGGCAGTGGAATTTGTATCATGATTTGACGTCGGATACCAGTCGACTCAGCTGTAAATGAGTACCTGAGTCAAATCAGGGTAATCATCTCAGGCGAGCGCAATGCTGACCACATTGCCTCCTACAGTAGAGTGTACTGTACCGTTACGGTCTTGAATGAAGTGCTCTAACACACTTCAAGGCCCTGATCCAATATGGATTGTTGGGCCAACGATTATAATTATTAAGGCTGCTTAATTTTCCTAATCAGTCCATAGTTTTCCTCCTCTCTGATTTCCGATTTTCAGCTTCCTTCAGTCCCGATTATGACTTCCTTCATTCCATTCATATATGTATATCCATGAGAAAAACAAGAGCTTTTATCTTTCAAGGCCACAACTAATGTGTAGTAATTGAAATATCAATTCTCCTTCCGGAGCATAGTATCAAAATTTTTCCTGATATTATTTGCTAATCTCTAATGGATGTTTACGTAACCACGTTTTTGATAGGACCATTAGAAAAGATACAAGATTAAACGTTCTTCCCACTCGATCACCTTGACTGCGTCACAAATCGCTAATAAAACTGATTACAGTACTTGAAATTGGGCACGTACCATTTATTACCTTTTTTATCACTAAACGATAATCCTTCACCCGTTCAAACTTCATTTAATTGCTTGAATAATTCCCGTCTGTTTAAATGTTCGGAATTAATTGAAGTCAACATCTTATTTATTTAGTTATACTATTGAACACTTCGAATTCTTAATGATAAGATGTACTGAACTGGGTCTAACTTTTAGGTATTTGGAATGGTTAAGGTTAACAGAAAATAAGTAGTCAGGGTACATCGAAAAGCGAACATTTTAAATTGAGTTATCTATAGCACATGGGTTCTAGGCTGCAAACAAGAGCCTTCTCCCCCAATAGCCCCTTGACCGCTCCGCAGAACGTGCTCTTGTTGGTCGTCTTTGGGCCCAGTTCGACGAGAACTCCACCACTCCTCGTCTTCCGTATCAAAGACACCTCTGCTCCGTTCTCTTCGGGTTTCATCCTGTAGCGGATTTCACTAAGGACTTCCGCAAATGTCTTGCCTTCCGTCGGCTTAATGAGCAGAGCCGACGGTCTAGTCCTTCTCCGCTTCCTCGTTTTTTCCGCTCCTGGCTTTTGGTTGGCAGCCTCCTTGTTTTTGGATAGACGTGTCTCTGGCGACGGAGTCAGTTGTTTCTTTTTTTCCTTTTTCGCCTTCTTTTTTTGGGCCCTGGAGACTCCTTCGATAAAGTCTCCTTCAGGCACGTCGTCCTCTTTCCGCTTTTTCCCCAGTTCACTTTGCAGAGGGCTATCTGCAGTCCGTTTGACGCAAGCAGCATTCTCAGCGGGGAGTGCGACTGCTTCTACTTTACAATCGTCTTCCGCTGCTCTCCACGTTCGTCTATAAAAGGAAATGTGGTCCAGTAGTTCCTCCAGTTCCATCAGCCCGTTTTTGACGTCTTTGCTGACGTTCCTCTGAAGCAACGTTGCCGACCGCATACGTTTGATGAGCCTTTCCTCTTCGATTCTAGCGAGGACGGTCGAATGCACTTCCACTCGATTTGTGTCCAAATACATCTGCTCAGGACTAACGATTCTGACTGAGCTTACTTCCAGAATAGAGGCACTGCAAGATATTGGAGTTGCCATCTCCGCACGGTCAGTCGCGCCACTTGATGAGGCTTCCTCTTTATTTGGGCGCTCCGGTGTCACATCGGGTATATCAGCCCTCGTCGCCTCTTTCGGTGTTCGCTGCGGTGAGCGACGCATTTTTGTGCTCCGCCCAAATGCACTCAGCCCTTTATCCTTGCCTGTTGTTTCGTCGTTGTTTTTTATAAGTTTATGAATATTCTCCATGAAAAAGTGACCAGCGCATCGTGTGCAAGGGAGCGGGCCGCAATAGTCAGGAACGGGTATACCCTCGGGGACACAGCCCCTACCCCAGTTCCCTGAGACCTGACCTACGCTTAGCTGATCCCGGAATTCACGGACGAATCAGCGCTCGCTCGGGGCAACGCAGTCTACTAACACCGGTTCAATGCACACTTCCCGACCAGGGTCCCGAAAGGGCTGGCTCCTGATACAAGTCGCAACTACCACCTTGGCAGAGCTAGGCTCACATCACCCCGTCGACGCCGACAGAGAGTTGTCGACGGCTCCGGAGACTCCCAGTGTGTCCCGACGTGTATCGGTCATTCGCGGTTCGCTCTTCACCGAGAAGCTTTCTCGAGGCTACTACCTAGGACGCAGGTATGCTGCCAACTAGGGGCAGAACTACTTACTCGGGCACCTCGGGGACGTCACATCCCGTATCGTAAGCGACCCGTTAAAAGTCGCTAACGATCCCTGAGGAAGGGTTTCTGAAATTAGACCATATTCAGAAATACATTTTCTTGCTTTGTCTAGACCTGCGGCAATCGAAAGTTGAAAGCGTTCCAATCTCTATTACCGGTGCTGAAGGTTATTCAGTTGGTTATTTGCAGTAATTTCTTTACATCTTGCCATGGGCTACCGCTCCATCAAAAGCACAATTTTCTTTGGCAAGCAGGATCCCTTTTATCCATTTGGATCAAGTGAAACTGAATACGAAAACACTTAAAACACTAATTTATGAAGAACAATCTCCTTTGTTGGTTTTACCATTTTGTTGGAAAACATCAGAGTCTGTGGCGTGTCATGAGCCATGGTTTTTTCAGGTCAAGTTGAAGTTTTAAATTCATAAGGTCGCTAGCGACTTGACCAAGTATCGCCTGATCATCTCCTTCACTCACCTCACTTACTCAGAGATTGCAAATCTGCACAAGCTCCTCACGGGCATCGAGCTTGGAGACACTGCGGTCACTCATCGGTCCGCGAGTCAGCGATGATGCCCTGCCAATCAAATGGCTGGATTCGCTGCCACAACATATACGCAGGTTGCTCGTTTTTGTAAAGAACCGGACGCCAAAGAGCTCGCCGCTGTCGCCAAAGAGGCACAGGAGATGAGCCCTAATGCCGGCAAAACTTCTCAATCAGTTTCAAGGTTGATCGCACTTTCTTCTGGCCGACAGCCTTCCAGCCCCGCACCAGATCCGATGCAACGGAGCCCGCCGCCGTGCAGCTCATAACACTCATCCGGGAGGCACTTCAACAGTCTCTCGAGGATACTATCAAGATCGTTACCGCTCTACTACACCCAGGTGAGACCAAGGCACGGGTTACTGCTGGCCGTGCTTTGCAGCGTTGAAGTTTCGGGCCTCAACTCACCTCTACTAGACGACATGAAACCTGAGGTTAGCGGAATTGCATTGGTGACCACCGCCTGCTCCACTCCTCGGAAAAACGCCTCTAAGACTCGCTTCCTGGTGGGCTCCGGTTACGATCTCTAAATCATTCTGAAGCTCATCTTACAGGCAGCCCAACGCACTCCGAACCATCTGCTCAGGAAGCTCCCATTTGTACGTGTCAACCATCTTGTTCTCGGGAAATTACGAGCACTATCTACGACATCTCCAGGAGCTCCTCGACGTTCTCCATGCACCAAAGCCCCGGGTCCACTAGAGTAAATGTCAAGTTGGCTTACGAGAACTAATCTTAACAGACTATCAGGTCTGCGACAGAGGTTTTGTACTATCAACCCCCAAGACACAAGCCTTCTTGGAGTTCCCCACTCCTTCGCAGCTTAGAAGTTTCCTTAGTAAGCTGATCTATTATATTACCGTCGCTGCATTCTGCATGCCGTCAAGCTTCAGGTGCCGCTTGACGAGCTTCTCAAGGACTTTTTTACGAAGAAAGCCGCATTAAATTGGCTAGGCTACATTTGGACGGTATAAGCAGGTCATTCTAACAGAAACCACTTCGGTGTTCTTGTCACTGACCCAGCTGAGGAACGCTCGGATGAAACTTGTCTTCATTAGGCAGTTCAAAACTCGCATGGAATATACGCCGGGTGTTGAAAACACGGTCGCTGACGCTCTCTCGTGTGTGGAAACAGTCACCATGTGAGCTATCAATGAGGCCCCAGCCGAGGACGCTGAGTGAAGCAATGAGCTGGAATGGTACGTAAGTTGTCCAAAATCCATCGCTACAAGTTTGCTGAATTTGGAAGTTTCGAAGTACCAGATGGCCGCTTCGATCACATTCACGTCGAGGTTGGCAAGCCGCCATTGCGTAATGAATACGAAAACTATCTTATCATCATCGACCACTACACACGAAGGCAGCAGGCAGTAATATTGCGGATAACGTAGTGTCCCACCCCATCGAAGTACTTTTCGACCACTGGATCTGAATCTTCAGCCCTTCGCTCTAGATCACCACCGGCAGGGGAAATTGTTTGAATCAGGCTTTACCGCTCAGCTGGTTTAACTCGTAGGAGCTTACCAAACCAACACAACGCATACCACCCTCAGGGGAACGGTATAATTGAGCGCATTCCCCGAATTCTTAAAGGTGAAGTTAGGCGCAATTCGGAGACACCGTGTCTCCAGGCACTACCTACAGTAATGCCCAGCATGCGTATCATCTCAAAGGCGGACCTCCAGACTTCACCGGCCAATCCCGAGTGAATTCTTTGTACCACCGGGTACATCTGTCAACTTACGTCTTCTATTCAAGAGACCCCTCCAGTAATGACCTCATGGTACAACTAGGAAATGCGTTTGCCTTTAGGCGCCCATGTGCCCAGCTCTTTTTCTCTTGCCTCCTTCAGTAACTCATTTTAAATCTTTACAATTGCAAAACGAACTCCAACTTGAGCATTCCTCCAATTATACTCTTCGTTTGTTGCCACCAGCGCTGCTTCATCTGATGTCCGATTGAAAGCGCTGTGGACTCTTAGTGTCATCATGCGGTAAACCGAGCACACCTGATTTAATCTGTACAAGTTTGTAAGCCCTTCTGCTAAAACAAACGACGCAATAGCGAAACGAATCGGACCATTGCAACTATGAGCAATTTCCGACTGTGCCTCGAGTCATCGACGTTCGGTAGCAGTGCCACGGTAACACCAGCTCTCTTTTGGTAAGTTTACTCTAAGTACCTTCTAACGCCTCATTGAACGTTAATTATACCATCCAAGAATTTGAGAGGTGGTTGGAGATGAGCGAATGTCAAAATCCGCTTCCGTTTTCTCATCAGTCAGGGTCCAGTTAGGACATCACCGCTGATATTGTATTCAGCGCATTGACCTCTACATCCTCGGCATGTTTCACTATGCCAATGTAGCGTCATCTGCATGGGTACAGTCGTGGCCTCTTCTGAGACTCAAAGTATGACCACTGCATTATTCATTACATAGCAGAGGACCCATTATTGTGTCTTATGATACCTTCGCTGCGACGACGTAGTTTCTGAGAAACTCGTCCGGTTCATAGCAGAGAGTCTTCTTCGAGAAGAAATGCCCGACACAAACATTATAAATCCAGGAACACCTACTTCTGCTAGTATATCTGTAATTCGGCTTGAGTTTGCGGAGTCGAATGCATTTTGTGGTCAACCGGTAGTATAGGTCCCAGGACGAAACGTGGATTGGTACCCACGATGGAGCCTAAAACCTTGGAAACCCCTGCTGAAACGACACCTACAGCTCTACTACCAAACCGTATCTACACCTCCACGTGGTGACCGCTGGGAGCTCTTTCTTAACGAAAAGCTACAGACGGAGAAGGATGAAGGCGAGTTTTCCGCGCCTAAAAACGGGACAAGTTGTAACAACTGATCCTCCAGGTTGGGGGTTGGCTAGGGCTGACAACCCTACACGGAAAACCGATGTTACGAAGCCACAGAAGGAGCCTTAGACAGGAAGGACTTTACAACGACGAACCCTGCAACGACAACGGAATAACGATTTGCGCATTTTCTCCTGGAACGTGTACTCCCTGTACAGAGATGGAGCTGCCGAGCAGCTAGTCGATACCCTACCCCAGTATAGGGATGATATAACATAACAGCGTTGCAGGAAATGCGTAGGATAGAGACCGGTCTCCTGGAGAAGAGCCACTACACCATATATTATAGCAGCCATCTAGTAAACCATGTGCTCGGATTAGGTTTCTTAGTCAACCAAAAAATGAAACCTGCTGTTACCGGCTTTGAAAATATAAGTGAAAGGCTATGCACTCTGCGTTTGGGAGGGAAATTTAGAAATATATGCCTCATTAACGTTCACGCCCCTACAGAGGAGACTGCAGACTCGGAGAAGTATACCTTCTACGAGGCTGTTGAGCGGACCCTCGAAGCCTGTCTCAAGTATGATATCAAAATCAATCAGCGTAAAAAAAGTTTGAACCCTCCACAGATTCTTGGGCACGGACCTGTCAATACTATGGCAAATTGGCCTTTAGCATCAGAACCCTTTTCGCATCTGAAATGCAGACATTTAAATATTGACGTCATGATCTTATCAAATTCAGATAATTTTTTCATCAATAATTCAATTTAAATGCAATCATGGCGTCTATGTCCTTAGTGTCATCTATTTTTTTATGAAAATTGTTTATATTATTGTCATGGGAACGCTTTGCGCGCCAGAAAGGCCAACTCAAATACTGTAAACAAACCAATTACCAAATCCATCGAATTCTTGTATAACAATTCATAAACTTTTGTGATAATTAACATATTCTTTTATTTTTTATATTTCAGGACGACCATTTGAAGGCAGATTGATATCAAGATGGATTCGTCTAAAGCCACCGAACTGCCTGAAAATCCGCGGGAAACCGCAAATCCATTATCGAATTTATTTTTTTGGTAATTGAAACAAAATTTCAAATTTTCCGGATAAATCGTCTGATAACGTTCGTTTTATTGCAGTTATACAATGCCAGTGTTTTTTAAAGGAAGAAAAAAGGAGCTAGTTCCAAGCGATCTCTACAAAGCTTTAAAAGAACATAAATCCAGTAAGTACGTTATTTGAATTTAATTTGAAATTGTGAAAGGTAAAGTGACCTTTTTGACCCTCTTCAAATGAAAGGGGTGTACAGAATGAACAGGTATAAATTAAACTCAATAGGTTAAGTGGTTAATACCTTCCATCTTAATGCAAGAATACCGGACACTGTCCCAAATCGTGTATAGAGGTGTCATCGTACTCCACACAGAACCTCCAGGCAATGTCCGTAGATATCCCTAGCTTCCCTAAGTGATGGTTGTAGCCGACAGTGACCAGTGAGAATTCTCACTATGATTCGGAGGTTCTTTTTGGTGAGGTTTAAGCAATCCTTTGTGTGCTTGGGTTATTATACCCCAATAAGCAACCTGGACTGCTTCATTTCTGGTAGGCTAGCCCAGTATACTTCCCTCAACCGTTCCTTTTTACTTTTTAATGTCATAGCCATGGGCTCGTTTCACATTCCACAGAAAGATTCTGACCCGTGTAAAGGTGTCCTTGCTACCTTCTTAGCTAGTCCGTCCGCTGCCTCATTGCCTTGCAACCCAACATGGCCTGAAAACCAGAGTATTTGACGAGCCGAGCGTAATCAGTCTCTCAAGGCATTCCCATACCAGTTTAGTGTTCACCTGGTTGGAGCTAAGTCCCTTGATCGCTGCTTGGCTGTCAGTGAGAATAGCAATGTTCTACCCCCTGTAGTTCCTTTGGAGATGGCGTCTATGGCGTCTATGGCGTACATTTCCGGCTGGAATATGCGTGTGTATCTACCCATTGGCTCCTAGAACATTTTCCTTGGACCAATGACACGGGTACCCGCTCCCTCTGCTTTGAGGGATCCGTCAGTGTACCAAATAATCAGTTGCTGGTTTAAGCCGTATGTCACAGCCACGCACTCCCAGTTTGCCTTATTACTCCAACGTGTTTCAAACTTATTATAGAAGTGAAACCTCATTGTTATGTTATCCCTTGGTATCAATCATTCGGGATACCGCCTGGAAAGTATATCAATTTTTCTTCGATTTAAACAGCTCCCCGCCTCACTAATACTCCCGGCCATCCTGAATATTACCTTCCTTGCCTGCATCTGTATGTGCAGATATAGAGAGAGATGAATCCCAGAAGGACCTCCAGAGATGCAGTTATGTAAGCAAGTCCTCATTACCCCGCTTATACATCCCAAAGCCAGTCTTTAGAGTTTGTGTAACTCCCTGGCTTGTGTGTTGAGTCCAGTTCTTTCTGCTCAGATTACCGCCCCATCGATAATCATTGGCCTTATTATTACAGTGGCTATCCAAAGTAATATCTTCGGGCCGCAACTCCATTTTCCTTACTATTGACCTGAATGGATAGAGTCGATCGAATATGAACTGAGTGCTTGTGATTTTGCTTTCTCATACAACCAATTCCCAATTATTACTGACTGCCTTTAAAATCATCATTTACATTTAATTACTTTCCATATTTATTACACTGCTCGAGACATTACTTCGGGTCTGCAAAATAATAAAGTGGTAGTGTTTTTAAATAATTCTTTTGGTGATTTCAATTTGAAAATTACAGCCGGAATAGTGACAATAATGGCCTCACCAACTTTATGGTTTCCTCGAACCTTGCTGAGCAATATAACTGGATCCATGTTTACTGTCCGTCTGCTTTATCAGAATGTTAGGGGCTTAAGAACCAAGCTGGAGGCCTTCAATTTATCCGTGCTGGCTTAGCAGCACCATGCCATCTGTATCTTCGAAAGATGGCTGGACGATGCCATATTAAACTTCGAACTCCCAGAAGGGTACTCCACTTTCCGCTGTGACAAGGATCGGTATGTATCTCGTAAGTCCACCAGAGGTGAGGTCCTAATTGCAATAAAAGATACACTCCTCGCCGAACTTGTATTCTCCTCCTCTGGCTTCTCTTTTGACTGTATTGTTCTTCGTGTCTCGCCGCCCAACTTCCCCCTGTCCATTGTATCTTGTGTATACGTCCCCTGTGCTTACCCTTTTCACCTGTACGAAAAATTGTTTGACAGTTTATCTGAACTCCTTTCTGTCAGATTCCCTTTCATCTCTTTCTTCCTTTGCGGAGATTTTAACCTCCCCGTGCTCGACTGGCCTAATCATCCTAGCCCTCCAATTCCTTCCAACAACCTCTCCCATTCTTCCCTTTTACTTTCTTCCTTCATGAACACTTGTTGCGCCCTGAATTTCAATACCACCAAAAACTCCTTGGGCCGCACTCTCGACCTCTTTCTTTCCAACCTCCCCGATCGCCAAATTTCTTTATTTCTTCGCACTGGCGCTCACCACCCCCCGCTCCTGTTCTGTCCGATCTCCTCTCCTGTGATGTCCCTTCTTCCCTTGTTTGCCTACATTCGTACCCGATTTGGTTCACAATGGAGATTCTTAATAACATTCGCCTGAAACATACACTGCGGAAGAAGTTTCGGGCTTCTAAGAATAACACCGACCTTGCTCACTTTAAGGCCATGCGCTCTGCTATTAAGTCAATGATTAAAAACGCGTATAAAAGGTACTTATTGAGCGTCACAGCCGCCCTTGCCCACGGTAACATGAAACCCTTTTGGTCTTACATTCGCAATTTTCGTAGTCCCACTCAATCTCTCCCTTCTTCAATCACTTTTACTGACTCTACTGCCAACTTCCCACAACAATCCTGCGACGTTCTCTGCACCTACTCCTCTTCCGTGTTTTCTCGCTCGACACCTCCACCCTCTACGTTTCTTCTAACTTCAGACTGCTCCGAATCTCTGACCATTCCTCTCCTTACGTCTTCCTTGGTTGAACTCCTCATTGGTAATTTTGACCCCAATTTCGGGCCTGGCCGCGATAGGCTTCCTAATCTCTCCTTTCCTAACTGTAGAAAACACATTTCTCTCCCCATGAGTATAATCTACACCAAAAGTCTAGAAGAATGAACCTTTTCCCATCTCTGGAAAGAGGCCCTTATCATCCGTATCCTCAAAAGCGGAGACCCTTCTCTTGCTGTGAACTCCTCTTGCTCCAAAATCTTGAATCGTCTACAAGATACGTCAACGATTGGTTGACCGCGCACTTCGGTCACCTCACTGTCAAAAATCAGCATGATTTTGTAGAGCGTAGATCAACGGCTTGAAACCTTCCTCCCTCAGTCATCTCCCCGCTTTCCTCCTATCTCTCATACCGTTCCTGAAAAGTTTCTTTTCATGCTTACTCATCTTGTTCCTTTTCTCCTTCCTCTGGCGTTCCTCAAGGCTCTATACTTGGCCCCTTACTCTTCCTTTTTTTTATCAATGATCTGGCCTCCATCCTTACCTGCCCGTGTTTGCTTTACGCAGACGACCTTAAATTATTTGCCTCTGTTTCGTCTCCGCTAGAATGTGCTCTCTTGCAGTCCAATTTGGTCCGTTGGTGTTCGGTCAAAATAATAACACTAAATGTTTCAGTTTGTCTCAGTTTTCATAATTAATTACTGCCTGTAATAAAGTGGAAATATTGGGAATCGTCCAAAAAGAGGAAGCAGACTTACCATCACCTTCCACTTCCTCTCATCGACCTCTACCTTACACCGCAGATTCGTGTAGGAACAAATCTTTTTCAAAGCTATTTATCGTGTAAAAAGCATAGAAAGGACTGAATTCGAAGTCTATCATAATCTTGACAAAAATATGTACCTACGGTAAGACTATTATTTTCGTCGTTCAAAGAGTTAAAATCAACGAGCGGTGTATTAACCTTGGGAGTGGTTTAAGATCGATTTTCGTTATATCACCGAACTCAATGCCCTGAATGCTTCCGAAACTGAACTACGTATATAGCATGCTGGTCCTAAGCCTAGGTAAAGGAGAGAGCCAGTCAGAATGCACACAATACTTTCCTGCTTTTCGACAGAATAAACTCTGCAGTATGTTTGTTTGGTTTAGACAGGAAGAGTTTGGTCTGTCTAGCAGCATTAAGGCTTCACCACTTGTCATTATGGGAAGATTGTTCCTAGTTTTTGATAGCAGCATCAGCGAATGCTATCGACTTCCCAATTGCTGGTTCCGGTCCGGGCATGGCGAAAGTTGAAGCCTCTTCTGCTAAGGCATCCGAGATTTCATTTCCCTCTACACCACAATGACCAGGTACCCAGAACAAATCCACCGTATTCCATTTAGAGACAGAATTCAATCGGTTTCTACATTCCTAAACGATTTTTGAAGTAATAAAAGTACTACTCAACGCCCTCAATGCAGCTTGACTACCACTGAAAGTCTCTGCCTGAGACACCAACTGTCAATCAAATCAACGGCGCGTTGTCTATTTCTACACCCCATTCCGAGATCTCGACCAACAGCAAGCCCAGCCACGTCATCCGCATAAGCTTCAACGTGTATTGGCAGATTTTGCAGTTCGCATAGTAGTGAGTTGATCAGCATACGTCACAGAAGTGGCGATAGTACACCTCCTTGAAGGCAGACTTTTGTCGCTATCGCTGTTAGGTAGCGATCAACACCCACTTCAGCAAACAATAATCTCTGCGTTAGCATAGCGTAGATCCACTTCGGAAGGACGCACAGTCAAAAGTCGTTTCGATGTTCACGAATACCCCATCGCATACTCACCCTTCAGAATTGCATCCTCTATCTTTCATCATCATCATCAACGGCGCAACAACCGCTATCCGGTCTAGACCTGCCTTAATAAGGAACTCCAGACATCCCGGTTTTGCGCCGAGGTCCACCAAATCGATATCCCCAAAAGCTGTCTGGCGTCCTCACTTATGCCATCGCTCCATCTTAGGCAGGATCTGCCTTGTCTTCTTTTTCTACCATAGATATTGCCCTTATAGACTTTCCGGGCGGGATCATCCGCATCCATTCGGATTAAGTGACCCGCCCACCGTAACCTATTGAGCTGGATTTTATCCACAATCGGACGGTCATGGTATCGCTCATAGATTTCGTCATTGTGTAGGCTACGGAATCGTCCATCCTCATGTAGGGGGCCAAAAATTCTTCGGAGGATTCTTCTCTCGAACGCGGCCAAGAGTTCGCAATTTTTCTTGCTAAGAACCCAAGTTTCCGAGGAATACATGAGGACTGGCAAGATCATAGTCTTGTACAGTAAAAGCTTTGACCCTATGGTGAGACGTTTCGAGCGAAACAGTTTTTGTAAGCTGAAATAGGCTCTGTTGGCTGACAACAACCGTGCGCGGATTTCATCATCGTAACTGTTATCGGTTGTGATTTTCGACCCTAGATAAGAGAAATTATCAAGGGTCTCAAAGTTGTATTCTCCGATCCTTATTCTTCCTGTTTGACTAGTGCGGTTTGATGTTGTGTGTTGGTTGGTTTTCGACGCTGACGTTGCCACCATATACATATATGCAGCCCAAGATCTCGCCTCAATGGTACTCAGCAACGTGATACCTCTATAATTGCTGCACTGTGTGATATCTCCCTTTTTATGTATGAGACAGATAATGCCTCGTTGCTAATCGTCAGGCATTGATTCGCTGTCCCATGTCTTGAGGACAAGTTGATGAACCACTTGGTGTAACTGTTCGCCTCCATATTTAACTAATTCGGCTGTAATTTCATCGGCTCCTAGCGACTCTCTATCTTTGAAACCAAATAATGAAGAGCAGACTAACAGGACTTTCCACATTGGTAAACATGTTGGTTTTAATTTAGTGAGTGCGACCTTAGCGCCTTCTCGCGAATGTGACGCTCAACCAGTCTATCCAGACATTTCAGCGAAAATGATACTAGGCTGAAGTTCTTTGGATTTGAATAGTCATCTTCCCCAGGTTTTCAATTGATCTTCTATCGCCAAAGGAGTCCTTAATCGCTTAGGGAGCTCGACTTTGTCGCCAAGAAGTTCATTGAACTTCATCCTAGGATTCCGTCTTTGTATTACAGGCTGTTAGAGGAACACCCTACGTTCGCGTTCATCAGACCATCCTTTAGAATTGCATTTGCTACTGCCCTAACAAATATGCTGAGCGTTCGCATCACAACCTATTAAAAGTTCAAGGCCACCTGATTCTGCATACACTACCAGATCCCTTAATTCTTGCTTCGGCGGAGGACACAAAGAATCATAGGGTAAGTAAGCAGAGGTAACTATAACGTTTCTCCTCTTACCATTAACCTGGCATTGTAAGTTGACCGCAACAAGGTCCTGGGAGCAGAATTGTCTCATCATGGTTGACTCTAACAATTTTGACATCAGAACGTGAGCTCTTGGTTTCGAGGATCTTTCATCGAAGAAGATCCTAGTCCCTTTGACTGATCCAATACCACAGATTCTGTTAAAACGAACTAATGGCTTTTGAACCAGAAATATATAAGGACAGTCCTGCAACTTTGCCAGCTTTGCCGCCAATAGATAGGAAGAAGCTTTGGCATGCTGCAGGTTGGTTTGACTAACTTTTATGTTTGTAGCTATAAGTGCAGTCTAATAAACCGTCGCTAACTGAAAAGTCTGCTGCATTCAGTGTGGATCTCACCGGGGTTTGTCCTCACCTTCCGCAGAAAGTTTCGTTTTCTTCCGTCCGATTTCTCTTTATATCGCCACACTTGGTGGTGTAGCAACGCCCATGTCTTCATACCCAAGAAACCTTACCTTCTTTCGCCGTGCCTTCCGTTGTCGTCGGCTAGAAGCTCTTCCTGGTTCACGGAGTCCGGGCTGCATGGATCTGTTTTCACATACCGGCGTTAGACCAGTTACGTCCACATTATCAGCTTCGCTTACTTCCGTTTTTCCGAGTGCAGGGGGAGGAGAAGGTTCTGACAGGCAAGCCTGTAGTCCCTTCTCCTAAAGTCTCCTTCTGCCGAGCCTTCCTTGCCCGTATTTTAGAAGAGTTAGGCAACAGTGTCACCGACAGGCCGGCCGTAGTCAGATTTCCAGTTCCTCTCATTAAAGGAGTTGCTGTACTATCCTTTTTGGCTGACCGCGTCGTAGACACCGGCTGTAGGTTTACCTCTGAAGTGGAGAATCTGTCTTCCACCGATTTCTCCGTGGGGGAACATGAATTAGGTGAGGTCTCCAAAATCCGTGCCTCGGCCACGACTTGATTTCTCAGAGTCACGGGTGGATTCGAAGTCTGTGACTTCTTACCACTTGGAGAGTTACAATCCTTTGCTTCCATCTTCAACAGGTGGTGTCCGAGGGGGAGATGGGCATCTGAAAGATGGAATACCTCGCAAGAGCCCTTCGGAAAAGGCATGTTATTTGCGGTCTACAGGGAACTCGATAGTCCGATGCCAAAAGTTATGACATAGAACGCAAACGCGGTGAAAATAGCTATAAACTTCACTATTTTGGTAGCCCACACACGCGATATGGTGTTAGCATTTCCATCTCAGAGGGTTTCCGTGATGTCATTAAAGAAGTCGGACGGTTCGGTGATCATTGCATGAGACGTTCGCACGATTTACTTGTTCACCGCATACGCACAACAAACAAGTCGATCCGATGCTGAGAAAGATGCCTTCTAATTTCGAGAAAAGGAGCTTAATTCGTGATCAATTGTATAGAGGAGAATTAGACCTTTGAAATGATGTATAGGTTGGGGGGTCTAGGAGCTGGGAAAATGGGCGTAAATTGGGGTATTTTTTTTTTAAATTTTAAAAGATCGTATCTCCGTTAATATTGAGCATTTCGAGGAGAGGAACTTAACTCGTGATCACAGCGATTAGCTGCAACGAGTAAATGGCAAGAATATTTCGGCCAGATTTCAACGGAAGAATTTATTCAATGAGGAAGAAAGTATCCCACAATTGGTCAATCGCGGCAGTCGGTAAACAAAACACCATGTCATTAACACAGCAAAAGTGCTCGATATCCTGGGTGTCTGCCCATAAATATTGAAACTCCATTGACGTGTTCCGTCGATACGTGCTTGTATGCTTCTATGCTAGCCAGGCTAGGGAATGTGGCGGGGGGATTCTTTGAACACGTGTTCTTATACCAAAATTTACGTATCCTCCAGAAAAATCCAACCAACACAAGATTTCGAGTGCACCTATCGAATAATCAAGCAGTCTGTCCTGCTCTACGGCGCAGAGGTATGGTCTGGCGCTCTTAACAAGAAGGTATATCGTAAACGCCTCGCGCAAGTACAGAGATGGGGAGCTTGGCGGCTGGCGTCTGCATACCGCAATGTCTCTGAACCGGCCGTGTTGGTGATCGCGGGAGTGATCCCCGTTGCCCTTCTTGCTAAGGAGCGTCAGGCCATATACAAGTGCAAGGGAGATGAGCCAAGGGAGGTGGTTGCTCGCGAAGAACGGCAACGCACTCTAGAGGAGTGGGAGCTCTTGTGACAAAATGAAACTAGAGGCAGATGGACTGCGCGGCTCATCGGCAACTTAGGTCCGTGGCTGAATCGGAAGCATGGTGAGACTGACTATTTCCTTCCCCAATTTTTAAGTGGGCATGGAGGTTTTCAGTCTTACCTGCACAAGATTGGAAAGGCGCGTTCTCCGGATTGTGTGTTTTGCAATGGAGTTGTCGAAGATGCCCACCACACTCTTTTTTCTTGTGGAAGGCGGGATGGGGTTCGTCAGCAGCTCTATTTAAACACAGGGATCTCTCTCCAGACAACATTGTCTAAGAGATGCTGAGGACTGCTGACAGGTGGAACCGTGTTGCCCATTACGTTCGGGCCCTTCTCGTTGCTAAGAAGATAGAACTCGACCGGTGGAGGAGCCGGATGGCAGGGGGTTCGTTGAACTGACAGTTTCCTTCCTCCTCTCCCCTACCGTTGGTGAAAGGAATTCCCTGATTTGAATGCTCTGCAAGGCGGGAGAGTCCGGGGACTAGCCCGAAGTAATGTGACAAACGGTTCCAGGCTAGCTCTCTGACGATGGGGAGGTGTTTAGTTGGTAGTCCGACGACGCACCGAATCGGGAGTCGAGCTCGACCGCTCGCGCGGAGCCTTAAACTCCGGAACCGAGTGCCAGGTTCGAAAAGGGAGATCGACGAATCGCATCTTCAATCAATGCTTTTTTTACATCGAATGTATTGAGAGGCGTGGCCTTTGAGGTTCCCGCTCTACCTTGGCATCTTCAGATTACTCCACTGGAGTGATCTCCCTTGTAAGAGAGTTCTGCGGGGTCAAAGCGGAAGAGGGAAAAAGGGACTCCTGAAATCAAAGAAATGAGCTGGAATTCATTTCTTTATAATTAAATCTTAATTTGTAAGGCAACGGCACAACAAAACCCAAAATATAATAATAATTCTGAAAATAATAAAAACTAAAAATGAAACCGTGTTTTCCTTGTCACGGCATAATTTGAGAACGGCTTTACCGATTTGATTGATCTGTGTTTCGAAAAGTTTCCTAATACTTTGTAGAAGGTTCTTGTGGAAAGAAAAATTCAGAAAATTGTGCGAAAAATTGAAAAATTGCGAAAAACTTTTGCGTTTGACGTTTAGTACGTACACTTTTGTTTTAGGATTGGTGGTCAGAATCACTCTACTCAAAAGGAAAAGGTGTATGTGTCTTAACCAAAACCAAGACCGTAAACCTACCGGCCTCGTTGAATATGTGGCACCGCCAACACTTCCTCTGGCCGCTCAGCACTGCCGTCGTGGCGGTATCCATACAATTGGTTTCATTAAGTTTAGTTTTTGATTATCAATGAATAAATATCATTAAGCAGAAGCAGGGCCGAAGAGAGAAAATCTGGGCCCACCGTGAAAATTATGCGGAAAATGGAGCCCGGGGTGAAAATTATACGGATCTGAGGAGAAAATTATGGGTCTGATGAGTTGCCTCTGCCCTGAACGAAACCCTCAGTCACTTTTTTAATTTGTGGGTATTTACCTAAAAAAGAGGAATCCGTAGACCACAAATGTGAAAGAAAGTTTCTTCCCAAATGGTCCGGTCCGACATCAATTGGATGTGGACTTAGGACTCCCTCAATCCTTAAACAAAAATAATTTCATTTCGGCCTAGTTTGGGTCTGAATGTATAAGGCGGAATTCACTTGGATATAATTCGCACTCATGTCGTGTTTGCAATTACACATAAAACAGCGATTAGCATCTGTAGTAACTTTCGGTCACGCTGCTCCCAGGCAGAGGTGAGGCATTGACGAAACCGTCAATCACTTTCGGGATTTTTGTAAAATTGAGTTTTCCAACTTGCATTGAATAATATACAACAATTACAGAATCGGAGCTCCTCGCCCCACTAGGAATTTTGGAGAAATACAATTGCCACCAGAAATCTACTTCTGCAACCACAAATCTCCTTCTGCCACCAGAACGCCACTCCTGTCACCACAACTACACTTCAACGCCGATAAAAACCCGCGTCCAGCTGATTAGCTGCCAACCTCATCCGCCGGTCCCGATTCGGCTAATTCTTACTTTTACTAGGCGAGACCTTGAAATCCAAAATGCAATGTCGGTGCAGCAAGGCAAAAACTCCCTGCAATTGGCATTGCATTACAAGCGGTATGCACATTCGTTCCCACAGTGGCCAATCGCTTTGCCTGCTTCCGACGATAGGTAATATGACTAAGTTTATGCGGATCAACGAACGATTTGCCCAGTCAATTTTCGCTTGCACCATTCGTAAATTATTAATAAGTAAAATTTGGAATTGTTCAAATGAAATTGCAAGTTTAAGGGAAAGCGACCATTTGTTAGGTTCTTTTTAAGGTTTGGTGTAAAAAAGAAACCTCATTTAAATCGATTCACTCTCTGTCTGTCTGTCACACGCACTTTTCTCCAAAACGTCTAAACCGATCCGAACGAAATTTGGCAGACAGATGGGAACTACGAAATCCCACACATACAGCGAGTGGCATAAATTTAGGTGTAAAACACTACAATGTCCCATTTCGATATCTACTCAAATAAACTTACTAATAGTATATTTCCTCTTGCTTCGCTGGATGGCGAGCTTGAGGGTTTTTCGGGCTGCCTTATAGGTCCACTCTTTTCGCCCCTGATCGACTCTACCTACCGCCCTCTGAGCCACTCTTCTGGCTCGGTGGCAGGCTGACCGAAGGCCGGTCAGTTCATCATTCCACCATAGTTTGTTTTCTACTGGGGAATGCGCACCTCCTGGGCATGGACACGTCACATGCTTTGGCGATGCATTGAGTCAGATGGACGTGTCTCTCCGTAGAGGCGCCTGCTTTATTAGGTTAATCTAACCACACCTCTATGAAGGTCTGCTCGTCCAAAGATTTTGCAGACCAGCCTGAAATCTTTTTCGGTTTCGGGCATGATAGCTCTTTGCCTTGTGGCTCGACACGTGTCTCAAAGAAGATTGCCTGGTGATCGCTGTGGGTATAGCGTTCGCTGACTCACCAGGACATACCACGCGCCAGCGCAGGGCTGACAAAGGTCCGGTCTACAACCGAGCCTGACCCCCTTCCCCCCTTCCTTTCCCCTTCGTGAGCCAAAACTATGTCCATCTGCGCAAAAGCTTCTAATAAACTTCCCCCCTAGCATTTGATTCTCTGCTATCCCACTCTAGGGCCCAAGCATTGAAATCACCAGCAATCACCTTTGGAATTCGTCCCCTTGCGTCAAGAACAAGATTATCAAGTATTTGCTCGAATTTAGATAATGTCAAACTTGGTGGGGCTTAGCAGCTGTATACATATACACCACTTATTTTCGCCCACACAAAGCCACTGGTCGCCTGACTTGCAGTACATTGTATGACCTGCTGACCGCAAGCCCATATCACGACTCCTACAGTCGAATCTGTGACCCATATGCCCCGTGACGGTTTCTATACGGTTCACTTATGATGCCAATCTCCATCTCAGATTCGAACGTGGTCTGCTCAAGTAAATCCTAAGCAACCCTGCAATGATTCAGGTTTATTTGAATAAACCTCATTTTCTCATTGCAGTAAGCACCTTCCTAAATTCCGGACATTTGCCACTTCCGGAAATGTGCCGATTATCCTGTCCCTCTTTTACTTCACAGAATAGGCATTTGGAGTCCCTATTTCACTCTCTGGCAATATGGCCTTCCTCCCCACAACTTCTGCATCGATCGGATCGATCAATGCTGCTGGTGCATACCTTCGCGAAGTGCCCAAACATGAGGTATTTAAAGCACCTTTTTATTAAATTTTGTCCTCTTAAACGGCAGACAACCCATCCAATCCGAACCCTTCCGGCAGCTAACAACATCTGCGCTGCCTCCGCTGGTACTCGTATTGTCGCCGTATGAGTGCCATCATAGGCTTTTCGTAGGCCGAGAACAGACTCCTCTGTAAGATCTTTCAACTTGAATTGCTCCTTAAGAGCAGTACAAATTTCTCCTCTCGATGTCACTTCATCGAGATCCTTACATTCTATATAGATTTCATACTTTTGGGCACGCACTGCGGCATTCTCCCTAAGTGAGTTTTTCACTTGAGTGCGAAAGTCATCAGTTTTGCCACCGCTGGATCTTTTCAGCTCGAAAATGAGATCCCCTTTCTGGGTTCTTCAGATTGGGTTCACATTTCCCCTCAGATTTTTTAGGTCGGGATCAGTTTTAACCTTTTTGAGTATCTCCGCGTAGGACAAATTGCCCTTACTGGAGATAACAATCGCATCTGGACGAGTTCGTACTTTTGCTTTTCGTTTCGCTTTTTTGTTGGTAACTTTAGTCCATCCAGTGTTTTCGTTCGTCTTGGGCTTCGCAACGCTGGCCAAGTTTCCTACATTCGCTGTTCGCTTTCCTCCCTCTGAGCTGTTGGTGCTGGTTTTCAGTATGTCCTGTACGCCTTTTTTTCCCTTAGGCGCCTGCTGATTATTTATAGGATCCCCTCCTTTGTCACGTACTCGTTTATTTCGCCGTGATTCGTTGGTAGTACGGTTAGGTGCCACTTGGGTCGCTTGTGACACTGTTGCCACAGCGGGGCTCAGCGTATCCTTATTATTCATTTCCTGCGATCTATTATAGAGGACTCTAATAGCCCTAACCCTATTCTTTATGGCTTGGTTCACGTTGTGCTTGTCCTTGATAAACTCGGACAGTTCAACTATTTTTGCACCGAACTGGGTGAAGGGTAACTCCTCCGGATCAGGACTCTCCTCCCTATAAGCCCCGGTAGGGTTACTCCTTCTATAAGCTCCTTCACTTTTGGCGTTTATTGACCTTGCCAGTACCTGTACCTTATCCTTCATCGTCTTTGGCATTGGGGGAGATCTCAAAGTTGACAGACTTCTATTGAATGGACCCCTTCCTTGTTCCTGGAGCACCTCCTGCTGTCGCACATCTTGAACATATGCGGTGGGTGCTATTACGGTTTTTGTCGCCCAACAATCTGTCTTCAGTTCATATTTCTTTGGTCTTGTTACTGGTGTTCTCGGTAAGGTCGTACTTCGCTTGAACACTTCCTTCTCCAAATGCAAATCACTTATATTACATATGCCAAGGTGACCAAGTTGTCCACCACCGAGGCACTGCGGTCGAGGGATATCGACGACTGGGAGCCCGCTTGCTCACTCCCAAAAGCAGTCTATCTGTCTGTCACACGCACTTTTCTCAGAAACGGCTATACCGATTGACACGAAATTTGGTGAGAAGTTGGGAACGCCCAGACATGCAGTGAGTGATATCCTTCTAGGTTGAGATTTAGGGGGGTCTCCATACATGTAAAAGGGGGGTGTACATTTTTTTTTCACCGAATATAGTCATGTGAGTTATCAAATGAAAGGGCTCGATTAGTACTTTTCGAAGCCGGTCTTAGTTTTGATATTTATTGGAAAGGCGGAGAGTGGGAGGAGTGGAAAGTGATGATTTCTTTAACGGACCCATTTTCAGAAACTACCTAACCGAAAAATCTGAAAAAAATCATGAAGCTGCCTCTATAAAGTGCCCAGGCCTCAAAATACTCTCCATATCGATACCTGTTAAAATTAAGTTAATAATAGTATATTTGTGGGAAAATTGAGTAAAACCCCCATTAAGTTTATCGCAGTGTTATAAAAGTTGGTAGTAGTATAAAATATAATATGAAGCATATCCCCAAGTTTGATCAAAATCATACTATTATTAACAAAGTTACAGTAGCTCGAAGCTGTCTTTACCGTGTAAATTTACAACTCGAAGTACTAAATCTGACAGGGTAAATGCATATACATAACGGGTTACTTACAAATGGGATAGTTCTGTACTCAAATATACTCACAGAAGAAGCAAACAAAACCTTTCATAGCTGAAGCGTTGAGCTTCCGGTTTCCCGACTTGTTTATATTTGATGTTGGCCAAGAATTTGTATTTGCTAATAATATTAAACTCAGAGTGTGAAGCGTATGAGGTTGACTATCATCAATACAGGGCTTTCCATCAAATGATTTATTTAAATCGCCTTCTAAAAAATAGAGGGCAATGGAACTTTTAGCTATGTGACATGGAGCTGTCGTGCGCTCGTCCCTCCTCACATCTTTTTCTTTTTCTTCAGCCTTTGTCCCGTTCACAAGCGGGGTGGGCCGATCGTGATCCGTTTCGTCATTTTATTTTATCAAATGCCTGATCAGGATGTAATCGCGAGGCCTTTAAATCCCCATCCAGCGTATCAAGCCACCGTTTTTTCGGCCGGCTTTTTGGTTGCTTACCATTGACTTCGATGTTCAGACCAATATTGGTAAGTGAATTCTTGTTAGTGTGAATTACGTGACTACACCATCACAAACGCTTCACTCGCAGTTTTTCCACGATCGGTGCAAATCCATATCGATCGCGGATATTTTCATTTCAGACGTGATCAAAACGTGTCACGCCACTAGCACAATGCAACATCTTCGTTTCCATTACCGCAAGACGCCGTTCATTGTCTTTTATAGTCGGTCAACATACAGAACTATGGAGAGCGGCAGGCGGACGACATTGCAGTAAGTTTTAGATTTGAGATGTGCGCAGATACGTCGATCACAAAGAACATCAGTTGTGGAACGCCACTTCATCCAGGTTGCGTTAATGCGTGAAGCGATTTCATTACGCGGTTTTCCATTGGCTGATAGCATTGACTCGAGATATTTAAATCGCTCAGTTCTGGCAATGGCAGTAACCTGCCCAGAACTGAACGATTTAAATATCTTATTTGCTAACAGACCTCAGTTTCCCCCGCTTTGAAGATACTGCGAATTCCTACACATATACAGAGCAACAGCCGGAAAAATGCGCGTAAACTCGTGTGCTCTGTTGTTAGAAAGAATTTTGAAGTTATTCCGTACAATAGCTTCATCTGAAGAAAAGGTTGTCGTGGTTTTTCGTCACCAATTTCCCGGTCGTCCAATGTGCTCTCATTCTTAGTCATTGTTGATTTAATTCAATATGATTTTCAAGGTCTTTAAAGGCATCAGACACTTGCTGACAATCGTCGAATTTTCCATTAATGGATCTGATTGCTTTGGGACTCTTGAGATTACAAAAACTGTCTCGATTTGATGACACGATAGTACTACTTCAGTCTGCCGAAAAGAATGGCCAGACACTGATATTCGTATAGATTAGAGTGATGTACGCCTGTGGGTTATTGGTGGCCGTTTTCGGGCTTCCTAGGTAATCATTTATGCTAACCAAAAAAAGTAGTAAAGGACCTTCTAGACTTAATGAACAGACCACCTCGGGCCCTGGAATGTGGTCCTGAAAATGACCAAAAAATTAAGTCAGAATATTGCAGAGTATTGCATTAACCCCTCCTCAGGTATCTCAGATCAAATCTGATAATACCAAGGCGCTAGTAATGGAAATATTTACCACTAAGTCATCACTATTGTTAATGTTCACGATGAAGCGAACTATATTTTATCAATTGAGCAAATAGTTGCTATCTGATTTCATTCCATGCTATAATTTATTATTATGTTAACTTGATAATTGGCTTGATAAGAATTTACTACTCTTTGGAGTGGATTCACCTGGATACTACTGCCCATGTCGACTTAGCATGGAAAATATTCATTCATGTTGAAGCATTTTACGGAAAATTATGGTTAACGTCTGAAGATTGATGTATAGATATTTCCAGATAATAATAAACTATTGAATTAGTGTCACATATGCTTAGATAAAATCTTTACTGGCAACAAGCCTAGCGTCGTATATGCGATAATCTAATGAAATTTTGAGACTGTGTTATCACTAGTATTATCTTGGAGATTCCAGTGTTTAGATACAGCTCGCTGGATTGGATGTAGTTGTCAAACTCAATGTGCTAAATGCGACTTTAAACCCTTGGCATTTGTTCGGTCTTTGACTTCTTTAATTGACGAATATAAAGAAAGATTGCAACGGGGGGTAATTGCAGCGTGACCCAAAGTGACTACGGCATTTGCAAAAACGATGTTGGTGAGACGCTTAAGCCTGAACTGATAAGTCCCGCTGCTCCCTGAACAGAGTTCAAGTAGCACCCTCCCCTCGACGAAATCGTCAGTCGTCCTTGTTTCTCCATATGGTTTTTGTAACCATGACCCAAAAGTACTTATATACATAGTATAGCCATAAGTTCTGTCAGTCGATGTGTATAGTGAAAAATGTTAGGCCGCCGAAACTGGTTATACTCCGCACGGAGAGTACCTAACCATACCCCACTTCCGTCAGGTTTTCCGGTTCCGAAGTTCAGTAACGCGTGAACGACAACACGCTAACAACGAAAAAAGAATCGCGGTTATTGCGCTGCACCAATGTTGGAATACGCCGAAAAAGATTTGTAGTTTGTTAAAAAAGCTGCTGGTAAAGGAACGGTTCGTTTTTAGGACATTAGCTCTTCATCTTTTTCTTCAGCCTTTGTCCCGTTCACAAGCGGGGTCGGCTCGTTTTTTTAGGACATTATCTCGATACCGCGAAACAGCTGACATGGTTGACAAGCCGTGGGAAGGGCGCCCGCGCTCCGTACGTCGCCCGAATGTCATACATGCTTTGCGTGAGTGTGTTTGTCGCAATCCTCTCCGTAAGCAGAAACAAATGACGGTGGAAATGGGCGTTTTAACTCGAATTATGAGTCGTATTTTACGAGAAGATCTCGGTTTCTGTGCATACCGGCGGTGCGTTAGCCATATGTAAACGCCAAAACTGAAGGAAATAGGGCGAATTCGGTGTGCTGCTCTTCTGCAACGATTTCCCGGTAAAGAATATTTTTACCATCGAGGAAAAATTCAACTGACAAAATGATCGAGTATATGTTCGCAATTGTTGTGAAGCCAAAGAAAATGTTCCGCGAGTAAAACGTCGTCACCATCCGACTTCTGTCATGGTATGGTGGGGCGTCTCATATCACGGAGTAACTGATATTCATTTCTAGGAGGCCGGCGTCAAAACCAATTTACGAAAAGATGTTAGGGGATGTAGACGAGCCATTGAGTGAATCTCTATTCGCTGGAAAGCTGTGGTGTTTCCAGCAGGACTCGGCCCCCGCTCACAAAGCCAATATAATTCAGCAGTGGCGCATGTTCTTGACTTCATAACCGCGGATGAATGGACCTGAGGCAGCCCAGATTTGAATCCTCTGGACTACAGCCTTTGGGCCAAGTTAAAGGAGCCGTACATGAAGCGATTGATGCATGGCCTCACAGACTTCGGGCCTGTATAGCTGCTAGCGGCGGCGATTTTGAATACTTTTCTTTTCGATTGAAAACTCTACGTTTCCCTTTTCCAATGGTGTACTTTTCGATTTCGTTATTTGGTTTATTACTTCGTGAGAAATCAAGATTTGTTTGACTGACAGAACTCATGGCTATACTATGTATATACGTCCTCTTCATCACAATTGCCTGATGCTAAGGGAATTTAGCACCGTAATTTCTTTCTTCCACCAGTAGTTGGGACATTTACTGATGACAACACTGACGTTATAAATACAGGTATGCTGAAATCAAATGCTCTCGTGATCTATGGGAAATCTAACCACTCGTCTGTATGATTATACCATTTAGATGTACATATATCATATGGAAAACATATCTTCCTCAAAAGAAGCATTTCGCAAATACATTTTTTGTCTACAGTGGACTCCTGTTCGCTTGTTCGGAAACTGTATAGATTCCTGAGATTCATCGAATCGTTCAAGGATTATTTTCCAACGTCAATTGAAATCAACATTGAAATTTTTCTTGTAGATTTCTATGGACCGTATCTACAATTTCTGAGGAAAGTTCTTTGGCCTACGGGTACTTACTACTGCCTGCAATGTGTCGCCAGTCCATTTTCCTCCCTTAGCATACATTTTCATTGAGCTCCACAATCTTTGTTGACGTGACCCAATCTTCTTCTCCTTTTTCTTTAGCCTTTGTCCCGTTCACAAGCGGTGTCGGCTCGTCGTAATCAGTTTCGTCATTTGACTCTATCGAATGCCTGATCTCGGTGCAATCTCGAGGCTTTAAAATCCCCATCCAGCGTATCAAGCCACCGTTGTTTCAGCCCGCCTTTTGGTCGTTTATCATTGACTTTGATGTTCAGACCAATCTTGGCAAGTGAATTCTCGTTAGCACGAATTGCGTGACCATACCATCGAAGACGCCTCTCTCGAAACTTTTCCACGATCGGTGCAACCCCATAACGATCGCGGATATCCTCATTTCGGATGTGATCAAAACGTGTCACGCCAATAGTCCAACGTAATATCTTCGCCTCCATTACTGCCGTTCATTGTCTTTTATAGTCGGCCAACACTCAGAACCATAGAGGGCGACAGGATGGACGACATTGCGGTAAATTTTAGATTTGAAACGTTGTGGAACGCTACTTCATCCAGGTTGTGTTAATGCGTGAAGCAATTTCATAACGCAGTTCTCCATTGGTTGATAGTGTTGACCCCGAGGTATTTAAATCGCTCAGTTCTAGGTAGATCACTGCCGCTTACAGTGATTGTCCCTGTTTCATGGGGATCGGTCGTCAAAAATTCAGTTTTGTTTAGATTCAATCTGAGACCGTGTCTCATGAGGCGATCATTCCATTTTTGAACAAGATGCTCGAGATCATTTTTGCTATCCGATGCTAGGAAAACATCATCTACATAAAGCAGTGTGTAGGATGCTGGACGTTGGATATCCCGTGTGACGGTGTCCATAACAAGAACAAAAAGGAGTGGTGAGAGGGCGCTTCCTTGATGAACACCAACAGAGACACGAAGCGGTTTTGATACACCCGCCATACTTCGAACTTTACTTTTCGGATCGTGGTAGAGCAATTGAACCCAGAGCACGAGTTCTTCTGGCACGAAGTGTTATCGTAAAGCATACCAGATGAGTTCGTGTGACACACGGTCAAACGCTTTCTCTAGATCCTGAAAGGCAATGTAAAGAGGGCGATGCTTCTCACGATGTTTCTCCATGAGTAACCGCGCAGCGTGTATTGCGTCAGTAGTTCCGCAGTTTTTGACAAATCCGGCTTGATTCACAGTTATTCCAACGATTCCGGGAATACGGTTGTCAAGAATGCGTTCAAAAATGTTCATGGTATGGGAAAGTAATCGGATCGAACGGTAATTTGAACATTCTGCTGGACTACCTTTCTTTTTCCATATTGGCACAGTAGTACTTTCTTGCCAGTCAGATGGTGTTCTTCCTTCGTGAATAACCCTATTAAAGAATTCACTGAGCCACAGTGTTGGGTCCCAACTCTACGCTTTCCGGAGCTCAGATGCGATGTCGTCAGGTCCTGTGGCTTTCCCCGATTTCATTTTTTTTATTGCCTCCTCGACTTTGATTATGGAAGTGGAGGATGAGCAAATTCTTCAATTGAAATCTGCTCGAAGTATTCTCGCGATCTATTCGTTGCGGCTCGACGGTTGGCAAGCAAAGTACCGTTCTTGTCATTAGCGCAACAAAACGCAGTTCGATATCCTGTGTACGTTCGTTACAGATACAGATCTCTCTCGCCATCCCAAGTGTTCAGTTTATCGTACAGATTTTTGTAATGGTTCGCTCGGGTGACAGCGACTGCTTTCTTTGCTTTCCGGTTGGCATTCTTATAAATCTGCCGATTCATCATCATCAACGGCGCAACAACCGGTATCCGGTCTAGGCCTGCCTTAATAAGGAACTCCAGACATCCCAGACAAAGCTGTCTGGCGCCTTGGTCTACGCCATCGCTCCATCTTAGGCAGGGTCTGCCCCGTCTTCTTTTTCTACCATAGATATTGCCCTTATAGACTTCCCGGGTGGGATCATCCTCATCCATACGGATTAAGTGACCCGCCCACCGTTACCTATTGAGCCGGATTTTATCCACAACTGGACGGTCATGGTATCGCTCATAGATTTCGTCATTGTGTAGGCTACGGAATCGTCCATCCTCATGTAGGGGGAAAAAAATTCTTCGGAGGATTCTTCTCTCGAACGCCAAGTTTCCGAGGAATACATGAGGACTGGCAAGATCATAGTCTTGTACAGTAAGAGCTTTGACCCTATGGTGAGACGTTTCGAACGGAACAGTCTTTGTAAACTGAAATAGGCAATCTGCCGATTGGCCGGCGTTTTATCGTCGAGAAATTTGTGGTAGAGGCGTTTCTTTTCACGAACCTTCATTTCAACAACATCATTCCAAAGCAAAGTATCTCGGTTGATGTACCGCTTACCCGGTTTGGTGACCCCGAGGGTTGCAGAGGATACTTTGTGGATCGTGTCTTTCATTTGGTTCCACGATTCTTCACATTCGTAATGATCGGTAATCGTGTGCGTGAGAACTTTTCTTCTGTCTTCTCACCAAATCGCCACCATTTAATGCATCGCATGCTAGTGCGTTCCTCGCACTGTTTTATCGGTGGCTTAATTCGCAGGACGGCAATCAACGACCAATGCTGAGGTGCGATGGTCTCATAGGGAACGACTTTGCAATCAGTGACAGTAGTAAAATGTTGGCGTCTTATGAGAATATAGTCGATTTGCGTTTTACTGTTCCCAATATAAAATGTAGGAAAATGAGACAGTACAAGGTCATGGGTGTCCGCAAAATCGATTATACGCTCACCACCCTCATTGCGCGCTCCGAACCCCTTTCCCCCATGGCACCTGTTACCGTCTGCCTTTTCACCCATATGACTATTAATATTGAATGATAATATAGTCGTCAGTAGGCATGTGACAAGTCTTTTCAACTTCTCGCCAGAAGGCATTTTTCCCGGCATCTGGTCGACCTGTCTGTGGTACGTACGCGGTGAAGAAGTGAATAGTGCGATCAGCTGATATAATGGTGAGCTTCATCAGCCGATCATAAAATCGTTCGACTTCTTTAATGGCATTACGGAAACCCTCTGAGATGGAAATGCCAACACCGTACTGAGTGTGTGGGTTACGAAAATAGAGAAGTTTGTAGCCATTTTTACCGCATTCGCGTTCAATGTCGCAGCTTTTGACACCAGACCATCAGGTTCCTTGCAGAGCGCAGATATCAATGCGCCTTTTCCGAAGGGTTCTTGTGAGTTCGTCAGTCTTTCCAGTTAGGATACCAACATTTAGCGTGCAGACACGTATTTCTTTTGTTCGTTTTGTTCGGATTAACGCCGTCCATGCGCCAAGAATCCTTGCCCATTTCTCGATAGGACCGGGGCTCGTCCTGTCGCGTTGGCTGAGGTGGATGCCCCAGCATTTCTCCTAGGCTTGTGACTCAATCCGATCATCATGTTTGTAATGACGTTGCTATACGTGTATTGAAGCTATTTTATTTATCTACTTATGAATTTATTTATTTTATCATATTATGTGGTTTAAATATGGTAATATGGGGACCTAAATACGCTAACAAGGTTCTGAGAGGTTCTGACTACTTGAAATGATTTTAAAAGCTCAAATTATATAAATTAAAGAAATATCGCTTCCCATCAATCTCAACCCACGCCGCGCCACTGGTACAAGGCAGTGACATACCTCTGAAATTGTGGCATGTCTCCTTTTTATATTGAAACATATGGAGCGATAGCAGGCTTTCATCACTCTTACGACATTCACTCTTGGTCGCAAATGTCACGGATCCGATTGTATGTGGCATTTCTAACTCGCGATGGTTTCGCTCAATAAGTTCTACTAGGATATCAGCAATACTCGGCGTTTTATTATTTTTCTGGTTGTTAATGGCTGATTCGACATATTACAGCGTCTGAGGATCAATGTGGTGTTCGACAACTAACATTGATGCTTCGAGTGTTAGACGTGGTGGTGTAAGATTAAGCAACTGATTATGACGCCCATGGATCCTGTTTGCTTGCCTTCACCGATAATCGTCCCGTCTTCCCGACAGAGCGACATTTTCAATTGGAAACCGCGCTTAGGGTTTTCGCAGCTTTATAGGCTTATTTGATGTAACAATTCACTAAAGTTCTCTTAGTTCTTTTGTTCACTTCATTAGGAAACTCAAAAGAACCCAATTTTCTGTCTCTCTCCATTGCCACGCTTTTTTTTCGCGTCGAAAGGCTAAGTACTCCTTAAGCAAATTGAGTCCTGTGCTGTCCATTTCAATCATTCAGATCATTCTGTTCGGTTGTAGGGAGCTAATTTCGGCCAAGAGTTAATTTCGGTTTCGTCCTTATAATAAGCATATATACATATTCAAAAAAAATAAAAGACTACTGTGGGGGCGCTCTAGTGTCGAGCCGGTTAGCGGAGATTCACCTGGGCTCTACCTCTGAGCAATTCGAAACTCACCTGCCTGAGTAGCTCGCCTACCTGTTGGTAGCAGGATGACGGAGCTGGCGTAGGAACCGGGATAGTCAGTCTATAGTCAGCCGTCGAAAACAGAGAACTCAATTAATTTTTGAAAACACAAAACACAAAACCTTAAACAAGTCGGGAAACCGGAAGCTTGACGCTTCAGGTATAAAAGGTTTTGTGTATCCCTATGTGAGGAGCATAACGTAGTTCTCCATTGGCTTATAGCATTGACCCGAGATATTTAAATCGCTCAGTTCTGGGCAGGTTGCCACCATTGCCAGAACTCAGCGATTTAAATATCTGGAGGGGCAGATTACTGCCATTGAAAGAACTGAGCGATTTAAATATCTCGAGCCAATGCTACCAGCCAATGGAGAACTGCGTAATGAAATGTTTCAAGCATTAACGCCACCTGGATGAAGTGACATTCTGCAACTAGTGTTCCTTGTGATCGACGTATCAGCGCACGTCCCAAATCTAAAATTTACTGCAATGTCGTCCGTCTGTCACTCTCTATAATTTGAGTGTTGACTATAAAGGACAATGAACGACGTCTTGCGGTAATGGGGACGAAAATGTTGCATTGCACTGGTGGCGTGACACGTTTTGATCACGTCTGAAATGAGAATATCCGCGATCGATATGGGTTTGCACCGATCGTGGGAAAACTGCAAGAGAGGCGTTTTCGATGGTGTGGTCACGTAATTCCCGCTAACGAGAATTCAACAACCAGTATTGGTGAGAACATCGAAGTCAATGGTAAGCAACCAAAAAGCCGGCCAAAACAATGGTCGCATGATACACTGGATGGAGATTTGAAGGTCTCGCGATTACATCCTGATCAGGCATTTGATAAAATAAAATGACGAAACCGATCACGACGAGCCGACCCCGCTTGTGAACTGAAGGCTGAAGAAAAAGAAGAAGATGTGAGGAGCGATGAGCCTGACAGTTCCGTGTCACATAGTTAAAAATTCTATTGGCATCTATTTTTTAGAAAGTAATTTAAATAAATCATTTGATGGAAAGCCCTGTATTGAAATAGTCAACCTCATACGCTTCACACTCTGAGTTTAATATTATTAGCAAATGCCAACAATTTAACCAACATCAAATATAAAAAAGGGCTAGGGAGAATTAGATTCTTCTTGAATGGAATTTTAATATTTTACTCGAATTTCAATTATTCTCGTTAATTATGACGTCAGCATCTTATTTGTACGGCTTAGGATGCTGTTAATTAGCACGAAATTGATAAGTTTGAACTGCTATAACTTTCCCAATAATAATTGGATTTTCATGAAACATGTGTATGCACGAGGCTGTCCTCTATGTCGGTGCCAAATTTAGTACACTCAGGAGTAACTTAAGGGGAGTTTTTTAGTCAATTTCTAAAAGTTGATAATATACTATTAGTAAATTTTTTGAGCAGATACCGGAATAGGACATCTCTCGAAGATTAGATTTCACATAAGTGTTTTACACAAAATCTTAAAAAGCGCTGCAGATAAGTTGATTCTTCATAAATGCGACTTTAATATTTCACGCGAATGTCAATTATTCCGGGTAATTATGACGTCAGCATCTGATTTGCATGGCTTTGGAAGCGGTAAATTCGCGCGAAATTGCTAAGTTTGAACTGCTATAACTTGGCGTTAATTGCCAGATTTCTACGAAATTTTGCACTTATATACCAAATATTGTGCTCTATGCTGCTACAAAATTCGGAAGTCTTAGGATGAATTTAAGGTTTTTCAGTAAATTTCTAAAAAGTAGTAATATACTATTAGTAAGTTTATTTGAGCAGATATCGGAATGGGACATATTTTGAGGCCTAGATTTCATCTAGGCGCACCACTCCGATTTTTTCCGGATTTTTAGGTTGGGTAGTTTCCGAAAATGAGTCCTGTCTCACTTCAAGTGCGTACATTTTGACTCATTACTCATGCACTTTGCAATTTATGCCAAAACTAATATCAGTTTCGGAAAGTACAAATCGAGACCTTTCATTTGATATCCTACACAACTATATCCGGTGAAAAAAATTTTTGAATCCCCCCTTTGCATGTATGGGGAGCCCCCTTTAAACTCCACCTAAATTTATGCCACTCACTGTATGCGTGGGATTTCATAGTTCCCATCTGTCCATCAAATTTCGTTCGGATCGGTTTAGCCGTTTTGGAGAAAAATGTGTGTGACAGACAGACAGACAGACACAAAACCTTAAAAACAGTTAATAGGTATTCCAAACTCATGTTATCACTTCATGATCGTTAGTTATATTTGTCCGTCGGAATTCCGGCCTTCGTTTTCAGTTGTGAATTATATAGGACCTACAAAAACGCCGATGTTTATGGACGTATCACCCAAGCCCTGTCTCCTATTTTAAATGGTCTCCAATCATTTCGGCTAATCAAGTCACAGTATCTTTTTGAAAATTCATTTGACACAAAAGTTTTCTCAGACTTGGTTCGCACTACACATTCCCCAATGAAAAAGCCTCGTAGTTCTGGTTTGATTGCCCAGTTTCCTGGAAAGCTATAACTCTCACAAGGCTCAAAGGCACTGTTCTTTTCTAAAATCATTAGATAGGATTATTTGATCCAAAACGAATGCAACCTATGTCTTTGCGAAATTACGTAGCCATATGATAGGGGGAGAACTGTCCTCATATAATAGTAGCCAGATTCTTCCAAAATGTCCCGAGAACCTTACACTCCTGCTTCACTGTTCATCACATCCATCGTCAGCCAACGAGCCTCTAGGACTTATTCTCAGATTGAAAGACAAATTAGTCACTAAAATGTTTCTATCTTTTTAATTTTCAGGTACTTTAGGTGACAAACTATGTGCGGCGTGGGAAAATGAGTTAAAACGGGCCGAAGCGAAAGGAAAATCTCCAAGTCTCCTTCGCGCAACAATACGAGTTTTTGGTTTACAAATTGTCTTGTTGGGGATTATATTACTTATCCTAGAATTTTGCATAAAGTAAGTTCAATTTGCTTTATTTCTAAATATTGCTTTTAAATTCATGAAGATAATAAAATTTATCTTTAATTGATCAAAACAGGATCCATCAGCCATTTTTTCTAGGACGTCTAATTGAGTCCTCTTCGAACTTAACGTAAAAGGGTTTGAATTCTGAATTATTTGTGTTTTGAATGCGTTTTAAATTTCAGAACATGTTCATGGTCCACAATACTAAATGTTCATTCGTGTTGAAGTGTAGATACATCATCAAGATTACCAGTATATCATTTCACTTGTGTTCACTGATATTTATTTTTCAACAACCTGCCATGACGGCGACTCTTCTCTTATTTGGGGGCAGAAATATATTTATAGTGTGGTATTTCTTCAGTGTTTTTCATAGCTCGATCCAAATGTCAACGCAAGCCTGTATCTCTCTCTCTATCGAGGAGAATCAAAGCAATCCTCAAACAAATTCTTTCTAAGAACTTCAGCTTGAAGACCATTCTGAACCTTTTTTTAACACTTCCGCATGAAAGGGAGCAGTATATGTATTGAAAATCTGGTGAAAAAGATACTAAAAAGTTTGCGAAAAATATATATATAGGTTTGGGGAGAAAGAAATATCGTATTTTGTCAATAGATGGCGACACTTAAACATATCTTGTGTTGTACTTATCGCATCTGTGCTACAAGTATCTGTTAACAGTGTTGTGATCATACGTTTCAGTCTCAAGTTATAGCGCGTCAAAGATGGAGTCCACCAAGGAAGAAATGCGTCATATTTTACGTTTTTACTACCTGAGAGGTAAAAATGCAACGAAAGACAGACATTGAACCGATTTTAATAAGGTTTTGTTTTACAAACAAAACCTTAAAAAGCTGGATGCCACACGAGTTGACGCAAAAAAATCTCTTGGAACAAATCAACCCCTGCGATGCACTGCTAAAATGGAACGAGTTCGACCCGAATTTGAAGCGGATGGTGACTGGTGATAAAAAGTGGGTCGCGTACGATGACCTTCAGCGAAAAAGATTGTGGTGGAAGCGTGGCGATATAGTCCGGAGCTGACACCATCTCTTCCGGTCGATACAAAACGCTCTTGGTGCTACTGCTGCTGCTAATTTGGCCTCAAAAGAGGCTGGCGAAAACTGGTTGTCTGAGTTTTTTGCAAATAAGGAGGGGTGGTTTTATAAGGGGTGGATAATGAAGTTGCCCTCTAAATGGCAACAAGTTTGCGAACAAAACGGCGCATATTTGACTTAAATCGGATAATTCTAAGTATGTTAAATAAAGCGTGAAATTTCGATCACAAATACGACATTTCTTTTTCCCCGACCCAATATTATAAAAGTTGCGAAAGCTAACTGACCGACGGCATTGGAATAGTATTTTATTCTTCAACCTCTTAAAAATTAAAGGGAGTTTTTAAGCTTCTTGAATTAGATACGGGCTAAAGGTCACAAGTCTCCAATTGTGCACTTCCTCCTTCCTCCTGAAGGTTTTGTGGAAAACAAAACCTTACTGAAACTCATCTGCTGCCGGATGAGACGAATGCCAGACCCATTCCGGCCAAAACCTCCTAGATTTTCTCTGCAATCTCTCCATGAAACCTTCCAGCCATTAACTGCTTAATTGCATTAATTTCTGTTTCTGCTGTTGATTGCGTTAGCTTCCCTTCTATACCTTCGTCCAGCCTCTGCCTCTCTAAGCCGCTGGTGCATCCATTTCACCGTAGCATACCCCATCCGATCTCACCATGTAGCTTACCACATTTCTCACAATTAAACGGGATCCTAGAACAGTCCCGAGGCTGATTTCTGCTTGAAATTCCTTCCTCCTTCGGCTAAGATACCAACAGAGATCATCCCTGAAATTACGAATGCTACCTCATAAGTTATTGTACGGTAGACGAAGTATGTTCAGGGAGTGCTCAGCCGATATGCTTCCAGTTTTTGATAGCAGCATTAGCCAATACTACTGATACTCAAAGTGCTGATTCCAGTTCCTGCAAGAGTGGAATTTTGTTAAGGTATCTAAGATTCCCTTCCCTTTTCATCATACCAGGTACTCAGAGTTATTCCAAAGCATTGGATCTCGAAATCGAGTTCCATTGGTTTCTGCACTCCTAAACTATTTTCGAGGTGATCAGATTGCGATGTGATTTAAGATCGCTTATACTTCAGCCTAAAAGGTCGTTGCATATTTTCCAAAAGTAGAAGCCCAATTTTCGTTTCTACTCGACAAATAGACCCTTGCTCCCGAACCCTATTTTCTTTTTGAGCCATCTGTGTAGAAGACCTTATATCCCGCCACGCATTCACGACAACTTTATATCTTCTACCAAACATATCTATAGGGACCTGAGAATCACAAGGCATTCTAAGAAGTGGATTCAGTTTTCCCAATAACTATTCCAATGATCTGCGCCCCTCATTGCCATTATTTCCGTTACATCTAAATGAATTAATATGTGAGCTGCTCTCACAGCAGTGCTTTGAGTATATATCCAAGGGATGCAAATTGAGTAATGGTGCCGATAGTACCCAAATACACAGTCCCTAACCCACCACTATACATAAGTGAGTATCGGCTTAATCATAGCAACCCATAACCACATTGCTACATGATGCCTAAATTCCTACTTTGGGGGAATAGTCCGTCTCCACAGCTCATAGGCTGTGAGAGCTCGTTTCATCTTAACATCTATATGTTTGTTTCAAAGAAGCTTCTTATCTAGGATGATTCCCAGATATTTCACTTCTTCGCAGAGTTGAAGGGTTGTACCCCTCATCTATGGAAGGCAAAGACCATCCAGTTTCCTTCCTTTTGTAAATAATACCATCAAGGTCTTTTTTGGGTTGATTTGCAATTGGCGGTTTTGCAATTCGCATGGTAGCATTTGCTACTCCACCAATAAATATGTTGTTCGAGACCACTTGTTTCTTCATATGCTACCAGATCCCTTAGTTCTTTCTTCGGTAAAGGACACAAAGAATCATAAGATTACCTAGGGACAGCTATGATATTTCTACTCTCGCCATTAATATGGTATTGTAAGATGGTCGTAACTAGGTCCTAGGAACAGAATTGTCTCAGCATAGTTACCTCTAAAACTTTTGACCTCAGGACGTAAGCGTTATCCTATTAAGTAATTCAATGTCACAGATTTTTTTTTAAATCGACCCGATGCCTCTTTGCATCAAGAAAATATAAGGGCAGTCCTTGGGTTTTGTAACCCTGCCAGCATGTAGGAGGAGGCTCTGGCAGACTAAAACTTAATAGCCAACCTATATGTTTTCCGAAATAAGCTTAGCTAAAATCTAACAGAAAACATTTAGAATCGTATTCCACGGCCGGTGGACAACCAGGTTTCCCTCATATCATACCGCCAAAAACTCGGTCTCCACATATTTGATTTCTCTGAGAATGGCCGCATTTGGAGGTGCAGCAGTGCCCATACCCTTATCCATAAAGAGTTTTATCTTTTCACACAAAGCACTCTTCTGTTTGCCACTTTCTCTAGTCTGTGCTGTCCAGTTTCCGTTAATCCGATTCCACAATCTGGCAACAAACCAGTTCCGTTCACGTCACTGTTTGTTCCGTAAAAGATGTAGGAGGAGGTAGAATTTACTCTGTAGTCCTTTCGCCAGCGCCACCCCCAATATGGCGGTTCCGCCACCCTATACACTATCCTTCACGTACAGTTACAGTGTGGAAGAGGCGGACCAAAGATACCGCAATTTAATTTATTTCGTATGAGTCTCAAATCCTCATTGTTCTTCGCTCTCAAAATAAGGATGATACTTCAAAGCTTCCTGATGTAACTGGATGTCAATCTATCGAGGCAAAAGTGAAGGGCCACATGGAGACTGTCCCTCAGTAACTTCAGATTCTTTTGGTCCAATTCTAACATCACATTTGTAGTCTATCCTGCATTCATGAACTCTACCCTACAATGTCCAAAATCAATGCTCGGGTTCTGCTCACCCAGCATGGGGATGATGTCGCTTGCTGGAATTACCTGCTGGAGCCACTTTAGGGCAACCTCATCAGTGCACTCCAAATGGAGAAGTCCATTACGAAATTGTTGATTGTTGAATGTTGGCTTCGTTCCAGGCTCCTGCATTTTTCCCCTAGGCACTGCCGCAGCATGGCGAGTTTTCCCATTGGAGTTTTGGTATCCTTAGAGAAAACTCTCACTCCTGTCTTCGTGTCCGTATTCCTATGAGAGTTTCAAGGTTCGTTGAGATCTCTCTCGCTGATTTGATCACCTCCCGGATCACACGGTCATAGCCCCACGGGAAGAGTGTGTGTAGGCCCTAATGCGGAGCACAATAAAGCGTTGTCAATGCACACATTACCGCTGACAGAAGAGTTACAGGTTCCTCCCTACCTTCCCTCAAAGATTCCGCTTTCCAGTTCCTCTAAGGTGAGAGATGCCTTATTTTCCTTTCAGTCTGGCTGCGCAGTAGGCACTAAATGTAAACTTTCAACTGTGTTGGAAAGTATCCCTTCCACAGATTTCTCCATAGGGAGGCATGAATTTAGTGAGGCCTCCAAAAACCACGCCTCGGCCCCAACCTGATGTTGTTCTTGTTACCACTAGAAAAGTTCAAATCCAAAGCTTCCATATTCATGTTGTGGACACTATTAGTGTAGTAGTAAATTACTACAGCTGCCCATACCACGACAATATGGTGTCCGAGGGGGTTGTTTCCGCAAGACCATATGCCTACTTTGTAAAACAGTTGTTTTGATACCCGCGCTCCGCTTCTTGAATATATTTCCCTCCACTTCATCTCTTGAACCTTTTGTGCACATCACCGTCGTGGTGCAAGTTGCTTATTCGTACCTGACTTGATCTACTTTTGCGCATGATACCGCTTACAGGCAGTCTTTCAAATGAAATATCATAGTTCATATTAAAGCGAAGACTGAAGAAGATTATGGTGGGTATTTATAAACTGGAGCAAGAAGAGGGCTTTAGTGTACATCACCACGTTTAATTTATATGTCCGACGCGTTTCTTTTGGAGCGTGGATATTTTCGCGTTTACCGTGATCCAATTCAATTCTACTTTACAGGGTTATAAGATCCAATGTCCACATCCAAGGCATCGCCCAACCCCCTTCTCTCCTCCATGAACCTCGGACAATGGAGTCTAATGTGCTTCAGATACTCGGATATTGTAATTATTGTTCAATCCGCTTGGCCCCTTTATCCATGCAGGAGAGCAATGTTTATTTCAAGCAGTCTTTTCTGGAACCATATCTACCAGAGCATAGTCGACGACTTAGATTATACGTGTACAAGTTGATATCAGTGCACAAGCAAGGGACTGAAGTCGAAAAAGAATATTTGCAACTAAAATAGAATACCTTTGGTGGGGTATAGCGCGTCAACCACAGGTACGCGCCATGGCTTGCGCTTCAGCTCATCCAATGACTCCCCGAGACGCTTACACTCGTCCTCCACTGTTCTGCGCCTTGGGGCAAACCACTCATCGGTCATCTTGGGAGAGTGGATTCCACTGCATGGCGTAGTCCGCAATGCAATTGTCGCCCTTAATGTGTGACCTATCCACTGCCACTTCCCCCTTCCGATCACACCGCATACGAGTGCCAAGCCTGTGCGCCAACCAAATTCTTTGTTTGAGATGGTATCAGGGCAGCGTACTCCGATGATACGACGCAACACAAAAAGAACACTAGCAAAGAATAGTCGCAACTTGATCTTAGTGTTGAGATAACTGCATTTCCAGATTTTGGGCAGGGCAGCAAAAACAGATCTAGCGCTGTTAATACGTCGGGCAACATTTAGTTCTGCGCCGCCGTCGGTAGAACCCACGCTTTCAGATATACAAATTGATCGACGCTTTCGGTGCTCTGCCTATTAATGCAGATAGGGAAAGTATGATGGCCCGTCAGACTGAGAACCTTGCTTTTGTTGGTGTTTGTCTTCAGTGGAACTCTACTTGCCTCTCTTTTCAAATCCAGAGCTATTTGATCAAGGTCCATGACCTGATGAGAGAGCAAACAGATGTTATCAGCGTATTCGAGGTGTCATCGTTCATTGAATTCCTTCACGTCCTCCAGACAAGGCAGAATGAAGAACGCCACCGATAACAAGAAGAAATAATATCGGTGACAAGATACAACCCTGGCGGACTCCACTTTAGACCTCAACATCCTCAGGCATTTTACCTCAGTGCAGCACGTGACATTTTGCGCCATCATATGTCGCTCTGATAATGACTATTAGTTTCTCGTAAATGCCCCTGATGTGTAGAGCATTCCAGATACACTCCCTGTTCACGTTATCGAAAGCTTTCTCAAAATCGATGAAGAGCAGGTGCAAATTCCGCGCACTGTTTCAAAATGATCCATAGGCTGTTGATGTGGTCAATGCAGGAGGATCCGGAGCGGGAACCAGCCTGCTCTCTGTCGGGCAAGCTTTCGAGATATTCTTTGATGCGTTCCAGAATCATTTTAGTTATTATCTTTACGATGGCAAGGAGCACGCAGATCCCCTCCAATTGTCATACTCATAACGTGTACCCCTTTTTGGGATATTAACGATTATCCCCTTCTTCCACTCTCTGGGAAAAGTCTCGGATTCCCAAGATTTTCGTACGAGTGGAAGCAGCAGATCTGTAGTAACTGCAGGTGCAGCGATACATAGCTCTGCGGGGAGACCGTCAAGCCCAGCGGCTTTACTCCGTTTGAGTGTATTTATGGCCGAAATCTTTCTCCTCTGGTTAAAGGAACAGTCCGTATCCGCATGTTACGGTGACTAACCATTTCATCCACAAGAGGACAAACCTCACCAGATGTAATATGGCTAAAAGGCATGTTGCTGTGTTCTTTCCACCTCTTTAGTTGCCCATCATCATAAGTGAGAAGTCGACCGTTGACATCCTTCTCTGGACCATCGAAAGATTTGAAACCACATCCAAGCTCTTTCGTGATGCGGTATACAGTTCTGAAATCATTGCAATCTGCGGCATCTTCAGCTTCACCTGACCAGCATAATTGCAATCTCTCTTGTACACTATGCTGAACTTCTCGGGATTTCGCTCGACATCGAAGTTCAAGCGCCTCACGCCTGCCATCACTCGCAGCGGTCAGTGGAGCCTTCAACTCGTTCCGTTTATCGATCCGCTTCCACAACCCCGCAGTCAGGCAGATCTTATGACGCTCCTTCGAGACGTGGTCAACGACCTGTGTAGCACCCGAGAAAAGAGCGTTTTTGATGGCGGCCCAATGCTTGATATTCTCAGGCGCGTTACTCAGTAGATCTTTTGGTAGCTTCCCTTGAACAGCGTGTAATTGTTTTTAGAAAACATCCTTCTCCACTTCATCGAAATTCTCCTTTGGTGCGTAGCATTGGACAATTGTGATGATCCCTAGCCTGTCAGAAACTGAATCCCAGATGACACAGGATTTGCGTCCGCTACCACTTGGCTTTCCAGAGTACAAGCACATTGCCGCAAAAGGGAGAGGAGTACTCTCCAGAGTCCCATCATCTTACTTCGTTTAGGCCCAGAATGTCCAGTTTATATCGCTGGAATTCCCAGTCAATTTGGAGAAAGCGAGCATTCTGAGGATCCTCGCTACCGTTGTCGAGGAGCGTGCGCACAGTCCAGAAACCAATCAGAGTCTGTTTTCGATAGCCAAAGGTCGTTGCCGTGAGGTCAGTCCCTATCCGAGGCGTTGTTGACGTTTCTGTAGAAATAAAGTTTCACAATTTACAGGTTGCTAACCCACAAATGTCTATCCCTTTTAGTTGCCTCTTACAACAAACAGGGAAGGCTTTGAGTATATTCTTAAGCCCCAATTCACAGGGTGGGTCGGCCATATACGAACCCCGATTAGGCTATTAGGTGGTATCCGTTGGTCTATTTCAGCAAGGTTTCGGTTGTATGATATATGGAGACTCGACCAATTTGGAGATAATCGATCGCCAGGAGTCCATCAGCATTGATTTCATCGCGATTCATACCTGATTAGGTCTCCTAATTGGACTTTCCCTCTAAAACGTATTACTCGGTTGATAATTCCAGCTTTGTTACATCCTACTAACTTTTTTTTAATCGATTCCCGGCACCATTTGTTCCTAATTTGTGGCCCTCAAATTAACCGTCTACATCTGCAAACTAATCATCATATTATACTTTTATTTCAGAGTCACACAACCCCTTTTTCTTGGGAGTCTAGTTGCATTCTATTCCAAACCCGGTGGAAACATTACTGAAGCTTATCTGTATGCCGCAGCTGTGATACTATGCAGTGCCCTAAATGTTGCCTTTGTCCATCCTTTTATGTTGAGTCAAGTGCACTGTGGAATGAAGTTACGTGTGTCCATGATTAGTATGATCTATCGAAAGGCTCTTCGCCTCAGCAAAACAGCCCTCGGGAATACTACGGCTGGCCAAATTGTGAACCTGTTGTCCAATGACGTTGGCCGCTTGGATTTATCAATGATCTTCCTTCACCATCTCTGGGTTGGTCCAGCAGAAACAATTTTAGTTTTATATCTCATGTATGAGCAGGTAAGCAGGGAAATATCTGTTGAAATGGTCTGGACTACACAGTTCTTGTCTTTACAGATCGGTGTTTCGGCAGTGGCTGGCGTCGTTTTTATGTTGCTGTTCATACCACTTCAAGGGTACTTAGGAAAGAAGACTTCAGTTCTACGACTGAAGACTGCGATTAGGACGGATGAACGTGTGCGTCTGATGAATGAAATTGTCCAGGGCATTCAAGTGATCAAGATGTATGCCTGGGAAAAACCTTTTGGTAGATTGGTTGCCCTAGCACGTGAACGGGAAATCAAAATGATTCGATACACATCCTACATACGCGGAGTCATCTTGTCCTTTATTATTTTTGTAACGCGCGTTTCGATTTTCATGAGCTTGATAGTGTATGCTCTTCTGGGCTACCACGTTTCCGCAGACAAAGCTTTCGTTATTATCGCTTACTACAATATATTACGTCAAACTATGACCGTATTCTTTCCACAAGGTTAGTTTTAGTGATACCCCATTCTCCAGTTTTCCATAAGTCTACCATGATTTTGTCCAAACTTAGGAATCTCACAGCTGGCTGAAACCCTTGTCTCTTTGAAGAGAATTGAGGCATACATGCTCTATGCTGAGACACAAGTAAAGAGTCCGGACGACGATAAGGTTGTTCTTGAGGACAATTATGAGACACTCACTGACAAAGATACCAATGGAGATCAGAAAATAATTCATAATGGCAATAAGAATAATGAGCAACCAATTGAGGAAGCGCACCTCGAACTACACGAAGTCGTTGCCAAATGGGACCCAGACGTTGCTGAAAACACATTGGATGGAATAAGTTTCACCGCAAAACCGGGCGAATTGGTTGCAGTCATTGGACCGGTAGGAGCCGGTAAGTCCAGGTTTGTATTATTTGAAAGGCTGATTACTTTGGTAAACATTCCAAATTTAAAGTACGAACTTATCACTGGGCTACTTTCTTCCAGCTTGATTCAAATCCTACTCGGCGAACTACCACTCGACTCTGGAAAAACTTACATCAAAGGAGTGGTTTCGTATGCATCACAGGAGCCTTGGCTATTCACCGGTACCGTGCGTCAGAACATCCTCTTCGGTCAACCAATGGATAGGAAACGATACAAAATGGTAGTGAAAAAATGTGCACTAGAACGTGATTTTGAATTGCTTCCATTTGGTGATAGAACGATCGTAGGAGAACGCGGAGCTTCCCTATCCGGAGGCCAGAAGGCTCGAATAAGTTTAGCCCGAGCCGTTTATAGGAAAGCTGGAATCTACCTTCTCGATGATCCTCTAAGTGCTGTGGATACTCACGTCGGCAAACATTTGTTTGAGCAGTGTATGAGGGAATATCTTCGCGACCATATCGTAATCCTGGTCACACATCAGCTACAATTCCTCCAACAAGCAGATAAGATTATAATTTTGGAACACGGAAAAGTTAGCGCAATTGGAACGTATTCTGAACTGAAGGAAAGTGGGTTAGACTTCGCTAATTTACTTGCGGAGCCTGACAAAGTCGAAACCCTCGATGAGCGCGTTCCAAGTGTCAACAAACTTCACCAGAGACAAAACAGTGAATCCTCGGTGAACTCAGCCGAGGAGCAACAAGTTGTGGATACTCAAATGCAAGTTCAAGAGATGCAACAGTTTGGCTCGATTGGGCTTAGCCTTTACAAGAAATATTTTCAAGCAGGAGGTGGTATGCTCCTGTTTTGCATATTGACCATTTTGTGTGTTGGTACGCAACTATTAGCTTCTGGCGGTGATTATTTCGTTTCCTATTGGTAAGTACCAGATTTTTTAAAAAATTTTGCGGTTCGAAAATTCTTTTCGCATCCCTGAAAACTGACTAACATCTTTTTGGACGATTTATGGACACGAACTCGTTTCGGAGCCGAAAGAACCAGGTTCAGTCCACTCTTTGCCTCTCGTTTTTATTCAGGATCATGGTGTTCATCCATAATGATGAATCGACACTCAAAATCCATTTCGAAAATGGTCTAAATATTGCTGAGAAAGTCGCATAGGAATTTGTTTTTGTTCCACTGTTAGCGAATGCCGCGCCCATTGTGCCACATTGCTTACAGCGCCCAATGAGATACCTATTTATTATTCTGTTAAGGGAAAGTCGCACCGTGTCCTTGAAGAACTATTGTGCCCCTTTTACTGGTTATAGTGTACCTATTGAGTATGGTATCTCAAGCAGACCGATAACCGTTAGGAACTTTAGTATGTTCCCTACTTCCAGATCTTTCAGCTTTTCATCCGGTATTAAGTATTCTCCCAGATGCCTCGACCTACTTTGCACAAGTGCCGGACACTGTCCCAGGACATGTATAGAGGTTTCGTCCTTCTCCTCACAAAACCTGCAGGCAGTGTTCGTAGACATCCCTAGCTTCCCTAGGTGTTAGTTCAGCCGACAATGACCAGTGAGAATTCCCATTATGATTCGAATGTTCTTTTTGTTGAGGTTTAGCCAATCCTTTGTGCGTATGGGTTCGTATTCCCCTATAAGCACCCTGGACTGCTCCATTCCTGGTAGGCTCGCCCAGCATAGTTCCCTCAACGGTTCTTCTTCATTTCTTAATGTCATTCATAAATTTCTTTTGCTTTTAAACCTTCCAAAAATAAAAATTCCAGCACTGCACGACACTTGACTTTTCCCATTGTAAAAAATACTGTGTCACGTCGTCCAATCCTTTGTGCGTTTGGGTTCGTATCCCCCTATAAGCACCCTGGACTGCTCCATTCCTGATAGGCTCGCCCAGCATAGTTCCCTCAACCGTTCCTCTTCATTTCTTAATGTCATAGCCATAAAAGCGTTTCCGATTCCACAGAAGGGTTCTGGCCCGTCTAAAGGCGTCCGTGCTCCCTTCTTGGCTAGTTCGTCCGCGCCTCGTTGTCTTCCAACCCAGCATGGCCTGCAACCCAAAGTATCCAGACCTTGTTGGACGAGCCGAGTGTATTCAGTCTCTCAAAGCATTCCCATACCAATTTAGAGTTCACCTGGTTGGACCTAAGTGCCTTGATCGCTGCTTGGCTATCGGTGAGAATAGCTATTTTCTGCCCCCCTATAGTTCCTTTGCAGATTAAACGAGCCACATTTGTCTATGGCGTAAATTTTTGCCTGGAATATGCTAGTGTACCTGCCCATTGGCTCAAAGTACATTTTCCTTGGACCAATGACACCGGCACCCGCTCCCTCTGCTGTGAGGGATCCCCCAGTGTACCAAGTAATCAGTTGCTGGTTTAAGCCGTATGTCGCAGCCATGCTCTCCCAGTTTGCCATGTTACTCCAACGTGTTTCAAACTTCTTATCGAAGTGAAACCTCGTTGTCATGTTATCCCTCGGTATCAGTAATTAGGGATACCGCCTAGAAAGAATAGCGATCTTCCTTCGATTTAGGCAGCTCCCCGCCTCACTCATACTACCGGCCATCCTGAATATTGCCTTCCTTGCCTGCATCTGTATGGAGAGGGGCTAATCCCACAAGGACCTACAGGGATGCCGTTGGGCATGTCCTCATTGCTCCACTGATACGCACGCAAGCCAGTCTTGGGAGTTTGTGTCACTCCCTGGCTTGTGTGCTGTATTCGGTTCTTTCCGCTCCAGTATATATCCAAAGTACTATCTTCGGGCTGCAACCCCATTTTTTTCCTGCTATAGAGCTGCAAGTGACTTTCCGCCAAGTGTTTCCGATACGTGTTTTCCAGAGTAATTTTTCGTCTAGCGTAATTCCCAAATATTTGACCTCTGTTTCTCGTTTCACCTCCATATCATGTAATGTTATGGCTCTCAGGTGATCAAGCTTACGCCTCCTAATGAATGGTACTATGGTGGTTTTGACTGAGTTAGTCCAGTTTGGATTCTATAAGATAGGGTATCTTCATATTTGCTCCTACAGATTAAAACAATGTCGTCCGCGTAACCTTGGACGTGTATTCCAGTATTTGTTAGCTCGTCCAGGAGTTCGTCCATTACCATACTCCACATAAGCGGGGATATTACCCCGCCCTGCGGACAGCCTTGAGTAGTATTCATGACAATTGAATTTGTACCTATCGGTACTTCTATTTGCCTACTCTCTAGCATTTTGCCCATCCATAAATTGAAGTAATAAAAACTTGTTGTTTCTTTTCCGTTGGTGTGGGTATTTTATTCTTGCAAATACCGATATTTCGGGAAGAAGTGGTGGAACCAACGGAAAAGAAACAACAAGTTTTTATTACTTCAATTAATTAATCGTTGGAAACACCGCATAATTTCACTCTGACCATCCATAAAGTCAGGGTGCTTCCCACTCCTTTGCGGCTCAGGGCATCTTGTATCTCCGTGTGCGATGTGTTGTCGAATGCTCCTTCGATATCCAAAAACGCGCACAGTGCAATTTGTTTCTATGGCATCCCGTAGTGCCTCTGTCAGCTGATACAGAACAGTTTCAGTTGACCGTCCTGCCCGGTAAGCGTGCTGACAGTGATGTAGGGGATTACGCTTTAGAACGTTAGTTCTAATATAGTTGTCTATGACCTTCTCCACCGTTTTGAGTACGGACGATGTTAGGCAAGTTGGTCTGAAAAATTTAGGGTGAAAAGGATCCTTTTGACCCGCTTTCGGAATAAAGACCACTTTTGCCCATCTCCGTGCCCTTGGTATGTATCCCAGTGCTATGCTCCCCCTTAACACCCTCAGAAGAGACTCTAAGATAATTCCTAACCCTCTCTGGATAAGTTCTGGGAAAATGCCATCTATTCCGGGAGATTTCAGTGGTTTAAAAGTTCCCACTGCCCATCTTAGTCTAGCTTCTGAGCATACCTCTTTTGCTAGTTTCCAGCTCTCCTTCCTTCCCCTTCTATTCGTTGTTGGCGTGTCAGGCAGAATGTTGTCGCCTGCCACCGTGGGGTAGGACCCCGGGAAATGGGTTCTAAGAAGCAGGTGTACCCTGTCCTCCTCATTCTCGGTAAATGTCCCATCTTCCTTTTTCAAGCAGACAGGGGTATTCCCCCGTCTTTGGCCACAGCCTTGTACAGCCTGGTTGCTTCTGTGATCTGTTCGATCCTTCGGAGGCTATACGCATTCAGTGCATTTTTATGCCTCTGCCAGTCCCCGGTTTGTTTTGCCTGGTTAAAGAGTTTTCGTGCCTCATGAGATGCCTAGGGCTTCTATTAAATTTCTTTCAGTCACTCGACGATTTTTCAATACGATATCCTGCATTTTTTCTACGACTTGTGCTGTTGTTGCTGTTTTTGGACGTCCTTAACGTGGATCGTCTTCAAGGCTTGCACGACCACGTCTAAATGCGGCAAGCATCTTTAAACTCTACTAATTGGAGGCTTCTTTTCCTTGTACACTTTCAGCATTCGTTCCTAAATTTCCTTTGCTTTTAAAACCTTCCAAAAATAAAAATTCAATCACTGCACGATACTTGACTTTTCCCATTGTAAAAAATACTGTGACACGTCCATACTAAATGGTTTGTAAACAAAGAATGAATTGACAGATTGATATGAAACTTCATATACGTTCATATGAAGAGTGTACCAACATAACAAAAAAAAATCGGGCTAGTAGCAACGCCCTCTCTTATTGAACCGCAAAACTTATCGAACAACTTAGTATTCTAAGAAAGCTAGGAACCTTGTCTTAATATGTTTTATGTTGTTCCAGGGTGGATAAAGAAGCAGCACGTGATGTGGTCAATTCAACAAGCACTAGTGGAGTCAACCAAACACAGATTGAATCCTCGGCGGACAGCGAAAACATGACAGACATCTATATATTCTCTGCTATCATTGTGGGCACTGTGATAGTAACACTAGCTAGAAGTTTTCTCTTCTTCAGTGTAGCCATGACCTCGTCAATAAACCTCCACAACCACATGTACCGTGGCGTGACACGTGCCACAATGTACTTTTTCAACACAAATCCGTCGGGCAGAATCCTCAACCGATTCTCGAAGGATATGGGTCAGGTTGATGAGATTCTGCCATCTGTAATGATGGACGTAATACAGATCTTCCTCTCGCTTGCCGGCATTGTAGTCGTAGTCGTAGTAGTTAACGTGTGGTTCCTCATACCAACCGTTATAATGGGAGTGATATTCTACAATCTGCGGAACTTCTATTTGCAAACTTCGCGGAATATCAAACGTATGGAAGCAGTGAGTAAGTAGTAGTGCAGTATTTCGTCAGTCTCGATACTAACAACATCCCCATTTTTTAGCTCGGTCACCCATCTTTTCGCATCTCTCGGCCTCACTAAATGGGCTGTCAACAATACGAACTTTCGGTGCTCAAAAAGTTCTTATCAACGAGTTCGATAATCTTCAGGATTCCCACAGTTCGGTCTTCTTCGCGTTCATATCTACAAGTCGTGCTTTTGGATTTTGGTTGGACTGCATTTGCGTGATATACATTGCCACAGTTACGCTAAGTTTCTTTATAATGGGCAACGAGAACGGTGGAAGCGTTGGTTTGGCAATTACCCAAGCCCTAGGAATGACTGGTATGGTGCAATGGGGAATGCGTCAATCGGCCGAACTCGAAAACACGATGACCGCAGTGGAAAGAGTAGTTGAGTATGAAACGATTGAGGAAGAGGGAGCGCTTGAAGCGCCGGCGGAAAAGAAACCACCAAAAGAATGGCCTAATAAGGGTCATATCAAGTTCGACCATCTCTACCTCAGATATTTCCCTGATCCGGATTCAGATGTTGTTTTAAAGGACTTGCAAATCGAAATCATGCCAAAGGAAAAAATAGGAATCGTCGGTCGCACGGGCGCTGGCAAGTCATCGCTCATCAATGCCTTGTTTCGGTTATCGTACACTGAAGGCGCTGTCTTGCTAGACGGAATAGACACCGGCGAAATAGGACTACACGATCTGCGAACAAAAATCTCCATTATTCCTCAAGAACCTGTGCTCTTTTCAGGATCAATGCGTTACAATCTGGATCCGTTCGATGAATACTCTGATGCAAAGCTGTGGCAAGTTCTAGCCGAGGTCAAGCTTAAGGACGTGGTCACGGATCTTCCGTTTGGACTCCAAAGCAAAATTTCCGAAGGTGGAAGTAACTTCAGCGTTGGACAACGACAATTGGTTTGTTTGGCACGTGCTATTCTACGAGAAAACAAAATACTTGTAATGGACGAAGCAACTGCCAATGTGGACCCTCAAACAGATGCCTTGATTCAGACTACGATCCGTGAAAAATTCGATAATTGCACAGTATTGACGATAGCACATCGACTACACACTGTTATGGATTCCGATAAGGTGTTAGTGATGGATGCGGGAAAGGCAGTTGAATTCAACGCTCCGTATTTGTTACTAACGGCATCGGAGAAACAAATTTTCCTAGGCATGGCACAGCAAACTGGAAAAGCAACGTTTAACAACTTGCTGAAAATAGCGAAGGCGGTAAGTATCATAGTTCAAGAGGTTGGTGACCTCTTTTTGAGCTTATTATCTGTTCTAATCCTTATTAGATTATCCAAATATTGCAAGGTAGGTAGGTAGGTACCAAAAAATGGTTTACCCAATGTCCGTAACCTGACTCTAGCTAGAGTTGGGCAATCGCAGACAAAGTGCGTGAGGGTTTCCCTTCCTTCTCCGCAGCTTCGGCGATTCGAATTGTAGGGTATGCCGAGCCTGGCGGCATGGTCCCCTATGGGCCAGTGCCCTGTGCAGATTGCCGTAATCTTCAATGCATTTGCACGAGTTTGGCACAGGAGCTCTCGTCATCGGGTTATATTATAAGCGGGGAAAATTTTCCATGACATGGCTCGTGAGCCTTCGCCATCTAACACCCGCGGCTGCTAGGTAAAGCGAGTAGACTCCGCCCCTGACAGCTGCCAGCGAAACACCGACTGTATTCACCCAAGGGCTGCCAAGAGCAGAACCTCGCCTGGCCAATCCGTCAGCCCGCTCATCCCCCTCTATGTTCCTATGTGCGGGAACGCAGAAGAGGGTGACCTTGAGCGTGCCGCCCAGACGGTTCAGCGTGTCTCTGCAGTGCCCCACCAGCCTGGAAGATGTCGTCGCTGAGTACAAGGCCTTGATGGCCGCTTGGCTGTCGATCAGAATGGCTATGTTACGCTTGGGGCTCGTATCTCGCGCCAGTCATCGACAGACTTCCAATATCGCCAGTACCGCCGTTTGGAATACCCTGGCGAAACCTCGGAGACCATACGACTCAGATACACTGGGTGTATTCGAGAAAATCCCAGCGCCGACTCCACAGATCATCGTTGATACATCGGTAAAGAATACTGAGTCATAGCCTTGCAACACGCCGCCGGTCTTCCATTTTGCCCTGGTTGGAAAGTCCACAGGAAAGTTTCTCGTCAAGTTCAGCTTGCGTGTGGCATAGCCCATAGGGAATGCCCATATTTCCCGAGGTACCTCATCTAGGATGTTACTGTTGCCGTAAAACTTCGCTGCCCAGCATCCGGACTCACGTAGTCTGACGGCACTGCACGCTGCAACGTATTTAATGTGGAAGTCTAGGAGGAGAAGATGCAGGAGTACATTGAGAGAGAGAACCCCAATAGCACCTGCACACGCGGTTCTTTGAATCCTATTAAGCCTCATCCTATTGTATTTTTTTCTCAGAGCCTGCCACCATACAATAGAGCCGTACCTTAGGATGGACGTACCACAGCGGTGCACATCCAGAGAACCATCCTCGGCCGGAGACCCCGTTTCTTTGCAAAGGTTCTCTTGCTATACTTGCCTGTTTAACACTCAGTTCTATGTTCAATCTCCAACTTAACTTTGGATCCAGGATTACACTCAGATACTTTACATTTGAGGAAAGAGCCAATCTTTGTTCATTCAGCCGTGGTAGGTGGAATTCAGGTATTCTTGTCTTGGTGGTGAATAGCATCAGTTCCGTTTTGGTTGGATTTATGCCGAGTCCGCATCTTGCAGCCCACAGGCACACATTTCGCAGCGCTCCTTCCATGATGTTGCTCATATTGAACGGAAACATCCCTGACACTAATAACACCAAGTCGTCGACATACGCCACCTTCACTCCGCTGCTGTCCAATGTTCGTAAAATTTCGTCCATTACTATTATCCTGTTCTGTGGAATAAATTAAAATATTTGCTTTGCTGTCCTTTGGTGGTTCGGTCGCCTCCGACCCAGGGCTTCTGTATTAGTGCGATGTCGATGCCTTCCTCTAGGAGGAAGACAAGCAGATTAGCCAAGGTGCACTTCGAGTGCTGCAGATTTATCTGCGTTGCCCTCCGCATGATCTGCTTGCGTGGGGGGTTCGTCAGTCCCCGTCGGACCGTCGATCGTCATCTTTGTCGCCGTCCGGTTTTGCAGAGCGGAAAACTTTTGCCTCGGCGATTCGAATTGTAGGGTATGCCGAGCCTGGAGGCATCGTCCCCTATGGGCCGGTGCCCCGCGCAGACCACCGTAATCTTGAATACATTTCCATGCGTCTGGTACAGGAGCTCTCGTGATCGGGCTATGTTATAAGCGGGCCAAATTGTCCTTGACTTGGCACAGCTCGTAAGCCTTCACCATCTAAAGCCCGCGGCTGTTAGGTTGTGTGAGTAGACTCCGCCCCTGACAGCCGCCAGCGAAACACTGACTGTATTCACCGAAGGGCTGCCAAGAGCAGAGCCTCGCCTGGCCAATCCACAAGCCCGCTCATTCCCCTCTACGTTCCTATGCCCGGGAAGTCAGAGGAGGGTGACCTTGAGCGTTCCGCCTAAACGGTCCAGGACATCTTTGCTATGTCCCACCAGCCTGGAAAATGTCGTCGCTGAATACAAGGCCTTGATGGCCGCTTGGCTGTCGGTCAGGATGGCTATGTTACGCTTGAGACTCGAATCTTGCTCCAGCCATCGACAGACTTCCAATATCACCAGTACTTCCGCCTGAAATGCACTGGCGAAACCTGGGAGACCATACGACTGTGTGTATTCGAGGAAGCCCCCGCGCCGACTCCACAGGCCATCTTTCATCCATCGGTAAAGAATACTGAATCATAACCTTGCAACACGGCGCCGATCGTCCACTTTGTCCTGGTTGGAAAGTCCACAGTAAAGTTTCTCGTGAAATTCAGCTTGCATGTGCCATAGTCCGTGGGGAATGCCCAGATTTCCCGAGGTACTTCGTCTAGGATGTTATTGTGGCCGTAGGACTTCGCTGCCCAGCATCCGGACTCACGTACTCTAACGGCATCGCACGCCGCAATATATGTAATGTGAAGGTCTAGGGAGAGGAGATGCAGAAGTACATTGAGAGAGAGAGCCCCAGTAGCACCTGCATATGCGGTTCTTTGAATTTTATTCAGCTTCATCCTAGTGTATTTTTATCTTAAAGCCTGCCACCATACAATAGAGCCGTACGTTAGGATGGACGCACTACAGCGGTGTACATCCAGAGAACCATCCTCGACCGGAGACCCCATTTCTTTACAAAGGCTCTCTTGCAATCATAGAAGGCTATACAGGCCTTTTTAACCCTCAGTTCTATGTTTAATCGCCAACTTAGCTTTGAATCCAGGATGACACCCAGATACTTTGCATTTGAGGAAAGAACCAATCTTTGTTCATTCAGCCGTGGTAGGTGGAATTTAGGTATCCTTGCCTTGGTGGTCAATAGCATCAGTTCCGTTTTGATTGGATTTATTCCGAGTCCGCATCTTGCGGCCCACAGGCATACCTTTCACCACACTCTTTCCATGATGTCGCTCATAATGGACGGAAACATCCCTGACACTAACATCACCAAGTCGTGGGCATGCGCCACCATCTTCACCCCGCTGCTGTCCAATGTTCGTAAAATTTCATCCATTACTATTAATCAGAGCACCGGAGAGATGGCGCCACCCTGGGGCGTGCCTCTGTTCACAGCTCTGGACAAGTGGTTGCCTCCCAGATCCGACTTAGCGGTATTTAGCATCGATGTAATCCAATCGATGTAATCCAATCGGTTTTCTGTGGATTTTCCTTTGAGGTAGGTATGCTGGGACTTAGAGAAAGGCGTTCTCTCCACAATCGTCCTTAAGTAGATGTCCAGGATGCGCTCTAGGGTCTTCAACACGAAATAGGTCAGGCTGATTATTCGAAAGTCTTTCGCGGACTCATGACCGCGCTTGCTCGCTTGCGGTATGAAAGCCACTCGTGCACGTCTACAGGACTGTCGTACGTATCCTAAAGAGATGTAGCTCCGGTAAATCTCAACAAGCCACGGCACAACTCTTTCCTGTTGCTTCTGTAGCATGGCTGGCATTATGTCATCTGGGCCTGGAGATTTATATGCGGAGAAGCCCAGCCGATCTTCTCCTCGGTAATTACTGATTTGGTAGTCTCGCACAACTGGGGTGGCCGCAAACCCCCCAAGCAAGGTCCTGATTCACAGTCCTCCTCGCTGACGGGAAAGTGCGTTTGAACCAGCAGCTCCAAGGTTTCACTAGAAGATTTTGGCCAGGAGTCTTCCGGCTTTTTAAGAAATCATAGGCTCTCATGTTCCTTAGTTAGAATTTTACTGAACCTCGCGGATTCAGTGGTGCTTTCGATGTTCTGACAATATTCCAACCAAGACCGCCTCTTAGCAGTCCTGATGGCCGACTTGTATTTTTTCAGGCAGTCCTTCATCAGTTTCCTGAGGCTGGAGAGATCTTCATTCCATCGCGGTAGCAGTGTCTATTTGCTGTACTTAGTAGGGCACGAGACTTTAAAGGCGGTATCGAATGCCTTTTCCAGAAACCCAACCTTTGACTCCAGTTCGTCTGTCGTGTCAATTCTATCAATTTCCGCACCGCAGAGTCTCTAAAGAGTTTGGGGACCTTTATGGCGAGATCTAGACTGAAAAGTATCCAACTGTGATTCGAGAAGGATCTCTGGTCAGACACTTTCCAGTCCTCCATCCTAGTAATCCCATTGTCGATTATTAGAGGTGTTATCAAGGACCTTCTCCTAACCGTCGCAGTTCTCCGAACTGGGGAACTGAAAGGTTGGTGTACTGCCCCTGTTACACACCGATAAGTTTGAAGTAATAATAAAATCAAAGGATATCTCATCTCTCTCGTTGATTTTCGAGCTGCCCCAAAGCGTATGCCTTGCATTGCCCCCCCCCAATTATTCTCGAAATATCGATATTTGCTTAATAAAATAGTCACTACTAGCGACGGAGACGGTGTTACCTTTTAATTTCCTTATCTGCGTTACCCTCAGCATGATCTGCTGCGTTTCAGGATTCGTCAGTTCCCAGCGGACCGTCGATTATCATCTCCTCCAACAGCTCGTTCGCGACGTCGATTGGATCCAGATCGTCGTCCAGTTTTGCAGAGCGGACCACTTGTACCTTTGCGTTTCTGACTCCGGACCGCACTTTATGCTCGACCTTTTCCAGTGTCTCCAGGCACTCTCCGTTTATACGGAGTAGAAAAGGTTGACTGTTTGTCTGAGGTTCCTCCTCTTTGATAACAAACCAGTTGTCCGTGGGAATACTGGGATTATGAAGGTGCAGAGATTGGACTTGCAGATCTTCGGCAACCAGATGCGAGCAACCGGTCTTCTGAAAATCTCGCCATAGAAGGTGACATTGAGCTTTCCGCCCTGCCACGCATCGCTCATATTAGCGACGCAAGAACCGAAAAAGTCCCTGGAGAATTGGTCCTCGCAAGCTATAACGTGAAACCCATGGCCCACCTGAGAGGAATCAAAGCAGGGAATGGTCATGTATTTGCCTTTGGCATCCAAAAGATGTTCAATGACCATCTCCGATAGCCTGGCCTCAACAATGGTCCACATCTTCGGCGCAATTACCATCCGCCAGCGCCACACGTAAGTGACTCCTGGCCACGTCGCTGAAGAGTTTCGCAGTTCGTGGCCCGTCGGCTGACTGTTGCTGCGTACTTTTCTTCAGATGTTGCTTAGCGGCCGAGTTCTTACCCACTCTGCTCCGCTTGTAATCTTGCTCGACCTCGTCTTGAGATCGATTCCATTGCAGATCGATGGGCTTCGCCTTCTGCTCGCCTACCAGACGTTTGCTGTTGTATTCCTCAACAATCGCCTGGTATTTAGCGAAGTCTTCTGCATCCCGCTCGTCTACAGTACCGACCTTCTTATTCTTAGCAATCTTGCTGAGAATATGCATGGCCTTCTGGTGTTCGCTCTTGTGCAGGACACCAGTGCACCTTCTGACACTTTTTAATTGGTTTGCGGTGACCGACGTTCTTGTCGGTCTTTACTTTTCAGGGATCCCCCGACGTCGAGGCCCACTTTGACGGTAGTGGATTGCAAACTGGAAACCACTAGTCTGTCTAACGCCTCGCTCCGGGAGGTCCCTACGGTTGGTTTCAGCACAGCGGTGCTACGGCTGGCATCGAGTGTACTGCTCTCGACGGCTACTATCTCCTGGCTGAATGCCAGCAGCTCGTCCTCCGATGATGCGCCTGGCATCACCCCCTCTTCTTCTATCGTCGGTCTTTTTTATTTTTGAAATTGTGTTCATGTCTTGGTCCCACGAGTAGTCCGGGAAGAATGTCCACCCTGGCCAGCCTGACTACCAGGGTAAGGGTCTTACTTGAAACTGAAGGTGCCCAAGGTATTCAGAGTTCGCATACTAAATACCAAGCTCCTCAAGGCTTATCGAGTTCGCTTGTTTACTGTGAAGTGAATATAAACCTCACCGAAGTCCAATATTTTGGTCAGAACTAACTTTTTAAAATCCTGATTTGTCAAAAAAAACCCTGTGTTCGAAATTCCTTTTTTCTTATCCCGTTCGGTCGTAAGCTTCTCGGTCATAGGCTTGGTGCAGCTGGAGTCCAAACGCTCTAAATTCACCATCTTTGTTTGGTTGACCTTTTGGTCGTTTTCCATCAGTTTGGATATTCAAAGCAATTCTAGCCAGTGAGATCTCGTCACGCGAATTAAACGGTGAAAATACCATCGACCATGGTCAAAGCAAATGTAGTTCACCACGAGTTGCTTTTTAGGATTCGCTGGTAGTGTCACCGCTGTCTAATTTTGTTCCTGGAAGATTAGATTTTTTCTCTACTAGTTCGGACTCTGCGTCATCGCCACTAAAAGCAATGGATGGTGTCATCGAATCTCTTGTAGAAAGCCTGGAAATGCTAAATTAAACTAAGCTAATCAAATGCTCTGGGAGTTGAAGCTGATGGATACACCCAAAGTCTTCCGGGCTAAATGTGGGCTAGCAACCCGGAAACTTCAAAACTATGCTGCTACCGAAAAGCCAACAACACCACGGATAAGGCGGGCCTCACAGTTACGACTTTCGGCTATCGAAAATGGAGTATAATTGGTTTCTGGAATGTGTGCACGCTCCCCGACAACGGTACCGAAGGTTCCCAAATGACCGTGAATTTCAATGATATAAGTTGGACATTGGGGTCTAAGGGAAGTAATATGGTGGGACTCTAGAGAGTACCACTCTCCCTTTTTCGCCAATATGTTTTTGTACTCTCGAAATCCAAGTGGTAGCAGACGCGCATCCGGTGTTGGATTGTTACCGATGGCTACTGCAAGGTGCGATCTCTTGGCATGGGAACCGATTTCTGGCAGGACTCAGATTGCAAGATTCCGGTACAAGTTAAAAAGCATTACAATTGTACAATACTGTGCACCAACAGAGGTTTTCGATTTAGTGGAGAAGAATGAGAAGGACGCTTTGAATGAGCAATTACACGCAGTTCAGGAGGGTCTTCCCAAAGGTGATATTGTAATCGTGATAGGTGATCTGAATGCCAAAACAGGCTCTGACAACACCTTGTGAAGGCGGGAAGCACGGTATTGGCGACCGTAAAGATAATGGTGAGAGGTTTGTGGATTTCTGCAAATTCAGCTTATATGAAATAGTTATCGCATAACACTAGGAGAGCTATTTTGTTGATCGGCCGGCAGATATCCTGGGTAACCCGTCTGAGATTATCGATGAACATTGGGCCGTTATAAGAAATGCTCTCTTCTCGATTGCTGCTCATCCCACGTCTAGAAGAGGCGTCAAAATATCTGGCTAACTAGGCAATCGTGGAAGCGGATCGATGAATGAAAAGGATTGATTCTTGCGGTGTTTTCAGCATTTAAATTATTTGAAAGGGATTTAAGGTTCTATTGACGCACAGTTCAACATAGTCTGCGTGTGACAAAAAGAATTTGTTCTTGCGCTGGTTGGAGAAGCAGAAGCTATCGCAGATTATTTCGAGATTGTATACAACATCACGAAAGAGGTTTCATGTAGTCCTGTGAGGGACGTTAGCACTCACTCACGGTGACGAGCAGCTTAAGAAGCGGAAGATACACTTCAACACGGTTCTTAACCGTATCACATCCGGTGAAGCAGCGATTCTTGCGGATGAAATGCTTAGTTCCTTTGTCGTTGCCGGGTCCGTCGTTTTAAAATCCGTCCTATCCGAGGCTCCTGTTGTGGCTTCGTAACAGGTTGTTTTCCGTGTAGGGTTGTCAGCCCTACCCAACCCCCAACCTGGAGGACCAGTTGGTACAATTTGTCCCGTTTTTAGGCGCGGGAGACTCGCCTTCATCCTTCTCCGTCTGCAGCTTTTCGTCAAGAAAGAGCTCCCAGCGGTCACCACGTGGAGGTGGAGATAGGGTTTGGTAGTAGAGCTGTTGGTGTTGGTTCAGCAGGCATTTCCCAGGTTTTATGCTCCATCGTGGGTACCAATCCACGTTTCGCCCCGGGACCTATACTACCCTTTGACCACCAGGTGGCTTTAAAGTCGATGAAAAAATGGTGCAACCGATGTCCATATTTCAGCAGTTGTCTCATCACTTGCCGAGGAGAGAAAATATGATCTTACTTACTTACTTACTTTGACCATCAGTTGATGAACCCCTTAGTATAGTTGATCGCCTCCATATTTAACTGCCTTCATCCAGCAGGCGGCGCGAGATCTTGGGCTGCACATCAATGAAGGCAAGACCAAATATATGGTGGCAACGTCAGCACCGAAGACGAATCAACCAACAACATCAAACCGCACTGGTCAAACACAAACACGAAGAAGAATAAGGATAGGAGAATACAACTTTGAGACCGTTGACAATTTCTCCTATCTAGGGTCGAAAATCACAACCGATAACAACTACGATGATGAAATCCGCGCACGGTTGTTGTCAGCCAACAGAGCCTATTTCAGCTTACAAAGACTGTTCCGCTCGAAACGTCTCACCATAGGGTCAAAGCTCTTACTGTACAAGACTATGATCTTGCCAGTCCTCATGTATTCCTCGGAAACTTGGGTTCTTAGAAAGAAAAATTGCGAACTCTTGGCCGCGTTCGAGAGAAGAATCCTCCGAAGAATTTTTGGCCCCCTACATGAGGATGGACGATTCCGTAGCCTACACAGTGACGAAATCTATGAGCGATACCATGACCGTCCGGTTGTGGATAAAATCCGGCTCAATAGGTTACGGTGGGCGGGTCACTTAATCCGTATGGATGAAGATGATCCCACCCGGAAAGTCTATAAGGGCAATATCTATGGTAGGAAAAGAAGACGAGGCAGACCCTGCCTAAGATGGAGCGATGGCGTGGGCCAGGACGCCAGACAGCTTTTAGGGATATCGAATTGGTGGACCTCGGCGCAAAACCGGGATGTCTGGAGTTCCTTATTAAGGCAGGCCTAGACCGGATACCGGTTGTTGCGCCGTTGATGATGATGATGAAATGCTTAGTTGCCGTAACGTGTGGATAGGGACTGCTTCTCCAAACAAAAGAGAAGGCCATCAATGCACTCAAACGAGGTGGAGCCACTGGGCTTTGCGGTCTCCTCACAGAGATATTTATCACTACAATTTCCACTGGTTCGGGAATCCTGGGAATTCGAGACCTTTCCCAGTGAGTGGAAGAACAGGATGATCGTTAAGATTCCAAAAAGGGCACCCGTTTTGAGTGTGACAATTCGAAAGGTATCTTTGCGCTCCTTAGTTTCGCCAAGATAATAATCATCATCATGAACGGCGCAACAAAAGGATATCCGGTCTGCCTTAATAAGGAATTCCAGACATCCCGGTTTTGCGCCGATGTCCACTATTCGATATCCCTCAAAGGTGTGTGGTGTTCTACCTTCGCCAGCGCTCCATCTTAAGCAGGTTCTGCCTCGTCTTCTTTTTCTACCATAGATATTGACCTTATAGACTTATATAGCAAAGATAATAGCTAAAGTAATCCTTGACCACATCAAACAACATCTTGAAAGCTTGATCGAGAGGAGGGAGAGCAAGCTGGTTTCCTCGTTTCTATGGTTTCTGCATTGACACAACATCCTACGCACCATCTTAGAATAGTGCGTTGAGTTTAGATCTTCGGTTCATCTGCTCTTCATCGATTTCGGGGAGGCCTTCGACAGCGTAACCAGGAGTATACTTCGAGTATCCTACGCATAAAGAGCATTTCGAAGAGACTAGTAGCTATTATCAAAGAGGCACATGCTGATGCAAAATGTCACGTGCTATATTGAGTTAGGAGCTCAGACAAATTTGAGGTCGCAAAACGGGGTCCGCCAGGGTCGCATCGTGTCACCGATATTCTTTCTTCTTATTATCGACGTTCTTCATGCTGCCTTGTCTGGAGGATGTGGAGGGTTTCAATAGACCATGACATATTTCCTCAAGCACCCCGACTGTGTTGATATGTTTGCTCACTTAAGCAAAGAACATGATCGGCGCAGATATTCGCAGTTAAACAGGTGCTTGAAAAGTGCTGGGAATATGATATCAATGTGCACCAAGTGCACCAACTCTTTGTTGACTTCTATCCGGCGTACAATAATGTAAATCGTAATGCTCTGTACAGAATAATGATCGAGCAAAAAATCCCACCGAAGCTAGTCCGACTAATGATGACGACAACGAGGGCCAGGTAATGCTTCCCTATAGTGTCAGCACTTAAGCAAGAAGTTGGTCTCGCCCCCCCCCCTCCCCCTTTTAAATCGGTGCTCAAAAATGTCGTCATGAAGGTGGCCTCAGTTGATACCATAGGCACCTTATTGGTAAAATCACCGCAAATATTCTTGCCCGATTGGTGCTTCGTGCGGAAGTAGTATTCGGGCAGGTTGGACCGAGATAATTGGAGGCGATGCATTCGGGACGTCAAGGCTCAATTTGGGTTGTAGTGCCATAGAGAGGAGGGTCCCCTCAACTTGGTGCAAAACAGTAGAGGAAGTGAGTCCAGGAAGAATTTGAAGCGCATTATAGCGAACCGTGTGGTTGACGCGCTATACTACAAACGTGAATACATTTGGTTTTCGTACCAGGGTAGATCAAAGCTCATTTATATAATTTTTCAATACTCGTCCGGTTGCATCCAGTTTGACGATGTAATGGGGTTGGACCTTGATTATTTTGGCATACAGCCATCACTAGCGTTATGAGCCCAATATACGGGACAGCTCTAGATGCACCACTCAATTTATAGTTTTTGATATGCGTATTCAGTGCACTGGAATGAGAGCAGCTCTCAGACCAGTCTATTCGACGAATCAGCTTCTCAATTTTATTAATCCCATGATTGATTCCTTCAAGTTCACAGAGTAAAATGGCGCAACCTTAAGCTGAGCTCACTTCTGAACAGAACAAAGGTAAAGGGCTCGAAAAAAAGGGTCCACTTTCGCCGGACGAAAGAGTTTCTGGATCCTTGTTTGGTATCTACTAGTTGTAGCAGTTACATGATCGCTGAAAATTTAGAAATCACTTGCTCACAAACCAGATTTGTCTCTTCACCAATGAAGAAATTCAGTGAGATCAATTGTTGAAGCTGTAGGGGTAGGGGAACAGTCAGCATTATGAGTTCCTTTCCCCAATTTATATTTGACATAGTAATTGGAACCGAAAAATTTATCATCAACATTAAATGAACTTCGTACAGGTGGTATTAGAGGTAGAAAACACCAAACGCGAGGGCGACAACTTTAAAATCTACCTGAGTATGTTGACCTGGCTGGGGTTAAAGTACCGACGAGTGTAGGATGGTTCTAATACGCACCCTTGTCGTGTTTGAGATTATATAAAAAGAAGCGATTTTCATCTGTTGCCATTTTTCGTCAAGCTTCTCCCAGAGGATAGGTGAGGCAGCATCTGATAAGTTGCCTCTGTCATGGACGAAACCGTCAGTCACCTAATTAAATTTTTTTTACTGTCTGTCAGTCTATCTTTTTTTTTGTAATTGGTTGGAAATCTTCAAAAGACACTGGGCTCGTCAAAGTGCGGGATTTTTACCCACTAAAACCACCCTAGGTATTACATCACGGACCGGAGTTAGCTCACTTTAGCTAGGTCTCCTTCTGTCTACCCCTTTTCACAACTCTTCCGTTTTTCGCAGTTTACTTTGCATCGTTGCGACCATAGAGTTCATCATATCCCAATCCTCCTGGCAAGCTACCATTCTCCCCCGACGTCTGAATCATCTAATCATAACTCTATAGTCTCTCCCCCACAGGTTTACATCCGTCCCGAACCCCTTAAAATATTCCCTTTTGCTCCGCTGGATGGCAAACTTGACATTTTTCTGGGCTTCCTTTTACGCATATTCTTTTTACAGCATATCGATTACCCCTCTGGGCGGTTCTTCTCACTCGGTGGTAGGCTGATCGAAGGCCGGCCTGTTGACTATTCCATCAGTAGTTGGGTTTTCTACTGGGGAATATGCACTTCCTAGACATGGACGCGCCACATGCCTTAGAGACGCATTGCGTGACGTGAAGGGATTTTTACGTGGGGCTGACAGCCCCCCTTAGGTTGGTCCAGTCACTCTTTCGTGAAGGTCAACCAGTGCTTTTGCGGACCAGCTTGATGTCCTTCTAGGCTTTAGGTATGTTATTTGCCTACTGTATGGCTGTCTCCTTAATTCGAGGATAATTACCTGGTGATCGCTATGGGTTAGTCCTCGCTAACGTGCCGGGTCAGACAACGATTCAGTACAGTGCTAACAAAGGTCAGGCCTACATTGAAGTGAACTCTCCTCTCCAAAAGGTACTCACATTACCTTTGTTGGCCAGAATAATATTTAACTGGATGAAAGCCTCTAATAGGGTTCGGTCCTTTGCGATATTCTCTTTGGGTCCCCATTCCAGGACCCACGCATTAAAATCACCGGCAATCACCTTTCGGACTCTGAGCGCTTGCGTCGTAAACAAGATTGTCGAACGTGTTTTCAAAACTCAGACCAAGCGTGACTGGGTGGGTCGTAGCAGCTGTACACACACACGATGCATATTTCTGGGCCACAGAAGGTCACTGGCCGACTGAATTATGGTACACTGTGTAGCTTTGCCTACCGTAAGCCCATATTGCCGCTCTACCAATCGAGCCTGTGACCCATACGCTCCCGTGACGTTTTCTGTATGGTGCACTGACGAGGGCAACTTGCAGACTCGTGGTTGATCTGCTTAAGTAAATCCTGGGGGGCTCTGCAGTGATTGAAGTTTATTTGAATGAACCTCATTTTTCATTGCATTTGCTACTTGCGGCAATATGCCAGTTATCTCGTCGCTTCTTTGCTTCGCACAATAGGCATTTGGGGATGTCTATTGAATTCCTTGGCAATATAGCCTTGCTCCCCGCACCATCTGCATCAATTGATGCTGCCGGTGCATGCCTTCGTGAAGTGTCCAAATATGAGGCACTTGGAGCACCCCTTTCATGAAAGTTGCTCAGTCAGACCTCACACAACCCATATGAATCGTACTTTTCCTGCCGCTAATAGCTTCCTCCTGCCTCAACTGCAAGTCGCGTTGTGGTCATTTGAGTACTAGCATAGGCTGAGACTCATAATGGACTCTTCACCCAATTTCTCTAACTTATATTGCTTTTTCAGTGCCGTGTAAATTTCTTCCCCAGGATGTTATTTCATCAAGATCCTTGCACTATATATAGATCTCATGTCTTTGAGCCCGTACCGTGGCGTTCTCCCCAAGTGAGTTGTTAACTTGGTTACGAGAGCCATCAGTTCTGCCCAAGTTCGATTTTTTCAGCTCAAACATAAGATCGCCTTTCTGGGTTCTTCGTATTTGGCTGATATTTGCCCCTAGATCTTTTAGATTGGGGTGGGCTTTAAACTTTCTTGTGTCTCTGCGTACGACAGATTGCCCTTGCTGGAGACCTTGGCCCATCGACCAGTTTCGGTTCCCTTAGGTTTCACTTAGGTCGCGGACGATCACACTTAGTGTTCAGGCTTCATCCTTTCTGGACTTTTAGCTCTGTTCTTCCGAACTGCTGGCGCTCCTTTCTTGCTCTTAGGCGCCTGTTGATTCCCTGAAGGATCGCCATCTTTCTCCCGCACTTTTTTATTTGGTAGCAAGTCGATGGCATTTTGGTTAGGTGTTACTTGGGTTCCCTATAACACTCTCTGGACGACTGTTTTCAGCTTTTGCTTGGGTGCCCTTTCCTCTTCCTGTGAGCTATTATTAAAAATCTAACGGCTCTCATCATGTTTTTAATAGCTTGGTGCACGTTGTGCTTATCCTTAATGAACTCGGACAGGTCAACTATTTTTTATTCAAGCTGCATGAAGGATAGTTTCTCCATGTGAGGGCTCTGTTCTTGATGAGTCCTGATCGGATCATCCTTTTTAAACACTCCGCCGCCCTTAGCCTTTAATATACTTTCCACACTTGTTGCAGTTTTTAGTATTGGTGGAGATCGGAGAATTGAATGGGTCAATCCCTTGATCTTTAAGTATATCCTGCGGTCGTCCTTCTTGGATAGATGCGATGGGTGTAGAAACCGTCTTCATGGACCAGCGATTTCCATTCATTTAAGGTCTTGCTTTGGATGAAAACTTTTTTCTTTAAATCTATGTCACTTGCAGCATTTGATGCCACGGTGGCCAAGTTGTCGACCACCCAGGCACTGCGGTCGGGGGATATCGATGCCTTGCAGCTCGCTTGCTAAATCCCAAAAGCCGCCAGTACTGGAGCTCCGAGCCCCTGGACCATAACTTTACTCCTTCTCAATTCGTCCATGTTGGTTTTATTTTCTGGGTGTCCTTCCCATAGCCATTTTGGTCCACGCATTAGAGATGAGCGAGCAAGCCCTAACTGATGCACAGCCAGAAAAAAGTGCATGAACATATATTTACACATCAATATGTATACTGATGGGAAACCTGGCAACTTCTTACAGGTCTGTCTGTTTGTCCATCTGTTTGAAACGGTTGTACCGGTTGACACCAAATTTGGAGAGATCTGTGAGCACGCGCTCATACCCTAAGATTAATTTGCAATATATGTCACGGAATTACTCTTTTCTTCAAGAGAAATGGCCCCTACTGATCGAAACAACGAACAAAGCTCCAAACTGAAATTGGACTATGAAATTTAAGGGAAAGGGACCATTTGTTGGATTGTTTAAAACATAAGAAAATTTAATTAATTGAAGTATTGAGTATTGTATTTAAATGAAAGACGGGGTGGCAATTGTGGAATAAAGAGGAATAACACCCACGCATGCGATGAGTTATATCGTTCTATGTGGGGGGCCTCCCTGTATGCAAAACAGGGGTGTAATTTTTTTCCCGAATATTGTTATGTGCGGTATCGAATGAAAGGTCTCGATTAGTGCTTTCCGAATCAGGTCTTAGTTTTGAAACTGATTGGGAAACGGTGGAGGAAGAGGGCCAGGGTCAGGGTCACTTAAATTAAGGGCCCATTCTCAGCAAGTACCCACCAAAAAAATCTGAAAAAATCATGATGATCAACAAAACCTTTCATAGCTAAAGGACCGATCTTCCGATTTTCGACTTATTTGCTTTCCTGAGTGTAATTTTTCTTCAGATGAGGTCAGAAATTAAAGGGTATAGGCTCCACCTCCTGTGTATATTCTCCTCTATTACTTCATTAAGTCCCAGACATTTTTCTTCATCCTTATATTACGAAAGAAAAGCAAAATTAATAATTTATCTTTAATTTCATCCCTTAGGCGTACGAAGCAAACGAAGCCAAGAAAGCAACTGATGACGCTGATTTGAAAGAAAAATTGAACTAATCATTCCATGCAGGAAGTGAACCATTGTGACTTATTGTGAATTTACTATACGCCAATTGCGAAAACTACGTATACCAGTTTTTACCAACAAAAATGTATAAAGCGCAAACAAACAAAATGGATGTTCATGAATATCTACTGTATTTAGATTAAGTGTAATGTTAGCTGTACTATAATTCACCGAGATGAATGTATTTAATAAAAAAATAGAAAATCGAATAAATTATTTTACTAAAATCGTCAAAATTCCTTTTGTAGCCAATAATCCCTATAGTTACCTCCTATACTTTTGATTATCCCCACCCTACCCCGACCAAGTTTATTTCCCCATCAGCTAGCTGAGCAACTACCCTCGCGAGCGTTTGCACCGAAACGAATAATGATCCTGGTGGACATAGGCAACGCGTGGTTATCAAGACAGTGGAAGCCTGTGTGAGCAAGAAATTGTTGAAATAAGATTTTCGAAGATAATTCATTCAACGAGCTGCTAAAATATTAGAGGACTCCAAAAACAGTCAATTTTACATCGTCGATGAGCAGTAAGAAACTGTGACGGTTGAAAGGAGGTCCTTGATATCACCCTACTGACCGACAGTGGGATTCTTAGGCTAGGGAACTGGGGACTGTCTGACCAGAGATCCTTCTCAAGTCAAATTGGATACTTTTCAATTTAGATCTCGCCGCAGAGGTCTCCAAACCTTTCAGACACCCCCTATCGACTGGAGGAAGTTTGGTCAAGTAATCAAGAACAAACTCTCCGCCGCGCAAATTGGCAAGATTGGCACGATAGACGAACTGAATTCAAAGGTGGGGGCTCTGGGAAAGGTATTCCCTAACGCCTTTAAAGTCTCGTGCCCTACAAATTACAACAAAAAGACACTGTCACCGTGGTGGAATGGGAGCTGACCAGGGAAATCTTCAACATCGCTACAGGCAGAATATTGGCAACCATACAAGGACTGGAAGAATAAGTCGGCCCTCACGACCGCGAGGAGGCGGTCTTGGTTGTGCGAGATTATCAAATCAGTAATTACCGAGGATAAGATCACCTGGGCCTCTCCGCATATAAGTCTCCAGGCCTAGATGGCATAATGCCAGTCATACTACAGAAGCAGCAAGAAAGAGTTGTGCCGTGGCTTGTTGAGATTTGCCGGAGCTACATCTCTTTAGGTTTCGTACAACATTCCTGGAGACGTACACGAGTGGTTTTCATACCGAAAGCGGACAAGCGCGGTCATGAGTCCGCGAAGGACTTTCGACCAATCAGCCTAACCTCTTTCGTGCTGAAGACCTTAGAGTGCATCTTGGACATCCACTTAAGGATGATTGTGGAGAGAACGCCTTTCTCTAAGTCCCAGCATACCTACCTCAAAGGAAAATCCACAGAAACCGCCCTCCACGAGGTAATTGGCACGGTTGAGCGGTCGGTGCAGTACAAGCAGTATACCCTACCTGCCTTCTTGGATAAAGAAGGAACTTTGAACCAAGTTAGTACCAACGCCATCAACGAAGCCTCGATCAGTATTGGATTGGAGGGGTATCGTACGTATTGTATTATATCCATGCTAAGAACCAGGATAATCCAGTCGGATCTAGGAGGTAGCCACTTGACCAAAGCTGTGAACAAAGGTGCGCCCCAGGGTGGCGCCATCTTTCCCATCTTTCTTAGTGATGAACGAAATTTTACGAATATTATACAGCAGCGGGGTGAAGGTGGTGGCGTATGCCCACGACTTGGTGATATTAGTGTCAGGGATGATTCCCCCATTATGAGGGACATCATAGAAGGAGCGTTGAGAAAGGTGTGCCTGTGGGTCGCAAGATGCGGACTGGACATAAACCCAACCGAAACGGAACTGATGCAATTCATCACGAAGACAAGGGGACCGGAATTCCACCTACCGCGGCTGAATGAACAAAGATTGGTTCTTTCCTCCAATGTAAAGTATCTGGATGTAATCCTGGATCCAAAACTAAATTGGAGATTGAACATAGAACTGCGTGTTAAGATGGCCTGTATAGCTTTCTATGCCTGCAAGAGAACCTTTGCAAAGAAATGAGGCCTCCGGCCGAGGATGGATCTCTGTATGTACAGAGCTGTTGTGCATCCCATCCTAACATAGGCTTTGAGCAAAAAGTAGTACGAAGCTTAATAGGATTCAAAGCATCGCGTGTGCAGGTGCTACCGGGGCTTTGCAGTCCTGCCCGGCAGATGCTCTCAATGTACTCCTGCATCCCCCGCCCTCCCCCCACCCCAGACCTCCATATTAAATACGTTGTAGCGTGGGGTACCACCGACGGACCAAAGATAGTCGGTGGAGTTTTGCGAGTGCGGAGGTTTCCTCGAATACATACAGTCTATCCGAGTCGTATGGTCTCCCAGGTTTCGCCAGTGCATTCGAAGTGGATACTGGAAGCCTGTCAATGGCATGATCCGTTCCCCAAGCGAAACATAGCCACTCTGACCGACAGCCAAGCAGCCATTAAGGATTTGGATCTGGAGAAGGAAGTGTTCAAGCGAAGTACGACCTTACCGAGAACACCAGTAGCAAGAACAACCAAGGATGAACTGAAGATGGATCGTTGGACGACAAAAACTGTAACAACACCCACAGCATATGTTCAAGATGCGCGACAGCAAGAGGTGCTCCAGGAACAAGATAACGATCCATTCAAAAGAAGCTCATCAACTTTGAGATCTCCACCAATGCTAAAGGCGATGAAGGAAAAAGTTCAGGCAAGATCAATAACTGGCAAAAGTGAAACAGCGTATAAAAGGAGTAACCCTGTCGGGGCTTATAAGGAGCGGAGTCCCGATCCGGAGGAATTACCCTTCACCCAGCTTGGGGCAAAGATAGTTGAGCTGTCCGAGTTTATCAAGGACAAGCACAACGTGCACCAAGCCATAAAGAATATGGTGAGGGAGAGAGAGAGAGTCCTCTATAATAGATCACAGATGGAAGAGAAGAATAATAACAACACGCCGAACCCCGCTGTGCCAACAGTATCACAAGCGACCCAAGTGACGCCTAACCGTACTACCATCGAATCCCAGCGAAGTAAACGAGTACGTGAAAAAGAGGGGGATCCCTTAAATAATCAACAGGCGCCTAAGAGAAAAAAAGGCGGACAGGACATCCTGAAAACCAACACCAACAGTTCAGAAGGAGGAAAGCATACAGCAAATCTAGGAAACTCGACCAGCGTTGCGAAGCCCAAGACAAACGAAAACGATGGATGGACTATAAAGTAACCAACAAAAAAGTGAAACGAAAAGCAAAACTGCGAACTCGTCCAGATGCGATTGTTATCTCCAGTAAGGGCAATCTGTCCTACGCGGAGATACTCAAGGTCAAAGCTGATCCGGACCTAAAAGATCTGAGCGGAAATGTGAACAGAATCCGAAGGACCCAGAAAGGGGATCTCATGTTCGAGCTGAAAAGATCCAGCGGTGGCAAAACTGATGACTTTCGCACTCAAGTGAAAAACTCACTTGGGGAGAATGCCGCAGTGCGTGCCCAAAAACATGAGATCTATATACAATGTAAGGATCTCGATGAAGTGACATCGAGAGGAGAAATTTGTACTGCTCTTAAGGAGCAATTCAAGTTGAAAGAACTTACCGAGGAGTCTGTTGTGGGCCTATGAAAAGCCTATGGTGGCATTCAAATGGCCAATACGAGTACCAGCAGAGGCAGCGCAGATATTGTTAGCTGCCGGAAGGGTTCGGATTGGATGGGTTGCCTGCCGTTTAAGAGAACAAACTTCACTAAAGAGGTGCTTTAAATGCCTCATGTTTGGGCACTTCGCGAAGGCATGCACCAGCAACATTGATCGGTCCGATCGATGCAGAAGGTGTGGGGAGAAAGGCCATATTGCCAGAGAGTGCAATAGGGACCCCAAATGCCTATTGTGCGTAGCCAAAGAGGGACAGGATAACCGGCACATTGCCGGAAGTGCCAAATGTCCGGAATTTAGGAAGGCGCTCACTGCAATGAGAAAATGAGGTTTATTCAAATAAACCTCAATCATTGCAGGGTCGCTCAGGATTTACTTGAGCAGACCACGTTCGAATCTAAGATGGAGGTAGCCATCATAAGTGAACCGTACAGAAACCGCCACGGTGGCGTAATCGCACAGATTCGACTGGTGGAGCGGCGGTATGGGCTTGTGGTCGACAAGCCATACAATGTACTGCAAGTCAGGCAGCCAGTGGCTTTGTGTGGGCGAAAATAAGTGGTGTATATGTATAAAGCTGCTACGCCCCACCAAGTTTGACACTGTCTGAATTCGAGCAAATGCTTGATAATCTTGTTCTCAACGCAAGGGGACGAAGTCCAAAGGTGATTGCTGGTGATTTCAATGCTTGGGCCCTAGAGTGGGGTAGCAGAGAATCAAATGCTAAGGGGCGCAGTCTATTAGAGGCTTTTGCGCAGCTGGACATGGTTTTGGCTAACGAAGGTGCCGTAAACACCTTTCAGAAAGGGGGGTCAGGCTCGGTTGTCGACCTGACCTTTATCAGCCCTGCGCTGGCGCGTGGTATGTCCTGGTGCGTCAGCGAACGCTACACCCACAGCGATCACCAGGCAATCTTCTTTGAGACATGTGTCGAGCCACAGGTCAAAGAGCTATCATGCCCAAAACCGAAAAAGATTTCAGGCTGGTCTTCAAAATCTTTGGATGAGCAGGATGGTTAGGTCAACCTGATATAGCAGGCGCCTCTACGGAAAGAGCCGTCCATCTGGCTCAATGCATCGCCAAAGCATGTGACGCGTCTATGCCTAGGAGGTGTTCAGTCCCCAGTAGAAGACCAAACTACTGGTGGAATGATGAACTGACCGGTCTTCGATCAGCCTGCCACCGAGCCAGAAGAGCGGCTCAGAGGGCGGTAGGTAGAGTCGATCAGGGGCAGAAAGAGTGCGCCTATAAGGCAGCCCGTAAAACCCTCAAGCTCGCCATCCACCGAAGCAAAACAAAATGCTTTAAGGAGCTCTGCTCAGAAGCGGACATCAACTGTGTATGCTCTGCCTTCAGGACTGTCTCAGATGATGCAGCATTCGTCATCTCTGGAATGATGCCGATTGACATCTTGGCAGATGAGATGGCGAATATATACAATGCAAAGCCAACCTCTTCCTCATCGCGGACGAAGAACGCTGAGAGGGAGAGATCCATAAATAGATGGCAAGAGCGGTGGGAACGCTCGGGAAAGGGCCGGTGGACGCACAGGCTCATTCCTGCCATCAAGGAGTGGTTGGAGAGACGACACGGTGAGATTAATTATAATCCCACCCAGTTTCTCACGGGACACGGAGGATATCTCCAATACCTTCACAGGTTTAAATTGGAGACCTCACCCGATTGTCCAAATTGCAATGGAGTCCCAGAGGACCCAGAGCATGTATTCTTCCACTGTCCGAGATTTGTGGAAGAAAGGAGGAATTTAGAAGAGACTCTAGGAGAAGTGCTGGTACCAGAAAATCTGGTACCGAAAATGCTAGCACATCAAGAGAATTGGGATGCGGTCAACTCCATGATCGCATCTATTCGAGATAAATTGCGAAAGGCAGAGGAAAGGAGAAAAGCGCGGTCACGTGCGCCGCGTATAGAAGGAAGGTGACAAAGCTAGAGTGAGCTGACTCCGCCCCGTGATGTAATACCTTATGGTGGTTCCGCGGGGCAGGGAGGGAGTCGGGGGTGGCTTTAGTGGGTAAAAATCCCACACGCTGGTGTGTCCAGACCAGTGTCTTTTTGAAGATTTCCACCTCCTCAACAAAAAAAAAAGGCGTTATACTCAGCGACGACATCCTCCACGCTGGTGGGGCAGTGCAGAAACGCGTCTGTGCGGCACGTTTAAGGCCGCTTTCCTTCCTGGTCATAAGAACATAGAGGGGAATAAGCGGGCTGACGGATTGGCTAGGCCTGGCTTTGCTCTTGGCAGTCCTTCGGCGAGCACAGTTGGTGTCTCGCTGGCTACTGTCAAGGGCACTCGCACTACTTAGCAGCCGCTGACCTCAGATGGTGAAGACACATCACCTGTGCCAAGTTAAGGAAGATTTGACCCGCTTATAACAAAACCCATACAATCGCATACAAAATTACGCCGGTCTGCACGGGGCACTAGCTCATAGGGCATACCCTACAATTTACATTACCGAAGCTGCGGAGAAGGGGAGAAAACCCTCAGGGACTTCCTTTGCGATTACCCAGCTCTAGCTAGAGTCATGGTGTTAGGAGTTCGTGGCATCAAAACGGCGCACCATAGCGTTAGTTCGGCCCCTCAGAGTGGCCGCTGACACCTACCTATCTACATCAACTTTTCGGTCATTTCCCCATTTAGTAGGACGTAATATTGCCAAATATTAACTTACCACGCAACTGAGTCATCCGGCGTCCGATCACAATATAAATCCCTCTACCATCGGCAAGGAAGTACCAGGAGTTCGGGTTTCTTCCTTTAAGAAATAATATAGCATTTTAAATTTTCTGAAACAATTCAGGGACTTTTTAATTCATAATACAAAAAACAGACACAGCACGTAAATAAATAAAATCTTCAGCTTAAAAAGTAATTAAAAATAAAATTCGTCCTTCACGAGGCAACCCAGAAGTTCTATCCTATACGGCATGTACTATTCCTTAAAGAAGAATTGGCGACTAGGCAGTCTGGAAAGAAAGTAATTGAGACAACTTTGCTTTGATGGATTTCCAATTTACTAACTTTTTTTGCAATATCCAAAAGATGGTCATATGTAGATTGACCAGCCTCTTTCGCCATCTTATTGACAATCGATCCTTCGCGTGCCAACAATGAATACGGAGGACCAAATTCAACTACACGACCATTATCTATCACAAGAAGTCTGTCTAAATCCATCACAGTATGGAGACGATGTGCAATCACAAGAACGGTGCAGTCCTGAAACTTTTCCCGAATTGTTTGCTGGATAAAAGCATCAGTTTGTCTATCCACATTAGCCGTGGCTTCATCCATAAAAAGTATCTTGTTCTCACGGAGAATAGCTCGAGCGAGGCAAATCAATTGTCTTTCTCCGAAGCTTAAATTATGTCCTCCCTCGGATATTTTTGTTTCCAGACCGTTGGTCATTTTTTCTGTTTCTTTGAGGCTGACTTGCTCCAGAGTCTCCCAGATAGCATAGTCGGAGTATTCACTGAATGGATCCAAGTTATACCGAAGGGATCCCGAAAATAGAATGGGTTCTTGTGGAATAATTGAGATTTTTCGTCGCAAGGTTTCGAGAGGCACTTGCATTATGTCCTGGCCATCTATCTTGATCGAACCCTCAATATGTGCCAATCGCAATATAGCATTCACTAGTGATGATTTCCCAGCCCCGGTTCGTCCGACAATTCCAACTTTTTCTTTAGGGAGAATTCGCAGGTATATATTCCTTAAGATAGCGTCATCAGCTTTATCAGGAGAATACCAGAGCGATATGTTTTCAAACTCGATGGATCCTTCCTGCGGCCACGTCGTGGGTGGATCCTTCTCCTCCTCACTTTCTTCTTTTTTAATATTCCCATATTCATCGATTCGCTCGACACAAGTCATTAAGTTTTCCATCTCAGCCGATTGCTTGACACCCCATTGAAGCATTCCAGTTATCCCGATGGCTTGCGTAATAGCCAAGCCAACTTCTCCAGCCGTTTTACTATCTAAGACAACAAAAGTTACAAAAATTATGTAAATAATACAAACTAAGTCCAGGAAGAATCCAAAAGCTTGGCGTATTGAAAGCAGAGTATAAAACACGGAGCTGTGCGTATCCTGGTGAGAATCAAATATCTGGATCAGATTTTCCTCAGCCGAAAATGCATGGATTGTCGAGAGGCCATTTAACGTCTCAATGGTATGTGAATAAATTGGGGAGCGAGCTGAACGATAGGAAAAAATATGGCTTCAAATCAAGAGCCCATTCAAATAATGCTAACAAATCTATATGCTTACTTATTCCATCCATTCTCTTGAGATCCCTCGATGTATTCAAATAGATACGCCTTAAATAAAAAAACATCACAGCCATACCCGCAGTCAAAAGCAAGGACCACTGATTCACCATGGCCACAATTACAATCACTCCAATCAGCGCCATTGCAATTTGGATGACCTCAATCATTACAGTTGGGAGCATTTCATCCACCAGACCCATGTCCTTTGAGAATCGATTCATGATCCGGCCGACTGGATTCGTTCGGAAGAAATACATCGCAGCCCGGATGATCCCTTGGTACATAGCGTTATGAAGACCTATGGAAGCCTTCATGGCCATTTTGAATAGGAGGTAAGTTCTGGATAACGTGACCAATATTGTCCCTGCGGTCAGGACCGTAAAAATATAAATTGGTAGTTTATCGACAGTTTCCATCTGGGTCGGGGGTACTTCTATGATGGTCTCATTATTCACTAGAGCAGAATTGTCAGTTTCGGTAGAGATTCCAGCAGTAACATTGATGTTGCGGTTAACCCTGGAATGAAGCAATTAGTTTAGCTCAAGCGAGGGGTGTGTTCCACGCAAACATACCAGAAGGCTAAGAAATAGTCACTGCCAGATGCAAAGGATTGAGTGGTTATACAAAATACCATAGTAATGATAAAAAGCATGAAACCACCTCCAAGTCGAATGTATTTCATATAGAGCTGGGCTCCAATACCTCCCTGTTTTTGGGACTCTGCATTTTGTCTCTGAACATTAGGATTGTTCGAAATGTGTCCATTCTGTTGCTTGTCCATCTTCTTCTCATTTCCATCCACCACTGATTTGCTATTGGCCAGTTCGTCTCCTTGAACGGGTCTTTTATTCAATTCCTTGAACTCCGGATGAAGTTCCTCCAATTCTGCGAACTCGCCTATGAAATTTATTTTCCCATCATCTACGGCAACTATTCTGTCGATTCCACTAAGGAACTGGAGTTGATGTGTGACCAGAAGGACGATTTGTTCCCGTAGAAGTTTGTTGATGCAATTATTGATTAGGTGACGTCCTACTTGTAAGTCAACAGCACTTAAAGGATCATCAAGAAGATAAATATTCGCTTCACGGTATACTGCCCGAGCTAGCCCTATACGAGCTTTTTGTCCCCCGGAGAGCGATTGACCTCGATCGCCTACCAAAGTTTGGTCACCGTTTCTTAGCAGATTGAAATCATCTTGTAGAGCACATGCCGTGACCACCTCATTGTACCTTTCCAAATCCATACACCTCCCAAATAGGATATTTTCCTGAATAGTTCCATTGAAGAGCCATGGCTCTTGTGAAGCATATGAGATGGTGGCATTATTAGTCTCGATACGGCCGGAAGTAATAGGCAGCTCTCCGAGAATGGCTTGAAGAATACTAAAAATGGATGAGCAGAGATTAGTCATTAAACAAATAAAAATATGCCCTAGACCTTCTTACCTCGACTTTCCCGATCCGACTTTTCCAATAAGCGCTACCTGTTCACCAGGTCTTATGGTTAAAGTGATCCCATCTAGAGTGGGCTTACTATCTTCCTTAGTCCATTTCGCTGTGACTCTACTTAATGCTAACATTGGTTTCAAATCGGATTCTCGGATATTCCTTGAAAGTAACGGAGTAACTTCAGTAGGATCACGAGTCTCTTTATTGTTGAGATTCGTTTTTGAATTGGGCTTCCTCTCATCAAGCAGCATATAGTCTTGGATACGCTTCAAGGATGCAGCAGTCTCACCCAGTTGTTCGATACCTGGAATTTTCATGATTGATTAGCATATGTGGGAAAATCATTGTAATCCGTAATTTCTGAATCAGCGTACGCTGAAACAGAACAACGAACGACGAGAACGACTTCTACTACAGCGAAAGGAGAGAGGAGAGAGGAAGGTGGTCAAAGGGTAGTATAGGTCCCAGAGCAAAACGTGGATTGGTACCCATGATGGAACATAAAACCTGGGAAACACCTACTGAACCAACACCAACAGCTCTACTACCAAACCCTATCTTCACCTCCACATGGTGACCGCCGGGATTTCTTTCTTAACGAAAAGCTGCAGACGGAGAAGGATGAAGGCGAGTCTCCCCCGCCTAAAAACGAGACAAATTGTACCAACTCGTCCTCCAAATTGGGGGTTGGGTAGGGCTGACGTCGAGCGAAGAAGCGACTTCACAGACGGAAAAAGGAAGCCTGGGAGAACCAACAAGTCTGTGAACTAGAAAAGTACAGGGAGCAACCGCACCAAGCGCGCAAGTTTTACCAACAAGTCAGCAGGATGAAGCCTTACACACCTCGATGCTCACCCTGCCGAGACAAAGAGGGAAATCTGATTTCCATCAGAATGAACATATTAGAGCGACGGGTTGAATCCTTTGATGAACTACTGAACAACCAAAACATCGGCGAGTTGGAGGTCCCGCCAACTGAATACGACGGACAAATACTGCCACCATCAAGTATAAAAGAAACAGTCCGTGCAATTCATCGGCTTAAAAACCATAAGCCGCCAGAGACCGATGAAATTACAGTCGAATTGGTTAAATATGGAGGCGACCAACTACACCAAGTGGTTCAGCAACTAATGCTCAAGGTGTGAGACAGCGAATCAATGCCTGACGACTGGCAAAGAGGCATTATCTGTCTCATACATAAAAAGGAAGATATCACGCAGTGCAGCAATTATAGAGGTATCACGTTCCTAAGTACCATCTATAAGATATTCTCCGCTATCTTGTTAGGCCGGATAGCACCATACCCCGAAAACATCGTTGGCCCATATCAAAGAGGCTTCACTCCAGGCGAATCAGCAACAAATAAGATTTTCTCTGTGAAGTATGGTCTTTGATGGGAAAACTGTTGGAATATGGACATCAGTTGCACCATCTTTTCATTGACTTTAAAGCCGCCTATGACAGCCTAGCCAGGGTAAAAGTGTACACGGCCATGAGAGAATTCGGTATCCCAACGAAATTGAGAAGACTGACTAGGCTGACCAATGTGCGAGGCTAGATAAAAGCAGCAGGATCACTCTCAAGACCATTCGACATCAACAACGGTCTACGACAAGGGGATGCCCTATCATGCGTCCTCTTCAACCTGGCCTTCGAGAAAGAGATCCGTAATCCTGAGGTAAATGCAAGAGGTATGATCCTCTTTAAGTCTACCCAACTACTGGCCTATGCTGACGATATCAACATCATGGGAAGAACCACCTGAGACGTACAAACTGCCTTCATTCAGATCGAGCAGGCGGTGATCGGCGCTGATGCGTGATGGGCTGCACATTAATGAAGGCGAAGTATATGGTGGCAACGTCAGCGTCAAAACCAAAAGGAGGAACAACATTGAATCGCGCTGGTCAAACGAAAACAATGAAGATAGGAGACTACAACTTTGAGACCGTTGATAATCTCTCCTATCCAGGGTCGATAACAGCTACGGTGATGAAATCCGCGCACGATTGTTGGCAACCAATAGAACCTATTTCAGCTTGCAAAAACTATTCCGCTTGAAACGTCTCACAATAGGGTCAAAGCTCTTATTGTACAAGACAATGATCTTGCCAGTCAGTCCTCGGAAACTTGGATTCTTAGCAAGAAAAATTGCGAATTCTTCGCCGAGTTCGAGTGAAGAATCCTTCGAAGAATTTTTAGCCCCCTACATGAGGATGGAACCTACATAACGACGAAATCTATGAGCCATGCCATGACCGTTAGGTTGTGGATAAAATCCGGCTCATTAGGTTACGGTGGGCGGATCACTTAATCCGTATAGATGAGGATGATCCAGCCCGAAAAGTCTATAAGGGCAATATCTATGGTAGAAAAGCAATCGCGTAGGTCAAGACGCCAGGCAGCTTTTAGGGATATCGAATTGGTGAACCTCGGCGCAAAACCGGGATGTCTGGAGTTCCTTATTAAGCCAGGCCTAAACCGGATACCGGTTGTGGCGCCGTTGATAATTATGGTGAAAGGAGACGGCTGTAGACAAGCGCCCGAACACCAATTGAAACTATGAAATTTGAACATGTGCTTGGAGTGTTGGAGCCGAGGTGCGAGTGTAAAATGAAGGAAGTTATGTCAACGCCAGCAGACCGGCCATTCATGAAGCTTAAGGAAGAGCTTATTAAGGGCCTTCGCTCATCACAAGAAGCCAACACTCGGCAATTTCTCGAGAAAGAAGGGATCTGCGACCACTAGCCAGCTCAATTCTTGCGTCGACTACGTGGTCTCGCGGGTAGTGAAGCCAAAGAAGCAGTTCTGCGAACGTGAGGGCCCAGAAATAAGTACGGCGTCCGAACCGGGCAATTCGCCCCGTTACCTATTCGTTACCGATAAAGAGTCGAAGCGATTTCCTTATCTCGGTACAGGCGTCGACATATGCGTTATTTTACGTACGAATATTCCTCAAGCATATAAAAAGTCCATATACGAACTCGCGGTAGCAAATGGCTCTGTGACACACATGTATGGCATGGCTTGCCTCGACCTCGGACTTTGTCGCTACTTCGTTTGGCGCCTCGTAGTAACTGACGTTACGAGGCCAATCATCCGGGCAGATTTCCTTGCACATTACAGCTTATTGATGGACCTGGAGAACAGCCAGCTAATCGATGGAGAGACGAATTGTACATTTCGTGGACTTATCTCCGTAAGCAACGTTCCAAGCGAAAAGCTGATTACTTTGAATGAATTGGCTTATCGCCAGCAGTTAGTCAAATTCCCCGAGATTATTCGCCTTGACGACCGTGCTTCAGTGGTCTAACGAAACATCATATCGAAACGGCTCCTGGATTACCCGTTGCGAGCAAACCTTGAAGTTTCGCACCCAGATCCAGCACCCGATCACTTCATTTCTGAGTGCAAGCAGTTCGAAATGATGATACAACTAGGCACGATTCGTCCACCGCCCAGCAGCTGAGCAACTCGGCTTCATATGGTTCCCAATGATAGTGGATACTGGCTGGGGACCTTCAATTTATCCGCCCTAGCTCAGCAACACCATGCCGTCTACATCTCCGAAAGCTGGCTGGACGATGCCATATTAAATTTCGAGCTCTCCGAAGCGTACTCCATTTTCCGTTGTGACAGGGAGCGGGAATCTCGTAAGTCCACCGGCGGTGAAGTCCTAATTGCAATAAAAAATACCCTTCTCCTCCTCTGGCTTTCCTTTTGACTGTCTTGTTTTTCGCGTCTCCTCGCCCAAATTCCTTCCTTTCATTGTATCTTGTATATAAGTTCCCTGTGCTTGCCCTTCTCAACTGTACGAAGGATTGTTTAACAATTTGTCAGAACTCCTTACTGTCAGATTCCCTTCCGGAGATCTTAACCTCCCCATGCTCCACTAGCCTAATCATCCTAGCCTTCCAACAACCTCTCCCATTCTTTCCTTCTACTTTCCTCCTTTATGAACACTTGCTCTGACCTGAATCTCAATACCACGAAAAACTTCTTGGGCCGCACTTTCGATCTCTTTCTTTCCAACCTCCTCGACCGCCACCTTTCTTTATTTCCATGCATATCCCTGTATGTCAAAGCTGACGCTCACTACCCCTCACTTGAATTTGAAGCGGAGTTCCCCGGTTCAAACTCCAAAACTGCGCATAAATTGACTAAGTTCAACTTCCGCGAAGCCAATTTTGGCGGTCTCAACTCAGCTTTAGCGTCTATCAACTGGGTTCACATATTAAGCAACTCAACATGTGATCAAGCTCTTAGCACCTTTTACAATATCCTGTCCGATCTCCTTTCCTGTTATGTCCTTTCTTCTCCTGATCGTACCCAACTTAGTTCAAAACCAAGATCGTTAATAACATTCGCTTGAAACATGCACCGCGGAAGAAGTTTCGGGCTTCTAAGAATGACGCCAACCATGTTCACTTTAAGGCTATGCGCTCCACTGTGAATTCGATGATTAAAAAAGCGCATAAAAGGTACTTGTTGAGCGTCTAAGCCGCCTTGCTCGCGGTAACTTGAAACCTTTTTGGTCCCACATTCGCTATTGTAATTCCACCCACTCTTCTATCAGTTTTGCTGACTCCACTGTCAACTCCCCACAACAATCCTAAAACCTTCTCTGCTAACTAATTTCGTTGCTAAATGTTTTAATCTACGACCGAAGGTACATGCTATTTACACTGATTTCTCCAAAGCTTTTGATACCGTTGACCATAATATTCTCCTCTCCAAACTCTCTCTACTCAACTTCCCTCCTTCAATCATCTCCTGGCGTTCCTCCTATCTCTCATAACGTTCCTGAAGGTGGTGGTTACTCATTTCGTTCCTTCTCTCCTTGGTCTGGTGCTCCCCAAGGCTCTATTCTTCCTGTTTCTTATCAATGACCTCGCCTACATCCTCACCTGCCCGTGTTTGCTTTACGCAGACGACCATAAATTATTTGCCTGTGTTTCGTGTCCGTTGGATTGTGCTCTTTTGCAGTCCTACCTCGATACTCTGGACCGTTCGTGTTCAGCTATTTCTTCGCGACCATAAACTCCATATAGTTCTCTATGAAAGTAGGTTGAACTACAGATAGAAACCTTTCTTTCCCAGTTTCAACCTCTTCCGGACTGGCCAACTCTCAGGGCCGCAACACCAGCGGTGGAACGGCCGGCTTCACCTCCGAAAAATTTTTTGCCACGCAAATACACCCACCTCCCAACAACTCCAAATCAATTGAAGCTACCCTGATCTCCTTCGGATCCCAATTAACCTCGTTCTTCGTCACCACCGTTTACTGCCCTAACCAATCCCCTCGACTCCCTCCGCATCAAGTCCCTCTACGCTTCTCAATCCCACCATCCAGGAAAACAATGGTTCTTAATTATCGGTGGAGACCTCAACGCTAGACACCCGTCCTGGTTCAATGCATGGTCGAACCAGAACGAGGAACAGCTCCACCGATTCCTCACAACCACCCATCCCACCCGTCGAGTTCGGCGGCTATGTGCCTCTGCTCGTCGAACGGCGTCCCCGACTTGCATGACAGCATCAATTATGGATCTCCCTGCTCTAAAACCAACCTGCCGGGGAGATAAATCTCCGGTAGCGCATATCGCTTCAGCGAGTCTACTTCTGATGAGCTTTTCGAGCACTTTTCCAACAGTGTCAAGCATACATAGTTGGCGGTATGAAGACGGCAATTCGGGGTCGCCTTTCCCTTTATGGATCAGCGCAAGCCTCGCAACCTTCCAACGAGCAGGGAAAATGCCCTCTTTCAGGCAAGCGTTAAATGCGCCGAGCAGTAGGTCTGGCCAGTGTTGGAATACCAGTTTGTATACCCCTGCTGGAATACTATCGGGTCCTGGTGCCTTCTTGTTTTTCAAAGAGAGGACTGCCTGTTCCAACTCTTTTATAGAGGAAAGTGGACAGTCCTCTGCGCTCTCCTCGCCGACGTCATCATCCCATACGGGGTGCGCAGGGAAGAGTGCCCTTTCAATGCAGTCCATCTGCTCGGCCTTAAGTGAACAAGGTTTCCGCAGAGTTCCGATTTTTCGGCTTACGAGTTTGTAACCGAGTCCCCACGGATCCCCATTCACCTCGTCTACCAGATCTTGCCAGCAGCGAGCTTTGCTCCTGTTTATTGCGCTGCAGAGTCTCCTTTTGGCTGATTTGTAATCCGTCATTATGGTACATGCCTCCTCCCGGTCGCCTAGACGTTGTTTTAAGCGGCGGAGCCTGTGACACTCCTTCCGGAGCTCTGCGATTTCCACTGTCCACCAATACATGGAAGGTTTGCCGCGCCTGGATGTCTTCCTGGGCATGGAGGCTCCGCAAACCGTCGTTATCAGGTTCATAACTGAATTTACGACAGTGTCAGCTGCGGCGCCACCACCCCCAAGAGTACCCTCTACCGTGGCCCCACCTGTTTCCAGAGTTTCGACAAACCTCCCGGTGTTCACTTTCGCGACGTTCCATGCACAGAAAGATCGCCGAGGTGGCGCACACCGGGAGCTTGTGTCCATAATTTCGAAAGCAATGTATTGGTGATCACTTGCCGGGAAGTCTTCCAGGACTCGCCACCCATCCACCAACGACACCAGTGATTCCGACGCGAAGGTTACGTCTGGAATGCTTCCCTGGCAGCCCGATAACAGAATAATAATAAAAGAAAATGTGGCGTACACCAGGACGTCAGACAGCTTTTAGGGATGTCAATTTGGTGGATGGCGGCACAAAACCGGGATGTCTGCACTTCCTTACTAAGGCAGGTCTAGACCAGATACCGCTTGTTACGCTGTTGATGATGGTGATATGTCTACTGCTTAAACAAGACAGATCACAAAATGGGATGAGGCAGCAAAAATGCGAGGAAAATGTAGTTAACACAAAACAGGTCCCGATGAAGAGATTTCTGGAGACCTAATGTTGCAGCTAGGAGGAAGCACTTATTGCACTGTTTAATCTAGTGGACGGAATCCATGAAGCTTAAGCTCTAGCTAAGATTTTATCTTTTCGTTGACACTTACCTCGTGGAAACTGGACGGTCATCACTTGCCGTAATATATTGTAGTAGGCGGTAATAACGAATGCCTTCTCCGCCGTTACCACCTGCCCTAGCAAAGCATAAACCACGAGACTGGTAAAAATGGCGATTCTGGATACAAACATCATGCAAGACAAATTGGTTCCCCGAATATAATTGCTTCGCTGAATCATTCCAACTTCCTCCTTACGGGCGTTTTTCACAAGGTCTTCAAACGGCCTCTCCCAGGCGTACATCTTAATCACTTGCACTCCTTGAATGATTTCATTCATGAGTCGAATCCTAACGTCCGATAGTTTAGCGGTAAGACCACGTAGCTCCGTCATTTTTCGACCCATGTAGTATTGAGCAGGAGACAGCAATCCCAGGATCAGGATGCCGCTGAGAGCTGAAAGGCCTATCTAGAAAAATATATTGCAGATACTAGGATACGTAAAAGTTACATGCATTCATATACTTGTTGATATACAAGAACTATGACCACAATGGTCTCCAATGGCCCTAACCAAATCTGATGTAGGCCCAACATGGCATTATCGATTTTTCCAACATCGTTTGTTAGAAGGTTTAAAATCTTGCCAGAGGTAGTACTTTGCAAAGATGTCCTACTCAACCGCAACGCTTTCCTGTAGATTATGCTGACAAGGGCCACGCGAATTTTCATGCCACAATGGAATTGGTTTAGCATATTTGAATGGGAAAACAACACATTAAGGACGCTACAGAGTACCACGGCTCCTGCATAATAATATGTGGATGAACGATCGGAGTCTGAATAGCGTGACACCAGCAATCCTAGGAATATAGGTTGTGTTATTCTGTGAAGAGAGATGAAGACATTTATTAGGATTAGACTAGGTTTGTGCTTGAGAATCACTTACTTGAGAAAAAAGTCTAAGCAGAATAAAGCAAACCCCAAAGCAACTATTAATCCTCCGAAAACGCGCAGAATAGCACGGTAAAGTTTTGGATGATGGCCTGTATTCAATTCTCGGTGGACTTCTTTTTGCCACGCGCTATGAAGTTTCTTCCCCAAAAGCTCTGTAAGGGCAAAAGTGGTAGACGATTTAGAAACCAGTTAAGTTACCAGCTATTGTAAGAGTTGAAGGGTATTACCGGATTTATGTTCCTTCAGTGGTTTGTAGAGAGTATCTACTGAAGAGTTTTCCTTTTGCGTCTTGGAAAATACAGGAATAACGTACCTAAAAGTGTATCTTGAATTGATGAATAACTTTTATTCGTGCAATAGTAGCTACCAAAAAAATAATTTCGATATGAAGTTGGCTGTCTCCCGTGGATTCGGGGCTCTCTCTTCAATATTGGATGGAGTCATTTTATTTTTTCTTCGCGTTGGTTTTCTGAAAATAGATATATTTGCAATTATACGTTTTTAAGTTTATCAAACTGAGCAGGCTAATTTAAAGTAAACGCAAATTTCAATAAAACAAACAAATTTAAAGAGAATTTCCGGCGTTGACCAAAGTTTTTTTCAGAAACCAGTGTCCGGATAGCTCAAATAGTTAGAGCGCTGGGCTGTCGTAGCGGAGAGTTGCGCTTCAAATCTCACTGATGGCAGAGGGATTTGTGACCATAACTGGATGTCGGATACCAGTCGACTCAGCTGCGAATGAGTACCTAAGTCAAATCAGGGTAATAACCTCGGGCCAGCCCAATGCTGACTACATTGCCTTCTACAGTGTACCACTACCGTCTTGAATGAAGTGCTCTAACACACTTCAAGACCCTCATCCAATATGGATTGTTATAATTTCGGTAGATGCCGATAATACTAGCACTAAGTGTCAAGTATTTAGGCTAGAACGATTCTACCTACTTAAATTATAAAGGGGTGGTGGTGCCCGGTGGTAGGTCAATGGTAGAATCCGTTGAGAACTCCCCACAACATCGAGCACATATGCAGAATCGTCTATTTCTGCATGGTTTGAACCAGACTGTGCGAGAATCCCAGGACATCAAGTGAAGGCGTGAGTGATTTAGGTACAATACTTTTTTTTTGAGGAAGTGGAAATATTCAAAAGACACTGCTCCGGACACATTAGTGTGTGAGTCTCTCCCTGCCCCGCGGAATCACCCCCAAGGGGTGGAGCCAGCTCACTCCACCTTAGTCACCATTCTTCTATACGCGACGTACGTGACCGCGCTTTTCTCCTTTCCTCTGCCTTCCCCAGTTTGTTTTGGATTTAGTTTAGTTTAGTTAACTAGGGGGAGCCGCAACTCCGAGCACTCAGGTCATTGTTAGGCCCATTGTACTATCCCCGTAAGTTGCCTATTCAATGGCTTCCCGCCTACGGTGTTCGCAGGCTTTAGCGAATCTTAGAACATTCTCCAGAGGCAGATTCTGTGTGTGCAGATTCTTCATTGAAGAAAACCTTGCTAAGGTGTCTTCGTCTGAGATCTGAGGATGCCGGGCAGCTGCATAAAAAGTGCAGGGCCGTCTCCTCCTCCTCCTCACATTGGCTGCACATAACCGAAACCACTACCTCAATCTTTTCCATATGGTAGTTTAGGGGGCAGCGTCCTGTCAAAAGCCCTACTAGGGTTTTCATGTCCCACTTCTTAACAGACAACAAAAATGCCGCTCTAGTGGCCCTAGGCTCTTTCACACACTTGATTGCGTAAATCCTTGCAAATTCACCCTTCAGAGTAGACTTCACAGTAGATGGTCGGATTCCAAGAGTTGGTTTTAGCCCCACCATTGTGGATCCAGACCCTCGGTGAGCCAGTCTGTCAGCCTCCTCATTACCGGCGATGTTAGAGTGCCCCGGCACCCACATCAGGAATGTTTCGTTCAGTCGGCCAAGTTTCAGCAGCACCTGATGACAACTCCACACCAACTGGCTTGATATGTCGTTGCCATTTAGTGCTGATAACGCCGTCCGACTGTCGGAACAGATTCGAATGGTGCGACCCCTCCATTTTTGTCGCAGGCATTCTTCTGCTGCCAATGAAATGGCATATATCTCTGCCTGGAATATGGTCCTCATTTTTCCCGAGGGTCGGGCCAATTCTATAATCGAATTCTCCGAGAACACCCCTGCGCCCGATCCATCCTCCATGACTGATCCGTCAGTGAAGATTATTAGGTCTGTAATCTGAGAAGACTCATGGCCACTTGTCGACCATTCTTCTCTTTCGGTGATTACGACAGTGTATGTCTTTTCAAAGGCGAATCTGGAAATCATATGATCGGTCGGCATCAGGGCTACTGGATGTTTTTCAAGGAATTTCCAGATAGACGCATAACCGTTTGATTGGCCGCCTTTCCACGCCCCAATGATATCGAGCCTATATGTGTCGTTGGCCGCTTTCCGTTTCACCTCCAAGTGAATGGTGGGTAAATTTAGGATAGCTTCAAGTGCCGCAGTCGGCGTAGTACTCATTGCTCCAGTAATACTCAGGCAACCAAGTCTCTGAATCTGCGTTAGCAGCTTCCTGCTGTTAGCAAAGTTCAGTCTTGGCCACCAGACGATGCATGCATACATCAAAATGGGTTTTATTATGGATGGATACATCCAGTGTATCCGTTTGGCTGAAAGTCCCCAGATCTTACCTATCGCATTCCTACAGCACCAGAGCAATCTGCAGGATTTCTAATATTGTTCCTGGATATGATGCTTCCACGTTAAGTTGGAGTCGAAATGTACTCCTAAGTACTTGACGGTTTGTGCCAGCTGGATTTCCGCCCCTGCTAAGGTGGGTAGCGTATAGCTGCCTCACCTGACGTTCCTAGTGAACATAACTAGTCGAGTCTTCCTAGCATTCACCGTGAGTCCATTGCGGAGGCACCAGCTGTGGATTACATGCAGAGTTGCATTCAAGCGGTCACACACTGTGTCCGCAAACTTGCCGGTAATTATTACGGCTAGGTCGTCCGCAAATGCTTGTGCGAAGACTTTTTTGTCCTCCAGGAGCCATACCAAGAGTCATAACAGTGGAGAGAGAACCCTTCCCTGTGGGCAGCCCCTGAGACATTCTGCTTCAATAGACTTCGGGCCGACTGATAAGTGGATTTTCCTCCACTCTAGCATGTGAAGTATCCAGCTGATTAGCAGCGGTTCGATTCCATGCCGCATCACAAATTGCCGCGAATGGGCATAATTGAAAGCACCTTCAATGTCTATGAATGCGCCTAAGGGATATTCTTTTTCGGACATCGCCTTATCAATTTTTGCCGTAAGTTAATGGAGTGCTGTCTCCGTGGATTTGCCTTTCTGGTTGGCGTGTTGCCTATGGTGAAGTGGCCAATTAGAAATGTGTGTATCCCTTATGAACCGATCTACTAGTCGTTCTAGTCCTTTTAGCAGAAAGGACGTTAGGCTGATCGGTCGAAAGCTTTTTGCGTCTGTGTAGATGGGGTTTCCTGGTTTGGAAATGAACCACACCTTCACATCCCGCCATTTAATTGGAATATAAGCATGTACTAGGCATGCATGATATATGTTCCGAATGTGTAGACCCAGGGCATCCATTCCTTCTATTACTAGCGCAGGGATGATGCCATCCGGACCTGCAGACTTGTATCTATGGAACGAGTTAAATGCCCATTTCACTCGCTCCAGTGATACTATTTTGCATGCCAGATTCCAATCTCTCGATTCTCCTGTTCTGCTATCATTTTCGGCAGGTTTTCTGCTACCAGAACCTCTCCTAGAGTCTCCTCTAGATTTCTCCTTTCCCGAGCGTTCCCACCGCTCTTGCCATCTATTTATGGATCTCTCCCTCTCAGCCTTCTTCGTCTGCGACGAAGGAGAGATTGGCTTCGCACTGTATATGTTCGCCATCTTATCTGCCAGGGTGTCGATTGGGATCATTCCAGAGATGATGAATGGTGCATCAACTGAGGCAGTCCTGAAGGCGGAGCATACCCTCAGGGCTGTCCTCCTGTAGACTGCGCTCGGTTTGTTAGTGTTAACTGACATCCACAACGTCTCCCTCCAAACTGGGGTCACATAGAGCAAGATTGAGATCACCACCCTGGATATAAGCAGCCTAGAGGTATACCCTGGACCTCCCATGTTCGGAATCATCCTTGCCAGAGCCATACTAGCAGTGGATAATTTGTCGGAAACATACTGCACGTGTTGCCTATAGCTGAACTTCCTGTCTATCACCACCCCCAAATATTTAATGGTCGACTTGGAAGTGATGATATGATTCCCAATTCTAATACAGGCGTAATTTCTCTTCCGACGCTCAGTGATGAGGACTGCTTCCGTTTTTTCCTCCGCAAGTGTCAGATCAGAGCCTTCTAGCCAACTTCTAACAGCACTGATTGCCTCGCTTGAGTATAACTCAGCAACTTCGAGATGCTTTGCGACAACAACCAGCGCTCTGTCGTCAGCGTAACCCACCACTGTGGCTTCCCTCGCAAGAGGAAGGTTAACTACATCATTGTACATGATATTCCACAGTAGTGGGCCCAATACAGAGCCCTGCGGGACACCCGCGGAAACAACGTACTCCTGGGGTCGATCATTGGTGTCATACCAGAGACTCCTTTAAGTTAAATAACTATCGACAATAGCAACAAGAGAGGCGGGAATACCAGCCTTCGTTAGGGATTTCCGTATTAGATTCCGATTGGCCGAATTGGATGCATTTTTCACATCCAGGGTTACTACTACGCAATATTTGCTGGTACTACCCTGCTTTATCAGGTTGATCTAACACACCTCTATGAAGGTCTGCTCCTCCAAAGCTTTTACAGACCAGTCTGAAATCTTTCTCGGTTTCGGGCATGATGGGTATTTGCCTTGTGGCTGGACACATGTCTCAAAGAAGATTGCCTGGTGATCTTTGTAGGTGTAGCGTTCACTGACGCACCAGGACATACCAGCGCAGGGCTGACAAAGGTCAGGTCTATAACCGAACCTGACCCCCCTTTCTGAAAAGTATTTACAGCACCTTCCTTAGCCAAAACTTTGTCCATCTATGCAAAAGTTTCTAACAAACTGCGCCCCCTGACATTTGATTCTCTGCTACGGATCTCAAGGGCCCAAGCGTGGAAATCACCAGCACTCAACTTTGGACTTCATCCCCTTGCAACGAGAACAAGATTATCAAACATTTGCTTGAATTCAGACAATGTCAGATTTGGTGAGGCGTAGGAGCTGTATACGTATACACCACTTATTTTTGCCCACACAAAGCCACTGGCTGCCTGACTTGCAGTACATTGTATGGTCTGCTGACTGCAAGCCCTATCGCCGCTCCACCGGTCCAATCTGTGACCCATATGCCACCATGACGGTTTCTATACGGTTCACTTATGATGGCAATTTCCATCTCAGATTCGAACGTGGTCTGGTCAAGTAAACCTGTAGGCGTCATTATTTGAAAAACGTGTTCTGTACACCAAAAACATATTTTCCCGAAGATCTCTAACAGTGCCAACTAACCCGAGGTGTGGGGCAAGTTGGTGTGGCACGACAGCCTCAATTTTAATTTTCTGTGCGGAAATGCAACTACCGCACAACAGATGCCACCACTAGGACTCTCCACAGCGGGTGGCCCTTAAATTCGCTAGACTGCGTGGCCATGCCTGGAAACCGAGTCGATTGGAGAAGAAGCGGAACGCGCCTAGTCTTTCCATAGCCGCGAGCGAACGCAGAGCTCACACATCTTAAGAAGTTGATTATGCTGCAGTAATTTTAAATAGAAATTGAATTGATTTTAAAGAGCAAGTTTTTGGAGATTGAATTAATTAAAAAAAAGGGAAGTTCGCTAAATGTAAACAATCAAAATGAATTATATAAAAAAAATGTAGCCTAGCCTGGCTCCGAGAAAAGAAGTGGGCTCATTCCCTCGAATGACCAAGCGGTTCCACGCAATCCATCTCGGCCTCATAGGCCCGTTGTGAGATTCGCACGGCTTCAAGTATTGCCTTACAATTATCGACAGGTTCCCGCGGTGGCTGACATTACAGCGTGTCGAGAGTGGATCCCGCGCTTTTGAGTCCCGGCAGTGATCATCACTGATCAGAGAATGCAGTTTGAGTTTGCCCTTTTCTCGAAGTTAGGCAAGCTCCTGAGATTCAAACGCCATAGAATCACTGCATACCACCGATAATCGAATGGGATGCTAGAACGCTGGCACCGGACGCTAAAATCCGCTATCATGGCCCGCGGCGATCCATCCTGGACGCAAGTCTTGCCTCTCGTTCTACTTCGCCTCCCAACAGCCAGCCGGGAAGAGTTTGCTGCCAGGCCCGTGGAGCCGGTGTACGTAAAAAGCCTGAGGCTCCCGAGCGACCCGGTCTTTGACAGAAGATTCGTAGACTCAGGATTGCTGCGTCTGCTGAGAGAAAACTTACCCACCACTCACCCGTCACGCATCCGCGATAGCTAGTGCACCTAAAGAGGTCGATAAATGTACGCATGTCCTGGTCAGGACAGATGCCTTATGAGGGCCCATATCGTGTACTCCAGCAGGGAAAGGATTTTTTCCAGCTCGATATCGGAAGCCACCCAAAAACGGTCTCCTTACTAGACTAAAACCATTCAGCATCAGCACAACTCCTAACCAACAGCGTGTACGCTTTAACATTTGAATGGAGCCACATTCCGGATTCCGTCGCTAAAACCCTAGGTTTGAGCTGGAAGCGGAGTGATGTGGCGTGACAGCCTGAATTTTAATTTCCTGTGCGGAAGTGTAGCTACCGCAAAACAGATGCCATCACTAGGCCTCTCCACAGCGGGTGGCCACTGAACTCGCTACATCGCGTGGCCGTGCCCGGAAACCGAGTCGATTGGAGAAGAAGCGGCACTCGCCGAGTCTTTCCATAGCCGATAAAGTTGATTATAAGAAAATACGAGATAATTTGAAGAAAGCAAAAGAAAACTGGATAAGTAAAGCTAACGTGAAACGGGAAGAGTATCAAGAAGCCAGAACGACTGGCTTTATTAAAAACTATAAGGCTGCAAGATTAAAACACGAACCTAAATTTGTAAAAAATAAACTTAATAAGGTTCATCCCAAAAATATCAAGAGACCCCCTAAATTCGACAAATTTCCAAATTATGATGAAAAAATAACTAACCCGATACTTGAACACCCAAAACTAACAGCTGAACAATAATTAATTATACATGATGGAATTAACCATGGTTCTGAGTGTTGGCCGAATATAAAAGACAATGAACGGCGGCTTGCGATAATGGAGACGAAGATGTTGCGTTGGACTAGTGCCGTGACAAGTTTTGATCACATCCGAAATGAAGACATCCGCGATCGTTATGGGGTTGCACCGATCGTGGAAAAATTGTGAGGCGTCTTCGATGGTATGGTAACGCAATTCGCGCTAACGAGACTTCACTTGCCAAGTTTGGTCTGAACATAGAAGTCAATGGTAAACGATCCAAAGGCAGGTCGAAACAACGGTGGCTTGATACGATAGATGGGAATTTAAAAGCCTCCAAATGGCACCCAGATCAGACATTCAATAGAGCCAAATGGCAAAACCGATCACTACGAGCCGACCCCGCTTGTGAGCGGCACAAAGGCACAAGAAAAAGAAGAAGATTATTATGGAGCTAGTGGAGAAACTTGCTCCACACAAAAACCTGGAGGAAAGCGACCGTCTGGTATCATTCGATGTAAAAGCCTTATATCTAAGCACACCAACTAAAGAAGACATTTGAAAATTCGAGATTGGCTAACGGAACGATGTGTGTAATTTAACTAGAGGAAAATACGAAAATCTACGCATCGATGCAGCTTTCTGCATGAATGAGAACTACTTCATCTATAGAGACCAATTTCACAACACCACTTCAGAAACTGCAATGGGGAATTCGTTATCTCCCTTAATAAGCGAAATCTTCATAAAAAGCATAGAAGAAGAAATTGAAAAGGGGGTATCATGCCAAAATTCTGAGCGCTTTACGTAGACGACATATCGGTGATAAACCCAAACGAAGATGTCGAGAAAACTCTGGAACCAATAAACAACATACATCGCAACATAACTTTCACAATGGAAAAGGAAGATGACCAACGAATAGGGTTTCTGGACCTATCAATAATAAGAAACAACAATAAACTCGAGTTCGATATATTCAGAAAGACAACTCACAGACAGCGTACCATACCTAGGACCTCAAAACACACATATGGGCAGAAAATGGCGGCTTACCACAGTGTGGTACATAGACTTCTAGTGACACCATTGACAGATGAGTGCTTCATAAAGGAAATAAACTACATAAAGGACAGCGGTGAAAAATGGATATAGTAGGGAGTAAATAGACAGAATACTACGTAAAAAACAAAATAGATTGAAAAAAATATAGGGACAAACGGTTTCGTCCAGGACAGAGGCAAGTCGTCAGACGCTGCCTCACCTCTGCCCTGGGAGCAGCGTAACCGTAAGTGGCAACAGATGGAAAACGCTCCTTTATATATTCGGAAAAACACGCCAAGGGAGCGAATTATACCCAAGTGAAACCGCCAATAGTTTGAGCCTAAGCTAGGCTAAAGCTAAATTATTGTTTAGGATAAGTGAGGGATCCTAAGTCCACATCCACTTGAGGGATCCGTTGACCAAAAAACGTGAGAGTAAGTTGCTCTCCATTTGGTCCGGTCCAACATCAAGTGGATGTGGACTTAGGATCCCTCACTTATCCTAAACAATAAAATAGAATGAATAGGGACCAACTCACAACACTCTACAAACAGCAAACAAGGGATAAACTACCTATCAGAGCGAGCATTACATTCTCATCATTACCGAGCAAAATAAGAGATACGTGTTCAAAACATAACATTGAAGTAGTAAGTACAAGCGCTAACAGACAACTGAGGACTAAGCTAGGCTCCCCCAAAGACAAATTGAAATAACAGGTCAGGAAACCGGAAGCTTGACGCTTCAGGTATAAAAGGTTTTGTGTTTCCCTATGTGAGAGGCATAACGCAGTTCTCCATTGGCTGACAGCATTGACTCGAGATATTTAAATTGCTCAGTGCTGTCAGCTTAAGTAACCTACCCAGAATTGAGCGAATTAAATTTATCGGGTCAGTACTATCAGCCAATGGAAAACTGCGTAATAAAATTGCTTCACGCATTAATACGACCTGGATGAAGTGGCATTCCACAACTGGTGTTCTTTGTGATCGACGTATCAACGAACGTCTCAAATTTAAAATTTACCGCAATTTCGTCCGTCTGCCGCTGTCTATAGTTCCGAGTGTTAAAGGACTATAAAAGACAATGAACGGCGTCTTGCGGTAATGGAGACGAGAATGTTGCATTGAACTGGTGTCGTGACACGTTTTGATCATCGCGATCGATATGAGGTTGCACTGATCGTGGAAAAACTGCGAGTGAGGCGTTTTCGATGGCATGATCACGTAATTCGCGCTAACGAAAATTCACTTGTCAATATTGGTTTGAACATCGAAGTCAATGTAAGTAACACGTAGTATACGCATATATTATGTGAGAATATTCACTTTCGGGTGATATAGATTTTCAAAATCTTGAATTACCAAAGAAGTGACAACTTTGACCTTTTCTAACTTTGTAAGTGATAATGCGATTTCCACCAAACTTGTTAGGAGTGTACATTGCTGCAAAATTTCGTGGTGCTAGGGGGGGTTCTGCAGCCATTTACTGAAAATTATGGTAATATACTACAGGGTAGGCCATTTAATGTAAGCCCATTTGCTTCTGGAAAAAAAAACATTTCTTTTACTGTTCATATTAAAAATTATTTATTTTAAGTTGAAATTAATGTCCAAGTTTTTTTTTTACAGTTGGTATATAAGTTTCGGAAACCACGTGCATCCTTCCTCAGTGCTAGTACCTAATCTATTTATTTTAGTTCAAGAAGATTTTTTCCAGCTATTTTTTGAAAATGATACCTTTCAAATGTTTGCCTTTGGCCTTGATGACCAAATGTGCTCTTATTTTAGCGTTTTCCATCGTTTTGGCCAATATTTCGGCCGACATGATACATGATAGAAGCTACAGTTTTGCTTATTTCGTCTGACATGATGATTTTTCACCAAAAGTCTGGTTCATTGCGAACAGTTTCGACGGCCCATTTGGCATAATCAAGGCGTTTCTGATAATCAGCTGGGTTTAATTTTTGCACCAATTGAATTTTGTACGGAATTATTTTTAAATCGATACGAATTATGCGTCTGGGTGTGATTCTTGCAATGCCTAACTCCTGGGAACAGCGATAACTCGATGTTCTCGGAGTCTCCTCAATACTGGCTCGTACGGCTTCAATATTTTCATTGAAACGTCTTGTACGTTGCCTGGATGCGTGACTGGTATTGCTGAGACTACCGTGGTTAATAAATTTTGCTTGTAAACGCCGCAAAGTGTTTTTAGATGGAGCACTTTTCACTTTATATTTTTTTTACGAAATGCACGTTGAGTTAACACAATTGAGAGCTTATTTTGAATGCTGAATTATTTCAGGGCATTCTTTTGGAGTTTACTGCTCCATGCTATAAATTGTTTTGGATTGACGCTTCAAACGCGGTATGTCATTAGTCAATCTGACATTCCTGCCAAAAGTTACAGGGTTGCCAGATGGGCCCACATTAATTGGCCTACCCTGTATTATTAACTTTATTTGAAGGGATATCGGTATTTCGGAGCCTACCCATTTTTTTCCAGATTTTCCGAATTTTTTTCCAGATTTTGAGAATGGCCCCGTTAAATAAATGTTTACTTTCGACTCTCGAACTCCCCACCTTTCCAACAAATGTCAAAACTAACACCAGTTTTGGTAAGTGCTAACCGAGATCTTTCATTTGATAGCCTGAAATGACTATATTTGTGGGAAAAAAATGTACACCCCTTAAATTCGACGTAAAAGGATGTAACTCACTGTATACGTGAGCATTCACAGTTTCCACCTTTCCCCCAAATATGGTGTCAATTGCAGCTACAGTCTCCGAGCAAAATGCGTGTGACGGACACAGACAGACAGACAGTAAACCGATTTTAATAAGGTTTTGTTTTACACGAAAACTTAAAAAGGGCTGGCTGAATGGAATTTTAATATTTCACTGGAATGTCAATTATTCTCGTGAATTAGCAGTAAATTCGCACGAAAGTTTGAATTGCTAGAACTTTAGCGTTATCCATGAAATTTGGCACGTGCATACGAAATATTGTCCTCTTTGTAGTTCTAGAATGAATTTAAGAGAGGGTTTTTCAGTAAATTTCTAAAGGTTGGTAATATACTATTAGTAAGTTTATTTGAGCAGATATCGGAATGGGACATATTTGAGGCCTAGATATCATGTAAGCGCACCACTCTGATTTTTTCGGATTTTTGGGTTGGGTAGTTTCCGAAAATGAGTCCTGCATCACTTTAAGTGTGTACATTTTGACTCCTTACTCGCGCACTTTGCAATTCACGCCAAAACTAATATCAGATGCGGAAAGTACTAAACGCGACCTTTCATTTGATACCCTACACGACTATATCCGGTGAAAATTTTTTTTAATTCCCCCCTTTAAACTCCACCTAAATTTGTGTCACTCGCTGTATGCGTGGGATTTCATAGCTCCCATCTGTCCACCAAATTTCGCTCGGATCGGTTTAGCCCTTTTGGAGAAAAATACGTGTGACAGACAGACAGACAAACAGTGAATCGATTTTAATAAGGTTTTGTTTTACACAAAGCCTTTAAAGGGTAGCATAGCACACGCAGGCACAATCTCTCTAGATAAGGATAAGTCAAATTGTCAGGCACGTGTGGCCTCTTGCCATCATGCGCGCCAGACGGGAATATCAATGACGCCGATTAAATTGGGATAATTATTTGGAAAGGGAGTGTGGAGGCATAATTATGCGTGGAAAAGTAAAGGTTAATATCTATTATACTTACTGACCAAATGCTGCCCAAAAGAACGAAAAAGGATGAACTAGTAAGATCCAGCGTGACCGAGAAGCTGACACTACATGAATGCATGAATTTTATCTATGTGAAGATAAAAGTCAATAAAATTATCTAGACACTATGTCATGAATCTTTATCTGCTATTCAGATTTAGGATGAGAAGCTGCTTTGTAATGTAATCTGATGATAGTATTATCGTTAACGCATTCATCCAGAATCTTTGTTTCTGCATCTTTACATCTGTTAAGTTCACTTTGAGTTGTTTACACATAAAATCGCCAAAAATTGTTTAAGGTAAAAGATGTAAATAAATACAAGTCATTGACCAATAAAATGTGATAATTTACTGATTATTTCACAATAATCTTAATAAATATATAATATTAAGGTCAGTGGGACATGCATTCATGGTGCCCACAAAACACTCTCGGGAAACTTATCTTTCTTCCGGAAAGTCTAGACAAAATTAAATACTGAGAACAGTAGACAAAGGGTAATTTCAGTTGTAAACAACACCGAAGAGTGCCAAAAAGGGGAGCAGCATTTTTTCAATAACCGACAAGACAAGATTAGCACTGTTATCCGCCATTGTGATATCATAACTCCCACGACCATTATATGGGAGGCAGTAAGCTACTCGGTCTCCCCCCTTGGACCCCACCTCGTCGTGGTGGGGGAGCCTCAAGTAGTTTACTACTACACTAAGGGTGTCCAAAATAAGAATATGGAAACGAAGGATTTAAACTCTCCAAGTAGTAAGAAGTCACAGACTTCAAATCCACCCGTAACCATGAGCAAGTATGTCGCGGCCGATAAATCAGTAGCTGGCATGCTTACATTTAGTGCCTACGGCGAAGTTAGCCAGAAAGGGAAGTACGGAATTCTCAACTTGGGAGAAACTGGAAATCCGACTGCGGCCGACCCGTCCGCGGTATTACAGCCCAAATTCCACCCGCAAACGGAAGAGGAAGGCTTGGCAGAAGGGAACTTCGGCCACTAAGCAGGCGGGACTACAGGCTGAATCCTCCCTGTGGGAACCTTCTCCCTTACCGGGAAGAGCGGAAGAACGGGAAACTGGTGACGTGGACGCTACTGGTTTAACGCTAGTATGTGGAAATGGATCCAAGCAGCCCGGACACCGTGCACCTGGAAAGGCCCCAAGCCAGCGGTAGAAGAGAGCACTGCGAAGGAAGATAATGGACTTTGGGAATGAGGACATGGACGTGGCTGTACCACTAGGCGCGGTAACGTCCAGAGAAATCGGACGCAAGGAAGCGGAATCTCCGGCAGAAGGTAGGGATAAACTGGAAACCCCAGTAAGATCCACACTGGACGCACCAGACTCTTCTGACAGCGATACTGCGAGTAAGAAGCCTAAGTCCAACACATCTGCTGTGGCCAACGCTTTATTGTGCTCCGCACCAGGGCTTACATCCACGCGTCTCGCGGGGATTAGGACTGGTGTGCCAGGAGGTGCTCAAATAAGCGAGAGAGAGATCTCAATGAAGCTGGTCCCTCCCATAGGAATACGAACACGAAGGTTGGAAGGAAGAGGACGTATGCGCAAGCTGCAGTTTCTGCTCTGACTGCTGCCGTGGGAGTTTCCTCCAAGGATGGCAAAATGTCAGAGGGACGATTTACAATCCTCCGGGAATGCCTGTGGAAAAAAATGCTGGAACCTGGAACGAAGCCACGATTTAACAACCAAGGTTTTCGCGATGGGCTTCTCCATGGCTCGAGCAGGTAATCCCAACTTTAAGTTCCGGAGTTCGCCCCAAGTTCACTTTTGTGCACACTGAGCTACGCAGGACAGAACATGTCCGACGTTGGTTACCGGGCCCTCGAAGGAAGGCAGAGGACATCATCCGCATGCTGGGTGAACAGAACCCGGGAATGGTCTTTAGAGGGTAAATTTCATGAATGCCAGGCAGGACAAATCCACAAACGTGGAGGGTTTCAACTTGGTATTCGAACTGGACCCAAAGAGTCTGAATGTGCTCAGGGGAAGTCTTTACATTGCATTCTTGGATCTGGAGAAAGCGTTTAACGTGTGCCACACGAACTCATCGGATATGCTTTACGACAACACTTAGTGCCAGAAGAACTCGTACGCTGGGTTCAATTGCTCTACCACGATCCGAAAAGTAAAGTTCGAAGTATGGCGGGTGTATCAAAACCGCTTCGTGTCTCTGTTGGTGTTCATCAAGGAAGCGCCCTCTCACCACTCCTTTTTGTTCTTGTTGTGGACACCGTCACACGGGATATCCAACGTCCAACGCCCTACACACTGCTTTATGCAGATGATGTTTTCCTAGCATCTGATAGCAAAAATGATGTCGAGCAACTAGTCCAAAAATGGAATGATCGCCTCATGCAACACGGTCTCAGATAGAATCTAAACAAAACTGAATTTTTGACGACCGATCCCCATGAAACAGGCACAATCACTGTCAGCGGCAGTGATCTGCCCAGAACTGAGCGATTTAAATACCTCGGGGTCAACACTATCAACCAATGGAGAACTGCGTTATGAAATTGCTTCATGCATTAACGCAATCTGGATGAAATAGCGTTCCACAACTGGTGTTCTTTGTGATCGACATATCAATCCGAAATGAGGATATCCTCGATCGTTATGGGGTTCCACCGATCGTGGAAAAATTGCGAGAGAAGCTTCGTCGATGGTATGGTCACGCAATTCGTGCTAACCAGAATTCACTTGCCAAGATTGGTCTGAACATCGAAGTCGATGGTAAGCGACCAAAAGGCCGGCCTAACCAACGGTGGCTTGATACGCTGGATGGGGATTTAAAAGCCTCGAGATTGCACCTAGATCAGGTATTCGATAAAGTCAAATGGCGAAACCGATCACGAGGAGCCGACCCCGCTTGTGAACAGGACAAAGGCTGAAGAAAAAGAAGAATGGAAAGTCCTGTGAATCTGCTCTTCATTCTTTGGTCACAAAAATAGACAATGCAATTTTGAATGGTGAGTACGCGATGAGGGTGTTCGTGGACATTGAAGGGGATTTTGACTGTGCGCCTTTTCAAAAACTTTGTGATGCCGACAGAGCAGAGACTGCTGTGCGCTGAGGTGGGTGTCGATCGCTATCTGACTGCAGAAGCAACAAAGGAGGTGTGCTTTCGCCACTTCTGGGGAATATGCTCATTGACTCACTACTATGCGACCTGCAAAATTTGCCAAAGCACGCTCAAGCTTATGCTGATGACGTGGCTGTACTCGCTGTTGATCAGGATCTTGGAACGATGTGTAGGAATATACAAGGTGTCGTTGATTTAATAGACAGCTGGTGGCTCAGACATGGTTTGTCAGTTAATCCAAATAAAACCACAATGGTATTATTCACAAAAAGGAGAAAACTGGATGGAATTTGCCTCCATGAGATGAGGGGTACTACTCTTCAACTCTCCGAAGAAGTGAAATATCTGGGACTCACTCTAGATAAAAAACTTCTTTGGAACAAATATGTATGTAGAGTTAAAGATGAAACGAGCTCTCACAGCTTATGGGCTGTGCAGACGCACCTTTGCCTCGACATGGGGACTCAGGCCTCATGTGGTAATGTCCATCATTAGGCCGATGTTCGTATATGCATCCGTAGTGTGGTGGGTTAAGGTGAGACAAAAAGGTTTTCACCGTAAACTAGACGCACTGCAAAGAACTGTTTGTCTGGGTATCACTGGTGCCATGAGCACGACATCCGGCGCAGCTCTGAATGCACTACTCAATTTGCAGCCCCTGGATATATTTATTCAAAGCACTGCAATGAGAGCAGCTCATAGGCTAATTCGATTAGATCTGTGGGAAAACAACGGATGTGGGAGGCACAGAGCATCGGAAGAGTTACTGGGAGGACTGAATCCAGTTAACAATTTCTTCCGATTCTCGTGTCCCCATACATCTGTTTGGTAGAAGATATGTAGTTACCCTTAAGGTGAGACAAAAAGGTTTTCACCGTAAACTAGCCGTGCCATGAGCACGACATCCGGCGCAGCTCTGAATGCACTACTCAATTTGTAGCCCCTGGATATATTTACTGCAATGAGAGCAGCTCATAGACTAATTCGATTAGATCTATGATGAAAGAACGCATTTGGGGGCACAGAGCCTTGGACGAGTTACTGGGAGGACTAAATCCAGTTCTTACAATGCCGTCCGATTCTCGTGTCCCCATACATCTTTTGGTAGAAGATATGAAGTTACCCTGAAGCGTAGAGAGGACTGGGAAGACCCAGAAGAATACGTGGCGGGATATACGGAAGTCTTCTACACAGATGGCTCAAAACAGAAGAGGGTTCGGGAGCCGGAGCCTACCTCTCTAATAAAAACGAGAAGTAGGCCTTTCCTTTACGCGATCCTAAGGGCGGCAAACTGGGTGATTGACGAGAGGTTGAAGAGCAGGCGCATCGCAATCTGCAGTGACAGCCAAGCTGCATTGAGTAGCCCTTTGATCACCTCGGAAACCGTTTGAACTCTACTTCTAGATTCAATGCGGTGGAACTATTATACTATGGGTACCTGGTCACTGTGGCGTAGAGGGAAATGAAATCTCGGATGCTCTAGCAAAAGAGGGGTCAATCTCCCCTATGCTGGGACCGGAACCAGCAACTGGAGTATCAGTAGCATTGGCTAAGTCTGTTTTCAAAAACTGGGAACATGCTTCCCACAATGACAGGTGGCAGAGCCCAAATGCTGCTCGAACTTTTCCTACCAGAACCGAACATGCGTACCGCAAAGTTTATCCTGTCGAAAAGCAGGACGACTTGCAGGTGTATTGTGAGCTTTCTAACAGGCCATAATTCACTAGCTAGGCATATGTTCAGAATAGGAATTACTCAAGATGATACGTGACCCTCCTGTATTGAAGAAGCGGAATCCACGGAGCATTTCCTATGTGAATGCCCCGATTATGGACGCATCAGGCATCAGATCTTTGTTGCCGATGTTCTCCAATTGCGGCGGGTAGGATCACATCCACTAACGGAAATCCTGCGATACATTAACTAATCCGGAATATTCCGTTAGACGGGGGTGGCGAGTACAATGGGCCAGCACGGCCTGAGTGCTCAGAAGCTGTAGTTTCTCCCCCACCATACACACACACACACACAAGCCACTGGTGGGATTTACGAAAGATAACAACCCGCTTATCTTACAGTCATAGCTATCCTAGAGATCGCAAAAGACCTGTTCACGTAGTGTACGTTGCCTGGCTCTAGCTAGAGTTGGGCAACCACAAAGAAAGTATATGAGGGTTTCGCCTTCCTCGGAGTCGCAAAGTGCCTCCTCATGTCTAGGGTACATTACCCCGAACCATACCCATTGCATAATTTGCAGTCGGGGGTAACTGACTGTATTTGAATAAACTTGTACTTGCCGTGCTATGTAAAGTTATGGCACGGCGTACCTCCTAACTGGCATACTCGTAGGAATCAAATAACCACGCCTATTAAAAAAACAACAAACAACCGGGACTCCGTACGCTCACAATCCTTTCCATCAGACGGAGGCACATCTCCACAATACTGAAACCCAGATGTTTACATCCAAGGAGAGAGAAGCTGGCAACATCGGAGGAAGGACGGAGACAGGACTTTCTATAGGATGATATACCAGAGGCAAACATGATGACAATCTACTTATAGATGGAGGAACTTCTGGGCCTGCTAATTGCTCAAACAAATGATGTTCCTGCACGATTATTGAAACTCCTTGAATGCAAGGTAGAAGGCAAAGGCAAACGATAGGGGCAGACGACCGATCCTTGGAGGTCATTAAAAGCAAACGTCTTATCAAATATATTTTTGGCAATATACTTGTGCATATGCACAGGGAGAAGCCGAAGAATGATACTTCGAAGGACACATTTGGTGGAAAACGTGGAAAACCACCGAGATCCCCGAAGGAATCGATTGTCATAGGACCAAGCAGAGAAGTGAACTTCCTGCCCAATGAGGAAGAGATATTTGATGACCTAGACCTAGATCTTCTAGGACTCAAAGCGGACAGCGTTACGCAGGAAAACGCCATGTTATAGGACGAGGATGACATTCCGGCCATGAAGAAGAGCTCCAAAGATCAATGGAGCCAATAACCACCACTAAGATAGCCCAGGGTAAACCTTCACTCTGCAAAAGCAACTGCAGCAATTGCAACGGCAATTTCCAATGATAACATTGGAATAGTGGTGGCACAAAAACTCTGGTTGTACCGGGGACAGATTTGCGGTCTGCAACGAGGAAACATGCAGGTAATTTGGGTTTCCTTTTGCAAAAAATCAAGACCTTGCATCAAGCTTAAACCCAGTTTAAAGTATATATATTTTACAAAGTTCCCGGCTCGTGGAAGTCCAAACCTCACTGGAGAAGGCAGAAATCTGATGAGTCGTCGTATCGGAATACTTCCCAAGAGACGACACACGGATTTCACAGGGGATAGTTATTAGATTGATGAAGTTCTGCGAGAGGAAGGCGCTACTAGTTTTCCCCGTCTGCGATGCCAAAGCCCACCATGAGAACTGGAAAAGCAGCGACATCGATATAAGAGGCGAGTGCCTTTTTGAATTTATTCTTAGCAATAAACTCGTGGTCAAAGGGTAGTATAGATCCCAGGACGAAACGTGGATTGGTACCCACGATGGAACATAAAACCTGGAAAATGCCTGCTGAACCAATACCAACAGCTCTACTACCAAATCCTAACTCCACCTCCACGTGTGGACCGCTGGGAGTTCTTTCTTTATGAAAAACTGCAGACGGAGACGGATGAAGGCGAGCCTCTCGCGCCTAAAAACGGGACAAAATGTACCAACTGGTCCTCCAGGTTCGGGGTTGGGTAGGGCTGACAACCCTTCACAAAAAACCGATGTTACGAAGCCACGAAAGGAGCCTCGAACAGGATGGATTTTACAACGACGAACCCGGCAACGACAACGGATTAACGATTTCCAAGAGATACGATGGAAGCATCAACAAATGATATTCACAACCACCTGAAGAACCTTATCATTGATACGGCCACAAAGCCGGAACGGCTGGCTTGACGACAAATGTAAGCTAGCAACGGAACGGAAGAATGGCGCATACTGAGTAATGTTGCATTCTCAAAGAACGCGGGCATGCGCAGAGACTTATCATGAATTACGTCGAGCGGAGAAGCGACTTCACAGACGGAAAAAGGAAGCCTGGGAGAACCAACAAGTAGCCTACATAACGACGAAATCTATGAGCGGTACCACAACCGTCTGGTCGTAGATAACGTCCAGCTCAACAGGTTGCGGTGGGCAAGTCACTTAATCCGTATGGATAAGGATGATCCAGCCCGGAAAGTCTATAAGGGCAATATCTATGGTAGAAAAAGAAGACGAGGCAGACCCTGCTTGAGATGGAGCGATGACGTAGGTCAGGATGCCAGACAGCTTTTAAGGATATCGAATTGGTGGTTCTCAGCGCAAAACCGGGATGTCTAGAGTTCCTTATTAAGGTAGGCCTAAACCGGATACCGATTCTTGCGCCGTTGCTGATGATGATGATGAAAATTGTCAAATAATACTCGATTTTAAGGTTTTGTGTAAACACAAAATCTTATTAAAATCGGTTTACTGTCTGTCTGTCTGTCCGTCACATGCATTTTTCTCGGAGACGGTTATAGCGATTGACACCAAATTTGGTAGAAAGGTAGAAACTGTGAACGCTTACGCATACAGTGAGTTACATTCTTTTACGTTGAATTTAAGGGGTCCCCATACATGCAAAAGGGGATGTGAAATTTTTTTTCATCAAATATACTCATATGGGGTATCAAATTAAAGGTCTCGGTTAGTACTTTTCGAAGCCGGTCTTAGTTTTGACATTTGTTGGAAAGATGGGGAGTGTGGGGAGTTGAAAGTGATCATTTCTTTAAGAAGGCCATTCTCAGAAACTACCAAACCGAAAAATCTGAAAAAAATCAGGAGGCTGCCACTATATGGTGCCTGGGCTCCGAAATACCGATATCTGTTCAAATAAAGTTAATAATAGTATATTACTTTATTTAGGTGGTCAAAGGGTAGTATAGGTCCCAGGGCGAAACGTGGATTGGTACCCACGATGGAGCATAAAACCTGGGAAATGCCTGCTGAACCAACACCAACAGCTCTACTACCAAACCCTATCTCCACCTCCACGTGGTGACCGCTGGGAGCTCTTTCTTAACGAAAAGTTGCGGACGGAGAAGGATGAAGGCGAGTCTCCCGCGCCTAAAAACGGGACAAATTGTACCAACTGGTCCTCCAGGTTGGGGGTTCGGTAGGGCTGACAACCCTACACGGAAAACAACTCGTTACGAAGCCACAACAGGAGCCTCGGACAGGACCGATTTTAAAACGACGGACCCGGCAACGAACACGGAATAAAGATTTGCGCATTTTCTCATGGAACGTGCGCTCCCTGTACAGAGATGAAGCTGACCAGCAGCTAGTCGATACCCTGTCCCAATATAGGGCTGATATAACAGCGTTGCAAGAGATGCGATGGACAGGGACCGGTTTCCTGGAGAAGAGCCACTACACCATATATTATAGCGATCATCCAGTAAACCATGTGCTCGGAGTAGGTTTCTTAGTCAGCCAAAAAATGAAACCTGCTGTTATCGGCTTTGAAAACATAAGCGAACGGCTATGCACTCTGCGCTTGCGAGGCAAGTTTAGAAATATAAGCCTCATAAACGTTCACGCCCCTACAGAGGAGACTGCAGAGTCGGAGAAGGATACCTTCTACGAGGCAGTAGAAAGAACCCTCGAAGCCTGTCCCAGATATGATATCAAAATCATACTTGGGGATTTTAACAGCCAAGTAGGGAAGGAGCCCGTATTCAGGCGATACGTTGGCTCCCATAGCTTACACGAAAAAACAAATGATAACGGACTGCGGACTATTCAATTAGCAGGGTCACACGAAATGGTTGTTGGAAGTACCTGGTTTGCGCGGAAAGCGGTCCACAAACATACGTGGACCTCTCCAGATGGGACCACTTTCAACCAAATTGACCACGTGTTGATCGAACGCCGCCACCTCTCAGCTTTGATGAATGTCAAAACATATAGGGGGGCCAATATAAAGTCGGATCACTATCTCGTTGGCATGGTGCTCCGAGCTCGAATAACAATACCACCTAGAATCCCCTCTGACAATCAGTTGAGAGTGAACACTGAAGCCATCCACAACACAACCCTCCGCGACACCTATAAGACGGAAATGGATGCCGCAATAACCGCAGTCAACAGAGGACCTGGAGATGAAGCATCAACAAATGATCTTCACAATCACCTGATGAACGTTATCATGGATACGGCCACAAGCATACTTGGCCCCAGCCGCAAAAGGAGTCGGAACGGCTGGTTTGACGATGAATGTAAGCTAGCAACGGAACGGAAAAATGCCGCATACCGAGTAATGTTGCATTCTCAAAGAACGCGGGCACGCGCAGAGACTTATCACGAACTCCGACGAGTGGAGAAGCGACTTCACAGACGGAAAAAGGAAGCCTAGGAGAACCAACAAGTCTATGAACTAAAAAAGTACAGGGAGCAACCGCACCAGGCGCGCAAGTTTTACCAACAAGTCAGCAGGATGAAGCCTTATACACCTCGATGCTCATCCTGCCGAGACAAAGAGGGAAATCTGATTTTCGACAGAATGGGCATATTAGATCGATGGGTTGAGTACTTTGATGAGCTACTGAACAACCAGAACATCGGCGAGTTGGAGGTCCCGCCAACTGAAGACGACGGACAAATACTGCCACCACCAAGTTTAGCAGAAACAGTCCGTGCAATTCATCGGCTAAAAAATCATAAGTCACCAGGAGCCGATGGAATTACAGCCGAATTGGTTAAATATGGAGGCGACCAGTTAAACCAAGTGGTTCATCAACTTGTGCTCAAGGTATAGGACAGCGAATCAATGCCTGACGATTGGCAACGAGGCATTATCTGTCTCATACATAAAAAGGGAGATATCACACAGTGCAGCAATTATAGAGGTATCACGTTGCTGAGTACCATCTATAAGATATTCTCCACTATCTTACTAGGCCGGATAGCCTCATACGCCCAGAACATCATTGGCCCATACCAAAGAGGCTTCACTCCAGGCAAATCAGCAACAAATAAGATTTTCTCTATGAAGTATGGTCTTTGATGGGAAAACTGTTGGAATATGGACAACAGTTGCACCATCTGTTCATCGACTTTAAAGCCGCCTATGATAGCATAGCCAGGGTAAAACTGTACACGGCCATGAGAGAATTCGGTATCCCGACGAAATTAATAAGACTGACTAGGGTGACCCTGACCAATGTGCGAGGCCAGATAAAAGCAGCAGGATCACTCTCAAGACCATTCGACATCAACAACGGTCTACGACAAGGGGATCCCCCCTCGTGCGTCCTCTTTAACCTGGCCCTTGAGAAAGTGATCCGTGATGCCGAGGTAAATGTAAGAGGTACGATCCTCTTCAAATCCATCCAACTACTGGCCTATGCTGACGATACCGACATCATGGGAAGAACCACCCGAGATGTACAAACTGCCTTCATCCAGATCGAGCAGGCGGCGCGAGATCTTGGGCTGCACATCAATGAAGGCAAGACAAAATATATGGTGGCAACGTCAGCACCGAAGACGAATCAACCAACAACATCAAACCGCACTGGTCAAACACAAACACGAAGAAGAATAAGAATAGGAGAATACAACTTTGAGACCGTTGACAATTTCTCCTATCTAGGGTCGAGAGTCACAACCGATAACAACTACGATGATGAAATCCGCGCACGGTTGTTGTCAGCCAACAGAGCCTATTTCAGCTTACAAAGACTGTTCCGCTCGAAACGTCTCACCATAGGGTCAAAGTTCTTACTGTACAAGACTATGATCTTGCCAGTCCTCATGTATTCATCGGAAACTTGGGTTCTTAGCAAGAAAAATTGCGAACTCTTGGCCGCGTTCGAGAGAAGAATCCTCTGAAGAATTTTTGGCCCCCTACATGAGGATGGACGATTCCGTAACCTACACAATGACGAAATCTATGAGCGATTCCATGACCGTCCGGTTGTGGATAAAATCCGGCTCAATAGGTTACGGTGGGCGGGTCACTTAATCCGTATAGATGAAGATGATCCCACCCGGAAAGTCTATAAGGGCAATATCTATGGTAGGAAAAGAAGACGAGGCAGACCCTGCCTAAGATGGAGCGATGGCGTGCGCCAGGACGCCAGATAGCTTTTAGGGATATCGAATTGGTGGACCTCGGCGCAAAACCGGGATGTCTGGAGTTCCTTATTAAGGCAGGCCTAGACCGGATACCGGTTGTTGCGCCGTTGATGATGATGATGAAAGAACGTGACGATTTATATTTCGCGGCTTTTTTATCGATTTCTTTCGATTTATCGCACTACGGTTGTTGTTTCAACTCTCTTCTATCCCTGCAGAGTGAAGGGTGGACAATTGATATCGATTCTATACGAAAAATCGACAGAGAAGCGTTTCAAGTCTCAGATCAACTTGTGTTGCCTTCATTTCGCGTCATTTATTATTAGCTTCGAAGCTTACTTGTTTTCAAAAAAAAGGAAAAACTGGTTAGGGGTAGAAGACCTCAAGAACGCCAGAAAGAGATCCTTCGACCTCGCAGTTCTCCATTGGTTGATAGCATTGATTCCAGACATTTAAATCTCTCAGTTTTGTTAACGGCAGTGACCTGCCCAGAACTGAGCGATTTAAATATCTTGTGTCAATGTAATGTTTGGAGTTGCTTCACGCATTAACGCAACCTGGATGAAGTGGCATTCCAAAATTGGATCGACGTCAACGTCGCAAATTAAAATTGATCGCAATGACGACAGTCCTGTTGCCCTTTATCATTCTAAGTGTTGGCCGACTAGAAAAGACAATGAACGACGTCTTGTGGCAATGGAGACGAAGATGTTGCGTTGGACTAGTGGCGTGACACGTTTCGATCACATCCGAAATGAGGATATCCTCGATAGTTATTGAGTTGCACCGATCGTGGAAAAATTGCGAGAAAGGCATCTTCGATGGTCATGTAATTTCCGTTAATGAGAATTCACTTGCCAACATTGGTCTGGACATCGAACTCAATAGTGAACGACCAAAAGGCAGGCCGAAACAACGGTGGCTTCATACGCTGGATGGGGATTTAAAAGCCTCGAGATTGCATTCAGATCAGGCAAATGGCGAAACCAATCACGACGAGGTAACCCCGCTTGTGAACGGGACAAAGGCTTTTCCTCCGATTTAGAGAGTTTTTGCTATGACTACATTACAGACCACCTGGGAAATTGGATGTTCTAATCATGTAACTTCTTAGTTTCGGGGAATGTAATTAGCAGTTAAACTTTTAAGGAGATTGGGAAAAAATTCAAATTGGATTTGGAAATATAGAAATTGCCGAATATTTACGTCCTTGGCGACAGGGAAAATCGTTAGATGTGGCCTAGAGGTCAACTGTTAAGGAAGGCTCGGGCTAATATCTTTATCTTCGGGAATACCTTTAGCCTAAGTTACATATTTAAGACGATTTGTAGAGAATCCTAATGCAGGGAAATAGCCTGACCTTAATTTCAACAGAGGGGAAAACATATGACATGACAATAATTTTAAGGGACGGAAAATTTGGCTTAATTATGCTTTCAATCTAAGGACCTAAGATTAATAGCTGAACCGATAATTTAAATATTTTGCTAAGGCAACTAAGGCAGGGGTCAAGCAGTGCACTGCAGGATAGACTGATGCGGAACATAGCTCCCTGTGGCCAACCTATCTTTCTCTAAGGATGAGTTGTCTCTCCTCTGGGACGGTGTATGACTTTTCAGGGGACAAGCCTCTCGTCTACCAAGACCGTTAGTGAGTGGTGATAGCCACACCCTGTACGAGGTGACCCTACTATTAACAAAACGCTACGGATCTAGACTGGGGAGTCGAAAAACACCTCCCCCAATCCAGGGTGTCATGCGAACCGTGCCCATTGGATAGTTTGCAGTCGGGGGTAACTGACTGTATTCGAATGGAGCCTCACTGATACCTGGTCGCCTCAGTGAGTAAGTTAGATCTTACCGTGCTACGGGGGGCTATGGCACGGCGGACCTCTTAACCCCCATACTCGTGGGAATCAAATGAGTACAAAACCAGAAAAGAAAACAAAAACCAAAAAAGCGGGGCCCCGTACCGCACCAAAACTGGTTAATCAGGCGGAGGCACGTCTCCGAATTACTGAAGGCCAGGTGACTACACCCAAGAAGGGAGAAGTTGGGACGTCAAGCAGTGGATTGGTATACTACGTGGACTACAGCCAACGAACACCACTGCTCAAAGAGCAGGGACCAGCAAAAGCACGTCTGAGATGAATATAACAGACGTCAGGAAGGAGACAGGTCTCAGTGGCGCCGGGGTTAAATGGTACCTGCGCTATCTGAAGGAAGGCCTGAAACCAGAAGAGGCCCTTAAGAAGACTCAGGACAGACCTAAGCCATTTCTACCGGAGCCGAGAAAGCGGGGAGCAGCAGAGATCAGTCCGCATGAAGGGAATGCTCCCAAAAAACCCAGACCTGAACCCACGGGAGGAGAAAACCCGGGCAGGTCAGGAGTGAAGGCAGGACCCAGGAAGCCCGGCATTAGCTATGCTAGTGCGGTCAAGGGCATTCGACTGGCCATACTGCCAAAAAGGTTTCCCGAGCAAATACTCACTCGGGAGGAACAGGAAATCATTGAGGAACTTGTCGTCAAGCAGATGATCAAGGGTTGGACGTCGAAACTGGTGTTCACCGGGATACGCTTTCGACCAGGCCTTATACTGGTGGACTGCGCGACGGAAGGTACTGCAGGATGGGTTAGAACCATAATTCCTAGATTACCAGGCTGGGAAGGGGTGGAACTGTCAACATGTGCTGGAGATGATATACCAGGAGCCCACATGGTGACAGTTTTTCTCCCAAAGGCCGCGGCAATAGTAACAGAAGACCTTATGAGACTCCTAATTGCTCAGAACGCAGATCTCCATACTCGACTATGGAGAGTCTTCAGAAGCAAGGTGGAGGGAAAGGGTAAACTCCTCACGATTGGGGTAGATGACCAATCCCTAGAGGCAATTAAACGTCAGAGCTGTCATATCAACTACCGATTTGGCAACATACACGTGCATGTGCACAAGGAAAAGCCAAGGAAAGAGACCTCGGAGGAGGCATCGGGTGGAAAACTTACCGAGGTCCCTGAAGAAGTCGCGGAAGCCATAGAGGCGGAAAGAACGGGATCAACCAGGGAAATAGACCTGCTGCCCAGTGAAGAGCAGAAGCTGGACGACCTAGACCTAGGACTCCTAGGGCTCGGGGTGGACAGCGACGCGCAGGAAAGCGCCATGTCGGAGGAGGAGGGTGACACTCCGACAGTGGAGAAGAGTTCCAAACAATAACGGAGCCAATGGCCAGCACTAGGATAGCCCAGATAAACCTCCACCATGCGAGAGCTGCATCTGCAGTGATTGCAAGGGCGAATTCCAAGGAGAACATTGGAATAGTGCTGGCTCAGGAGCCCTGGGTGTACCGGGTGCAGATTCGCGGTCTGCAAGGAAGAGACATGCAGGTAATTTGAGACTCCTCTTGTGAAAAACCAAGAGCTTGCATAATTCTCAAACGTAATTTAAAATACATATGTCTTTCAGAGTTCTTAACCGGGGACCCCCCGGGACCAAGTCTCATTGGAAGCCGGGAGGAGCACTCGAGAGGTAGTTGTAGCATCGGGATACTTCCCAGGAGACGAGAGCCAGGCTCCACCGGAACAAGTCGCAAAGCTGACGGAGTATTGCGAGGAGAGGGCGTTACCACTTCTTCTCGGCTGCGATGCCAACGCCCACCACGAAGTGTGGGGAAGCAGCGACACTAATCGTAGAGGTGAGTACCTTCTCGAATTTATTCTTAGTAATAAGTTAGAAATATACAACGTAGGGAACACTCCAACATTTGTGACCAGCACCAGCCAAGAGGTACTAGATATAACTCTAGGAAATACTCTAATGAACGGGATGGTCAGGAATTGGAGGGTGTCGGATGAACCCTCTATGTCTGATCACAGGATAATCAGATTCGACATTGAGGGTAACTCCGAAATAAAAAGAATAATAAGGAATCCCAAGAGAACGGATTGGGAATCCTACACAATGCACCTGAGCAACAACATTGCCCACCTTCAAGGGGGCGGTGACATCAGGAGCGAATTGGAATTAGAAACGGTGGTGGAAGACCTCAACACAATCGTCATTGACGCATATGAGGCCAGCTGTCCGGCCAAGACAGTCAAGTCATCAAGGGATGTACCATGGTGGAACAGGAACTTAGCCAGAATGAGAACGGAGGTACGAAAACTCTTTAACCGGGCAAAACGAACCGGGGACTGGCGGAGGTGTAAAAATGCACTGACTGCGTATAGCAACGCCATCAGGGAAGCGAAACGGAACAGCTTTAGGAAATTCTGTGAAGGGATTGAACAGATCACAGAAGCAACCAGGCTGTACAAGGCTGTAGCCAAAGTCGGGGGAATATCCTCTGTCTGCTTGAAAAAGGAAGATGGGACATTCACCGAGAATGAGGAGGACAGGGTACACCTGCTTCTCAGAACTCATTTCCCGGGGTCCTACCCCTCGGCGGCAGGCGACAATAATCTGCCTGACACCCCAACAACGAATAAAAGGGGAAGGAAAGAGAGCTGGAAACTAGCAAAAGAGGTATGCTCAGAAGCTAGGCTAAGATGGGCAGTGGGAACTTTCAAACCAATGAAATCTCCCGGAGCAGATGGCATTTTCCCAGCACTTATCCAGAGAGGCCTATGAATTATCTTAGAGTCTCTTCTGAGGGTGGTAAGGGGGTGCATAGCACTGGGTTACATACCAAGGGCATGGAGACGGGCAAAAGTGGTCTTTATTCCGAAGGCGGGTAAAAAGGATCCTTCTCACCCTAAATCTTTCAGACCAACCTGCCTAACATCGTTCGTACTCAAAAAAGTGGAGAAGGTCATAGACAACTATATTAGAACTAACGTTCTAAAGCGTAATCCCCTACATCACTGTCAACATGCTTACCGGGCAGGAAGGTCAACTGAAACTGCTCTGTATCAGCTGACAGAGGTACTGTGGCGCGGCAGGATTCGCAGCATTCGAAATTTATTTCGAATGTTGCGAGTGCGAGCAAATAGATGGCGCGGATCTATCCACTTTGCGTGGCACGCCAAGGGAGTGGAAGATCTCAAAAAAGTGTGCGATGAATGATTTTGTTTTAGGGGACCTGACACAAATTATAGATATCAAGTTGGGAATTGAACAGAGAAGTCTTTTTGAGTTCGTTGAATTAAAAAGTAATGTTAAGTGTACATTAATGAAAATAACATATGAATTGTTAATTTAAAAATATCTTAAATATTTATAAGGATTGTTGAAATGAGAAGTGGTGTTAAGTAATTCATATGTTATTTTCATTAATGTACACTTAACATTACTTTTTAATTCAACGAACTCAAAAAGACTTCTCTGTTCAATTCCCAACTTGATATCTATAATTTGTGTCAGGTCTCCTAAAACAAAATCATTCATCGCACACTTTTTTGAGATCTTCCACTCCCTTGGCGTGCCACGCAAAGTGGATAGATCCGCGCCATCTATTTGCTCGCACTCGCAACATTCGAAATAAATTTCGAATGCTGCGAATCCTGCCGCGCCACAGTACTACGGGACGCCATAGAAACAAAAGAAATTACACTGTGCGCGTTTTTGGATATCGAAGGAGCATTCGACAACACATCGCACATAGAGATACAGGATGCCCTGAGCCGCAAAGGAGTGGGAAACACCCTGGCACTCTGGATGGGCAAAATGCTAGAAAGCAGACAAATACAAGTACCGACAGGTACAAATTCTATTATCATGAACACCACCCAAGGCTGTCCACAGGGTGGGGTACTATCGCCGCTGATGTGGAGTATGGTAGTGGATGAACTCCTGGACGTGTTAACTAATACTGGAATACAAGTCCAGGGCTACGCGGACGACATTGTTCTAATCTGTAGGGGCAAATATGAAGATACCCTATGTGATAGAATCCAAACTGGATTAAGGGTTACTAGTGCCTGGTGCAGGAAGGTGGGACTGCGGATCAACCCAACCAAAACCACCATAGTACCATTCACTAGGAGGCGTAAGCTGGATCACCTGAAAGCCATAACATTACATGATATGGAGGTGAAACGAGAAACAGAGGTCAAATATTTGGGAATCACGCTAGACCAAAAATTACTCTGGAAGACACATGTCGGAAACACTTGTCGAAAAACCACGAGGGCTCTGATGACTTGCAGATCCATAGCAGGAAAAAAATGGGGTTGCAGCCCGAAGATACTACTTTGGATATATACTGCAATAGTAAGACCAATGATTACCTATGGAGCGGTAATCTGGGCAGAAAGAACCCAACTCAGCCCACAAGCCAGGGAATTACGTAAGCTCCAAAGGCTGGCTTGCGTGTGTATCAGTGGGGCAATGAGGACATGCCCAACGGCATCCCTGGAGGTCCTTCTGGGATTAACCCCTCTCCATCTGCACATACAGATGCAGGCAAGGAGATCAATATTCAGGATGGCCGGTAGTATGAGTGAGGCGGGGAGCTGCCTAAATCGAAGGAAGATTGATATCCTTTCTAGGCGGTATCCCGAATTACTGATACCGAGGGACATGACAACGAGGTTTCACTTCGATAAGAAGTTTGAAACACGTTGGAGTAACAAGGCAAACTGGGAGGGCGTGGCCGCGACATACGTCTTAAACCAGCAACTGATTACTTGGTACACTGACGGATCCCTCACAGCAGAGGGAGCGGGTGCCGGTGTCATTGGTCCAAGGAAAATGTACTTTGAGCCAATGGGCAGGTACACTAGCATATTCCAGGCGGAAATTTACGCATAGGCAAATGTGGCTCGTTTAATCTGCAAAGGAACTACAGGGGGCAGAACATAGCTATTCTCACCGATAGCCAAGCAGCGATCAAGGAACTTAGGTGCAACCAGGTAAACTCTAAACTGGTCTGGGAATGCCTTGAGAGACTGAATACACTCGGCTCGTCCAACAAGGTCTGGATACTTTGGTTTCCAGGCCATGCTGGGTTGGAAGGCAATGAGGCAGCGGATGAACTAGCCAAGAAGGGAGCAGGGATGCCTTTACACGGGCCAGAACCCTTTTGTGGAATCGGAAACGGTTTCATGGCTATGAATCTAAGAAACGAAGAGAAACGGTTGAGGGAACTATATTGGGCGGGCCTACCAGGGATGGAGCAGTCCAGGGTGCTTATTGGGGGATACGAACCCATGCGTACAAAGTATCACCAAAAAGAACCTCCGAATCATAGTGGGAATTCTCTCTGGTCATTGTCGGCTGAACTATCACCTAGGGAAGCTAGGGATATCTACGGACACTACCTGCAGGTTCTGTGAGAAGGAGGACGAAACCTCTATGCACGTCCTGGGACAGTGTCCGGCACTTGTGCAAAGTAGGTCGATACATCTGGAAGAACACTTAATACCAGATGCAAATCTGAAACTTCTGGAAGTGGGGAACATACTAAAGTTCCTAACAGTTACAGGCCTGCTTGAGATACTATGATCAACAGGTACACTATAACCAGTAAAAGGGGCACAATAGTTCTTCAAGGACGCGGTGCGACTTTCCCTTAACAGAATAATAATAAAGGGAGTTTTCGTGCTTGTGAAGTACAAAGTAGGCCAGCACCGGAAAAATAGTTCAAGATTGAATACTAAACCACAAATGCTTTGCAGGAAAAAAACAGGGCCAAAAAGAAATATTATAGGGGAGATGAAGAAAATGGAATAGGGAAGGGAACACAAGAAGACGCGGATAGTCCGCTGACGATGTCAGCGAGGCGAAACGATCATTGCGAAAGACTCGGCGGCTGACACTACAGCAAAGTTGAGTCCATGTAGAGCTCGTAGATACGTTTCCTCAATCTACAAGATAAGCCTCAAAGACTGCCGAACGGATGACCGCACCGGTCACAGAAGAATCTTGGATAAACACGAACCTCGGGGTTGAGTGTGGCCCATTCGCAACATTGGCGTTCCACTCGAGGCGGTTGTGGCAATGACAAAGTTGACAAGCTACAGTCGCATCCCCCGGTGAGGGACTTGTAAGGACGCATCTTTGTAAGAAATCTACCATCTGGCAAAGCCAGAAAACAAGACATCCCGAAAGGGAGGGGTACGGCCTAATGGCTCAGGCTCTCCAACGACACCGTGTAATAGACACCATGTGGCTACATCAGAGAACGCCAAGGACCCTAACTATATAGCATGAAAGGAGGATAGCGGGATAAAGGACAAAATCAAGAGCCCCTAAAGCTGCTGGGATTGATTGATTAAATCTCTATGCCTTAATCATATACTTACATATGTAGTTTGTGTGTTTATCAAAAGAAAATTATAATAAGTGGGCATACGCCGCTTTTTTCAGCAAATATAAATATTTACTAACGATATACATTGACGGCAGCACGATATCTTTGCAATTTCAATGGAATCGGCTTCTAAATGAATCCAATTTAAACAATTAGTCACACATCTATATCTCAAAATAGTGCACACAATGCAATGCACTTTTCGTCCCCCAGCAGAGATTTCTACTTAATCGCAACGATCGAATACACAAGTAAGTGAACGACTTCATTGGGGTAAATCACCAAATAAACAGCCATTTATTCGGGGAAATCCCTTTGAGTAGAAGCATGAAGTGTACGGGTGCGGAGGATCTTCCTACTCTCTCCAGAGTTATATTTATGTCTATAAAATACATCCTATATCCCTGACAACACCCACAATGGGATTGAATTGGTTTGGGATTGTAGTTGAATGTTTTTGAGAAAAGTTGAAATGAAAATTGACCGGGATTGAATATTTATTCGCTTCATTCCTAGATAATCAGGACATTCCAGTCAAAGTTTATGAGGTTATTTTTCGTCCCGGCAAGGATATCCACTAACGATTGGCAGTCAACTGGTGTCTAGTATGACTCCCTTTAACCATTTGAGGTTGTGATATACACTTTGAGCGAAATGTGCCAGAAATTATCTTGATTACTTACTTACTTGCCGCAATCTATGAAATTATCAATTCATGTTAGCTGCCGCACACAATTTGACTCATTAAACACTGATCAGGGAAACGGCCAATTTAAACTTTGCCCAATATTCCAAAATGGTTTTCACTGCTAACTTGGGTCTGGACTCCACCAAAATTTATTATTATTTAGAGTTTACAGCGAGGGGAGAGACCACGATTGCACAGTGTGTCTATGGTCCGAAAACCTCTTGTTACCGAACTATGTATTCACCTGAACCGTACGAAAGCTACTAGCAGACTCCCCTTGTTGAAAGATTTGCTGCCACTCGTATACTAAATGAAGCTTGAATTTAATGGTGATAAGACGTGTGGATCTGTATTCCAACAATAAATTGATAACATATATTACGTAGGTATGTCATGCCGGGTGTGTATGCATCACTTGCAGCTTTGAGAAAGTCAGTGAGGGCAGACTAAGCTTAGTGTGAGCCGATGAATCTACGTTTCTTAAGCGCTGAATAGAACGTCGTATATAGTACTTGCAATTTCTTATAATTTGGCTGTAGAAAGATGCATTGCGCTGTATAGGGCTTTCATCTTATGCCTTGAGTCAGATTAAAGTTGATAAGACGTTATTTGCCAATTTGCGTTATCAAGACAACTTCATGGATATCTTTGCCGTCGCCTGAATCAGTTTAAACGACACTTTCGTTTTCAGGTATTTCAATTAATAATAATCTCTAGCTAAGGATTTTTCTGGAAATACAGAGTGACTGTTAATAAGACTACCAGTGGGTCCTTTGCAGTGAAACTAAGGAAGAAAGATACATACTTTCAATAGCAATAAAAAGTAGAATCTCATTGTGCGAGTGGAATTATGATAAAAGGATTGAAAATAGCCACTCGTCGACCTTGGCGTTCTAGGCTATAAACTTCTCTATTTTGGTAGTCCACATATTCAATACGATGTTGGCATTGCCATCTCTGGGAGTTTCGGTGATCTCATTAAAGAAGTCGAACGATTTGATGGCCGGCTGATAAGGCTATTCGTTTCTTCACCGCATAGGTACCCCAAGCACGCCAATGCGATGCGGAGAAAGATGCATTCTGGCAACTTCTCAATGGAAAGATTTAGATTTATTTATCGAGCAAAGAAAAATGAATACATGCGAGATATAAAATATATACATAATAAACTTGAAAGCTCAAACGACACTAAAAAAAAGTATGTAATGCTACCGGAAACCGGTGGCATGACATATAGTCGAAATGTGGTGAATGCCATTGCTCATCTGACATATCATATGTTTAAACCTAAGAATAATTTAGAACTTACAACTAAATAAACGGACAACACAAAACAAAACATTATTCCGTACTAGTAAATGAGAAGATGACGGTTCTTAGGCACCGGTGGACGGGATTGAGCAAGGGGATTGGAGTAAAGCGCAATACTTTCTCGTTAGTACTAGCACCCCGAGGAAGGGCTACATTTTACTCGATTTGGGCGTGTGCAAGGACAAGGGTCAAAATCGAGAGAGTATGTAGAAGAAAGAAGGATTGAGGAATCGTGGATTGGAGAACCTAGTTGGTGGAAGGAGTTCCCTTAATTCAGAGAAGAGGCAAACAAAAGAGATCTCATACTACTATATACCAGCTAAGTGATGTCGACACACTTGCCCCTAGGATTACTTAAATCTAGGCTAAGCAATATAGAGAGAGGATTTTAGTGGCAGGGAACAGGGTCCGAGAGGAAAAGACGCTTTCTAAGGCTGCTGAGGCCTTATAAATTTTGGCCATAGATGATCTGATATGCGGTTGCATTTATTTATTTATTTTATTAACGGACAACAAACAGATAGAATTACAATTAATTATTGTCCTCAGGAGGAGGAGGAGAAAGCAAAAACCTTATCCTACGTTTAAAACTACTTAAAGTAGGGAAGTTAGAAGGACCAAGCTGTTTTGCATTATAATTTCGGCAAAGCCTGGGAATGGGGAAATGAAAGTAGACTTCGAGCTCCGCGAAGGGCACGTTGAAAATATCTGCGTTACGTGTGTTATAAGACGCAGGACGGCAGGTGATCTCGTCAGCGACGGAGCAGTCCATCAGGCCCGAGGAAAGTTTAAAGAATGTGCATAGATCCAGATAGGATCTACGCTGTTGTAGGAAGGGAAGGTTTAGAAAGCGGAGGCGGGAGGGATAATCCACACGAGGGAAGCTTTTCTTAAAGAAGAGAGAACGGGTGAATTTACGTTGCACATTTTCAAGGGCAAGACAATCACAGTTACGAGTGGGTGACCAGATCACTGAGCAATAATCGAGGGTATTCCTCACAAGGGAATTGAAGAGAGCTAAGGAGGGTTGGATGGAGTCAAAATCAGAGGAGGAGCGAAGAATAAAGCCTGACAATTTTGTTGCTCGATTGATGACATCGAGGCAATGGGTGTCAAAGCGGAGCTTATTGTCGAAAGTGACTCCGAGGTCTTGAGTGGAATTTAAGCAGGATAAGGAATGTCCGTCAAGCGAGTAGGAGAAAGAAGTGGGTGAGGATTTTGGGGAGTAGCACAGGGAGTGACACTTTCTGACGTTTAGCGCTAAACCATTAGTCGAGCACCAACGAAGCAGAGTGTCCAGGTTATTCTGAAGGGAAACACAGTCCATAGGCGACGATATAGCGGAAAACAGCTTAATGTCGTCTGCATAGAGCACACAGGGACAAGTGAGGAGGGGAGGAAGGTCGTTAATAAAAAATAAAAATAGCAAAGGACCCAGAATAGACCCCTGTGGGACGCCAGAAGAGAGGGAGAAGGGGCGGGAAGTACAGCCGTCAAAAGGGACGCGGCAGGATCCGTTGGAAAGGTAAGAGGCAAGCCATAAAACAAGTGGTGTGGGAACGTTTAGGGACAAGAGTTTGGATAGAAGTATCTTGTGATTTACAGTGTCGAAGGCTTTCGCGAAGTCAGTGTAAATGGTATGCACTTCTTGCCGTGAATTTAGACATTTGGCGACAAAGTTGATAAAGTCAAGCAGGTTGGAGGCAGTGGACCTACGTTTAACGAAGCCGTGCTGTTCTTTCACTATGTGATGGCCAAAGTAGGCGGACAACCAGTCGCTGACATATCTTTCCAGGATTTTGGAACAGGAGGAGACGAGGGAAATGGGACGGTAATTCTCGGCAAGCATACGATCGCCACTTTTGTGAATGGGGATAATGAGAGCCTCTTTCCACAAGCTGGGAAAATGGTTCTCTTAAAGACTTTTGTTGAAAATAAGAGATAGGGGAAGGGAGATGGACTTACAAAAAGAGGTTTGGAAGACCATCGTAGCCAGGTCCGACCTTGGCATCAAGTTCGCCAATGAGGTATTCAACAAGGATAGGGGTAAGAAGGGGAATGGTAGGCGATGCGGGGCAGGCTACATCTACTATCGGGAGGGAGTCGGAGGAAGGGGGAGGAACATAGACTGACGAAAAGTAGCGGCAGAGTAAATCACAAGACCGTTGGGGGGAGTTAGCTGAGAAGCCAGAGAATTTAATGGACGGAGGGGATAACTGGGCAGGGCAGCGGGAGTTGCGAATGTGGGACCAGAAAGGTTTCAGATTTCCGCGCTTTAATGAGTTTTCCACGCTGGACAAATATTCGTGTCTGGACTTACGTATTAAAGATTTGACCGAGGAACGAAGGGATTTGAAAAAAACTAAGTCAGCAACGTTTCTAGAAGACTGGAACTTCTTTCTCGCAGTCTGTTTTTGACGTAGTTTATTGTGAATTTCAGTGGTGAACCAGACGGGGTAAGAGCGTAAGCACTTAGGAAAGGAGGGACCGTAACAAGGAAGAAGATCAGATAAAATGGTATAGAAAGTGTTGAGTGCTTGGTCACATGTAAATGGAGAGAGCAGGGGGACCCAGTTGATTGACACCAGGGCTGAGTTCAGACCTTCGAAGTTCGCCTTACGAAAGTTGAGCTTGGTAGGCTTGCGAGCGACAGGAGAGTGGAGTCGGGATATCTGAACATCGAACTCGAGAGCAGGATGATGGGCGTCAGGGGCAATGTAAGACGGAGCATGAAGGGATTGGGAAAGATAACGTACAGGAAGGTTAGAGAGGACAAGGTCAAGAGTGCGATTTAAGTGATTTCTAGAAAGGTTAAATTGGAGGGCCCCACAGGTGTACATGAAAGTGGATAGAGGAAGGGAAGGGTGGGTCGAGTTATTAGGGAGGGAGAGAAGGCCAGGAGTAACGGGCCAGGAGAGCATAGGAAGATTAAATTCACCACAGAGGATGAAAGGAAGGGAGGGAAACAAAACGGTTAGGGCCTCTGATAATCTGTCGAAGAAATCCTCGTACAGAGAAGGCGGAAAGTTAAGTTAAGTTTGTTGTTCAGAGAGATTCCCGAAATTATTTCTTCATCGCTACTACTTGCATTGCTCGATGCACTTACTTCGTCACCGACCATGGATTTTCCGCAACGCTTCAATCAGGTCGAAATATCTGGCGTCAGTCAACACGCGCAACTTTAAAACTGGTTTTCTTGAAAAGTACTTTTTAGGTATAAGGTCGCTCTCTTCCGAGCTGATCACATTTATATATATACATATTTCTATAAAACCTGTGGTCTATCGAAGTAGTGGAGAATCGGTATTACCGTTATAATATTTCATTTAAGGCACCCGTATTTTTTTTTCTTTCTTTTTGGGGGTTAGGGTAGGTGAATGCATTTACGCACAGAGTGTTGGACTCCTGCAACTACACACCGCCCCATCGTCAGAAAACTAGCCTGGAACCGTTTGTCACCTTACTTCGGGCTAGTCCCCGAACTCTTCCACCTTGCGGAGTCTCCAAATCAAAGCATTCCTTTCACCAACGAGAGGGGAGAGGAGAAAGCGAACTGTCAGTTCAAGGAACCCCCTGCTATCGGAGTCCTCCAACGGTCGAGCTCTACCTTCTTCGCAACGAGAAGGCCCCGAACGTAATGGGCAACACGGCTCCACCTGTCAGCACTCCTCAGCATCTCTTAGACAATGTTATCTGGGGAGAGGTCTCCTGTGTTTAAATAGACCTGCTGGCGAATCCCACCCCACCTTCTACAAGAAAAACAAGTGTGATGGGACGTCGTTCACAACTCCATTGCAAAATCCACAATCCGGAGATCGTGCCTTTCCAATCTTATGCAGGTAAGACTGATAACTTCCATGCCCAATTAAAGAACTGGATAATGAAATAGTCAGTCTCACCATGCTTCCGATTTAGCGAAGCACCTAAGTTGCCAATTAGCCGCGCAGCCCATCTGCTTTTAGTTTCATTTTGCCAAAAAAGTTGCCAATCGTCTTCCTTGGCCCTTCTCCCTTGCTCTTGTATATAACATGACGCTCCTTAGCAAGAGCCAGTGCGGTATGCAGAGGCCACCCACAAAGCTCCCCGTCTCTGTAGTTGCGAAAGTCGCTTACAATGTATTATATCTCCTTGCCGAGAGTATCAGTCCATACCACTGCACCGTAGAGCAGAAGAGACTGCATTGAACTCATCAGGAGGACTCCCAATATTTGCCATTAGCCTACTTAACGCCAAAATTCCAGTTACAGCCTTGTTCGCTGCTGCTTTGATCTGCTCAAAAAAGCTCATCATTGAGTCAAGAGTCAGCCCGAGGAACATTACTGCTGGTTTTGACTCGATTACCGGCTAGCCGAACGATATGGGACAGAGGGTCTCGGTGTTCACTCTTGCAACGTTCCATGTACAGAAAGAGTGCCGGGGTGGCGCATACATAATGTATTGATGGTCGCTTATTAATAAGTCTTCCAGAACTCACCACCCGCGACACCAGTGACTCGAACGCGAAGGTTGCGTCCGGAATGCTTTCCTCACAGCCAGGGTACCGGAACGTTGGGCTAGATCTGGTGTTTAGAACTACCAGTCCTGTTCTCTACATCTGTGCCTAAGATAGCGAACGCAAAAGCATCAAACCTGCGTCGAAAGTCCGACATGGTCTCATTCGGCGTAAGATACACACTAAAAAACGTTATCGCTGAACACCGAATCCAGACAAAGCCGTCCCCTCGGCCTTGGGCAAGAAGCCTATGGAGGGTGCCGTCCTGGAACCCAGATGGCAGCGGTACCTGATATGTCAGGGTGCCATGAAACTGGGCCCTTGTTTTGGTACTGCTCACTGATTAGTACTAAATCAGTTTTGGTCTCCGCAGCGAACTGCGCTAGTAACTCGTCGACACTTGCACTCCGGTGCATATTGATTTGTAGGATGCGAATCATCTTGACCGCGTCCTAGCTCTTTCCAGTTCTGCTCTGAACACTGAACGTTCTCATTAGACACGCTACGATCCCTGCATAGGACGCAGCTTTCCTTTTCATTGCAGGTGTTCGTGTTGCCCTTTTTTCAGGTCTGCGAGGGGTTGTCCATAATCCAAACATCCGTTACATTTGACAGTCAAAGTGTCAGATTTCCAGAGAACACGTGGGTTCCAGGCTGGAAACCAAAGCTTTTTCTCCCAGAAGCCCCTTGACTGCTACACAGAACGTAACTTTGTTTATTGTCCCCGGGTCTAGTTCGACTAGGAATCCACCACCCTTCGTTTTAGGAATAGAAGACACTTCAGCTCCGTTATCTTCGCGTTTGATCTTGTAACGGATGTCACTGAGGACTTCCGCAAAAGTTTTGCCTTCCGTCGGCTTAATAAGCAGAGCTGGTGGTCTAGTTCTCCTTCGTCTCCCCACCTTTTCTTTTGGTGCTCCGTCCTTCGTATCGGCCTTAATTTTAAGCAGCGGGTTTTCTGATGGCGCGACGTGTTGTTGTCTCTTGTTCCTCCTCGCCTTCTTCTTTTGAGCCCTGGAGAGTACCTGAGTGAAATCTCCCTTAGGTGTCCTTTCCTCCTTTCGTTTTTTTTTCCCAGTTCGCTCTGCAATGGGCTGTCTACGATCCGTTTGATACTCGTAGTGTTTTCGTCGGGAGACGCGGTTGTTTCTGCTTCCCGCGGATTTTCTCTTACTCTCCGTGTCCGCCTATAATATGAAATCCTGTCCAGGAGCTCAGTTCTATAAGCCCGTTTTCTGGAGGAACGTCGCAGATCACATGTGCTTCACAACTGCGGCGCATTTCTTAATAAGTCTTTCCTCTTCAGCTTGTGCCAGAGTAGTCGACAGCCCTCCCACTCGGCTTATATTCGAAACCATTTGGTTAGCTTCGGCAGTATCCACTGTGCCTCTTTCCGCAATTATAGCACTGCGTGGTAACGTCTGGGTTCCTGTCTTTGTTGCAGGTGCCGCATCACTTTGCGAGTCCTTCTCTCCGTCTGCACGTCCCGATATCTCGTCGGGTATTTCAGCCCTTATTGCGTCCTTCGCTGGGCGCTGGGGCGGACGATGCATTTTCGTGCTGCCTATAAACTCAGCCAGCTCACTCTCCATTTCAACTATCTCCACGTTCGTTTTGTTTTTGTTCGCCATTTAAGTTTTCTACCCGCGTGTGCAAGGGAGCGCGCAATAGTCAGGATCGGGTATACCCCTATACGAAGTCCCTACCCCAATTCCCTGAGGCCTGACCTACGATTACTGATCCCGAAACTCACGGACGGATCAACACACGCTCGGGCAACGCGGTCTATAATACCAGTTCAATGCACACTACCCGACCAGGGTTCCGACGGGGCTGGCCCCTGATACACGCCACAACATCAATCTGGCAGAGCTAGGCTCACATCATCCCATCGACGGGGGGTAGTTGTCGACGACTCCGGGGACTCCTAGTGTGTCCCGGCGTGTATGGGTCATTAGTAGTTCGCTCTTTTTAATGGAAGTATGAGCGCTCGTTTTCCGTACTGCTGACCGTGTCCTTTGTTCGATTTTTTTAAACAAAAAAAAAAGATTGCGTTTATTTTTCTTTTGAATACCATTACTGGATAGTTTTTCTGTCATTTAAAAATAAACAAGTCGGGAAACCGGAAGCTGGACGCTTCAGGTACGAAAGGTTTTGTGTATTTCTTAGTACATAGCACGTAATATATCCATATATTATGTGAGAGTATCCACTTTCGGGTGATATTGACATTCATAGTCTTCAATTTTTAACAAATTTGAGGTATTATAACTTTGTTAGTAATAGGGCGATTTCCACCAAACTTGGTAAGATCATGCTCTATATTATAGCTTATATCACTGCAAAATTTCATGGTACTAGAATGAACTTAAGGGGGGTTTCTAACCAAAAATTCCAAAAAATTGTAGTGATATACTATTATTAACTTTATTTAAACAGATGTCGGCATGGAAGGTATTTCGGAGCCCAGGCACCATATAGTGGCAGCCTCCTGATTTTCTTCAGATTTTTCGGATTTGAAAAGTACTAATCGAGACCTTTAATTTGATACCCCACATGACTATATTTGATGAAAAAAAATTTAACACCCCCCTTTTGCATGTATGGGGACCCCCCCCCTTAAATTCGGCGTAAAAGGATGTCCGGTAGCTGAGTGGTTAGAGCGCAAGGCTGTCGTACGGAAGGTCGCGGTTCAAATCTCACTGGTGGCAGTGGAATTTGTATCGTGATTTGACGTCGGACACCAGTCGACTTAGCTGTGAATGAGTACCTGAGTCAAATCAGGGTAATAATCTCGGGCGAGCGCAATGCTGACCACATTGCCTCCTAGTGTACCGTTACGGTCTTGAATGAAGTGCTCTAACACACTTCAAGGCCCTGATCCAACATGGATTGTTGCGCCAACGATTATTATTATTATTAAAAGGATGTAATTCACTGTATGCGTGAGCGTTCACAGTTCCCACCTTTCTACCAAATTTGGTGTCAATCGCTATAACCGTCTCCGAGAAAAATGCGTGTGACGGACAGACAGACAGGCAGACAGACCTGTGAGGAGTGGCCAGATCTCCCATCAGGCGCGACCCCAGCCGGCGGATTGGGGCATACCTATTGATGTGTAAATATGTGCTCATGCACTTTTCTTTTCTGACTGTGCATGGGCTAGTGTCTGCTCATCTCTGGTGCGCGAACCAAAATGGCTATGGGAAGGACACCCAGAAAATAAAACCAACATGGACGAATTGAGAAGGAGTAAAGTTACGGTGCAGGGGCTCGGAACCCCAGTACCGGCGGCTTTTGGGAGTGAGCAAGCGGGCTCCCGGCCGTCGATATCCCTCGACTGCAGTGCCTCGGTGGGGGACAACTTGGCCACCGTGCCATCTAATGCTACAAGTGTTTTAGATTTGGAAAAGGAAGTATTCAAGCGAAGTACCACTTTACCAAGGACACCAGTAACAAAACCGAAGAACGGTGAATTGAAAGCAGATCGTTGGACAACAAAAACAGCAACAACATCGACCGCACATATTCAAGAGGAGCAGCAACAGGAGGTACTCCAGGACCAGGAAAAGGACCCATTCAGAAGAAGTTCGTCAACTTTGAGATCTCCGCCAATGCCAAACATCAAAAAAGATAAAACGGAGGGAAGGTCAACGAATGCCAAATGTGAAGGAGTATTTAAAAGTAGTAATCTGGTTAGGAATCATCATGGAGAGCAGAGCCCTGAAGCAGAGGAATTACCTTTCACACAGCTTGGTGCAAAAATAGTGGAGCTGTCTGAGTTCATCAAGGACAAGCACAACGTTCATCAAGCCATAAAAAATATGGTGAGAGGAATTAGAGTGCTCTACAACAAATCGCAGCAGGAGGAACAAAATTCCAAGGGCAAGTCGAAATCTGTTGCCCCAACGGTGTCACAAGCGACCCAAGTGACACCTAATCGTGTTGCAATCGGCCTGCCACCAAACAAGAGAGTGCGGGAAGGAGATGTGGATCCTCTGGGAAGTCAACAGACGCCTAAGAGGAAAAAAGCCATACAAATAGTTCCGAAAAACAGAACTAAAGGCACCGAAGAGAGAAAGCAGGTCCCCCAAGTGCGAGCTCCGGCAATCGACTCGACGAAATCCAAGGGAAATGAAAAAGGTGGTTGGACCAAAGTAGTTAGGAAAAAGGCGAAGAAAAAGGCAAAAGTGCGGATTCGCCCAGAAGCGATTGTAATCTCCAGCAATGGAAGTTTGTCTTACGCTGAGATACTGAAAAAGGTCAAAGCTGACCCCGACCTAAAAGATCTAGGCGGAAATGTCCGCAAGATTCGAAGGACCCAAAAGGGTGACCTCATGTTTGAACTGAAAAAAACCAGCTTGGGGAAAACTGATGGCTTCCGAGCTCAGGTTAAGAGCTCACTTCACGTCTATATACAGTGCAAGGATGTCGATGAAGTGACATCCAAAGGAGAAATTTGCACTGCCTTGATGGAACAGTTCAAATTGGAGGAACTTGCCGAAGAGTCCATTGTGAGTTTGCGGAAAGCCTATGGCAATAGTCAGGCGGCCACATTGCGATTGCCAGTGGGCGCCGCGCAGAAGTTATTGGCGGCCAGGAAGGTTCGAATCGGATGGGTTGTTTGCCGTCTGAGAGAGCAGATTTCTCTAAAGAGGTGCTTCAAGTGCCTCGCGTTTGGTCATTTCGCGAAGGCATGCACCAGCGGCGTTGATCGGTCCGATCGATGCAGAAGGTGTGGAGAGAAAAGCCATATTGCCAAAGCGTGCAATAGGGACCCCAAATGCTTATTATGCGAAGGAAGTGAGGGACGGGATTACCGGAATGCCGGAAGTGTTAAATGCCTGGAATTTAGGAAGGCGCTGACTTCAATGAAAAAATGAGGTTTATTCAAATAAACCTTAATCATTGTAGGGTCGCTCAAGATTTACTCGAGCAGACCATCTACGAATCCGAGGTAGAAATTGCCATCATTAGCGAACCCTATAGAAACCGTCACGGTGGCGTGGTGGGTTATAGATTCGTCTGGTGGAGCGGCGATATGGGCATGCGGTTGACAAGCCATCCAATGTACTGGGAATCAGACATACAGCGGCTTTGTGTGGGCGAAAATAAACGGGGTATATGTGTACAGCTGTTACGCCCCACCAAGCCTCACACTGCCCGAATTCGAGGAAATGCTTGACAGCCTTGTTCTCGACGCAAGGGGTCGTAGTCCAAGGGTGATAGCTGGTGACTTCAATGCTTGGGCCCGTGAATGGGGTAGCAGAGAGACAAATGCAAGGGGCCGCAGTCTATTAGACACTTTCGCACAGTTGGATGTCGTTCTGGCCAACGAAGGAGGTGTAAATACCTTTCAGAAAGGGGGGTCTACCTCAATCGTAGACCTAACTTTTGTCAGCCCTGCACTGGCACGTGGTATGTCTTGGTGTGTCAGCAACCACTACACCCACAGCGATTACCAGGCAATCTTCTTTCGGCTATGGATGGAGTCACCGGGCATAAGATCATCATGCCCGAAACCGAGAAAGATGTCAGGCTGGTCCGCTAAAGCTCTGGATGAGCGGACCTTCATGGAGGTGTGGTTAGACCAACCTAATAAAGCAGGCGCCTCTACGGAAAGAGCTGCCCATGTGGTCCAATGCATCGTCGAAGCATGTGACGCGTCCATGCCGAGGAGGTGCTCATTCCCCAGTAGAAGACCAAACTACTGGTGGAATGCTGAACTGGCCAGTCTTCGATCAGTCTGTCACCGAGCCAGAAGAGCGGCTCAAAACGGTAGGCAGAATTGACCAAGGGCAAAAAGAGCGCGCCTATAAGGAAGCTCGCAAAACCCTCAAGCTCGCCATCCAACGGAGCAAGAGGGAATGCTTTAAAGAGCTCTGTTTAGAAGCGGACGTAAACCCGTGGGGGAGCGCCTAAAGAATCCTGATGGGGCGATTCAGTGGCCGATCATCTCCGCAGATCACGTGTCCTACACTCTTGTTAAAAATCATCCAGGGGTTATTCCCTCAGCAAGAGGAGGGCGTAGACAGCTTCCAACGACCTCTGAACGACACGGCAATACCGCCAGTCACCAGTGACGAGCTGCTGGAGATCTGCACTAGGATAGGAGATAATAAAGCTCCGGGTCTGGATGGCGTCCCGAATAAGGCCCTTAAGCTTGCCTTGAAATCCAGACCAGACATGTTCGCTGAGTTGTTCGAAGCGTGCATGTCCGAGGGGATATTTCCTACATCATGGAAACGACAGAAGTTGGTGCTACTGCCTAAGGCTGGCAAACCACTAGGTGAACCAACCTCCTACAGACCTATTTGTCTTTTGGACACTGTGGGCAAAATGCTAGAGCGGGTAATCTATAATAGATTACGCCCGGCAGTATGGGTTCCGTAAAGCCAGATCAACCATTGATGCCATCAAAATGGTTACTGGCTTGGCCGAAAATACAATCCACGGAAGGGGCAGTACTAGCAAATATTGCATAGTGGTGACCCTGGATGTGAGAAATGCATTCAATTCGGCCTATTGGAACCTAATACGGGAATCTCTGGTGAAGATTGGTGTACTCGCTTATCTTGCAGCTATGACACCGATGACGGAGCCCAAGAGTAGGTTGTCTCCGCGGGTGTCTCACAGGGCTCCGTACTGGGCCCACTGCTGTGGAACATCATGTACAACGATGTTCTTAATCTTCCCCTTCCGGAGGAAGGCACGGTGGTGGGCTACGCCGATGATATAGCGCTGGTTGTTTTCGCAAAGCATCTCGAAGATGCTGAGTTATACTCATGCGAAGCGATCAGTGCTGTTAAGGGTTGGCTTGAGAGTTCTGGTCTGACACTTGCGGAGGAAAAAACGGAAGCGGTCCTTATCACCAAGCGCCGTAAAAGAAATTTTGCCCGTATTCAAATTGGGAATCATATCATCACTTCTAAGCCTGCGATCAAATACTTGGGAGTGATGATAGATGGGAAGCTTAGCTATAAGCAACACGTGCAGTATGCTTATGACAAAGCATCCACTGCAGGTGTGGCCCTGGCGAGGATGATGCCGAAAGGGGGAGGGCCACGGCATGCTTCCAGGTTGCTTATAGCTAGGGTAGTGAGTTCGATCCTGCTCTATGCAACTCCAGTTTGGGGAAAGGCATTGCAGGTTATATTAACGAAGAACGTCGAAAGGGAGAAATCTCTAAATACATGGCCAGAGCCATCTTGTGTGAGGAATGTTGGCATATCAGGAAGATTGCAATGCGATCAACTCCACGATCGCATCTATCCAAAGCAAACTGCGAAAGGTAGAGGAGACTAGAAAAGCGCGGTTACGTACGCGCAGAGACGAAAGGTAACCAAGCTAAAATGAGCTGACTCCGCCCTGTGATGTAATACCGTACGGTGGTTCCACGGGCCTTGGAGGGAGTCGGGGGTGGTTTTAGTGGGTAAGAATCCCACACGCTGGCGTGTCCAGGCCAGTGTTTTTTGAAGATTTCCACCTCCTCAAAAAAAAAAGACAGACAGACAGACAGTAAACCGATTTTTAAAAAGTAATAAAAGTTGAATACCAAGTCAGACTCACAATCATTTGAATTGTCGTTCAACACTGACTGCTATTATTTTTTTCGCAGCTGTACATATATCTGGATACAATTGACGCCAAAAACAAAAAATTGATTCCTCCAACACTCCTAAATAGTTGTGACTGAATCGTCTAGATTTTTTTTTTCCAATGACATAAAATATTGGCAGCCGCTTGTGTGCAGCAATAACACAATTGTGAAATGGCTCGAAATCTTTCTCACTTCTTTGGAATCAATTTCTAAATAATTCCAATCTAAACAATTACTCATAGCGCAAAACAGTGCGTGGACTGCAATGCACGTTTTCTGCAGTAGCACACATTTCTACATAACCGCGATATCAGATACACAAGCGCGAGAACAACTTCATTGGTATGAATCGCCGGACAAACAGCCGTTTATTCGGGGAAACCCCGTTTAATGGAAGTATGAAATATACTAGTCCGGGGGCAGTTCTTATGGAGAAAAACCCCACCCTCTCCAGAATCAAATTTGTGTCTGTTTTTAGATCTCTAATATAAGATTTATCATATTTCCGACACACACACAATTGGATGTGGTGTGCGATTTAAAGGGGACGTACATACATATGTATGGATAAAGTATATTTTAAGAAGTTGAAATGAAAATTGACTGGAATCGAGCGTTCAATCGCTAAGTTTATTGACTTCTACAATAGATAGACATTGATGGACTCCAACCAGAGAGAAGTTATCCTTCTTTGTGGCAAAGATATCCATTGTAATAGTTGGCAGTGAACTAGGTGGAGTAAGTTTGAACTTGCCCAGGGATAAACAGGTGAATGATTCCCTTCATGCACTTGAATTTTTGGTATAAACTTTGAGTGAATTATAGCAAAAATTAGCATGATTACTGTGCACTAACCGCAATCTATAAAAATATCAATCCATTTTAGCTGCAGCGTAGAATTTGATTCATTTATGTATCTTGGATTAGGGAAATTACTCGTTTAAAGCTAAATTGATCTGCGCTCGACCGAAATATGTGTATGTGTTATTTATAGTGTACACTGAGGGGAAGATACCACGAACTGAATAATGTTTTCATGGCCCGAAAGCCTCCTCACTTGCACCGAACTAAGTATGTATTCACCTGAACCGTTTCAGCGCCGCTAGAGATTCCACCTGTTGAAAGATTAGCTTCCACCCGTATACTATATGAAGACAGAATTTAATGGTTACAAGGCTTGTGAATCTGTATTTCAGTAATAAATTGATAACATACGTAGGCTCCCCATGTACATATGTATGCTTCGCGCTAAAAGAAAGTCAAGCTGTGTTTCTCATAATTTGGTTGAAATATAGAGGAGCGATGCAAAGTATAGGGTACACCTTTTGATTCTATGTACTTAATCTCTCTGTTGATCTCCATGGCTCTAATATTTTCAGACACATGGCAATCAACATCATTTTTTTTTTATAGGTGAAGGTAGAAATCTTAAAAGGACGTTGCAGCGCCAGGTTGCAGCAGTGTGTGGGATCCTCACCCGCTAAAACCATCTCCACTTCTCCGCCCATATCCCCGCGAGAACGCCGTCAAGTATTACGCGAGGAGGGCTCTGGTTTACACCAGCACATATAAGTCACGGGTCCGTCGCGATTTGCGGGCTCGTTCCAGTTCCTGCAGCTTTTCCTTTATCGCACTTTGCTGCGGACCACAGCATCTCTTCCACGAAAATATGGGGCCCGATAACTGCGTTAAAGGCGTCATTTAACCTCCCTCTTTCATTCGCGAATCTCCGACAGTGGAACATAGCATGCTCCGGGTCCTCGGATATAGCGGCACGTTCGGGACAGTCTGGGACTCATCCAATCCGAAGCAATGAAAGTACTTCTTATACTATATCATCATCATCAACGGCGCAACAACCGGTATCCGGTCTAGGCCTGCCTTAATAAGGAACTCCAGACATCCCGGTTTTGCGCCGAGGTCCACCAATTCGATATCCCTAAAAGCTTTCTGGCGTCCTGACCTACACCATCGCTCCATCTTAGGCAGGGTCTGCCTCGACTTCTTTTTCTACCATAGATATTACCCTTATAGACTTTCCGGGCTGGATCATCCTCATTCATACGGAGTGACCCGCCCACCGTAACCTATTGAGCCGGATTTTATCCACAACCGGACGGTCATGGTATCGCTCATAGATTTCGTCATTGTGTAGGCTACGAAATTGTCCATCCTCATGTAGGGGGCCAAAAATTCTTCGGAGGATTCTTCTCTCGAACGCGACCAAGAGTTCGCAATTTTTCTTGTTAAGAACCCAAGTTTCCGAGGAATATATGAAGACTGGCAAAATCATGTTCTTGTACAGTAAGAGGAACAGGAACAGGAAGGAACAGTTTTTAGAAGCTGAAATAGGCTCTGTTGGCTGTCAACAACCGTGCGCGGATTTCATCATCGTAGTTGTTATCTGTTGTGATTTTCGACCCTAGATAGGAGAAATTGTCAACGGTCTCAAAGTTGTATTCTCCTATCCTTATTCTTCTTCGTGTTTGTGTTTGACCAGTGCGTTGGTTGATTCGTCTTCGGTGCTGACGTTGCCACCATATATTTTGTCTTGCCTTCATTGATGTGCAGCCCAAGATTTCGCGCCGCCTGCTCGATCTGGATGAAGGCAGTTTGTACGTCTCGGGTGGTTCTTCCCATGATGTCGATATCGTCAGCATAGGCCAGTAGTTGGGTGGACTTGAAGAGGATTGTACCCTTTGCATTTACCTCAGCATCACGGATCACTTTCTCCAGGGCCAGGTTAAAGAGGACGCACGATAGGGCATCCCCTTGGCGTAGACCGTTGTTGATGTCGAATGGTCTTGAGAGTGATCCTGCTGCTTTTATCTGGCCTCGCACAGTGGTCAGGGTCAGCCTAGTCAGTCTTATCAATTTCGTCAGGATACCGAATTCCCTCATGGTCGTGTACAGTTTTATCCTGGCTATGCTATCATAGGCGGCTTTAAAGTCGATGAATAGATGGTGCAACTGTTGTCCATATTCTAACAGTTTTCCCACCGCTTGCCGCAGAGAGGAAATCTGATCTGTTCCTGATTTGCCTGGAGTGAAGCCTCTTTGGTATGGACCAATGATGTTCTGGGCGTATGGGGCTATCCGGCCTAGCAAGATAGAGGAGAATATCTTATAGATGGTACTCAGCAACGTGATACCTCTATAATTACTGCACTGTGTGATATCTCCCTTTTTATGTATGAGACAGATAATGCCTCGTTGCCAATCGTCAGGCATTGATTCGCTGTCCCATACCTTGAGCACAAGTTGATGAATATGGGTCGCCTCCATATTTAACCAATTCGGCTGTAATTCCATCGGCTCCTGGCGACTTATGATTTTTTAGCCGATGAATTGCACGAAGTGTTTCTTCTATGTTTGGTGGTGGCAGTATTTGTCCGTCGTCTTCAGTTGGCGGGATCTGCAACTCGCCGATGTTCTGGTTATTCAGTAGCTCATCAAAGTACTCAACCCATCGCTCCAATATGCCCATACCGTCGGAAATCAGATTTCCCTCTTTGTCTCGGCAGTATGAGCATCGAGGTGTATAAGGCTTCATCCTGCTGCCTGGTGCGGTTGCTCCCTGTACTTTTCTAGTTCACAGACTTATTGGTTCTCCCAGGCTTCCTTTTTCCGTTTGTGAAGTCGCTTCTCCGCTCGACGGAGTTCGTGATAAGTCTCTGCACGTGCCCGCGTTCTTTGAGAATGCAACATTACTCGGTATGCGGCATTCTTCCTTTCCGTTGCTAGCTTACATTCATCATCCACCGTTCGGACTCCTTTTGCGGCTGGGGCCAAGTATGTTTGTGACCGTATCCATAATAACGTTCTTCAGGTGATTGTGAAGATCATTTGTTGATGCTTCATCTCCAGGTCCTCTGTTGACTGCAGTTATTGCGGCATCCATTTCCCTCTTATAGGTGTCGCGGAGGGTTGTGTTATGGATTGGTCAGTATTCACTCTCACCTGATTGTCAGAGGGGATTCTAGGTGGTATTGTTATTCAAGCTCGGAGCACCATGCCAACGAGATAGTGATGTTATGTTCTGACATTCATCAAAGCTGAGAGGTGGCGGCGTTCGATCAACACGTGGTCAATTTGGTTGAAAGTGGTCCCATCTGGAGAGGCCCACGTATGTTTGTGGACCGCTTTCCGCGCAAACCAGGTACTTCCAACAACCATTTCGTGTGGCCCTGCTAATTGAATAATCCGCAGTCCGTTATCATTTGTTTTTTCGTGTAAGCTATGAAAACCACTCGTGCGCCTAAAGAGATGCAACTCCGGTAAATTTCAACAAACCACGACACAACTTTTTCTTACTGCTTTTGTAGCATGACTGGCATTATGCCATCTGGGCCCGGAGATTTGTATGCAGAGAAGTTCTTTATATAATAGATCAGCCGATCTTATCCTCGGTAATTACCGATTTGATAGCCTCGTACGGCTGGGGTGGCCGCAAACCCTTCTTGCAACGCTCTGATTCACAGTCCTTTTCGCTGGGGAGTAAGTGCGTTTAAACCAGCAGCTCGAAGGTTCCATCAGAAGATTCCGTCCAGGAGCCTTCCAACTTTTTAAGAAAGGATGGCCTCTTATGTTCCTTGGACAGAATTTTACTAAGCGGTTCTTCAGATGTTGTAGTTCTTCTGGCGAAGTTGGTCGGTCGTGAGCCATATAAGCCGAGGAAATATACACGTTATCTGTCCCTGCCTGCTTCAGCTCGACCACGACTAGGCTGCTGGAATTCAGGTCCAGACACAGCAAAGCGTGCAGACTCTTCCTCGCTAGGATACATGCTTTAGTTCTGTCCTGATCAGCGTCTCCTGTGCTGTGGGATAAAATAAAATGTTTGCTTTGGAGCCCTTTGATGAGTCGATCGCTTACGACCCAAGGCTTCTGTATTAGTGTGATGTCGGTGTCTTCCTCCAAGAGGAAGACAATTAGATTAGCCGAAGCGCACTTCGAGTGCTCCAGATTTATCTGCGTTACCCTCAGCATGATTTGCTTACGTGGGGGGTTTTTGAGTCCCCGTCGGATCGTCGATCCTCATCTCCTCCAACAGCTCGTTGGTGACGTCGATTGAATTTAGGTCGTCGTCCGGTTTTGCAGAGCGGAACACTTTTACCTAGTTGACCTTTTCCAGTGCCTCCAGGCGCTCTCCGTTTATTCGGAGCAGAAAAGGAATTATTTGACTCAATTAACTGGGTGGTCGAGCGAATTCAGTAATCGGGTTACCCATGATTTATCGATGTATATGCAATAAAGTAGAGTAAGTTATTGATGCCTGTGTCCGGATAGCTTCCGCACAAGGCTTTTGTGCGGAAGGTCGCGGTTCAAATCTCCTTGGTGGCGCTATTTTAGGTGGGGGGTAGGTCACTTTATAAAATTTCGATCAAGTACCGACTTTTTCCTAATACTTCGATAGTTAAGAGCGAGACAAAGATTCCGCAAACGGTCACTCGTCATATGATAACTCTACGACTTTGCGTGACTACACATTTCTATTTCAATGGGTCCGGTCTGATTGTGGATCTGACTTTTGTTATACCTTCACTGGTTCGCGATATGTCCTGGAGCGTCAGTGAACACCATAGCCACAATGAACATCAGGCAATAGTCTTTGACCTGAAGAGCAAGTCAGGCAATGGGAAACCTGCTCATCCAAGAATGAGGAGAGCAATTGACGAACAAACGTTCATTGATGTGCTGTTGGACCAGGACACTATGCCAGGCACACCCTCGGAACGTGCCGTCCATATCCCGGAATGTATCGCGGCTCTTCGATGCCGAAACATTATACTTACTTCGGTCGACGTGTCATCGGGGCAGGCGAACGGCTCAGAGAGCAATTTGTAGGATTGATCAGAAGGTGAAGCAGTGCACCTACAAAGCGGACTGCTTCAAGTTGTGTGCTGAGGTAGATATAGACCAATGGGGAAACGCCAACAGGGTTGTGATGAACTCCGCAAATTACATATCCAGATCTCCCACTGAAAATTGTTCAGGGTTTCTTTCCTTAGGAGAGCACGGCAGTTACAGTCTACAGACACCGTTAGGTGTGGCTGCAATATCTCTAGCAACGACGACAGAAGTACTGAAAATCTGCGGTAGGTTGGGAAACAAAAAAGCACCGGGTCTCGACAGCATTTCAAATAAAGTCCTTAAGCTGGCCGTTAAGTCGAGGCCAGACATATTCGAAGAGTTATTTGAAGCATGCTTGGCAGATGGAATCTTTCTGGAGACATGGAAAATGCAAAGGCTAGTGTTGTTGCCTAAATCTGGTAAGCTTTCTACAGACCTGTATGTCTATCGGACACCATGGAGCTTGCCGGAAAGATGCCGATCGACATTTTGGCTGATGAGATGACGGGCATCTATGATGGGCCCGATTCTTCCTCTGATCGGCACGTGAAAAACGTGAAAAAGGGAGAATTGTTAAGCAGGTGGCAGCAATGTTGGGAATGGGGGAAAAGGGTCGATAGATCCATAGATTGATTCCCAGGATCGAGGTTTGGACGCAGAGAAGGCATGGTGAGATAAACTGTGATATCACGCAGTTTCTCACGGGGCATGGGGGTTGCCGTAAGTACCTCTATAGGTTTGAACTGGACAGCTTACCCAACTATCTCACCTGCGACGGTATTCCGGATTACCCGGAGTATATTTTCTTCCATTGTCCTAGATTCGTAAAGGAAATGAAGAGTCTAGAGGAGACATTAGGAGGAACTGTAGCACTGGAAATTATAGTAAGTAGTGGTGGGTTAATGCATGCGTGCCAGGAGAACTGGAAAGTAGTGAACGACATGGTAGGACGGACTCAGTGCAAGTTGAGTGAGGCAGAGGATGCGTTTGCGAATGCAATCGATGGGCGAAGAGAGAGACTAGAGCCATGTCAACCCCGCAACGAATTACTTTGCGATAGTTCCGGGGGAAGAGGACAGGATTTAGGGGGTGGCTTTAGTGGGTAAAAATCGCACACGCTGGCACATGTGTACCAGTGTCTTTGGAAGATTTCCACCTAAGGAGAAAAAGGCAGATAGACACTGAATCGATTTAACAAGGTTTTGTTTCACTCGAAACCTTAAAAATAAAACAAGTCATTAAATGCCATCCTTATTGGGATGTTTCTTTTATTGATCCTGAGCAGCATATAATTGCTTCGCTCACTTGGTAATTACATCTAACAACAATCAATATCTTATAAAATCTAGTTTTACTACACTTAAGGATAAAATAATACTAAAGTTGGGCGGTGAGACCATCAAGTACATATTTCCATCCAAGTACACGTGAGGTCACAGACAGGAACGTTATGGTTTCCACTTGGCTTGAGTAACATAGAACCAGAAAATGGTGGAATAAAACGGATTTATTCCGGACTACAAATGTTAGTGCGCGACTCATATGCCTGCGAAAAAAAAAAATTAGGTTTCTGTTCACTGCAATCCTTAGAACACCTCAATACTTACGTCTTTTGCGACTTGCATCAAAGCCTTAAAAGTGGCTTCACCCGTCTCCTGGGCCATACTGTAGAAAATGTTGCTTTCATACTCTGGCTCCGTTAGGAGGAGATAGGGCGGACCATATTCAACAATGTGTCCAGCGTCCATCACTAGGACCTTGTCTGAGTCCATTATTGTGTTTAGCCTGTGAGCAATGGTGATCACTGTGCAGTCGGCGAATTCCTCCCTGATCGTCGTCTGTATCAGGTTGTCCGTCTGCGGATCAACATTCGCCGTGGCCTCGTCCAGGACTAAAATATTATTTTCTCGTAAAATCGCGCGTGCCAAGCAGACCAACTGTCTTTGTCCTACGCTGAAATTACTGCCACCTGCACTGACTTTTGTCTGTAAGCCAAGGGGTAGGTCTGATATGGCGCTTTTAAGTTTGACTTGTTCAAGTGCTAGCCAGATTTTTGGATCGGAGTATTCATCAAATGGATCTAGATTGTAACGTATTGTTCCGGAGAACAGAACCGGCTCCTGCGGAATAATCGAGATTTTCGAGCGAAGATCATGAAGACCCAAGTGCTTAATGTCCTTTCCGTCGATAACGATAGAGCCTTCATTATATGCCAAACGGAATAGGGCATTGATTATAGATGACTTTCCGGCCCCTGTTCTACCAACAATTCCAATTTTTTCTTTTGGCATAATTTCAAATTCGAGATTCTTCAGAACAACGTCTGATTTGGCATCAGGGAAGTATCGAAGTGAGAGTTTCTGGAACTTTATCTGTCCCTTTTGTGGCCAGTGTTTAGGTGGTTTATGTATATCAGCAGATTCCAATTCACCTTCTTTTTCGAGTGTGTCGTATTCAACGACACGTTCTACTGATGTCATTGTATTTTCCAGTTCTGCGGATTGTCGCATGCCCCATTGCACCATGCCCGTCATGTTCAAAGCCTGTGTTATGGCTAGTCCAACATTTCCCGCCTGTTCCTCGCCCAGGACAAAAAAGCTGAGAGTCACGATTGCAATGTAGATAACACAAATGCAATCTAGCCAAAATCCGAAAGCGCGATTAGTAGAGACGAACGTGAAAAATACGGAACTATGAAGATCCTGGTGATGATCGAACTCCTGACAGAGGATCGATTCTGCCTCGAATGCTCGAATCGTGGATAGTCCCATGAGTGATGCGGAAAGGTGAGAGAAAATGGGGGAGCGTGCTGAAAAGCAAAAAGAAATTAGAAATTTTGTGGCTAACCCGGACTGAAATACTTACTGACTCCTTCCATTCGCTTGACATCCCGCGAAGTTTTCAAATAGAAGCTCCTTAGGTAGTAAAAGAGAACTACCATCAACAGGCTTGGAATAATGAACCACGTATTCACTATTATTATGACAACCACAATACCAGCCAACGTTAGGAAGATTTGGATTACATCGAGAATAACAGTTGGAAGCAAGTCGTCGATATGTCCCACGTCCTTAGAGAAGCGGTTAAGGATCCTTCCTACCGGATTTGTGTTAAAGAAATACATCGTGGCCCGGGAAACACCGCGGTACATAGCATCGTGCAGTTTGCGTGAGGCTCTCATCGCCACATTGAACACAAGGAAGCCCCTGCTTAGTGTTACAATGATTGTTGCTATGACGAGGCTACTGAAAATGTAGATATCCACCATATCACGATTCTCGTAGGGTTCGACAGTAACCGTGTCGTTCGTAAGGTAGCTTGCATTGGTGGTCATTTCAGCATCAGTGGCATTTACGGAAATCGGTGTATCGGTGACGGTGATATTCATAGCAAACGCCGTTTGCTTGTTGACCCTGTAATTTATGGAGAATGGAAAATAATGAATATGTTGGTAGATATAAAAGTAAGCAAGGAATGTAACTCCTTAAAAATTTGGTCCTAAAATTGGATTTCAAATCAGGAAAGTATGGCTGCGTAGTGGATTTGTTTTGCCTTTGGAGACTCCGACAAACCAGACACTTGAATGCAGACTTTTGCCTACGTCGTCGGTGAAGTCCTTAATTTGTTTTTGACTTTATTGCAGGTAGTATATTCTACTTCGTTGGAATTTGGTGTGTTTTTCCAATGTTTGGATTTTTCTCTAAGTCAGTTAGTTTGGTTTAATGGTGGGAGCTGCAGCTTGAAGGACTCAGGCCTTTTTGTTAGTTCCACTGTATTCTACCCTTAAATGGGATTTCCAATGGTCTCCCGTCTCCGGCATCAACAATCATCTTTCAAAGAAAGAGGGTGTGCAGCTTCTTCGTTGAAGAAAACTGATCAACTTGCCGGCCACTTTGGGGAAGTGGGTTTCACGGCACGACTTAGCCAGCGGCGGAGACTGGTGTGAACGAAGGCTGGGAGCTTCTGATTAACAGAGTTGTCACTTTCCATTGGCTGTCCCCATAAAACAGCACGAAGAAAACATTGGTGCAGAACAACCTCAACTTTATTGCGGGTGTTGAGGTATCTGGCAGGTTCCAATTCAGACGCCTGAAACGCGTCTCACTGCTCCTCAGCCGATAACACCGCCTGCTATCCAGACTGTTGGTCTGCCTGCGGCCCAGCCTCCAACAGAGCAGCTGGACAGCGATGCAATTCCGAAAAATCTTTGATGCTCTCTCGCTCCCGCGCGCCCTCAATGCCGCAACCTCCTCTGCAGACTACGAAACAATCCCCGCTGTTGCTCTAAATCCTGTCACTTCATTCAATCGTACCAGCGGTCCCGGGTCCAAGGTGGCCTCCTCATCAAAAGAGTTGCTTCTTTGCAGACTTGCGTTCACCACTTCTATGGACGAGGTCACTCACCTGCTTTGCCGATCAATCTAACTAATTTTGTGTTCACTGTCCGTCTGTTTTATTAAAATGTCAGGAGTTTAAGAACCAAGCTGGGTGCCTTCAATCTATCCGTGCTGTCTCAGTAACATCATGTAATTTGTATTTCTGAAACCTAGCTTGATGACAATATACTGGACTCTGAGCTCCCCGAAGGGTATATCATTTTTCGCTGCGACAGGGTCTGCGATGTGTCGTGTAAGTCCACCGGTGGTGGAGTCCTAATTGAAATTAAGGATCAAATACGAGTCGAACTCGTCTTTTCCTTCTTTGGCTTACCATATGATTGTGTTGCCCTACGTATGTCCTGGCCTTACTCTCTCTCGTTTATTGTATCTTGTATCTACGTCCCTTGTGCTAGCTCTTTCCAGCTGTATGAAGAATTGTTAGACAGCTTGTTGGATCTCCTTACTGTTAAATTCCCTTCCCTCCATTTCTTCCTCTGCGGAGATTTTTAACCTCCCCATGCTCAATTGGCCTAGACGTCCTAGCCTCCCAATTCCTTATAATCTCTTCCGCTCTTCCCTTCTACTCTTTTCATTTATGAACACTTCTTCTGCCATATTCGTTTTAGGAATGATGGGGTCCTAAGTCCGCATCAACTTAATGCTGGACCGGACCAAATGGGAAGCAACTTACTCCCTCTTTCCTGGTCCATATAAAGGAGCATATGCGAATTATATAAAGGAGCACGCAACATCTGCGAGCCGCTACGGTCACGCTGCTCCCAGGGCAGAGGTGAGGCAGCGTCTGACGATTTGCCTCTGCCCTGGTAAGAAACCGTAAAGCCGCCATCGCTTCACTTTTTTGAGACTTCTTCTGCCCTAAATTTTAACATCTCCAAAAACTCTCGATCTCTTCCTTTCGAACTTCCCTGAGCACCACCTCTCTCTATTTCCTCACTACCCCCAACTGGAATTTGAACGTGGCGCCGCAGCTCAACGAACCAGAAGAATGCGAGTCAGGATATACTGACGTCTTCTACACAGATGGCTCAAAGACAGAAAATGGTTCCGGAGCAGGAGTCTACCTCTCGAATAAAAAGTAGAAGTGGGCTTTTTCTTTGGGACAATACACAACGGTCTTTCAAGCTGAAGTGTGTACAATCCTAAGGGCGGCAACCTGGACGATTGACGAGCGGTTGAAGGGCAGGCGCATTGCAATTTGTAGTGATAGTCAAGCTGCATTGAGGGCTTTGAGTGGTACTTTGATCAATTCAAAAATCATTCAGGAATGTAGAAACAGATTGAATTCTGTTTCTAGATTCAATACGGTGGATTTACTCTGGGTACCTGGTCATTGTGGTGAAGAAGGAAATTAATTCTCGGATGCGTTAGCAAAAGAAACTTCAAAGTTCCCCATGCCCGGCCCGGAACCAACAATTAGGGTGTCAGTAGCAATGGCTGATACTGCTATCAAGAACTGGAAGCAAGCTTCCCATAATGACAGGTGGCGAAGCCTTAATGCTGCTAGACACACCAAACTTTTCCTGTCAGAACCAAACAACCATACTGCAAAGTTTATCCTGTCGAAAAGCAGGCAAATTGCGGGCATTCTGACTGGTCACACTAGCTGGGCATATGTTCAAAATAGGAATTATCCAAGATGATGCGTGTCATTGCATTACTGGTTACGCCGTGCAGTGGAATTCACTCTCACAATATGGCCGACGGATGGGTCGCTGCAAGGGTGCTTGGCGCAGGACAGTAGAGAAGGACTGCAGGGATTTCAGGAAATCGAGGGAGGAGTTGAAGGGGATTTCAAGTAACCGCGAACGATAGCGGGTAAGTGTGGTTAATGCGCTAAACCCCTTCAAAAGGTAAATCACAACCATGTTATTTTACTTGAATATGGCCGGAGAGAACGTCGATTGAAGCAATCGGTAATCCGTTCTTTTCTAATACACTTAATATACCCCTTCAGGGGCCATCAGCGACCTTTAACGGGTGGCTTACGATACGGGGTGTGACGTCCCCGAAGTGCCCGAGTAAGTGGTTTTGAACCCCTAGCTAGCAGTATACCTGCGTCCTAGGTAGAAGTTTCGAGAAAGCTTCTCGGTAAAGAGCGAAGCACGAATGGTCGGTACACGTCAGGACATACTGGGAGCCTCCGGAGCCGTCGACCGCTCTCTGTCGACGTCGATGGGGTGATGTGAGCCTAGCTCTGCTAAGGTAGTAGTTGTGACGTATATTAGAAGCCAGCTCCTTCGGGACCCTGGTCGGGTAGTGTGCATTGAACCGGTGTTAGTAGACTGCTCCGAGCGAGCGCTGATCCGTCCGTGAATTCCGGGATCATCTAAGCGTAGGTCAGGCCTCAAGGAACTGGGGTAGGGTTTGTATCCCCGAGGGTATATCCATTCCTGACTATTGCGACCCGCTCCTTTGCACACGATCCTCTGGTGAGTTTTCCATGGAGAATACAGATAAATTAATGAAAAAAATCGACGAAATAGGCAAGAAGACATAACTGACTTCGTTTGTGCGCAGCACGAAAATACGTAGTTCACCGTAGCGATCAACGAAAGAGGCAGCGAGGGCTGACATACCCGCATGTGGGGGCGTCCAAATAAAGAGGAACCCGTATCAAGTGGCGCGACTGACGGTGCGGAGATGGCAACTCCAATACCTTGTAGTGCCCTTGTTCCGAAAAAAAGCCCAGTCAGAATCGCTAGTCCTGAGCAGATGGCTTTGGACACAAACCAAGTGCAAGTGCAGCCGACCATCCTAATCAGGAAATGCGCAGCAGTGGTGAAGCCTATGCTGTCGGCAAAGTTCCTCCAGAGGAACGTCAGCAAAGGCGTCAAAAACGAATTAATGGAACTGGAAGAACTATTGGACCGCATCTCCTTCTATTGGACAGCGGAAACAGCCGCACTCCCCGCTGAGAACGCTGCTTGCGTCAAAAGGACGGCAGATAGCCCACTTCAAAGTGAACTGGGGAAAAAACGGAAAGAGGACGATGTGCCTGAAGGAGACTTTATCGAAGTAGTTTCCAGGGTCCAAAAAAAGAAGACGAAGAAGGAAAAAAGGAAACAACTGACTACGCTGCCAGAGCCCCGTCTGTCGAAAAGACAAGGAGACCACAAACCAAAAGTCAGTAACAGAAAAGACTAGAACGTCTGCTCTGCTCATTAAGCCGACGGAAGGCAAGATATTTACGGAAGTCCCTAGTGAAATCCGCTACAGGATGAAACCCGAGGACAACGGAGCGGAGATGTCTTCCATACGGAAACCGAGAGGTGGCGGAGTCTTCGTCGAACTGGGCCCGAAGACGACTAGCAAGAGTACGTTCTGCGAAGCGTGCAAGGGGTTATTGGGGGAGAAGGCTCTTGTTGCCAGCCTAGAGCCCATGTGCTCTCTAGGAATCCGGGATTTTGACTGCCTCACAGAAAAGGTCGAACTGGGAAAGGCGATAAAGAGTGAATGTCCAGAAGTAACCAATGCACGGATAGGTATCACCTCTTTAAATGTTCGAGGCCAAAAACTCGCCGTGGTCCCTGACCTTGCATATTGGTCGGGAAAACTCCTTAGCAGCGGGAAAATCAAAATTGGATGGGTAGTATGCAGGGTGCGAATGCGGATAGTCCCCACCAAGTGCTGCAGGTGTCTGGACTATGGACACACGTCAGCAGCTTGCAAGGGTCCGGACAGGAGGTCAGCATGCCGGGGGTTCGGGACAATGTTCGACTTCTTGTTCTTGCCGAAGGTCGAAGGAACGGGTTTGCCTGGATCTGGTGTTGAGGGGTAACGTTTTTTAGCGTTTACCTGACGCCGAATGAGACGATTCCGGATTTTCGGCACCGGTTTGATGCTCTGGAGGACGCCGTTTCGAGCAGGGAGGGGTGAATCCTAGCAGGCGGTGATTTTAGTGCCAGGGCCCTTGAATGGGGCGTGCCTCAGTCAGACTCCAAAGGGAGACGGATTCAGGAAACGCTAACGTTTCAGCGCCCAGGCTGTGAAGGAAGCATCCATGACATCACTTTTGCGTCAGAATCTCTGGTACCATCGGTGGATGGGTGGCGAGTCCTAGAAAACTCCTCGGCCAGTGATCACCAGTACATCGCGTTCGAAGTGACTGAGGTTACTTGCCGGTGAGCACTAACGCGATGCTCCCCTTGCCTGTGAAATGTCGCGAAGGTGAATATCGGGAAGTTCGTCGAAACTCTTTGAGCAGGCAGAGCCGCGCTGGAGGGCGCTCCCGGGGGGTGCTAGCGTTGCAGCTGACACCGTCATAAATTCAATCATGAACCTGATAACGACAGCGTGTGAGGCTTTTATGGCCTGGAGGGACCCCATCCGCGAGAAGCCTTCTATGTACTGGTGGACGGCAGAAATTGTCAACTTACATAGGGAGAGTCATAAGCTCCGCTGTTTGGCACAACATTTGCACACCAACCAGAAGGCATGCGCCATAAAGGCACAGTGTAGATCAGCAAAAAGGAGACTCCGCAGCGCTATAAATAAAAGCAAAGCTCGTGGCTGGCAGAACCTGGCCAACGAGATGAGTCAGGATTCGTGGGGACTTGGCTTACAGCTTGACAAGCTTATGATTGTCACCCGATCAGGAGGACTCAGCCTTGCATGCTAAGTACCGACCAGATGGCCCGCATTGTATAAGTATTGTTCCCCAGACATCCTGTACGAGTTGATGTCAATAACGCGGAAGCCCCCTTTTCACAATGAGAGAGCTCGAAGAAGCGGTTCTCACTATCAAAAACAAGAAGGCGGCAGGTCCTGATGGCATCCCAGCGGAAGTTTACAAACTGGTGTTCCGCTAACGGTCAGACTTGCTGCTTGACGTGTTCAACGCTTGTTTGAAGGAAGGCATTTTTCCTTGTCGCTGGAAAGTGGTCAATCTCGCGCTGATCAGCAAGGGTAAAGGAGACCCAGAGCTCCCGGCTGCATACCGACTGCTGTGTATGCTTGACACGCCGGGAAAGGGCTCGAGAAGCTCATCAGGAATGGACTCGCTGAAGCGACCCGCGCTGCCGGGAGCCTTATCCCCAAGGCAGTTCGGGTTCAGAACAGGGAGACCCATAGTGGATGCTATCATGGAAGTGGAAGATGCGGTTCATCGAGACGAGGCACACAGCCGCCGATCTCGACGGATAGTGCTCCTCATAATGCTTGATGTGAGAAATGCATTCAATTCCGTAAGATGGGCAGATATGCCAGGCACATTAGAAAATTCATTCCACGTGCCAAGCTATCTCTTGCGGATATTGAGGGATTATCTTAAACTCTACTCTATGAGACGCTAGAGGGCCAGAGGCCAGAGGATGGAAATCACGTTGGGAGTAGCACAGGGATCCATCCTAGCGCCGGTCCTCTGCAGCGCTTCCTACGAGAGCCTGCTGAGACTCGATATGCCTGAAGAGTTTCGCCTGGTCGGTTATGTAGACGACGTTGCGGCACTTGTTGCCGGACGCACTGCTGCATGCAATGAGTAAGCGAATGGATGACTGCTCACAGTCTCAGCTTTACGCTGGAAAAAACCGAAGAAGGAGAATCCAGACAAAAAATCAGCAGAGGCGGGGAGCTTTGCGAGTGGCGTCTGCTTATCGCACTGTCCCCGAACCGCTGGTGATGGTGATCGCGGGAGTGATCCCCGTTGCCCTCCTTGTCAAGGAGCGCAAAGCTATCTTCCGCCGTAAGGGCGAGAACTTAAGAGAGGTGGTTGCCCGTGAAGGACGTCGACGCACCCTTAACGAGTGACAACTCTTTTGGCAAAATGAGCCAAGGGGTAGATGGACTGCGCAGCTCATCGACAATTTAGACCCGTGGCTGAACCGAACGCACGCTGAGATTGATTACTTCCTTACCCTACTTCTAAGCGAGCATGGAGGTTTTCAGTCTTACCTGCACAGGATTGGGAAGGCGCAATCTCCTGATTGTGTGTTCTGCAATGGAGTGGCGGACGACGCTGAACACGCCTTTTTCTCTTGTGAAACCTGGGACGGCTTTCGTCAGTAGCTTTATTTCAGATAAAGGGAAGCTCTCTCCAGGCAACATTATCAAAAAGATGCTAAAGAGCGCTGGCAGCTGGAATCGTGTTGCGCATTATGTTCGGGCTCTTCTTAGAAGAAGATTAAACCCGACCGGCGTAGGGACCGGATGGTAAGGGGCTCCCTGAACTAACAACTCCCTTCCTATCCTCCCCTCCCGTTGGTGAAGGGGACTCCCTGACTTGAAGGCTCCAAAAGCCGGGAGAGCGGGAGGCCTAGCCCGAAGTAATGTGGCATACGGTTCCAGGCTAGTTCTCTGATGACAGGGAGGTGTTTAGTTATGATAGTAGTCCGACAGCGTATTGTTGCGGGAGTCCAACACTCTCTGCGTAAATGCATTCACCTACCCTACTCCCAAAAAAAAAGATATATACATAGTACTTCGGTTTATCACTGCAAGTACACTATTACTCGAATTTTTGGCGAATCGTCGAAGAACTACTTGAACTGCGCAAGAAAGCAAGTCCTTCTTGCAAAATGTGTGTAGATGCTTTGGAGGACTTAGAGAAATTTGTTCTACTGACCAATTTTTAGCGTGGAGGTAAGAGCTGCTTGTATATAAATAAGACAGATATAAGGCTTTGTTTTACACAAAACTTTGATAACAATAGGGGCAGGAGTCGAAATATATATTCCCAGAATAACAATAGAATAGGCGTTCCTAAAATCAGTAATGAAAATTAAATAATTTTACTTACCAGTAAGACAAGAAAAAGTCACAGCCTGATCCCAAAATCTGTGCACAAATGCAAAATGAGGTCGCAATAAGCAAAAGGAAAACTCCACCTCCTGATCGAAAGTATTTCACATATAATTCGAAACCGATTGCTCCTCGTTTTTGTATCTCTTTGACTTGCATTTGGGTGTCTGCGCATTTTTCACTTTTTACTGTCTCCACTGATGTTTCACTATTCCGACGACTTTGGATTTCTCCAGGTTTATCATAAATTTCAAAGCTGACTTCCAGTTGTTCTTCCTCTTCTTGATTATCCAGTAACAAATCTGAGAAATCTGATTCTTGTTCCTTCAAATCCGTGTATTTTCCGATCGCTAATATCTTTCCATGATCAATGATGATGATTTTGTCCGCCTGTTTTAAATATTGCAGCTGATGCGTGGCAAGAATCACAATATGATCCTTCAAGTAATTCCTCATGCATTGCTCAAATAGATGCTTCCCAACATGTGTATCGACAGCACTTAAAGGATCATCGAAAAGATAGATGGAAGCTTTCCGATAAACTGCTCTGGCCAAATTGACTCGAGCTTTTTGACCTCCAGATAGGGACTGGCCACGGTCTCCGACTATCGTTTTGTCCCCGAATGGCAGCAAGTCGAAGTCTCTTTCCAAGGCGCATTGCCTGATAACCTCCCTGTATCGTTTCCTATCCATAAGTTGTCCGAATAAAATATTCTGCTGAACAGTTCCACCAAAAAGCCAGGGATCCTGTGATGCGTAGGATACCTGTCCGCTCATTTCAATCGATCCTGATTCAGTGGGTAGTTCACCTAGTATCGCCTGAATAAGACTTCAGAGGAAAGAAAATAGAAACCTTTAGCGATATTTAGATTATCCTGGAAGATCATAATTACCTGGATTTCCCGGCTCCCACCGGACCAATTACCGCCACCAATTCGCCTGGCTTTGCGGTGAAACTCACATCATCAAGAGTATAATCTGTTAATCCTGGATTCCACTTAGCCTTCACACGCAACAATTCCAAAAAGGGTTCGGCTGGTTCCTTTTCGCAGTTATTTAATAATTCTTTGTCGTTCATTATATCCTTATTCGTAACGGAAAGTTGAACAGGTATTTCTCCGTTTGAAGTAAGCTGCGCATCCACAGGATGTTTTACTTTTGCCTCCTCGTAAGTCAAAAACCGCTGAATCCTTTTAAATGAAACTAGGGTTTCGGCTAACTGCGAAATTGCTGAAAATGTTAAATGTGTTAGTCGGGGCTCAAAAATACAATACTGGATGGTTATAATATTGGCGTAACTTACCTCTTGGGAAATGCACAGTCATTGACTGTCTTAATATATTATAATAGGCGGTGACCACGAATGCCTTTTCGGCAGTTAGGATCATGCCCAAAAGAACGTACATTGTAAGACTAATGAACACTGAGAACCGGGTAACGAATACGGTGAAGGACAACATAATGGCGCGAATATAGGACGCATAGCGAATCATATTCACTTCTCGTTTCCTTGCAGAAGTCACTAGCTTCCCAAATGGTTTCTCCCAAGCATACATCTTTATCACTTGGATTCCCTGTATGATTTCATTCATGAGTCGTATCCGTTCGTCACTTCGAATGGCTGTTTTCGCTCGAAACGTTGAGATCTTTTTGCCAATATAGGCTTGAAAGGGGATGAAGACTATGAGAAAGCCTACACCCGCAAAAGCGGCGATTCCTATCTGTAAGGATACACATGATTAGTCAAAAAGCAAACGAGTCATCCAGTAACCTTACTTACATGCTGATATATGATGAATACCACCAGTGCGATCTCTAAAGGACCTACCCATAACTGGTGCATTCCAATTAAGGCACTGTCGAATTTGCCTACGTCGTTTGACAGTAAATTTACAATTTGTCCAGCCGTCGTGTTTCCCAATGCGGTTTGACTTAGTCTTAACGCTTTTCTGTAGATAATGCTGATCAGGGATATGCGAATTTTCATTCCACAGTGAAATTGTCCAAGCATAAAAGCATGCTGAGTGAGGACATTTAGGGCACTGCATAAAATTACGCCACCCGCATACCAATAAGCTTCTGAAATGTTTCCATCGGGTTGCATGTAGTAAATAACAAGTCCGCCGACAAAAAGTGGTTGGGTAACTCTGTAAAGAAAAAGAGAATCCTTTATAATTAACTGCAAAATGAAAAAGTGAATCTGATTATGGAAAGGATAATAATTCCAAAGTGGTGTCACTAATGTTGTGAAAACAGACGCATGGGTTCAAGGGAGACAACTTTGTAGAGCTGGACAGGGCATTCTTCAACTCTGGGAGCTTAGATAGGTGAGGGTTAAACTATTATTTAAACTTACTACGAAATCATTCACAATACAGGGAGTGTCTTTACTACCGTTTAGCTGAAGTAACTTTTTTGGGATCCTACAACTTGGTTAAAAAATCTTAAAAAAAAACTTGGTTTAAACATCTTAAAAAAATACGTTCACCCTTTCACTCCTTGATGGAGTCTGGCATGCCAACCATACTTACGCGCCACCGTTCGCGGTTACCTGCCCTTCAGCACCCCCACGACTTTCCGAGACACTCACACTCCACCCCTACTGTTCTGCAGCAAGTGTCTTTGGGGCGACCCATTCGTCGCCCATCTTGGAAGAGTGGATTCCATTGCATGGCGTAGCCAGCAATGCAATTGTCGCCCCTCCTTAATGTGGGACCCATTCATTGCAACTTCCGTCTTCCGATCACAGTGCGTACGAGTACCAGGTCGGTGCGCCGACCAAGTTCTTCATTTCAGATAGTGCCAGACAAGCGTACTCCGATGATACGACCCAGACAGTATTGACGAAAGCTTGGAGGCTTTGAGTAACAGTATAGCAACACAGAAAGAACACTAATAGAGAACAGTCTCAACTTGATCTTAGTGTTGAGATAACTGCACTTCCAGGTTTTGGACAGGGCAGCGAAAGCGGATCTAACGCTGTTAATGCATCGGGTGATATCCAGTTCCATACCACCGTCCGCAGGAACCACGCTTCCTAGATTTCCAAATTGATCGATACCTTCGATGATCTGGCCATTGCTGCAGATAGAGAGAGTGCGATGATTCGTCATACTGAGAACCTTGTGTTTGTTGGTGTTTATTTTCAGTCCAACTCTACATGCCTCTCTTTCCAAATCCAGAGCTGTTTAGCCAATGTCCATGACCCGGTGAGAAAGCAAACACATGGCATCAGCGTATTCAAGGTATTCAAGAAAAGACGTCATCGTTCATTGGATTCCTCCACGTCCTTCAGGCAAGTCAGCATGAAGAATGTCACCGATAACAAGAAGAAACAATTTCCGTAACAGGATGCAATATAGGCGGATTCCGCTTTCGACCTCATGGTTTTCCGTGACTTTACCTCGATGCAGCACATTACATTTTGCGCCATTATATGCCACTCTTATAATAGCTATTAGTTTCTGCGGAATGTCCCTCGCACGTATAGCACTTCAGATACACTCTCTGCCCACGCTGTTGGAAGCTTTCTCGAAATTGATGAAGAGCAGATACAGCGAAGATCAAAACGCTGCGCACTGTTCCAAAATGATCCATCATGATTTGGTCAATACAGGAGGATCCGGAGTGGAAACTGGCCTGCTCTCTATCGATCAAGCTTTCAAGATGTTCTTTGATGCATTCCAGGATTACTTTGGCCATTATCTGTGCGATGGCAAGCAGCACGCAGATACCCCTCCAATTGTTATACTCAAAGCAGGTCGTCTTCTTTGAGATCTTGACAATCATCTCCTTCTGTCACTCTCTGGGAAAGGTCTCGGATTCTCATCATTTACGTACGGGTGAAAGCAGCAGACCTTAAGTAACTGTAGGTGTAGCGATAAATAACTCTGCGGGGAGACCGTCAAGCCCAGCGTCTTTACTCTGTTTCAGTGTATTCATGGCCGAAATGTTTTCTCCTCTGCTGGAAAAGTGAATATCCACATGTTACAGTGACCAGTCATTTCATCCACAAGGGGGGGGGGACTTTACCGGAAATAATACGGTTAAGAACCATGGTTAAGTGTTCTTTCCACCTCTTCAATTGTTCATCATCGTGGATGAGAAGTTGACCGTTGACGTCTTTTACAAGACCATCGAGGGATTTGCGACCACATGCAAAGTCTTGTGTGATGCAGTATACAGTTCTGAAACCCTTGCGATCAGCGTCATCTTCCGTTCCCCTGACTAGCGCAAAAGCAAATTACTTCTTGTCACGACATCTCGGGATTTCGTTCGGGAGTTAGAGTGCATCATGGTCGCTATCATTCGGAGCGGTCAATTGAGCCTTCAACCCCTTCCGCTTCCCGATCCGCTTCCACAATTCCGTAATCAGGCAGATTTTATGACGCCCTTCCAGGATGTAGCCGACGAGAAAAGAACATTTTTGATGGCGGTCCAATGCTCATCGATATTTTCAAGGGTTGTAAAAACCATCGATGTTGTACTAAGGGAGTCGCAGTTCTCCAAGTGGCGGACGCAATACGCAAGCGAACGTAACTGATCGTCGGATGGTGATCCTTTTCGAGGCCGATGTAAGCGTCTACCTTGTTACGCAAATCCAACTCCTAAATCTACTGCTGATCGCGAAGCAGTCGATCTAATTGCTCGTACGGCGTCGGTCAGGTGAAACCCAACTGACCTTACGGCAAGCTCTGTGCTCGAACAATGTGCCACCAATGACGAGGCGGTGGAAATGGGAGAAATCCCACTTCCCACCATTACCGTTGTGGTCGCCAAGACTGTGTTTTCCCATCATATGTCCAAGCAAGGTGTTTTCAGACTCCACCTTGGCATTTAGATTAGCCATCACGATCACAATGTCACGGTTAGGAAGCCTGATCTAAATTGTGTTTTATTGGTCGTAGAAAGCATCCTTCTCCACTATATCGGAAGTCTCCGTTGGTGCGTAGCATTGTACAATTTTGCTGCTCCTTCACCTGGACTCGAATATCGTAATTACAAGTCTGTGAGAAACCGGCTCCCAGGTCAAGAGAGCGCGCCTTGCGGTAGACGTCAGAAGCAAGCCGAGGCCGGATTCGCATCAGCTACTACTTGGCTTTCCAGAGTACAAAGGCACATTGCCGCAAGAGGGAGCATCCATCAATTTTACTACGCTTAGGCCCAACATTTCCAGCTTATATCGTTTGAATTCAAGTTGGAGAAAGCGAGCTATCAGAGAACCTTCGCAACCATTGTGGAGAAGCGTGCGTGCATTCCAGTTTGTAACCTTGAGGTTAATCCCTATCCGAGGTGTTGTTGACGTTTCGGTAGCAATTGAGTTTCAAAATTTCCAGGATGCTAGCCCACAAATTTCTATCTCTTTTAGTCCCCGCTTAGTGTAAGCAGGGAAAATTCTGTATCTTATGAAATGTCATCCAAAACCATTCCTGTTATATGTCGTAGTGGGAGATACGGTAGTTGGTCCACTCATCTTCTCGCTTAAGCCATTTTCTTCAGGTTCATGTGCCCAATCACTCTTCGAGAACTCGTCCCATCTGATCCTGTAACTCTATTCTTGCCGTATCCATGAGTTCTGTGTACTGATTCATATGACCTATCTAGTGCAGCAAAGTCACTTCTGCGCGAGTATGTCAATTGGGATAAAGTTCGGCACTACCAGCACAGCTTCATCTAGTGCGGTTCTGAAAGCGCCGCAGGCTCTTTGAGCCATCAGTAAATTAACCGAACTTGCTTTTCCAGTCTGCAAGTTTGCATGTATAAAGATACTCTTTAAATCTTAGTTTGACGTCGGTCATCACCTGTGATTGATCTTCGGCTTAGCGACGATAGTTCCTATCCGAGGCGGGGTTGTAGGTATATTATGGTTACCGAATAAGACCACTTCCATTTTCTTATCAGCCAAAGTCAGTCCGGTTCTTAATAATCAGCGCTTCATCTCTCTCAAAGTCTTCGATGCTTAGACCTCCACATTGTCGGAATGCTTCGCTGGAACAACCATGGGTAAACAATAGTAGCCTCTTTTGGGGCGAGAAGTACGAGCACCCCGGTTTTTATCACATTTAACAGTATAATGCTCACTATGCAACCTTGAGGTCCCCCTCAAAACGATGTATTCTCTGGTTTTTTTTTCACCCGTTCCTTCCTTTTCGGGAGGTAATTTTTGATCAAAGTTGCAAGTACCCAAAAGCAACTGGTTCGATAAATGCGCCTTTAATTTGACCCTAGTTAGCGGAATTGAGTGCTTGCACTGCTACAATGGCTGGAAAATATTCCTCTTTGAGACGCGCCCCAAAAGCGTTGGCGAATAGATGGTACCTAGTATTCACGCAGCTTCAAAGAGATTGTTTAAGGGTTGAGGCATGCCGAGTCTGTATCCACTCGATGCCGAATGGGAGCAATTTGAGAGGAACTACTTCCGATTTTTTATTCGACTTACGGTTTCGTCCAGAGCAAGGACACCAGAACAAACGCGCCCCCACCCTTGTCTTGAAAGTAGCTTGACCTTAGGAGGACTTTTAACGTGATAACGGGAAGGCTGCGAGGGCAAAGATTACTCAAGGGGCGTACTCGTGCTTTCTCGAAGAATTTGTTCCCACTCTCCTTCCTCATCACCAAAAGAACGAAAATCAAACCAATGAGTGCGTTATAGCTCCAACTATTGAGAGCAAGTTCGGGGGGGAAGCGGCTGTCATTTCTAGTAATACCCCTTTATATAGACTCATAAACACGCCATATTGAGGACAAAACCACCTAGTTTAGAACTAAGCCTCACCCTTAGGTGAGCTTCTCTACTTTGAACGAATGCAAGTCCTCGTTTTTAAGGTTTTGTGTAAACACAAAACCTTATTAAGGTTTTGTGTAAACACAAAACCTTATTAAAATCGGTTTACCGTCTGTCTGTCTGTCTGTCTGTCTGTCTGTCTGTCTGTCTGTCCGTCTGTCTGTCTGTCTGTCCGTCACACGCATTTTTCTCGGAGACGGTTATAGCGATTGACACCAAATTTGGTAGAAAGGTGGGAAGTGTGAACGCTCACGCATACAGTGAATTACATCCCTTTACGTGGAATTTAAGGGGGGGTCCCCATACATGCAAAAGGGTGGTGTAAATTTTTTTTGCATCAAATATATTCATGTGGGGTATCAAATTAAAGGTCTCGGTTAGTACTTTCCGAAGCCGGTCTTAGTTTTGACATTTGTTAGAAAGGTGGGGAGTGCGGGGGGTTGAAAGTGACCATTCCTTTAAGGGGGCCATTCTCAGAAACTACCCAACCGAAAAATCTGAAAAAAATCAGGAGGCTGCCACTATATGGTGCCTGGGCTCCGAAATACCTTCCATACTGATATCTGTACAAATAAAGTTAATAATAGTATATTACCATAATTTTTAGTAATTGGCTGCAAAACCCCCCTTATGTTCATGTTAGGACCATGAAATTTCGTGATAATATAGGGTATAACATAGAGCATGATCTCACCAAGTTTAGTCGAAATAGCACTATTACTAACAAAGTTATAATACGTCAAAGTTGTCGCTTCCTTGCACATTCAAGACTATGAATGTCAATATCGTCCGAAAGTGGACACATAATATATGCATTTATTACGTGCTACGTACTAAGAAATACACAAAACCTTTCGTACCTGAAGCGCCTAGCTTCCGGTTTCCCGACTTGTTAAAATCGGTTTACTGTCTGTCTGTCTGTCTGTCTGTCTGTCTGTCTGTCCGTCACACGCATTTTTCTCGGAGACGGTTGCAGCGATTGACACCAAATTTGGTGGAAAGGTGGGAACTGTGAACGCTCACGCATACAGTGAATTACATCCTTTTACAACGAATTAAAGGGGGGGTCCTCATACATGCAAAAGGGGGGTGTAAATTTTTTTTCATCAAATATAGTCATGTGGGGTATCAAATTAAAGGTCTCGGTTAGTACTTTTCGAAGCCGATCTTAGTTTTGACATTTATTGAAAAGGTGGGGAGTGCGGGGGGTTGAAAGTGACCATTCCTTTAAGGGGGCCATTCTCAGAAACTACCAAACCGAAAAATCTGAAAAAAATCAAGAGGCTGCCACTATATGGTGCCTGGTCTCCGAAATACCTTCCACACTGATATCTGCACAAATAAAGTTAATAATAGTATATTACTATAATTTTCAGTAATTCGCTTCAAAACCCCCCTTAAGTTCATGCTCGAACCACGAAATTTCGCAGCAATATAGAGTATAACATAGAGCATGATCTTACCAAGTTTGGTGGAAATCGCACTATTACTAACAAAGTTATAATACGTCAAAGTTGTCGCTTCTTTGCAAATTCAAGACTGTGAATGTCAACATCATCCGAAACTGGATATTCTCACGTAATATATGCATATATTACATGCCACGTACTAAGAAATATACAAAACCTTTCGTACCTGAAGCGTCCAGCTTCCGGTTTCCCGACTTGTTTAAAGCTTGTTAGGAATGAGAAGTCAAGCAGTGGACTGCAGAATAGATGGTCCCTCCTGGAGGATAGTATGTGGCTCTCCAGGAGCCAAGCTTTTCGTCTATCAAGACTATTAGCAAGTGGTGATAGCCACACCTTATACGAGGTGACCCTACTATTAACAAAACGCTATGAATCTATACTGAGGAGTCGAAAGATACCTCCCCAATCGAAACTGTCATGCGAACTATGCCCGCTGATACCGAGTCGCCTCAGTGACCTCATGACCTTACCGAGCCACAGGGGGCTGTGGTACGACGGACCTCCTAACCCCCATACTCGTGGGACCCATATGAGAACATAAATGAACACAAAAAAAACTCAAAACAAGCAAGCGGAATCCTGTACCGTACATCCACGATCCGGCGATTACACCCAGGGCGACAAGCAGTGGAGCTAAGAAATACAACCAACAGAGTCAACAAAAAACAGGGACAAGCAAAGCACGTCTGAGATCAGTATATCAAAAGTCAGAAAGGAGGCAGGCTTCAGTGGTGCAGGCGCTAAACGGTGCCTACGTTATTTGAAGGAAAATCTGAATCCACAAGAGACCCTCAAGAACGCTCAGGATATACCTAAGCCACCATTTACAGTGTCAAGAAAGCGGGGAGCAGCGGAGATTAGCCCTCATGAGGGAATGCTCCAAAAAGCTCAAAACTGAACATAAGATGGGGGAAATCCCGGGTAGGTAAGGGTTGAGGGCAGAAGCCAGGAAGCCCGACATTAGGGCATTCGACTGGCCATACTGCTAAAATCGTTTCCGGAGCAAATACTCACAGGTGAGAAGCGGGAAACTATCGAAGACCTTGTCATCAGCCAGATGTGCAAGGGATGGAGAGTGAAGCTCGTGTTCAACAGGATACGCTTTCGACTAGGTCATATACTGGTGGACTGCGCGACGGAGGACACTGTGGAATGGCTTAGGAATATAGTCCCTAAATTGCCAGGAAGGAGTAGAATTGTCCGAATATAGTATGCTGGGGACGATATACAGTGTTTCTTTGCAAAGCCGCAGCGCTAGAGACGGAGGATCTTATGGGCCTCCTAATTGATAATGATCTCCGTACGCGATTATGGAGAGTCTTCAGAAGCAGGATGGAGAAGATGGGAGGGGGTAAGCTCCTCACGATCGGGTAGATGGCCCATCCTTGGAGGCAATCAAAAGTCGAAATTGCCCCATCATATATAGATTTGGTAACTTACCTATGTACGTGCACAGTGCACTAAGTACTAAGCGCTAAGATAGCCCAGGTAAATCTCTAACAAGCAAAAACTACACCCTGCAGCCCTGAGAGTATCGGCGGTAGATTCGTGAATTTAACGTGGCTGTATAAGTCTCACTGGAAGCAGGATTAAGAACTCGAGAGGCAAGCGTGGCATCGGGTTACTTCCAAGGAGGAGACATCCGGATCCTACCTGAGCTAGTCGCTAGACTGGTGAAATTCTGCGAAAGAAGGAGTGGGGGTGTCGGATGAGCTTTCCAGTCAGATAACAGAATAATCTGATTCGAGACTGAGAGCAATTCCGAAATAAAATATGCAAAACACCTGAGCAACAACATGGCTCATCTACAAAGAGGCTGGGACATCGGTGGCTAACTGGATCCAGTTCCACTTCAACAGTGGTGTAAGACCTCAAAAAAGCTGTAATTGACGCATATGAGGCCGGATAAGGCAGTTAAGTGATCAATAGATGTACCTTAGTGGAACAGGAACCTTGGCAGAATGAGAGCAAAGGTTCGAAAACTGGAGGCTGGCCGAGGTACAAAAATTCATTGACGGCGTATAACAACGCGATCAGGGAAACGAAACAAATCAGGTTGAGGGAACTTTGTTAAGGGAGTGAACAAACCACAGAAACAACCAGATTACACAAATCTATAGCCAAAGACAGAGCAATAGAGAGAGAATGAGGAGGACAGAGTATGTAATGCCCCGATGTTATTTACCTAGCATGCTGGTCCCAAGTCCAGATGAACTCCCAAGAGCCCTTCGGAAAATACATACTTGCGCTCTATAAGAAACCCGATGGTCTCGTGCCAAAAGATGCGAACGTGGAAAAAAAAGGCTATAAACTTCTCTATTTTGGTAGCCCACACACTCAATATGGTGTTGACAGAGGGTTTCCTTGATGCCGTTAGAGATGTCAAACGATTTGATGACGGACTGATGAAGCTCGTCAGCTGATCGCATTATTCACTTCTTCAATTCTGGCAATTTCTCGATGCAAAGACCTGTAACGTGCCTGCTGATAACTATATCATGTGGGTGAAAACGCAGACGGCAACAGGTACCATGGGGGAAAAGGGTCGAAAAGGCGATTTCGTGGACACCCATGACCATGTACTTGTGTATAGGTGGGCCAGGGAGGCAGATCGTCAACTGAGATATTTGGTCTTGGAACGCCGATGTTGAAATGAACGTCGGTGAAAAGGAACGCCTCTACCAGTTTTTCGTTGATAAAATGCTGACCAATTGGAAAATTGACAAGAGTGTCAATCAGGAAGCAAAGAAAGCAAAGCTGTCACCCAAGCCTTCCATTACAAAGATCTTTACGATAAACGGGACACTCACGATGACGAGAGACTTGTCAAAAGCTAGCACCAAAGCACACAGGATATCGAACACTTCTATTGCGTTAATAGTAAGAACGATACTTTGCTTACCGACCGCCGAGCCACAACGGAAAGATGACGAAAATATTTCGACCAAATTTCAATGGAAGATTTGTTCATCCTCCACTTCCCCGACATTTGGAGCAATTCCTCAACGCTACTCCTTGGCAAGGTCCTGGAGATGGTTATGGCCCAGCGACTGGGGGTGAAAACATCTCATCTGGTGCCTGACAGACAGTATGGCTTCCGTACTAGCAGGTCCACCGACGAGGCCTTCATGTATGTGAAGAGCTTTGTTGTTCGTTGCCATAGAAAGTACGTTCTTGGATTGTTCGTACATTTCAAAGGCGCATTTGATTATCTAAGTTGGTCGTCCGTGTTGTCGAAACTTTGTGAGTGTGACTGCCAGGAATTCGCTCTGTGGAAGAGCTACTTCCATGGTAGGAAAGCATTGGTCAACAATCGTGTGTGGGTGAACGTAGAGCGTGGCTGCCCACGGGGATCTATCGCAGGCCCATTTATATGGAACCTGATGATGGACGAACTGTTGGGTGAGCTTTCTACCGTTGCTGAATGTGCTGCCTACGCGGATGATCTACTCATTCTTGTTGAGGGGAACAGCCGACTTTAGCTCGAGCAGCAAGGTACTGAGTATATGCATACCGTTAACGCGTGGTCTTTTAAAGCGCGGTCTCAACGGATAAAACCGTCGCGATAATGCTGAAAAGCTGCTTACGTCGTCTGCCGTTGGTTAAATTGAATGGAGTTTCTTTGAAATATCGGCAGAAAGTGATATACTTGGGAGCCACGATCGCGGAACGCACCTGCGCGAGCTGAATCCACGGTTGACTAAATTGGTGTGTATGTTGAGCCGTGTGATGAGGTGTGAGTGGGATCTAAGCAGGAGAGCTTCTAGATCCATATATCTGGGACTCTTTCTTGCATGTTCTACGTACGGGTCCCCTATGTTGTATGATTTTGCGATGACGGCACAGGGCCGGAAACTATTCTACGCTTGTCAGTTAGTCGCGTTGTTAGCGTGTCTTCCTGTATGCCGTACGGTGTCGACAGCGTACCTTTGCTGCAAACAGACTTAGTAAGTGTGAATCAGGTGGAGAGTCTAGGACCGCTTGCAATCAAAAGGGTGTTAAATGAGAGTGTAATATCTAAGTGGCAGCTTAGATGGAACGAATGTGGGAAAGGTCGGGTCACGTATGAATGAATGCCAGAGGAAGTTCCGTCGTGGACTTAGGGCTTGAGATGGGCTTCCTCCTAAGGGGCATGATAGCTTGAATGAATTTCTCTTCTTGCGGAACCTTTTATCCAGTTTGGGTTGTGTTCTGTGTGGGGCAGACTCAGAGGACCCCTTTCACGTCCTCTGTGTCTACCCATCGTACTGTGACATCCGTAATATAGGCGACATGGGCGTTCACGTGGTGGACGGTATCTATGATTTTAGCCAGTGCCTTGCTAGCAGTGATACACTTCAATGCGCTAATGCCTAAAGCACAAAATAGAAACGGGTATACTCACTTCAAGCCAAACTCTATACAAAGTTGGACGAGGCCTAATTTTATAATATTCCATCCAAAAACTTTCAGCGTAGCTCTTAGCAAACTTGGGTCCTTTCCTCGGGAAGCTTGTTTTTCAACTTCTTTATGCCAAGCTATTTCCATTCGATCTCCAAGTGTACCTTTAAAAAAAGATAATTTCGTTAGAATTATTTTTTTAAAAATATATTTTAACCAGGAGTTAGTAGTAAGTTAACTGCTAAGAAAATATAAAGGGACATTGAATAAATTCTCGCTATTTTTTGTTCATTATTAAGCGCCACCTTTTCTACACTTGTAAGGGAAATTTTCCGGATACATTCCACCGAGATCTTATCAGTGCAACGTTACTGAATGAAATTCACAAGAGATAATTAGCTGTTCACCGGTTTTCCTGTCAGGAAAAACTTTAGGTAATTGAATTTTTAACCCTAAGCCATTAATTAGAGAGGATGGAGAGGGTATACAAAGATCGCGGGGGTCAGCGCCCTTATAAGCGGATGGCGTTTCACATGGGGATATGCTGTTTGAAAACAGCAAGAATTTATCCAAATTCCCAATAGTTATCTAGAGAACTCAGTAAATCTGGACAAAACACGACTTACTTGATTTATCTTCATCTAAAGCCCGGTAAAGATCTGATGGCTCCAAATTTTTCTTTTTACCTTTGATAAAGATTGGTAACGTGTAGCTGCGTGTGAAAGAAACCAAAAATATTTTTATTAAACTTCTTGCTGAAACGGAGGCCTATTTACAAATACATACCAAAATAGTAAATTGGACAATATGTTAGCTTTCACCATTGGATTTTCGGGAAGTTCCACAGCCTTTGTTGACTCCATTGTTAATTTATGTATAAAATACGAACTACCTGAAACGAAAAGAAAGCATACAATTATTATTTTCATGTTGAGCATTAAAATAGTTGCCTTACTTCGAAACCTTATTTATAATTGGTACAATTTCTTTCGCTTTGACCTGTGGCGAACTGGCGAGAGACTCATCTTTTTTAATATACAAAATTCTTCCTAATTTACTATTAAATACCCTTTAGTTTCTCTAAACTTCTCGAGTCTCTGACACCTAAATTTTTTTCAAATATTTCAAAAATGATCATTAACCTTTCTTGTTTTTGTTTTCAACAAAACCTTTTTAAAATCGGTTTACTGTCTGTTTGTCTGTCTATCTTTTTTTATGGATGGAGGTGCAAATCTTATGGAGACATTGCCGCGCTAAGTTACAGTAGTATGTGGAATTCTCACCCACTAAAACCACCCTCACTTTCTCCTCCTTTCTTCCCCGCGGAACCGCAACAAAGCATTACTTCGAGGAGAGCACTGCGCTTCAAGCAACCAAGTCTTCCGTTCTTCGCATCCTCCTTGCACCTTAAGCTTTTCCAAGTTAGGATTATATCCTTTTGATTGCAGAGTTTACCGTTCACTAGTTTCCCTCCGACTGCAGCATTTTCCCGACGATGTTCTGCGGGCTTATGCTGATTTTCAGAGGCTCTTCCAGGCTTCTCCCCTCTGAACGAAATCGTGGACACTGAAACATGATATGCTCCTCAGGTGTGCAACCACATTCAGGGTGAAAGGGAGAATTATCTAACCTGAATTAGCGTAGATACTTCCTGTAACCGCCATGCCCTGACACGTATTATACCAGGCGGTAGTTAAGCTCATGGTGTCGCCCCTGAATCCACCTCTCAATACAGAGAATCAAAGTGTGGGTCCAGCGATCCACCGTTGCTGCCACTTTTCCAGCGACTCTCGCCTTTCGGTATTCTTTTTATGTGGATTCATTCTTCTTTTCTCGTACAGATGGCACATCCTTAGCATCATTAAGTGGTCAGTCACGTTTACTCTCCTCCGATTATTCTCACACGCTAGTGCTTCTTCCTAAACAGGTGTCGCGTATAACAGTGCTAAGCCAACGACTCCAATCACAAGTAATCTGCGTTTGTATCTTGAGCCCCTAATGTTAGGCATCATCCGCGCTATCGATACGCTAGTGTTTGCCACTTTCTTGCAAGCATAGTCCAGGTGTACCTTGAAATTGATTTAATGTCAATCATCACCCCCAGGTATTTGATAACCGACGAAGTGATAATGTGGCCACCAACACAAATACTAATCGAATTCCTCTTCCTACGGTTGGTAAGCAAGACCACCTCCGCCCCCTGTTCGGCAAGGTTAAGCTGAACCATCTCCGGCCACGCTTTTATGGCGCTAATGGTTTCTTTAGCATACACATCAAAGTCTTCAGGTTGTTTCGCGACGTCAACCATGGCTAGATCATCTGCGAAACCAATTATCGTGGCCTCCCTTGGCACGGGAAGGTCAAGGATCCCATTATACATAACGTTCTATAGGAGATGACAAAACACTGAGCTCTGTGGTACTCCTGCTGTGAGGGTGTCTGTCTGTCTGTCTTTTTTTTGAGGAGGTGAAAATCTTTAGAAGACACTGGCTTGGACATCCACTAAAACCATCCCCGAGTCCCCCATGCCCCGCGGAACCACCATAAGGGATTGCATAACGAGGCGCTGTCAGCTTACTCTAGCTTTGTCACCTTTCTTCTCTACGTGGCATACCTAACCGAGCTTTTCTAATCTCCTCTCCCTGTCGCAATTTGCAGTCGATAAATGCGATCAAGGAGTTCACCGCATCCCAATCCTTTTCACGTGCTAGCACCTCTCCAAAAATCTCCTTTAGGTTCTTCCTTTCTTCTACAAATCTTGCACAGTGGAAAAATATATGCTTTGGGTCCTTTGGCACTTCATCGTAGTTTAGGCAATGGGGCGGAGTATTCAGTTTAAATCTGTACAGGTAAATAACTGAATAACTGGGTAAAATTATAATTAATCTCTTCGTGCCATCTCTGCAACCGCTCTTTGATGACAGGGATGAGCCTGTGTGTTCATCGATAGTTTCCCGAGCGTTCCCAATGCTCTTGTCATCTATTTTTGCCCTTTCGGCGTTCTTCATCTGCGACAAAGGAGAAATATGATTCGCGTTGCATATATTCGTCATCTTATCTGCCAAGATGTCAATCGGCATCATTTCTGAGACGACGAACGCAGCATCATTTGAGAGAGCCCTATAAGCAGAACACACCCTAAGGACTATCCTCCTGTAGACTGCACTCAGTTTATGAGCGTTAGCTGCGATATACAATGCCTTTCCACAAACTGGGCCTACATAGAGCGAGATCGAGTTCACTACCCTAGTTATAAGCAACCCAGAAGTATGCCTTGGTCTTCCCACGTTCGGTATCATCCTTGCCAAGGATATACTTGTCATGGATGCTTTGTCGCACATACTACACGTGTTGCTTATAGCTGAGCTTTCCGTTTATCACCACTCCCAAATATTTGATTGCCCGCCTGGAATATATAAGATATAGTCCCCAATTTGAATATGGACATAATTTCTTTTAAGGCGCTTGGTGATGAGGACCGTTTCTTCCTCCGCAAGTGTTGGACCAAAACTTTCTAGCCAAACCTTTGCAGCACTGATCGCTTCGCATGAATATAACTCAGCATCTTCGAGATGCTTTGCGACCACAACCAGTGCTATGTCGCCGGCATAACCCACCCCCGTGACTTCCTCCGGAACCGAAAGATTAAGCAGGGAGACAACATCCTCCTGGGGTCCGTCATCGGTGTCATACCAGGGTGTCCGTTCTTTTTAAAGAACTATCGACAATAGCAGCGAGATAAGCGGGAATACCAATTCTTGCCAGACATTTTCGTATTAGATTTCAATTTTACCACGCAATATTTGCTAGTACTAACCTTTCCAGGAATTGTATCTTCGACCAAGCCGGTAACCAATTTGATGACATCAATGGTTAATACGGCTCTGAAGATATACTGTCGATCTGAAATGCCCCCTTAGCTCTCGACAACCGGTAGCAATCTATTGTGTATAATCCGTTCTAGCATTTTCCCCAGTGTCTAGTAGACATATGCGTCTGGAAGAGGATGGCTCACCTTGAGATTTGCTAGGCCTAGGAAACACTACCAATTTTTTTCGCTTCCATGCTGTAGGGAATATCCTCTCAGACATGCATGATCTGGATTCCGTTCAGATCCGAAACTTTGTTGTCACCTATTCTGCCGCAGCTCTCCAACAGCCCGTCTGTGGTTACCGCCGGAATTGCTGTCACATCCAGAGTTTCCTGAAAGGTGCCAGCGACCCTCTCTTGAAGGAGGAAGGACACGCGATCTGTAGAAATAACCGGCCTCTGAATATTTCCCACGGGTTTACATCCACCTCAGAGCAGAGCTCCTTAAAACATTCCCTTTTGTTCAGCTGGATAGTCAGCTTGAAATTTTTGCGAGATTCCTTGAACGCACGCGGCCAGTTCACTATTCCGCCAGTATTTGGATCTTCTACTGGGGAATGTGCACTTCTTTGGCATGGACGTGCTACATGCATTGTGTGACATGTAGGGCTTTTCCATACGGTCGCCAGTCTTAGTAGGTTAGGTTCCGGAAGGTACTTAGGTTATCTTTGTTGGCCAGAACTATATTAAACTGGGCAAAGGCCTTTAATAGACTTCGGTCCCATGCGTTATTCTCTCTGCTTCTCCATTCCAGAACCTAAGCATTAAAATCACCGGCAATCACCTTCGGACTTCGTGCCTTTGCGTCGTTAACAAGGTTGTTCAACATGTTCTCAAGCTCAGACAATGTGATTGGGTGGGGCGTAGTAACTGTACGTAAACGCGTCTTATTTTTGCCAAGACAAAGCCACTGACCGACTGACTCATGGTGCATTGTGTAGCTTGCCTACCGCGCCTATCTCCGTGACGGTTCCTGTACGGTTCAGTTACGAAGGCAACTTCCATCTCAGATTCGTGGGTGGTCTGCTCGACTAAATCCTGAGCCACCCTGCAGTGATTGAGGTTTATTTCAATGAACCTCATTTTTTCATTGCAGTCAACGCCTTTGTGAATTCCGAGCATTTACTACTTCCGACAATATGCCGGTTATCCCGTCCCTTCTTTTCTTCGCGCAATAGGCATTTGGTGGTCAAAGGGTAGTATAGGTCCTAGGGCGGAACATGGATTAGTATCCATAATGGAGTATAAAACGTGGGAAACGCCTGCTGAACCAACACCAACAGCTCTACTACCAGATCCTATCTCCATCTCCATGTGGTGACCACTGGGAGCTCTTTCTTAACGAAAAGCTGCAGACGGAGAAAGATGAAAGTGAGTCTCCCACGCCTAGAAACGGGACAAATTGTATCAACTGGTCCTGCAGATTGGGGCCTGGGTGTGGCTGACAACCCTACACGGAAAACCGATGTTACGAAGCCACAGAAGAAGCCTCGGACTCGATGTACTTTACAACGACGAATCGACAACGGAATAAAGATTTGCGCATTTTCTCACGGAACGTGCGCTCCCTGTACAGAGAAGGAGCTACCAAGCAGCTAGTCAGTACCCTGTCCCAATATAACGCTGATGTAACGGCGTTATAGGAGATGCGTTGGACAGGGACCGGTTTCCTGAAGAAGAGTTACTACAACATATATTACAGTCGCCATTCAGTAAACCATGTACTCGGAGTGGATTGCGTAGTCAGCCAAAAAATGAAGTCTGCTGTTATCGGCTTTGAAAACATAAGGGAAAGGCATGCACTCTGCGCTTGGGAGCAAATTTAGAAATATAAGCCTCATTAACGTTCACGACCCCACAGAAGGGACTGGAGGGTCGCAGAAGGATAACTTCTATGAGGCAGTAGAACGAACTCTCGAAGCCTGCCCCATACGATATATGCCCCAGGTAAGCTCGAATAACAACACCACCCAGAATCTCCTCTGACAATCAGGTGAGAGTTAACACTGAAGCCATCCACAGGCGAGGCCAGATAAAAGCAGCAGGATCACTTTGGAGACCATTTAACATCAACAACGGTCTACGACAAGGGATGTCCTACCATGCGTCGTTTTGCACCTAGCCCTGGAAAAAGTCATCCATGATGCTGAGGTAAATACGAGGGGTACGATCCTCTTTAAGTCCAGCCAACAGGAGAATACAACTTTGAGACCGTTGATGATTTCTCCTATGTAGGGTCGAAAATCCTAACCGATAATAGTTACGACGGTGAAATCTGCGCACGGTTTTTGGCAGCCAACAGAGCCTATTTCAGCTTACAAAACCTGTTCCGCTCGAAACGTCTCATCATAGGGTCAAAGCTCTTACTGAACAAGACAATGATCTTGCCAGTCCTTATGTATTCCTCGGAGACTTGGATTCGCCAATGTGGTACTCACATATGTCAGATCGACTATTGAGCCCGACCCTGTTCCACGAAAAGTGGAAACATTTTCCGTATTGGCAAGCACCAAGTCTAGCTCCGCGAAAGCCTCGACTCGGATACGGCCCCTGGTGTTCGTAGTGCGATTGCCCCAATCCACGGCCTACGCGTTGAAATCACCCGCTATGATCTTCGGGCTTCGACTTCTTGAATTCGAGACTAGGAGTTCCGTCCCCACGTACTCGAGGAGGGCGATCAGACCCGAGTCTGCAAGGCACTCATCTGAAGTGGCTCTGCCACGAAGCCTCACCGGAGGTTATCTGGTACCATGGGAACCGGGATGGCCCTCTCAGAGCATATGCTCCGGAGAATTCCTGGAGGATGTGCTCACGGCCCGGTTATTTGCGGTTGGCCCCCTAGTGGGAGTTTCATGGTGGTTGTGGTTATGCCTACATCGCGGGCAGAGCTCCTCGGAGCTCGAGCGTGGAGTTGCGCTGAACAACTCGGGTGTCGTACTCCTTAGTTGCGGCAGAGGTGTTAGATAGGCCTCGCATCCACTGGTATGAATGCTGAGCCTGCACTCAGTATAAACCAGGACCGCTGTGCTTGCATGGCGGGGCTTTGATTGTGGTCCCAAAATCAATCCGTGTCCGAAGAGGACCGTGGGATTATGCCTTCACGGCAGGTACTCACGTTAAACCCCCAGGACTTTAATTCGAGACTAGCATACCTAGTATTCGTTCGAATTCTGCTCTCGTCGCGCTTGGTGGAGCAAAGCAACTATATATATAGACATCAGCTATTTTTGACCTGACGAATCCAACTTCTGAAAACTCCATCACTTCTTGAATAGCTTGCTTTCCATACGCCCATATTGCCGAATTGCCAGTTATATCTGCAGTCCAGGCACCGCTTTTATTATTGCGATAAGGCTCGCTGATTATGGTAGCTTCGATTCCCTTTTCGTAGATGGTCTGCGGAAGGTCTTGCGCTGCCTCGCAGTGGTTGAGGATGATTTGTATCAACCTCATTTCTTTACTGCATTCAGGGCTCTCCTAAACACTGGGCATCTGCTGCTGCCTATAACGTGCCGACAGTCGTCGCGCTTTTTCTCCTTGCAAAGCATACATTCAGGCTCGGCCTTGCACTCCCTGAACATATGACCCCACATTTTCTGCACCTTTTTGACCTATAATGGTCACCGGTGCATTTCGCCGCTATGTGGCTAAATTCCAGGCATCTAAAGCAGCGCTTGAGGGACACCTGCTCCCTGAGCCGGCAAACGACCCAATCTATTTTTACTTTACCAGCCGCCAGCAGTTTGAACGCTGCTTCAGCTGGTAAGCTTATAGTTGTCGTTTGCGTGCTTCCGTATGCCTTCTTCAGTCCCCTGATTGTGGAATCTTGAAAGCCAAGTGATCCAAACTGTTTTTCGCGGATATCCTCCTTGGTTGTGATTTCATCAATGTCCTTACATTGTATAAAAATCTCCTGTTTTCTGGCCTATGCTGGTGCTTCTTCTCCTAAGGACTTTTCCACCTTCTCGAAGAAATTTTCTACCGTTTGACCGGAGACTTCTTCAGCTCCAGCATCAAATCTCCTTTTTGGGAGCGTCTGATTCGGTTGACGTTTTCTCCAACGTCCATCAGCTCAGGATCAGATTTGAACTTCCTGAGGATGTCGGTGTAAGTCATATCACCTTTTTTGGAGATAATTAATTCGGTCCGTAATCTTCTTTAATGTGTCGCATTTTTCTTTCCGCCAACCTTGAACCATGCTTCCTTGGTTCCTTTTTGGGGCTTTACCTCCCTTGGGCCGATTGGGGCCGGCACCGCAGTTTCCACGATTTTGGCAACTTTGTTTGCGTTCCCCTTTGCCGGTGAGATCCTTTTTTGCCTTTTCGCGTCCTGTGAGGATCTGGTTAAATTTTCGGGTCCAAAGCGTCACTTGTCGGAAGTGCACGCAGCCGAAATTTTTTGCGAAAGGGCCAACCAGGATCTTCATGACATGTGGGAAGTAGAAGTCGAAGTTGTACAGCCCCGTGGTTGCTGGAACTGCAGTGATCTGGGAAGTGGAGGTCGAAGCTCTACAGCCCCGAAGTTACTGGAACTGCAGTGGTCTGGGACACCAGTGGCAAGAGTGCGTGGGGGAGTTACATCGTTTTTGCTAAGGCTATGGAGTTAAAAAACGCGAGCTCCCAAAAAACTGGAGGGTTCGTTCCCCTAGGGAAGGAAGACGCAAAAGCAAATTGCCACCCTAGACGTCCCGACCATGTTGAAACGGTCCGACAATTTAGATATGATCTACCCGGATTTGACTCCACCACCAATTATTTCGAAAAAACTGATGTCAGCATCCAGTTTCGGGTTTCTCGACCGGTTTTTATTCCTTGTACTTCTTTGCCACCAAAGATATTAGATATAATATATTAGATCTATTCGTTCACTTTTATCGAAAGCCCTGGTAAAAGAGTCTTCTATGAATCGATACTCAGATAGATTGAGAATTGCCAACAGCTACTCAGTTGGTCCAATACATACCACAGATGGGAGCATTACCCCTGGCCTGAGATTCCATATAAGGCGACCATAAACGTTTACAAACATTTCGATTAAGTGAGAAACAAGAAGTCGCAGAGCTAACATTAGCGTGGATATTTGCGCTACAGATAAAATTACTCTTATGAAATTCATTTCGTTAACGGCTGATGGCAAGGTGTTTGCTCTTAGCATCTAATTCCAAGGAGTGAATGCAAATATTTTCAAGAAGTTCCGAATATTTATCAGAAAAACAGCTGTAGTGCGTTACTGATAAGAAACTTTGCCATTGTCACTGATTATACATATCTAAATCGGATTCCGAGATTCATGACTATGAAGATAACTACTCACATACGACTTACATACGTATGACGATTTTGTGGGGTAACTATCGAGTTAAGATTATGGAGTATTGGGAAATAAGTCACTTCTGATTTGCATTGTTCTTCTTGGATTGCTGCTATCACCGTAAGAAGTTCCAATCGGGTCAACATTTTTTTAATGCATTTGATTGCATGTTAACACATGTATATGTGTAATACCATTGTCAATTAGGCAAATGGCTAAGTACTTCAACCTACATTCAGTATTGATACACTCCACCAATCCATCTATCATTGTGCTAAAAGATAGTAAAGCCACGCTGAAGAGAGATTCTTACCTTCTAATGAAGCAGCAAAAATGCAATTGAGATTGAATCTTCCAATGGTTTGAAACGTTTGGCGATGCAACCACCCACTCCACTCACTGATAGCCTGTTCCACATAAAACAGCACCACACAGCAGATTCACTTCACTAAGTTGGCTACTATTATTCTAAACTAAGTCTATCACTTGATACTATCTAGATACGACTAAGTACTGGAAGCTAGTAAGCTATCAACTGGTTCAGCTGGGGAACCACTAGACAATGCTAGCGGCTTCCTCGAAAGAGCACAGAAACCACATGTTCAGAGCTTTATGTACTTAATGTGTCCATGAGGAGTCATGCGTTTTAGCGCTCAGATACTCTCTTCGCAAGTTTAGATACTTTCATGTGTTCCAATGTTGATTAACTTTCCGTAGAAGTAAAATATGAGTTTGATTTCACGCTATTTGATATTGCCTTATTCAAAAAAGCTTGGACTGTGAACTGAAGAGAGTTTTTTATTGAAATAATAAATAACAAGGGAAAAATACGATTACATACGTTTAGTAGCAAATCGTACCGGCTACATGCATATATACCATATCAACAATGTATCTGTGCAAATAAACACAAGTTCATTATGATTCAATTCAGAGATTAATAAGAATGGTGAACTGTGATTTTGATGAAGGGCAGAAGCAGCAATAGATAAAGTAACCAGATACATCAAATACAAAAAGATAATGGAGATTTGAAAATAAATAAGGTAATTACTTTGATGATAAGTTAAATCTATGTAAATCTGCTGATGTATTAGGAGTTTGTGGTGCACATTTTCAATACAGGTATCTTAGCTGCGAATTTTTACGGATTTTTGGTAATGGTTAGAATACAGTATGGAGAAGTAGATACAAATCGGTGGTTAGAAGTTAGGAGATTCCAGTAAAAAGGCTTTTGCGGTTTTACTTTCCATTTCAGTTTAGGACGAGGCTAAACCCTGCTAGAAGACCCCAAACGAAAAAAATTACCGCGAATGGAAAATTTTTGACCCACACAAAAACTTAACTACAACTGAGTACCTCATCCAGCCGGTTTGGTTGGGTAATCGAAGATTGCCCTCTGATAAGTTCACTGTTGTTCTATCATAGAATATTAATAAGATTTTTTCTGCATGGACGGAGGTGTAAATTTTGAAAAGACTCTGCTGCACCAGAGTGTGTGGGACTTTCACCCACTAAAACCACACCCACTTCTTCGCTCATAGCCACGCAGGATTACCGTGAAGTATTACCTCACGGGGAGAGGTGCTGGTCTACACCAGCACGATTAAATGTGGCAGACTGTAGGTTCCATCCAGTTTCTGCAGTTTCTCTTATATCCCGGTTATTGTGCCACGCTCCCTCCCTCAGGGGTCGATAGTGACTTTTAACGGGTCGCTTACGATACGGGGTGTGACGTCCCCAAGAGTAAGTAGTTCTGCCCCCTAGCTGGCAGCATACCTGCGTCCTAGGCAGTAGCCTCGAGAAAGCTTCTCGGTGAAGAGCGAACCGCGAATGACTGGTACACGTCGGGACACACTGAGAGTTTCCGGAGCCGTCGACAACTCTCTGTCGGCGTCAACGGGGTGATGTGAGCGTTACTTTGCCAAGGTGGTAGTTGCGACGGGTATTTGGAGCCAGCCCCTTCGGGACCCTGATCGGGAAGTGTGCATTGAACCGGTTTTAGTAGCGAGCGCTGATCCGTCCGTGAATTCCGGGATCAGCTAAGCGTAGGTCAAGTCTCAGGGAACTGGGGTAGGGGCTGTGTTCCCGAGGGTATATCCGTTCCTGACTATTGTAGCCCGCTCCCTTGCACACGATGCGCTGGTTACTTTTTCATGAAGAATATTCATAAACTTATAAAAAAAATCAACGAAACAAGAGGCAAGGAGGTAGAGCTGAGTGCGTTTGGGCGGAGCACAAAAATGCGTCGTTCTCCGCAGCGATCAGCAAAAGAGGCAACGAGGGCTGACATACCCGATGTGACACCGGGGCGCCCAAATAAAGAGGAAGCCTCATCAAGTGGCGCGACTGACCGTGCGGAGATGGCAACTCCAATACCTTGCAGTGCCCCTGTTCTGGAAGTAAGCTCAGTCAGAATCGCTAGTCCTGAGCAGATGGATTCGGACACAAATCGAGTGGAAGTGCATTCGACCGTCCTCGCTAGAGCCGAAGAGGTCGGCAACGTTCTTTCAGAGGAACGTCAGCAAAGGCATCAAAAACGGGCTGATGAAACCGGAGGAATTACTGGACCGCATCTCCTTCTATAGGCGAACGTGGAGAGCAGCGGAAAATGATTGTAGAGAAGAAACAGTCGCACTCCCCGCTGAGAATGTTGCTTGCATCAAATGGACCGCAGATAGCCCTCTGCAAAGTGAACTGGGGAATTATCGAAGTAGTCTCCAGGGTCCAAAAAAAAATGGCGAAAAAGGAAAAAAAGAAACAACGGACTCCGTCCAAAAACAAGGAGGCTGCCAACCAAAAGCCAAGAGCGGAAAAAACGAGGAAGCGAAGAAGGACTAGGCCGTCGGCTCTGCTCATTAAGCCGACGGAAGGCAAGACATTTGCAGAAGTCCTTAGTGAAATCCGCTACAGGATGAAACCCGAAGAGAACGGAGCAGAGGTGTCTTCGATACAGAAAACGAGGAGTGGTGGAGTTCTTGTCGAACTGGGCCCAAAGACGACCAACAAGAGCACGTTCTGCGAAGCAGTCAAGGGACTATTGGGGGAGAAGGCACTTGTTTCCAGCCTAGAACCCATGTGCTCTCTAGAAATCCGGCAGCTTGACTGCCTCATAGAAAAGGTTGAAGTAGAGGAGGCGCTAAAGCGTGAATGTCCAGAGGTAATCAATGCCCGGGTAGGTATTACCTCTGTAAATGCTCGAGGCCAAAAGCTCGCCGTGGTGGAAGTCCCCGAGCAATATGAGAGGAAACTCCTTAATAGCAGGAGAATAAAAATCGGATGGGTAGTATGCAGGGTACGAATGCGGATAGTCCCCATCAAGTGCTACAGGTGTCTGGACTATGGAACACGACAGCAGCTTGCAAGGGTCCGGACAGGAGGTCAGCATGCCGGAGATGCGGCCAAGTGGGCACATCAAGCGAAGACCTCCAAGGAAAGTGAGAGTTGCGTTCTCTGCAGGGATCGTGGCGCGTCTGGTGAGAGCGTCGCACACACTGCGGGCTCGGGGCGGTGTCCGATCTTCAGGGCGGAATTGGAGAGGGCTAGGGTGCGAACGGCATGATCCGCATTTTTCAAATTAATATGCACCGGAGTGCAACCGCTCACCAGTTGTTATCACAGTTCGCTGCGGAAGTAAATGCTGATCTAATGCTGATTAGCGAGCAATACCGAAACAAGGACCCATCCTCATGGCATCTCGATTTATCGGGCACCGCTGCCATCTGGGTTCGGGACAACGTTCGACTTCCTGTTCTTGCCGAATGTCGGGGGGAAGGGTTTGTCTGGATCCGATGTGTAGGGATAACGTTTTTTAGCGTTTACCTGACGCCGAATGAGTCGATTCCGGACTTTCGGTTCCGGCTTGATGCTCTGGAGGATGCCGTTTCGAGCACGGAGGGACGAATCCTGGTTGGCGGTGATTTTAATGCCAGGGCTCTTGCCAGTCAGACTCCAGGAGGAAACGAATTCTGGAAATGGCGGCGAGAACCGGGCTCGTAGTTTAAAACACCGGATCCACGCCAACGTTTCGGCGTCCAAGTTGTGAAGGAAGCATTTCTGACATCACTTTTATGTCAGAATCTCTGGCATCATCGGTGGGCGGGTGGTGAATCCTAGAAGACTTTTCGGCAAGTGATCATTAGTACATTGCGTTCGAAATGGTTGACGCTACTTGCCGGCGAGCACCAACACGACGTTCCTCTTGCGTGTGGAATGTCGCGAGGGTAAACATCGGGAAGTTCGTCGAAGCTCTTGGAGCAGGTAGGGCCGCGCTGGGGGGCACTCCGGGGGGTGGTAGTGTCGCAGCTGACACCGTCGTAAATTCAAAGATGAACCTGATAACGACGGCGTGTGAGGCGTCCATGCCCCGGAGAGGCCCCAGGGGCGACAAGCCTTCTATGTACTGGTGGACGGCAGAAATTGCCGACCTACGGAAGGAGTGTCATAAGCTCCGCCGTTTGGCTCAATCTTTGCACGCCAACGAGGAGGCATGTGCCATAAAGGCACAACATAGAGCAGCAAAAAGGAGACTCCGCAGCGCTATAAATAAGAGCAAAGCTCGCGGCTGGCAGAATCTTATTAATGAGGACCCGTGGGGAATTGGCTATAAGCTTGTCACCCGGAAAATCGGGGCTCTGCGGAAGCATTGTGCGTGCATTGTTCTCCAGACACCCTGTACGGGTTGATGTAAATAGCGCGGAAAGGGTCGTGGATTGCCCCCTTTTCACAATGAGAGAGCTCGAAGAAGCGGTTCTCACTAAGAAAAACTGGGAGGCGCCAGGTGCTGATGGCAGGAAGGGAATGGGAGGAAGTTTACAAACTGGTGTTCCGCCAACGGCCAGAATTGCTGCTTGAAGTGTTCAACGCGTGCTTGAAGGAGGGCATTCTTCCTTGTCGCTGGAAAGTGGCCAGTCTCGCGTTGATCAGTAAGGGTAAAGGAGACCCGGAGCCGGCCGGAAAAATGCGATCCGTGCTGCCGGGGACTTATCTGCAAGACAGTTCGGGTTTAGAACAGGGAAATCTACAGTGGATGCTGTTATGGAGGTCGTAATTGAGCCGGGGCACACAGCCCCCGACCTCGACGGATAGTGCTCCTCATAACACTTGATGTCAGAAATGCTTTCAATTCCGTAAGACGGACAGATATGCTAGGCACACTAGAGAACTCCTTTCACGTGCCAAGCTATCTTTTGCGGATATTGAGGGATTATCCGAAAGACCGCTCCCTGCTCTATGAGACGCTAGAGGGCCAGAGGAGGATGAAAATCACGTCGGGAGTAGCACAGGGATCCATCCTAGGCCCGTACCTCTGGAACGCTTCCTACGATAGTCTGCTGAGACTCGATATGCCTGAAGAGTCGCGCCTGGTCGGTTATGCAGACGACGTTGCGGCACTTATTGCTGGACGCACTGTCGAACAGGCGCAAAGCAGACTTGGCATATTGATGCGATGGGTAAGCGGATGGATGACTGCTCACGGTTTCAACCTTGCGCTGGAAAAAACCGAAGTAGTCATCTTGATCAGAAGGAGAATCCCCACCCTGCGTCCCATATCGATCGGCGAGTTGACTATAGAGTCAAAACCAGCGATTAAATACCTTGGTTTAATGCTCGACTCGAAGATGAACTTCTTCGAGCAAACCAAAGCAGCAGTGGACAGGGCTGCAGCTGGAGTCGCGGCCTTGAGTCGGCTAATGGCGAATGTCGGGGGCCCTATATCGACTAGGAGACGTCTCCTCATGGGAGCAACGCAGTCCTTTCTTCTCTATGGTGCGGAGGTATGGGCTGATGCCCTTGACAAGGAGGTGCATCATAAACCCCTCGCTCAAGTGCAGAGGCGGGGAGCTTTGCGAGTGGTATCTGCTTATCGCACCGTCTCCGAACCGACTGTGATGGTGATTGTGGGAGTGATCTCCGTTACCCTCCTTGCCAAGGAGCAAAGCTATCTATCGCCGTAAGGGCGAAAACTTAAGAGAAGTGGTTGCTCGTAAAGAACGTCAAGGCACCCTTAGCGAGTGGCAACTTTCTTGGCAAAAAGAGCCAAGGGGCAAGTAGACTGCGCGGTTCATCGACAAATTAGGTCCATGGTTGAACAGAACGCACGGTTAGATTCATTATTTCCTTACCCAACTTCTAAGTGGGCATGCAGGTTTTCAGTCTTACCTGCACAGGATTGGTAAGGCGTGATCTCCTGATTGTGTGTTCTGCAATGGAGTGGCGGACGATGCTGAACACACCTTTTCCTCTTGCGAGAGGTGGGACGGCCTCAACCAGCAGCTTTATGCAGACGCAGGGGAGCTCTCTCCAGACAACACTGTCAGAAAGATGCTGAAGAGTGCTGGCAGCTGGAATCGTGTTGCTCATTATGTTCGGGCTATTCTTATTACGAAGAAGATTGAACTCGACCGGCGGAGGGATTGGACGGTGAGGGGTTCCCCGAACTAACAACAACTCTCTTCCTCCCCTCCCCTCCCATTGGTGAAAGGAATTCCCTCACTTGAAGACTCCCAAAGCCGGGAGAGCGGGAGGACAAGCCCGAAGTAATGTGTCGAACGGTTCCAGGCTAGTTCTCTGATGACAAGGAGGTGTTTAGTTGGTAGTCCGTCAGCGTGCTGTTCCGGGAATCTAACACTCTGTGCGTAAACGCATTCACCTACCCTACTCCCAAAAAAAAATTGTGCCACGCTCCAATTTGCCTTCGACCTCAGAATTTACTCCACGAGATTATGGGGTCCGATAAGTGGGTTGTGGACGTTGTTCAACCCCCTTTTCAACCTTAAATTTCGGAAAATGGAACACAACAAGCTACGAATCTTGGTCCAATCCGAAGCGATGTAAAGAGCTCCTGTAATCACCGTTTCAATAAGGAATTGTGTAAGGTGGTAATTGAATTTCAATACAAGAAATCATCCCACCGTTGCTGCCATATCCGGAATAGCTCTTTTTTAATAGCTTTGTGAAATGCATCGACCGGAATCACTCTCCTTCTCTGGTAAAAACAGTGCGCCTCATTTTCTAGAATATCCAAGCGAAACAGTCCCGCGACGCCATAAACTGCCCCACCCGATACTGTCCTATATGTGTTGCATAGCTTCAGCACAATTGGCCGGTATGTCGAATTCACTCTTCTTCGGTTCACAGCATTGTCAGTGCTCTCGTTCGACAGAAACCACGTATGGCAGGATGGATATCACCACCCCAGCGATATGCAGGCGTCGACTCCAATATTAGGCGTTACCCTTGCCAGAAATGAACTAGCCTTTGAACCCTTTCTCGCACATATTCTAAGCGCCTTTTAAAACTCAACTTGGTGTAGATCATTACCCCCGGTATCTAATGATTGATTTTGAAACAATCTCGTAATCACCAACCCGGATTTTGACAGTAATTGGTAATAAGGACCGCCTTAACTTTTCACTCAAAAAGACGAGTTTAACCATTGGTGACCATAATTTGATGAGATGAATGGCTTCACTTTCATAAAGTTGCACTTTTTCGAGATACTTGGCAACAGCCACCACCTGCCCAATACCAGAACCAGTCTGTCCGTCTGTCAGTCTGATCGTCTTTTTTTTAGGAGGCGGAAATCTTCAAAAAATACTGACCTGGACACGCTGGCGTGTGGAATTCTTACCCACTAAAACCGCCTCCGACTAACCCACGCCCCGTGAAACTACCATACGGTATTATTTCACGGGGCGAAATCTGCTCATTTTAGCTTGGTCATCTTTCATCTCTACGCGGCGTACGTAACCGCGCTTTTCTAGTCTCCTCTGCCTTTCGCAGTTTGCTCTGGATAGATGCGATCATGGAGTGTATCGCATCGTAGTCTCCCTAATATGCTAATATTCTTCGCACCAGATTTTCTGGAGCGAGTATCCCTCCTAGAGTCTCCTCTAGGTTCTTCCTTTCTATCACAGACCTTGAATAGTGGAAGAATACATACACTGGGTCCCCTAGGACTCCATTGCAATTTGGACAATCGGGTGAGGTATCTAGTTTAAACCTGAACAAGTACTGGCGATATCCTCCATGCCCAATGAGAAACTGAGTAAGATTATAATTAATCTCACCGTACCGTCTCTCCCACCTCTCCTTAATGGCAGGGATGATGCTGTGTGTCCATTGACCCTTTCCCTAGCGCTCCCAACGCTCTTGTCATCTATTTAGAGATCTCCTGCAATACCTTTCCTCAAACTGGAGCTGCATAGAGCAGGATCGAACTCACCACCCTGGCTGTAAGCAACCTGGAAGCATGCCGTGGCCCTCCCACTTTCGGCATCATCCTCGCCAGGGCCACACCTGCAGTGGATGCTTTGTCATAAGCATACTGCACGTGTTTCTTATAGCTAAGCTCTCCGTCTATCATCACTCCCAAGTATTTGATGGCAGGCTGAGAAGTGATGATATGATTCCCCCCATTCCCCCGGACTGCTTCCGTTTTTTCCTCTCCAAGTGTCGGACCAAAGCTCTCTAGCCAACCCTTAACAGCACTGATCGGTTCGCATGAGTATAACTCAGCATTTTCGAGATGCTTTGCGATCACAACCAGCGCTATATCGTCGGCGTAACCCACCACCGTGGCTTCCTCCGGAAGAGGAAGATTAAGTACATGGTTGTACATGATGTTCCATACCAGTGGGTACAGTACGGAGCCTTGTGGGAGCTGCAAGATAGGCGGGAATACCAATCTTCGCCAAAGATTCCCGTATTAGATTCCAGTTGGCCGAATTGAATGCTTTTCACACATCTAGGGTCACCACCACGCAATATTTGCTATTATTAACCCTTCCGTGGATTGCATCTTCGGCCAAGCCAGTAACAATTTTGATGGCAACGATGGTTGCTCTGGCTTTACGGAATCCATACTGCCGATCTGAGAGGCCTCCCTGGCTCTCAACAACCGGGAATAATCCATTGTATATTACTCTCTCTAGCATTTGTCCTACAGTGTCCAAAAGACAAATAGGTCTGTAGGAGGTTGGCTCATATGGAGGTTTACCAGCCTTAGGCAGTAGTATTAACCTCTGTCGCTTCCATTATGTGGGAAATATCCCTTCGGACATGCATGCTTCGAACAACTCAGCAAACATGTCAGGATTTCTCGGCAAGCTTAAGGGCTTTATTCGGCACATCATCCAGACTCGGAGCTTTGTTATTTCCTATTCTAGCGCAGATCTCTGGCGGTATTGCTGCCACATTCAGAGGTCGCTGAAAGCTGTCAGTGCCCTCCTCTTAATGGGGGAATAACCCCTGGATAATTTTTAACAAGAGTGAAGGGCACGTGATCTGCAGAGATGAACGGCCTCTGAATCACCCCATCACGATTCTATAGGCGCTCCCCCAGGGGTCTACGTCCGCTTCTGAACAGAGCTCCTTAAAGCATTCCTTGGAGCTTGAGGCATTTGCGGGCTTCCTTATAGGCGCGCTCTTTTTGCCCTTGATCGATTCTGTCTACCGCTCTATGAGCCGCTCTTCTGGCTCTGTGGCAGGCTGATAAAAGGCTGGTCAGTTCAGTATTCCACCAGTAGTCTGGTCTTCTACTGAAGAATGAACACCTTCTAGGCATGAACGCGTCACATTCTTAGGCGATGCATTGGGCCACACGTACTGCTCTTTCCGTAGAGGCGCCTGTTTTATTAGGTTTGTCTAGCCACACCTCTATGAAGGTCTGCTCGTCCAGTGCAGGGCTGACAAAAGTTAGCTCTGCGATTGAGGCAGACCCCCCTTTCTGAAAGGTGTTGACATAAGCTTCGTTGGCCAGAATTATATCCAACTGTAGAAAAGCGTCTAATAGACTGCGATCCCTTGCATTTGTGTCGCTGCTACCCCGCTTACGGGCTCAAGCATTGAAGTCACCAGCAATCACCCTTGAACTACGACCCCTTTTGTCAAGAACAACACTGTCAAGCATTTCTTCGAACTCGGACAGTGTCAGACATGGTGGGGCGTAACAGCAGTACATACACCCCATTTATTTTCGGCCACACAAAGCCGCTGCATGTCTGACTCGCAGTACATTGTATGTCTTGTCGACCGCATGCTTATATCGTCGCTCCACCAGTCGAATCTGTAACCCCTACGCCACCGTGATGGTTTCTATAGAGCTCGTTAATGATGACAATTTCTACCTTGGATTCGTAGGTCTGCTCGAGTAAGTCAGCACCTTCCTAAGTTCCGGGTATTTAGCGCTTCCGGCAATATGCCGGTAATCCTGTCCGTCACTTCTTTCACACAATAAGCATTTGGGGTCCCTATTGCACGCTTTAGCAATATGGCTTTTCTCCCCCCACCCCACCCACCGGACCGATCAATGCCGTTGGTGCATGCCTTCGCGAAATGGCATGCACCAGCGCGAAATGGTTGACTGCAAAAAAACCCACCCGATTCGACCGCCAATAACTTCTGTGCTGCGTCGACTGGTAATCATGGTTTGAACATTGCCATAGTTTTTCCGCAAACTCACAATGGACTCCTCGGCAAGCTCCTCCAACTTGAACTGTTCCATCGAGGCCGTGCAAATTTCTCCTTTGGATGTCACTTCATCCTCTCCAAGTGAGTTCTTAACCTGAGTTCGGCAACCATCAATTTTTCCCAAACTGTTTTTTCAGTTCAAACATGAGGTCACCCTTCCGGGTCCTTCGAATCTTGTTGACATTTTCGCTTAGATCTTTTAGGTCGGGGTGAGCTTTGACCTTTTTCAATATCTCCGCGTAGGACAAACTTCCATTGCTGGACATCACAACTGCTACTGGACGAATTCACACTTTTCCTTTTTTCTTCGGCTTTTTATTAACAACCTTGGTCCATCCATCGTTTTCATTCCCCTTAGATTTTGCCGATTCGATTGCCGGAGCTCGTAGTTGGGGGACCTACTTTCTCTCTTCGGTGCTTTTAGTTTCGTTTTTCGGAACTATTTGTATGGTCTTTTTCCTCTTAGGCGCCTGCTGATTTCCCAGAGGATCCACATCTTTTTCCCGCACTCTCTTGTTTGCTGGCAGGTTGATTACAATACGTTTAGGTGCCACTTGGGTCGCCTTTAACACCGTTGGGGCAACAGATTTCGACTTGCCCTTAGAATTTCGTTCCTCCTGCTGCGATTTGCTATAGAGCACTTTAATAGCTCTCACCATATTTTTTATGGCTTGGTGCACGTTGTGCTTGTCCTTGATGAACTCAGACAGCACAATTATTTTCACACCAAGCTGTGTGAAGGGTAATTCCTCTGCTTCAGGGCTCTGCTCTCCATGAGTCCTAACAGGATTACTACTTTTAAATAGTCCTTCACATTTTGCATTCATTGAATTTCCCTCCATTTTATCTTTTTTGATGTTTGGCATTGGCGGAGATCTCAAAGTTGACGAACTTCTTCTGAATGGGTCCTTGCCCACTCACCAAAGTGCATGAATACATATTTTCAGATCAATAGGAAAGGAAGTTGGAAAGGTTCAAAACCTACCGCTGGCTCCTGCCATACAGTTATGTGAGAAGTTTGCTTACTAAAACCACCTCCTTCTCCTTCGTTTACGCCGCGGTGCTGACATTTCGGTATTACGTCGCGGGGCAGGATAAGTTACGAACTGTCGAACTTCGTGTCGTTATTTGCAACTTTCCTCCGTAGCTACTCCTTCCCCAGTAGATTGTGAATCGCCTCCATTAATTTTTCCGCCACCCTCTAAGATGTTTCAGAGGCTAGCAAGTGGTCCGCGATATTGTCGGGTGTTCACCATGCCCCGGTGTCAATTACCACCTCCGTTTTGTGTGGGGTAAACCGCGCACAGTTAAAAACAAGATGCTCCGCATCCTTTGGAATCATCACTTATATCGGGCAATACGGAGAGTCGTCATGCCCGAAGCGATAAAGGTATGCACAGCACCCTCTGTGTCCGTTTAGGAATTGAGCTAGATGGTAACTAACCTCACCGTGCCTTCGTTTGATCCATATTGGGACATCTAGAATAATCCTGTGTCCACCGTCCTTTAGGTGAATCATCCCATCTTTTTTGCCATTCCAAAATAGATTCACTTCGTGCTAATTGCCGGCGATAAATGTAGGACTCCCCGATTGTATATGATGGGTCATAGAGGCGTCGCCCCTCGTTTGCCAAGATGTCGATGGGGACGATGCTTGCTATCACACAGATTCCTTCGTCCGACGTTGTACGGTAAGCGCATGATGTTCGCAATGCACTCAATCGGTATTGAGCTGCGATTCTCCTTCTTTGCTTCCAACTTCAAAGATGGTGCCCAGATTGTAGCTGCATGAAGCAAGATGGAGCTGACTACTCTCGAGATAAGGAGCCGATGGCTTTGCCTAGATCCAATTTGGTAACATTCTTGCTAACAATGTAGCCAACCCGGAAGGTTTAGTTTCTGAATTTTCAAAATGGGACTTGAATTTCGGTCATTGGTCAACCATGACTCCTAGGTATTTAACCGTTGGGTGCGGCTGTATAATGTGTTCACTAATCCTGACCTTTATCGACATTTGCTTCCTTCGCTTGGTGTTCAAAACTACCTCCGTTTTATGGTCTGCGAGCGTCAGACCAGCTTCCTCTAGTCAAGACCTGATTTCAAAAATTGCCTCGTTTGTAAGTACCACGATCTCATCAATACTTTGTGCCACGATAGTCACCTCGATGTCATCTGCGAAGCCAATGATTGTCACTCTTTTGGGCAGTTGCAATTTTGAAATTCCGTCATACATTATTGTCTACAAGAGAGGGCGGAGGGCTGATCCTTGCTGAGCCCCGCAGGTTGTTTTTTACGTCTTAGGTCCATCGTCCGAATCGTAACACAATATCCTCTCCCGGAGAAATTCCATGACTATATGCACCAGGTATTTAGGAGCGCCCAATTTGGTTAAAGCCGCAATTATTTTACTTTATTTTGCCGTGTTGTAGGCATTCTTCACGTCGAGAGTAACTATCGTGCTGATCGCATTGCCTTTCGGAATCCGAACTGCCTGTCTGAGAGGCCACTCTTCTTTTCCATGATTCGTACAAACCTATTGAAGATGACCCGTTCGAAGAGTTTTCCGATGCCGTTTAGCAGGCATATAGGTCTATAAGATGAAGGATCACTCGAAGGTTTATTTGGCTTCGGGATTAGCACAAGTTTCTGTTTCCTCCACTTTTCTGGGAAAATCCCATCTATGAGGCACGTCATAAATGTTCCAGCGAACCACCTTGGAAGTGTTTTGACAGAATGCCGTCTAAACCTGGGGCTTTATTTTAGGCAATCTTCTTCGCGGCTCCCAGGACTTCTTCAGTGCTTACCTCGGGAATTTCATCGGGATCTATCTGGACAGTAAGTTTGAGTCGCTTGAAACTTGAAGGTCTATCACCGATCCCGTATTCCGTCTCCGAAAAGCATTGACGCCGCCAGTATATGCCAGAACGATATTCAGACGTCAAAATACTTCGAGCAATATGCGGCCTCTAGCATTTATTTCGCAACTACCCCAATCTTTGGCCCAAGCGTTAAAATCGCCAGCCATTATTATTGGGTTGTGGCGACTTGCTTCGGAGGCTAATTTTTCCATCATCAGTACGAATTCATCTAGCATGAGGCTCGGCGTAGCGTAGCAGCGTGTTTCTCTGCATAGCAGGCATTTGGGATTTGCAATCTTTGGCAATATGCTCTTCTTCTCCGCATCTTGGGCAAAAGACACTAGCCTGGACACACCAGTGTGTGGGATTTTTACCCACTAAAACCCGACTCCCTCCCTACCACGCGAAACCACGATAAGGTATTACATCACGGGGCGGAGTCAGCTCACTCTAGATTAGTGACCTTTTTTCTATACGCGGCGTACATGACCGCGCTTTTCTCCTCTCCTCTGCCTTTCGTAATTTATTTTGGTTAGATGCGATCATGGAGTTGACCGTATCCCAGTTCTCTTGTTGCGCTACCATTTTCGGCCCCAGATTTGCTGGTTCCAGCACCACTCCTAGAGTCTCCTCTAGATTCCTCTTTTCTTCCACAAATCTCGGACAGTGGAAGAATTCAAGCTCTGGGTCCTCTGGGACTCCATCGCAATTTGGACAGTCGAGTGAGGTATTCAATTTAAACCTGTGCAGATATTGGTGATATCCTCCGTGGCCCTTGAGAAACTGGGTGAGATTATTATTAATCTCACCGTCGTCTCTCCAACCACTCATTGACGGCAAGAATGAGCCTGTGAGTCCACCGACCCTTTCCCGAGCGTTCCCACTGCTCTGGCCATCTATTTATGGATCTCTCCCTTTCAGCATGCTTCGTCTGCGATGGGGGAGACATTGGCTTCGCATTATATATGTTCGCCATCTCATCTGCCAAGATGTCAATGGGCATCATTGCAGAGATGACGAATCATCTGAGACAGAGCATACCCTTAGGACTGTCCTCCTGTAGACTGCACTCAGTTTGCTAGTGTTAACTGACATCCGCAACGCCTCCCTTCAAACTGGGGTCGGATAGAGCATGATTGAGGCCACCACCCTGGCTATAAGCAACATGGTTGCACCTAGTTTGGCATCATACTTGCCAGGGCCATACTAGCAGTGGATGATTTGTCGCAAACATGCTGCACGTGCTGCCTATAGCTGAGCTTCTTGTCTATCAACTATCGATGATAGCAGCGAGATAGGCGGGAATACCAATCTTCGCTAGAGATTTGCGTATTAGATTCCAATTGGCCGAATTGAAAGCATTTTTGGCATCAATGGTTGATCTGGCTGTACAGAACCTATACTGTCGATCTGAAAGGGCGCCTTGACTCTCAACAACCAGGAGTAATCTATTATAGGTTACTCGCTCTAACATTTTCCCCACAGTGTCCAAAAGACATATAGGTCTGAATGAGGATGGTTCACCTGCAGGTTTACCAGGGCGAGGCTGAAATACCAACTTCTGCCGCTTCAGTGGCGCTAGAAATATCCCCTCGGACATGCAAGCTTCGAACAACTCAGCGAACATGACCGGTCTGAATTTGACGGCTTGCGCTTGAGCTTGAGCTTAAGGGCCTTATTTGGTACCCCGTCCAGGCCCGGCACTTTATTGTCTCCTATTCTACTGCAGATCTCTAGTAGCTCGTCTCTGGTGACTGGCGGAATTGCCGTCACATTCAGAGGTGGTTGGAATGTGTCGGTGCCCTCCTCTTGCTGAGGGAATAATTTCTGGGTGATTTCCAGCAAGAAGGTAGGACACGTGATTTGCGGAGATGAACGGCCTCTGAATCGCCAGTCTGCCCGTCTGTCCATCTATCTGTCACACCCGATTTTATCGGAAACGGCTGAACGGAATTTGGTGAGAATATGTGATCTATATGTCCCTTTACATGCAGCGAATGATTCCATTTTGTATTGAGTTTGAAGGGGGCTCCCCATACATGTAATAAGCGAATGTAAATTTTTTTCACAGAATATGGCCATGTGGGGTATCAAATGAAAGGGTTCTTCGGCTTTTCGAAACTGTTGTATCGTCCGCCAAAGGGTCCTAGTTCTGGATTTTTTCTTGCAGTTTGTCAACAGGGTTCCGGTCCAACGGTATGGCTACATCAATTATGAAGCACGCTTGTTCTTCCTTGAGAATCAGAACTAGATCGAGTCTATTGTGATTAACACTGTGGTCGGTGGCCATAGTGTGATCCCACAATAGTTTGACTCTATCATTTTCCATGATTGTCTGCGGAGTATACTTGTAGTAATGATGGTAAGTTGCCACTGAGTTTTACTTCAACGCAAGATTTTGATGGAGAATCTTGCAGACGGAGTTATGATGATTGGTGTACTCGGTACTGTTCAACATCCCGCACGCAAATGTTATGCGCTGGAAGGTCTCCTCTTCACAGTTGCATAACCTACAAGTGGAGTTGGTGACAAAAGAGTCATGAAGGATGTACCGTTTGTAATTTTTTGTTGGAAGTGAAGCATTCTGAACTGAAGTTAAGAAGGCTTCGGTCTCATAGAAAAGTACACCATTAGTCAACCATTTGTTGGAGGCTTCGATGTCAATGTCTGGCAACGACAAATTTTTTATATTACCCCCGTGAATGGGTTTCTCTTTCCACATGTCAATCTTCTGTTGGACTGAAGTAACATTCGACATGGGATCCCATTCTCTGCTTCTCCAGTTCAAAGGAGATAATTTATTATCTGCCATGACGGTAGCCTGATGTATTTGGCTAGAGGATTGTTTCTCATAGAAAAACTCTCGAAGAGAATGCACTTGATTATAGTGCAATGTTTTCAAATCAAATACCCCCCTTCCTTCCTTAGATCTTCCGTCTCTGGTGGTTGACGGCATAACCGCCGCACAAACGCCGGAGCTCGAGCGGACGCGCAATAAAAACAACCCTTACATTCTCGAGCCCCGCGGAACCACCATTTAGGTATTACTTCACGGGGTAGGTTTGCACTTAGGCACTTGTTCTTCCCCTCATTTCAGCTTTTGTCCTTCTTTGCTCCTTAAGCAATTTTTCCTGTATTTTCACGATTGCGGGGGAAACCGTAAGCCAGTTCGCCTTCGACCTCAGCATCGCTGCAGCTAAGTTCTCCGGCTCATGCTCCTACCCAACGCTTGGTTTAGGTTCCCCCTCCCCATTGCGGACCTTGGGCACTGAAACATAACATGCTCTGGATCCTCCTGTATGCCACCGCATCTAGGACAATTAGGAGAAATATCCACCTCAAAGCGGTGCTGATACTGCAGCAACTACCGTGTCCCGTGAGCAACTGTGTGGTATGGTAGTTTGATCTCCCCATGTTTCTGCTCAAGTCACATTCTAATGTTGGGCATGCGCCTACGCGTCCGTCGACCTTTCGTTGACTCGTCCTTCTGCGTTGCCAGAAATTATGCGATTATGACCTTGCCGTATTCCTACGCTCTGTGTGCTCCTCCATACGTGTTGCATGGTTCAACACATCCATTTCTTTCGCCAGAATGTCGATAGAGATCATGCCCACCACTACCAATATTGCCTCAACTGATCTGCCTCACTGCACTGCAAATACTCAAAGGTATCAGCCAGTTAACCGAGTTCACCTGCTTCCGTCTCTGACAGTTTACAAGCGCTTCTGCCCACACAGGTGACGAGCAAAGCAGTAAGGATTGCACCACTCCAGCGGCGGGTGTTTTTCTGTAACATCCATAGCTAGGTCATCAGTAAAGCCGACAATCGTAGTCTCGTCTGAGACGGGAAGAGCAAGCACCCCATCATACATGCTATTCCACAAGAGGGGACCCAGTACCGATCCTTGTGTTGCTCCGGCGGTAACAATGTACTGTTTGGGGCCCTCATTCGTCCCGCGCCAAAGAGTTCTCTCTGAAAGGTACTCTTCCATCAGATTCGCTAAATACCCGGGAACGTCAATATCAGCAAATTACCCTTTAATTCTGTTCCAGTTGGCCAAGTTGAATGTGTTCTTGACAACACACCAGAGCAGCGGGCAAAAATCAGTGCATCTTTTGCCAGGTTCACTATTGGGGCCCCGACAAGCCATTGCGGTTTTCGGAGATATTTATGAGTCTGTTATAGATGACTCTCTCCATCATCTTCTCCATCGCATCCAGCAGGCAGATAAGACGATACGGTGATTGATTTCCATGTGACTTGTTAGGTTTCGGAAGCAACACCAACCTTTGCTTCTTCTACTAGACAGGGAATATTCCTTCTTTTAGGCGCGCCTCAAAGGTGTTGATAGAAAAGATGGGTCTAGTCTGCACTGCCAGTTTCAAAGCTCAGTTGGGAATGCCATTCAAACCTGGGGCCTACCAAATATTACCCGCAGCTCCTCCACAGTTACTGGAGGTATTATGCCCTCATTTATCTGGACAGCCGTTGGTCATCCCCTATCTTCGTGGTGAGGGTATAGAGTGATAACAATTTGCTCAGGAAGGGTGGATAGGTCACATGGGGTGATCTTCGCAGCCTTTTCATTACCACCCTGTAAGTCTCGCCCCAAGGGTTTATAGGCATGGTCACACAGCTGTTTGAAACAGTTTTTTTGCTTCTCCGAATGGTTTCTTTTGGGCACCCGCGCAGTTACCTGTGTGCCTCCTGGCGCCCATTGCCACCGAGCTTTCCCCTGAGCCTCTGGCAAAGCCTAATTTGCCCGGACACATCCGGCTCGCAAACTTGTAATTTTGTTGTTCCACCAGTAGTTGGCCTACTGGGGAGCAATCGCCTTCTGGGCATAGTAGCATTGCATGCCTCCGTCACCCAGCGGGAGATTTGGGTGGCTTTTTCTCTAGCCGTACACTTCAGGGATATGTCGGATTAGAGCGCCACAGAAAACGTGTCCGACTCTAAAGTTTTCGCTGTCTGGCCGAGCATACTACCCGGAGTTATGTGAGAACTCCATTTCGAGCTCGCTCCACCCTTGATTTTCATGCAGACTGCCTGGTGGTCGGTATGAGTATAGTCCTCACTGGCATGCCCACCAACTCTACTGGCTAAAGTGGCCCTCACGAATGTCGGGTCCACTGTAAACCCCAGACCCCTTCCCAGGAAATTGTACGAGGCCCCAACTTTCGCCAGTATCATGTTAGTTGTCCGGCGGCCCGATTCAAGACCCTAGGCATTAAAATCGCTTACTATTATGGTCGACCAATGTAATCTTGCATCTAAAACCAGAACGCTCAGCATCTGCTCATACTCGGCAAGTGTAACGCTGGGTGAAGCGTAGTAGCTGCAGATGTGCATTCCTTTCACCTTCGCTCTGATGAAGTCTTCCTCCAGGTGCTCCATTATTTCCTGGAAGGCTTGTTCTCCACAAGCCCATATCGCTGCTTGGCCCGTTTGGTCTTTGACCCAAATGCTACCATCGTGATTTTGATATGGCTCACTGATTATGGCCACATTGATGTGTTTCTCTCGGATGGTTTGCGAGAGTGGATCACGGGCTGCCTCGCAGTGGTTGAGGTTGATTTTTACCAACCTCATCTGCGATTTGTGTTAAAGGCTCTTCTGTATTCCAGGCACCTGGCACTACCTGCAACGTGCCGATGGTCCATACGCTCCTTCCCTTTGCACAGTAAGCAATTTGGGCCAGCTGCAGAGTCCTTGCTGATATGGCTTTCCATTCCGCATCTCCTGCATTGTTTCGACCTGCCATTTGGACTAGTGAAGTCCTCGGTGTTTAACGTAGGTACCTGTCTTGAGATTTAATCCTACGGCCCTCTTCAGGCACGGATTGATTTTGTGACCACAATCAGAGCCCCGCTGAGACAAGCGCTACGGTACCAGTCTATACCAAGTGCATGGCTTAGCATTCATACTGGTGGATGCAAGAATTACCTAAATCTCTACCGAACTATGGAGTACGGCACCCGTGTTGATACGAAACACCACGTCGAGGCCCGAAGTTTTCTTCTCGCTCGAGCGCAACCACAGCCCCCATGAAACTCCCACAAGGGGGCCAACCGCAACCAACCGAGCTGTACTCAGATACGACAGGAATTCTCCTGAAGTATAAGAGTCCAGGGGCTACCTCGGTTCCCATGGTACCAGTATACCCCTGGTAAGGTTTCGTGACCGAAGCCACTTCAGATGAGTCCCCGTGCAGACTCGGGTCCGATCGCCCTTGCTAGGCCTTGGAGCATTCGCCTACTGCATCACGGCCGGCAAGCCAATGCGATACAGCGATTCCCGGTGCCAGCACGTAGAGGTTCTCCTCGGCCAGTTGGTTTTAGTTCAGACGACAGGGTTGCCGCCCCGTCTTCCTCCCCGCCACCTCTGAGCACCCCATTTGGACTAGTGCATCCCTTCGCAATGTGACTGAACCAAAGGCATCCAAAGCATCGCTTCAGTAGCACCTGCTCGCTAAGCCGACACAAAACCCAGCCTATTCTTACTCTCCCTGCTGCTAACAGTTTGAGTGCGTCCTCTACTGGTAGGCTGATGATGGCTGTTTGTGTTCCCCCATAAGCTTCCCTTAGCATTTTCATCGCTAACTCCTGTAGTCCGACAAGATCGAATTACTTCTCCAATGCTTCGCGAACCTCCTTCTTCGTGATGATTTCATCTATATCTTTGCAGATTATGATGATTTCCGGTGTGCTAACACTTACGTCGGCTTCCGGTCTTAACGACTTTCCGATTTGGCTGAGGAATTTGTCCGCAGTTACATCCTTGGATTTCTTGAGCTCGAACATAAGATCTTCTTTCTGGGACCGTCTAATGCGGCTGACACTATATCATAAGCTGGTGAGTTCGGGGTCTGCCCTCGCTCTTATTAGAATGTCAATGTCAGCAGATGACCCTTCACCGCGTTTGGAAACGATAATCCCCTCCGGTTTAATCTTCCTTCGCAGCGGCCTCTAGAGATCCGCTTTCTTTTCTCGAGGTCGCGGTTGCAACAGTTTGACCGGTAAGTCCAGCCGTAGTACTCATATGCCCCGCCTTCTTGGGGGTTGAGTCTTTTTTCTTTTCGGTGTTTGTTTGGCCTGTTAAATCGTTCAACTTTTCGTGCAGCCTCTTCCCCGGTTTCCCCCTTTCGTATTTTGAACAGGTGTCCCTTGAGTCGCCTGGCTCAATTTTTTGTTCGACGGCTTCCTGCTCCCCCCCCCCCCCCCCCCCCTCTTTCGTTCGGGGCCTTGCCTTATGTCAAATGGATGCCTCTTATCATAAATATTACAATTCCATTCTTTATGAATTCACACAGCTAAATGTTACCCAGGGTAGTAAAGCCAGCTCATGACTGATCGTTACCTAAAACGTTGTTCGGGTGATTCGGCGTCAAGGATTCTTCCTCATCGAAGACTCCCGCTACACACTTCTCAACTGGGGGTAACGATAGCGGGGCTTATCCCGTATGAGAGGGGATTTGGGAAGAATCGAACTTCTTCTGAACGGGTCCGTCGATGGAGTCAGTTCCAGTTCCTTCCCCCATGGTTGCCATTTACCTCTTGGTGGGGTGTATTCACCGCATCCTTCTTCTGTCCCAAATGTTGAAGAGGGAGGGGGTGAACTCCACTGTGCCTTGGCATCCTTAGATCTTTACATTGGAGGATGCCCCTTAACGAATTTTCCACCATTTTCCTAGATTACTTGTCCAAGCCTAGTCCAATCTAGTGTTTGTCATTATTGACACAATTAAAGTCCAATGTTCCAGAAAATGGTAAACCGTATCACCAATTGGGGTATGCATTTTGCCCGCTATAATGCACAAAATCAGTAAAAGGACATTCGATATAACTATGAATAAAAAATGCGCCCTTTCATCATGGAAATTACAAGGATATATCAATGAATCAATTAGCATCTTTCCGATAGAGCTTCCATCGATGTTCAAATCGAATTACAAAGAACGTACACAGCATTCTTGGAAGTGAAACTACATCGAACAAGTATTCCGAGGCCCTATGCATCCTGAATGAATTACCGACAGAGGCACTTGTGATGCCACCATTCCTGACATGAAGCATATGACAGCATGCAGCTGTTGAAAGGGAAATTCGATGAACTATAAATAGCTTAATAAAAGGAACAGCCTAGCCTGGATCGAGTGTAAAACTGCTGGAAAATGTACTACCAAGCACTGTCCTCTGGCAAACAGCAAAAATGATAGTCGATAGTCGAATGTAATTTCCATTTTTCTTCAAAGCGGATATTAACTTCCTACCGTCTAAACAGGATGCCGTGCGGAATCCTGCAGGTACACGGCTGATTGCTCGCCTGTGGACTGCCTATAAGCATATTGCATCCTTTATTAACGGAATGAAAGCAACACCACCCTAAGGAGCAAAAAGAGTTCCTAGTTAGATCAAAGAACTACAATGAGCTGCAAATAATGCACTGAGTAGTTATGAAGAAAAGTAATCAGGCATAAAAGGAAATTATTGAATGTCGCCAAAAGCAGGACATCTATCAAGGAAACATATTGAATGTGTTTTGGTTTTCTTTAAAAATGAAATATATTTCATGGCGCTCTCTCACTATATGGACGGCTGATGGGAGAGCGGGCGAAGTGTAAAGTTAGCTAATTACTTCGGGGCTACATATTTACTGAAATAAGGAGAGAAAAGGAGGTTAAAGAGTGTGTATCTGTTTGAGGTGGACCTAGTTAGCCCATTGTACTCGATTCCCGCCTCTAGTACTAGAGTATAATAGGCTAACTAGGCCCACCTCAGACAGATACACCCCCTTGGGATTCGTTTATGTATCGCAAGGTTTCCGTTAGTAGATGTGGTGCTACCCACTGCACACACAGAGGAAATGTTCCGTGGATTTCACTTCCTCATTACATGATGGGCGGTCAAAGGGTAGTATAGGTCCCAGGGCAAAACATGGATTGTTACCCATGATGGAGCATCAAACCTGGGAAACGCCTTATGAACCAACACCAACAGCTCTACTACCAAACCCTATCTCCACCTCTACGTGGTGATCGATGGGAGTTCTTTCTCCATGAAAAACGGAGAAGGATGAAGACAAGTCTCTCGCGCCTAAAAATGGGACAAAATGTACCAACTGGTCCTCCAGGTTGGGGATTGGGTAGGGCTGACAACCCTATACGGAAAACCAAAGTTACGAAGCCACAGAAGGAACTTCGGACTGAATTGACGGCACAACGACGAAACCGGCAACGACAACGGAATAACGTTTTGCGCATTGCGATTCCCCAATATAAGGCTGATGTAATAGCGTTGCAAGAGATGCGCAGGATAGGCACCGGTTTCCTGGAGAAGAGCCGCTACACCATATATTATAGCGGTCATCCAGTAAACCATGTGCTCGGAGTAAATTTCTTAGTCAGCCAAAAAATGAACCCTGCTCTTATCGGCTATGAAAATATAAGTGAAAGGCTATGCACTCTGTGTTTCGTTTGCGAGGCAAATTTAGAAATATAAGTCTCATAAACGTTCACGCACCTACAGAGGAGACTGCAGAATCGGAGAAGTATACCTTCTACGAGGCAGTCGAGCGAACCCTTCAAGCCTATTCCAAGTACGATATTAAAATCATACTTGGAGATTTCAACAGTCAAATAGGGACGGAGCTCGTATTCAGGTGATACGTCGGCTCCCATAGCTTACATAGAAACACCAATCATAATGGACTGCGGATTATTCAGTTAGCAGTATCGTATGAAATGGTTGTTGGAAGTACCTGGTTTGCGCGGAAAGCGGTCCACAAACAAACGTGGGCCTCTCCAGACGGGACCACTTTCAACCAAATTGACCACGTGCTGATTGAACGCCGCCACCTCTCAGCCTTGATGAATGTCAGAACATATAGGGAGGCCAATATGGACTGGGACCACTATCTCGTTGGCATAGTGCTCCGAGCTCCAATTACGACACCACCTACAATCCCCTCTGACAATCAGGTGAGGGTGAATACCGAAGCCACTCACAACACAGCCCTCCGAGATTCTGGAGATGAAGCATCAACAAATGATCTTCACAATCACCTGAAGAACGTTATCATTGATACGCCCACAAATATACTTGGCCCCGGCCGCAAGAAAAGTCGGAACGGCTGGTTTGACGATGAATGTAAGCTAGCAACGGAACGGAAGAATGCTGCATACCGAGTAATGTTGCATTCCCAGAGAACGCGGGCATGTGCAGAGACTTATTATGAACTCCATCGAGCGGAGAAGGGATTTCACAAACGTCAAAAGAAAACCTGGGAGAACCAAAAGTCTGTGAACTCGAAAAGTACAGGGAGCAACCGCACCAGGTGCACAAGTTTTATCAACTCAGCAGGATGAAGCCTTATACACTTCGATGCTCATCCTGCCGAGACAAAGAGGGAAATCTGATTTCCGACAGAATGGCAATATTGGAGTAATGGTTTGAGTATTTTGATGAACTGCTCAACAACCAAAATGTCGGCGAGTTGGAGGTCCCGCCAACTGAAGACGACGGACAAATACTGCCACCACCAAGCATAGAAGAAACAGTCCGTGCAATTCATCGGCTTAAAAACCATAAGCCGCCAGAGACCGATGAAATTACAGCCGAATTGGTTAAATATGAAGACATCCAATTGCACCAAGCGGGTCATCAACTTATGCTCAAGGTGTGGGACAGCGAATCAATGCCTGACGATTGGCAACGATGCATTATCTGTCTCATACATAAAAAGGGAGATATCACACAGTGCAGCAATCATAGAGGTATCACGTTGCTGAGTACCATTTATAAGATATTCTCCTCTATCTTGCTAGACCGGATAGCCCCATACGCCCATAACATCATTGGCCCATACCAAAGAGGCTGCATCCAGGCAAATCAGAAACAGTAACAGATCAAATTTTGTCTGTAAGGCAGGCAATGGAAAAACTGTTGGAATATGGCCATCAGTTGCACCATCAAAAACCAACCAACCAATAACATCAAATCGCACTGGTCAAATAAGAAGAATAAAGATAGGAGACTAAAACTTTGAGACCGTTGAAAATTTCTCCTATCTCGGGTTGAAAATCACAACTGATCATAACTATGACGTTGGCTGCCAATAGAGCCATTTCAGCTTTCAAAAACTGTTTCGCTCGAAACGTCTCACTATAGGGTCAAAGCTCTTACTGTACAAGACTTGCGAACCCTTGGACGTGTTCGAGGGAAAAATCCTCCGAAGAATTTTTGGCCCTTTCCATGAGGATGGACAATTCCGTAGAACTCTTTGAGCAATACCACGACTGTCTGTTTGTGGATAAAATCCGGCTCAACAGGTTGCGGTGGCAGGGCCACTTAATTCGTATGGATGAGAATGATCCAGCCCGGAAAGCCTATAAATGCAATATCTATGGGGGTGTCTGGAGTTCCTTACTAAGGCAGGCCTAGACCGGATACCGGTTGATGCGCCGTTGATGATGATGATAGTCGCATTTTGAAGTTTCTATGAAAGGTCAATTTACCACCAATGACTGGCCCCCACACATGCTTTGAAGTGGCATTGGCGAAGTTTGCGAAGCATGGTAATTTCACTTCCACATTCGAGGACATGAAAGTCTAGGGAATTCAGCGTAAATGGCTGCGTGTAGACATAATCCTACGGTTTTTTTCAGACACGGATTGATCTGGAGACTACAATATGAGTTCCGCTGAAATTGCCATAGCCAAGGTTTGCACTGAGTGCATGACAGGCCTATCTAATATCTCTACCGCGTCGGAATCTCTGGCACCGTCAGTGAACGGGTGGCGACACTTGGAAGACTTCTCGGTAAGTGATCACCAGTACTTCGCATTCGAAGTGGTTGACGCTACTTGCCAGCGTGCACCGACCCGACCCTCCACCTGCCTGTGGAATGTCGCGAGAGTGAACATCGGGAAAATTTTCAAAGCTCTTGATACAGGCAGAACCGCACCGCAGCTGACATTGTCGTAAATTCACTGATCAACTTGATAACGGCAGCGTACGAGGGTTTTATGCCTCGGGGGGACCCCAGCCGTGACGAGCCTTCTACGCACCGATGAACGGCAGAAATTGCCCACCTACAGGGGAAGTGTTATAAGCTCCGTCGTTTGGCACAAAGCTTGCACGTCCGCGAGGAGACATGTGCCATAAAGGCGGAGTGTAGATCAACAGAAAGGAGACTCCGGAGGCGGTAAATAAGAGCAAAGCTCGCGGCTGGCAGAACTTGGTCAACGAGGTGAATGAGGACCCGTGGGAACTTGGCTTTAAATTTGTCACCCGGAAATAGGGGCTGTTTGGGCCCTATATGCCAAGTACCGACCATTTTTTTTTTAATACACGGAGATGTTAAAAAAATCTTACAAAGCCACACTCATTTCAGCTCTGGCGTGTAAACGGCAAAGCTGGCATGGATGTAGTGTGGGATTCGCACCCACTAAAAAAGCTCCCCCACCTCTCTCCTGCCTTTGCCCCCGGGACCATCATTTAGGCATTACTTCACGGGGCGGGCTTACCTCCCGTAGGCCTTCATATTTCCAACTCTGCAGTTTTCCGCTTCTTTGCTTCCTTCAGCAGCTTCATTCTGCCTTCAGGGTACAGCCTCTCCACTTCTTTGTACTCTTCTTGCGCGTGCTTCTCTTTGGAGCTGAGTTTGTATCCGCACAATTGTGTGGACGACCGAAGTCCAGTTTGCCTTCGACCATAGCATTTCCCGGATTAATTTTTGGGTGCTCATACCGACTCCCAGGGCCTCGTTCAGGCTTCTTCTCTCCTCCCGGAATCTCGGGCACTCAAACAACACATGCTCCGGTTCCTCTGGGATCCCACGACATCTGTAAAAGTTTGGGAGCTTTTTCATAGGCGTACGATATATGCCCCTTGAAACTCAGCTTGACATCGAGAGTCACGCCAAGGTATTTGATAGTCGGCTCTGAGACGTTCATATGGTTTCCAACCCACAGACTGATCGTATTTCTTTTCCGGTGATTTGTGATGAGGATTGCCTCCGTCTTGCCTCCGCCAGGCTCAGTCTGGTGCCCTCAAGCCAGGACCTTACAGGACCTCCACATCCTCCGGGAGTTTTGCAACGATCACTATGACCAGGTCATCTGCAAAACCGACCAACGTGGCCTGCTCTGCTACGGGAAGCAAGAGCACCCCGTTATACATCACGTTCCAGAGCAGAGGGCCCAAAACCGAACCTTGTGGTACCCCCGCTGTAATGATGTATTCATTGGGCCCGTCTTCCGTTCCGTACCAGAGAACTTGGTCCGACAAGTAACTCTCGATTGGCTTAGCTAAGTAACCAGGTGCATTCATTTTGGTCATTGACTCCTTAATGCGGCCCCAGTTGGCGGAGTTGAATACATTCTTTACATCCACCGTCACCACGGCACAGCACTTGCCAGAAAGCATTGCCCCTCGAGCCAAGTCCACTACTCTTCCCACCACACCAACAGTAGAGCGAGGTTTCCGAAACTCATATTGTTTATCCGCAAGATCATTCCCATCTTCCACGATGGGGAGCAATCTATTGTAGATAGTGCGCTCGAACATTTTCACCATAGTATCCAACAAACAAATAGGCCGATAGGATGCTGGGTCCCCCGGTGGCTTGCCGGGGTTAGGCAACAACACCAATTTGTGCCTTTTCCATTGTGGAAGAAATACGCCTTCCACCATGCACGCCTTGAAGGTATTTATGAACCAATCAGGTCTGGGATGGGGGGAGCCTTGCCATCGCCGATCCTTCCGCAAACCTCCGAGGCGAGGCATTACCTCTACCTCGAATTGGGCCTTTATTTGTAGAAACCGTGAACAGGTCTCCTGAAGCGACCTTTGCCCATGCAACTTCTTCACAACCACTCTGTAGGCCATCCTCGGGGGTTTATGTTCGCATCCACACGCAGTTGCCTAAAGCAATCTCTTTTGCTCCAAGGTATAGCCTCCTTTATTCTGCCACGCAACGTCCTATAATCCCGTTCGCGCTCATCGTGATCAGGTCTTCCCCTGGATCGCTGGAACTGCCTTCTTGCTCGATGGCATGCCGATCTTAGCTCCGCGATTTCGCTATTCCACTAATAGTTTGACTGTTTGCTTACAAACTGTCGCCTCCGGGACATAGCAGCGTCGCATGTGTCGGTCACCCATGGCGAGAATCACTCGATGCCATTTCGGTCGCCGTGCCATTCAGGCTGTCATGACCCACCAGAACTTCAAAGAACGTATTCTGCTCGAACGCCCTAGTCGTCCAGCCCGGCATCCCTACTTGCTTTCTGCGAACCCACCATCGACCATCGATAATAAAAATCGCCTGGTGGTCGCTGTGGGTATAATGCTCACTGACATACCAAGTAGTTCCCCTTGCCAATGCGGTGCTCACGTACATGAGGTCGACGATAGAGCCCAGGCCTCTCCTTCTGAAAGTAAATGAATTCCCAACAATGGCAAGTACAACATCCAACTCGGCAAATGCCTCGAGCAGGATACGTTCTCTCTCGTTTACCCTTCGGCTGAGTACCGACCATATGGACCGGATTGCAATATTCTCCAGACAGACATCCCGGCGGACACTGGTGTACCGCCACCAATCAGATTTGTTGCTCGGGACGTTCAACGCTTACCTGAAGGAGAGAATTTTTCCTTGTCGCTGGAAGGCAGCGAGACTCGCGCTAATAAGCAAAAGAAAAGGAGACCCGGAGCTGTCCTCCGCTTACCGACCGGTATGTATGCCACGGTCGGGAAAGTCCTCGAAAAACTCATCAGGAGTAGTAACTTATCCCCAAGGCAGTTCGAGTTCAGAGCAGGGAGATCCACAGTGGATGCTATTATGGAAGTCGTAGATGCGGTTCATCGAGCCGAGGCACATAGCCCCCAATCTCAACGGATAGTGCTCCTCATAACGCTTGATGTCAGAGACGCCTTCAATTCCGTAAGATGGAGAGATATGCTAGGCATATTACAAAATACATTCTACGTGCCAAGCTATCGCTTGCGGATATTGAGGGATTATCTGAATGACCGCTTTCTATGAGAGGCTAGAAGGCCACAGGAAGATGGAGATCATGTCGGGAGTAGGAGAGGGATCTATCTTAGGGCCACTGGAAAAAAACCGAAATGGTCATCTTGACCGGAAGGAGAATCCCCACCCTGCGTCCCATATCGATCGGCGAGTTGACTGTAAACTTAAAACCAGTTGTTAAATACCTTGGTTTAATGTTCGACCCAAAAATGACCTACTTCGAGTAAATTAAAACAGCAGCGCACAGGGCTGCAGCTGGAGTCTCCGCCTTGAGTCAGCCAATGGTGAATGTTGGGGGCCCCATATCTACTAGGAGGCGTCTCCTTATGGGAACAACACAGTCGGTTCTGCTCTATGGTGCGGAAGTATGGGCTGATGCCATTGACGAAGAGATGCAGATGCGTTGCTCAAGACACAGGGAGCTTTGCGAGTGGCGTCTGTTTATCGCACTGTCTCCGAGCCGGCCGTGATGATGATCGCGGGAATGATTCCCGCTGCCCTCCTGGCTAAAGAGCGTAAAGCTATCTACCGCCGTAACTGCGAAAACTTAACAGAGGTGATTGCCTGTGAAGAACATCAACGCACACTTGCCGAGTGGCAACTCTCTCGGTAAAATGAGCCAAGAGGCATATGGACTGCGCGGCTCATCGATAATTTAGACCCGTGGCTGAACCGAATGGTGAAATTGATTACTGCCTTGCACAGCTTCTAAGCTGACACGGAGGCTTTCAGTCTTACCTGTACAGGATGAGGAAGGCGCGATCACCTGATTGTGTGTTCTGCAATGGAGTGGCGGACGACACTTTTTTCTCTTGTGAAAGGTGGGATGGCTTTCGTCAGCAGCTTTATGCAGTCGCAGCGGAGCTATCTCCAGACAACATTGTCAGAGAGATGCTGAAGAGCGCTGGCAGCTGGAGTCGTGTTGCGCATTATATTCGGGCTCTTCTTATTGCTAACGAGATTGAACTCGATCGACGGAGGGACCGGGTGGCAAAGGGTTCTCTGAATTAACAACTCCCTTCCTCCCCTCCCCTCCTGTTGGTGAAAGGGATTCCCTGACTTGAAGGCTCCCAAAGCCGGGAGAGCGGGAGGGCTATTCCGAAGTAATGTGTCAAACGGTTCCAGGCTAGCTCGCTGATGACTGGGAGATGCTTAGTTGGTAATCCAAGAGCGTACTATTGCGGGAGTCCAACCCTCATTCACCTACCCAATTCACAAAAGATACCTTTGCCGCAATTAAGGAGTATGGCGACCGAGTCCTGCAGCGTAACTCCACACTAGAGCCTACACTGAGCTCTGCTCGTGATATGCGTACCAACATACGAACTACCACAACAAGTTCAATAATCACCCCCCCCCCCCCCCCCCCGCAGAAGCATTCGATAACACATCGCACACAGAGATACAAGATGCCCTGAGCCGCAAAGGAGTGGGAAACACCCTGGTATTCTGGATGGGCAAAATGCTAGAAAGCAGGCAAATAGAGGTACCGACAGGTATAAATTCTATTATCATGAACACCACTCAAGGCTGTCCACAGGGTGGGGTACTATCGCCGCTGATGTGGAGTATGGTAGTGAATGAACTCCTGGACGTGTTAACAAATACTGGAATATAAGTCCAGGGTTACGCGGACGACATTGTTTTAATTTGTAGGGGCAAATATGAAGATACCCTATGTGATAGAATCCAAACTGGATTAAGGGTTATTAGTGCCTGGTGCAGGAAGGTGGGACTGCGGATCAACCCAGCCAAAACCACGATTGTACCATTCACTAGGAGGCGTAAGCTTGATCACCTGAGAGCCATAACATTACATGATGTGGAGGTGAAACGAGAAACAGAGGTCAAATATTTGGGAATTACGCTAGATCAAAAATTACTCTGGAGATGTCGGAAACACTTGTCGGAAAACCACGAGGGCTCTGATGACTTGCAGATCCATAGCAGGAAAAAATGGAGTTGCAGCCCGAAGATACTACTTTGGATATACGAGTATACTGCAATAGTAAGGCCAATGATTACCTATGGAGCGGTAATCTGGGTAGAAAGAACCGAACTCAGCACACAAGCCAGGTGATTACATAAGCTCCAAAGGCTGGCTTGCATGTTTATCAGTGGGGCAATGAGGATATGCCTAACGGCATCCCTGGAGGTCCTTCTGGGATAACCCCTCTCTATCTGCACATACAGATGCAGGCAAGGAGATCAATATTCAGGATGGCCGGTAGTATGAGTGAGGCGGGGAGTTGCCTAAATCGAAGGAAGATTGATATTCTTTCTAGGCGGTATCCCGAATTACTGATACCAAGGGATAATTTGACAACGAGGTTTCACTTCGATAAGAAGTTTGAAACACGTTGGAGTAACAAGGCAAACTGGGGGATACGTGGCTGCGACATACGGCTTAAACCAGCAACTGATTACTTAGTACACTGACGGATCCCTCACAGCAGAGGGAGCGGGTGCCGGTGTCATTGGTCCAAGGAAAATGTACTTTGAGCCAATGGGCAGGTACACTAGCATGTTCCAAGCGGAAATATACGCCATAGACGAATGTGCCTCCTTTAATCTGCAAAGGAACTATAGGGGGCAGAACAGGCAGCGATCAAGGCACTTAGGTCTAACCAGATGAAACTGATGTGGGAATGCCTTGGGAGACTGAATACACTCGGCTCGTTCAACAAGGTCTGGATACTTTGGGTGGGGCTGACGAACTAACCAAGAAGGTAGCAGGGACGCCTTTACACGGGCCAGAACAGTGTGGAATCGGAAACGGTTTCATGACTATGAATCTAAGAAATGAACAGGAACCGTTGAGGGAACTATACTGGGCGGGCCTACCGGGGATGGAGCAGCCCAGGGTGCTTATTGGGGGATACGAACCCATACGCACAAAGGATTGCTCAAACCTCACCAAAAAGAACCTCCGAATCATAGTGGGAATTCTCATTGGTCATTGCCGGCTGAACATTCACCTAGGGAAGCTAGGGATATCTACGAACACTGCCTGCAGGTTTTATGAGGAGGAGGACGAAAGCTTTACGTGCTGGGACAGTATCCGGCACTTGTATAAAGTAGGTCGAGGCATCTAGGAGAACACTTAATACCAGATGCAAAGCTGAAAGATCTGGAAGTAGGGAACATACTAAAGTTCCTAACGGTTATAGGCCTGCTTGAGATACTATGATCAATAGGTACACTATAACCAGTAAAAGGGGTACAATAGTTCTTCAAGGACGCCGTGCGACTTTCCCTTGACAGAATAATAATAATAATAATAAATACCGCCAGAAAAAGCATATTCTGGAAACGTTCTCATGTTCGGGTTCAGGGTTCATACTATTTTGTGGATTACATATGTACATTCGTACTATTGGCTATATTAGATCTAGTGTTCGACATAACTAACCTTTTCAGATAAAAAACGAATTTCCAAGTCGAATATGGCAATCATTTGACGAAAATGAGCACCAACATAGCACCAAGCACTCAACCGGAAAGATTATTTTAAATAACACGCGAAATACAGAATATAATATCCGTATCAACAGAATGGTACATGGACCGCCAGTCCATGACGAAGGCCGACCGCCCACTGTACCACCCAGTCACGATGTCTAGTCTTTTATCCACAAAATTTATTGTCACTAGATCAGCTTCATTAGAGTCGCGTTACTGCTGGAAGGACCAGTTGCACTTGCACTAATGTCCATGGACTGCACTATAACTAGGCATATAGTGCGGAAGGTCAGTGAAATATTATTTAATGCCCCAATTTCGTAAGTTATCATCTAGGCCAAGCTAGCCTGGCGAACTCGCCATACTGACTAGAGTCGAGCATTTTCTTTCTGAATTTTCTCTCTCGAGAATTTCTAACAAACTTTCAGTGTTTGCTCGGTTTCGCTGACAAATAAAGAGATTGCCTTCGGTTCCACTCCATTGACTGTAAATATAGACTTCTATCTATCGAACCCATTTGTGATTTTGACGAATTCGGATCATGCGCCTTGGAGAGAAGTAGAATTTACACTCCAAGGCAGAAATATACTTTTATTGAAGTTACTACCGAAACGGAGGCATTAGTAAGGTAAGATATCTATAAACCATAATAAGTTCAACTGAATCTTTCAGAATTCTGCTAAAACAGATCACACTATCTTAATAGAGGCAAGCTTCTATCCTAATTGCGTGCAAATAGCTATTAATGCTAATCCCCGAGGATTTAATTGTATCTTGTATCTTCACAAAGTAATTCTGAAAGTGCTGCATCTTTTTCATCTCACAACGATATCACCAGAATTACTCTCACCCGATGTTTTTGGGGGAGCACACCAGCGAAAGATAGGCCTCAATTACAACTCTCCATAAATCATAGTATTAATGGCATATTCCGCGGACATTCCGTTGATAACTTTTTCAACAAGTTCTTTTTATAATCCGAGTATTCCTCCAGAATATAGTCGTAAATCTTAAATCAAATTTAGAATTTTAAACTAAATTTAGATTCAAAATATGTCTCTTTTGACTATTATAATTTCATCAATACAGTGTTTTCCAAAATGATAGTTCCACTTGGTATTGGTTTCAGATAATTTAACGTCGTCCCTATGCCTACTTTCTATTGGTTGCCTCTTGGACTTGATCAGGTATATACGATCTTGTCTTGTTAATTGTTGTTTTGTAGAAAATGTCTAAGCGACATGTAATAGACCGTAGAGTTGGTGATAGTCAGAAACACTTTCCACATTAACTGTCGTCAACTATCAGAGCATAGTTAACCCAAAAATTTGCAAAGTGATGAATATCACAGCTCTCTCTAGTATTCCATCAATATGCGTTCTTTAATCAGACTCAGGTTGGTAACTGGACATTTTTGAACTCTTACATCATACCATCATCATTATCCACGGTGCAACAATCGGTGTCCGGTCAAGGCCTGCCTTAGTAAGGAACTTCAGACGTCCCGGTTTCGCGCCGAGGTCCGCCAAGTTGTCTGACGTCCTGGCCTGCCCCATCGCTCCATCTAAGGCGGGGTCTGCCACGTCTTCTTCTATTATAGATACTGCCCTTATAGACTTTCCGGGCTGGATCATACTCATGCAGACGGTCGTGGTATCGCTGATAGATTTCGTCGTCATGTAGGCTACGGAATCCTCCATCCATATGTAGACGGCCAAACATTTTTCGGAGGATTCTTCTCTCGAAGGAGGTCAAGAGCTCGCATTTTTTTTTTGCTAAGCACCAAAGTTTCCTAGGAATACATGAGAACTGACAAGATCCCTGTCTTGTGCAGTAAGAGCTTTGACTCTATGGTGAGACATTTCGAGTGAAACAGTTTGTGCAAGCTGCAATAGGCTATGTTGGCAGCCAACAACCGTGCGCGGATTTCATCGTCATAGCTATTATCGGTTGTGATTTTCGACCCTAGATAGGTGAAACTATCAAGGGTCTCAAAGATGTAGTCTCCTATCTTTATTGCTGATTTGATGTTGTCGCTTCTTTGTTCTTTGGAACTGACACTACCACCATGTACTTCGTTTTGCCTTCATTAATCTGCAGCCCAATATGTCGCACCGCCTGCTCGATCTGTAAGAACACGGTTTCTACATCCTGCGTTGTTCTTCCCATAACCGTCAATACCGTCAGCGTAGGACAGTAGTTGTGTGGACTTGAAGAGGATGGTGCCTCTTGTATTCACATCTGCATCGCTAATCACTTTCTCCAGGGCCAGGTTAAAGAAGATGCATGATAGGGCATTCCCTTGTCCTAGAACGTTGTTGATGTTGAATGCTCTCAAGAGGGATCATGGATCAGATAAAAGCAATCTGGCCTCGCAAATTGATCAGGGTCAACGTAGTCAATTTTATCAGTTTCGTTCGGATTCCGAATTCTCTCATGTTTGATTCTAGCTATACTATCATAGGCGGACTTGAAGTCAATGAAAAGATGATGCAACTATCTCTATTCTATCTCTATTCCAACAGAAAATGTGATCTGTTGCTGATTTGCCTGGAGTGAAGCCTCTTTGGTATGGGCCAATGATGTTCTGGGCGTATGGGGTTATACGGCCTAGCAAGATAGCGAAGAATATCTTATAGATGGTACTCAGCAACATGATACCTCTATAATTGCTGCACTGTGTGATATCTCCCTTTTTATGTATGAGGCAGATAAGGTGTCGTTGCCAATCTTCAGGCATTGATTCGCTGTCCCACACCTTGAGCGCAAGTTGATGAACCACTTGGTGTAACTGGTCGCCACCATATTTAACTAATTCGGCTGTAAATTCATCGGCTCCTGGCGACTTATGTGGTGGCAGTATTTGTCCGTCGTCTTCAGTTGGCGGGACCTCCAACTCGTCGATGTTCTGCTTGTTCAATAACTCATTAAAGTACTCAACCCATCACTCCAATATGCCCATTGTGTTCTGTTGCCCCCTGTATTTTTCTAGTTCACAGACTTGTTGGTTCTCCCAGGCTTCCTTTTTCCGTCTGTGAAGTCGCTTCTCCGTTCGACGAAGTTTGCGATAAGTCCCTGCGCGTGCCCGCGTTCTTTGAGAATGCAACATTACTCGGTATGCAGCATTCTTCCGTTCCGTTGCTAGCTTACATTCATCGTCAAACCAGCCGTTCCGACTTTTACTGCGGCTGTAGCCAAGTATCTTTGTGGCCGTATCAATAATAATGTTCTTCAGGTGGTTCGGAAGGTCATTTGTTGATGCTTCATCTCCAGGATCTCTATTCACTGCGGTTATTGCGGCATCCATTTTCCTCTTATAGGTGTTACGGAGGGTTGTGTTGTGGATAGCTTCAGTATTCACTCTCACCTGATTATCATAGGGGATTGTAGGTGGTGTCGTAATTCGAACTCGGAGCACCATGCCAACGAGATATATTGGCCCCCTATATGTTCTGACATTCATCAACGCTGAGAGGTGGCAGCGTTCAGTCAACACGTGGTCAACTTGGTTGAAAGTGGTCTCGTCTGGAGAAGCCCATGTATGTTTGTGGACCGCGCTCCGCGCAAACCAGGTACTTCCAACAACCATTTCGTGCGATACTGCTAACTGAATAATCAGCAGTCCGTTATCATTGGTATCCCTATGTAAACTATGGGAGCCGACGGGCTCCGCCCCTACTTGACTGTTGAAATCTCAAAGTATGATTTTGATATCACACTTGGAACAGGCTTCGAGGGTCTGTTCAACTGCCTCATAGAAAGTATCTTTTTTGCGAATCTGCAGTCTCCTCTGTAGGGGCGTGAACGTTTATGAGACTTATATTTCTCAATTTGCCTCGAAAACATAGATTGCATAGCCTTTCGCTTATATTTTCAAAGCCGATAACAGCAGGTTCTATTTTTTGGCTGACTAAAAAACCTACTCCATCACATAGTTTACTGGGTGGCCGCTTTAATATATGGTGTAGCGACTGTTCTCCAGGAAACCGGTCCATGTCCATCGCATCTCTTACAGCGCTGTTACATCAGCCTTATATTGGGACAGGGTATCGGCTAGCTGCTCAGCAGCATTCAGTCTGTACGGGAGCGCACGTTCCATGAGAAAATGCGCAAATCGTTAATCCGTTATCATTGCTGGGTTCATCGTTGTAAGATCTATCCTGTCCAAGGCTCCTTTCGTGGCTTGGTAACATCTGTTGAGGTTGAGGTTGTCAGCCTTACCCAACTCCCAACCTGGAGGACCAGTTGGTATATTTTGTCCTGTTTTTAGGCGCGGGAGGCTCTGCGTCTGTAGTTTTTCATAAAGAAAGAACTCCCAGCCATCACCACATAGAGGTGGAAATAGAGTTTGGTAGTAGAGCCGTTGCTGTTGGTTGAGCAGGCGTTTCCCAGGTTTTATGCTCCATTGTGGGTACCAATCCACGTTTCGCCCTGGGACCTGTACTACTTCTACACCGTTTACTTTACACACACAAGCAAGCACAATTCCCTTGTGATTGCCCTTCTCATCTGTATGAAGAGTTGTTTGACAGTTGGTCAGATTCCCTTCCCTCCATTTCTTCCTTTGAGGAGGTTTAAATAAATTAAATAAATAAATGAACTTGTGTACTTTAGAATAAAGCCTTAGGTAATATCTAACGCTTATTTCAATGCTCCGGCTGTCGTAGTTTTGTAAAGGCGATGATTTTTTTCAGAAATTAAAATGTTAGTGGTAGCTAAAGAGTTAAAATATTTAAAAAATGGAACAATCTCCTGCTTAGAAATGCCTGAGGAACTGCCTAGTATGCAGCTTGTCGGGTGATTCTGAAACATTCTCTATACATACATGAAAAAAATCCGGTTTCGACCAGTTTAGCCTTGTTTTTATTAGGTTGTTGCATATGACATGGCCGCTTTGGCAATCAAGTGAAGTTAGTTGCGATTTCGGTGTATTAAACCACGACCAGTTGGCGCTATTGGTGTTGAATATTGAAGTATAAATACTCCCACATTTAATCAAGTAGTCATTTCAGTTTTGACCATCGTTGGGATAACAGAGAATAGAAAGGAAAAAAAGGGATGGAAAAGAGCCAAGAAGCTATACTTTATCTGTATGAGCTCAAATTTGGTCATAAAGCGGCGGAGGCGACCAAGAACATTAACAGCACATTTGGAGTTGATACGGTAACCGAACGAACCACACGGCGATGGTTCGAAAAATTCCGGTCAGGCGACTTCAAAGTGAGCCACGTGGACATCCAGGACCATCGATTGACAACGACGAGCTGCGTTTGCTAGTCGAATCGGACACACGTCAGTCTGTGAGGGACATTCCAGAGAAACTGGGCGTACACTATTCGACAGTTTCCCGGCACTTGCAGCAACTTGGAAAGGTGAAAAAGCTCGACAAATGGGTTCCGCAAGCCTTTACTGAGCAAAACATGGCGCTTCGAATGAAAATTTACAGTTTTTTACTCTCCTGCAACAGAAGCGATCTTTTTTTGCACAAATTAGTGACATGTGATGAAAAGTGGATATTATGCGACAATCGTCGCCGATCAGCACAATGGCTAGATGCTGATGAGCTACCGAAGCATATGTCGAAACCGAGCCTCCATCCGAAGAAAGTAATAGTGACTGTTTGGTGGTCTACAGCTAGAGTTATCCACTATTCTTTTTTGGCACCTGGAGAAACGATAAATTTACTGTGCCCAACTCGAGGAAATGCACCAAAAATTGAGTATTCAACGGCCGAGATTATTCAACAGAGATGGTGTGATACTCCTTCACGGCACCTTATGTATCCAAAAGTTCAAAAGTTGAACGAATTGCAGTATGAGACTCAGCCTTATCCATCATATTCACCGGACCTTTCGCCAACCGACTACCCCTTTTTTAAGCATTTGGATCAATTTTTGTCGGAGAAACAATTTAGGAATGAAGAAGGCCATCAAACCTGCCTTCGACGAGTTTATAAACACCCAAAAATTGGACTTCTATCAAACTGGCATACATGCTCTTATATCTCGCTGGGGGAAGTGTTTTGAATCGATTGGCACCTATTTTGATTAATCAAATAAATTTTTCAAAAAAGAACGAAAACTGACTGACGGTTTCGTCCAGGGCAGAGGGAACTCATCATATTTTTTGAAAACTTGGGTTTAACTCAAACAAGTCGGGAAACCGGAAGCTGGACGCTTCAGGTACGGAAGGTTTTGTGTATTTCTTAGTACGTAGCGCATACTATATCCCTATATTATGTGAGAGTATCTACTTTCGGGTGATATTGATATTCAAAGTCTTCAATTTTCAAAGAAGCAACAACTTTGACAGTAATTGTGCGATTTCCACCACACTTGGTAAGATCATGCTCTACATTATAGTCTATATAGTCTGATAGTCTGATTTTTTTCAGATTTTTCGGTTTGGAAGTTTCTGAGAATGGCCCCCTTAAAGAAATGATCACTTTCAACCACCCGCCTGCCCCACCTTTCCAACAAACGTTAAAACTAAGAAGCTTCGAAAAGTACTAACCGAGACCTTTAATGACTATATTTGATGAAAGAAAATTTACACCCCCCTTTTTCATGTATGGGGACCCCCCCTTAAATTCAACGCAAACGGATGTAACTTACTATATGTGTGAGCGTTTACAATTCCCACCTTTCTACCAAATTTGGTGTCAATCGCGATAACCGTCTCCGAGAAAAATGCGTGTGACGGACAGGCAGACAGACAGAGTGATTTCAATGCTTGAGGGGGTAATCTATAATAGATTACGCCCGGTTGTTGAGAGCCAAGGCGGCCTTTCAGATCGGCAATATGGGTTCCGTAAAGCCAGATCAACCATTGATGCTATCAAATTGGTTACTGGCTTGGCCAAAGATGCAATTCACGGAAAGGGTAGTACCAGCAAATATTGCGTGGTAGTAACCCTGGATGTGAAAAATGCATTCAATTCGGCCAATTAGAATCTAATACGGAAATCCCTAGCAAAGGTTGGTATTCCCCCCTATCTCGCTGCTATCGTCGATAGTTATTTAACTGAAAGGAGGCTCTGGTATGACACTGATGACGGACCCCAGGAGTACGTTGTTTTCGCGGGTGTCCCAAAGAGCTCCGTATTGGGCTCACTACTGTAGAACATCATGTACAATGATGTACTTAATCTTCCCTTTCCGGAGGAAGCCACAGTGGTGGGTTACGTTGACGGCATAGAGCTGGTTGTTGTCGCAAAGCATCTCGAAGATGCCGAGTTATACTCAAGGCAATCAGTGCTGTTAAAAATTGGCTAGAGAGCTCTGGTCTGACACTTGCGGAGCAAAAAACAGAAGCGGTCCTCATCACTAAGCGCCGGAAGAGAAATTAGGCCTGCATTAGAATCGCGAATCATATCATCACTTCCAAGCCGACCATCAAATACTTGGGGGTGGTGATAGACAGGAAGCTCAGCTATAAGCACCACGTACAGTATGTTTGTGATAAGTCATCCATTGCTAGTATGGCCCTGGCGAGGATGATGTCGAACGTGAGAGGGCCACGGGGTACCTCTAGGTTGTTTATAGCCAGGGTGGTGACCTCAAGCATGCTCTATGCGACCCCAGTTTGAAGAGAGGCGTTGCGAATCTCAGTTAACACTAACAAACTGAGTGCAATCTATAGGAGGACAGCCCTGAGGGTATGCTCTACCTTCAGGACTGTCTCAGATGATGCAGCATTCGTCCTCTCTAGAATGATGCCGATTGGCATCTTGGCAGATAAGATGGCGAATGTATACGATGCGAAGCCAATGTCTCCTTCATCGCAGACGAAGAAGGCTGAGAGGGAGACATCCATAAATATATGGCAAGAGTGTTGGGAACGCTCGGGAAAGGGTCGGTGGACTCACAGGCTCATTCCTGCCATCAAGGAGTGGCTTGAGAGACGACGGTGAGATTAATTATAATATAATGATGTAATACCTGATGGTGCTTCCGCGGGGCAGAGATGGAGTTGGGGGTGGTTTTAGTGGGTAAAAATCCCACACGCTGGTGTGTCCAGACCAATGTCTTTTGAAGATTTCCACCTTCTGAAAAAAAAGACAGACAGACAGACGGACAGACAGACAGATAAACAGTAAACCAATTTTAATAAAGTTTTGTGGTGGTTTCCGTGGACTACAAAAGAGGAAGTAAGTTGCTTCCCAAGTGGTCCGGTCCGCCACCAAGTGGGTGCGGACTCAAGACTCCCAGCATCCGCAACATAAATTTTCGTAAACTTTACAGTCATTTCAAATTTTAGTATCAAATCGCCCATTTCATGTGCAAGAACCTAATAACTTTCTTTTCCGGATTGAATTATAAGCAATGAAGGCGAATTAACTTGAAGTGTTAATGATGACTTTTAAAAAGTGAAAGTTATTACAAATCAATTATATTGATTATGTAACAGTAATGAAAGGTTTTTACCTATTTAGTATCTTAAGGTTCAGGTATTTGGTGTTTTTTAAAGAGTGGCTTTCCATTTAACCTACTATAACGGCCTCTAATTGAGTAATTAGAATCAATTATCCCAATTAAATTGAGATTGATTTTTCCATTCAATTTTGGTGGAGTCAAATAAAATATTTGCTTTTGGAGGACTATTACTTCTACACAGTTTATTTTGCACACACAGGCACCCTTGTGTTCTTAAGAATAAAGCCTTAGCTAAAATGTTATGTTTATTTCATGCTCCGCCTGTCGTAGTTTTTGAGTTATTAAGATTTTAGTATTATAGAGGCATTAATTTTTTCAGAAATTGGAATGCCAATGGTCGCTAAAAGGTTAAGATATTTCAAAAATGAATAATATTTTGCTTAGAATTGCCTAAGGGAACGCCTAGTTTCCAGCTTGTCGGGCCGTTTCGAAACATTCTCTACACATTCATAAACGAACAAAAAATCCGGCTTCGGCCAGTTTAGTCTTGTTTTTAGTAGGCAATTTTTGCTCTGAATATAATTCATAGTCACGTCGTGTTTATGAAAGTATATAAGGGACCAAATAACACCTTATAATAATTTCGGCCACGCTGTTCCCAGGGCAGAGGTGAGGTGGCGTCTGATGAGTTGCCTTGAGCTTGGATAGGTTGTAATTTTTTTTTAAAGCTAGATATTATACTATCCGAAAACGTAAACGTCCATACTAGCTAGTACCAGCTTCAGTGTACGCATTCCCACGAGAGCCACTGTACATTTCTCCGCCGGCAAGTTGGAGCCAACGTAATATGTGGGGCTTCAATGGAGCCCGTTGGGGACAAAATGGAATGATCTCTAGTAAACATCTGAGAGCGAGAGTTTCGTAATCTCCGTTGGATTTAGGAGTATATTTGCCTCTAGCCCGCGGGGAAGATTTACGATGCTTTCATTCAACCTTTGGCGGGTGCGGGTCGTTCTTCAGTTTTCCCCCAAGTGCATATCATATCAAGTCGGTGGAGTACTTTGGCCGCGACTCTGTTCTGGTCACGATTGACTTTAATTAGTGCACAGATAGCGGTGGTGTTTCGCGGAGTGGGCGGTGCAAGACATCCTCATTGTCGTCACGATAAATGTTTTGATGCTGTTGGAGCGCAAATTCAGGCCCAGACGCAGTTCGGATCGCTTCTGTGGATCTCCTCGCAGGTTCGTAGATAAGATGTCTCTCGTGCCTAAAATTAATTTAGGTAATTTATGGAAGATTTAGTGGAACGGCGTGGTCGCTGACTAACTCGCATTCCGACGCGCTAAGTGGTCCATACGCATTTCAATTAGGGGCAATGGATAGTTGTCTTCTGGGACGTTTTGATCATTCTGAAAAAAAACTTTTCTATTAAGCCAAGTGGATCGCGCCCAATCTATTTTTGAGGATTGGATTTGCACTGATTAAGTGGATAAATTACTTCCTTATCTCGGTGCCGGGCTAGTGCAAAACGGCGGAATCGGCGCTGATCGAGTGCTTTTCACTGCATTCGCTCATTTATCAGATAATAGTCACCAACACCTGAAAATCCGGAGTATAAATAATTTTGCTGATAATAATGTTTTAATGTGTAAAACAAACAAGCGCCGGTTGGGTGGCGTCAGCACCCGTCTCTTCGCGAAAGTCTGAAATAAAGCGTAGTTGACGGACGGTTGGAATGAGAAACAGTGGAGTGACTTTTTTCTGAGGTTTTTTCCCATTCGCGTCTGGATTGATGCGGTCGTGACGCTGAACGCATCACCACACATCTTGAAGACGAGTACCCGCCTCACAGCATCCCATGACGGAGCTCATCACTTAGGTAAACAACCTTAGACTAGCGTCGCGATAATGTGGCATTTCAGGGAAAGTTCTGAGTGCGGTACCACTTGATAGCCGGTCATCAGTAGCCAATATTTTTTGTGAATTAAATAATTTTTTGTGCAACAAATAGCGGAAAGACTCATGGGTTACAAACACCTAGGCCGTCGCCTTCATTCCGAGCGCATGCCATTATTGAGTCGTTTCTGTTGATAATGTTTATCAATCATTCACACATGTATATCTCTCATTACGCAACTGTCAAGATAAGATATCAACGGAATCTCAAATTATGTCAGTAATAGGCAATTTCAAATAGGCGTATTCTTTCTTTGCACTGCGAAGTTCCCTTGGTTCCATTTGCATGCCGACCAGTCCATCCAGCATCCAATCCTGAAAAAGATGCCTTCTGACAACTTCTCGATGCAAAGACCTATAACGTTCCTGCTGTTGACTATATCGTCATTGCGGATGATCTTAATAGTCATGTGGGTGAAAAGGAAGACGGCAACAGGTGACATAGGGGAATAGGGGTTTGAGCACACATTGAAGGTACCGAGCATACAGTCGATTTTGCGGATACTCATGACCTTGTACTTGTGAATATATGGCTTACCAAACGATTGTCTCATTTTCCTACATTTTATAGTGAGAACAGTAAGTAGGTATCAGTGGCCATGTTGGGTCGAAGTATAGCAAAAATCCTTAGGATAATTGCTTAAGGCTCTTAGGCCACAACAAAGATTACCGATCCTTGGGACGGGTAATGAGACTATCAAAAACCACAGATTGATTATGACAAGCTGGTTTATTAATTTCTTTCTGATTTATATACAAAATTATTGCTTAGTTTAAAATGCTTTATCGACAAATTATAATTCTTCATCATCATCATCATCAACGGCGCAACAACCGGTATCCGGTCTAGGCCTGCCTTAATAAGGAACTCCAGACATCCCGGTTTTGTGCCGAGGTCCACCAATTCGATATCCCTAAAAGCTGTCTGGCGTCCTGGCCCACGCCATCGCTCCATCTTAGGCAGGGTCTGCCTCGTCTTCTTTTTCTACCATAGATATTGCCCTTATAGACTTTCCGGGTGGGATCATCCTCGTCCATACGGATTAAGTGACCCGCCCACCGTAACCTATTGAGCCGGATTTTATCCACAACCGGACGGTCATGGTATCGCTCATAGATTTCGTCATTGTGTAGGCTACGGAATCGTCCATCCTCATGTAGGGGGCCAAAAATTCTTCGGAGGATTCTTCTCTCGAACGCGGCCAAGAGTTCGCAATTTTTCTTGCTAAGAACCCAAGTTTCCGAGGAATACATGAGGACTGGCAAGATCATAGTCTTGTACAGTAAGAGCTTTGACCCTATGGTGAGACGTTTCGAGCGGAATAGTCTTTGTAAGCTGAAATAGGCTCTGTTGGCTGACAGCAACCGTGCGCGGATTTCATCATCGTAGTTGTTATCGGTTGGGATTTTCGACCCTAGATAGGAGAAATTGTCAACAGTCTCAAAGTTGTATTCTCTTATCCTTATTCTTCTTCGTGTTTGTGTTTGACCAGTGCGGTTTGATGTTGTTGGTTGATTCGTCTTCGGCGCTGACGTTGCCACCATATATTTTGTCTTGCCTTCATTGATGTGCAGCCCAAGATCTCGCGCCAATCACCGCCTGCTCGATCTGGAGGAAGGCAGTTTGTACGTCTCGGGTGGTTCTTCCCATGATGTCGATATCGTCAGCATAGGCCAGTAGTTGGGTGGACTTGAAGAGGATCGTACCTCTTGCATTCACCTCAGCATCACGGATCACTTTCTCGAGGGCCAGGTTAAAGAGGACGCATGATAGCGCATCCCCTTGTCGTAGACCGTTGTTGATGTCGAATGGTCTTGAGGGTGATCCTGCTGCTTTTATCTGGCCTCGCACATTGGTCAGGGTCAGCCTAGTCAGTCTTATTAATTTCGTCGGAATACCGAATTCTCTCATGGCCGTGTACAGTTTTACCCTGGCTATGCTATCATAGGCGGCTTTAAAGTCGATGAACAGATGGTGCAACTGTTGTCCATATTCCAACAGTTTTTCCATCGCCTGCCGCAGAGAGAAAATCTGATCTGTCGCTGATTTGCCTGGAGTGAAGCCTCTTTGGTATGGGCCAATGATGTTCTGGGCGTATGGGGCTATCCGGCCTAGCAAGATAGTGGAGAATATCTTATAGATGGTACTCAGCAACATGATACCTCTATAATTGCTGCACTGTGTGATATCTCCCTTTTTATGTATGAGACAGATAATGCCTCGTTGCCAATCGTCAGGCATTGATTCGCTGTCCCATACCTTGAGCACAAGTTGATGAACCACTTGGTGTAACTGGTCGCCTCCATATTTAACCAATTCGGCTGTAATTCCATCGGCTCCTGGCGACTTATGATTTTTTAGCCGATGAATTGCACGGACTGTTTCTCCTAAACTTGGTGGTGGCAGTATTTGTCCGTCGTCTTCAGTTGGCGGGACCTCCAACTCGCCGATGTTCTGGTTGTTCAGTAGCTCATCAAAGTACTCAACCCATCGCTCTAATATGCCCATTCTGTCGGAAATCAGATTTCCCTCTTTGTCTCGGCAGGATGAGCATCGAGGTGTATAAGGCTTCATCCTGCCGACTTGTTGGTAAAACTTCCGCGCCTGGTGCGGTTGCTCCCTGCACTTTTCTAGTTCACAGACGTGTTGGTTCTCCCAGGCTTCCTTTTTCCGTCTGTGAAGTCGCTTCTCCGCTCGACGGAGTTCGTGATAAGTCTCTGCGCGTGCCCGCGTTCTTTGAGAATGCAACATTACTCGGTATGCGGCATTCTTCCGTTCCGTTGCTAGCTTACATTCATCGTCAAACCAGCCGTTCCGACTCCTTTTACGGCTGGGGCCAAGTACATTTGTGGCCGTATCCATGATAACGTTCTTCAGGTGGTTGTGAAGATCATTTGTTGATGCTTCATCTCCAGGTCCTCTGTTGACTGCGGTTATTGCGGCATCCATTTCCCTCTTATAGGTGTCGCGGAGGGTTGTGTTGTGGATGGCTTCAGTGTTCACTCTCACCTGATTGTCAGAGGGGATTCTAGGTGGTATTGTTATTCGGGCTCGGAGCACATGCCAACGAGAAAGTGGTCCGAGTCTATATTGGCCCCCCTATATGTTCTGACATTCATCAAGGCGGCTGAGAGGTGGCGGCGTTCGATCAACACGTGGTCAATTTGGTTGAAAGTGGTCCCGTCTGGAGAGGCCCACGTATGTTTGTGGACCGCTTTCCGCGCAAACCAGGTACTTCCAACAACCATTTCGTGTGACCCTGCTAATTGAATAGTCCGCAGTCCGTTATCATTTGTGTTTTCGTGTAAGCTATGGGAGCCAACGTATCGCCTGAACACGGGCTCGTTCCCTACTTGGCTGTTAAAATCCCCAAGTATGATTTTGATATCATATCTGGGACAGGCTTCGAGGGTTCGGGCCTCGTAGAAGGTATCCTTCTCCGACTCTGCAGTCTCCTCTGTAGGGGCGTGAACGTTTATGAGGCTTATATTTCTAAACTTGCCTTGCAAGCGCAGAGTGCATAGCCGTTCGCTTATGTTTTCAAAGCCGATAACAGTAGGTTTCATTTTTTGGCTGACTAAGAAACCTACTCCGAGCACATGGTTTACTGGATGACCGCTATAATATATGGTGTAGTGGCTCTTCTCCAGGAAACCGGTCCCTGTCCATCGCATCTCTTGCAACGCTGTTATATCAGCCCTATATTGGGACAGGGTATCGGCTAGCTGCTCATCAGCTTCATCTCTGTACAGGGAGCGCACGTTCCATGAGAAAATACGCAAATCGTTGTTCCTTTGTCGTTTCCTTGTCCGTCGTTTTAAAATCCGTCCTGTCCGAGGCTCCTGTTGTGGCTTCGTAACGAGTTGTTTTCCGTGTAGGGTTGTCAGCCCTACCCAACCCCCAACCTGGAGGACCAGTTGGTACAATTTGTCCCGTTTTTAGGCGCGGGAGACTCGCCTTCATCCTTCTCCGTCTGCAGCTTTTCGTCAAGAAAGAGCTCCCAGCGGTCACCACGTGGAGGTGGAGATAGGGTTTGGTAGTAGAGCTGTTGGTGTTGGTTCAGCAGGCATTTCCCAGGTTTTATGCTCCATCGTGGGTACCAATCCACCAATCCATTCTTCATGAAAGCTAAATTGCGTATTTTATCAAAAATTCTTAGGTGTAATTCGGTCGCCTTGACCGTGATGAACTTCCGTCAGCGTTTTCTTCCCTATATTATTGCAGGCACAGTTGATATGGGTCGATTACCTGGTTAGCACGTTTTGTGGTGCAAGGTGAAGGTCGCTGACTTGAATATGGGCATTATGCGGGTGTCGTGTGTCTATCATAAACATTTTGCTGTGGAGCAAGAAATGTTTGATGATCTGTTTCTTGGGCAATTGTTGCTGGATTTTGCTAGTACTCGGTAAGAATTGTTGCAATAGATATTAATTATTTACATTTTGCATTTCATGCAGTTTATTTCTTGTTGTGGATTAATTCTTTGATTTCTGCAGCGAAAACTGTTCGATGATCTGTTTCTCGAACAGGCCGCTTCAAGGAGCCCGATTAGCGTCGTGGTGCGCTGTTTTGATGCTACAAACTCCTAAGACCGTGACTGTTGCTATGGGAACAGAGAGGCAGAGTCCAACCGGGTCAAACCTTCGGAGTCAGCCCGTAGCATTCACGAAGGAAAGCCGCTCTCCCACCCTGCAGCTAAAAATCTCTCTGAGGTCTCAAGAGAATGGTTTACCCAGTGTTCGTAGTCTGACTCTAATTAGAGCTGGACAATCGCAAAGGAAGTGCCTGAGGATTTCCCTCTCTTCCCGCAGCTTCGGCAATGAGAATTGTAGGGTATGCTGAGCCTGGCAGCGTGGTCCCCCTGGGGCCAGTGCCCCGTGGAGATCAGCGTTATCTTGTATGTATACATTTGCACGCGTCTGGCACAGAAGTTCTCGTGATCGGATTTTGTTATAAGCGGACCAAATCCTCCTTGACTTGGCACAGGTGGTAAGCCTCCGCCCTCTGAGGTCCGCGGCTGCTAAGTAGTGCGAGTAGATTCCGCCTTTGACAATCGCCTGCGAGGGACCCGCCCGACTGTACCCGCCGAAGGACTGTCAAGAGCAGAGCCCCGGCTGCCCAATCCGCCAGCCCGCTCATTCCTATTTTTGTTCCTTTGACCGGGAACCGAGAGGAGGGTAACCTTGAGCATGCTGCCCATTCAGCGCATTTCCCCACTGCCCCACCGGCCTGGATAATATCGTCGCTGAGTACAAGATCTTATTGCCCGATTGGCTGTCGGTGAGAATGACTAATTACGCTTAGGGCTCGGATATAGACGGATATAGTCTTGAAACACATCACAGCAAATTTTCTCGTGAAGATCAGTTTTCGTGTGGCATAGTCCGTGGGGAATGCTCAGGTTTCCCGAGGTACTAATCTGGGATGTTACTATGGCCGTAGGACTTCGGTGTTCAGCATCCGGACTCACGTAATCTGACGGCACTGCACGCTACAACGTATTTAATGTGGAGGTCTAGGGAGAGGAGATGCAAGAGTACATTGAGAGCATCTGCCGGGCAGGACTGCAGAATCCCAGTAGCACATGCACACGCGGTTTTTTGAATTCTACTAAGCTTCGTTCTATTATACTATTTGCTCAAATCCTGCCACCATACAATAGAGCCATACATTAGGATTGAACGCAACAGAGCTGTGTACATCCGGAGAACCATCCTCGGCCGGAGACCCTATTTCTTTGCAAAGGTTCTCTTGCAGGCAAGAAAGACTATACAGCCTTCTTAACTCGCACTTCTATATTCAATCTCCAATTTAGCTTTGGATCCAGGTTTACACCCAGATACTTTATATTGGAGGAAATAACTAACCCTTGTTCATTCAGCCGTGGTAGATGGAGTTCATGTACTCTTGGCTTGGTGGTGAATAGCATCATTTCCGTTTTGGTTGGGTTTATGCCGAGTCCGCACCTTTCGCAACGCGCCTCTCCATGATGTCGCTCCATGTGGTGGGAAACATCCCTGTTACTAACATCACCAAGTCGTCGACATACGCCACCACCTTCACCCCGATGTTGTCCAATATTTGCAGAATTTTGTCCATCATTATTAACCAGAGCACCGGAGAGATGGCGCCACCCTGGGGGGTGCCTCTGTTCACAGCGGGAGTCAGGTGGTTGCTTCGCAGATTCGACTGCATTATCCTGGTTCTTATCATGAATATAATCTAATGCGTAAGATACCCCCCCCCCCCCCCCCCCCCAATTCAATACTGGTGAAGACTTCCTTAATGGCGTTGGTGCTAACGTTGCTGAATACCCCCTTTATATCCAAAAAGCCAGCTAAGGTATACTGCTTATGCTTGCAGTGATCGGCCAACCGTGCCAATTACCTCGTGGAGAGCAGTTTCTGTGGATTTGTCTTGGAGGTAGGCATGCTGGGACTTAGAGAAAGGTGTTCTCTTCATAATCGTCCTTACGTGGATGTCCTGGACGCGTTCTAGGGTCCTCAAACGAAAGAGGTGAGGCTGATTGGTCGAATGTTCCTCCCGGACTCTTGGCCGCGCCTGCCCGCTTTCGGCATGCTTCTCCAAAACTGTGATACGTACCTCCGTTACCTCCGGTAAATCTCGAAAAACCGCGGCACAACCATTTCCTGCTGCCTCTGTAGCATGACTGGCATTATGCCATCTGGACCTCGAGATTTATATGCGGAGAAAGTGTTCATAGCTCAGCCGATCTTATTCTCGGTAATCTCCGATTTGATAGTCTCGCACGGTTGGGGTGGCTGCAAACCCTCCAAGCAAAGCTCTGACTCATACTCCTCCTTGCTGGCGGGAAAGTGCGTCTGAACCAGCAACTCCAAGGTTTCACCAGACGATTCCATTCAGAAGCCTTCCAACTTTTTAACAAAGGATGGGCTCCTATGTTCTTTGGACAGAATCTTACTGAGCCTCGCGGATTTGCTGGTGTTTTCGATGTTCTGATAATACTCCAACCAAGACTGCTTCTTGATTGCCAAGATGGCAGACTTGTACTTCTTCAGACAGTCTTTATATAACCACTAATATTTATGCCTGTAGAATATGTTGACGACTTCCCTTGGTCAGCTACCTGAGGCTGGACTGATATTATTTCCTCCACAGAGGCGGCGTCTTCATCATCATCATCAACGGCCCAACAACCGGTATCTGATCTAGGCCTGCCTTAATAAGGAACTCCAGACATGCCGGTTTCGCGCCGGGTTCCAACAATTCGGTATCCCTAAAAGCTGTCTGGCATCCTGACCTCTGGTCATCGCTCCATCTCAGGCAGGGTCTGCCCCATCTTCTTTTTCTACCATAGATATTGTCCTTATAGATTTTCCGGGCTATGGATATGGATTAAGTGACCCGCCCACCCCCATTTCGAGCGAAACAGTTTTTGTAAGCTGGCTTTGTTTCCAGCCAAAAACCGTGCGTGGATTTCATCGTCATAGATATTATTGGTTGTGATTTTCGACCCTAGATAGGGGAAATTGTAGACAGTCTCAAAGTTGTAGCTTCCTATCTTGATTGTTTTCGTTTGACCAGTGTGATTCGGTGTTGTTCGTTCTTTGGTTTTTGGCGCCAGCATTGCCACCATGTACTTCCTCTTGCCTTCATTAATGTGCAGCCTGAGATCTCCCGCCGCCTGCTCGATCTGGATGAAGTTAGACTGTACATCTCGGGTTGTTCTTCCCATAATGTCAATATCGTGATCCTGCTGCTTTTATCTGTCCTCGCACATTGGTCAGGGTCAGCCTAGTCAGTCTTATCAATTTCTTTGGAATACCGAATTCTCTCATGGCCGTGTACAGTTTTACTCTGGCTGTGCTGTCATAAGCGGCCTTAAAGTCGATGTAAAGATGATGCAATTGATGGCCATATTCTACCAGTGTTTCCATCGCTTGCCGCACAGAGAAAATCTGATCCGTTGCTGATTTGCTTGGAGTGAAGCCTCTTTGGTATGGGCCAATGATGTCCTGAGTGTATGGGACTATCCGGCCTAGCAAGATAGCTGAAAATATCTTATAGATGGTACTCAGCAACGTGATACCTCTATAATTGCTGCACTGCGTGATATCTCCCTTTTTATGTATGGGTCAGATAATGCCCCATTGCCAGTCGTCAGGCATTGGTTTGCTGTCCCATACTTTGAGCATCAATTGATGAACCGCTTGATGTAATTGGTCCTTACCAATTCGGTTGTAAATCCATCGGTTTATGGTTTCTAAGTCAATGGATTGCACGGGCTTTTTCTTTTATACTTGGTGGTGGAAGTATTTGTCCTTCGTCTTCAGTTGGCTTGACCTCCAACTCGCCGATATTTTGGTTGTTGAGCAGTTCATCAGAATACTCAACCCATCGCTTCAATATTGCCATTCTGTCGGAAATCAGATTTCCCTCATTGTCTGGACAGGATGAGGTGTGTAAGGCTTCATCCTGCTGACTTGTTGGTAAAACTCCCTGCTCCCTGTACTTTTTGAGTTCACAGACTTGTTGATTCTCCCACGCTTCCTTCTTCCGTCTGTGAAGTCGCTTCTCCGCTCGACGGAGTTTGTGATAAGTCTCCGCGCGTGTCCGCGCGTGCCAACGATATTGTGATCCAAGTCTATATAGGCCTCCCTACTTATATGTTCTGACATTCAACAAGGCTGAGAGGTGGCGGCGTTCAATCAGCATGTGATCAATTTGGTTGAAAATGCTCCCGTCCGGAGAGACCCACGTATGTTTGTGGGCCGCTTTCGCGCAAACCTGATATTTTCAACAACCATTTCGTGCGATACTGCAGTCCGTTATCATTGGTATCCCTATGTAAGCTATGAGAGTCAACGTATCGCCTGGATACGGGCTCCGTACCTACTTGACTGTTGAAATCTCCAAGTATGATTTTGATATCATACTTGGGACAGGCTTCGAATGCCCGCTCAACTGGTTCGTAGAAGGCATCTTTCTCCGACTCTGCACTCTCCTCTGTAGGGGCGTGAACGTTTATGAGACTTATATTTCTAAATTTGCCTCGCCAACGCAGAGTGCATAGCTTATATTTTCAAAGTCGATAACAGCAGATTTCATTTTTTGGCTGGCTAAAAAGCCTACTCCATTAAGAAAGAACTCCCAGCCATCACCACGTTTAGGTGGACATAGGGTTTGATAGTAGAGCTGTTGGTGTTAGTTCAACAGGCGCTTTCTAGGTTTTATGCTCCATTGTGGGTACCAATCCACGTTCGCACTGAGACCTATACTACCCTTTGATCGTCGATGCTGTAGTCACACGCGGTAAAACTTTTTAAAGAATCTTGTGACCATTAGCGGGAGCCAGGTTCTTAATTTTGTACACCAGACCTACAAATACCTGTGCTACGTCCAGGAACACCGCAGAACAATACTTCCTCTCCTCTAATGGTTTGCTAATTTCCGTCATAATTCGTGCTATGTCTTTTGCGGAAGCGAAAGCGATTTTGAGGAATTACTTTTCCGTCAGCAAGGAAGGATGATAGTTTTGCCAGGAGGAGGCAAACTGATTGGCTGATATTAGGTTGCTAGCGTTAGCGTTGTAACCAGCATTGTTTTCCAGCTCTGTGGGAGGTAACCGAGCTGAATAACCCTATTGAATAATTGAGGGAAATAATTGATAGCGATAAGTGGGAACTCTTTAACCATTTTGCCAGTAATGTTGTCAAGGCCTGGAGCGTTCTTCGGATTGATCTCTTGCAGTACGCAATTGAGGACGTCTATTTTTCTTATCCAAAACTCGCTTATTGGCGAGCAAGGGGTAATCTGAGTAAAAGTGGATTACTGCCCGAAGAATTTGGTTGAAAAACACTCTGCAGCTAAGTCGCAAATACTGCTGCTTTGTCAGCATTGCTTCTCGCCTAGTTTCCATTAGCATGCCTTAATGGTGGCTCAGCCTGTATGTTTCAGCTTTTTGTTTGCCCTCTGTGGAGAGTAGTCGGTGCTGTAATAAGGACGGAGACGGTTCGTGAAGTGCTGGAAGTATCCTAGCTTCTTGGTAGCTTTTGCGAGCTCCTGTTTCAGTCTCGGGAAACGATGTTTCAAATTTCGTTTACTCCTTATCAGCTGTTGGATTTCTATCGATGATATGTTCCTGAATCCACCACTACTGTTCAGCGGTAGAGAAGAGTGTTGAGCTGCTGCGAAGATGCATTGATTGAATTGCTAGACAGTACTGTCGATGTGGTGGCAAGTTTTCAGTGAAACTCTGGCCTGGAAATGAGCGCTGATGTATTTCGTGTACTTCAACCAGTTTGTCCTCTTATTTGTTAGTTTGTCGGGCCTGTTTAAATTTATAGCTAGGCTGGTGATAGTGATTCTAACAGGGGAGTTATCCGAAGATATAGTAAGTCAAATTTGGTTGCGCCGCAAATCCTGTTTCGACACATGTTTTTTGTCACTCCAAATGGATAAGACCAGGCTCAGGTCAGTGGGCCAATACTTAGGTTGCCCTGAAGAAATAGCATCCAGCCCTTTGGATTTGGTTAGAGTGTCGTACAGTTGTCTGTCTTTCGGCGAGATTATTCTGGGTCCCCAGAGGATGTGCTTGGCATTATTGTCCTCGGCCGTTAAAAATTTCTTTCCAAGAGTGCTGAAGAAATTGGTAAACCGTCATTGAAGATAAATAACAAAATATCCCTTGCTAAATCTCTCACCGTAGTCAGGGGGCTTTCAATACCACGCTAAACATTATATTATTTATCTTATATTTGCAGTTACCCTGAACATTCAGAATGGAATCGATAAGACTGTCAGAGCTTCCCGACAACCCGCGGGAATCGGCTAACTTTCTTTCAAACCTATTCTTCTGGTAAGAGACTTCAAAGTGTTCAGCTTTAGATTTTATTAACAATTAAAAATAATTTAAAAATATTTCACAGTTATACTATGCCAACATTTTTAAAAGGGAGAGAGAAAGACTTGAAACCATCGGATCTTTACAGAGCATTAAACGAGGATAAAGCAAGTAAGTAACGTTTCTATTTCAATACAGTTCTAAAAGAGGCTACTAAAACTGAAATATTTATGGTAACTTCTTATTATTTCATAGGTAAGCTTGCTGGTAAAATGTCGAAAGTATGGGAAGACGAGGTACAACAAAAGACAAAAGAAGGCAAGGAGCCAAAGTTGGCACGAGTAGCTCTTAAAGTATTCCGCCTAATTATTTTAAAGCAAGCGATTTTTATGTTTTGTTTGGAGTTTTTTCTTAAGTAAGAATCTACATAGCAGCTCCTGTTAATACCTTAATACCTTGATCAAAAAGTTCCCCGAAATTATCCGAATATGTACAAGATTATTCATCCAAATCGATTTCCCCCTTCAAAATAATCCCGATCAACTGTACCGCATTCATACCAGCGCATCCCACGGATACGCAATGACGTTCCGTGCCCCCTTTACACTTGATTTGTTCCTCCTGTGTTTGGCCTTGGTGTATGGATGTATCTATGGCGTCTAGATAGTTTTCTTGTGTGTGTTTCGCTACCCCATGTGACAAGCCATAAAAAGCTGTGCAATGCCGCATGCTCCTAGTCATTTGCCACCACAGTATATCTAATAAGCAGGATCTGAAAACCCATAAGCAGCTGGCCAATGTGTCAAATCTAGGCCTCAAAATATATCCCATTCCGATGTCGGCTCAAATAAAGTTAATAATAGCATATTACATTTGTATCAAATACATGGCACTAACACTAGAGTAAATGCGCGGAATTTTTCTCGCGCAAGTGACCGAAGAAGGAACGGACAAGTGCAATGATTTGCTTTCACTATACAAATTCAAACAATGCACTAGGAGACGAATCTCCTGTGTGTAGTCTTCTTTTTCAATAGAACAAATGAATCTACCGGCGACGTGTAAACGCAAACAGGGTTTTCCCATTTTGGTTAATTGTGTAGGTGTGCCTCGAGTTGAAATCGCCACGGAAAATGTATATATGGTTGCCATTCACCCCTCGGTGGAGAATAGCGTGTCAAAGACACCTACGCACCAACGCTCGCGAAGACTTCTCAAGACGCTTGCACTCCTCTACTGTTCTGCGCTAAGTGTCCTCGGGGCGACCAACCTCGTTAGCTATCTTGGGATGGCGTACCCCTCAATAAAGTGTGACCTATCTACTGCCACTTCCGTCTTCCGATCACAGTGCGTACAAGTGCCAGGTCTGTGCCCCGACTAAGTTCTTCGTTTCAGATAGTGTCAGGCCAGCATACTCCGGTAACATGAGGTAGACAGTTATTGACGAAAGCTTGGAGTTGAGTAACAGTGGAGTTCACTTTCCATATGCTACTCCCATACAGCAACACATAAAGAACGCTAGCACAGAACAGTCTCACCTTGATCTTGGTGTTGAGATAACTGCATTTTCAGATTTTCGACAGGGCAGGAAAAGCAGATCGAGCGCTGTTACTGCGTCGGGCAACATCCAATTCGGTGCAGATACACAAATTGATTGACGCTTTCGTTGTTCTGCCCGTTAATGCAGACAGGGAGAGTGCGATGCCCCTCAGATTGAGAGCCTCGGTTTTGTTTGTGTTTATCTTGAGTCTAACTCTACTTGCCTCTCTTTCCATGACCCGGTGGGAGAGCAAACAAATGTCATCAACATAGTCAAGGTGTTGGAGGAAAGATGTCATTGTCCATTGAACTCCTACACGTCCTCCGGACAAGGCAGCATAATGAACGTCATCGATAGCAAGAAGAAATAATATCGGTGACAGGATGCAACCGCCAGAACCCCGGGCTCCACTTTGGACCTAAAAAGGATGTAAATTCTGCGTATTATTCTAAAATGAAGGTGTTGACGTGGCAAATGTAGGAGGATTCCGAGCAGAAACCAGCCTGCTCCCTTTGCAACGGTAGGGAACACTCAGATACCCTTCCAATTGTCACACACGAAGCAGGTCTCCTTCTTTGGAATCTTGACGATCATCCCCTTCTTCCACTCTCTGGGAAAAGTCTCGAATTCCCAAGAGAGTAGTAATTGCAGGTGCAGTTCAGTGACTTAACTCCATTTTAGTGTACTGATGGCTGAAATGATTTCTCTTCTGTTTGCAGGAACAGTCCGTAACCAGATGTGACGGTGACGGCGTCATTGATAGGACCATCGAAAGCTTTGCGACCACATGCAAGTTATTTCGTGATGCGGTATACAGTCCTGTAATCATTGTGATCTGCGGCATATTCCGTTTCCCTTACCAGTGCAATAGCAAATTTTCTCTTGCCACGACATACATTACGCTGAACTTCTCGGAATTTGGCTCGGTATGGGAGTTCGACCGCGTCACGCCCGCCATCGCTCGCAGCAGTCAGTAGAACCTTCAACCTCATCCGTTCATCGATCCGCTTCCATGATTCCGCAGTTAGCCAGATCCCTTCCCTTCGGGATGTGGCCGAAGACCTGTGTAGTACCCTAGAAAAGTGCACTTTTGATTGCGGCGCAATGGTGATCGGTATTCTCACGCAGGTTACTCAGTATATCTGTCGTTCGATCAACAAGATAGCTCTCCCAATGTCGAGCGGCAGCTGGGTCATACAAGCGGTCATTGGTGAAGTTAGGGGGTCGCAGCTCTCTAACCCTGCGAAAAGTGGCTTACGCAAAATGCTAGCAAACGTGAGCGATCCCTTTCCAGGCCGATGTCAACGCTTCCCTTGTTACGCAAATCCAGCAGGCAACTCTTAAATCTGCTGCTGATCGCACAGTGGTCGATCTAATTGCCCATACGGTGTCGTTCAGTTGAAACCCAATTGACCTTTTGATAGGCTCTGTGCTCGAACAATGTGCCACCCATAACAAGACAATGGAAGTTGCAGGAATTCACGAACCTCCCACCATTATCACTGCGGTCGCCAACTCTCTGTCCCCATTACATGTCCGAGCAAGGTGTTGTTAGATCCAATCTTGGCATTTAGATCACCCATAACAATCACAATGTTAACTTTTGGAAGCCTCCCCAAAATTGCGTTAATTGCTTGTAGATAGCATCCGTCTCCACTATAACGGACGTCTCCGTTGGTGCCTAGCATTGTGCAATTGTGATGCTCCTTAACCTGGATGCGACTCGTGCAGTTAGAAGTCTGTGAGAAACCGACTCCTAGGTCAAGAGAGCGCCCCTTGCGAGAGAAGTTAGAAGTCTGTGAGAAACCGACTCCTAGGTCAAGAGAGCGCCCCTTGCGGGAGAAGCCAGAAGCAACTCGACACCGAATTCGCGTTTGTTATCACTTGGCTTTCCGAAGTACAAAAGCACACTGCCATTAGCGTGGCAAGAGGGAGAGGAATATTCTCTAGAGTGCCACCATTTTACTTCGCTTAACCTCAGAATGTCCAGTTTATATCGTTGGAATTCCCACTCAAGTTGGAGAAAGCGAACATTCTGAATACTCTCGCTACCGTCATGGAGGAGCGTGCACACATTACAGAAATCAATCATAGTCCGTCTTCGATAGCCAAAGGTCGATGCCGTGAAGTTAGTTCGTATCCGATGCGTTGTTGACGGTATGGTAGCAGTAAAGTTTCATAATTTGCAGGCTCTTAGCCCACAAATTTTTATCCCTTTCAATTGCGTTTTACGACAAGCAGGGAAGACTTTGTGTGTATTCTTAAGTCCCAACTCATATTGCCACGAAAGATGAGGTACCATATTTGGATTTTAACTGGAGATTTCCCAAGACGTTCAAGTTATAGCCCAAATGCTTAGTTGGGGATATTCCTTTGATATAGACGAACACTATCAAAATCCGTTGAATATCAGTGATCTTAACTATCACCACCGCAGCAAAAGAGGTGAACAGGTTTTTGATGACAACTTTGGTTGGGGTCGGAGTCATTCCAAATAGTGTGAAGTCAACATTTTGCCTGTTCTTTAAATGTGTCCCTGAAATGCCGTAAAAGTTGCTGTGTAATATCAAAGGCAAAGAGTTGAATGTCGACATTCAATTCCATAAATACATTCTAAGTTTATTATTTTGGATTGAAGTGTGAGTTTCATCGAAATTTTTGGAAGGCGCTGGAAGGAGTAGTAGGTTGGGCCGCAATTTCAAGAAAGGCTCCTTTGGCGACTTGGACGTAAGAAATATTTAGTTCGACCAGATTTGTTGACATCTGCATAATTATTTGCTTAACTCATGTCAGATCAGTTATTTTTTTAATTTTGCCAGTTTCCCTTCTGGCAACCATATCCTTATATGCCGAATATTCGCGCTAATTGATGGCATGCCCCATTTGACTGCAGTTCCACCAGCGTGGTGTTTCTGGTTCCTCGAGGATGGCTTTTTGTTCCAAGTTAAAATTCGAAAGGATATCCTTAGGATCCGTTTCCCTATGACCTCTAATAATAAGAGACTGAGTCCTTAAGGCTGGCGGAGTACCTATTGAAGTATTTAATCCTTTCTTTCTGATTAAAGAGTATATTTTGTTGTGGTCCGCAATAGACTCAGCCAAAATGAGGGTCTTATCTGCTTTGCGTTTCTTAATAACAATTTTAGGCATTGCTCTTTAAGGAATCTTAAAAATGATAAAACATTTAGTTTATATCCAACGATGTTGGGGATTTTCACTCTTGTTGCCGGGTGAGGAGAATCTGAAGGGACAGGTTTGCTTTCTGGAGGGATCTTCGTCAGAACACATGCTGTCGTTTCCTTCTATGCCTATTTCCACCCCCCAATGGACACTGTTTGCGTTGGCGCTTTTAGCTCAGATGAAGACTATTGCGGTGCAGGTAGCTTTAGCACGTAGAAGGTATCGCAAGCTTGCTTTCTAGAGATTTAATTGAATGAATTGCGTGTTAAACGGGAGCGCATGTTTGAGTCATTGAATGAGGACATATCGTCTATTATTGCTTGCAAAGCAAATTGTGTTCAATTCAATGCGTCTAAAACCCAATGCTGTCTCATTTCAAATAAACTCTATGCTCCCCCCTCCTCGCAATATATTCTTGTCGATTGTGTGAATATTCCCGACTTACCCTCACTCAACATACTGGGTGTTAACATCTTCAGTAAGCTCAGCTGGACCGACCACATCTTCGGCATTGCGAAAAACAATTTACACATTTGAGCGGGTACAGGATAACTGCACTGTCTGCTCTTGATAAAATTCAACAAGGAGCTTTTAAACTCATCACATTACCGATGAGCATTACATCACAAAATGAATCTCTTGAGCACAGACAAAATGTTGGATGTCTTTCTCTCGTTTATCGTTATTATAATGGTCACTGCTCCCAGGAAATATCAGATCTTATCCCTTGTAGAGCCTCTCCCAACCACAACACCCGGCTAAGTAGCCGCTCCCATCTCCATACTCTAAGGATCAGTGCTAGTCGCATCGTGAAATACCACGAATCCTTCTTATCTCGAACTATACGAATGTGGAATAAACTACCATCTTCTGTCTTCCCGTCTGACTACAACATACAGATGTTTAGGCAAGGAGTGCATCGCCACTTCCTTTACGCTCAATCTCTTCCCCATTCCAATCCCTAACTTCCTTCCTCCTTGCCAAGGCTGTGCTATAGCTTTATAGCATCAGAAAATTTCCCCTGAGCTTTGCCATCATTATATAAAAAAAAATTACGCCCAAGTAATACTCCTTGTTCAATGTCTGACTTTCTGTTTATAATTCATGATACAAAACACAATTTTAAATAATGAAAATAGTGAACATGTGAGCATCACTTGATTTTTCGCTCTCTTCATTCGTAGAATGCAATTCATTTACCTGTTGTCTTTATTGCGTATCATACTCATAAGTTAGCTCGTCTTTAGCAATGACTTAGTTGATGCGGCGCACTGAGCCATGGAAAATGCTGCAAATTCTGTTCAAATGGAATACACGAAGACAGACAGATGTTCTCAATATGGCGTCACTTTCACAATTACTGAGCTGTGGCCCTGAAATTTAGGTGGAATGTCAATAACAGATGTGCCAACCTAGCAAAAAAAAAGTAGGGTAAAACTGTGTGTCCGGATAGCTGAGTGGTTGGAGCACAAGGCTGTCGTACGGAAGGTCGCAGTTCAAACCTCGCTGGCGGCAGTGGGATTTGTATCGTGATTTGACGTCGGATACCAGTCGACTCAGCTGTGAATGAGTACCTGAGTCAAATCAGGGTAATAATCTCGGGCGATCGTAATGCTGACCACTTTGCCTCCTACAGTGTTCTGTAGTGTACCGTTACGGTCTTGAATGAAGTGCTCTAACACATTTCAAGGCCGTGATCCAATATAGATTGTTGTGCCAACGATTATTATTAAATCTGGGAACTTTTTGATCAAAGTTGTATGTATGATTACAAACAAAAGTTTTACTGAAAATATGTTAAAATAGTTTTAATTGTGTCACTATTTGCTTCCAGAGTAACACAACCAATTTTCATAGGATACCTAGTATCTTACTATTCACACCCTGGCGGCAAAATCAAAGATGCTTGGTTGTACGCCGGAGGGGTAATCCTTTGCAGTGCGCTGAACGTGGCGCTGAACCATTCTTTTATGCTGGGTCAGGTTCACTGTGGCATGAAGCTCAGGATCGCTACAATGGGGATGATCTATCGTAAATCCTTGCGACTGAATAAAACTGCTTTAGGTGATACAACAACTGGGAAAATCGTTAATCTAATTACCAACGACGTGGGGAAGATGGATTTCGCATTGATTGGATTCAATGCACTTTGGGTTGGACCCCTTGAAACTATCCTCATTGTATATCTCATATATCGAGAGGTAAGTAGCTGCGCCTGTTGAATTTAGAAGATTAATTACTTTTTCTTTCAAGATCGGGGTCTCCTCAATAGCAGGGGTTATCTTCTTGTTGCTATTTATACCAATCCAAGGAATTCTAGGAAAGAAGATTGCAATGTTTCGAACGCAAACAGCCACACGAACTGATGAACGAGTTCGACTCATGAACGAAATCATACAAGGGATACAGATCATCAAAATGTATGCATGGGAGCAGAGTTTTGGAAGGCTCGTTGCAGCTGCCAGGAAAAATGAAATCAAATCAATACGTGCCTCTTCGTATATCAAAGGAATTATGCTTTCATTTATGATATTCATAACGCGATTCTCCATCTTCATAAGTTTGATCGTGTATGCTCTCCTGGGACAGCACGTCACCGCCGAGAAAGCGTTTGTAGTGACTGCCTATTACGGTATCCTGCGACAAACAATGACCGTCATGTTTCCGCGAGGTAACTAAGCTTTGAAAATACAATCCATCTTTTTAAATTTAACAACTAAATAAATGAATCCTTATATTTGGATATGCAGGCATTGCCCAATTGGCCGAAACGCTTGTCTCGCTCAAGCGTATCCAAAGTTTTATGCTTTATCCGGAGACGCAAGTAAAACATCCTGTCGATGATCACATTACTTTGAATGGAGACCCACATACTTATATTTCAATTACAGATACAGATAGTGAAGAAGATACTGTCGTCGATCTAAAATTATTTGCTAGACATCATAGAAAGCGTGATTCAATTGACCAGGGGATAGATAAAGGTTATTTGAAACTAACTAATGTTAAAGCGAAATGGAAAAGCGATTCACCTGAGTATACGCTTGATGGCATTAGTTTTGAAGCGAACCCGGGTCAATTGATAGCTATCGTCGGTCCTGTCGGATCTGGAAAATCAAGGTAGGATCACTTAATTTCATTTCAGTTACATTTTTGCCAGATAGAAGATATCATCCATATCCTTATAGGGGTTTCTTTTTGTTTTCCTTCTTTGGCCTGTGTCCAGTTTGATAGCTCATCTATATTGAGTTCATCACTTTTCTTGGTCATAGTTAAGATGATGTTTTCCTAACATCTAATATCAAAATTGATCTCGAGCAACTTGTCCAAAAATGGAATGATCGCCTCATGCAACACGGTTTTAGACTGAATCTGAATAAAAGTGAATTTTTGATAACCGATCCCACCGAAACTAGTACAATCACTGTCAGCGGCAGTGACCTGCCCAGAACGGAGCGATTTAAATACCTCGGGTCAACGCTATCAGCCAATGGAGAACTGCGCTATGAAATTGCTTCACGCATTAACGCAACCTGGATGAAATGGCATTCCAAAACTGGTGTTCTTTGTGATCGACGTATCAACGAACGTCTCAAATCTAAAATTTACCGCAATGTTGTCCGTCCTGTCGCTCTCTATGGTTCCGAGTGTTGACCGACACAATGAACACAATGAACGGCGTCATGCGGTAATGGAGACGAAAATGTTGCGTTGAACGAGTGGCGTGACACCTTCTGATCACATTCGAAATGAGGATATCCGTGATCGATATTGAGTTGCACTGATCGTGGAAAAATTGCGAGAGAGGCGTCTTCGATGGTATGGTCACGTAATTCGCGTTAACGAGAATTCACTTGCCAAGATAGGTCTGAACATCAAAAACGATGGTAAATAACCAAAAGGCAGTCCGAAATAACGGCAGCTTGATACGCTAGATGGAGATCTCGCACGATTGCATCTAGATCAGGCATTTGATAAAATAAAATGGCGAAACTGATCACGACAAGCCGACCCCGCTTGTGAACGGGACAAAGGCTGAAGAAAAAGAAGAAGGTTCCGATGGAGTCAAGAGGCTTTTCAATTCCCATCTACCTTATCAACCCATATCTCTGTTGGTAGTTGAGTTGTTTCCTATCCACTTCGATGTTCAGGCTCACCTTAGTTAAGTCCGCCATCCACGTGCACTTTTGCCTGTCAGTTACGTCTGAATAGCCCGCATTTGTCCGGCAGCCGTTAGGTGGATAGGATACAATTGTCTGTCAGTTTTGCCTCTTCTGGTGTCCGTTGATCAAATGAAAAATGATTCGGCCAAACGACCAGATATGTTTGTTTAAGCTGTGAATGAGGATTTCATGCTTGCTTATGCTGTGAGTGAGAATGAATTTTATGGGCCTCCTTATAGCTAATGAACATTTTTGAAAAATACACACAAAAACATCTCAAAATTTCGTCTCAACTCCTTCCACGTTCAGAGTTGAACTAATGATGATGGGGCTTGCCGGTACATGGATGGTGCATTCAGTTCATCTGGTGGACGGGTGCATAGCGGGCTCCTCTGGCGTAACCAACGGGCCGGCCTGTACGTGGATGGCGGGTTTTAGTGAGCTCGAATCAGCGCGGATAACATGGCAATTATGTCCTCATTTAATCATAGCAGGTTTTGCTACTGATACAACCCAACATTTTGATCTCCGTTACGTTATGATAGAGGGGCGAACGTCGCTACAGTATATTTTGCATTTAATACGCTCACTGACAAGCCGATCACAAAGTACTGCAATTTTGGAATTCAATTTCAACTGGGTTGCGTTGATGCATGAAGCAATTTCAAAACATTTTCAAACATTTACCATCAGCGAAATTAGCGTTTATGTTCCCTGTCAAAGTTGGCAATTGTCTGCAATATTCCAAATGTGTCCTTCCAAAGCATTTTTGAATTAATTTTTCGTTTTGGTATCGAGGGAGTCCTCCTAAGCACCGGACCTATTAGAGAGAAAATTTCTCTCATTTATGATTTGCGGTTTCGTCCAGGGCAACTCATCAGACGCTGCCTCACCTCTGCCCTGGGAGCAGCGTGACCGAGGTGGTTACCAGGTGGTATTTGTTCTCTTTTATTAATTCAAAAATACGTCATGTGTATGAATTATAACGAACACAAATCCGTCTTGTAAAATTTTTAAGCCTAAGCCGGTCGAAGCTAAAATAACATTTTTTTCTCCCATTCTTTTTGGTCCACGGGCCCATCTGTTTGAGGTTACCACCCAATTTAAAAAAACAAACAAACGATTTGCATTTTCGACCAGTGTAAATGCATCGCATCAGACGCTGCGTCACCTCTGCCATGGGTGCAAGGAGACTGAAAGAATATAAGATGAAAGGGAGCGAATAACGCCCTATAATCACTTCGTATACTCACAGTTTAGAGGTAAGGCAGCGTCTGATGAGTTGAGTGTGTCCCAAATAAAATAGTGGCTCATCTTCATAGAGAAGGGTGCCCGCCCCAGTTCGTTCAAGACGAGTATGGTTATAATACTGCAAAATCTTTGATTTGTTTATAGAACATTGACGAAAACAAAAGATTCTTGGATTCGACATATATCCGCTAATACTAATTTGGAATCATTGGAGCTAATCTTGAAATGAAAAATCCCCTCAACACCCTCTTTCTATTTCGTTCGTTTCATCCGAAGTGACTTACCGCAAAACGTTCCAATGCACGACTGAGTCTCGAGGATCTTCTTGGCGTACTTACAAGCAAGAAATGCAGGGTCATAGAGAGAAAATTGGGGCCTGTGATGAAAATTACGCCACACCGTCGAAATCGCACAATCAATCTACTTTTTTTAAAGTTGCTACCTCAGAGCTTCCTAAGAAAACTGCGGGCTCGAGGAAAATCACCCCTCTTCCCCTGTTTCTCTCTCAGAGGGGAGGCCTGCGAAGTTAGGATAGCACGCCTCTACTTGGTTATGAAGACAGTGTTTGGATAATTTATTAAGAGTTTGGTATGGATTTTGAAAGCTTATCTAGCGAATCTTTTGCTCGGCGTTACCTTGGTTTACACGATCTGCGTTGACTCACCATACTAGGGTGGAGTGCCTGAGAATTGGATTGGTATTGAATTATCGAATCGGAATGTTTGGTTCTTTTTTGTTGTTGTTGTTATTGGGAAATTTCTGTTTTTAAGTTTGAGAGTTGAGTGAAATTATCACTTATCAGCACAGCCCGGCTAGCGTCCTTTGTGATTAATGCATCAGCGATTTAAAATCTGTCGCAGTCTCAATCACCATGATCCGTGCTCGATATGAAGTTGCACTTAGCTTAGTGAAATTAAGAGAGAGACATCTTTGATGATATGGTAACTAGTGAACTGATATTGGCCCGAACATTCTATCGAGCCAACCCCGAAGGTTTGGCACCGTCTGATGAGTTGCCTCTGCTCTGGTACGAAACCGTAAGCCTCCTTCGTCCTCTTTTAATTCATTTCAAATAGTTTTGATACGTTTGCCCTTGTCAACTTTTTTTTTATATTCATATCGTAAGGCATACGATATCTCTCGAACTTTGAAAAAGACGAGTATTGCTTCTGGAATGGTGAACTCCTGGTGATCGAACTAACGCGAATCTTCGCGAATTTTATTCGACCATAGTGAGGCAAAGCGCCTTGTTTCGCTTTCATCTCAAGATGGCTTTTATTCACTCCCTAATTCCTTGACGCATTAAAAATAACCAATGCGGGGTCGCACTGGACTCCCCCTTCCGCTTCTAAGTCAGGGAATTCCTTTTATCAACGAAAGGGGAGAGGACGAAGGAGTTGCTAGTTCAGAAAACCCTTTGCTATTCGGTCCCTCCATCGATCGAGCTCAATCTACTTCGCAACAAGAAGAACTCCAACGTAATACGCAACATAACTCAATCTACAAACGCTCTTCAGCAACTCACTAACAATTTTGTCCGGAAAGAGCTTTCACCTTTCAGAAGAGAAAAGGGTGTGTTCGGCGACGTCCGCCATGCCATTGCAGAGCACACCACCTGGGGGTCGTCCCTTCCAAATCTTATGCAGGTAAGACTGAAAATTTCCATATCCACTTTGAAATTGGATAAGGAAGTAATCAATCCCACTATGCCTTCGGTTCAGCCATGGATATAAATTGCCGCGCAGTCCATCGGCCTCTTGACCCATTTTGCCAAGAAATTTGCCGCTCAGTAAGTATGCGTTGACGTCCTTCACGGGCAACCACTTCTCTTAAATCGGTCGGTCTTGCGGCTGTAGATGCCTTTACTTTTCTTAGCAAGGAGGACAACGGCGATCACTCCTACGATCAGCCGATTACAGCCGATTCTTAGACAGTACGCTGAGCAGATACCACTCGCGAAGCTCCCCGTTTCTGCACTTGAACAAAGCGCTTACGATGCATCTCCTTGTCAAGGGCATCAGCCCATACCTCCCCGTAGAGCCGAACGGACTACGTTGCTCCCACAAGAAGACGTCTCCTGGTAGATAGAGGGCCCCCAATATTCGCCATTAGCGGATAAAAGGCCGAAACTCCCGCTGCAGTGCGCTCAAAGAAGCTTATATTTTCGAGTCGAGCATTAAACCAAAGTATTTAACCACTGGTTTTGACACTATTCAACTCGCCGATCGATATGGGACGCTGGGTGGGAGTTCTCTTTCTGTTCGAGATGATTACTTCCGTTTTTTCCATTGCAAGGCTAACACGCCGCATCAATATACCAAGTCCATGTCTAGAGAATTATGCCCGTACAACGTGGTCCATCCAGCCGGTACTTAGTACGCCATGTTTTCGCAGAGCACTGATTTTCCGGGTGACAAGTTGATAGCCAAGTCCTCACGAGTCCTTATTTACCTCGTTGACTAGGTTCTGCCAACCATGAGATTTGTTTTTATTTATCGCCCTTTGAAGTCTCCTTGCCCATATGGCGCATCCCTTCTCGCGGGTGTGTAAACCTTGTTCTAAACGTGTGTGCTGCTGTGTGTTCAAGAGAAGGATCCTCCGAAAAATGTTTGGCCCCCTACATGAGGATGGACGATTCCGTAGCCTACATAACGACGAAATCTATGAGCGATGCCATGACCGTCAGGTTGTGGATAAAATCCGGCCCGGTAGGTTGCGGCGAGCGAGTCACTTAATCCATATGGGTGATGATGATCCAACCCGAAAGTCTATATAGGCAATAACCATGATAGAAAAATAAGACGTGGTTGACCCTGCCTGAGATGGAGGAATGGCGTAGGCCGGGACGCCAAATAGCTTTTAGAGATATCAAATTGGTGGTCTTCGCCGCAGGTAGGCCTGGACTGGATACCAGATGATGATGATATGTAAATTGTGGTTTTATTCTTCCCAACCCCCAATCCCGAGTAAAGTTAGAATGCCTTAAACACAGATATTCAAAGTTTTGACGCATTTTTCCGGAAAACAATCTGAAATATAATTGAATGAAATTGTCCTTTACAGTGTGATCCAAGCAATTCTCGGTGAAATGCAAATCGAGTCTGGCTCTGTGGAAGCAAACGGTGTCCTATCATATGCGCCCCAGGATCCTTGGGTCTTCAGCGGAACTATACGGCAAAATATCCTCTTTGGCTATCCAATGGAGAAAAGACGCTATAGACTAGCAATAAGACAATGTGCCTTAGAAATAGACTTCCAACAATTTCCATTCAGAGATCGAACAATTGTTGGTGACCGCGGTCAGTCACTATCCGGTGGCCAAAAAGCTCGGATAAGCTTGGCACGAGCTATCTATCGAAGGGGATCAATATACTTGCTGGATGATCCTCTTAGCGCTGTAGATTCGCACGTCGCTCGACATCTATTTGAACAATGCATGAGGAAATATCTGCGGAAGCACATAGTCATACTGGTTACCAATCAGCTCCAATTTCTAGAGCAAGCCGATAAGATTATTGTGATGAAGGAAGGAAAAATTGAGACTATGGGAACCTACTCTCAGCTAAAGGATTCCGGAGTTGATTTTACCAACTTGCTTTCTGAGAAAGAGGATAAGAACGAGAAAGAAGAGGATGATTTAGTTGATCTTGTGGCTACTGCCGCGCTCCTTAGAGAAGCTTATAATCGACAAAGCAGTATTGTGTCCATAACCTCAATGGAAGAAACGGAAGCCGCTCCTGATACTCGTTTACTAATGCAAGAAGTACAACAGTATGGATCAATTGGGTTGGCTACATACAAAAGATACCTGCAGGCGGGTGGTGGACCTTTTATTTTTATCATCATGTTTTTCTTTTGTGTAGCAGCACAATTGTTTGCTTCAGGTTGCGATTACTTCTTGGCATATTGGTGAGTCTTATTTTCATGGCTATTCATAAAGCATTTCACCCTCTAACTCAATTTTTAATTTTTTTTTAGGGTGGACAGAGAAGCCTCGCTAGAACTTCATCAAAATCAGACTCTCGAAATCCACTCCACGATGGATTTTATTGTAACAAACGATACACTTCCTACCGAAATTCAGCCCAGAGAAAGGGATTCAATTGACATTGCTATCTTCACTGCCCTAATTCTAGGCACAATTATTGTTTCATTGAGTCGCAGTATCCTAGTGTTTAAAGTAGCAATGAGAGCCTCGAAAAATCTACATGATGCAATGTACCGGGGAATTAGCCAGGCGACAATGTTCTTCTTCAACACGAACCCGGCTGGAAGAATCCTGAACCGTTTCTCGAAAGATATGGGGCAAGTCGACGAAGTTCTTCCGTCCATCCTAATCGACATGATACAAGTGTTCTTTACCCTGATTGGTATTCTAGTAGTGATTAGTGTGGTAAACGTATGGTTCCTGATACCAGCTGCCTTTATAGTTATAATTTTCTATTTCTTGAGAGGGTTCTACTTGAAAACCTCACGAAATGTAACTAGAATGGAAGCAGTCTGTAAGTAGTTTTCGATTTTGGAACCGTTATTAGTATTTATAAATGATCTTTTTAGCACGATCACCTGTATACTCCCACCTATCGGCTTCCTTAAACGGACTATCCACGATTCGAGCCTTTGACGCACAAACAGTTCTCATTCATGAATTTGATGACCTGCAGGATGCGCACAGCTCTGTTTTTTACACAATGATCTCCATATCACGTGCATTTGGACTATGGCTGGACAGTATTTGTTTGATATATATCGCTCTGGTAACGCTGAGTTTCTTTGTGTTCGGCGGTGAAAATCCAGGTAATGTAGGCTTGGCCATCACACAAGCAATCGGTATGACTGGAATGGTTCAATGGGGGATGCGACAATCTGCCGAACTTGAGAATATAATGACTGCTGTCGAACGTGTTACCGAATATGAAAAGATTGAAAATGAAAACCGATTAGAGAAGGCTATTGAGAAGAAACCACCGAAAGAATGGCCAGAAAAAGGACACATCCGCTTCGAGAATCTTTCATTGAAATACGTACCGCATGAAACAGAACATGTTCTAAAAAACTTAACATTTGAAATATATCCTCAGGAAAAGGTGGGAATTGTTGGGAGAACAGGAGCCGGAAAATCGTCCTTGATCAACGCCGTGTTCAGACTTTCATTTAACGATGGCGATATTTTGATAGATAGTCGTAATATAAGAGAGATGAGCCTTCGTGATCTCCGATCAAAAATTTCAATAATCCCGCAAGTGCCTGTTTTATTTTCTGGATCAGTTCGATACAATCTGGACCCTTTCGAGGAATATTCTGACGCTAAATTATGGGAGGTCCTAGAAGAAGTCCAATTAAAAAGTGTTGTTGCTGAACTACCAGATGGACTACATACAAAGGTTACAGAAGGCGGGGCGAATTTTAGTGTGGGCCAACGTCAACTTATTTGTTTAGCTCGGACCATCCTTCGGGAGAACAAAATCCTTATCATGGATGAAGCCACGGCGAACGTTGACCCACAAACCGATGCTTTAATTCTGTCAACAATACGAAATAAATTCAAAGACTGTACCGTGGTTACTATTGCTCATCGGCTAAATACTGTCATGCACTCAGATAGGGTCATAGTGATGGATTCTGGAAGGATCATCGAATCTGGTGTGCCTTATTTATTGCTTACTGAGACGAATTCGAAAATTTTACGCCACATGGCGCAAGAGGCGGGGAAAACAATGTTTAGTAATCTATTGAAGATAGCAAAGGAGGTGAGTTTTCTACTTTTCTGTTTATCCATAGTAAAGTGTGCTAAGATAATTCACGCTCACCATGATATCTGCTTACTTCCAGTCGTACGAAGCAAATAAGAAGGAAGCCTAAACTATCGCATTGAAAACGGTTGTGTCATCCTTAATTTTATGTATGTCTCAACGTAAATGGAGCTTAACGTAAACGTGAAATGCCATCGACAGTTCTAAAGTATTTTTAACATCCGAGACTATAATTTAGTGAAATATTTTATATGATTTATGATGTAATTATCACTCGAAGCAAATTATATATACAAAAACATACATACACGGAAAGATTATTGCTCGTATTATATATATTTTGAAAAAGTTCGAAAAGTTTTTATTTCAATTGTACCTAAAAGAAAGTTCGCATCTGCTCAGTGACTTGGGGGTTAAGAATACCCTCAAAGTCTTCTCTGTTTGTCGGAAGAGGCGACTAAAAGGGATAGAAATTTGTGGGCTAGCAACCTGCAAATTTTGAAACTAGCTATCAAAATGTCAGCATTGCCTTGGATATGGACTAATATCAGGTTTGGATTTTGGAATGTGTGCACGCTCCTCGACAACGGTAGCAAGGGTCCTCAGAATGCTCGCTCTTTCTAACTTGAGCGGGAATTCTAACGATATAAGCTGGATATCTTGGAAAGTTTTGACAAGACTCGAGGCTGGAGATCGGGAACGTGGACACCATGGACGATGATGGAGTGATTTTTGAATGGGGACTTTTGATGTACAAGCCATATCCGGATTTCAACACTTTTGGTGTGGTGGACCGCTATAATTCCAGTGCACGTTTTTTCGTAAATTTCTGAGGACGATGTAAAAAAGGTTGTTGTTGTAGTAGGTTTTAGTTGCCCCCCCCCCCCCCGCCAGACTAACAGAAAGAGCTTAGATCTCTGGCCCAGCCAGTGGGGACGAGAATTGGCCAGGCCTTCGACCTGTCACTCAGTTTTTGGGCACTGGACCCCGTGTTGCCAGGCTTGTTGTATTTAGATAACCCACGTAAGTTTCACAACGTTGTGTGCGTGCTTGCAAGCAAAATTGTGTCAGAGCCTGCCCGTGCAGTAAAGACACGTGCTACAAGTTTAGACACATGTAACGTTTTTAAGTTATGTTCTATATTACTTTTTCTAGATTTTGTATTTTGTTACAATGCCAGCTATGTTAGTTTTTAAGGTTTTGTGTGAAAGAAAACCTTATTAGAATAGAGTCGATGTCTGTCTGTCTGTCACACCCGATTTATTCGGAAACTGTTGGACCTTTTATCACGAAAATTGATGAGAATGTGTGGTCTGTTGTTCCCTTTACATACGACGCCATTTTATGTTAAGTTTAAGAGGGGGGGGAGGTCTCCCCATACATATGAATGGAGGGTACACATTTTCTTTGTCATAGAATGTGGCCATGTGGGATATCAAATGAAAGGGCTCAGTACTTTTCGAAACTGGTCTCATATTTAATATCGGGTGAAATGTAGGGGTGTGAGAGCTCAAAATGTGACCCTCAAAAAGTGTAACAGGTCTCATTCTCAGAACCTATCCAACCGAAAAATCTGAAAAAAATCACAGTAGTGTATCTAAACGAAATCTAGGCCTCAAAATACATTCCGTTGCGATATCTGCACAAATAAAGCTAATAATATATTGGCATATTTTAGAAACTTAGCCGGTGTCCATAACAAATACAAAGAGGAGTGGTGAGAGGGAGCTTCCTTGATGAATACCAACAGAGACATGAAGCGGTTTTGATACACCCGCCATACTTCGAACTTTACTTGTCGGATCGTGGTAGAGCAATTGAACCCAGTGCACGAGTTCTTTTGGCCCTAAGTGTTGTCGGAAAGCATACTAGATGAGTTTGTGTGGCACACGGTCAAACACTTTCTCTAGATCCAGAAATGCAATGTAAATAGGGCGATGCTTCTCACGGTGTTTCTCCATGAGTAACCGCGCAGCGTGTATTGCGTCAGTAGTTCCGCAGTTTTGACAAATCCGGCTTGATTCGCGGTTATTTCATCGATTTTGTGAATACGATTGTCAAGAATGCGTTCAAAAATCTTCATGGTATGGGAAAGTAACCGGATCGGACGGTAATTTGAACATTCTGCTGGATTACCTTTCTTTTTCCATTTTGGAATTGTGGTACTTTCTTGCCAGTCAGATGGTGTTAGGTCCCATCTCTTCGCTTTCCAGAGCTCAGATGCGATGTCGTCAGATCCTGTGGCTTTCCCCGATTTCATTCGTTTTATTGCCTCCTCGACTTCAGTTGCGCTGACAGTGAGTCCTTGAGGGTTTTACGTGGGTACCTGTCGTGGAGACTTAATCCCATGGTCTTCTTAAGACACGGATTGATTTTGTGATCACAATCAGAGCCCCGTTGTGACAGGCAACAACGGTACCAGTCTATACCAAGTGCCTGGCGTAGCTTCTCGGCCTTATGGCTAAGATCAAAGTGTAGTTGCGCTGACAGTTGCGTCCATGGTGTTTAACCTAGGTACCTGTCGTGAGACTTAATCCTACAGTCCTCTTAAGACACGGATTGATTTTGTTACCACAATCAGAGCCCCGCTGAGACAAGCAACAACGGTACCAGTCTGTACCAAGTGTATGGCTTAGCATTCATACTGGTGGATGCAAGAATTACCTAAATCTCTACCGAACTATGGAGTACGGCACCCGTGTTGATACGCAACACCACGTCGAGGCCAGAAGGTCTCTTCTCGCTTGAGCACAACCACAACCACCATGAAACTCTCACTAGGGGGGCCAACCGCAAATAACCGAGCTGTCCTCACATACAACAGGAGTTCACCCGAAGTATGTCAGTCCAGGGGCTTTCCCGGTTCCCATGGTACCAGTATACCCCTGGTAAGGTTTCGTGACCAATTTGCCACTTTAGATGAGTCCCCGTGCAGACTCGGGTCTGATCGCCCTAATTAGGTCTTTGGAGCATTCGCCTACTGAATCACGGCCGGCAGACCAAAGTGAGTACAGCGGCTTCCGGTGCCACTACTATGGAGGTTCTCCTCGACCACTTGGTTTTGGTTTGGCCGACAAGATTGCCGCCTCGTCTTCCTCACCGCCACCTCTGAGCACCAGTTGAGCTGACAGGTGGAACTGGTCCAAATGTCGGCAATGATTGTGGAAGCGGAGGATGAACAAATTTTACTGTTTCGAAGTATTTTCGCCATCTATCGGTTGCGGCTCGACGGTTGGTAAGCAAAGTACCGTTCTTGTCATTAAAACAACAGAAGTGTTCGATATCCTGTATGCTTTCGTTACGGCTTTTGGCAAGTCGATACAGATCTCTCTCGCCATCCCGAGTGTCCAGTTTATCGTACATATTTTTGTAATGGTCCGCTCTGGTGACTGCTTTCTTTGCTTCCCGGTTGGCATTCTTATAAATTTTCCAATTGGCCAGTACTTTATCGTCGAGAAATGTGGTAGTGGCTTTTTTTTCACGGACCTTCATTTCACCATCGTCATTCCAAAGCCAGGTACCTCGGTTGATGTACTGCTTACCCGGCTTCGTGACCCCGAGGGTAGCAGATGCCGCTTTGTGTTTCATGTCTTGCATTTGGTTCGACGATTCTTCCACATTCACAATGGCTGCTAGTCGCGTGAGATCATTTCTTCTCACGAAATCGCTACCATTTAATACGCGGAGGGGCAGTGCGTTCCTTACGTTGTTTTATCATCATCAACGGCGCAACAACCGCTATCCGGTCTAGGCCTGCCTTAATAAGGAACTCTAGACATCCCGGTTTTGCGCCGAGGTCCACCAATTCGATATCCCTAAAAGCTGACTGGCGTCCTGGTCTACGCCATCGCTCCATCTTAGGCAGGGTCTCACAGGGGATGGCTTTGCAATCAGTGACGGTGGTACAATGTTGGCGTCTTATAAGAATATAGTCGATTTCCATTTTACTGTTCCCATTATAAAATGTAGTCCCCCATCACACCTGTTACCGTCTGCCTTTTCACCCACATGACCATTAAGGTCGCCGGCAATGATAATATAGTGGTCAGCAGGCACGTGACAAGTCTTTTCATCGTGAAGTTGCCAGAAGGCATCTTTCTCGGCATCAGGTCGACCTGTCTGTGGTGCGTATACGATGGAGAAGTGAATAGTGCGGTCAGCTGATATATGGATGAGCTTCATCAGCCGATCATCAAATCGTTCGACTTCTTTAATGGCATCACGGAAACCCTCTGAGATGGTAACGCCAACACCATATTGATTTTGTGGGCTACCAAAATAGAGAAGTTTATAGCCTTTTTACCGCGTTCGCGTTCAATGTCGCGGCTTTTAGCACCAGACCATCGGATTTCTTGCAGAGCACAGATATCAATGCGCCTTTTCCGAAGGGCTCTTGCGGGTTCCTCGATCTTTCCAGTTAGGGTGCTAACATTTAGGGTGCAGACACTTACGTCCTGACGCTGTCCATGCGTCAAGAACCCTTGCCCATTTCTTGAGAGGACCGGGGCCCGTCCTGTCGGTTCGACTGAGTTGGAAGCCCTAGCATTTTTCCGAGGCTAGTGACTCAATCCGATCATTTTGTTTCTAATGACATTGTATCCATTTTCTTGGTCGGCCTGTCGTGGGACCTGTCACCAAGAGAGATCAGGTAGGATTTAGCATAGTTGAATAACTCCAACTATACTCTATTGATCTCTTTCCCTGATCTCAGCATTTTATTTTTGTTTTACTGAATATAGTACAAAGTACGTTGTCTCAAATCCTCCTCCTTTACCTGGACTTGGGACCAACATACTATGTTAATAGCAAATCAACCCACGATTTGCAAAGGAATATCCTTCATTGTAATGGACGTAACACTTACCCCGTTAGACACAAGCCAAAAGAAAAAAAAATACGATTCTATTGATGTAGATAGCTCGAAAATTGACTTATCCCATGCATAGGAGTCACAGATATACATATTTATTTTTTGGAACACAAATGAATTTTTTTTTTTCTCTCCTCAATAAAATAATCCGAAATCTGAATTGGTACATCTTTTCCGGTAAATCAAATTATCTGTCCCAAATGTCCTAATATGAAATTAGTATTCGTGGTCAACCCTACCAACTGTCTTCGTGCCATCGCCTACAGTTCAGTGCGCTGACGTTATATTGTCAAAAACCAAAAAGGCGCAGAGGCGAAGTGATGAATTCCATTGGATTGTGTCCGTTTGTCTGTCGTTCTTTTTTGTTCCCGATCGAGAATTCGTGTTAGAAAAAACTCGTCGCTACGTAATTGAGCAACCTCAAGTGCCCAAGTGTCTAACAAAGCGATTGAGCGTTCGGGCCAAGTGTTTACGCAGAGATTTCGGTTCAATTTTCGTGTTTCATTCTACGTCGACTTCTCTCGATGATCTCATTGCTAGGAGAGTCGAGGACATTTGTTGCAACCCACCATATACAGCCAACTGTCCATCCAAGGAGGTAGAAGGACACGGACAAATTCCGCGGAGAGGACAAGGCTGCCAGGTAATCTGCGAATCGAGTCGGGGTGGAGATGACGTGAGGTCCAGCCAGGCAGCAACACCAACAAGGACCGACTGTTGCGTGCGCCAATTGGAAATTGGCTTCCAGTTTCGTGTTGTCCCGCCCTTGATCCGACATCCTATTCGAGTTTCGTGTCTGCGCCCCGTTGGGAAAAGCACGGCAAAAGATGAAGAAACAATTCCACAAAATTAAAATAGCCGCGGAGAATCTTTCCAGGTAAATATCCGCACCTATTGCTTGTGTTGATAGTGCAATTTGTAGATAAGATTTGCGATACGCCCTAAGTCGATTGGCTGAGGAGTTGGGAGATTCGCGTGATTAGTTTGGGATTGGCAGGGCAGGGTAGCGGTGAGTCCCGAACCGCCGACTTACGTTCGTCAATGAATTGAGACATTTCCGCTAGCGAGGCCGCAATCGAAACAGTTAATCATTCACATGTGGACCTGGCTCGGACAAGCGAAGCAAAAAAGTCTTACATCAGTACCAAACCCAACAGCTCGCCCCGCAGCTCCCCAGGCGAAGGGCGCAATTGGCAATTACGTGCTCATCCGCTAATCGCTACTCAGACAGCACTCATTTCTCAATTTCTTTCATCCCGCACGTCTGGCTCGATTGATAAGGCCGCGACCAGTCCGCGGTAATCGTTTCAATTGTTGCGCCCGGTATTATCACGTCTTGGCTCTTTGCGCCCTCCGCTTTTCGCACCCACCCTTACCGCTGGGGCCGGTCGCGTTATTGACGGTGCGCTTATCTTTCTTCTTTCTCCCGGGACAAGCAGGGCCCCCGGTCTTCAGATTGCGAGCTTGGATAAACAAAAATTCATGCAGCAATTGATAATTGATTCGAATTCGACTACTGTCGCTCGTACGAGTCGCTTGGAGCTCACACGACGAAAATTTAGATGGTTTTCTTATCGGGAAGATTTGTCCGGCGCAACTGACTCATGACAGCAGGAATGCCGATTTGGTCAGGGCTGATCGTTGTTAGGCGCACTTTGCAGGCTTTGTTGAATATGTTATGGGTCGGTCGGAACTCAATGCTTTGACTCCGATAACGACTGAATTATTGTGGTTTTCAATAGAGTTTGCTTCCAACAGCGATTTAATCTATTGTGCTCCTAATTGCATTTTGCTTTGAGCATTTGGGAACAAGTTTGTATCGAGTTGAAGTGGGCAAACGAGGAATTTCTTCTGTAGTTATCCGTTGGCTCTCTTCCAAAAGTGCGTCGTTACTAGTTTACATGTCTAAATGTTCCGTTTAAAAGCTTATTCTATTGAGTAACACTGGTGGGATTAAATATTTCAGAATTTGGACCGTTGCAAACTTTTAACAGGGGACCAGGGAAAGACAACTCTCGCGGTTTTGGGAGCCTTCAAGTCAGGGAATTCCTTTCATCAACGGGCTCGGGGAAGCCGTTGCAATCCTTTTCCTGCACTGGTCGGGCTGAATCTTCTTCGCAAAAAGAAGATCCCGAAAATAATGCGCAACACCCTTCAGCATCTCTCTGACAATGTTGTCTGGAGAGAGCTCCCCTGTGTCTTCATAAAGCTGTTGACGATAGCCACCTTACCTTCCACAAGAGAAAAAGGTGTGCTCAGCGTTGTCCACCACTTCACTGCAGAGCATATAATCAGGAGATCTCGCTTTCCCAATCTTGTGCAGGTAAGACTGAAAACCTCCATGCTCACTTAGAAGTTGGGTAAGAAAGTAATTAATTTCACCGTGCGTTCGGTTCAGCCACGGATGTGAATTGCCAATGAGCCGCGTAGTCCATCTGTTGCCACTCGATAAGGGTGCGTTGACGTTCTTCACAGGCAGCCACCCCTCTTGAGTTTTCGCCTTTGCGGCTGTAGATAGCTTTACGCTTCTTAGCAAGGAGGGCAACGGAGATTACCATCACGGTTGGTTCTGAAACGGTGCGATAAGCAGACGCCACTCGCAAAGCTCCCCGTCTCGTTTACAATGTACGTCCTTGTCAAGGGAATCAGCTCATACCTCCGCGCCATAGAGCAGATCAGACTGCGTTGCTTCCATAAGATGTCTCCCAGTAGATATAGGGCCCCCAACATTCGCCATTAGCCGACTGAAGGCCGAGAGTGAAGCTGCACCCTGTCCGCTGATTTGATTTACTAGAAGAAGCTCCTCGAGTTGAGCATTAACCGCTGGTTTTGACTCTATAGTCAACTCCCCGATCGATATGGGACGCTGGATCGGGATTCTCTTTCTGGCCAAAATGACTACTTGGGTTTTTTTCCAGCGTAAGGTTGAAACCATGAGCACTTATCCATCCACTTACCCATCGCATCAATATGCCAAGTCTGCTTGGCGCCTGTTCAACAGTCCACCCGGCAACAAGTGAAGCAACGTCGTCTGTACAACCGACCAGACGCGACTCTTCTGGCATGTCGAGTCTCTAGGATGGATTGCTGTACTACTCCCGACGTGATCTCCATACTCCTCTGGCCTAGCGTCTCATAGAGCAGGGAGCGCTCTTTCAGATAATCCCTCAATATCCGTAAGAATTTTCTAGTGTGCCAATTTTGATTCCGCCCTCCCCGAAAAATGCAGAAAACGAGGGGCTCATATTCGAGTCGAAAAGATCCCACGTGGACAAAATTGATAGCTTTCGCACTCAAGATAGAAACTCATCTGGGAGGAATGCCGCAGTGCATGCCCAAAGATATAAGATCTACACACAAAGTAACGATTTCGATAAAATGACATAGAAAGGTGAAATTTCCACTGCCTCGAAGGAACAATTTAAGTTGGAAGAACTTGCTATGGCGGAACCCAAACGGCTACAATACAAATACCAGCGGAGACGTCGCAAAATCGCCGTTTAAGAGATTAGATCTCACTAAAGAGATGCCCCATGTTTAAGCACTTCACAAAGGCAGGCACCAGCGACATTGATCGATGCAGAAAGTATCGGGAGAAAAGCCATATTGCCAGGGAGTGCTATAGTGAAGCCCATGGTGTTTTACGTAGGCACCTGTCGTGAGACTTAATCCTACGGTCCTCTTCAGATACGGATTGATTTTGTGACCACAATCAGAGCCCCGCTGAGACAAGCAACAACGATACCAGTCTATACCAAGTGCATGGCTTAGCATTCATACTGGTGGATGCAAGAATTACCTAAATCTCTACCGAACTATGGAGTACGGTACCCGTGTTGATACGCAACACCACGTCGAGGCCCGAAGGTCTCTTCTTGCTTGAGCATAACCACAACTACCATGAAACTCCCACTAGGGGGCCAACCGCAAATAACCGAGCTGTCCTCACATACAACAGGAGTTCACCCGAAGTATGTAAGTCCAGGGGCTTTCCCGGTTCCCATGGTACCAGTATACCCCTGGTAAGGTTTCGTGACCAATTTGCCACTTCAGATGAGTCCTCGTGCAGACTCGGGTCTGATCGCCCTGATTAGGCCTTTGGAGCATTCGCCTACTGAATCACGGCCGGCAAACCAAAGTGATTACAGCGTCTCCCGGTGCCACCACTATGGAAGTTCTCCTCGGCCACTTGGTTTTGGTTTGGCCGATAGGGTTGCCGCCCCATCCTCCTCGCCGCCACCTCTGAGCACCAGGGAGTGCTATAGGGACCCCGTGAAATTAGAGGGCTCAGGTAGGTTGAGTTGACAGGGGCACTGGGTCTACAAGAAAGTGCGCAAAACCCTCGGGCTCGCTATTTAGCATAGCAAGAGGGAATGCTTTAAGGAGGTCTGTTTGAGGGCGGACGTAAATCCGTGGGGGAATGCCTGTAGAATCGTGATTGGACATTTCAGAGGCCGTTCATCTCCACAAATTTTGCTGAAATCGATCAAGGGGTTATTCCCCTAGCACGAGTGGGATATTGACAGCTTCTAGCGACTTCTGAATGTGACGGCAATTCGGCAGACATCAGAAATGAGATCTATGGCAGAATAAGCCTTCGGCCTAGACGGAGTATCAAATAAGCCCTTAAGCTGGCCGTGAAACCCAGACCGGACATGTTCCGTGAGTTGTTCGAAGCGTGCATGTCCGAGGGATATTTCCTTGTTGGTACTGCTGCCTAAGGCTTCTAAACCTCCAGGTAAACCATACTCATCGACATCGGGGAAGATTTTAGAGCGGGTAATCTATCATAGATTACTCCCGCTTGTTGAGGTCAGAGAGGCCTTTCAGACCAACAGTATGGAAGCTATCAAGCTTGGCCGAGGATGCAAGTCACGGAAAGAGTAGTACCAACAAATATTGCGTGGTAGTGATTCGGCCAATTGGAATCTAGTACTGAAATCACTGGCGAAGCTTGGAATTCTCGCCTATTTCGCAGGCATTGTCGATAGTTATTTAGCAGAAAGGAGGCTTCGGTATGACACCGATAACGAAATCAAGGAGTATGTTATCCCGCGGGTGTCCCACAGGGCCCCGAATTGGGCCCATCGATGTGGAACATTATGTGCAACGATGCACTTAATTCTCCCTTCCGGAGGTGGATCTTGAAAATGCTGAATATACTCAGGAGAGTTCTGGTTTGATATTTGAGGAGGAAAACCAGAAGTGGTATTCATCATCAAGTGCCGTAAACGAAATGCCCGTGTTCAAATTGGATATTATATTATCACTTCGAAGCTGGCCACCAAATCATTGAAAGTGCAAGTATGGCTTTGGCAAGGATGATCCCGAACGTGGGAGAACCACGGTATACTTCTGAGTTGCTTATAGTCAGGGTGGTGAGCTCGGTTATGCTCTACGCAAACCTAGTTTGGGGAGAGGAGTTGCAGATTTCAGTTAACGCTGATAAACTTGGTACAGTCTACAGGTTGACAGACCTAAGGGTTTTTTTTTTTGTTTTTTTTTGGGTGGGGTACGTACAGAGTATTGGGCTCCCGAAACGGTACGTCTTCGGACTACCAACTAAAGACCTCGTCGTAAAAGAGCTAGCCTGGAACCGTTTGTCTCATTACTTCGGGCTACTCCACGAAATCTCCCGCCTTGCGGAGCCTTCAAATCAGGGAACTTCTTTCACCAACGGCGCACCAAAGCGCTAATTGGGCTCCTCGGAGCGGCCACTGATACCTACCTACCTACCTTCACCAACGGGAGGGGGGGGGGGGTGGAGAAGAAGGGAACTGTCAGTTCAAGGAATCTGCTGCCATCTGGCTCCTCCACTGGTCGAGCTCGTATCTTCTTTGCAACGGGAAGGGCCCGAACGTAATGGGCAACGCGACTCCACCTGCCAGCACTCCTCAGCATCTTCTCGGCAATGTTGTCTGGAGAGAGATCCATTGTGTTTAAATAGAGCGGCTGACGAATCTTATCCCTCCTTCCACAAGAAAAAACAAGTCGGAATACCGAAAGCTGCATGAAATGCAATAATTTGATTTCCAATAACCTTGTTAATAATAGTTGTAATAGATTTTTCGGTTGGGTAGGTTCTGAGAACTATTTGGGGCACACATTTTGACCCCACGCTCCCCTATGTTTCATCTAATATTTCTGATATATGATAAGGTCAGTTTCGGAAAGCACAAATCGAGCCCTCATTTGATATCCCCCACGACCATACTCTGTGAAAAAAGTACACCCTCCGTTCGCATGTATGAGGAGCCACCCTTCAAACTTAACATAATATGGCGCCACTCGCTGCATGTAACGGGACACATAAACCACATGTTCTCACCAAATTTCATGATAATCGGTTCAGCGGTTTCCAAGTAAATCGGCTGTGACAGACATTGAACCGATTTTAATAAGGTTTTGTTTCACACAAAATCTGAAAAAGTGTGATGGGTGTCGTCCACAACTCTATTGCAAAACACAATCCGGAGAGCATGCCTTTAAAATCTTCTACATGTAAGACTGAAAACCTCTATGCCCACGTAAGAACTGGGTAAGGAAGTAGTCAGTCCCACCATGCTCCCGATTCAGCCGCGCACCTAAGTTGTCAATGAGTCACGCAGTCCATCTGCTTCTAGTTTCAGTTTGCCAAGAGAGTTGCCACTCATCTAGGGTGCGTTATCGATCTTTACGAGCAGCCACCTCCCTTGGCCTTTCTCCTTTGCGCTTATATATGGCTTGACGCTCCTTAGCAAAAAAGACAACCGGGATTGTTCCCGCGATCATCACGGCCGCGATACGCACACGCCACGCGCAAAGTTCCCCGTCTCTGTACTTGCCCGAGATGCTTACGATTTACCTCCTTGCCAAGAGCGTCAGTCCATACCTCTGCACCGTAGAGCAGGACAGACTGCTTTGAACTCATCAGGAGACACCGCTTGCTAGACGTAGGACCCCTAATATTTGGCCCCAAGGCTGCCAGTGGAGTTAATGCTTAACGCCGAAACTCCATTTGCAGCCTTCTTCACCGCTGCTTTGATTTACAAAAAAAAGTTCATCTTGAAGTCAAGAGTCCGCCCAAGGTACTTTACCGCTGGTTTTGATTCGATTGTCAACTCACCGAACGATATGCGACGCAGGGTCGTATTTCTCTTTTTAGTTAGGATGACTATTTCGGTTTTTTCCAGTGCAAGGTTGAACCCGTGGGCAGTCATCCATCCGCTTACCTGTCGCATCAATATGCCAAGTCTGCTTTGCGCCTGTTCGGCAGTGCGTCCAGCAACAAGCTCCGCGACATCATTTGCATAGCCGGCCGGTAGCGTTCCAGAGATCCGGCACTAGGATGGATTCCTGCGCTACCCTCGACGTGACTTCCACCCTCTTCTGACCCTCTAGCGTTTCACAAAGCAGGGAGCGGTTTCGCAGATAGTAATGGAAACGAAAATATTGCGTTGGACTAGTGGAGTGACACGTTTTGATCAAATGAGGATATCCGGGATCGATATGGAGTTGCACCGATCGTGGAAAAACTGCGAGAGAGACGTCTTCGATGGTATGGTCACTGATTCGCGTCAACGAGAATTCACTTGCCAAAATTGGTCTGAACATCGAAGTCAATGGTAAACGAACAAAAGGTCGGCCGAAACAACGGTGGCTTGATACACTGGATGGGGATTTAAAAGCCTCGAAATTGCATTCAGATCAGGCATTTGATAGGGTCAAATGACGAAACCAATCACGACGAGCCGAACAAAGGCTGAAGAAAAAGAAGATCCGTAAGAGATAGTTCGGCCTGTATAGTGTGCCTAGGATGTCTTTCTATTTTACCGAATTAAAGAGGTTTCTGACGTCAAGCGTTACGAGGAGCACCACCCGTCGAGTTCTGATGAGCTCTTTTCCAGCAGAGTCAAGCGCAAGCCTCGCCACCTTCCAACGAGAAGGGGAAATGCCCTTTTCAGTCAGGTAAGCGTGGAATGCGCCGAGCAGTAGGTTTGGCCGATGTTGGAATACCAGTTTGTATACCTCTGTTGGAATATCATCGGGTCCTGGCGTCTTCTTGCTTTTCATAGAGAGGACTGCCTGATCCAACCCTTTTATAGAGAAAAGTGGACAGTCTTCTACCCTCACCGCGCCAACGTCATCATCGTGTACGGAGTGCGTGGGGGATAGTGCCCGTAAAATGCATTCCATGCCTTAAGTGAACAGGGTTTCCGCAGAACCTCGATTTTTCTGGTTACCAGTTTGTAATCGAGTCCCCAGGGGTTCCCATTCACTTCGTCGACTGCTGAGAGGATCTAGCAGCGAGCTTTTCTACAATTTATTGCACTGTGGAGTCTCCTTTTGGCTGGTCTGTACTCTGTCATTATAGTACATGCCTCCTCCCGGTCGTTTACACGTTGTGTTAAGTGGCGGAGTCTGTGACACTTCTTCTGGAGCTCGGCAATTTTCCCCGTCCAGCAATACATAGAAGGTTTGTCACGTCTCGCTGCCTTCCTGAGCAATGTTCTCATCAGACGCGCCTCGGTCCCTGCATAGGATGCCGCTTTCCTTTTCGTTGCAGGTGTTCGCTTTATCGCCTGCCTGACCGGATTTGCGGCATGTTGCCCTTCTCTCAGGTCCCCGACAGGTTGCAGACCTGTGTGCCCATAATCCAATCATCTGCAACATTTGGTTGGTGCGGCCCGGATTCATATCCTACACACTACCCAATCAATTCTGATTTTCTCGCTATTTAGAAGCTTCCTCGCGTATTGCTCCGCAACTCCCATCACAGCCAGGTTTTGGCCTCGGGAGTTTGCAGAGGTGGTATGAATCCGGACATTGGTAACCTCCGGGGGGTTCCAGACTAGAAACCAAAGCTTTTTCTCCCAGAAGCCCTTGACTGCTTCACAGAACGTAACTTTATTTGTTGTCCTCGGGACTGCATCACCCTTTGTTCTACGAATGGAAGACACTTCTGTTCCACTATCTTCGGGTTTGATCTTGTAACGGATTTCACTGAGGACTTCCGCAAAAGTCTTGCCTTCCGTCGGCTTAATAAGCAGGGCTGGCGGTCTGGTTCTCCTACCACCTTTTCTTTTGGTGCTTCGCCCTTCGTATCCGCCTTAATTAGATTTTTCTTATGTTGTTGTCTTTTGTCCCTTTTCGCCCTCTTCTTTTGAGCCCTGGAGAGTAACTGATTGAAGTCTCCTTCAGATGCTCCTTTCTCATTTTGTTTTTTTCCCCAGTTCGCCCTGCAATGGGCTTGTCTGCGATCCGTTTCGCGCTCGCAGTTTTCTCATCGAGAGGCGCGGTAGTTTCTGTTTCCTGCGGATTTTCTCTTATTCTCCATGTCCGCCTATAATATGAAATTCTGTCCAGGAGTTCCTCGAGCTCCATCAGTCCGTTTTTCATTCGTTTGCTGACGTTTTTCTTGAGGAGCGTCGCAGATCGCATGCGCTTCACAGCTGCCGCACATTTCTTAATAAGTCTTTTCTCCTCAGCTTTCGCCAAAGTAGTCGACAGCGCTCCCACACGGCTTATATTCAAAACCACTTGATTAGTTTCGGCATGAAAAAAGACAAATTTTATTTCTTAATACCAAATTGAAAAATAAAAAACTCACTATTCGCCATTAAGAAATAAAATTTGTCTTTTTTTCATTATAAAATAAGCCGGAACAACGACACACACAACCGAAGAAATAGTTTCGGCAGTTGTCTCTGTGCCTCTTTCCGCAATTATAGATTGCGTGGTACTGCCTGGATTCCCGTCTCCGTTGCAGGTGTCGCATCACTTTGCGAGTTTTCTTCTCTATATCCGCATCCCGATGCCTCGTCAGGTATTTCGGCAATTGCTGCGTCCTTCGCTGGGCGCTGGGGCGTGCGACGCATTTTCGTACTGCGTATAAACGCAGCCAGCCCACTCTTCATTCCCACTATCTTCTCGTTCGTTTTGTTTGTGTTCGCCAATAGTCAGTAATGGGTATACCCTCGGGGACAAAGCCGCTACCCCAGTTCCCTGACCTACGATTAGCTGATCCCGAAACTCACGGACGGATCAGCGCTCGCTCGGGGCAACGCGGTCTACTAACATCGGTTCAATGCACACTATCCGACCAGGGTCCCGAAGGAGCTGGCTCCTGATGCACGCCACAACTACCACCTTGGCAAAGCTTAGCTCACATCATCCTATCGACGTCGACAACGAGTTGTCGATGGGTCTGGGGACTCCCAGTGTGTCCCGGCGTATATCGGTCATTAGCAGTTCACTCTTCACCGAGAAACTTTCTCGAGGCTACTACCTAGGACGCAGGTATTATGCCAGGTAGGGATCCAAGCCTATTTGCTCGGGCACCTCAGGGACGCCGCTTCCCGTATCGTAAGCGACCCGTTAAGGACCGTGTGCTTTGCCTTCAGGACTGTCTTAGATGATGGAGCATTCGTCACTCGGAAATGATACTGATTGACAGATGTTTACAAAATGAAGCTAATCTCTCCATTATCGTAGATGAAGAATACCGTAGGGGAGAGATCTGTAAATAGATGCCAATAGCGTTGGGAACGCTCCGGAAATTGTCGGTAGACTTACAGACTGATTCCGGCCAGAGAGTGGTCGGAGAGACAACACGCTATCATCACCTATAATCTTACCCAGTTTCTCACGGGGCATGGAGAATATCGTTAGTATCTACACAGTTTTATACTGGATACCTCACTTGATTGTCAAAATTGCGATGGATTTCCAGAGGATCCAGAACATGCATTCTTCCATTATCCAAGATTTGTGGATGAGAGGAGGAGCCTAGAAGACATTCTGTCCAGGCCAGTGTGAAAAAACGAAGTTATCTTTGTAAAAAAGTCTTCTCCATTGAATTTTCATATATTTATATTTTATGATAATTCCATTACGGTTATCCCCCAATTTTCTCACTTGCAGGTCCAATAAACTGGAAAATAAAAACGATGAATTGAATAAAGTAGAAAAGCAAGTAGACAAATATAAAGATGTACTCGAGAAGATTCACAAAAAATTCTCGCCTTCCGCTGGTACGGATCAGGATCGAGAGAAGCGCATCAAGAAAGTCAACGAATATCGTTTGGCGCAGACGCTTGAGGAGACGGCGAAAGATCTGCCAGAAGAGCTGTGCTTGTTCAACGTTATGAAGAAATGTGGTAAGTTTGCTGCCGGTTCATTCCACCTATTTTCGTCTCTCAATCAGATAAACTTCCCCAACAGGTGAACTGGAGAAGAACATCGCCAATCATATTCTCGATTATGAGATCCAAACCGAAAATGATGTTACCAAGCGACTGAAGGCCATTCTAGATAATGATATCCAACAGATTTCCAATCACAAGCGATCTGTGAATAGATTCGTCACTGAGTACAACTCAGTGAAGAAAGCTCATGAGAATGCACAGCGTTCGAATGAAAGTCAGAAAATTACTTCGTTACGACAAGAGCAGGAGGATCTTGAGTTGAAATTAGAGAAGGAACGTGACCACTTGGCCGCAGAGATGTTCGCGTTGATTGGAAAAGACGAGGACATGGCAAATTGTATAAAGGATTTCGTTGAATGCCAAAAGACATATTACGAGCGAATTCTAGAGAATATTCAACAGAGTCTAAGAGATATCAATAGTATAGTCAATACATGTGATAAGAAGCGAGTTTTCGGTGTTCCGCTTATCGAGCATTTGAGTTCAACTAATAGGAGAATTTCGAAAGTGATTGAACTGAGCGTGTGCTGTCTAATTGATAGGGGACTGAATGAAGAAGGGCTGTTACGTGTTGGTTGTGGTAAGTGCTTTGTCAAGTAGTTTGTGGTCGTGTTCATTTATTTTAAAAATGGTAAACCTTTTCAGCTGGAACTAAACTGAAACGCTTAAAGAATGCTATAGACGCTCAGTACGTCAATCCTCCTCTATCGGCCGAGTATCAGGATATTCATGTGATAGGCGGATTGCTCAAACTCTACCTAAGAGAGCTACCCGAGCCGCTTCTCACCTACAAGCTTTACACCGATTTCATCCAGGCGGCACAAAAACCCACGGAAGGAGAACGCAAGAGTGCAATACTTAATGCTGTGAATCAATTGCAGAAATATAGCCCGGGGCATTACGAAAACCTGCGATATTTGACGCGCTTCCTATGGTGTCTTTGGCAGCGTCAAGATGTCAATAAAATGTCTTCGCAGAACATCGCAATTGTGATGTCACCGAATATATTATGGCCACCTGAAAGCAGTACGAACCCGATCGACTATGCCGGTCAAGTAAACAGTTCTGCAGCTGTGAATACCATAACCGAAATGTTAGTGAGTGAATGGGAACATTTCTTCGATGGCGATGTGGAGTTTTTCCAGACAATAACACGCGATGGATTATTTGCAGAGAGCGGGGCGGACGTTTCCGCGGGATTCATAACCGTTGAAAAAGATGGACCGCCATATCTGACGGAAGCAATATCACAGCAGACGAATCGCACCCATTCTCGCAGCAGCAGTCATGATACTAGTCGTATTTTAATCAACACCGATACAGATTCCATGAGACGTGGCCATTCGAATGATTCTCTGTCCGACACATCGAGTCCAACTCACGCGGACAGTCCAAGATTGCCAAACCGTCGGCGACACAATAAGCCATCAGCACCCACGCCTCCCCATAAAACCAATCCACCCTCGAGCAGTGTCCATATATATTCCGTTGTTGAACCCAAACCGAGCGATCAAAGTCACCCTGCTACTGATTTGGCTGAAGCTTCAGTCGTGATGCAGCAATCTATGAAGTGTGATAGCTCCTCCCAAACGCCTCCACTAACCACAAAGTCGGAACTAGCACAGAATTTCATTAAGCCCGATAAACCTCCCAGACCGGCTCCCATGGAATGTGCCACTTTAAATAGGTCAACATATAAAAACCGCGATAGGTTACTAAGCAGTAATAAGCCGGTGGCTCTTCCGCGGACTATCCTAAATGCCGCGAAAAGCACGGAAAATTTGTCAATACAATCACCAGATGACAATGAGCGCGTTGACATCCGCGAGAAGCCTGCTATCCCGGAGCGACCAGCAACTTTAGTGCGTCCAATCAGTTATCGCAACGAACAATTTCAAGAGATGATGCTAAAAACGGCGACAAGTGACCCAAGCCCGCCGCCACCTACCACTACTAACCTTAAGAAAGCTTCTAGTTTCCGCGGCATGAGTACAACTTCCATGAGCAACAATCCGCAACAAGCCGTGGTAGTAAAGTCACAAAATAGTCCAACTAGCAACGGGAACAGCAATGGTTGTGCAAACAATAACGGAAACAACACCCCAAACACTACTGGCCATAATAACAATCATAAAACGACTCTGGAGCGGGCACAAATCTACAGCGTGGAGAAGCAACAGGTCTCTATCATTGATGTAACTTCCTCAGAGCCGACAAGCATCACTACCAGCGTGACAACAACCGCCAACAAATCACCACTGCGGATCGACAATCCAGCCACCATTGGCGACAGTGCAATGTCCCAATCGCGCGAATTCATAGCAAATGAGAGTGGCATGCAGACATCATTGACACAGGTGCCCCCATCGCCGAGAGGATTCGATCCACGAATAAAACGGCCTCAAGTGCCAGCACCACCGCCGCCTACAAACCATCGAAAATCGGATGGTGCTTTAGGTGATTCGACGCATTTATAAAATCAATTAGCCACGCGTTACCTAGATATTTTCTTAGACCTATAAGCGTTTTTGCGAGTATTCACACTGTACCACGTTTAGAGCTGTTCGTTCAATAACTAGGACCTTCAATTTCATCCATTTAAGTTAGTAATCTTCGATACACGACATTTAACCGATAAGTTGAACGCGTCTGATGAGCCTAAGGTTTCCCGGTTCACTATCTAAAGTTGTGATAAGTTTTCGAATTAGTGATGGAGTCAATAGTCAGACAATCCAATTGTTGATTTTCAAAAGTCCCTATTTTTTGTGACCTGAAATGAAATTTCAGGGAGGCAGTAGCACAGTTTTAAACACAAGTGCAATTCCCTTCGGACCCTCACTTGAAACTTGGAGACAATTTTAGAACTTCTGGCACTGCCGGCTACGTTAAAAAATGCGCCTTCTCTCCCTGGTGCGCAACTACCGTGGCTTATGTGACGCTACAGGTTATTTCGGCAAATGTTTCAATCTACGTAACGAGTTTATCCATACGCGAAATATTGAATCATCGACCCGTCGACTTCATTTCCCTAAACTTTTGCGTGTACACGTTTCATATCATTTTTTAGGGCTATCATTGGAAATGTTAGATGGAGTACGCCTGAGGGCCCTCAAGCAAATGCGTCGCTGCATTTTCTAGCAATTGATAATGGAAATGAGCAAGGAAATCATATTTGTGACTCCGCTAGAACAATATCATTCAAGTGCATGTAATATTGTAATTTTATTTAACCCCTGTTACATCAAATTTTTTTATGGACCCTACATTATTGCTATATAAAAAAAGTATTCAATTTAAATAATATGAATGAAAATTAAAAATGATTGAATAAAAATTTTATAAAATATTAAAAAACGGCTGTCGTTTTATTTAACCTGGAATGAAGACTGGTTCGTATCGGCTCTCCGTAGATATGTGCTCATTTCTTATGAAAGTCTCAATTGATTTCTTCAAGGAGGCTGACCCCATTTTCGATCACTGCATTCTTAAAAACAACTTGCAAAGCATTAAAATATTGTACTTTTCTCGAAATTCTCAATATTAACGGAGTTATAAACGTTTAAAGTTTTCCTCAAGATTCCTCCAAATTTCCACAACTTTCCGGGCACCCAGCCGTCATCATCACGGACCAGGGAATGCAATTCGAATCTACTCTTTTCGTGGAGTTAGGAAAGCTCTTTGGCTTTAAACGGCATTGGACTACTGCATATTACCCACAGTCCAATGATATGCTGGAACGTTGGCACCGGACGGCTCACAACAATCCGTCGTGGTGGCGGTCACTGCCTTTCGTTTTTCTCGACCTCTGTACAGCCCAGCGAGAGGCGTTTTGCGGCCAGCTCAGGGGAGAATCTACGCCTCTCCGCCGACTCTGTACTGGACATCAGAGCAGGGTTAAACGACTCGGAAATGCTGCATCTACTTAAGGACGCAGTTTCGAGGAAGCGGCCAACTCTACCGTCTCGACACTCTACATTGGAGGTCAACACCTCTGGGGATCTCGAGACGTGTGACCAGGTCCTCATCAGGGTGAACGCCCCTCGGAGGCCACTGCAACCACCGTACGAGGGCCCCTTTACAGTGCTTGATCTAAGCGAGCACTCATTCAAGCTTGACATTGGTGCGGGCCCAAGTGGGTCTCCCTGTTGAGGCTGAAGGACTATTTCGAACCGGCAACCGCTCCGCAAAAGCTCTCCCGAAGCATCAGATTCGCCCGGTGACTCCCATTGGCGGGATCGCGCAGAGGGCTTACTTCGCTGAAACCACGCGGTTTGAGCTGGGGGCGGTGCATCGGAGGCGCGAACCTGGGCGCCATTGTGGATTAGCCTCCGCCACTGTATTCATCATCATCAGCGGCGCAACAACCGGTATCCAGTCTAGGCCTGCCTTAATAAGGAACTCCAGACATTCCGGTTTTACGCCGAGGTCCACCAATTCGATCGAAGCTGTCTGGCGTCCTGCCTTCATTGATGTGTAGCCAAGATCTCGCGTCAATTGCCGCCTATTCGATCTAGATAAAGGCAGTTTGTACGTCTCGGGTCGTTCTTTCCATGATGTCGATGTCGTCAGCATGGGCCAGTAGTTGGGTGGATTTAAAGAGGATCGTACCCCTCGCATCTACCTAAGTATCATGGATCACTTTCTCCAGGGCCTGGTTTTAAAGAGGACGCATGATAGGGTATCCCCTTGTCGTAGACCGTTGTTGATGTATGTTGAATGGACTTGAGAGTGAGGCTGATGCTTTTATCTGGCCTCGCACATTGGTCAGGGTCAGTCTAGTCAGTCTTACCAGTTTCGTCGGGATACCGAATTCTCTCATGGTCGTGTACAGTTTTACCCTGGCTATGATATCATAGGCTGCATTAAAGTCGATGAAAAGATGGTGCAACTGATGTCCATATTCCAACAGTTTTTCCTTCGCTTGCCGCAGAGAGAAAATCTGATCTGTTGCTGATTTGCCTCATCGCTCTTTCATTTCTTCGCAAACCACAATTTTTATGTACACCGGAACATAGACTAGGTTTTTTACAATCAATACTCGATAGATGAAATAATTAGAATGTATTAATTTTAATGAATCAGTAAGAGCAAACGACTATTTACACGTTAGAGGCAGAAGAGAATCATCTCGCTTCATGTGTTTCTTTCTGCCCCTAACTTATGGCACACTTTCCTCGCTAGTCTTCCACTCCCGTGGCGAGCCCTACAAAGTGAATAGTTCCGTGCCATCTATTTGTTCGCATTCGCAACATTCGAAATAAATTCCTCTCGGCGGGTTGTACGTAGGCCGAGTAGGACGAGAGGCAAGACTTGGGACCAGGACGGATCGTCGCGTGCCATAATGGCGGCTTTCAGCGTCCGGTGCCAACGTTCTAGCATCCCATTGGATTACGGGTGGTATGCAGTAGTCCGCTGGCGTTTAAAACCAAGGAGTTTGCCTAACTCGGAGAAAAGGGTGGACTCAAATTGCGTTCCCTGGTCAGTGATGACCACTGCAGGGATGCCAAAGCGTGGTATCCACTCTCCACAGAGGGCTTCGGCACATGATTGCGCCGTAATATCTTTCAGAGGCATTGCCTCAGGCCACCACGTAAACCTGTCGATGATTGTAAGACAATACCTATAACCGTGCGAGTCTCGCAAAGGCCCTACTATGTCGAGGTGTATTGTGTGGAACCGCTTGGTAATGCGGGGGAATGAGTCCACTTCTTTCCTTACATGCCTGAAGACTTTACACTTCTGGCATGCGATGCACTCTCTGGCCCAGGAATTGACATCCTTATTCATAGAGGGCCAGAGGTATTTCTCGGTGACTAGCCGATTTGTTGTCCTGATGCCTGGATGCGCTAAGTCGTGAACTGCGTGGAACACTTCCTTGCGAAAGGTGGCCAGAATGTATGGCCGAGGTCCCTTTTCTGAGTCTTCGCAGCAGAGAGAGAGGTTTGAGCCGAAGATGGGCAACTCCCGAAATTTGTATTTGGGGTTGGATTTGAGGCTCTGAAGTGCTGCGTCATCTTCCTGCGCCATGGCGATAGCCAAGAAATCGAGTGAGGCGGGGATGTTAACCTCGGAGACACGAGACAAAGCGTCAGCAACTATGTTGTCCTTGCCGGACACGTGCTGGATGTCTGACGTAAACTGGCTTATAAAGCTCAGATGACAGGGGACGAGGGGATGCTTTGTCGGGCTTCTGTTTCAAAGCATACGTGAGAGACTTATGGTCCGTGAACACTGTGAACGGCCTGCCTTCTAGGGAGAAACGGAAGTATTTGATGCTCAAGTACGCGGCGAGCAGTTCGCGATCGTAAGTACTGTAGTTCCGTTGAGCGGAATTCAACTGCTTCGAGAAGAAGCTCAACGGCTGCCAAACTTGATCCACCTTTTGGTGAAGGGCAGCACCTACTGCGATGTCAGAGGCATCAACAAAAACGGCTAGGGGTGCATCTTGCAGAGGGAATGCCAAGAGTGTAGCGTCGGCCAGTTGTTGACGGGATTTGTCAAACGCGCGGATAGCCTCTTCAGACCACACGATTTCTCGTGTGTCCTTAGTTGTGGGGCCAGACAAGTACGCGTTCAAAATGGACTGGTGATGGGCGGCCTTGGGCAGGAATCGACGGTAGAAGTTTAGCATGCCCAAGAACCTCCTCAACTCCCTCACTGTCTTTGGACGCGGGAAGCTTGTTATCGCTTGCACCTTGTCTGGGTCGGGCTGTATTCCTTCAGGGGAAATTAAATGGCCGAGGAATTTCACCTGTTTTTGGAGAAATTTGCATTTCTCAACGTTTAGGACTAAACCGGCCTCAAGGAGACGTTGAAAAATGCACTCGAGATGGGCTAAGTGCTCAGACTCAGTGGAAGAAGCGACCAAAACATCATCTAAATATACAAAACAGAAGTCGAGGTTTCGCAGGACTGAGTGAATGAACCTTTGAAAGGTTTGCGCCGCATTGCACAATCCGAAAGTCATTCGGGTGAACTCGAAGAGTCCAAAGGGTGTACATATTGCCGTCTTTGGAATGTCTTCAGGAGCTACTGGGATTTGGTGAAGCCTTGGTTAAGTCCAAGGTCGAAAAGATGCGGTAGTTTGCGAGATGATGCGCAAAGTCATGGATGACTGGAATAGAATATCGGTCTGGAACAGTCTGCGTGTTTAGCCTTCTGTAATCCCCACAGGGGCGCCATGCGCCATTTGGCTTAGGGACCATATGGATTTGAGAAGACCAACAGCTGTTTGAGGGCCTGCAGATACCCTGTTAAACGAGTTGTTCAAACTCTTTCCGTGCAATAGCCAGTTTCTGGGATGGTAGAGGACGCACTTTCGAGAAGATCGGGGAACCAGTAGTGATAATGTGGTGCTGTACATTGTGCTTCACTGGTTTGGAGAGACTACACTCGGTAGTAATCTGGCTGAACTTTTGGAGAAGTGCCCGAGCACGAGAGTCGGTAATGTCTTCTAAAAGAACGGAAAGATTATTGCCTGGGTGAGATACCATTTGTCCCGACGAATTAAGGTTGGTCATAGGGTCTATAAGGGACTTATTTTGCAAGTCCACCAGTAACCCATAGTGACACAAGAAGTCTGCGCCTAATATGGGGAAGCTGACATCCGCCAGGATGAAACGCCGCGAAAATGTCCTACGCAAGCCAAGACTCACGTCCACTTGTCTATACCCGTATGTGTTTATGCGGGAGGAATTTGCTGCCGCAAGTTTGAGCGGTTGTGGATGTTGCCGAGGTACGGGAAGAACCGAGACCTCCGCACCAGTATCGATGAGGTAGTTGCGCCTGCTGAGAGGGTCGTAAATTGTTAGGCGACGTGGCGCTGCGCTCTGGGTGGCCGTCGCCAGAACCCCCCGCGGACCTAGTTTTCTGCGGCAGGCGTGAATTTGCAAGGGATAGTACACTTGGTGGCTTTATCGCCGAATCTGCCGTGGTACCAGCAAATCCCCCGGTCCGTGGACTGTCCTGACGACCTGCTACCCGAACGCCCTTTTCGAGTGGCAGACCGTGAGCGAGCTCGCGATCTGGCGCCCGAACGCTGAGCGTCCAACGTCGCCCGCATCTCGCCCACACTGGCTGTTAAAGCGGCTATCTCGCGCCTCAAGTCGCTCACCTCATCCGACGGTGGTTGAACGGCCGCCATGGTTGGGCGTACGTACACCTCCTGCACCTGGTCGGCCGTCGCTGCCAGTTCCTCCAAGGAACCGGAGACGCAAGCGAGGATCGCCTGGGTGCCCCCCGGGAACCGTCGCAGCCAGAGCGACCTGATCAGGTCATCGCCGATCTTGCTCCCACCCAATTGCCTCATTTCGCGAAGCAATTGGCTGGGAGTTCGATCACCCAACGTTAAACCTGCCAGCAAGTGGTCTAATTTTGCCGACTGGCTTGCCGACAGGCGCCTGATCAACTCACTCTTGAGTTGCGTGTATGATGTCGGAACTGCGGAACTGCGCTTCCAAATGTATGAACCACAGCTCCGAGTTCCGCCGCCAAAATGGAGGAACACGCACGGCGAGGGCGGTCACTTGTGGGTCCGATGGGCCTGCCGCGTCTTTGTTGTCGATCGACATCTTTACTAGTAAAAAGGAAACTTCTTTTCGACGCGAGTGTTAAAATGAAAACGCAGTGAAACTGTTTTAACTACACGGCAGGCCGAATCCACAAATTCACGCACGTACAAAGAAATCACCACCGAAGCGGACGCTTTTCAGCGCAGACCGAAACCACTTCCCAGAACTTCGCCCAGAGAGCGGACAACCAATGATGATCCGCACCTAAAACGCCTGAACGCTGTCTCTTGCAGCGGGAATATTTATTGATTTTTTTTTTTTTAAATAAATAAATTCAACTAAAACAAATTAAAATTCAAACAACAAAATTCAACAAATTACAACAATGATTCGCTGCTGCGGCGGTGAAGGTGACGACGGCTGCAGCGGCGCAGGCGGCAACGGCTGCGGTGTTGATGGTGAAGGCGGCGGCGGCGTCGATGCTGGAGACGGCGAGCGTGGCTGCGGCGGCGTCTCTGGTGGCTGCGGCTGCTTCTCTGGTGACTGCTGCGGTGTCTTCGGCTTCTGCCTGATAGCGGTGGCTGTTGAGATGAAGTCAATTGTGGCCTTATTTGAGTTTAAGACCGCGGTTGCCAAATAATCGTTCGTTTTCTAGGTTGCTGCTGCCAATGTTGAATGTTCTGATGCGTCGGCTCTCCGAGTGGTTCTGGATACGTGGCAAATGTTGGGTTCGAATGCTGCGAATCCTGCCGCGCCACGTCATAATTGCAACAACAGTGGCGGAGTCTTCTGACAGTGTGAATAGCCGACACTTTCAATTTTCGCATTCGCCACTTGTTGAGCGGCCTCAGTCGCTGCAAACGAATTGCTCTCAGTTACACAAGTAATGGGATATGAGAATTTTGTTTTCCTTCATGGACAAATTCTTGCATAGGAACTAATGTGAGTTTCTTTTCCTGGATCAATCCAGAGAATGTCAACATGATCCAACTAGGAGTCACAAAACAGTCAAACAACATCGAATTCTCGGCAATGGATTTTTTTAATTTTTAGATCCTTTACTCAAACTTTTTGTTACGGGGTCACCAATTTAACTTAAATAGTCCATTTCTTTGCAAACCACAATTTTTATGTACACCGGAACATAGACTAGGTTTTTTACAATCAATACTCGATAGATGAAATAATTAGAATGTATTAATTTTAATGAATCAGTAAGAGCAAACGACTACACGTTAGAGGCAGAAGAGAATCATCTCGCTTCATGTGTTTCTTTCTGCCCCTAACTCATGACACACTTTCCTCGCTAGTCCTCCACTCCCGTGGCGAGCTCTACAAAGTGGATAGTTCCGCGCCATCTATTTGTTCGCATTCGCAACATTCGAAATAAATTTCGAATGCTGCGAATCCTGCCACGCCACAGCTCCTCACATCTTTTTATTTTTCTTCAGCCTTTGTCCCGTTCACAGGTAGGGTCGGCTCGTCGTGATCGGTTTCGTCATTTTATTTTATCAAATGCCTGATCAGGATGTAATCGCGATGCCTTTAAATCTCCATGCAGCGTATCCAGCCACCGTTGTTTCGGCCGGTTTTTTGGTTTCTTACCATCGACTTCGATGTTCAGACCAATATTGGTAAGTGAATTCTCGTTAGCATGAATTACGTGACCACACCATCGAAAACGCCTCTCTCGCAGTTTTTCCACGATCGAAGCAAACCCACATCGATCGCGGATATTCCCATTTTAGACGTGATCAAAACGTGTCATGCCACCAGTGCAATGCAACATCTTCGTCTACATTACTACAAGACGCCGTTCATTGTCTTTTATAATCGGCCAACATTCAGAACTATAGATTTGAGACGTGCGCTGATACGTCGATCACAAAGAACACCAGTTGTGGAATGCCACTTCATCCAGGTTATGTTAATGCGTGAAGCAATTTCATTACGCAGTTCTCCATTGGTTGCTAGCATTGACTCGAGATATTTAAATCGCTGAGTTCTGGCAATGGCAGTAACCTGCCCAGAACTGAGCGATTTGAATATCTTGGGTCAATGCTATCAGCCGATGGAGAACTACGTTATGCTCCTCATATAGGGAAACACAAAACCTTTAATACCTGAAGCGTCAAGCTTCCGGTTTCTTCCGGATTCTTCATAAATGCGACTTTAATATTTCACGCAAATGTTAATTATGACGTCAGCTCTTATTTGCATGGCTTTGGAAATAGTTAATTCGTTGTCTTGTCTACAAAATTCGGAAGTCCTAGGATGAATTTAAGGGGGGGGGTTTTCAGTAAATTTCTAAAAGTTAGTAATATACTATTAGTAAGTTTTTTTGAGTAGATATCGGAATGGGACATATTTTATATTTTGAGGCCTAGATTGTATCTATCTATCTATCTATGGTTGGGTAGTTTCCGAAAATGAGTCCTGTCTCACTTTGAGTGCTTACATTTTGACTCCTTTAGTTAGTTAGTTTAGTTAAATGGGGGGAGCCGCAGCTCCGAGCACTCAGGTCATTATTAGGCCCATTGTACTATCCCCGTAAGTTGCCTATTCAATGGCTTCCCGCCTACGGTGTTCGCAGGCTTTAGCGAATCTGAGAACATTCTCAAGAGGCAGAGTGTGTGCAGATTCTTCATTGAAGAAAACCTTGCCAAGGTGTCTTCGTCTGAGGTCTGAGAATGCCGGGCAGCTGCATAAAAAGTGCAGGGCAGTTTCCTCCTCCTCCTCACATTGGCTGCACACAGCCGAAACCACTACCCCAATCTTTTCCATATAGTAGTTTAAGGGGCAGTGTCCGGTCAAAAGCCCTACTAGGGTTTTCATGTCCCCCTTCTTAAGGGACAACAAAAATGCCGCTCTAGCGGCCCTAGGCTGCTTCACAAGGATTTTCGCTTGCCGGCAAGAGTCCAAATTTCTTCACTCGGTTGCGTGAATCCTTGCAATTTCACCTTTCAGAGTAGACTTGACAGTAGATGGTCGGATTCCAAGAGCTGGTTCTGGGCCCACCATTGTGGATCCAGACCCTCGGCGAGCCAGTCTATCAGCCCCCTCATTACCGGCGATGTTAGAGTGCCCCGGCACCCACATCAGGAATGTTTCGTTCAGTCGGCCAACTTTCATCAGCACCTGATGACAACTCCACACCAACTGGCTTGATATGTTGTTGCCATCTCGGCCGCCCGACTGTCGGAACAGATTCGAATGGTGCGACCCCTCCATTTTTGTCGCAGACATTCTTCTGCTGCCAATGAAATGGCATATATCTCCGCCTGGAATATGGTCGTCATTTTTCCGAGGGGTCTGGCCAGTTCTATAATCGGATTCTCCGAGAACACGCCTGCACCCGATCCATCCTCCGTGACTGACCCGTCGGTGAAGATTATTAGGTCTGTAATCTGAAAAGACTCATGGCCACTTGTCGACCATTCTTCTCTTTCGGTGATTACGACAGTGTATGTCTTTTCAAAAACGAATCTGGAAACCATATGATCGGTCGGCATCAGGGCTACCGGATGTTTTTCAAGGAATTTCGATATAGACGCATGCCCGTTGGATTGGCCGCCTTTCCACGCCCCAATGGTATCGAGCCTATATGCGTCGTTGGCTGCTTTCCGTTTCACCTCCAAGTGGATGGGGGGTAAATTTAGGATGGCTTCAAGTGCCGCAGTCGGCGTAGTACTCATTGCTCCAGTAATACTTAGGCAACCAAGTCTCTGAATCTGCGTTAGCAGTTTCCTGCTGTTAGCAAAGTTCAGTCTTGGCCACCAAACGATGCATGCATACATCAAAATGGGTTTTATTATGGATGTATACATCCAATATATCCGTTTTGGTGAAAGTCCCCAGGTCTTACCTATCGCATTCCTACAGCACCAGAGCAATCTGCAGGATTTCTGGTATTGTTCCTGGATATGATGCTTCCACGTTAACATGGAGTCGAAATGTACTCCTAAGTACTTGACTGTTTGTGCCAGCTGGATTTCCACCCCTGCTAAGGTGGGTAGCGTATAGCTGCCCCACCTGACGTTCCTAGTGAACATAACTAGTCCAGTATTTCTAGCGTTCACCGTGAGTCCATTGCGGAGGCACCAGCTGTGGATTACATGCAGAGTTGCATTCAAGCGGTCACATACTGTGTCCGCAAATTTGCCGGTAATTATTACGGCTAGGTCGTCCGCAAATGCTTGCGCGAAGACTTTTTTGTCCTCCAGGAGCCACAGCAGGGTATCCATCACCAAGAGCCATAACAGTGGAGAGAGAACCCCTCCCTGTGGGCAGCCCCTGAGACATCCTGCTTCAATAGACTTCTGGCCGACCGATATGTAGATTTTTCTCCACTGTAGCATGTGAAGGATCCAACTGATTAGCAGCGGTTCGATTCCATGCTGTCTTGCCACATCACAAATTGCCGCAAATGAGGCATAATTGAAGGCACCTTCGATGTCCATGAATGCGCCTAAAGCGTATTCTTTATCGGACATCGCCTTTTCAATTTTTGCCGTAATTTGATGGAGTGCTGTCTCCGTGGATTTGCCTTTCTGGTAGGCGTGTTGCCTATGGTGAAGTGGCCATTTAGGAATGTGTGTATCCCTTATGAACCGATCTACTAATCTTTCTAGTCCTTTTAGCAGAAAGGACGTTAGGCTGATCGGTCGAAAGCTTTTTGCGTCTGTGTAGGTGGGTTTTCCTGGTTTGGGAATGAACAACACCTTCACATCCCGCCATATAATTGGAATATAAGCGTGTGCTAGGCATGCCCGATATATATTCCGAATGTGTCGACCCAGGGCATCCATTCCTTCTATTACTAGCGCAGGAATGATGCCATCCGGACCTGCAGACTTATATCTGTGGAATGAGTTAAATGCCCATTTCACTCGCTCCAGTGATACTACTTTGCATGCCAGATTCCAATCTCTCGGTTGAGGGCTGTATGCACCTGTTGGCCCCGAGATTAGATTGGATGCTGCCTGGGAAGTGTACTTCAAGCAAATGATTTGCCGTTTCTTCATCGCTTCCTGTGTACTTCCCATTCTGTAAACGTAAGTAACCCAGTTTCTGGCTACGTTCTTTGACCAGAATCCGCTTCAGCTTTGAGGTTGTCTCAAGAGAGTTAGTCTCTTCGCAAAAGCGTCTCCAAGATGATCGTTTAGCCGATCTTATGCTCTTCTTTAGAGCCTTCTGTGCCTCTTTATAGCGATTCCAGCTAGTGCTTGATTCGCCCTTCAGAGCACGATAAGGAGCATCCTTGTCGTTCTACTCTGTTTTGCCAAATCCGAGTTCCACCATTGACTCCTTACTCACGCACTTTGCAATTTACGTCAAAACTAATGTCAGTTTCGGAAAGTACAAATCGAGACCTTTCATTTGATACCCTACACGACTATATCCGGTGAAAAAATTGTTAATCCCCCCTTTGCATGTATTGGGGCCCCCCTTTATACTGCACCTAAATTTATGGCACTCGCTGTATCTGTGGGATTTCATAGTTTCCATCTGTCCATCAAATTTCGTTTGGATCGGTTTAGCCGTTTTGGAGAAAAGTGCGTGTGACAGACAGACATACATTGAATCGATTTTAATAAGGTTTTATTTTACACAAAACCTTAAAAAGTAGTTCGTTCCAAACGGATCTCCCAAACCCAATTTTTTTTTGTTTTTTTGAAAGAATATTATTAAGATTAATATGCCTAAAATTAGGCATATTAATACGATATTACTTCCCACCTAATCTGGGACACAAAGAATCAACTGGGATCCCTCTGGGACCCCTTTGGTATGTTAAGGGTTCAATTTTCGGCGTTTCAGTGATCCTTTCCGTTGACACAATTTCATTTGTAGGATTTTTTGGTTACATTTTATAGAGAATATCACACGAATTCAAAAAGGTCTTCAAAAGTCAGCAGTTAGTAAGCTTTTTTGATCGTCGTGACTGATGAGGAAATTTTCCATAAATTTCGGAGCATATAAAACAACTGCTGAAAGGTTTTTGTTTTTGTATTGGTAAATTATGTCGTATGGCACTATCAGATTTTCTTGGGGCCTTTTTTAAATATTGAAGCTGTCTAGGACGTCTCTCAGGAACATATCGATTGCCTGACCGGTACCTGTTGATTGTTAAGATAGCCTCAGTAGAGAAAACTTTCAATTTTTAGTTTTTAGTTGAGTTTCGAAAGGATTCATTCAGGAGAGCCTCTACCTTTGTATCGTAATTCTAATTCATCAAATCACCACGGTATTCTAAGAGTTTGCAAAACCTCTATTCCACTTCATTTAGAACAAAAATTTCCTATAACTAAGTTGATTGAGATAGAAAAATCAACAAACTTTTTACATACGCAAGCAACTACTAAAGAAAATTGCTTCTAATCTACTCATAGACCTAGCTTGAATCATTCACCTCATCAACCAAACACAATCAAACTCAGTAACCTTACGTGTCATTTTTCCTTAACAAATTAACGAGTTGTATCTAACATCATCTAATTTCTTAGATAAAATCAAAACAATAACACGACAGCCATCTCAATAGAGCCCATCAACTCGTTACATGGTTAGTCGCAGCAAAAAGCCATTTAAGTATTTAGCATACATTATCGTCGTACTTGAGTAGATTACAATTAAGCGAGTCTTGATACTCATTAAACTGTGGGCAGCGGTTTAGTGTTCCGGCGATACGCCAACCGAAAGTCGCAGAAACAACAAATAAATCTACCACAGAGGTCAACTGAGTATCGGAGTGACTAATGCAAATCAAAAAAAGAGAACACAAAAGTAGAAATTTAGCAGATAACCTGCCCCGGTTAGTATGGTGGAGACAAAATAATGTTCACATCTTGTTTAATGCATGATCTTTCTGTATAAAACCGGCGCTTTAGCGAATTGTTTTTGCTCATATCCGAGCGAATAACGGCTGCCCGTCCATGTTTATATAAAGCCCGGCTCTTAACGAGTTAGCAGTCAGTATTTTGGTGCAAGTAAGATTGGAAGTACTCACAACAAGCAGTTCGCAGATCAACCTAAAGATGCGCTTCATCATCAGCTTGAGTTTGTTTGGTAAGTCGCAGATACTATCGATGTGATTTGGATACCGCCGGTAGTAGGTTACATAAGCCCTGTCGAAACCTGCTTGAATATCAACTTGGTCGCAGTTCATTTCTTCGAATTTTACAATACAAACATCTTCTATCTAGTACAGTGCAAAAAAAGATATAGCGATGGATGTGTGGTGATCAAGTGAACCTCTGCTGCCTTGTTAAGTGCCCCGTGCACTTTATTATGTCAGAGCTTCCGTTTTTTGTGTGTAGTTTTAATGAATGCGCATATAAAAAAGACATTAACAGTTTTTACCATAGTAAATTAATTGACCAAATGTTAGAACTGATTTTTGATGATACTTGGAACGGATCCATTAAAATTGTCGGTGTTTATTCAACAAAAAGATTAAATTACTGTTTCCAACGAAGTTCAAATTTAATTTGCAACATTGTGGAACAGGGAACACCATTGAATTGTATATTAAAATTAGAGTGTTCCACTTGGAAGAGCTTAAAAATCGACTTTAATCGCTTATGGCGGCAATCACTTCCATTTTCAAATGACTCACTTAATAGAAGTTTCTTATGTTTATTTTTAAAATCATACACAGTGTGCTTCGTTGCACTTTCCACTGCATTACCAGCCAAATCAGGGTCCTCAACAAAGGGTTGTTCTAAAGCTTGCCCGTTTAACTATGACCCTATTTGTGCACAGCCCCAAGGCGGATCAGGACCCAAACTTGCGTTCGGAAATGATTGTGTATTAGAGAATTACAACTGCGAACACGCTAATGCACGTAAGTCTCCTTTATATGCTCAAAAATGTTAGAATTTAATTAATATCTTATCTATTTGAAGGCTACGAGCGCATATCGAGTGGAGAATGTCCAGGATCGACCGGAATACGCTTGCAATAATTTTAAATCTTCAGATAATATAATACTTCAATGATTTTGTTCAATGAATCTTTGGTAATATTTATGATATCCTGTAATAAACGTTTATCTATCCAATATTCAAGTGTTTTAAGTGTTTACGTCCAATAGATTCAGATAAAAAGACTTTTTCGATTCTGTTTCAAATGGCTGATCTAGAGATTTATTATCATAATTGAATCAAGCAGCAAAAGATAGTGTCAGCAAAGGACACGTAGCGAATAACTTATTGGTCTACTTTCAAATCGTAAACTTCCAATATAATATGTACTAAAATATGTTTACATGGTTCGTTAATTTAACAATTTCCTTTCAATATCCAATCTATCGTTAATTCTGTACAATCAAAATCTAATCGATTTTGTAAATTCCAATCACAATTACTTGAATCTCTTCAAGTTCTTAGTAGCATCGCCGTTCATTCTACATTTACTCGGACGCAGCCTTTTGCTGTTTTACTTTGTAATCGGCTAATGCCGCCTTGATAGCATCCTCGGCAAGCATAGAACAATGCAATTTAACTGGTGGCAAGCGAAGCTCCTTGGCGATATCGGTGTTCTTCAGTTTTTGTGCTTCATCAATGGTTTTTCCTTTAACCCATTCAGTAGCAAGGGAGCTGGATGCAATGGCAGAACCGCAGCCAAAGGTTTTGAATTTCGCATCGATTATTTTGCCGTTTTCGTCGACTTTAATTTGAAGCTTCATGACATCGCCGCAGGCTGGTGCTCCAACGAGGCCGGTGCCAACGTTTTTGTCTTTTTTGTCGAGAGAACCGACGTTTCGTGGATTTTCATAGTGTTCAACTACCTGTAACAGGAAAAGGAAGAGTGAAACTGGGATGTCTTTCTAGAAATAACTGAATTTTAAGCTTACATTAATAATATTAAATTAACTGTACGATTAACCTTTGCCAGAAAAGGCTGAAACGGTAGGAAAACAGCGTCAAAGTCAAAGAACCGAGGGGGTAATAGATGGCTCTAAAAAAATCGTAGCGCATCAATGCATCGGGAACCTTTTATCTTTTGCGCCATTATTCGAACCAATTTTAAAAATAGGTTGAGAGTACGGGCTGAAGTGCGGTAGCCCAACTTTAGTTTAGAAATCCCAAAAATATACATATATAGTTGCCATTTATCCTTTTGTGGAGTATACTACGTTACCACATCACGCACCATTGTTCGCGATTCGCTGCAATACGCTGCAGCTGCCCCAGGACTTCCGAGATTCTCGCCTTCTGCAGACAGGGAGAGACCCGTCAGACTGATAACCACCTTCGCTTCGTTGGTGTTTATTTTCAGTCCAGCTCTACTTACATCTCCTGCCAAATCCAGAGCCATTTGACCAAGCAAGCAAACAGATCTCACCAGCGTGGTCGAGGTGTTTCAGGAAGGATGTCATAGTTCATTGACAAGGCTGCATGAAGAACGTCACCGATAACAAGAAATAATATCGGTGACAAGATGCCACCCTAGTGAATTTCACTTTGGGCCTCAAATGCCTCTCAAATTTTACCTCGGCGCAACACGCGACATTTTTTGATATCATATGTCGCTCTGATGAATGCTCCTCCTGTGTAGAACACGCTAGATACACTCCTCCTTCACGCAGTCGAAAACTTTCTCGAAATCGATGAAGAGTAAGTGAAGAGAAAATCTAACCTCCGTCAGGTCAATGGGGGAAGATACAGAGCGGAAAACAGTCTGCTCTCTGTCGATCAAGCTTTCGAGATATTTTTTGATGCGTTCCAGGATTATTCAGCTATATATAATCTGGACGATGGTAAGGAGAACGAAGATATAAATCCAATCGTCACACTCAACCAATGGCCTCCTTTGGAATTTTGGCGATCATCCACTATTTTCACTCTCTTGGAAAGGTTTCAGCTTCCTAGCATTTCCGTAAGAATGAAAGTATCAGAGCTACAGTAACTGCCAGTACCACGATAAATAACTCTTCGGGGAGATCGACAAGTTTAGCAGCTTTACCATGGGTGCATTGATGACCATAAGATTTATTTTCCACTTGGGAGGAACATAGATGAAACGCGGATACATATTACGGTGGCTAGCCATTTTATCCACAAGAGGTGACACTTCACGGGATGGGATCTTCATCGGTTCTTAAACCGTGGTGAAATGTTCTTTCCACCTCTTCAACTCATTCACTCAATAACTGTTGTGACAGTACGAGTACTACTATTTGACAAAGGAACCCGACAGCCCAGCAGCTCGACGCACAATATGCTCCAGCCGGGCTGAATGAAGAGAAATTGAGTTTGTCTCTAACGTACAAGAGGCTAAGCTAAATCACTTACTGTTTGAGCTAACGCTAGGTGACCGTGCGCCGAGCCAACTGCTGTGGGAGACAAAGACACTACGGAGCACACAGGCTATCCTAGCATGTGGATTCGGCGTGCCTGGGCACGGTGGCCGTCACCGGTGATGAAATTCATGAGGATCACGCGTGGTCCGTGATTGGCAAGACATTAAACCAGATGGCCTAGCTTCCGCAGACAATGGCAGCACTAAAAGCCACCCTTTCTAAATTAGAGGTAAATAGGAAGAGATGACGATGTAACATAGATCCGCCTTCTGAAAGGGCGATTGGGTGGTATATAGTCAGGGTGCTTGACAAATGCCGGGGCATGCTGGTAGGCTCACAGGAAACGAAACGGTCAAAATGTACAAGCTCCTGCACCTTTTCCAAAACAAGCTAGACTTTCCGGGGACGGCTACTCGAAATGCAACACCACGTCAGCTAGCAATTTATGATCTCCGAGCCAGTCAATTCGCGCTTATGGCTACAGGCAAGTGAACGTGATTCTGGGGCTTCGACAAGCGTTTTCTTGGTGCTTCATTATAGCACCCACCCATCCCTGCAGCTCCCAAAAGACATTCCTAAAACGGGAATATGCACACCTTTCAAACTCCTGGAGTTCACTAGGATGATTTTTGGACTGTCCAATGCGATATAAACCTTCCACAGATTCACCTACTCTGCGCCATGAAACATCCACTTTTGTTTCGTTTATTTGAAAGATGTTCCAGCGGCGTCCCCTTTTCAGCGTTTAAAATACAAGTGTACTGTACATTTGAGAAATGCAAATTCTAACAATCGCAGGTGAGATTCCTCGGCCACCTGATAACCACTAAAGGCATCCAACCGGACCCAGTCAAAACGTTCTCCCGAAGTTACCCGCTTCCGCAAAACAGTTAAGGATATGAGAATATTCTTAGGCATGTTAAACTACTACCTTCGTTTATTAACCAAGGCTCCCCACCATGAATTGATCCGTAACGTTTGCATATCTCGAGCGAAGACCAGTAACTTCTGCCTGTTTGCGTGGTCCCAGAGGCTATTCAGGCGTTTCGGACGCTTCTGGCGTTCCCTCAGCCGTATTTGTTGATGCTTCAGACATTGTCATAGGTAGTGCCTTTCACCAAAAGGTGAACCAAATCTGGCAACCGTTGAGCTTCTTTTCCAAACAATCGAACCCCGCTCAATGAAACTATTACAAGTAGGGTCATGAGTTATTAATAGCGTATGTAGCAATAAAATACTTCCAGTATTCCCCTGAAAACAAGCCATTCATAATATTCATGGACTACGCCAAGTTCGGAACTTGAGTTTTATCAGCCAGTACACTTCCAGCATTCAAGATGTGTTTTTTATCACATGTTGTAGGGGTCAAGATCCCAGCCACCGTTGATTTTCCGGCAATCGCGGAAGCGCAGAAAGACAGCGCAGTTTTTTAAAGCCTCACTTAGAGAGTTTGTTATCTTCGGTTCAATCTCCAGTATATACTGCGAGACCTCAGACAAGGGAACAAGGCCATATATTTCGACCAATTTCCATAAGGAAGTATTTTACGCCGTTCACAATCTAACACACCTAGGCATCCGCACAACAAATTGGTTAGTCAATTCATCTCGATTTAATTAGCCCTTTGCGAGACTCCTGCAGTTTCAGTATTTTGAGTTGGGTTTTCTAAACTTATACCCAAATTCCAACGTTATAAGTTGGATATTCTGAGCCTAAGCGAAATAAGATGGTGGGACTCTCTCCCTCTTGCCGTAATGTGCTTTTGTATTCTGGAAAGCCAAATGGTAGTAGAGGCGAATCCGATGTTGGGTTGTTTCTGCCGCAAGGCGCACTCTCTTGGCCTGATAACCGTTTTCTGGCAGACTTCTGACTTCGAGATTCCAGTCCAAGTTAAGAAGCACCACAATTGTACAGTGTTATACACCAACGGAGATTTTCGATACAATGGAGGAGGATTCTTTCAACGTGCAATTACATGCAATTCAAGTGAGGGTTCCTCCTAAAGGTGAAATTGCGATCGTAATGCGTTATCTGAATGCCAAGATTGGCTCTGACAATATATTGCTCGAACATTTCATAGAGAAGCACAGTATTAGATACCGTAACGATAATTTTAGGGGATTTGTGGATTTCTGCAGCTTCTACCGCCTCGTCATTGTTTGTACACAAAGGTTGCCATAAAATCAGTTGGGTTTCAAGTGGCTGACATCATACGAGCAATCAGATGGATCATTTTACAATCAACAGTAGATTTAGAAGTTGTCTCCTGGATGTGCGTAACAAGAGAGGAGCTGACGCATGTGTTCTTTACAGCATTTTTAGATACTTCTTATTGTCTGGATCATAGCTTAGATGTGGAGGGGTTACCAATGTTGTGTACGGCATGCGGCTCGTGATGACGTTTGCGGAAGGCTTGGATTCATCACTTGTGTAAACCAAATTCCATCCGGATAACACGGCTGAACACGTCTACTATACGTAACAGACTTCTAAGATGGTCATTAATAGCAGATTACAACTAGACGTCATCTAAATACATCAAGAGTGTCAGCTCGCACTTAGCATGTAGGCTTACTTTATAAAAACCACGCTCTTTAGAATCATTCAGCAGAGGACTCAATGAATTCCCTGGAAGGATATCTCTCCGTATGCGAAGGGGTCCTGAGGCATCAATACTGAATGAATGCACTGATAATGTGATTTATTTTTTTTTTTATTTTATTTATTTATTTAAACAACAATAAACAGACTAAGCACACATTTCGGACCCTTCAAGTTCACCGGGGTTTGAGCAACGCTGCGCAGACTTTCCAAAGGTTCATTCACTTTGTCTTGCAAAACTTGAAATTTTGTTTCGTTTATATGGATAATGTTTTGGCCGCTTCTTCTTCAGAATCTGAGGACTTGGACCACATCGAACTTGTCCTAAACGTTGAAAAATGCAGATTCCTACAGAAGCAGGTAAAATTTCTCGGCTTGATAACCCCTGACGGTATTCAACCTGACCCAGACAAGGTTGAGGCGATTAAATTTTCCCTGCCAACCATGGTGAAGGATCTGCGAAGGTTCTTGGGTATGTTAAACTTCTATCATCGTGTTTTGTCCAAGGCCGCTCATCTACAAACGATCCTTAACGACTACTTGTGTGTTCGTCGATGCCTCAGATACAGCGATAGGCGCCGCTCTTCACCAACGGATAAATCAAATCTGGCAACCATTGTTTCTTTTTAAAACAACTCAACCCAGCTCAACGTAACTACAACGCCTACGATCGTGAGCTATTGACCGCGTACCTTGCTATAAAATACTCCCTTTTCGTCCTTGCGGCAAGCCGTCCAACGCGTTCACGGACCACAAGCTCCTTGTTTTGCGCTTAGACAACGGTCCGGCAAAGCGTCCCATCGCCAACTTCGGCACTTGAGTTATATCATCCAGTTTACTTCTGATATCCAACACGCGTCTGGAAAAAACAATGTTGTTGCAGACGCTTTGCCTCGAATCTCGGAGGTCGCAGTTCCCGCCGCGGTCGATTATACGCAAATCGCCGAGGCAGAAAAAGACAACGCAAAGCTTCAGAGCCTGAAGACAAACTCCAAGTACAAATCCAAGGAGAAGAAGAAAAAATCTTGATTGACGGTTTCGCCCAGGGCAAATGCAACAAATCAGACGCTGCCTCACCTATGCCTTGGGAGCAACGTGGCCGAAAGTGGCGACAGGTGGTAATCGCTCCATTTATATATAATCGCAAACATGACATGAGTGCGAATTATATTGAAATTAAATCCGTTCCCAGTTCAAACTTAGACCCTCTCTTGTGATCCACGAACTTTTGGGTTAAACACCCAAGTTCAAAAAGAAGAAGAAAATATCTTGACTGACGATTTTGTCCAGGGGACGGATTTCACTTGAATTTATAATTCGCACTCATGTCGTGTTTGCGATTATATATAAATGGAGCGATTACCACCTGCCGCCACTTTCGGTTACGCTGCTCCCAGGGCATATGCGAGCCAGCGTCTGATGAGTTGCCTCTGCCCCGGACCGTCAGGCAAGACTTCTTCTTCTTCAGCTCTGGCCACGTTTTGGTCAATAGAATTAGCGGATTTGTGCTCAATAAAATTCGTAGTCATGTTGTGTTCTGCGAATTATATAAAGGAGCACTTAACTGCGAGCAACTTCGGTCACGCTGCTCCCAGGGCAGAGGTGAGGCAGCGTCTGATGATTTGCCTCTGCCCTGGTAAGAAGCCGTAAAGCCGTCATCGCCTAATATTTTTTAAAGTTTGGGTGCTAAGCCATAAACGAGGGGTCCGTGGACCAAAAAAAAGAGGGTGTAGTTGCTCCCCATTTGGTCCGGGCCACGCAATTCTCAAAAAAAGTTGAAGGAGTTTCCTATTTCGGCTCAAACTTCTATTTACCTTGCGAGACCTCAGATAAGAGACTAGGCCATTCATTCCGTCCAATTTTCGCAGGGAAATATTCCACGCAATACAGGACCTTGCGCACCCAGGCATCAGAACGACGAACCGGTTAGTCACTGAAAGATATTTCTGACCGTCCATGAAGAAGGACGTAAACTCTTAGGCCAGAGAGTGCATCGCGTGCCAGAAGTGCAAGGTCAACAAGCACGCACGAAAGGAAGTAGGAGTATTCCTTAGACCAACCAAGCGTTTCCACACCATCTCGACATCATCGGCCCTTTACGAGACTCGCACGGATGCAAGTATTGCCTCACAATTATCGACAGGTTTGGCCTGAGGTAATGCCTCTGACTGACATTATGGCGCAATCATGTGTCACCGAATCTATTCTTTTCGCCGAGTTAGGCTTCAGACGGCATCGAACTACTGCATACTATCTACAGTCCAATGGTATACTGGAACTTTGGCACCGGACACTGAAGGCCACGTTAATGGCTCGCGACGATCCGTCGTAGTCGCGGTCCTTGACTTTCGTCCTCCTCGACCTCCGCACAGCCCACCGAGAGGAGTTCCTAGCCAGCCCCGCGAAGATTGTGTACGGGGAGAATTATCGCCTCCACACTGACCCTGTGCTGGACATCAGTGCAGGATTAAGCGACTCTGGCATGCTTTGTCTGCTCAGAGACGCAGTTTCGAAGATGCGGCCAATTCCACCGTCCCAACGCGCAACGGCGGAGGTCAACACTCCCAGGAATCTCGAGATGTGTGCACAGGATGGACGCTCCTCGGAGGCCGCTGCAAACACCGCACGAGAGACCCTTTAGAGTTCTGAAACGAGGTGAGCATTTGTTCAAGCTCGCAGGCCGAGGCAGGCCTAAGTGGGTCAAAAAACCGCCCGTGAAGCATCAGATTCGTACAGTGATCTCATTGACGGGATCACGTGGTTGGTTTGCTCCGGTGAACCCGCACAATTTCCGCTGGAGACGGAGTGATGTGGCAGCACATCGAAGGTGCAAACATGAACGCCACCGTGAATTCGCCTTTGCCGCTGCATTGAATGTGGAAACAGAGGATGGTCAGACAGAAGACTGAGGTGACAAACGTCAAGAATGACGTTTTTGTCAATTCCGGGCACTCTAATCTTGTCCGCCGGCCAACTAAGAGCCATTGATATTTACGGAATCTGTGATAGTTAAAGGGATTCTTTTATAATAAAGTTTATATAATAGGAAGAATGCCTCTTTCATTGCATAAGTGGAACATATTTCTGCAAACAAGGCTGTGATTTGCTGTCAGCACGTGGCAGCACCTCCCATAACAACAGAAATTGCACAGCTGTTTATGGCTTCCCACATCCTAGCAGGAACCAAAGGCGGAGCTTCTTTAGAGATTCATTCCGGATTAATGGTAATGGATCTTTTACGGAATCATAGGAAGTAAGGAAGAAATAAGTAAATGTATCCAAGATCAATCTCTCGGATGGATCCGTTTTGTGCTGGGATAAAATAAGGAAACACTCACAATAAAACCATCCAGGTGACATCGACACAGCAATACATTAAATACATGGGTCTCGAGCCACTTATCTACTTCGTCCCTACCCGAAAGGTACACAATGAGATTCCGGGCCCCTTAACCGTTGAAGTTGCTTCTCCTGTGTATAATCTTCTTGTTCTTATTGTACGAGAGAATGACTTTACCCAGAAAACTTGTGAAATCTTGGTCACGTTCTAGAAAAGAATTTTTGAGCCCCAACATGAGTATGGACGATTACGTAGCCTACATAACTACGGAATCTATGAGCGATACCACGACCCTCTGGTTGTGGATAAAATCTGGCTTAACAGGTTGCGGTGGGCGGGTCATTGAATTCGTATGGATGAGGATGATCCAGCCGGGGAAAGACTATAAGGGCAATAGCTATGGTAAAAAAAGAAGACGAGGTAGACCCTGCCTGAGATGGAACGATGGCGTAGTCCAGGACGTCAGACAGATTTTAGGGATATCGAATTGGTTGACCACGGCCCAAAACCGGGATGTCTGGAGTTCCTCACTAAGGCAGGCCTAGATATGATATCGATTGTTGCGCCATTGATGATGATGAAGACATTCGAAAGCATGATACTGATGGTGCCAATTACAGAGAAGATGCGTTGAACCACTAGCAGCCATTCACCGGAAATATCTCTTTTTCCAAAAACTGGTTCCAAGATATACCTCATCGGAATCGAAGGTTTGACGAATACAACAAGAATTCGACTTTTTGCACACCAAACTCAATGTGGCACGGCTCCACCTCGACATTTAACCTCGACAAATAGTTGACCACTTCTAAGAAACTGCAGCATATGTGGAAGAAAACCGGAATTTCGTATTCCATACCCTCACGCTAATGCAACCGAATCGAAATTGATTTTCCACGTCCAATGTCGCATTTTGATTGACTTCGTTATTTAATGACGTAGCGTTTTTCGTAATTGAGGTGATAACAAAAGGTAAACACATACTGACGCCGTATTGTTGTCTTTTATCTATTCTTATCTTGGCTCATCCCAAGCAATTAAAGAAATTGATTATCTGTGGAAGCCTTCCTCCATTATTTCCCGATTTGGTCAGCCATTTTCCAGAAAAACAGATAATCGGAGAGGATAAGGGCCACACTAGTTTACTAAATTAACCAAGGAATTTCTAGCCACAGATAATGTTAATAGGAAAAGTCTCCAACGTTTCGGTTCGTCATTGTATGAATATAATTTCGCTGAGCTCAAAAGCTTTTTAGCTGCATGTCCAGAGAGGAAACAGTCTTGAACTAATAATAGACGATTGCACCAACAATCAGATGCGCTTTCTGACTAGCGAAAACTATTAGTTAGCGAGAAGCAAGTAATTATAGAGAATCAATCAGGGGCCCAACGATGCATCGAGAATTGGAGTTCGAGGGTCATTTTTTCCTCTCCCACCTAAATTATCCTGAAAAATCACTTTTGAACAATCGTTGCATGAAGGATTAAAAATAGTTACACTTTACATAATTGGCAAACGGCAGACATCCACTAAGTAGCCTGCAAAGTACATGATTTCGCAATAATTGCGATCATACTTACATTCTCGTGGTAGAAAACGGCCGGGACACTTTGAATGCGTTTAATTCGGCTTTGGAGAAGGCGACCAGCACGCGTTAATGACATTTTGACCCGGTTCCGCGTAAACTAATGCACAGAACAAGTAAATTACTTTATGTGAAGGTTTCTACCAAATGCGTCTTCAAATTTCGTATGACAATTTGTAAGCCGCAGCTCTTCACGCGAGAAAAAGACCGTGCGCAACTTCTGACAGCGTCAAAACAACCCGAGAGGTGTCAAGGGGTGAATTGTTTGTTGACAGTCGACAGCTGTTTGAGAATTTATTGCAGTTTCAGAGACCGGATTTCATCGATTTAAATTTTTCTTTAGCTGAAGCAATTAGTTATCGGTGAAAAACAGTTTATTCTAGGGGACAAACAGTTTTATTTTCGCGAAGCAATTATTATATAATATAACTCGGTACATACATTTCCAGATTATTTACAAGAATTTGAAATGACTACGGCCGCATTTAAAAGTCCCCGCATTCTAGCAGTTTCTGATTTGTTTACATCTGATCTCAAACGTGGGTTAAGCTGTTTTGGTCGCAAAGATTTCACTAAAAGGACACGTAATTTGTTGAAGCCGGTGGAAGCATCAATGGAAATAAAGATGTGGGGCTCATATTTGCTCTCAATATTATTTCTACACATAACGATATTCCTTCCAATATTGTGCGACGGAGGAAACGGCACATTTATTCCCACAAATGAATGGCAGACAGTCGAAGAAGGTGAGTTGGTTCTTTCTAAAAGCATTTTTAATTCTAACGGTTGTAACTGGCAGTTACATCACCTAAAAATTATTCACCCTTGCAGGACAAGCAATCCCGCCCGGGTTGCATGTACGAATAAATCTACAAACTGGACGAAAGGAGGCGAAACTTATGGAAAAGTCGTCCAGCAATGATCTGGCCAAACTACCAGAAGACAGCCAGCCGGCAGACGACTCCCAGCCACGAGATTACCTAGATGAAGTCCACAAAAGGTTGCAAGAAGCTCTCAAAAACATTCCTGCTGAAAAAGCCGATTACTCTGATCAGAATTGGAAAGACATTCGAGACAAATATCGGAGCTACAAGGATTTGAAAAAGGAATTCAAAAGCGTTAATATGGAAATCAAAACGGACACAGAAATAATCACCGGCCTCATGGACGAATACAAAAACGCCACACAAGACACTGGTCGGTTCCTCCGCATCCTCGACGACTTAGACTATTTGGTGCATCAAATCGACAACGCGCTTTGGTTCATCGACCGCGGCGGGCTTGACACCATCGTCGTGCCAGCCATCGTGAATGGGACCGACATAAACGTGAGAGTCAAATCGCTGCAATTGCTAGGAGCATTAATTCACAACAATCCTAAAGGCCAGATAAAAGCCCTTGAGAAAAACTGCGGCAATTACCTTTCCCATGTCCTTCTGTCATCCACAAACAACAACGAAATTTCGGCCGCTGTCTATGCTTTCGGGAGTTTATTACGAAAGTTTCCTTTCGCTCAGAAGGAAAACCTACCAAAAACCGGTACAAAGGCACTAGTCGGAATCCTTAGCAAAGAGGGGGTAGAAGTACGGACCAAAGTGAAGGTACTGACTCTTCTCAGCGACCTTATGATCGAACAGCAGGAAACCCTCAAAACCGTGAATGCAGCTCAAGATGATGAGGCCAGTCGTAAGAAACTAGACCAATACAGAAATTTGTTGCTCGACTTCTGGTTGCACGACGAACAATACTGTCATGAAGTGAGCAGTTTTCTTATCGCGAACCATGCGGACTTCGGCAAAGAGGCCGACGTTCTTGAGCACTTGCTTCAGGATTTGAACACGTCATTGAACTTGTGCTACGATGTCTGGTCACAAAGTCAGGAATTGGAAGAGGCGATGGTATTCATCAAAGATCTGTTTCATAATACCAGCGATGATGAGTTCTTAGTGGAAATTTCAGAGCAAGCCTCCCTGGTCCACGAGAGGCTGTTTGGAAAGCTGAGGTTCAAAGATGAACTGTAAAAATGTGATATTTAGTATTTGGATTGGATATTTATTATTCTATTCTTAAGTGTGAAAAATGCTAGAAGGTTTGATTATTTTAGGAAAATTAAATATTTGTTATTAGAAAGTTACTTGCAGTTTTATTTCCCGAAAATTCTGGTTGGTTTCTTTTCTTCGTGATTTCACCGAAGTCTGACTGCTGCTGACGTCAATCAACTGGGCACCCATTCTTTCACCATTAGCCTGCGACCAAGCTCTCCTCTCCTTTTATTCCATTTTGTCCGACCTGCTTCCTAGTTACGTTCCTTCCTCCCCCAAATCCTTGAGCTCCTACCCAGTATGATTCACCACTGAAATCCATAAAAAACTTCGAAAAGTTTTTATCCACTGGAAGCCGTGCAGGCTTTGACCAATTCAGCGCCCTGCCATCTTCAGTTAAGGGGGTCATCCTGTGTGAAGGCCGTTTTTTTTCGCTTGATTTGGAAATTTTTTGTGAAGAACCGGATGAAGATACAAAACGCATTTAAAAAGTAGAATGTGATTTTTAGCCATAAAATCTTAACTGATCTAGTCTATAAACCTTAGGTTTCTCGAAGAAACACATGTACAGGCTTGGCTTCAATTCTTGTCCTTTTAGCGAAGTCATTCGAACGCCATTCGGACCGATAAATACACGCTTTATTACGGCGATCGACATAAATCTGGCATGTGACTTATCACGTGTTTAACACTATTATTTCCGAACGACTCCGAATATCAAAAAATCTAGATACAATTGATACCAAAAAAAAAAAACTGGATTCCGCGGATCCGACACACAGGATGACCCCCTTTAGTCGCTGAAAGTTAAGTCTAGAATTGGCCCATGATAACTTGAAGCTTTTCTGGTTTTACAACCATAACACCCGCAATGCCTCCCAGCCCCCTCCCACTTTCATCAAATTCTCTGACTCCACTGCAGTTACTTCTCCTCGGTGCATAGCTCCTCTTCCTCTTCTTCCTCTTTCCCCCTTCCGAGTACAGCTTCTTCCGAATCTTTTCAAAATGAGCTCGACGAGTGTCATTTTCCCAGCCTGTGGAAAGAAGTCCTTACTTCTCCCATACACAAAAGCGGTCACCATACTCTTGCTGAGAATTACCGCCCTATTTCACTCCTCTCACCCTGCTCCAAGATCCTGGAGAGTTACGTCAATGACTGGTTGACCACCCACTTCGGCCACTTTATAGCTAAGGAGCAGCACGGCTTCATAAAACGTAGATCCATTGCTACCAATATTTTGGACATCACTAATTTTGTGGCTAAATGCCTCAACTCTGGGCAAAAATCCACGCCATTTACACAGACTAGGCCTTCGTTTCCGTTAATCACGAGATACAATTGTCGAAACTCGCCTCTCCCAACATTCCTCCATCACTTATTAGATGACAAGCCTCCTACCTCTCCTCCGATCTTGTAGCGTTTCTTTTGATGGTTGCACTTCTAATCCTTTTTTCCCCTCCTCTGGTGTGCCACAAAGATCCATTCAAAACCCTTATTTATTTTTATACCTTTTTAGCGACCTCCCCTCTATCCTCACTTGTTGTTGCTTGTTATATGCCGACGACCTCAAGCGGTTTCCTCTGTCTCGTCCCCAATGGATTGCACTTCCCTGCAGACAAATCTAGATACTTTGGTCCATTGGTACACAGTTAATAAGTTGCCTCTTAATGTCACAAAATGCCACTCGATGTGTTACTCGCTTAAAACGTCTCCCACCCCTTTCTCCTACTCCCTTGGTGGTTACTATCTGCCCTATCTGAACTTTATCTTTGACCTGGGCGTAACTTTCGACGATAAACTCCGTTTTGGCAGCCACTAGTTCAATATCACCAATTGTGCTTCCAAAATGTTAGGTTTCATACAGGGTGCGGCAGCATAACCTCCTTTTTTCAAAACTCAATAAAAACTATTGTATGCATCGGAAAATATTTATTTATTTTTTATAATGTAGGTACATGTCTAAAGTTTTTATTTACATTGTTTTGAAGATCAAATCTGTTAGGTGACGTCCCCCATTCTCCATACATTGTTACACACAGTGTTCCCTCAAAACAGCCATCGATGCTCTTGAAGTGTGTGCTGTTGCACCGTCTTGTTGGAACCAAGTGTCCCCCAAATCCAAATTTTCTAGCCGTGGAAAAAAAAAGTCTGTAGCATGTTTACATACCGGTCCGAATTCACTGTCACTGTTACCTCATTTTCCTAAAAAAACCAGGGACCAATAATTCCAGCTGAGGAAATTGCACACCACACTGTGGCTTTGGATGAATGCAAAGGCTTTTGATGCAATTCGCGAGGGTTGGTGTCAGCCCAGTAGCGCATGTTTTGTTCGTTAACCGACCCACACAAATGAAAATGGGCTTCATCGCTAAAAACAACAATAGCACCCTCGGGAACGACATCAAGAAGAAGCTCAAACGTGTTCATCCGAGAATTGAAGTCACGTTCTGAAAGTTCCTGCACTATCGCCATCTTATAGGGATGAAAATGAAGATCATCACGAAGAATTCTTCTCACAGAACGATCGGATAGTCCAAGGGCAGATGCGTGTTTGCGCGCAGAACGCCGTGGCGATCGCAACATTGACGCTCTCACTGCTTCAATGTTCTTAGGTGATCTAACGGGCCGAGGGACTCCAGTTCTTCCTTTTGTCGCACTTGCAGTTTGTCTGAATGTAGTGACCTATGTAACAATTGATTTGCGGTCTGGAACGGGAGCCAAGGGGGCTAAATTAAAGCGATTCCGAAATGCACGCTGTGTTGCAATAACCGAACATCCGCTTGAAAAGTAAACCTCAATGGCAAAGGCACGCTCCTCACTATTCCAACGCATGATGGCAACTGAACCGTGTCGGGACAAAACTTTACAGTATCCCCTCTTGAACGAGACCACTAGCGCTCTGCTATGACATCAACTAACTGAGTGGCGCGCATTTTAAAAAAGGAAGTTATGCTGCTGCACCCTGTACTTTCATACTGCGTTCCTGTACTCATTTCACCTTGGTCCAACCCTCCATAATACTTTTTAACTCCCTCGTGAGAAGTATCCTTGAAGATTGTTCCGTGATTGTCTTGCCCTAGAGAAGACACAGCACATATTCACTCGCTCGCTTTTCTTCAAGATGAACCCCTCCCGAGTTGACTATCCCGCCCACCTCTGTACCTTTCGTCTCCCTTATCGCCGACAACGCAGAATCTTCCTCGACCTTTGCACCCTCTTCAAACTCTCTACTGGCCTAACGGACCGCTCTGCCTCTGCTGATATCGTTCTTCGTAACGCGTCATACAACACTATCGTAACGCTAAAATTTTTGGTGTGTCCTTCGCGGAGTTCGGAGTCTATATCAATTCCTCGATCCCGAGACTGTGTTGGAATTATAATGCACAACAGCTTGGTCCCGTGGACTCTTTTTCGCACTTTAGTTTTAAGGGTAAACTACGATCTTTGCTTTTTGCTTCTTCCGAGGGAAATATGTAATTGGAAGTTTTTCTGTTTATTGTCCGTTTAGTGAATAAATATATAAATAAACAATGCTTCAAAATCATTATCATCAACGACGTAACAACTGGTATCCGGTCTAGGCCTGCCTTAATAAGGAACTTCAGACATCCCGATTTTGCGCCAAGGTCTACCAATTCGATATCCTTAAAAGCTGCCTGGCATCCTGACCTACGCCATCGCTTCATCTCAGGGAGGGTTTGCCTTGTCTTCTTTTTCTACCATAGATATTGACTTATAGACTTTCCGGGCTGGATCATTCTCATCCAAGGGGGCTAAAAATGCTTCGGAGGATTCTTCTCTCGAATGCAGCCAAGAGTTTGCAGTTTTTTTTGCTAAGAACCCAAGTCTCCGAGGAATACATGAGGACTGGCAAGAGGAAATGCTTCAAAATATTGAAATCCCACTTTGAACTGTTTGTCCAATTATTGGTTTGACTTAAATTTGTGTCCGGACAGCTGAGTGGTTAGAGCGCAACGTTGTCATACGGAAGGTCGCGGTTCAAATCTCGCTGGGGGCAGAGGAATTTGTTATCGTGACTGGATGTCGGACACCAGTCGACTCAGCTGTGAATGAGTACCTGAGTGAAATCAGGGTAATAATCTCGGGCGAGCGCAATGCTGACCACATTGCCTCCTAGTGTACCGTTACGGTCTTGAATGAAGTGCTCTAACACACTTCAAGGCCCTGATCCAACATGGATTGTTGCGCCAATGATTATTATTATTATTTTCGAGTTATCACAATCTCGGCAGATGCCGGATTTTACCTAATACTAGCACTAAGTGCCAAGCATTTAGGCTCGGACGATCCTACCTACTTAAAAACTAAAGGGGCACTGGTGGTGGTGGCCGGTGGCTGTGAATGAGTACCTGAGTCAAATCAGGTTAATAATCTCGGGCGAGCGCAATGCTGACCCTAGTGTACCGTTACGGTCTTGAATGAAGTGCTCTAACACACTTCAAGGCCCTGATCCAACATGGACTGTTGCGCCAACGATTATTATTTCCGAGTTATCACAATCTCGGCAGATGCTGGATTTTACCTAATACTAGCACTAAGTGCCAAGCATTTAGGCTCGGACGATCCTACCTACTTAAAAACTAAAGGGGCACTGGTGGTGGTGGCCGGTGGTAGGTCAGTCGAGTACTCCCCGCAACATCGAGCACGTATGCAGAATGGTGTACTTCTGCATGGTTTGAACCAGACTGTGCGAAAGTCCCAGGACATCAAAGGAAGCCGTGAGGGATTTAGGTACAATACCTGTAGCTGACAATATTATGGGAACTACAACCACCCGCTCGAGACGCCAAATTTCTTTGATTTCCCGAGCCAATGGCTCATAGTTCACCTTCTTCTCCACGTATTTCCGTTCAATGTTGCTATTATGGGGGATAGCAACATCAATAATATACGCGGAGCGACCTGTCTTGTCAACTAACAGTACGTCAGGCTTGTTGTGTGCGGTATGGCGATCAGTCAGAACTTGTCGGTCCCAATACATGCTGTAAGCAGAACTATCAAGTACTGCTTGCGGCTCGTATCGGTAAACCGGACATGTCCCCGTGATCAGCCCATGCTTGTATGCAAGGTTTTGATGGATAACCTTACATACAGCATTATGCCTGGTGATGTACTGCACCGGTGCCATAACAGTACAGCCAGAAATGAGATGGTCCAACGTCTCTAACGCCGAACCACACATTCTGCACTGGTCGTTCTCCACCCGTTCTTTCATGATGAGCTTTTTATAAGCTCGGGTGGCGACCACGCCATCCTGAATGGCACACATGAACCCCTCCGTCTCAGCAAAGAGCTCCCCAGCACACAGCCATCTGTTCGACAGATGCAAATCGACAAATGGCTGCCAAAGACAATTCACGTGTTTACCGTGCATTGCCTTCGACTTCCATTCCACGATCCGCTCTTGGTCCGACTTCACCCCACTCAGAGGATTGAAAGATCGATCCTTCAAGTTAAGTGGAGTCAGTCCACAGTCTGCCTTACAGACAGCCGCATGCAAGGGACTCGCCTGCTCTTTGCTGTAAAAATAAGCGCGCAGCGAGTCGATTTGGCGATGATGTTGTGCCGCCGCGTCAACCACGCCCCTACCTCCGATGTCACGAGGCAGGTTCATCCGCTCCACGGCAGACTTTGGGTGATGCATTCGGAATTTGGACATAGTTGTCCGTATCCGCCGCTGGACGTTTTCCAGGTCGGTCTTCGTCCACGGCAATATTCCGAATGTATAAGCCAGTGAAGGGATAGCGAATACATTCAACGCGCTTATTTTATTCTTCCCCGAGAGATGCGATTTCAGCACCAGCTTTACACGTCGCAGGAATTCGGACAGCAGAGCTTCTTTCAGATCACCAACTCGAGCATGGGTTCCTTGCAGAATTCCTAGGTACTTGTAGAAGTCTGTCTCGGTCATAGCTTCGATGTGGAGGTCACCAATGCTATGTCCGGCATGCGGCTCGTGATGACCTTTGCGGATGGCTTGGATTCGACATTTGTCTAATCCAAACTCCATCCGAATATCACGGCTGAACATGTCTATTATTCGCAACAGACTTCTAAGATGGTTGTCAGTACCAGCATACAGCTTGATGTCATCTAGGTACATCAAGTGTGTCAGTTCCCACTTAGCACGTAGGCCATATTTTATTGCAAAACCATGACCTCTAGCATCATTCAGTAGCCATGAAAGGGGGTTCAGTGCCATACAAAACCAAAGAGGACTCAATGAATCCCCCTGGAAGATGCCCCTCCGTATACGGATGGGCTCTGAGGTATTAGCACCCTCAGATGTACGGACTGATAAGGTGGTATGCCACCCTTCCATGACTGTCGCCAAAAACTTTATTAGTTTCGGATCAATGCGATACAGATGTAGGATGTCGATTAGCCAGGTATGCGGAACACTATCAAAAGCCTTGGCATAATCGATATAGCAACTGAAGAGGTTTCTTTGGCCTCTAGTTGCTTGTCCTACAACTACCGAGTCGATAATGAGTTGCTCTTTGCAACCCCTTGATCCAACTCGGCAGCCCTTCTGCTCCTCGGACAGAATGTTGTTGGTCTCGAGGTGCGCATTGATCCTTCCACTAATAATGGACGTGATGAATTTGTAGAGGGTTGGTAAGCAAGTGATCGGTCTTGTGTCTGCGGGGTTCTGCACCGTGTCCTTCTTAGGGATAAGGTAGGTAATCCCCGCAGTGAGGAAAGGTGGAAATTCCTCCGGCCGACTCATGACCTCATTTATACTGCGTGCCAACCGACTGTGTACGCTGGTAAATTTCTTATACCAGAAATTCTGCACCCGATCCAGACCTGGGCCCCTCCAGTTCTTCGAGCTGTTTATGGCTCGTCGAACTTCCTCTTCGGTAACATCCGCGAAATTCATGCCAGGTGTATTGACATGGCGGGTGCCTTCGGCGGTGATCCACTCAGCATGCTCAGCATGCTGGGCAGGTAACCCCCAAAGTCCACCCCAATACTCTTTCGCTTCCGTCACCGAGAACTGTATTGTCTGGGCGCTCTGTTGGGATTCGTTGAGAGATCTGAAAAAGCTCCGCTGGTTCCTCGCGTATGTTGCATTCTGGACACGTCTGGAATAACTTTCGCCATACCGTCGTAACCGACTGCATATGACAGAAAGTTTCTGTTTTAGTGTGTCCAGAATTTCAACTACGGGTGTCTCACAGGGGATGGCATAGTTCCGGTAAACCCTCTGCACTTTGTTTCTCACCCGTCGGCTGGCATTGCCAGTGCTGATCTGAATCAGTCTAGCAATGTCCTGCCTTAGTGAGTCCCGCCGACGTTCCAGACGAATTTTCCATGGTGGATCTCTTTTGTCACTCAAACCAATAACGCGAAAGCGAATCTTCTGACCGTGCAATCTGATAGCCGCAACTGCACCACAATACACAAGTGATTGTAGTTGCAGCAGCGACAGATCAGCACACAGTCTCATCATTGATTTGAGATAGAATTCCCGGAGTTGCTGGAGATGCATAGAGCCTGGGAATACCTGGTCTATGCAAAGGATCCATATCCGAGAATTCTATACACGCTCTTTGGAATTCGTCCCGAACCTCAGCGGAAACCTCAGCTGGACGGTGGAGAAGAGTGCTTCGGCGAGTACTGAACCTGTTGCCTGCAGTGCGGCGTGGTGTTGTTGATGCCGCCGCCTCTGCCCCCATCGACTCTCGGTCACCAGTTTCCCCGATGACTTCAAGTCGAACACGTTCCCTGATGGTGGCCGGGATTGTGTCACTGCGAGTGATGAAGCGGTACTGGTCTGCGACTCGCTGCACAGTCACGTGCGCGAATTGCGGGAAACGCTCGACGAATCTCTGGTGCAACAAGGGGCGGTAAGATGTTGTACCCGCCCCTGCCGTTATTTCGTAGTAGGAGCGGATGATGAAGAGGTTCATTTCTTCAGTCCATTTCATCCGCTTCCTACGCGAACCTGCTGAAGTGGTCGCCACAGATTGTGGCGAAACAGCTGCAGCAGGCGGAGCTGTGCTCCTGGTCGTCGTGGCGCCTAGACGTCGAACCGCCCCACGACTAGCGGTTTCGACGCCGTGCTGTCCATTACGAGAGCCCGACCCACTCACCAAGTCGGACGACTCCCGCCGGTTATCCGTACCGGACCTTAAATTTCTCCTTCTTCTCATTTTTTTGGTGGTGCATTTTATCCCTAGCTGCCAGGTGTGTAGATAGCTTCCTTAGTGAGTAATCTGCAAGACTGCAAAGTTCCTGCACTTTCCTCACCTACCCCCTGAGACGCTGCGGTGGCGTACAGCCATTCAGACTGAAGCTATCCATCCCTCCTCCTTTCACAACCGGGCTTGGGACTTATTATGGGATTTATTATTATTATTATTAAATTTGTGTTTAGGTTTTGTTGTTACGTTTTTTATAAGAATGTTTAATAAAAATATATTACGTTCTATACTTCTTGAAAGGTCTGTTCATTATCTAAAGTATGCATATAAATTTTGAAAAAAAAAGTAGATAAATTAGTACAAAAAAACATGTTCAAAATATGAATCACTCTTTGCCTGATTATGGGTTTGAACCATTGTATGTACACAGTCTGTCTCAAAGTAAACAGAACTTTTCCAATAGGAATATTTATGGTAGTGCCATCTTGATATGGCTATAGGCGAAAGGTACATCTTTTCCCGACTTACAGTAAAAATTTCATGACATTTGGTTCACTGGAAGTAAAGTTATTGCGCCTAAAGTGATAGTATGTTTGCATTGTCGGTACAAAAATGAGTATTCAGCAAAAAGCCAATATTATGTTTTGTTTCAAACTCGGTGAAACGTTTACCGAAACGTTTCAATTGATGCAACAGAAACGTTTCAATTGATGCAACAAGTTTATGATGATGATTGACTCTCCCGTGGAAGAGTCGTGAAGACATCAATGATGACTCTCATGTTGGCCAAGCGAAATTCGTGATTACGCCAGAGAGCATCGAAAAACGCCGTGATTTTCTCAAAATTCAGACTAAATGGTCATTGCGTTTTATGGAAATTGAATTGGGAATGTCCAAAGATTCGATTCATCGCATTATGACCGGAAAATTGGGCTATTGGAAGGTTTGTTCTCACTTTGTGCCGCACAAACTCACTGATGACCAAAAATTACTTAAAGTCCAACGTCAATCACTCCCCGTATTCGCCTGATCTGGCACCCTTTGACTTTTATCTATTCGGAAAACTTTATTTGCCGATGAAAGGCATGCACTATGCTGATATTCCGGCCATTCAAAAGGCGTGTATCGACATCCTCCGAGCCATGCAGGTTAACGACCTAAAATCGTCTTTCGAAAAGTTGTTAATTCGCGCAAATCGGCGGCCTGGTCTGATTATGCTTCAGTTTAAAGTTGCATCATTCGGCAAGTTCTCACACGACCTCCTCGTGGTGGCCGCTGGAAACCGTCTCGGACGGGCCAAGAGTGTGTAGGGGCGGGCTGGGAGTAGGCTCATGCAACTGACGAGGATCTGGTTGTCTGCTGGTCATATGTCCGGGCATCGTCCTCGCTGCACCGAAAAAGGTGCTAATAGGACCCCAAGCCAAGGTGGAACAGAATACGCCGAGGGTTGTGTGGCTAATAGGGAGCTTGGTCTTTAGCATGCGAACTCTGAATAACTTGAGCACTTTCAGTTTCAAATAACACCCTTTCCCTGGTGGCTCGGCCAGCCAGGGTGGACATTCTTCCCGGACATGGCACCAAGACATTTACTCAATTTTCAAAAAAAACAATAAACGACGATAGAAGAAGAGGGGGTGATGCCAGGCGCATTATCTGAGGAGGCCTCCAGCCAGGAGACAGTACCAGTCGAGAGCAGTACACTCGGTGCCAGCCCTGGCACCGCTGTACTGAAACCAACCGCAGGGACCTCCCGGAACGAGGCGGTGGACGGACTAGTAGCTTTCAATCTGCAATCCACTGCCGTCAAACTGGGTATAGCGAGTACCAGACATAGTACTCTTAATCCGAAACCCTCAACGTCGGGGGAACCTTCGAAAGTGAAAACTGACAAGAACGTCGGTCGCCGGAAGCCGGCTAAGAAGCGAACGTCCACTGGTGTCCTGTTCAAGAGCAAGTACCAGAAGGCCATGCATATTCTTAGCAAGATTGCTAAGAATAAGGAGGCCGGTACTGTCAACGAGCGGGATGAAAAAGAGCTCGCTAAATACCCATTGTTGAAGAATACAATAGCAAACGCCTGGCAGACGAGCAGAAGGCGAAGCCCATCGCTCTGAAACGCAATCGATCTCAAGACGAGGTCGAGCAAGATTAGAAGCGGAGCAGAGTGGGCAGGAGTTCAGACGCTAAGCAACATCCGAGGTACGCAGCAACAGTCAGCCGACGAGCCACGAATTGCGAAACCGTGGCCAGGAGCACTTACATGTGGCGCTGGCGGATGGTAATTCTGCTGGTGGCAAACTAGCGCCGGGGTGTGGACCAGTGTTGAGGCTAGGCTATCGGGGATGGTCTTTGAGCATCTCCTGGACAGCGAAGGCAAACACACGGGACTCATACCCTGCTTTGATTCCTCTCAGGTGGTCCGTGGGTTCCATGTTATATCTTGCATGGACCAGTTCTCTAGGGACTTTCTCGATTCGTGTGTCGCTAAAATCAGCGACGCCTGGGAGGGGGTAAAGTTCAAGGTCATCCCTTACGACGAGATTCCCAGGATACCGGTCGTTCGAATCTGGTTGACGAAGATCCGCATGGATAAGAACAAGCTCGTCCAATTCCTGCACCTTCAGCAGCACTCGAAGTGCGTGCGGCTAATCTGGATCGACATCGCACTAATACAGGAGTCCTGGGAGGCAACGGAACCATCAAAGGGTTCCAAAGCAAATATTTTAATTTATTCCACAGCACAGGACACGCCGATCAGGATAGACCTAGAGCATGTATTCTCGCGAGGAAGAGTCTGCACGCTTTTCTTTGCCCAGAGCTGAGTTCCAGCGACTTAGTTGTGGTCAAGCTGGAGCTGGCGAGGGCAGAGAACGTGTATATTTCCTGGGCTTATATGGCTCATGACCGATCGGCTCCGCCAGAAGAACTACAACATCTGACGAACACCATAGCACCAATGCAAGGCGACGCCTTGGGGTAGCTCGGAAATCAACGAAAGAGGTGAGTCAATCTTTGATTCTATTATTACTTCAAACCTATCGGTGTGTAACAGGGGTAGTACACCAACCTTCCATTTGCGTGCTCGGAGAACTGTGACGGTTGGGAGGAGGACCTTGATATCACCCTAATAACAGACAATGGGATTTTTAGAGTGGAGGACTGGAGAGTGTCTGACCAGAGTTGGATACTTTTCTCTGATCACAGTTGGATACTTTTCAGTCTAGATCTCGCCGCAGAGGTCTCCAAACCCTTCAGAGACCCCACGAGGATCGACTGGAGAAAGTTTGGTCAAGTAATTAAAAACAAACTCTTTGGTGCGCAAATTGGGAAGATTGGCACGACAGACGAACTGGAGTGAAAGGTCGGGGCTCTGGAAAAGGCATTCGATACCGCCTTTAAAGTCTCGTGCCTTACTAAGTACAGCAAGAAGACGCTACCACCGTGGTGGAATGAAAAAGCCTCAGGAAGCTGACCAGAGAAATCTTCAACATCTGTTACAGGCAAAAATATTGGTTGCCTGAAGAAGTATAAGTCGGCCATCAGGACCGCCAAGAGGCGGTCTTGGTTGGACTATTGTCAGAATATCGAAAGCACCAGTAAATCCGCGAGGCTCAGTAAGATTCTGTCCAAGCAACATAAGAGCCCATCCTTTCTTAAAAAGTCGGAAGGCTCCTGGACGGTATCTTCTACTGAAACCTTGGAGCTGCTGGTTTGAACACACTTTCCCGCCAGCGAGGAGGACTGTGAGTCAAAACCTTGCTTGGAGAGCCACGCCAGCTGTGAGAGACTATTAAATCGGTAATTACCGAGGATAAGATTGGCTGGGCTATAAACAGCTTCTCCGCATATAAATCTCCAGGTCCAGATTGCGTAATGCCAGTCATGCTACAGAAGCAGCAGGAAAGGGTTGTGCCGAGGCTTGTTGAGATTTACCGGAGCTGCATCTCTTCAGGATACGTACCACAGTCCTGGAAGCGCACATGGGTGATTTTCGCACCGAAAGCGGGCAGGTGCGGTTATGATTCCGCGAAGGACTTTCTACCAATCAGCCTAACCTCTTTCGTGCTGAAGACCCTAGAGCGCGTCCTGGACATTCACTTAAAGGCGATTATGGAGAGAACGCCTTTCTCTAAGTGCCAGCATGCTTACCTCAAAGGAAAATCCACAAAAACCGCCCTCCATGAGGTAATTGGCACGGTTGAGCGGTCACTGCAGTACAAGCAGTATACTTTAGCTCCCTTCTTGGATATAGAGGGAGCTTTTAACAACGTTAGTATCAGCGCCATCGCCGGATGACCGGTATTGGATTGGATGGGTATCTCACGCATTGGATTATATCCATGCTAAGTACCAGGATAATCCAGTCGGATCTGGGAGGCAACCACTTGACCAGAGCTGTGAAGAGAGGCACGTCCCAGGCTGGCGCCATCTCACCGGTGCTCTGGTTAATAGTAATGGACGAAATTTTACGTACATTGGACAGCAGCGGGGCGAAGGTGGTGGCGTATGCCGACGAGTTGGTGATATTAGTATCAGGAATTGTGAGGGACATCATGGAAGGAGCGTTGCGAAAGGTGTGCCTGTGGGCTGCAAGATGCGGACTCAGCATAAACCTAACCAAAACGGAATTGATGCTATTCACCACCAAAACAAGGATACCTATATTCCATCTACCACGGCTGAATGAACAGAGAGTGGTTCTTTCCTTTAATGTAAAGTATCTGGGTGTGATCCTGGATCCAAAGCTAAATTGGAGATTGATTATAGAACTGAGGGCCTTCTATGCTTGCAAGAGAACCTTTGCAAAGAAATTGGGTCTCCGGCCGAGGATGGTTCTCTGGATGTACACCGCTGTAGTACGTCCGATCCTAATGTACGGCTCTATTGTATGGTGGCAGGCTTTGAGAAAAAAATACAATAGGATAAAGCTTAACAGGATTTAAAGAACTGCGTGTTCAGATGCTACTGGCGCCTTGCAGTCCTGCCCGGCAGTTGCTCTCAATATACTCCTGCATCTCTTTCCCCTAGATTTCCACATTAAATACGTTTCAGCGTGCAGTTTCGTCAGACTAGGTGAGTTCGGATGCTGGGCAGCGAAGTCCTACGGCCACAGCAACATCCTAGACGAAGTACCTCGACAAATCTGGGCATTCCACACGGACTATGCCACATACAAGCTTAACTTCACGAGAAACTTTGCTGTGGACTTTCCAATCAGGGCGGAGTGGAAGACCAGCGGCGTGTTGCAAGGTTATGACTCAGTATTCTTTACTGATGGATCACAGATGGCCTGTGGAGTCGGCGCGGAGGTTTTCTCGAATACACACAGTGTATCCAAATCGTACGGTCTGCCAGGTTTCGCCAGTGTATTCCAGGCGAAAATACTGGCGATATTGGAAGTCTGTCGATGGCTGGAGCGAGATTCGAGCCCCAAGCGTAACACAACCATTTTGACCGACAGCCAAGCGGCCATCAAGGGCTTGTACTCAGCGACGACATCTTCCAGGCTGGTGTGGCAGTGCAGAGACGCGCTGAACCGTCTGGGCGATACGCTCAAGGTCACCCTCTTCTGGCTTTTCGGGCATAGGAACATAGAGGGGAATGAGTGGGCTGGCGGATTGGCCAGGCGAGGCTCTGCTCTTGGCAGCCTTTCGGTGAATACAGTCAGTGTTCCGCTGGCGGCTGTCGGGGCTGAGTCTACTCGCACTACCTAGCAACCGCGGGCCTTAGATGGGGAAGGCTTATGAGCTGTGCAAAGTCAAGGAGAATTTGGGCGACTTACAGCAAATGCATTCAAGATTACGGCGGTCTGCACAGGGCACTGGCCCATAGGGGACCACGCCGCCAGGATCGGCATACCCTACAATTCGCATTGCCAAAGCTGCGGAGAAGGAAGGGAAACCCTCATGCACTTTCTCGGCGATTGTCCAACTCTAGCTAGAGTCAGGCTACTAAAACTGGGTAAACCATTCTTTGGGGATCTCAAAGAGATTTCTAGTTGGAGGGTGGGAGAGCTGCTTTCCTTCGTGAATGCTACGTGAATGCTGGCTCTGAAGATCCGAGCCGGCTAGACTCTGTCTCTCTGCTCCCACAACAGCAGTCACGGTCTTACGAGTTTGTGGCATCAAAACGGCGCACCACAGCGGAGGGAGTCATCGATTTCAGCCAATTTTTGTCTACGTTTTCCATAGGAACATCTCCCTTGATGAAGTGCGATTCTGTAAGTTCCTTCTTTATATCTTAGAAAAGATGATAGGACTTTCATTTTCTATTAACATTTCACAAGCAGGTGTGGATCCATAGGACAGATAATCACTGCCATTGTCCCTAGGACAGGTGTCATTGCTCTTGCGCTACCTAGGATGATATTACATCCACCATGCATAGGCTATGAAAGATGCAAACTGCATAGAAATTGCAATAATAATGACACATTATCCTTTTTTCAATAACCCGATCGTCAACCAACTGTCGTTACAATTGCAATGCATCTTATCATACCCTTCACGATACTTTGCATCCATTCCATAAACACCCGCTTTCATTTTTGATATAACTCATTGCCATTTGCTGTGTCCAATTTCGTCCTATCCCAAAACACCATCAATTTCCCAATACAGCTGTTGCCAAGCTGCCAAAAAGGGATACCCAAACAAAAACTCGAATATAAAAATGCACAAAATGTACTTTATCCAGTTCTGTGGGTAAATAAATGCATCACAACTGCAGATTTCCTTTTTCTTTCCCAAAAATAAGCATGGGAGCAAAAAAAACAAACCCAACATGGGAGAATCAATGAGCTCTTCTGAACATCGAACCGACTTTCGGACAGGACAGGACATCGGCTGCGCTTCGTGAAAGGACTTGCGGCCAGTTGTTTTTGAACCAATCCTTGATTTCCAAAGAGTTCTTGGGTGCATGCTGCCATGGAAACCGATGGTAGCATGGAAAACGGAAACTGAATTTTTTTCAGTTTCCCCTGTTGAACAAAAAAATCAGCGAATTGACCCCTCGGTTGAGAAAGGACATGAAAAATGCTTATACCCTCTTTTCGTTGAATATAGAGTCACCCCTATATGAAAGCTGTGGTGGGTGGGATCATGCTTGATTAAAACGTACCCACATCATCTGATGATCTCGGGAAATTACTATATTTCATTCGAGGGTCGAAGACAAGGGTGAGTTAACTGTTTGTGTTGTTTGGCGTTAAATGGAGTAAGGATTTCATAATAATTGCTTGAAACAATGGAGAAGGTAGGAATGCTGCAATGGTTACAAAGAACTTGAATGTTATGCAGCGTTCGTTTGCGGGCTGCTACCCAGACCTGCTATGGGATATGCTCCTTCACTAGCAGGCACACACTAGGATCAATTCTATCAAAAAGTTGGATAAAGACCTTGTTAAGTCGAATTTGATAGTAGCTCGTATTAATACTCAACCAGAACTAAGTCAAACTTCTTGATTCGAGGTTGCAAATTAGACCGTAGCAATCCTGCATTTAATCATGGGTTTCCGACCACCGTTTATTGAAGATTAACGACCATAAATGATCTTCCTTCCCAATTCCTTCAAAACCTTCCTTCGGAGCCAGCTCCCTTCTTCACCTCATCAGTCCTCGTTCTCCCGAAAAAAATCACCGTCTGACCATAAAAAAGGACCTTTGACCATAAGCGCGCGTGTCAATTGTCGATTTCCTATTATCCACGGAGCAACCTTTCGGGTCACTTGGGATTAAATGCCTAAGGAGATTGCGCGTTTTACGTTGGGCACACGCGAAGAAATAAATGATCGCCCAACGGATAAGATTGAGAACATCCTGCGAAATCGGCAGACGGCTGTACTCAATTGCTCACAAATGGTCTTGGATCTCTATATCGGGACACCGATCACATGTCCCCGGGTCATAAGACACATTTCAATAGGACGAAAAAAAAAATGTTTTTCTTTGCGTAAAGCGCGTGTGTGACTTAATAAGGATCTTAGATGAGATCCTTGAACCGCGTGCTGCCAATGAAATGATTCATGTCCCCGGAATGGAATGTGAGAGTTCAGGGAGATCGAAGGCTACGCGAACTCCGGGATTAGGAAAAAGGGACTTCTGTTTTCGGTGTAAATGTTTTTCTTTGGGTCAAAGATTGAAATTGTGTCATTAAAATATTTTTGGTTGTTTTTCTTGTTGTTTTTTGTCTGGCTCAGATTTGGGAGAACAGTTGGGACTAGGGTGTTTACAAGAATCCACGGCATCAGCCGTCGTACTATGCGGAAAACTATTTCTATTTTTACATATCCCAAATGAGACCTTCAAGTCAAGGAGTATGTCGGATATATCGTCCCAGCAGCGTTCTGTAGCCTTCCGGTAATACCCAATTCAATGACTTAATGTTTGCAGTGTCATTTGTGTTATTAACTGATAATTTGCTCCCAAAAATCTTAATGGATGTACGGATGCGTCTTATTACGGGTAAGTAGGCACTTAATTACAGGGGAAGGAAGTTTTCTACAAATATCTTAGTTTATTGAGTTTATATTGGTTGATAACTTAAATTTGTATCAGGCCAGTAATATAGAGTATTGTATGCTTACTCCGCCATGCTATTAACGTAGTATGCTGGTCCCAAGGCCAGGTAAAGGTCCTCAGTAAATCAAAAATAAAATGCTAAGATCAGGGAAAGAGATAAATAAAGCATAGTTGGAGTTATTACAGACAGGTCCCGCGACAGGCCGATCAAGAAATTCATTCAATGTCGTTAGAAGTGATCGGATCGAGTAACAAGCCTCGAAGAAATGTTTGGCGTCCACCTTAGTCGACGCGGCAGGACGCGCCCCTGTCCTGTCTAGAAATGAGCAAGGGTTCTTGACTCATGGGTGGCGTTAAGACGTAAGTAAGTTAGTGTCTGTACCCTAACTGGAAGGACCGAGGAACTCGTAAGAGCCCTTCAGAAAAGGCACATTAATATCTGCGCTCTATAAGAAACCCGATGGTCTGGTGCCAAAAGCTGCGACATAGAATGCGAATGCAGTAAAAATGACTATAAACTTCTCTATTTTGGTGACCCACACAATCAATACGGTGTTGGCATTGCCATCTCAGAGAGTTTCCTTGATGCCATTAAAGAAATCGAACGATTTGATGATCGGCTGATGAAGCTCTCCATTATATCAGCTGACCGCACTTCTCACCGCATACGCACCACAGATAGATCCACCTGATGCCGAGAAAGAGACCTTCTAGCAACTACTCGATGAAAAGACTTGTAACGTGCCTGCTGATGAATATACCATCATTGCCAGAGACCTTAATGGCCATGTGGGTCAAAAGGCAGACGGTAACAATTGCCATGGTGGAAGCGAGCATATAATCGATTTTACAGACTAACGTCATGGGGATCCGCTATGAATGCATGATTCATCAAACAATTGTCTCATCTTCCTACATTTCATTGTGGGAATAGTAAAACGCAAATTATATTCTCATAAGAAGCCGACATTTCACCACTGTCACTGATTGCAAAGCCGTTCCCTATGAGACCATCGCACCTCAACATCGGCTGTTGATTCCCATCCTGCGAATTAAGTCACCGACAAAACAGCGTGAAGAACGCCTTGGCCCGCGGCGCATTAAATGGTAGCGTTTTGATAAGACCGGCTAGGCTGACCCTGACCAATGTGCGAGGCCAGATAAAAGCAGCAGGATCACTCTCAAAACCATTCGACATCAACAACGGTCTACGACAAGGGGATACCCTATCATGTATTCTCTTTAACCAGGCCCTCGAGAAAGAGATCCGTGATGCTGAGGTAAATGCAAAGGGGAACGATCCTCTTTAAGACCACCCAACTACTGGCCAATGCTGACGTTATCGACATCATGGGAAGAACGACCCGAGACATACAAACTGCACCGTCGAACGGAGACGACACAAAGGCAAACAATTTAAGGTCGTCTGCGTAAAGCAAATACGGGCAGGTGAGGATGGAGGCGAGGTCATTGATAAAAAACAGGAAGAGTAGCGGGCCAAGTATAGAGCCTTGGGGAACACTAGAGGAAGGAGAGAAGGAACGAGATGAGTAACCATGAAAAGAAACTTTGTAGGAACGGTATGAGAGATAGGAGGAAAGCCACGAGATAACTGAGGGAGGGAAGTCTAGTAATGAAAGTTTAGAGAGGAGAATGTTGTTTCAATTCAAGCATTTAGCAACAAAGTTGGTAAAGACCAGAAGGTTTGAAGCCGTTGATCTATGTTTCATCACCACCACCAACCATGCTGCTCTTTGATAATGAGGTGACCGAAGTGCGCGGTTAACCAGTCATTGACGTATCTTTCCAGGATTTTGGAGCAAGCTGAGAGAAGAGAAATGGGGCAGTAGTTCACAGCAAGGGAAGGGTCTCCGCTCTTGAGGATAGGGATGATTAAGGCCTCTTTCCAGAGATGGGGAAAGTAGCCTTCATCTAGATTTTTGCTGTAGATTATACTCAGGGGGAGGGTAATATGTTTTCTACAGTTAAGGAGTAAGAGATTAGGAAGCCCATCGGGGCCAGGTCCGATATTGGGGTCAAGATTTTCAATGAGGAACTCAACCAATGAAGGCGTAAGGAGAGGAATGGCTAGAGATTCGGAGGAGTCTGCAGTTATGAGAAGTGTAGAGGGTGGAGGGCTCGAGGGAGAAAACCCTGAAGAGAAATAGGTGCAGAGAAGGTTGCAGGATTGTTGTGGGGAGTTGGCAGTGGAGTCAACGAAGCTGATAGAAGAAGGGAGAGATTGAGTTGGATTACGAGAATTGCGAGCGTGAGACCAAAAGGGTTTTAAGTTACCGCGGGCAAGGGCAGCTTCGACGCTCAATTAGTACCTTTTACGCGCTTTTCCGACCATTGACTTCACAGCAGAGCGTATGGCCTTAAAGTGAGCAAGGTCGACGTCATTCTTAGAAGCCCGAAACTTCTTCCGCAGGGTATGTTTCAAGCGAATGTTAATAAGAATTTCCGTTGTGGACCAAGTTGGGTACGAACGTAGGCAGGGAGGGGAAGGGACATGACAGGAAAGGACAGGATATTGTAAAAGGTGTTTAGAGCTTGATCACACGATGAGTTGCTTAATATATGTACCCAGTTGAAAGACGCTAAAGCTGAGTTCAGACCGTCAAAATTAAGTTAAACTTAGTGAAACTTAGTGTATTTACGCTTGGTTTTGGGTTTTGAACGAGGGAGCTCCACTTCAAATTCAACAGCGTGGTGGCGAGCGTCAGTTTTGACATACGGGGATGTGCAAGGAAATAAAGAGAGGTGGCGCTCGAGGAAGTTGGAAAGGAAGAGATCGAGAGTGCGGCCCAAGGAGTTTTTGGTGCTATTGAAATTCAGGGCAGAGCAAGTGTTCATAAAGGAAGAAAGTGGGAGGGAAGAATGGGAGAGGTTGTTGGCAGGAATTGGAAGGCTAGGATGATTAGGCCAGTGGAGCATGGGGACGTTGAAATCTCCGCAAAGGAAGAAAGGGAGGGAAGGGAATCTGACGAGAAGGAGTTCTGACAAACTGTCAAACAATTCTTCATGCAGGTGAGAAAGGCTAGAACAGGAGACATATACACAAGATACAATGAACGCATACAATGAACCCTACCGTGGGCTTACGAAATACATTCCAGTCCCTCTCATAGGGGAAAGTGGAGTACCCTTCGGGGAGCTCGGAGTTTAATACAATACAGATACAGATGGCATGGTGTTGCTGAGCCAACGCGGATAAATTGAAGACCTCAGCTTGGTTCTTAAAGCCCTAGCGTTCTGATAAAACAAACGGACAGTAAACATGGATCCAGTTATATAGCTCGCCGAGGCAGGCGGATGATGGTGGCAACGTCAGCACCGAAGACGAACCAACCAACAACATCAAACCGCACTGGTCAAACGGGAAGAATAAAGATAGGGGACTACAATTTTGAAACCGTTGATAATTTCTCCTATCTAGGGTCGTTAATAGCTATGATGATGAAATCCGCGCACGTTTGTTGGCAACAGAACCTATTTCAGCTTACAAAAACTGTTTCGCTCCAAACGTCTCATAATAGAGTCAAAGCTCTTACTGTACAAGACAATGATCTTGCCTGTCCTCATGGAAGAGACTTGGAAATTTGGGTTCTTAGCAAGAAAAATTGCGAACTCTTGGCCGCGTTCGAGAGAAGAATCCGCCGAAGAATTTTTGGCCCCCTACATGATGATGGACGATTCCGTAGCGTACATAACGACGAAATCTATGAGCGATACCATGACCGCAGGTTGTGGAGAAAATTCGGCTCAATAGGTTACGGTGGGCGGGTCACTTAATCTGTATGGATGAGGATGATCCAGCCCGGAAAGTCTATAAGGGCAATATCTATGGTAGAAAAACAAGACGAGGCAGACCCTGCCTGAGATGGAGCGATGGCGTAGGTTAGGACGCCAGGTAGCTTTTAGAGATATCGAATTGGTGGACCTTGGTGCAAAACCGGGATGTCTGGAGTTCCTTATTAAGGCAGGCTTAGACCGGGTACCGGTTGCTGCGCCGTTGATGATGATGATTTCGCGAGAGGAAAGATGGAATGATCTTACTTACGCGATTATCAACCATTGCGAATGTGGAGGAATCGTGAAACGAAATGAAAGACACGATCCACAAAGCGGCCTCTGCAACCCTCGGGGCCACCAAGCCAGGTAAGCGGTACATCAACCGAGGTACTTGGGTTTGGAATGACGATTTTGAAATCAAGGTCCGTTAAAAGAAACCCGTCTACCACAAGTTTCTTGACGATAAAACGTTCGCCAATTGGCAAATTTATAAGAGTGCCAACCGGGAAGCAAAGAAAACGACCGCTGTCACCCGAGCGGCCCATTGCAAAATTTTTTACGATAAACTGGACACTCGGGATGGTGAGGGAGATCTATATCGATTTGCCAAAAGGCGATACGAACGCATACAGGAAATCGAACACTTCTGTTGCGTTAATGACAAGAATGGTACTTTGCTTACCAACTTTTGAGTCGCGACGAATAGATGGCGAGAATTTTTTGAGCAGATTTCAACTGAAGAATTTGCTCATTCTCCACTTCTACAATCATTGCCGACATTTGGAGCAGTTCCACTTGTCAGCTCAACTGGTGCTCAGAGGTGGCGGTGAGGAAGACGGGGCAGCAACCCTGTCAGCCAAACCAAAACCAAGTGGCCGAGGAGAACCTCCATAGTGGTGGCACCGGGAGACGCTGTACTCACTTTGGTTTGCCGGCCGTGATGCAGTAGGCGAATGCTCCAAAGGCCTAATCAGGGCGATCAGACCCGAGTTTGCACGGGGACTCATCTGAAGTGGCAATTTGGTCACGAAACCTCCCAGGGGTATACTGGTACCATAGGAACCGGGATTGCCCCTGGACTCTCATACTTCGGGTGAACTCCCGTTGTATGTGAGTACAGCTCGGTTGTTTGCTGTTGGCCCTCTAGTGGGAGTTTCATGGTGGTTGTGGTTGAGCTCAAGCGAGAAGAGATCTTCGGGCCTCGGCGTGGTGTTGCGTTTCAACACGGGTGCCTACTCCTTAGTTCGGTAAAGATTTAGGTTGGTCTTGTATCCACCAGTATGAATGCTAAGCCATGCACTTGGTATAGACTGGTACCGTTGTTGTTTGTCACAGCGGGGCCTGATTGTGGTCACGAAATCAATCCGTATCTTAAGAAGACTGTGGGATTAAGTCTCCACGACAGGTACCCACGTAAAACACTCAACGACTCACTGTCAGCTCAACTGAGGTCGAGGAGGCAATAAAATGACGCAATACACGCTGCTCGGTTACTCATGGAGAAACACCATGAGAAGCATCGCCCTTTGTATAATACATTGCATTTTTGGATTTGCAGAAAGTGTTTGACCGTGTGCCACACGAACTCTTTGGTATGCTCTACAACAACACTTAGTGTCAGAAAAGCTCGTGCGCTAGGTTCAATTGCTCTACCACGATTCGAAAAGTAAAGTTCGAAGTGTGGCGGGTGTATCAAATCCGCTTCGTGTCTCTGTTGGCTCTTATCAAGGCAGCGCCCTCTCACCACTCCTCTTTGTTCTTGTTATGGACACCGTCACACGGGATATCCAACGTCCAGCGCCCTATACACTGCCTTATGCAAATGATGTTTTCCTAGCGTCTAATAGCAAAAATGATCTCGAGCAACTTGTTTAAAAATGGAATGATCGTCCATGCAATACGGTCTCAGAATAAAACTGACTTTTTGACGACCGATCCCCATGAAACAGGCACAATCACTGTCAGCGGCAGTGACCTGCCCTGAATTGAGCGATTTAAATATCACGAGTCAATGTTATCAGTCAGTAGAGAACTGAAATTGCTTCACGCACTAAAGTAACCTGGATGAAATGAGGTTCCACAACTGGTGTTCTTTGTAATCGACGTATCAACGAACGTCTCAAATCTAAAATTTACCACAATTTCGTCCGTCCTGTCGCTCTCTATGTGTTGGCCGTCTATAAAAGATAATGAACGGCGTCTTGAGGAGACGAAAATGTTGCGACGGACTAATGGCGTGACATGTTTTGATCACATCTGAAATGAAGACATCTGCGATCGATATGGGTTCGCATCAATCGTGGAAAACTTCGAGAGAGGCGTCTTCGATGGTATGGCCACGTAATTCATGTTAACAAGAATTCCCTCGCCGAGATTGGTCTGAACATCGAAGTCGATAGAAAGCGGCCAAAAAGGCCGGCCGAAACAACGGTGGCTTGATACGCTGGATGGGGAGTTAAAAGCCTCGCGATTGCATCGAGATCAGGCATTCGATAAAATAAAATGGCGGAGCCGATCATGACGAGCGGCCTTTTGGACAGGACAAAGATTGCAGAAGGAACGAAAATTTGTGAGCTAACAACCTGCAGATTTCGAAATCATAGAAACGCTAATGGAATGGACCCTTCGGTGATGGCAATAAAAGTTCCTAGAATACTCATCTTCTCTCATTTGAGCGAGAATTTCAACGGTTCAATTTTCTGGGTTTTTGGGCACAAGGCTCTCCTCCGGTTTTTGCCGGGTTTGCTTGGGGAACTATGGAAAAAAACATGAAGTGGTAAAAACACCAAACCAAGACATGACTTCTATGGCGCGAGCTGAAATAACACAACGTTCCTATCGGCACCATATACTGCAACTAAATTCGTTTGCCTCTAGCTAAACTACAGCCCTTGGGTTGCATCAAAGCTGGGAAGAAGGGACCCTCCGAAGTATTTTCTGCTGAAAGTAAACCAAAGCTGCAAGGATATTCCGACGACCCTAACTGGTCAACATAAAAGGCAACAAAGGAGGCTCCGCTGACAACGGCTAAACCTTATCTGTAAAATTGATAGACAAGGAGTAGCTTCCTCCAAATTACAATTTTCATGGTTTGAATTAGGAGGTAGTTTGTTAGCCTAAGTCTTAAAATGAAAGGTTGCCTTGGAAGATATTTTTCCTTTTTATTGGCTAAAGGTATTTGGTAATATATACAAATACGTATCATAACTGGACCAATTGTTCCCTTCTTCAATGTTTTATCTTCTGAAAAATTTCCTTCACAACTTTATGATTCACAGGATCGTCACAACGCCTAATGAGAAGAGAAGAAATAAAGAAGTGAACTACATCCTGGAAACAGTCAAAAAACGGATACAACAGGAATCTCATCGAAAATCGGATCAAAAAGAAAGATGCAGGAGGTGAATACAGAACCTAGGTAGTGGATAACAGTAACTTACTCTGGTCGGACGCAGAACATCAAAAAGCGGCAACATAAATGTGGATTCCGGGTCACCTCGACCAGCAGAAGATACCTACATAGGACCCAGTTACTATCAGTCAAGGACAAAAAAGAATGTACGGGAAAAAGCGGAATTTATAAGACTTCCTGCCCAGATTACGACAAGGTTTACGTAGGGCAAACAAAACGGCTAGTCCACACCAGGGTGTTAGAACACATAAAGGAGGCCGAATCCGCTAAACATAAGAATAACTCGCGCATAAGGTCCGCGGTTACCACACATATAATAAAGCAGGGACACCATTTGTCGTTGGACAACGCCAATATTTTGAAGGAAGTGAACAACGTTAGGAGACTAGGCTCCTACGAGAGTCTCCACATCTCGGAAATTCCCCCCGAAAAAAGGCTAAGCAGGGGGGGGGGGCAACAATTTTTCCACCTTGGTGGAACTTTTAGGAAGGACTAGGAGAAGAATAGAAGTTTGAGGGGATCATCCCGTATGAAGGCGGTTTTTTTTTGTTTTTTTTTTAAGAAATGTTTTGTGTAGAACTGGACAAAGTTACAAATACGAATTTTTGACCATATATTATTATTCCGAGTTATCACAATCTCGGCAGATGCCGGATTTTACCTAATACTAGCACTAAGTGCCAAGCATTTAGGCTCGGACGATCCTACCTACTTAAAAACTAAAGGGGCGCTGGTGGTGGTGGCCGGTGGTAGGTCAATGGGAGAATCCGTTGAGAACTCCCCGGAACACCGAGCACGTACGCAGAATAGTGTACTTCTGCATGGTTTGAACCAGGCTGTGCGAAAGTCCCAGGACATCAAGGGAAGCCCTGAGGGATTTAGGTACAATACCTGTAGCTGACAACATTATGGGAACTACAACCAAACGCTCGAGACGCCAAATTTCTTTGATTTCCCGAGCCAATGGCTCATAGTTCACCTTCTTCTCCACGTATTTCCGTTCAATGTTGCTATTATGGGGGATATGAGCATCAATTATATACGCGGAGTACCCCGTCTTGTCAACTAACAGCACGTCATTCTTGTTGTGTGGTGTATGGCGATCAGTTAGGACTTGCTGGTCCCCATACATGCTGTAAGCAGAACTATCAAGTACTGCTTGCGGCTCATACCAGTAAACCAGACATGTCCATGTGATCAACCTATGCGAGTATGCAAGTTTTTGATGAATAATCTGACAGCATTATGCCCGGCGATGTATTGCACCGTTGCCATAACAGTGCAACCAGAAGTGAGATGGCCCAACGTCTCTAACACCTAACCACACATTCTGCCCTGGTCGTCCTCCACCCGTTCTTTCAGGATGAGCTTTTTATAAGCTCGGGTGGCGACCACGTCATCCTGAATGGCACACATGAACCCCTCCATCTCAGCAAAGAGCTCCCCAGCACACAGCCATCTGTTCGACAAATGCAAATCAACAAATGGCTGCCAAAGACAATTTACGTGTTTACCGTGCATTGCCTTCGACTTCCATTCATCGATCCGCTCTTGGTCCGACTTCACCCCACTCAGACGATTGAAAGATCGATCCTTCAAGTTAAGTGGAGACAGTCCACAGTCTGCATTACAGACAGCCGCATGCAAGGGACTCGCCTGCTCTTTGCTGTAAAAATAAGCGCGTAGCGAGTCGACTTGGGGATGATGTTGTGCCGCCATGTCAACCAGGCCCCTACCTCCGATGTCATGAGGCAGGTTCAACCGCTCCACGGCAGACTTTGGATGATGCATTCGGAATTTGGACATAGTTGCCCGTATCCGCCGCTGGACGTTTTCCAGATCGGTCTTCGTCCACGGCAATATTCCGAACGCATAAGCTAGTGAAGGGATAGCGAATACATTCAACGCGCTTATTTTATTCTTCTCTGAGGGATCCGATTTCAGCACCAGCTTTACACGTCGCAGGAATTCGGACAGCAGAAGTCTGTCTCGGTCATAGCTTTGATGTGGAGGTTACCAATGCTATGTTCGGCATGCGGTTCGTGATGAACTTTGCGGATGGCTTGGATTCGACACTTGTCTAATCCAAACTCCATCCGAATATCGCGGCTGAACATGTCTATTATTCGCAACAGACTTCTAAGATGGTCGTCAGTACCAGCATACAGCTTGATGTCATCTAAGTACATCAAGTGTGTCAGTTCGCACTTAGCATGTAAGCCATATTTTATTGCAAAACCATGCTGTTCTACTGTGCGCCAACCGACTGTATACGCTAGTAAATTTCTTATACCAGAAATTCTGCACCCGATCCAGACCTGGGCCCCTCCAGCTCTTCGAACTGTTTATGGCTCGTCGAACTTCCTCTTCGGTAACATCCGCAAAATTCATGCCAGGCGTATTGGCCGGGTGCCTTCGGCGGTGATCCACTCAGCATGCTGGGCGGGTAACCTGTCTGGACGCTCTGCTGGGATTCGTTGAGAGATCTGAAAAAACTCCGCTGGTTCCTCGCGTGTGTTGCATTCTGGACACGTCTGGAATGACTTTCGCCATACCGTCGTAACCGACTGCATATGACAGAAAGTTTCTGTTTTAGTGTGTCCAGAATTTTAACTATGAGTGTATCACAGGGGATGGCATAGTTCCGGTAAACTTTATTTCTCACCCGTCTGCTGGCATAGCCAGTGCTAATCTGAATCAGTCTAGCAATGTCCTGTCTTAGTGAGTCCCGCCGACGCTCCAGATGAATTTTCCATGGTGGATCTCTTCGGTCACTCAAACCAATAATACGAAAGCGAATCTTCTGACCGTGCAATCTGACAGCCCCAGCTGCACCACAATACACAAGTGATTGTAGTTGCAGCAGCCACATATCAGCACACAGTCGAGATACTATCTCATCATTGATTTGAGATAGAATTCCCGGGGTTGCTGGAGATGCATAGAGCCTGGGAATACCTGGTCTATGCAAAGGATCCATATTCGAGAATTCTATACACGCTCTTTGGAATTCGTCCCGAACCTTAGCGGAAACCTCAGTTGGACGGTGGAGAAGAGTGCTTCGGCGAGTACTGAAACTGTTGCCTGCAGTGCGGCATGGTGTTGTTGATGCCGCCGCCTCTGTCATCGACTCTTGTTCACCAGTTTCTCAGATGGCCTCAAGTCGAACACGTTCCCTGATGGTGGCCGAGGTTGTGTCGCTGCGAGTAATAAAGCGGTACTGATCTGCGACTCGCTGCACAGTCACGTGCGCGAATTACGCTCGACGAATCTCTAGTGCAACAAAGGGGGGTAAGATGTTGTACCCGCCCCCGCCGTTATTTCGTAGTAGGAGCGGATGATGAAGAGGTTCATTTCTTCAGTCCATTTCATTCGCTTCCTACGCGAACCTGCTGAAGTGGTCGCCACAGATTGTGGCGAAACAGCTACAGCAGGCGGAGCTGTGCTCCTGGTCGTCGTGGTGCATTTTATCCCTAGCTGCCAGGTGTTGGGATAGCTTCCTTAGTGAGTAATCTGCAAGACTGCAAAGTCCCTGCACTTTCCTCACCTACCCCCTGAGACGCTGCGGTGGCGTACAGCCATTCAGACTGAAGCTATCCATCCCTCCTCCTTTCACAACCGGGCTTGGGACTGGCTTTGGCGGAGTTATTATTATTAATATCTTGAGCATGCGTAGTAATTATTCCACCCCGATAGCATCGTTCATTATTGAAATACAGAGCAATTTATTCACTCTTCTCCAAAAAAGGTGTTTTTCTGCTTCCATGCTACGTTTTTCTGTTAAATGTCTTCATAAATATCAACAAATTTTTGACGTTTCGTGTCGGTGGCACGGTGCTTTTTTTGTCGGACATGGTGAAACCACGCTTCGCCAACTTACAAACCTTTCCCCTACTCATTATTATGACATATTTAAAAAATTGCTCTATTTTAATTATCGCTTAAGTAAAAAATTATAAGCAATTTAAATCATAACATTTATTTTGTGCCAATTTGTCCCTAAATGATTCCCTCATATTTCTCTCACATGCCGCCCCAAAGTCAACCCTAATTACCTTCAAATCAAACAATAAATATGTACCCTTCGATGCCGAAAATCATCCAATAAAAAACAAATTCCCACGACACTCCACGCCCTAATCATTTTTATGTAATGATCAACAAATTAAGTCAGACCCTCAGGGAAACTAAGCTACTGCGTCAATTTCAGCCGTAAACGTCCCCGCGGCATGACACAATGATCCGATAAAAAAATCCCTTCCTTGCCTGTTGCCTTCACCCTAAAAAAATGCGCTTATAACCTGATTAACCCCACTTGATCCTGGCGCGACTTGTTACCTCTCATTACACATCCCGAGCAAGTCAGACCGCCGCATTAGAAAAACATGAATCCTTCGCGGATGTGCCTTTATATTCCCCAGAAAAAAATGGAGTCAACCCTCCAATCACTTCATGGTTTTCATCTCCTGTTGCGTAACCTTTGAAAATTAAAAAAATCCGAGGGTCGAAGTAAAACATGGAGTTCAGCGGAACATTTGTAGCACCGAGGAAATTTGAGGGTAAGTTTTTTGTTGCAATCAGATCGATAACATGCAAAAAACTTGGTCCTTTCTTTCTGATTTTTTATCCTTGTTAGTGGCAAATATTATCGGAGATTTTATGGAATAAAAGAATTGGCTAATCGGGACCGCAAAAATTTTATGTCAGTTTTTTTCGACTTAGTGTTCACCCTTGTTACAGGCAGGACGAGTGAAAAAAGCGATGAGGGTAAACTGGGAGATTAAATTTCGAGGATATTTCCAACAGGTAAAAAGATGATGAATGCACCAACTTGCAATTTTTACACACAAAAAGGAGACTCTTGAGGAGTCGAAAAAAAGGAAGTGAATGTGTGTTTGGTGCGTGTGGATAAAAAAACAGGTGGCATTTTTTCCTGTCGAAGGATAGTTGAGATGTCTTGGAAATCTTTTTGGGATAGGTGATATGCAATAGTAATTGCTGGAGAATATGGAAACGATTCAGTTACAGGATGTGGTCGTATCCTATTTTGACTGTTTTGTATGGGCAGATTTTGACTAGGATTTGTGGATTTTGGGCGCAGGTTTCAAGAAATGTAGGTAGAACCTTATTGGGTTTTTTTATTAGGTCGAAATACGTTCCGGCTTTTCGTGCAAAACGGATATTCAGGTTGACTATTAAATATTAATTCAAAAAGTTGAATAACTTAAAGAATTTCGACATTAAGTTAGCTCTAAAGCTTGCTGGTAGTTTCTTCTTAGCCTTGTGAAGCAACAGATTCTTCATCATTTCCAGCTCTCTTTTCTGGAGTGTCCTTCGAAATCTGGCTCATACTATGTAACCACTACCCTTTGATCTTAAAAAGCAAACTTATCATTTTGATTTTTTTTTGAGAATGATATTCTATATCTATCCCTCGGGCACAACCTTGTCGAGGTGGGGGAGCTTGTGGTAGTTTACTACTACACTAAGGGTGTCCAAAAACACATGAAAGTGGAAACAAAGGATTGTAACTCTCCAAGTGATAAGAAGTCGCACACTTCGAATCCACCCGCGACTTTGAGAAATCAGGTCGAGGACGAGGCCCGGATTTTGGAGGCCTCACCAAATTCATGTTCCCCCACGGAGGAATCTGAGGAACACAGACTTCAGTGAAAAACCTACACCCAGTGCCTATGGTCAGCCAGAAAGGATAGTACAGCAACTCCATTAATGGGAGGAATTGGAAACCTAACTACGACCGGGCTATCGGTGACACTGTTGCTTAACTCTTCTAAAATATCAGAGAAGAGGGCTCCGCAGAAGGACTTTAGTCATAAAGGAGAAGGGACTTCAGGTTTGCCGGTCAGAACCTTCTCCTCCGCTTGTACCCGGAAAAACGGAAGAAAGGGAAGCTGGTAATGTGAACGCAACTGGTCTAACGGCGGTAGGTGAAAACAGATCCATGCAGCTCAGATACCATAAACCTGGGAAGGCTCCTAGCCGACGACAACGGAAGGCACTGCGAGAGAAGACGAAGTTTCTTGGGAATGAGGACATGGACATTGCTACACCACCAAGTGAGGCGATATCCAGAGAAATCGGACGTGAGAAAGCGGAACTTTCGGCGGAAAGTGAGTACAAGTTGGTAGCTCCCGTGAGATCCACACAGAACACAGCAGACTTTTCAGTTAGAGGCGGTTTTCATATTAGACTGCACTTGTGTCTACAAACATAAGAGTTAGTCAAATTAACCAGCAGCATACAAAAGCTTCTTCCTTTCCACTGGCGACAAGGCTGGCAAGTTACCGGACTGTCCTAATATATTTCTGGTTCAAGAGCTTAGAACGAACCCATGGTTTTAACAGAATCTGTGGAATTTGATCAGTCATGGGGACCAGAATCTTTTTCGATGAAAAATCCTCGAGACCGAGAACCTGGGTTCTCATGTCAAAGTTTTCAGAGGCAACCATGTTGACACAATTCTGTTCGCAGAACCTTGTTGCGGTTATCTTAAAATACCAGGTTAATGGTAAGATGAGAAATGTAATAGTTGCCTCTGCTTACTTACCCTATGATTCTTTGTGATCTCCGCCGATGCAAGAACTAAGGGATCTGATAGTCGAGTCGGCCAAGTTGGACTCTTTTAGAAAACCGGATGATACTTTCACGAACTCCAGAGTTCAGTCTATAAAAGCTCTCTTAGAAGTACACCACCCGGAAAATAGGTCTCAGAAGTGGGAAGCAGAGAATTGGTGGTGCAAACCCTTCAACACGTGTTGCAAGGGGAATTGGGACACTGCGAGAGTGGTTGTTACTAATGAAAACGCGAGAGCTGCTATACTATCATTCAAAGCATCTGGCATAGATGGCATCTACCTAGCGATGATAAAGAAGGGTGTAGAGCACTTAGAGCAACTTACTCTGGGCTACATGTCTTCCTCAGAAAGTGAAGGTAGTCTTCATACCAAAGCCTGGGAAACTTCAGACAAATAAGCTTAAAGTTCCATGGATAGGAATGTGAAACAACAAGTGGAAAAGGAGCAAACATAAGGTATGTTTGCAAATAATAATTATTTCCAAGGAAAACGATATTTCTCTACGCTAACATTCTTCGACGATCCAACGATTCTTCGTTGACGATCCAACGATCCTTAACGGGTCGCTTACGATACAGGGAGTGGCGTCCCCGAGGTACCCGAGTAAGCAGCTCTGACCCCCTAGCTGGCATAATACCTGCGTTCTAGGTAGTAGTCTTGAGAAAGTTTCTGGGTGAAGAGCGAACTGCTAATGACCGATACACATCGGGACACACTGGGAGTCCCCGGAGCCGTCGAAAACGCCTTGTTTACGTCGATGGAGTGATATGAGCCTAGCTCTGCCAGGGTGGTAGTTGTGGCCTGTATTAGGAGCCAGCCCCTTCGGGACCCTGGTCGGGTAGTGTGCATTGAACCGGTATTAGTAGACCGTGTTGCCCCGAGCGAGCACTGATCCGTCCGTGAGTTCCGGGTTCAGCTTATCGTAGGTTAGGCCTCAGGGAACTGAGGTAGGGGTTTTGTCCCCGAGGGTGTACCCATTCCTGACTATTGCGACCCGCTCCCTTGCACACGATGCGCTGGTAAGCAACTTAAATGGAGAATAAAAACAAACAAAATGAGGAAATAGTGGAAGTGGAGATTGAGCTGGCTGCGTTTATTCGCAGCACGAAAATGCGCCGTTGGCCCTGGCGCCCAGCGAAGGACGCAACAAGGGCTGAAATACCCGACGAGACATCGGGACGCGCAGACGGAGAGAAGGACTCGCAAAATGGTGCGGCACCTGCAACGGAATCAGGAACCCAGATTATACCATGCAATTCTATAATTGCGGAAAGAGGCACAGTGGAAACTGCCGAAACTAATCAAATGGTTTCGAATATAAACCGAGTGGGAGGACTGTCGACTACTCTGGCGCAAGCTGAAGACGAAAGGCTTATTAAGAATGCGCGGCAGTTGTGAAGCACATGCGATCTGCGACGTTCCTCTAGAAAAACGTCGGCAAGGGGATGAAAAACGGACTAATGGAGCTGGAGGAGCTCCTGGAGAGAATTTTGTACTGCAGGCGGACATGGAGAATAAGAAGAAATCCGCGGGAAGCAGAAACAGCCGCATCTCCTGATGAGAATACCACCACACGCACCAAACGAAAAGGTGGGGAGACGAAGGAGGACTATATCGCAAGCTCTGCTTATTGAGCCGACGGAACGCAAAATTTTCGCGGAAGTCCTCAGTGAAATTCGTTACAAAATAAAGTCCGAAAATAGCGGAGCAGAAGTGTCTTCCATTCGAAAAAACGAAGGCTGGTAGAGTATTAGTTGAATTAGGAGTGAGGACAAAAAATAAAGTTACGTTTTGTAAAGTAGTAAAGGGGCTTCTGGGAGAGAAAGTTTTCGTTTCCAGCCTGGTAGTCACGTGCTTTTTGGAAATCCGAGACCTTGACTGCCTCACGGAAAAGAACGAGGTAGAAGAGGCCATCAAACGCGAATGTGTGGTGGTAACCAATGTCCGGATTGGTATCACCTCTGCGAACTCCCGAGGCCAAAAACTCGTTATGGGGGAAGTTGCGGAACAATACGCGAGGAAACTACTAAACATCGGGAAAATCAGAATTAGTTGGGTAGTGTGTAGGATACGAATCCGCGCCACCCAACCACATGTTACAGATATTTGGATTATGGGCACACATTTGCAACCTGTCGGGGACCTAGCAAAAGGGTAACATGCCGCAAATGCAGTGAGGCAGGTCATAAAGCGCACACCTGCAACGAAAAGGAGAGTTGTGCCCTATCCAGGGACCGTGGCGCGTCTGATGAGAACGTTGCGCAAATTGCGGGCGCGGGACGGTGTTCAGTCTTCATAGCAGAATTGGAAAGAGCTAGGACGCAGTCAACATGATTCGCACCCTACAAATCAATATGCACCGGAGTGCAACCGCTTACGAATTGCTAGGGCGGTGAGTTCTGGAAGACTTCTCGGCAAGCAACCATCAATACATTGCCTTCGAAGTGGTTGACACAAACTCTCGATGTGTGCCACCCCGGCACTCTTCCTGTACATGAAACGTCGCGAAGGTGAACGGGAGTTTTGTCGAAACTCTTGGAAAAGGTGGGGTTGCGCTGGACGGTACTCCTAGCGGTGGTGACGCTGCAGCTAATACTGTGGACCTTCCATGAACAGGGGGGCATCGAGACGTGGGAATCTTCCCATATATTGGTGGACGATGGAAATTGCAGAGTTCCGAGTCAAAATCAACGGTAAAGTACCTTGAACTGACTCTTCACTCAAAGATTAGCTTTTCTGAGCAAATCAAAGCAGCAACGTACAAAACTGCAACTGGCGTTAAGTGGGTTAATGGCAAATATTGGGGTCCTAGTTCAACGCTGTCTATCCTCCTCTACGGCGCATTGGTATGGGCTGAAGCTCTTGGTAAGTGGGTAAGCGTCTCACGCAAGTACAGAGACGGGAAGCTTTGTGGGTGGCGTCTGCGTATCGCACTGTCTCTGAATCGACCATGATGGTTAAAACGGGAATGATCCCCGTTGCGCTTCCTATTAACGCGGCATAAAGCCATATACAAGCGCAAGGGAGAAGAGCCAAGGGAAGCGGTTGCCCGTAAAGAACGGCGACGCACCCTAAATGAGTGGCAACTCTCTTGGCGAAATGAAACTAGAAGTAGATGGACTCCGCCGCTCATTGGCAACTTAGATGCCTAGCTGAATCGGAAGCATTGTGGGACTGACTATTTTCTTATCCATTTCTTAAGTAGGCACGAAGGTTTTCAGTCTTACCTGCACAAGATTGGGAAGGCACGATCTCCGGATTGGATGTTTTGCTATGGAGTTGTGGACGACGTCCATCGCACCTTTTTTTCTTGTGGAAGGTGGGATAGGATTCGTCAGCAACTCTATTTAAACAAAGGGGATCTCTCTCCAGACAACATTGTCGAGGAAATGATGAGGAGCTCTGACAGGTAGAGCCGCGTTGCGCATTATGTTCGGATCCTTATCATTGCAAAGAAGATAGAGCTCGACCGGTGGAGGAGCCGGATTGCAGGGGGTTCGTTGAACTGGCAGTTCCCTTATTGCTCTCCTCTCTCGTTGGTGAAACGAAATCCCTGATTTGAAGGCTCCGCAAGGCAGGACAGTTCGGCGGCTAGCCCGAAGTAATAGGACAAATGGTTCCAGGCTAGCCCTCCGATGATGGGAAGGTGTTCAGTTGGTAGTCCGACAATGTACCGTTGCGGGAGTCCAACCATCTGTGAGTAAATGGAAGCACCTAACCCATTCCCCCCCCCCCCCCCCCCCCCAAAAAAAAAACAAAAAGAACAAAAACATCGTTCAACAGAACAAAGCAATTCTGAAATGAGTAGCAAGGCATTAAGGCTTCATTCGAAATGAATAGCTGGTAGATTCCAGATAGGACACAGGACATGATTCTTCTGAAAGGCGAGGTCTCTAATATTCACATCACCGAGTGAAACACTTTAAACGAATGAAGAAACCTGAGGAATTCTTATTGAAGTTCAAGAGAAGAACATCAATCCCCAAGTAATGGTAGCATCTAAGGCTCATTGCTTCTTCCATTATCACCTTAAAAAATCAGGATGCTGAGTATTATCTGTAGTCAATATTAGGAGGGGCTAGCTGAAAACTCCAATGTGTATCAAGTCCAAGACAATTTATTTATTTATTTTTTTTTACTAGGACTAAATTTAGTGTCAATACATAGAGAGAAAGTATATTCACAGAATCCACTAGGATGTGTTTTATCGCATTTAAGCCTACACAATTTAAGATAATTCACCATTTCACATTTTCTATTGTTACGAAGAATATCTCATCACATCCGACAAACAATCTAAAATTCTTTTGATTTCCGATCATCTGCTTTTCAAGACAAAACGTTCACCTACCACATCACCCAAAAAGCATAGGAAGACCGTCACACATTTTATCGTCCTGCATGCCACCGGGTCGCATCATTTATCTATTTGTCCTGTCTCAGATATTATTATCGATGACCAGGGTACTAAATACGCCAAGATACATCCACAATCACATGTCTTTTGTGACCAAAGTCTGACCGTTATTGTCATTTTTAAATTGTTAAATCTTCCAGTTCGTTTTTTACCTTCTTCCCTTGCCCGGGTATTGTCCTTTTTTGCGCCTACACGAGTATCCCTGTGAATGAACCTTAAAAAGAGGACACTTGGAAATGTTAAGTAGGGAAAAAATGGTAGCATTGAAATCACTGAGAATTCAGGGACAATGAGGTTTAGGGTCTAGTAAGCTGACCCTAAGTTGCTTTTTATGCTTTTATCGGCAAGGATGGGATTTACAGTCGGTCAGAAGCCTTAGCTCATTATTATACAACTCAATGATAGTTTGGAAGGATATAGGCATATGGCAGGGATAAGAATATCGGAGAATAATTTTCTGCTTGGCTTCCAAAATTGGTATTTTTTAGAGTTGATTCAAAGCAAAAATATCAAATTAAGTTGTCCATCATGTTCAAAGTGTTGCGCAGGAGTCATAGATTTTCTTTACCGTAAAAAACGCCTTAACGGATGAATGAGTAAACATCATTCGGTCCTATGAAAAAAGGACTTTTTTCCACTCCTATTTTTTATCCGCAACTGAAGCACCTCAAACATTTCTTCCATTTTTTAGAAGGAAAACAATTTAACGCCTATCAGCAAATTTTAGTTGTCTCCATTTTCCGATAATAATCGCAACTAACGAGCTAAGCAACTGAACGAACGTAATCCTGTTAAATTGGAAATTTCCATCTTGACGACCGGGCAGAGGATTAAGTCGGATCAGAATCCGCAGACAATAATCTGACGAAATCATTTCAGAAATAAAAATGTCATGGCTATCAGAAACGGCATCACCTGGCCTTTGTTCCCAGATATCCCAAATATGCAAGATCTAAGGATCTTTTTTGAGTGGAAAAAGTGATAATAGTTGGACTTCCTGCAGAAGTAAGGTTCATTATATTTCATCAGTTTTGCATGAAATTTCCATTTGGGACATCTTACTTGGATATGCTTGCAAGGACATTGGAAGCATATTTGGGAGATAATCTGCTGCCCTGGCTTCCTCGGAAATCCTGAATTCAAAATGGACCGAAAAGGGGTAAATATTGTATTTTTGCTATATCGAATAACTGTTAACTATATACAAGTACCGGATACTCATACAAGTATCTTGAATTTGAATTGAACTCTCCCTTGACGGCGTAAAGGACATGAAGGCGCTCCGAATACAATATTTACATTGTTGCTGGACACTCGCCGAGCATGCGACTGGAACATCTGCCCTTCCAATTGCCACGGGTCATAATGCTACCAAACTATTCATCGATTCGCCGCATGGAGTGTCCCTTTTACTCGCCTTTAATCGTCCCTGCCGTCTTCCATTCATACAACCGATAAAAGATTGGCCTTATTTTAAGAATCGAGTAGAGGGTCCAGTCTGTGATTTTTTTCTTCTCTAGTTGGAAGTTGAAATTGAACGTATGCATAAGGATATTTGGGTCCATATATGTGCCAACACGTAAGAAAATGTATCTTATGTCCGATGGAAAAAAAATTGAATTATTTGTAAGGACAGTTGGTTTCATGAGTATCTTCAACCGCCTTGTTTTCAACAATTGCCGTTACATTCGTAAGATATGACCATTCGTAGATTCAGTTTTGATTGTGTTTAGTCTTTGTAACCTAAACCGCCCATTCTTTAATATTTTTCGGCCGTTGAATCTGATCTTGTAAATAGATACATAACAGGCAGGCAATAAGTAAGGTACCTGACACGAATGGGTTGTATACATATTAATTTCATATTCATACATGTTGTTACGTTTTCGCTTTACGTAGACTCGTATCACTGGATTGCGCAGCACTGGACAAAAGACCCAAACAAATTTTGTGTTATAAAGTTCATACAATTAAATGCCACTAAGAGTGCACATACCTCCAGCTTAAATTCAATTTTTATGAATGGAAGCTACGGAACTAATGCAAGTGACATTAATAATTAGCACTTGCAACACAAATAGTGTCTTCCGCAGTTCTCAAAGCGAATTCATTCCAAATAATTACATTCAACAATAACTGTCAAAAACGAAAAGCGCCGCCATATTGCAAATGGCGCAACAAAATCTCTCACGCATTGCATAAGTTCAATTTTTCGAACTTTTCTGCGTGCTGTATTGCGCGTCGGACTTGTTGTGTATTGCCTCATACAAGTCCGTGTAATGAACTTCATTTGACAGCTCTCTCACTGCGGATGCACGCAGTCACTCCGCTGTTGTGTTTGGGCCTAGAGTAGAGACCGGTGGAGTATAGTTGGAGTTATTCCACTCCGCTAAATCCTACCTGATTTCTCTTGGTGACAGGCCCCACGACAGGCCGACAAAAAAAAGTATACAATGTCGTTACAAACATGATGATCGTATTGAGTCACAAGCCTCGGAGAAATGCTAGGTCGTCCACCTCAGTCGACGCGACAGGATGGGCCCCAGTTCTGTCGGGAAATGGGGAAGGGTTCTTGACGCATGGACGGCGTCAGGACATAAGCAAGTTAGTCCGAACACAACGAACAAAACAAATACGTGTCTGCACGCTAAATGTTGGTACCCTAACTCACAGTAGATCTACTATAGGCAGTACCCTTACAAAAATGACCCCACTCTCGACTGTGCCGCAAAAGCTTATCTCTACACATCAGAGACGCTAAACAAGGAAAAGGCATAATCTTCGTCAAATCGTATTGGTAAGAGAGAGATCGGTGAGCTTTTGTTATTCTGGTACCACGGCGTGCTCATCCATATAGCAAAAAGTTGTTTCACGTATTCACTTATACATAAGCAAAAACTTGCCAATCTCACCAATACATTGGCAAGTCCGGGCGGTATGTCAAACACAGCTGATCGGGTTTTCGGTACATCTCGCTCATGCTCAAGGGCAAAATAATTTGAAATCGTGTGTATTCGCACTGATTTCCCCCCTTGAGGGGCAAGGGGGAGTGAGGTAGCTGTCTAGTATCTAACTGTGCCCTAACTGAAAAGACCGAGGAACTCGCAAGAGCCCTTCGGAAAAGGCGCATTCATATCTGCGGTTTGTAAGAAACCCGATGGTCTGGTGCCAAAAGCTACGACAATGAACGCGAACGCGGTAAAAATGGCTATAAACTTCATCTCTATTTTGGTAGCCCACACACTCAATATGGTGTTGGCATTGCCATCTGGGGGGTTTCCGTGATGCCATTAAAGAAGCCGAACGATTTGATCGGCTGATGAAGCTCACCATTATATCAGTTCACTATTCACTTCATCACTATTCACTTCTTCACCGCGTACGCGGTAATGGTCATGTGGGTGAAAAGCCAGACGGTAACAGATGCCATGGGGGAAAGGGGTTCGGAGCGCGCAATGAGGTTGGCGAGCGTATTATCGATTTTGCGGACAGCCAAGAAGTGTACTTGTGAACAAATGGTTCATCAAACGATTGTCTCATCTTCTTACATTTTATAGTGGGAGCAGTAAAATGCAAATCGACTATATTCTCATAAGACGCCAACATTTTACCACTGTCACTGATTGCAAAGTCACCAAGCCGGGTAAGCGGTACATCAACCGAGATAAATGGCTTTGGAATGATGATGTTAAAATGAAGGTCCGTGAAAAGAAATGTCTCTACCACAAATTTCTCGACGATAAAACGCCTGCTAATTGGTAAATTTACAAGAATGCAAACCGGGAAGTAAAGAAAGCGATCTCTGTCACCCGAGCGAACCATTACAAAAATCTTTACGATAAACTGGACACTCGCGATGGCGAGAGTGATCTGTATCGACTTGCTAAAAGCCATAACGAACGTAAGCAGGATATCGAGCAGTATTTTGCTTACCAACCGTCGAGCCGCAACGGATAGGTGGCGAGAATACTTTGAGCAGATTTCAACTGAAGAATTTGCTCATCCTCCACTTCCACAATCATTGCCGACATTTGGACCAGTTTCACCTGTCAGCGCAACTGGTGCTCAGAGGTGGCGGCGAGGAAGATGGCGCGGCAACCCTATCGGCCAAACCAAAACCAAGTGGCCGAGGAGAACCTCCATAGTGGTGGCACCGGGAGACGCTGTAATCACTTTGGTTTGCCGGCCGTGATTCAGTAGGCGAATGCTCCAAAGGCCTAATCAGGGCGATCAGACCCGAGTCTGCACGGGGACTCATCTCCGCCTTCCTTTGAGGGCCCGGTAACCAACATTCGACATGTTCTGCTCTGCGTAGCTCAGTGTTCACAATAATGAAGTTGGGCCAACCGCCGGAACTCAAAGGCGGGATTACCTGCTGAAGCCACTTTACGAAAGCCTCGACAGTGCACTCCAAATGGAGAGCCCATCGCGAAAACCTTGATTGTTAAATCGTGGCTTCGTTCCAGGCCCCAGCATTTTTTTCCACAGGCATTCCCAGATGATTGTAAATTGTCCCTCTGACATTTTGCAATCCTTGGAGGAAACTCCCACGGCAGCAATTAGAACAGAGGCTGCAGTTGCGCATACGTCCTCTTCCTTCTCGCTTTCGTGTCCATATTCCAATGGCAGCGATTGAGATCTCTCTCGCTGATTTGATCACCTCCCGACACACCGATCCCAATCCCCCCTGGGACGCGTGGATGTAAGCCCTGGTGCGGAGAACAATAAGCGTGGATGTGTTGGTCTTACGCTTCTTAGGCGCATTACCGCTGGCAGAAGAGTCTGATGTATCCAGTGTGGATCTCACCGGGATTTCCAGTTTATCTCCACCTTCCGCCGGAGATTCCGCTCCCTTGCGTCCGATTTCTCTGGATGTTACCGCACCTAGTGGCACAGCCACATCCATTTCCTTATTCCCAAGGTGCTTCATCTTCCTTTGCAGTGCCTTCTTCTGCCGTCGGCTTGGGGCGTCTAAACGTCCCATCCTGGAAAACCGTATCTCATGCTGATTGAATCCCTTTTTGCTTTTCTGAGCTCATTAAAGAGATTAGCTCATTACAAAATGAAAGCACGTTTCAAGGTTTCTTACCGATTCAAAAGGTCAGTTGCAGATTTTGTTTATAACCAGTCATTTTTTTATTAACTTCTTAACATATACATACTCCTCTGAAAGGATCTAGAGAAAAAGATTTTAAATAATTGAGTTTTATGGCTTAACAACTTCAGTTCTGCCATTCAATTTAAAGGTTTCGTTCTGCTCTAAAAAAATGATCACCGTAAAGTCCAAAATAAAAAGAAGACAAACAAAAAACCAAATTCAAGGCTAATTGCTCAGCTGACCTGTTTCTTGCACCATCTACAGCCTACGAAAAGTGGGCTAATCCTTGAATTAACTTGTATAACGTTAACGGTATCCTTGGAAGGTTGCACCTCCATAAACTTTTCCTTGTTATCGTTACTGCAGCCGAAAAACAAATACGTAACGCCTTTCGAAGCGATCAGGGTAGGTCTGAAGACCTCTCCTGGAAAGCACATTACTAAGGTCCTTCTTCCTTAACAGGATTACAAAAATGCCGACGAGACGGAACTGAATCAAATGAGAGTAGAAAAATGAGTTCAAAGTCTTTTGTTACCTCTTTTAGTAGTCTCCATAAAATGTTTGTAATTCCTTTGAGGCGAGAATTGAAGGAAAGAAAAAGGAAAGGTTTTTCAGTTCGATACACTTCGGCACTTATCCGACTCGGGACTGTTGCGGGTAAAAAGTGCAATAAAACAATTTTCTTTGTTTCATGTTTTGGAAATTTTCGGTGAGAATCCTTTGCATATTATTCAAATGATCCTCTTTAAGGCATTTTATGGTGGTAAGTAAGAATGGGAAAGATTGGAAAATTAGGCGAAAAAGGATAAGCTGTCGCAAGGCTATTTTTGTTTGTTTAAGTTTTCGTTTGGGCACATATTGGATGAGAGGACAACATCTTTTGTCTGGATGAGTTCTAATTTTTTTGTGAAATAAGAAAGGATCAAAAGATTTGAAAATTTAGATAGAAAGATGCGTTTCAAATTTTGTTTATGGTACAATAAAGTTAAAAATACAAACTATTAAATGTTGCCAGGATCACTAATTGGATTGGGGGAGTAGTGTATGTTTTGGTTTCTATCATTTTATTATTTATAAGGTTTTGTGTGAAACAATACTCATTTAGTATTACGTCGCGAGGCTGGATCAGAATTTATTCTGCGCTCGTGTTTCTCTCGAGTTCATTTATTCGGCTGACTTCTTCCTGCCTAAGCTTCTTACAGAAAGGTGCAATCACTCTTTCGACTTCGGTCCATATCCCCTTTGCTTTCACCCAATATTCCATTGTATTTTCGGGTGTAAAGTGCTATCCGATTGTAGCTTCCAATGCACCCCTCTGGGCTACGAGTCTCGGGCAATGATAAAAAAACAAACGTGTCTGTGTCCTCTGCAATATTCGGGCACTTTGGGCAATATGGCGAATCATCACGCCCAAATCAATGCAGATATGTTCGATAGCTTCCGTGTCCGCTGAAGAATTGATTTAGGTCCATTTCCGAATATCCCATATGATTCTGTGAGTCTGACTCATCCCAATTTTCCTGCCGTTCCGCGTTAGTTTCAGTTCGCTCGAACTGTCGCCGTCGAGCAGGAGATTCTCCGGTGAGATACGTTCGATGGTAAAGTCGTTGTATTTCTTTGCCAGAATCTCAATCGGGACAGTCCCTGCTATCACGCAAGCTGTTTCATTGGATATTGTTCTGTAAGCTCAACATGTTCAAAGTGCACTTAAGCGATACACAGCTTCAAGCTTTCCCTTACTTGCTGTATTTTTTAAGGCATCTACCCATTATTATTCTGTTAAGGGAAAGTCGCACGGCGTCCTTGAAGAACTATTGTACCCCTTTTACTGGTTATAGTGTATCTATTGATCATAGTATCTCAAGCAGGCCTATAACCGTAAGGAACTTTAGTATGTTCCCTACTTCTAGATCTTTCAGCCTTGCATCTGGTAGTAAGTGTTCTCCCAGGTGCCTCGACTTACTTTGTACAAGTGCCGGACACTGTCCCAGGACGTGTATAGAAGTTTCGTCCTCCTCCTCACAAAACCTGCAGGCAGTGTCCGTAGATATCCCTAGCTTCCCTAGGTGATAGTTCAGCCGACAATGACCAATGAGAATTCCCACTATGATTCGGAGGTTGTTTTTGGTGAGGTTTAAGCAATCCTTTGTGCGTATGGGTTCGCATCCCCTAATAAGCACCCTGGACTGCTTCATCCCCGGTAGGCCCGCCCAGTATAGTTCCCTTAACCGTTCCTCTTCATTTCTAAGATTCATAGCCATGAAACCGTTTCCAATTCCACAGAAGGGTTCTGGCCCGTGTAAAGGCGTCCCTGCTCCCTTCTTGGCTAGTTCGTCCGCGGCCTCGTTGCCTTCCAACCTGGCATGACCTGGAACCCAAAGTATCCAGACCTTGTTGGACGAGCCGAGTGTATTCAGTCTCTCAAGGCATTCCCATACTAGTTTAGAGTTCATCTGGTCGGACCTAAGTGCCTTGATCGCTGCTTGGCTATCAGTGAGAATAGCTATGTTCTGCCCCTTATAGTTCCTTTGCAGATTAAAGGAGGCAGATTTGTCTATGGCGTATATTTCCGCCTGGAATATGCTAATGTACCTGCCCATTGGCTCAAAGTACATTTTCCTTGGACCAATGACACCGGCACCCGCTCCCTCTGCTGTAAGGGATCTGTGAGTGTACCAAGTAATCAGTTGCTGGTTTAAGCCGTATGTCGCAGCCACGCTCTCCCAGTTTGCTTTGTTACTTCAACGTGTTTCAAACTTCTTATCGAAGTGAAACCTCGTTGTCATGCTATCCCTTGGTATCAGTAATTCGGGATACCGCCTAGAAAGAATATCACTCTTCCTTCGATTTAGGCAGCTCCCCGCCTCACTCATACTACCGGTCATCCTGAATATTGCCCTCCATACCTGCATCTGTATGTGCAGATGGAGAGGGGTTAATCCCGGAAGGAAATCCAGGGATGCCGTTGGGCATGTCCTCATTGTCCCACTGATACACACGCAAACCATCCTTTGGAGCTTATGTTATTCCCTGGCTTGTGTGCTGAGTTCGGTTCTTTCTGCTCAGATTACCGCTCCATAGGTAATCAGTGGCCTTACTATGGCAGTATATATCCAAAGTAGTATTGTCGGGCTGCAACCCCATTTTTTTCTTGCTATGGATCTACAAATCATCAGAGCCCTCGTGGCTTTCCGACAAGTGTTTCCGACATGTGTAATTTTTGCTCTAGCATAACTCCCAGATGTTTGGACTCTGTTTCTCGTTTCACCTCCATATCATGTAATGTTATGGCTCTCAGGTGATCAAGCTTACGCTTCTTAGTGAATGGTACTATGGTGGTTTTGGCTGGGTTCATCCGTAGTCTACCTTCCTGCACCAGGCACTAGTAACCCTTAGTCCAGTTTGGATTTTGGATATTTGCTCCTACAGATTAAAACAATGTGGTCCTCGTAACCCTGGACTTGTATTAAAGTATTTGTTAACACGTCCAGGAGTTCAATCATTACCATACTCCACATCAGCGGCGATAGTACCCCACTCTGTGGACAGCCTTGAGTGGTGTTCATGACAATAGAATTTGTACTTGTCGGTACTTCTATTTGCCTGCTTTCTAGCATTTTGCCCATCCAGAATGCCTGGGTGTTTCCTACTCCCTTGCGACTCAGGGCATCTTGTATCTCGGTGTGCCTTGTGTTGTCGAATGCTCCTTCAATATCCAAAAACGCGACCAGTGCAATTTCTTTTGTTTCTATGGAATCCCGTAGTACCTCTGTCAGCTGATACAGAGCAGTTTCAGTTGACCGTCCTTCCCGGTAAGCGTGCTGACAGTGATGTAGGGGATTACGTTTTAGAAAGTTAGTTCTAATATAGTTGTCTATGACCTTCTCCACCGTTTTGAGTACGAACGATGTTAGGGAAATTGGTTTGAGAGATTTAGGGTGAAAAGGATCCTTTTTACCTGCTTTCGGAATAAAGACCACTTTTGCCCGTCTCCATGCCCTTAGTATGTATCCCAGTGTTATGCTCCCCGTTACCACTCTCAGAAGAGACTCTAAGATAATTCCTAGGCCTCTTTAGATTAGTGCTGGGAAAATGCCATCTGCTCCGGGAGATTTCATTGGTTGAAAGGTTCCCACTGCCCATCTTAGCCTAGCTTCTGAGCATACCTCTTTTGCTAGTTTCCAGCTCTCTTTCCTTCCCCTTTTATTCGTTGTTGGGGTGTCAGGCAGATTATTGTCGCCTGCCGCCGAGGGGTAGGACCCCGGGAAATGAGTTCTGAGAAGCAGGGGTACCCTGTCCTCCTCATTCTCGGTGAATGTCCCATCTTCCTTTTTCAAGCAGACAGAGGATATTCTCCCGTCTTTGGCTACAGCCTTGTACAGCCTAGTTGCTTCTGTGATCTTTTCAATCCCTTCACAGAATTCCCTAAAGCTGTTCCGTTTCGCTTCCCTGATGGCGTTGCTATACGCAGTCAGTGCATTTTTATACCTCCGCCAGTCCCCGGTTCGTTTTGCCCGGTTAAAGAGTTTTCGTACCTCCGTTCTCATTCTGGCTAAGTTTCTGTTCCACCATGGTACATCCCTTGATGACTTGACTGTCTTGGCAGGACAGTTGGCCTCATATGCGTCAATGACGATTGTGTTGAGGTCTTCCACCACCGTTTCTAATTCTAATTCGCTCCTAATGTCACCGCTCCCTTGAAGGTGGGCAATGTTGTTGCTCAGGTGCATTGTGTAGGATTCCCAATCCGTTCTCTTGGGATTCCTTATTATTCTTTTTATTTCGGAGTTACCCTCAATGTCGAATCTGATTATCCTGTGATCAGACATTGAGGGTTCATCCGACACCCTCCAATTCCTGACCATCCCGTTCATTAGGGTATTTCCTAGAGTTATATCTAGTACCTCTTGTCTGGTGCTGGTCACAAATGTTGGAGTGTTCCCTACGTTGTATATTTCTAACTTATTACTAAGAATAAATTCGAGAAGGTACTCACCTCTACGATTAGTGTCACTGCTTCCCCACACTACGTGGTGGGCGTTGGCATCGCAGCCGAGAAGAAGTGGTAACGCCCTCTCCTCGCAATACTCCGTCAGCTTTGCGACTTGTTCCGGTGGAGCCCGGCTCTCGTCTCCTGGGAAGTATCCCGATGCTAGCACTACCTTTCGAGTGCTCCTCCCGGCTTCCAATGAGACTTGAATAGCCACAAGGTCCCCGGTTAAGAACTCTGAAAAACATAAGTATTTTAAATTACGTTTAAGAATTATGCAAGCTCTTGGTTTTTCACAAGAGGAGTCCCAAATAAGCTGCATGCTTCCTCCTTGCAGACCGTGAATCTTCCCCCGGTACACCCAACGACGTTTAATTGACTCCAGGGATCGGTCATCTACCCCGATCGTGAGGAATTTACCCTTTGCCTCCAACTTGCTTCTGAAGACTCTCCATAGTCGGGTATGGAGATCTTCATTCTGAGCGATTAAGAGGCCCGTAAGGTCTTCCGTTTCTATTGCCGCGGCTTTTGGCAGAAAAACTATCACCATGTGTGCTCCTGGTACATCATCCCCAGCACATGTTGGCAGTTTCACCCCTTCCCACCCTGGCAATCTAGGGACTATGGTTCTAATCCATTCTGCGGTGTCTTCCGTCGCGCAGTCCACCAGTATAAGGCCTGGTCGAAAGTGTATCCCGGTGAACACCAGTTTCGAAGTCCAACCCTTGATCATCTGCCTGACGACAAGGTCCTCAATGATTTCCTGCTCCTGACGAGTGAGTATTTGCTCACCATGTATTCCAATACATTTTCGGGTGTTAAGTGCTCTCCGGTTGAAGCTTCCAATGCAGTCCTCTGGCAATGAAAAAAAACATGTTCTGCGTGCTCTGCAATATTCGGGCACTTTGGCCAATATGGCGAATCATCATGCCCAAATCGATACATATATGCTCGATAGCCTCCGGGTCCGCTCAAGAATTGAGTTAGGTCAAAACCTACTTCGCGGTGGGGTCCCTTGACCATTTCCGGATATCCCATATGATTCTGTGAGTCCAAAGGCCTTTTTCTGACTCGTTTCACTTTTCTTGCCATTTCCCGATAGTTTCAGTTCGCTTGAACTGTCGCCTACGAGCAGGAGATTCTCCGGTGAGATACGTTCGGTCGTAAAGTCGATGTATTTATGTACTGGGGCTGCATGCAGTTGGATCGAACTGACCACTTACATAATAATCCACAAGAGTGGCTTTAGAGCGGACCCTTGTGGAACTCCGCATGTCGTTTGTTATAATTTTATTCCTTCATTTGATTCGATCACAGAAGCCTATCAATTAGGAAGTCGGCAACGATACGCACCAGGTACTTCGGCACGCCTAAGTTGATTAGGGACTCAAGTATCTTGCCCCATGTAGCGGAATTGAAGGCGTTCTTTACATCACGTGTGATCACTGCACAACATTTGTTCTCCTCTACTGAGATCCACCAGGCCAAACGGATCCATTGTTGGCCTCCCCTTTCAAAAATCGAACTGATTCTCAGAGACATCGCCGACTTTTTCGGCAATTGGAAGTTATCTTTTATAGATTACTCGTTTGAATAGTTTGCCAATATTATTTGGAAGGCATATCGGCCTGTAGGACGCAGCTTGACCCAAAGCTCATTTTTTGAATCTGTCTACCTGTCACACCCGATTTATTGGAAAACGGCTAAATCGATTGTCACGAAAATTGGTGAGAGCATGTGATCTGCTGCTCCCTTTACATACAGCAAGTGGTATCATTTTGCGTCATGTTTGAGGGCTCCCCGTTCATGTAAGAGGAGGGTGCAACGTTTTTTCACAGGATGTCGCTATATGGAATTTCAAATGAAAGGGCTCAATAAGTACTTTTCGAAACGTACCTGGCCTCGCACATTGGTCAGGGTCAGCCTAGTCAGTCTTATCAATTTCGTCGGGATCCTGAATTCTCTCCCCAGTTCATTCTCAAGGTTTCTCCTTGGGCGTTCGAATCTTGGGCAGACGAAGAAAAACTGTTCTGCATTTTTTGCTGTACCTGCACATGTAGGACAATCTGACGATTCATCCAAACCGAACCTATAGAGGTACTTTCTATACCCACCATGTTCACTTAAGAATTGACTCAAGTCGTAACTCGTCTCGCCATGGTTTCGTATAGTCCACATCCTTATGATCAGAATCACCATGTACGTCCACGACAGCTTGCAACTGTCTGCGATTTTCTACAACCTGTATAGCAGATGCCTACACTGGTGCCGCATCAAAAAGAACAGAGCTGACAAATCGCGGCAAAAGTAATCATCGTCTGTGTTTCGGGCCGCCTATATTTGGAAGCCTCCTTACTAATGTCGGGCTGATGGTTGCTGCTTTTTGCCCAGTAAGCTTTAAATATGGTTTAAAACTTTGAGTCGAATCTCATAGCTTACATATGGATACCAATGATGACGGACTGCGGATTATTCAGTCAGCAGTTTCGCATGAAATGGTTATTGGAAGTACCTGGTTTGCGCGGAAAGCGGTCCACAAACATACATGGGCCTCTCCAGACGGGACCAATTTCAACCAAATTGACCACGTGCTGATTGAACGCCGCCACCTCTCAGCCTTGATGAATGTCAGAACATATAAAGGGGCGAGTATAGACTCGGATTACTATCTCGTTGGCATAGTGTTCTAAGCTCGAATTACAACACCACCTAAAATCCCCTCTGACAATCAGGTGAGAGTTAACACTGAAGCCATTCGCAATATCTATGGTAGAAAAAGAAGACGAGGCAGACCCTGCCTCAGATGGAGCGATGGCGTAGGTCAGGACGCCAGACAGCTTTTAGGGATATCGAATTGATGGACCTCGGCGCAAAACCGAAGTGTCTGGAGTTCCTTATTAAGGCAGACCTAGACAGGATAGCGGTTGTTGCGCCGTTGATGATGATGATATATATATATATGAAGTGCTACGTACTAATGGGACAAATGTACAGTCAAATGTTTTATAAAAGAAATACACAAAACCTTTCATACCTGAAACATCCAGCTTCTGGTTTCCCGATTTGTTTGTATCTGTTGAAGGTTAACTTCTTCACATTTGCTAATAATATTAAACCCCGCGTGCGAAGCGTGTGACGTTGACTATTTTCAATACAGTGCTTTCCATCAAGTTATTTATTTAAATGGTTTTCTAAAAAACAGAGAATGCTGAAATGTAAGTCACTATTAAAAAATAAAAACTAAAACTAATCGAATATTCGGACGAACACCTTGACCTCGGTTTTGGTAGTTGATCGTCTTGAACCGCGACTAGGTAGCTCGTCGACCATTTTCGTCTCTTGACACCGATTAATCCACTTGCGAACGAACTGACTCGACTTTCTTACTCCGGAAATGGACATTTTGGGTTCTTTTTTTAAGGTTTTGTGTAAACACAAAACAAATGGGTTTACTGTCTGTCTCTCTGTCTGTAAGTCTTTTTTTTTTTTTTGAGGAGGTGGAAATCTTGAAAAGACACTGGTCTGGACACACCAGCGTGTGGGATTTTTACCCACTAAAACCACCCTCGACTCCCTCCCTGCCCCGCGGAACCACCATAAGGTATTACATCACGGGGCGGAGTCGCTCACTCTAGCTTAATTCCATTTCTTCTATACGCGGCGCACGTGACCGCGCTTTTCTCCTTTCCTCTGCCTTTCGCAATTTATCTTGAATAGATGCGACCATGGAGTTGGCCGCATTCCAATTCTCTTGATGTGCTAGCATTTTCGGCACCAGATTTTCTGGTACCAGCACCTCTCCTAGAGTCTCCTCTAGATTCCTCCTTTCTTCCACAAATCTCGGACAGTGGAAGAATACATGCTGTGGGTCCTCTGGGACTCCATCACAATTTGGACAGTCGGGTGAGGTCTCCAATTATACCTGTGAAGGTATTGGAGATATTCTCCATGCCCCGTGAGAAACTGGGTGAGATTATAATTAATCTCACCGTGTCGTCTCTCCAACCACTCCTTGATGGCAGGAATGAGCCTGTGAGTCCACCGACCCTTTCCCGAACGTTCCCACCTCTTGCCATCTATTTATGGATCTCTCCCTTTCAGCGTTCTTCGTCTGCGATAAGGGAGAGATGTCAATCGGCATCATTCCAGAGATGACGAATGCTGCATCATCTGAAACAGTCCTGAAGGCAGAGCATACCCTCAGAGCTGTCCTCCTGTAGACTGCATTCAGTTTGCTAGTGTTAATTGACATCCGCAATGCCTCGCTCCAAACTGGGGTCGCATAGAACATGATTGAGGTCACCACCCTGGCTATAAGCAACCTAGAGGTATGCCGTGGCCCTCCCACATTCGACATCATCCTAGCCAGAGCCATACTAGCAGTGGATGATTTATCACAAACATACTGTACGTGTTGCTTATAACTGAGCTTCCTGTCTATCACCACTCCCAAGTATTTGATGGTCGGCTTGAAAGTGATGATATGATTCCCGATTCTAACACAGGCGTAATTTCTCTTCCGGTGCTTCGTGATGAGGACCGCTTCTGTTTTTTCCTCCGCAAGCGTCAAACCAGAGCTCTCCAACCAGCATTTGACAGCACTGATTGCCTCACTTGAGTATAACTCAGCATCTTCAAGATGCTTTGCGACAACAACCAGTGCTATGTCGTCAGCGTAACCCACCACTGTGGCTGCCACCGGAAGGGGAAGATTAAGTACATCGTTGTACATGATGTTCCACAGTAATGGGCCCAATACGGAGCTCTGTGGGACACCCGCGGAAACAACATACTCCTGGGGTCCGTCATCAGTGTCATACCAGAGCCTCCTTTCAGTTAAGTAACTATCGACGATAGCACCGAGATAGGCGGGAATACCAACCTTCGCTAGGGATTTGCATATTAGATTCCAGTTGGCCGAATTGAATGCATTTTCACGTCCAGGGTTACTACCACGCAATATTTGCTGGTACTACCCTTTCCGTGAATTGCACCTTCGGCCAAGCCAGTAACCAATTTGATGGCATCAATGGTTGATCTGGCTTTTCGGAACCCATACTGCCGATCTGAAAGGCCGCCTTGGCTCTCAACAACCGGGAGTAATCTATTATAGATTACCCGCTCCAACATTTTCCCCACCGTGTCCAAAAGACATATGGGTCGGTATGACGATGGTTCACCTGGAGGTTTACCAGGCTTAGGCAGAAGTACCGACTTCTGTCGCTTCCAAGCCGCCGGAAATATTCCTTCGGACATGCACGCTTCGAACAACTCAGCGAACATGTCCGGCCTGGATTTCACGGCAAGCTTAAGGGCCTTATTCGGTACTCCGTCCAGGCCCGGCGCTTTACTGTCTCCTATTCTGCCGCAGATCTCCAGCAGTTCGTTTCTGGTGACTTGGGGGAATTGCCGTCACATTCAGAGGTGGTTGGAATATGTCGGTGCTCTCCTCTTGCTGGGGGAATAACCTCTGGATGATTTTCAGCAAGAGGGTGGGACACGTGATCTGCGGAGAGGAGCGACCTCTGAATCGTCCCATCACTATTCTATAAGCACTCCCCCATGGGTTTATGTCCGCTTCTGAGCAGAGCTCCTTAAAGCATTTCGCCTTGCTTCGCTGGATGGCGAGCATGAGGGTTTTGCGGGCTGCCTTATAGGCACACTCTTTCTGCCCCTGATCGACTCTACCTACCGCCCTCTGAGCCGCTCTTCTGGCTCGGTGGCAGGCTGGTCGAAGACCGGCCAGTTCATCATTACACCAGTAGTTTTCTACTGGGGAATGAACACCTCCTAGGCATAGACGCGTCACATGCTTTGGCGATGCATTGAGCCAGTCTGTCTGTCTGTCCGTCTGTGTGTCCGTCACACGCATTTTTCTCGGAGACGATTATAGTGATTGACACCAAATTTGGTAGAAAGGTGGGAACTGTGAACGCTCATGCATACAGTGAATTACATCCTTTTACGTTGAATTTAAGGAGGGGTCCCCATACATGCAAAAGGGGGGTGTAAAATTTTTTTTCATCAAATATAGTCATGTGGGGTATCAAATTAAAGGTCTCGATTAGTACTTTTCAAAGCCAATCTTAGTTTTGACATTCGTTGGAAGGGTGGGGAACGTGGGTGGTTAAAAGTGATCACTTCTTTAAAGGGGCCATTCTCAGAAACTCCTGAACCGAAAAATCTGAAAAAAATCAGGAGGCTGCCACTATATGGTGCCTGGGCTCCGAAATGCCTTCCATGCCGATATCTGTTTAAATAAAGTTAATAATAGTATATTACTATAATTTTTTGTAGTTGGTTAGAAACCCCCCTTAAGCTCATCCTAGTACCATGAAATTTTGCAGTGATATAGGCTATAATATAGAGCATAATCTTTCCAAGTTTAGTGGAAATCGCACTATTACTAACAAAGTTATAATACCTCAAATTTGTTGCTTCTTTGAAAATTGAAGACTATGAATGTCAATATCAACCGAAAGTGGATACTCTCACATAATATATGGATATATTACGTGCTACGTACTAAGAAATACACAAAACCTTTCGTATCTGAAGCGCCCAGCTTCCGGTTTCCCGAATTGTTTTTTTTTTGGGGTAGGGTAGGTACGCACACAGTGTTGGACTTCCGATTCGGTACGTCGTCGGACTGCCAATTAAACACCTCCCCATCGTCAGAGAGCTAGCCTGGAACCGTTTGTCACCTTACTTCGGGCTAGTCCCCGAACTCTTCCACCTTGTGGAGTCTCCAAATCAAAGCATTCCTTTCACCAACGAGAGGGGAGAGGAGGAAGCGAACTGTCAGTTCAAGGAACCCCCTGCTATCCGAGTCCTCCACCGGTCGAGTTCTATCTTCTTAGCAACGAGAAGGGCCCGGACGTAATGGGCAACACGGTTCCACCTGTCAACAGTCCTCAGCATCTCTTCCACAATGTTGTCTGGAGAGAGATCCCCTGTGTTTAGATAGAGCTGCTGACGAACCCCAATGGACATGGACATTTTTGGTTCTTTAGGGTGTAAACACAGCTTCAAACCATTTTGCAGACGGGGTACCCATTTTATCTATGTCAGATTCAAAGCAACTAAGATCTTACTTGCAACGCACATGTAGGAGGGCTACAGGTAATTAAATGACAATTATCCACGCTCTTGTGATAAATGCTGTATATATATATTTTTCGTATTTATTCACTTACTCAGGACCGATTGGCTAGGATGGTGCACCTGAGATCATTAATGTGTGTATATTTTGTGTTTCGTAGGAACACAAAAGTTCACTTTTCCCCTTTGTTTTTGTAAAAATATTGGAACCAGGAGTGAATAATAGCGACCCAAATGTGAAACTGAGGAGCTCAGGAGATCCCTCCATTCCACTGTAAACTGTAATGAATGATGGCTCTCCATTCGTTTCCCATAACCCTCTAATGTTTTTCTAATGATCATTCGATACTTTTCCCAGCTTTCCCCAATGAAAATAAAGAAAATGATCAAACATAAAATCGCGTGCGTAATGTACGAGCACATAATGCGGCCCTAATGCGGTTTTCGGGAAATTCAAATTGATGAAATCGGTTCCGCCCGCGTTCATTTGTAACGAAAAAATTATTTTTAACCATAGAAATAAATGTGCGCGGAGTCGACCCTCCGAAAAAAGGACATTTTTGAAATACTCAGGAAGCATATGCGCGCAGCGTGCTATATAGTCTACGGTTATATTTGTAGATACGCATGTGATTTCAGTGGGAGATTTTCGCTTTTTTTGCTGAGCTCCTCGATTCTGTTCAACTGTCGATTCTGCTTTTGATTCCCAAGTGACACTTCCAGAATCCCGGGACCTCGGTGACTACGGGGACGACCTCTTCACCTTTCCTTTTGCCAGTCGCTCGACCAGGAAGAACATTTCAAGATATCATTGCGCATGTAAGTGCGAGTACGTTTCCTGAAAATTTGTTTAGAGGACAGGGTCCATGAGGAGGTGGCATTGAAATGTGCATAATGAAAGCAATAGGGATCGTGGTCGGGTGCCATGAGTTGGATGTTTTCAATTGATCAGCTCGTGGCAGTCCTCAGCCGTCCTCCTCGTCTTTCAATTGGAAATCTTTTAATGAAGTATACATGGAAGACGCAGAGGCGGCTGAATGCTTATTGACGATGAAAATTACTTTTAAATTTAGTTTGCGCCAAGATAAGGGTGATTTGTTTTGGGTTGACCTCCGTTTAGCAGTGGTTTTGGCTCGTTTGGCTAAAGATCGGGAATGATGTGGCGAAATTTTTTGATTTGAGTGAATTTGGGCAATCATAAATCATAACTTCTTTGATGCTGCTTGTTGGGTTTTCAATCATGAGATAATTTGTGAGAGGGACCTAATGAAAAAGATTTTCTTTGCATTGTAAGACGAGCTAATTCCTTCCTTGCAGAAGTTTTTTGGACCAAGATGCTTAGCTCTTTGGGGAAATAAATAATAAGTCTGAAAATCGGAAGCTAGACGCTTCAGGTATATAAAAGATTCTGCGTTTCTCTATGTAGAGAACGATGAATGCATGACAGTTCCGTCGTTATTTAGTTAAAAATTCAATTGCCCTCTATTTTTTAAAAAACCATTTACACAATCAATTTGATCTGGAAAGCCCTACATTGATAATAGTCAACCTCATGCGCTTCACACTAGGAGTTCAATATTATTAGCAAATGTGAAGGACTGGGGAGAAGTACATTTTTTATAAATGGAATTTTAATATTTCATTGTTGTTGTTTTTTGTTTGTCCCCTGGCGCACAGCAGGCTAACAGTCCAAACAGGACTTGATACCACCCACGAAGTACACCGACAGGACTGATGGCAAACACTTAGCCTGTGTTGCCAGAAAAACACTATCGTTTATGGTAAAAAACAGGCAAACACAAACTTATCAAGTTTGATTCTTTTTTTTTAATTAACCTTGCACTTGCAAACATATAAGTGTCAAAGCCTGTCCCAATAGACTGGACACGTGTTGCAAGCTTAACAGTGATTAATCGTTATTGAGTTAATAATGCTTAAATTGAAAAAAATTAATTCAGGCGATGATGCATGTTAGTGTTTTTAAGGTTTTGTGTAAACACAAAACCTTATTAAAATCGGTTTACTGTCTATCTGTCTGTCCGTCCGTCACATGCATTTTCTCGGAGACGGTTGTAGCGATTGACAGCAAATATGGTACAAAAGTGGGAACTGTGAACATCATCATCAACGGCGCAACAACCGGTATCCGGTCTAGGCCTGCCTTAATAAGGAACTCCAGACATCTCGGTTTTGCGCCGAGGTCCACCAATTCGATATCCCTAAAAGCCGTCTGGCGTCCTGACCTACGCCATCGCTCCATCTGAGGCAGGGTCTGCTCCGTCTTCTTTTTCTACCATAAATACTGCCCTTATAGACTTTCCGGGCTGGATCATCCTCATCCTTACGGATTAAGTGACCCGCCCACCGTAATCTATTGAACCGGATTCTATCCACAACCTGACGGTCATGGTATCGCTCATAGATTTCGTCGTTATGTAGGTTACGGAATCGTCCATCCTCATGTAGGAGGCCAAAAATTCTTCGGAGGATTCTTCTCTCGAACGCGGCTAAGAGTTCGCAATTCTTCTTGCTAAGAACCCAAGTCTCCGAGGAATACATGAGGATTGACAAGATCATTGTATTGTACAGTAAGAGCTTTGACCCTATGGTGAGACGTTTCGAGCGGAACAGTTTTTGTAAACTGAAATAGGCTCTGTTGGCTGACAACAACCATGCGCGGATTTCCTCATCGTAACTGTTATCGGTTGTGATTTTCGCCCCTAGATAGGAGAAATTGTCAACGGTCTCAAAGTTGCATTCTCCTATCCTTATTCTTCCTGTTTGACCAATGCGGTTCGATGTTGCTGGTTGGTTGGTTTTCGATGCTGACGTTGCCACCATATACTTTGTCTTACCTTCATTGATGTGCAGCCCAAGATCTCGCGCCGATTACCCTGCCTGCTCGGTCTGGATGAAGGCAGTTTGTATGTCTCGAATGGTTCTTCCCATGGTGTCGATATCGTTAGCATAGGCCAGTAGTTGGGTGGACTTAAAGAGGATCGTACCTCTTGCATTTACATTAGATCAGCATCACGGATCACTTTCTCGAGGGCCAGGTTAAAGAGGACGCACGATAGGGCATCCCCTTGTCGTAGACCGTTGTTCATGTCGAATGGTCTTGAGAGTGATCCTGCTGCTTTTATCTGGCCTCGCACATTGGTCAGGGTCAGCCTAGTCAGTCTTATTAATTTCATCGGGATACCGAATTCTCTCTTGGCCGTGTACAGTTTTACACTGGCTATGCTATCATAGGCGGTTTTAAAGTCAATGAATAGATGGTGCAACTGTTGTCCATATTTCAACAGTTTTTCCATCGCTTACCGCACAGAGAAAATCTGATCTGTTTCTGATTTGCCTGTAGTAAAACCTCTTTGGTATGGGCCAATAATGTTCTGGGCGTGTGGGGCTATCCGGTCTAGCAAGATAGTGGAGAATATCTTGTAGATGGTACTCAAAAACGTGATACCTCTATAAATGCTGATCTGTGTGATATCTCCTTTTTTAGGTATGACACAGATAATGCCTCGTTGCCAATCGACAGGCATTGATTCGCTGTTCCATACCTTGAGCACAAGTTGATGAACCACTTGGTGTAATTGGTCGCCTCCATATTTAATTAATTCGGCTGTAATTCCATCGGCTCCTGGCGACTTATGATTTTTTTAGCCGATGAATTGCACGGACTGTTTCTCCTAAACTTGGTGGTGGCAGTATTTGTCCGTCGTCTTCAGTTGGCGGGACCTCCAACTCGCTGATATTTTGGTTGTAGAGCAATTCATTGAAGTACTCAACCCATCGCTCCAATATGACCATTCTGTCGGAAATCAGATTTCCCTCTTTGTCTCGGCAGGATGAGCATCGAAGTGTATAAGGCTTCATCCTGCTGACTTGTTGGTAAAACTTGCGCGCCTGGTGCGGTTGCTCCCTGTACTTTTTGAGTTCACAAACTTGTTGGTTCTCCCAGGCTTCCCTTTTCTGCCTGTGAAGTCGCTTCTCCGCTCGACGGAGTTCGTGATAAGTCTCTGTACGTGCCCGCGTTCTTTGAGAATGCAACATTACTCGGTATGCGGCATTCTTCCGTTCCGTTGCTAGCTTACATTCATCGTCAAACCAGCCGTTCCGACTTTTTTTGCGGCTGGGGCCAAGTATCTTTGTGGCCGTATCAATTATAATATTCTTCAGGTGATTGTGAAGATCATTTGTTGATGCTTCATCTCCAGGACCTCTGTTGACTGCGGTTATTGCGGCATCCATTTGCCTCTTATAGATGCCGCGGAGGGCTGTGTTGTGGATGGATTCATTATTCACTTTCACCTGATTGTCTGAGGGGATCGTAGGTGGTGTCGTAATTCGAGCTCAGAGCACCATTCCAACGAGATATGTTCTGACATTGATCAAGGCTGAGAGATGGCTCAATCAGTACGTGGTCAATTTGGTTGAAAGTGGTTCCGTCTGGAGAGTCCCACGTATGTTTGTGAACCGCTTTCCGCGCAAACCAAGTACTTCGAACAACCATTTCGTGTGATGCTGCTAACTGGATAATGCGCAATCCGTTATCATTGGTATCCTTATGTAAGCTATGGGAGCCAACGTATCGCCTGAATACAGGCTCCGTCCCTATTTGGCTGTTGAAATCTCCAAGTATGATTTTGATATCATACTTGAGACAGGCTTCGAGGGTCCGCTCAACTGCCTCGTAGAAGGTATCCTTCTCCGACTCTGCAGTCTCCTCTGTAGGGGCGTGAACATTAATGAGGGTTATATTTCTAAACTTGCTTCGCAGGCGCAGAGTGCATAGCCGTTCGCTTATGTTTTCAAAGCCGATAACAGCAGGTTTCATTTTTTGGCTGACTAAGAAACCTACTCCGAGCACATGGTTTACTGGATTGCCACTATAATATATGGTGTAGTGGCTCTTCTCCAGGAAACCGGTCCCTGTCCAACGCATTTCCTGTATCGCTGTTACATCAGCCCTATATTGAACAGGGTATCAGCTAGCAGCTCAGCAGCTACATTTCTGTATAGGGAGCGCACGTGAGAAATGTCGTTGCCGGGTTCGTCGTTGTAAAGTCCATCCTGTCCCAGGCTTTTTTCGTGGCTCCGTAACATCGGTTTTCCACGTAGGGTTGTTAGCCCTACCCAACCCCCAACCTGGAGGACCAGCTGGTACATTTGTTCCCGTTTTTAGGCGCGGGAGACTCGCCTTCATCCTTCTCCGTCTGCAGCTTTTCGTTAAGAAAGAGCCCCCAGCGGCCACCACGTGGAGGTGGAGATAGGGTTTGGTAGTAGAGCTGTTGGTGTTGATTCAGCAGGCGTTTCTCAGGTTTTATGCTCCACCGTGGGTACCAATCCACGTTTCGCCCTGGGACCTATACTACCCTTTAACCACCATTTTATAGTGGGAACAGTATCGACTATATTCTCATAAGAAGACAACATTTTACCACCGTCACTGATTGCAAAGTCATTCCCTATGAGACCATCGCACCTCAACATCGGCCGTTGATTACCGTCCTGCGAATTAAGCCATCTATAAAATAGCCTGAGGAACGCACTGGCTCGCGGCGCATCAAACGATGGCGATTTGGTGAGAAGAAAGAAGAAACGATCTCACTCGTACGTTTGCCGACCATTATGAATGTGGAAGAATCGTGGAACCAAATGAAAGACACGATTAACAAAGCGGCCTCTGCAACCCTCGGAGTCACCAAGCCGGGTAGACGGTAGATCAACCGAGATACTTGTGGAATGATAATGTTGAAATGAAGGTCCGTGAAAAGAAACGCCTCTACCACAAATTTCTCGACGATAAAAAGCCTGCCAATTTATAAGAATGCCAACCGGGAAGCAAAGAAAGCGGTCGCTGTCACCCGAGCGAACCATTACAAAAATCTTTACGATAAATTGGACACTCGGGATGGCGAGAGATCCATATCGACTTGCTAAAAGCCGTAACGAACGTACACAGGATATCGAACATTTCTGTTGCGTTAATGACAAGAACGGTACTTTGCTTACCAACCGTCGAGCCGCAACGGATTGGTGGCGAGAATACTTCGAGCAGATTTCAATTGAAGAATTTGCTCATCCTCTACTTCCACAATCATTGCCGACATTTGGACCAGTTCCACCTGTCAGCGTACATCGCGGGCAGAGCTCCTCGGAGTTCGAGCGTGGAGTTGCGCTGTGCAACTCGTGTGCCGTACTCCTTAGTTGCGGCAGAGGTGTTAGATAGGCCTCGCATCCACTGGTATGAATGCTGAGCCTGCACTCAGTATAAACCAGGACCGCTGTGCTTGCATGGCGGGGCTCTGATTGTGGTCCCAAAATCAATTCGTGTCCGAAGAGGACCGTAGGATTATGCCTTTACGGCAGGTACTCACGTTAAATCCCCCTGGACTTTGATGTCAGCGCAACTGAAGTCGAGGAGGCAATAAAACAAATGAAATCGGGGAAAGCAACAAGACCTGACGACATCGCATCTGAGCTCTGGAAAGCGAAGAGCTGGGACCCAACACTGTGGCTCAGTGAATTCTTTAACCGGGTAATTCAGGAAGGAAGAACACCATCTGACTGGCAAGAAAGTACCACTGTTCCAATATGGAAAAAGAAAGGTAGCCCAGCAGAATGTTCAAATTACCGTCCGATCCGGTTACTTTCCCATACCATGAAGATTTTTGAACGCATTCTTGACAACCGTATTCGCGAAATCGTTGAAATAACCGTGAATCAAACCGGATTTGTCAAGAACTGCGGAACTACTGACGCAATACACGCTGCGCGGTTACTCATGGAGAAACACCGTGAGAAGCATCGCCCTCTTTACATTGCCTTTCTGGATCTAGAGAAAGCGTTTGACCGTGTACCACACGAACTCAACTGGTATGCTTTACGACAACACTTCGTGCCAGAAGAACTCGTGCGCTGGGTTCAATTGCTCTACCACGATCCGAAAAGTAAAGTTCGAAGTATGGCGGGTGTATCAAAACTGCTTCGTGTCTCTGTTGGTTTTCATCAAGGAAGTGCCCTCTCACCACTTCTCTTTGTCCTTGTTATGGACACCGTCACACGGGATATCCAACGTCCAGCGCCCTACACACTGCTTTATGCAGATGATGTTTTCCTAGCATCTGATAGCAAAAATGATTTCGAGCAACTTGTTCAAAAATGGAATGATCGCCTCATGCAACACGATCTCAGATTGAATCTAAACAAAACTGAATTTTTGACGACCGATCCCCATGAAATCTGCCCAGAACTGATCGATTTAAATACCTCGGGTCAACGCTATCAGTCAATGGAGAACTGCGTTATGAAATTGCTTCACGCATTAACGCAACCTGGATGAAGTGGCGTTCCACAACTGGTGTTCCTTGTGATCGACGTATCAACGAACGTCTCAAATCGAAAATTTACCACAATATTGTCCGTCCTGTCGCTCTCTATGGTTCTGAGTGTTGGCCAATTATAAAAGACAATGAACCGCGTCTTGCGGTAATGGAGACTAAGATGTTACGTTGGACTAGTGGCGTGACACGTTTTGATCATATCCGAAATGAGGATATCCGCGATCGTTATGGGGTTGCACCGATCGTGGAAAAGTTGCGAGAGAGGCGTCTTCGATGGTATGGTCACGCAATTCGTGCTAACGAGAATTCACTTGCCAAGATTGGTCTGAACATCGAAGTCGATGATAAACGACCAAAAGGCAGGCCTAAACAACGGTGGCTTGATAGGCTGGATGGGGATTTAAAAGCCTCGAGATTGCACCCAGATCAGGCCTTCGATAGAGCCAAATGGCGAAACCGATCACGACGGGCCGACCCCGTTTGTGAACGGGAAAAAGGCTGAAGAAAAAGAAGAAGAACTCGAGAGCAGGATGATGGGCGTCAGGGGCAACGTAAGACGGAGCATGAAGGGATTGGGAAAGACAACGCATAGAAAGGTTAGAGAGGACAAGGTCAAGAGTGCGATCTAAGTGGTTTCTAGAAAGGTTAAACTGCAGGGCGCCACAAATGTACATGAAAGTGGATAGAGGAAGGGAAGGATGGGTCGAGTTATTAGGGAGGGAGAGAAGGCCAGGAGTAATGGGCCAGGAGAGCATAGGAAGATTAAGGGGGTCATCCCGTGTGTCGGGTTGGAGAAATAGATTTTTTTTTTGCATGAATTGTATCTATATATAGTGGAGAATATGTGGGCAAAGGGATTTTCCGATATTCCGAGTCCTTCAGAAATTACAGTGTTAAGCAGGTAAGGAGTTTGCAGCCGCGACTAGAGTACTCGATGAGAAAGAGTTTTTTACCTGAGCCTTATAAATTCGAACACAGGTATAAATATAAAAAGATGGAAAACCAATCAATTGTCTAAACTTATTTGCTGTTTGGAATAAAAAGGATAATCCAGTCTAGAGTGATCACTGAAAGGCTTTCAAGCTACACTCGGTTATATTTTGTTGTAAGTATTGTGCTGTTTGTGTGTTCAGTGATTTTTTTAAATGGATCGTACGAAGGGAGATCGCTTTAACGTTCAACGTCATGCTCGCACTAAAAAACGAGTATTTCATGGGAATCGATACTTATCAGAGAAGAAAAAGGACTTCGCATCAACATCAGCAAAGAAACTTTTAGCAAGCATGAACATGGATGTTCCAATTGCGACAAGTTTTGTATATTGTATATTGGATTTTTCTGGAGTTTTCTTCGGTAATTCTGCAAATAATAAAATATACGTAGTAGTAAAAAAGGAATGCGTAGGACATGTCAAGAAAAGAATGGGAACGCGGCTTAGAAATGCAAAGAAGAATCACAAAGGCATTGGTGGAAAAGGGGCTGGAAAACTTACTGATAAGGTTATTAACGACCTCACTACATTTTTTGGGCTAGCTATTCGTCGACACGCAAATTCGATAGAAGGAATGAAGCAAGAAATTTGGGCAACTTTCTTCCATAAATGTTCTACAGACGAAAATCCTCAGCATCAAAATTGTCCAGCAGGCGAGGACAGTTGGTGCAAATGGCGCAAAGCGGAAGCTAAAGGAGAACTGGATAGTTTCCACCACGAGAGGGCACCTTTGACTGAAGAAGTACAAACAGTCATCAAACCAATCTACGAAGATTTGTCACGAGATGATGTCTTGAACAGATGTTTAGGAACAGAGACCCAGAATAACAATGAGTCAGTTAAATGGATTGATCTGGACTTTCGCTCCTAAACACCTTCATTCTGGGGCCAAGGTCGTAGAAATAGCCACTTTTCTGGCTGTAGTTATTTTCAATGAAGGATTCAATGGCATTCTCAAAATCCTAGTGACAATGGGATGTCAAGTTGGTCACATATGTTAGGTTTATGCCAACTGTAGCAATGAAGCGCGAATTTGGCGGTCCGAACGACGATCGACTGACCTCACCACTCATAGCCTTGTCACCGTTCACTGACATCTCAAAAGAAAATTTCCCCAAAAAAAGGTTCGTCCTCGCCATTAGATAGGCCAGAATCAACGAGCACAGACGCTACGTGATTAAATGCCAACATGGTGATGTTAAATTACTTGTCATCCGTATGCAGAATGCTTATGGTCCTGGAAATGTGGGCGGAAGAGAAGATTTCCTATAAATAAGATTCCGGATAATGGCGCAGTTTGACTTGCAGAATGAAAATGGAGACGAAAATCGATATGTTCGCACAAATTCACACAAAAGGACTGAAATGTATATTCAAAGAAGGAGATTCATTGATAAAATTGAATATTCGCTTCTTATGAAGGCAGTGGCTTGCATAAGATGCGGAATTTCTGTCCCATTGGTTGCGTGTTTTCCTCTTTGAAAATTCTCAATTCAAGTGGAGTGGTACGAGTTCTTGAGGGATATTCCCATTATTCTGCTGGAATCATAGCACCATACACCCGACGAAAAATCCTGGATAAAGGAGCTAGGATAGGATAGGAAATACAGTTTGGAGCGAGGCGTTGCGGATGTCAGTTAATACTTGCAAACTGAATGCAGTCTACAGGAGGACAGCTCTGAGGGTATGCTCTGCCTTCAGGACTGTCTCAGATGATGCAGCATTCGTCATCTCTGGAATGATACCAATTGACATCTTGGCAGATGAGATGGCGAATATATACCATGCGAAGCCAATCTCTCCCTTATTGCAGACGAAGAACGATGAGAGGGAGAGATCCATAAATAGATGGCAAGAGCGGTGGGAACGCTCGGGAAAGGGTCGGTGGACTCACAGGCTCATTCTTGCCATCAAGGAGTGGTTGGAGAGACGACACGGTGAGATTAATTATAATCTCACCCAGTTTCTCACGGGGCATGGAGGATATCTCCAATACCTTCACAGGTTTAAATTGGAGACCTCACCCGACTGTCCAAATTGTGATGGAGTCCCAGAGGACCCAGAGCATGTATTCCACTGTCCGCGATTTGTGGAAGAAAGGAGGAATCTAGGGGAGACTCTAGGAGAGGTGCTGGTATCATAAAATCTGGTGCCGAAAATGCTAGCACACCAAGAGAATTGGGATGCGGCAACTCCATGATTGCATCTATTCAAGATAAATTGCGAAAGGCAGAGGAGAGGAGAGAAGCGCGGTCACGTGCGCCGCGTATAGAAGAAATGGGATTAAGCTAGAGTGAACTGACTCCGCGCCGTGATGTAATACCTTATGGTGGTTCCGCGGGACAGGGAGGGAGGGAGTCGGGGGTGGTTTTAGTGGGTAAAAATCCCACACGCTGGTGTCTCCAGACCAGTGTCGTCTGAAGATTTCCACCTTCTCAAACAAACAAAAAAAAAAAAAAGACAGACAGACAGACAGTAAACCGATTTTAATAAGGTTTTGTGTTTACACAAAGTGAAACAAGTCGGGATACCGGAAGCCGGGCGCTTCGGGTATAAAGGTTTTGTGTTCATCTTATGTGAGAAACTCTCTCTGCAGAAGAAGAAAATACAAGAATACCAAATATTCCGTCATATTTGGCCAAACCCCAAGATGCACATATGTATATACAAATTAACGACATAAATACTATATTAACCCTAAATAAGCAAACATTGCCTATTACCGCATGACAATGCATGCATATATATGTGCGCATCTAAATTGGTGTAAAGTAATCTTCACGCATTTCCACTTTATTCCTTGTACGAAAGCATATTATATATATATATATGTTAGGTACATAAATTAAAAACCGCTGGTAACCAGAACAGACATGTTTGTTATATTGGTTACTACCGGTAAGCTTTACTGGCATATACATACACATGTCTACCTGGAGTAATTGACACTGAAATGCAAATAACTAAAAAAAAGTCAAAAAAGGAAAACTAAAACGTTCCCACGACCCTGCCGTTCATATAATTTCACTTTATATGATGATGACGTCATACATTACATACATTAGGTGCCATAAATTTACCTGAAATGCAAAAGTTTTGGCCTCCTCTAACTTTGTTAACAATAGTCGGATTGCCTTCAAACTTTTCAGGATTATGTCCTATATTATCGTCTATGCTGACGTTTGTACTCTTGGGAATAACTTAAGGGGGGCTTTCCGGTAAATTTCCAAAACACTCCACACTCCAAAAAATTAAGTTTAAAAGCCCACCAAAAATTTACCTTTTAATATTTTCTAATTATCCTAGTTCGCAGACCGTGGAATATTGTCCACATTAAATTGCCGCTTAGTTTTTTTTCCTCAGATGGAAACAGTGCCCTCCAGCGTGGCAGCAGAATAACACTTTTTTTGGAGGTGGGTGCATAAAATTTATCACATATACTAGCTGACCCGGCAGACTTCGAACTGCCTCAATCGACTTGTCAGCTCGAACGATAATATTATGGCTATCAGATGGCATCCGATCCAATGCTATTTTGAACATGTTTACTAAATTGTTATTCTGATGCAGAAACATTTGTAATTCATGGACAATGGTTCTCTTCACTGTTGGATTGTGAGCACAACGATTATCAACTTCCGCATCTGAATTGCCCATAAAATAAATTTGTAAAAATTGGTAACCTGCATCAGGTACTGGTAACAGTGTCCCCAATATCACTATATCACTATAAATTTGTCCTTGTATCTGTAATTTTTAAAAATTTGTCGATTAATTATTTCCGATGCATACATTTTAGTACATATTGAATATTATAAAAAAAATATTATATACCAGAACCTTGAAAGTGGGCATGAAATTGTCCTGTATAATATGTGTAGCGCCAAATGATATGATCTGGAAACAGCTGTTATATTTCTGAATGTTGGCCAAGAAGTGCTTAGAATCATTTCCAATCCCAGAAACTAAAGATCGTAAAGGATCTGGTGGCGGGAGCAATTGTGGCAATTTTACTTTGCCTCCAGCACAACATAATCCAGTAGATTCATGAGTGTATTTTACGCCTTACAATATTTACAAATTATTTTCTTTTCCCCAATTGTTACCGATTCTAAGCCTACCTACTTCATTATCACTCACTAAATAACGCAATTCTGACATAGCAATACGACTATTTTCTTGATCTGTCTCTCTCTGGTCATCAGTGCGGTTAGCACGTGAGGTAGCTCTTCTTCTTAGCAGTAAAGTGTCACAATCGCAAAATATCAAAACAAAGAGTACATTTACTGGAATGTCACTATCACAAAGGATCGCCAAAGTAAAGAAAGTTCTCGCGCACTCATAGATATCGTAACACAATATCGTAATACTTCTTTCCGTGTTCTAAAGTGCAAGAGGATGGATTGACATATTAGTTGGTTGTCAAATCTAATGTCAAATATTATCGTTGCATTCAGAAATTTAATTTGTAGCAAAACTTAATATCTCGTCTAGGTCTAGGTAGTCTAGTTTGGTCTTGAAATATTTATGGAAATTCAGAGAAGGTTTAAACGGTGAGAAACAAAAATACTAAAAACAGAAATTCTATTTTCCAATACAACATGTTCTGAGCTGTGAAACATTTGATGTCTTTTGTCTTTTTAGAAATAAAAGATTGTCACTTGGTTGTAATATGAGGTCCGATGAACATAGTGAGTGATTGAACTTTATTGAATATCAATAAAGTTCAAATTGACTCTAAATTTTATTTAGAAAAAAACGTTTATATGGGAAGAAGAAAAGTGCTGTTTTTAGGGTTTTGCCGGCAATTATTCGAATTTTCTCAACTTTTAAACCTTCCCTAGACCTCCACTGACATTTCAAAACCAAGATAAGATAAATCCGTTCAGCCGTTCTCGAGTTTTAGCGAGACTAACGAACAGCAATTGATTTTTATATATAAGACTAGAGATATCAATAAACATATGGTCAAAAAATCACGTTTCTGTCAGTCCTCCAAAATAATTTTTCAAAAAAAGGCAAAAAAAAACGACCTTCACACGGGATGACCCCCTTAAAGTCGCCACAGAGGATGAAAGGAAGTGAGGGAAACAAAACGGTTAGGACCTGTGATAATCTGTCGAAGAAATCCTCGTACAGAGAAGGCGGGCTTAGGCAGGGGAAAAATACACACGATATGATAAAGGGACATACGTTTGGCGGAATGGCAAGTATGGTGACAGAATCGTAGGAGGGGGAGGGGGAGAAAAAGATGATCGGCACTGGGTGGAAAATTGGTGGACCCCGGCCCAAAACCGGGTTGTCTAGGGAAGTCTAGATCGGACACTCGTGATTGAGCCGATGACGATGTTTCTATTGAAGGTATTGCTTAAAAAAAAGCCAATTTATTTTCAATTAATATTTAAAAGTTTATTTTATAAAAACACTATTCACATTTATAAATAATCAGCAAAATTCCTTAGATTACATTCCTTTTTTGATAATAAACTAAATTGAACTAAAAGTTTAAAAATAACATTCAGAATTTCATTTAATAATTTTTGGTTTCTTTTCAACTTAATGTTAATTGTTTAAATATACTTTTTTCAACTATTTTTTTTTCATGAAACTTTGGGTAAAAACAATGATCATTGCATATTTTTTTTTTTGTTTTTGGTTGTGTTGTTTGTTGGGTTTTGTTTTTTTTTTTCATTTGAATTTATGACCTGGATGAGATTTTAAAATAAAAAAAGACATAAATATGTAAATTTTTTATTTAATAAATGTAAAAGAAATAAAATCTCATTCAAGATCGAAGTTCTGAAATGAATTAATTGTTAATTAATGAATTAAATTATTTTTTCGATCGGTTCTTCAGTTTTTAAAATCTTATCACAAATATTATGTACAATTTTTATATATATAAAAATACAGACTTTAAAAATAGGACTAGTGTGGCGAGGTCTTTGTGAGTTTCAAAGGGAAATAATACAACCATCAAGTTTAGGAGCTGCGAGTCCCATTCACACAATCCGGGCACAAAAAATTAGTAATAATAAAAACTGTTCCGGTATCTTTTCAGCTAGAGTTGATAAGTCGTTTTTCCGTGTTTGATGAATAACCTAAGAAACCCCCTTCGTTCATGCAAAGAGGCCGTAGTTGACCTGACTTAAGTATTGGATGAAGCTTCATTCCTTTTGTGAAATATCGAATTCCTTCTTGGTCTATTATAAATGAGCCAGGCCTCCCTCTTGGTTTTTATTGTAAGACTTTTCCCCTCGTTATTTGAAAATAAATTGATTAATTTTGAGTTAATTATTTTTAAATTTATTTCCCATATTTACAAAAAGAAAAAAATATAATTTTTAATTTTATTATTATAAATATGACAGGAGCCTTCAGAAATTGAATTTAAATGAAATATTTTCCCTTAAACAACTAGAAATACAAGATTTTTTCGAATTTCTAAAATAAATAAATATCTTTCAACGCTTAAACTAGATAATATTTTGCTGCCTAAATTTTCTTATCTCTATAATCTAAAATAAAAGATTAAGATGAATTCTCCTACGCAATCAAATATAAATAAGATACACCTAAGCGTCCTACGTCTACCACATCCTACGAGTGTGGGAAGCGTGCAATATGCACGAAAAAGGTCAACCGGTCGCCGCATTTCTCGCCGCACATGTTGCACTTGAATTCGTCATCACAACTGTGGTATCCCATATGTATCGTGTGCAGTACCGCGTCACGGAAGTATATTCCACAGGACTTGCACTCGTAGGTATTCTTCGGCGTGGTTAGTCTACCCTCAGACTCGCTAGGATTCGAATTTGCTGAGGTAGGAGGAGGTAGTTTCTCGCAGACTTCGTTGATATCTTCACCATCGTTCCGCTCGCAATCTGATTGGATTGGGGATCTGCTTTCTTCAGGGAAGTTCTGCAATGTTAGCTTCATAGGTTCCACGGTGTTTTCGTCGTTGTCGTCATGACTGTCATTTCCGGAGGCCTCAAATCTAAATGCTCGTCCTTTTCGGCGACTGGTCTTTGATGATGCTAATACCGGAGTGGTTGTTATGCTTTCCAGTTGGGTTGGACTGTCCAGTCTTCTATTTTCTGGGTTGATATTGTTGTTTGCCTCAGGTGCTTCAGAGGAACTGGACTTTATAGGGGATGATTGGGTGAGATCCATAGCGTTGTGAATGTTCTGATCAGAGTTATCCGAATTGTCATCATGATCCCAGTCATGTCTGTAGGTTCTCTCACTATTGAGAGTTTCATTGCTACCTCCGGTTTGATGCGTTGGTCCCATGTTCGGAGATAGTTGAGCCAAGACAGCTTGTTGTTGAACAGCCAGCATCTGCAGATTCAAATTCAAATAAGGAAAGAAGGGCAGATGCCTGTTTTGCTGCAGCATTTCTGCAAAGGTATTCGGAAGCAAGCTTGGCATTAGATTCGGAGTTTGTTTGCCAAGGATCGCTGGGGTACGGGACTGAGTTTCCAAGGACTCTGGGACCTTTGCAGCAGGCAGTGTATGTTTAGCCAGTGCCCTGGTCTCCTGCTTAACCATCTTTGCAGCGTCTCTCCCCTTCATTTTAGGGCCCCGCCTTGTTCCATACACATCTATAACAATCAGTGGATTCGGGGATCCGTCTTCATTTAGGACCATGTCAGGCTTGTGCGTGTATTTTCTGAGATGCAGTTTGAATGAATGGCAATATTTGGTAGCGTAATCACAATCAGCGCAACGATATTGATAGACTTTCGAATGTGATTTTAAATGGGAGTTCAGCATTGATTTGTTGACGCAGCTATAAGAGCACTGGTTGCATCGGAATGGCTTCAGATTCTTATGTTTGCGGATATGATATTCCAGGTGATGTTTGAGCTCTGTAACAAATGGACATAGCTGACACTCTAGAAGTTTTTCAGGCTTAATATGTTGCCTAGCGTGGGCCCAGAAGTCTACTTTTATTATCGCTGTGAAATTGCATTGTTTGCATTTGAACTTCTTCACTTTCCCATGTGAATTAAATTTGGGCTTGCTTATCGTGTCATCATCGTTGTCACTTTCAGGGAAACGCGTATCCTCGCCAGAATCATTTGAATTTGAGCTCATCTCATTGTCCTTTTCTGGCGTACCAGGGAAAGATTTGGGAGACTTCGGCGGTGTGATGTCCATTGGGGGAGTATGACTAGGTGTTAGGGACTGTGTGATTTCGGTTTGGGGGACTTTGTTGCCATGAATATTTGAGTTTTGTGAGGTAGACGCTTCGGAGAAGTTCAGATCCTGATTGAAATTGATCTGTGGTAAAACTGCGTTTGGGTAACCGGGGGGTGTGAGTGGGTTGAATCCGAGCGGGTGACAGTTATTGGACAAACCATAGAAGTTCTGATTCTCCATGGTGTTCTCGGATTGATGCTGTGTCGATGGGGATGTGGGTGAACAGTGGTTTACATCCATTGAGGAGGTTTTCTGGAGATGGTAATCCCCATTGTATGAAGTACTTATCGGTTCGCGTTTTATCGATGAAATCATGCCATACCAATTATGCTCGTAGTTGGCTTGTGGCATTGCTTCCCAGTTCTGCATGATGGTGTGATCTGAAATTATAGAAAGTGGAGAATTAGCGAAGTCGTCTTTTCCCATCGAAAGAATTAAGAGAATATCAAATTAGTCTCCACCAACTTTTAGCGCTTTTTGGTACGCGTGGAAGTTTCGGATTTCTAGTCGCAAGCCATACGTGAAACAATTGTATCCACATTCGAAGGCTCATACTCATGATATTTATAACTTAAGTTGGGTGGTCAAATTACGGATGTTAGTAGCCACCCTTCCGCCCCCCGCGATCCCTGCACATCAATACTTGCGCTCTGATAAGGAAACTCATGCATAACCCAGGAGCCTTTTTAAACCGAGCGTGCTTTTAGTCATTATAAAGCACGCTCAGTTCAAAAAGGCTCCTGGATTATGCTTGAGTTTGCTTATCAGAGCGCAAGTTTTCCGCTGGAATAAAATTACTTTTAGAAAGTCCAGAATTGGTGAGAGAAGACATTCGCTGGAGGTCTTTAAGTTCAGAATCCAATGAAACTTCAAACGTTTGAGGATCTTCTCAGGTCAGACCGTTGTTTACCAAAAAGGATATGGAGGCGACCAATTACACCGAGTGGTTCATCAACTGCTGCTCAAAGTATGGGACAGCGAATCAATGCCTGACGATTGCTAACGAGGCATTATCTGTCTCATACATAAAAAGTGAGATATCACGCAGTGCAGGAATTATAGAGGTATCATGTTGCTGAGTACCATCTATAAGGTATTCTCCGCTATCTTGCTAGGCCGGATAGCCCCATACGCCCAAAACATCATTGGCCCATACCAAAGAGGCTTCACTCCAGGCAAATCAGCAACAGATCAGATTTTCTCGCTGCGGTAAGCGATGGAAAAACTGTTGGAATATGGACATCAGTTGCACCATCTTTTCATCGACTTTAAAGCCGCCTATGAGAGCATAGCCAGTGTAAAACTGTACACGGCCATGAGACAATTCGGTATTCCAACGAAATTGATAAGAATGACTAGGCAGACCCTGACCAATGTCCGAGGCCAGATAAAAGCAGCAAGATCACTCTCGAGACCATTCAACATCAACAACGGCTTAAGACAAGGGGATGCTCTATCATGCATCCTTTTCAACCTGGTCCTGGAGAAAGTGATTCGCGACGCCGATGTAAATGCGAGAGGCACCATCCTCTTCAAGTCCATCCAACTACTGACCTACGCCGACGATATCGACATCATGGGACGATCCGGGATGTACAGTCTACCTTCATCCAGATCGAGTAGGCGGCGAGAGATCTTGGGCTGCACATTAATGAAGGCAAGACCAAGAACATGGTGGCGACGTCAGCGCCAAAACCAAAAGAACGAACCAACATCGAATCGCACTGGCCAAACGAAAACAATGAAGATAGGAGACTACAACTTTGAGACCGTTGAAAATTTCTCCTATCTCGGGTCGAAAATCACAACCGACAACAGCTATGACGGTGAAATCCGCGCACGGTTGTTGGCAGCCAATAGAACCTATTTCATCTTACAATAACTGTTTCGCTCGAAACGTCTCACCATAGGGTCAAAGCTCTTACTTTATAAGACAATGATCTTGCCAGTCCTTATGTATTCCTCAGAGACTTGGGTTTTTAGCAAAAAAAACCGCGAACTCTTGGCCGCGTTCGAAAGAAGAATCCTCCGAAGAATTTTTGGCCTTCTACATGAGGATGGACGAGTCCGTAACCTACATAATGACGAAATCTATGAGCTGTTTATGGATAAAATCCGGCTCAACAGGTTATGGTGGGCGGGTCACTTAATCCGTATGGATGATGATCTATGGTAGAAAAAGAAGACGAGGCAAACCCTGCCTGAAACGGGGCGATGGTGTAGGTCAGGACGCCAAACAGCTTTTAGGAATATCGAATTCGTGGACCTCGGCGCAACAGCGGGATGTCTGGGTTCCTTATTAAGGTAGGCCTAGACCGGATACCGATTGTTGCGCCGTTGATGATGATGATGATGATGTTTTCAACGTACATAAAATATTAACTGAAGATTTGCAAATGTGGAAGATTTGTGCCAAAACGCTGCCGAAGGACCCACAAATGAGCACAAGGACAATAAAAAAATGTGTCCCTTGATGTTCTTGACAGAAGATTCTAAGGGCGTGATCGCAACAATTATTAATTTTTATTGCAACCTTGAGGCAAGCCGATTGAGTCAGAAGTGGCAATCTGGGATACCTTCTCACCCGAAGAAAGCTTGAATGAGCAAATAAAAGCCGTCCCCCAAAAAAATACCCTCCAGGACAAACGATCAACCAAGATTTTTACAGCAATTTCCTTGAGAGAATAGTGATTCTCCCTATTGCCGACATGTTAGAGGCCGAATCAGTTGAAACCAAAACTAGGAACTTGCCATTATATGCTCAACCCCCGCAAAGGGTCCGTAATCCTTCCTGGCTTGAACTTCTGACCAGATTATATCATCAGCGATGATCGTGCGAACAAAGTATGACCGATTTTCCTAAAGTGATAAAAAGGATAAAAATAGCAAATAAAGTGAATGCTGTAAAAACAACATCAGATGGGGAGGGGATAGAACGAATGTTGGGGTAGAGCCCCCGAATAAAAGAGAGTGGTTCGACAGTGTTCGCCACTTTCACAACGGTGTCCCCTTGGCAAACCTAAGGAGAGGTAGGTGGAAAGGATGCGATTCCCCTCGAATCAGTATTTTCTCGGGGACTGCGAATAATAATTTCAATGAAAAAGGACCTGCACAATTTTTACCCGGGGCCAGTTTTCGCATCATTTTCACCCTGGGCTCGAATTTTTTCTGTACGGCCGTAAACGTTGGTAATAAAAGGCAACAGATGAGAGACAATGTGATACTTGGCGACTTCTAACATTGAGAATAAGACTACTGTTAGAATTCGCAAGCACCATGCAATTGAGCTAACGAAGAATGAAAACGGACATGAAGAAATCCCGAGACGAATCTTGTTCTTCAAGACATCAAATCTGGGTACATACACAACGTTGGCTCAATACAGAATGGTGATGTACAGCGAATCCGTGGCTCAAAAGACAATAATTTTCTATACAGATAAAATCCTGAAAGCTTCGCTGAGTTGGTCACCAATGTGCAAGAATACCTGAATAGGTAGGGTATCCTCGCCCATTGGGAGATCGTCTTCGACAGGAACTCATTCTTAGCCCGTTTCCATCTTGAAGATCAGGTTGCTCGACTAGAAAGGCCAAGTCATAATGCTTCACAAGCCAGACTCTAAATTCCACAAATCGCCGAAACCACTATCCAGAAGATTTCTCAAAATTAGCTATAATTTTTGGATCCTGCGCCAATGGAATGATACTTCATAAGTAATAATTCGGATCAAAAGAGGAGCCTAATCTTCAAGAATGAGGAGAACTTCACAACCCGCCTTACCAAATTCTTTGACAATCCATCTGGCAGTTTGACAAAATGGCATCAACAAATTAGGGAGCAGATAGAGCACTATGACTATGTTTTTGTACCTCAAAATAGTAGTTTCACCTGCCAAATTACCATATCTGTAAAAAAACAATTTGGAACGATCATTTGTTAATTATAATGGTTTAAAAATTGAATTCTGACAAGGTGGAAAAAAAAACGCGGTGAGGTTTAATAGAAAAGTAAAAAATTCATGCGTGAATGAACAATCCTTCCAGATTCACAGGCCGCAAAAAAATGGATTTGCACCGAGAGGGATTCGAAGCTTTGGCATGTTAAATATTCTGCGGTATTTCTCCGATATCCCTTGTGACTTGATTTGAATTTGAATAATAGTGGAACAAAATTTTAACGTAATCGTATATTAAGATTAATCATTAATTATTATTAAGTAATCATTAAGATTGGAGTTAAAGTTTAAAAAATATCAGCTCGCATGGAAATGATCGTGACAGTTTAAACCTGACTGAAAAGAAAATGGATTCTTCCGAAAATCACCTTTCGGAACAGCCAACAAAGCTTTCTGCAAGGTTTTATGTAGTTATTTGTGCACCAAGGTACGAAACAGTATTTCATCGTCCTCCTTAGTGTTTTATGCAGGAAATTAATATTGACAGTTTTATATTTTTATGAGTAAATGTCAGTTGCCGGGGTATTGAAGTTTTTTGGGTCGAAGTGTGACGTCACACAACATGGCGCGGGCTTTTCAGTCTGTTTGAATTTGGTTGAAATTTAAAATGGTGATAATTTCAAACACACAGTTTGTTTTTTCAAAAATGGTCTTTGAGAGTTTTGTCAGATTGCACCATAGACATGATTCATTAGTGAAAATAAGGCGGGGAGTCTATTATCTTTTTTTTGTAAAAAAAAGAACTTATATACGTAACGCAATGAGTCATAAGAACCCAATATTCTTGAATAATTTCATAAATAGAAGGATAATTTGGGATTGAGTGACGAGAACCTATCCATTCCCATTCCCCCTTACTTATGTTTACATCCCAATCCTAAAAATCTATGATAAGTGCTTGTTCCATTAAAACGAACAAAAAATAGCCTTCCGAAAAGTGAGGGGACCCTAAGTATTCAGATCCCAAAAACTCGCGAGGGTTGAAAAACATAATACATCTAAGCGCTGCGCAGTCAATACGCTTATGTACTTTACGTTTCATTTCCACTACAATTTCGAAAGCCTCCGGAAATATCAAAGGAGCGAATTATATACGCGTGGTTGGTTGATTCCTCCATGAATTTCAGGATCCTGTGTATGGAGAACGTTGTGCACGTAATACCATTCGACTATTCGTATCGCGTAAAACCAAGGGGGAATGAAAATGTTGTTAGTGCCATTGAAATTAGGAAGAAAAGGGAGACGATTGATGTAGGGATGAATAATACGCTGGTACGTGTGAGGCACGCGCATAGCTTGTATTCGAAAAGAGGAGGAGTAAATGGCGGTGTGTTTTTTACCCATGATAAAGAATGTGCCAGGCTGGAAGGGGTCGCGCACTACGTGTTGGGTATACATATAGGGGATAAAAAAGGGAGGGTTTTTTCAGCTTGGATATGTTTTTTATGATCCTAAAGAAGTGATTGGTTGGAGAGTATTACTTGGGAATTAGGAAAATGGCGTGTGCTGCAGCAAACAGGAGCTCGGGGTATTTCTAAATGGAGTCCATTTTTGGGAATGATCCTACTGTAGTTTAAGATATTTAGAATTCCTCACTACCCTAACGTAGATTTGTGGTTCAATAAGGTTCATATGCTTTGAGATTGGTAGTTCTTTAAAATTGAAACCTTGCACCACCCAACGTTTGTACGAATGTACTAAGTGGGGCTCTAAAAATATCTCATTTTCTGACCCCCCAGATTTAGTACTTCCCATTCAAATTAATCGTAATATAAATATCAAAATATTGAATGGCCTAATCGACCCTCTGCAACTTCATTTGTGCTATCATAATTTTGATCCCCCAGGGGAGGAAACGGCAATTAAATTTGAATATAGGAACAAGTAACAACTTGGCGCTATCAGTACTTATGTAGACAAACTGGCAGAGTTGCTAAAAAAATTCAAAAATAACAATTTAATTCAGTTTCTGTTGAATATGAGAGAAAAATTCCACACCAAAAGTACAGAGCACCGAATACACGCATGTATTGAAACTTGTTCGTAAATAAATGGGCTGAGATCGGAGCCTGTTTGAATTTCATGTGAAATAATTGTTGTTCTTGAAGGTAAGTTTTGAATTAGATTGGAAATGTAGGAAGTGAAGAACATAATGGTTTGTGTGTGTGCCTTACAAGATAGAAAATTTGGTGGTTTAACAGTTCACAAAAAATTATTCAAATTCAAACGAGAATTTGTCTATAGAAATTTATTTATAAAAATAAATTAAATATGTATGTTAACAAGTGATGCAAATATATATATTCTGGGTTTGTATATATATTTTTCCCCTGAAATGGAGGTTTTATATTATCATATGATTGTCTATTGATCCTTCACTTTATATTCTTGACGTATGCTGACGTTTGCAGCCATTTTGAATGTTCAGTATATGTTTGTCAGTCAAAGGAGTAGAACGTGTTTTTGTGTGCTCAGCAATTTTTTTCTTTCGAAAATCAATTTAATGCAAAATAAATTTGGCTTGGAGTTTTCTATTCACACCTTAGTGGAGTATAAGGCATCCCAATAGTCAGACTGTACTTCAGTCTCATTATCATCACACTTAACGCTGTGCAAGTGATAAGCTCCAGCAATGAGGCAAACAAACGACCAACACAGCCACCCATGACGACTAGGATTCGAACCCAGGGCAGCACGCTCTACCCCCTCAACCATCACGCCGTCAAATGAGCTATGAGCTAAACAACAGTAGTAATACAAACACTTTGCTCTGAAGAAGGAAACAAGCTGCTCCCGAAATAATAGTTTATGCAAAAACACAAACTTTACTAGCGATGGAAACAGACTCTATAATTGAATTTTGAAAACTTGTCCTCTTTGGATGCGGTAAAACATCACCAGTTGATGAAAATCTTCTGGAAAATCGCCAAATGATTGTTATAGAGGTTACTGATGATATCGGAATATTATTTGTGTTATGTCTAGCATTTTTAAGAAGTAACAGGATTGCACACACATCGCTCAGTAATTATTGACTACTCTTTAAAGGATATTACAGGTGACGAACTATGTACAGTCAACCAATTAAAACCAGTCGGGAAACCGGAAGCTTGACGCTTCAGGTATAAAAGGTTTTGTGTTTCCCTATGTGAGAAGCATAACGTAGATCTCCATTGGGTTATAGCATCGACCCGAGATATTGAAATCGCTCAGTTCTGGGCAGGTTACTGCCACTGCCAGAACTGGGCGATTTAAACATCTCGAGGGGCAGGTTACCGCCATTACCAGAACTCAGCGATTTAAATATCTCGACGGTCAGGTTACTGCCATTTCCAGAACTCAGCGATTTAAATATCTCGAGTCAATGCTATCTGCCAATGGAGAACTGAGTAATGAAATTGTTTCACACATTAACGCAACCTGGATGAAGTGGCATTCCCCAACTGGTGTTCTTTGCGATCGATGTATCAGCGCACGTTCCAAATCTAAAATTTACTGCAATGTCGTCCGTCTGCCGCTCTCTATAGTTCTGAGTGTTGGCCGACTATAAAGGACAATGGACGACGTCTTGCGGTTATGGAGACAAAGATGTTGCATTGCACTGGTGGCGTGACACGTTTTGATTACATCTTGGCAAGTGAGTTCTTATTCGCGTGAATTACGTGACCATACAATCGAAGCCGTCTCTCTCGCAGTTTTTCCACGATTAGTGCAACCCCATATTGATCGCGGATATCCTCATTTCGAATGTGATCAAAACGTGCCACGCCATTAGTCCAATGCAACATTTTCGTCTATATTACCGCAAGACGTCGTTCATTATCTTTTATCGTAGGCCAACACTCAGAACCATAGAGAGCGATAGGACGAGCGACATTGCGGTAAATTTTAGATATGAGACGTTCGTTGATTCTAAAAAACAAATATTCTTGCCGTCTACATGGAGACTTCATAATGGCCTTCACGAATCGATTGGAAAATTCGAAACCTCACACACGAACTATTTAAAGATTTCCCTGATCAAGTTGGGACGACAGGCCAAATACTGGGTCAGAGTCGCGATTTCTCAGAGCAAAGCTGGTGAGACATGTCCGAGATCTAGTAAGCAAACTTGTAATACACACCTTTAACGCCACGGGTTATGTTATTTGAGTTTGGCATACCGCGAACTTGTAGGGCTATTTATGTATCCCAACCAAGCCATACGGTAGAACATTCTGTACTCCGTGGGCAAATGAAAAAGTAACTCCAACCCACTGGCTATATGTTGAGCGGGTCCTAAAATATTTCCAGATGATCGCAGAGAGGCTTCATGTTTCACAGCGTGATGCAAAAGGATGCAGATTGGAAGAACTGCAAAATGGATGGACAATCGTACGCGGAGTCAGCCTTTCTTCTACGCGGAGTGGTTCCTACGAAGCAAAGTTACGGTGAGCTAGGCGCAACAGTGAATAAAGGATAAGAGGATTCCCAAACGACGACAGCCAATGACAGCTTGAACCGGTAAATGGAAGATGCTAGAAACCGAGAAGATTAGAAGCAAGGTCCCCGGAAACCCTTAAGTGATTTGGGTTATCACACCATTGACTATGCATAATAAATGTAAGAGGAGTAGCTCGTGAATCAGTTGAATTTTCCAACCCTGACGACGTAGATGAATTGCTCCTCTATTTAAAGCTCTTTTCAATCAGATATAAGATAAAATATTTTCCAAATACTTAAAAATTACGCAGCTTTCTGAGCTGTACGCAAGGCTATCGAGAGCGGATCCCCCGGTGCCCGAACCGAAATTCAAAGAGAAAAAGGTTAATAGATAGGTCCGGATAATTTTCATCCCAGACCCTCATGGTCTCCACCGCGAGCATGGTTTTTCATTTTATTTTCAGCCTGTGCCCGGATTTTCCCTCTACCGCTCTGGCTGTACGGTAAGCAGTCAAGACTTATCAAAAGATTTCACCAGCTCTCGGCGCGTTCGGAGGATAATATGAGCTCACTTGTTATTTTTTTTAAATTACAGTGGACTGATGGCTTGTCCTCTTTTACTTCATTAGAAGCATACTTCACTAGATCCATGAAAGTGGGAGCGCCTCCTCCCCATTCCTTTGTGAAGTACGCCAAGGATGAAGGAGGGAGGATACCCAAACGAGTGATAGGACAGGGTCCTTGAAAACCAACCAAAAATTTAACGAAAGAAATGTTGAAAGGATTCAGTTGACCCATATTCCATAAGGCTATAGAGAGGAAATCTGGGTCTGGGGTGAAAAAAAATGCGAAAAAAACGGTGACCGAAGTGAAGATTATACGGATCAGGTACGAAAACTATCGAGCCCCATATTATCCTGTTTTCATTGAAAGTTCATATTCTGGGCCCCGAAAAGATATTCGTGTCCGTTTTAACGACTGCAGACCCTCTTAACTGGAAGAAGAGGGTCAATAAATTTCGAGATAACTGGAGACTATGCATTAAGGAGGGCAAGGCCCGATTTAGGCTGCTTTGATTTTGGCCCGGGTCTGAGAAGTTCTGTTTTAGTTCGACTTTTGTGCCGCTTCACCGGTTCAGACAAGCGAGTTCTCACCAACACCGATTATATTATCACGCCATCAAAGAAAGTACTTTTGCAACACCGACTTAGCTCTAACTTTCTGAAGGATATCCTGAAAATGTCTGGATTATGTGTGTAATACGAAGCCGTGTGGTGAATACTATCAGTAGAGACATTAGACCAGTAGCCACAGCCCAGCAGGCCGGTAGAGAGTTTGAAGGAAGTCCATATAGTATATAGAGAAAGGTTCTGCGTTATTGTAGGTGAAGGAGATAAACAAAAACTACGGAGAGGAGAAGTTCGGATGAATTTTTGTGGTACAACTTCCTAGAGCAAGGTAATCATAATTGCAGGAACAATACCAAATCAGGAGGCACTCCTCTAGGATGCTTCTAGCGCTTCTTCTACATTGTGGAGCCTCAAGGAGGGATGAACAGAATCAAAATCTGAAGATATTCTGGAAGTACGATTGATAACATCAAGACAGTGCGTGCGGAAACGTAGCCTATAGCCGAAGAAAATAGTAAGGTTTTGGATGGAACTCATATAGGATGAAGAGTGCTTGCCATGAGAGTAAAAAATGAGAGTGAGTGAGGCTTGACGGGAGTAGTAAATCGAGCGGCGTCTGCTGATGTTCGGTGTCAACCCATTAAAAGAGCACTATTAAAGGAGAACATCCTTTATTGGGAACGATACGAAGGAAAGAGTCTAAGGTTATCGTCATAAAGCAAGCAAGAACAAGTGAAGAGAAGGAAGGTCATGGATGAAGAATACAAATAGAAGGGCTCTCAGAATGAGAATGACTCATGCTACACCATAGATTGGGGGAATATAAAGGGATAGGTAACCAAAAAAAACATGAAAAACCGCAGTGAGATCTTTTAGAACGATAAAACCCACGTAGTACGTGGAATTTTGAAATAGTGAGCGAGGCCAGTATAGACAGAAGTATCCTGTGTCTTAAAGAGTCAAAGATCAAAACAAACAAAAAATACGTAGTGACAACATGCATTTTGTGCTGCTATACTGTAACCGAAGAGGCAGACAATGAGGAATGGAACAAAATAGGGTGATGCTCAGCGAGACAACTGTTGGCCGCTTTTGTCTATAGGAATAATGATGGAGTCTTCCCACAGACTAAGAAAATGATACCCGTTATTGGAAATCATTTAACGAAGTAAGAAAATGCACTGATTGGTTTTCTAAAGAAAGAGGTTAGAAAGATCACCGGGACCGGGTCGAATAGTGGCATTGGCACTAAAATTGCTATTAAATTAGTCGACTAAGGAAAGGGTAAGGAGAGGTATTGAAAAAAATATGGGACAGACTGCTTCTAGACAAGGAAACAATATGCGTGATCTACGTTGAGGAAAAGAAATTGCAACATAAATTACATCAAAGCGAGTTACCAGAAGAGCCTTTGGTGAAAAGGTTCCACATCGAATGTTAGTGGGGTCCCCATAAGAGGGGTGTAATTTTTTTCAACAAATATAATCATGTGGTGTATCAAATGAAAGGTCTCGGTTAGTACTTTTGACATTTATTGGAAAGGTTAACCGGACCCATTCTCAGAAACTACCTAACCGAAAAATCTGAAAGAAACAGGAGACCGCGACACACATATGATGTCAGGGCTCCGTACCGATATCTGTTCAAATAAAATTAATAATAGTGTGTTACTATAATTTTTGTAATTGACTGTAAAACCCCCCTTGAGTTCATCGTATTATCACGAAATTTTGCAGCAATGTAGGATATAACATAGAGCCTAATCCTAGTTTGGAAGAAATCGCACTATACCCAACAAAGTTATAATAGGTCAAAGTTGTCGTTTCTTCGCTAATTCAAGACTTTAAATGTTTCATCACCCTCCGCACAGAGCCTGCAGGCAGTGTCCGTAGATATCCCTAGCTTCTTTAGATGATAGTTTAGATGGCAGTGACCAGTGAGAATTCCCACTATGGTTCGGAGGTAATCTTTTGTGCGCTTGGGTTCATATCTCCCAATAAGCACCCTAGACTGCTCCATTCCTGGTAGACCCGCCCGGTATAGTTCCCTCACTCGTTCCTCTTTATTTCTTAATGTCATAGCCATGAACCCGTTTCCGATTCTACAGAAGGGTTCTGGCCAGTGTAAGAAAAAGTAATAGATAAGGGTGGAAATAATTGTTAGGAAGGGCGGAGAACTAAGGACGTTGGGCCAGGCGAGCATGGAAACGGTAAAGTCAGCATAAAACGAAAATTGCAGGGAAAAGGAGAACAGAAAACTACAATTAGGACTTCTGATAATCCTGTTGAAAGTACGAAAGGTAGGGTCTAACAAAATGCATAATATAATAGAAGGACCTTCGTTGGCCTTAGAAATACAAAGTTAATCTAGTCGTATGCGGAAAGATGGGTTCAACACAGAAGGCAAACTTGGTAGGAGTCAGAATACCTCCAACAGATGCCCTATTGAATGACGTGTGGTCACAATGATAGCGAAAGGCAGACTATCCTTCAGGGAGTTCAAAATTCAAAATCCTGTTATCGAGCCAAGTTTTAGAAATAAGAAATGAATTTGGAAGCCCAGGACAGATAGATTGAACCTTAACAACTTCGTTCTTAGGCCCTTAGGTAATAGACGATTTATTTATGCAGGACGACGAGGTAAGCGGACGGCACAGGAATTCGTCCTTAGTTTATTTTTTTGAAGAGGTTTGATGAACTTACATTGGACCCACCCTTAACTTAGTGATGATTAAAGTATTTGAGCAAAAATTTTGTCTCAATAGACATTGTCTTTCAGAAAAGATAGATTAGAATGCATTATCAACTGAACATTGTTGTAGTCATGGAACCGAAGCTTATTTTTGACTAATCTCATTCGAAACCACGAATCTTTTAGAATGTAACCTCGGCCCAGTTTGCCTCCCTACAGGTTTTAAGGGGGTCATCCCCTGTGAAACCCGTTTTTCTTTGATTTTTTTAGAAATTTTTTGCGAAGAACCATAGATTTATTAATATCTTGAGCGTACATAGTAATTTTTTCAGCCCGATCGCATAGTTCGTTATTGAAATATAGAGCAATTTATACATCTATCTCCAAAAAAAAGGTGTTTTTATGCTGCCACGCTAGATGGCGCTGCGATCATTTCAAGGAAAAAAGTAAACGGCATTTTAACGTACAGACTCAACTGCAGTTCGTAAACTAGGATCATTAAAAAATATTAAAAGCTAATTGTTTAGGATAGTGAGGGATCCTAAGTCAATATCCACTTGCTGTTGGACCGGATCAAATGAAGAGCAACTTACTCTCACGTTTTTTGGTCCATGGATTCCCAGTTTGGGGCATGGCACCTAAGCATTTAAAAATAGGGACTAACCCATCAGACGCTGAATGTGGTCTGGTGTGCTTTTTGTACTAATGAAAGAAGAAATATAAAGTGTATTGAGCGAAAACGGCTTTACGGTTTCTTAGCAGGGCAGAGGCAAATCATCAGACCCTACCTCACCTCAGCCTGGGAGCAGCGTGACCGGAGCGGCTCACAGATGTTAAGTGCTCCTTTATATAATTCGCAATTATATTGAGCGTAAATCCGCCCATACTTTGGCCCAAAGCTTGGCCAGGACTGAACATATTTTTTTAAGGATTGTGTGGCCCTAAGTCATTAGAGTGGCTCTTGGTTTCGCCGATAACGCGATTTTTGGAAATATAATAATAGTAGCCGCAAAGATTTCATGACTCAACAAATGCATTTAATTAGATAGTGATACCTAAATACAACTTTTATTTCCACCTATCTCACTGCTAAACAGAAAGAAGGCTTTAGTATAGCACTGCTGTCGAATCCAAGGGAGTTGTCTTCATGGGTGCCTCGCGGGGCTCCATAGTGATCTACTGTGCATTACTATATACAAAAATATGGTCCCGGAGGAAGCTCCGATGGTGGGTTACGGCGACGACATAGTGGCTGTGGTGACGGCCATTTGGAGAAACCAATCAAAACAATCAGCTCTATTGTATAAAGAGCATTTGATTGACCCTGGCGGAAGGAAACAGAAGCCAGAAAGAGCTTGAGACCAGATTTCTTCCAGAGTACTATAGTCCAATTTAGGCATCATTTCAGGTAAGCTTAGATGGCGAGAGGGTCTGTGCGATCGACTTTCGCTAGTTTTAGGATTGATATAATCGTACATTAGGAGTGCCTAAAGCCACCTAGTCAATTCTTCAAGGTCTCCTGAAACATAGAACTGGGCCGAATAAAATTGAAGACTCTGTGGCACAGGGAGGGATTTTCTCTCCTCTTGTATGGTTCCTGGTAATGGACACCTTGCTATGGCTATTGGAAGACACAAAGGTTTCCGCACAATCATTTGCGGACCATCTAGTCTTTATAATTATCGACAAATTTGCGTATACACACTCTGAATGTAATCCTAGGATGACTAGTTATGATCACTGGAGCGTTAGGTACATGCTACCCATTTCATCAGGGGCAGAAATTCAGCTGATATAACTAATCAAATATTTAGGAGTACATCTCAACTCCAAGTTAAGGTGGAAGCACCATTTCCACGAACAATACCAGAAATCCTGCAGATTGCTCTGGTACTGTTGGACTGCGATAAGTAAAACCTGGGGACTTTCACCACAACGGATTCATTGGATGTATATGTACGTCCATATTAAAACCCATTTCGGTGGCTGAGACTGAATTTTGCTAACACCAGGAAGCAGTCGACTGCGCCATTCCAAGCTATCCTAAAGTTAAATCCGATTCACTTGGAGATGAAACAGAAAGCAACCAACGACGCATATAGACTCGATACCATTAGTGCATCGAAAGTCGACCAATCATACGGTCGTATGTCCATCTTAAAATTCCTTATCTCATTGGCAACAGAAGAATGCCTGCGGAAAAATTGCATTGTCACACTGGACGGTCAGGCCCGCATTAAAAAAGAACAGTATATCAAGCCAGTTCGTGTGGCGTTCCTACCAGTTGCTGCTGAAATTTGACCGACTAAACGACACATTGCTGAGCGCCGTGGTATTTGAATTCTTGCCGGCTAGCAAAAATTCTTGCCACTTAAGAATATTGCTCCTTAAACTAACATATGGAAAAAATAGGTTGATGGTTTCGGTTATATGCAGCCAATGTAAGGAGAAGGAGGTGACGGCCCTACACTTGATATGTAGCTTTCACGTCTACTCAGATCTCAGAGGAAGACAACTCGGTAAGGTTTCTTCAATGAAGAATCTGCGCACTCTCTGCCTCTGGAGAATGTTTTCTCTCTCACAAAAGCCTGCCAACGTCGCAGACGGATAGGACAATGAACCTAACAATTCCATCGGGCTTGGTGGCCTCCCCTCGCAACTGTCCTTTATAGGGCCTGTAGTTTCTGTAGAGCTGTTATACTATGCATCATCATGGAATTATGAAAATCGGGGATGTTTTCCAGCAAATGGAAGAGGATGATCGTTGAGATTTCGAAAAAAAGCTTGATCAACAAAGAAGAAACTATTTTCCGTTTTGAATCCATCTGCGCTAGTCATGTTAAGACTTTGTGGGTCTTTGTGAAGCAGCGTACGGAGTTTACATTCGTGCTTCGTCTGAGCTATACTAATTTCAAGAAGGCTTTCAACAGCCTATTTCAGCTTACAAAAACTGTTCCACTCGAAACGTCTCACCATAGGGTCAAAGCTCTTACTGTACAAGACTATGGTCTTGCCAGTCCTCATGTATTCCTCGGAAACTTGGGTTCTTACCAAGAAAAATTGCGAACTCTTGGCCGCGTTCGAGGGAAGAATCCTGTGAAGAATTTTTGGCCCCATACATGAGGATGGACGATTCCGTAGCCTACACAATGACGAAATCTCTGAGCGATACCATGACTGTCCGGTTGTGGATAAAATCCGGTTCAATAGGTTACAGTGGGCGGGTCACTTAATCCGTATGGATGAGGATGATCCCACCCGGAAAGTCTATAAGGGCAATATCTATGGTCGAGAAAGAAGACCAGGCAGACCCTGCCTAAGATGGAGCGATGGCGTAGGCCAGGACGCCAGAGACCTTTTAGGGATATCGAATTGGTGAACCTCGGCGCAAAACCGGGATATCTGGAGTCCCTTATTAAGGCAGGCCTAGACCGGATACGGGTTGTTACGCCGTTGATGATGATACTGATTTCAACAGCATCAACATGTATTGTATGCGAAGAAATCTACGCATTATTGGCATTTCAAACAAATTTATAGCTACTATCAGAACGAAATCCATTGGCGCAAAATGTCATGGGTTTCTTCGGAAGAAGTTCAAAGGGGGACTGGGACTGACAGGGTTGCATTCTATAGCCGGTATTATTGCTTTTTGTTCCTTATCGGTCACGTTTTTCGTGCTGGTTTGTCCAGGAACCGTATAAGCTACAAGGGGCCACAAAATCTTTCCTCAAAGATTTAGAGTATGCTGATGATATGATGTTTGCTCATACACCAGCAGGAGGCAACCAGAGACGGATTGATATGTAAGTCAGATAAATACCAGCAAAATCAAAGTTCTCAGTGTTCTCAGTCCGACTGGACATCGCAGTCTTCCTATTTTCATTAATGAATAGAACAGTGAAGCTCGATGGATCAATCAATTTGTCTACCTTGGTTTCTTTGTAATGCTGAACTCGATGCATTATTAGCGTTAGATCTGCCTTTACCTTGTTGTTCAAAATTTGGAAATGCAATTATCTCAACACCAACATCATGTTGAGAGTGTTTCGCGTCAACATTCTCTCTCGCTGATGCCTCTCTCCGTCGTGTTATGTGAAAACCCACTTTTTTGAGCCTACAGACCACTCGTTTAGGGCCTGGCACCCAAACTTTAGAAATATTATTTCTTACCAGGGCAGAGGTAAATCGTCAGACGCTGCGTCACCTCTGCCCTAGGAGCTAAAACGTCTTCGTCTCATATTTTTAAAGTTTGTGTGCTGAGCCATAAACGAGGGGTTCGTGGACCAAATAAAGAGGAAGTAAGTTGCTCCACATTTGGTTCGATCAAGTGGATGCAGACTAAGGACCCCGCAATCCTTAAAAAAATACGTTCAGCTCTGACCCAAAGTATGGGCGTGTTTACGCTCAATATAATTTACAGCGATGTCGTGTTCCGCGAATTATATAAAGGAGCACTTAACATCTGCGAGCCGCTTCCTGCAGGCAGAGATGAGACAGCGTCTGACGATTTGCCTCTGCTATGGTAAGAAACCGTAAAGCCGTCTCCGCCTAATATTTTTAAAGTTTGGGTGCTAAGCCCTAAACGAGGGGTCCGTGGGCCAAAAAAAGAGGGAGTAGATTGCTCCCCATTTAGTCCGGATGCGGACTTAAGACCCCACAATCCTTAAAATATAAATATAAAATGTGTTGTGTGTTCAGTAATAAAATTAGACCAGGATTCAAGTTTGATTGCCTGTGACGAAGAAGGGGAATCCCCGTTGTATCGAAAGGATAGTGTCAAGAAACTTTTGGTATGATTTCAAGAGTCGTAGATGGTTTTCAGCAATGCTAATAATATATCGTCTATGGGGGATCTTGCATTGTCTAGATATAATGATCTTCAAAGACACGCTCAAATTTTCCTCTAAGAAATAAAAAAAGAATAAACAAAGCACATCAACTACCCAAGACACCACCCCCCAAATGCATCCATGCACTTGCATGCTCTCCTAAAAACTTACACAAAAATCCATTGCAATATGCACTTCGTACGTTGGCGGCCAGTAGTGAACGTTTTTTATTGCAATAATGCAAATCATGTGAAATTCTGTATTCTCCTCAAAAATAACATCCTCGTCTCATTTGAATGGTGAGAAGATGTTAAAAATAATCTTAAACGGGGGCCGGCGGTTTTTTAGTGCAATTGCAATATGCAATATGCAATTTGTACGTCGTGTGGTGTTAGTTTTTGTTTTGTTCTTTTTCGCCAGATTTTATTTATTTAGTTTTGTGAAAAACGGGCCACACTATGGTGTTAGTGAAACAATTTTGTTTATTTTGGTCCAAGGCAGTGACATTGAAAGTGAGGATGGTGGCGCATTGGGGAAATGCAATTTTTAATAAAAAAAAAACTGTCGTGGTGGAGAGTACATGTGTTTGGGAAATTATAATTTAAGCTAAATTTTGAACTTACCTTCCAGTAGTCCACTGAGCAGGAACAAAACAGGAGAACTCGTTGGGTAAGTTTTCAGACTACCCCTAAATGGCACTAGCACAAATTTTCAATATAGGTTGTATCACGAAAACAGTTTTTTTTTTAGAAATCCTCCAATCTTTGTTTAATATTCCATGAAACTTCTAGATTGATTTGTTTCAACTTAAACTCTTCTTGAGTTTCCACAGTGTTCCACTATCCTCATCTTCCCTCCTTCATCTTCATCTGAGTCGTTTAAATTCAAAAGTAACACTAAAAATATTCCGCAAAAGTCAGTAATCTTCGCTTTCAAATAACACTATCTTCCTTATTCTAATTATTACTTCAATTAATATCTTTTTTTAAATCGAAAAAAGATACATCGAGCGCCAAGAAATTCAAACTTCACCTCGCCGAACAGAAAACACAACTGAGATTTTTTCGACACCGACGAATTCTTTTTGGATGGAAATTCTGAAAAAAAATGAGCAAGTAAGCAAAATTTTCAGAAAATCGAGAAAATACACATTTCCCCAGGTCACCCACCATTTTCACATGGTCTTGTAGTCCCAGTCAATATGCCTCGCACTATACTCCCTGCATATGTATGAGTGTGATCTCTGCGTTCGCTAGACTATTCCCCTACATAGTTTTCGAAATTCGAACTTACCACATTCCCACAAAAGAGGGGAAATGAGTTTCCCTAGATAATGTTTGGTAGGAAGGACCGGAAGAACAAAAGGACGTTAAAAAGGATTTTACTCTAATTTCGGCTTTGCACTGAAAGTGGTTGGTTATCGCCTGGCAGGATAAGGGATTTTTAAAAACAACTTAAATGTGTGAGTGTAGGTTGGGATATGGATGGACTACTTTCGAATTTAATTAGCAAGCCGGTATCCTTTTTAAGGTCAGATATTTCTGGGAAACGGACACCATTATGACGTGTACTCAGAAAACTCAGGCAATGGACTTTTGATTTTGCATAGTTGACTTACTGACAACGTTAGATGGCAAATAGTCAAAGGATATTTTGGAATCTCGTTTGATTTGAATTTTTTGATTCAGAGGATCCGGCCCTTAAAACAAAACTTTCAAACTGTAATCTTTACTATTCCCTGAAGATTTCTGCAATAACGAGCTCATATCTAATGAACATCGATCCAAAAGTGTCATATGAGCATCTTTTTCTGAAAAAAAGGATAAAAAGATTAATGACCTTTCCAAGAAATGTATGGGCACAGATTTAGAAGAAAAAGGTTACCTGAGGGATGATTTACCAAACAAAAAACCCCTTCAATCCAGCATAATTAAAAAGGTAAAAAATCTGGATGGTAATCATTTTACTCAGGTATAGATACAGAAGATACATATATTAATTGGTATTCAAATTGCAGTTAAATGAGCTCACCCTCAATCAATCTTTAAGTTTCTTCTTTTATAAACTTTTTATTAAATGGATTTTTTATTAAATCCATGTCTGAAGGAGTTTTTGGTGTTCGGCCCAGACAACGGGCCTTTCTACAAATTAATATTATTAATATAAAGAATTAAAAATTGAAATTAAATTAAATTTTACCAATAATATAGAAAGATATTTATATTAATTAATTCTTCTTCTTTTTCTTCAGCCTTTGTCCCGTTCACAAGCGGGGTCGGCTCGTCGTGATCGGCTTCGCCATTTGGCTCTATCGAATGCCTGATCTGGGTGCAATCTCGAGGCTTTCAAATCCCCATCCAGCGTATCAAGCCACCGTTGCTTAGGTCTGTCTTTTGGTCGTTTACCATCGACTTCGATGTTCAGACCAATCTTGGCAAGTGAATTCTCGTTTGCACGAATTGCGTGACCATACCATCGAAGACGCCTCTCTCGCAACTTTTCCACGATCGGTGCAACCCCATAACGATCGCGGATATCCTCATTTCGGATGTGATCTAAACGTGTGACACCACTAGTCCAACGTAACATCTTCGTCTCCATTACCGCAAGACGCCGTTCATTGTCTTTTATGGTTGGCCAACACTCCGAACCATAGAGAGCGACTGGACGGACGACATTGCGGTAAATTTTAGATTTGAGACGTTCGTTGATACGTCGATCACAAAGGACACCAGTTGTGGAACGCCACTTCATCCAGGTTGCGTTAATGCGTGAAGCAATTTCATAACGCAGCTCTCCATTGACTGATAGCGTTGACCCGAGGTATTTAAATCGCTCAGTTCTGGGCAGATCACTGCCGCTGACAGTGATTGTCCCTGTTTCATGGGGATCGGTCGTCAAAAATTCAGTTTGGTTTAAATTCAATCTGAGACCGTGTTGCATGAGGCGATCATTCCATTTTTGAACAAGTTGCTCGAGATCATTTTTGCTATCAGATGCTAGGAAAACATCATCTGCATAAACCAGTGTGTAGGGCGCTGGACGTTGGATATCCCGTGTGACGGTGTCCTTAACAAGAACAAAGAGGAGTGGTGAGAGGGCACTTCCTTGATGAACTCCAACAGAGACACGAAGCGGTTTTGATACACCCGCCATACTTCGAACTTTACTTTTCGGATCGTGGCAGAGCAATTGAACCCAGCGCACGAGTTCTTCTGGCACGAAGTGTTGTCGTAAAGCATACCAGATGAGTTCGTGTGGTACACGGTCAAACGCTTTCTCTAGATCCAGAAAGGCAATGTAAAGAGGGCGATGCTTCTCACGGTGTTTCTCCATGAGTAACCGCGCAGCGTGTATTGCGTCAGTAGTTCCGCAGTTCTTGACAAATCCGGCTTGATTCACGGTTATTTCAACGATTTCGCGAATACGGTTGTCAAGAATGCGTTCAAAAATCTTCATGGTATGGGAAAGTAACCGGATCGGACGGTAATTTGAACATTCTGCTGGACTACCCTTCTTCTTCCATATTGGAACAGTGGTACTTTCTTGCCAGTCAGATGGTGTCCTTCCTTGCTGAATAACCCGGTTAAAGAATTCACTGAGCCACAGTGTTGGGTCCCAGCTCTTCGCTTTCCAGAGCTCAGATGCGATGTCGTCAGGTCCTGTTGCTTTCCCCGATTTCATTTGTTTTATTGCCTCCTCGACTTCAGTTGCGCTGACTGGTGGAACTGCTCCAAATGTCGGCAATGATTGTGGAAGTGGAGGATGAGCAAATTCTTCAGTTGAAATCTGCTCGAAGTATTCTCGCCATCTATCCGTTGCGGCTCGACGGTTGGTAAGCAAAGTACCGTTTTTGTCATTAACGCAACAGAACTGCTCGATATCCTGTGTGCGTTCGTTACGGCTTTCAGCAAGTCGATACAGATCTCTCTCGCCATCCCGAGTGTCTAGTTTATCGTAAAGATTTTTGAAATGGTTCGCTCGGGTGACAGCGACGGCTTTCTTTGCTTCCCGGTTTGCATTCTTATAAATTTGCCAATTAGCAGGCGTTTTATCGTCGAGAAATTTGTGGTAGAGGCGTTTCTTTTCACGGACCTTCATTTCAACATCATCATTCCAAAGCCAAGTATCTCGGTTGATGTCCCGCTTATCCAGCTTGGTGACCCCGAGGGTTGCAGAGGACGCTTTGTGGATCGTGTCTTTCATTTGGTTCCACGATTCCTCCACATTCATAATGGTCGGCAACCGTATGAGTGTGATCGTTTCTTCTTTCTTCTCACCCAATCGTCCCCATTTGATGCGCCGCGAGCCAGTGCGTTTCTCACGCTGTTTTATCGGTGGCTTAACTTGCAAGACCGCAATCAACGGCCGATGTTGAGGTTCGATGGACTCATAGGGAACGACTTTGCAATCAGTGACAGTGGTAAAATGTTGGCGTCTTATGAGAATATAGTCGATTTGCGTTTTATTGTTCCCACTATAAAATGTGGGAAGGTGAGACAATTGTTTGATGAACCATGTAATCATAAGTACAAGGTCATGGGTGTCCGCAAAATCGATTATACGCTCGCCACTTTCATTGCGCGCTCCGAACCCCTTTCCCCCATGGCACCTGTTACCGTCTGCCTTTTCACCCACATGACCATTAAGGTCGCCGGCAATGATTATGTAATCGTCAGCAGGCACGTGACAGGTCTTTTCATCGAGAAGTTGCCAGAAGGCATCTTTCTCGGCATCAGGTCGACCTGTTTGTGATGCATACGTGGTGAAGAAGTGAATAGTGCGATCAGCTGATATAATGGTGAGCTTCATCAGCCGATCATCAAATCGTTCGACTTCTTTAATGGCATCACGGAAACCCTCTGAGATGGCAATGCCAACACCATATTGAGTGTGTGGGTTACCAAAATAGAGAAGTTTGTAGCCATTTTTACCGCGTTCGCGTTCAATGTCGCAGCTTTTGGAACCAGACCATCGGGTTTCTTGCAGAGCGCAGATGTCAATGCACCTTTTCCGAAGGGCTCCTCCGTCTTTCCATTTAGGGTACCAACATTTAGCATGCAGACACATATTTGTTTTGTTCGTTGTGTGCGGACTAACTTGCTTACGTCCTGACGCCGTCCATGCGTCAAGAACCCTTGCCCATTTCTCGACAGGACCGGGGCCCGTCCTGCCGCGTCGACTGAGGTGGACGCCCTAACATTTCTCCGAGGCTTGTGACTCAATCCGATCATCATGTTTGTAACGACATTGTATGCATTTTCTTGGTCGACTTGTCGCGGGGCCTGCCACCAAGAGAGATCAGGTAGGATTTAGCATAGTAGAATAACTCCAACTATACTCTATTTATCTCTTTCCCTGATTTCAGCATTTTATTTTTGTTTTACTGAGGATAGTACAGAGTACGTTGCCTCAAAACCCTCCTCCTTTACCTGGGCTTGGGACCAGCATACTATGTTAATAGCATGGCGGATTTATTTATATTAATTAATTAACACAATATAATTTAAAACTCGGTCATGTTATTAATATAGTATGCTGGTTCCAAGCCCAGGTAAAGGAAGAGGGTTTGAGGCAACGTACTCTGTACTATCCTCAGTAAAACAAAAATAAAATGCTGAGATCGGAGAAAGAGATAAATAGAGTGTTGTTGGAGTTATTCCACCATGCTAAATCCTGTCGTTAGAAACAAGATGATCGAATTGAGTAACAAGCCTCGGAAAAATGCTAACGCGTCCACCTCAGTCGATGTCGCAGGACGGTCCCCCGTCCTGTCAAGCAATGGGCACGGGTTCTTGACGCATGGACGGTGTCAGGACGTAACCAGGTTAGTCCGAACAAAACTAATATGTGTCTGCATTCTAAATGTTGCCAGCCTAACAGGAAAGACCGAGGAACTCGCAAGAGCCCTTCGGAAAAGACGCATTGATATCTGCGCTCTGCAAGAAACCCGATGGTCTGATGCCAAAAGCTGCGACATTGAACGCGAACACGGTAAAAATGACTATAAACTTCTCTACTTTGGTAGCTAACACATTCAATATGGTGTTGGCATTGTCATCTCAGAGGATTTTCGTGATGCCATTAAAGAAGTTGAACGATTTGATGATCGGCTGATCAAGTTCACCATTATATCAGTTGATCGTACTATTCAATTCTTCACCACGCATGCACCACAGACAGGTCGCCCTGATGCCGAGAAAGATGCCTTCTGGCAACTTATCGATGAAAAGACCTGTCACGTGCCTGCTGACAACTATATCATCATTGCCGGCGAATTTAATGATCATGTGGGTGAAAAGGCAAACGGTAACAGGTGCCATGGGGGAAAGAGGTTCGGAGCGCGCAATGAGGGTGGCGAGGGTATAATCAATTTTGCGGACACCATGACCTTGTACTTATGAATACATGGTTCATCAAACGACTCTCTCATCTTCCTTCATTTTATAGTGGGAACAGTAAAATGCAAATCGAATATTCTCATAAGATGCCGACATTTTACTACTGTCACCAATTGCAAAGCCGTTCTCTATGAGACCATTCCACCTCAACATCGACCATTGATTGCCGTCCTGCGAATTAGGCCACCGATAAAACAGCGTGAGGTACGCACTGGCCCGCCGCGCATTAAATGGTGGCGATTTCGGGAGAAGAAAGAAAAAATGATCTCACTTACGCGACTACCAACCATTACGAATGCGGAAGAATCGTAGAACTAAATGAAAGACACGATCCACAAAGTGGCCTCTGCAACCCTCGGGGTCACCAAGCTAGATAAGCGGTACATCAACCGATATACTTGGCTTTGGAATGACGATGTTGAAAAGAAAGGTCCGTGAAAAACAACGCCTCTACCACAAATTTCTCGACGATAAAACGCCTGCTAATTGGCAAATTTATAAAAATGCCAACCGGGAGGTAAAGAAAGCGATCGCTGTCACCCGAGCGGACCAAAAATTTTTACGATAAACTGGACACTCGGGATGGTGAGAGAGATCTGTATCGAATTGCGAAAAGAAATGAACGCACACAGGATATCGAACACTTCTGTTGCGTTAATAACAAGAACGGTACTTTGCTTAACAACCGTCAAGCCGCAACGGATAGATGACGAGAATACTTCGAGCAGATTTCAACTGAAGAATTTGCTCATCCTCTGCCGTGTCTCTGTTGGTGTTCATCAAGGAAGCGCCCTCTCACCACTACTCTTTGTTCTTGTTATGGACACCGTCACACGGGACATCCAACGTCCAGCGCCCTACACACTGGTTTATGCAGATGATGTTTTCCTAGCATCTGATAGCAAAAATGATCTCGAGCAACTTGTCCAAAATTGGAATGATCGCCTCATGCAACACGGTCTCAGATTGAATCTAAATAAAACTGAATTTTTGATGGCTGATCCCCAAGAAACAGGCACAATCACTGTCAGCGACAGTGATCTATCCAGAACTGATCGGTTTAAATACCTCGGGTCAACGCTATCAGTCAATGGAGAGCTGCGTTATGAAATTGCTTCATGCACTAACGCAACCTGGATGAAGTGGCGTTCCACAACTGGTGTTTTTTGTAATCGACGTATCCGACGTCCTGTCGCCCTCTATGGTTCGAAGTGGTGGCCGACTATAAAACACAATAAACAGCGTCTTGCGGTAATGGAGACGAAGATGCTACGTTGGACTAGTGGCGTCACACGTTTTGATCATATCCGAAATGAGAATATCCGCGATCGATGTGGGGTTGCACCGATCGTGGAAAAATTGCGAGGGAGGCGTCATCGATGGTATGGTCACTCAATTCGCGCTAACGAGAATTCACTTGCCAAGATTGGTCTGAACATCGAAGTCGATGGTAAACGACCAAAACGCCGCCCGAAACAACAGTGGCTTGATACGCTGGATGGGGATTTAAAAACCTCGAGATTGCACTCAGATCAGGCATTCGATAGATCCAAATGGCGAAAAAAGCCAGGCTACCTTGAGAGCGAACAAGTTGTTGGCAGCGAATCTGTTCGTATCGAGGACATAAAAAATCATTAAGCTGACGGTACGAGAGACAGTGACAACGGTGGCGGTGGAAATGTCCCAGAAGAGGATGCTAACCAGGCTGATTGCAGTAGTGACAAGTGCGGCAATGATAGCCTTGAAGAGGGAAAACTGGGTGAGTTTTTGCTCTATGTATTAAATGTATGTATTAAAAATTAAAAAAGAAAAACAAAAATGAAGAAAAAATGACATCTTATGAAAAGAATAACACAAGTAGGACTGGAAATTGAAAAAATGGTTCAACCGTAATACCCGAAATAAAGAAAAGAGGGAAAGGGGGCCCGCCATTAATGTATATGAATTAGGTGGTAGAGATTTAGTCACTCTACTTAATGGGAGCGCGAGGCTCTCGAATTTTATTATCAAAAAGATGGGAACCGGAAGAGTCCAAAACGAATCTAGAAAATAGCGGATTACAAGAAAGCGCTGGACGTACTCAAGCGAATGAAGGCTCCCCCCTTCACCTACACCCGAAGTCAAGTTCCTCTCAGTGTCGCGTTTTAGTACAAGGAGATCCGTTCTGGAAAAATTAATTCTGCCGCATTTCCTCGTGCAAATAAACCCGCAGAGCCGGGGAAGCGCTCTGATCGGCATCAGGTCGCTTAATTACCAGGCAATTCTGGCGAAATAGCCCAGTGCCGAAAATGCTAGCGCTATGGTCACTCGGCAGTAAATTTTCAAATAACCTTGTGGAGTGTAAAGTGCGAGAAAGGCCATACCGCAGTCGAATTTTCGCTGACTGGAGCAGAGGACAAGGAAAAAATCTTCTGTGTCAACTGCGGAAGCGGAGGACATCCGGCTTCCTACCGTGGATGTCTTGCATATCGCAATGTTAAGACCCTGCGAACAACATCAATCGGCAAGTTGACTATAAAGTCAAAACTGGCGGTGGTCAAAGGGCAATGTAGGTCCCAGGGCGAAACGTGGATTGGTACCCACGATGGAGCATAGAACCTGGGAAATGCCTGCAGAACCAACAATAACAGCTCTACTACCAAACCCTATCTCCACCTCCACGTGGTGACCGCTGGGAGCTCTTTCTTAACGAAAAGCTGCAGACGGAGAAGGATGAAGGCGAGTCTCCCGCGCCTAAAAACGGGACAAATTGTTCCAACTGGTCCTCCAGGTTGGGGGTTGGGTAGGCCTGACAACCCTACACGGAAAGCCGAAGTTACAAAGCCACAACAGGAGCCTCGTACTGGACGGATTACACAACGACGAACCCGGCAACGATAAAGGAAGAACGATTTGCGCATTTTCTCATGGAACGTGCGCTCCCTGTACAGAGATGAAGCTGATGAGCACCTAGCCGATACCCTGTCCCAATATAGGGCTGATGTAACAGTGTTAAAGAAGTTGCGTTGGACAGGGACCGGTTTCCTGGAGAAGAGCCGCTACACCATATATTATAGCGACCATCCAATAAACCATGTGCTCGGAGTAGGTTTCTTAGTCAGCCAAAAAATGAAACTTGCTGTTATCGGCTTTTAAAATATAAGCGAACGGTTATGCACAGGCAAATTTATAAATATAAGCCTCATTAACGTTCACGCCCCTTTAGGGGAGACTGCAGAGTCGGAGAAGGATACCTTCTACGAGGCAGTAGAACGAACCCTTGAAGCCTCTCCCAGATATGATATCAAAATCATACTTGGGGATTTTAACAGCCAAGTAGGGAAGGAGCCCATATTCAGGCGATACGCCGGATCCCATAGCTTACACCAAAATACAAATGATAACGGACAGTTCAGTGTTCAGTTAGCAGCATTGCACGAAATGATTGTACCTGGTTTGTGTGGAAAGCGGTTTACAAACATACGTGGGCCTCTCCAGACGGAAACACTTTCAACCAAATTGACCACGTGTTGATTGAACGCCGCCACCTCTCAGCCTTGATGGATGTCAGAACATATAGGGGGGCCAATATAGACTCGGATCACTATCTCGTTGGCATGGTGCCCCGAGCTCGAATAACAACACCACCCAGAATCCCCTCTGACAATCACTGAAGCCATCCACATCATAGCCCTCCGCGACACCTATAAGAGGGAAATGGATGCCGCAATAACCGCAGTCAACAGAGGACCTGGAGATGAAGCATCAACAAATGATCTTCACAACCACTTGAAGGATGTTATCATTGATACGGCCACAAACATACTTGGACCCAGTCGCAACAGGAGTCGGAACGACTGGTTGGACGATGAATGTAAGCTAGCAGCGTAGCGGAAAAATGCTGCATACCGAGTACCGCGTTCTTTGAGAATACAACATTGCAATCTCAAAGAACGCGGGCACGCGCAGCGACTTATCACGAACTCCGTCGAGCGGAGAAGCGACTTCCCAAACGGAAAAAGGAAGCCTGGGAAAACCAACAGGTCTGTGAACTCGAAAAGTACAGGGAGCGACAGCACCAGGCGCGGAAGTTTTACCAACAAGTCAGCAGCCTTACACACCTCGATGCATATCCTGCCGAGACAAAGAGGGAAATCTGGTTTCGGACAAAATGGGCATATTGGAGCGATGGGTTGAGTACTTTGATGAGCTACTGAACAACAAGAACATCGGCGAATTGGAGGTCCGGCCAACTGAAGACGACGAACAAATACTGCCACCACCAAGTATAGGAGAAACAGTCCGTACAATTCATCGGCTAAAAAACCATAAGTCGCCAGACGATGGAATTACAGCCGAATTGGTTAAATATGGAGACGACCAGTTACACCAAGTGGTTCATCAACTGATGCTCAAGGTATGGGACAGCGAATCAATGCCTGACGATTGGCAACGAGGCATTATCTGTCTCCTTCATAAAAAGGAAGATTTTTTTTTTTTGTGCGTACACGGAGGTGGAAAATCTTAGAAAGACACATCCGCCGCAGCTCCGCCGCCTGAACGGCGGAACAACAGCGGGCGCGTGTGGGATTCACACCCACTAAAAACCACCCCCGGTCTCTCCAGCCCCAGCCTCGCGGGACCACCATTGAGGTATTACTTCGCGGGGTAGGTTTGCTCTTAGGCACTCATCCTTCTCCTATTTGCAGCTTTCCTCCTTCTTTGTTCCTTCAGCAACTCCTCCTGCATTTGGATGCCACTTCTCCTCGGACTCCAGCATCTCAGTAACCAAGCTCTCCGGGGTCCCGCTCCTGCCCAGCACCTGGTTTAAGCTCCTTCTCTCCATCGCAAATCGTGGGCAGTGAAACATCACATGCTCTGGATCCTCCGGTATGCCATCGCATCTGGGACAGTTCAGAAAATCATCCAACCCAAAGCGGTGCAGATACTGCCTGTAGCAACCACCGTGTCCCGTGAGGAACTGGGTAATGTGGTAGTTGGTCTCCCCATGTTTTCGCTCAAGCCACACCCTAATGTTGGGAATGAGCCTGTGCGTCCACCGACCTTTCGCAGACTCGTCCCATCTGCGTTGCCAGAGATCAAGCGACTCTGACCTTGCCGCACTTCTACGCTGTGCATGCCCCTCCATATGTCTTGCATTGTACAGGACACTCATTTCTTTGGCCAGAATGTCATCCGGGATCATGCCTGCCACCACCAATACTGCCTCATCTGATGTGGTTCTAAAAGCACTGCAAACCCTCAAAGCCATCCGCCGGTAAACGGAGTTCACCTGCTTCCGTCTCTGAGAGTTTGCAAGCGCCTCTGCCCACACAGGCGACGAGTAGAGCAGGATGGAGCGCACCACTCCGGCTAGCACCAACCTCCGGCAATGTTTCGGCCCACCAATATTTGGCAACATTTTTGCAAGTGCCGTGGTGGCACTGGCTGCCTTTTGGCATGCATACTCTAGGTGTTCCCTAAAACTCAATTTGGTGTCAATTATTACCCCCAGGTATTTGATAGTCGGCTTTGATACGACCGTATGTCCACCGACCTCCACTTTTACAGTGTTATTTTTCCTGCGTTTCGTTATTAAGACCGCTTTCGTTTTCCCGTCCGCCAAGGTCAGTCCGGCCTTTTCTAGCCAGGTCTTTACCGCTCTCACTGTTTTTGTTGCGTAAACCTCCACATCTTCTGGGTGTTTTGCTGCAACAACCACAGCTAGGTCATCAGCAAAGCCGACAATCGTAGTCCCCTCTGGGACGGGAAGAGCAAGCACCCCATTATACATGATATTCCACAACAGGGGACCAAGTACCGATCCCTGTGGTACCCCGGCTGTGACAATGTATTCTTTGGGGCCCTCATCCGTCCCGTACCAGAGAGTCCTCTCTGAGAGGTAGTTTTCCACCAAATTCGCTAAGTATCCGGAGACACCTATGTCAGCCAACGCCTCTTTAATTCTATTCCAGTTGGCCGAGTTGAATGCGTTTTTGACATCCAACGCCACCACGACACAGCAGCCGCCAGAAATCAGTGCACCTTTTGCCAGGTTTACCACCATGCCAATTGCGTCGACCGTAGAGTGGGCGCGTCGGAAACCAAACTGGCGTTCCGACAAACCATTGCTGTTGTAGATGACTCTCTCCATCATCTTCCCCATTGTATCCAACAGGCAGATAGGACGGTACGACGCTGGGTTTCCAGGTGGCTTGCCAGGCTTCGGAAGCAACACCAACTTTTGCTTTTTCCACTGGGCAGGGAACATTCCTTCTTTTAGGCACGCCTCAAAGGTGTTGGCGAAAAGGTTGGGCCTAGTCTTCACTGCCAGTTTCAAAGCTCGGTTGGGGATGCCATCCAACCCTGGGGCCTTGTTGTCACCGAACCTACCACATATTTCCCGCAGCTCCTCCACAGTTACAGGCGGTATTATGTCGTCATTTAGCTGGACAAAAATTTGCCTTCCCCTATTTTCGTGGTGAGGGAACAGAGTGGTAACAATCTGTTTCAGGAGGCGCGGACAGGTCACCTGGGGTGATTTCCGCAGCCTTTTCATCACCACTCTGTAAGCCTCGCCCCAAGGGTTTATGTCGGCATGGTCGCACAGCTGTTTGAAGCAGTTCTTTTTGCTCCTCCGAATGGCTTCCTTTAGGCGGCCACGCAATTGCTTGTGTGCCCCCTCTCGACCGTCGCCACCGGGTTTTCCCCTGAGCCTCTGGCAAAGCCTCCTTGCCCGAAGACATGCGGCTCGCAAACTTGCGATTTCGTTGTTCCACCAGTAGTTGGGTTGCCTACTGGGGAGCAATCGCATTCTAGTAGCATCGCATGCTTCCGTCACCCATCGAGTGATCTGGGTGGCTTTCTCTCCAGCCGTACCATTCTGGGATATGTCGGATTTGAGCACCGCGGAAAACGTGTCCCCCTCGAAAGCTTTCACTGTCCAGCCAAGCATACCACCCGGCATTCTGCGAAAACTCTTTTTCGAGCTCGATCCGCCCTTGATCTCTATGCAGATTGCCTGGTGGTCGCTGTGAGTATAGTCCTCACTGACATGCCAAGCGATTCTACTGGCTAAAGTGGCACTCACGTATATCAGGTCCACTATAGACCCCAGGCCCCTTTCCCGGAAAGTGTACGAAGACCCAACATTCGCCAGTACCACGTCCAGCTCCGCGAATGCTTCGAGGAGAACACGTCCCCTGACATTAGTTACCCGGCTGCCCCATTCAAGAGCCCACGCATTGAAATCGCCTCCTATTATGATCGGCCAACGTCCTCTTGCATCCAAAACAAGAGCAGCAAGCATCCGCTCATACTCGACGAGTGTAGCGCTGGGTGGAGCATAGCAGCTGTAGATGTAGATGCCCTTCACCTTCGCTCTGATGAAGCCCTCCTCCGGGTGCTCCATTATTTCCTGGAAGGCTTGTTCTCCACAAGTCCACAGCGCTGCTTGGCCCGTTTGGTCTTTGACCCAAACGCTACCACCGCGGTTTCGGTATGGTTCACTTAGTATGGCCACATCGATGTTTTTCTCGCGGATGGTTTGCGCGAGTAGATCCTGCGCCGCCTCGCAGTGGTTGAGGTTGATTTGTATCAACCTCATCTGCGATTTGTGCTAAGGGCTCTCCTGTATTCCGGGCACCTGCTGCTGCCTGCAATGTGCCGATGGTCCACACCCTCCTTTCCTTTGCACAGTAGACAGTTTGGGTCAGCTCCGCAGTCCTTGCTGATGTGGCCTTCCACTCCGCATCTCCTGCATTGCTTTGACCTGTCATTTAGGTTAGTGCATGACTTCGCAATGTGACCAAAGCCAAGGCATTTAAAGCACCGTTTTAACGCCACTTGTTCTCTAAGGCGACACATAACCCAGCTTATTCTCACTCTCCCTGCTGCTAACAGTTTGAGTGCGTTCTCCACTGGTAGGCTGATGATGGCGGTTTGTGTTCCCCCATAGGCTTTCCTTAGCGTTTTCACCACTGACTCTTGTAGTCCGGCAAGATCGAACTGTTTCTCCAACGCTTCGCGAACCTACTCCTTCGTCGTGATTTCATCTATATCTTTGCAGATTATAGTGATCTCCGGCCTGCTAGCTCTTATGTCGGCTTCCTGCCCTAAAGTCTTCCCGATTTGGCTTAAGAATTTGTTCGCGGTTACATCCTTGGATTTCTTAAGTTCCAACATAAGATCTCCCTTCTGCGACCGTCTAATACGGCTGACGTTGTCTCCCAAATTGGTGAGTTCGGGGTCTGCCTTCACTTTCCTGAGAATGTCGGCGTATGACCCTTCGCCTCGTTTCGAAATGAAAATCACCTCCGGTCTAATCTTCCTCCGATAATTTCTTTTCCGCGGTTCTAGCTTCCTCCAAGCTTCCGCATCCGCCTTTGAAGGTTCGATCCCTTTTCTCGAGGTAGCCACTGCAGTATTTTCACTGGTAGCTTCAGACGTACTTTTCATGAACTCCGCCATTTTGGGAGTTGAGTCCTTTTTTCTTTTCGGGGTTTGCTGGCTTGTTGAGTCATTCAGCTTCTCGTGCAGCCTCTTTCCCGGTTTCTCCCCTTTTGTGTTTTGAACCGGCGTTACTTGAGTTGCCTGGTTCACTTTTGCAATCGGCGACTTCCCTACTCGTTCATCCTGGGCCTTGCCGTACGTCAAACGGATGCCTCTTATCATGGCCCTTATATTTTGGTGAATGTTCCTGCGCTCCTTTATGAACTCACACAGCTCCATGATCTTTTTACCGAGGGCAGTAAAGGCAGCTCCAGACTGATCATTGCCCAAAACATCGCTCGGGTGAATCGGCGTCAGTGATTTTTCCTCATCGAAGACTCCCGCTATACGCTTCCCACTGGGGGTAGCGATCGTGGGGGCTTGTGCCCGTGTGGGAGGGGATCTGCGAAAAATCGAGCTCCTTCTGAACGGATCCATCACTGGAGCCAGTTCAAGTTCCTCCCGTACCCTTGTAACATTAGATGCCACAGTAGCCAAGGTTCCCACTACTGAGGCACTGCGGTCTTGGATATCGACGGCCGGGAGCCCGCTTGCTCACTCCCAAAAACCGCCGGCACTGGGTTTCCGAAGCCCTGCACCGTAGCTTCATTCTTCTTCTGCTCCTCCATGTTTGGTTTTATTTCTGGGTATCCTTCCCATAACCAATTTTTATCCACGGGCGGGCGTTTACTTCCCACCTACCCGGCCTGCGCATAAACATGCCCATACACGCACATCTCCGGATGCGTGCATGTGCATGGTCATGACACATTCGCCGAGCATTCCCTTATCCGCACGAAGGGACGCGCCTGATGGGAGATTTGGCAACTCCACACAGGATAAAAAGGAAGATATCACACAGTGCAGCAATTATAGAGGTATCACGTTGCTGAGTACCATCTAGAAGATATTCTCCACTATCTTGCTAGGCCGGATAGCCCTATACGCCCAGAACATCATTGGCCCATACCAAAGAGGCTTCACTCCAGGCAAATCAGCAACAGATCAGATTTTCTCTGTGCGGCAAGCGATGGAAAAATTGTTGGAATATGGACAACAGTTGCACCATCTGTTCATCGACTTTAAAGCCGCCTATGATAGTATAGCCAGGGTAAAACTGTACACGGCCATGAGAGAATTCGGTATCCCGACGAAATTAATAAGACCTACTATGCTGACCCTGACCAATGTGCGAGGCCAGATAAAAGCAACAGGATCACTTTGAAGACCATTCGACATCAACAACGGTCTACGACAAGGGGATGCCCTATCATGCGTCCTTTTTAACTTGGCCCTGGAGAAAGTGATCTGTGATGCTGAGATAAATGCAAGAAGTACGACCCTCTTTAAATCCACCCAACTACTGGCCTATGCTGACAATATCGACATTATGGGAAGAACCACCCGAGACGTACAAACTGCCTTCATCCAGATCGAGCAGGCGGCGCGAGATCTTGGGCTGCACATCAATGAAGGCAAGACTAAATATATGGTCGCTACGTCAACACCAAAAACCAACCCATCAACAACATCGAACCGCACTGGTCAAGCGGGAAGAATAGAGATAAATGAATACAACTTTGAGACCGTTGATAATTTCTCCTATCTAGGGTCGAAAATCACAACCGATAACAGCTACGATGATGAAATCCGCGCACGGTTGTTGTCAGCCAACAGAGCCTATTTCAGCTTACAAAGACTGTTCCGCTCGAAACGTCTCACCATCAGGTCAAAACTCTTACTGAACAAGACTATGATCTTGCCAGTCCTCATGTATTCCTCGTAGACTTGGGTTCTTAGCAAGAAGAATTGTGAACTCTTGGTCGCGTTCGAGAGAAGAATCCTCCGAAGAATTTTTGGCCCCCTACATGAGGATGGACGATTCCGTAGTCTACATAACGACGAAATCTATGGGCGATACCATGACCGTCCGGTTGTGGATAAAATCCGGTTCAATAGATTACGGTGGGCGGGTCACTTAATCCGCATGGATGAGGATGATCCAGCCCGGAAAGTCTATAAGGACAATATCTATGGTAGAAAAAGAAGACGAGGCAGACCATGCCTAAAATGGAGCGATGGCGTAGGTCAGGACGCCAGACAGCTTTTAGGGATATCGAATTGGTGGACCTCGGCGCCAAACCGGGATGTCTGGAGTTCCTTATTAAGGCAGGCCTAGACCGGATACCGGTTGTTGCGCCGTTGATGATGATAATGATGATGTGACAAACTTAAAGATCCACGAGAACTTGAATGTTCGTAATAACTAGAAAACTATAATTCTAAGAGATGAAATTCCCTAATCTTAAGATAGATACGAAGCAAGATTAGAATGAAGTGACTAAAAATCTGTTACCCTAATCTAAGGATGAGGGTTGTAGGGTGGTTATTCTCTAACTAGAAATGTTTGTATGGGAGTCACTAGAATACGTAATCAACAAATGGTACTTATCGTGAATAGGCTTCGAAGTCCAAGAATCAGGATCAAATCCTCCCCCTGACTGACCCTGTCTATTCGCCTCCATATACACATATGTATGTTTTTTGATTCGTTTGAAAAAGCCACCGACACGTAAGTCCACGAATGAATGCGTCATCTGAACACCTTCGTTTTTCTCAAAATTTGTTCCTCCAGGGATAAGGATAGCCCACACCTTTGACCGCAAAACAAACAATACTTAACCTTTGTATCCTGTGCCGCATGTTGCTACTTTCCTGCGGTGTTGGGATATTCCAAACCCCAGAAAAAAAAAACCTTATTTCGAGCACCTTAAGAAAATCTGCATAGTCATGCGATTATCGTATCTCTTCCATTTGTTAATGCTGCCCGCCTGAATGATTAGCAAATAAAACATAAACGAAAAAGAATTGAGAAGTCCAATTCGAAGGTTCCTCTGAACAGGGATGGGACAGGATTTGTTTGAATTCGATGAGAGGAAACACTGGGAGCACGGCCTACCTTTCACCTTTGTGCGTGGCGTCAATGAGCGCACGAAAACAAGCTCATCATGGAATCATTAAGAAAATGAGGTTTGGTCTGAAGATTTTTAGATTGGTAAGTCATTCTGAATTTTTTTAAAGAAAGTTCAAACCTTTACTTTAATTACGAGGGTGACGACGGGCCTGATTTGTTAATGAGTTTAGGCCTAAGATGACGCCGAATTGTAACTAACGAATCGCTTAAGTGCTCATTTCGTTAGCGAATTATGTAAATTAAGATATGGAGAACCACTTCATGGACAAATGGGAGTATAAATTGGTCGTAAACTTACTGAAGAGCTCGTTTTGAGTCCCATTCTTGTATATTATTCCTAATTTATTTAATACCTGCTTTGGACGGCTACAGGACACATGGCTTCATCGCTAAATGATATAATCCATTTGGCTCTTTATCGATCTGTACTCAGCAAAGATACTCCTAATCACTCGCTTCTTATCAGGAGCATCCGGCCCAAATGAGCTGCTCCCAGCAGAGTTTCCGGCTTTGTTGCTTTGAAGCAAAAGTTCATGCTCACTTTCCCTTTTCCGAGGATTTAAGCAATTTTTACTAATGGCCCAAGCATTATTTGATATTAAAATCTGCTTCTTACGAATTTCAGATTCCCTCCACCCCCTCCGCCTGGCTACTATTCGCACAGCCTGCCATTATTCACTCCATTACAGAGAATGGCGGTGGGTCCCCATCCCGGTACAAAACAGCTCTCCGACGAAGGCCATAACGAAAACAAAAACGAGAAAAAATGCGACTGTTCGGTTGAAAAGGACATAAAACCCACACGCAGAATAGTAATCGCATTTTCCTCTGTGTTGCCATTAGATTTTTGCAAGGATTCTCCCCCGGCTCAAATACACAACGACTGAACGGAAAAAAAGGAATATTCACCCCAAGATCATAAAAAGGTTTATGTACCGTAGCCTCCCGTCGTACCACAGCCGAAGCGATTCTAATGGCTTGGAGTTGTGAAGTACGGAGCCCGGGACCCGTATAAAAAAACAATAGGAGCCGAACGACGAAGGACATGGGGTGGGCGGCGAGTGTGGGATGGGTGTCCGGGCTGCATGGGGCTGGCTGGCTTGGGACCGACGTCTTTCGTGTTTTTCGCAGATCGAAGAAAAAATGGATAGCAAGCAAAAAACTTAGGGAAAGCGTTGACTGGCAACAGCAGCATCAAAAGGAAAAGCGGTCGACTCACATTATCTGGAAAATGGAAATGAAATAAAAGTCCTCGCCGGCGAGGGCAGCAACGAGCGCGATGCGGAGGGTGGCTTTGTATTGGCCGCGCCGGAAGGAAAATGGAAAAATATGCGATTTAATTCCAGGGGTTGAATTCTTTCTGTCAGGATAAAATACAGACGAACACGAAACCGTGCATTTTTTCGTTTAGTCCTCCCTCAATGGCCATACATATATATGTACAGCAGAAGTGTGTACGCTATTACCACTCACTTGCGTTATATACGTGCATACATATCTTGTCCATAAAGCGAGGGTGGCGTTGGAGGAATGGCGTCGAGCCTGGGCGAGGAGTGACTGGTGGTGGTGGTTGAGCGGTGGAAATATTTTTAGATGACACAGGAATTCGTGAATTTTCCCTGGGTCTAGATTAAATGAACGGCCCTAACGGCAAAAAAATAAACATTTCGACCCTCGCTTTTTTGCCAGCAGAGCAGTGGAAGGAATGATGCTTGGTCGATGTAGTGGGGGTAAGAAGTTCGGAATGGGATGATGGCAATGGGAGATTTGAGCAAATCGATATTTTTTTACGGTTTTCGTCTCAAGTTTTGGTTTTGCTTACTGTCCCTGCCGAGATTGGGTCGAACAAGATAAAGCTCATTTTCGTCCTTTTTCTAGTGAGGCTATAGCGTAAACACAGGGGCTTTATCTTTTATGGGGTAAAAATGAAAGCTGGTCATCGTATGAAATTTAGAAATATGATTACACACTTTCTCGTAGATTGGCTCCTTATTAAACGTTAACTCTTATAGTGAGGAATAATAATCAATAACTTCATTTGAAAATTGTAGCTTAGGGCCAAGGATTATTCTGAGTATTATTATTATTCAGTTAAGGGAAAGTCGCACCGCGTCCTTAAAGAACTATTGTGCCCCTTTTGCTGGTTATAGTGTACCTATTGATCATAGTATCTCAAGCAAGCCTATAACCCTCAGGAACTAAGTGAACCATACCGAAACCGCGGTGGTAGCGTTTGGGTCAAAGACCAAACGGGCCAAGCAGCGCTGTGGACTTGTGGAGAACAAGCCTTCCAGGAAATAATGGAGCACCCGGAGGAGGGCTTCATCAGAGCGAAGGTGAAGGGCATCCACATCTACAGCTGCTATGCTCCACCCAGCGCTACACTCGTCGAGTATGAGCGGATGCTTGCTGCTCTTGTTTTGGATGCAAGAGGACGTTGGCCGATCATAATAGGAGGCGATTTCAATGCGTGGGCTCTTGAATGGGGCAGCCGGGTAACTAATGTCAGGGGACGTGTTCTCCTCGAAGCATTCGCGGAGCTGGACGTGGTACTGGCGAATGTTGGGTCTTCGTACACTTTCCGGGGAAGGGGCCTGGGGTCTATAGTGGACCTGACATACGTGAGTGCCACTTTAGCCAGTAGAATCGCTTGGCATGTCAGTGAGGACTATACTCACAGCGACCACCAGGCAATCTGCATAGAGATCAAGGGCGGATCGAGCTCGAAAAAGAGTTTTCGCAAAATGCCGGGTGGTATGCTTGGCTGGACAGTGAAAGCTTTCGAGGGGGACACGTTTTCCGCGGTGCTCAAATCCGACATATCCCTGAATGATACGGCTGGAGAGAAAGCCACCCAGATCACTCGATGGGTGACGGAAGCATGCGATGCTACTAGAATGCGATTGCTCCCCAGTAGGCAACCCAACTACTGGTGGAACAACGAAATCGCAAATTTGCGAGCCGCATGTCTTCGGGCAAGGAGGCTTTGCCAGAGGCTCAGGGGAAAACCCGGTGGCGACAGTCGAGAGGGGGCACACAAGCAATTGCGTGGCCGCCTAAAGGAAGTCATTCGGAGGAGCAAAAAGAACTGCTTCAAACAGCTGTGCGACCTTGTCGACATAAACCCTTGGGGCGAGGCTTACAGAGTGGTGATGAAAAGGCTGCGGAAATCACCCCAGGTGACCTGTCCGCGCCTCCTGAAACAGATTGTTACCACTCTGTTCCCTCACCACGAAAATAGGGGAAGGCAAATTTTTGTCCAGCTAAATGACGCCATAATACTGCCTGTAACTGTGGAGGAGCTGCGGGAAATATGTGGTAGGCCCCAGGGTTGGATGGCATCCCCAACCGAGCTTTGAAACTGGCAGTGAAGACTAGGCCCGACCTTTTCGCCAACACCTTTGAGGCGTGCCTAAAAGAAGGAATATTCCCTGCCCAGTGGAAAAAGCAAAAGTTGGTGTTGCTTCCGAAGCCTGGCAAGCAACCTGGAAACCCAGCGTCGTATCGTCCTATCTGCCTGTTGGATACAATGGGGAAGATGATGGAGAGAGTCATCTACAACAGACTCCTGCCCATCGTCGAAGCCAGCAATGGTTTGTCGGAACGCCAGTTTGGTTTCCGACGCGTCCACTCTACGGTCGACGCAATTGGCATGGTGGTAAACCTGGCAAAAGGTGCACTGATTTCTGGCGGCTGTTGTGCCGTGGTGGCGTTGGATGTCAAAAACGCATTCAATTCGGCCAACTGGAATAGAATTAAACGGGCGTTGGCTGACATAGGTGTCCCCGGATAGCGAATTTGGTGGAAAACTACCTCTCAGAGAGGACTCTCTGGTACGGGACGGATGAGGGCCCCAAAGAGTACATTGTCACAGCCGGGGTACCACAGGGATCGGTACTTGATCCACTGTTGTGGAATATCATGTATAATGGGGTGCTTGCTCTTCCCGTCCCAGAGGGGACTACGATTGTCGGCTTTGCTGATGACCTACCGGTGGTTGTTGCAGCAAAAAACCCAGAAGATGTGGAGGTTTACGTAACAGAAACAGTGAGAGCGGTAAAGTCCTGGCTAGAAAAGGCCGGGCTGACCTTGGCGGACGCGAAAACGGAAGCGGTCTTAATAACGAAACGCAGGAAAAATAACACTGTAAAAGTGGAGGTCGGTGGACATTAGGTCGTATCAAAGCCGGCTATCAAATACCTGGGGGTAATAATTGACACCAAATTGAGTTTTAGGGAGCACCTAGAGTATGCATGCCAAAAGGCAGCCAGTGCCACCACGGCACTTGCAAAAATGTTGCCAAATATTGGTGGGCCGAAACATTGCCGGAGGTTGGTGCTACCCGGAGTGGTGCGCTCCATCCTGCTCTACTCGTCGCCTGTGTGGGCAGAGGCGCTTGCAAACTCTCAGAGACGGAAGCAGGTGAACTCCGTTTACCGGCGGATGGCTTTGAGGGTTTGCAGTGCTTTTAGAACCACATCAGATGAGGCAGTATTGGTGGTGGCAGGCATGATCCCGGATGACATTCTGGCCAAAGAAATGAGTGTCCTGCACAATGCAAGACATATGGAGGGGCATGCACAGCGTAGAAATGCGGCAAGGTCAGAGCAGATGGGACGAGTCCGCGAAAGGTCGGTGGACGCACAGGCTCATTCCCAACATTAGGGTGTGGCTTGAGCGAAAAGATGGGGATACCAACTACCACATTACCCAGTTCCTCACGGGACACGGTGGTTGCTACAGGCAGTATCTGCACCGCTTTGGGTTGGATGATTTTCCGAACTGTCCCAGATGCGATGGCATACGGGAGGATCCAGAGCATGTGATGTTTCACTGCCCACGATTTGCGATCGAAAGAAGGAGCTTAAACCAGGTGCTGGGCAGGAGCGGGACCCCGGAGAGCTTGGTTACTGAGATGCTGGAGTCCGAGGAGAAGTGGCTTGCGGTTGGCTCCGCAATCATCCAAATGCAGGAGGAGTTGCAGAAGGAACAAAGAAGGAGGAAAGCTGCAAATAGGAGAAGGATGAGTGCCTAAGAGCAAATCTACCCCGCGAAGTAATACCTCAATGGTGGTCCCGCGGGGCTGGGGCTGGAGAGACCGGGAGTGGTTTTTAGTGGGTGTGAATCCCACACGCGCCCGCTGTTGTTCCGCCGTTTGGGCGGCGGAGCTGCGGCGGACGTGTCTTTCTAAGATTTTCCGCCTCCGTGTACACACAAAAAAAAACCCTCAGGAACTTTAGTATGTTCCCTACTTCCAGATCTTTCAACTTTGCATCTGGAATTAAGTGTGCTCCCAGATGCCATACTCCTCACAAAGCTTGCAGGTAGTGTCCGTTGATATTCCTAGCTTCCCTAGGTGATAGTTCAGCCGACAATGACCAGTGAGAATTCCTAGTATGATTCGGAGGTTCTTTTTGGTGAGATTTAAGCAATCCTTTGTGCGCATGGATTCGTATCCCCCAATAAGCACCCTCGACTGCACCATCCCTGATAGGCCCGCCCAGTATAGTTCCTCAACCGTTCCTCTTCATTTCTTGGAGTCATAGCCATGAAACTGTTTCCGATTCCACAGAAGGGTTCTGGCCCGTCTAAAAACAACCCTGCTCCCTTCTTGGCTAGTTCGTCCGCTGCCTCGTTGCCTTCCAAGCCAACATGGCCTGGAACCCAAAGTATCCACACCTTGTTGGACGAGCCGAGTCTATGGCATGTATTTCCGCCTGGAATATGCTAGTGTACCTGCCCATTGGCTCAAAGTACATTTTCCTTGGACCAATGACATCAGCACCCGCTCCCTCTGCTGTGAGGTACTCGTCAGTGCACCAAATAATCAGTTGCTGGTTTAAGCAGTATGTCGCAGCCACGCTCTCCCAGTTTGCCTTGTGTTTCAAACTTCTTATCGAAGTGAAACCTCGTTGTCATGTTATCCCTTGGTATCAGTAATTCAGGATACCGCCTAGAAAGAATATCAATCTTCTTCCGATTTAGGCAACTCCCCGCCTCACTCATACTACCGGTCAACCTGAATATTGCCCTCCTTGCCTGAATCTGTATGTGCAGATGGATAGGGGTTAATCCCAGAAGGACCCCTGCGAAGCGGTCAAGGGGCTATTGGGGGAGAAGGCTCTTGTTTCCAGCCTAGAACCCATGTGCTCTCTAGAAATACGGGATCTTAACTGCCTCTCAGAAAAGGCCGAAGTAGAGGAGGCGCTAAAGCGTGAATGTCCAGAGGTGACCAATGCCCGGTTAGGTATTACCTCTGTAAATGCTCGAGGCCAAAAGCTCGCCGTAGTGGAAGTCCCCGAGCAATATGCGAGGAAACTCCTTAACAGCGGGAGAATCAAAATCGGATGGATAGTATGCAGGGTACGAATGCGGATAGTCCCCACCAAGTGCTACAGGTGTCTAGACTATGGACACAAGTCAGCAGCTTGCAAGGGTCCGGACAGGAGGATAGCATGCCGGAGATGCGGCCAAGCGGGTCATCAAGCGAAGACTTACAAGGAAAGCGAGAGATGTGTTCTCTGCAAGGATCGTGGCGCGTCTGGCGAAAGCGTCGCACACATTGCGGACTCGGGACGGTGTCCGATCTTCAGGTCGGAATTGGAGAGGGCTAGGGTGCGAACGCCATGATCCGCATTTTGCAAATTAACATGCATCGGAGTGCAACCGCTCACCAGTTGCTAGCGCAGTTCGCTGCGGAAGTAAATGCTGATCTAGTGCTTATTAGCGAGCAATACCGAAACAAGGACCCGTCCTCATGGTATCTCGACTTATCGGGCACCGCTGCCATCTGGGTTCCGGGAGGACGGATTTGTCTGGATCCGGTGTTTAGGGATAACGTTTTTTAGCGTTTACCTGACGCCGAATGATTCGATTCCGAACTTTCAGCGCCGGCTTAATGCTCTGGAGGACGCCGTTTCGAGCACGGAGGGACGAATTCTGGTTAGCGGTAATTTTAATGCCAGGACTCTTGAATGGGGTATGCGTCAATCAGACTCCAGAGGGAAACGGATTCTGGAAATGGCGGCGAGAACCGGGCTCGTAATTTTAAACACCGGATCCACGCCAAAGTTTCGGCGCCCAGGTTGTGAAGGAAGCATTCCTGACATCACTTTTGCGTCGGAATCTCTGGCATCATCGGTGGACGGGTGGCGAGTCCTAGAAAACTTCTCGGCAAGTGATCATTAGTACATTGCGTTCGAAGTGTTTGACGCTACTTGCCGGCGAGCACCAACACGACGCTCCCCCTGCGTGGGAATGTCGCGAGGGTGAACATCGGAAGGTTCGTCGAAGCTCTTGGAGCAGGTAGGGCCGCGCTGAGGGGCACTCCGGGGGGTGGTGGTGTCGCAGCTGACACCGACGTAAATTCAGTGATGAATCTGATAATGGCGGCGTGTGAGGCTTCCATGCCCCGGAGAGGCCCCAGGCGCGACAAGCCTTCTATGTACTGGTGGACGGCGGAAATTGCCGACCTACGGAAGGAGTGTCATAAGCTCCGCCGTTTGGCACAACGTTTGTACGCCATCGAGGAGGCATGTGCCATAAAGGCACAATATAGATCAGCAAAAAAGAGACTCCGCAGCGCTATAAATAAAAACAAAGCTCGCGGCTGGCAAAATCTTGTTAATGAGGTGAATGATGGCCCGTGGGGACTTGGCTATAAGCTTGTCACTCGGAAAATCGGGGCTCTACGGAAGCCCTGCATATTGAGCACCGACCAGATGGACCGCATTGTGCGGGCATTGTTCCCCAGACACCCTGTACGGGTTGATGTAAATAGCGCGGAAAGCGTCACAATGGGAGAACTCGAAGAAGCGGTTCTCACTATGAAAAACAGGAAGGCGCCAGTTCCTGATGGCATCCCGGCGGAAGTTTACAAACTGGTGTTCCGCCAACGGCCAGAATTGCTGCTCGAAACGTTCAACGCGTGCTTGAAGGAGGGCATTTTTCCTTGTCGCTGGAAAGTGGCCAGACTCGCGTTGATCACTAAGGGTAAAGGAGACCCGGAGCTCCCGTCTGCATACCGACCGTTGTATATGCTTGACACGGCCAGAAAAGTGCTCGAGAAGCTGATCAGGGGTAGACTCGCTGAAGCGATCCGTGCTGCCGGGGAATTACCCGCAAGGCAGTTCGGGTTTAGAACAGGGAAATCTACAGTGGATGCTGTTATGGAGGTCGTAGATGCGTTTAATCGAGCCGGGGCACACAGCCGCCGATCTCGACGGATAGTGCTCCTCATAACGCTTGATGTCAGAAGTGCCTTCAATTCCGTAAGATGGACAGATATGCTAGGCACACTAGAGAACTCCTTTCACGTGCCAAGCTATCTCTTGCGGATATTGAGGGATTATCTGAAAGACCGCTCCCTGTTCTATGAGACGCTAGAGGGCCAGAGGAGGATGGAAATCACGTCGGGAGTAGCGCAGGGATCCATCCTAGGGCCGGACCTCTGGAACGCTTCCTACAATAGTCTGCTGAGACTCGATATGCCTGAAAAGTCGCGCCTGGTCGGTTATGCAGACGACGTTGCGGCACTTGTTGCCGGACGCACTGTTGAACAGGCGCAAAGCAGACTTCGCATATTGATGCGACGGGTAAGCGGATGGATAACTGCTCACGGTTTCAACCTTGCGCTGGAAAAAACCGAAGTAGTCATCCTGACCAGAAGGAGAATCCCGACCTTGCATCCCTTATCGATCGGCGAGTTGACTATAGAGTCAAAACCAGCGATTAAATACCTTGGTTTAATGCTCGACTCGAAGATGAGCTTCTTCGAGCAAATCAAAGCAGCCGCGGACAGGGCTGCAGCAGGAGTCGCGGCCTTAAGTCGGCTAGTGGCGAATGTCGGGGGCCCTATATCAACTAGGAGACGTCTCCTCATGGGAGCAACGCAGTCCGTCCTTCTCTATGGTGCGGAGGAATGGGCTGATGCCCTTGACAAGGAGGTGTGTCGTGAACGCCTCGCTCAAGTGCAGAGGCGGGGAGCTTTACGAGTGGCGTCTGCTTATCGCACCGTCTCCGAACCAGCTGTGATGGTAATTGCGGGAGTGATCCCCGTTGCCCTCCTTGCCAAGGAGCGCAAAGCTATCTATCGCCGTAAGGGCGAAAACTTAAGAGAAGTGGTTGCCCGTGAAGAACGTCAACGCACCCTTAACGAGTGGCAACTTTCTTGGCAAAATGAGCCAAGGGGCAAGAGAACTGCGCGGTTCATCGACAAATTAGACCCATGGTTGAACAGAACGCACGGTGAGATTGATTACTTCCTTACCCAACTTCTAAGTGGGCATGGAGGTTTTCAGTCTTACCTGCACAGGGTTGGGAAGGCGCGATCTCCTGATTGTGTGTTCTGCAATAGGGTGGCGGATGACGCTGAACACACCTTTTTCTCTTGCGAGAGGTGGGACGGCCTCCGCCAGCAGCTTTATGCAGACACAGGGGAGCTCTCTCCAGAAAACATCGTCAGAAAGATGCTGAAGAGCGCTGACAGCTGGAATCGTATTGCGCATTATGTTCGGGCTCTTCTTACTACGAAGAAGATTGAACTCGACCGGCAGAGGGATCGGACGGTAAGGGGTTCCCTGAACTAACAACTCCCTTCCTCCCCTACCCTCCCGTTGGTGAAAGGAATTCCCTGACTTGACGGCTCCCAAAGCCGGGAGAGCGGGAGGGCTAGCCCGAAGTAATGTGTCAAACGGTTCCAGGCTAGTTCTCTGATGACAGGGAGGTGTTTAGTTGGTAGTCCGCCAGCGTGCTGTTGCGGGAGTCCAACACTCTCTGCGTAAACGCATTCACCTACCCTACTCACAAAAAAAAAAAAAAAATCCCAGGAGGACCTACAGGGATGCCGTTGGGCATGCCCTCATTGCCCCACTGATACACACGCAAGCTAGACTTTGGAACTTATGTAATTCCCTGGCTTCTGTGCTAGGTTCGGTTTTCTCTGCCCAGATTACCGCTCCATAGGTAATCATTGGCCTTACTATTGCAGTATATATCCAAACTAGTATTGTCGGGCTGCAACCCAATTTTTTTCCTGCTATGGATCTACAAGTCATCAGAGCTCTCGTGTCATTCCGACAAGCGCTTCCGACATATGTCTTCCTGAGTAATTTTGGGTCTAGCGTAATTCCCAAATATTTGACTTCTGTTTCTCGTTTCACCTCCATATCATGTAATCTTAAGGCTCTCAGGTGATCAAGCGTACGCCTCCTAGTGAATGGTACTGGCTTGATCCGCATCCCATCTTCCTGCACCAGGCACTAGTAACCCTTAGTCCAGTTTGGATTCTATCACATAGGGTATCTTCATATTTGCTCCTACAGATTAAAACAATGTCGTCCGCGTAACCCTGGGCTTGTATTCCAGTATTTTTTAACACGTCCAGGAGTTCATCCACTACCATACTCCACATCAGCAGCGATAGTACCCCACCCTGTGGACAGCCTTGAGTGGTGTACATGACAATTGAATTTGTACCTGTCGGTACTTCTATTTCCCTGCTTTCTATAATAGCATTTTGTCCATCCAGAATGCCAGGGTTTTTCCCACTCCCTTGCGGCTCAGGGCATCTTGCATCTCTCTGTGCGATATGTTGTCGAATGCTCCTTCGATATCCAAAAACGCGCACAGTGCAATTTTATTTCTATGGCATCCCGTAGTACCTCTGTCAGCTGATACAGAGCAGTTTCAGTTGACCCTCCTGGCCGGTAAGCGTGTTGACAGTGATGTAGGGGATTACGCTTTAGAACGTTAGTTCTAATATAGTTGCCTATGACCTTCTCCACCGTTTTGAGTACGAACGATGTTAGGCAAATTGGTCTGAAAGATTTGGGGTGAAAAGAATCCTTGTTACCCGCTTTTGAAATGAAGACCACTTTTGCCCGTCTCCATGCCCTTGGTATGTATCCCAGTGCTATGCTCCCCCTTACAACCCTCAAAAGAGACTCTAAGATAATTCCTAGGCCTCTCTGGATAAGTGCTGGCAAAATGCCATCTACTCCGGTAGATTTCAGTGATTTAAAAGTTCCCACTGCCCATCTTAGCCTAGTTTCTGAGCATACCTCTTTTACTAGTTTCCAGTTCTCCTTCCTTCCCCTTTTATTCGCTGTTGGGGTGTCAGGCAGAATATTGTCGCCTGCCACCGTGGGGTAGGACCCCGGGAAATGAATTCTGAGAAGCAGGTGTACCCTGTCCTCCTCATTCTCGGCAAATGTCCCATCTTCCTTTTTGAAGCAGACAGAGGATATTCCCCGTCTTTGGCTACAGCCTTGTACAGCCTAGTTGTTTCTGTGATCTGTTCGATCCCTTCACAGAATTCCTTGAAGCTGTTCCGTTTTGCTTCCCTGACCGCGTTGCTATACGCAGTCAGTGTATTTTTATACCTCTGCCAGTCCCCGGTTTGTTTTGCCCGGTTAAAGAGTTTTCGTGCCTCTGTTCTCGGTTCCACCATGGTACACCCTTGATGACTTGACTGTTTTAGTTGGACAGCTGGCCTCATATGCGTCTGTGGCGCGGCAGGATTCGCAGCATTCGAAATTTATTTCGAATGTTGCGAGTGCGAGCGAATAGATGGCGCGGATCTATCCACTTTGCGTAGCACGCCACGAGAGTGGAAGATCGGAGAAAAGTGTGCTATGAGTTCGAGAACGAATTCAATAATTCCTCATGCCATTTTAATTTTGTAATTAGAGAGTTTGAAAATAGACTGAATTCAATAATTCCTCATGCCAATTAATTTGTTATTAGAGTTTTAAAATAGAATGAATTCAATAATTCATTTGTTATTAATAAATAATAAGTATTCAATAAATATTTTAAATAAAGAATGTTAAATACTTAACGTCAATGACGATTGTGTTGAGGTTTTCCACCACCGTTTCTAATTCCAGTTCGCTCCTAATGTCATCGCCCCCCCTTGAAGGTGGGCAATGTTGTTGCTCAAGTGTGTTGCATCGGATTTCCAATCCGTTCTCCTAGGATTCCTTATTATTCTTTCTACTTCGTAGTTACCCTCAATGTCAAATCTGATTATTTTGTGATCAGACATAGAGGATTCATCCGATGCCTTCCAATTCCACACCATTCCGTTCATTAGACTATTTCCAAGAGTTATTTCTAGTACCTCCTGTCTAGTGCTGGTCATAAATGTTGATGTCGCTGCTTCGTGGTGGGCGTTGGATTTCGTCTCCTGGGAAGTATCCCGATGCCACGATTGCCTCTCGAGTGCTCCTCCCGGCTTCCAAGGAGACTTGGATTGCCACAAGCTCCCCGATTAAGAACTCTGAAAGGCATATTTATTTTAAATTACGTTTAAGAATTATGCAAGCTTTTAGTTTTTCACAAGAGGAGTCCCAAATTACCTGCAGGTTTTCTCCTTGGAACTTGCCCTTGCAATTACTGCAAATGCAGCTTTCGCATGGTGGAAGAGAGCCCTAGGAGTCCTAGGTCTAGGTCGTCCAGCTTCTGCTCTCCACTGGGCAGCAGGTCTACTTCTCTGGTTGACCCAGTCCTTTCCGCCTCTATGGCTTTCGAGACTTCTTCTGTGTAACGAACTCAGCTTGTAAGGTTAAAACCCTAATTTTTCATTTGTTTAGTAAAGGTGAGAACATTTCCAAATGTTGTAATGAACTATTGTGGATTAGGGTGGTCAAAAAACTATTCTGAGTGGCCGAAGACAATCTAAAGGGAAGAGCTATCCCAAAACCTAAAAGAAATTGGCTAAGTGACCGTGAAGGTCTGCCCGCAAATACTGAAGCTTCATCAAAGCGCTCGGTTGACACGTTCTCGCACGCCTCTGTGTTATCCAGAAAATAGAGAAGTTGCATATGAACATCGGATCTCAGCCCACGTCGTAGCAGCTCTACCAATTAATTTTCCGTTAAAGAATTTTCTAGCCTATTGGCTCTCCGGCATCCGGTCTAGGCCTGCCTTAATAAGGTCCACCAGTTCGATATCCCTAAAAGCTGTCTGGCGTCCTCACTTACGCCATCGCTCCATATCAGGCAGGGTCTGTCTCATCTTCTTTTTCTACCATAGATATTACCCTTATAAACTTGCCGCGTTGGATCATCCTCTTCTGTACGGATTAAGTGATTCACCCACTGCAACATGTTGAGCCGGATTTTATCCACAACCTGACGGTCGTGATATCGCTCATAGATTTCGTCGTTATGTAGGCTACGAAATCGTTCATCCTCATGTAGGGGGCCAAAAATTCTTCGGAGGATTCTTCTCTCTCTTATCTGGCCTCGCACATTGGTCGGCGTAAGGTCCGGTGAATATGGTGGATGAAGCTGAGTCTCATACTGCAATTCGTTCAACTTTTGAATCGTTGTTCTGGAAACATGAGGTCGTGCATTGTCGTGAAGAAGTATCACATCATCTCTGTTGACCAATCTCGGCCCTTGAATACTCAATTTTTAGTGCATTTTCTCGAGTTGGGCACAGTATTTCTTTTCATTTACCGTTTCTCCAGATGACAAGAAAGAATAGTGGATAACTGCAGCTCTAGACAACCAAACACTCACCATTACTTTTTTCGGATGGAGGCTCGGTTTCGGCATGTACTTCGATAGCTCATCAGCATCTAGCCATTGTGCTGATCGGCGACGATTTTCGTATAATATCCACGTTTCATCACATGTCACTATCACACTAAGGGATCGGCTCTGTTGCGGGTGAGTAGAGAACTGCAAATTTCCATTCGAAGCGCCATGTTTTGCTCCGTAAGGGCATGCGGAACCCATTTATCGAGCTTTTTCACCTTTCCAAGTTTTTTCAAGTGCCAGGAAACTGTCGAATAGTGTACCCCCAGTTTCTCTGAAATGTCCCTCTGAGACTGACGTGTGTCAGATTCGACTAGCAAACGCAGCTCGTCGTTGTCAATCGATGGTCCTGGATGTCCACGTGGCTCACTTTGAAGGTTTACGTCGCCTGACCGGAATTCGTCGTTCGGTTACCATATCAGCTCCAAATGCGCTGTTAATGTTCTTGGTCACCTCCGCGTCTTTATGACCGAGTTTGAACTCATACCGAGGATTGTTTCTTCTATGCTTGGTGGTGGCAGTATTTGTTCGTCATCTTCAGTTGGCAAAACTTTCAACTCGCCGATGTTGTTTTGTTGAGCAGTTCATCGAAATACTCAACCCATCGCTCCAATTTGCCCGTTCTGCCGGAAATCAGATTTCCCTCTTTGTCTCGGCAGGATGGCATCGAGGTGTATAACGCTTCATCCTGATGACTTGTTGGTAAAACTTCCGCGTCTTGTGTGGTTGCTCCCTGTACTTTCCAAAAGCCATGGGTTCATTTTAACAGAATCTGTGATATTGGATCAGTGAAGGGGAGTACGATTTTCTTCGATAAAAGATCCTCGAGGCAGAGGGCTTGCGTTCTTATATCAAAATTGTTAAAGGCATGTTGAGACAATTCTGTTCCCAGGACCTTGTTGTGGTCAACTTACACTATCAAGTTAACGATAAGAGGAGAAACGACATAGTTGCCTCTGCTTACTTACCCTATGATTCTTTGTATCCTCTGCGGACGCAAGCACTAAGGGATCTGGTAGTGTATGCAGAATCAAGTGGCCTGGAACTTGGTTGTGATCCGAACGCTCAGAATATTTGTTGGGGCAGTAGCAAATGCAACCCTAGAGGAGGGAAGCTGTTTGACTTTATCACTTCAGCTGGTCTGATGACCGCGAGCGTAGGGTGCGCCCTTACTTCCGTGGTGCCAGGAAGAAGTGAAATAATTGACCCAATAATGTGCACTTCAAAGTTGTTAGAGTTGATTAGAAACTGGCCAGTGCTATATGAAGTCTCACTCTCAGATCAACGTTAGCTGCAATAAAAAGACGGAACCCTAGGAAAACGGATTGGGCAAAGTTCAATGAACTTTTTGGCGAGAAAGTTGAGCTCCCTAGGTGACTAACGACTTCTTTGACGATAGAAGACCAATTGGATTGGAATCGCACCCTTTTAGAGTGCTTTGAAGAAGCTTATCCAATTTCCCAAAGCCAATATGGTAAAATGGTTCCATGGTAGAACCAAGAACTACAAAGACTCAGGAAATCAATCAAACGAGTTCTAAATCATGCTTGCAAAAGCAATAAAGATGAAAACTGGCTAAATTTCCGGAACTCACAGCGTGAATATAAGAGTTTCGTAAAACGTTCGAAACGAGACTCTTTTAGAGCATACTGTGAGGAATTAGAAGGTGAAAGGGAGACTTCCGAGCTGTGCTGAGTCGTTAATAAGGATGAGTCGGCCAAGTTGGACTCTCATAGAGGAATTGGACACTACGAGAGCGATTGTTACCAATGAAAATGCGAGAGCTGCTATACTATCATTTGAACACTACAAATCACTTCGTATGGATGGCATCTACCCAGGGATCTTAAAGGAGGGTATAGAGCACTTAGAGCAACTTCTAAGAAATATTTTTCGAGAATGTCTTGCTCTGAGCTATGTGCCTTCCTATTGGCAGTAAGTGAAGGTAGTCATCATGCCAAAACCTGGGAAAAATGACTATTCAAATCTCCAGGCTAATCAGCTTAACATCATTTTCGCTGAAATGTCTGGAGAAGCTGGTTCAGCGTCACATTCGCGAGAAAGCGCTAAGGTTCATCATCATCATCAACGGCGCAACAACCAGTATCCGGTCTAGGCCTGCCTTAATAAGGAACTACAGACATCCCGGTTTTGCGCCGAGGTCTACCAATTCGATATCCCTAAAAGCTGTCTGGCGTCCTGACCTACGCCATCTCTCCATCTTAGGCAGGGTCTGCCTCGTCTTCTTTTTCTACCATAGATATTACCCTTATACAGTTTCCGGGTGGGATCATCGTCATCCATACGGATTAAGTGACCCGCCCACCGTAATCTATTGAGCCGGATTCTATCCACAACCTGACATGGTCATGGTATCACTCATAGATTTCGTCGTTATGTAGACTACAGAAACGTCCATCCTCATGTACGCAAGATCATTGTCTTGTACTCGTTTTCCAGGGTCCTGAAAATCAGCCCATCCAACCAGACGGTATTAAAGGCCTTCTCCATGTCAGGACTGGCAAGATCATAATCTTGTACTGTAAGAGCTTTGACCTTATGGTGAGACGTTTCGAGCGGAACAGTTTTTGTAAGCTGAAATAGGCTCTGTTGGCTGATAACAACCGTGCGCGGATTTCATCATCGTAGCTACCAACGTGGAAAATCCTATTAGTCTGCTCTTCATTCTTTGCTTTCAAAGATAGAGGACGCAATTCTGAAAGTCGAGTACGCGATGGGGGTGTTCGTGGACATTGAAGGGGTTTTTGACTGTTCTCTGTAATGCCGCCAGAGAGCATCGCGTTGACGAAACTCTAATAAAGTGGATCTACGCTATGCTAACGCAGAGATTGCTGTGTGCTGAAGTAGGTGTTGATCGCTACCTAACAGCGGGAGCAACGAAAGGCTGCCCTCAAGGACGTATACTGTCGCCACTTCTTTGGAGTATGTTGATCAACTCACTACTATGCGAACTGCAAAATTTGTCAATACACGTTCAAGCTCTTGGAATGGTGTGTAGAAATACACAACGCGCCGTTGATTTGATTGACAGTTGGTGTCTCAGGCATGGACTTTCAGTAAATCCAAATAAAACTACAATGGTATTATTTACAAAAAGGAGGAAACTGAATGGCCTTTGCCTTCCAGAGATGAGAGGAAAAATCCTCCAACTCTCCGAAGAGGTGAAATATTTGAGAGTTATTCCAGACAAGAAGCTTCTTTGGAACAACATTCGAGATAAAAATGAAACGAGCTCTCACAGCTTATGAGCTATATAGGCGGACCTTTGCCTCGACATGGAGACTTAGGCCTCATGTAGTAATGTGGATATATGTTGCCATAATTAGGCCAATATTCGCTTATGCATCCATAGTGTGGTGGGTGAAGTAGAAACAAAAGAGTTTTCGCTGTAATCTAGCCATACTGGAAGGAATTGTGTGTCTAGGTATCACCGGTGCCATGAGCACGACATCCGGCGCAGCATTGCTCAATTTGCAGCCCTTGGATTTGTTTATTCAAAGCCCTGCAATGAGAGCGGCTCATAGACTAACTCGATTAGATCAATGGAGAAACAATGTACGTGTACCTGGCCCCAGCCGCCAAAAGAGTCGGAACAGCTGGTTTCACGATGAATGTAAGCTAGCAACGGAACGAAAGAATGCTGCATACCGAGTAATGTAGTATTTTCAAAGGCCGTGGGGACGCGCGGAGACTTATCACGAATTCCGGCGAGCGGAGAAGCGACTTCCCAAACGGAAAAAAGGAAGCCTGGGAGAACCAACATGTATGTGAAACTCGCAGGCACGCAAGTTTTACCAACAAGTCAGCAGGATAAAGCCTTATACGCCTCGATGCTCATCCTACTGAGACAAAGAGGGAAATCTGATTTCCAACAGAATGGGCATATAGGAGCCATGGGCTAAGTATTTTGATGAACTGCTCAACAACCAGAACATCGGCGAGCTCCCGCCAACTGGTTCATCAACTTGTACTCAAGGTATGGGACAGCCAATCAATGCCTGATGACTGGCAAAGAGGCATTATCTGTCCCATTCATAAAAAGGGACGCAGTGCGGCAAATATAAAGGTTTCACGTTGCTGAGTACCATCTATAAGATATTCTCCTATATCGGTCGGATAGCCCCATATGCCCAGAACATTATTGGCTCATACCAAAGAGGCTTCACTCCAGGCAAATCAGCAACAGATCAGATTTTCTCTTTGCGACAAACGATGGAAAAACTGTTGGAATATGGACAACAGTTGCACCATCTTTTTTTCGACTTTAAAGCCGCCTGTGATAGCATATTCAGGGTAAAACTGTACATGGCCATGAGAGAATTCGATATCCCGATGAAATTGGTAAGACTGACTAAGTTGACCCTGACCAATGTGCGAGGCCAGATAAAAGCAATAGGATCACTCTCGAGACCATTCAACATCAACAACGGCCTTCGACAAGGGGATGCCCTATAATGCGTCCTCTTTATCCTGGCCCTGAAGGCAAAACAAAATATATGGTGGCAACGTCATCACCGAAAACCAACCGGTTGCTGCACTGTTGGTGATGATGATTTCACTCCTTGGCAATATGTCCTTTTTCTCCGCCTTTTTATTAGCGACCTTCGTCCAGCTACCATTTTTCCTCCCCTTAGGTTTCCTTCCGATTGCTGAGCTTGTAATTGGTGCACAGACTTTTTACCTTCCATGCTTTTAGTTCCGTTCTTCGGAACTGCTTGTGTACTTTTTTTCGTCCTAGGCGCCTGCTGATTCCCTAGAGGATCACCGTTTTCCTCCGGGACTCTCTTCTTTACTGGCAGGTCGCTAACACTACTTGGCCAGGCACTTGGGTCGCCTGTGACACTGTTGGAATGGCACGTTTCGGTTTTTCGTTGGGTCCTCTTTCCTCCTGCGACCTATTATAAAGGACCCTAATGGCTCTCACCATGTTTCTAATAGCTTGATACACGTTGTACTTACCCTTGACGAACTCGGACAGCTCCCGTGTTTCATATTTTGCCGTCTTTGGCATTGGTGGAGATCGAAGAATTGAGGAGCTTCTCCTGAATGCGTCTATTTCTTGGTCTTCAAGTACCTCCTGTGATCGTTTTTCTGGCGCAAATGCGGTGGGTGTCAAAACCGCCTTAGTCGGGCAGCGATCTCCTTTCAACCCATCATTTCTCGCCTTCGTAATTGGTGTTCTTGGCAAGGTCCTGCTTCGCTTGAACACTTCCTTCTCCAACTCTAAATCACTTTTAGCATTAAATACCGCGACGGCCAAGTTGTCCACCACCGAGGCAGTGTGGCCGAGGGAAATCGGCGGTCGGGGGCCTGCTTGCTTACTCCCAAAAGCCACCGGTACTGGGATTCAGAGCCCCTACTTTACTCCTTCTCAATTCGCCAATATTGATTTTATTTTCTGGGTATCCTTACCACAGCCATTTTGGTTCACGCACCAGAAATGAGCAAACATTAGCCAATGCACAGTCAGGTATGCCCCCATTCGTCAACTGGAGTCATAGCTGATGGGAGCTCCGGCAACTCCTCTGTCTGTCCATCTGCCTGCCTATCTATCTGTATGTCTGTCGGTTGCATTCGATTTACTCCGAAACTTCTGTATCGATTGGTGAGAACATGTGGTCTGTGTGTCCCTTTACATGCAACGAGTGGCGCTATTTCATATCAAATTTCAAGGGGTTCTCCTGACATGTGAAAGGGGATTGACAGAATATAGTCATGTGGCATATCAAATGAAAGAGCTTGACTAGTACGTTTCGAAACTGATCTTATTTCTGACATTAGAGGAAACAAAATGTGCGCCCTAAACAGGGAAATAGGTCTCGTTCTTAGAAACTACCCAACCAGAAAATCTAAAAAAATCATAGTGATGTATCTCTACAAAATCCCGTTCCGATATCTTCACCAACTTATCCCTTGCTATGCTAGAAGTACATAATTTGGCAATAGTTTCGGCGATAATATAGGACATTGCTTCGAAAAATTTTACCGCAATCTAATTATTATTAACAACGATCAATCCTCAATCAACTCTAGAGAGAGATGGGTTGATTACCAGAGATATTCCGCATCAATCTATCCTGCAGTCCACTACTTTCACCCCCTCCTCTCCACCCAAAAAAAACATAAAAATTGCACGAATTCATGACATCTGGGACGCTGAGCTTCAGTTTCTAACTGAGCTTCTAACCCCAAGAGGATCGACTAGAGAAAGTCTGGTCAAGAAATTAAGAGCAACTCTTCGGTGCGCAATTTGGTAAGATAGCCTTTAAAGTATCGTGTTCTACTAAGTACAAGTGCAAAAAAACACTGCCACCGTGGTGGAATGAAGACGAAGATAACCAGAGAAATCTTCAACATCTGCTACAGGCATAAATATTGGCAACCATACAACTGCCTGAAGAAGTACAAGTCAGCCATCAGGACCGCCAAGAGCCGGTCTCGGTTGGACTATTGCCAGAACATCGAAAGCACCAGTGAATTCGCGAGGTTCAGTAAGATTCAGTCCAAGGAACATAAGAGTCCATCCTTTCTTAAAAAGTTGGAAGGCTCCTGGACGGAATCTTCTAGCGAAATCTTAGAGCTACTGGTTCAAACGCACTTTCCCGCCAGCGAGGAGGACTGTGAGTCAGAACCTTGCTTGAAGGGTTTGCGGCCACCCCAGCTGTGCGAGACTATAAAATCAGTAATTACCGAGGATAGGATCGGCTGGGCTATAAACAGTTTCCCCGTATACAAGTCTCCAGGCCCACATGGCATAATGCCAGTCATGCTATAGAAGCAGCAGGGTTGCGCCGTGGCTTGTTGAGATTTACCGGAGCTGCATCTCTTTAGGATACGTACCGCAGTCTTGGAGGCGCACACGAGTGGTTTTCATAGCGAAGCGGGTAGGCGTGGTCATGAGTCCGCGAAGCACTTTCGACCAATCAACCTGATCTCTTTCGTGCTGAAGACCCTAGAGCGGACATTCACTTAAGGGACGATTATGGAGAGAACGCCTTTCTCTGAGTTCCAGCATGCCTACCTCAAAGGAAAATCCGCAGAAACCACCCTCCACGAGGTAATTGGCACGGTTGCAGTACAAGCAGTATACCGGATCTGGGTGGCAACCATTTGACCAGAGCTGTGAACAGAGGCACGCTCCAGGGTGGCACCATCTCTCCGGCGCTTTGGTTAATAGTATTGGACGAAATTTTACGAACATTGGACAACAGCGGGATGAAGGTGGTGACGTATGCCGACGACTTGGTGATATTAGTATCAGGGATGTTTCCGTTCATTATGAGCGACATCATGGAAGGAGCGTTGCGTGGACCGCAAGATGCGGACTTAACATAAACCCAACCAAAACGAAACTGATGCTATTCACTACCAAAACAAGGATACCTGAATTCCACCTACCACGGCTAAATGAACAAAGATTGGTTCTTTCCTCTAATGTAAAGTATCTGGGTGTAATCCCGGATCCAAAGCTAAATTGGAGATTGAACATAAAACTGAGGGTTAAGAGGGCCTGTATACCCTTCTATGCCTGCAAGAGAACCTTTGCAAAGAAATGGGGTCTCCGGCCGAGAATGGTTCTCTGGATGTACATCGCTGTAGTGCGCCCGATCCTAACGTACGGGTCTATTGTATGGTGGCAAGCTTTGAGCAAAACATACAATAGGATGAAGCTTAATAGGATTCAAAGCACCGCATGTGCAGATGCTATATGGGGCTCTGCAATCTTACCCGGCAGATGCTTTCAATGTAGTCCTGCATCTCTTCCCCCTAGACTTCCACACTAAATACGTTGTAGCGTGCAGTGCCGTCAGACTATGTGAGTCCGGATGGTGAGCAGCGAAGTCCTACGGCCACAGCAACATCCTGGACGAAGTACCTCGGGAGATCTGGGCATTCGCGACAGACTATGACACACGCAAGCTGAAGTTCACGTGAAACTTTGCTGTGGACTTGCCAACCAGGGCAAAGTGGAAGGCCAACGGCGTGTTGGAATGTTATGACTCAGTATTCGTTACCGTCGGATCAAAGATGGCCAGTGGAGTCGGCCCGGGGATTTTCTCGAATACACACAGTGTATCCAAGTCGTATGGTCTTTCAGGTTTCGCCAGTGTATTCCAGGCGGAAGTACTGGTGATATTGGAAGTCTGTCGATGGCTAGAGTGAGATTCGAGCCCCAAGTGTAACATAGCCATTCTGACCGACAGCTAAGTGGCCATCAAGGCCTTGTACTCAGCGACGACATCTTTCAGGCTGGTGGGGCAGTGCAGAGACTCGCTGATCCGTCTAGGCGATACGCTCAAAGACACCCTCCTATGGGTTCCCGGCCATACGAACATAGAGGGGAATGAGCGGGCTGACGGATTGGTGAGGCGAGGATCTGCTCTTTGCAGCCTTTCAGTGAATACAGTTGGTGTTTCGCAGACGGCTGTCAGAGGCCAAGTCTGTGAGTCTTATAACATAGCCCGATCACGAGAGCTCATGTTCCAGACGCGTGCAAATGCATTCATTCATGCCGGGGGCACTACCCTACAAGTCGCATTGCCGAAGCAGCGGAGAAGGAAGGGAAACCCTGATGCACTTTCTCTGCGATCGCAGTCACGGTCTTAGAAGTTTGTGGCATCCCCGGAGTGGCCACTGATATCTACCTACCTTCCTACATGAGGATGGACAATTCCGTAGCCTACATATCGACTAAATCTATGAGCGATATCATGACTGTCTGGTTGTGGATAAAATTGGGCTCAACAGTTTGCAGTGGGCGGTTCACCAAATCAGCACGGAAAGTCTGTAAGGGTCTATGGTAGCATTGGTGGACCTCGTCGCAAAACCGCAGTGTCTGGAGTTCCTTACTAAGACAGGCCTAGACCGGATACCTGTTATTGCACCGTTGATGATGATGATGAATGTGTTGAAAATCTGTAGTTTTCCCAAAGTTATGGACGGTGAGGAAAATATTCTTTATGTTTACGTATCATTTTGCGTCTTATTTAATGTGTACGTATAAGCGAATGCTGTGGTTCAAATTTAACAAATTCCTCATTATCACTTCCACAAAGTTCACAGGAAGCATTTCACACACGTTCTCTCTCTAATCTAATATCAACAATTTGTTCGACATTTTATTTACAAGAAGTAATCACACAAATAACAATTAAAAATGTTTGACTCTCTTCGAATGATATTTTTGTCTGTTTTATTTCTTATCAGGGAAAAAATTTGAAACTTTTCTATTATTTTCCAAAATGACAATGGGAAAGAAATATTTTCCCTAAAGAGCTCTTTATTTGCTTAGCGATTGCTGGACATTCTTCTGGTGCAAACAGGCGAACCAAGATGTCGACTAATTAGAAGTAAAGACAGTATTTGCTTAGAAGTCAAGTAATCAAGTGTTTGCTGCCCACCAAGGTCTATTAAAAAGTAATTGTTGTAATTATCGGGTAAAAGTGTAAGTGAGTAATGCCAGTCTCGGTCACAAAAATGTGCGACCAGGGCTTGCGTTGATAAGCGCAGATGAATGGAAAATTACTGATAAGAAAGAGTTATCAGTTTTTTTTCGCTTCAGGAAGACACCGAGACAGGACAAAGATCGAAGGATGAAAGGTCGGAGCGCTTGTCACTACCCAAGACACGATTACAAAATTTCAATTCAAAGTAAAATCCTTTTAATGTCTACCCATTGCATCTTCCATTTTATTCCATATACAACACCTTCACTTACGATTCCTTATCAAAAGTCCGAAAGTAAGGAATAGGATTTCCAGGAAGGCAGTGGGCATCCACTTCCCGGTATGATGAGATCGCAGGAAACCCGAACATATTAAAGTTAACTGCGACTAATCAACTATAATCCCATCATAAAAATCCATTTGAAATTCGCAAAGCCCTTTATTATCCTTGAGTCGGCCCAATCTGACCTCTCTAGGGCTTCCTTGGTTAATGCTTTGCTGCGGCGTCTGCAAGCCTAGCCAGGTTTCAGCCAAATAGTTGTTTGCCTGTCTATTGTTTTTCGTCAACTATTTGCATACACGTCCGAACTTCCAACACATTCGGAAGTGATCTAACTCCAAAGTTAAAAGGTAAAACCCTCCCTTGGTCAAGTCAGACGAGCATGGAAAAGTGTTGACCGGACATTAGTGACAAACGGTTACCTAAAGTTGCAGGTATGGTCAAGGAAGGACAGAAGGTTTTTATGGTATGCACATTTGAGGGTATCATGTTTGCTTATGATTTTTTTGCCTTGACGAAAATGCCGGAGGGCGGTTTCGAGTCCGTGTTTGTTACTGGGATTTATTGGGTTGTTCGTTTTTGTGTGCTTAGATGACCAGTCTAATCCTTGAACCGTTTTGTAAAAAGGATTGCCTTTATGGCCGCTTTTCATTAATTGCTCTTTTTCAAGAAAGGTCCAGTCTCAGATGTGGGCTAGAACACCTTTCGTAGGCATGACCATTGCAAAAAAGGTGGAAATCCGTTTTCAAAGTTTTAAGGATTTGGCAGGCTGATATGCATAGCTTTTTTGCTTTTGTTTGTCTTACTTTCTTTGCCCAACGAACTATTTTCTGAAAGGACATCAGGATGAGAAAATAAGTAACGGTTGCTGGAATTTTCGGCGGCTAAAATCACACCCGTTGAACCACTCTGAAAACAGCCATGCAAAATGAAAAATGGAGCAAATAATGAAAAATTTCTGGAAATGTAATAAATTACATTTGCACATTAAAATCAGAAAAGGGCATGAAGTAGACAGGGTCAAATGCGACAATAGTTGCAACAAGGCTATTGTTCCTCTTGACTGACCATAAAACCTCCGGAACCTTTCAATACTTTTTCCAACCCCATTTCCCAAAAATTGACCTAAAACCGTCCAACGGTTTTACCATGCGAATAATAATCGTTCATTGCGTTCACGTAAGGTCTATTGCACATCGATGCATGTAAAGTTTTTCCCAGTTTCTTAACCCCAGCGACCCTGAACTTCCTTACGTGTGACCCCTAAGTAACGCCAATCACCCCATATCACCGACATCGATTGCAAATGAAGCATCCCTTCCCATCCCTTCTATTTTTATAAAACTATTGTTGACATTTGACCAATGGTCAAATTTTCATTTTACAATAACTTCTCGACACCCAAGGGGTAGAGTCTCGGAATGAGGTTTTCACCATGCGATGATCATTGAAGGACTCTATTTGGTGACCCGCATCTGTTCTCACCCTATCCCCTGTGACCTATATATGTAAGTAAATCGCTCTTCGGCCGTGGCAAATTTTTATAAGCGACACAAGGCATAAATTGCAATGTCGCCAAATAAAGGAAGTGTTAGCGACGCCTGATAAATTGAGAAACTTTTTTAAATCCTGACGATAGTGGTCTGTAATAATATCTAATCTAGAAATCGAAATTGAATCCGCATTTCCACGAATACAGCCAATGAGAACTGAGCATTGGAAGAGAGAAAGGAAATAAAACGATTAATGACCATTGCATGTGACCCTATGCCCGCTTGGGTCAAGACCATGTCTTTGTTCAGTAAATCCTTATTGTTCACCTTCTACACGTTTGCATTGGCGCGTAAATGAAAATCTGCGATTGTTATGGAGATTATTATGAAAATTCAGTTGAGAAAGCATCCCTTGATAGATATTTCCCGTAAATATACGCAAATGTCCTGGCTAATTGCTGAAACCGATTTACTCCGGGATTATAATCTATTCCAATTTAAATAAAGTTGGCAGGACCCATAGTTGCCTGATATCGCGTAGTTCCCAGATTGCTAACATATTTTTTAATCGACAAAAATAGAGGTTTCTTCGCTGTAGGCATAATTCCTGATAGACGTAACAAATTAGGTAGGGTAGGTATCAGTGGCCGCTCCAAGGAGCTTAAGACCGCTTAAGACCGTGACTGTTGTTATGGGAGCAGCCCATAGCATTCACGAAAGAAAGCAGCTCTCCCACTCTGCAGCTAGAAATCTTTCTGAGGTCCCCAAAGAATGGTTTATCCAGTGCCCGTAGATTGATTCTAGCTAGAGCTAGGCAGTCGTAGGGTTTTCGGCGGAGAAGGAACTCCGCAGCTTCGGCTATGCGGATTGTAGGGTGTGCCGAACCTGGCGGCATGCCGTAATCTTGAATGCATTTGCACGTGTCTCGCACAGGAGCTCTCGTGCGTGCGAGTAGATTCGACCTCCAACAGTCGCCAGCGAAACACCGACTGTATTCACCGAAGGGCTGCCAAGAGCAGAGCCTCGCCTGGCCAATCCGTCAGCCCGCTCATTCTCTATGATCTTATGCCCGGGAACCGGAAGGAGGGTGACATTGAGCGTGTCGCCCAGACGGTTCAGCGTATCTCTGCACCGCGCCACCAGCGCGGAAGATGTCGTCGCTGAGTTCAAGGCCTTGATGGCCGCTTGGCTGTCGGTCAGAATGGCTATGTTACACTTGGGGCTTGAATCTCGGTCCAGCCATCGACAGACTTCCATATCACCAGTACTTCCGCCTGGAATACACTGGACTTGGATACACTGTGTGTATTCGAGAAAATCCCCGGGCCGACTCCACTGACCATCTTTGATCCGACGGTAACGAATACTGAGTCATAACATTCCAACACGCCGTCGGCCTTCCGCTTTGCCCTGGTTGGCAAGTCCACAGCAAAGTTTCACGTGAACTTCAGCTTGCGTGTGTCATAGTCATAGTCTGTCGCGAATGCCCAGATCTCCCGAGGTACTTCGTCCAGGATGTTGCTGTGGCCGTAGGACTTCGCTGCTCACCATCCGGACTCACATAGTCTGACGGCACTGCACGCTACAACGTATTTAGTGTGGAGGTCTAGGGGGAAAAGATGCAGGACTACATTGAAAGCATCTGCCGGGTAGGATTGCAGAGCCCCAGTAGCATCTGCACATGAGGTTCTTTGAATCCTATTAAGCTTCATCCTATTGTATTTTTTGCTCAAAGCTTGCCACCATACAATAGACCCGTACGTTAGGATCGGGCGCACTACAGCGATGTACATCCAGAGAACCATTCTCGGCCGGAGACCCCATTTCTTTGCAAAGGTTCTCTTGCAGGCATAGAAGGGTATACAGGCCCTCTTAACCCTCAGTTTTATGTTCAATCTCCAATTTAGCTTTGGATCCGGGATTACACCCAGATACTTTACATTAGAGGAAAGAACCAATCTTTGTTCATTTAGCCGTGGTAGGTGGAATTCAGGTATCCTTGTTTTGGTAGTGAATAGCATCAGTTTCGTTTTGGTTGGGTTTATGTTAAGTCCGCATCTTGCGGTCCACGCAACGCTCCTTCCATGATGTCGCTCATAATGAACGGAAACATCCCTGATACTAATATCACCAAGTCGCCGGCATACGTCACCACCTTCACCCCGCTGCTGTCCAATGTTCGTAAAATTTCGTCCAATACTATTAACCAAAGTGCCGGAGAGATGGTGCCACCCTGGAGCGTGCCTCTGTTCACAGCTCTGGTCAAGTGGTTGCCACCCAGATCCGGTATACTGCTTGTACTGCAGTGACCGCCAACCGTGCCAATTACCTCGTGGAGGGCAGTTTCTGCGGATTTTCCTTTGAGGTAGGCATGCTGGAACTCAGAGAAAGGCGTTCTCTCCATAATCGTCCCTTAAGTGAATGTCCGGTCTAGGGTCTTCAGCACGAAAGAGGTCAGGTTGATTGGTCGAAAGTACTTCGCGGACTCATGACCACGCCTGCCCGCTTCGCTAGGAAAACCACTCGTGCGCGCCTCCAAGACTGCGGTACGTATCCTAAAGAGATGCAGCTCCGGTAAATCTCAACAAGCCACGGCGCAACCCTGCTGCTTCTATAGCATGACTGGCATTATGCCATCTGGGCCTGGAGACTTGTGTGCAGAGAAACTGTTTATAGCCCAGCCGCTCCTATCCTCGGTAATTACTGATTTTATAGTCTCGCACAGCTGGGGTGGCCGCAAACCCTCCAAGCAAGGTTCTGACTCACAGTCCTCCTCGCCGGCGGGAAAGTGTGTTTGAACCAGTAGCGCCAAGATTTCGCTAGAAGATTCCGTCCAGGAGCCTTCCAACTTTTTAAGAAAGGATGGACTCTTATGTTTCTTGGACAGAATCTTACGGAGCCTCGCGAATTCACTGGTGCTTTCGATGTTCTGGCAATAGTCCAACCGAGACCGGCTCTTGGCGGTCCTGATGGCTGACTTGTACTTCTTCAGGCAGTTGTATGGTTGCCAATATTTATGCCTGTAGCAGATGTTGAAGATTTCTCTAGTCAGCTTCCTGAGGCTGGAGATATCTTCATTCTACCACGGTGGCAGTGTCTTTTTGTGGTACTTAATAGAGCACCAGACGTTAAAGGCGGTATGGAATGCTTTTTCCAGAGCCCCGACCTTTGACTCCAGTTCGTCTGTCGTTCCAATCTTACCAATTTGCGCACCGGAGAGTTTGTTCTTAATTACTTGATCAAACTTTCTCCAGTCGATCCTCCTGAGGTCTTTGTAGGGTTTGGAGACCTTCGCGGCGAGATCTAGACTGAAAAGTATCCAACTGTGATCCGAGAAGGATCTCTAGTCAGCCACTCTCCAGTCCTCAACTCTAAGAATACCATTCTCGGTTATTAGGGTGATATCAAGGACCTCCTCCTAACCCTGATAATTCTCCGAGCAGGGGAAATGGAAGGTTGGTGTACTCCCCCTGTTACACACCGATAGGTTTGAAGTAATAATAAAATCAAAGATTGACTCACCTCTCTGGTTGATTTCGGAGCTGCCTCAAGCCATCGCCTTACACTGGCGTCGACGCCTATCAACAGGTTGACTTTGTAGTTCTTCTGGCGGAACTGATCGGTCGTGAGTCATGTAAGCCGAGGCAATATACAAGCTCTCTGCCCCATCCTGTTCCAGCTTGACCACAACTAAATCGCTGGAACTCAGGTCCGGACCCAGAAAAGCGTGCAGACTCTTCTTCGCGAGAATACATGCTCTAGGTCTATCCTGATCAGCGTCTCCTGTGTTATGGAATAAATTAAAATATTTAGTTTGGAGCCCTTTGATGGTTCGGTCACCTTCGACCCAGGGCTCCTATATTAGTATTATGTCGATGTCTTCCTCTAGGAGGAAGACAAGCAAATTAGCCGAGGCGCTTTTCGAGTGCTGCAGATTTATCTGTGTTATCCTCAGCCTGATCTGCTTGCATGGGAGGTTCGTCAGTCCCCTTCGGATCGTCAATCGTCATCTCCTCCAACAGCTTGTTGGCGGCGTCGATTGGATCTAGGTCGTCGTCCGATTTCGCAGAGCGGAAAACTTTTATCTTTGCATTCCTGATTTCGAACCGCACTTTATAGTCGACCTTTTCCAGCGCCTCCAGGCACTCTTCGTTTATATGGACTAGAAAAGATTGGCTGTTTGTCTGAGGTTCCTCCTCCTTGAGAACAACCCAGTCGTCCATGGGAATCCTGGGGTTTTGAAGGCGCAGGAATTGGACGAGCTTCTCCTTATCCATGTGGATCTTCGGCAACCAGAGGCGAGTCCCCTGGGAATCTCGTCGTAAGGGGTGACCTTGAGCATTATGCTATCCCAGGCATCGCTGATCTTAGCGACACACGAACCGAGAAAGTCCCTATAGAATTGGTCCACGCAAGCTATAACGTGGAACCCACGGACCACCTGAGAGGAATCAAAGCAGGGTATGAGTCCCGTGTGTTTGCCTTCGGTGTCCAGGAGATGCTCAAAGACCATCCCCGATAGCCTGGCCTCAACACTGGTCCACACCGCCAGCGCCACACGTAAGTGGCACCTGGCGGATGTTGCATAGCGTTTGAGATCTTGCCCACTCTGCTCTGCTTCTTATCTTGCTCGACCTCGTCTTGAGATCGATTGCATTTCGGAGCGATGGGCTTCGACTTCTGCTCGTCTGCCAGGCGTTTGCTATTATATTCCTCAACAATCGCCTGGTATTTAGCGAGGAATTTTTCATCCCGCTCGTCGACAGTACCAGCCTCCTTATTCTTAGCAATCTTGCTGAGAATATGCATGGCCTTCTGGTACTGGCTCTTGAGCAGGACACCAGTGAACCTTCGCTTCTTAGTCGGTTTCCGGCCACCGACGTTCTTGTTGGTTTTCACTTCCAAGGGATCCCCCGACATCGAAAGTTTCGAATTAGAAGTACTATGTCTGGTAATCGCTGCACTCAGTTCCACGGCAGTCGATTCCAGGCTGGAAGGCACTAGTCCGTCTGCCGCCTCGCTCCGGGAGGTCACTGCGGTTGGTTTCAGCACAGCAGTGCTACGAATGGCACCGAGTGTGCTGCTCTCGACGCTCTCGCTAGATGCCAGCAGCTCGTCCTCCGATGATGCGCCTGGCATCACCCCCTCTTCTTCTATCATCGTTTCATGCTTTTCTAAAATTGAGTCCATGCCTTCGTCCCACAAGTAGTCCGTGAAGAATGTCCACCCTGGTTGGCCCGGCCACCAGGGTAAGGGTCTTATTTGAAACTGAAGGTGCCCAAGCCATTTAGAGTTCGCATACTAATGACAAAGCTCCCCATTGGCCACGCAGCCCTCGGCGTATGCTGTTCCACATTGGCTTGGGGTCCTATTAGCACTTTTTCCAGTGTAGAGAGGACAATCCCCGGGCTGTTGCTTCGGTCCATCCCCCCGCCAGATCTACTTGCCCCCAACATATGACCACCAGACAACCAGATCCTCGTCAGTTGGATGAGCCTACACCCAGCCCGGGCCTACAAACTCTTGGCCTGTCCGAAGACGGTTTCCAGCAGCCACCACGAGGAGGTCGTGTGAGGACTTGCCGAATTATGTAGCTTTAACCTGAGGCATAATCAGACCAGGCCGCCCCATCCTGATGTAGGAGGCCAAAATTTCTTGGAAGGATTCATCTCTCGAACGCGGCTAAGATTTCGCAATTTTTCTTGTTAAGTACCCAAGTCTCCGAGGAATACATGAAGACGGTCAAGATCATTGTCTTGTCTCGGACACCACCTTGTCGTGGTGGGAGAGCTTGTGATAGTTTACTACTACACAAAGGGTATTCAAAAACACATGAAGATGGAAACATCTTCATGTGTTTCCATCTGGAAAATCTACACCCGGTGTCTACCGCGCGGTCAGCCAGAAAATATAGTTCAACAACCCCCTTAATGAGAGGAGCTAATAACCTCACTACGGCCGGCCTGTCGGCGACACTGTTGCCTAACTCTTCTAAAATAGGGAAGAGGAAGGCTCGGCAGAAGGAAACTTTAGTCACGAAGGAGAAGGGACTACATGCATGCCTCTCAGAACCGTCTCCTCCGCCTATACCCAGAAAACGGAAGAAAGGGAAACTGAGATAATTCTGACCCCAGGACCTTGTTGCAGTCAACTTACAATACCAGGTTAATGGTAAGAAGAGAAACGTCATAGATGCCTCTGCTTACTTACCCTATGATTCTTTGTGTCCTCCGCTGGCGCAAAAACTAAGGGATCTGATAGCTTATATAGAAGCAAGTGGCCTTGAACTTTGAATAGGTTGTGATGCGAATGCTCAGCATATTTGTTGGGACAGTAGCAAATGCAATCCTAGAGGAAAGAAGCTGTTTGATTTTATCACTTCAGTTGGTCTGAGGACCGCGAACGTAGGGTGCGTCCCTACTTTCGTGGGGTCAAGAAAAAGTGAAGTAATTGACCTAACAATCTGCACTTCAAAGTTGTTAGAGTTGATTAGAAACTGGCGAGTGCTAGATGAAGTCTCACTCTCAGATCACCGCTACTTAGAATTTAGTCTGACTATTGCAGTCGAACAGTCTGTAATACAAAAACAGAATCCTAAGAAAGCGGATTGGACAAAGTTCAATGAACTTCTTGGCGACAAAATTGAGCTCCCTAGGCGACCAAGTACTCCTTTCGCGATAGAAGATTAATTGGAAACTCTGAACCGCACACTTTTAGAGTGTTTTGAAGAGGCTTGTCCTATTTCCCGAGGCCAACATGGTAAAACAGTTCCATGGTGAAACCGCGAATTGCAAAGACTCAGGAAACCAACTTAATCTAAATCGTGCTTGCAAAAGCAATACAGATGAAGACTTGCTAAACTTCCACAATTCACAGCGTGAATATAAGAGTCTCTTTTGAAGCATACTGTGAGGAACAGGAAGATGAAAAGAAGACTTCCAGGCTGTGCAGAGTCCTTAATAAGGACGAGTTGGCCAAATTGGACTCTCTTAGAAAACCGGATGGTACTTTCATGAACTTCAGAATTGAGTCTATATAGACTGTCTTGGAAGTGCACCACCCGGGAGAACAGGTCTCAGAAATGGGAAGAAGAGAATTGGCGGTTTATGCAAACCATTCAACACGAAAATGTTGCAAGGGGAATTGGGACACAACGAGAGCAGCTGTTACTAATGAAACGCCGAGAGCTGCTATACTATCATTTGAACACTTCTGGGCACCTGGCATGGTTGGTATTTACCCAGCGATGCTAAAGGAGGGTATAGAGCACTTAAAGCCACTTCTAAGAAATATGTTTTGAGGATGTCTTGCTCTGGGCTACGTGCCTTCTTCTTGGCAAATGGTGAAGATAGTCTTCATACCAAAATCTGGGAAAGATGACTAATCACATCCAGGCGTTAAGGTCGCATACAGTAAATGAAAACCAACTTGCTTACCAACGTTGACAGTCCTGTGCTCTTCATTCTTTGTTTTCAAAATTAAAGGATACAACTCTAAAGCGTGAGTACGCGATGGAGGTTTTCATGGGGGGCTTTTGACTATGCGTAGTTTCAAAAGCTCTATGATGCCACCAGAGAGCATGGTGTTGACGAAACTCTATTAAAGTGGATCTACGCTATGTTAACGCAGAGATTACTGTTTGCTGAGGTGGGTGTTGATCGCTACCTAACAACGCAAGCGACGAAAGGCTGCCCTCAAGGAGGTATGCTATCGCCACTTCTCTGGATTATGCTGATCAACTCACTACTATACGAACTGCAAAATCTACCAATACACGTTCGAGCTTATGTGAATGACGTGGCTATGCTAGCGGTTGGTCGATATCTCGAAATGGTGTGTAGAAATACACAACACGCCGTTGATTTGATTGACAGTTGGTGTCTCAAGTCCATGCCTTCAATAAAACCAAATAAAACCATAATGGTATTATTTACAAAAAGGAGGAAACTGAATGATTTTTGCCTTCTAAAGATGAGGGGTACAGCCCTTCAACCCTCCGAAGAAGTGAGATATCTGGGAGTTATTCTAGACAAGAAGCTTCTTTGGAACAAACATGTAGAGGTAAACATGAAAAGCTCTCACAGCTTATGGGCTGTGTAGGCGGATCTTTGCCTCGACATAGCTGCTTAGGCCACAGGATATATGTTGCTATGATTAGGCCGATGTTCGCTTATGCATCCGTAGTGCGATGGGTTAAAGTGAAGCAAAAGAGTTTTCGCTTGCAGCTTGCAGCCCTTGGATTTGTTTACTCAGAGCACTGCAACGAGAGCAGCTCATAGACTAATTCGATTTGATCTATGGGGAGACAATGGACGTGGGGGCACAGAGCATTGGAAGAGTCATTGGGAGAACAGAATCTAATTTTCGCAATGCCTTCCGATTCTCGGATCCCCATACATCTGTCTGTTAGAAGATACGATGTTATCTTCAAACGAAGAAAAAACTGGGACGAACCAGAAAAATGCTTTTCAGGATTTCCTGACATCTTCTACACCGATGGCACAAGAAAAGAAAATGGTTCAGGAGCAGGAGTATATATCTCGAATAAAAACGTGAAATGAGCTTTTTCCTTGGAACAATACACAACTGTCTTTCAGGCTGAAGTGTATGCGATCCTAAGGACGGCAACCTGGATGATTGATGAGTGGTTGAAGGGGAGGCGCTTCGCAATCTGTAGCGATATTCAAGCTGCATTGAGGGCTTTGAGTAGTACTTTGATCATGAAATTGATTGAACTTTGTTTCTAGATTCAATACGGAATCCACGGAACATTTTCTATGTGAGTGCCCCAGCTAGGATGCATCAGACATCAGATTATTGGTGCTGATGTGTTCCAACTGCAGCGGGTAACATCACATCCACTAACGGAAATCCTGCCATACATAAACGAATCCGCGATATTACGTTAGACAAGGGAATTTAGTACAATGGACCACTAAGGTCTGAGTGCTCAGAGTCTTTGTCTCTCCTCCACCTCAAACACACACGCATACAAACAAGAGTTTTGACCCTATGGGGAGAAGTTTCGAGCGAGTGAAGACTCCTCATTTCACCTATACCCAAAAGCAGAAAGGTTTGGATGCGGAGGAAGAGCCCCATGAGGTACTCAAAATGTTCCAGGAGGCAGGAACTGAGGTCAAGTGCCTCTCTGTCTCCCGTTTTAGTACGAGGAGATCCGTTTTGGAACAATGAATTTTGCCGCACTTCCTCGTGCAGATAAGCCCGGAGGGCCGAGGAAACGATCTGATCGGCACCAGGTTGCTAAATTACGGGGCAATTCGTTTTGAGCGCCTGCTGATGGGCGAAATAACTCAGTGCCGAAGATGCCAGCGCTACGGTCACTCGGCAGTGAACTGTCAAATGTGTAAAGTGCGAGAAAGGCCATACAGCAGTCGAATGTTCGCTGACTAAAGCAGAAGGCAAGGAAAAAAATCTTCTGTGCCTACTGCGGAAGCGGAGAGAATCCAGCTTCGTACCGTAGATGTCCTGCATATCGCAATGTTAAAGTCACAAGGCAGCAGGCGCCAAGATCGGCCCAAAAGACAAAGGCATCAGGGGCGTTGAACGGTGCCGTCCCTTCAACACCAATTGTCCCGGGGATCCCTTTTGCAGAAGTAGACCGACAAAGGGGAGCTAAGAAGCCCAAATAAATTGCAAGTCTTAGGAATCTTCAACGGAAACTACAGACTCTTCCTTACGATAGCGATCATAAAGCTATTCTTATTCACATTCTATTTGGTGGAGGAAGAGTTCGCCTTCTGCCGATGGACAGTAGCGTCCACAAGCTGAACTTTAAACAAACAGATTGGAAGAAATTCCAAGAGAGGTTTATTCGGGGATATCGAGAGGAATGTCCGGATGTCACAAGGCTATCGTACGGAAGGTCGCGGTTCAAATCTCGCTGGCGGCAGTGGGATTTGTATCGTGATTTAACGTCGGATACCAGTCGACTCAGCTGCGAATGAGTACCTGAGTCAAATCAGGGTAATAATCTCGGGCGAGCGTAATGCTGACCACATTGCCTCCTACATTATACTGTAGTGTACCGTTACGGTTACGGCCCTGATCCAATATGGATTGTTGCGCCAACGATTATTATTATTATTATTATCGAGAGGAATGCCCACCTTTTGATGGAGGAAACGATAGTACAATTGCGCCCGGGGACAGGAACTTGAGCAACGGGGAAATACTTCAGTATCTTCTCAAGTTGCAGAACTTGACGCTGGATACAACTTTTTATGAATCACCTTACATACAGCATTATACCCGTTGGTATATCGCACCGGTGCTATTACAGTGCAGCCAAAAATAAGATGGTCCAATGTCTCTAACGCCGAACTACACATTCTGCCCTGGCCTTTTTCCACCCGCTAGCGTGGCGGTTGCGACATCCTGAATGGCACACATAAATCCCTCCGTCTCAGTATAGAGCTCTCCAGCACACACCCATCTGTTCAAAAAATGTAAATCAACAAATGGTTCACGTGTTTACCGTGCATCGCCTTCGACTTTCATTCATCGATCCGCTCTTGGTCAGACTTCACTCAGAGGATTGAAAGGTCGATGCTTCAAATTAAATGGAGTTAACCCACATCCTGCCTTACAAACAGCCGCATGCAGACCTGCTCTTTGGTGTAAAATTAAGCGCGTAGCGTCAACCACGCCTCTGTATCCAATATAACGAGTCAGGTTCATCCGCTACACCCAGAGTTTGTATGGTGCATTCGGAATTTGGGCGTAATAGTCCGTATCCGCCACTGGACGTTTAACAAATCGGTCTTCGTCCACGGCAATATTCCGAATGCATAAGCTAATGAAGGGATAGCGAATACATTCAACATGCTTATTTCATTCTTCCCCGAGAGATGCGATTTCAGTACCAACTTTACACGTCGGAGGAATTCGGACAGCAGAGCATCCTTCATATCACCAACTCGAGCATGGGTTCTTTGCAGAATTCCTAGGCATTTGTAAAAGTCTGTCTCGGTCATAGCTTGGATATGGAAGTCACCAATGCTATGGCATGTGCCTCGTAATGATCTATGCGGATGGCTTGGATTCGACACTTCTCTCATCCAAATTCCATCCGAATATCATAGCTGAACATGTCTGCTCCTCATAACAGACTTCTAAGGTGGTCGTCAGTACCAGCATATAGCTTAATGTCATCTAAGCACATCAAGTGTGTCTATTCGCACTTAGTACGTAGGCCATGTTTTATTACGAAATCATGCCCTCTAGCATCATCCAGTAGCCATGAAAAGGGATACAGTGCAATGCCAAATCAAATGGAACTCAAAAAATCCCCCTTGGCAGATGCCTCTCCGTATAGGGATAGGCTCTGTGGTATTAGAACCCTCAGATGCACGCACTAATAAGATCGTGTGCCACCCTTCCATGACTGTCGCCAAAATCTTTATTAGTTTCGGATCAATGCAATATAGATGTAGGACATCAATTAGCCAGATTTGCGGAACGCTGTCAAAAGCTTTGGCATAATCGCTGTAGCAACTAAAGATATTTCTTTGGCCTCTATTTGCTTGTCCTACAACTCCCAGTCAATAATGAGTTGCTCTTTGCAACCTATCATGCCTATCTAACACCATTCCCGCAAGTAAGGGGTGCGGCGCCCAAATGGTATAGCGCAAATCCATATTTGAACCAGCGAGGAGCTCTGCCCGAGATATTGGCACAACCACCATGAAACTCCCACAAAGGAGCCAACCTCAAATAATCCAGCCGAGAGCACATGCTCCAGGAATTCTCCTAGAACATATGCTGTCAGAGAGCCATCCCGGTTCCCATGGTACCAGATAATCTCCGGTGAGGCTTCGTAGCAAAAACCACTTCAGATGAATCCCTTATGAGTGCACCCCCATAATGATCGGTGTATTAACTTTTGAATTAAAATTCCCGCCAATATGAAAAAAGTTATTTTGAGAAAAACGACTTCGAAAAAAAATTGTTTGAAAAGTTGCCTTTCGAATAAAAAGACATCTCTCACTCTTAATTACAAACAAAATGCAGTTACAGCAATTCCAAATGCCCTCGTAGATGGGACTGACGCTATTTATACTAAAGAGACTAAGTCCTGGGCCAATGAGCCTATACCTAATAAGCTCTGTAGTACTCTCATCAAATCTAAAGGAATACGAACCTTACTTGGAAATTTTTTCGGCGTATTCATGTATAGGCGGGCAAAGGGTAGTACAAGTCCCAGGGCGAACCGTGGGAAACGCCTGCTGAATCAACACCAACATCTCTCTACTACCAAACCCCCTCTACATTCACGTGGTGACGGTTGGGAGCTCTTTCTTAATGAAAAACTTTACGACGGTGGAGGATGAAGGCGAGTCTCCCGCGCCTAAAATCGGAACAAATTGTACCAACTGGTCCTCCAGGTTCGGGATTGGGTAGGGCTGACAACCTTACACGGAAAACCAATGTCACGAAGTCACAGAAGGAGCCTCGGACAGGATGGAATTTAAAACGACAAACCCGGCAACGACAACGGAATAACGATTTGCGCGTTTTCTCATGAAACGTGCGGTCCCTGTATAGACCGAATGCTGCTCAGCAGCTAGCTCTGTCCCAATATAAGGCTGATATAACAGCGTTGCAAGAGATGCGTCGGACAGGGATCGGTTTCCTAGAGAAGAGCCACTACACCACATATTATAGTGGCCCTTCCAGTAAACCATGTGCTAGGAGTAGTTTTTTTTTAGAAAGCCAAGAAATAAAACCTGCTGTTATCGGCTTTGAAAATACAAGCGAAACTATGTACTCTGCGCTTGCAAGGCAAATTTAGAAATATAAGCTTCATTAACGTTCACGCCTCTACAGAGGAGACTGCAGAGTAGGAGAAGGATACATTCTACGAGACAATTGATTGGACCCTTGAAGCCTGTCCCAAGTATGATATCAAACGCATACTTGGAGGTTTTAACAGTGAAGTAGGAACGGAGCCCGCATTCAGGCGATTTATCGGTTCCCATAGCTTACCTAGGGATACCAATGATAACGGACTGCGAAAAGCGGACCACAATCATACGTGCACCTCTCCAGATCGGACCACTTTCAACCAAATTGACCACTTGTTGTCTGATCGCCGCCACCTCTTAGCCTGGATGAACGTCAAAACATATAGGGGGGTCAATATAGTTTCGGATCACTATCTCGTTGGCATGGTGCTCCGGGCTCGAATTACAACACCACCTAGAATCCCCTCTAACAATCAGGTGAGAGTGAATATTGAAGCCATTCACAACACAGCCCTCCATAACACCTATAAAAGGGAAGTAGATGCCGCAATATCCGCAGCTAACAAATGTCCTGGAGATAAAGCATCAACAATTGATCTTCACAACCACCTGAAGAAAGTTATCATTGATATGGTCACAAACATACTTGGCCCCAGTCGCAAGAAAAGTCGGAACGGCTGGCTTGACGATGAATGTAAGCTAGGAACGGAACGGAAAAATGCCGCATACCGGGGAAAATTCGGTATCCCGACAAAATTGATAAGACTGACTAGGCTGGCCCTGACCAATGTGCGAGGTCAGATAAAAACAGCAGGATCACTCTCGAGACCGTTCAACGTCAGCAAAGGTCTAAGACAAGTCGATACCCTACCATGCGTCCTATTCAACCTGGTCCTAGAGAAAGTGATTCGCGATGCAAATGTAAATGCGAGAGGCACCATCCTCTTCAAGTTCACCCAGCTACTGGCCTACGCTGAGGATATTGACTTTTTGGGTAGAACAAGCCGAGATGTACAGTCTACTTTCATCCAGATCGAGCAGGCGGCTTGACATCTCGGGCTGCACATTAATGAAGGCAAGACGAAGTACATGGTGGCAACGTCAATGTCAAAAACCAAAGAACGAACTACATCGAATCACACTGGTTAAACGAAAACAATCAAGATAGGAGACTACAAATTTCTTAGCAAGAAAAATTGCGAACTCTTGGCCGCGTTCGAGAGAAAAATCCTCCGAAGAATTTTTGGCGCCCTATATGAGGACAGACGATTCCGTAGCCTACACAATGACGAAATCTATGAGCGATACCATGATCGTCAGGTTGAAGATAAAATTCGACTCAATAGGTTGCGATGGGCCACCTAATCCGTACGGATGGGGATGATTCCGCAGTTGAAGAGCTCTAGTTATGACCTTCATTATACAGGATGCGGCAGCATAACTTCCTTTTTTCAAAACTCAATAAAAACTATTGTATGCATCGGAAAATATTTATTTATTTTTTATAATGTAGTTACATGTCTAAAGTTTTGATTTACATTATTTTGAGATCAAACCCGTTAGGTGACGTCCCCCATTCTCCATACATTGCGTAAACCGATTTCTGGCGTTTGTCATGACTCTTGTTAGCATAGCAGGTGTTATGTTGGCAATTTCTTCTTGGATGTTGGTCTTCAAATCTTGTAGGGTTCTTGGACGGTTCACATAAACACGCTAAACGCTAAAAAAAACAATAGCATCCTCGGGAACGACATCAAGAAGAAGCTCACACGCGTTCATCCGAGAATTGAAGTCACGTTTTGAAAGTTCCTGTACTATCGCCATCTTATAGGGATGAAAATGAAGATCATCACGAAGAATTCTTTTTACAGAACGATCGGATAGTCCAAGGGCAGATGCGTGTTTGCGCACAGAACGCCGTGGCGATCGCAACATTGACGCTCTCACTGCTTAAATGTTCTCAGGTGATCTAACGGGCCGAGGGACTCCAGTTCTTCCTTTTGTCGCACTTGCAGTTTGTCTGAATGTAGTGACCCATGTAACAATTGGTTTGCGGTCTGGGACGGGAGCCAAGGGGGCTAAATTAAAGCGATTCCGAAATGCACGCTGTGTTGCAATAACCGAACATCCGCTTGAAAAGTAAACCTCAACGGCAAAGGCACGCTCCTCTCTATTCCAACGCATGATGGCGACTGAACCGTGTCGGGACAAAACTTTACAGTATCCCCTCTTGAACGAGACCGCTAGCGCTCCGCTATGACATCAACTGAGTGAAGCTATGCTGCCGCACCCTGTATTATATGACTAATATAATGATCAAATTTGATTAAATTCCAATTAATTCATCTCACTAAAAAAAGCTCTCATGGCAACAAAAAAGCAAGAAACTTGTTGAAAAGGTAAGGATTCACTACCAGAACAGTCACTTAACAAACTTAATAAACTTTCCTAAAAATTTGAAGCCGTTAATGATGACCAGAAAGAATGCTTTCGACCATATGTATCTGAAGATGATTAAAGAGTGTTAGTAGAAGCGATGAAGAAATTCACCAACGGCGGCTTGATACGCTGGATGGGGATTTAAAAGCCTCGAGATTGCACCCAAATCAGGTATTCGATAGAGCCAAATGGCGCAACCGATCGCGACCAGCCGACCCCGCTTGTGAACGGGACAAAGGCTGAAGAAAAAGAAGATTATTTTCTACTTTGTACGACTAACAAAGCTACTGCTACCACAACTGTTTCACAATCAATCATGAAATCACCACAATTTAGAAAAATGCGTTTATTTACATTATATTCAATTAAAAAATCAAATTATTTACACCTCTTCGTTCATAAAAAAGTACAAATACATTTTTGTCGGAAAATCTGTAAATGTCCATATTTCCGATAAAATTTCAGAATGTTCCATTCAATCCACATTATTGAATGCATTCCGCAACAAAATCCAATGTACGTATATCAACTGGGGCTTAACCTTATATGAATATATATAAACTAAAATTGCATAATTATGCCAGAATACAATGAAATGAAAAAATAACAATGCATTAAAATATATGCAAACATTTAATTTCTTAAAAATAAACCGTTAAATTATTTTCCGCCGAACCTATCGTATCAGCTGAGGACATCAGCTCAGATTTTCCATTCTGCCAGTTGAGCTTTTTCGTTGTGGGTGATATTCGGTTTTCAGTGTTAATGATGGAGTCACGGTCGATTTCGGGATCGAAATCAGGACATCCATGGGCAGCTGAAGCTCGAGAAACGATGCCTGCAAGATAAAATATATAAGTTTTGTGAGTACCTGGTTCTTTGGAATACACTCAAAGTACCCTTGTTTGTCGTAAAAGGCAACTAAGAGAGACAGAAATTTGTAACTACTAACTATTCTGCTATTTCGAAACTTCGTTACTATCAAAGCGCCTTGAATTTTTTATTGGTTTCTGGAATGTACGACGTTATATATATGTAGACGGTGCCTAGAATGCTCGCTTTCTCCAACCGTCGATTTTTATTCTGGAAGCCGAACTGATAATAAGCGCAAGTTCCTATAATCGTCAGACTACCAACTAAATACCTCCCCATCGTCAGAGAGCTAGCCTGAAACCGTTTGTCACATTACTTCGGGCCCAAATTCTCCCGCCTTGCGGAGCCTTAAAATCAGGGAATTCCTTTCACCAACGGGAGGGGAGAGGAGGAAGGGAACTCTCAGTTCAAGGAACCCCCTGCCATCCGGCTCCTCCACCGGTCGAGTTCTATCTTCTTAGCAACGAGAAGGGCCCGAACGTAATGGGCAACACGATTCCACCTGTCAGCAGTCCTCAGCATCTCTTCGACTGTTGTCTGGAGAAAAATCCCCTGTGTTTAAATAGAGCTGGTGACGAACCCCATCCCACCTTCCACAAGAAAAAAAAGTGTGGTGGGCATCATCCACAACTCCATTGCAAAACACACAATCCGGAGAATGCGCCTTTCCAATCTTGTGCAGGTAAGACTGAAAACTTCCATGCCCACTTAAAAATTGGGTAAGGAAATAGTCAGTCTCACCATGCTTCCGATTCAGTCACGCACCTAGGTTGCCGATGAGCCGCGCAGTCCATCTGCCTCTAGTTTCATTTTGCCACGAGAGCTGCCACTCGTCTAGAGTGCGTTGCCGTTCTTCGCGAGTAACCACCTCCCTTGCGCTTGAGGTTCCTATGATGAACTCATATTGATAGCTACTGCAAGGAGCGCTCCCATAACATGGGAGCCGGTTTCTGGCAGGGTTTTGACTGCAATATTTCCGTTCAGTGTAAGGAGCATCACAATTGAGCATTGTGGGCAATACGAACAAATGCAAATTTCCGATATAACGAAGAAGGAGGCTTGCTATGAAAAACTACATGCAGTTCAAGCAAAGTATCCTACAGTCAGCTCAAAGCAATCGACCAAAAAAGATCATTTTTAATCGTTCCTGAAAACCCAATAAAATTTATTAGGAGTTCTTTGGAATTTCTACCAAGAAATTTGTTTCGCTCTTAAAATTCATGTAACTTTTAAGAACCAGTTTCACGCTCCAAGCGCCACAAAACAACCGACAACCCCAACGAGGGAGAAATAGCAGACCCTGAAAACGTTCCAAAGGATCAATAGTGGAAGAATTAACTATGCCATCCGAGAAGACGAACAGCGGGGACTTCATCGTGCGGGAAATCAAAGAGCTTAGGCGCGATGTTAACGAAAACCGTCAAAACGCTGGAATTAAAATCGAGAGCAGCGCTGCGATCCTTAAGAGTCGAAGTTCCTGCAGCGCAACTAACCACAGCAGAATCACCGATGTCAACAGCATCTATAATAGCAGCAACATTCCACTAGTGATCGATAACGTCTTCGAAGATCATATGGAAATAAATATGATTGAAGAGGAGGGTTGAGATTGTCAAGATCGGAAGTCCAGGAAGAATCAGGTAAGTGCAAAAATTGGGAGTACCCCCTAGGCAGTATCAAGCCCCTCTTCTCAACTTAGTCCAATTAAGCCTAGAAAGGTGAAAGTTCCTGCAATCACAGGGTACAATATCAACATACCTAAATTTTTGAAACCCCTCCAGGGAAAAGGTCTTAGAGCGTCCTTAAAAACACAAAGGCTGATAAGACTCTATTCTTTGCGGAATCATTCAATGATCACGCCAAAATATTCACGCTCATTAGAAAGCAAGAGCTCAATGCCACCACTCGAACCCCTCCAACTCTGAGGATATTACCAATGATCATCAGAAATCTTCACCGGAAAACAGACCCTGAAGATATCATGTCTCAACTAACCACGAAACACCCACAATTGAAACAACTTTCGGTTTCAAACTTTGTGACCAAATTGGACAAGACTCTTCCAATCAAATCTCGATCCGGACTTTTTGTAGGCACTTTCGAGCCCTCCCAAAAAATTAGTGAAGTTGTGGAAGTGAAATACATTCTTCATCAAAAAGTAAGCTTCGGAAAGTTCAGGAGTCATGAAGAAGTGCAGTGTTACACCTGCTGAAACTTTCGGCGCTTTGCCCAAAATTGCTCAATAGCGCACAGATGTGTAAAGGACACCAAGTGCCATTCGCGTGGGGAATGCCCGAGACCCACGAGAGAGGTACCGCATTGCTGCAACTATGGTCAAACTGGACATCCAATTGATTATCGCGGATGTTTAGCCTATAACGAAATGGTAGCTAGAAAAGAGGCTGTCAAAACCAGGAAAACCAAAAAATTTCCTCGAATCAAGCAAACTGTGACACAGCTATCACAAAGCTTAACCAGCCCCGGGGTCTCAAACGCTCAAGCCGCTAAGAAAGCAATTCCTACATATAGCCTTCGATTTCATTTCGAGGTTAAGTGCTCCCTGGTTGTCGCTTCTAATACAATGTGCTCCGAATCTCGGCCATTGAAATACAATATGTTCTGCGTCTTCCCCTCAGCAGAATATCAATCGGAATCACTCCTGCTATTACGCAAGCTCGAAGACTGCTTCGCCGGATATTATTCTATAAGCACAACATATTCGAAGTACACTTATACGTTACGCAACTGCAATTATTCTTTTATTTGATTTGGTTTACAGTGCATCTGCCTACATTGCGGCTGCATATAGAGAGATCAAGCTGACCAGCCTTGAAATAAGGAGTCGACGACATAGTGCTCCTGTGTCATATGCCATCCTCGGCATGTGATTTGAAGTTTAGTTTCTGATCGATCATTACGTCTAAATACTTGAGCACAGGCTGGAAATATATTATTTGTGTTCCCCAGTTGATCTTCATAGACTTGCACTTTCTCCGATTGATGATAGGTATTACTTTTTCCTTATGTGCTGCGAGATTGGTTCTTCCCTCTAATGTAAAGTATCTGGGTGTGATCCTGGATCCAAAGCTAAATTGGAGATTAAACATAGCACTGAGGGTTAAGAAGGCCTCTATAGCCGCCTATGCCTGCAAGAAAACCTTTGCAAAGCAATGGGGTCTCCGACCGAGGATGGTTCTCTGGATGTACACTGCTGTAGTGCGTCCGATCCTAACGTACGGCTCCATTGTATGGTGGTAGGCTTTGAGAAAAAAATACAATAGTCCTGCCCGGCAGATGCTCTCAATATACTCCTGCATCTCCTCCCCTTAGACCTCCACATTAAATACGTTGCAGCGCACAGTGCCGTCAGACTTCGTGAGTTCGGATACTGGGCAGCGAAGTCCTACGGCCACAGCAACATCCTAGACGAAGTACCTCGAGAAATCTGGGCATTCCTCAGGGACTATGCCACACACAAGCTGAACTTCAGGAGAAACTTTGCTGTGGAGTTTCCAACTAGGCAAAGTGGAAGGCCGGCGGCGTGTTGCAAGGTTATGACTCAGTATTCTTTACCGACGGATAAAAAATGGCCAATGGAGTCAGCGCAGGGGTTTTCTCGAATACACATAGTGTATCCAAGTCGTATGGTCTCCCAGGTTTGGGTTTGTATTCCAGGCGGAAGTACTGGCGATATTGGAAGTCTGTCGATGGCTGAAGTGATATTTGAACCCCAAGCGTTACATAACCATTCTGACTGACAGCGAAGCGGCCATCAAGGCCTTGTACTCAGCGACGACATCTTCCAGGCTGTTAGGCTAGTGCACAGACGCGCTGAACCGTCTGGGCGGCACGCTCAAGGTCACCTCTTCTGAGTTCCCGGGCATAAGAACATAGAAAGGAATGAGCTGCCTGACGGATTAGCCAGGCGAGGCTCTGCTCTTGGCAGTCCTTCGGTGAATATAGTCGGTGTTCCGCTGAAGCCGAGTCTACTCGCACTACCTAGCAACCGCGGGCCTTAGATGGCGAAGGCTTACGAGCTGTGCCAAGTCGAGGAGAATTTGACCCGCTTATAACATAGCCCGATCACGAGAGCTCCTGTGCCAGACGCGTGCAAATGCATTCAAGATTACGGCGGTCTGCACGGGGCACTGACCCATAGGAGAGCATGCCGCTAGGCATACCCTCCAATCGCATTTCCGAAGCTGCGGAGAAGGAAGGGAAACTCTCATGCACTTTCTCTGCGATTCAGTCAGGCGTCAGGCTACGGACACTGGGTAAACCATTCTTTGGGGACCTCAGAGAGATTTCTAGCTGCAGGGTGAGAGAGCTGCTTTCCTTCGTGAATGCTACGGGTTGGCTCTGAAAATCCGAGCCGGCTAGACTCTGCCTTCCTGCTCCCATAACAGCAGTCACGGTCTTACGAGTTTGTGGCATCAAAACGGCACACCACAGCGCTAATTGGGCTGCTCGGAGCGGTCACTGATTCCTACCTACCTACCCTGATGTTAGCAACGGGAAACCAACCTACTTTCAAGCTTTCGAGATGATCTCTAATGCGTTCCAGGATTATTTTAGCTATTATCTTTGCGACGGCGGGGATATTGCAGGTACCGCTCCAATTATAATACTCAAAACAGAAGCCCTTTTTTTGGAACTTAAAAATTATCGCCTTCTTCCATTTTTTGGAAAAAGTCTCGGAGAATGAAACATCTGCAAAGCTTCAGATGCAGCGATGAATCAATCTGCGAGGAAACCGTCAAGTGCAGCGGCTTCACTCGGTTTGAGTGCATTGACAGTCAAAGAAACAGTCCTTATCCGCATGTAACGGTGACTGGCCATCTTATCCACAAGAGACGGAAACTTGCCGGATATGATACGTTTATAAACCGTGGTGAATTCTTTCCACCTGTTCAACTGTTTGTTATTGACCGTAAACGTCGACCATCAATAGATTTGCGACTACATCGTGATGCGGTATTCATTTGGAGTCCAATAGCAAATTGCCTTTTGTCACGGCGTACGGTACGTTGAACCCAGGCGTACGGCCTGCCAAGATTCCGTAGTTATATAAATCTTATGATTCCCCTTCCGGACATAGCATCCGAGCAAAAAGCATTGTTGGTGGCAGCTCAATGCTCATCGATATTCTCGCACGGGTTACTCAGCGTATCTGCAGTCCGATCAGGACCCAATGACGGCTGGATCATAAAAGCGGTCGATGTTGAATTTGGGGGTCGCAGTTTTTCAACCCTGTTAAAAGTGGAAGACGCAACATGCCAGCAAACGTAAGCAACCATCAGATGATGATCCATTTCGAGGCGATGACAGCACGTATCTTGTCACGCACGTCCAGGGGACAACTTTTGAATCTACTTTACGCAAAGTGGCCAATCTGATTACTCGTACGGTGCTGGTCAGTTGAAACCCAATTGACTTGATGTGCCACCAATGATGGGGTGATGCAAGCTGTAGAAAGCCACAAACCTACCAACATTATCGTCGGAGGAAAGCAGTTGCCCGACCCCACCTTGGCATCCAGATCACCCATCAAGATCACAATGTCACCTTTAGTAAGCCTCTACTGAATTGCGTGCGCTCGTAGAAAGCATTCTTCACTGAAGAAAACGTGCATTGTGGGGACCTTCGCTACTGTTATCAAGGGGCGTGCCTAGATTCCAGAAACCGATCCTAGTCCGTTTTCGATTGCCAAAGGTGAACTGAAAATGATGAAAAGTCAAGGTGCAATACACCCCTGCCTCAAAACATAAAATCGGCCCCATATCATAATTTTTGAATTTCGAATGACAAACTATACTTACTTCTCACAGTTGCTGTGTAATTCTCCCGTTCCCGTTGTTCACGTTCCCGCTGTGCCTCCCGCTCTAAACTGGCAGCCAAAATCGTCGATGCACCAGCACTAAGACTACTTCCCGAACCACCATGTGCATTGATTGGATTTGACATTGTCACACCAGCACCTACTCCATTTCCATTCATATGATTTCCATTTGAAGGATCTTTTTCATGGGTTACTAAATCCGCCGAAGAAACAGTACTATGAGCTTGACTGTGAACACGATTTCTCGATTTTCTTGGAGTCTTTCGCATTCTTACTATATAAAAAGACAGAGCCAGGATAACTACAACAAACAGAACGACAACAAATCCAAAAAGGCCAAGAATACTGGATGGCCAAGACGTTTGTGCCATAGCTACGCCATCCATGGTTATTGTCACAGGAACGGAAGCACTTCTAGGAGGTACCCCAGAATCGGTTGCCGTCGCAATCAAGTGGATTATTGATTGATTGATTGTCTGATCCATATGCATCCAAAGATTTCCTGATGAGTCAATATCAAATAGGCTGGCATATTGTCCTTTCAATGTCATTTGTAGGCGATCATTTCGATCACCATCAGCTGCTTCAAGTCGACCGATAATAAGATCACTTGGCTTATCGTTAGGGTGGACCACCTACAAAACAGAAAATTTGTTAAATTCAAAAACACCTCCGACACGCAATACTATACCTCATTCCCTACAGTAAACTCGTAGTGTGATTGCCGAAATCGAGGTTCCCAGTCATTCACATCAATCACATCTAACAGAACCTCTGCCGTTGCATTATTAACACCATCTGTCGCCCACACCTCGAAATTATGTTTTACATTTTTTTCATAATCCAATGCTTTTTTCAAAACTAATTCTCCCAATGCCCCAATAGAGAAAAATTGCGCCTGCAGTGGATCAGTTATGTAATATTTCAAATGCTTCCCTGGCTTATTCGTTGGCAACGCGAGTATCCTGCTTCCAACATTTACATCTTCCCGGACGCGCACGGTGAATTTCTTTTGAACAAAGCTTAGAACGCTCATATCACTATGTGTCCCTGGTCGGGATAATGAGACGGTTGCGAAGGCATACCGATCATTGTTATCAATCTGGGTGGCTTTAACGATCACTGTCACCGGATTATTTAATTCCGACGGGCCCAAAGTGCGGGCTAAACTCAACTCTCCAGTTTTCGAGTCAATCCTAAAGTATTTCGACTCTGGCGATTGAACTATTGAATATTGAATCGGAGCACAAATTCCTTCATCCTGATCTACTGCTTTGATCGGTTCTGGAAAGATTTTGATCTGTGTCGGGTTTGCTTCGGGAATCAATTCCCCTCGATATGACTCCTCTAGAAACTTTGGATTCTGATCATCAGCATCGATTATATTTACTCGAAGTGTTGTATCCGAAAACTTAGGAGGGGTTCCTTGATCCTGAGCGCGAAGGCGCACAGTAAAATTACGAAGAGTTTCATAGTCGAGAGGTCTTCGGAGAACTAAGGTCCCATCCAGGGGATTTAAAAATTGCACGTACATCGAGTAATGTCCGGGAAGAATTTGATATTCGACGGTGGAAAATGGTCCTTGCTGATCATCATCTATAGCCTTGGCTCCTTGCAGGATTCTTGTTCCTGGAACGGTTACTTCTGACAAGCTCAAGGAATATGGAGCACCGACCCACTGAGGGGCGTTGTCGTTCACATCAGTTACTCGCACATTAACAGGAATGACGAAGCTCTAAAAGAAAGTTATTAAGAGGTGAAAATCAAGAAAACAATTTTAAATTTCAGTTCACTTACCGGATCACTCGAGTACCTTCGATCACAAATCACATCAACGTAAATCGATGCCGGCCCTTTGACGCCCTCCTTATCCAATTCCGTGACTAGAACTAAATCCTTTGTACCAGGCGTTATCTTAACCGGTGCATCCTTCTCCCGTAACGATAAATTTATATCTCCTACTTCGTCATCTTCACTTGGATTTCCATTTACACGCAATTTACCGATGACCGAGCCCACGGCCATGTCTTCACTTGCCAAGAAGCTTTCGGCCGAACCTCCACCTTCCAAGTAGCATCTCGAATCGAGTATGGCGCCATTGGCTAAAAACGAATAAACGTTAATGCAATTAATTTTGAATAAAGCTTACGGACATGAATTTTAATGATATTGCAAAAACCTCTGTGTACATATGGAATACAAACATGGTTTGTGTTTATTCAATGCTCTAGTAAACACATGGAGTTTGCCTTCGTGATAATCGATGCAAAATGCAGTCAGCGGGGTATATAGATTTTCACTCATTTGAAATTTCATTCGCATTCTCCAGAATCATTGGCGATCCGCTCAACTTCTCAGCGGGCAGGAAGAGGAAGTGGTTATAGCTGAGAAATATGCAAACATGGATACGCACTTTTCATTTTCAAAAAGTGGGAACTTTCTGTTCGTGTGTTCCTCGAGGTACCAAGGAGGAAAAAGCCTCTTCATCGAAGTAAGCTGAACCGGCGAAAATACCAACGAAAGTTGCTAGCTCCTCGATTGCAGCGGCAGCACCGACAACCAAATCAAAATACTGGAAGCTCGCGCTTCGAGTATAAAGGTTTTGTGTTCATCTTTTTATTTTTTTTAGTAGAGTAGTGGAATGAATGTGGTTACGCACAGAGTGTTGGACTCCCGCGACAATACGCGCTCGGACGACCAACTAAACACCTCTCTGTCATCAGAGAATTAGCCTGGAACCTGGAAACCTCCATGCCCGCTTAGAAGTTGGGTAAGGAAGTAATCAATCTTAAGTTCAGCCACAGGTCTAAGTTGTCGATGAGCCGCGCAGTCCATTTTGCCAACAGAGTTGCCACTCGGTAAGGGTGCTTCACGTTCTTCACGGGCAACCAGCTCTCTTAAGTAGTAGTACATAGTAAGTAGCTTTACGCTCCTTGGCAAGGGGGGCAACGGTGATCACACCTGCTATCACCATCACGGCCGGCTCGAAGACAGTGTGATAAGCAGACGCCAGCCGCAAAGCTCCCCGTCTCTGCACTTAAGCAAGGCACTTACGATGCACCTCCTTGTCAAGGGCATCAGCCCTTACTTCCGCGCCATGAAGCAGAACCAAATGCGTTGCCCCCATAAGAAAGCGTCTTCTAGTAGATATAAGGCCCCCAACATTCGCCATTAGCCCACTCAAGGCCGCCATTCCAGTTGCAGCCCTGTCCGCTGCAGCTTTGATTTGCTCGAAGAGGGTCATTTTCGAGTCGAGCATTAAAGCAAGGTATTTAGCCGGTGGTCAAAGGGTAGTATAGGTCCCAGGGCGAAACGTGGATTGGTACCCACGATGAAGCATAAAACCTGGGAAATGCCGGCTGAACCAACACCAACAGCTCTACTACCAAACCCTATCTCCACCTCCACGTGATGACCGCTGGGAGCTCTTTCTTAACGAAAAGTCGCAGACGGAGAAGGATGAAGGCGAGTCTCCCGCGCCTAAAAACGAGACAAATTGTACCAACTGGTCCTCCAGGTTGGGGGTTGGGTAGGGCTGACAACCCTATACGGAAAACCGTTACGGAGCCACAAAAGGAGCCTCGGACAGGATGGACTTTACAACGAGGAACCCGGCAACGACAACGGATTAACGATTTGCGCATTTTCTCATGGACCGTGCGCTCCCTATACAGAGATAAAGCTGATGAGCAGCTAGCCGATACCCTGTTCCAATATAGGGCTGATATAACAGCGTTACAAGAGATGCGATGGACAGGGACCGGCTTCCTGGAGAAGAGCCGCTACACCATATATTATAGCGGTCATCCAGTAAACCATGTGCTCGGAGCAGGTTTCTTAGTCAGCCAAAAAATGAAACCTGCTGTTATGGGCTTTGAAAACATAAGCGAACGGCTATGCACTCTGCGCTTGCGAGACAAGTTTAGAAATATAAGCCTCATTAACGTTCACGCCCCTACAGAGGAGACTGCAAAGTCGGAGAAGGATACCTTCTACGAGGCAGTAGAACGAACCCTCGAAGCCTGTCCCAGATATGATATCAAAATCATACTTGGGGATTTTAACAGCCAAGTAGGGACGGAGCCCCTATTCAGGCTATACATTCTATACTCTCACAGCTTACACAAAAATACAAATGATAACGGACTGCGGATTATTCAATTAGCAGGGTCACACGAAATGGTTGTTGGAAGTAGCTGGTTTGCGCGGAAAGCGGTCCAGAAACATACGTGGGCCTCTCCAGATGAGACCACTTTCAACCACATTGACCACGTGTTGATCGAACGCCGCCACCTCTCAGCCTTGACGAATGTCAGAAAATATAGGGGGCCCAATATAGACCCGGATCACTATCTCGTTGGCATGGTGCTCCGAGCTCGAATTACGACACCACCTAGAATCCCCTTTGACAATCAGGTGAGAGTGAACACTGAGGCCATCCACAATACAATCCTCCGCGACACCTATAAGAGGGAAATGGATGCCGCAATAACTGCAGTCAACAGAGGACCTGGAGATGAAGCATCAACAAATGATCTTCACAATCACCTGAAGAACGTTATCATTGATACGGCCACAAACATACTTGGCCCCAGCCGCAAAAGGAGTCGGAACAGCTGGTTTGACGATGAATGTAAGCTAGCTACGGAACGGAAGAATGCTGCATACCGAGTAATGTTGCATTCTCAAAGAACGCGAGCACGCGCAGGGACCTAGCAAGAACTCTGTCGAGGGGAGAAGCGACTTCACAGACGGAAGAAGGAAGCCTGGGAGAACCAACAAGTCTGTGAACTCGAAAAGTACAGGGAGCAACCGCACCAAGTGCGCAAGTTTTATCAACGAATCACCAGGATGAAGCCTTATACACCTCGATGCTCATCCTCCCGAGGCAAAGAGGGAAATCTGATTTCCGACAGAATGGGCATATTGGAGCGATGGGTTGAGTACTTTGATGAGTTACTGAACAACCAGAACATCGGCGACTTGGAGGTCCCGCCAAATGAAGACGACGAACAAATATTACCACCACCAAGCATAGAAGAAACAGTCTGTGCAATTCATCAGCTTAAAAATCATAAGTCGCCAGGAGCCGATGAAATTACAGCCGAATTGATTAAATATGGAGGCGACCAATTACACCAAGCATTTCATCAACTAATGCTCAAGGTGTGGGATAGCGAATCAATGCCTGACGACTGGCAACGAGGCATTATCTGTCTCATACATAATAAGGGACATATCACACAGTGCAGCAATTATAGAGGTATCACAATGCTGAGTACCATTTATAAGATATGCTCCTCTATCTTGCTAGACCGCCATTGGCCCATATCAAAGTGGCTTCACTCCAGGCAAATCAGCAGCAAATCAGATTTTCTCTCTGCGGCAAGCAATGGAAAACTGTTGGAATATGGACATCAGTTGCACCAACTGCTCATCGACTTTAAAGCCGTCTATGAGAGCGTAGCCAGTGTAAAACTGTACACGGCCATGAGAAAATTCGATATTCCAACGAAATTGATAAGACTGACTAGGCTGTCTCTGACCAATGCGCGAGGCCAGATAAAAGCAATAGGATCACTCTCGAGACCATTCAACATCAACAACGGTCTAAGACAAGAGGATGCCCTACCATGCGTCCTCTTTAACCTGGATTCGCACAATCCTCTTCAAGTCGACCCAACTACTGGCCTACGTTGACGATATTGACATCAAGGGAAGAACAACCCGAGATGTACAGTCTACCTTCGTCCAGATCGAGCAAGCGGCGCGAGATCTTGGGCTGCATGTTAATGAAGGCAAGACGAAGTACATGGTGACAACGTCAGCGCCAAAGCCAAAACCGAAAGAACGAACAACATCGAATCGCATCGGTCAAATGAAAGCAATGAAGATAGGAGACTACAACTTTGAGACTTTTGATAATTTCTCCTATCTAGGGTCGAAAATCAAAACCAATAACAGCCATGACGATGAAAGCCACGCACGGTTCTTGGTTGCCAACAGAGCTTATTTCAGCTTACAAAAGCTGCTTCGCTCGAAGCGTCTCACCACAGGGTCAATGCTCTTACTGAACAAGACTATGATCTTGCCAGTCCTCATGTAATCCTCGGAGACTTGGGTTCTTAGCAAAAAAAATTGCGAACTCTTGGCCGCGTTCGAGAGAAGAATCCTCCGAAGAATTTTTGTCCCCCTACATGAGGATGGACGATTCCGTAGCCTACATAATGGCCAAATCTATGAGCGATACCATGACCGTCTGGTTGTGGATAAAATCCGGCTAAATATTATAGGTTACGATGGACAGGTCACTTAATCCGCATGGATGGGGATGGTCCAGCCCGGAAAGTCTATAAGGGCAATATCTATGGTAGAAAAAGAAGACGAGGCAGACCCTGCCTGAGATGGAGCGATGGCGTAGGTCAGGACGTCAGACAGCTTTTAGGGATATGGAATTGGTGGACCTTGGTGCAAAACCGGGGTGTCTGGAGTTTCTTATTAAGGCAGGCCTAGACCGGATGCTAGTTGTTGCACCATTGATGATGATGAATACTCTTGCTGTTGCAAGTTGTAAATCTTGTCAACTCCTGGCACCTTCCAATTACTTGCCTTTGAAGAGCTGCTTCTACGTCAGCTTCAGTAGTGTCAGCTATAGTCATTTCGGGGAGGGGCTCGTATGAACGCATAAGGTGCAATTGCAACGGCTGGGTTCGTTCCAAACACTTCTCCAGAAGTCTTCTGATCCAGGTTGAGGTTATTTTCACGACCTGAGTTAGTGAGATTTTTATAGAATCCCTGTTGATTTTGAAAGAACAGGACGGACAATACGTCCTTCGCTGAAAGCTTTTTGGATACCTACGGATGCGATTGGAGAATATCGCAAATTTCTGCTTCAGCACCTCGAGGATTTCTTCGATTGGCACATCATTGGAGAGAAGGTAGTTTCCAATGATGTTTGCAACGCATTCTAGGTAATGGATTTCGACCAAGAAGTGCCTAGCGGCTGGGAGAATCTCAACATATTCTGTGAATGTGACCTGGAATGCAATTTCGTGGTGGTAGGATGAACTTAAGGGGGGTTCTGCAGCCAATTCCCGAAAATTACGCTAATATACTATTATTAACTTTATTTGAAGAGATATCGGTATGGAAGGTATTTCGGACCCTAGCCACCACCATATAGTGGCAACCTCTTCATGTTTTTCAGATTTTTCGGTTGGGCAGCTTCTGAGAATACCCCCATTAAATAAATGATCAATTTCGACCCCCCAAACTCCCCGCCTTTCCAACAAATGTCAAAACTAAGACCAACTTCGAAAAGTACTAATCGAGATCTTTCATTTGATACCTCACATGACTATATTTGGTGAAAAAAATGTACACCCCCCTTTTGAATGTATGGGGACCTCCCCTTAAATTCGACATAAAAGGTTGTAACTCACAGTATGCGTGAGCGTTCACAGTTCCCATCTTTCCACCAAATCTGGTGTCAATCGCTGCAATAGTCTCCGAGAAAAATGCGTGTGACAGACGGACAGACAGACGGACAGATGCGATAGACAGACGGACAGTGCTGCTTGGACCAAAATGGCTATGGGAAGGATGCCCAGAACATAAAACCACCATGGAAGACGAGAGAAGTAGGAAACGTACGGTGCAGGGGCTCGGAACCCCAGTACCGGCGGCTTTTGGGAGTGAGCAAGCCGCCTTGCCATATAATGCTACAAGTGATTTGGATATAATATAACGAATATAACGAATAATGCTACAAGTGATTTGGCAATAACAAGAGCAAACAAAGATGAACTAAAAGCAGCTTTTTGGACAACAAAAACCGTGACAACACCCACCGCACATGTTCAAGATGCTCGACAACAGGAGGTGCTCCAGGAAGAAGGAAGAGATCCATTCAAAAGAAGCTCATCAACTTTGAGATCTCCACCAATGCCAAAGACGATGAAGGATAAAGTACAGGCCAAAAGTGGAGGACCATGTAAAAGGAGTAACCCCGCCGGGACTTATAGGGAGCAGAGTCCCGATCCAGAGGAATTATCCTTCACCCAGTTTGGGGCAAAAATAGTTGAGCTGTCCGAGTTTATCAAGGACAAGCACAACGTACATCAAGCCATAAAGAATATGGTGAGGGCTATTAGAGTCCTCTACAATAGATCACAGATGGAGGAAAAGAATAATAAGGACACCTCGAACCCCGCTGTGCCAACAGTATCACAAGCGACCCAAGTGACGCCTAACCGTACTACCATCGAATCCCTGCGAAATAAGCAAAAACCTGAAAAAGAAGGGAATCCTTTGAATAACCAGCAGACGCCCAAGAGAAAAAAAGGCGGACTGGACATCCTGAAAACCAACACCAACAGCTCAGAAGGAGGAAAGCATACAGCGAATCTAGGAAACTCGACCAGCGTTGCGAAGCCCAAGACGAACGAAAACGATGGATGGACTAAAGTTACCAACAAAAAAGCGAAACGAAAAGCAAAAGTCCGAACTCGCCCAGATGCAATTGTTATCTCCAGTAAGGGCAATCTGTCCTACGCGGAGATACTCAAAAAGGTCAAAGCTGATCCCGACCTAAAAGATCTGAGCGGAAATGTGAACAGAATCCGAAGAACCCAGAAAGGGGATCTCATGTTCGAGCTGAAAAGATCCAGCGGTGGCAAAACTGATGACTTTCGAACTCAAGTGAAAAACTCGCTTGGGGAGAATGCCGCAGTGCGTGCCCAAAAACATGAGATCTACATGCAATATAAGGATCTTTATGAAGTGATATCGAAAGGAGAAATTTGTACTGTTCTGAAGGAGCAATTCAAGTTGAAAGAACTTACCGAGGAGTCTGTTGTGGGCTTACGAAAAGCCTATGGTGGTACTCAAACAGCCACAATATGAGTACCAGCAGAGGCAGCGCAGATGTTGTTGGCTGCCGGAAGGGTTCGGATTGGATGGGTTTTCTGCCGTTTAAGAGAACAAATTTCACTGAAGAGGTGCTTTAAATGCCTCATGTTTGGGCACTTCGCGAAGGCATGCACCAGCAGCATTGATCGATCCGATCGATGGAGAAGGTGTGGGGAGAAAGGCCATATTGCCAGAGAGTGAAATAGGGACCCCAAATGCCTATTGTGCGAAGCAAAATAGGGACAGGATACCCGGCATATTGCCGGAAGTGGCAAATGTCCGGAATTTAGGAAGGCGCTCACTGCAATGAGAAAATGAGGTTTATTCAAATAAACCTCAATCATTGCAGAGTCGCTCAGGATTTACTTGAGCAGACCACGTTCGAATCTGAGATGGAAATTGCCATCATAAGTGAACCATATAGAAACCATCACGGTGGCATATGGGTCACAGATTCGACTGGTGGAGCGGCGATATGGGCTTGTGGTCGACAGGCCATTCAATGTACTGCAAGTCAGGCAGCCAGTGGCTTTGTGTGGGCGAAAATAAGTGGTGTATATGTATACAGCTGCTACGCCTCACCAAGTTTGACACTGTCTGAATTCGAGCAAATGCTTGATAATCTTGTTCTCGACGCAAGGGGAAGAAGTCCAAAGTTGATTGCTGGTGATTTCAATGCTTGGGCCCTAGAGTGGGGCAGCTGAGAATCAAATGCTAGGCGGCGCAGTTTAATAGAAGCTTTCGCGCAGATGGACATAGTTTTGGCTAACGAAGATGCCGTAAACACCTTCCAGAAAGGGGGGTCAGGCTCAGTTGTAGACCTGACCTTTGTCAGCCCTTCGCTGGCGCGTGGTATGTCCTGGTGCGTCAGCGGACGCTACACCCACAGCGATCACCAAGCAATCTTCTTTGAGGTATGTGTCGAGCCTCAGGCCAAAGAGCTATCATGTCCGAAACCGAAAAAGATTTCAGGCTGGTCTGCAAAATCTTTGAATGAGCAGACCTTCATAGAGGTGTAGTTAGATCAACCTGATAATGCAGGCGCCTCTACGGAAAGAGCCGTCATGTGGCTCAATGCATCGCCAAAGCATGTGATGCGTCCATGCCTAGGAGGTGCTCATTCCACCAAACTACTGGTGGAATGATGAACTGACCGGTCTTCGATCAGCCTGCCATCGAGCCAGAAGAGCAGCTCAGAGGGCGGTAGGTAGAGTCGATCAGGTGCAGAAAGAGTGCGACTATAAGGCAGCCCACAAAATCCTCAAGTTCGCCATCCAGCGTAGCAAGAGGAAATGCTTTAAGGAGCTCTGCTCAGAAGCGGACGTAAACCCGTAGGGAAGAGCTTATGGAATCGTGATGGGACGATTCACAGGCCGTTCATCATGGGTCCCACCCTCTTGCTAAAAATCATCCATGGGTTATTCCCCCAGCAAGAGGAGAGCACCGACACATTCCAACCACCTCTGAATGTGACGGCAATCCCGCCAGTCACCAGAGACGAGCTGCTGGAGATCTGCAGCAGAATAGGAGACAATAAAGCGCCGGGCCTAGACGGAGTACCGAATAAGGCCCTTAAGGTTGCCGTGAAATCCAGGCCGGACATGTTCGCTGAGTTGTTCGAAGCGTGCATGTCCGAAGGAATATTTCCAGTGGCTTGGAAGCGACAGAAGTTGGTACTTCTGCCTAAGCCTGGTAAACCTCCTGGTAAACCATCGTCATACCGACCCACATGTCTTTTGGACACGCTGGGGAAAATGTTAAAGCGGGTAATCTATAATAGATTACTCCCGGTTGTTGAGAGCCAAGACGGCCTTTCAGATCGGCAGTATGGGTTCCGAAAAGCCAGATCAACCATTGCTGCCATCAATTGGTTACTGGCTTGGCCGAAGATGCAATTCACGGAAAGGGTAGTACCAGCAAATATTGCGTGGTAGTAACCCTGGACGTGAAAATGCATTCAATTCGGCCAACTGGAATCTAATATGCAAATCCCTAGCGAAGGTTGGTATTCCCGCCTATCTCGCTGCTATCGTCGATAGTTACTTAACTGAAAGGAGGCTCTGGTATGACACTGATGACGGACCCCAGGAGTATGTTGTTTCCTCGGGTGTCCCACAGGGCTCCGTATTGGGTCCACTATTGTGGAACATCATGTACAATGATGTACTTAATCTTCCCCTTCCGGAGGAGGCCACAGTGGTGGGTTACGCTGACGACATAGCGCTGGTTGTTCTCGCAAAGCATCTCGAAGACGCTGAGTTATACTCAAGCGAGGCAATCAGTGCTGTCAAATGCTGGTTGGAGAGCTCTGGTCTGACGCTTGCGGAGGAAAGAACAGAAGCATCAAATACTTGGGGGTGGTGATAGACAGGAAGCTCAGCTATAAGCAACACGTACAGTATGTGTCTGATAAATCATCCGCTGCCAGTATGGCTCTGGCGAGGATGATGCCGAACGTGGGAGGGCCACGGAATACCTCTAGGTTACTTATAGCCAGTTTGGAGGGAGGCGTTGCGGATGTCAGTTAATGCTAGCAAACTGAATGCAGTCTACAGGAGGACAGCTCTGAGGGTATGCTATGCCTTCAGGACTGTCTCAGATGATGCAGCATTCGTCATCTCTGGAATGATGCCGATTGACATCTTGGCAGATGAGATGGCGAATATATACAATGCGAAGCCAATCTCTCCCTTATTGCAGACGAAGAACTCTGAGAGGGAGAGATTCATAAATAGATGGCAAGAGCGGTGGGAATGCTCGGGAAAGGGTCGGTGGACTCACAGGCTCATTCCTGCCATCAAAGAGTGGTTGGAGAGACGACACGGTGAGATTAATTATAATCTCACCCAGTTTCTCACGGGACATGGAGGATATCTCCAATACCTTCACAGGTTTGAATTGGAGACCTCACCCGACTGTCCAAATTGCGAGGGAGTCCCAGAGGACCCAGAGCATGTATTCTTCCACTGTCCGCGATTTGTGGAAGAAAGGAGGCATCTAGAGGAGACAGGGAGGGAGTCGGAGGTGGTTTTAGTGGGTAAAAATTCCACACGCTGGTGTGTCCAGACCAGTGTCTTTTAAAGATTTCCACCTCCTCAAAAAAAAAAAAAAAGACAGACGGACAGACAGACATTGAACCGATTTTAATAAGGTTTTGTTTTACAAACAAAACCTTAAAAAGAAGCTAAAAGCTAAATTTAAAGTAGACAGTAAAATATCGGGAAAATCTTGACAGAAATAGGAAAGCTTAATTAGCACTGCATGTACACAACTGTCTTGGGAAGAGAGAAAACCTTCTCCGGATACCACATCCTTTTCGACATTCAAGACTCTGGTCAGTGAACCTGAACCCCAATTCACCTGTTCTACATTTTCCAAACAAACCATAACGAAATAATGATCGGATTAAAGCAATTTGATTCCTTTCCAATGAATACCCATTAGAAAACTCACTTCTTGATGCACACAGCCTGCAAGTCGATTAAACGCTTGAATTGTGTTGCGGTGTCGTTAGTGAGTTGCTGTGCAACCTTCTTGCTCGGCGAGCTAGCATCACCTGCATGCGTAACAGCCTAATTACAGGTGTGTTCAGCGGACCACCGTTTCGCAACATACGTAACAATTGTATGTGCAGATTATGTATCTCCAAAATTCATCTCTTCCAAGAAACGCTATCGAAGTATATCATCTTCATTTGAACAATTAAACAAATGTATCCACATATGAGGCAACGTCTTGCGCAAGATGTCGTACTTAGAAAGCCATTGTCTGTTGTCGACGAAATTTGTTGTGTGTTACCGAAAAATTCACTTTTTTTAATAATTCGGCATGGTCTCATCTTTGAAATGAAAACAAACCAACTCAGAAATACGAGAACCAGTCATCGAGTCCATTTTCGTGTAGATTGCAGTGATGGCGATGACGATGATGGAATGGTAATAGAAACGTGGGTCAGTGAGCACAGCGTAACACCGTAGACCACGGTGGAGCCGGTAATTCTCAAGCACAAGACCTGCGACAGGATTCATGGATGACGAATTTTTCTACAGGTTTTTTGGTTTGATCTGACTCAAGGGGTTGGTCAGTAATTACACGGTGGACGGTAAGCATGACCTCACTCTGAATCGCTTGCTTCTCTCTGATGTGTGCTAGAAATTCCGGGTTCGAAATAACTGAAATTCAATTAGATACTTCCAGCTAAGATTTTTCGCAAAATCAAGATAGATATCTCAACACTTTGTTTGGAAACAGTATCTTTTCGATACAACTCCCTAGTCTGGATGGCTACGTTTCCAAACTAGCAAAATCACAGTTAAATCCTACAACTAATGCCACGTTTGAAGAGTAGTATCTTTTGTAGATTTCTTACCCCATTTTAACAGAAGAGATTCCTGAAAATATACCTCACGCAGCACAAAAGTAACAGACAACACTCTCCGTCTATACATTTCTCCTCCGAAATTCGGCCATGAATAACAATCCACATGCCCACTGGAAGCTTTTCGAAGCACGAAAATGAGGCTTCACTTTTTACTTCAACTCTAACATTGTGGGGTAGCCATTCAACAGCTGAATCCACGCAACCACTCGTCATTACTTCCGCGTCTGAAAACAAACTTTCACACTCAATTATTCTCGTGTTCGCACACATACTGAACACGAAAAGAAGGAATTAAATTTGTTGTTGAAATCGGAGTGTTCTGGCCCTTAAAGAACTCACCTAGCAGGAGTGGTAGAACTAGGCAACGCTCCCTTCTGGTGTAAACTTTCATAATGAGGAAGTTGACATGAATCCTTTACGAAAAGAGTACGATGACCGGGCACTAGGTACCGGGGAAGCAAAATCATCCCACTCCCTGAGACTTGCCGGGTATATTTCTTTTGATTTCCAAGTGGCCTCGTAAATTTCATTTTCACTCCCCCCATTTATGATTTCGTGTTAATATATTTTGATTATAATACGTTCGTTAGCATATGAGTAGCCAGTCAATACCGGAGGAAGTGATTAGTTGTTGATATTGCCACGACCCCAATTACATTAGTTGCACGACGGAAGTTCATGCACCCCAAAATTTTATATTGTCATCCATCCATCAAAAGGAAACTTAGGTTATAATCAACAGAAAATAATTCATATTGTACAATTTGGACAATTGGGCGAATTGACCAATTTGAACCTGTAGAAGTACCTTTTTTGGGGGGTAGGATAGGTGAATGCATTTACGCACACAGTGTTGTACTCCCGATTCGGTACGTCGTCGGACTACGAACTAAACACCTCCCCACCGTCAGAGAGCTAACCTGGAACCGTTCGTCACATTACTTCGGGCTAATCCCCGAACTCTCCCGCCTTGCTGAGCCTTCCAATCAGGGCAGGAAGGGAACTGTCAGTTCAAGAAACCCCCTGCCATCCGGCTCCTCCACCGGTCGAGCTCTATCTTCATAGCAACGAGAAGGACCCGAACATAATGTTCAACACGGCTCCACCTGTCAACACTCCTCAGCATCTCTTCGACAATGCTTTCTGTAGAAAGATCCCCTGTATTTAAATAGAGCTGCTGACGAATCACATCCCACCTTCCACAAGAAAAAAAAGTGTGGTGGGCATCGTCCACAACAAAACACACAATCTGGCGATCGCGCCTTTCCAATCTTGTGCAGGTAATACTGAAAACCTTCATGCCCACTTTAAAATTGGGTAAGGAAATAGTCAGCCTCACCATGCTTTCGATTCAGCCATGCACCTAAGTTACCGATGAGCCGCGCAGTCCATCTGCCTCTAGTTTCATTTTGCCAAGAGAGCTGCCACTCGTGTAGAGTGCGTTCCGATCACTCCCGCTATCACCATCAGGGCCTCTTCTCGGTACGACGCCATCCGCAAAGCTCCCCGTTTCTGTACTTTCGCGAGACGTTTACGATATACCTCCTTGCCAAGAGCGTCAGCCCATACCTCTGCACAGAGTCAACCCGAGGTACTTTACCGTTGGTTTTGACTAGATTATCTACTCGCCGAACGATATGGGACGCAGGGGTCGGAATTCTTTTTTTAGTCAGAATGACTACGTGGGGATATCGAATTGGCGGACCTCAGCGCAAAACCGGGATGTCTGGAGTTCCTTATTAAGGCAGGCCTAGACCGGATACCGGTTGTCGCGCCATTGATGATGATGATGACTACTTTGTTTTCTCCAGTGCAAGGTTGAAATCATTAGTAGTTATCCATCCGCTTACCCGTCGCATCAATATGCCGAGTCTCCTTTGCGCCTGTTCGACAGTGCGTCCAGCAACAAGCGCCGCGACATCATCTGCATAGCCGAACAGACGGGCCTTCTTGCTTTTCATAGAGAGGACTGCCTGTTCCAACTCTTTTATAGAGAAAAATGTCCTCTGTGCTCTCCGAACCGACATCATCATCCCGTACGGGGTGCGCAGGGAATAGTGTCCGCATAATGCGGTCCACCTGCTCGGCCTTAAGTGAACAGGGTTTCCGCAAAGCCTCGATTTTTCGGGTTACCAGTTTGTAACCGAGTCCCCACGGGTCCCCATTCACCTCGTCGACCAAATCCTACCAGCAGCGAGCTTTGTTCTTGTTTATTGCGCTGCAGAGTCTCCTTTTCGTGATTTGTACTCCGTCATTGTGCTACATGCTTCCCCCGGTCGCTTAGACGTTGTGTTAAGCGGCGGAGCCTATGGCACTCCTTCCGGAGCTCTACGATTTCCACTGTCCACCAATACATAGAAGGTTTGCCACGTCTCGGTGCCCTCCTGGGCATGGAGGCTCCGGAGGCCGTCGTTATCAGGTTCATAACTGAATTTACCACAGTGTCAGCTACAGCGCCACCGCCCCCAGGAGTACTCTCCACCGCGGCCCCACTCGTTCCAAGAGTTTCGACAAACCTCACGGTGATTACCTTCGTGACGTTCCATGCACAGAAAGATCGCCGGGGTGGGGTACACGGAGAGTTTGTGTCCACCACTTCGAAGGCAATGTATTCATGTCGCTTGTCGAGAAGTCTTCCAGATCTCGCCACCCGTCCACGAACGACACCAGTGATTCCAACGCGAGGGTTACTTCTGGAATGCTTTCCTGGCAGCCCGGGCGCCGGAACGTTGGGGTAGATCCAGTGTTTAAAACTAACAGTTCTGTTCTCGCCGCCATTTCCAGAATTCGTTTCCCTCTGGAGTCTATGTGAAGCATGCCCCATTCAAGTGCCCTAGCATTGAACTCACCCCCGACCAGGATCCACCCATCTGCCTAAGATAGCGTCCTCCAAAGCATCAAGTCTTCATCGAAAATCCGGCATCGTCTCATTCGGCATAAGACAGACACTAAAAAACATTATCCCTGAACACCGAATCCTCGGCCTTGGATAAGAACGCTAAGAAGGGTGCCGTCCCGAACCCAGATGGCAGCGGTACCTGATATGTCAGGGCGCCATCAAACTGGGTCCTTGTTTTGGTACTGCTCACTGATGAGTACTAAATCAGCTTTGGTCTCCACAGCGAACTGCGTTAGCAACTTGTGGGCGGTTGCACTCCGGTGCATATTGATTTGTAGGATGCGAATCATGTTGACCGCGCTCTTTCCAATTCTGCTCTGAAAACTTACCTTACTCTGAAACCAACGTTCTCATCAGTCGCGTCACGGTTCCTGCATAGGACGCAGCTTTTCTTTTCATTGCAGATTTTCGCTTTATACCTTGCCTTACCGGGCGACCCAGATTCGTATCCTACACACTACCCAACCAATTCTTATTTTCCCGCTGTTTAGAAGCTTCAACCACACCGAGTTTTTGGCATCGGGAGTTCACAGAGGTGATACCAATCCCGACATTGATTACCTGCGGACATTCGCGTTTGATGGCGTCTTCTACCTCGTTCTTTTCTGTGAGGCAGTCAAGGTCTCGAATTTCCAGAGAACACGTGGATTCCAGGCTGGAAACCAAAGGTTTTTCTCCCAGAAGCCCCTTAACTGCTTCACAGAACGTCACGTACTTTATTTATTGTTTTCGGGCCTAGTTCAACTAGGGCTCCACCACCCTTCGTTTTACGAATAGAAGGCACTTCTGCTCCGTTATTTTGGGATTTCAGCTTGTAACGAATTTCACTGAGGACTTTCGCAAACTTTCGGCGTTGTAGTCCTCCTTCTTCTCCCCACCTTTTCTTTTGGTGCTCCGACTTTCGTTTCCGCCTTAATTTTAGGCAGAGGGTTTTCTGATGGCGCGGCGTGTTGTTGTCTCTTGTTCCTCTTCACCTTCTTCTTTTGAGCCCTGGAGAGTACCTGAGTAAAGTCTCCTTCAGATGTCCCTTCCGCCTTTCGTTTTTTCCCCAGTTCGCCCTGCAATGCGCTGTCTGCAATCCGTTTGGTACTCATTGTTTTCTCGACGGGAAGCGCGGTTGTTTCTGCTTTCTGCGGATTTTCTTTTACTCTCCATATCCGCCTATAATATGAAATCCTGTCCAAGAGCTCCTCCAGTTCCATTAGTCCGTTTTTCACCACTTTGCTGACGTTTTTCTGGAGGAACGTCGCAGATCGCATGAGCCTCACAACTGCCGCACATTTCTTAATAAACCTTTCCTCTTCAACTTGCACTGTAGTAGTCGACAGCCCTCTCACCCGGCTTATATTCGAAAGCTTTTGGTTAGTTTCGGCAGTTTCCAATGTGCCTCTTTCCGCAATTTTAGCACTCCGTAGTACAGCTTGGGTTCCTGTCTCCGTTGCAGGTGCCGCATCACTTTGCGATCCTTCTCTCCATCTGCGCGTCCTGATGTCTCGTCAGGTATTTCAGCCCTTGTTGCGACGTTCACTGGGCGCTGAGGCGAGCAGCACATATTCGTGCTGCGAATAAACGCAGCCAGCTCACTCTCCACTTCCACTATCTCGTTTGATTTGTTTTTGTTCTCCATTTAAGTTGTTTACCAGTGCATCGTGTGCAAGGGAGCGGGCCTCAATAGTCAGAAACGGGTATACCCTCGGGGACAAAGCCCCTACCCCAGTTCCCTGAGGCCTAACCTACGATTAGCTGATCCCGAAACTCACGGATGGACCAGCGCTCGCTCGGGCAACACGGTCTACTAATACCGGTTCAATACACACTACCCGACCAGGCTCCCGAAGGAGCTGGCTCTTGATACAAGCCACAACTACCACCTTGGCAAAACTGGGCTCACATCACCCCACCGACGTCGGCAAGGAGTTGGCGACGGTTCCGGCGACTCCCAGTGTGTCCCGTCGTGCATCGGTCATTAGCAATTCACTCTTCACCGAGAAACTCTCCCGAGGCTACTACCTAGGACGCAGGTGCAGGACTACTTGCCCGAGCACCTCTGGGATGCCACTCTCCGTATCGTAAGCGACCCGTTAAGGATCGTTGACAATCCCTGAGGGAAACCTGTAGAAGTACTAGTGATATCCCCCATGCCCCGTCAGAAACTGGGTGAGATTTTAATTAATCTACCCATGTTGTCTCTCCAACCACTCCTTGATGGAGGGGATCAGCCTGTTTGCCCACCAGTCCTTTTCCGAGTGGTCCCAACACTCTCGCCATATATTTACAGACCCCCCCTTTCGGCGTTCTTCGTCTGTGATAAAGGAGAAATTGACTTCAGATTGTATATACTTGTCATCTCATCTGCCAAGATATCAATTAGCATCATTCCGTAGTTGACGAATGCAGCCTCATCTGAGACGGTTCTGAAGGTAGAACACACCTTAGGGCTGTCCTCCTATAGGTCGCAATCAGTTTATGAGCATTACATGATATGCGAAATGCCTTTCCTCAAATAGGCATGGCATAAAGCAAGATCGAGCTTACCACCTTGGAAATAAGTAGCCTACCAGTACACCGTAATCACCCTCTCACGGTCCATCCTTGCCAGAGCCCACTGTCTGTCTGTCTGTCTTTTTTAAGGTTTTGTGTAAAACAATGTTGTGTAAAACAAAACCTTATTAAAATCGGTTTACTGTCTGTCTGTCTTTTTTTTTTTTGAAGAGGTGGAAATCTTCAAAAGACACTAATCTGGACATACCAGTGTGTGGGATTTTTACCCACTAAAACCACCTCCGACTTCCTCCCCGCCCCGCGGAACCACCATAAAGTATTACATCACGGGACGGAGTCAGCTCATTCTAGCTTAATCACATTTCTTCTATACGCGGCGTACGTGACAGCGCTTTTCTCCTCTCCTCTGCCTTTCGCAGTTTATTTTGGATAGATGCGATCATACAGTTGACCGCATCCCAATTCTCTTGTGCTACCTTTTTCCCCACCAGATTTTCTAGCAACAGCACCTCTCCTAGAGTCTCCTCTCCTCCTTTCTTCCACATACCTCGAACAGTGGAAGGATACATGCTCTGGCTCTTCTGGCCTCCAATTTCGACAATCGGGTGACGTCTTCCATTTAAACCTGTACATGTATTGACGATATCCTCCGTGCCCCGTGAAAAACTGGGTGAGATTATAATTAATCTCCAACCACCGACCCTTTCCCGAGCGTCCTCACCGCTCTTGCCATCTATTTATGGATCTCTCCCTCTCAGCGTTCTTCGGCTGCGATAAGGGGGAAATTGGCTTCACATTATACATATTCGCCATCTCATCTGCCAAGATGTCAATCGGGATGATTCCAGAGATTACGATTGCTGCATCATCTGAGACAGTCCTGAAGGCAGAGCATACCCTCAGAGCTGTCCTCCTGTCGACTGCACTCAGTTTGTTACTGTTAACCGACATCCGCAACGCTTCCGCCCAAACTGGGGTCGCATAGAGCATGCTATAAGCAACCTAGAGGTATTCCGTGGCCCTCCCACATTCGGCATCATCCTCGCCAGGGCCATACTAACAGTGGATGATTTATCGCAAACATACTGCACATGTTGTCCATAGCTGAGCTTCCCACCACCCCCAAGTATTTGATGGTCGGTGTGATGATCATGATATGATTCCCGATTATACTACAGGCGTAATTTTTTTTCCGGCGCTTAATGATGATGACCGCTTCCGTTTTTTCCTCCGCAAGCGTCAGACCAGAGCTCTCTAGCCAACTTTTAACAGCACTGATTGCCTCACTTGATTATAGCTTTGCACGTCAGCGTAACCCACCACTGTGGTCTCCCTCGGAAGGGGAAGATTAAGTATATCGTTGTACATGATGTTCTACAGTAGTGGGCCCAATAAGGAGCCCTGCGGGACACCCGCGGAGACAACGTACTTCTGGTGACCGTTGTCAGTGTCATACCAGAGCCTCCTTTCAGTTAAATAACTATCGACGATAGCAGCGAGATAGGCGGGAATAACAACATTCGCTAGGGATTTCCGTATTAGATTCCAATTGACCAAATTGAATGCATTTTTCACGTCCAGAGTTACTAACACGCAATATTTGCTGGTACTACCCTTTCCGTGGATTGCATCTTCGGCCAAGCCAGTAACCAATTTGATGGCATCAATGGTTGATCGGGCTTTACGGAACCCATACTGCCGATCTGAAAGGCCGCCTTGGCTCTCAACAACCGGAAGTAATCTATTATAGATTACCCGCGCTAACATTTTCCCCACAGTGTCCAAAAGACATATAGATCGGTATGAGGATGGTTTACCTGGAGGTTTACCAGGCTTAGGCAGAAGTACCAACTTCTGCCGCTTCCATGCCGCTGGAAATATTCCCTTGGACATGCACGCTTCGAACAACTCAGCAAACATATCCGGCCTGGATTCCACAGCAAGCTTAACGGCCTTATTCGGTACTCCGTCCAGGCCTGGCGCTTTATTGTCTTCTATCCTAGCGCAGATCTCCAGCAGCTCGTCTCTGGTGACTGGTGGAATTAGCATTACATTCAGAGGTGGTTGAAATTATTTTCAACCAGAGGGTGGGACCCGTGATCTGCGGAGATGAACGGCCTCTGAATCGTCCCATCACGATTCTATAAGCAGCCCACCACGGGTTTACCTCCGCTTCTGAGCAGAGCTCCTTAAAGCATTTCCTCTTACTTCGCTGGATGACCAGATTGAGGGCTTTGCGGGCTCCCTTATAGGCGCACTCTTTTTGCCCCTGATCGACTCTACCTACCGCCCTCTGGGCCTTTCTTCTGGTTCGGTGGCAGGCTCATCGAAGGTCAGTCAATTCATCATTCCACCAATAGTTTGGTCTTGTACTGGCGAATGAGCACCTCCTAGGCAAGGACGCGTCACATGCTTTGGCGATGTGTTGAGCCACATGGACGGCTCTTTCTGTAGAGGCGCCTGCTTTATCAAGTTGATCTAACCACATCTCTATGAAGATCTGCTCATCCAAAGCTTTTCCAGACGAGCCTGAAATCTTTTTCGGTTTCGGGCATGATAGCTCTTTGCCCTGTGGCTGGACATATATATCAAAGATTGCCTGGTGATCGCTGTGGTTGTAGCGTTCGCTGACGCACCAGGAAATACCGCGCACCAGCGGAGGGTTGACAAAGGTCAGGTCTACAACCGCGTAGCAGCTGTATTTTGTACCACTTATTTTCGCCCACACAGAGCCACTAGCTGCCTGACATTGTTCATTGTATGGCCTGTTGACCGCCAGCCCATATCGCCGCTCCACCAGGCGAATCTGTGGCCCATATGCCACCGTGACGGTTTCTATACGGTTGACATATGATGGCAATTTCCATCTCAGATTCGAACGTGGTCTGCTCAAGTAAATCTGCGCGACCCTGCAATGATTGAGGTTTATTTGAATAAACCTCATTTTCTCGTTGCTGCAATATCCCGGTTATCCTGTCCCTCTTTTACTACGCACAATAGGTATTTGGGGTCTCTATTGCATTATCTGGCAATATGGCCTTTCTCCCCACACCTTCTGCATCGATCAATGCCGCTGGTGCATGCCTTCGCGAAGTGCGCAAACATAAGGCATTTAAAGCACCTCTTTAATGAAGTTTGTTTTCTTAAACGACAGACAACCCATCCAATCCGAACTTTTCCAGCAGCCAACAACATCTGCGTAGCCTCCGCTGGTACTCGTATTGTGGCCGTTTGAGTACCACCATAGGCTTTTCGTAAGCCCACACAAGACTCCTCGGTAAGTTCTTTCAACTTGAATTGCTCCTTCAGAACAACACAAAAGTAACCTTTCGATGTCACTTCATCGAGATGCTTACATTGTATATAGATCTCATGTTTGCACTGCGGCATTCTCCTCAAGTGAGTTTTTGACTTGAGTGTGAAAGTCATCAGTTTTGCCTACGCTGGATCTTTTCAGCTTGAACATGAGATCTCCTTTCTGGGTTCTTCGGATTCTGTTCACATTTTCGCTCAGATCTTTTAGGTCGGTATCAGCTTTTACCTTTTTGAGTACCTCCGCCTAGGACAGATTGCCCTTACTAGAGATAACAATCGCATCTGGACGAGTTCGCACTTTTACTTTTCCTTTCGCTTTTTTGCTAGTAACTTTAGTCCATCCATCGTTTTCGTTCGTCTTGGGCTTCGCAACGCTGGTCGACTTTTCTACATTCGCTGTACGCTTTCCTCCTTCAGAGCTATTAGTGCTGGTTTTCAGAGTTTCCTGTCTGCCTTTTTTTCTCTTAGGCGCCTGCTGGTTATTTAAAGGATCCCCCTCTTTTTCACGTACTCGTTTATTTCGCCCGGATTCGATGGTTGTACGGTTAGGTGTCACTTCGGTTGCTTGTGACACTGTTGGCACAGCGGGGTTCGGCGTATCCTTAGTATTCTTGTCTGCCATCTGCGATCTATTATAAAGGACTCTAATAGCCCTCATCATATTCTTTATGGCTTGCTAAACTCAAACAGCACAACTATTTTTGGCCCAAGCTGGGTCAAGGGTAATTCCTCCGGATCAGGACTCTGCTCTCTATAAGCCCCGGCAGGGTTACTCCTTTTATATGCTCCTTCATTTTTGGCGTTTATTGACCTTGCCTGTACCTTATTTTCTACCATCTTTGACAATGGTGGGGATCTCATAGTCGACGAGCTTCTTTTGAATGGATCCCTTTCTTGGTCCTGGAGTACCTCCTGCTGTCTTGAACATATGCGATGGGTGTTATCACAGTTTTTATCGTCCAAAGATATGCCTTCAGTTCATCTTTGTTTGGTCTTGTTACCGATGTTCTCGGTAGGGTCGTGCTTCGCTTGAACACCTCCTTCTCCAGATGCCAAGGTGGTCAAGTTGTCCACCACCGAGCCACTGCGGTCGAAGGATATCGACGACCGGAGCCCGCTTGCTCACTCCCAAAAGCCACCGGTACTGGGGTTCCGAGCCCCTGCGCCGTAAATTTCATCCATCTCTCGTCTTTGACCCACGCACCAGAGATGCATGGGCGCAATCAGAAAAGAAAGTGCATGAACACATATTTACACATCAATAGGTATGCCCCTATCCGCCGACTGGGGTCGCGCCTGATGGAAGATCTGGCAACTCCTCTTTAACGGACACATCCTAAGAAACTACCAAACCGAAAAATCTCAAAAAAGTCAGAAGGCTGCCACTGTATGGCGCCTGGACGCCGAGATACCTTCCATACCGATATCTGCTCAAAAAAGTTAATGGTAGTATATTACTATAATTTTTAGTATATATAATTGGCTGCAAAATTGCAGTGATGTAGGCTATAACGTAGAGCATGATCCTACCAATTTTAGTGGAAATCACACTATTGCCAACAAAGTTATAATAGATCATAGCTGTCGCTGCTTTGCAAATTCCAGACTATGAATGTCAATATCACCCAAAAGTGGATACTCTTACATAATATGTGCATACATTATGTGCTACGTACTAATGGGACGAATGCACACTCAAATGTCTTACATAAGAAATTCACAAATACTTTCGTACCTGAAGCGTCCGGTTTTCCGACTTATTTTCTTTTTTTTTTGAGGGGGTCATCCCGTGTGAAGGCCGTTTTTTTTTTGGCTTTTTTTAGAAATTTTTTGTGAAGAACTGGAGAAAGATGCAAATTTCACCATAGATTTATTAATATCTTGAGCGTGCATAGTAATTTTTCCAGCCCGATCACATAGTTCGTTATTGGAATACAGAGCAATTTATACACCCATCTCCAAAAAAGGTGTTTTTCTGCTGCCACGCTAGAGGGCGCCGCGATCATCTTAGAGAAAAAAGTAAACAGCATTTTAACGTACAGACTTAACCACAGTCCGCAAACTAGGATTATTAAAAAATATTAAAACTAAATTTTTGGGTGCCGTGTTACACTTTTTTTTGAATTTTGGTGTTTTTTTACGCCTCTTTCAATGGATAAAAAAAAATTACTGAATGAATCGCAATTATCCTAGTTTGCGGACCGTAGAAATATGTTCTGAATAAGTCCTGAAAATTTCAAAGAATTTGGTTGGATAGATTTTAGGCTATGATGACAGCCGATTTTCAACATGCGGTTTCGAGAAAAACGCATTTAAAAAGTAGAATGCGATTTTTAGCCATAAAAACTTAACTGACCATTAATCTGCTATACCTAGTCCATAAACCTTAGGTTTCTTGAAGAAACACATTTACGGCCTTATCTTCAATTCTTGTCCTTTTAGCAAAGTCATTCGAACGTCATTCGGACCGATAAATACGAGCTTTATTACGTCGATCGACATAAATCTGGCATGTGACTTACTACTTGTTTAACACTATAATTTCCGAATGGCTCCGAATATCAAACAAGTCGGGAAACCGGAAGCTGGGCGCTTCAGATATGAAAGGTTTTGTTTGCTTCTTGTGTGAGTACATTTGAGCGTAGAACTATCCCATTTGTACGTAGTTCGTTAAGAATATGCACTTGGCATGTCAGATTTAGTACTTCGGATTGTATATCTACACGGTAAAGACAACTTTGAGCTACTGTAACTTTATTACTAATAGTATGATTTTGATCAAACTTGGAGATAATATGCTTTATATTATATTTTATACTACTACCAATTATAACTCTGAGATAAACTTAAGGGGAGTTTTACTCAATTTTCCCAAAAATATGATAAAATATTATACTATTGTTAACTTAATTTGAACAGATATCGATATGCAGAGTATTTTGAGGCCTGGGCACCATATAGAGGAAGCTCCGTGATTTTTTTCAGATTTTTAAGTTGGGTAGTTTCTGGGAAAGGGTCCGTTAAAGAAATCATTACTTTCCACCCCTCCTAGTCCCCGCCCTTTTAACAAATCTCAAAACTAAGATCGGCTTCGAAAAGTACTAATTAAGACCTTTCATTTGATACCCCACATGACTATATTTGGTGAAAAAAAATGTACACCCCCGTTTTACATGTATGGGGACCTCCCTCAATCTCAACGTAGGAGGATATCCCTCCCTGCATGGCTGGGGGTCCACAGTTCCCACCTTCTCACCAAATTTCGTGTCAATCGGTATAGCCTTTTCTGAGAAAAGTGCCTGTGACAGACAGACAGATAGACAGACAGACAGGCAGACAGACATTGACAGCGCCCATGTCACAGGCAGCAGCACATGTCCGGTGTATAGGAAGGCGATCAACACTATGCACAAATGAGGTTCCTACAGCTAAACCTGAACCATTGCCAAGCGGCTCAGGACCTGCTCTCCCAGACGATATTGGGAAACAAAATCGACGTTGCTATTATCTGCGAACAGTACAAAAACCTAGACAGTGGAGTATGGGTCGCGGATAAGAGCGGAAAGGCAGCGATATGGACATGCAGAAATCGGGCCATAGAAGGAACCACCAAGATCCTCGAGAATAACTTCACTAGAGCTAAAATAGGCGGAATATCTGTTTACAGCTGTTATGCGGCTCCAAGCCTTACGACAGAGGAGTTCCATTCTTTGGTGGAGAGGCTAGCAACAGACGCACACAACCATAGTCCTAAGATAGTGGCTGGAGATTTAAACGCATGGGCTGAAGAATGGGGCTGCCGAGAAACGAACGCAAGAGGACGAATATTACTCGAAGCTCTTTCTCGTCTGAATCTTGTAGTGGCTAACACTGGATGCGTGAACACTTTCCCTAAGAGAGAAATGGGGTCCGTGATAGATGTCACTTTTGTTAGTGATGTTTTAGCTAAGGAACTGCAGTGGTATGTCAGTGACGAATATACACATAGCGACCACCAGGCCATCATTTTTTAAATCAGGCATGGTAAACGAATGAAACGGTATCGGACGAAAGCTGAAAGGTGGGCAGCTAATAAGTTTGACAAGAAGATTTTCAGAGAAGTTCTGCAGCCAAAATACAGCGCTTGAAGGAAGCGCAGAAAATAAAGCTTTGCGGATTGGCGAGAAGTTGCGACGAGCATGTGACGCATCCATGCCATCCATGGTGGAATTCTGAAATCGGAGAATGCCGCAAGGCCTGCCTCAAGGCCAGAAGGCGCAGTCAGCGAAATAGAAACCGATCTGGATACGAGCAACTACATGAAGAATATAAAAACGTTCGGAAGAAGTTACATTTAGCCATCATGAAAAGTAAAAGCGAACACTTTAAGCGACTGCATAATGAAGCTGGCACGAACCCCTGGGGTGGCGCCTATAAAACCGTAATATCAAAAGTTAAAGGCAAACGCTCCCCACCGATCTCTTCCTCAACTCTGCTTGATGAAATACTAACGGATCTTTTCCCACAGAATGTCAGTACCGCTAACCTTCCCACTGTCGAGATAGACACCGCCGAAGTTCAGCAGGTAGCTTAAGTACTGAGGAAGAAAGTAAGTAGCTTTCGAAATACGTATTTACTAACTATTCAAATATATTGTAGTAGGAGCAAGCTACCTAGTTTTATTTTTATCCCCAATAAAGTTCTCAAGGCAGCAGTAAAAATAGCTCCAAATATGTTTGCCGAGGCGTTCACCACATGCCTTAAAGAATGAGCATTTCCTACACAATGGAAGAAGCAGAAATTAATTCTAGTCCCCAAGCCAAACAAACCTTTGGGTGAAGCTTCATCCTACAGGCCGATATGCCTCCTAAATAATACTGGCAAACTATTCGAACGAGTAATCTATAACAGATTAATTCGAATTGTTGAAAGGATGGCGGTCTCTCCAAAAATTAGTTCGGTTTTCGAAAGGGGAGGTCTACAACGGATGCACTTGTCCTAATAGCTAACACAGCTAAGACCGCACTTGACGAGGGCAAATGTTGTGCAGTGATTACACTTGATGTGAAGAATGCCTTCAATTCCTCTAGATGGAGCAAGATACTTGAGTCCCTAATCAACTTAGGCGTGGCGAAGTACCTGGTGCGTATCGTTGCCGACTTCCTAATCGATAGGATTCTGTGCTGCGAATCAGATGAAGGAATGAAATCATAACAAACGACATGCGGAGTTCCACAAGGGTCTGTCCTAGGGCCACTCTTGTGGATTGTTATGTATAACGGAGTACTGACCCTAGACCTTCCTACTGGTGTGGCCTCCGTTGGTTTCGCGGACGATATTGGTGTGACGGTTGTTCCACGCCTTCTCGAAGAGATTAAATCCTGGTTAGAGAATGCTGGGCTGCAGCTCGCAGAGCATAAGACGGAAGTAATACTTATTACCATGCGGTGAAAGTGCACTTCCATGAAGATTAAAGTTGGAACGCAAACAATTCATTCCAGGCCTGCACTTAAGTACTTAGGTGTAATGATTGACCAGAGGTTAAATTTCGGATTGCATGTGGAGGGTGCAGCAACCAAGGCATATAACATCGGAGCGCTGGTTGCGAGAATGCTACCAAATATAGGTGGCCCAAGGCCGAACCGTCGACTCCTTATTTCAAGGGTGGTCAGTTCGATCCTACTGTATGCAGCCCCAGTATGGGCAGATGCACTGGAAAATATAATAAATAAGAAAAAGATTGGAGCTGCGTATCGCATAAGTGTACCCCGAACATGTTGCGCTTACAGAACAATTTCCAATGAAGCAGCTTGCGTGATAGCAGGAGTGGTCCCGATTGAGATTCTGGCGAAAGAAATACAAGGACTTTACGATCGAACGTACCACACCGGAGAATCTTCTGCCCGTCGACGACAGTTCGCACGAGCTCAAACTGTCGCGGAACGGCAAGAGAAGTGGGACGAGTCAGAAAAAGGCCGTTGGACTCACAAAATCATATGGGATATCCGGAAATGGATCGAGCGACCTCACAGCGAAGTAGGTTTCGACCTAACTCAATTCTTGAGCGGACACTGAGGCTATCGAGCATATCTGTATCGATTTGGGCGTGATGGTTCGCCATATTGCCCACAGTGTGCAAACATTCCAGAGAACGCAGAACACGTCTGTTTTCACTGCTCCAGATTCGAAACCCAAAGGGCTACATTAGAAGCTACAACGGGGGAGCACTTTACACCCGAAAATACCATGGAGCTTATGGTGAAAGCCAAGGGGATATGGACCGAAGTTGAAAAAGTGATTATCGCAAAGAAGCTTAAGCAGGAGGAAATCATCCGAAAGAATGAACGCGAGAGGAACACGAATATTGACATGAGCGCAGAATAAATTCTGATCCAGCTCCGCGACGTAATACCAAATGGGAGTCCCGCGGCGAGAGTGGAAGGAGAAGGAGGTGGTTTTAGTGGGTAAGAGTCCCACATAACCGTGTGGCAGGAGCCTGCGGTAGCTTTTGAAGCTTTCCATCTTCCATCGGGAAAAAAAAAACAAGTCGGGAAACCGGAAGCTAGACGCTTCAGGTATGAAAGGTTTTGTGTATTTCTTTTATAAAGAGAATTGGGTGTGCATTTGTCCTATTAGCATGTAGCACATAAAATATGCACATACAGGGTGCGGCAGCATAACTTCCTTTTTTCAAAACTCAATAAAAACTATTGTATGCATCGGAAAATATTTATTTATTTTTTATAATGTAGGTACATGTCCAAAGTTTTTATTTACATTGTTTTGAAGATCAAATCTGTTAGGTGACGTCCCCCATTCTCCATACATTGCGTAAACCGATTTCTGGCGTTTGTCATGACTCTTGTTAGCATAGCAGGTGTTATGTTGGCAATTTCTTCTTGGATGTTGGTCTTCAAATCTTGTAGGCTTCTTGGACGGTTCACATAAACACGGGATTTCAAAAAACCCCATAGAAAAAAATCACAAGGGGACAGATCGGGAGAGCGTGCCGGCCATTCCAAATCGCCTCTAATTGAGATAAGGCGCTCTGGAAAGTGTTCCCTTAAAACAGCCATCGATACTCTTGAAGTGTGTGCTGTTGCACTGTCTTGTTGGAACGAAGTGTCCCTCAAATCCAAATTTTCTAGCCGTGGGAAAAAAAAATTCTGTAGCATGTTTACATACCGGTCCGAATTCACTGTCACTGTAACCTCATTTTCCTCAAAAAACCAGGGACCAATAATTCCAGCTGAGGAAATTGCACACCACACTGTGACTTTGGGTGAATGCGAAGGCTTTTGATGCAATTCTCGAGGGTTGGTGTCAGCCCAGTAGCGCATGTTTTGTTTGTTAACCGACCCACACAAATGAAAATGGACTTCATCGCTAAAAAAAACAATAGCACCCTCGGGAACGACATCAAGAAGAAGCTCACACGCGTTCATCCGAGAATTGAAGTCACGTTCTGAAAGTTCCTGCACTATCGCCATCTTATAGGCATGAAAATGAAGATCATCACGAAGAATTCTTCTCACAGAACGATCGGATAGTCCAAGGGCAGATGCGTGTTTGCGCGCAGAATGCCGTGGCGATCGCAACATTGACGCTCTCACTGCTTCAATGTTCTCAGGTGATCTAACGGACCGAGGGACTCCAGTTCTTCCTTTTGTCGCACTTGTACTTTGTCTGAATGTAGTGACCCATGTAACAATTGATTTGTTGTCTGGGACGGGAGCCAACGGGGCTAAATTAAAGCAATTCCGAAATGCACGCTGTGTTGCAATAACCGAACATCCGCTTGAAAAGTAAACCTCAACGGCAAAGGCACGCTCCTCACTATTCCAACGCATGATGGCGACTGAACCGTGTCGGGACAAAACTTTACAGTATCCCTCTTGAACGAGACCACTAGCGCTCCGCTATGACATCACCTAACTGAGTGGCGCGCATTTTATTATAAAAAAGGAAGTTATGCTGCCGCACCCTGTATTATGTGAAAGTAGCCACTTTTAAGTGATATTGACATTCATAGTCTTGAATTTGCAGAGGAGCGACAGTTTTGACCTAGTGTAACTTTGTTAGTAATAGTGCGATTTTCACCAAATTTGGCAGGATCATGCTCTATACTGTAGCCTATATTGTGATTCTAGGGTGAACTTAAGGAGGGTTTTCCTGTCAATTACTAAAAATTATAGTAATATACTATTATTAACTTTATTTGAACAGGTATCGATATGGAGGGTATTTCGGAGCCTAGGCACCATATAGTGGCAGCCTCCTGATTTTTTCCAGATTTTTCGGTTTGGTAGTTCCTGAGAATGGGTTCGTTAAAAAAATGACCACTTTCAACCCCCCGCACTCCCCACCTTTTCAACAAAAGTCAAAACTAAGACCGGCTTCGAAAAGTACTAGCTGAGACCTTTAATTTGATACCCCACATGACTATATTTGACAAAAAAAAAAAATTTACACCTCAATTTTGCATGTATGGGGACCCCCCTTAAATTCATCGTAAAATGATGTAACTCACTATATGCGTGAGCGTTCACAGTTCCCATCTTGCTACCAAATTTGGTGTCAATCGCTATAACCGTCTCCGAGAAAAATGCGTATGACGGACAGACAGACAGGCAGACAGTAAACCGATTTTAATAAGGTTTTGCGTAAACACACAAAACCTTATTAAAATCGCCTGCCTTAAAAAGGCAGACAGACATTGAACCGATTTTAATAAGGTTTTGTTTTGCAAACTTTGCCCAATGACTTTGCCCATATATTCTACACTATGTCTAGATACAATTGATGCCAAAAAAAAATTCGATTCCGCGGATCCGACACACGGGATGACCCCCCTTAAATAAAATATAAATAAATTAAATGAACTCACAACTAGCTTTCTTTTAAGTTAAAAACCGACAAATCGAGAGCTTAAAATAAAATATTGAATTTTCTTTGAGCTATTCCTACAAATATACAAATATACTCGGGTACCCGGTCAGTAACTTAAGGATTAATAAGGGGATGATAGGGTTATCATACATACCTTGAACAAGGATCGACATAAAGACAAGCATCAATATCCTGATTGGTGATTGCATCGTTAGTCATAGCCTTTTTAATATATCGGTGAATATCATTTTCATGCAGACCCCTTCACGATTTTATTCCGCCTGGTTTCACTCTCGCAAAACAACACGCCGTAACGAATCCGGATATTCACAAACATGGACACAAGCATTCAATATGTCGTATCAACAGCAATAAAAATATTTCACCAGCAAAACTGTTACTCTACGATTTATCTTTTACCTCTTCTAATAAATTGCATCTATAAGTTCCTCCAGCAATTTTCACAAACTATAAACAATGTAACATTTCCGTAACTGATTGTCGTTTGAAACTATAACATTACAACGGCACATTCCCATATACTTTTCTCCGCAATTTTATAGGATTAGAAAACGTTTAGAACACTTAAAACCAGAGTGGTAAAGTTAGGGCTGACAAAATCTTGGAATATTATTCGCTTCCACACTTCGATGTTATGAGGACTGCCAATAGGTAATACACCATTATTTCAAATAAATAAAAAAAAATCTTAACATATGAAAATTACGGAAACCGTATCAAGTAAGAGATTACGTTTCCGCTTCCATGCACTTCCCGTCATACATACACGCGTTTCGAACATATATTTCGCGAAGAGAGCTGCATGCATTGTAGAGCGCTACAATTTATTGTGTTCCCATTTCGTAAATTCATAAGTATCGAAAAAAGCGTCTTGGGAAATACAGAGTCACTGAACGGATGGAAATCGTGAATAAGGAATAGTTTGTAGAATCTGTAAGGATATTTTCAATCTAGAAAATTGTGTCAATTTGTTCGCTTCTGATCACTTCACCCACGGCGTTTTCTGTGTTTAAATAAACCGCAACAATTCACGTTCGGAAATACACCTGTTCACACGTAGAGCCTGATATAAACTAAAGTAACGAGACCCTTTGGTTAGTTACCCGCTCTATTCACTCAACCATCTACCGAGTATCGAGCCTTACGTGAAACTCTATCCCACCTGCGCAAGCACCACGTTTCAACGTACTATTAACTTTCACGTAGCAACCTAGCGTGCCATGGTATCACCGCACACACTACACTTGTCTTGGGATCGCTTTCTTGTTGAAGAGATTCCCCAAACACCAGCCCCAAGTAACCGTGACCGGTGAAGTCATACTCAACTCTCTTAGTTTACTGTGGATGCATTCAACCGTGAAATGCAAAGCGAGCCTTAATGGTAAGGCTTTTACTCGAATTTAATGATTGTATGATAGAAGGCGAGGTACAAGGTGTTGGAATGGTTAACAATAAATCGTACGAAAAGGGAATGTGGAAGGAAAGGCGACGCGCAACGAATGAACTACGCTTCCTTAATGACTGTGAATAAATTCTTCTTTAATGACTGGACAGAAGCAAAAACTGAACTCAATTTCCATTAACCAACTGAACTCGGAAAAAAATTAATACATTTCTAAATTGGTCTAGCAAACAATTTATTACAATAATGTTCAGCAAGTTGCATATTTTCTTCATACAAGAAGAAATAGGAAAGGAATTCTACTCTTTTCAGCGGAAAAGAACTTTAGTTACGTTCACAAAGATATTTAAAAAAACCGAACACATCTACGTATATATTGCACACAAAGTCTTGAATGAAAAGAATTATCCCTTCATATCCACACTTTATTCTATGCATTGACTTATCTAAATTTCAAACGTTTCCGTTTCAATAAATTGAAACTTCCATACTGGATAAAATTGTCACTTACAAATGGAATGTAAAATGCACGGAAAATCTGATGTGAACGTTCGGCATTCAAAAACGGGAAACTCTTCATCATTGTCCATTCTTTGGTTTTAGCTGCATAATTCGGTTCCAATTCCGTATAGCGTCCTAAATCCAAATCAAGTAAGAAATGGCATTTCTGATAGTCGAAATACGTCCTCATATCCTCACGATTCATATCATTGAAATAGTCGTGAACAATGGCAGTGGCGTTCTCCTCGTCTGAATAATACGCAGGCAACATTCCATCAAATTCAGATTTCAAGAAGCGGATGCGGAAATTTCGTGATGGCAGAAAGAAACTGGTCGGGTAGCGGTACCAATCCTTGCCAATGCAGATATTATAGATTTGCTCATTTCGAAAGCTCGTCGACGATTTGAAGGTGTTCAACTCCATCAGAAGATCCATTGGTGCGTGATAGTTTCGATACAATGCAAAAATCCTGGACATACTCAATAGCGTTGTTGCGATCATGACGACAAATGCAACGAACATCGTGTGATCCAAATAATGCGAGCCATTTCTCATTCTCAAAACCAAGTCTTTCACACGAAAATATAGCTTTTGAATAATATCAGTCGTGATCGCACCACAAAGACTGATCAGCGGGTAAATCGGAAAAAGGAATCTCTCTTCCTTGTGTGGTTGAATGAAAAACACAGCCAGCCATATATAAAGCGGAGCCAGACTCAGATAGTGGGGGTAGTTCAACGTGCTCTTCGATTTTGCCGGAACAAAAAAGTAGTCAATGACGAGCATTACTGGTGTCATGAGGGCGAATAGCTGAAGATATTAACAAAAATTATTCATGAGCACAAAAAACAAAACAATTTTCATATATCTTACCCAAACAATATTGAAATTCAGGAACCCATTAATTAAATAATAGGACAACGGCGCCACTCCGTACAAATTCGGACCATGATCTGTGAACACATTGTACATTATAATATTAAGCGGTGCAATGGTAACCTTCCCGAAGAAAGACGAATCAATAACGACCATTGGAATAAGGATTGTCGCACCGGAAATCGCTGCCCAAATAACAAATGTCTTCAACATTTTTCGTCGAAAAAGCATATCCAGGGCAATTGGCACACCCAATAAGGCTGCAAATGGCCAGCCCAGGAGTGCTGATATTGCTATGAAGAATACAGCCAACGTATATTTCTGATGCCACCATGCTGCCATTGCGGCACCCGTGAAGTACATTGAAAACGAACTTGGCAACAGAGCCGTGCTGGAGATGAACATGCCAACACTAAATAACTGGAATATTAGCCAGAGACGACCGATATGTATACCAAATTCCCGAGATATTGCTCTAGAAAAAAAGGAAATAAGAACAAAATTTATATAAAACGATTATAAATTATTATTTTGCATTTGAAAAATACGTGCCCACACATTCAAGAACTAGTTAAGTAACATTAAAATTAAATGGGGAAATAGACGGCATCCGGTCTAAGCCTGACATAGTATGTAACTCCAAACACCACGCATTTGGGCCTAGGTCCACCAGTTCGATATTCCTAAAAGTTGCTGGGGTCCTGGCCTGCGCCATGGCTCCATCTTAAACAGGGTCTGCCTCGTCTTCTTTTTCTACCATAGATATTGCTCTTATAGACTTTCCGACCTAGATCATCCTCATCCATACGGATTAAGTAACCTACCCATCGCAACCTATTAAGCCGGACTTTATCCACAACCAGACGGTCGCGGTATTGCCCATAGATTTCATCGTTATGTAGGTTTTGGAATCGTCCATCCTCATGTAGGAGGCCAAAAGTTCTTCGGAGGATTCTTCTTTCAAACGAAAGAACCGAAGTCCTCGAGAAATACATGAGGGCTATCAAGATCATAGTCTTGTACAGTAAGAGCTTTGACCCTATGGTGAGACGTTTCGAGCGAAACAGTGTAAACTGAAATAGGCTCTGTTGGCAGCCAACAACCGTGCGCAGATGTCAGTTGTAGTCTCCTATCTTCATTGCTTTCGTTTGACCATTGCGATTCGATGTTTGTTGGTTGGTTGATTTTAGGTGTACGACGTTGCCTCCATCTATCTCGTCTTGCCTTCATTGATGTGCAGCTCAAGACATCGTGCCGCCTGCTCGATATGGATGAAGGTAGACTGTACATCTTGGGTTGTTCTTCCCATAATGTCGATATTGTCAGCATAGGCCAGTAGTTGGGTGGACTTAGAGAGGATGGTGCCTCTTACATTGACATCTGCATCACGAATCACTTTCTCCAGGGTCAGATTAAAACGAACGCATGATAGAGCATCCCCTTTTCTTAGGCCGTTGTTGATATTGAATGGTCTCGAGAGTGATCCTGTTGCTTTTATCTGGCCTCGCACATTGGTCAGGATTTCCCTAATCAGTCTTATTAATTTCGTCGGAATACCGAATTCTCTCATGGCCTTGTCCAGTTTTACCCTGTCCATGCTGTCATAGGCGGCCTTGAAGTCGATGAAAAAGTGGTGCAACTGTTGATCTGTTGCTGATTTGCCTGAGTGAAGCCTCTTCGGTATGGGCCTATTATGTTCTGAGCGTATGAGGCTAGCCGACCTAGTAAGATAGAGGAGAATATCTTATAGATGGTACTCAGCAACGTGATACCCCTATAATTGCTGCACTGTGTGATATCTCCCTTTTTATGTATGGGACAGCTAATGCCTCGTTGTCAGTCGTCAGGCATTGATTCGCTGTTCTACACCTTGCGCATAAGTTGAAGAATCGCTTGGTTTAATTGGTCGCTTTCATATTTAATCAATTCGGCCGTAATTTCATCGACTCCTGGCAACTAATGGATTGTTTCTTCTATACTTAGAGGTGGCAGCATTTGTCCGTGTTCTTCAGTTGGTGGGACCTCCAACTCCTCGATATTCTGGTTCTTGAGCAGTTCATTAAAATACTCAACCCATCACTCCAATATGCCCATTTTTTCGGAAATCAGATTTCCCTCTTTGTCTCGGCAGGATGAGCATCGAGGTGTATAAGGCCTACTGACTTGGTAAAACTTACTCGCCTGGTGCAGTTGCTCCCTGTACTTTTCGAGTTCACAGACCTGTTGGTTCCCTCAGGCTTCCTTTTTCCGTCTGTAAAGCCGCTTCTCCGCTCGCCGGAGTTCGTGATAAGTCTCTGTGCGTGCCCGCGTTCTTCAGCCCTATATTGGGACAGAGTGACGGCTAGCCGCTTGGCAGCTCTTTTTCTGCACAGGGAGCGCACGTTCCATGAGAAATGCGCAAACCGTTATTCCGTTTTCGTTGCCAGGTTCGTCGTTGTTTTGCCAATCCAATTGGAAGCTCCTTTTGTGGCTTCGTAACAAGTTGTTTTCCGTGTAGGGTAGTCAGCCTTAACCAACCCCCAACCTGGACAACCAGTTGGTACAATTTCTTCCGTTTTTAAACGCCTTTATCCTTCACCATCTTCAGCTTCGCGTTAACAAAGAGCTCCCAGCGGTCACCAGGTGGAGGTAGAGTTTGGTAGTAGAGCTGTTGGTATGGGTTCAGCAGACGCTTCCCTAGTTCTATGCTCCATCGTGGGTACCAATTTACGTTTCGCCCTGGGACCTATACTACCTTTTGGCCGAGACTTAGGATATGGGGAAAGATATAAATAAATTAATTATAGTCACTCAAGATCGAACCTTTGGAGCAAATGCAAGTGTTTATCAGTAGTTGTGAAAATTCTAGTTTATTTAATAACATTTTTATCTATTCTTTCTTTCCCTTTTCCTTGTGATCGTATTATCCATAATAAAAGACGATTTCGATTTAGATAGAGCTGGATGACCAGCGCCCATCGTAATTCCTATGGCGCCTGCAGTCCACCGCCGGGAGATCCGTGGTGAAATCGCTGCGGTTACAGCGCCTCCCGCCACACGTCCGCGCAATCGTAGCCGCTAACGACCAAGATGACCTTGAGAGGTGCCGAAGGCCATATCGAGCATTCAGAGCGACACTAGCTCGCAGCCCATTCCCGAGATCGATTCCTTGACAAAGCAGGTTGAAGAGCTGCGGTTGGAACTAAGCCGCATCAGCGCGCGATCTCGTCCGGGCAGGTCATCAAATTGTAGCACATGTGGCTCCTTACGGCAAGCGTTCGCTGGCGTTTGAATCCCAGGAGTTCGCCTAATTCAGAGAAAAGGGTGGACTCAAATTGCATTCCCTGGTCAATGATAATCACTGCAGGGACGCCAAAGCGAGGGATCCACTCTCGACAGAGAGGTACTGCCTCAGACCACCGCGTAAACCTGTCGATGATTGTAAGGCAATACCTGTAACCGTGCGAGTCTCGCATAGGTCCTACGATATCAAGGTGTATGGTGTGGAACCGCTTGGTAGTGCGAGGAAAAGACCCCACTTCTTTTCTTACATGCCTGGTGACCTTACAGTTTTGGCATGCGATGCACTCTCTGGCCCAGAAGTTGATGTCCTTATTCATGGAGGGCCAGAAGTATTTCTCGGTGACTAACCGATTTGACGTCCTGATAGCTGGATGCGCTACGTCGTGAACCGCGTGGAACACTTCCTTGCGAAAGGTGGCCGGAATGCATGGGCGGGGTCCCTTTTTCGAGTATTCGCAGCAGAGAGAGGGTTGAGCCGAAGATGGGCAACTCCCGAAATTTATATTTGGGGTTGGGTTTGAGGCTCTGAAGTTCTGCGTCATCTTCCTGCGCCTTGGCGATAGTCGAGAAGTCGAGTCAGGCGGGGATGTTAACCTCGGAGACACGTGACAAAGCGTCAGCAACTATGTTGTCCTTGCCGGACACGTGCTATATGTCGGACGTGAACTGGCTTATAAAGCTTAGATGTCGAAGCTGACGAGGGGACGCTTTGTCGGTCTTTTGTTTCAAAGCATATGTGAGAGGCTTCTGGTCCGTGAACACTGTGAACGGCCTGCCTTCAAGAGAGAAGCGGAACTACTTAATGCTCAAATACGCGGCGAGCAGTTCTCGATCGTAAGTGCTGTAGTTCCTTTGAGCGGGGTTTAATTGTCTGCAGAAGAAGCTCAACGGCTGCCAGACTTGATTCACCTTTTGATGAAGGGCAACACCTACTGCGATACTGCGATGTCAGAGGCATCAACAAAAACGGCTAGGAGTGCATCTTGTCGAGGAAATGCCAAGAGTGTAGCATCAGCCAGTTGGTATTTATCAAACGCGCGGACAGCAACCAAAACATCATCCAAATATACGAAACAGAAGTCAAGGTTTCGCAGGACCGACTGAATGAACCTTTGAAAGGTTTGCGCCGCATTGTACAACCCTAAAGTCAAGTCAAGTGTAACAATCAATGGTGCAGCGCCGCACCAATAAAAGAACTTCCTGGAGCAAAATATTGAGTTGTATTTATCTGCTGTCTGATTTTCGGCTACTTCACCATCGAATCGTGGTCCTGCTGATGTATCCTCCCACCAGACGAAAAACGACTAGATATTCAGGGTCCGTTAGGTCGTCGAAAAGCAGTCTTGGGAACACGTGTTGCCGATTTTGGGGTCACCAATTTAGTTATAACAACACTTTAATGTCAATTTAGTTATAACAACACTTTAACCTATTTTTTGTTATTTTATTTTATTCAATGTAGAATTCACAATTTTATTTTTCCTTTTTCTTACGTCTACGACTTCAATCTGACTTTTCACTAATTCAATTCAATAATTTTTTTTGCCTTTTTCATGGCCTGCTTCACCGCGGAGAACACCGATGGTGACCATTGTTAAATCGAATTAACAACATTCGAAATTTATTTGCCCGCTGCGCCACACGTTCATCTGAATGCGCCAATACCTCATAGCTCATCCATTCCAGAGGGATTCTTTGAGCCCCGTTTGGCTTTACATGGTTTACATGGCACCGAACCCCCTTTCATGGCTACTGAATGATGCTAGAGGGCAGGGAGGGTTTTTAAATAAAATGTGCGCTAAGTGCGAGCTGACACACTTGATGTACTTGGTTGACATCAAGCTGTATGCTGGTACTGATGACTACCTTAGAAGCCTTTTGCGAATAGTACGTTATATTCGGATGGAATTTGGATTAAACAAGTGCCAAATCCATCACGAAATTTTGACCGAGACAGACTTCTACAACTACCTAGGAATTTTGCAAGGAACCTATGCTCGAGTTGGTGATCTTAAGGATACCCTGCTGTCCGAATTCCTGCGACGTGTAAAACTGATACTGAAATCGCATCTCTCGGGGAGGAATAAAATAGGCGCACTGAATATATTCGCTATCCCTTCATTGACGTATGCCGTGGGCGAAGACCGATCTGGAAAACGCCCAACGGCGGAGATGGACTGCTATACCAAAATTCCGAATGCATCAACCAAACTCTGCCGTGGAGCGGATGAAACTGCCTTGTGACATCGGAGGCAGAGGCGTGTTTGACGTGGCGGCACAACATCATCGCCAAGTCGACTCACAACGTGTTTATTTTCACAGCAAAGAGTAGAGGAGTCCCTTGCATGCAGCTGTTTGTAAGGCAGCGTGTGGGCTGACTGCACAAATTGAAGAATCGATCGATGAATGAAAGTCGAAGGCAATGTACGATAAACGCGTGAATTGTCTTTGGCAGCCATTTGTCGATTTGCATTTGTCGAACAGATGGCTGTGCGCTGGGGAGCTCTTTGCTAAGACGGAGGGATTTATGTGTGCCATCAGGACGGCGTGGTCGCCACCCGAGCTTCTAAAAAGCTCATAATGAAATAACGCATGGCGAACGACCATTTGGACCATCTTATTTTTGGCTGCACTGTTATGGCACCGGTACAATACACGAACATAGATAATGCTGTATGTAAGTTGGTCCATTAGTGATGGGCTGATCACGAGAACATGTCCGGTTTGCCGATATGAGCCACAGCTGTTTTTATTGGGAGTAGGGTAGGTGAATGCGTTTACGCACAGAGTGTTGGACTCCCGCAACAGCACGCTGGCGGACTACCAGCTAAGCACCTCCCTGTCATCAGAGAACTAGCCTGGAACCGTTTGACACATTACTTCGGGCTAGCCCTCCCGCTCTCCCGGCTTTGAGAGCCTTCAAGTCAGGGAATTCCTTTCACCAACGGGAGGGGAGGGGATGAAGGGAGTTGTTGTTAGTTCAGGGAACCCCTTACCGTCCGATTCCTCCGCTGGTCGAGTTCAATCTTCTTCGTAATAAGAAGAGCCCGAACATAATGCGCAATACGATTCCAGCTGCCAGCGCTCTTCAGCATCTTTCTGACAATATTGTCTGGAGAAAGCTCCCCTGCGTCTGCATAAAGCTGCTGGCGGAGGCCGTCCCACCTCTCGCAAGAGAAAAAGATGTGTTCAGCGTTATCCGCCACTCCATTGCAGAACACACAATCAGGAGATCGCGCCTTCTCAATCCTGTGCAGGTAAGACTGAAAACCTCCATGCCCACTTAGAAATTGGGTAAGGAAGTAATCAATCTCACCGTGCGTTCTGTTCAACCATGGGTCTAATTTGTCGATGAACTGCGCAGTCCACTTGCCCCTTGGCTCATTTTGCCAAGAAAATTGCCACTCGCTAAGGGTGCGTTGACGTTCTTCACGAGCAACCACTTCTCTTAAATTTTCGCTCTTACGCGATAGATAGCTTTGCGCTCCTTGGCAAGGAGGGCAACGGGGATCACTCCCGCAATCACCATCACAGCCGGTTCAGAGACCGTGCGATAAGCAGACGCCATTCGGAAAGCTCCCCGCCTCTGCATTTGAGCGAGGCGTTTATGATGCACCTCCTTGTCAAGGGCATCAGCCCATACCTCCGCACCATAGAGAAGAACGGACTGCGTTGCTCCCATGAGGCGGCCCCCGACATTCGCCATTAGCCGACTCAAGGTGGCGACTCCTGCTGCAGCCCTGTCCGCTGCTGCTTTGATTTGCTCGAAGAAGCTCATCTTCGAGTCAAGCATTAAACCAAGGTATTAAATCGCTGGTTTTGACTCTATAGTCAACTCGCCGATCGATATGGGACGCAAGGTCGGGATTCTCCTTCTGGTCAGGATGATTACTTCGGTTTTTTCCAGCGCAAGGTTGAAACCATGAGCAGTCATCCATCCGCTTACCCGTCGCATCAATATGCCAAGTCTGGTTTGCACCTGTTCAACCAACGCAACCAGCATCCAGTGTAGATTTCCCTGTTCTAAACCCGAATTGCCTTGCGGATAAGTCCCCGGAAGCACGGATCGCTTCAGCGAGTCTACCCCTGATGAGCTTCTCGAGCACTTTTCCGGCCGTGTCAAGCATACACAACGGTCGGTATGCAGACGAGAGCTCCGGGTCTCCTTTACCCTTACTGATCAACGCGAGTCTGCCCACTTTCCAGCGACAAGGAAAAATGCCCTCCTTCAAGCACGCGTTGAATACTTCAGCAACAATTCTGGCCGTTGGCGGAACACCAGTTTGTAAACTTCCGCCGAGATGCCATCAGGACCTGGCGCCTTCCTATTTTTCGTAGTGAGAACAGCTTCTTCGATTTCTCTCATTGGGAAAGAGGCAATCCACGACGCTTTCCTCGCTATTTACATCAGCCCGTAAAGGGTGTCTGGGGAACAATGCCCGCACAATGCGGTCCATCTGGTCGGTACTCAGTATGCAGGGCTTCCGCAGAGCCCCGATTTTCCGAGTAACAAGCTTATAGCCAAGTCGCCACGGGTCCCCATTCACCTCATTAACAAGATTCTGCCAGCCGCGAGCTTTGCTTTTATTTATAGCGCTGCGAAGTCTCCTTTTTGCTGATCTATATTGTGCATTTATGACACATGCCTCCTCGTTGGCGTGCAAACGTTGTGCCAAACGGCGGAGCTTATGACACTCCTTCCGTAGGTCGGCAATTTCTCCCGTCCACCAGAACATAGAAGGCTTGTTGCGCCTGGGGCCCCTCCGGGGCATGGAAGCCTCACACCCCGGCGTTATCAGATTCATCACTGAATTTACGACGGTGTCAGCTGCGACACTACCACCCCCCGGAGTGCCCCCCAGCGCGGCCCTACCTCCTCGTTGGCGTGCAAACGTTGTGCCAAACGGCGGAGCTTATGACACCCCTTCCGTAGGTCGGTAATTTCTCCCGTCCACCAGTACATAGAAGGCTTGTCGCGCCTGGGGCCCCTCCGGAGCATGGAAGTCTCACACGCCGGCGTTATCAGATTCATCACTGAATTTACGACGGTGTCAGCTGCGACACTACCACCCCCGGAATGCCCGCCAGCGCGGCCCTACCTGCTCCAAGAGCTTCGACGAACTTTCCAATTTTCACCCTCGCGACATTCCACATGCAGGGGGAACGTCGTGTTGGTGCTCGCCGGCAATTAGCGTCAAACACTTCGAACGCAATGTACTGATGATCACTTGCCGAGAAGTCTTCTAGGACTCGCCACCCGTCCACCGATGATGCCAGAGATTCCGACGCAAAAGTGATGTCAGGAATGCTTCCTTCACAACCTGGGCGTCGAAACGTTAGGGCGGATCCGGTGTTTAAAACTACGAGTCCGGTTCTCACCGCGATTTCCAGAATCCGTTTCCTTCTGGAGTCTGACTGAGGCATGCCCCATTCAAGAGCCCTGACATTAAAATCGCCAACCAGGATTCGTCCCTCCGTTCTCGAAACGGCGACCTCCAGAGCATCAAGCCGGCGCCGAAAGTCCGGCATCGTCTCATTAGGCGTCAGGTAAACGCTAAAAAACGTTATCCCTAAACACCGGATCCAGACAAACCCTTCCCCCCGGCCTTCGGCAAGAACACGAAGTCAACGTTGTCCCGAACCCAGATGGCGGCGGTGCCCGATAAGTCGAGATACCATGAGGACGGGTCCTTGTTTCGGCATGCATTACGGCCGGCAAGTTCTAACTGCCACGTATCGCACAACAAGCCGGATGTGCTGTTAGTTGACAATACGGGTCGCTCCGCGTATGTTATTGATGTTGCCATCCCTCATAGTAGCAACATTGGACGAAAATACGTGGATAAGTTGAACTATGAGCCATTGGCTCGGGAAATCAAGGAAATTTGAGATCTCCAGCGGGTGGTTGTAGTTCCCACAATATTGTCAGCGATTGTCCCTGAATCCCTCACGGCTTCCCTTGATGTACTGGGACTCTCACACAGTCTGATTCAAACCAATCAGAAATATACCATTCTTCATGCGTTCTCGATATTGCGGGGAGTTCTTGACGGTTGTCTCCATTGACCTACTACCGGCCACTATCACCAGCGTCCCTTTATTATTTAAGTAGATAGGATCGTCCAATCCTAAATGCTTGGCATTTAGGCTAGTATTAGGTAAAATCCGCCGTCTGCCGAGATTGTGACAACTCGGATAAAAAAGTATAGTGGAATGTTCTTAATGAAATAATTTTACCATAAGGGTTTATGATCATAACCCCGGGGGAACTGTAGAGTGAATAATCGATCTTAGGCGAACTGTTTTCGCTTTTCCGATTGTAACATGCAACCGGCATTTTAAAACACAACTTACCTAAGATTACAAGGAGCAAACAAAAATTAAATATTCAAAAATAAAAAAAAACAGTCTCTACAATTGGGTTTGCGAACAAAATGTGGCTTCTTGCTAGGGAAAATCTTAGACTTACTTGTATAAATAGCACTCCACCACTGCACATCCTAGTCCAAGCATACATCTTACGAAGTAAAAAACCAACAGGGGGCTGGGTTCGAAGATTTTATTGTAAACCCAAGCCGGTACTGCGTGCACCATCAAATAAGTATACGAACGGAGTGCAAACTGGGGACTATATTCCCACGTCTGCAGCCCATGTCCATAGATCATGTAATGCAATGGCTCCCAATAGTTGAAAGTCTCATCACAGTCCGTGATATACGCCCAGATTGCACTGCAAAATCGAGCACTCAGGAATGCCTTGAATGCAGTGTCCACTCCTGGAACGATGGTATTTACCTGGGACGAGTTCAGTGGATATGAGCTTGTGCTGATGTCGATCCGGAAAGTAAAGTGGATGAAAAATTCAAGCATTATTCAGACATTTAAAAAATCAGAGCGTACCTGTTTTGAGACTTTTTCGATGCATTGTGCTCTTTTGAGGACTTTTTAGCTAATTTCTTAACCGATCCCGACGTACTATCGGACTTAATCGAATTTAATCGATGCCGCACACTTGGAGCCATTCCCCTAACAATTTGATGTTTGTCATCACTATTTTGACATCGGCAATGCAATCGAATTGGAGTCGGCGCGGGTGATGACAGCACAATTCACTGATATATCACAAACTGGAGTTGAATGTGTTAAAGACAAGAATTCATGAAAAACAGTGACTGAGTGAGGTACTTCAAAAATGGAGTCATCCAAGTTTTTACTTCAGGAAATTAAGTTTATATTGAATTAAACATCGATGTGCCGACTACTTCTACTCCAGTTATTTTGAAAACAATTTGTAATCATTTCTGTTTCCCTGGTTTTTACCAGGGGTAATGATAATTTCAATGTTTCAAAATTTAATCGGATGCCGCTGTAAACAAGTCTAATTCGCCGTACTCCTGACAACTCAGCCTTTGAAAAGTGTAAACAGGTGACATTGCTGGATGTCATCTCAGAAAGGCAAACGGGAGCGTAAACAATATTCGAGTCGTTTGTCCACCGTCGTTGTTTTATATTAACAAATCTCACAATGTCCAAAGATGAACCGAAACATGTTGACAAAGAACTGGACTTATCGAACGCTGGGCGAGGGGTTTGGTTAGTGAAAGTGCCCAAATATATGGCAAATAAATGGGAGAAAGCACAAGGGAACATGGAGGTTGGGAAGTTGCGAATTTGTAAATCGCACGGCCAAAAGGCGCAAGTTTCATTGACTCTTTCTGATGCTATTGTGAATCTCGATCCAAGTGAGAAGATACCCAAGGAGCACCGACTAGATGTGTCCGTAGTTACCAAGCAGACTCTTGGGGTCTTCTCACATGTGGTTCCAGGCAAAACAGACGAAGTAGTTCCCGAAAACGAAAAATTATTCATGGAAGGACGAATCGTTCAGAAGCTGGAATGCCGCCCTATAGCGGACAATTGCTATATGAAGCTTAAATTAGAATCAATAAAGAAGGCGTCAGTGCCGCAGAAGAGAGTTCAAGCTATTGACAAAATCGTGCAAAACTTCAAACCTGTCAAGGATCACAAACACAACGTGAGTAAAGTAGTCCTTTTTTTATGAAATTAGGAATCAGAAATGCCTTTTTTACCATCCTAATCCCCTAATACCGAAAACACCACTTATCTCCGTAGATTGAATACAAAGAACGCAAGAAGGCAGAAGGCAAAAAGGCTCGTGACGACAAGAACGCTGTTCTTGATATGCTCTTCAATGCATTCGAAAAACATCAATATTACAACATTAAGGATCTGGTGAAAATCACAAAGCAACCAATTGGGTACCTCAAGGAAATTTTGAAGGAAGTGTGTGATTATAACATGAAAAATCCGCACAAAAATATGTGGGAATTGAAGAAGGAGTACCGGCACTATAAAACAGACGACAAGAAGGACGAAAACGCAGCAGAAGGGTCGGATAGTGATAGTGACTAGAATATATATAACGAGCACAAGCATCCGATTGTGCGCTCTGTTTTACTGTGTATACTTTTTATTGTTAAACGGAATCTTCTATAAAGACTAGATACAAATAGAAAGTATTCGTTAAGAGGTAAGGAAGGTATTTCCATTGTTTGATCCAATATCACCGGAGGCAGTTAGAGCGCCGTGTTAGGTGCGCTTCCTCTAGATAGTTCGCTTGTATCCGCCTAAGCTAATGGTTCGTTCTGTCAATTGTCCTAGCATGTGCTCGGATCGGTCTATTGCGCCGTGGCCAAGTTTACGAACATCGTTATTCAGTTGTTTAGCTTTTTTAACGGTAAATGAGTGTGCCTTCTTGACAACAAAGTGAAGCCGGTACAGGCCTCGCGCCGCGAGTGCGGAATTCACTGGTGTATAGGACGCGGGACCAGCTTACACTATCGCCGCCTTTGGACTGGGCAGTTTCAACATCACCACACAACTCCCGCATTCGGCCGCCAAGACCGTTACGGCCAAAGAAATGATTAACAACAACTGCCCTGCCATAATCATCGACGACGACCAGAACTCCCTCCTGGGGACCAGCCTTAGGCTCGGAACGGTGAAGCAAATTCCTCTGTCAATTACATCCAAGGATTCCAGGACGAATTCAAACTTGGTTCAGGTAAGTCTTATCTTCAAGCGGTTCAAATCTCATTGGTGGCAGAGGGATTTTTTATCGTGACTGGATGTCGGATACCAGTCAACTCAGCTGCGAATGAGTACCTGAGTCAAATCAGGGTAACAAACTCGGGTAACCCCAATGGTGACCACATTGCCTCTAACAGTGTACTGTTACCATCTTGAATGAAGTGTTCTAACACACTTTAAGCCCTGATCCAACATGGGTTGTTGCGCCAACGATTATTATTACTATTATTAACCTACCGGCCGACAGGCTCAAGTCCGGCTCATTTGCCCCAATACCCATAAGAAACTCCTTGACCTAATCAGGATCACCAAACTAGAAGGTCATTCCTTCGCCGTGGAAGATGAGAGGAAGCCAACCCTTATCCCCAGAGGAATCTCCCCTCACGAATTCACTCCCGAAGACGTGGTTGGAAATTAAGGAGTTAAGATCAGATCACGCCGATCCGGGTACCAAGGCTTTCCACCTCGCGAACGACACCAACCTGAGCCTCGTCCGTGTGACCCTCAACTATGAGGCAGATGCAAAATAGTCACTCAACAAAATATCCTACTTCATCAGCGGTTTAGCTGGGAGAAACCCAGGAAAGAGACGTCATCGAATGTTTCAACAGCCAGTAATTTGGCCCCGTTTCCTCAAACTGGGGACCCCGGATGTGTCAAGTGCGCGGACCCACACGCCTCTAGGGACTGCCCCCTTTCGACTGTACACGACAACGCCCATAAGGAGTCGGCGGCGCCGCTCTCACGGACCCCGTCTTTCGCCGCAGTGGTCAGGGTCTTTATCGCCCAGGCCTCTATTCAACATGTCATTCTCCTCTCTGTGGAACACAATTTCAGACATCCACCACAACTATCTCCGTCTCCCCCCTGAAGACAAACCCAAAGCGTACTTACAATTTCTCTTGAAATTGCTAGACAACCAAAATGAAGGTGTTCATCTTCAACTCAACACTAATTCAGCATTAGCATCCGTAGGTTAGCGTTACATACTTAATTAATTACGCTTGGGCTTTTAAGTTAATTTATACATATATATTTTCTGTACAGCACATGTATTTCTTTTCTTTGCTCAATAAATAAATCTGAATCTGCGCTTTCCTTAGGTCATCTTTAAAAAGGCCCAACAATGATCAATCGAATTCGCCGCACTTTGCCGGTGAACAATTGGTCTATGAATAATTTTGTTCAACCCTGACTAGCTGTCACTGTGGAGTTCTCGACCAAGTCGGCCTGGTGTCTATAAATCCTGCACGTCCTGTTCACAGTCTATCAAAGTCACTAATCAAATGGCTTTCGGAGATTATCCAGCCGAGTACAATCCCAAGGTACACGGACCCTATGATCCAGCCCGTTATTACGGAAAACGTAAGTCCCTTCACCATCGAAAAACAAACCTTAGGTTATGTGTCTTTCTGACATTACATAATTTCTAATGTAAAAATCAAATTTCTTCTGCACTGATTTTGTAGCTGACACTCCATTCGGTCAAGTGAAACTTTCTGAACTGGGATCATGGTTTGGACGCCGCAATAAGAGCCCGCAGGCTATGACCGGAGCAATTAGCCGTGCATGGTGGCGCTGGCAACACAAGTACGTCCAGCCCAAACGAGCTGGAATCGCTCCATTTTTCCAGATTATCTTCGGATCAATGATTTTCTTCTATGCTATCAATTACGGAAAGTTGAAGCACCATAGGAACTACAAATACCACTAAATATATTCCATAGTCTGCTCGGAATGGGTGGAAGCATATAATCGTCGTCGCATCAGAGCAAGCGGAAAATGTTTAGTCTAAAAAGGAGTCGAATAAATAAACGATTGTTGTAAAGTTTGAGGTTTTTTTCTGAAATTTTCAACGTTTCTCTGTGGGGGAATTGTAAAAATGGCAACTGGGTGTCGGTTCGTTACGGGCTTTTGCTTATTCCTCTTAAGCTTAGATACCCTTTTTCACTGCAGACTCTTTCGATGAGAGTTTATAAGTTTCTTTTTGTGATGATTTTTGGAAGCTGTTTATATATTTCAAATTCCAATTGGAGTGCATTTCCGATTCATCATTATCAACGGCGCAACAACCGCTATCCGGTCTAGGCCTGCCTTAATAAGGAACTCCAGACATCCCGGTTTTGCACCGAGGTCCACCAATTCGATATCCCTAAAAGATGTCTGGCGTCCTGACCTACGCCATCGCTCCGTCTTAGCCAGGGTCAGCCTCGTCTTCTTTTTCTACCATAGATATTGCCCTTATAGACTTTCCGGGCTGGATCATCCTCATCCATACGGATTAAGTGACTCGCCCACCGTAACCTATTGAGCCGGATTTTATCCACAACCAGACGGTCATGGAATCGCTCAAAGATTTCGTCGTTATGTAGGTTACGGAATCGTCCATCCTCATGTAGGAGGCCAAAAATTCTTCGGAGGATTCTTCTCTCGAACGCGGCTAAGAGTTCGCAATTCTTCTTGCTAAGAACCCAAGTCTCCGAGGAATACATGAGGACTGGCAAGATCATTGCCTTATACAGTAGGGCTTTGACCCTCTAGTGAGACGTTTCGAGCGGAACAGATGGCTGCCAACAACCGTGCGCGGATTTCATCGTCGTAGCTGAAATTATCAATGGTTTCGAGTTGTAGTCTCCTACCTTCATTCTTCCTGCGTGATCAGTGCGGTTTGATGTTGTGGGTTTGTTGGTTTTTGGTCCTGACATTGCCCCCATATATTTTGTCTCGCTTTCATTGATGTGCAGCCCAAGATCTCGCGTCGCCTGCTCGATCTGATACCTCTTTAATTGCTGCACTGTGTAGTATCTCTGTTTGTATAAGGTTTCATCCTGCTGACTTGTTGGTAAAACTTGCGCGCCTGGTGCGGTTGCTCCCTGTACTTTTCTAGTTCACAGACCTGTTGGTTCTCCCAGACTTGCTTTTTCCGTCTATGAAGTCACATTCTTCCGTTCCGGTGCTAGCTTATATTCATCGTCAAACCAGCCTTTCCAACTCTTTTTGCGGCTGGGGCCAAGTATGTTTGTAGCCGTATTTATGATAACGTTCTTCAGGTGATTGGAAAGATCATTTGTTGATGCTTCATCTCCAGGATCTCTGTTGACTGCGGTTATTCGGGCATCCTGTTCCTTCTTATAGGTGTTACGGAGGGCTGTGTTGTGGATGGCATCAGTGTTAACTGCCATCTGATTGTCAGAGGGGATTCTAGTTGGTGTTGTTATTCGAGCTCGGAACACCATGCCAACGAGATAGTGATCCGAGTCTATATTGGCCCCCCTGTATGTTCTGACATTCATCAAGGCTGAAAGGTGGCGGCGTTCGATCCACACGTGTTCAATTTGGTTGAAAGTGGTGCGGTCTGGAGAGGCCCATGTATGTTTGTGGTCCGCTTTCTGCGCAAAGCAGGTACTTCCAACAACCATTTCGTGTAACACTGCTAATTGAATGATCCGCAGTCCGTTATCATTTGTATTTTCGTGTAAGCTATGGGAGCCAACGTATCGCCTAAATACGGGCTTCCCTACCTGGCTGTTAAAATCCCCAAGTATGATTTTGATATCATCTCTGGGACAGGCTTCGAGGGTCCGCTCAACTGCCTCGAAGATATCCTTCTCCGACTCTGCAGTCTCCTCTGTAGGGACGTGAACATTAATGAGACCTATATTTCTAAACTTGCACCGCAAGTGCAGAGTGCATAGCCGTTCTCTTATGTTTTCAAAGCCGATAACAGCAGATTTCATTTTTTGGCTGACTAAAAAACCTACTCCGAGCACATGATTTACTAGATGGCCACTATAATATATGGTGTAGCGACTCTTCTCCAGGAAACCGGTCCCTGTCCAACGCATCTTCTGTAACGCTGTTATATCAGTCCTATATTGGGACAGGGCATCGGCTAGCTGCTCAACAGCTTCATCTCTGTACAGGGAGCGCACGTTCCATGAGAAAATGGGCAAATCGTTATTCCTTTGTCGTTGAGGAGCTCGTCCTTGTGTAATCCGTCCAGTCCGAGGCTGCTGTTGGGGCTTCTTAGCAAGTAGTTTTCTGTGTAGGGTTGTCAGCCCTACCCAACTCCCAACCTGGAGGTTGGTACAATTTTTCCCGTTTTTAGGCGCGGGAGACTTGCCTTAATCCTTCCCCGTCTGCAGCTTTTCGTTAAGAAAGAGCTCCCAGCGGTCACCACGTACAGGTGAGGTTTGGTAGTAGAGCTGTTGGTATTAGTTCAGCAGGCGTTTCCCAGGTTTTATGCTTCATCAGTCCAAGGATCGCTTTCGAAAAGTATTAATCGAGCCCTTTAATTGCGTTTGATAAAGGACACACATATCATATGCTCTCACCAGCCGTTTAGCCGTTTCCGAGTAAATTGAGTGTAACAGACAGACAGATAGGCACTGAATCAATGTTAATAAGGTTTTGTTTCAGACAAAACCTTAAAAAGGCAATTAAACGTGACTAAAATACAGTCTTGAAGAAGTACTCTTTAATTCTTTCATTTATCATTTTTGAACAAAGATTTTTCTTATAAAATTTATAACAAACCTAGAATGGATGTTCACACTGAGCTCTCGCCATCAAAGCCACTTTTTGAGCGCGCTGAACAACATCCGAGCACCGTCGCTTTCGTATCAAACGACAATCTTGAAAATATCCTTCATTGCGTGGAAAACCATGGGTGAAGTCATGAAATGTTATTAAACCCAGTCCCCATATTCGACCGCCTCGAAATTCACCTTCAAATTTCATGCCATCTGCTCGCCAAAATATTCCATGTCCGTGGAACCAACCTTGCATAAATTCACCTTCGTATCTAACATTTTGAAATGTAACAATCAACTGCTGATGCCAGGTTCAAATTTTCAGCAACCTACTTTGCTCCGTCTGGAAACCACATGCATCCTAATCCTGAACACACTCCACCCACAAAGGCTCCATCATATCGTGTGCCATCTGGAAGGAGAAGATGGCCAAGTCCGTGTTTTTGCCCTTTTTGATTCCAATCGCCAATGTATCTGGTTCCATCATCATATTTGTAACCGCCACATTTTACAGCTCCTGGTGCTGTAATTGGTAATTAATAAGAATTACTTCTCTTGAAAATTGAAATTTTCAGGACGTTCTTACCGCTTGTTTCCATGATGATATTCTCCGTAACTACGATTTGTGTGAATTGTACAATTGCTTTGCGCCTAATTGCAACTTCTAGTGTTTCGTCTTAATCTCATTAGTGAATCTATGACGAGTACAATAATTGCAGGAAATCAATAGTGAAATTGAGGAGACATTCCACGATAGCGAGAAGTTCTCGTCTCACAGGCTTCAGACACTCCCCCAAATTATAGATGATTAAACTTCCGGCAGTGTTTCATCATGCTCGAGTGGGCGCTGTATTCCTTGGGACATTTTTTACACTTGTAGGGCTTGCGACCGGTGTGACTGTTCATGTGACTGCTCACGTCTGTGGATCGTTTGAATGATGCCCCACAGACTTCACAAACGTAGTTCCTTTGCTCGGAATGCACTTTTCCGTGGCGCAATAGGTCACTTGATTTCCTGAATCCGGCTAGACAAACTTTGCAGACGAAGGGTTTATCGTTTGTGTGACGACGCATGTGTATTTTAACATGACTTCTGCGAGTAAAACGCTGATCACAGAGAGAACAGGTGAACTTCTTGCCATGCTCGTGAACTTTGCAATGCTGGGCCAAGGAAGCTTTATGGGCAAAAACACTGCAACATTCGCTACATTGGTAGACGGCCTTTGATGGCGAGTTCGACCGGGCGGATATTGGTAATAATTCATCGAATAATGAGGAACCTTGGTCTAAGGTAATGGCCCTTGGAGGATTTAACTGCTCACTCTTAGAACGCTGATCTTTACTTACTATTTGATGGGGAACATCCTGCGAAGGATTTACCAATAGAGCACTTAATGTGCACTGGGAAGCAGCACATTTTTGTTTAAATCGATAAAGAAGAATGAGATTTGAAGCGCATTCACTACAAATCTGTTTTGGTAAAGTGTCGTCCTCCTTTATTTGGAGACCGACTAACATTGTCACTATATCGGAATATTTATTTGGTGAGATTCCTTTGTCGAAGAGTGAAATCGATATCACAGTGCAATCTGATAGACAAAGCCTGCAGGCTTTGCCTAATCTCTCTAACTCCTCGTTCACATTAACACGCTGAAAATGCTTTGCAAAATCAGTCATAATTAACAAAAACTATTAGCTATGAACCACTTCACGACACAAGGTCCTTCCAAATGTTGATACCGCAAGCCGATAGCTTCTTTTAACGTTCAACAACTTTTGACGTTTACTAAACTATGCGGTGCTGAATTACTGTCGCTTACTTCATAACCTCAACCCAACCCTGTCCATGGCTGACAGTAAACAAAATTCGTTTCTAAGGGATTTATTGCTTTTCAAATGTTTTATTGATTCAATTTGAGCAACAGTAATAGTGTCCTGAAAAAAAGCATACAGGGATATTTAGAAAGGGTGAAATGTTGATAAACAGTGAATTACTATGTAAATGCCTTCAGAGCTTGGATCGAAGGGAACGGCAGCGTGCGCTTAACGATCTCCTAGAATTTGCTGTTTCCCCGGAAAATAAACAAGAAGATGTCATTCAGATTTACGATGAGACTTACCTGTACATTCTAAAATGTTATTCCGACAAGTACGAGAGTTGTCGCGAGCTAGCATCGAGTGTGGTCACCGAGTTCTTCAGACGCCTTCCAAAGAATGATTACTACTTGCAGTATATTGTCTCAACATTACACAGCCGCATCGGACAAAAGGAGCTTATCGAAGAGAGTGAGGAAATACGTTTACTACTCCTCACCCAATTGGATTCTTTGATTGATAAGTTTCGTGCCGAGAAGCCCGAAAAGGATTCTGACTATTTGCTAAAATGCTACGATGAAATCGTAGACATTCTCCTGAAGGAGCTGCGAGACAACTACCCTTCGGCGCAAAGAGCTGCGTGTAGCTGCATTCGAACGCTAGCAGAAGCAACTCCATCGTTCCATTTCCGTGCAGAAGCTTTAGTCAAACCATTGTTGCCTTTGTTGCATCACAAACACTCTATGAATCGCGTCAATGCAATCGACACCCTGGGAATAATCGCGCTGCACATATTAACCAATGGCGATTGCATTACACAGATAATCACTGAAATTTCGCCTTTACTGATGGATTCCATGCCTCTAGTAAGGAAGGAATGCGGTAAAACGGGATGCCGTTTGATAATGGAGCTAAGAGATCGATACTCGTACTTTCCTAGACTATTGCCTTTGATATTATGCTGGTGGGTTGTATTCAACATTTTATCATATCCACTAATGTTAAGTCAAAACCCTTCCTTTGCAGCCTAAACGATGACACGCCAGACGTTCGCGACTACATTCAGAATCTATGGGTTAAGTGCGGCCAACAATATTATGAAGAGAACGAGAATGAACTTAGCAAAAAGGAAATAGTGGATGATATGCCACTTCGTTACCCTGATGATATCAAACGACCAAGTCTGGGGTGTCGAGCCCTTGTACAGAGGAGTCTTAAGATTATTCAACTCGTTTTAAGGGAGACGACGGATTGGAAGGAAGAAGTGAGATTGCATTCGCTGAAGCTTTTGTGGCAAATTATTCTTCATGCCGAAGTGATGACCGCAGTACATGTTTTGGATATATTTCCGGTAGTTGCTAAAGCCTGTGCGGATCCTGATAAAAAGGTGGAGAAAGAGGTAAATTCGAAGAAGTTTCTTTTTTATTCGGTACCATACATTTAAATTATTGAGTTCTACTATTCTGTAATATCCGCATATAGGTAGGTAGGTAAAGGTGTCATTGGACATTGCAGCCAAATCTACCTTACGAAAGAAACTGCTCTAGGCTTGTCAACGAATGGCATTGTTAGCGTATTTTCCTGTATGTTGCATGGTTTCGACGGAAGCTATGCAGGTATTTTTGTGTTCTTTTTCTGGATCTTGAGGTAGTCCGTGATCCCACGGCCTACAGGTTCAGGAGAAGCGTACCTTTGCTGAAAACAGATTTATTTAGTAATAACCAGGCGGAGGGGTCAAAGCATGAGAGTGTTGCATCTATCTACTTGACAGAGTAGATGGAACGAATGTGGAGAAGGTTGGGTAAGAACGTAAAAATGAGTGTCTGCCAGAGGGAGCTCTTAACGTGGATTTTAGGCTCGAAATGCATGGTAACTTGAATGAATTTCTCTTCTAACGGAACCTTCATGTCATCTGTGTCTGTCTAGCCGACATGGGCGTTCATGATGACTTACATGGAGTGGCCCAACTATGATTGTGTCTGAAGAGGACCGCGGGGGGGGCTTCATGTCGCTGAGGTAGCGAAGATCGCGTTGATCAGCAAAGGCAAAGGAGATTCTGAGCTGCTCTTTACATACAGATTACTCCGCATGCTTTGTTTGGGGTAGGTTAGGTGGATGCAATCACACACAGTGTTGGACTCCCGGTGCGGTACGTCGTCAGACTACCAACTAAACACCTCCCTATCGTTAGAGAGCTAGTTTGGAACCGTTTGCCATATTACTTCGGGTTAGTCCTCGAACTCTCCCGCCTTGCGGAGCCGTCAAATCAGGGAATTCCTTTCACCAACGGGAGGGAAAAGGAGGAAGGGAACTGTCGGTTCAAGGAACCCCCTGCCATCCGGTCGAACTCTTTCTTCGTAGCAACGAGAAGGACCCGAAAGTAATGGGCAACACGGCTCCACCTGTCAGCACTCCTCAGCATCTTTTCGACAATGTTGTCTGGAAAGAGATCTCCTGTGTTTAAATATAGCTGCTGACGAATCCCATCCCACCTTCCACAAGAAAAAAAGTGTGATGGGCGTCATCTACAACTCGATTGCAAAACACACAATCCGGAGATCGTGCTTTTCCAATCCTGTGCAGGTAAGACTGAAAACCTCCATGCCTTCTTAAAAATTGGGTAAGGAAATAGTCAGTCTCACCATGCTTCCGATTCAGTCACGCACCTAAGTTGCCAATGAACCGGGCAGTTCATCTGCCTCTAGTTTCATTTTGCCAAGGGAGTTGCCACTCCTCTAGAGTGCACTACCGTTCTTCACGAGTAACAACTTCCCTTGCGCTTGTATATGGCTTGACGCTCCTTAGCAAGAAAGGCAACGGGGATCTCTCCCGCCATCATCACGGCCGGTTCAGAAACAATGCGGTACGCAGACGCCACCCGCAAGCTCCCCGTCTCCGTACTTGCGCGAGACGCTTACGATATACTTCCTCACCAAGAGGGTCAGCTCATACCTCTGCGCCGTAGAGCAGGAGAGATTGCGTTGAACTCATCAGGAGACGTCGCCTGCTAGGCGTAGGACCCCCAATATTTGCCATTAGCTTACTTGACGCCGAAATTCCAGCTGCAACCTTGTTCGTTGCTGCTTTGATTTGCTCAAAAAAGATCATTTTTGATTCAACAGTCAGCCCGAGGTACTTTACCGCTCGTTTTGACTCGATTATCGACTCGTCGAACGATATGGGTCGGAATTCTCTTTTTAGCCAGGATGACTACTTCAGTTTTTTTCCAGTGCAAGGTTGAAACCATGGGTAGTCATCCATCAGCTTACCCATCGCATCAATATGCCGAGTCTTTCCACCTGTTCGACAGTGCGTCCAGCAACAAGCACCGCTACATAATCTGCATAACCGACCAAGCGCGACTCTTCTGCCATGTCGAGTTTAAATACACTATCATAGGCGTTTCAGGGGTCCGGCCCTAGGATCCCTGTGCTACCCCCGACGTGACCTTCAGCCTCCTCTGACCCTCTAGTGTTTCATAGAGCAGGGATTAGTTCCTCAGATAGTCCCTCAATATCCGTAAGAGATATTTCGTCACATGGAAAGTATTATCAAGTGCCTAGAATGTCTTCCCATCTTACTGAATTAAAGACGTCAAACGTTACGAGGAGCACCACCCGTCGAGTTCGGCGGCTATGTGCCTCCGCTCGTTGAACGGCATCCACGACTTGCATGACAGCATCAACTGTGGATCTCCCTGTTCTAAAACCAAGCCACCTGCCATCGAGCAGAGAAAGTGCCCTCTTTCAGGCAAGCAGTTAATGCACCAAGCAGTAGTTCTGGTCGGTGTTGGAATACCACTTTGTATACCTCTGCTGGAATACCATCGGTTTCTGGCGCCTTCTTGGTTTTCATAGAGAGGACTGCCTGTTCCAACTCTATTATAGAGAAAGGTGGACAGTCCTCTGCGCTCTCCACGCCGACGTCATCATCCCATACGGGGTGCGCAGGGAATAGTGCCCTTACAATGCGGTCTATCTGCTCGGCCTTAAGCGAACAGGGTTTCCGCAGAGCACCGATTTTTGGGGTACCAGTTTGTAACCCAGTCCCCACGGGTCCTCATTCATCTCGTCGACCAGATCCTACCAGCAGCGAGCTTTGATCTTGTTTATTACACTGCGGAATCTCCTTTTGGTTGATCTGTACTCCGTCATTATGGTACGTGCCTCCTCACGGTCGCTTAGACGTTATGTTAAGCGGCGGAGCCTGTGAAACTCCTTCCGGAGCTCTGCGATTTCCACTGTACACCAATACATCCTGGTCATGAAAACTCTGCAGGCCGTTATCAGGTTTATAATTGAATTTACGGCAGTGTCGGCTACAGCGCCAGGAGTCTTCCAGAACTCTCCACCCGTCCACCAGTGATTCCGACGCGAAGGTTACCTCTGGAATGCTTCCCTTACAGCCCAGGCGCCGTAACGTTGGGGTGGATCTAGTGTTAAGAACTACCAGTCCTGTTCTCGCTGCCATTTCCAGAATTCGTTTCAATATGGAGTCTATGTGAGGCATGCCCAATTGAAGTAGCCTAGCATTGAAGTCACCCCCGACCAGGATCCGGCCATCTGTGCCTAAGATAGCGTCCTCCAAAGCATCAAGGCTGCGTGGAAAGTCTGGTATCATCTCATTTGGCGTAAGATAGACACTAAAAAACGTTATCGCTGAACACCGAATCCAGACAAAGCCGTCCCCTCGGCCTTGGATAAGGACCCTAATCAGGGTGCCGCCCCGAACCCAGATGACAGCGGTACGTGATATATCAGGTTGCCATGAAACTGGGTACCGGCCCGAGCCCGCAGTGTGCGCAACGTTCTCATCAGTCGCGCCACGGTCCCTGCATAGGACGCAGATTTCCTTTTCATTGCAGGTTTTCGCTTTATGGCTTGCCAGGAACGGGTATACCCTCGGGGACAAAGCCCCTACTCCAATTGCCTAAGGCCTAACCTACGATCAGCTGATCCCGGAACACACGGACGGATCAGCGCTCACTCGGGGCAACGCGGTCTACTAATACCGGTTCAATGCACACTACCCGACCAGGGTCCCGAAGGGGCTGGCTCCTGGTACACACCACAACTACCACCTGGGCAGAGCTAGGCTCACATCACCCCATCGACGTCGACAAGGATTTTTCGACGGCTCCAGGGACTCCCAGTGTGTCCCGGCGTGTATCGGTCACTAGCAGTTCGCTCTTCACCGAGAAACTTTCTCGAGGCTACTACCTAGGACGCAGGTGTTATGCCAGGGGGGGTCAGAACTACTTGCTCGGGCCACCTCGGGGACGCCACTCCCCGTATCGTAAGCGACTCTTTAAGGGTCGTTGACGACCCCTCTTAATGTCTGGCCAAACCAGGAAAGTGTTCGAAAAGCTCATCAGGATTAGATTCGCTTTTAGAGCGGGAATATCCACAATGGATACTATCATAGAGGACGGTGGAAGTAGTTCAAAGAGCTGAGGCGAACAGTTGTCGATCTCGATGGCTAGTGCTATCCGTGGTAAGATGTGCAAACATACTAGACGCACTAGAAAGTAATTCCCATCTGGTGGGTTACCTCTTGTGGATATTAAATGATTGTCTCAGTGATCGCTTCCTACGCTATGAAACGCTGCAGAATCAAAGAAGGGTAGAAATCACTTCGGAGATAACAAAGGAAACCATCCTAGGGCTGTGCAAGGTGCAAGAACCTGGTGGATCACGTAGAGGATGTTGCAACATTTGCTACCGGGTGCATAGTTGGGATAGTGATGCTGCTACTAGTAGTGGCAATCGATGTAGTTCCTCTATCGTACTGTCTCAGGCTGTAATAGTGATAGCGGAGATGAATGATGAAGATGAACACAAACGCTAAAGGCAACATACCTTGTATGAGTGGCTACTTTCTTGGGAAAGCTAGTCAAGAAGTAGATGGGCTGTGCGGTTCATCGGAAACTTCGGTATGTAGTTGAACTTAAAACATTGTGAGATTGATTATTTCCTTTCACGGTTGGAATGGAGATTTTCAATCTTAACTGCACAAGATTGAAAAGGCAAGGACTTTACTGACAAAAAAAGGGAAGCTTAGGAGAACCAACAAGTCTGTGAACTCGAAAAGTACAGGAAGCAAACCTACGAGGTGCGGAAATTTTACCAACAAGTTAGCAGGATGAAGCACTATACGCCTCGATGCTCATCCTGCCGGGACATAGAGGGGAAATCTGATTTCTGACCGTGTGTGCATATTGGAGTGATGGGTTGAGTATTTTGATGAACTGTTCAAGAACCAAAATATCGAGTAGTCAGAAGTCCCACCAACTGAAGACGACGAACAAATGCTGGCATCACCAAGTGTAAAAGAAACAGTCTACCGATCAACAGAGACTTCAATCGCTTATAACAATAAGCAAAATCTTGTAAGACAAACCTTCGGACTTAGAATAGACCTCTCGGCTGCACCATACGTTGTTTCTTTTACACGCCATCACTTCTTTTAAATATAAGGTAACGATTACGATAAGACTAAAGATGCTATTAAATATCTCTGGACTTCAAAAATGTGTTTTACTGTCAGCCCATCTGAGGATATGCAATGCATTTCGGATGTTCAGTGCTGGAAGTAAGACTACACGTCTCGGAAAGTGGTTTCTCGAATAAGTATGTTTTACGCTAGTAGAAACATGATTCAAAACAATGCAACCCTGATCCATGATTCGATGATTTCCTCTAAGAAATCACTCGCCGATATAGATTGAATTACATGTGCAAATTACCAATAGCCAAAGTGACTTTTTTCATCCAGGTCTTTATATCTAAATATCCATCTATTATTCTAGGCTTTGAAATGCGCAGAACTTATGGGCATGCTCATGATATACAAAGAATGGTTCAGTAGTTGCTTAGGAACTCTGGGAGACAACCCAAAACTTGGCTACCTAAAAGCTTTCCATTCCATGTTCTCCGCCGCTACTAGATGCAGTTGCAGAGAGGATGTCCAAGAAATAGCTAGAATTCTGCATCAACGTGATTTCTCGCATAGCTTGAACGTGAGTAATATTTTTATAATTAAAGGGATTTTTATTTTGATAAAGGTTTGCCTTCTTCATAGCCTGAATATCAAATGTATCTTCTTAAATTTGTGGACGTACTCATCGATGCCCAAGAAAAAACAGAATCAATATCAGAAGCAATGGAAAACCTTTCATTTGCCGATATTGAAGACAAAACTGAACAGTATTTATATCATATTGCAATAAAAGTTGCAGCGATCTCATACGACAGTGATATCGAGAGTTTGAAAAGCTTCGGTCGAGAAATACTGCTTAAACTTGGGAAAAATGACGAAAAAGTTGTAATGAAATTGCATGAGAAATACTTGAATTCGGTGCTAGAAACTTTTGATTGCCTGGATGCCGACAACGATGGAAATTCGGAACCTATTTTGCTTCTACACGGTGTGATTTGCCTTTGTGGATTTCAACATGATTATCTTGACAATTTGAAGAAATTAATTCTGATTGTGTGGAATCACGGATCAAGCGACGCAAAGGTGAAGATTCTCAGCGCAATTTCAATTGGAATGATGTCGTGGGATAAAACTATCAACACAGATTTAGAAACTAGTTCGGGATTATTGCGAAACTTCGTTGAAGAAGTTATTCAACCACATTTAGTGTGGAAAGCAGGGGCAAGCGCAGAAGGGTTACGAACCCTGGCAACAGCGACGTTATGTTCAATGGCGCAGGGCGCACAGAAAGAAGTAGTTTTTGGAATTTATAAATTGATTTATTGTTGAAAAGATAGTAATGAGATATTTCCTAGGTACCAGCGATTCTAGCGGAATTAGCTAAAACGTTTCGGGAACTTGTGGAAGACAACTGTGCAGCAACTCGCGTGTATGCTCTTCGCAGTCTCATGAATATAGGTCCCATCGCTCTAGAGGATCTGCGAGCTTTGGGATATGGTATAGGATTTTCAGTATGTCCATCCAGGCTCCACCCAACCCTTACTTATTTTTCAGCTGTTATTCAACGTCTTGATGACCCTAGTGTTGAGGTTAGAGACTGGGCCGCGCGATCTATAACGAAGATATGTGTGAATGAGAATGTTATGGAGAAGACGGGCCAGAATAGTGTTAATGCTTATATGACGGATATATTTTCGAGTTTGTTTTTGCATTTTGAAGGCCCGGAACTAAAGCTGCGGAATACTATCAAAAGTATTATCAAAATTTGCTAGGAATTTTGGCTTAATCGGATTCACGTACATATATCTTTTAGGTTCATTGGTAATCCTGGGAAAAGCACACAGTGAGGTCTTCGTAGAGGCTTATAATAAGGCGTATGCTATTGCCGGTGCGAGTATCAAGGAAGAATTGAAAGAAATAAAAATGTTAGTTGTTCCATGAGTTTTTAATAAAGGTATTTCCTCGGAAGCTTTATTCGGTAGTATTAGTATTAGACCATAAGCCAAAAAAAGATTGAAACCCCAATCTGTTTATTGAAAGTATTGGAAGTTTTCTTTCAAAGAACCTCAAGAAGTACGGCATAAAGGTTTCTCATTACGAATACTTTCATTACCTCCACCGCATCGCACACAGAAGCTGAACGCTTCGGGCATGAAAGGTTTTAGGTGTTTCTTATATGTCTAAGAGTATTTGAGTAGGTAACTCGTAATACATGTATATGCATTTAGTATGCCTGATTTTTCACTGTATCAATATAACGCCGATATTGATTGTCTAGGGTAATAGTAAATTTTGACTTTGAGACTTGACATATATTGGTTAGTAATATGTAGTAAGATTTCCACCAAACTTGCCCATATCATTCTTTTCATAATTTCACACAATTTCATAATATTTGCTGCTTTGAAGAATTGCATCTTTAAGTGTTCCATAGATTATGTCGTGATGTTTCACCACGAAGAAAGGAATGGGGGCAATAATGACAACTTAATATAGTACAATTAACTTTATTAAACCAATATCGCCGTCGAGGGTATTTTGAGGCCTAGGTATCATATAGAGGTCTCTTTGTGATTTTGTCCAGATTTTCTATTCTGTTCTGCTTATGAAAATAGCTCCCTCAAATAAGTTATCATGTTCTAGCCCCCGGGTTTCCCACCTTTACAACTTGTGCCAAAACTACTTTGGGAAGTAGTTATCTTTCATTTGATACCCCACATGCCTATATTTGATGAAAAAACGCCTCCCTTTTGCATGTATAGGACTTCCTTCCCCCTTAAACTCAACACAGAATAATGCTACTTTTACTTTTATACAAATCTTTAAAAATTGAAAATTAATCTGCCGGTTTTGCTGGCTTGATTGATTGATTTTACATTTTAGAATCAGATCACTGTATTAGCCGTCCTTGACTTTTATCACAAAACTGATGGGTACTGCTGCTTTCTTCTTTTCTACACTAGGTGCTTATCTGCTCTGGCAACAGAGTAACCGACAAGAGGTTTTAATCATTTCTTTACATATAACAGCAAACAGGACGATGGTGTAAATTATATCCAGGTCTTCACTTGTTGTGTTATGTTCAAACCAAAATTTGATGAAAATGAAATTTTTGTTTATGGATTGAAAAGAGTCGTGGGTCCGTATACACTTGATAACGAACCAGTCCAATAGACTCCACGCCTTATTTTCACTTATGACGAAAATCACTTCTATGATCCAATCTAACAAAACTTTCAACGGCTGTTTTTGAAAAAAAAAAATAATTTCAGGTTGTATGACGTTACAACTCGAGCCAGGAAACTGCAGTTGACTTACGCCATCGCTCCATCTTAGGCAGGGTCTACCTCGCCTTCTTTTTCTACCATAGATATTGCCCTTATAGACTTTCCGGGTGGGATCATCCTCATCCATACGGATTAAGTAACTCGCCCACCGTAACCTATTGAGCCGGATTTTATCCACAACCAGACGGTCATGGAATCGCTCATAGATTTCGTCGTTATACGGAATCGTCCATCCTCATCTAGGGGGCCAAAAATTCTTCGGAGGATTCTTCTTTCGAACGCGGCCAAGAGTTCGCAATTTTTCTTGCTAAGAACCCAAGTCTCCGAGGAATACATGAGGACTGGCAAGATCATTGTCTTGTATAGTAAGGGCTTTGCGTGTGGTGAGACGTTTCGAGCGGAACAGTTTTTGTAAGCTGAAATAGGCTCTGTCGTCTGCCAACAACCGTGCGTTGATTTCATCGTCGTAGCTGTTATCGGTTGTGATTTTCGACCCTAGGTAGAAGAAATTATGAACGGTCTCAAAGTTGTAGTCTCCTATCTTTGTTCTTCCTGTTTGACCAGTGCGGTTTGATGTTGTTGGTTGGTTTTTGGTGCTGACGTTGCGGAGTTAGTAGTCGTTCTTCCCATGATGTCGATATCATTAGCCTAGGCTAGTAGTTGAGTAGACTTAAAGAGGATCGTACCTCACGGATCACTTTATCGAGGGCCAGGTTAAAGAGGACGCATGATAAGGCACCCTCTGGTCGTAGACGTGATCTTGCTGCTTTTATCTGGCCTCGTACATTGGTCAGGGTCAGCCTAGCCAGTCTTATCAATTTCGTCGTTATACCGAATTCTTTCATAGCCGTGTACAGTTTTACCCTGGCTATGTTATAATAGGCGGCTTTAAAGTCGAGGCAACGCAAAGAGAAAATCTGATCTGTTGCTGATTTGCCTAGAGTGAAGCCTCTTTGGTATGGGCCAATAATGTTCTGGGCGTATGGGGCTATCCGGCCTAGCAAGATAATAATAATAATAATCGTTGGCGCAACAATTCATATTGGATCAAGGCCTTGAAGTGTGTTAGAGCACTTCATTCAAGACCGTAACGGTACACCACAGTACACTTTGGGAGGCAATGTGTTCAGCATTGCGCTCGCCCGAGATTATTACCCTGATTTGACTCAGGTACTCATTCACAGCTGAGTCGACTGGTGTCCGACATCCAGTCACGATAACAAATTCTTCTACCCCCAGCGAAATTTGACCTACGACCTTCCGCTACGACAGCTCAGCGCTCTAATCACTTGGGCCATCCGGACACCGGCTTAGCAAGATAACGGAGAATATCTTATAGATGGTACTCAGCAATGTGATACCTCTATAATTGCTGCACTGGGTGATATCTCCTTTTTTATGAATGAGACAGATAATGCCTCGTTGCCAATCGTCAGGCATTGATTCGTGTCCCATACCTTGAGCACAAGTTGATGAACCACTTGGTGTAACTGGTCGCCTCCATATTTAATCAATTCAGCTGTAATTCCATCGGGTCCTGGCGACTTACAATTTTTTAGCTGATGAATTGCATGGACTGTTTCTCCTATACTTGGTGGTGGCACTATTTGTCCGTCGCCTTCAGCTGGCGGGACCTCCAACTCGTCGATGTTCTGGTGGTTCAGTAGTTCATCAAAGTACTCAACCCATCGCTCCAATATGCCCATTCTGTCGGAAATCAGATTTCCCTCTTTATCTCGGCAGGTTGAGCATCGAGATGTGTAAGGCTTCATCCTGCTGACTTGTTAATAAAACTTGCGCGCCTGGTGCGGTTGCTCCCTGTACTTTTCGAGTTCATAGATTTGTTGGTTCTCCCAGGCTTCCTTTTGCCGTCTGTGAAACCGCTTCTCCGCTCGACGGAGTTCGTGATAAATCTCCGCGCGTGCCCGTGTTCTTTGAGAATGCAACATTACTCGGTATGCAGCATTCTTCCGTTCCGTTGCTAGCTTACATTCATCGTCAAACCAGCCGTTCCGATTCTTTTTGCGGCTGGGGCCAAGTATGCTTGTGGCCGTATCAATGATAACGTTCTTCAGGTGATTATGAAGATCATTCGTTGATGCTTCATCTCCAGGACATCTATTGACTGCGGTTATTGCTGCATCCATTTCCCTCTTATAGGTGTCGCGGAGGGCTGTGTTGTGGATGGCTTCAGTGTTAATTCCTCCCTGATTGTCAGAGGGGATTCTGGGTAGTGTTGTTATTCGAGCTCAGAGCACCATGCCAACGAGATAGTGATCCGAGTCTATATTGATAATAATAATCGTTGGCGCAACAATCCATATTGGATCAGGGCCTTGAAGTGTGTTAGAGCACTTCATTCAAAACCGTAACGGTACACTACAGTATACTGTAGAAGGCAATGTGGTCAGCATTGCGCTCGACCGAATTTATTACCCTGAATTGACTCAGGTACTCACTCACAGGTGAGTCGATTGGTATCCGACGTTAAATCACGATACAAATTTCACTGCCACCAGTGAGATTTGAACCGCGACCTTCCGTGCTCTAACTACTCAGCTATCCGGGCACGTCTATATTGGCCCCCCTAATTGTTCTGACATTCATCAAGGCTGAGAGATGGCGGCGTTCGATCAACAAGTGGTCAATTTGGTAGAAAGTGGTCCCGTCTGGAGAGGCCCATGTATGTTTGCGGACCGATTTCCACGCAAACCAGGTACTTCCAACAACCATTTCGTGTGAGACTGCTAATTGAATAATCCGCAGTTCGTTATCATTTGTATTTTGGTGTAAGCTATGGGAGCCAACGTATCGCCTGAATACGGGCTCCTTCCCTACTTGGCTGTTAAAACCCCTAAGTATGATTTTGATATCATATCTGGAACAGGCTTCAAGGGTTCGTTCTACTGCCTCGTAGAAGGTATCCTTCTCCGACTCTGCAGTCTCCTCTGTAGGGGCGTGAACATTAATGAGGCTTATATTTCTAAACTTGCCTCGCAAGCGCAGAGTGCATAGCCGTCCGCTTATGTTTTCAAAGCCAATAACAGCAGGTTTCATTTTTTGGCACTATAATATATGGTGCAGCGACTCTTCTCTAGGAAACCGCTCCCTGTTTAATGCATCTCCTGTAACGCTGTTACATCAGCCCTATTATGGGACATGGTATCAGCTAGCTGCTCAGCAGCTTCATCTCTGTACAGGGAGCGCACGTTCCATGAGAACATGCGCAAATCGTTATCCCCCCTTCCTCGTTGTGTAATCCGTCCAGTCCGAGGCTTCTGTTATGACTTCGTAACACGTTGTTTTCCGTGTAGGGTTGTCAGCCCTACCCAACCTCCAACCTGGAGGACCAATTGGTATCATTTTTCCCGCTTTTAGGCGCGGGAGATTCGCCTTCATCCTTCTGCAGCTTTTCGTTAAGAAAGAGCTCCCAGCGGTCACGGCGTGGAGGTGAAGATAGGGTTTAGTAGTAGAGCTGTTAGTGTTGGTTGAGCAGGCATTTCCTAGGTTTTATGCTTCATAGTGGGTACCAATCCACGTTTCGCGTTGGGACCTATACTACCCTTTGACCAACTCCAGCTCCATCGAAATATTTGTTTGTCGAGATCAGTTTTGTTGTGAGGCACAGGAAAACACCATCAGCTTAGAATAGTGTGTAGAGTGCTGAGGGTTGAATGGTTCACGTGACAGTATCCTTGATGATCCCCGACAAATGTATGGAGGGTTTAACAAGCTCAACTTCATCGACGGTTATTTAAACGATGCGAAAAAAACCCGAATGGTATAGGATAATTGTCGAGTCAGACGGTGATTTGCACATTATGCTGAACTACCTTTCATCTTCCTTATTGGAACGATGGTATTTTCTTGACAATCGGATAGAGTGATGGGTCTCAGTTCATAGCTTTCCAGAGCTTGACTGCGATGTCATTATGTCTGACGGCTATCTCCAATCCCATGCTATATGGCAGGGTACAATAAAGGGCTATTAAAACACAAAATATTCTCCTCCAAATTATTTACTACAAATATTCTAGTTCTCATCCTCTACCACATAGCCCGTTGTACCCCAGATAATTTATTGTAATCCGCTAAATGGCGCCAAGCAATTCGACTGAGTCGCCAACGATGAACAATTCCCCTTGGACGAGAAGTTATCGCGCAACGGTTATGTACTCGCACCAAGCAAGAATCTCTAGGCAAAGCGGCGATTTCTGCGTCAGCCATCTCTCGAAGCTCGATTGGAAGAATATCATTTTTTCGCAAAGAATTGATTCGCAGACGTTCCTTCGCATACTCGCCTACCATTTTCCGCCTTTTCACATCCCGAATCATTCGCCAGTCAGCATATTTCGTACGTACTTGTTGGAACTGAAATTATTAGTAGGAACATTTGTGTAATCACATATCTGGTGAAGAATAAATGCTTACTCCTCCAGCGAGCAATTGACTGGAACACGTAATTAAGTTAGGAATAGAAATCTTGTTCGCCAAAAATGCCATTTCGCTCCCCGGAGTCACCAATTGCCCTACACAAAGTGACGGTAACCTCAAACAGCTGTCATGTTACCATCGTAGGAGTATTCTCGTGCGTAATTTAATCTTTTCATTCAACAATCCTCCGTCCTCTGCAGTCCGCTGCGCAAATTTGTCATCATCGCTCATTCATGACAGCCAGGCTAACGTCATAATTGTCATATCGCATTGTGCATTCCACTTGCTTGAGTGCGGATTAGATTTTTCACATAAAACGTTAAAAGTTAGCGACATGCGGAGCTGATTAGAGTGAATTAAGTTTTGTTATTGTTCTGCCACGTATTTACGCCGTATAAAATGACTTTCACATTAACAGAAGAGTCGGTCCTGGACGCTTTTACCACTGATCAACGAATGGCGGAAAAGTGTGTTGAAGTATCTCAAGGTATTTCTGCTGGAAACCAGATTTATTTGGCACCTAAGATATCTCATGTGGTTTCAATTTTCAGATCTAGTTAATAAAAAGTACGACATTTCATCACTTGTCGAAATTTTGGGATTTGCACTAACCTCGAAGGAGGTGGAGTTGCGAGTGAATGGGACCAGATTCCTTTCACTCACTTTGGCTAAGCTGCCGCCAGACTACTTGTCCCCGGTGCAGTTGGACTTTATTGTAGCGTTCTATTGCGATCGACTCAAGGATCACCACAATGTGATTCCCGCGATTATCGACGGGTTGACGAGCTTAGTTCAAATGAAGAATCTGAGCGATGGATCCGTTACAAAAATAGTGACGAATTTCTTTCAACATGTTTCCTGTCAGAGCCAAAATCGTGAAGACAGAGAAAAAATATATAATTTGATCAAGTCAATAGTTGCAGACCATTCAGCAGGTTGGTTTCCATAGGATATAAGTGTAGAATTTGCCAAATATATTATGATATTTTGTTTCAGAACTCCTAGCCATGGGGGCGAACTTCATTTACAACGTTATCAATGCAATGGATTCTGAAAGAGATCCGCGAAATCTTGTCCTTTTGTTCGATTTCATGCCTACATTCATCAAGCAGTTTCCTCTACATCATTTAGCCGAGGAAATGTTCGAGACCTTTGCCTGCTACTTTCCAGTCGACTTCCATCCCATGAAAGACGATCCAAAGTCTATTTCACGCGACGCATTAGCCGAGAAACTGTCTTATTGTCTGGTAGCAAGTGACGACTTTGCTGAATGGGCAATTCCGTTGGCTCTAGAAAAGTTGGAGAGTGATTTAATTGTCGCTAAGTTAGATTCCTTGCGATTATTGGTATGTTTCGTTAATTCTTGTGAGAAAGCAGTTTTGATCCGGTTTTAATCAAATTGGGTTTAATTTCTAGTCTAGATGTGCCGAACGATTCAAACCAGAGTTGATGGAAGAGCACTTCGACGATATATGGACTCGGCTCAAGTCGGAAATTTTGCCTGGGAGCGGAAATAGTGAAATAGTAAGCGAAGGCTTTGTGACTTTGGACGCCATTCTTCTTAATGCAGCACAAAACCCCGATGTCAGTAAAAACGTTGAAACGAAAATCTTGAGTAACATAATTCCATACGTAAGCAATACAAACCACCACCTCTTTGCACCGGCATTCCGGATCGCTGACTGTTGCGTGAATAATAACACTGCCTTTGCGGGAGAGAAGATACTGGGCGCTGTAGCCGTACGCCTGCGGGAGGAAGGAATGTCTCTAGATGCAAAAATCAAACTCATTGCTAAGGCACAAACTATTTTGGAAATTTGTGCTTCGAAAGAAGCCTTTACCGGGATGGATCCTACGACTTTAGGGGAAATACAGAAAGACCTTTTAAATTCATTGCGGACAAGCGATCCAGATCTTATTAGTCTTGCGTGGTTGAATATTGAACACTCCATAGGCATTTTCTCCGAAATACAAAGGGACGAACTATATAGTCGTTTAGTAGACGCTTTGGCAAACTCCTCAAATAGAGTAGATTTGAGTGGAGTGCTCTCAAAGTACGCAACAACATTTGGTGACGAGGTAAACACAAAAGTAGTCAACGAAATCTGCAACAACTTTCCAAAGCTTTCGAAAAACAGTAAACGAAATGTTTATCTAAATTTCGTGGTGCTCGTTCAGAACCCTAAGTTTTCGGATCAAATTTTAAACCTCCTAACGAAACAAATTTTTGAAATTGAAAACAGAAAGGAGGTTGGCGTAGCACTTTCAGCACTACAAAAGCTGTTGGAATCGAATTTGGAATCGGCCCTTGTCAGCAAAATATGGAACAACTATAATATGTTGGATAATTTTAGAGAACTTATTCAAAGTGGGAGCCTTGACAAAGACGTTTTAACACAAATTTCGGTGGTAATCAGCCTATTTGTTCGTCAGCTGAGCGTGGAAGAGCAGCAAGCCGTCGTTGACAAATGCCTGCCACTAATGCAGCTCAACAATCCTTCAGATCTTTTCATTATGCACGGAATTTTGAGTCATGTTGATCAGAAAGTGTCAATAGGTTCCCACTTTAGTGCTTTAGTAACGAAATTAGTACATATGTGTTTGGAAATCGAGGACGAGACGGTTCGCCGTGTCGGGAATACGCTTGTATGCACATTGGTAAACAGAATAGAACGAACGGAAGAGAACAGTGCTGCAATCAAACAAATTATCAAGACCTTACGCGAGGAGATAAAGAAAGAGAAAAAATCTGCTGTTGAGACTTTGTCATGGGTTGCAAAAGGATTGATCGTAGGCGGTTTCGAGGAAGCCGGTGACATAATAGAGGATGTAAGTACATGAACAATGGTCTTGTTCTTATTTGTTTTATTGACTTGCATTTATTCTTCTAGATTTCTAAGCTCTTGGAGCATCCCACATTGTTTGAAGCTGCAGAACTAGCATTCGATGTCATCTCAGTAGAAGTTCCTGAACTAGATCTTCCAATGGTTAAGCTTTTATTCAAACAGAAAATATTCCACGTTGTGCTTCATAAGCTTTGGGATAAGCTGGTGAAGTTCGAAGAGAGTCATATTAATGCATTTGCTTTTGTGCTTGGCATGGCACCGCATCCTGTACTGAAAATGTATTTAGAAAAGGTAAATTAGCATACTTATTCCTCAGTTTTACTTAATGACGTGTCTTATATCGAAAATTGATACAAAGAGGATCCGTCGAAAACCAGCTTATCGTTTGTCAGTTAGTAGTTTTCCGAGTGAAAATTAAATATTGAAAAATTGGGTCGGGAAACTACGATTTAGATTCCTAAAATGATCACTTGCAAATTAAGTAGTTCTTAGAATTTTTTCACAATATCGGTTTTTAGATGGCCGAATTTAACTCAAATAAGAACAGCTTAAACGCACTATATATATAAGAAGGGGTAGGTAGGTAGGTATCAGTGACCGCTCCAAGGTGCCCAATTAGCGCTGTGGTGCGCCGTATTGATGCCACAAACTCCTAAGACCGTCATCATCGATCATCGTCGAGCCTTTACAATCCCCTGGACATTTGGTCCTTCGAGCCTTTACTGGCAAACGATCCCCGGACATTTAGCCAATCAAGTTTTTACTGGCGAATAATTCCGGGCATTCCGTCCGTAGAGTCCTTAAAATCAACTCTCCTTTTCTACTTCCACATCCACCCAAGTCTCCAGCTTCCCTAGTCGTCTCGCAGTAACAAACTAATGATGGCCGAGATACTGCTAGAGAAACAGGCAGACATCATTAAGGAGGTGGAAACGTTGAAGAAAAATTACCGAAAGGACGGTATAGGGCGTAAGACACCCGAATATTTCGAAAGGAAGATCGGAAGATTGGGGGGAACTGACGAATGAATACTACGTCATTCATCAGAAGCTGACCCGATTACTGGAAACAAAGGACCTCTATTTTACCATCCACCTAGAATCGGAGGCAAAATTAGCAGCGGTAAAAGCTTTTTCCCAGAAGGATCAGCAAAATATCACTGATCGTGCCACCGTAGAAATAGCGGGACCGACAGGCATCAACACAAGCGGTATGGCTAGGATAACTGGCGAACACGGCGACAATTCACAGGTGTACATACCTCAAGTGCTACCAAGGTTGCCACCCATACAGATTCCGGTATTCACAGGGCTCAGCAAAGAACGGAGCCAGTTCATGGACATTGCAAGGCGCCGCAAAGAAGGCGGTGTCACAACTGCTGTTAACCAGCAGCAACTATGAAGCTGCGCCAGCAATCCTAGAAAAACGGGTCGCGAATACCCGGCAAGCGGCAACGAAATACATGGACTCCATCCTCGACATGAAAAAGCTGGACTACAGTTCCGCAGTCAATACTATCGCCATGTATACCACAATTCGGAATTGTCTGGCTGGCCTCCGCAACGAACGAAACACTTCGCATCTTTGAGGAGAATACGGGGGATCTCAAAGATTTTCCCTCAGTGGACAAGCTCTGCCCTTTTTTGTTAAAGAGACATGAGCTTCTCGTAGCCATCAAACAACAGCCGACAGCACCAGAAATCGCAAAGAAAAAATCATTGACGACACTGTCGAAAGAGGGGTGTTCTTGCTGTAAAGGGGAACATTCTGTATTTGCGTGTGACACCTTCAAAGATGTCAATTGATAAACAGCATAAACTGTGTCGAAATTGTCTGTCACACGCCGCTCTGCAACAATTCTTTGGATCAGACAGTCCCTCGGAGGACATATCAGCAAATAACGAGCGCGTAATAATGTACCAAAGTTCTCTACCCTTCAAAGAGGATAAAAATATCACCCCACTAGGAAACTCCAGAAACAGGCCGTTTGCTTGCTTTAAGCAACTGGAGAGGCGCCTAGACAGGGATCCTCAGCTACACGAGGAATATCACAAGGCCATTAGCAAGTATATTGAGTTAGAGCATATGGAACAAGCAATTCCTTTCATTGGAGAGGATAAGGACGTCTATTACCTTCCCTATCATTCGGTTATGAAGCTAGAGAGCTCCACGACGAAAGTACGCCCGGTTTTTAATGCGTCAGCGAAGACAACGACCGGGGTAAGTCTAAATGGCAAGCTGTATACTGGACCTAAGCTGCAAGAAGATTTGACCCAGATCTTACTTAAATGGGGGAAATGGGAGTTCGCGATCTCAGCAGATATCGAAAAAATGTTCCGGATGATGAAAATGCAGCCCTGCCACAGAAATTTTCAGCGGGTTCTATACAGGCCTACCAGAGACGTAACGATTCAGGAATACGTACTCACGTAGACTCCAACTTCATACTTGTCGGTCAGAACATTACACCAGTTGGCGGAAGATGAGAAGGCAAGATATCCTGTAGCGGCAAAACACGTAAAATAGGATTTCTACGTGGATAACTTGCTAAGCGGTCCGGAATCAAGGAAAGCAGCAATGAACCTGATCAAGCAGATGATGGCGTTGTTAAGGTTAGGTGGATTCAATCTGCGAAAGTGGCCTTCCAACGATCCGAGCCTGTTAGACGGGATCCCAGAAGACGCCAAAGAGTCAGGTTTGTTCCAAATCATGCAGGAGTCCACAATTACAACACTAGGACTAATGTGGGACCCGACCATGGACCAAATACGATCCAGAGAAGAATTTAACGAAACGCCAGGTATTATCAAATATTGCTGGCATTTTCGATCCTCTGCAATGGCTGGCACCAGTGACCATAGCTACGAAGATTTTAATGCAGAAGATCTGGCCAACGGGAATCGAATGGGATGACCCCCCACTTTCTCATAGAAACCCTATGCATATCGGATTTCACTTGTGTGCTTCTGCTAGATTCACATTTTTTTCGTATATTGACCGGTTAGTAGCACAACTTGCCTATGGTCAGTCATGAGAAAGTTTTTTTATGCATGAGTTAAAATATTTTATGTGACTAATGATATTCTTCGTTAAATTTATTGATAGTTTTTTAATTACACGAATTACGAATTACACGAATTTAATTCTATTTGCTACATCTTAGCATGTCGGCTGTTAAGACAAATCTTAACACTATAAGAGTAATATTTATGGGAGAAAAGAAGACGAGGCAGACCCTGCCTGAGATGGAACGATGGTGTAGGCCAGGACGCCAGACAGCTTTTAGTGATATCGAATTGGGAGTGTGATATGAAATTGGGATGTCTGGAGTTCCTTATTAAGGCAGGTCTAGACCGGGTACCGGTTGTTGCGCCGTTGATGATGGCGAAAATCCGCGCTCTAATATGATATAAGGCATAATTTGTTTATCATCAAAGCTTAGATCAACAAGTTGCAAACTTTATTAATACAAACCAATAAGTTTTTTTTTTCGACTAACCCAATACTACAGTCACCCTGTTCCCAAAACGAAAACTGGAGATTATCTGAAGGATTGCCTTGCAATATACAAAGCCATCAATTGATCTGTATTAGAAATTTTTCATCACATCTTCCAGGTTGGCCCGATTATCTTCAAATGCATCGAATCAAAAAAAGCCAAAACTGTTCAAATTGGACTACGAATAATCAAACGTTTCCTGCAGGAGCAGAGTGATTATTTCAGAAGCCATTTCAATCACTTGATTCCCCAGCTCCTGAAACTGTCTTCCTATATAGACTCCATGGTATGTTTTTCCACTAGTTGGCTAAGTTTCGCAATTTCCAAGATTTTATCTAATCCGTACTTGCAGGTCATACGAATAAGTGCGCTTGAATGCCTTGAAGTAATTTGTAAGTATCCCGTTTTTGTCGTGCAACCGTACAAAGTAGATGTAATTTTGGAGTTAGCCAGCCCATTGGATGACAAGAAGCGGTTAGTTCGTAACGCTGCTGTAAAGACACGAAATGCATGGTTTCTTATAGGAACAGACACGTCTAAAGATAATAAGTAGTGATTAGACAGAACTGAATAGAGGTAGGAACTTGTGTAAAATCAGGCAACGAAATCATCAAATATATGCTGCTTACAGAAAATGTGTAAATCATTTATTTCCCAAAACTGCAGGGGAATGCGTAACTTTTAATAAATGTTTGATCCGAATATGTATGAAGCCGATTTTTTTTCCCATTTCGAAAGCTAGTTGGAACATAAGAAATCACGCTGAATGGAAAAGAACGGAAGAATAAAAAAGCGACAAAATCTGCGTGATTATTAAAGAAAGTCTGTTGTCTGATCGTGTAGGAATAATGGAACAGAATTCTCGCACAATATCCCTATTCAATTTCTTCTCAGTTCATCTCATGGAAGATACTGCTCTGGCGTCTTCTGGAAAAAGTCTTTAACCGCATTCCACTTTAACGGTCAATCAAAACGCTGAAAAACAGTCGTTGCCGTGAATGTGGGCATTGTGATCGTCTAACAGAATGCGTTCCTAGTTGTCTGCTTTACCATTTTCCTTTTAGCATGGAATTTCCATTAGCCCTTTTGTCTCAAGTCCCTAGTTCTTCTCCCTATCTGAGCCCATTATTAAATATTCTTTTTTTTTAAACATTTTATTAATAAATTCTAATTTTTCTCCGTTTATTACCGCCTAAGTCAATTAATTCTCACGCTTCTATAAATGGGAATGTTTTTTTTTATTTCATGCTTTGTGCTGTTAGGCGTGTGGGCAATCAAATGAACGGTATGTCTGGGTTGGACTAATTGATGAAAACCGTAATGAGATATTTTTATTGGAATGACTAAAGTAAAGTGTAGTTAGTTAGTTTAGTTTACTGGGGGGAGCCGCAGCTCCGAACACTCAAGCCATTGTACTATCCTCGTAAATCGCCTATTCAATGGCTTCCCGCCTATGGTTTTCGCAGACTTTAGCGAATCTGAGAACATTCTCCAGAGGTAGAGAATGTGCAAATTCTTCATTTAAGAAAACCTTACCAAGATGTCTTCGTCTGAGATCTAAGGAGGCTGGGCATCTGGATAAAAAGTGCAGAGCCGTTTCCTCCTCCTCCTCACATTAGCTGCACATAGCCGAAATTACCACCCCAATCTTTTCCATATGGTAGTTTAAGGAGCAGTATCCGGCCACAAGCCCTACTAGGATTTTCATGTCCCACTTTTTAAGGGACAACAAAAATGACGCTCTGGGGACCCCAGGATCTTTCACAGGATTTTCGCCTGCCGATAAGAGTTCAAATTTCTCCATTCGGCTGCGTGAATCCTTGCAATTTCACCAGGATTCCAAAAGCTGGTACTGATCCCACCATTGTGGATCCAGACCCTCAGCGAGCCCGTCTGTCACCCTCCTCGTTACTAACGATATTTGAGTGCCCCGGCACCCATATCCAGGAATGTTTCGTTCAGTCGGCTAAGTTTCAGCAGCATCCAATGACAACTCCACAGCAACTGGCTTGATATGTCGTTGCTGTTTAGTGCTGATAATGCCGCCTGACTGTCGCAACAGATTCGAATCGTGCGGTCCCTCCATTTTTGTCGCAGACATTCTTATCCTGCCAATGAAATGGCATATATCTCCGCCTGGAATAGGGTCGTCATTTTTCCGAGGGGTCGGGCCAGTTTCATAATCAGATTCCCCCCGAAAACCCCTGTGCTCCATCCGGCCACCATGATCGATCCGTCGGTGAAGATTATTATGTCTGTAATCTGAAAAGACTCATGACCATTTATCGACTATTCTTCTCTTTTGGTGATGACGACAGTGTATGTCTTTTCAAAGACGAATCTGGAAACCATATGATCGGCCGACATCAGAGCTACCCAATGTTTGTCAAGGACTTCCCAGATAAACGCATGATTGTATGATTGGCCGCCTTTCCACGCTCCAATGGTATCGAGTCTATATCCGTCGTTGGCTGCTTTCCGTTTCAAGTTCAAGTGAATAGGGGGGGGGGGGGGGGGGGGGGGAAGGATTCAGGATAACTTCAAGTGTCGCAGTCAGCGTAGTACTTATTTCTCCAGTAATACTTAGACAACCGAGCCTCTGAATCTGCGTCAGCAGCTTCTTGCTGTTAGCGAAGTTCAGTCTCGGCCACCAGACGATGGATGCATACATCAAAATGGGTTTTATTATGGATGTATACATCCAATGTATCCGTTTTTGTAAAAGTCCCTAGGTCTTACCTATCGTATTCCTACAGCACTAGACCAATCTACAGGATTTCTGATATTGTTCCTGGATATGTGCTTCCACATTCACTTGGAGTCAAGATGTACCTGACGTTTTTAGTGAACATAACTAGTCGAGGCCCGAAGATTTGTTATTGTTGGACCGGGAGATTGCAAATTCGATTTCTTCTAGGGAGGTAAAGAAGGAGGCGAACGGGCCTATATCAATATCAGCCGGGTAGCTGCGGGAAAAGGGGCAAAAGTAAGGCCCTTCCAAGCTCAACCTTTTATCGTTGACAGTAGTGGCAACCACCGAGTTCCAGATGGAGTCCACTGGCGATTTGGCTTTGAATAAGTGGCTGAAATAGTCTACGCAAACGGATATTTTTTCCTCAGGGTAGTGACACTGGAGGTTACCTATTTTTATCGGCATGTGGTTGACGTTAAGAGAAGATTTTTTTCTTCCAGCCAATCGATTAATTATTGAGAAAACTTGCAGGCCAACTTTGAGAGGTTTCGTTTAACATGCTTTCAGTTCGGACCGAATAGCTCCATTGATTTTGCTGGATAGGTCTTTGATGATCTCGGAGAGGGGACGATAGTCAGCGTTGCATTTGATGGGTAACCGGTGAAATAATCGCTTTCTGCCCTGCAGTAGTCTGTTTCTATCGGGAGGGTTGAGGGGGAAAGGCGCCTGTATTTGTAGTAACCAGGTTCTTTAACTGGAGTTGTTTTTCATTTGTAGTTTCGAAAGCAGAATTAACTAGATCAACATTAGTGTGGATGCCCGATTTGTCCAGGGGAAGACCCAGTGCACTGGCTAAGTCGCGTTGAAAATCGTCCCAGTTTGCTAGATTGAAGGATCTGCATTTATACGGATGGTAGAGTGAAGGGAGAATTTGCTGCAGATGCAGAGAGAGGCTGAGGGCATGATGATCGGAGTGGACTGCCAAAGAAAAACAGCTAGTGACACATGCTGAGAGATTGGACGAGATTATAAAGCTATCTAGGAAAGAAGACCCACGAGGAAAAGATGGCACTCCCGCGTTAATGATGTCCGCACCAAGGAATAGGCCTGACTGAAACCAATTGAAGAACACTTTGCTGTTTTCGTTGTTAACTGAGTCACCCCAAGATACGTGCCTCGCGTTGAGGTCACCACCGAGGATGAAGGCATCGAAACTAGTCACGATTTCCCAGAGTTCGGCCAGAATGGGAGTGAGGCGACGATCTGTGCCGCCCGGGAAGTAGAAAAAGCCGAGTAGAACTCGGAGGACGCCTCCACCCCTAACAGGAAGTCTGACTACTGCTAACAGGCAGTTTGATGCCAGTGCAGCCGATGGGATTCTATTTGTCCTAAGTCCCGCTTTGAGTAGTATGGCTGCGGCTCTGCCCGCATCGTTGCGGAAAGTAATGTAACCGGGCGCATATAGTTTTACGTTGGCGGCTTCCCCCAGTTTGGTTTCGTTTAGGAGATCGAGGTTAGGATCGGAATCTTGGAGGAGCTTGTAGAGAGCGTTTGTCGTTAGAAATGAGCGAATTAGTGGTGAGTGTGAGAACTTTCATTTCGGATGTTTAACAATTTGAAGAGTCATTGTAAGTACGCTTCGGGTTTGTCTTCAGGGGGGAGACGGAGAAAGTTGTGATAGAAGTCAGAGATTGTGTTCTACAGAGAGGAGTATGACATTTGAATAGGGGCCTGGCTTCCACGAAGAAGTCCCTGGGAATGGAAGAATGTGGGAGCGATAAAGAGCTAAGGGTTTCGGGTCTAGCTTGACCCCTGGCCACTGTGGTGAAAGACGGGGTCAGTAAGGGAGGGGCGGTCCAGTTGACATGAGGTAGAGTGCTAGGCTGAGAGGCACGAACAGACGAGGGTTTGTCAAGGTTGGGGAAAAACGAAGCGGATCGGGAGTGCTGGATGCTTTTGGCTGTCCCTGCCCTAGATTGATTCCAGCCTACGGGGGCACTTAGAGAAGTTGGCAGGGTGACTTAATTTGCATATTTGAGGGGGTTCGCCGACTCCTTTTCGGCGTTGTCTTCTATATTCGAAGGAGGACAGTCCCTGGAGGCGTGTGGGCTCACGCGCTTCACGCATCTGGGGTCGTATCCGTAGTTTGAGGATACGTGGCCAAATTGTTGGCAATCGGAACATTGGGAGACGTCCCCTTTTCTGGGTTTCTCCCAGCTAATCCGCTGATAAAGTAGGTTATTTTGTTTAGTGACTAAGTTGGCATCTGCCTCAGAGTTGAGAGTTACACGGAGGAGCCTAGTTACGCGGACAGGAATAATCTGCGTTAACTCCTTAATTTCGGGAGCCACGTCGTCGGGAGTGAATTCATGGGGGAGGATTTTTCTAAGGATGAGGGTTGGCTCCCTCTCCTCTTTCAGCGTGAAGGAATAGCCCTCCACTTTGGTGATCTTGATTAGGTGGATTAATATCTTATGGGACGAGTGAACCGAACTTTGAGCCTGTCGGTAGGTTGGTAATTTCAAATTTGGCAGTTTTGTCAATGTTCTTGATGACAAGGCTTAGTGCCCTAGTAGTCAATCCATACAGGAAAATCGAAGGGAGAAAACCAATTCTATTCTTATCTTTAACTAACCGAGAGTTGGCCGTGTCGGCAGATTTCGAGGTTCCGGGACGTGCGTGTGTCACTTCGGGGCGATGCTCATTGTCAGAGAGAAGATAAAAGCGGTTTTTGTTCGCTGGACCCTCGTTGCCCGAGATGGCCGAATCCATTTGTTTTCGCTTGAAGACAGGCTTACCTGAAGCAAGTTTGAATTCGTCTTGGAATCATTGGATGGGAAGGGAAGCTTTGGTTGTGGTCAATGATTATGGCAGGGCAGTCGTCACTAATCATTTCTTCGGCCGTCGGTCTTGTTGGCCGAATGGAGGATTTGTGTGGTGATGTTGGAATTGCCCAGTCCATGGGCGGCGACAGTATAAGCTAATTCCGCGTCCTTTACATTTTGTGGTTTCGTGTCCCTCGAATAGGGATGAGTTCCGCACTCGCGGCGCGAGGCTTGTACCGGCTTCACTTTGTTATCGAGAAGTCGCGTGTATTAAGACTCTAACTGGCATTGTTTTACCATTAGATCGGCTAAACAGCTGAAAAACGATATTCATAAACTTGGTAACAGCGCAACAGCCTGATCCGAACCCACGCGAGAGCAATCGGCAGAACGAACCATTCGCTTAGGCGGTCACAAGCGAACTTCGTAGTTTTTTTGAGCATATTGATATGAAATCTGTTGATAGTAAGGACACTAAATTGATTTTGCTTTTTGGCCTGGTCAGATATGCTTTTCGAATGCAGGCCATGCACTTTGCCTTCGACACGCAAACATCCGACCCGATTGTCTTAATAGGTTCCTCTACTTGCAGTGATCCAACCATGACGTACGCCAGCTCCTTGAGTCCATTGAGGTCACTCTTCCGACACAAATAAAAACACATGGTTCAATTTTTAAAACAATATATTATATAATAATATGTATATAACAAAAAAGAACAAAAAATATAATTTCGATTTCAGGGCTGAGTAATAACGGATGTACAACTTTGCATATTGCATGCATTCAATTTTCTTTTCTGCAAGAAGATTGGCGCATGATTAAAAAGTGATTGGCTTGCAGTTTTTGTATTACATAGTAATTGACCCAAAATTTAACATTTGCATTGATCCAATTACTTTCTATATGTACAACAATTCAGATTAGAAGAATAAAAAACCATCGGGAGGGAAAAAGCTTCTTTTTGTTAATTATCTATCAAATAAATATAAAATTTAAACTACCAAATATATAAAAAGATCACAATACGGCGCCATTTCAATGCCAACGACGATTCAATGTGTAGTCAATAACTTAAGTGGGAAGCTGGCCCGCTATGTTCTTCTGAAATTTCTAAATATGGCTTAGCAACTGCAATACGCATCGAGTAACGAACTTCATTTATTAGAAATTTTAAGGTAGCATCGAAACGGCAGTTTGGAATTAATAGTAAAAACCCCTTTGCCACGAGCTAATCTATTGCTTTAGATTGACCTTTATCATTTTGCAGTTGGCTCCCTTCAGTTTTGTTGCAATAAGTAGGGTTCAATTTTAGAAACAACTTTTGTTTTTTCTTTATGGACAGTGTTTTGCAGATTAAGTAGTTACTTTTGCAAAATTTTCTTTGTTCACGATAGACCGTTGTAGAGTTAGTTGTATGAAATACGTATACTTAGGAGCTATGTGAATATTTATGTAATGTCTGCAGTCTATATTACAACCATAATATATAAATGGTGATCATTTTGCTTAGGGGTATTAATATATATGTATAAGATTCCTCAGTAATTATATGTATTATAATATGCCTTTTTTATCTACCAATGTATCTCTACTTTCATTAATCTTAATACTTTGCTATCGCCTTCTTACGTCATCGAGCCATATTTGATTGAGCTATCATCCCCGGAGTGAGATTCGGCCGTTTCGTTGTCTACATGTCGGCGCGGCCACGGTATGACTTCTCGAATGCTGTCCAGAAGTCTGGCCTGGAAAGTTTTGTACTCCATATCTACTGATTGTGAGTCGCCGAAGTTGAAATCTGCTACCTCTATAATGTATCTACAATGCGAATGGGAAGGACATTACATGGAGCACTTCTTCTCAACTCATCGCCCTTAAGGACTTACCTATTCTTATTCTGTATGTAATACGCTACCCCGAAAACTACTAGGATGACGGCAACTAGACTGAACGATACAGGCACAACTATTACAGATAGTTGAGATTGTTTCTTCGCTAGAAATGACCATAAACACACATTTACTCTCAATAACAAACGGTTCATACTCATCTAATGAAATTTACCTTTGTAAAAATTCACAGCAATTTGCGAAACGACTTTATTGTAGTCATTTTCTATGATGATAGCAATTGTTTTGGTTGTACTTAATTGGAAAAGATGCTGGAAAGTGAATTCACAAGGATCTAGATCTACGGTGGCGGTGCACTTCTCATTGCCGGTAGTGTTGTAAGGGCCTATAAAACAGTAACACGTGAAAAGCTATCCCAACTGAATGAAACATCAAGACTTGCCTTCAAAAATCTTAATGCAATATTTGAATGGTTTCGTTCCCAAGCATTTTACTTGCAAATGAAGAAGTTCTCCGTACTGTAGCCAACCACCTCCTGTTATCGTTACATTGTTCACTGGCACTGGAAAAAATATGAAAATATCATCAAATTAAAACCACAATGGCTATAGGGATTTCGACATACTTATCGCTTTAAATTCTCGTCTGAAATAACCGTACGTCTTGTTAGGGTCATGGTAAAAGTCGGAAAAATTCAAACATGAACCAGGATGATTTCGGAAATTTTCATCAATTGATCTGCTCACTGTAGTAGTTTCTATGATCGGTTTGTCGGTCGTGTTGAAAGCAGATTGCTTCACTTCGATTTCCTCCCCTGATGCCGATATCTCTTTTTCAATTGGTTTAGGTTTCACTGTTGTCTTAACATCTGTTCGTGAAAGAAATTGGGGTTTTGGGATTTCTATAAAATAAGCATAATTTAAAACACATCTATATTTACCTGTCTTAACCGCAATTGTTGAATTAGTTTCCGCTTCGCGTTTACGCCTCCCACTGCCTTCGCTTTTTGGTGATATAGTAGTAACTGTGTTACTATTCTTTTCATCTGATGACTTAGCAGCTGGTGCTGCAGTTGTTGGCACGGATGTTGGCGTGGGAGCGGGAGAAGGCGATGTGACTGGTGCAGCCGAGGTACTTTTAGTTGTTGTTGTAGTTGTTGGGGGCGGCGCTGTTGTTGTTGGCTCAATTTTCTCAAATGACACTTCTACTAAAGCCTCTAATTCGTATGATTCATTTTCCTTGTCATAACTGTTCAGTGACGATAATCCAGCCGTCGGACCCAAATAGGTGCAATTGCGGAACCAATATGTCGTTATTTGGGTGGCGTTTCTTATAAATTCCGCGTCAGAGGGAGATAGGGTAATCGTTTGGTTAGTCGGTACTTTTATGGCGACAAAGTCATTCGGTCTTTCCTTGCCGTTTTGTGTTAAAGTTAGGTTTCCACTTAGCAGTGGATTTATATCAAACAGGAGTGACCCCACGGCTACGTTAACATAAAACCCAACAAAATATCGATCGACATCAACTCGCATTTCGTACGTTCTGGCCGGGTATTTAGATTTATCATAAATCACAGAGAAGTTTGAAAAGGGTTCTTCTGTTTCGACACTCTGTAATAGAATAAAACATGTAAATCAGACAAGAAATTTCGATCCATTTGCCTTATATAATAATAATAATAACTGCGGCGTAGCTGGTCCCAAGCCCTGTTGTAAAAGGTGGAAAAATGGATGGCTTCAGTCTGAATGGCTGTACGCCATCGCAGCGTCTCCGGGGGTAGGTGAGGAAAGTACAGCAGACTTGCAGATTACTCACTGAGGAAGCTATCCCCACACCTAGCAGTTAAGTATAAAGTGCAAATCCACCTAATGAGAGGAAAGAGAAACTTGAGACCCGTACAGATAACCGGCGGGAGTCGTCTGACTTGGTGACTGGGTCGGGTTCCCGTAATGAACAGCATGACGTCGAAACCGTTAGTCGTGGGGCGGTTCGACAGCAGCAGCAGCTGTTTCGCTACAATCTATGGCGACCACTCCAGCAGGTTCGCGTAGCGTGTATAGAATTCTCGGAAATGGATCCTTTACCAGGCTCTATGCATCTCCAGCAACTCCGGGATTTCTATCTCAAATAAATGATGAGATTGCATCTTGGCTGTGTGCTGATATGTCACTGCTGCAACTACAATCACTTATATATTGTGGTGCAGTTACGGCTATCAGATTCCACGGTCAGAAGATTTGCTTTCGTGTCAATGCCAATCCTCATGTATTCCTCGGAAACTTGGGGTCTTAGCAATAAAAATTGCGAACTCTTGGCCACGTTCGAGAGAAGATTCCTCCGAAGAATTTTTGGCGCCCTACATGAGGATGGACGATTCCGTAGTCTATATAACGACGAAATCTATGAGCGATACCATGACCGTCAGATTGTGGATAAAATCCGGCTCCATAGGTTACGGTGGGCGGGTCACTTAATCCGTCTGGAAAGCTATAAGGGCAATATCTATGGTAGAAAAAGAAGACGAGGCAGACCCTGTCTGAGATGGAGCGATGGCGTAGGTCAGGACGCGAGACAGCTTTTAGGGATATCGAATTGGTGGACCTCGACGCAAAACCGGGATGTCTGGAGTTCCTGATTATGGCAAGCCTAGATCGGATACCGGTTGTTGCTCCGTTGATGATGATGATGATGATCGAAGAGATCCACCATGGGAAATTCGTCTGGAACGTCGGCGAGACTCACTAAGGCAAGACATTGCTAAACTGATCGAGATCAGCACTGGCAATGCCAGCAGACGGGTGAGAAATAAATTGCAGAGGGTTTACAGAAATTATGCCATCCCCAGTGAGACACCCGTAGTTGAAATTCTGGACACACTAAAGCAGAAACTTTCTGTCATATGCAGTCTGTTACGACGGTATGGCGAAAGTCATTCCAGACGTGTCCAGAATGCAACATACGCGAGGAACCAGCGGAGCCTTTTCAGATTTCTCAACGAATCCCAACAGAGCGTCCAGACAGCACAGTTTTCGATGATGGAAGCGAAAGAGTATTGGGGTGGATTTTGGGGGCTACCCACCCAGCATGCTGAGTGGATCACCGCCGAAGGCACCCGCCATGCCAATACGCCTGGCATGAATTTTGCGGATGTTACCGAAGAGGAAGTTCGACGAGCCATAAACAGCTCAAATAATTGGAGGGACTCTGGTCTGGATCGGGTGCAGAATTTCTGGTATAAGAAATTTTTCGGTTGGCCCACAGTATAAATGAGATCATGAGTTGGCCGGAAGAATTTTCATCCTTCCTCACTGTGGGGATTACCTACCTTATCCCTAAGAAGGACACGGTGCAGGACTCCGCAGACACAAGACCAATTACTTGCTTACCAACCCTCTACAAATTCATTACGTCCATTATTAGTGGAAGGGTCAATGCGCACCTCGAGACCAACAACATTCTGTCCAACGAGCAGAAGGGCTGCCGAGTTGGGTCAAGGGGTTGCAAAGAGCAACTCATTATCGACTCGGTAGTTGTAGGACAAGCAACTAAAGGCCAAAGAAACCTCTTTAGTTGCTATGTCGATTATGCCAAGGCTTTCGATAGCTTCCCGCATACCTGGCTAATAGATGTCTTACATCTGTATCGCATTGATCCGAAACTAATAAAGTTTTTGGAGACAGTCATAGAGGGGGGCATACCACCTTATCAGTGCGTACATCTGAGGGTGCTAATACCTCAGAGCCCATCTGTATAGGGAGGGGCATCGTCGGGGATTCGTTGAGTCCCCTTTGATTTTGTATGGCAAATTTCAAGTATGAAATCAAAATCATACTTGGAGATTTCAACAGTCAAGTAGGAACTGAGCCCGTATTCAGGCGATACGTCGGCTCCGGCTGCGGATTATTCAGTTAGCAGTATCGCACGAAATGGTTGTTGGAAGTACCTGGTTTGCGGGGAAAGCGGTCTACAAACATATGTGGGCCTCTCCAGACGGGACCACTTTCAACCAAATTGCCCACGTGTTGATCGAATGCTGCCACCTCTCAACTTTGATGAATATCAGAACATATAGGGGGGCCAATATAGACTCGGATCACTATCTCGTTGGCATGGTGCTCCGAGCTCGAATAACAACACCACCCAGAATTCCCTCGACAATCAGGTGAGAGTGAATACTGAAGCCATCCGCAACACCTACAAGAGGGAAATGGATGCCGCAATAAACGCAGTCAACAGAGATCCTGAAGATGAAGCATCAACGAATGATCTTCACAATCACCTGAACAACGTTGTCATAAATACAGCCACAAACATACTTGGCCCCAGCCGCAAAAAGAGTCAGAACGGCTGGTTTGACGATGAATGTAAGCTAGCAACGGAACGGAAGAATGCTGCATATCGAGTAATGTTGTATATCTCAAAGAACGGGGGCACGCGCAGAAACTTATCAACTGCGTCCAGCGGAGAAGAGATTTCACAGATGGAAATAGGACGCCTGGGAGAACCAACAGGTCTGTGAACTCGAAAAGTACAGGGAGCAACCGCACTAGGCGCGCAAGTTTTACCAACAAGTCAGCAGGATGAAGTCTTATACACCCCGAAGTTCATCCTGCCGAGACAAAGGGGAAATCTGATTTCCGACAGAATGGACATATTGGAGCGATGGGTTGAGTACTTTGATGAACTACTCACCAACCAAGATATCGGCGAGTAGGAGGTCCCGCCAACTGAAAACGACGGACAAATGCTGCCACCACCAAGCATAGAAGAAACAGTCCATGCAATCCACCGGCTTAAAAACCATAAATCGGTAGGAGCCGATGAAATTACAGTCGAATTGGTTAAATATGGAGGCGACCAATTACACCAAGTGGTTCATCAACTGATGCTCACAGTATGGGACAGCGAATCAATGCCTGACGATTGGCAAAGAGGCATTATCTGTCTCATACATAAAAAGGGAGATATCACACAGTGCAGCAATTATAGAGGTATCACGTTCCTGAATAACCATCTATAAGATATTCTCCGCCATTTTGCTAGGCTGGATAGCCCCATACGCCCAGAAAATCATTGGCCCATACCAAAGAGGCTTCACCCCAGGCAAATCAGAAACAGATCAGATTTTCTCTGTGCGGAAAGTGATGGAAAAACTTTTGGAATATGGACATTAGTTTTAGCATTTTTTCATCGACTTTAAAACCGCCTATTATAGCCTAGCCAGGGTAAAACTATACACGGCAATGAGAGAAATTGATAAGACTGACTAAGTTGACCCTGACCAATGTGCAAGGCCAGATAAAAGCAGCAGGATCACTCTCAAGACCATTCGACATCAAGAACGGTCTACGACAAGAGGATGCCCTATCATGCGTCCTTTTTAACCTGGCCCTGGAGGAAGTGATCCGTGATGTTGAGATAAATGCGAGGGGTGCAATCCTCTGTAAGTCCACTCAACTACTGACGATTTCGACATCATGGAAAGAACCACCCGGGACGTACAAACTTCATCCAGATCGAGCAGGCGGCGCGAGATCTTGGACTGCACATCAATGAAGGCAAGACAAAGTATATGGTAGCAACGTCAGCAACAAAAACCAACTAACCAACAACATCAAACCGCACTGATCAAACGGGAAGAATAAAGATAGGAGACTACAACTTTGAGATTGTTGATAATTTCTCCTATCTAGGGTCGAAAATTACAACCGATAACAGCTACGACGATGAAATCCGCGCACGGTTGTTGGCAGCTAACAGAGCCTATTTCAGCTTGCAAAAACTGTTCGGCTCGAAACGTCCCACCATATGGTCAAAGCTCTTACTGTACAAGACAATGATCTTACCAGTTCTCATGTATTCCTCGGAAACTTGGGTTCTTAGCAAGAGAGCGTTAGAGAGAAGACACATCCGAAGAATTTTTGGCCCCCTACATGAGGATGGACGATTCCGTAGCCTACATAACGACGAAATATATGAGCATGGTATCGTCAGGTTGTGGATAAAATCCGACTCAACAGGTTGCAGTGGGCGGGTCACTTAATCCGTCTGGGTGAGGATGATCTAGCCCGGGAAGTCTATAACAGCAATATCTATGGTAGAAAAAGAAGACGAGGCAAATCTTGCCTGAGATGGAGCGATGGCGTAGATCAGGACGTCAGACAGCTTTTAGGGATATCGAATTGGTGGACCTCAGCGCAAAACCAGGGTATCTGGAGTTCCTTATTAAGGCAGGCCTAGACCGGATACCGGTTGTTGCGCCGTTGATGATGATGATGAATTATACATTTTGAAACCTACGTTAAAGTATCAATTTCGGAAAGTGCTAATCGGGACCTTTCATTTGACATTCATGACTACATTGGCTGAAAAAAAATTTCCGTGGGATTTCATAGTTCTCTTCTGTTCACCAAATTTCATTCGGATCGGTTTAGCCGTTTTGGAGAAAAGTGCCTGTGACAGACAGACAGATAGTGAATCGGTTTAATAAGGGTTTGTTTTACACAAGACCTTAAAAATGAAATAAAAATCTGAAAATTTGTATTAAATATATGATTCTATCCTAAATGAGGAATACAATATATATTAGGTTGGGGAAAAAGTAATGTCGTATTTTGTCAATAGATGGCGACACTTAAACATATCTTGTGTTGTACTTATCGCATTGGGTCATACTATACGGCGAAGACGACAATCTGGGCTACAGGTGTCTCTTTGACAGTTTTATGATCGTACGTTTCAGTCTCAAGATATAACGCGTCAAAGATGGAGTCCACCAATGAAGAAATTTGTCATATTTTACATTTTTACTACATGAGAGGTAAAAATGCAACGAAGGCGGCCAAAAAAATCTGTGTAGTTCATGGGCCCGATACTGTAACGATTCGCATAGCACAGCGTTGATTCGATCGATTTCGTTCTGGTGTAGTGGATGTTGAAGATACAGCCCGTACTGGTAGGCCAATCAATTGTCGAAATCATCCAAGTAGACCGGCATGTGAGCATTTGCTCGATTGGCCAGGAACTGGGTAAGGACCATAACACCGTTTGGAACCATTTGCAGAAGATTGGATTCCAAAAAAGCTGGATGTTTTGGTGCCACGCGAGTTGACGGAAAAAAGTCTCTTGGACCGAATCAACCTCAGCGATGCGCTGCTGAAACGGAACGACTTCGACCCATTTTTGAAGCGGATGGTGACTGGTGATGATAAGTGGATCAAAAAAAGATCGTGGTCGAAGCGCGGCGAGCCGGCCCAAACCATTGCCAAGCCCGGATTGACGGCCAGAAAGGTTTTGCTGTGTGTTTGGTGGGATTGGAAGGGAGTCATCTACTATGAGCTGCTTGTGGTGCGGCAGGATTCGCAGCATCCGAAATTTATTTCAAATGTTGCGAATGCGAGCAAATAGATGGCGCGCCGAACTCTTTAGAACTCGCCACGGGTGTGGAGGACTAGCGGTGAGACGGTGCCGTTGGTTGGGACAGGAAAAGATCGCATAGAGATAAGCCGTTCTCTTCTGTCTTGACCACCGGCAAGTACGCACAGTACGCTTTCTTTTCGAACAAAATTCATCGATTATCCAAATCGAAGTATTCTTCTAATGTGTAGCGGTTTTATAAAATCAAGTTCAATTAAAAATTAGTAACTAACTAAATTTGGTGTATCGTTTTATTTAACCCAAAGAAAAAACAGACGTAGAACTAAATTGAAATTGTTTAACAATTAATCCCAACTATAACTAAAGAGACAACGTGAAACTTTGTTCTGCCTAGCATTAACCGTAAAGGTTCATGAAAGATATTTTGGAATCAACGGTTAAATGCTCAACTATGGCCAGACCCTCAATTCAGTCCTCTACTGTGAGCAATTCGACCGTTTGAAGCATTCAATTGACCAGAAGCGGCCAGGATTGGTCAATAGGAATGGTGATCTATTCCACCAGGACAACGCTCGGCCTCACACATCTTTGATGATCCGCCAGAAGCTACGGGAGCTCGGATGGGATGTCCTATTGCACCCACCGTATAGTCCGGACCTGGCACCAAGTGATTACCATCTCTTCCGGTCCATCTAAAATGTTCTTGGTGCTACTAAGTTCGCCTCAAAAGAGGCTTGCGAAAATTGGCTGTCCTGAGTTTTTTGCAAATAAGGAGGGGGGTTTTATAAGAGGGCGATAATGGAGTTGCCTTCTAAATGCGAACAAAACGGCGCATATTTGATTTAAATCGGATAATTCTAAGTATGTTAAATAAAGCGTTAACATTCATCACAAATACGACATTACTTTTTCCCCAACCTAATATTATACATTAACTATAGGCTCGATAATTTAACGATAATATGAAATATTGTTTACAAATTTCTCTTAAATGGTTTGACACTACACTACTAACACCCACCCTATTACACAAAGGCTTAGCTTTCTTTGAAAATATCACACTCTCTTCACATAAAAAACTTGAAATCAGTGACAACGCCGAACTAACTCTGCATATTTAGATAACTAAATCAAGTTCAGCGTAATATCTGGAAGCTTACAATGCAATTGTCGCAATTGTAGTTTGATTTAATAGCAGCAAAGTGCAAAATATAACTTTTAACTATAAAATTACTGCCTTTCATGCAAGTGCAAGTCAGTTGGAATAATGCCACATTTCATCCAATTCTTGTCAATTAGCCTCTTGTTATCATCGGATAGCCTTGGAGAATAAGGTACCAAGAACAGCTCCCCTTAATTAGTTTCGGATGATACATAGACAATTCTAGTTGTGGCCAAACAAAGATTCAGTCAAATCATTGCTTTAGGCAATTTTATCATTATTCATTTCACGGTTGGTTCGTCTACAATTAATTGTCCCCAGTTCACCGCCGAATGACGTAGAAATTTCCGCGAGTACAGTCTCTTCCACTTGATCATGCAGAAAGATAATGCTGATATCTCCACGGCTGCAAAACACTTTGCAATTTATACAATCAGAAATGAATCTCTGCTGACGAAACGCAGCAGTGCTTTCTCAACGTGACTTGGTCACTTCCCAAAGCGAGTAAATTACAGGAATTGTCCCCTATCCCATTACATTAATGAACAACTGCAGCCGATAAGATACCAGAAACAAGTACGTCTATGAATGAGTAATAAACATAAGATAACAGGCGACTTACTTGCGTATGTTTGGGGAATGCACTGTCCGACCACCTGAAGTTGTATTGCCTCCGCGGAGCGATTTTTCCGTCCTGGTATAACTCCGCAGTGAAATTTATCCGAGCGCCTATCACCGCTGGCGCAGTTGACTTTATCTCTACATGGTACGTTGACGCCTCAACCACTGCGGGAGGAAAAAACGTAATTTTATCGTCCCGTTCAACATTTGTTTGTTTTGCCGTCGAAATATTTAATTCACGCGATTAGTTTTGGGATCAAAACCCGCTTGATAAATACACTCACCGTTGTGAAACGTACTTAATAGCAGTAAAAAACCACAAAAGGTAATATCAAACATTATTCGGGACGCGCTTTACGCTTGAAAATTTACTACTGGATTGTTTTCTGTACGTGAAAATGGAGAAAATACAACTCTCCTTCTTCACTCACTTCTATGACGTTTCTCTGTTTGTTAAATGGAAATATGACTTGTTTTGACACTCAAATCAGTCCAGCCAAATTAATGAGCCACAAAACAATTCACAATGGAAACTGAAGTGTCTGCTGGGAGTCATGTAGAAGATCATGAAGATTGAACTCAGCCCTGCTTTATGAATGGTGAGGTGTGAGGTGTCAAACGTGTTTCCCGATTGCCAAGTTGGAGCAAAATGTCGAAGGAGTCTAATAAAGAAAGTATTTTAAAGGCGGCTTATGCCGATTTAAATAAGTTTGGACAGAGCGGTGAATATGAGAAAGCTTTGAAGGCAGCCAACAGGAGTAAGTTGCGATTTATTGGACTTGTCCCAGGCTAATTAATATCTCAAACTAATTTTGTTTTTAGTACTCGGAGTAGCCTCTGACGAGGAAAAGGCCCTTCACTGCAAAGTCGTCTGTTTGATTCAAGTGTCTAAGTTTCAGGAGGCGTACCAGTTCATTGAGAAGAACAAATTGTCGCATTTGGTGTTCGAACGGGCGTACTGTGAGTATCGACTGAATCACCCGGAGAAGGCGCTGAAGACGATCGAGAGTGTCGGGTTAAATAATCTATCGCCAGGATTGAAGGAACTCTACGCTCAGGTCTTGTACCGCCTGGAGCGTTACAGTGATTGTTTCGATTCGTATCGTGAGATTATCAAAAACACTCATGACGACTACGATGATGAAAGGAAGACGAACTTGAGCGCTGTTATTGCTAATTTATCAGGAGAGTCGGTAAGTGAAACTAAGGCAAGAATTGTTTTCGAAAAAGTGGAGGGAACACTTCTCGTAGGAGCTTCTTCTCTGCTTTTGATTGGCATCCAAACTATTAACCATTGGAAAGCAATTATTGCTTTGTTAGGGTATCAAATAGTGTAAATAAGACAATATAAACGAGTAATTTATCATTAGGTTTCGCTAGTTTGAGTGAATTGCTTTCATGCAGATTTGTAGCATTTTTAAATGCGTGTCGGATCAGAACCAATTCAATAAAGTTTGCTAGGGACTACGTCATCACTCAATCTGAACAAATGGTCGCCATTTATAGTAGAGTGTAAGTTATTTCGTGCACTAAAACAGAGTACAGCCACTGCGCTTGCATAGTTATTCATTTCTGCACCTGCAGTTTCTGCAGATCTGCTACTTCCACTCTTGCAGAAATTCTGGAAATCCGAAACCTTACTCAGAGAGCGGAACAAGTAAATGATAATTAATTTCAAAAAAGAGCAACCATCTTGAGTAAGACAATTGGAGGGATATCGGCGTGCTGCTTGCCGTCGCAAAGAAAATAGCTAAAATCATCCTGAAATGCATCAAGGAACACATTGAATCCGTGGTCGACAGAGAACAGACTGTTTACTTTAGTTTACTTGGGGGAGCCGCATCTCCGAACACTCAGGCCATTGTTAGGCCCATTGTACTAACCCCGTAAATCGCCTATTCAATGGCCGCCTAAGGCGTTCGCAGACTTAGCGTATCTGAGAATATTTTTCAGAGACTGAGAGTGTGCAGATTTTTCATTGAAGAAAACCTTACCAAGGTGTCTTCTTCTGAGATTTGAGGAGGCCGGGCAGCTGCATAAAAAGTGCAGAACCATCTCCCCCTCAATCCCCCCCCCCCCCCCTCTCAACCTTTTTCATATGGTAGTTTAAGGAGCAGTGTTCTGTTAAAAGCCATACTAGGATCATTTTCATGTCCCACTTCTTAAAGGACAACAAAAATGCCGCTCTAACGACTCCAGATTCTTTCACAAGAATTTTCGCCTGCCGACAAGAGTTCAAATTTCTCCACTCGGCTGCGTGAATCCTTGCAATTCCACCCTTCAGAGTAGACTTGACAGTGAATGGCTGGATTCCAAAAACTGGTTCTGGCCCCACCATTGTGGATCCAGACCATCGGCGAGCCAGTCTGTCAGCCTACTTATTACTAGTGATGCTTGAGGGCCCCGGCATCCACATCAGAAATATTTCGTTCAGTTAGCCACGCTTCAGCAGCACCTGATTGAGTCTCCATAAGCTGTGGGAGCTCGTTTCATCTTTACCTCTACTTGTTTGTTCCAAAGAGGTTTTCTATCTAGAGTGACTCCGAAATATTTCACTCCTTCGGAGAGTTGAAGGGTAGGCAAAGTCCATTCAGTTTTCTCCTTTTTGTGAATAATACCATTGTGGTTTTATTTGGATTAATTGAAAGACCATGTCTGTGGCACCAACTGTCTATCAAATCAACGGCACGTTGTATATTCCTACACACCGTTCCAAGATCCCGATCCGCAAATTTTGCAGTTCGCATAGTAGTGAGTCGATCAGCATACTCCACAGAAGTGGCGAAAGCACACCTCCTTGGGGGCAGCCCTTCGTTGCTTCTGCAGTCAGATAGCGATCGACACCCACCTCAACACACAACAATCTCTGCGTTAGCATAGCATGGATCCACTTAATTAAAGCATCATCAACACCATGCTCTCCGGCGGCATCACAAAGTTTTTGAAAAGGCGCACAGTCAAAAGCCCCTTCAATTTCCACGAACATCCCCATCGTGTACTCACCATTCAAAGTTGCATCCTTTATCTTTGTGACCAAAGAATGAAGAGCAGAGTCACAGAACTTTCCACGTTGGTAAGCATGTTGGTTTTCATTAAGTGGGTGCGACCTAAGTACGTTTCCATGAATGTGACGCTCCACCAGTCTCTCCAAACCTTTCAGCAAGAATGAAGTCAAGCTGATCTGTCTGAAGTTCTTTCGATTAGAATAGTCATCTTTCCCATGTTTCGGTATGAAGACTACCTTAACCTTTTACCAAGAGGAAGGCACGTAGTCCAGAGCAAGACATCCTCGAAAAATATTTCTTAGGAGTCGCTCTAAGTGCTCCATACCCTCCTTTAGCATTGCTGGATAGATGCCATCCATGCCAGGTGCTTTGAAATGGTCAAAGGACAGTGTAGCAGCTCTCACCTTTTCATGGGTAACAAGTGCTTTCGCAGTGTTCCAATTCCCCTTGCAGCACTTGCGTGTTGAAGGGGTTGTAAGAACCTTCAACTTTCCCCCTGCCACTTCTCTCACCTATTCTCCCGGGTGGTGTACTTCCAGGAGGGTCTGTACTGAATTCAGTCTGGAGCTCGTGAAATACCGTCGAGTTTTCTAAGAGAGTCCAACTTAGCCGACTCATCCCTTTTGAGGACTCTGCACAGCCTTGAACTCTCTCTTTCGCTTTCCAGTTCCTCCCAGTAAGCTCCAGAGGTGTCTCGTTCCTAACATCTAAAGACCTATTCACGCTGTGAGTTCCTGAAATTTAACCAGTCTTCGTTCTTATTACTTTTGCAAGCCTGGTTCAGAAGTCACCTGGTTGATTTCCTGAGTTTTTCAGTTCCCTGCCGCTTTAGCCTCGGGAATTGGACAAGCCTCTTCATAGCACTCTAAAAGTGCGTAATACAAAGTTTTCAATTCATCTTCTATCGCCAAAGGAGTCCTTAGTGGTCTAGGGAACTGTACTTTATTGCCAAGAAGTTCATTGAATTTTGTCGAATCCGTTTTCCTAGGGTTCGGTCTTTGTACTGCAGACTCTTTGCCCGCAATAGTGAGACCTCATCTAGCACTTGCCAGTATGTAATCAACTCTAACAACTTTGAAGTGCAGATTGTTAAGTCAATTACTTCACTTCTTCTTAGCCCCACGAACGTAGGGGCGCACTCTACGTTCGCGAACATCAAACCAGCTGAAGTGATAAAATCAAACAGCTTCCCTTCTCTAGGACTGCATTTGCTACTGTTCAAATATGCTGAGCGTTCGCATCACAACCTATTAAAAGTTGAAGACCACTTGATTCTATATACACTATCAGATACCTTAGTTCTTGCGCCGGCGGAGGATACAAAGAATCATAAGGTAAATAAGCGGAGGCAACTATGATGTTTTTCTCTCGCCATTTATCTGGTATTGTATGATGACCGTAACAAGTTCCTGGGAACAGAATTGTCTGAGCATGGTTGCCTCTAACAATTTTGACATCAGAACGCAGGCCCTCGGTCTCCATGATCTTTCATCGAAGAATATAATTCTGTTAAAACGAACCCATGGCTCTTGAACCAAAAATATATAAGGACAGCCCTGCAACTTTACCAGCCTTGCCGCCAGAAGATAGTAAGAAGTTTTGGCATGCTACAGGTTGATTTGACTAACTCTTACGTTTGTAGCCAAAAGTGCAGCCTAATATGAAAACCGCCGCTAACTGAAAAGTCTGCTGCGTTCATTGTGGATCTCACCGGGGTTACGTGCTTTTCCTCACCTTCCGCCGAAAGTTCCGCTTTCTTGCGTCCGATTTCTCTGGATATCGCCACATTTGGTGTTGTAGCAACGTCCATGTCCTCATTATCATCATCATTATCATGCCGAGCCTTCCTCCCCCGTATTTAAGAACACTGTCACCGACAGGTCGGCCATAGTCAGATTTCCAGTTCCTCTCATTAAAGAAGTTGCTTTACTATCCTTTTTGCCGGACCGCGCCGTAGATACCGAGTGTAGGTTTTCCACTGAATTGGAGAGCTTGTCTTCCACAGATTTCTCCATGGCCACGACGCGATTTCTCAGAGTCGCCGGTGGATTTGAAGTCTGTGGCTTCTTACCACTTCTTCCTTTGTTTCCACCTTCATGTGTTTAGATACCCATAATGTAGTAGTAAACTACCACAAGCTCTTCCACCACGACAAGTAGGAGTCTTAATCTCTTACTACTAAATATAAATAAAGAAAATTCACCTATTCTACAATTTAAAAGCAGAAACTATAATAAAGCTCAAACTTACCATTTTCAATTGTCGAAACAGTCTCTTGGCAATCTAGCCCTTTGCGTGTAAGGTTCCAAAATGGCTTTGGATTCCTATTAACACCTTTTCGAACGTAAGGAGAATGATCCCCGGGCCGTTACTTCGATTTTCCTCCCTCAGATCTACTTGCCCTAAAACATGATTAGAAGCAGATCCTCATCAGTTGCATGAAACTACTCCCAGTTCAGCCGTGCACATTCTTGGCCCATCCGAAGATTGTTTCCGTCGGCCACCGCGAGGAGGTCGTGTAAGGATTTGCCAATTATGCAACCTGAACCTGAAGCATAATCAGACCAAAACTCCATATTCATTATATTGGGTTAGGGAAAAAGAAATGTCGTATTTTGTCAATAGATGGCGACACTGTAATATATCTTGTGTTGTACTAATCGCATCGGGTCATACTATACGGCGATTTGAAGACGACAATTTGCGTTACAAGTGTCTCTTTGATAGTGTTGTGATCGTACGTTTCAGTCTCATGTTATAGTGCGTCAAAGATAGAGTTCACCAAGCAAGAAATTCGTCATATTTTACGTTTTTACTACCTGAGAGGTAAAAATGCAACGAAAGCGGTCGACAAAATTTGTGAAGTTTATGGGCCCGATACTGTAACGATTCGCACAGCACAGCGTTGGTTCGATCGATTTCGTTCTGGTGCAGTGGATGTCGAAGATACACCTCGTACTGGTAGGCGAATCGTCGTAGAAACCGATAAAATCGTCGAAATCATCCAAGTAGACCGGCATGTGAGCATTCGCTCGATTGACCAGGAACTGGGTATAGACCATAAAACCGTTCGAAACCATTTGCAGAAGATTGGATTCCAAAAAAAGCGGAATGTTTGGGTGCCACACGAGTTGACGCAAAAAAATCTCTTGGGCCGAATCAACGCCTGAGATGCACTGCTGAAACGGAACGAATTCGACCCATTTTCGAAGCGGATGGTGACTGATGATGAAAACTGGATCACGTACAATAACCTCAAGCAAAAAAGATCATGGTCGAAGCGCGGCGAGCCGGCCCAAACCATCGCCAAGCCCGGATTGACGGCCAGGGAGGTTTTGCTGTGTGTTTGGTGGGATTGGAAGGGAATCATCCACTATGAGCTGCTCAACTATGGCCAGACCCTCAATTCGGTCCTCTACTGTGCGCAACTCGATCATTTGAAGCAGGCAATTGACCAGAATCGGGCAGAATTCGCCAATAAGAATGGTGTTGTGTTCCACCAGCACAACGCTCGGCCTCACACATCTTTGATGACCCGCCAGAAGCTACGGGAGCTCGGATGAGATGTCCTATCGCACTTACCGTATAGTCCGGACCTGGCACCAAGTGATTACCATCTCTTCCGGTTCATGCAAAACGCTCTTGGTGGTGTTGGCCTCAAAAGAGGCTTGCGAAAACTGGCTGTCTGAGTTTTTTGCAAATAAGGAGGGGGAGATTATGAACTTGTCGTCTAAATGACAACAAGTTTGCGAACAAAACGGCGCATATTTAATTCAAATCGGATAATTCTAAGTATGTTAAATAAAGCGTCAAATTTCGATCACAAATACGACATGTCTTTTTCCCCAACCCAATATATTAATAAATATGTTGTTTACTCCTAGCACTGAAATTGAATTATTTTTCAGAATATCCCTTTCTAATATCAAGTATTAAATCTAGTTCTTCCCGGAATATTAGGTTGCCAACAGTGTGTATTTCAAATTATAATAAATGGAAGTAATTCACTAACCTCTTCGAATTTTACCAATCACCCACTTCAGAAAAGAGATCTACCGAATTTAGAGGAGGATTCTTACGAACTCTGCTTCAATGCCGCCTGCGCATTATCGAACAAAGGCAACTTTAACGAAGCCGAAAAGAAGTTGAAAGTATGCGAGAAAATGTGCCGCGAGTCACTCGAAGACGATGGTATGAGCGAAGAAGAAATGCAGGATGAAATTGCTGTGATACGGTAGCATATTTTTCTTTTATTTCTTCCTGTTTAATTATCCACAAATTCTTTCATTTTCAGCGTTCAACTTGCATATTGTCTGCAAATGCAAGGCAAATCCAAAGAAGCCGCGGCAATCTATGCTGAAGTCTTGAAAAACAAACCGAACGATGTTGCCCTCGTAGCAGTCGCAAGTAATAATTCGGTTGTGTTTAACAAAGACCAGAACATGTTTGATTCGAAGAAGAAAATGCGCGCCGCAATGTCAGACTCTTGCGAGCATAAGTTGACTAATAAGCAGAAGAAGGCAATAATGCTGAACAATTGTCTCCTGGCCTTGTACACGAATGCCGCCGAGCAACAGCAGCTTGTTAACAAGCTTATACAGACGTATCCTGATGCCGAATTCGAGGCTATGTTGATCAAATGTAGTCGTTTAGCCAAGGAGAAAAAGTACAAGGAAGCTGTCGATATCCTCGAAAAAACTGCCATTGCCGACCCAGAGAAGGCGTTCGCTTGTAAATTTATTATCGTGCAATTGCAACTGCTGAGTGTAAGTAGCTGATTTCATGGAGGTAATATCAAATAATTAATTAGTTAATTTAGGGCAACAGAAAAGCTGCTGTGGATGTTCTTCTGTCGCTGGGAGAATCAAAATATAAACCAGGTGTCGTTTCTGCGCTGGTCACATTGTACCTAGGCTTGGATAACAAACAAGCTGCTTCTAACATTTTGAAAGAAGCAGTCGACTGGTATAAGAAGAGCAAGGTGTGTGTGTGTTTTATGTAACTTCAATCACTTAAAACTAACCTTAACATTGCGTTTGTACATACACAGAATAACAGTGGTGACTTGTCGGATATGTGGCGGCAAGCCGCTGAGTTCCACTTACGAGGTGGTGAAGCAAAAACGGCTGCGGCCTCACTTGAAGAACTGCTGAAAACTAACCCGAAGGACATGAAAGTGTTGGCGCAGCTAGTTATCGCCTATGCTCAATTCAATCCTAAACAGGCACAAGATGCCAGTAAACGACTTCCTGCCTTAGAAACACTGACCACTGCCTCTGAAATTGACAGTCTAGAATCAGCTAATTGGATGATGAATACCAAGGCCGCTAAGAAAACTGGAACGAAATCGGATCAATCACCTGGCACTCCTGGCACGGACTTGCAAAAACGCAAAACGAAACGCAAGCGGAAGGGTAAATTGCCTAAGAACTACAATGTCGATATTCTACCCGATCCGGAGCGTTGGTTGCCTAAGTATGAGCGTACTGGCTATAGGAGAAAGCGTGATCGTAGGACGAAGGATGTTATCAAGGGATCGCAGGGAATGGCGTCTGGTGCGGCGGATCAATTGTAAGTTGTCGAACACATTTAAAGCATAATCAGTAATGCTATGTTGATTTTTCGATTTGTTTTACTTTTCAGTGATATGTCGAAGCAACATAATTTGAGCAAGAATTCTCCAGCTACTCCTGCTTATCAAGAATCGACCCCTGGACCTAGACACCAGCATAGGAAGGGCGGCCAGACTAAGAAGAAGAAGGGTCGCCATTAAATGTTCGTTTTCTGTGCATGACTGATTCTTATACGGAATAAATGCTTATTGTTTTGCAATATATTGTGTTTTGAGTACCTTGAGAGGATTATGAAGAACCCTCCTGGATACGTTTAGACTTAAATCTGTTGTATGTTAAAATTTTATTTTGAAGAGCTATACCACACTAAAAAGGGGCCATTTGCTGTGTTTTCAAAAAAGGGCCCGCAACGGGAAGTTTTCTTATTGTTTTCATTCAAAATATTGGCTAAAAACAATGATCTTAAATTTAGTTCTGTCAGCAATTTGCAGGTTTAGTCTTGTATGTCACCTGCTCCGCCTTTGCAAATCGTAAAATAGTCTCTTCATTTTGCATAGTTGTAATAGGACCACGTTTCAGTTTCGTCATTAACGCAGTCCCTTCGTGCGGATAAGGGAATGCTCGGTGGATGCGTTATGGGCATGCACATGCACACATCAGGAGATGTGCGTGCATGCCTATGCGCAGGCCGGGTAGGTGGGAAGTAAACGCCCACCCGTGGATAAAAATTGGCTATGGGAAGGACACCCAGAAATCAATCCAAATATGGAGAACGGGATGGGTAGTTTTTTTACGGTGCAGGGCTTCGGAAACCCAGTACCGGCGGTTTTTGGGAGTGGGCAAGCGGTCCCCGGCCGTCGATATCCAGCGACCGCAGTGCCTCAGTAGTGGGAAATTAGGCTACTTTGGCATCTAATGCTACAAGAGATCTTAGTGGAGTGGAAATGAGATCTACACCGAATCCTTTCCGAAAAAGCTCAAAACTTGGGAGGTCACCACGGAAGGCAACTTTACTACAGTTCGGCAGTCGAGATTCGTCGGGGGACTCGGAAAGGAACTTGGAGAGTCCCTGGACTGACATAACTATCGATGCTGTAAAATGCGATCGTGGAAGACAGCAAACTGCAACCGCGTTTGTTTCATTGGGGGAACGCATATATGAACTCTGTGAATTCATTAAAGAGAGGCGGAATATCCACCAAAATATCAGGGCTCTGATACGAGGTATTAAATTGTCCTATATTAGGGCGGTGGAGGAGAAAAGCGCCCAAGCGTCATGTGGCAAAGTCACACGGGAGACGCAAGTGACGCCACCTTAACGTAAGAAAGGTTAGAACGCGGGCAAACGGAGTAGCGATGGAGTAAGTAAATCCCTTGGTGCCCAACAAGCGGCCAAGAAGAAAAAAGCCTCATCGCCAAAGAAAGCTGCGCCGACGAAACTTCCGGGTTGTTCTTCGATTACGGGTCCAATCGTGACAAAAGGGATACAACCTACAGTTCATAAACCCGAAGAATGGATAAAGGTGGACGGCAAAAAAGCAGCACAAGGAGAAACAAAAGACTCGTCCGGAAGTAATCACCATTTCCAAGAAAGGAGATATGTCATACGTCGACATCCTTCGGAAAATCAAAGCCGATCCGGATCTGACAGACCTGGGTGGTAGTGTGAGCCGTATCAGGCGTACGCAAAATGGGGATCTGTTTGCTGGAACTAAACAAATCTAGCGAGAAGATAGTGGATAGCTTTCGCGGGCAGGTGAAGAAAGTACTAGATGAGCAAGCAGGCGTGAAAGCTCGGAAGCAACAAGTAGTGATCGAGTGCAAAGACTAGACGAGGTCACATCACCAGGGGATACTGTGCTGGGCTAAGGGAACAATTCAACCTAGAAGACAGTGCCATCAAAAGGATGAAGAAGGCATATGGAGGTGCACGCTATTATTAGCTTGTCGATGAAATCAGGGATTAAACTGATTACCGCGGGCAAGGTAAGAATAGACTTAAAGATATGCTTCAGACGGCTCGATTTCGGTCACTTTGCGGTAGCATGTACTAGCGAGTACGATAGGAGGAGGAGAAGGTGCAGAAAGTGCGGTGAAGAGGGCCACCTTATCAAATACTTCACTGGAGCATTTTGCGCAAAGGGAGAACGGGAGTAGATGACCGGCACGTTGCAGGTGGTGGCAGGTGCCCGGCATGTAAGAGGGATCTGGATCGTAAGACTAAATGATAGAAATCAACCTCAATCATTGCGAGGTAGCTCAAGACTTGCTCTCGCAAACCACTCGAGAGTCAAATGTGGACGTGGCGGTAATATGTGAACCGCACCGAAATTACGTTAGTGCTACGTGGGTGAAAGATTCATCGGAAAACGCGGCGATATGGGTATGTGGACGGCAAGCCATTCGAGAAAAAATGGCATTTCCGGGAGCTGGCTTTGTACGAGCGAATGTCAAAGGCGTTCATATCTACAGCTGCTATGCTCCTCCTAGTGCAATATGAAGAGATGCTAGACGGCTTAGTGTTGGATGCTAGAGACCATAGCCCCAAGATCCCAGCCAAATCTTCCTTGAAACCTTCACGGAGCTGGACATCGTACTCGCCAACTTTGGATGCGTGCCCACTTTCCGACGCAGAGGATTAGGCTCAATCGTCGATCTAGCCTACCTCAGTATCTGGTTGGCGAGAGGGATGGTCTGGCGGGTGAGTGAGCACTACACCCGCAGTGACCATCAGACTATTTTTCTCGACATCAGGAACAGGAGGAGGCTACAGTCGAGTGAGCGTCAAAAGCGGAAAAACCAGGATAGCTGGGTGCTCCAGTGGAGCTTTCGAGAAAGAGACATTCCTGGCGACTTCAGAAGGAGGTCCCGACCCGAAGGGGACGGCGCTGTAAAAAAAAAGTGAGCTAAATATATCAACGGATAACTGAAGCCTGCGATTCTACAATGCCGCGACGGAAGTTTCATCACAGTAGGAAACCAAACTACTGGTGGAACCAAGAAATCGCGCTGTAGGGAGCATCGTGTCTGCGAGCGAGGAGGCTTTGCCAAAGTACCAGAGGGAAGCCAGAAGATCAGCAGTCGGAGAAAGAATACCGCGATCTTCGAAGTAGCCTTAAGAAGGCTATACAGGAAAGTAAGAGGAATTGCTACAAGCAGTTATACCTTGAAGCAAATACAAACCCGTGGGGCGCTGCTTATAAGGTTGTAATGAATGTCGGACAAAAAGCCCCCCCAGGTGACGTGCTCGCGACTCTTGTTCAAAATAATCGCAATCCATTTCCCATAACAAGAAGAAAGCGGACCTCATCCAATGGTTCAACAGGACGTCTTCACAATCCCTGGGGTGACCGAGGAGGAACTACGGGAGATCTGTGGACGAATTGGAGACAATAATCCAGAACTAAGTTGGAGATTGAATATAGAACTGAAGGTGAGGAGCCTTCTATGCCTGCAAGAGAACCTTTGCAAGAATTGGGGTCTCCGGCCGAAGATGGTTTTCTAGATGTACACCGCTGCGTTGCGTACGGCTCTATTGTATGGTGGCAGGCTTTGAGTAAAAAGTACAAGTGCTACTGGGGCTGTGCAATCCTGCTCGGAAAATGCTTTCAATGTACTCCTGCGTTTCCTACCCCTAGACCCCCACATTAACCACGTTGTAGCGTGCAGTGTCGTCAGACTATGTAAATCTGGATGCTGGACACCGAAGCCATACGGCCTCAGTAACATCCTAGACGGAGTACCTCAGGAAATCTGGGCTTTCCGCACGGACTATGCTACACGCAAGCTGAACTTCACGAGAAACTTTGCTGTGGACTTTCCAACCAGGGCAGAGTGGAAGATCGGCGGCGTGTTGTAAGGTTATGACAAAGAATTCTTGACCGATGGATCAAAGATGGTCTGTAGAGTCACTGTGGGTTTTTTTAATACACACAGTGTATACGAGTTATATGATCTCCCAGGTTTTGCTAGTGTAACCCAAGCGTAACATAGCCATTCTGACCGAGAGCCAGGCGGCCATTAAGGCCTTGTAATCAGCGACGACATCCTCCAGGCTGGTGGGGCAGTCAGTCGTAGGGGGTTTTACGTGAGTACCTGTCATAGAGACTTAATCCCATAGTCTTTTTAAAACACGGATTGATTTTGTGACCACAATCACAGCCCCGCCGAAGCAAGCTATGACGGTACCAGTCTATACCAAGTGCATGGCTCAGCATCTATATTGGTAGATGCAAGACCTACCTAAATCTCTACCGAACTAAGGAGTACGACACCCGTGTTGAAACGCAACACCATGCCAAGGCCCGAAGGTCTCTGTTCGCTTGAATGTAACCACAACCCATATGAAGATCCCACTAGGGAACCAACGGCAAACATCCGAGCTGTACTCACATACAATATGAATTCGCTCGAAGTATGTGAGTCCAGGGGCTATCCCGATTCCCATGGTACCAGTATACCCCTGGTAAAGTTTCGTGACCAATTGCCACTTCAGATGAGTCCCCGTGCAGACTCGGATCTGATCGCTCTGATTAGGTCTTTGGAGCATTCGGGGCGGCACGCGCAAGGTGACTGGGTCTGGGTTCATCGCAACATAGAGTGGAATTAGCGGGCTGACGGATTGGCCAGGTGGAGCTCTGCTCTTGGCAGTCCTTCTTTGGGTACAGTCGTTGTCTCGCTGGTGATTGTCAAGGCCGCATCTATTCACACTATTTAGCAGCCACGGGCCTTAGATCTCGAAGGCTTATCACCTGTGCCAAGTCAAGGAGGATTTGGCCCGCTTACAACAAAATCCGATCACGAGAACTCCAGTGCCAGACGCGTGCAAAGGCGGACAAGGTTACGCCGGTCTACACGGGACACTGCCTCATAGGGGACCATGCCGCCAAGCTCGGCATACCCTACTATTCGCATTGCTGCAGCGGCAGCGAAGAGAGGAAAACCCGCAGTCACTTCCTCTGCAATTGCCCAGCTCTAGTTAGAGTCAGGCTACGGACACAGGGTAAACCATTCTTTGGGGACCTCAGAGAAATTTCTAGCTGCGTGATGGGAGAGCTGCTTGAAGACCAGAACCGGCTTGGCTGTGCCTCCCTTTTCTCATAACAGCAGTCATAGTCTTAAGAGTTTTGTGGCACAGCGCTGATTGGGTTACTCGGAGCAGCCACTGATACCTGTTAGCCTAAAAATGTATACTCCTTTTAGCCGTCTTTTATGACAAGTAGTGAATACTTAGAGTGTATTCTTAAACTGCGATCCAATAAGACTTTAATAGATTGTATGGAACCACTTTTATCGATGTTTTTCGTGGTAAGGCTTTATGATCTTTGCTATTTAATATAGTAGTGTGTGGGATCCGAAAATTTTTAATTGTAGGGGATTTAAAGAGGCACTTTGTTCTCAGTCAACCACGCATTGCATACTAAATGCATGCTAGAAACTTTACCCAAACTATCTCGCCAAATCTAATTCAATAAAATGAAATTTAACTTTTATCTATTTCTTAAAAACTACAAATATGTACATAGTTCTACACAACATTAAGGCTACAATTTCGTGGTATTCTGTCGAAACTCATCCGTAGTAAATGCTTTGTTGTCCTCCCCACAATCCCATCTCGTTCGAGTTTGTTTTAAATCGCGACCATTTGCCAGGCGACTAGCATCAAAGTTCAGTCTGTCAGTCGGGATAGTCCACATTGTCTCTCCGGAACTGACCATTTGCTGAAGATTGTTTCGAGCGTTCGGTGGGGTTTCATCTTCAACATTCTTATCTTCTGATTCCTTTGGTTGTTTGTTTCTATTTCCGGAAAATTCTTTTTCAATATCCTGCAACGGTCATTTATTTGTAAATAATTGGGTACCAGAGACTTAAAACACTTACACTCAGAGACCGACCCTCTGTTTCCGGAAGCAGAAAATATAACAGTATTGTGCCAACAAAACTTACAGCTGAGTAAAACCAAAAGGTACCAGGCATTGTCATTGTTGAAAGCATTTGTAAGAAGAGTTTATTAGCTAAGAATCCAAAAAGATACCCTACTCCTCCTGATATTCCCGATGCATTGCTTCGAATCGCGGCCGGGTAAACTTCGCCAATAAGCATCCACGGAATAAGACGAATTCCCAAATGAGCGAAAAATGCGGAGCCCAAAAGTAATATCAGCGGGATCCAGAGGTATTTGTTTTTTTTTCTGTTTAGGCACGGGAACCAGGATTTTCTTGTGTATTTCAGGATTGTCTTCTAGAGGATTGAGAATCTCGTCAAGGTCAATGAGCACTGGTGGTTCTGTATTGTCCTGAGTCGTTTCATTAAAGACATCATAGTTTAGAAAATCTGTCTGGTTAGAATCCACTTCAAAATCAGGACTGTTCCCGGTATTGGTGAAATCAAAGTAATCATCGGTTATATTGAAATTATCCTCGAAGTCAGCGCTACGAATTAACCTTCGGGAACTGTTAGTTGCGTTGAAATCACCATCGAAGTAGTCTAAATATAAAATCGTAGTTGTTTCCGGTAATTCAGGAGGGATTGTTGTAATAATGGTTTCAGGTTTAAGCCTCAAAACACTCAAGAGTTCACTTCTCTCCAAAGCTTCCTCTTCTTTGTCGAAAATGTCTGTTACATTTTGAAGGGTAATGATGTTTTCCTGCGGTACTAATGATGATGCATTTGTTACAACATTGGCTATTGCAAATCCGGGAACTGATTTCAAGAAGTAAGCATATGTAGCCGTACCTGTGAAAGAAAATAAATATCTTTGAGTGTAAATTCTACGACCTAGAGTGTGCGATAGATATACCAAATATGCATAAACCACAGCCAATAGTTGAAGCGAAGACTAATGGCCTTTTGCCAGTGAAATGTATAAGGACAATACACAATATTGTACCAATAAGCTCTGCCAAACCAAGCAAGATAGTAGCATGGTATTTATCCACCGGCGTCTTCAGAGTATGGAAAATCTATGAATGAAATTCTAACGTACACGTGCTTCCTTATAATACTTAATCCACCCTACCTGAACAGCATAAGTTTGTAATGTGGTCTTCCCAGAAAAATGCCCAATGAAAAATGTCAACAAAATAAGACAGAATGGCGACAAAAAAGATCGTTTCTTGAATAGTCGTAAATATTTCATAACTGGCGACCTTTTTACTTCTTCCGCCGCTTGCTCTTGCGATGGTTTCACAATGATACTATCATACAGTTCATTGAACTCGGCTTCGACTTTATATTCAGGAACCCATCCACGTAGCCAAGTAAGTGATTTCACAGCTTCCGGGAAGCGATTCATTCGGATCAACCAATGTGGGCTCTCCGGAACGAAGAATAAAGCAATAATACTTATGACGGGGAAAACAGTGCTGACAGCGGCAATGGTCCGCCAATCTAATATTGATCCCAGCACGAATTGTATGAAGACTCCAAGGATAACACAAGCTGATCCCGAAGCAGCAAGCATTCCACGATATTTCGGTTCCGTGATTTCAGCTACATATGTTAGTACCGGGGCTTCCATCAAACCACCACTAAGGCCAGATAAGCAGAGCCCAGCATATAAATATCCAGTACTAGTGGAAAAATGAAAAAGCAGCCAGGAAGCCAGGATAGGGAAATTTACCAGCTGAAAGTATAAAGTTACCAACGAATTTCATGTTGTGAAAATTAATACCTGCATAGCCTTCCTTTTCCCGATCGGTGATGTGAATGCTCCAGAAAATATACATCCCAGTGGAACACATATCAGATTAATGGAACCTGTAAAGGTAATAAATTTGTCAGGAGGACTTTACTCAGCGTAAGGGGTAAATATTTTCATTACGCACTAAACCAAGAAATTTCATCTCTACTAAGAACGATGTCGCTAGGTTCCCGTCCATCGCCACCCTGGATAGCGGGTATAACAATCGTTGGAAAACCAAGGGTCATGCCATATACTGGAATAAAGAAATTATTAAATAGGTTTTGAGAAAAGGAGATCAAAATTACCAAACAACGATGTGGAAGAGATTTGGCTAAACGTGTAGGACGAGCATGGTAACACGCAATTACTAACTTGTTACTATAGCTTGCAATCCTACACAAATAAGAAAATTGGGAATGAATCTTGACGAAGATTTTCCATAATCCATGTGTGTGTGTGTGAAAATAGGTTTGAAACCTTCCACTTTTCCAGTTTTACACTTTAAGATTGATAAAAAGGAATCTCGATCGGAGATACGACGGAAAAAAAGAATAATAGATAGAAGACGGTTTAACAAAAATATATGGTCGCCAGAGACTTTAGTATAAGGTTCCAATTGGCCGAGTTGAACGCATTCCTCACATCCAGGATCACCACCACACAATATTTGCTGGTACAACCTCTTCCGTGAATTGCAATTTCGGCCAATCCAGTAACCATTTTGATGGCTTTACGGAACCCATACTGCCTATCTGAAGGGCCCTCTTGGCTCTCGACGACCGGGAGTAGTCTATTATAAATAACCCACTCCAACATTTTCCCCATAGTGTCTAGAAGACATATGAGTCTATATGAGGACATTTCCCCTGGAGGTTTGGCAGCCTTAGGCAGCAGCACCAGCTTCTGCCGCTTCCATGGTGCAGGAAAGATACCCTCGGACATGCACGTTTCGAAAAGCTCCGCCTACATATCCCGTCCTATCTAATGACGCCAAGTTTGAGGGCCTAATTCGGTATGCCGTCCAGATCCGGGGCTTTGCTGTCGCCTATTCGACTGCAGATCTCGAGCAGTTTGTCACTGGTGGAATCGCCGTCACATTCAGGGGGTGATGGAAGGTATCAGTACCCCTCTCTTGTTGGGAAATTACCCCTGGATTATTTTGAATAAGCGCATAGGGCTCGTGATCTGCGGAGATGATCGGCCTCTGAATCGTCCTGCAATGATTTTATAGGCGCTACCCCATGAATTTATGTTCGCTTCCGAACAGAGCTCCTTAAAACATTCCCTCTTACTCCGCTGGATGGCGAGCTTGAGGTTCTTGCGGGCTGCCTTATAGAGATGCTTCTTTTCCCCTTGATCGATTCTACCTATTGCTCTAAGAGCCGTTCGTCTGGCTCTGTGGCAAGTCGATCGAAGGTCGGCAAGTTCACTATTCCACCAATAATTGGGTTTCTAGTGGAGAATGAGCATCTCCTAGGCATCGACGCGTCACATCCTTTAGAGATGTGCTTTGTGTAACATGGAGAGCTCTATCCGTGGAGGTGCCTTGCTAGGCAGGTCTAACCACACCTCCATGAATGTTCACTCATCCATCGCTTTTGTAGATCATCCTGGTGTTCTTTTGGATGCTTCCAGGGTGAGGATTTCCTGCTTTGTGGCTCCGCTCTTAGTTCAAAAGCCATCTCACAGGTTTTCAAACTCAGGCAGTATGAGGCTCGGTGGGGCGTAGCAGCTGTATATGCATATATCGCTTATTTTTACCCACACAAAGCCACTAGCCGCCTGACCCATGCTATATTGTATAGCTTGACGAACGCATGCCCATATCGCCGCTCCATCAGTCCAATCTGTGACCCATACACCACCGTCAAAATTTCTGTATGGTTCACTAATGATAGCAATCTCCATCGCAGAATCGTAAGTGGTCTGCGCAAGCAAATCTTGTGTGATCTTGCCATGATTAAGGTTTATTTCCATTAACTTCATTTTTTCACTACAGTTAACGCCTTCCTAAATTCCGGGCATTTACCATTTCTGGGAATATGCCGGTTACCCCTTCCCTTCTTTCCTTCGCACAAAATGCATTTTGGGGGCAATATGTCCTTTCTTCCCACACCTTCGACATACCGCTAATGCATGCCTTCGCGAAATGTCGAGACATTAGACATTTGAAGCACCTTTTTAGGAGATCTGTTTCCAACAACCCATCCAATCCGAACCTTCCCCACGGTCAACAACTTCTGTGCTGACTCCACTGGCAGTCGCATTGTGGCCGTTTGAGTACCGCCATAAACTTTCCTTAGGCTCACGCTGAATTCCTCCAACTTAAATTGTTGCTTCAAGGCAGTGCAGATCTCTTCTCTGGGTGTTACCTCATCGAGATCTTTGCACTGTTTATAGATCTCATTGTTTAGGATAAGTGAGGGATTCTAAGTCCACAACCACTTGCTGTTGGACCGGACCAAATGGAGAGCAACTTACTCTCTCATACCAGATATCACACAGTGCAGCAATTATAGAGACATCATATTGCTGAGTACCATCTATAAGATATTCTCCGCTATCTTGCTAGGCCGGATAGCCCCATACGCCCAGAACATCACTGGTCCATACCAAAGAGGCTTCACTCCAGGCAAATCAGCGGCAGATCAGATTTTCTGTCTGCTGCAAGCGATTGAAAACCTGTTGGAATATGAATAATTGTTGCACCATCTCTTCATAGCCAGGGTAAAACTGTACACGGCCATGAGGGAATTCAGTATCCCAATGAAATTGATCAGACTGACCCTGACGTATGTGCGAGGCCACATAAAAGCAGCAGGATCACTCTCAAGACCATTCGACATCAACAACGGTCTACAACAAGGGGATGCCCTATCATGTGTCCTCTTTAACCTGACCCTGGAGAAAGTGATCCGTGATGCTGAAGTAAATGCAAGAGGTACGACCAGTCCACTCAACTACTGGCCTATGCTGACGATATCGACATCATTGGAAGATTCACCCGAGACGTACAAACTGCCTTCATTCAGATCAAGGAGGCGGCGCGAGATCTTGGGCTGCACATTAATGAAGGCAAGGTAAAGTATATGGTGGCAACATCAGCACCGCAAACCAATCAACCAACAACATCAAACTGCACTGGTCAAACGGGAAGAATAAAGATAGGAGAATACAACTTTGAGACCGTTGACAATTTCTCCTATTTAGAGTCGAAAATCACAACCGATAACAGCTATGACCATGAAATCCGCGCACGATTCTTGGCAGCCAACAGAGCCTATTGCAGCTTACAAAAAGTGTTTCGCTCGAAACGTCTCACCATAGGGTCAAAGCTCTTACTATACAAGACAATGATCTTGCCAGTCCACATGTATTCCTCGGAGACTTGAGTTCTTAGGAAGAAGAATTGCGAACTCTTGGCCGTGTTCGAGAGAAGAATCCTGCGAAGAATTTTTGGCCACCTACATGAGGATGGACGATTCCGTAGTCTACATAACGACGAAATCTATGAGCGATGCCATGACCGTCAGGTTGTGAATAAAATCCGACTCAACGAGTTGCGGTGGGCGGATCACTTAATCCGTATGGATGAGGATGATCCAACCCGGAAAGTCTATAAGGGCAATATCTATGGTAGGAAAAGAAGACGAGGCAGACCCTGCCTGAAATGGAGCTATAGTGTAGGTCAGGACGCAAGACAGCTTTTAGGGATATTGAATTGGTGGATCTCGGCGCAAAACCGAGATTTCTGAAGTTCCTTATTAAGGCGGGCCTAGACCGAATACCAGTTGTTGCGCCGTTGATGATGAATGATGATGAGTTGTGACTTGAGGCAAATACGAACCCGCGGGGCGCTGCTTAATAATAATAAGAATCGTTGGCGCAACAATCCAAATGGATCGGCGCCTTGAAAGGTGAAGTGTGAAGAGCACTTTATTCAAAACCTAATGGTACACTATAGGATTACAGTACCCTCTAGGAGGCAATGTGGTCAGCATTGCGCTCGCCCTAGATTATTACCCTGATTTCACTCAGGTACACATTCACGGCTCAGTCGACTGGTATCCGAGGTCAAATCACGATGCAAATACCACTTCACCAGTGAGATTTGAATCGCGATCTTCCGTACGACAGCCTTGTGCTCTAACCACTCAGCTATCCGGACGGGGCGCTACTTACAAGGTTGTAATGAACAAGATTCGTGGGCGAAAATCACCCCAAGTGATGTTCTCGCGACTCTTGTTCAAAATAATCGGAATCCCTTTCCCCCAGCAGGAAGAAAATGGACCTCAACCAACGATGTAACAGGCCATCTTCACAATCTCTGGGTGACCGAGGAGGAATTACGAGGGTTTTGTAGACGTATTGGGGATAATAAGGCTACGGGTTTGAATGGGATTCCGAACGAAACCATGAAGTTGGCTGCTAAAATCAAGCCCACATAGTTCATAAGCACATTTGAATCGTGCATGGCAGAAGGAGTGTTTTCCGCCTAGTGGTTCTGTTATCGAAGCCTCAAAAACCACCTAGCGCACCCTCTTCATGTCTGTCTTTCAGACACTGTGGGAGAGATGTTGGAGAGGGTGATATACAACAGGCTGCTTTCCTTCGTCGAGCGAACGGGTGGTCTATCGGAGCGGCGGTATGGGTTTCGCAGAGCAGGGTCCACTGTCGATGCAACGGTAGTGGACCTGGCTCGGGAGGCATTCGCCGCCGGTAAGTGCTGCACGGCGGTGACGCTGGATGTCAGGAATGCCCTTAACTCAGTCAACTGAGGTTGGACTAAGGCACCCTGGATAAACTAGGTGTCACTTAGATAGTTCGGATAATCGAGAGTTACTTCTCGAAGAGCCTTATTTCGTACGAAACCGACGACGGACCGAAGGAATATGTTGTGACAGCAGCTGTTCCCCAAAGCTCCGTATTGGGGCCCCTGCTGTGAAACATATTGTATGACGGAGTCCTCGGCCTCTGTATGCGAAAGGAGGTAAAGTTGATTGGTTTGCAGACGACCTGGCGGTGGTAGTAGTTACAAAACAGTCCCAGGACGCGGAACTGTATGGAAGTGAAACAATTCATGCCATCTAAGCATGGCTCCAAAATGGTGAAACTGGAAATGGGAAAACTGAACCAAAGACTAGTTCATCTCTAGCAAGGATGATCTAGTCCTGATATACGCGCCTCCTGTCTGGACGTGCACACTAAATAACATAGTGAACCAGGGAAGGGTAAATTCGGCATACCGGCTAATCGCGCCGAGGATGTGCAGTGCATACAGGACAGTATCCGATGAGGTAGTGTGTGTCGCGGGGACGATTACCTTGGATCTTCTGGCGGATGAGGCACACTGTCTTCACCGGAGAAAGATGGCGAATCCGGCTGAAGTAATTGTGGGCTTCTGAAAAGCCACTGGGAAGAAGTTGTACAGGAGATGACAGCAACGGTGAGATAATTCCGAGAAAGGCTGCTGGTATTGAGAGATGGGTCGAGCGGAAGCATGAAGAGTTGAATTACCATCTAACGCAATTCGCTACGGGACACGGTGGATACAGGAAGTACTTGCTTCGCTTCGAATTCGATGAGTCCCAGACTGTTCTGAATGCGCCGCTACATCCGAGGACCCAAAGCATGTTATGTTCCATTGTCCGAGATTCACAAATGAACGTAATTATCGGATACCACAATTTGGTGGAGGAGATGGTGAAATCTGAAGGAAATTGGAGTGCGATAAACGCAACAATAACTACGATACAAGGAAAGCTGCAGGAGCTGAACCGAGCCTAGAAAAGAAAGCGCGACTTAGTTGTGCTGGTGTAAACCAAAGCCCTACTCGCGAAGTAATACTCCACGGTGGTCCCGCGGGGATAGGGGCGGAGAAGTGGGGGTGGTTTTAGTGGGTGAGAATCCCACATACTGCTGCAACCTGGTGCAGCGTAGCGTCTTTTTAAGATTTCCACCTCCACCCAAAAAAAGAAACATAAACATTAAGGACCGGAATCACTACCAATAGTTAATAGTAGTAACCGACCCATATAATTTTACATCTAAATTTTATAACTTAAATGAAAATATTTACCAAAGAGCAAAATGTTTTTTACACCAACAGCTATAAATTGTGGTAAGGCACGTCGAAATTCGCCAAGTTCCGGTTGGTTGTCCACAACGCGTCTAGTACCATTTCGAAAGAAATTGTGAGGGCGATCGTTGACAAATCTGGGAATGAAACAAAGGTAGAATTATTAGAACCACATTGAGGTTTTTAAATTGCAACGAATCAATAAAGTGAAATTACTCGCAAGCAAAGAACCCTAGCATACGTTTTGAGCACTTCTCCACGCACCCCATTTCACACTTGATTTCTCGATCCACTGCTAGCACTGCAATGGCAGAAGTACTTGGATTTATTGTTGAATATCTAATTAGCATTAATGGTTGTATCTGAAATTGTTATTGATGTTGAGTAAGCTCAAGTCAGACTAATTGCCGTCGGTAACCAACGAGATTCCATTGTTGTGAATAATTTTAAGCTTCTTTAGACACTGATATCTGCCGTGGATAATTGATGATAATTAATTTTGTATAGGGGATTTGGGATCTGTTGCAACTCAGTTCAATCCCCTATTAGTTAGCCCAAAGCCGACCTTCCGTTTCTCATTCCAAACGGGCGGAAAAAGCTATGGAAACACAAGAGCGAAGAAGCAAAACATGTGAAGAAACTAAGCAAAATAACCCACGAACCATTTATATTTTACTTTCTTGTACTCACGTGATAGCGATGGTTAAATTTTGCATAAGTGAATACAAACGGGTCATGGCTCCATAATGGGAATTGAATTTCCATTTGATTCTTCCCATTTGGTACCAGCAAAGCGATCGACTCTACGCTATTTACAGCATTGCAAACAGTCCCCGGTACCGTGCTCAATAGAAAGAAGCAAATAAACACAAAATGATCGGAAGTCGATAATTAAATTAAGCGGAAGGTGGCAGATTCCCCCTGAATACGATGAGGTAAGCGCTAGATGTTGTGCAGGTTGATTGGTTGTAAATCAGGTAGCATCACTCATCCGCTAACCATGAAGTAGTAGGACCTGGCGAGCGTATGATACCCATATAACTTTCATTTTGATCAGGTTATTTGCGCTGAATTAGTGAAATTTTATAAACGAAGCAATCTGGAATCATTCATCTGAGGAATCGCATACAGTGATACACAGGTGGACCTAAGACAGAAGACGGAACTGGGGTTGAAACATGGGGCGTGAACCCGAGGCACGACATGTTACAGCCTCTAGGTCAACATACCATTGTTTTTCAGGCGAATCTATTTGTCAGGAAGAGAGATAAATAAAATATAGTTGTTGTCACTCCACTATGCCTTGTTGGCAGATCCCGCGACAAGCTGACCAAAAAAACGCATTAAATGTCGTTAAAAAAAAATGATCGTGTTGAGATATCCAACGCCTCGGAAAAATGCTAGGGCGTCTAACTCCGGCGACACGGGCCCCGGTCACGTCGAGGAATGGGGAAGGGTTCTTGATCCATGGACGGCGTCAGAACGTAAATCAATTATAGACATTTGCACCCTTCAAGGGACCCGATGGTTTGATGCCAAAAGCTGACACATAGAACGCGAACGCGGTAAAAATGGCTATAAACTTCTTTATTTTGGAAGCCTACGCACTCAATACATCTCTGGTGCCATTAAAGAAGTCGAACGATCTAATGATCGGCTGATGAAGTTCACCATTATATCAGCTGACCGCACTATTCACTTCTTCACCGCGTACGTACCACAGACAGAACGACCTAATGCCGAGAAAGATATCTTCTGACAACTTCTTAATGGTGGTCAAAGAGTAGTATAGGCCCCGGGGCGAAACGTGGATTGGTACCCACGATTGAGCATAAAACTTGGGAAACGCCTGCTGAACCAACACCAACAGCTCTACCACCAAACCCTATTTCCACCTCCACGTGGTGACCTCTGGAAGTTCTTTCTTAACGAAAAGCTGCAGACGGAAGAGGATGAAGACGAGTCTCCCGCGTCTAAAAACGGGACAAATTGTACCAACTGTACAGGTTGGGGGTTGGGTAAGACTGACAACCCTACACGGAAAACAACTTGTTACGAAGCCACAACAGGAGCCTCGGACTGGACGGATTACACAACGACGAACGTGAACTCCCTGTACAGAGGTATAGCTGCTGAGCAGCTAGCCGATACCTTGTCCAAAATATAGGGCTGATGTAACAGCGTTACAGGAGATGCGTTGGATAGGGACCGGTTTCCTGGAGAAGAGTCGCTACACCATATATTATAGTGGCCATCCAGTAAACCATGTGCTCGGAGTAGGTTTCTTAGTCACCCAAAAAATGAAAACTGCTGTTATCGGCTTTGAAAATATAAGCGAACGGCTATGCATTATTCACTCTGCGCTTGCGAGGCAAGTTTAGAAATATAAGCCTCATCAAAGTTCACGCCCCTATAGAGAAGACTGCAGAATCGGAGAAAGATACCTTCTACGAGGCAGTGGAACGAACACTCGAAGCCTGTCCCAGATATGATATCAAAATCATATTTGGGGGTTTTAACAGCCAAGTAGGGGAGGAGCTAGTATTCAGGCGATACGTTGGCTCCCATAGCTTACACCAAAATACAAATGATAACGGACTGCGGATCATTCAATTAGCAGTGTCGCACGAAATGGTTGTTGGAAGTACTGGTTTGCGCGGAAAGCGGTCCACAAACATACATACGTGGGCTCTCCAGATGGGACACTTTTCAACCAAATTGACCACGTGTTGATCGAAATCCGCCACCTCCCAGCCTTATTGAATGTCAGAACATATAAGGGGGGCCAATATAGACTCGGATCACTATCTCGTTTGCATGGTGCTCCGAGCTCGAATAACAACACCAACCAGAATCCCTTTTGACAATCAGGTGAGAGTTAACACTGAAGACATCCACAACACAGCACTCCACGACATAAGAGGGAAATGGAAGCCGCAATAACCGCAGTCAACAAAGATCCTGGAGATGAACCATCAACAAATGATCTTCACAATCACCTGAAGAACGTTATCATAAATACGGCTACAAACATACTTGGCCCCAGCCGCAAAAAGAGTTGGAACGGCTAGTTTGACTATGAATGTAACCTAGCAACGGAACGGAAGAATGCTGCATACCGAGTAATGCTGCATTCTCAAAGAACGCGGGCACGCGCGGAGAGTTATCACGAACTCCGGCGAGCGGAGAAGCGACTTCACAGACGGAAAAAGGAAGCCTGGGAGAACCAACATTTCTGTGAACTCGAAAAGTGCAGGGAGCAACCGCACCAAGTCAGCAGGATGAAGCCTTACACACCTCGATGTTCATCCTGCCGAGACAAAGAGGAAAATCTGATTTCCGACAGAATAGGCATATTGGAGGGATGGGTTGAGTACTTTGATGAACTACTGAACAACTAGAACATCGGCGAGTTGGAGGTCCCGCCAACTGAAAACGACGGACAAATACTTCCACCACCAAGTATAGAAGAAACGGTCGGTGCAATTCATCGGCTTAAAAACCATAAGCCGCCAGGAGCCGATGGAATTACAGCCGAATTGGTTAAATATGGAGGCGACGAATTACACCAAGTGGTTGATCAACTTGTGCCCAAGGTGTGGGACAGCGAATCAATGCCTGACGATTCGTAGTCATGTCGTGTTCTGCGAATTATATAAAGGAGTTTTCAACATCTGCGAACCGCTTCGGTCACGGTGCTCCCAGAGCAGAGGTGAGGCAGCGGCTGACGATTTGCCTCTGCCCTGGTAAGAAACCGTAAAGCCGTCATCGCCTGACATTTTTGTAATGTTTGGGTGCAAGCCCTAAGCAAGGGGTAAGTTGGTCCCCATTTGGTCCGGTCCACCATTAAGTTGATCCGAACTTAGGACCCCACAATTCTCAAAAAAAATATGGACATCAGTTGCACCATCTCTTCATCGACTTTAAAGCCGCCTATAATAGTATAGCCAGGGTAAAACTGTACACGGCCATGAGAGAATTCGGTATCCCGACGAAATTGATAAGACTGACTAGGCTGACCCTGGCCAATGTGTGAGGCCAGATAAAAGCAGCAGGATCACTCTCATGAACGTTCGACATCAAGAACGGTCTACGACAAGGGGGTGCCCTATCATGCATCCTCTTTAACCTGGCCCTGGAGAAAGTGATCCGTGATGCTGAGGTAAATGCAAGAGGTACGATCCTCTTTAAGCCCACCCAACCACTGGCCTATGCCGACGATATTGACATCATGGGAAGAATGACCCGAGACATACAAACTGCCTTCATCCAGATCGAGCGATTCCGTAGCCTACATAACGACGAAATCTATGAGCGATACCGTGACCGTCAAGTTGTGGATAAAATCCGACTCAATAGGTTACGGTGGGCGGCTCACTTAATCCGTATGGATGAGGATGATCCAGCCCGGAAAGTCTATAAGGGCAATATCTACGGTAGGAAAAGAAAACGAGGCACTCCCTGCCTAAGATGGAGCGATGGCGTAGGTCAGGACGCCAGACAGCTTTTAGGGATATCGAATTGGTGGACCTCGGCGCAAAACCGGGATGTCTGGAGTTCCTTATTAAGGCACACGGTCATGCATCTATCTGGAAATTCCTCGAAAAAATATCCGGTAGCCCTGATGCTGACCAATCATATGGTTTCCAGATGCGTCTTTGAAAACACATACACTGTCGTTATCACCGAAAGAGAAGAATGGTCGGCAAGTGGCCGTGAGTCTTTTCAGATTACAGACCTAATAATCTTCACCGACGAGTCAGTCATGGAGGATGGATCGGGCGCAGGAGTGTTCTCGCAGAATCTGATTAGAAAACTGGCCCGACCCCTCGGAAAAATGACGACAATATTCCAGGCGGAGATACATGCCATTTCATTGGCAGCAGAAGAATGTCTGCGACAAAAGTGGAGGGTCGCACTTCGAATCTGTTCCGACAGCTGGGCGGCATTATCAGCGCTAAATGGCAACGACATATCAAGCCAGTTGGTGTGGAGTTGTCATCAGGTGCTGCTGAAACTTGACCAACTGAACGAAACATTCCTGATGTGGGTGCCGTGGCACTCTAACATGGCCGGTAATGACGAGGCTCGCCGAGGGTCTGGATCCACAATGGTGGGGTCAGAACCAGCTCTTGGAATCCGACCATCTACGGTCAAGCCTACTCTGAAGGGTGAAATTGTAAGGATTCACGCAACCGCGTGGAGAATCTTGTCGGCAAACGAGAATCCTTGTGAAAGAGCCTAGGGCCACTAGAGCGGCAATTTTGATGTCCCTTAAGAAGTGGGAAATGAAAACCCTAGAAGCGCTTTTAACGGGACACTGCTCCTTAAATTACCATATGGAAAAGATTGGGGTAGTGGTTTCGGCTATGTGTAGCCAATGTGAGGAGGAAGAGGAGACGACCCTGCACTTTTTATGTAGCTGCCCGGCATCCTTAGATCTCAGAAGAAGACACCTTGGCAAGGTTTTCTTCAATGAAGAATCTGCACACTCTCTGCCTCTGGAGAATATTCTCAGATTCGCTAAAGCCTGCGAACATTGTAGGCGGGAAGTCATTGAATAGGCAATTTACGGGGATAGTACAATGGGCCTAACAATGGCCTGAGTGCTCGGAGCTACGGCTCCCCCAGTAAACTAAACTATATTAAACTAAAAGGCAGGTCTAGACCGAATACCGGTTGTTGCGGGGGTTGATGATGATGATGATGAACTTGCATTGCGAAAAAAATGGCAGGTGCCATGGGGGAAAAGAGTTTGTAGTGCGCAATGAGGGTGGCCAGCGTATAGTCGATTTTGTGTACACCCATGATCTTGCACTTGTTAATAGATGTTTTATCAAATGATTGTCTCATTTTCCTACATGAGAATAGTGAAGGCGTGTTGCAAGGTCATGACTCAGTATTCTTTACCGACGGATCAAAGATGGCCTGTGGGGTCGGCGTGGGGGTTTCCTTGAGTATACACAGTATATCCAAGACGTATGGTCTCCCAGGTTTCTCCAGTATATTCCAGGCGGAAGTACTGGCGATATTGGAAGTCTGTCGATGGCTGGAACGAGATTCGAGCCCCAAGCCTTACGTAGCCATTCTGACCGACAGCCAAGCGGCCATCAAGGCCTTGTATTCAGCGACGACAACTTCCAGGCTGGTGGAGCAGTGCAGAAACGCGCTGAACCGTCTGGGCGGCACGCTCAATGTTACCCTCCTCTGGGTTTCCGGGCATAGGAACATAGAGGGGAATGAGCGGGCTGACGGATTGGCCAGGCGAAGCTCTGCTCTTGGCAGCCCTTCGGTGAATACAGTCGGTGTTCCGCTGGTGGCTGAAACCCTCATGCACTTTCTCTGCGATTGCCCAGCTCTAGCTAGAGTCAGGCTGCGAACACTGGGTAAACCATTCTTTGGGGACCTCAGAGAGATTTCTAGCTGCAGGGTGGGAGAGCTGCTTTTCTTCGTGAATGCGACGAGCTGACTCTGAAGATTGGAGCCGGCTATACTGCGCCTCCCTGCTCATATAACAACAGTCACGGTCTTAGGAGTTTGTGGCATCAAAACGGCGCACCACAGCGCTAATTGGGCTCCACGGAGCGACCACTGATACCTACCTACCTACCCTACCATTACCTTGGTCTGGGAAGCAGAAGCTGCTGCAAATTTCAACGATTCCGCTATCGAATGTTTCATCACGAAACAGCTGGGAGATGGTTGTAAGCATTTAGATAATTTAGTTTATTGTTTTTATATTTTCAAAATGGGATAGATGTTGGCAACAACAGTACCAAAAACGAAAGAAACAACATCAAATGTTAGGTCAACTGAGAACAATAAAAATGTAATTTCTGCTATCCGCGCACGGTTGTTGGTAATAAACAGAGCCTTTTTCAGCTTACAAAAACTATCCCGCTTGAAATATCTTACGATAGGGTTTTACCAATGTTCATGTGTTCCCCGGAGACTTGGGCTCCTGGTAAAAAGACTCTTATTCGCCTTGGAGAGAAGAATCCTCCAAAGAATCCCCTACTGAAGAAATGGATGGTTCTGTAGTCTATATTAACGAGGAACTGTCGACGACTGTCTCGTAGTCAAAAATTTGGCTCAATAGGTTGCGCTGGGCAGGTCACCAGCCCGGAAAGTTTAGAAGGGAAATATCTATGGTAGAAAAAGAAGATGTGGCAGACCCTGCCCCAGATGAAGCCATGGCGTAGGCTAGGACGCCGCAGAGCTTTTAGGGATATCGAATTGCTAGACCTCGTAAATGCATGAAAAGCGCTAACAGGAAAACATCTTTTTGTAGCAATGATGATAGGCTACAACTACTCAAACATTTATCTTAAATATTATACCAATTATAACTTACATATGTTATTCAAATATTTTAAATCATATGGAGGGTTTGTCGCCCCTATTAGCAGTTAGTACTGCTAATCCCAACCCAATTTCAAAGTTATAAAGTCAACAAATAATCCAATCTCCATTTACAGATTTCGTATTTGCATTTATTATTGTTAAAAATTTGCTATTTAGATTTCCCAATAGATCACGCGTAGCAGACTTTACGCGGAGTTCGTTATTTGCTTCAAGCAAATATTTATTTGAAATTCTGATTCACTGAGCTTCAATTATTGGGAACAATCGTTTATCAGTACCGAAGAGGAAAATTTGTTCATATTCTAAGGAAAAATTGTTTAGGAGTTTTAAATTATTCATAGATATTAATTTATTTCGTTCACTCTCAAGAGGAGCATTGGGCACTCTTAGTTTGCGCACTTTTGACGCAGAGGGATACATTCATATTCAGACGAAGATACTTTTTGGCTTACATTTTTGGTGGTTGCGGAAGGTTTTTACCCGTTGCTATTCGGTTGGAACGAAATCGAGTCTCCATTTGTTGCTAATTATCAAATCATAAACAAAGAAACCACTTTTCCCGGATTAAACAAAATATTCGAGCACAACTACAACCTCTTCCAGAAGCTAAGCCCAGACACCTTAAAGTATTAAAAGTCGAAACTGCACTAAAAATAGTCTGAGGTCCGAGTATGCACAAAACGCTAAAAAATAAATAATTTGGACTCCGGAGACGTTAAATGGAGAAATAAACATTACATCAATGCGAAATGGTACGGAAAGTGACTATTTGAAACTGGACACCTACAGAGATTTGTGTTAAGAGATTTCAGTGTGAATTTGGCGAATGGAAATGGTCATGAGGGATCGTTTAGTGGAGGGTTTTCCTATGATTTTTGTTTTCGTCAAGAGTCAAAAGACGCACAAGTGAATCTGATGAAATTACGTCACAGAATACGCACCAGAATTGTCAATATTAATTTAATAGGATTCGAAACATATAATGGGTACATAAAGGTTTAATTTCGCTTGAAAATAGTGCAGGGGAAGATTGGGTGCCCTAGGACAGATAACTAAAATGTTTCTATGAATGGAGTAAGACAAGATTTCTAAATATTAAAGGTGAGTAGCACTGTATGCAGTGCTGACTTTTTGTTACCAAAGGTACCATATTTAGTATCTTTTGAAATTCATCACTACCTCAGTTTTTTCTCATTTCTCTCACGGAGCTTCAAACTCACAGCAGTAGCATCCAGCTGTTTGCCTACTATCCAGCTGTGTTCCCAGATATTAAACGTCATATGATTGAGATATACCGACCTCATTGGTTGTAATTTAAGGACAATTTTCTATTCGCGGTCAAAGGGTAGCATAGGTAGGTCCCTGGGCGAAACCTGGATTACCCACGATGGAGCATAGAACCTGGGAAACGCCTGCTGAACCAACACCAACAGTTCTACTACCAAACCCTATCTCCACCTACACGTGGTGATCGCTTGGAGTTCTCTCTTAATGAAAAACTTCAGATGGAGAAGGATGAAGGCGAGTCTTCCGCGCCCAACAATGGGACAAATCGTATCAACTGGTCCTCCAGGTTGGGGGTTGGGTAGAGCTGACAACCCTACACGGAAAACCGAAGTTACGAAGCCACAACAAGAGCCTCGGACTGGATGGATAACACAACGACGAAGCCGACAACGACAACTGAATAACGATTTGCACATTTTCTCATGGAACGTGCGCTTCCTGTACAGACCGAATGCTGTGTAGCGTCTAGCCGATAACCTGTCCCAATATAGGGCTGATGTAACAGCATTACAAGAGATGCGCCGGACAGGGACCACTTTTCTGTGGGAAGAGCCACTACACCATATATTATAGCCTCCATCCAGTAAACTATGTGCTTGGAATGGGTTTCTTAGTCAGCCAAAAAATTAAACCTGCTGTTATCGGTTTTGAAAATATAAGCGAAAGGCTATTCAAGGCAAATTTCGAAATGTAAGCCTCATAAACGTTCACGCCCCTACAGAGGAGACTGCAGAGTCTGAAAAGGATACCTTCTACGAGGCAGTTGAGCGGACCCTCGAAGTCTGTCTCAAGTATGATATCAAAATCATACTTGGAGACTTCAACAACAGGTCTGTGAACTCGAAAAGTACAGAAAGCAATCGCAACAGGCACGCAAGGTTGCCAAGAAGTTAGCAGTTTGAAGCCTTATACACCCCGATGCTCATCCTGCCGAGATAAAGAGGCAAATCTGATTTCCGACAAAACGGATGTATTGAAGCGATGGGTTGAGTATTTTAATGAGCTGCTCAACAACCAAAATATGGGCGAGTAGGAGGTCCCGGCAACTGAAGATGACGGAAAAATGCTAGCACCACCAAGCATGGAAGACACAGTCTGTCGGCTTAAAAACCGTAAGTCGCCAGGAGCCGATGGAATTACAGCCGAATTGATTAAATATGGAGGCGACCAACTACACCAAGTGGTGCATCAACTGATGCTCAAGGTTTGGGGCAGCGAATCAATGCCTGACGACTGGCAAAGAGGCGTTATCACGGGGGATATCACGCAGTGCAGCAATTATAGAGGTATCACGTTGCTGAGTACCATCTATAAGATATTCTCCGCTATCTTGCTAGGCCGGATAGCCCCATACACCCAGACCATTATTAGCCCATACCAAAGAGGCTTTTCTCCAGGCAAATCAGCAACAGATCAGATTTTTTTTCTCTGCGGCAAGCGATGGAAAAACTGTTGGAATATGGACATCAGTTGCACCATCTCTTCATCGACTTTAAAGCCGCCATGAGAGAATTCAGTATCCCGCCGAAATTGATAAGACTGACTATACTGACCCTCACCAATGTGCGAGGCCAGATAAAAACAGCAGGATCACTTTCGAGACCATTCCATATCTACAATGGTCTAAGGCAAGGAGATGCCCTATCACGCGTCCTCTTCAACTTGGTCCTGGAAAAAGTGATTCGCGATGCAGACGTAAATGCGAGACGCACCATCCTCGTTAAGTCCACCCAATTACTGGCCTGCGCTGACGATATTGACATTATGGGAAGAACAACCCGATATGTACAGTCTACCTTCATTCAGATCGAGCAGGCGGCAACGGGGGCGAGATCTCAGGCTGCACATTAATGGAGGCCAGACGAAGTATAATACATGGTGGCAACATCAGCACCAAAAACCAAAGAACAAGCAACATTGAATCGCACTGGTCAAACGAAAACAATAACGATAGGAGACAACAATCTACCTTTCTATGGTCGAAAATCACAACCGATAACAGCTATGATGATGAAATCCGCACACGGTTGTTGGTTGCCAACCGAGCCTATTTCAGTTAACAAAAACTGTTTCGCTCGAAACGTCTCACTATACGGTCAAAACTCTTACTTTACAAGACTTGTACTATAGGGTACTATAATCCTGTAGTGTACCGTTAGGGGCTTGAATGAAATGCTCTAACACACTTCAAGGCCCTGATCCAATTGGGCTGTTGCGCCAACGATTATTATTATTAATGGTTGGTAATCGCGTAAGTGAGATCATTTCTTCCGTCTTCTCATGAAATCGCCACCATTTAATGTGCGGCCGGCAGTGCATTCCTCATGTTGTTTTATAGGTGGCTTGATTTGCAGGTCGGCAATCAACGGTTCATATTGAAATGCAATGGTTTCATAGGAACGGCTTTGCAATCAGTGACGGTGGTAAAATGTCGGCGTTTTATGAGTATATATTCGATTTGCGTTTTACTATTCCCACTATAAAATGTGGGAAGATGAGACAATCGTTTAATGAACCATGTATTCATAAGTACAAGGTCATGGGTTTTCGCAAAATCGATTATACGCCCGCCACCCTCATTGCTCGCTCCAAATCCCTTTCCCCCATGGCATTTGTTATCTTCTACCTTTTCACCCACATGACCCGCATTAAGGTCGCCGGCAATGACGGTATAGTCATCAGCAGTTGCACGTTGCAAGTCTTTGCATCGAGAAGTGGCCAAAAGGCATCTTTCTCGGGATCAGGTCGACCTGTCTGTGGTGCGTACGCGGTGAAAAAGTGAATAGTGCGATCAGCTGATATAATGGTGAGCTTCATCGGCCGATCATCAAATCGTTCGACTTCTTTAATGGGATAATGGAAACCCTCTGAGATGGCAATGTCAACACCATATTGAGTGTGTGGGCTACCAAAATAGAGAAATTTATAGCAATTTTTACCGCATTCGCGTTCAATGTCACAGCTTTTGTCACCAAACCATCGGGTTTCTTGCAGAGCGCTGATAACAATATGTCTTTTCCGAAGGACTCTTGTAAATTCGTCGGTCTTCTCAGTTAGGGTGCCAATATTTAGCGTGCAGACATATATTTGTTCTGCTCGAACTAGCTTACGTCCTGAAGCCGTTCATGCGTCAAGAACCCTTGCCCATTTCGACTGAGTTGGACGCCCTAGTATTTTTCCGAGGCTTATTACTCGATCCGATCATGTTGTTTGTAACGACATTGGATGCATTTTTTTGGTCGGCCTGTCGCGGTACCTGTGACTAAAAAAGATCAGATAGGATTTCGCATAGTGATATAACTCCAACTATACTTTATTTATCTTTTTTCCTGACCTTAGCATTTTATTTTACTGAGGATAGTACAAAGTACGTTGTCTCAAACCCTCCTCCTTTACCTGAGCTTGGGACCAGCATGCCATGTTATTAACACGGGAATTTGTTTCATAATAATAATAATAATCGTTGGCGCAACAATCCATGTTGGATCAGGGCCTTGAAGTGTGTTAGAGCACTTCATTCAAGACCGCAACGGTACACTAGGAGGCAATGTGGTCAGCATTGCACTCGTCCGAGATTATTACCCTAATTTGACTCAGGTACTCATTCACAGCTGAGTCGACTGGTGTCCGACGTCAAATCACGATACAAATTCCACTGCCACCAGTGAGATTTGAACCGCGACCTTCCGTACGACAGCCTTGCGCTCTAACCACTCAGCTATCCGGACATGTTTCATACCTTTACAAAATTCAAATCAATTTTTAGTAAAAAAAAGCAAAAGTTTGACTGACGGTTTCGTCCAGGGCAGAACCAACTCTTCACACGCTGCTTTACCTCTGCCCTGGCAGCAGCGTGACCGAACGCGGCGACAGGTGGTAATCGCTCCATTTTATATATAATCGTAAATACAACATGAGTACGAATTATCTTCTTCTTTTTCTTCAGCCTTTGTCCCATTCACACGCGAGGTCGGCTCGTCGTACGAATTATATTGGAATGAAATCCGTCATATTCAGACCTAAACTAGGCCGAAGTGAATTTTTGTTGAGGATGCAGGGGGTCCTAAGGACTTAGTAGGTTTCAACATACGACGGATTTCACTTCAATACAGGACTCCCTGGATCCTCAACAAAAATTCAATTTTAAGTTTTATACAAAAGTTCATCGTATGCCACCTCAGGCATTTGAATTTCAAAAAAAAATTATAACCCTAGTCTGCATGTTTGCTATGAACTGTTGTCAATAGTTTCGGCTAACGCTTTCACACAGCGCAGAAGAAGAGTTGCACATACCCATATCTTGCTGAAGTTGCATAGAGGAGGGGAGATAATCACAGCCACTCCCTTTGCGATTGCCAGACTGCGGATACCAGGTAAATAATTCCTCGAGAACCTCAAAGAGATCTCTGGGGAGCTGTAATCTTTTGTATACGCTACGGACCGGCATTGAGCCGATTGGACCCTGCTCCCCTTTTCCTCCCTACAGCACCACAGTGCTAATTGAACTCATCAGAGCGGCCAAACGGAGATTGATCGAAACGAGCATTTAAACTGTTGTAAGTCTTTTCCTTACACTCAACTGTTTCAAGAGGAAAGTTTAGATGCTGTTTATATTGATTCGTACGTAAAAGATCAGAGAAAATTGAAATTGATTCCATTTTATAAAACAATGAGCTTTATTCGTTACAATGCATTCGCTAGCCGTACATTTACTCTCACCCACATTACAAAACTTGTTCAATTTACAGCTAAACTGTCTGCAAGTTAGATGTCTCAGTGTCATTTTGCACTTCAGCCGTCTCCGTTGAGCATTCCGAAGCCTTAATCTCACGGATTTCCTCCGCCTCATCCACTTGTTGATCTGTCCTCACATCATATGAATGAAATCCTAACGTCTCAAGCCACGCCACCATTGGTTTCTCCTTCATTTCAATATTATAAATAGTTGGAAAAATATATTTATTAATAAACTCTTGAATTTCAGGTTCCTCTTTCTCCCACGTCAATGGTGCGTGCACACCATCTTGTCCGTAACGTTCATTATATCGATCGTAATGAATTCGGTCAAGTACCAGCCCTAGACCCGGAGCCATTGGTATGTCAAGACGTTCTTCTGTGAATGAACGTTTTATCGTTTCTTCGGTTGTATGGCCACGAAGGACGGCCAGAGATAAACCAACCATTTTACGGATTTGATGTAACATAAAGCTTTGTCCTTGGATTGTGATTGTGGCGAATTCAATATTATCGGGGCTGAGAAATGGTTCGCAACATGCAAAGGACATGATGTAGCGTTTGGACGATGGATCAATGAAATCTCTGCAATGAAAAGTGTGGATATGTTCAGTTGGGGATTGCAGTTATGTAAAACCTAAGCAAATTTACTTTCGACTTGTAAAATTGTGGAAGTTCTTCGTGCCTTCGAACTGCTTTAAAATTTCATTGAGACGGTCGATTCTCTCTTTCGGTGCTCTATAACTTTCCATTTGGACTTCCTTTTCCTGGTGCTCAGCAAAGGAGATCGTCGGCAAGGTGTATGTATAGGTCCGAGAATTGCATTGATCTTTCGAATTGAATCCTTTCGTCACGCGGACAATACTAAAAATCCGAATTTCGTCCGGAAGACTTGCATTTAGGGCCTTCAAATCAAACTCGTCAGCTAGAATTAGGACATTACTTTTACATGGGTGTTTCCTTGATATGGAAAACCTACTACTTACGGAATTTTAAAGAGCAAACTTGTCGGGCAGCGGAGACTCCTTTATCAGTGCGAGCAGCTCGTTGGAATTGAATCAACTGCGCCTGGTTGAACATTTCTTCAGTGACGAGTTTGTTTTCGAACATTGCTTTAAATACATCCTCCTCAATTGTCTTCATGCCGGGATTCCGTTGCATTCCGAAGTAGTTTGCCCCACTGTAGCCAAGGAGCATTGCATATTTACGTCGTTTCACGCGGTCAGCCGGATCGAAGTTGGCCGGTCGCTTGCTCGCGCCTTCTTCTGTTTCGGAACTTTGTTCCCATTGTCTTTTCTTTACTCGGCCGTTGTAGCGTGGCTTATATGGCTGCTTTTTCGCCTGAAATGCCTTTTGTTCGGCTTCATGTTTTGCTAGAGCTTCAGCCATTGCCGCGCTAAAGCTTCCTATGTGTCGAATCGAGGTGTCTAGAGGGAACGTGTTTGTTCTGAATTAAATAGAAAAATTACTTATGTTAGGATTTACCTGCCTTGATAGTTTGAAGCGCCTTACGCAGAATTAGCATTTCTCGCACGGAGGGGCCGTTTTAATAGTCAAAATCAGGAAAGTGCTCTAAGAAAGACCGATGTAAACAATCAGTAGCGCACTGCCATGCTGCACGTGAAGTCGAGTGTCAAAAGAGATTGTCTGTCACTGTCAAACCGGTTGTCAATCTCCTCTGAAGTCAGGCGGCGCAGAACCAAGCGAAAATGTCCTTAATTCGAAACATTCAGAGACAAATATTGCCTTTTGTGCGGCCCGGAATAGTACGAAGCCTTTCTACGACACCTTCGTGCAACATTAAGGAAAGTAAGTCATTTCTTCATGCATAATCACCGAATAACTTTGCTCCATTCCCCCCAGTTCAAGTTGGACAGGAGAATAACGCGATCGTCATCAAAGCAGTCTCCATGGAATCTCCAAGGTCTGCAAAATTAATGAAAGATGTTTGTCAACCGAATTTTTGTCCAGAGTGCACACTAGGATTGAATATCAAGCACACCGACGTCCTCGTACTCAGTCAGTTCGTCCGGTCTGATGGCTGCATGCTCCCTCGCCGGATCACGGGCCTTTGCAAAAGACAACAGAAGCGAATAGGGACAATGGTCTCTATGGCACAGAAAGCTGGCCTCATGCCAAATCTAACCCCAGAGAACAGCAAGAAGGACCCAAAGAAGCGACGGGAGTGGAAGAAGTTCAACAAATATTTCGATGAGAATACCATTAAGTGTAAGAATTGTTAGGCCAAACATTTAATGTAAACAGTTTTATTGAATAAAGTAACTAATTGAAGACAAAGGTACAGTTTTATAGAAATAAGGACGAGGTCGGCAATATATGGCCAGTTGATTCTGCTGGGCTCTGGTTACCTTTCGTGGTGAGCTCGGATCATTCATACTCATCTGGCACCCCGAAAGCATGACATTTGAGTGGTCAATATGCTCCACAGCCCAAGGTGTTTATTGGCGGCAAGGAAGTTCGCCGACGTATTAAACAAAACTGCATGCCGTGTGTTTCCTGAGATAACTTGTGGTGGAAGTGTGGCAAATAATATTTTGATTAAGGTGGCTATGAGCACTGAAGCGAAAAAAATGAAAACAGGCGTTCAGAAAATCGGTACTCACAGCGGCAATTTCCATTGCGATGAAGCGCTCGCTTGTTTCATGCTGCAACAATTGGACCAGTATAAAGATGCTGAAATCATTCGTACACGTGATATTGACACTTTGAATGGTTGTGATATTGTCGTGGATGTTGGAGATGTTTTCGATCCGGAACGGAAGCGGTTCGACCATCATCAGAAGTCGTTTCAAGAGACCCTCAGCAGCTTGCGACCAGAATTGGGTAATAAATACAATATCCGGTGAGTGTCCTCTCAAACGTTAATTAAAATCAACAACTTAGTTAAAGATCTTCACTGAGGGAACATCTTTATCATTAATGCACCAAATCCACCTATCTGCCAGCGAACTTCTGTTTGCTCTTGTGCGTTGTCTCCATTGTAATAATAGAATCAAACTTCCCAATTGGACCTCCTCTTAATTGCTCGATCCTTTCGAACTGTTGTTTGGTTTTCTGTAAAAAATCATCATCAACGGCGCAACAGACGGTATCCGGTCTAGGCCTGCCTTAATAAGGAACTCTAGACATCCCGATTTTGCGCCGAGGTCCACCAATTCGATATCCCTAAGAGCTATCTGGCGTCTTGACCTACGCTATCGCTCCATCTCAGGCGGGGTCTGCCTCGTCTTCTTTTTCTACCATAGATATTGCCCTTATAGACTTTCCGGGCTGGATCACCCTCATCCATACGCATTAAGTAACCCGCCACCGTAACCTATTGAGCCGCATTTTATCCACAACTTGACGGTCATGGTATCGTTCATAGATTTCGTCGTTATGTAGGTTAGGGAATCGTCCATCCTCATGTACGGGGCCAAAAATTCTTCGGAGGATTCTTCTATCGAACGTGGCCAAGAGTTCGAAATTTTTCTTGCTAAGAACCCAAGTCTCCGAGGAATACATGAGAACTGGCAAGATCATAGTCTTTTACAGTAAAGGCTTTGGCCCTATGGTGAGACGTTTCGAGCGGAGCAGTTTTTGTAAAAGCTGAAATAGGCTCTGTTGGATGACAGCAACCGTGCGCGGTTGTGATTTTCGATCCTAGATAGGAGAAGTTATCAACGGTCTCAAAGTTGTATTGATGTTGCTGGTCGGTTGGTTTTTGGTGCTGACCTTGCCACCATATATTTTGTCTTACCTTCATTGATGTGCAGCCCAAGACCTCGCGCCGCCTGCTCGATCTGGATGAAGGCAGTTTGTACGTCTCGGGTGGTTCTTCTCACGATGTCGATATCGTCAGCATAGGTCAGTAATTGAGTGAACTTAAAGAGGTTCGTACCCCTCGCATTTACCTCAGCATCATAGATCACTTTCTCCAGGGCCAGGTTAAAGAGGAAAGTGATGCTGGTGCTTTTATCTGGCATCGCACATTGGTCAGGGTCAGCCTAGTCAGTCTTATCAATTTCGTCGGGATACCGAATTCTCTCATGGCCGTATATAGTTTCACCCTGGCTATGCTGTCATAGGATGCTTTAAAGTCGATGAATAGATGGTGCAACTGATGGCTATATTCCAACATTTTTTCCATCGCGTGTCTTAGAGAGAAAATCTGATCTGTTGCTGATTTGCCTGGAGTGAAGCCTCTTTGGTATGGGCCAATGATGTTCTGGGCGTTTGGGGCTATTCGGCCTAGCAAGATAGCGGAGAATATCTTATAGATGGTACTCAGCAACGTGATACCTCTATAATTGCTGGACTGTGTGATATCTCTTTTTATCTATGAGACAGATAATGCCTTTTTGCCAATCGTCAGGCATTGGATCGCTGTCCCACACCTTGAGCACAAGTTGATGGACCACTTGGTGTAATTGGTCGCCTCCATATTTCACCAATTCGGCTGTAATTCTATCGATGCCTGGCGACTTATGATTTGTAAGTCGGTGAATTGCACGGACTGTTTTTTCTATGCTAGGGGGTGGCAGTATTTGTCCGTCGTCTTCAGTTGGCGGGACCTCCAACTCGCCAATGTTTTGGTTGTTCAGTAGCTCATAGAACTACTCAACCCATCGCTCCAATATGCCCATTCTGTCGAAAATCAGATTTCCCTCTTTGTCTCGGCAGGGTGAGTATCGAGGTGTGTAAGGCTTCATCCTGCTGACTTGTTGGTAAAACTTGCGCGCCTGGTGCGTTTGCTCCCTGTACTTTTCGAGTTCACAGACCTGTTGATTCTCCCAGGCTTCCTTTTTCCTTCTGTGAAGTCGCTTCAACGCTAGCCGGAGTTCGTGATAAGACTCCGCGCGTACCCGCGGAATGCAGCATTCTTCCGTTCCATAGCTAGCTTATATTCATCGTCAAACCAGCCGTTCTGACTCTTTTTGCGGCTGGGGCCAAGTATTTTTGTGGCCGTATTTATGATAGTGTTCTTCAGATAATTGTGAAGATCATTTGTTGATGCTTCATCTCTAGGATCACTGTTGACTGCGGTTATTGCGGCATCCATTTCCCTCTTATAAGTGTTGTGGAGGGCTGTGTTGTGGATGGCTTCAGTGTTAACTCTCACCTGATTGTCAGAGGGAATTCTGGGTGGTGTTGTTATTCGAGCTCGGAGCACCATGCCAGCGACATAGTGATCCGAGTCTATATTGGTCCCTCTATATGTTCTGATATTCATCAAGGCTGAGAGGTGGTGGCGTTCGATCAACACGTGGTCATATGGTTCAAAGTGGTTCCGTCTGGAGAGGGCCACGTAGGTTTTGGACCGCTTTCTGCACACTAAGAAACCTACTCCGGGCACATGGTTTACTGGATGGCCACTATAATATATGGTGTAGCGGCTCTTCTCCATGGAATCGATCCCTGTCCAACGCATCTCCTGTAACGCTGTTACATCAGCCCTATATTGGGACAGGGTATCGGCTAGCTGCTCAGCAGCTTCATTTCTGTACAGGGAGCGCACCTTCCATGAGAAAATGCGCAAATCGTTAATCCGTTGTCGTTGCCGGGTTCGTCGTTGTATAATCCGTCTAGTCCAAGGCTCCTGTTGTGGCTTCGTAACAAGTTGCTTTCCATGTAGGTTTGTCAGCCCTACCCAACCCCCAACCTGGAGGACCAGTTGGTACAATTTGTCCCGTTTTTCGGCGCGCGAGACTCGCCTTCATCCTTCTCCGTCTGCAGCTTTTCGTTAAGAAAGAGCTCCCAGCCGTCACCACGTGGAGATGGAGATAGAGTTTGGTAGTAGACCTGTTGGTGTTGGTTCAACAGGCGTTTCCCAGGTTTTATGCTCCGTCGTGGGTACCAATTCACGTTTCGTCTTGGGACCTATATTAACCTTTGGCCACCTTGAACAGAATATTGAAGTCTATTATCTGAGGAATAATTTTGAATGTGATGCATAAGACAGATTTAATTCAATTTAGTTCAATTAAATTCAAGATTCAAGTTGTTGAGCAGCAACTTTCGTGCCGAGTGGTATTTTTAACTGACATCGTCGAAGACATCGGGAGATATTCTCAAAGGCGACGCGGAATTTGCCATAGTCTTCTCTTTCTTTGCTTACGGTCAATTAGGGTGGTGGTGGAAGTCGTGAACTATTTCTACCCTCTCCTCCGTTCAACATACCACTGTGGTTAGCGATGAAGATTTCGTTCTGATATTTATTCTGGTTTGTGGACTCCCCGAATATCATTTTAAAAAGTGTAATTAGCCCGTTAAGACTGCATCCTTGTTTCTGTTTCAAATTTCATTCGCTTTATTATATAAATGGTGATAATATGAGAAGGTGGCACCAATCACTTGAATGTCCTCAAAGTTAATTTTATGCTCACCTTGCAACACGTCGTCTTCATCAAACACAACTTCTTGATTTATGCACGTGATTCTTTTTCTTGTTCCTGTGTACACTGCTCCCAACTGAAGTCCTTATACGAACTTAAGTGCACAATAGCAGCCAAAAAATCATGGTATCTCCGTTTTGGGGCCCAAAAAACATAATTTTGATTGAATATCATTGGCTTAGGGGGAGGCGATTACCTAGGCAAGACACTGTAAATATCTACAAAAGAATGATCAGGACGATTCAGAATAAAAGGAGGGGCACGCTAACAAAGGGAGTCTGCCTGCTGCACGAGAATGCTCCCACACCTCACACGACCAACACCACGAAGGATCTCTTGAACTCGTTTAAATGGGACGTTTTGATACATTCCCTGGTCTGGCGTCTTTAGATTGCTATCTGTTCACATCCTTGAAGGTGCATATGGTTGGAGAAAGTGTTTTCAACAGACGAGGAATTGAAGAACCGACGGCAGGGGGTGACGAGAAACTTTTGAGGTAATCATAAATTGACCCCACGCCTCAACACCTGCGTCGAAATTCGAATTGTTTAATTGATATTCCATTTTGAATGCTGAACTGAAATCTACCCACAAACCCATTCTCCATTTTTTTCATTCAAATTTCCATTTCAGGCCCCCCAAAAAAGGCATCAGCCCCCTGTTCTACACCCCTTCCCCTTGTCAGGTCTGCCAGAATTGAATAATTCCATTCCACTATATTCATAGAGGAAAAATCATCATTTAAGGAACAATTTTTCTTTATTTTTTGAAATTTACGTTTGGATTTATATTAAAAACTAAAGTTTATTCATTTTTCAGATTAAGTTCAGCTGGTCTAGTTTACACTTTCTTCGGTGAAGAAGCCATCAAGAATATCCTAAAATCTCGGAAAATCGAGCTCCCCCCAAAATCTCTCCACAGTATATATCGAAAAATCTATGAGAACTTCATTGAAGAAATAGATGCCATCGACAATGGTGTTCCAATATGCGACGGCGAACCAAAATACAAAATTACAACTGGCATCAGCGCAAGAGTTGGCTACTTCAATCCACCATGGAATCATGATGGCACACTTAAGGAGAATGAGCAATTCGAAAAGGCCAAATCGTACGTAGGCGCAGAGTTGGTGGACAAAATCTTACATTACGCGACCGTATGGCTCCCAGCTCGCGATATTGTATCCGATGCTTTGAATAATGCGAAAGAAATTCATGAAAGTTTATCAATTATGGAGCTGTCTAGTGGCTGCCCATGGAAGGAGCATTTATTCGATTTAGAACAGGAGCGTGAAATCTTGGGTCAGACGAAATATGTCCTGTTTAAAGACGTTAAACCAAATGATTGGCGGGTTATGTGTGTTCCGATCAAACCAGATAGTTTTATTTGTAGAAAATTTTTGCATAAGGACTGGCGTGGAATACGTGCTGAGGAATTAAGAAAGGCATCAGGTGTTGAAGATGCAAACTTTTGTCATGTAACGGGTTTTATTGGTGGTGCTGCATCGCGAGAGGGCGTGTATCAAATGGCTGTGAAAAGCTTGAGTGGAGATTATGTTGATTGATGTGGCGATTGTAAAAAGCAGTGTCAAAGACGGTGAATTCTTCAATAAAAAGTAATCTACTTCAGAAACAAGTATTTATATCATTCATTTCGATTAAAATGGTCGGGCAAGCGAGGAAAGTCAAACATATAATAGTTTTATTCTGTAGTATTTAATCAAAGGTAAGCAACGCGATTACCGGCTAAGGATGGGCAACCTAGTATTGTTCATGAGCTGAGTTCTTTCAAACGGTTTGCAGCTTTTCTGGAAGCGGTCTGCTCTAGGTCTTAGGATGATTGGCTACTATGACGTGGTGATATAATTTCACTTCAGTGGTAATCACTTATCTATAATTTAATTAATTTATAAAGATGAGCTGTGACGAATTTTCATAGGAATTAATATCGCAAATGAACATAATTACTCCAGAGAAAGTAACGATTATTCCGTGCCCAATGAATGTTTATAGTAATATTCCTCCCCTTTGTCCTGTTCACAAGCGGAGTCGGCTCGTCGTGATCAGTTTCGCCACTTGGCTCTATCGAATGCCTGATCTGGGTGCAATCTTGAGGCTTCCAAATCCCCATCCAGCGTATCAAGCCACCGTTGCTTAGGTCTGCCTTTTGGTCGTTTACCATCGACTTCGATGTTCAGACCAATCTTGGCAAGTGAATTCTCCTTTGCACAAATTGCGTGACCATACCATCGAAGACGCCTCTCTCGCAACTTTTCCACGATCGGTGCAACCCCATAACGGATATCCTCATTTCGGATGTGATCAAAACGTGTCACGCCACTAGTCCAACGCAACATCTTTGTCTCCATTTCCGACTGACACCGTTCATTGTCTTTTATAGTCGGCCAGCACTCAGAACCATAGAGAGCGACAGCACGGACCACATTACGTTGTGGAACGCCCCTTCATCCAGGTTGCGTTAATGCGTGAAGCAATTTCATAACGCAGCTCTCCATTGGCTGATAACGTTAACCCGAGATATTTAAATCGCTCAGTTCTGGGTAGATCACTGCCGCTGACAGTAATTGTTCCTGTTTCATGGAGATCGGTCGTCAAAAATTCAGTTTTGTTTAGATTCAATTTGAGACCGTGTTGCATGAGGCGATCATTCCATTTTTGGACAAGTTGCTCGAGATCATTTTTGCTATCAGATGCAGGGCGCTGGATATTGGATACCCCGTGTGACGGCGTCCATAACAAGAACAATGAGGAGTGGTGAGAGGGCGTTTCCTTGATGAACACTAACAGAGATACGAAGCGGCTTTGATACACCCGCCATACTCCGAACTTTACTTTTCGGATCATGGTAGAGCAATTGAACTCAGTGCACGAGTTTTTCTGGCACTAAGTGTTGTCGTAGGGCATACGGTGTAATTTATATTAAGAAGGATTCAGAAAAGCAAAAAATCAGTTCTTGGCTTAATTACAATTAATTGACAACTTATTCTCTTTGCTAAGTTGAGATTTACATGATTATCAAGAAAATATTATTTGTTCAGTTTGTTGATCTGCTATGAGTGTACTCTCCCTATATCATTTGGTTTTGATATTCTTGTAGTCCATGGGAATTTAGGTCGGACACCATGTTGTCGTAGTGGGGGAGCCTATAGTAGTTCATAACTACACTAAGGGTGTCCAAACATGAATATGGAAACAAGGGATTCTAATTCTCCAAGGGGTAAGAAGTCACAGACTTCGAATTCACCTGCGACCATGAGCAATCATGTCGTGGCCAAGGCGTAGACTTTCGAGGCCACAAAACATCCATGAACTCCCATTGGTTAAATCTGTAAAAGGCATACTTTGCGACTCATTGGAAAACTTGCATTTAGTGCCTACTGCGAAATTAGTCAGAAAGGAAAGTGCGGAAACTCTCAATTTGGGAGAAACTAGGAATCCGACTGCCGACCCGTCCGCGGTACTACAGCCCAAATCTACCTGCAAACCGAAGGCTCGGCAGAAGGGAACTTCGGTCACCAAGGAGGGAGGACAGCAGGCTGAATCCTGTCTGGCAGAACCTTCTCCTTGAGAGAGATCTCAATGAAGCTGATCCCTCCCACAGGAATACGAACATGAAGATGGGAAGGAAGAGAACCTATGCGGAAGCTACACCCTCAGTTTTGACTGCTATTTTGGGAGTTTTCTCTCAGTGTGGCAAAATGTCAGAGGGACAATTTACCATCCTCCGGGAATGCATGTGGAAAAAAATGCTGGAGCCTGGAACGAAACCAAAATTTAACAATCAAGGTTTTCGCAATGAGCTTCTCCATTTGGTGTGCACTGATGAGGCTGCCTTATAGTGGCTCCAGTAGGTAATCCCGGTTTTAAGTTCTGGCGGTCGGCCCAAATTCACTATAGTGAACACTGAACGGCGAAGGAAGGCAGAGGACAATATCTGCATGTTGGGTGAACAGAACCCGGGCGTGGACTTCGGACACTGGAGGGTAAGGTTCATGAAAGCCAGGAAGGTACAAATCCACAAAGGTGGAGAGTTTAAGCTTGCTATTCGAACTGGACCAAAAGAGTCTGAATGTGCTCAGGAGAAAACGTTATATGGGGCTCCACTTTTTACTAGATAGATTGAAATTCAATTATATCAGGAAACTGTAGAGCATCATCTCCATTTCGAGAACGAAGAACAATGATAGTCTTCGACTCATACAATATAGAGCAAATTGCAATTTCAATTCTCCAGTGCGCTCTCCCACAATGGAGCTGCGCGCAGAGCATAGTGCTTACAGTGGAGGAGCCCCCTTATGGGGGTCGCACTGGTGAAGAGACTACAGAGTGAATTCTACTACTAGTAACTTTTACGGAACAGGCAGGAGAAAGGGAAGCCAGAGACGTGAACGGAACTTTTCGCAGGAAAATAAAGCACGAGGAGATCGAGTCTCTGGCGGTACGATGTGGGGGAAACTCCGTCACACGAGGCCCGCGGCATACGTTTCCAACAATTTTCCATTACATATTAGACTAAGTTTATATAGAAAAACATAAGGATTGATTAAATTAACCTGCATCATGCCAAAGCCTTCTCGTACCTGTTGGCAGAGAGGCTGACAAAGCTGCAGGACTCCCGCTATATTTTTCTGATGCAAGAATCATGGGTTCGATTTAATAGAATCTATGGCATTGGATCAGTAAAGGGGGCTAGGATTTTCTACGATGAAAGATCCATAAGATCGAGAGCTTATGGAACAGCAACTATGCTGAGACAGGACTTAGTTACGGTCATCGTACAATACCAGATTAATGGCGAGAGGAAAAACACTATAATTGCCTCCGCTTATTTGCCGAATGATTCTTTGTATCCTCCACTGACGCAACACTAACGGATCTTGTAGCGTATACAGAATCAAGTGATCTCGAACTCTTAATAGGTTGCAATGCGAATGCTCAACATATTTGTTGGGGCAGTAGGAAATGCAATCCAAGAGGAGAGAACCTATTTAATTTCATCACTTCAGCTGGTCTTATGACTGCAAACCTACCGCGCGCCTCTACGTTTGTAGGACCAAGAAGAAGTGAAGTAATTGACCTAACAATCTGTACTTCAAAAGTTTTATAGCTGATTACACTGTAGTGGGTGCTAGACGAGGTCTCACTGTCAGATTACCGATGCCTAGAATTCAATCTGACTATTGCGGGCGAACAGTCTGCAATACAAAGACGGAATACTAGGAACGGATTGGACAAAGTTCGTTGAACTTGTTGGCAATAAAGTACAGCTCCCTAGGCGACTAAGGACTCCTTTGGCGCTTGAGGATGAATTGAAACTCTGAACTGTACACTTTTAAAGTGCTATGAAGAGGGCGTATCCTATTTCCCGAGGCCAAAGCGGTAAAACGGTTCCTTGATGGAACCGGGAACTGCAAAAACAGGAAATCAATCAGGCGATTTCTGAACCGTGCTTGCAAAAATGATAACAACGAAGACTGGTTAAACTTCCGTAACTCCCAGTGCGAATATAAGAGGCTCGTGTTCAAAAGGAGACTCTTTTAGAACCTACTGTGAGGAACTGGAAGACGAAAGGGATAAGTCGGCCAAGTTGGACTCTCTTAGAAAACCCGATGGTACTTTCACGAGCCAAAATTGGAGTCAGTACAGACCCTCCCATTCGTGAGAACGGGTGAGAGAAGTGGTAGAGGGAGGGTTGACGGTTCTTGAAACTTCTTCAACACGTAAGTGCTGCAAGGTGAACTGAAAAACTGCGAAAGGGGTTGTTACCAATGAAAAGGTGAGAGCTGCCACATTGTCCTTTGAACACTTCAAAGCACCTGGCATTGATGGCATCTATCCAGCAATGCTAAAGGAGGGTATGGAGCACTTAGAAAGATTATTAAGAAATATTTTTCTAGCATGTCTTGCTTTGAGCTATGTGCCTACCTCTTGTCAGAAGGTTTAGGCAGTCTTCAGACCGAAGCCTGGGAAAGGTGAACATTCTAATCCAAAAGTTTTGGAGAGACTGGATGAACGTCATATTCGTGGGAAGGCACTTAGGCCGCTCCTACTTAAGAAAACCAACATGCTTACCAGCATGGAAAGTCCTGTGAGTCTGCTCTTCATTCTTTGGTTTCAAAGATAAGAGGATGGAACTCTGAAGGGTGAGTACGCGATGGGGGTATTCGTGGATATTGAAGTGACGTTTGACTTGCTCATGCGGTCAGAGTGCAGGGTGTTGATTATGCTTTAATTAAGTGGATCCATGCTATGCTAACACAGAGATTGCTGTGTGCTGAAGTGGGTTTCGATCACTATCTAACAGCAGAAGCAACGAAAGGCTGTCCCCAAGAGGGTCTGCTGTCGCCACTTCTGTGGAGTATGCTGATCGACTCATTACTATGCCAATACACGCTCAAGTTTATGCTGATGACATGCCTGTGGTTACTGTTGATCGGGATTTTGGAACGGTGTGTAGAAATATACAACGTGCCGTTGATCTGATAGACATTTGGTGCTCAGGCATGGTCTTTCAGTTAATCCAAATGAAACCACGATGGTATTATTCACAAAAGGAGAAACCTGGATGAACTTTAACTCCCAGAGATGAAGGGTACAATCCTTCAACTCTCCGAAGAAGTGAAATATCAGAGTCACTCTAGATATAAAGTTTCTTTGGAACAAACATGTAGAGTTAAAGTTGAAACAAGCTCTCATAACTTATGGGCTGTGCAGACGGATTTTTGCCTCGGCATGGGAACTTAAGCGTCATATGGTAATATAGATATACATTGCTATGATTAGCTCGATGTTCGCTTATGCATCTGTAGTGTGGGGGTTATGGTGAGACAAAAAGTTTTCACTGTAAACTAGTTGCACTGCAAAGAACTATGTGTCTAGTTATTACCGGTGCCACGAGCAGGACATCCGGTGCAGCTCTAAATGAATTACTCAATTTGCAGCCCCTAGATATATTTATTCAAAGCATTACAATCAGAGCAGCTCATAAACTAATTCGATTAGATCTATGGGAAAACAACAGATGTAGGAGCACATAGCATTGGAAGAGTTATTGGGAATACTGAATCCAGTTGTAAGAACTGGCTTTTCGATTCTCAATATGAAGATATTCTGAAAAGTAGAGAGAACTGGGAAGTCCCAGAGGAATCGGTGGCGGTATATAAGTCTTCTATACCGATGGCTCAAAAACTAAATAGAGCTCTGAAGTCGGAGTCGACCTCTCGAATAAAAACGAGAATTGGGCTTTTCCTTTGGGACAATATGCAACCGCAAACTGGGTGAGTGATGAGCGGTTGAAGGGCAGGTGCAATCTGCAGTAATAGCCAGGCTGTATTGAGGGCGTTGAATAGTCGTTTGATCACCTCGAAAATCGTTCAGAAATGCAGAAACCGTTTGAACTCTATCTCTAGATTCAATACGATGGAAGTATTCTGGGTACTTGCTCGCTGTTCTCAGGCGGTTCGGTGACATCGACCCACCTTTTTTTGTGCTGAGTCCATTCACTTAGATTAATGGACCGAGTAGTACAATTGAGTCGATTCATTCATGAGTTGGCCATCTCTACATATGCAGAAAGTGACTGACACTGTCATTCAAACGCTTCAAGTCTTCGTGAACACCTGTCTACGACGTATCATTGGAGTACGCTGGCCTGATACTGCTTCAACTAAAGATCTTGGCAGGTGAAAAGGCCAGGTACCCATGGATGGTGCAATCGGAAGTGGCAGTGGATTAGTCACAAACTAAGGTGGGGTGACAATGTCATTGCTGGCTACATCATCTTAATGCGCATTTCAAGTAACGATGATGCGGAGGTGACTGACGCCCTGTACCCTACTAACAGGTGAATTGCAACTATATATAAAGCTATGAACCCTTTTTTGATTCCACAAAAGGTTTCTTGGGATTGTTTGCTCGTTTTCGGAATAAAGATCATTTTTGCCAGCTTCCACCTCTTTGGTATATATATACCATAAAGCAATGCTGCCTCTTATCACCCTTAGGATCCTAAAATGATTTCCAGGCCCCTCTGAGAAAGTGCTGGCGAAGTTCCATCCAGGGGGTATGCTTTCATGTCAATATAATCGAAAGTTCCCAATGCCCCGTTTGCCTTCGAGAGATTTTCAATTTATAATTCCGCACGTATTATCGAAGCTGCATTCCGTGCGTTGCTATCCTCTAGGATAAAAACCGACTGTCGTTCCCGGAAGAAACCAATGTCTAGATTAACCCATCGGAACGCAGTATATAGTTCATGGCTTTCATCGCAAGTATGTAGACAACAAGGTTCCTGGTGTCCAAATCGCAATCATCAGTTGAATAATTCAGTTTTCAGCCATAATTGCGAGTTAAGGAATCATCTAAACATTATGCCGTTACAGGGTTGGTTAATAGTATATGTTTTACTTGTTTTTTACAATAACAATACTAGTATCATTTAGAAGAGAATTTATTTTCGTATTGAAAATTTCCAAGCAACTTATAAAAAAGAAACAGCGACAGCAAACCTCCACCCAGCAGACCTCTAGTCCATTCTCGTCTTCAAAGTCTTGACTGTGATCTTATCCTTTTCGATGATATAAACAGTCGCTCCCCAGCCTGAAATCGCGTCTCGGTCGAAGGCGTTGATCATTGATTGTGCAATCACCTCAAAAAGCTGCTCGGGTTCCAGATCAGGCTTCCACAGCGTTTCACACATACCATACAACTGCTCAGCACAAGTGCCAGCTACCACGAAATCGTCCGGCGCATTTGGACATCCAATCAGATCCATATTGCAGATGAAAGGTTTTGAGGTCTTCGGATCCAGTCCGGCGACGACAGGCTCTACAAAATAAGGTCCAAAACGACGTTCGTAGAGGAAACTGGAAAGCATAGCTGCAAAGCGCTCCGGTGTCATTTCGCGGTTCTCACGCACTTCGTATAGATTTTTACGGAACGCGAGCCGATCCTTCACCGTCAAGATGTCTGTTTGAAGGCCGACGAGTCCCAGGAACATCTGTGGGTTGATTTGAAACACTTTCTGGAAGTTGGTGTCGATTGTTTGCCCCTGAACGCCGAAACGATGATCGGTCGCAATTGCTACACAGTCCTTTCCGCGCATTGCAACAACGCACCCTCCGTTATAGGCGAGAATCGACATTTTCGATTAAAAGATGTAATGAACAGTTTTTATTAAATATCCAGGACTTGCAGGGTTCCCAATAAATAGCCGAACTATCACAGTAAATGGACAATGCACTGAGGTTATGATCGTCGGGTAATCATAAATGCAATGACAAGCAGATTCAACACGAATGAGTACGTTCAAAGAATATTATTTAGATGTCAACCTGAAATAACATCGCATTTCGGTTGAATTGGAAACTTTGATAAAACAGACTAGAAAAACGTTATAATGGAACAACTTTTGGAGATGGGTGGATTGATTATCGGGAAGGAAATATTCTCAAAAATTTGCTGACTTCGTCAATATAAAACGAAAAACAAACGGTCTCTTTACTTCCATGCTTAAAGAAGGAATAACTTCTTCCCGCCCACAGGAAATATGTGACTTATTTGCTGAGCACTTTCAACGTACTTGCACTTCTTATCCCACCGCCAACCACGTTGGCTGATACGTTTCCGGTATCGCTTATTGGTGACATATTTTCGACCCATGATGAGACCCGCAAAAGCTATTCAGGAACTAGACGTCAACACAGGGCCCGGCCCCGATCTAATCCCTTCCTATTTTTTGGTACAATGCATAGACCAACTGACTACTCCTCTGCATTTGATCTTTAACAAATCACTCTCAATGGGCATTTTTCCATCCATGTGGAAGTCCTCTCATCATCATCAACGGCGCAACAACCGGTATCCGGTCTAGGCCTGCCTTAATAAGGAACTACAGAATCCGGTTTTGCGCCGAGGTCCACCAATTCGATGTCTCCGTCGCTCCATCTCAGCCAGGGTCTGCCTCGTCTCCTTTATTTACCATAAATATTGCCCTTATAGACTTTCCGGGCTGGATCATCCTCATCCATACGAATTAAGTGACCCACCCATCGCAACCTATTGAGTCGGATTTTATCCACAACTTGATGGTCGTGGTATCGCTCATAGATTTCGTCGTTATGTACGGAGTCGTCAGTTGGGAGCCAACGTATCGTCTGAATATGGGTTCCTTTCCTATTTGACTGTTGAAATCCTCAAGTATGCCTCGTAGAAGGTATCCTTCTCCGACGCTTCAGTCTCCTCTGTAAGGGCGTGACCGTTAATGAGGCTTATATTTCTAAATTTGCCTCCCAAGCGTAGAGTGCATAGCCGTTCGCTTATGTTTTCAAAGCCGATAACAGCAGGTTTCATTTTTTGGCTGACTAAGAAACCTACTCCGAGCACATGGTTTACTGGATAGCCACTATAATATATGGTGTAGCGACTCTTCTACAGGAAACCGGTCCCTGTCCAACGGATCTCCTGTAACGCTGTTTCATCAGTCCTATATTGGGACAAGGTATCGGCTAGCTGCTTATCAGCTGGTAGGCCCGCCCAGTATAGTTCCCTCAACCGTTCCTCTTCAGCCATGAAACCGTTCCCGATTCCACAGAAGGGTTCTGGTCCGTGTAAAGGCGTCCCTGCTCCCTTCTTGGCTAGTTCGTCCGCTGCCTCGTTGCCGTCCAACCAAGCATGGCCTGGAACCAAAAGTATCCAGACCTTGTTGTAGATCTCAATAATCAAAAAGTCTAGGAATATTGTGATACAGTAGTAGATATTAGTAGTTAGCAAATAGCAAAGAAAACTGTGATATATGCGAAAGGAATTGGTGAATAAAGAAATAAAGGCAGAAGAACGAGATCTCTTTGAATTAACGCGGAAAACGGTTCTCTAAAACATCTTTCCTCAAATACCTCGGCTATACTCATGACATATGTTTGCTCTCTAACTGGGTGATGGACCTTGGCCAAATGGCTTTAGATTTGAAAAGAGAGGCAGGTAGAGTTGGACTGATGATAAACATCAACAAAGCCAAGATTCTCAGTTTGACGGGTCATCGTACCCTCTCTATTAGCATTAATGAGAATACCATCGAAGGCGTTGGTCAAATTCTATATCTAGGAAGCGTGGTTTCTGCCGAAGATGGCACCAAACTGAACGTTGCTTGATTTATGAACAGCGCCATATCCGCTTTCGCTGCCTTGCCTAAAATCTTGAAATGTGGTGGTGTTGAGATAACTATTAAGACTTGAGACTGTTCTTTCTGTAATGCTCTATGAGGGTAGCACATGGAAAGTATCCCCCATTGTCACTTGAAGGTTCCAAGCCTTCGTCAACACCTGTCTAGATTGAATCATTAGAGTACGCTGACCTGTTACTATTACAAACGGAGAACTTGTTCGGGACACAGACTTAACATCCATACGCGATATGAAGGTGGAAACGGCTGTTGGTAGATCACTCCTCAACAGGGATTCCACTCTCCCAAAATGACTGACGAGCCAATGGCACTTGGGGCAGAACAGCAGAAGAGTGCACCCCGGGTAGTCCTGGTGAGCTGAAGTGCATCTCAAGTAACCGCGAGCGATGGCGCAGGTGTGGTTGACGACCTATACCCCACCGAAGGATAAATGGCAACCATATATATTTTGTTATGTGCTATTTTTTAATGTCTCGAAAGCACATTGTTTTCATAGCATGACAACCAACATTCTATCAAAAACTGATTCTCAACGGCTAGGCACCGGATTCGCGTCTACCATCTAATATACTAGGGTTCAAAAACACGATGCGGTAATTCCTGAGTCTCATCATCTTATTTTATATTGGAGAACCGAGCATTCTGGGGGTCTCTGATGCTTTTGTCCGGGAGTGTGTACATATTCTAGAAACCAACCCCAAACCATTTTCCATAGCCAAAAGTCGTAGTTCTGGGTCCAGTACTTATGCGGAGCGCTGCTGACATTTCGGTCGTTAACAAATTATCCAAATGTTCAGGTAGTTAAGCCCACAAATATCTATTCCTTTTAGTCGCCTTTTACGATAAGAAGGGAATACTTTGAGTGTATTCTTAAACTCCAGCTCAAAGGGGAAATGCAGTGATTTAGTTGAATGTATTGGTTAATATGAAATTCTACCGCGAGTTAAGGGCCGTGGTTTAAGCCTTATAGGAAGTCCAAAATTGAGTCGGGAAAGAATTAGTTTTAGCTGCATAGTACTGACGGGAGCAGGATGTGTGCAGATGTGTCTCGTCAGAACAAGGTTGATCAGGGGGTCATTTCTGGATTCCAAGTTACAGGGAACTTCGTCTCTTTTGTAATGTCGGAGGCTTAGGAATGAGAGTTTTCTCCCGGTGGGGCCGGGTTTCGAAACTGGAACATGAGATATCATCAAAATAAAATCTGACGCACTGAAATTCTATATATTTTCTTCATTGAATGAATTTTTGTTGTTGAAAATATTGTTTTTTCTTATAACAGAAATAACTTAAATGACAACAAAAATTTTAAAAATATATTTTTTGCACTTGGTACTCTGAATGTAAATGAAAAATCCCTGATAACGTGGTGTATTTTGTGCTGTTGGATAAAGTTATTCTGACTTCTTTAACCGTTTGGCTTCTGATTCATCATCTTTCTCACTTTTTTCTCGTTTAACTGGAACGCTGTCCGTTATCTCCTTCTTTATTTCAAAATTTTCTCCTTGCTCCTTTTTGATGTTACTCTTATTTTCTGATTTTATTAGCCACGAAGTCAACATATTGCTTTGTTTTGGCGTCTTGATCATTGCCAATTTCTTAATGTCTTCCTTTGACAGAGGTTTGTTGCAAGTTGGAGACTTATTTCGGGAATTATTAACTTCGTTCGAAACCTGATACCAACATAATTTTTTCGCTGGCTTCAGAGCACTGAGAGCTGGGTTGTTTGAGATTTGCCCGCAGTTAAGCCAGTCCTTCAAAATAAACAAACAATCAGTTTAGAATAGGCTAAGATCCACCTGACATACCGATATCTGTTCCTCAGTTTCCAATATAGCAGGCATTCGGTCATGGAGCCAATTTAGAACGTCGTTGGATTGAAATGTTATCACCGAATAGCTGTAGATTTTGTCTCCATTGCTATCCGTCCAGATATCGTATAGGCCAGCCATTTTTAGTAGATTAATATTTTCTCCGTTCCAGGTAGATTTGTCGTAAATTTGGAAATCGTCCGAAGACTGTGGAGCATGTATGAAATATGCTGCACGCTCTGATGATTTTTTGACAGGTTTTGTTGTTTGCCATTCATAGAATCCTTCACAAAGGATTACACATCGTTGGCCTTTTGTGAATGGACGACTGTAGAGCTTTGATGTTAGCATAGATTCGAGGCGACAGTTGTTGGTTGTGAGACCATGTTTGCGGTAGTCACCCTGGGGAATATGACAATAAATTTGTGAATATCAATGCTGAGACTCAAACTTAGCTTAATTCCCAAACTCAGACTCAAACTTAGCTTAATTCCCCTAGAGAAACCATCTTTCTATGCTCTTTTATTGACCTTAGCATCAAACTAAAATTTATTAGAACTGTTATATGCACAACGTATTATTTATGGTTTCTATATAAATTCATAGATGGATGGATGAATGGCGCAAGTAATGGGTAAGTCACAATTTTGTAGGACATTCCAAACCAATTTCCGAACAACGGTTAGGAAATAATAATTTTGGTTGTGTATTTTTTATCTATCCCTTCACTGGTATATGCATTCGGAATATGCCCGTGGACGAAGACAGATCTGGAAAACGTCCAGCGGCGGATACGGACTACTATGTCCAAATCCTGACTGCATCACTCAAATTCTACCGTGGAGCGGATGAAACTGCCCGTGACGCCAGAGGCAGGGGTATATTTGACATTGTTTTTTCATGAATTAGGACATGGGAACGGGGGTACATCCAAGTGCGGCTTTTTTCAGGGAAATCAAACACGAGGGGATCTGGCGGTACGGTATGGTGGAAACCTCGACACACGCGGACGCATACGCTTCTAACTATTTTCCACAACACAATAGACTAAGTTTATGTCGAAAAACATAAAGATGGTATTTTTTTTGAGAATGAATAAAGATTGGTCAAATCAACCTGCAGCATGCCTAAGCTCTCTCCCACCTGTTGGCAGCGATATTGACAAAGCTGCAGAATTTCCCCTACATCTTTCTGGTGCAAGAGCCGTGGGTGGATTTAACAGAATCTGTGGCATTGGATCAGTAAAGGGAGCTAGGATCTTCTACGATGAAAGATCCATAAGACCGAGAGCTGCTTGCGTCCTGATGTCAAGCCGGTTAGAGGCAACCATGCTGAGACAGTACTGTTCCCAGGACTTAGCTACGGTCATCATACAATATCAGATAAATGGCGAGAGAAAAAATATCATAGTTGCCTCCGCTTATTTTCCTTATGATTCTTTGTAGCCTCCACCGACGCAAGAGCTTAGGGATCTAGTGGCGTATGCAGAATCAAGTGGTCTCGAATTCTTAATAGGTTGCGATGCGAATGATCAACATATTTGTTGGGTCAGTAGCAAATGCAATCCAAGAGGAGAGAAGCTATTTGATTTTATCACTTCAGTTAGTCTTACGACTGCAAACGTACGGTGCGCCCCCACATCCGTGGGACTGAGAAGAAGCGAAGTAATTGACCTAACGATCTGCACTTCAAAAATGTTAGAGTTGATTACACACTCATGGGTGCTAGACGAGGTCTCACTGTCAGATCACCGATACTTAGAATTCAATATGACTATTGCGGGCGAACAGTCTGCAATACAAAGCCGGAACCCAGGGAAAACGGATTGGACAAAGTTCAGTGAACTTCTTGGCAACAAAGTACAGTTCCCTAGATGACTAAGGGCTCCTTTGGCGCTGGAAGATGAATTGGAAACTATGAATTGCACACTTTTAGAGTGATATGAAGAGGCTTGTCCTATTTCCCGAGGCCAAAGCGGTCAAACGGTTCCTTGATGGAACCGGGAAGTGCAAAAACACAGGAAACTAACCAAGCGACTTCTGAACCGGGCTTGCAAAACTAATAAGAACGAAGACTGGTTAAATTTCAGGAACTCACAGCGAGGCTTGTTAGGTGTTCGAAACGAGACTCCTTTAGAACGTACTGTGAGGAAGTGGAAAGCGAAAGAGAGACTTCAAGGGCTGTGCAGTCCAAAAACTCAACGATACTTTCACGAGCGCCAGATTGGATTCAGTACAAACCCTCCTGGAAGTACACCATCCGGGAGAATGAGTGAGAGAAGTGGCAGGGGGAGAGTTGACGGTTCTTGCAACCTCTTCAAAACGCAAGTTCTGCAAGGGGAACTGGAACACTACGAAAGCGGTTGTTACCCATGAAAAAGAGGAGAGCTGCCATACTATCCTTTGAACATTTCAAAGCACCTGGCAATGCTAAAGGAGGGTATGGATCACTTAGAGCAACCTCTAAGAAATATTTTTCGAGGATGTTTTGCTCTGGGCTACGTGCTTTCCACTTGGCAAAAGGTTAAGGTAGTCTTCATACCGAAACTTGGGAAAGATGACTATTCTAATCCAAAGAACTTCAGACAGATCAGCTTGACTTCATTCTTGCTGAAAGGTTTGGAGAGACTGGTGGAGCGTCACACTCACTAAATGAAAAGCAACACGCTTACCAGCGTGGAAAGTCCTGTGGGTCTGCTCTTCATTCTTTGGTCACAAACATAGAGGATGCAACTTTGAATGTTGAGTACGCGATGGGGGTGTTTGTGGACATTAAAGGGGTTTTTGACTGTGCGCTTTTTCTTTTAGGCTCTGCCACCGTGATGCCGCCAGAGAGCATGGTGTTGATGATGCTTTAAGTGGATCCATGCTATGCTAACACAGAGATTGCTGTGCGCTGAGGTGGGTGTCGAAGGGCACTCCCAAGGAGGTGTGCTTTCGCCACTTCTGTGGAGTATGCTGATCGACTCACTACTATGCGAACTGCAAAATTTGCCAATACACGCTCAAGCTTATGCTGATGAGGTGGCTGTGCTTGCTGTGGATCGGGATCTTGGAACGATGTGTAGGAATATACAACGTGTCGTTGATTTGATAGACAGCTGGTGCCTCAGACATGGTCTTTCAGTTAATCCAAATAAAACCACAATGGTATTATTCACAAAAAGGAGAAAACTGGATAGACTTTGCTTTCCTGAGATGAGGGGTACTACCCTTCAACTCTCCGAAGAAGTGAAATATCTGGGACTCACTCTAGATAAAAAACTTCTTTGGAACAAACATGTGGAGATAAAGATGAAACGAGCTCCCACGGTTTATGGGCTGTGCAGACGGACCTTTGCCGCGACATGGGGACTCACGCCTCATGTGGTAATGATATACGTTGTCATCATTAGACCGATGTTCGCATATGCATCCGTAGTGTGGTGGGTTAAGGTGAGACAAAAAGGTTTTCACCGGAAACTAGACGCACGTGGCGGAATATACGGAAGTCTTCTACACCGATGGCTCAAAAACAGAAGAGGGTTCTGGAGCCGGAGTCTACCTCTCGAATAAAAACCAGAAGTGGGCTTTTCCTCTGGGACAATATGCAACGGTTTTTTTACTCCGAAGTTTATGCGATCCTAAGGGCGGCAAACTGGGTGAGTGACGAGCGGTTGAAGGGCAGGCGCATCGCAATCTGCAGTGATAGCCAAGCTGCATTGAGGGCGTTGAGTAGTCCTTTGATCACCTCGAAAATCGTTCAAGAATGCAGAAACCGTTTAAACTCTACCTCTAGATTCAATACGGTGGAACTACTCTGGGTACTTGTGGCGTAGAGGGAAATGAAATCTCGGATGCTTTAGCGAAAGAGGGGTCAATCTCCCCTATACCGGGACCGGAACCAGCAATTGGAGTATTAGTAGTATTGGCTAAGTCTGTTTTCAAAAACTGGGAACAAGCTTCCCACAATGACCGGTGGCAGAGCCCAAGTGCCGCTCGACACACCAAACTTTTCCTGCCAGAACCGAACATGCGTACCGCAAAGTTTATCCTGCCGAAAAGCATGAGGACTTGCAGGTGTATTGTGGGCATTCTGACAGGCCATAATTCAGTAGCTGGGCATATGTTCAGAATAGGAATTGGTCAAGGTGATAAGTGTACCTCCTGTAATGAAGAAGCGAAATCCACGGAGCATTTCCTATGTGAATGCCCCGCCTATGGACGCATCAGGCATCAGACCTTTTGTGCCGATGTTCTCCAGGTGCGACGGGTAGCATCACATCCACTAACGGAAATGCTGCGATACGATAATTAATCCCGAATATTCCGTTAGACGGGGGTGGCGAGTACAATGGGCCAACACGGCCTGGGTGCTCAGAAGCTGTAGCTTTTCCCTCACCTGGCAGCCATTTGTCGATCTGCTGCGGAGATTTGTTTCCAGAAGTTTATACCGCAGAACTTGTATGTGGTCGCAAACCTTTCGTTGGTCTTGTAAAGGACGTTAACGGTCAATTTCTCATTCACGATAAGGAGCAGTTGAAGAGGAGGAAAGAAGACTTCACCACGGTCCTTGACCATATCACATCCGGTGAAGTTTGTCCTCTTGTGAATGAAATGGATAGTCATCGTAACCTGCAGATACAGACTGTCCCTCCAAGTAGATCAGAAATCAAAAAGCCGCTGAGCTTGACCGTCTTCCCATAGAGCTATTTATTGCTGCACCTGAAGTTACTGCAGATCTACTATTTCCATTCGTACGGAAATCTTAGGAATCCGACACCTTTCCGAGAGAGTGGAAGAAGGGGATTGTCGTTGAAATTCCATAGAAGGGCACTTGTTTTGAATGTGACAATCGGAAGGGGTATTTGCCTGCCCCCTACCGTTGCAAAGATAATAGCTGATATTATCAAATAGCAGTGGATAGGTCGCACATTAAGGAGCGGCGACATGCAGTAGAATCCACTTTCCCAAGATGGCCGACGAGTGTTTCGCTCCAAAAACTGAAAGGGATTTCAAATAACTGCCAACGATGGTGCATAACATAAGTGTGATTGAAGCGCCATACCCCACCAAGGGGTAAATGCTAACCATATATATGAGAGCTTAAAATTCGTCGAATCGGTATTCCCAGCATATGTACCATTAAACTATTTTGCCTACCAACGCAACTAAGGTTCTAAGTATTGGCATCAAAGACAAAAGACTATCTCACGTTTATCGAAACGAAGTAGTCGCTCCGGATTAATCACATAGTAAGCTATAATCGCTCTCGCTATGGGGGTATTTGTGATTGATAGGGTATCACACCCATCGAAAAGAAGTTTCCAAGGAAGTGCCTTCGATGGTAACAAACTGTTGAAACCAGAGAGTTTTGGGAATGCCCACTGGTAACGGCGAATGAAATTCCCAAGACAATCAATTTTTATTACAACACGTGAAGAATCAATATAACGTACGTGACCTACTTACTTAAAATCCCTTTGGAAACCTCAAAGTCAAAACCTCCAGAGAAGTGATAAATTAAAATTGTAATTTTTTTCCAAAGAAACACAAAAGAGAGGCCCATGTGATTTTAATAAAGTCCGATCAAAAAGACTACAAACAATGGGAGCAAGTCGAGTTTCTAGGCCGAAAGGAATGTGATCATGTTTGGGACGAGGTAGCGAACTGACTGCCTGGCTGTGCGTATTAGTGTGTCGATTTTATCTGGGGATAATCTAAGTTTGCTTCCTGTTCACTCCTTTATGGAGTGTAGATCATCCACACATTCTTTTTTTGTTGTTATGTTTTTCCATATGGATAATAACCATGAGACTGCGTTTCAGTTCCATTTTCGTCATATTTAGAGATGTGCAATTGATACGCTTATAGTAGCGGAGACAAGTACAAAGACGTTCAAGGGTTCCCTATCTTCGGCTCATATTCCTCGATCTACTGCGAGATCTCTTAAAAGGAATCTAGGCCATATATTCCGGCCGCTTTTCGTAAGGATTTTTTTTGCAGGGTCGGTGTGGGATCTTGGGCATCCTGGCATTCGGACAATGAATTGGTTAGTCTCCAGTAAGTATTTAAGGCCGTCCATCAACAAGGACTCTTGGGCCAAACAATGTAATGCATACCAAAAGTGTAAAGTCACTAGACATGCTAAGGAAATAGGGGTATTTCTTAAGTTGACAAGGCGCTTCCACCCTATTTTTTTCTGGGGTAGGGTAGGTGAATGCATTTACGCAAACAGTGTTGGACTCTCGGTTCGGTACGTCGTCGGATTACCAACTAAACACCTCCCCATCGTCAGAGAGTTAGCCTGGAACCGTTTGTTACATTACTTCGGGCTAGTCCGCGAACTCTCCCGCCTTGCGGAGCCTTCAAATCAGGGAATTCCTTTCACCAACAATCTGGAGATCGCGTCTTTCCAATCTTGTGCAGGTAAAACTTCCATACCTACTTAAAAATTGGGTAAGGAAATAGTCAGTCTCACCATGCTTCCGATTCAGCCATGCACCTAAGTTGCCGATGAGCCGCGCAGTCCATCTGCCTTTAGTTTCATTTTGCCACGAGAGCTGCCAGTTATTGTAAGTCACGAGCAACCACCTCCCTTGGCTCATCTTCCTTGGGCTTGTACATGGCTTGACGCTCCTTAGCAAGAAGGGCAACGGGAATCACTCCCGCGATCACCATCACGGCCGGTTCAGAGACAGTGCGGTGCGCAGACGCCACCCGCAAAGCTCCCCGTCTCTGTACTTACGCGAGGCGTTTACAAAAAATTTCCCTGTTAAGAGCGCCAGCCCATACCTCTGTGCCGTAGAGCAGGACAGACTGTGTTGAACTCATCAGGAGACGTCGCCTGCTAGACGTAGGACCCCCAATGTTTACCATTAGCCTACTCAACGCCGAAACTCAAGCTGCAGCCTTGTTCGCTGCTGCTTTGATTTGCTCAAAAAAGCTCATCTTTGAATCAAGAGTCAACCCGAGATACTTTACCGCTGATTTTGACTCGATTATCGACTCGCCGAACAATATGGAACGCAGGGTCGGAATTCTCTTTTTAGTTAGGATGACCATTTCGGTTTTTTCCAGTCATCCATCCGCTTACTTGTCGCATCAATATGCCGAGTCTGCTTTGCCCCTGTTCGACAGTACGTCCAGCAACAAGCGCTGCGACATCATCTGCATAGCCGATCAGGCGCGACTCTTCTGGCATGTCGAGTTTAAGTAGACTGTCATAGGTAACCTTCCAGAGGTCCGGCCCTATGATGGATCCCTGTGCTACCCCCGACGTGACCTCCATCCTCTTTTGACCCTCTAGTGTTTCATAAAGCAGGGAGCGGTTCCTCAGATAGTCCTTCAATATCCGTAAGAGATAGATCGGCACGTTGAAAGTATTGTCTAGTGTGCCTAGAATGTCTTTCTATCTTACGGAATTAAAGGCGTTTTTGACGTCAAGTGTTACGAGGAGCACCACCCGTCGAGTTCGGCGGCTATGTGCCTCTGCTCGTCGGACGGCGTCCACGACTTGCATGATAGCATCAATTGTGGATCTCCCTGCTCTAAAACCAAACTGCCGGGGAGATAAATCTCCGGCAGCGCGTATCGCTTCAGCGAGTCTACTTCTGATGAGCTTTTCGAGCACTTTCCCAGCAGCGTCAAGGATACATAATGGGCGGTATGAAGACGGCAATTCCGGGTCGCCTTTCCTTTTATGGATCAGCGCAAGCCTCGCCACCTTCCAAAGAGCAGGGAAAATGCCCTCTTTCAGGCAAGCGTTGAATGCCCCGAGCAGTAGGTCTGGCCGGTGTTGGAATACCAGTTGGTATACCTCTGCTGGAATACCATCGAGTCCTGGCGCCTTCTTGCTTTTCATAGAGAGGACTGCCTGTTCCAACTCTTTTATAGAGAAAAGTGGAGTCCTCTGCGCTCTCCCCGCCGTCGTCATCATCCCATACGGGGTGCGCAGGGAAGAGTGCCCTTACAATGCGGTCCATCTGCTCGTCCTTAAGTGAACAGGGTTTCCGCAGAGCTCCGATTTTTCGGGTTACTAGTTTTGTAACCGTGTCCCCACGGATCCCCATTTACCTCGTCGACCAGATCTTGCCAGCAGCGAGCTTTGTTCTTGTTTATTGCGCTGCGAAGTCTCCTTTTGGTTGATTTGTACTCCGTCATTATGGTACATGCCTCCTCCCGGTCGCCTAGACGTTGTGTTAAGCGGCGGAGCCTGTGACACTCTTTCCGGAGCCTGCGACACTCCTTCCGGAGCCTGTGATACTCCTTTCGGAGCTCTGAGATTTCCACTGTCCACCAATACATGGAAGGTTTGCCGCGCCTCGATGCCTTCCTGGGCATGGAGGCTCCGCAGACCGTTGTTATTAGGTTCATAACTGAATTTACGACAGTGTTTGCTGCGGCGCCACCGCCCCCAGGAGTACCTTCCAGCGTGACCCCACCTGTTCCCAGAGTTTCGACAAACTTCCCGGTGTTCACTTTCGCGACGTTCCATGCACAGAAAGATCGCCGGGGTGGCGCACACCGAGAGTTTGTGTCCACCACTTCGAAAGCTAGGTAGTAGTGATCAGTCGCCGAGAAGTCTTCCAGAACTCGCCACCCGTCCACCAGCGACACCAGTGATTCGACGCGAAGGTTACGTCTGGAATGCTTCTCTCGCAACCCAGGCGCCGGAACGTTGGGGTGGATCCGGTGTTTAGAACTATCAGTCCTGTTCTCGCCGCCATTTCCAGAATTCGTTTCCCACTAGAATCAGTATGAGTCATGCTCCATTCAACTGCCCTAACATTGAAGTCACCCCCGACCAGGAATAGCCCATCCGTGTCTAAGATAGCGCCCTCCAAAGCATCAAGCCTCCGACGAAAGTCCGTTCGTCGTCTCGTTCGGCGTAAGATAGACACTAAAAAACGTTATCCCTGAACACCGAATCCAGACAAATCCGTCCCCTCGGCCTTGGACAAGAACCCTAACCCGAACAACTATAAGCTACTCGAAGGTGGGGAACACTCTTTCAGCCTGGACGTCGCTGGAAGTCCAAGAGGATCTTGTTGGATAAGCTGAAGCCCTTCTTTTAGGAAGCAGACAGTATGCGGAATTAGCGTAGAGGGGTACATCCACCTGACGTCTAAGGATGCTGCTTGATGACCAGCTCCGCCGTGGTTTCGCAGTGCACGTTCCTTGAACCAGTCGTTCTTGCTTCACTTGTGCAAATTCTACCCTTCTCGCTTTTTTGCTAGACCTCATTTTGGTATCGGTTGCAGATGAAAGCGGTTCTACGGATGACACCAGCTGTACAGCTCTCGACGGCTACTCTCTTTGAAGTGAACAGACAATCCAAATTTAATCTTCCAAAATGTACCTTATGCCAGAAAGGAATCATTCCCCACATCATTGGCACCAGCACACGACGGTTCCCATCCACCTCGGCTTCGTCAAAATGTTTCGCAGACACTAACACTGGCGTGATGTCAGTTGGCGCAATATTATGGGAACCCTCATATTTCCTTCCTAGATTGTACTCCGCTCGCCATTCTGGTTCCATATCCTTTTTCTCATCGCCAATTTTTGTGGAATATTTACAAGCGCAAACTATATCTTTTGGCGCCAACGTCCTGGAAAGTTCGGAATAGAAATTTGCGGCAGTGCTTTAGAATTTCATGTCAACTACAAGTGCTGCTTTATAATAATACATCGTATACTTACAGACATTGACGTCCACACATTATTATTATGTTGAACTTATTTTAATTTTCCGAAAATTTTCACAACAAAATCTCGGCGAAATAAACAAATCTGACGACCGGAGTCCCACCTATGTTGCCAGATTAGTTGGAAGTGAAAGGGAAAGGAGGCTGAAAATGCGATGTTATTTCAAAGCCGCTGTACTACTGACCACTCCAATTGGTGGTGAGGACTCATGCATTGCATATATTGTGATATTTTATGAATACTGGTAGTATTTTCATAGGTTGAAAAAATTAATTAGGGAAAGGTGAACTATCCCGAAATAATTTTTTGTAGATCTGATGGAGGGAGGGTAGGATTTTAAATAGCAACTCCGACACCAATAAGATCCGTGCACATCGTTAAAAGTTCGTTGCACCTTCGAAACGTCAGAACGAACCTACATTGAACGTTTTCATTCCCAATTAGCCCAATTGAAAATCCCCAGCGCGACACCCCAAAAACTGACGTCACAGGCAAAGTAGTCGTCGTCGTCGCTGAGAATATCGAGTTCGCAGGGAAGAGTGTTTTTAGGAGGCGGTAATTTTTTCAGCTTCTACCATAAATTCGTGCAAAATTTTCGCGTGTACCTTACCGAGTACGTCAGTACGTCACCAAGTCAGTGTTATTGGCGCAAAGTGGAGCCGTAGTTTGATCCGAAAAGGCCTGAATTCGGGAAAGAAAAGCAGCAGCAGCGGAAAAAATTCCAATCATCGAAGCTCTACCAGTGGACATAGTCAGTCAGTCAACAGCGGGGAGGAGGGTGACAATCGAACGAACGAATATCGGAGATTGAAAGATATAAAGAGAGCGGCGTGCGGAGTTGGTCGATCCGACATAGGCCAGGCTAGGATTTTCACGACTACGAACGCTTTTCCTGTGAACCTCTTGGGCCTTTCGAGGACTGCGTGAGATTTGCTTAGGCGAATGCCGTGAGTTGAGTAGAACCTTCGCAGGGTTTTGCTCGATTTTGCAGCAGCAGTCGCGGGGCGTTTGGCCGAGTGCCGTTGACTCACACGCCTTCGGCGGAGGAAAATTATTGTGTCAGTTGCGTCGGCGACGGCGAAAATTCATTTCTGGTGTCAGCAGGGAAAAGGTCAAGTCGCAATTCTCGGCGGAAACAGCCAAGACAAAGAGCGCTAGGACCCCTGTTGGACGTGAATCGGTGAACAGTTTTGGTGACGGTCGTGGGACCCAGACGAGCGAGTGCCGTCATTTCTTTGTGTTGTAGATTTTCGCGACAAGCGAGTGTGCCCCAGACACGGTGAGTGCCGAGGCCGTTGCCTGCGAACCCATCAGCAGACGGTGGAATTGCTAAGAAAATTGGTAAAATCGTGACTTGATCCCGGGATAGTCACCCGAATCCGAACGAACCCGACCAAGCCGTTCAGCTGAAAAGTCGAGTCATCGCCGCGTTTGTTTGTTGTTTTGCGCTGTCTGCAACCATTTCGCCTGTCGTCCGGGTTGTCCGGTATCATTGGGAGTGCGACCCGTGCCAAGCCGTGTCACCGCCAACTCTGAATCGCGACTTACCTCGCTAATTTCCATGCATTGCCTAGAGTCGCGGCCGTGCGACCCGTTGGACAATTTTTCAGTTTTTCCCGTTGTCACTCGTTTTCACGCAGTCACCGCGGCAAGTGGACGTCGTCGGTCCGTTGTTGGCCTTCGTGCGGCGGCGGCTTAGCGTAGAAAATTGCACAAATGACATAAATGCAAGCGGGCGAGTGTCTTGCGTGAGAACAGCGCGAATCGTAACAAAAACAAATCCCGAGCAGAGACAAAAACCGCACGACAGACATTGTATGCTAGTGCTGGGCCAGAGGGAGAAGCAAGTAGCGAAGAGAGATTCGATACGCGAACGTGGGACGAGCACGACCAGAAACAGCAGTTTGACTAGGCGATCCGTCGAGCAGCGGCGACAGTGGGGAGCGAGTGCGACGTCGTGCGTGCAAGTGCAGCGGGAAAGTGTGCGGCGCCGTCCAAGTCTCCGAACGTGTTGAATAATAATGAGTCGACATGAAGGTAACTTTTTTGCTTGCACGAGTTCAATTTCATCCCTTTTCGTAGCCTTTCGTCACCCCCTTCTTGCGTAGGTCGTTTTCGAATCAGTTTCGCGGTGGGTCATGGCCCCAATTAGGGCTAGCACTGGATCCGGTCGGGTGACAGCTGCCCAGAATTGTGCAATCTTTTCGCTGTGACGGCATGTTTACTAGGGAAGTCGTGAGGTATTCCCGAGTGGCAGAGTGAAAAAACGATAATGCTCCTGGTTGGGTGGGAGTGAGAGCGGACGAGCAGTCGTTCGAACAGTTTTGCAAGTGATTGGAACGCAAGGGTTCGAGCATGCGCTAAGCTCGTTGGGGCAGGGAAGAAGGATGGAGCTTTAGCATTTTGTCTGTCAGCTCCGGGTCTGGTCATGACCGCGGATCTCGTCAAGTTTGTGTACAAATGCCCGAGACAGGCTTTCCCTTCAACGCCGACATAATGCATCGGATATTTCCTAAATCCACTATTTCCTAAAGTAAATTAATTGCTTGAATGGGTATCGCTTGTGCAGCATTAGTTGTGAAGATAACCAATCCGAAGGCAGCGAGGAAGGCGGAATTAATAAAAATAAACTTGGACTCTGCAGGCTTTATTTTTCGTAAGCCTGTTTGGCTCATTCCAGTGCTGATTTCATCCACGTCACGTGTATTAGAGTTAATCTCTCAACGAGGTTTAAAGGGTCCTTTTATTTCCTACTAACGCCCAGGGATATTTTCAGTCAATCCAGGACTATGGAAAGCTTGGTTTAGTCCGTTAAAAATGCTCAAAAAAAAAAAACAAGGCAATGACCTTTGGCTATCGAAAATGGATTATGATTGGTTTTTGGATGGTGCGCGGGGTCGGCTCGTCGTGATCGGTTTCGACATTTGGCTCTATCGAATGCCTGATCTGGGTGCAATCTCGAGGCTTTTAAATCCCCATCCAGCGTATCAAGCCACCGTTGTTTCGGCCGGCCCCTTGTTCGTTTACCATCGACTTCGATGTTCAAACCAATCTTGGCAAGTGAATTTTCGTTAGCGCCAATTAGGTGACAATACCATCGAAGACGCTTCTCTTGCAGTTTTTCCACGATCGGTGCAGCCCCATATCAACTGGGGATGTCCTCATTTCGGATGTTAAGTCGAGGGTTTTACGTGAGCACCTGTCTTGCGACTTGCGGTTTTCTTAAGACACGGATTGAGTTTGTGAGCACAATCAGAGCCCCGCTAAGACAAGCAACAACGGTGCCAGTCTATACCAAGTGCATGGCTTAGCATTCATACTGGTGGATGCAAGACATACCTAAATCTCTACCGAACTAAGGAGTACGGCACCCGTGTTGAAACGCAACACCACGCGAGGCCCGAAGGTCTCTTCTCACTTGAGCATAACCACAGCCTCCATGAAACTCCCACTAGGGGGCTTACCGCAAATAACCGAGCTGTACTCACATACAACGGGAGTTCACTCGAAGTATGAGAGTCCAGGGGCTTTCCCGGTTCCCATGGTACCAGTATACCCCTGGTAAGGTTTCGTGACCAATTACCACTTCAGATGAGTCCCCGTGCAGACTCGGGTCTGATCGCCCTAATTAGGCCTTTGGAGCATTCGCCTACTGAATCACGGCCGGCAAACCAAAGTGATTACAGCGTCTCCCTGTGCCACCACTATGGAGGTTCTCCTCGGCCACTTGGTTTTGGTTTGGCCGACAGGGTGGTCGCCCCGTCTTCCTCACCGCCACCTCTGAGCAACAGTTGAGCTGACAGGTGGAATTGGTCGAAATGTCGGCAATGATTGTGGAAGTGGAGGATGAGCAAATTCTTCAGTTGAAATCTGCTCGAAGTATTCTCGCCACCTATCCGTTGCGGCTCGACGGTTGGTGAGCAGCGTTCTTGTCATTAACGCAACAGAAGTGTTCGATATCCTGTGTACGTTGGTTACGGCCTTTAGCAAGTCGGTACAGATCTCTCTCTCCATCCCGCGTGTGCAGTTTATCGTAAAGATTTTTGTAATGGTTTGGTCGGGTGACAGGGACCGCTTTATTTGCTTCCCGGTTGGCATTCTTATAAATTTGCCAATTAGCAGGCGTTTTATCGCCTAGAAATTTGTGGTAGAGGCGTTTCTTTTCACGGACCTTCATTTCAACATCATCATTCCAAAGCCAAGTATCTCGGTTGATGTACCGCTTACCCGGCTTAGTGACCCCGGGGGTTGCAGAGGCCGCTTTGCGGATCGTGTCTTTCATTTGGTTCCAGGATTTTTCCACATTCATAATGGTCGGCAATCATATGAGTGAGATCGTTTCTTCTTTCTTCTCACCAAATCGCCACCATTTGATGCTCCGCGATCCAGTGCGTTGCCCACGCTGTTTTATCGATGGCTTAATTCGCAGGACGGCAACCAACGGCCGATGTTGATGTGCGATGGTCTCATAGGGAACGACTTTGCAATCAATGACGGTGGTAAAATGTCGGCGTCTTATGAGAATCGATTTGCGTTTTACTGTTGCCACTATAAAATGTAGGAAGATGAGACAATCGTTTGATGAGCCATGTATTCATAAGTACAAGGTCATGGGTGTCCGCAAAATCGATTATACGCTCGCCACCCTCATTGCGCGCTCCAAATCGATATCTCTAAAAGCTGTCTGGTGACCTAACCTACGCCATCACTCCATCTCAGTCAGGGTCTGCCTCGTCTTCTTTTTCTACCATAGATATTGCCCTAATAGACTTTCCGGGCTGCACCATCCTCATCCATACGTAGTAAGTAACCCGCCCACCGTGACCTATCGCCCATAGATTCCGTCGTTATGTAGGATACGGATCTGTCCATCCTCATGTAGGGGCCCAAAAATTCTTCGGAGGATTCTTTGGAGGATTCTTCTCTCAAACGCGGCCAAAAGTTCGCAATTCTTCTTCTTCTTATACAGTAAGAGCTTTGACCCTATGGTGAGACATTTCGAGCGGAACAGTTTTTGTAATTGAAATAATAAAACTATCGGTATTTGCAAGAATAAATACCCACACCAACGAAAAAGAAACAACAAGTTTTATTATTTCAATTAATTAATCGTTGGAAACACCGCATAATTTCACTCTGAGTTTTTGTAAGCTGAAATAGGTTTTGTTGTCTGCCTACAACCGTGTGCGGATTTCATCGTCGTAGCTGTTATCGGTTGTGATTTTCGACCCTAGATAGCAGAAATTATCAACGGTCTGAAAGTTGTAGTCTCCTATCTTTATTCTTGCCGTTAGACCAGTGCGGTTTGATGTTGGTTGGTTGGGTTTTGGTGCTGACGTTGCCACTATATATTTTGTCTTGCCTTCAGTGATACGCAGCCCAAGATCTCGCGCCGCCTGTTCGATCTGGATGAAGACAGTTTGTACGTCTCGGGTCGTTTTTCCTATGATGTCGATATTGTCAGCATAGACCAGTAGTTATGTGGATTTAAAGAGGATCGCACCTCTTGCATTTGGCTCAGCATCACGGATTACTTCCTCCAGGGCCAGATTAAAGAGGACGCATGATAGGGCATCCCCTTGTCGTAGACCGTTGTTGATGTCGAATGGTCTTGAGAGTGATCCTGCTCCTTTAATCTGGCCTCGCACATTGGTCAGGGTCAGCCTAGTCAGTCTGATCAATTTCGTTGGGATACGGAATTCTCTGATGGCCATGTACAGTTTTACCCTAGCTATGTTAGGCGGCTTTAAATTCGATGAAAAGATAGTGCAGGTGATGTCCACATTCTACGAGTTTTTCCATCGCTTGTCGCAGAGAGAAAATCTGATTTGTTGCTGATTTGCCTGGAGTGAAGCCTCTTTGGTTGATGTTCTGAGAGTATGGAGCTATCTGGCCTAGCAAGATAGCGGAGAATATCTTATAGATGGTACTCAGCAACGTGATACCTCTATAAATGCTGCACTGTCTGATATTAAAATCGATTCACGGTCTATCTGTCACACACACTTTTCTCCAAAACGGCTACACCGATCCGAACGAAATTTGGTGGACAGATGGGAATTATGAAATCCCACGCACACAGTGAGTCACATCAATTTAGGTGGAGTTTAAAGGGGGCTCCCCATACATGCAAAGGGGGAATTCAACAAATTTTTTCACCAGATATAGTCGTGTAGGATATCAAATGAAAGGTCTCGATTAGTGCTTTCCGCAACTGAAATTAGTTTTGTCGTGAATTGCAAAGTGCGCCAGTGAGGAGTCATATGTCAAATGTACGCACTTAAAGTGAGGCAGGATTTATTTTCGGAAACTATCCAACCTAAAAATCCGAAAAAAATCAGGGCTTAGATGAAATCTAGGCCTCAAAATATTGGGTTGGGAAAAAAGTAATGTATTTGTGATCGAATTTTAACGCTTTATTTAAAATACTTAGAATTATCCGACTTAAGTCAAATATGTGCCGTTTTGTTCGCAAATTTGTTGCCATTTCGAAGGCAACATTATCCCCCTCTTATAAACTCATTCAAATTCAAAAATGGGTCGAATTCATTCCGTTTCAGCAGTGCATCGCAGGCGTTGATTCGGTCCAAGAAATTTTTTTCCGTCAACTCGTGTGGCACGCAAACATCTAGCTTTTTTTGGAATCCAATCTTCTGCAAATGGTTCCAAACGGTTTTATGGTCCTTACCCAGTTCCTGGCCAATCGAGCGAATGCTCACATGCCGGTCTACTTGGATGATTATGGCAATTTTATCGGTTTCTACGACGATTGGCCTACCAGTACGGGGTGTATCTTCGATATCCACTACACCAGAACGATATCTATCGAACCATCGCTGTGCTGTGCGAATCGTTACAGTATCGGACCCATAAACTTCACAAATTTTTTTGTCCGCCTTCGTTGCAAATTTCTTGCTTGGTGGACTCCATCTTTGATGCACTATAACTTGAGACTGAAACGTACGATCACAACACTGTCAAAGAGACACTTTTAGCACAGATTGTCGTCTTCAAATCGCTCCTAATGGGGCAAATGCACACTCAAATCTCTTTATAAAAGAAATACACAAAACCTTTCATACCTGAAGCGTCTAGCTTCCGGTTTCCTGACTTGTTATATCTGTTATAGCTTAAATTCTTCGCATTTGCTAATAATATTAAACTCAGAGTGTGAAGCGTATGAGGTTGGCTATTATCAATACAGGCCTTTCCATCAAATGATTTATTTAAATCGCGTTCTAAAAACTAGAGGGCAATGGAATTTTTAACTATGTGACACGGAGCTGTCATGCACTCGTCGCTCCTCATATCTTGTTTTTCTTCAGCCTTTGCCCCATTCACAAGCGGGGTCGGCTCGTCGTGATCAGTTTCGCCATTTTATTTTATCAAACGCCTGATCTGCATGTGGAGAGTGCATAGCCCTTCGCTTATGTTTGTAAACCGATAAGAGGAGATTTAATTTTTTGCTGACTAGGAAAGCTACTCCGAGCATATGGTTTACTGGCCGCTATAATATATGGCGTAGTAGGCTTTCTCAAGGAGATCGGACTCTGTCCAGTGCATCGTTTGTAACACTGTTACATCAGCCTTATATTGGGGCAGGGTGTCGGCTAGTTGCTTGACAACTTCTTTTCTGTAAAGGGAGCGCACATTCCATGAGACTCGAAGAATGGATTAATCTTCCCACACATTATTTTCGAACCCAATCGATACTCCGTCGGTTATTGTCCGTAATTAAAGCCAACGGTGGACACACTGGCAGCACTATCTTGCTGATCGGACGGCAGATAGCCTGAGTAACTCGCTTGAGAATATCGATGAGCAATTGGCCGTCATTAAAAATGTTCTTTTCTCTTATGCTACGCAGGATTTCACTGACTGCAAAGGCGTGGAAGATGCTGCAGAACGCAACGATTTAAGAATTATATACTGCATCACGGAAAAACTTGCGTGGGGTCGCAAACCTCATTGGTTCTGTGAAGGACGTTAACGTTCGGTTCCTTATCCACGATGACGAGCAACTGAAGCGGTAGAACAAACACTTCACCACGGTTCTTAGTCGTATCGCATACGGTGAAGTTCGGCCTATTGTGGATTAAATGGCGTTTAGTCACCGTAACATGCCGATACGGACCATTCCTCCAAATAACATAAATCATTTCAACCACCAATCAGGAATAAAGTTGGTATTGACGGTCTCCCTGCAGATTTATTCATTGCTGCAATTCCTGCAGATTTGCTATTTCCAGTCGTATGAAAATCCTGGGAATCCGAGGCGTTTTCCAGAGATCCGAATCCTCCTGCATTGACCACATCAACACCCTACGCATGACCTTGGAGCAATGTTGGGAGTTTAGATCTTTGCTTTAAGTACTTTTCATCTACTTCGAGAAGGCTTTCGGCAGCAAGAACAGGGATTGTATCTGAAATACTCTACGCAGGAGGGGTAGAGCACCGAAGTCATTAATCAGTTTGTATATCTAGGAAGCGTGCTTTCTGTCGAGGGTAGTATTGGATCGGGTGTCGCTCGATGCGTTAACAGTGCTAGATCCACTTTCGCTGCCTTATCTAGCATGGAAATGCAATTATCTCAACGCCAAAACCAAGTTGAGACTATTTTGTACTAATGTTCTTTCTGTGTTGCTATATGGGATTAGCACATGGAAAGTTGCCTCCACGGTTACTCAAAACCCCTAAGCTTTCGTGAACAATTGTCTGCGACGTATCATCGGAGTATGCTGGCCCGATACTATTTTGAACGACGCACAGGCTAGTTATACGTGGGCGATTTGATCAGAGGGTGGAAGTGACAGTGGGTAGGGCACACATTAAGAAAGGGTGACAATTCCATTGTTGGTTACGTCATGCAGTCGAATCCACTGTCCCAACATGGCAGACGAATGGGTTACCCCAAATGGCGCAGAACAATAGAGGAGGAGTGTGGGTGTCTCGGGAAGTCCTAGAAGGGATTGAAGCGCATTTCAGTGGACCGAGTACGATGGCGCGTAGGTGTGGTTAACGCGGTATACCTCACTAAGGGTTAAATAACAACCATATTTATTTTTACGGTCATGGATGGTATTTTGAGAGAATCGCGACTCCAACCAGATAAGGCCTTTGATCGAGAAAATTGGCGCAACCAAACAAAAAGGAGCTGACCCCGCTTCGGAACGGGACAAAAACTGAAGAGCTTGTACACGTTTTACGGTCTAGACCCAAAATTAGATCATTACGCCATTGATTGCTATTGTTATTACATTATATAATCCGACGGTACGATGGTCAAGACGTCGCGCCTCGAGTTCGAATTACGAAATGTGATTGTCTAAAGGGGCTAGTACAATGAGGCTATTGAAGGCCTGAGTGCTGAAAATACGGTTCTCGCCCTTTTTTTTTAACAAAAAAAACATAGTCCAAGAGAAAATTACGAGGGTGTGTTTTCGTCCTGATGCGGGTTTTTCATTTTATTTTTAAACAATGCAATTCACGGACCAAGGAACGATCTTTGGAATTGTAAGTGAAGCTGTTGCAAATTGAACATTTTTTCATAGTGCAGGTCCTGTGTGTGTGTGTTGTGGTGGAAGAGAGGCAAAGCCTGTGAGCACTCAGATCTTAGTGGTCCATTGTACTCCCGGATGTAGCGCAGGATTTCCGTTAGTTGATGTGATACTAGCCGCTGCAGTTGGAGCACTTCATCACCAAAATTTTGATGTCTGATGCGTCCATAAGCGGGGCACTCACATAGAAAATGTTCCGTGGATCCCGCTTCTTCATTACAGGATCGACACGTATCATCTTGGATAATTCCTATTCTGAACATATGCCCAGCTAGTGAATTATGTCCAGTCAGAATGCCCACAATACCTCTGCAAGTCTTCTTGCTTTTCGACAGGATAAAATTTGCAGTATGCTTGTTTGGTTCTGACAGGAAAAGTTTGGTGTGTCGAGCAGCATTAAGGCTTCGCCACCTGTCATTATGAGAAACTTGTTCCCAGTTTTTGATAGCAGCATCAGCCAATGCTACTGACACCCCAATTGCTGGTTCCGTTCCGGGCATTGGGAAAGTCGAAGCCTCTTTTACTAAGGCATCCGAGATTTCATTTCACTCTGCACCACAATGACCAGGTACCCAGAGTAATTCCAACGTATTGAATCTAGAAACAATGTTCAATCGGTATCTACATTCCTGAATGATTTTTGAAGTGATCAAAGTACTATTTAACACTCTCAATGCAGCTTGACTATCGCTACAGATTGCGATGTGCCTGCCCTTCAACCGCTCGTCAATCACCCAGGTTGCTGCCCTTAAGATCGCATACACTTCAGCCTGAAAGACCGGTGTGTATGGTCCCAAAGGAAAATCCCACTTCTCGTTTTTATTTGAGATGTAGACTCCGGCTCCAGAACCACTTTCTGTTTTTGAGCCATCGGTGTAGAAGACGTCAGTATATCCTGATACGCATTCTTCTGGTTCGTCCCAGTTTTCTCTTCGTTTCAAGATAACATCATACCAAACAGATCTATGGGGATCTGAGATTCGGAAGGCATTGCGAAAATTAGATTCAATTCTCCCACTGATTCGTCCAATGCTCTATGCCCCCTACGTCCATTGATTCCCCATAGATCTAATCGAATTAGTCTATGAGTTGCTCTCATTGCAGTGCTCTGAATAAAAAAATCCAAGGGCTGCAAATTGAGTAACGCATTCAGAGCTGCGCCGGATGTGGTCTTCATGGCACCGGTGATACCCAGACACATAGTTCTTTGCAGTGTGGCTAGTTTACAGCGAAAACTCTTTTGTTTCACCTTATTACGGATGGGATGCATATGCGAACATCGGCTTAATGATGGCTATATATATCGACATTACTATCTGAGGCCTAAGACCCCATGTCGAGGCAAAGGTCCGCCTACACAGCCCATAAGCTGTGAGTGCTTTTCATCTTTACCTCTACATGTTTGTTCCAAAGAAGCTTCTTGTCTAGATTACTTCCCAGATATTTCATTACTTTGGAGAGTTGAAGGGTTGTACCTCACATTTCTAGACCTAAAATACCATTCAGTTTCCTCCTTTTTGTAAATAATTCCATTGTGGTTTTATTTGGATTCTTTGAAAGTATATGCCTGAGACACCAATTGTCAACCAAATCAACGGCGCGTTGTATATTTCTACACACCGTTCCGAGATCTCAACCAACGAACACACCCATCGCGTACTCACCCTTCAGAGTTGCATTCTATGTCTTTGAAAGCAAAGAAGAGCAGGCTCACAGAACTTTTCACGTTAGTAAGCATGTTGGTTTTCATTTATTGGGTGCAACCTTAGCACCTTCTCGTGAATGTGACGCTCAACCAATCTCTCCAGACATTTCAGCGAAAATGATATTAATTTGATTTGCCTGAAGTTTTTTGGATTTGAATTGTCATCTTTTCCAGGCTTTCACCTTTTGCCAAGAGGAAAGCGCGTAGCCCAGAGCATGACATCTTCGAAAAATATTTTTTAGATGCTCTATACCCTCCTTTTGCATCGCTGGGTAGATACCATCCATGCCAGGTGCTTTGAAGTGTTGAAATGGTAGTATAGCAGCTCTCGCTTTTTCATTGGTAAAAACCGCTCTCGCAGTGTTCCGATTCCCCTTGAACACCTTCGTGTGGAAGAGTTGGCAGAAACCGCCAATTCACTTCTTCCCACTTCTGAGACCTGTTCTCCCGGGTGGTGTACTTCCAAGATTGTCTGTATAGACTCAACTCTGGAGGTCGTGCAGGTACCCTCCAGTTTTCTAAGAGAGTCCAACTTGGCCGACTCATCCTTATTAAGGACTCTGCACAGCCTGGAAGTCTCTCTTTCACCTTCCAGTTCCTCACAGTATGCTCTAAAAGAATCTCGTTTTGAACGTTTTACGAGCCTCTTGAATTCTCCTTGTGAGTTCTGGAGTTTAATCAGTCTTCATCTTCATTGCTTTTGCAAACACGATTTAGAGGTCGTCTGGTTGATTTCCTGAGTCTCTGCAGTTCTCGGCTCCACCATGGAACTGTTTTACCACGTCGGCCTCGGGTAATAGGACAGGTCTTTTCAAAGCACTCTAGAAGCGTTCAGAGGTTCAAATTGATCTTCTATCGCCAAAGGAGTCCTTAGTCGCCTAGGGAGCTCAACTTTGTCACCAAGAAGTTCATTGAAGTTTGTACAATCCGTTTTCTTGGATTCTGTCTTTGTATTACATGCTGTTCGCATGCAATAGTCAGACTAAATTCTAAGTAACGCTACTGCCGCAACAAATATGCTGAGCGTTTTCATCACAACCTATTAAAAGTTTAACGCCGCTTGATTCTGCACACACTACCAGATCCCTTAGTTCTTACGTCGGCGAAGGGCACAAAGAATCATAGGGTAAGTAAGCAGAGGCAAATATGACGTTTCTCCTTTTACCATTAACTTGGTATTGTAAGTTTACCATAACAAGGTCCTGGGAACAGAATTGTCTCAGCATGGTTGCCTCCAACAATTTTGATATCAGAACGCAGGCCCTCGGTCTCGAGGATCTTTCACCGAAGAAGATCCTAGTTCTTTTGACTGATTCAATACCACAGATTCTGTTAAAACGAACCTATGGTTCTTGAACCAAATATATATATATATATATATAAGGGCAGTCCTGCAACTTTGCCAGCTTTGTCGCGAGTAGATAGGAAGAAGCTTTGGCATGCTGTAGGTTGATTTGACTAACACTTATGTTTGTAGTCATAAGTTTAGTCTAATATAAAAACCACCGCTAATTGAAAAGTCTGCTGCGTTCAGTGTGGATCTCACCGGGGTTACCAGCTTGTCCTCACTTTCCGCCAAAAGTTTCGACTTCTTGCATCCGTTTTTTCTGGATATCGCCACAATTGGTGGTGTAGCAACGTCCATGTCCTCATTCCCAAGAAACTTCGCCTTCTTTCACAGTGCCTTCCGTTGTCGTCGGCTAGAAGCCCTTCCAGTTTCACAGTGTCCGGGCTGCATGGATCTGTTTTCACATACCGGCGTTAGACTAGTTGCGTCCACATTACCAGCTTCCCTTACTTCCGTTTTTCCGAGTACAGGCGGAGGAGAAGCTCCTGACAGGCAAGCCTGTAGTCCCTTCTCCTTGGCGGCAAAAGTTTCGTTCTGCCGAGCCCTCCTCTCCCGTATTTTAGAAGAGACAGGCTGGTTGTAGTCAGATTTCCAGTTCCTCTCATTAAGGAAGCTGCTGTACTATCCTTTCTGGCTGACCGCCCCGTAGACACCGGGTGTAGATTTTCCACTGAAGTGGAGAGCCTGTCTTCCACAGATTTCTCCGTGAGGGAACATATATTCGGTGAGGCTTCCAAAATCCGTGCCTCGGTCACGACCTGATTTTTCAAAGTAGCGGGTGGATTCGAAATGTGTGACTTCTTACCACTTGGAGAGTTACAATCCTTTGTTTCTATTTCCATGTGTTTCTGGACACCTTTAGTGTAGTAGTAAACTACCACAAGCTCCCCCACCTCGACAAGGTGGTGTCCGAGGGGGAGAGTGCAGGTCTTACTTGTATGACCTATATATTCACACTTGTAACATTGCTAATGCTTCGAGATGTAATACAGAACAGAGACCCTAGTGTAATCAAATGATGTTTTCTGGGAGTTCTGTTCACAAGTTTTATTGTTTTCAATGGGACGGATTTCGGGGAGCTATCCGTCTTTCGATGGTTGAGTCGTATTACCCTCGCTGCTTTTATGTCAGACACAGAATCTTTCAATTATTCCTTTTGGCAGTGGATGGGACAGTGGTACCCTGGATACTATTCCAAACCATGCATACGTAATTCTAGGGGATGCAAGATTAAATTGTTTTTTTGGTTTCTCAACGTGTTTTCGTTAGTGTCAAAGAGGACTAACAAACCCACTTTTTTCAACTTTTTTTTTATTCGGAGGAATCTGAAGGAGTAGACCTGTTTAGGCTCACATTTTTTCCGGTGGAGAAGAGAGTCATTCTGTCTACCAATACTGAGTTTTCCTTTGTAACGACCTCATCACTATAAAGTGCTGTTTCCACTTGCGTCAGTACCTTCGTGGTATGCCTTGCACGAGTTGAGCCGGAGTGAGCTTTGACCCTCCTGACCGAGTCTTGTTGATAGGCAGATGGAGAGATTTCAAGTTCATCCCTCGATTTCAGTAAATGATGTCAAGCATGCACAAATGTACATGTACCGGTAATCAATGCGTATCAATCGTATAACAGTACGGCAAATAATAATAATCGTTGGTGCAACACTTCATTCAAGATCGTTACGGTACACTACAAGATTACAGTACCCTATAGGAGCCAATGTGGTCCGCATTGCGTTTGTCTGAGATTATTACCCTGATTTGTGGTGTGTGGTTAGACCTGCCTAGCAAAGGAGGAACCTCCACGGACAGAATTCTCCATGTCACATAAAGCATCTCTAAAGCATGTGACGCGTTGATACCTAGGAGATGCTGATTCACCGCTAGAAGAGCCAATTATTGGTTGAATAGTGAACTTGCCAGACTTTGATTGATTTGCCATCCAGCCAGACAATAGGGGAATAGGTAGGATCGATCAAGGGTAAAAAGAGCATGTCTATACGGAAGCCTCGAAGAACCCCAAGCTTGCCATCCAGCGAAGTAAGAGGGAATGTTTTAAGGAGCTCTGTTTGGAAGTGGACATAAATCCGTAGGGTAGGTCCTATAAAATTGTGACAGGACGACTCAGAGGCCGTTCATCTCCGCAGATCACGTGCCCTATGCTCTGTTGAAAATAATCCAGTGGTTATTCCCTCACCACGATGGGGTACTGACACTTTCCAACGCCCCGTGAATGTGACGCCGAGTCACCAGTCACAAGGGACGAGCTAATATTTGCAGTCGAATGGGCCACAGCAAAGTCTCGTCAAATGTAGACCAGATATGTTCGCGGAGCTGTTCGAAACGTGCATGCCCGAGGGTATCTTTCCTGCACCAAGGAAGCGGCAGAAGCTGTTGCTTAAAGATGGCAAACCTCCAGGGGAACCGTCCTCCTATAGACCCATATGTCTTCTAGACACTATGGGGAAAATGTTGGAGCGGGTTATTTATAATAGATTACTCCTAGTCGTTGAGAGCCAAGGGAGCCTTTCAGATAGGCATTATGGGTTCCGTAAAGCCAGATCAACCATCGATGCCATCAAAATGGTTACTGACTTGGCCGAAAATGCAATTCACGGAAGGGGTTGTATCAGCAAATATTGTGTGGTAGTGATCCTGGATGTGAGGAATGCATTCAACTCTGTCAATTGGAACATTATACGAAAGTCTGTGCCTACGATTGGTGTTGCCACCTACCTCGCTGCCATTATCGATAGCTGTTTGTAAGAGCGGTCACTCTGGTGTAATACCGATGATAGACCCAAGAAGTACATTGTCTCCGCGGGTGTCTCACAGGGCTCTGTGATGGGCCCACCACTGTGGAACATAATATATAATGATGTTCTTAACCTTCCGGTTACAGAGGCGGCCACGGTGGTGAGTTACACCGACGATATACCACTGGTTGTGGTCGCAAAGCATCTCGAGGATGCTGAGTTGTACTCAAGCGAAGCAATCAGTGTTGCTAAGGCTTGGTTAGAGAGTGCTGGACTGGCACTCGCGAAGGAAAAGATGGAAGCGGTCCTCATCACTAAGCGTATCCACCACAGTATGGCTCTGTCAAAGATGATGCCGAACGTAGGAGGACCGCGGCTTACTTGCATGCTGCTCATAACCAGGGTGGTGAGTTCTGTCATGCTGTATGCAGTCCCAGTTTGTGGTTCCGTGTTTTAGGCAATGCACGTAAACTGAGTGCGATCTACAGAAGAATAGCCTTAAGGGTGTGTTCTGCCTTCAGGACCGTCGCAGATGATGTAGCGTTCGTCACCTCGGGAATGATGCCGATTGACATCCTGACAACCGAGACGATAAACATATATAGTACCAGGTCCATCTCTTCTTTACCGCTGGTGAAAAAAGCTGAAAGGCAGAGATCCATAAGCAGATGGCAACAGCGATGGTACCAGTTAGAAAAGGGTCGTTCGACTTACAGGTGTGATTAATTATAATCTCACCGACCCGGCCACTTCACCTAATTGTCCAAACTGCGACGGGGTCCCGCACGTATTCTTCCAATGTTCTAGGTTCATGGAAGGAAGGAGGGACCTAGAGGAAACTCTAGGTGAAGTGCTATCACCAGAAAATGTCCGGAGAATGGTAGCTTACCAGAAGGGATGCGATCAATTTCATGATCGCAGCAATTCAGGATAAACTGCGAAAAGCAGAAGAAGTGAGGAAGACGCGGTTACGAACACTGCGGGCAGACGGAAGGAGGCCTAGTTAAAGTAAGCTAACTCTGCTTCGTGATGTAATACCTAAAGGTTCCACAGCGTCCCTGACTATAATCTTTTGAAGATTTCCACCTCCTTCAAAAGAAAGACAGACGAACGGGCAGGCAGACAGTAAAACGATTTTAAGACGGTTTTGTTTTAGATAAAACTTAAAAAGGCCATGCAGGAGTCGTTGTTCTTGAAAATTTGTTTTAGATTGAAGAATTCCCTATGCCATCCGCATTTGGTCCAAACGTATTCATAGTTCGTTGGTTTAGTGGATCTGCCAACACTTTGCTCGGACAGTGTGAGGGCGAAAAACGGGCTTGGTGACCGCAACGATAATGGTGGGAGGTCTGTAACTTTCCTTGCCTTGTCATTGGTGGCACACTGTTCGAGCACAAGGTCTACTATAAGATCAGTTGGCTTTCAACTGGCCGACGCCGCACCAGCAATCAGATCGACCACTTAGCAATGAGCCGTACATTTAGCAGCAGTCTCCTGGATGTGCGCAACATGTGTGGCGCTGATATTGGCTTGAAAGGGATTACGTATTGCGTCCGCCACTTCTCACAAGGTTGGGGAGACCCGCGAAGTTCAACATCGACCGCTCACATGATTTGGCTGTCCTTCGACAGTAGGATAGCTATCTTGCTGACCTGACGGCAGATATACTGAGTAACTTCTGAGAATATGGATGGGCACTGGACCGCCATAAGATTTGGTTAACTTTCTATCCGGATAGTATGGTGAATACCTATATTTTGTAGCCCTTTTCGGGACGCCCGCATAGCTTGACTGCTGAAGGAGAAGTGACATAAAAGTATAAAAACATGAAGTAATTGATATCACGCGTTAGGCCTACTTCCCCTCTTGTTTCAAAGTTATTAGGAATTCAGGACTTGGTACATGAACCCTGGATCACTTCACTTCACTTGATGAATGTGGAGTAGATCAACAAACTAGAGATTTCAATTCATAAATGCTCAACGATTGGAGCAGAATGTATCAAGTCTAGTTCTTGTATTAAGATTTCTTCCCTTCTCTACAGGGAAGAATATTCTTCTTGGAGTCCAGTGAAAAAAGGACTCAATTCAGAGCATTTCTGGTCGCTATATGCAGTCTTCTGCATTCCGAAAAAATATTTACACTTTGGATCCAGAAAATGCTTTTCCATTGCAGACTTTGGAGGGCTATATAGTAAAAGTGTCAACAAATATATCAGGATTTCTAGGACCGTCCGCTTAATGAATTTTCGTGACAGGGTCTAGAGCAATTAGGTTTATTTAACCAATTGATTAGCAAACTAATTAGGATGCTCTCCTCCATCATTATTTTCGTGATATTTTTGTTAAATCTATTTGTCTGCCCACGTTTTACTCGTCTGCCTATTTGTCTGCATTTAAGGTTTTTTTTTTGTTTCATAGCACCAACATAAATCGGTGTCGAATAAGGCAGACTACAAATTCTCTGGAGCATGCCACTTTATTTTGAACATACTTAATGAACTTTTGGTCTTTCATCTTTCTCATTATCTAATTTCAGGTGTCAGCTGTGATTCGTGTCTGAAAAGCAACTTTAGTGGCAAACGTTACAAATGCCTTATATGCTTCGATTATGACCTGTGTGCCGATTGTTATGAGGAGGGTGCTACAAGCACCCGGCACTCAACGGATCATCCAATGCAGTGCCTCCTAACTAGAACCGATATGGATATGTATTTTGGTGGTGAAATGCTTAATTCAGAACAACCTCAAAGTTATACTTGCCCGTACTGTAAAAAAATGGGTTTTAGTGATGCCAGTCTGATAGAACACGTGGGCGCTGAACATACAGACACCGGATTGGAAGTTGTATGTCCAGTTTGTGCCGGTCTACCAGGTGGCGAACCAAATCTAGTCACAGACGATTTTGCTGGTCATTTAACATTAGAACATCGTACAGGACCCCGAGATCTTATCTCATTTCTGATATCCTTTTTTAAAATTTTGCATAACCAATTCGTTGGTTTCTTCTTACAGTTGATCATAAAAACATCAATTTTTGATATATTGTTCACAAGAAATTTTCCTTAACCAACTGACTATACGATGAGCCTTCAGCAATTCGTCATGGCGGTGTACGTCGGATTCCAGGACGAGCATTGGGTGGGACCCGATCGAGACGATCAAATATGCATTTCAGTTCATCCGCATTGTCGCCATCAGGTCGGGAATCAGTTGATCCAATAGCAGAGCTTTTATCGCAATTATCTGGAGTAAGACGTGGAGCACCCCAACCCTCGCAGCTGCAACAACTACAAATGCAAATTCAGTTAGAACGACAACAAGTCTCGGTGAGTATTGATGTTTCATTATTGAAATATTATCACGCATAGTAGGATTTCATTTTAAAAAGTGATACACAAGCTATAGCAGATGGTTTTATTAACAAGCTATGAGATGAGTGTAAAATTGCGTTAATAAGATTTCTTATAGCGATGGGTTCGTGGAGTGAGCGATGAATGGGCTCCTCATTGTTAGTTCGTTTTGAAGGGATGACTAAATAAGTTAGATAGTTAGTAAATATTCCACAATTTATTCGATACCGTTTCACGCTTACTAGCACTAAATTCGCCATCGCTATTTCGTCTGATAGAAGTACCCTGGGAGGATACTAAAGGAGGAGGATACTAAAACATGGAAGAAGAATTACGTCGGTCTTCTTCATTTTCTTCAGCCTTTGTCCCGTTCGCAAGCGGGGTCGGCTCATCGTGATCGATCACGAGGCCATCTACCGTATGAAGCCACCGTTGTTTCGACTGATCTTTTGTCACTTACCACCGACTTCCATGTTCAGACCAATCTTGGCAAGTGTGGCAAGTAACCATACCATCGAAGACGCCTCTCTTGCAATTTTTCCACGATCGTTGCAACCCTAATAGTTCGCAGATATCCTCATTTCCGATGTAATCAAAATGTGTCACGCCACTAGTCCAATGCAACATCTTCGTCTCCATTTTCGATTGACGGCGTTCATTGTCTTTTATAGTCGGCCAACACTCAGAACAATAGAGGACGACAGGACGGACGGCATTGCGGCAAATTTTAGTTTTGAGACGTTCGCTGATATGTCGATCCCAAAGAAAATCAGTGGTGGAACGCCACTTCATCCAGGTTGCGCTAATGCGTAAAGCAATTTCATAACGCAGTTCTCCATTGGCAGATATCATTGACCCGAAATATTTAAATTGCTCAGTTCTGGACAAGTCACTGCCATTGACAGTGATTATGCCTGTTTCATGGGGGTCGGTCGTTGAAAATTCAGTTTTATTTAGATTCACTCTCAAGACCGTGTTGTATCTATTGAGAGTTTGAGGCCACTTGTTCCGCATACGCTGCCACATCCCTTAGTTCTTTCGTTGGAGGATGACGTAAAGAATAATAGGGTAAAGGCAACTATGATGTTTTTCCTCTCGCCATTAATCTAGCAGTGTAAGATAACCGTAACTAGGTCCTGGAAACAGAACTATATCAGCTTGGCTGCATTTAACCGTCTTAACATCAGGATACATGCTCTCGGTCTTATAGATCCTTCATGGTAAAAACTCCTAGCCCTCCCATCCAATGCCTCAGATTCTATTGAATCGAACCCATGATTCTTTATCATCAACAGCGCAACAACCGGTATTCGGTTTAGACCCGCCTTAATAAGGAACTCTAGACATCCCGGCTTTGCGCCGGGGTTCACCAATTCGATACCCTTAAAAGCTGCCTGGCATCCTGGCCTACGCCATAGTTCCGTCTCGTGCAGGGTCCGTCTCGTCTTCTTTTTCTACCATAGATATTGTCCTTATAGACTTTTTGGTGGGATCATCCTCATCCATACGGATTAAGTGACCCGCCCACAGTAACCTATTGACTCGGATTTTATCCACAACCGGTCATGGTATCGCCCATAGATTTCGTCGTTATGTAGGCTACGGGATCGTCCATCCTCATGTAGGGGGCCAAAAATTCTTCGGAGGATTCTTCTCTCGAACGCGGCCAAGAGTTCGCAATTTTTTTTGCTAAGAACCCAAGTCTCCGAGGAATACATGAGGACTGGCAAGATCATTGTCTTGTGAGACTTTTCGAGCGGAACAATTTTTGTAAGCTTAAATAGGCTCTGTTGGTTGCCAACAACCGTGCGTGGATTTCATTGTCGTTGCTGTTATCGGTTGTGATTTTCGAGCCTAGATAGGAGAAATTATTAACGGTTTCAAAGTTGTAGTTTCCTATCTTTATTCTTCCCGTTTGACCAGTGCGGTTTGATGTTGTTGGTTGGTTTTGGTGCTGATGTTGCCACTATATATTTTGTCTTGCCTTCATTAATGTGCAGCACAAGATCTCGCGCCAATCGCCGCCTGCTCGATCTGGATGAAGGCAGTTTGTACGTCTCGGATCGTTCTTCCCATGATGTCGATATCGTCAGCATAAGCCAGTAGTTGGCTGGACTTAAAGAGGATCGTACCCCTCGCATTTACCTCAGCATCACGAATCACTTTCTCCAGGGCCAGGTTAAAGAGGGCGCATGATAGGGCATCCTCTTGCTTTAACCGTAGTTGATGTCGAATGGTCTCGAGAGTAATCCTGCTGCTTTTATCTGACCTCGCACATTGGTCAGGGTCAGCCTTATTAATTCCGTTGGGATACCGAATTCTCTCATGGCGGCTTTAAAGTCGATGAAAAGGTGGTGCAGCTGATGTTCATATTCCAAGAGTTTGGTATGGGCCAATGATGGTCTGTGCGTATGAGGCTATTCGACCTAGCAAAATAGCGGAGAATATTTTATAGATGGTACTCAGCAACATGATACCTCTATAATTGCTGCACTATGTGATATCTCATTTTTTATGTATGGAACAGATAATTGCTCTTTGCCATTCGTCAGGCATTGATTGGCAGTCCCACACCTTGAGTACAAGTTAATGAACCACTTGCTGTAATTGGTCGCCTCCATATTTAACCAATTTGGCTGTAATTCCGTCGGCTCCTGGCGACTTATGGTTTTTAAGCCGATGAATTGCACAGACTGTTTCTTTTATACTTGGTGGTGGCAGTATTTGTCCGTCATCTTCAGTTGGCGGGACCTCCAACTCGCCGATGTTCTAGTTGTTCAGTAGTTCATCAAATTACTCAACCCACCGCTCCAATGTGCCCATTCTGTCGGAAATCAGATTTCTCTCTTTGTCTCGGCAGGATGAGCATCGAAGTGTATAAAGCTTGACCCTGCTGACTTGTTGGTAAAACTTCCGCGCCTGGTGCGGTTGCTCCCTGTACTTTTCTAGTTCACAGACTGGTTGGTTCTCTCAGGCTTCCTTTTTCTGTCTGTGAAGTTCCTTCTCCGCTCGACGGAGTTCGTGATAAGTCTCTGCGCGTGCCCGCATTCTTTGAGAATGCAACATTACTCGGTATGAAGCATTCTTCCGTTCCATAGCTAGCTTACTTACATCGTCAAACCAGCCGTTCCGACTTTTTTTGCGGCTGGGGCCAAGTATCTTTGTGGCCGTATCGATGATAACGTTCTTCAGATGGTTGTGAGGATCATTTGTTGATGCTTCATCTCCAGAACCTCTGTTGATTGCGGTTATTGCGGCATCCATTTCCCTCTTATAGGTGTCGCAGAGGGCTTTGTTATGGATGGCTTCAGTATTCATACTCACCTGATTGTCAGAGGGGATTGTGTCGTAATTCGAGCTCGGAGCACCATGCCAACAAGATAGTGGTCCGAGTCTATATTGGCTCCCCTATATGTTCTGACATTCATCAAGGCTGAGAGGTGGCGGCGTTCAATGAGCACGTGGTTAATTTGGTTGAACGTGGTCCCTTCGTATGTTGGTGAACCGCTTTCCGCGCAAACCAGGTACTTCCAACAACAATTTCGTGTGATATTGCTAATTGGATAATGCGCAATCCGTTATCATTTGTATCCCTATGTAAGCTATGAGAGCCAACGTATCCCTTAATACAGGCTCCGTCCCTACTTGACTGTTGAAATCTCCAAGTATGATTTTGATATCATACTTGGGACAGGCTTCGAGGGTCCGCTCAACTGCCTCGTAGAAAGTGTCCTTCTCCGACTTTGCAGTCTCCTCTGTATGGGCGTGAACGTTTATAAGGCTTATATTTCGAAACTGATAAGACTGACTAGGCTGACTCTGACCAATGTGCGAGGCCAGATAAAAGCAGCAGGATCACTCTCAAGACCGTTCGACATCAACAACGGTCTACGACAATGGGATGCCCTATTATGCGTCCTCTTTAACCTGGACTTGAGAAAGTGATCCGTAATGCTGAGGTAAATGCAAGAGGTACGGTTCTCTTTAAGTCCACCCAACTACTGGCCTATACTGACGATATCGACATCATGGGAAGAACCACCCGAGACGTACAAACTGCCTTTATCCAAATCGAGCAGGCGGCGCGAGATCTTGGGTTGCACATCAATGAAGGCAAGACAAAGTATATGTTGGCAACGTCAGCATCGAAAATCTACCACCCAACAACATCGAACCACACTGGTCAAACAGGAAGAATAAGGATAGGAGAATACAACTTTGAGTCCGTTGAAAATTTCTCCTATCTAGGGTCGAAAATCACAACCGATAACAGCTACGATGAGGAAATCCGCGCACGGTTGTTGTCAGCCAACAGAGCCTATTTCAGCTTACAAAAACTGTTCCGTTCGAAACGTCTCACCCTAGGGTCAAAGCTCTTACTGTACAAGACGATGATCTTGCCAGTCCTCATGCATTCCTCGAAGACTTGGGTTCTGAGCAAGAAGAATTGCGAACTCTTGGCCGCGTTCGAGAGAAGAATGTTCCGAAGAATTTTCGACCCCCTACATGAGGATGGACGATTCCGTAGCCTACATAACGACGAAATCTATGAGCGATACCATGACCGTCCGGTTGTGGATAAAATCCGGCTCAATAGGTTACGGTGGGCGGGTCACGTAATCCATATGGATGAGGATGATCCCACCCGCAAAGTTTATAAGGGCAATATCTATGGTAGAAAAAGAAGACGAGGCAGACCCTGCCTAAGATGGCGTAGGTCAGGACGCCAGACAGCTTTTAGGGATATCGAATTGGTGGTCCTCGGCGTAAAACCGGGATGTCTGGAGTTCCTTATTAAGGCAAACCTAGACCGCATACCGGTTGTTGCGCCGTTGGTGATGATTTTACATGTATGGGGACCCCGCTAAATCTCAACCTAAAAGAATATCACTCACTGCATGTTTGGGCATTCACAGTTCCCACCTTCCCATCAAATTTCGTGTCAATCGGTATAGCCGTTTCCGAGAAAAGTGCGTATGATAGACAGACAGATATTGAACCGATTTTAATAAGGTTTTTTTTTGCAAACAAACCCTTAAAAACGCCACAAACCGCAGGCTCTAGCAATCACTTTTTGTTCGAATTGCTCAATTTGTTTCTCGGAAGGCATCCAGGAAACAATGATATTCACGAGATGTTGTATCGCTGAGCATCTTCCCTTTTTATCACTTTTTTGAAGGTGGCTGTGCCCGGAATATTTATTTCTGGAATTATTAACCGCCGAACCCACGTATTAACTGGCCACAGGAGCGCGCGCTATCAACTCCAAGATACAGGTATTCGCTAACGCGACGGGCTCACGCTAATTCTTAGGAAATTAGGCACTGCAGGAAAGTGGCACTGGCGGATTTGGCGACAAGTAGCCAGAATCGAATCAATATTTACCGGGAATTTCTTCACAGTTAGTGGAAGTATTTCACAAGTACTCGAGAAATCGCACTAATTCGCACTGCGCGCTGCTCCCGTCTTTGGTTCCTCTTCTAATTCCGCTTTCTTCAAAGGCCCGAACAATCTTTTCTTCTTCGCCCTCCGTCAGTTCAGCTGTTCTTTCTCCCACAATTTCCAAAAAACTCTCCTCTAGGCCTCCGTGAGTCCAGGTGTTCTTTTTCGCCACCGTCCAGCTGTTTTCTCGAGAACCGTTCCCCATGCTGCTACTTTGGCCTTGAAATCTCTTGAGTTTATGTTGCAGTAACATGTGCGTGTGCCTACAGATGCGGCAAATCATTCCCCTCTGTCAAGATTAATTCACTTTGAAGTGTGTTAGAGTACTTCATTCAAGACGGTAACGGTACACTACAATATACTGTAGGAGGCAATGTGGTCAGCATTGATTTGACTCAGGTACTCATTAACAGCTGAGTCGACTGGTATCCGAAGTCAAGTCACGATACAAATCCCACTGCCACCAGCGAGATTTGAATCACGGCCTTCCGTATGACAACCCAGTGCTCTAACCACTGAGCTATCCGGACACAAATGCATTCATTAATGTGCAATCTGCGGCGAACATTAGGGGAATTGCACATTAGGAAATGCATTATTTGAGCAAATTAATTCAGAAAGAGACGAATGAGATTTCGCTCCCGTCGCAAAACCGCGGTTACTATACATTGCTGCTTAAACTGCCACATGGGAAAAATTGCCAAGCGGCAGGACGTGCAATAGTCATATGGGACAGTACAGTAATAATAATATCGCCAAACTAAATTAACAAACTAATGGTCAAATCCATTTTTAAGGTTTTGTGTAAACACAAAACCTTATTACCGGTTAACTGTCTGTCTGTCTGTCCGTCCGTCACATGCATTTTTTTCGGAGACGGTTATAGCGATTGGCACCAAATTTGGTAGAAAAGTGGGAACTGTGAACGCTCACGCATATAGTGAGTTACATCCCTTTACGTCGAATTTAGGGGGGAGGGGGCCCCATACAGTGAAGCCCATGGTGTTTTACGTAGGCACTTGTCGTGAGACTTAATCCTACGGTCCTCTTAAGACACGGATTGATTTTGTGACCACAATAAGAGCCCCGCTGAGACAAGCAACAACGGCACCAGTCTATACCAAGTGCATGGCTTAGCATTCATACTGGTGGATGCAAGAATTACCTAAATCTCTACCGAACTATGGAGTACGGCACCCGTGTTGATACGCAACACCACGTCGAGGCCCGAAGGTCTCTTCTCGCTTGAGCATAACCATAACCACCATGAAACTTCCACTAGGGGGGCCAACCGCAATGATCGATCTGTCCTCACACACAACAGGAGTTCACCCGAAGTATGCGAGCCCAGGGGCTTTCCCGGTTCCCATGGTACCAGTATACCCCTGGTAAGGTTTCGTGACCAATTTGCCACTTCAGATGAGTCCCCGTGCAGACTCGGGTCTGATCGCCCTGATTAGGTCTTTGGAGCATTCGCCTACTGAATCACGGCCGGCAAACCAAAGTGATTACAGCGTCTCCCGGTGCCACCACTATGGAGGTTCTCCTCGGCCACTTTATTGGTTTGGCAGATAGGGTTGCCGCCCCATTTTCCTCGCCGCCACCTCTGAGCACCAGTGGTCCCCAAACAGTCGAAAGAGGGTTGTACTTTTTTTTTTCATCAAATATAATCATGTGTTGTATCAAATTAAAGGTCTCGGTTAGTACTTTTCGAAGCCGTAGTTTTGATATTTGTTGGAAAGGTGTGGAGTGCATGGGGTTGAAAGTAATCATTTTTTTAACGGATCCATTCTCAGAAACTACTCAACCGAAAAATCTGAAAACAGTAGAATCTGAAGCTGCCACTGTATGGCGCCTAGGCTCCGAACTACCTTCTATACCGATACCTGTTCAAATAAAGTTAATAATAGTACATTACTGTAATTTTTAGTTATTGGCAGGAAAAGCCCCCCTTTTTTTATGGGTAGGTGAATGCATTTACGCACAGAGTGTTGGATTCCCGATCCCGTCGGACTACCAACTAAACACCTCCCCATCGTCAGAGAGCTAGCCTGGAATCGTTTGTAACATTACTTCGGGGTAGTCCCCGAATTCTCCCGCTTCACGGAGCCTTCAAATCAGGGAATTCCTTTCACCAACGGGAGGGGGAGGAGGAAGGGAACTGTCAGTTCAAGGAACCCCCTGCCATCCGGCTCCTCCACCGGTCGAGTTCTATCTTCTTAGCAACGGGAAGGGCCCGAACGTAATGGGCAACACGGTTCCACCTGTCAGCAGTCCTCAGCATCTCTTCGACAATGTTGTCTGGAGAGAGATCCCCTGTGTTTAAATAGAGCTGCGGATGAACCCCATCCCACTTTCCACAAGAAAAAAAAGTGTGGTGGGCGTCGTCCACAACTCCATTGCAAAACACACAATCCGGAGAACGCGCCTTTCCAATCTTGTGCAGGTAAGACTGAAACCTCCATGCCCACTTAAAAATTGGGTAAGGAAATAGTCAGTCTCACCATGCTTCCGATTCAGCCACGCACCTAGGTTGCCGATGAACCGCGCTGTCCATCTGCCTCTAGTTTCATTTTGCCAAGAGAGCTACCACTCGTCTCTCCCTTGGCTCATCTCCCTTGCGCTTGTATATGGCTTGACGCTCCTTAGCAAAAAGGGCAATGGGAATCACCCCCGCGATCACCATCACGGCCAGTTCAAAGTCAGTGCGGTACGCAGACGCCACCCGTAAAGCTCCCCGTCTCTGTACTTGCGCGAGGCGTTTACGATATACCTCCTTTTTAAGAGCGCCAGCCCATATCTCTGCGCCGTAGAGCAGGACAGACTGCGTTGAGCTCATCAGGAGACGTCGCCTACTAGACGTAGGACCCCCAATGTTTGCCTACTTAACGCCGAAACTCCAGCCGCAGCCTTGTTCGCTGCTGCTTGGATTTGCTCAGAAAAGCTCATCTTTGAGTCAAGAGTCAACCCGAGGTACTTTACCGCTGATTTTGACTCGATGATCGACTCGTCGAACGATATGGGGCGCAGGGTCGGAATTCTCTTTTTAGTCAGGATGACTACTATGGAAAAGCCCCCTTAAGTTCACCCTAGAATCACGAAATTTTGCAATGTAGGCTACAGCATACAGCATAATTCTACCAAATTTGGTGAAAATCGCACTATTACTAACAAAGTTACAATAGGTCAAAGCTGTCGCTTCTGTGCAGATTTAAAACTTTGAATGTTAATATCACTTGAAAGTGGATATTTTCACATGATATATACATATATTACCTGCTACATACTAATGGGACAAATGCAGACTCAAATCTCTTTATAAAAGAAATACACAAAACCTTTCATACCTGAAGCGTCTAGCTTCCGGTTTCTCGACTTGTTAATTTAAGGAAATGAAGAGTGAATGCCTCCTACAGTATAAATACGGAGCCCCCACTTAGTTCAGATCGTTCCCATAGCGAACTTACACATCGAGAATTTGGGTATTGTCACAAAACCTAGTGTTCATACATACATTGAAAATATGAGTTGAATAAATTTCGTTAAAATATCCATAAACGTAGGATTATTACGCTTAGATTTCCGCATAACTCAAATTAAGGAGATCGAAAATAATAGTTGGAAAATTCGTAATTAAATTTCAGTAGAATGAATTTGTGTAAATTTTTTTCATACGGTAAGTGGGCTTAGTGTTTCCTGTTCACTCCTAAGTGAAGTATAGGACACCCACACAGACTCAGCTTCAGTTTTATTAACATCATGCTTACTACTGTGCAAGTGATAAGCTCCCAGCAGCAAGATAAACACAATAAATCCATGACTGGAACTCGAACCCTGAGGAACGAGATTGAGAGGTTCACGCTCCCCCTCAACCATCTCCCAACAGGTATCAATGTCGCAGAGAATATAAACAGAAATATCGTATGACCGGAATTGGTGATTGATGATTTTGGGCAGTACTATAACTCTTTCAAAAGCCCATTGTGTCGACAAAAAGTTTGTCTAGCAATCGATGCTCAGAGTAAGCCTTGATATATTTTTTACCGTCAATTTATTGTCAAAACTTCAAACCGAACCGCGGGAGATATTTCACATCATGTGACAAGTTCTCCCGGTACAATGCCATCCGTTTCCAATTATTACGAAAAGAATATCTTCTACGAAATTGAACTTTCGTGTTCGCAGTTATTCTATAGATTCTATACGCGTGTATTTATAGACAAGTCATTTTTGTTGAAACGTTCGTTTGATATGGACTTTATTTTGTATCGATTTCAGGCGACCCGTCAACAACTCGAACGTTTGCCCCGGCGCCAAGCTCATCCAGTTGTATCGTCATCAAATTCAAATGCTCCAATGCAGGAGGCGATGACGTCTGGTTCAGGGACTGGCGGAACTGGAGTAAGTAATGGGGCGAGCGGTTTAAATGCTAGCGGGGCCGGTGGTTTTAGCCTTGTTTCGTCCTCATCCTCGCAACAACCACAGACAAGTATGGCTGTAACGTCAATAAATACACGTGAAATTTCGATAAATTCGTCTTCGCTGCCACTGGCGGTTACCTCGATGGGACTTGGCGGCGCACAAGGGAGCACTTCGAGTGATTGTCAATCGCAGTTTCTCCTATCGAAATTTATGACACCCACCTTAGACGAGAACGAATTGGCACAGTTGGAACGTGATCGTGCCGATCGGTAAGTTGATACCTCTGAAATGTAGCGTCCCAATCTGGAGTGAAAATCATCTACAGAATTTAATCCTAATATTTTTGGTTCGTTTTAGATCTCAATATGTTCAGGCTCTCATGCTGTCAACGTTATCCAATATTCAATTGCAAAGTGAATTCGATAACCAGGAGCGTGGTGAGTCACAAGAAACGAACAGTGATACTGTAAATAGCGAAGCAAATAACGAAAGTGGTGATGATACATCCAACACTAAAGATAAGGAAGGAAAGAAACGCAAAAGCGATAATAGTTTAACCGGTGCGGCAGCGGCTCAGCTGAATGAACAGTCGTCCAACACCCTAGGGACATTCGAAGATGAATTTGTAGACGAGTACACCTTACAGCAGCAGCAGCAACAACAACAGCACTCACAAAATTTTACTAGTTCAGTTATTAAGAAGAAAATAGCCTGCGGTGGTGTGGCGGGAAAATCGAATGCAAACTCGACCCAGGATCGTCGCGGTCGTTTTTCCGCTGCTGGAGGAGGTGGTGGAGGTGGCGGTGGTGTTGGCGGGGGCGGCGCAAGCCTGACGACAGCCCAACAGCCGCCCCAGGGCCAGCAACAGTCAAAGATCACGCGCGAAATTAAGTCAGCTTCGATGTCATCTAAAGAGATCCCCGACTCTAGGTAGTGCTGTTTTTTTCATTTCAGTTTCTCTTTCAACAACTAATAAATATTATAAATATATAAATAATTGGAAAAGCAACAGATTCTTTAGGCATACCTTATTACAATTTATTAATATTATATATTATATAAAATATAATACCAAGAAAAAAACTGAAACTGTAACAGAATATTTGAAGAATTGAGGAAGGAAATTTTCCAAAAGGCAAAGAGTCAAATTGAAAAGTAACTGAACATGTACTCCGGGCCGGTCGCGCGGACGCAGTCGATCGCCTCAACCTAGTTATGAGCAAACGATGTTTTTGAAAAAAACGCTTCTACACTTAAGAACTGTCTCAAATCGCTTTCTAAAGACAACAAATAGAAAACTAATTGATTAAAAACAGAAAATTCGAAAACCGAAAAATTTTCGCGAGAATTCTAAATTAAGTCCTTATTATAATTATCATTATCAATTAATTTCTCTGGTTTACAGCCGCTGTGTGAATTAACTTTAAAAAAAACTATATTGTTGTTAATGTGTTAATTATAAAAAAAAAAAATATTTAGTTCTTTCTTAAAATCCGTTTGTTAGTTTTCACTTTTGCGTATGTATGGTTTCTAGCGGTAGGACGTAGGATTTAAATTGCGAGCTGATTTCGGAAGCGCTGCGTCTACAGCGCGGGGAGATTATATGTGATGCGTAAGATGAAGCGTGTGGGATTGTTTTTTCGCCGCGTGGAAAGTGAGAAAGGAAATGCCGCAAAGCTTATATGAATCCGAAAGTGTTGTATTTTTAATAAAAATTCAATTAAATAAAAAATTTGAATGTTTTCTGGTAACATGGTTAGTTCTACATGCGTGTGAATGCAGATTGAGTCGCGGAAGAGGCTGTTCAAGGTCGGGGTTTATCATGGCACCTGCAATTTTCTTGAGGGATATTTTTTTTTGCTTAATTTTGAAACTGTGGTGGTTGCTTTTATTTGACCCAACTCCGTATATTTGGTATGTGTCCTGTTTGACTTCCAATCATTAAAATTGCTTTTTTTTTGGTACAAGTTATTTGAATGTCGGTCATAAGATCATGTTGACTACGGAAACATGGAAGCGAGTAGAGATTTTCTTTTTCTTCACCCTTTGTTCCGTTCACAAGCGGGGTCGGCTCGTCGTGATCGATTTCGCCATTTGGCTCTATCAAATGCCTGATCTGGATGCAATCTCGAGTCTTTCAAATCCCCATCCAGCATATCAAGCCACCGTTGTTTTCGCCGGCCTTTTGGTCGTTTACCATCGAATTCGATGTTCAGACCAATCTGGGCAAGTGGATTCTCGTTAGCGCGAATTACGTGACCATGCCATCGAAGACGCCTCTCTCGTAATTTTTCTACAATACGTGCAACGCAACATCTTCGTCTCCATTACCGCAAGACGCCGTTCATTGTCTTTTATAGTCGGCCAACACTCAGAACCATTGAGAGCGACAGGACGGAGAACATTGCGGTAAATTTTAGATTTGAGACGTTCGTTGATACGTCGATCATAAAGAATACCAGTTGTGGAACGCGACTTCATCCAGGTTGCATTAATGCGTGAGGCAATTTCATAACGCAGTTCTCCATTGGCTGATGGCGTTGACCTGAGGTATTTAAATCGCTCCGTTCTGGGCAGATCACTGCCGCTGACAATGATTCTGCCTGTTTCATGGGGATCGGACGTCAAAAATTCAGTTTTATTTAGATTCAATCTGAGACAGTGTTGCATGATGCGATCATTTCATTTCTGGACAAGTTGCTCGGGATCATTTTTGCTATCAGATGCCAGGAAAACATCTGCATAAAGCAGAATATAAGGCGCTTGACTTTGGATGTCCCGTGTGACGGTGTCCATAACAAGAACAAAGAGGAGTGGTGAGAGGGCGCTTCCTTGATGAACACCAACAGAGACACGAAGCTGTTTTGATACACCCGTCATACTTCGAACTTTACTTTTCGGATTCTTCTGGCACTAAGTGTTGTAGAGCATACCAGATGAGTTCGTGTGGCACATGGTCAAACGCTTTTTCTAGATCCAAAAATGCAATGTGATGGTGTTTCACCATGAGTACAATGCCCTGTGTATTGCGTCAGTAGTTCCACAGTTCTTGACAAATCCGGCTTGATTCACGGTTATTTCAACGATTTCGCGAATACGGTTGTCAAGAATGTGTTCAAAAATCTTCATGGTAGGGGAAAGTAACCGGGTCGGATGGTAATTTGAACATTTTGCTGGGCTACCTTTCTTTTTCCATATTGGAACAGTGGTACTTTCTTACCATTCAGATGGTGTTCTTCCTTCCTGAATAACCCAGCTCTTCGCTTTCCGGAGCTTAGATGCGATGTCGTCAGGTCTTGTGGCTTTCGCCGATTTCATTCGTTTTATTCCCTCCTCGACTTCAGTTGCGTTGACAGGTGAAATTGCTCCAAATGTCGGCAATGATTGTGAAACTGGAGGATGTGCAAATTCTTCACTTGAAATCTGCTCGACGTATTTTCGCCATCTATTAATCGCGGCTCGATGTTTGGTAAGCAAAAAACCGTTCTTATCGCAACGCAACAGAAGTGTTGAATATCCTGTATGCGTTCGTTTCGGCTTTTAGCAAATCGATACAGATTTCTCTCGCCATCCCGAGTGTAACGATTTTTGTAATGTGCCGCTCGGGTGGCAGCGACCGCTTTCCTTGCTTCCCCGCTGGCATTCTTATAAATTTGCCAATTGGTCAGGGTTTAATCGTCGAGAAACTTGTGGTAGAGCCGTTTCTTTTCACGGACCTTCATTTCAACATCGTCATTCCAAAGCCAAGTATCTCAGTTGCTGTACCGCTTACTTCGCTTGGTGGCTCCGAGGGTTGCAGAGGCCGCTTTGTGGATCGTGTCTTCGTTTTCCGTATGGATGTCTTCGGGTTCGCTGAGGAAATCCGCAAATGTCTTGTTTTCTGTCGTCTTAATGAGCAGAGCCGACGGTCTAGTCCTTCGTTTTTTCTGTTAGTGGTTTTCTATTTCTAGTCTCCTTGTGTTTGGATAGACGGGTTTCTAACGGCATAGTTTGTTCTTTCCTCTTGTCCGTTTTTGTTTTTTTCTGGAGGCACGTTGCCGACGGCATACGCTTCACTACTGTCGCGTATTTCCTCTTCGGCTCTGGCTAGGATTGCCGACTGCACTTTCATTCGATTCATGTTCGAATCCACCTGCTCAGGTCTAGCGGTTTTCACTAGGTTTTTTCCGGCACGGAGACACTGAAGGGTACTGGAGTTCTGTTCACGCACTGGCAGCTGCATCACTTTGTAACGTTTCATCTTTATTTGGGCGTCTTGGTGTTTCAGCCATCGCTGCTTCTTTCATCGTTTGTACTCAAAATGGTGCAGAAGGTAATATACAACTAGATTAGAACTAACGTTCTAATGGTAATTCCTTACGTCCATGTCAACATGCCTACCGGACGGTCAACCAAAAATGCTTTGTAACAGCTGATGGATGTACTACGGTTTTTACGTGTTTTTGGATATCCAAGGAGCGTTCAACAAGACATCGCACACAGAGGTACGAAATAGCCTGATCCATAAGGGAGTAGGAAACACGTTAGCTTTCTGGCTGTGCAGCATATAAGAGAGTAGGCAAATGGAAGTACCGACGTGAACAAAGTCTGTTGTTATGAACATTATACAACGTTGTTGACAGGGCGGAGAGCTATCACCATTAATGGGGAGTATGGTAGCTGAAGAACTTCTAGGAGAGTTAAGAGACACTGGAAATCTGTAGGGAAAAATATGAGAATGACCTATGCGGATCCAAACAACGCAGGAAGGCGGAGCTGCACATAAATCTAGTCAAGGTTAATATATTATAATACCATTTAAAAGAAACGGTAAGCTTGAACACCTTAGCGCCATTAGATTGCATGAAGGTGAAACGAGTAACAGAGGTCCAATGCTTGGGAATCACTAAAAACTACTCTCGGAAACACATGTCGAAAACATATGTCAGAAAGCTACAAGGGCTCTGATGATTTGTAGGTCCACAATAGGAAAAAAAATTGGATACACTCCGAAAATGCTTGCATACCATATACACGGAGCAATACACTACTAATGATTACCTGTGGGGTCGAAATTTAGGCAGATGGAATTGAACTCAGCACAACGGCCAGCTATGACGACATGTTCAACGGCATATCAGCAATATGGGATCTAAAGAAGATTGATATTGTTTCTAGGCAGTATCCAGATTTATCAAGGAATAACATGACAGCGAGGTTATATTTTGATAAGAAGATATTAACACGTTGGAGAAACAGCAAATTAGGAGAGCGTGGCAGTGACCTACTGACGGATTCCTTAAAACAGAGGGAGCGGGCGCCAGGGTCACTGGTCCAACCACACTAGCATATTCCAGGCAGAAATATCCGCCATCATCTTCGAAAGGAACTACAGGAGACAATATTGCTATTCTAAGCGACCGCCAAGCGACTATTAAGGCGCTCAGATCCAACCAGGTGAATTCCAAACTGGTATGGGAATGTCTTTATAGACTGAACACGCTCAGCTCGCTCAATAAAGTCTGGATACTCTGGGTTCTATGCCATATCGGGTTAAAAGGCAATGAAGCAGCAGACGAACTGGCTAAGAAAGGAGCATGGACGCTGCCGCACGGAGCAGAACTATTCTGTGGAGCCGGAAATGAATTCATGGCTACAACGCTGAAAAACGAAGCGGAACGCCTGAGGGCCCTGCGAAGAGTGAAACAGTCCAGGTTGCTCACGGGGGGATACCAACTCAATCGAAATATTGTTTGAACCTCGCCAAGAAAATCCTCCTACTATTTCTTTAGGTTATCAGTATTATGTTGTCTTGTCCTTGTACCTTTCCTCAAACACCTTAACTATGCTGATACCGTCTGTTGGCTCCCTTCCAAGTAAGGGCCTTGACCAAATGGCTTTCGCATCTGAATTAATGGGTACATCATCATTAATTTGTCTGTCTTAATAGCGTTATTTCTGTTGATGAACGCAGCGAACTCGATGTTAGTGTAGATTCTCTCTCTGTGTTTTTATATGGGAGCACGGCATAATCTCATACGGGCTAGGTGCTGTTAGACCTATTGATTAGAGGGTGGGAGCAGCAGTGGACAGGCTATGCAATAGAATCTACTATTTCGGAGTGACCGACGTGTAAGTGGCCCTAGAAACACGAGGCGCAGAACAGTGGGGAGAGAGTGTAGGCTTCTCCGGAAGAGCTGGAGGGAGCTAAGGCATATTTCGACTAACCAGCATTAGCTGCGCTCTTTAAAATCGCGAAGCTTCCTGTGTCGTTCGAGTTTAGCCGCAAGTTCGGTTTTATGTGGTTCTGGGGAAGACGAAATCATAGAAGTGATTGCAATTTTAGGGAATTTCATCTCAAAACTTGAACATGCCATGAGAGTTAAACATCCACAATGCTATCAAATCTGTTCCATTTGAAATGTGAATCTCAAAGTCCACAAGCAAATGGAACGACATTCACAGTGGTCGTGATCTTTGCGAACCAAAAATTTTGATGATGCATGGGCGTGATTGAGGTTTATTTGAATAAACTTGATTTTTGTCATTACAGCTAACGCCTCCCTAAATTCCAGCCATTTACCACTTCCGACAATATGCCTATGATACCGTTCCTCCTTTCCTTCGCACAATATGGAGTTGGAGTCCCCATTGCGCTCCTTGACAATATGGCCTTTTTCCTTATATATTTTGTATCGATCCGACTGATCAATACTGCCTGTGCATGCCCTCGCAAAGTGTCTAAACTTAGGGCCAAGCAAATTCGGACAGCAGCGGCAACGACGATGACCCGCCATGGCGTTGATTCATGATTTAGCAAACGATTCGGAATAGATTGCAAATGAACTGACAGCTGTGGCAATCTGCTACTTTAGTACACCAGAGTAACATCTTGTAGAAACGGCTTTCAGGTTAATGTTACAGCTGCCTCCGTCCCGATAATAATCTTGGTAGGGCTGAAAGTACGTTCAAAGCTATGATACCATTAAGTTGGTAGTGGAGGTTCAGTTGAGATGGACTCCTGAGTAGCGCCTAACCCCGGCTCTAAGCAAACACTTCCATAACAATTTGCATCCCCCCTGATCTCCCCGCTCACATAGAAAATCACGGGGATAATTTTAGGGGACTGCACTTTATAGTCGAGAAAGCTGCTAGCAGCTGGGACCCAGGAAAACAGCATGGATGGGCCGACGGGGACACAACAGGAATCGATAAAAAAGGATTACCCAGATAGGAGCAACCTTAAGGTAGGAGGCACGTCTGCTAACTCCAACTGAGAAGGCAGCGAGCCAACTTCTCCATTGCGGGAAAACAAAGATCGGGTGAATTATTTTATCCAACCCGGACATATAGCAGGGGCTTGCGCGGGGCAAGGCAGAAGCACATTGTGTTACAAATGTGGCGAACCCGGGCATAAAGCGCAGACTAATGAGTCGGCAAAGTCCTGTGTCCTTTGCAAAGACCGAGAATGAGATTAGAAACACAGAAGAAAGAATTCTAGTCAGAGCAGACTTTAATGCCAAAGCCCTCAAATGGGAGCTGCCTCAGCCAGATTCTCGAGGCATACAGATTGTTGAGATGGCTGCCAGGACGGGACTTATTCTCCTAAATACCGGAAGTACCCTAACGACGTCCTGGTTGCGAGGGCACCATCTCTGACGTAAGTTTTGGAGTCTTTAGTGTCAGCGGTGCAACAATGGAAGATACTGGAAGATTTCACGGCCAGTGATTATTCAAAGTGATAAATGGCTCTTCCGAATGTTCTGCCGTCTGACAAACACCTACTGGGTGGAACATCGAAAAAATCGACGTTGTAAAATTTGTCGAAGCTCTTTGAATAGGGGTAAATCAGCAACAAGGCCGAGGCGTAGACAGAAGAATTACAACTATATCGCTAGTTCATTCCAGAATGAGCCTCATACCGCAGCTTGTAACGCATCGCGTCCCAAAGGGAAGCTGCGTCTCGAGAAATTACCTGTGTGCTGGTGGACGGCTGAAATTGCAAGCATAAGAATGAACTGCCTCAGACTTAGGTGTATCGCTCAGATCCGCAGAGTATAAGAGTGGGAAAAAGAAACTCCGCCACGAAATCAACAAGCAGAAGGCACGCTGTTGGCAGGAGTTAATCACCGATGTGGCCTCGGGTATAAGCTAATTACCAGAAAAACTCGGTACCCATTGGTCGCCCTGTTCTATGGAAGCAGCGAACATGGTGGAAGTCGTGCAGGCTCTTTTTCCTGTCTATCCCATCCGAACTAACGCTGTCAGTGAAGGAGTGAGTACTGAGGAATGCCAACTCATACGTCAGCGTATAGTCTGCTGAGTATGCTGGTTACAGCGGGGAAGCTGCTTGAGAAGCTCATTAATTCACGACTGACTGGCGCAATATGTGCTGTCGAGACTGCTCACCATCACAATATGGTTTTAAAGTGGGGCGATCCACAATTGATGTCATTGTGGTGATCCAAGCGGTAAAACTGGCTGAGGCACACAGTCGTCACTGTCGGCGAGTGGTGCTCTTTGTGACCATCGACGTAAGAAACGCCTTCAATTCCGCGAGGTGGCGCCGCAGGCTTGAGATACTGGAAAATCCTTTCCGTACTCCAAGTTACCTATTGCCTATGTTGAGTGGCTATTTAAAGGACCGTGTATTATTCTACGACACTCAGGAAAGGGGCGGCTCAGGGATCTATCCTTGGTTCGGACCTTTGGAGCGCATTATACGATATTCGCAGAAGACCAAGGAGAAGGTTTCTACAGTCCTTCATATTGAGGTTGGTGAAACCATGGTCTTGTCGAAGCCGGCGGTAAAATGTCTCGGCATCGTCACAGATACGAAGATGAATTCCTTCAAGCAGATTCATTACACGGCACACAAGGCTGCGGCTATAACGTTTGCGATTTGCCGGCTGATGTCCAATGTCGGAGGTCCTTTATGCAGCAGGCGATGCTTGCTGATGAGCGCGGTTCAGTCGGCCCTCTTTACAGTTCCGAAGTATGGCTGACTTCTTAGTGAGGAAATGTGCCGCAAGCGTACAAAGACGAGGGGGGAGGGGAGTTATTCCGATTGCTCTCCATGCTGCCGAGCGGAGGCTTATATACCTCAGAAAAAGCGAGGGAAATAAGGAAGAAGTCGCTTGTGTAGAGAGAGCCCGTACCCTCTGCGCATTGCAGCAACCTTGGGAAAGACAATTGAGAGGGAGGTTTGTCGAAACTCTTGGTACAGGTGGGGCTGCGCCGGTGGGTACTCTTGGGGTGGCGCTGCAGCCGACACTGTCGTAAATTCAGTTATGAATCTGATAACGTCGGCCTGCGGAGCCTCCACGCCCGGGAAGGCACCGAGACGTGGCAAACCTTCTATGTATTGGTGGGCAGTGGAAATCGTAGAGCTCCGAAAGGAGTGTCACAGGCTCCGCCGTATAACACAACGTCTAAGGGATCGGGAGGAGGCATATACCATAGTGACGGAGTACAAATCAGCCAAAAGGAGACTCCGCAGCGCAATAAACAAGAGCAAAGCTCGCTGCTGACAGGATCTGGTCGATAAGGTGAATGGGGACCCGTGGCGACTCGGTTACAAACTGGTAACCCGAAATATCGGGGCACTGCGGAACCCCTGTTCACTTAAGGCCGAGCAGATAGATCGCATTGTAAAGCCACTATTCCCTGCGCACCTCGTATGGGATGATGACGTCGGCGCGGGGAGCACAGAGGACTGTCCACTTTTCTCTATAAAAGAGTTGGAACAGGCAGTCCTCTCCATGAAAAGCAACAAAGCGGAAGGACTCAATGGTATTCCAGCAGAGGTATACAAACTGGTATTCCAATACCGGCCAGACCTACTGCTCGGCGTATTCAACGCTTGCTTGAAAGAGGGCACTTTCCCTGCTCGTTGGAAGGTGGTGAGGCTTCCGCTGATCCACAAAGGGAAAGGCGACCCTGAGTTGCCGTTTTCATACCGCCCACTATGTATGGTTGATACTGCTGGAAAAGTGCTCGAAAAGCTCATCTGAAGTAGACTCGCTGAAGCGATACGCACTGTCGGAGATTTATCTCCACGGCAGTTTGGTTTCAGAGCAAGGATATTCACAGTTAATGCTATCATGCAAGTCGTGGATGCCGTTCGACGAGCGGAGGCACATATCCGCCGAACTCGACGGGTGGTGCTCCTCCTAAAGCTTGACGTCAGAAACGCCTTTACTTCCATAAGATGGAAACACATTCTAGGCACACTAGACAACACTTTCCACATACTGAACTACCCCTTACGGATATTGGGGAACTATCTGAGGAACCGCTCCCTGCTTTTTGGAACATTAGAGGGTCAGAGGAGGATGGAGGTCATGTCAGGGGTAGCACAGGGATCCATTCTAGGGCCGGACCTCTGGAACGCTAGCTATGATAGTCTACTTAAACTCGACATGTCCGAAGAGTCAGGCCTTGTTGGCTATGCAGATGATGCGACCGGTAGGTGGATGAATGACTACTCATGGTTTCAACCTTCCACAGGAAAAAATCGAACTAGTCATTCTGACTAAAAAGAGACCCTGTGTCCCATATCGTTCGGTGAGTTAATAATCGAGTTAAAACCAACAGTAACGAGGTAGATTCTTGACTTGAAGATGAGCTTTTCGAGCAAAAAAGGGGGCAGCGAACAAGACTGTAACTGGAGTTTCGGCGTTAAGTAGGCTAATGGTAAACATTGGGGGTCCTACGTCTAGCAGGCTACATCTCCTGATGAGTTCAATACAGTCTGTTCTGCTCTACGGCGCAGAGGTATGGGCTGATGCTCTTGGCGAGGAGGTATATCGTAAACGCCTCGCGCAAGTACAGAAACGGGGAGCTTTGCAGGTGGCGTCTGCGTACCGCACTAACTTTGAACTGGCCGTGATGGTGATCGCGGGGGTGGGAATCACCCCTTCTTGCTAAGGAGCGTCAAGCCATATACAAGCGCAAGGGAGATGAGTCAAGGGAGAGACGAGTGGTAGCTCTCTTGGCAAAATGAAACTAGAGGCAGATGGACAGCGCGGTTCATCGGCAACCTAGGTGCGTGGCTGAATCAGAAGCATGGTGAGACTGACTATTTCCTTACTCAATTTTTAAGTGGGCATGGAGGTTTTCAGTCTTATCTGTACAAAACTGGAAAGGTGCGATCTCCGCAATGCATGTTTTGCAACGGAGTTGTGGACGACGCCCATCACACTTTTTTTTCTTGTGGAAGGTGGGATGGGGTTCGTCAGCAGCTCTATTTAAACACAGGGGATCTCTCTCCAAACAACATTGTCGAAGAGATGCTGAGGAGTGCTGACTGGTGGAGCCGTGTTGCCCATTACGTTCGGGTCCTTCTCGTTGCTAAGAAGATAGAGCTTGCCTCCACCGGTCGAGCCGGATGAAAGGTGTTTTGTTAAACTGACAATTCCCTTCCTGCTCTCCCTCGAGTTAGTGGAAGGAATTCCCTGATTTGAAGGCCCCGCAAGGAGGGAGAGTTTGGAGACTACCCCGAAGTAATGTGACAAACGGTTCCAGGCTAGCTCTCTGACGATGGAGAGGTATTTATTTGGTAGTTCGACGACGTACCGAACCGGAAGTCCAACACTGTGTGCATAAATGCCCCCCCCCCCAAAAAAAGGCGAAAAAGACGGAGATTGATAAGAGAAATGCTATGGTAGCTGAGGCTCCCTGAATCCACAGGGTTTTACTCCTATACTGAATATGCCTGGCCTGAGGTAACGTGTCAAACTGTTCCAGGTCAGTGTCCTAGATACTCCAGGATTGCTTTAGCACCTTCACCTTCCACCCTCCCCACGCTCCCCCACCCCTTTTCTCAAATTTACTTATTCTCCCAGATCCTCCAACTTAAATTGTTTTTTCAAGGCAATGTAAATTTCTCCTCTTGATGTCACCTCATGGAGACCTTTGCCCTGTATACAAATCTGAAACTTTTTTGCACGTACTATGGCATTCGCCCCAAGTGAGTTTTCAACTTGGTTACGAGAGTCGTCAGTTTCACTCTAGTTGGGTTTGTTCAGCTGAAATATGAAATAGTCTTTCTGGATTTTTCGAATATTGCCGATATCTAAGAACTTATAATTTTGTTTCGCTAAAATCCTTTTCTTTCTTAGGTGCCAAAGGTTCGATGTCATTTGACTCGCCTATAACACTGTTGGGGTCAAAGGGTTCGGCTACCTTTTTTTTTCTCCTGTCTGTGAACTCGAAAATTATAAGGCGCAACTGCACCAAGCGCGGAAGTTTTACCAACAAGTCAGCAGAATGAAGCCTTACACACCTCGATGTTCATCCTGTCGAGACAAAGAGGGAAATCTGATTTCCGACAGAATGGGCATATTGGAGCAATGGGTTGAGTATTTTGATGAACCACTGAACAACCAGAACATCGGCGAGTTGGAGACCCCGCCAACTGAAGACGGCGGACAAATACTGCCACCACCAAGTATCGGCTAAAAAACCATAAGTCGCCAGGAGCCGATGGAATTACAGCCGAATTGGTTGAATATGGAGGCGACCAATTACACCAAGTGGTTCATCAACTTGTGCTCATGGTGTACGACTGGCAAAGAGGCATTATCTGTCCCATACATAAAAAGGGAGATATCACACAGCGCAGCAATTATAGAGGTATCACGTTGCTGAGTACCATCTATAAGATATTTTCCGCTATCTTGCTAGGCCGGATAGCCCCATACGCCCAGAACATCATTGGCCCATACCAAAGAGGCTTGACTGCAGGCAAATCAGCAACAGATCAGATTTTCTCTCTGCGGCAAGCGATAGAGAAACTGTTGGAATATGGATATCAGTTGCACCATCTTTTCATCGACTTTAAAGCCGCCTATGATAGTATAACTGGCCACGAGAAAATTCGGTATCCCGACGAAATTGATAAGACTAACTAGGCTGATCCTGACCAATGTACGAGACCAGATAAAAGCAGCAGGATCACTTTCAAGACCGTTTGACATCATCAACGGTCCACGAAAAGGGGATGCCCTATCAGGCGTCCTCTTTAACTTGGCTCTGAAGAAGGTGATCCGTGATGCTGAGGTAAATGCGAGGGGTACGATCCTCTTTAAGCCCTATTGGCCTATGCTGAAGATATCGACATCATAGGAAGAATGACCCGAGACGTACAAACTGTCTTCATCCAGATCGAGCAGGCGACGATTGGCGCGAGATCTTGGGCTGCACATCAATGAAGGCAAGACAAAGTATATGGTGGCAACGTCAACACCAAAAACCAACCAGCAAACAACATCAAACCGCACTGATCAAATGGGAAGAATAAAGATAGGAGATTACAACTTTGAGACCGTTGACAATTTTTCCTATCTAGGGTCAAAAATCACAACCGATAACAGCTACGATGATGAAATCCGCGCACGGTTGTTCTCAGTTAATAGAGGCTATTTCAGCTTACAAAAACTGTTCCGCTAGAAACGTCTCACCATAGGGTTAAAGCTCTTACTGTACAAGACAATGATCTTGCCAGTCCTTATGTATTCCTCGGAGACTTGGGTTCTTAGGAAGAAAAATTGCGAACTCTTGGTCGCGTTCGAGAGAAGAATCCTCCGAAGAATTTTTGGCCCCACTACATGAGGATGGACGATTCCGTAGTCTACACAATGACGAAATCTATGAGCGATATCATGACCGTCCGGTTGTGGACAAAATCCGGCTCACTAGGTTACGGTGGGCGGGTCACTTAATCCGTATGGATGAGGATGATCCCACCCGGAAAGTGTATAAGGACAATATCTATGATAGGAAAAGAAGACGAGCCAGACCCTGCCTGAGATGGAGCGATGGCGTAGGCCAGGACCCCAGACAGCTTTTAGGGATATCGAATTGGTGAACCTCTGCGCAAAACCGGGATGTCTGGAGTTTCTTATTAAGGCAGGCCTAGACCGGATACCGGTTGTTGCGCCGTTGATGATGATGATGACCTATTACAGACGTTCCTAATGGCTCTTAGTATGTGTTGGACTTTGATAAACTCAATTATTTTTACTCCGAGCTGCATGAAAAGTAGTTCTTTCAGGTCAGGGCTCTGCTCCTTACAAGTCTTGTCCGGACTACTCAGTTTAAACACTCCTTTACCTTTCACATTTATTACTCTTCCCTAAGTTGTATCTTTTGCCGTCATTGGCGTTGGTGGAGATACATATATGTAAGAACTGAACAGCTTTTTCAGTACGGGATAATTTCTTGGTCCTGGAGTACCTTCTGCGAGGTGTTTTCTTGAACAAATGCGGTGGGTGTCAAAACCTCTTCGTAGCCTAGCGATCTCCTTTCTTTCATTTGAATTAAGGAGGTATTCTCAGAACCTACTCACTCAAAAAATCTGAAAAAAAATTCACGCTGAATGTGATTTTTCCACTCTGTCTGCATCTGATTTCGCTTTTATTTTGACCCAAATTTATGGAATTTAAAACTGGCTGAGATTGAATTACTTCCAAAAAATGTAGGAATTTTTATTCAGACATAAATCATTTTTCCGAGCATATCTACTCATATGGACCACATTCGGAGAAAATTCCTTTCCCATATTGCCAGGGATTATCTTGAATATGTACATTTGAAATAGAGTAAAATTGGTAACATCTCCTTGACATTAATTGCCATTAAGATTCAAGGTTTGTTTGGAGAAATTCGATCCGCTTTCGATTTGTCTCTCTTACAGAAATTCGCCATCCACATGAGGGTAGAACTGAAGTCAAGAGGAAAATTCATAAAATGGCGAAGCGAGATGTGACATGCTTTTCCAGTCGCAACATATTTATGTTACGCTAATTAGGTAAAATTGAACAGCTAGAATGCCATTATTTATCGGATTGTTGTGTGAATGTCTGTTATTGGAAACGCGATAGGAAGAAGGCGGGAAAGTAGACAAGCTGGTTTTGCTTATGCAGGGTTTCGAGGCAGCCTGGTTGTTGTGAATTTTCAACGAATTTTGATTTACGTGGAGTTTTCCGGAAAAGTCGGTTTTCATCTTAGTTTATTATATATGTATATGGGGATAAATGTATGTACATATGTGGATGACTTCCCGGGAACTCATGCTTTTTTCAACTGTTCTGCCCCATGTGGCCTTGTCAAAAAAGCGTGTTCCTCTCCATTTTCACTGTCGCTTCCAATTTCTCTTTCGATATGTCAGAGGATTTTTTTCGTATTATGAAGTGAAATAAATGCAGCTGTTTTTCTATAGAAAAATGAACGATGTTTAACGTTCGGAAAATGAAGGGGGACTAACACCGTTACATATAGAATCAAGTGTGGAAGCCGCTTATAGTCTAGCTACATGGAACACAAGATTTTATTAGAAATTTTATTTGGAAATTGTTGGATTGTTGTCAGTGAGATAAAAGCAGGGCGGGTTGTCAAACCTGTCAACTTTTTGTCAAGGAAAACTGACATTTTGCATCGCTGAGATAGACAGTCTCTGCCCTGGTAAGAAACGGTAGCCGTCTTCGTCCCTCGTTTAATTTTGCAACCTTATGTGCTAACCCCAAAAAAGGGAGGCCGTGGACCACTCTTGATGGTCCACGGCCAAGTTGCTCTCTATTTGGTCCGGTCCGGCATCAAGTGGATGCGGACTTAGGACGTCCCAATCCCCAAAAAGAATTATTTAACTCCGGCCAAGTTTCGGTCTGAACATCAGCGACCCGTTTCGATCACGCTGCTTCCAGGGCAGAAGTGAGGCAGCGTCTGATCAGTTTCCTCTGCCCTGGTAAGAAACCGTCGCCGTCTTCCTCCCTTTTTTAATCGAGAAGAACTTTTGTATTTTTTACGTATAGAATAAATTGTCTGCAGCATGTTATAGAGTAAAGCTGAATAGCTCCCGAGAATAAGGGAGTGTCGAAAGCCAAAGTAAAAGGATGACGAGAATTCGAGGGTGCAAAATGCAAGACTGTCTTTCGGTACATTAAACTACGGATAATTTTCTTTAAATAGTCAGGAATGTCTAAAGAAAATATTATTGAAATAAAAGAAGGCAGTTCATTATTGTACATGGAGATCTAGGCGTTAACTGGCTTAGTTCTATAAGTTGGGGTCTAAGAATACACTCAAAGTCTTTGTTTGCTGTAAAAGGCGACTAAAAGGGATAGAAAATAGGGGGTTAACAATCTATAATTTTTTGGAACTTTACTACCAAAACGTCAACAGCGCCTTGAATAGGGACTGGCCTCAAGCTTCACATTTAGTTCGATATCTACCGACTATGGTTGGTTCCTCAGAATGCTCGCTTTTTCCAACTCGAGCGAAAATTCCGAAGATATAAGCTGGACATTCTGGGCCTACGCGAATTAAGATGGTGGGACTCTAGAGAGTCCTCTTCTGCGATTTTGTATTCTGAAAAGTCCGTTGTTTCTGACAGAGGCGTGGTAACATCTGGCTGGCTACCAAATCGTGAAGCGAACCGATGAACAGAAGAAGTTGAAGGCTTCACTTCCCTCCTTGGCGCGCTTGAACGTGAATAGGCAGATCTTCTCTTCCGAAAGGTGTTTACATTACCTTTGTTGGCCAGGACTATATCTAACAGCGCAAAAGCCTCCAATAGACTGCGCCCCTTGCATTTGATTCTTTGCTACCCCACTTAAGTGCTTAAGCATTTAAGTCACCGGCAATCACCAGAATAGAGAGCAAGACTATCAAGGATTTCTTCGAATTGAAGCAGTATTAGGCTTGGTGGGACGTAGCAGCTGTAAACATTTACATCACCTATGTTCGACTACACAAAGCCACTGATTGCCTGACTGATAGTACATTGTATGGTTTGTCGACCATATGTCCATATCAGCACTCTACCAGTTAAATCTGTAACTCATACGTAGGTGCACTTATAATGGGAAAGTGCACCTCCGGTTCGTACGTAGGTGGTGTACTCAATACAATCCTGAGAAACCCTGCAATGATCGAGGTTTATTTGAATAAACCTCATTTTTTCATTGCAAACATTTGCAATTTCTGGCCTGGTAATCGTATTGTGGCCGTTTGAGTACCCTTTTGGTGGTAACTTGATTCATTCAGTGTCTTCGTTCCCCATAGGTTTCACTATCTTAGCCGAAGTTCACACTTTAACCATGTGATTTTCCTCTTTTGAACTTTTAGTTCCGCCTTTTGGAGTTTCCTGTATCAGTTTAGTGATTCCCTTCAAAGTCCAATCTATCCTGTGACGACTTTTATACGGCTCTTCGTGGTTGGGACGTGATATTGAACAGTAGACCGTTGTATCCATTGGTGGACAACAGTCATGACTTGCTGGTATTATCTTCTGCCCATTTTCAAATTCTGAGGTGTCCTTTGTGGCCCCCGATGGGTGACGGCATGCATGAGGATCTACCAGCAACCAAAAGGTGGCTACAAATCCAGGAGCTGCAAAGATACTTCTGGGTCAAGTTTGAAAATAAATACTTAAATCACTTGCAAAAACGCTACTAGTGGAAGAACCCAAGACGGGAAGTAACTCTAGGCGACTTGGTGGTCATAAAGGAAAGTAGTCACAGTTCTTTGGATTGGAAAGGCGTCGAAGGACTCCGTTAGTACTGGGCGTGCTGGCTAGGGGCCTTCTGAAGTTTGGGTACCAACAATTTGGCGGGGCTGGCAACAATAGGTGCAACAGGGTACCTGAGTTATGGGAATATTGCCATTCGCAACGACTTAGAAGCAATGAAGTGTCTTCAGACAAAGATTGCTGCTTTAACGCTTAATCCAACAAACCTCAAATTGAAGGACAATAGGGTAATGGAGCAGTAAGGTGAATGCTTAAACAGGAGATTGCAGAATTTTCGACAGGTGTCAAATGAGTATTGGGAGAGATTGCAGCTTAGCACCGCCAATTGCGAAAGCCTTCAAAGAAGTTAGCCAACTATGTGAGTAAGATCAATAATGAGGTGCCCGACATAATATTGCCAGAATTAGGGGAACCAGAGGAAATCTTCGACGATTACCCAATGACCACATGGATTCAGGACGGGATGGTTAGCATCGATTATAAAATTCCACACTCTCCAGAAAAAATTTGAACGTGTAGCAGTCATTACACCTCCCGACAAAGAAAATAAGACTTGTGATCTTGGGGTATCAATTCCTTCCCGAATATCATTCGTGGGTCCTGAAGAGGATAAACTCTTCTTCGAGGAAGAAGCAGCGGAAACCCTGCCTCAAATCGATGAGCCCATCTTGTATCCTGGAGATGGTACGCAGTACTATTCAAAGGGCAGGTGGAAAATGTACCTATTACTTGCAACGGTACCCAGCTAAACATCTTGAAACATGTAGCTTTGTTTGAAAAGGATGTCTGTGCCCCTGATGCAGATTCCTTCGACATTAAAGAAATTCCTCGTAATACCACGGGGAATTGGGCTGAAATTTATGAGACAGTAATTCCGCATTTTCATTATTCATCAATGAACATCAGCGGTCAAAGGGTAGTATAGGTCCCGGGGCGAAACGTGGATTGGTACCCACGATGGAGCATAAAACCTGGGAAATGCCTGCTGAACCAACACCAACAGCTCTACTACCAAACCCTATCTCCACCTCCACGTGGTGACCGCTGGGAGCTCTTTCTTAACGAAAAATTGTAGACCGAGAAGGATGAAGGCGAGACTCCCGCGCCGAAAAACGGGACAAATTGTACCAACTGGTCCTCCAGGTTGGGGGTTGGGTAGGGCTGACAACCCTACACGGAAAACAACCTGTTACGAAGCCACAACAGGAGCCTCGGATAGGACGGATGTTAAAACGACGGACCCGGCAACGACAAAGGAACAACGATTTGCGCATTTTCTCATGGAACGTGCGCTCCCTGTACAGAGATGAAGCTGATAAGCAGCTAGCCGATACCCTGTCCCAATATAGGGCTGATGTAACAGCGTTGCAAGAGATGCGATGGACAGGGACCGGTTTCCTGGAGAAGAGCCACTGCACCATATATTATAGCGGCCATCCAGTAAACCATGTGCTCGGAGTAGGTTTCTTAGTCAGCCAAAAAATGAAACCTGCTGTTTTCGGCTTTGAAAGTATAAGCGAACGGCTATGCACTCTGCGCTTGCGAGGCAAGTTTAGAAATATAAGCCTCATAAACGTTCACGCCCCTACAGAGGAGACTGCAGAGTCGGAGAAGGATACCTTCTACGAGGCAGTAGAAAGAGCCCTCGAAGCCTGTCCCAGATATGATATCAAAATCATACTTGGGGATTTTAACAGCCAAGTAGGGAAGGAGCCCGTATTCAGGCGATACGTTGGCTCCCATAGCTTACACGAAAAAACAAATGATAACGGACTGCGGACTATTCAATTAGCAGGGTCACACGAAATGGTTGTTGGAAGTACCTGGTTTGCGCGGAAAGCGGTCCACAAACATACGTGGGCCTCTCCAGACGGGACCACTTTCAACCAAATTGACCACGTGTTGATCGAACGCCGTCACCTCTCAGCCTTGATGAATGTCAGAACATATAGGGGGGCCAATATAGACTCGGATCACTATCTCGTTGGCATGGTGCTCCGAGCTCGAATAACAATACCACCTAGAATCCCCTCTGACAATCAGGTGAGAGTGAACACTGAAGCCATCCACAACACAACCCTCCGCGACACCTATAAGAGGGAAATGGATGCCGCAATAACTGTAGTCAATAGAGGACCTGGAGATGAAGCATCAACTAATGATCTTCACAACCACCTGAAGAACGTTATCATGGATACGGCCACAAATATACTTGGCCCCAGCCGCAAAAGGAGTCGGAACGGCTGGTTTGACGATGAATGTAAGCTAGCAACGGAACGGAAGAATGCCGCATACCGAGTAATGTTGCATTCTCAAAGAACGCGGGCACGCGCAGAGACTTATCACGAACTCCGTCGAGCGGAGAAGCGACTTCACAGACGGAAAAAGGAAGCCTGGGAGAACCAACAAGTCTGTGAACTAGAAAAGTACAGGGAGCAACCGCACCAGGCGCGGAAGTTTTACCAACAAGTCAGCAGGATGAAGCCTTATACACCTCGATGCTCATCCTGCCGAGACAAAGAGGGAAATCTGATTTCCGACAGAATGGGCATATTAGAGCGATGGGTTGAGTACTTTGATGAGCTACTGAACAACCAGAGCATCGGCGAGTTGGAGGTCCCGCCAACTGAAGACGACGGACAAATACTGCCACCACCAAGTTTAGGAGAAACAGTCTGTGCAATTCATCGGCTAAAAAATCATAAGTCGCCAGGAGCCGATGGAATTACAGCCGAATTGGTTAAATATGGAGGCGACCAGTTACACCAAGTGGTTCATCAACTTGTGCTCAAGGTATGGGACAGCGAATCAATGCCTGACGATTGGCAGCGAGGCATAATCTGTCTCATACATAAAAAGGGAGATATCACACAGTGCAGCAATTATAGAGGTATCACGTTGCTGAGTACCATCTATAAGATATTCTCCACTATCTTGCTAGGCCGGATAGCCCCATACGCCCAGAACATCATTGGCCCATACCAAAGAGGCTTCACTCCAGGCAAATCAGCAACAGATCGGATTTTCTCTCTGCGGCAGGCGATGGAAAAACTGTTGGAATATGTACTACAGTTGCACCATCTGTTCATCGACTTTAAAGCCGCCTATGATAGCATAGCCAGGGTAAAACTGTACACGGCCATGAGAGAATTCGGTATCCCGACGAAATTAATAAGACTGACTAGGCTGACCCTGACCAATGTGCGAGGCCAGATAAAAACAGCAGGATCACTCTCAAGACCATTCGACATCAACAACGGTCTACGACAAGGGGATGCGCTATCATGCGTCCTCTTTAACCTGGCCCTCGAGAAGGTGATCCGTGATGCTGAGGTGAATGCAAGAGGTACGATCCTCTTCAAGTCCACCCAACTACTGGCCTATGCTGACGATATCGACATCATGGGAAGAACCACCCGAGACGTTCAAACTGCCTTCATCCAGATGGAGCAGGCGGCGCGAGATCTTGGGCTGCACATCAATGAAGGCAAGACAAAATACATGGTGGCAACGTCAGCACCGAAGACGAATCAACCAACAACATCAAACCGCACTGGTCAAACACAAGCACGAACAAGAATAAGGATACGGGAATACAACTTTGAGACTGTTGACAATTTCTCCTATCTAGGGTCGAAAATCACAACCGATAACAACTACGATGATGAAATCCGCGCACGGTTGTTGTCAGCCAACAGAGCCTACTTCAGCTTACAAAGACTGTTCCGCTCGAAACGTCTCACCATAGGGTCAAAGCTCTTACTGTACAAGACTATGATCTTGCCAGTCCTCATGTATTCCTCGGAAACTTGGGTTCTTAGCAAGAAAAATTGCGAACTCTTGGTCGCGTTCGAGAGAAGAATCCTCCGAAGAATTTTTGGCCCCCTACATGAGGATGGACGATTCCGTAGCCTACACAATGACGAAATCTATGAGCGATACCATGACCGTCCAGTTGTGGATAAAATCCGGCTCAATAGGTTACGGAGGGCGGGTCACTTAATCCGTATGGATGAAGATGATCCCACCCGGAAAGTCTATAAGGGCAATATCTATGGTAGGAAAAGAAGACGAGGCAGACCCTGCCTAAGATGGAGCGATGGCGTGGGCCAGGACGCCAGACAGCTTTTAGGGATATCGAATTGGTGGACCTCGGCGCAAAACCGGGATGTCTGGAGTTCCTTATTAAGGCAGGCCTAGACCGGATACCGGTTGTTGCGCCGTTGATGATGATGATGAACATCAGTTTGCCCAATTTCGACGGGTCTTTTATCGAAGGACCTAAAGCGGGAGCTTGAGGTAGAGATTGGACGAACAAGTCCTCCTTGATTGGTGGGAAGTGGGGCCAGAACATGTGCCCTAAGGTTGGTTGTCGAGGAAATGTGCAGGGATCGGCAAAAAGGTAACTTGTTTTAAAATAATATGATATAATAAAGACAAGTGTCGAATCCAAGCCATCTGCAAAGGTCATCACGAGCCGCATGCCGGACATAGCATTGGTGACCTCCACATCGAAGCTAACATATGACCGAGACAGACTTCTAGCGGTACCTAGGAATTCTGCAAGGAACCCATGCTCAAGTTGGTGAACTGAAAGATGCTCTGCTGTCCGAATTCCTCCGACGTGTAAAGCTGGTGCTGAAATCGCATCTCCCGGGGAAGAATAAAATAAGTGCATTGAATGTATGCACTATCCCTTCACTACATTAGGAATATTGTCGTATTGAGCGGATGAACCTACCTTGTGACTTCGGAGGTAGAGGCGTGGTTGATGTCGCGGCACAATCAATCAAGTCCAAGTAGTAGTCGCTGCGCGCTTATTTTTACAGCAGGCAAGTCCCTTGCATGCGACTGTCTGTAAGGCAGACTGTGGACTGACTCCACTTAACTTGAAGATTCGATCTTTCAATCCTCTGAGTGGGGTGTCGGACCAAGAGCGGATCGATAAATGGAAGTCGAAGTCTATGCATGGTAAATATGTGGATTGTCGTTGGCAGCCATTTTTCGATTTGCATTTGTTGAACAGATGCCTGTGTGCTGGAGAGCTCTTTGCTGAGTCGGGGGGGGGGGGGGGATTCATGTGTGCCATTCAAGATGGCGTGGTCGTCACCCGGGCTTATAAAAAGCTCACCATGAAAAACCGGGTGGAGAACGACCAGTGCAGAATGTGTGGTTCGCCGTTAAAGACGTTGGACCATCTCATTTCTGGTTGCACTGTTATGGTACCGTAGTACATTACCAGGCATAATGCTGTATGTAAGGTGATCCATCAAAACCTTGCATACATGGGGATGGGCTGATCACGGGATCATGTCCGATTTACCGATATGATCCGGAAGCAGTTGTTGATAGTTCTGCTTGCAGCATGTATTAGGACCGGCAAGTTCTGACTGATCGCCATATTCCACATAACTAGCCTGACGTTTCTGTTAGTTGATAGGACGGTTCGCTCCGCATATATTATTGATGTTGCTATCCCCCATAACAGCAACATCGAACGGAAATACGTAGAGAAGAAGGTGAACTATGAGCCATTGGCTCAGTTAATTAAAAAAATTTGGCGTCTCGAGCGAGTGGTTGTAGTTGCCATAATATTGTCAGCTACAGGTATTGTACCTAAATCCCTCACGGTTTCCCTTGATGTCCTGGGACTCTCACACAGTCTGGTTCAAACCATGCAGAAGTACACCATTCTGCATACGTGCTCGATGTTGCGGGGATTTCTCGACGGATTCTTCCATTGACCTACCACCACCCACTACCACCAGTGCCCCTTAGTTTTTAAGTAGGTAGGATCGTCCGAGCCTAAATATTTGGCACTTAGTGTTAGTAATAATAATAATCGTTGGCGCAACAATCCATATTGGATCAGGGCCTTGAAGTGTGTTAGAGCACTTCATTCAAGACCGAAACGGTACACCACAGTATACTGTGGGAGGCAATGTGGTCAGCATTGCGCTCGCCCGAGATTATTACCCTGATTTGACTCAGGTACTCATTCACAGCTGAGTCGACTGGTGTCCGACATCCAGTCACGATAACAAATTCCTCTGCCCCCAGCGAGATTTGAACCGCGACCTTCCGCTACGACAGCCCAGCGCTCTAACCACTTGAGCCATCCAGACACACACACTTAGTGTTAGTATTAGGTAAAATCCGGCATCTGCGGAGATTCTGACGACTCGGAAATAAATCTTGTAAGGTTGACCCGTGATTGGGTATCTGGAACATATTCATCAATACAGCCTTTATTGAGTTCAATGGGAACTGGTCGTTCAGTGGGAAATAGAGGCTTGTTCAGAAAGAAGCGAGCGGCAATTGCATTCAGGCAGGAATCCGTGCAGGCTTTTTCCAACTAGCTGTTTCATTCGTACACTTAGCAATACGGTGATGCTTGGTAATTCGATGGTGCTTGGTAATACGGTAATGTTAGGTGATGTTGCTTGGATCACGTTCGGTGATAGTAATGCAATAATATATTATAATACTTTAAGGTGATACTGTGATGATATGACTTTTGTAATATTGCACATATCACCTACCTATCTCTACCATGTACAAAAGACAGAGAATATTGAATGTAGGTATAATAACAGCCAATCCGGTTCGACGGACTGATAGATGAAACCTCCTGTCTAATAAATTTAACACAGTCGGTAGGTCACAGAAGGAGAGCTTGGTCAATGCACTTCAGGGGGTGGGTTTTTTTACCTTCCTCAAACACTCGTTAAATCAAATCAACTGCTGCGGCGAATATTAATTTTTGAACAGATTTTATAGTACAAAGCCCTAAACATGCATATTTTCATTATTCTGGAACGGAAAATATTGTATGTACATATTTGATATGGATTTTAATGACGTTAGTTTAGTTCCAAATAAGATCGCGACATGCACACTAATCAAAATTAGGAATATTCTGACTCTTTGACTGGTGGTGGTACGGTAGTGAGTTTTGTAGTAAGCTTCCAATGAAGATGCCACAATCTTGAAAATATCTTTTCTCCCGACTATAGTTTGGGTCTAATTCCATTAGTAGAGGAGTGAGTGATTGTGCAGATAGTGATTTACATATGTGACTTTTTGAATGGCGAATAAAAGTTTACTATATTCTATGTCATAAGTCAATATCTTGCCAATATATGTATATAGAGATGTGTAGGTGTAGACGCTGATAAGTGCATAGTTTGGTTCACCTTTCACCGTTGCATGCATTGCAATGTTACTATGAGGGTAAGTAGAGAAAGTTTCACATGTGAGTGCACGAGTATGATTGTTTTCGATAATTTAATTGCGTTCAAACTGATTAATGAAATCATGAAATTGTTGCAGTTGTGATTTTCCGATAATACTTGAAGTACTTTCGTTTTTGCTGGGAATTCTGGAGCAAACAATACGAAGCAGTGAAATATCCTTGTAGCCAGTTTACTAATGAAAGGCCAATTTTAAAATGCTTATTAACAAAAAGGGGGTTATCTGCAATGACAAATGCGTCATCTGAAATCGAGCGGAAAACTTGGGAAAAGGTTTCAATGGTGCTCTGTCAAAATCGGACCTTGGCCTCTATTACATATTGCTCCAGCGTATCAAGCCACCTTTTTTTTCGGCCAGCCTTTTGGTCGTTTACCATCGACTTCGATGTTCAGACCAATCTTGGCAAGTGAATTCTCGTTAGCGCGAATTGCGGGACCATACCATCGAAGACGCCTGTCTCGCAGTTTTTCCACCATCGGTGCAACACTACAACGATTGCGGATATCCTCATTTCGGACGTGATCAAAACGTGTCACGCCACTCATCCAATGCAATATTTCTGTCTCCATTATCGCAAGACGCCGTTCATTGTCTTTTATAGTCGGCCAACACTCAGAACCATAGAGGACGACAGGACAGACGAGATTGCGGTAAATTTCAGATTTGAGACGTTCGTTGATACGTCGATTACAAAGAACACCAGTTGTGGAACGCCACTTCATCCAGGTTGCGCTAATGGGTGAAGCAATTTCATAACGCAGTTCTCCATTGGCTGATAGCGTTGACCCGAGGTATTTAAATCGTTCAGTTCTGGGCAGATCACTGCCGCTGACAGTGATTGTGCCTGTTTCATGGGAATCGGTCTTAAAAAATTCAGTTTTGTTTAGATTCAATCTGAGACTGTGTTGTATCAGGCGATCATTCCATTTTTGGACAAGTTGCACGACATCATTTTTGCTATTGGACGCTAGGAGAATAACATTTGCATAAAGCAGTGTATAAGGCGCTGGACGTTGGATGTCTCATGTGACGGTGTTCATAACAAGAACAAAGCGGTTTTGATGCATCCGCCATACTTCGAACTTTACTTTTCGGATCCTGGTAAAGTAATTTAACAAAGTGCACGAGTTTTTCTGGCACTAAGTGTTGTCGTAAAGCATACCAGATGAGTTCGTGTGGTACACGGTCAAACGTTGTAAAGAGGGCGATGCTTCTCAAGATGTTTCTCCATGAGTAACCAGGCAACGTGTATTGCGTCAGTAGTTTCGCAGTTTTTGCCAAATCTGGCTTGATTCGCAGTTATTTCAACGATTTCACAAATGCGCTTGCCAAGAGTGCGTTCAAAAATCTTCATGGTATGAATAACCCGATTTAAGAATTCACTGAGCCACAGTGCGATGTCGTCAGGTCCTGTGTAAGCGAAGTGCCTTTTTTGTCATTAACACAACAGAAGTGTTTGATATCCTGTGTTCGTTCGTTACGGCTTTTAGCAAGTCGATACATATCTTTCTCGCCATCCTGAGTGTCCAGTTTATCGTAAAGATTTTTGTAATGGTCCGCTCGGGCGACAGCGACTGCTTTCTTTGCTTCCCGGTTGGCATTCTTATAAATTTGCCAATTGGCCAGTGTTTTATCATCGAGAAATTTGTGGTAGAGGCGTTTCTTTTCACGGACCTTCATTTCGACATCGTCATGGCAAAGCCAAGTTTCTCGGTTGATGTATCGCTTACCTGGCTTGGTGACCCTGAGGGTTGCAGAGGCTACTTTGTAGATCGTGTCTTTCATTTGGTTCCATGATTATTCCACGTTCGTAATCGCGTAATTCAGTTCATTTCTTCTTTCTTCTCGCGAAATCATCATCATCATCATCATCAACGGCGCAACAACCGGTATCCGGTCTAGGCCTGCCTTAATAAGGAACTCCAAACATCCCGGTTTTGCGCCGAGGTCCACCAATTCGATATCCCTAAAAGCTGTCTGGGGTCCTGACCTACGCCATCGCTCCATCTTAGGCAGGGTCTGCCTCGTCTTCTTTTTCTACCATAGATATTGCCCTTATAGACTTTCCGGGTGGGATCATCCTCATCCATACGGATTAAGTGACCCGCCCACCGTAACCTAGTGAGCCGGATTTTGTCCACAACCGGACGGTCATGATTTCGTCATTGTGTAGACTACGGAATCGTCCATCCTCATGTAGTGGGGCCAAAAATTCTTCGGAGGATTCTTCTCTCGAACGCGACCAAGAGTTCGCAATTGTTCTTCCTAAGAACCCAAGTTTCCAAGGAATACATGCGGACTGGCAAGATCATTGTCTTGTACAGTAACAGCTTTGACCCTATGGTGAGACGTTTCGAGCGGAACAGTCTTTCTCGCGAAATTGGTACCATTTAATGCGTGGCGGGCCTCCTCACGCTATGTATATAGATTTCTGCCAGGAATATGTTCGTCATTTTCCGGAAAGGTCGGGACAGTTCCATAATCGGGTTACCCGAGAACGTCTTTCGTGGCTGACCCATCGGTGAAGATTATTAAGTCTGTAATTTGAAAAGACTCATGGCCATTTATCGACCATTCTTCTCTTTTGGTGATTATGTTAGTGCATGTCCTTGCAAAGACGATTTTTTTTTTCTTCGTACACAAAAGTGAAAAATCTTTGAAAAACACGTCCGCCGTGTGTGGGATTCGCACCTACTAAAAACCACCCCCAGTCTCTCCAGTCCTAGCCCCGAGGGACCACCATTTAGGTATTACTTCGCGGGGTATGTTTGCCCTTAGGCACTTGTCCTGGTCTATCTCTCCGCTTTCATGCTTCTTTGCTCCTTCAGCAACTCCTCTTGTATTTGCACGATTGGGGAGCAGACCAAAAGCCAGTTCCCCTCGGACCTCAGCATCTCCCCAACTAAGTTCTTCGGGTTCACGCTCCTGCCCAACACTTGGTTTAGGCTCCTCCTCTTCATTGTAAATCTTGGGCAGTGAAACATCACATGCTCTGGATTCTACGGTATACCACCGCATTTAGGACAATTCGGAGAATCATCCAAAGTAAAGCGGTGTGCTACTGCCTGTAACAACCATTGTGTCCCGTGAGGAATTGGGTAATATAGTAGTTGGTTTCCCCATGTTTCCCCTCAAGCCGCACCCTAATGTTGGGAACGAGCTTGTGCGATCACGGACCCTCTGCGCTGCCAGAGATCATGCGACTCTGACCTTGCCACATTTTGACGCTCTGTGTGCCCTCCATACGTCTTGCATGGTAAAGCACTCATTTCTTTCGTCAGAATGTCGGCAATATTCGGCAAAATGTGCTGCGGTGGCACTGGCTGCCTTTTAACAAGTATATATTAGTTGTTCCCTAAAGCTAAACTTGGTGTCAATTATTACCCCCAGGTATTTGATAGCCGGCTTTCATATGACCGTATATCCACCGATTTCCACGTTCACGGTGATATTTTTTCTGCAGTTCGTTATTAAGGTCGTTTCCGTTTTCGCGTCTGCCAAGGTCAGTCCGGCTCTTTCTAGCCAGGACTTTACCCGCTCTTACAGTTTTCATCGCGTAGACCTCTACATCTTCTGGGTGTTTTGCTTTATCAACCACAGCTAGGTCATCAGCAAAGCCGACAATCGTAGCCCCCTCTGAGTCGGGAAAAGCAAGCGCCCCATTATACATGATATTCCACAAAAGAGGACCAAATACCGATCCCTGTAGCATCCCGGCTGTGACAATATATTTTTCAGGGCCCTCATCCGTTCCGCACCAGAGAGTCCACTCTGAGCGGTAGTTTTCCACCAAATTCGCTAAATTCCCGGGGACACCTATGTCAGCCAACGCCTCTTTAATTCTGTTCCAGTTAGCCGAGTTGAATGCATTTTTGACATCCAGCGCCAACACGGCACAACAGCCGCCAGAAATCAATGCGCCTTTTGTCAGGTTTACTACTATGCTAATTGTGTCCACCTGGCGTTCCGACAAACCATTGCTGGCGTCGACGATGGGTAGGAGTCTGTTGTAGATGACTCTCTCCATTATATCCAGCAGGCAGAAAGGACGATACGATGCTCGGTTTCCAGGTGGCTTGCCAGATTTCGGAAGCAACAGCAACTTTTGCTTTTTTCACCGGACAGAGAATATTCCTTGTTTTAGGTTCGCCTCGAAGGTGTTGGCGAAAAAGTTGGGCCTAGTCTTCACTGCCAGTTTCAAGGCTCGACTGGGGATTGCCATTCAAACCTGGGGCCTTGTTGTCACTGATCCTACCACATATTTTCCGCAGCTCCTTCACAGTTACTGGAGGTATTATGCCCTCATTTAGCTGGACAACCATTGGCTTTTCCCCTTTATTCGTGGTGAGGGAACAGAGAGGTAACAATTTGTTTCAGGAGGCGCGGACAGGTCACTTGGGACGATCTCCGCAGCCTTTTCATTACCACTCTGTAGGCATCGCCCCAAAGGTTTATGTCGGTATGGTCACACAGCTGCTTGAAGTAGTTCCTTTTGCTGTTCCGAATGGTTTCTTTTAGGCGGTCACGCAGTTGCCTAAGTGCCTCCACTTGACTGTCGCCACCGGGCTTTCCCTTGAGCCTCTGGGAAAGCCTCCTTGCCAGAAACATGCGGCTCGCAAACTTGCGATTTCGTTGTTCCACAAGCAGTTGGGTCGCACCCATCGGGTGATTTGGGTGGCTTTTGATCGAGTCGTACCATTTAGGGATATGTTGGATGTGAGCGCCGCGGAAAGCCTGTCCCCCTCAAAAGCATTCCCTGTCCAGCCGAGCATACCACCCGGTATTCGGCGAGAACTCTTTTTCGAGTTTGACTCAACCTTGTTTTCCATGCAGATTGCCTGGTGGCGTGAGTATAGTCCTCACTGACATGCCAAGCGACTCTACTGGCTAAAGCGGCACTCACGTATGTCAGGTGTACTATAGATCCCAGGCCCCTTCCCCGGAAAGTGTATGGGCCCCGAACATTCACCAGTACCACCAGTACCATCGAAAACCAGAGCGGCAAGCATCTGCTCATACTCGGCTGGGCTCGCTGGGTGGAGCATAGCAACTGTAGATGCCTTTGACCTTCGCTCTGATAAAGCCCCCCCCAAGTGCTCCTCCTTGAAGGCTTGTTTTCCATAAGCCTATAGCGCTGCTTGGCCCTTTTGGTCTTTGACCCAAATGCTACCACCGTGGCGATGGTAATATCGATGTTTTTCTCGCGAATGGTTTCCGAGAGTATATCCTGCGCTAGCTCGCAATGGTTGAGGTTGATTTATATGAACCTCATTGGCGACTTCTGTTAAGGGCTCTCATTTTTCCGGGCATCTGCTGTTGCTTGCAATGTGCCGATGGTCCACCCCCTCCTTCCCTTTATACAGTAGGTAAGTTGGGTCAACTCCACAGTCCTTGCGTTTCCCAGGAATTGTAAATCGGGCTCTCAGTTCTGATATGTACCTTGCAAAATCTGTCTCAGTTGTTCCAAAACCTCAACACCATTACACTCTTCTTCGGGAAGCTTAGTAACGTAATCGGATATGGTAGAGTCGTCATACAAGACTTGTTCATCGCTTCGATAGTCTTGGTTGGAAACGAAGGCTTAGTCCTTACCGGCCGAGCCGACTTTGCTGTCTTTTGTGTCGAAGAGTTGGGATCGTCCGAGAATTGCTGCCGCTTTGCTTTTGCCTTAGTCGCAGGTGCCCCGGATGCTCCTCTCCTCTCAATCATGGCGGAGCCCGTGCAATCCTCCATGTTTTGCGCGTTGTTGCCATCAATTGGTCCATCTAGTCGGTATTAGGAATGCAGGGTCTTCGCAAAGCCCTGATTTTCGGGGTGACAAGTTTATAATCGAGTCGCCGCGGAGCCCCATTTACCTCGTTCACTAGGCCTTAGAAGCCGCGAGCTTTACTTTTGTATATCGCGCTGCGGATAGCTGATCTATACTCTGCCATTGCTGTGCATGCCTCTTTTGGACCGTGTAAACGTTGTTCCTAACGATAGAGCTTATCACACTCCTACTGTAGGTCGGAAATTTCGGCCGTCCACCAGTCCATAGAAGTCTTGTCACGGCTGGGGCCCCTCCGGGAGGCGGCTTAACAGCCTGTTGCCATCAAGTCCATCAGTGAATTCGCGGCAGAACTGGTTGCAACCCTCAATGTGGCCTACTACCTTTTTCAAGAACTTGGACGAATCTCTTGATGTTCACCTTCATGTCGTTTCACCGTCATGACATTTTACGTGCAGGGAAAGTGCCGTACTGGCGCACGCCGAAAAATAGTGTCAATTATTTCGAACGCGAAGGATTGATGGCCACTTTTTGAGAAGTTTTCTAGAACTCGCTGTCGCCAGTAATTACGACGCAGAAGTTACGTCAGGAATGCTTCCTTCGCAGTCTAGGCACCGGTGTTTAAAACTAAGAGCGCTCTCGCCGCCAATTCAAGGGCGCTAGCATCAAAATTATCCCAAAATGGCATCCACCAAAGCATCGAGCCTGCGTCGAGAGTCCCACATCGTTTGATTTGAGCTAAAAAACGTTACCCCTAAACATCGAATCCAGACAAAGCCATTTCCTCCATGAGCGCATGTTAGTTTGTAAGATCCACCAGATTCGACATACCCTATAATTCGCATTGTTAAAGTTGAGGGAGAGATCTTCAGGGATTTCTTTTGCGATGCCCAGCCCTGGCTAAAATCAAGCGAGGACACTAGGTAAGCAACCTTTGGGCAACTTCAAAGGGAGAGATCTGTGTCACTTAAATTCTGACATTTATTATTGATGTAGGAGTTTAACCATGAGATGTGTCTGGCGATTAAGTAGTCCCCTAAAAGAAAAACCTCTGCTTAAAATTAAGGTGGTTACGAAGGACGAAGCACCAAAAGAAAAGGTGGGGAGACGAAGGAGGACTAGACCGCCAGCCCTACTTATTAAGCTGACGGAATGCAAAACTTTTGCTGACGTCCTCAGTGAAATCCATCAGAAGACCAAACTCGAAGATAGTGGAGTAGAAGTGTTTTTCCATTCGTAAAACAAAGAGTGGTGGAGTCCTGGTCGAACTAGGCTCGAGCACTACAAATAAAGTTACGTTCTGTGAAGCAGTCAAGGAGCTTCTGGGAGAGAAAGCTTTGGTTTCCAGCCTGGAACCCACATGTTCTCTGGAAATCCGAGACTTTGACTGGCTCACAGAAAAGAACGAAGTAGAAGAGGCCATCAAACGCGAATGTCTGGAGGTAACCTATTTCCGGATTGGTATCACCTCTCTGAATTCTCGAGACCAAAAACTCGCTGAGGTCGAAATTGCCGAGCAATACGCGAGGAAGCTTCTAAACAGCAAGGAAATTAGAATTGGTTAGGTAGTGTGGGATACGAATCCAGGCCGCCCCGAAGAAATGTTACAGATGTTTGGATTATGGGCACACGTCTGCAAGCTTTCGGGGACCTGACAGAAGGGCAACCTGCCAGAAATGCCGTCAGTCAGGCCATAAAGCGAACACCTGCAACGAAAAGGAAAACTGCGTCCTATGCAGGAGCGTGGCACGTTTGATGAGAACGTTGTGCACACGGCAGGCTTGGAGCGGTGTCTAATCTTTGGAGCAGGAAGGAGCTAGGATGCGATCAAAATGATTCGCATCCTATAAATCAATATGCACCGTTACTAGCGTAGTTTGCCGTGGAGACCCAAGCTGATTTAGTGCTCATCAGGCCGAGAGCTAACGTGTCTATCTTACGCCGAATGAGATGATGCCGGACTTTCGACGCAGGCTTCATGCTTTGAAGGACACCATCTTTCGTACGGATGGGCGGATCCTGGTCGGGGTGACTTCAATGTCAGGGCACTTGAATGGGGCATGCCTCACTCGGATTCCAGAGGGAAACAAATTCTCGAAATGGTGGCGAGAACAGGATTGGTAGTTCTAAACACCGGATCTATATCAACATTCCGGTGCCCAGGCTGTGAGGCAAGTATTTCACACGTAACCTTTGCGTCGGAGTCACTGGTGTCGCTGGTGGACGGGTGGCGAGTTCTGGAAGACTTCTCGGTGACCATCAATATATTGCCGTCGAAGTGGTGGACACAAACTCCGGTGTACGCCACCCCGGCGTTCTCTCTGTGCATGAAACGTCGGGAAAGTAAACACCGGGAGGTTTATTGAAACTCTTGGAACAGGTGGGGCCGGGCTGGGGGTTCATTCCTGAGAGTGGTGGCCCTGTAGCTGACACAGTCGTAAATTCATTTATGAACCTGTTAACGACGGCTTGCGGAGCCTCCACGCCCAGGAGCGTATCGAGATGCGGCAAACCTTCTATGTATTGGTGGACGGTGGAAATTGCCGAGCTCCAGAAGAAGTCTCACCGGCTCCGCGGTTTAACAAAACGTCTTAACGACCGGGAGGAGGCATGCATCATAATGACCGACAATAGATCAGCCAAAAGGAGACTCCGCAGAACAATACACAGGAGCAAAGCTTGCTGCTGGCAGGATCTGGTCGACGAGGTGAGGGATCCGTGGGAACTTCGTTACAAACTGGTAACCCGAAAAATCGGAGCTCTGCGGAAACCCTGATCAGCAAAGGGAAAGGCGATCCTGATTTGCCGTTTTCATACCGCCCACTTTGTATGCTTGATACTGCTGGGAAAATGCTGCTCATCAGAAGTAGACCCGCTGAAGCGATACGCGCTGCGCTCCACGGCAGTTCGGTTTTAGAGTAGGGAGATCCACAGTTAATGCTGTCATGCAAGTCGTGGATGCAATTCGTCGATCGAAGGCAGGTCAGAGGAGGATGGAGGTCGTAGCGCAGGGGTCCATCCTAGGGTCGGACCTCTGGAACGCTTCCTATGATAGTCTACTTAAACTCGATATGCCAGAAGAGTCGCGTCTGGTCGGTTATGCAGATGATGTCGCGGCGCTTGTTGCTGGACACACTGTCGAACAGGCGCAAAGCAGACTTGGCATATTGAAGCGGACGGATGACTGCTCATGGTTTCAACTTTGCACTGGAAAAAACCAAAATAGTCATTCTGACTAGAAAGAGAATTCCGACTCTAACTCCCATATCGTTCGGCGAGAAGATAATCGAGTCAAAGCCAACGGTAAAGTACCTCGGGCTGCCTTTTGACTCAAAGGTGGGCTTTTTTTGAGCAAACCAAAGGAGCAGCGAACAAGGCTGCAGCTGGAGTTTCGAAATTAAGTAGGCTAATGGCAAATATTGGGGGTCCTACGTCTAACAGGTGACGTCTCCTGACGAGTTCAACGCAGTCTGTCTTGCTCTACGGAGCATAGGTATGGGATGACGCTCTTGGCAAGGAGGTACATTGTAAGCGACTAGCGGAAGTGCAGAGCTTTGCGGGTGGCGTCTTCGTACCGCAATGTCTCTGAACTGGCCGTGATGGTGATCGCGGGAGTGATGCCCGTTGCCCTTCTTGCTAAGGAGCGTCAAGCCATGTACAAACGCAAGGTAGAAGAACCAAGGGAGGTGGTTGTTCGTGAAGAACGACAAAGCACCCTAGATGAGTGGCAGCTCTCTGGGCAAAATGAAACTAAAGGCAGATGGACTGCGTGGCTCATTCGCAGCTTAAGTGCGGGGCTGAATCGGAAGCATGGTGAGACTGACTATTTCCTTACCAAGTTCTTAAGTGGGCATTGAGGTTTTCAGTCTTACCTGCGCAGGATTGGAAAGGCACGACCTACGGATTATGTGTTTTGAAATGGAGTTGTGGACGACGCCCAACACACTTTTTTTTGCAGAAGGTGGGATGAGATTAGTCAGCAGTTCTATTTAAACACAGGGGATCTCTCTCCAGGCGATATTGTCGAGGAGATGCTTTGGAGCGCTGATTGGTGGAACCGTGTTGAACATTTCGTTCGGGTCCTTCTCATTGCAAAGAAGATAGAGCTCGATCGGTGGAGGAGCCGGATGGCAGGGAGTTCCCTTCCTCTTCTCCTCTCCCGTTGGTGGCATTCTTTGATTTGAAGGCTTCGCAAGGCGGGAGATTGGGGGATTAGCCTGAAGTAATGTGGCAAACGGTTCCAGACTGGCTCTGACGATGGGGAGGTGTTTAGTAGGTAGTCCGACGACATACCATTGCGGGAGTCCAACACATAGCACAAGAAAGGGTATCAGTGTCCCAATATTTAAAGTTATATTTTTCTGATCGAGGGTTGGCATGATTGCAACGCGCTTAAATTCTTCCCGATAAGCCGATGTTATCTAAACCATCTTGGAGCTACGCAGCCACTGGGTAAGCATGTGGCTCCAGCCACACTATGCCGGAAATTCACCCTATTGCTCCTATTGTCGCAATGTTAGTTTCAGCGTTACTGACCGTCATTGTTGAAAGATTGTTTGCTAGTTTGAGGGACTCATATTTGTTGTCGTTTAAAGTGAATTGAAAATCAATCAAACACTAAGGTTAGGTCCTGAAGTGACCATTAGTTTTAGTTTAGTAAACTGGGCGGAGCCGAAGCTCCGAGCACTCCGACCATTGTTAGGCCCATTGTACTATCCCCGTAAGTTGCCTATTCAATGGCTTCCCGCCTACGGTGTTCGCAGGCTTTAGCGAATCTGAAAACATTCTTCATAGGCCGAGAGTGTGCAGATTCTTCATGGAAGAAAACCTTGCCAAGGTGTCTTCGTCTGAGATCTGAGGAAACCGGGCAGCTGCATAAAAAGTGCAGGACCGTCTCCTCCTCCTCCTCACATTGGCTGCACATAGCCAGAAAAAGTACCCCAATCCTTTTCATATGGTAGTTTAAGGAGCAGTGTCCCGTCAGAGCCCTACTAGAGTTTTCGTGTCCCACTTCTTAAGGGACAACAAAAAAGCCGCTCTAGTGGCCCCAGGCTCTTTCACAAGCATTTTCGCTTGCCGGCAAGAGTCAAAATTTCTCCACTCGGTTACGTGAATCCTTACAATTTGACCCTTCAGAGTAAACTTGACAGTAGATGGTCGGATTCAAAGAGCTGGTTCTGGCCCCACCATTGTGGATCCAGACCCTCGGCGAACCAGTCTGTCAGCCTCCTCATTACCGGCGATGTTAGAGTGCCCCGGCAGCCACATCAGGAATGTTTCGTTCAGTCGGCCAAGTTTCAGTAGCACCTGATGACAACTCCGCACCAACTGGCTTGATATGTCGTTGCCATTTAGTGTTGATAATGCCGCCCAACTGTCGGAACAGATTCGAATGGTGCGACCCCTCCATTTTCGTCGCACACATTCTTTTGCTGCCAATGAAATTGCATATATCTTCGCCTGGAATATGGTCGTCATTTTTTCGAGGGGTCGGGCCAGTTCTATAATCAGATTCTCCGAGAAAACCCCTGCGCCCGATCTATACCCCATGACTGACCCGTCGATGAAGATTATTAGGTCTGTAATCTGAAAAGACTCGTGGCCACTTGTCGACCATTTTTCTCTTTCGGTGATTACGATGGTGTATGTCCTTTCAAAGACCAATCTGGAAACCATATGATCGGTCGGCATCAGAGCTACCGGATGTTTTTCAAGGAATTTCCAGATAGACGCATGACCGTTTGATTGGACGCCTTTCCACGCCTCAATGGTATCGAGCCTATATGCGTCGTTGGCCGTTTTCCGTTTTACCTCCAAGTGAATGGGGGATAAATATAGGATAGCTTCAAGTGCCGCAGTCGGCGTAGTACTCATTGCTCCAGTAATACTTAGGTAACCAAGTTTCTGAATCTGCGTTAGCAGCTTCCTGCTGTTAGCAAAGTTCAGTCTTGGCCACTAGACGATGCATGCATACATCAAAATGGGTTTTATTATGGATGTATACATCCAGTATATCCGTTTGGGTGAAAGCCCCCAGGTCTTACCTATCGCCTTCCTACAGCACCAGAGCAATCTGCAGGATTTCTGATATTGTTCCTGGATATGATGCTTCCACGTTAACTTGGAGTCGAAATGTACTCCTAAATACTTGACCGTTTGTGCCAGTTGGATTTCCGCCCCTGCTAAGGTGGGTAGCGTGTAGCTGTCCCACCTGACGTTCCTAGTGAACATAACTAGTCGAGTCTTCCTAGCGTTCACCGTGAGTCCATTGCGGAGGCACCTGCTGTGAATTACATGCAGAGTTGCATTCAAGCGGTCATATACTGTGTCCGCAAACTTACCGGTAATTATTATGGCTAGGTCGTCCACAAATGCTTGTGCGAAGACTTTTTTGTCCTCCAGGAGCCACAGCAGGGTATCCATTACCAAGAGCCATAACAGTGGAGAGAGAACCTCTCCCTGTGGGCAGCCCCTGAGACATCCTGCTTCAATAGACTTCTGGCCGACCGATATGTGGATTTTTCTCCACTCTAGCATGTGAAGGATCCAACTGATTAGCAGCGGTTCGATTCCATGCTGTCTTGCCGCATCACAAATTGCCGCGAATGAGGCATAATTGAAGGCACCTTCGATGTCCGTGAATGCGCCTAAGGCGTATTCTTTTTCGGATATCGCCTTTTGAATTTTTGCCGTAAGTTCATGGAGTGCTGTCCCCGTGGATTTGTCTTTCTGGTAGGCGTGTTGCCTAGGGTGAAGTGGCCACTTAGGAATGTGTGTATCCCTTATGAACCGATCTACTAGTCTTTCTAGTTCTTTTAACAGAAAGGACGTTAGGCTGATCGGTCGAAAGCTTTTTGCGTCTGTGTAGGTGGGTTTTCCTGGTTTGGGAATGAACAACACCTTCACATCCCGCCATTTAATTGGAATATAAGCGTGTGCACGATATATATTCCGAATGTGTAGACCCAGGGCATCCATTCCTTCTATTATTAGCGCAGGGATGATGCCATCCGGACCTGCAGACTTGTATCTATGGAACGAGTTAAATGCCCATTTCACTCGCTCCAGTGATACTACTTTGCATGCCAGATTCCAGTCTCTCGGCTGAGGGCTGCATGCACCTGTTGGCCCCGAGATTAGATTTTGGATGCTGCTTGGGAAGTGCACTTCAAGCAAATGGTTTGCCGATTCTTCATCGCTTTTTGTGTACTTCCCATTCTGTAAACGTAAATAACCCAGTTTCTGCTACGTTCTCTGACCAGAATCCGCTTCAGCTTTGAGGTTGCCTCAGGAGAGCTAGTTTCTTCGAAAAAGCATCTCCAAGATGATCGTTTAGCCGATCTTATGCTCTTCTTTAGAACCTTCTGTGCGTCTTTATAGCGATTCCAGCTAGTGCCTGATTCATCCTTCAGAGCACGATTAAGGAACACTGTTTTGCCGAATCCGAGTTCCACCATGGTGTTTTACCCTTCTTTGGCATCTTGAGTGTACAGCTTTCTTCGAAAGCTTCTCTCATGCTAGCTGTGATCATCTGGGTTGTCTCCTCAATTCCAGCAATGGATTTGATGCGCTTCCCAGGGATCGTGACTCGGGCGCTCAATTCTATTTGATACATCACCCAATCTGTCTTCCTCGGATTCCGAAATGGAGTGGGTGGAGGTTGATCCATGCCCATAACGAAATCAATGCGTCTGTGATTCGAGAGTGTGATATCGTTTGATACTCTCCACTCTCCGATCAGAGACGCGATGTCAGTAGATGCCACCGTGATGTCGATGAACCCTCGCCTGACCACGTTGAAGAAAGTGGGTTCATTACCCACATTTAGGAGCTGCAAATCGGTTCCTACTAGATACTCCAGTAGTCTCGATCCTCTTGCATTGATGTTGGAACTTCCCCAGCATATGTGGTAAGCTTTGACATCACATCCTGCTATTACCCCCATGCATTTACTTTTGGCATATTGGATAGTTCTGATGAATGTTCCACTGGGAACGTCTTCTGCTTCGTAGGGAAAATATGCAGAGCACCATAGTACCTTTTTATCTCCTTGTTGACTTTTTATGGTTAGCTTAGCTGATGTGGTGTCGCCATCACATAGGTCGTTAACCAAATTGGCCTGGATGTCTTTGGAGACTACCATGCAGGTGCGGGGTCGGTCGCTTTCATTGGCATACAATAGGTCGGCATGTTGGAAGTTTAGGCCCCTGACTACCCCACCAGGGCGACACGGTCTGGTTATGCTTCAGGTTAAAGTTTCATAATTCGGCAAGTCCTCACACGACCTCCGCATGGTGGCCGCTGGAAACCGTCTTCGGGCGGGCTAAGAGTGTGTAGGGCCGGGCTGGGAGTAGGCTCAACCAACTGACGAGGATCTGCTTGTCTGCTGGTCATGTGTTAGGGGCAAGTCGATCTGGCGGGGGGATGGACAGAAGCAACAGCCCGGGGATCGTCCTCCCTGCACCGGAAAAGGTGCTAATAGGACCCCAAGCCAAGGTGGAACAGCATACGCCGAGGGCTGCGTGGGGAGCTTGGTCTTTAGTATGCGAACTCTGAATACCTTGGGCACCTTCAGTTTCAAATAAGACCCTTACCCTGGTGGTCGGGCCAGCCAGGGTGGACATTCTTCCCGGACTACTCGTGGGACCAAGACATGGACTCAATTATCAAAAAAACAAAAACGACGATAGAAGAGGAAGCGATGATGCCAGGCGCATCATCAGAGTACGAGCTGCTGGCCTCCAGCCAGGAGACAGTAGCCGTCGAGAGCAGTACACTCGGTGCCAGCCGTAGCACCGTTGTGCTGAAATCAACCCGAGCGAGGCGTTAGACGGACTAGTGGCTTCCAGCCTGGAACCCACTGCCGTCAAGCTGGGTGTAGCGAGTACCAGACATAGTACTCCTGACCCGAAGCCCTCAGCGTCGGGGGACCCCTCGAAAGCGAAAACCGACAAGAATGTCGGTCGCCGGACACCGGCTAAGAAGCGAAGGTTCACGGGTGTCCTGCTCAAGACCCAGTACCAGAAGGCCATGCATATTCTCAGCAAGATTGTTAAGAATAAGGAGGCCGATACTGTCGACGAGCGGGATGAAAAAGACCTGGCTAAATACCAGGCGATTGTTGATGAATACAATAGGAAACGCCTGGCTGACGAGCAAAAGGTGAAGCCCATCGCTCTAAAACGCAATCGATCTCAAGACGAGGTCGAACAAGATAAGAAGCGGAGCAGAGTGGGCTAAAGCGCACACGCTAAACAACATCCGAAGGAAATTGTACAGCAACCGTCAGCCGGCGGGCCACGTACTGCGAAGCCCCTCAGCGACGTGGCCAGGAGTCACTTACGTGTGGCGCTGGCGGATGGCAATTCTGCCAGCGGCAAACTAACCCTGGAGGTGTGGACCAGCGTTGAGGCTAGGCTCTGGGGCATGGTGTATGAGCACCTCCTGGATACCGGAGGCAAACATCCGGGACTCACCCCCCACTTTGATTCATCTCAGGTGGTCCGTGGGTTCCACGTAATAGCCTGCATGGACCAGTTCTCTAAGGACTTTCTCCTCGGTTCGTGTCGCTAAGATCAGCGACGCCTGGGAGGGCGTTCAGCTCAAGATCATCCCTTACGACGAGATTCCCAGGAGACCGGTCGCTTGCATCTGGTTGCCGAAGATCCGCATGGAGAAGGACAAGCTCGTCCATTTCCTGCGCCTTCACAACCCCGGGATTCCCATGGACGACTGGGTTGTTATCAGGGAGGAGGAACCTCAAATAAACAGCCAGCCTGTACTACTCCGCATAAACGAGGAGTGCCTGGAGGCACTGAAAAAGGCCGATTATAAAGTATGGTTCGGAGTCAGCAATGCAAAAGTAAAAGTGTTCCGCTCTGCAAAACCGGACGACGACCTAGGCCCAATCGACACCGCCAACGAGCTGTTGGAGGAGATGACGATCGACGGTCCGACGGGGACTGACATACCGAAAGCGGGCAAGCGCGGTCATGAGTCCGCGAAGGACTTCCGACCAATCAGCCTGACCTCTTTCGTGCTGAAGACCCTAGAACGCGTCCTGCATATTCACTTAAGGAGAGAAGTCCCAGCATGCCTAGCTCAAAGGAAAATCCACAGAAACCGCCCTCCACGAGGTAATTGGCACGGTTGAGCGGTCGCTGCAGTACAAGCAGCATACCCTTGCTGCCTTCTTGGATATAGAAGGAGCTTTCAACAACGTCAGTACCAACGCCATCAAGGAAGCCTTCACCGGTATTAGATTGGAGGGGTATCTCACGCATTGGTTTATATCCATGCTGAGTACCAGGATAATCCAGTCCTATCTGGGAGACAACCACTTGACCAGAACTGTGAACAGAGGCACGCCCCAGGGTGGCGCCATCTCACCGGTGCTCTGGTTAATAGTATTGGACAAAATTTTACGTACATTGGACAGCAGCGGGGTGAAGGTGGTTGCGTATGCCGACGATTTGGCGATATTAGTATCAGGGATGTTTCTGTCCATTATGAGCGACATCATGGAAGGAACATTGCGGAAGGTGTGCCTGTGGGCGGCAAAATGCGGACTCAGCATAAACCCTACCAAAACGGAAACCGGCTAAGAAGCGAAGGTCTACGGGTGTTCTGCTCAAGAGCCAGTATAAGAAGGCCATGCATATTCTCGGCAAGATTGCCAAGAATAAGGAGGCCGGTACTGTCGACGAGCGGGATGAAAAAGACCTTGCTAAATACCAGGCGATTGTTGATGAATACAACAGCAAACGCCTGGCTGACGAGCAGAAGGCGAAACCCATCGCTCTAAAACGCAATCGATCTCAAGACGAGGTCGAACGAGATAAGAAGCGGAGCAGAGTGGGCAAGAGCGCAGTCGCCAAGCAACATCCGAAGGAAATTGTACAGCAACCATCAGCCGGCGGGCCCTTCAGCGACGTGGTCAGGAGTCACTTACGTGTGGCGCTGGCGGATGGCAATTCTGCTAGTGGCAAATTAACACTGGAGGTGTGGACCAGTGTTGAGGCTAGGCTGTCGGGCATGGTCTATGAGCATCTCCTGGATACCGGAGGCAAACATCCGGGACTCACCCCCCACTTTGATTCATCTCAGGTGGTCCGTGGGTTCCACGTAATAGCTTGCATGGACCAGTTCTCTAAGGACTTTCTCGGTTCGTGTGTCGCTAAGATCAGCGACGCCTGGGAGGGCGTTAAGCTTAAGATTATCCCTTACGACGAGATTCCCAGGAGACCGGTCGCTCGCATCTGGTTGCCGAAGATCCGCATGGAGAAGGACAAGTTCATCCATTTCCTGCGCCTTCACAACCCCGGGATTCCCATGGACGACTGGGCTGTTATCAGGGAGGAGGAACCTCAGATAAACAGCCAGCCTGTACTACTCCGCATAAACGAGGAGTGCCTGGAGGCGCTGAAAAAGGCCGACTATAAAGTGTGGTTCGGAGTCAGGAATGCCAAAGTAAAAGTGTTTCGCTCTGCAAAACCGGACGACGACCTAGACCCAATCGACGCCGCCAACGAGCTGTTGGAGGAGATGACGGTCGGCGGTCCGACGGGGGCTGACAAACCCCCCACGCAAGCAGATCATGCTGAGGGTAACGCAGATAAATCTGCAGCACTTGAAGTGCGCTTCGGCTAATCTGCTTGTCTTCCTCTTAGAGGAAGACATCGACATCGCATTGATACAGGAGCCCTGGGTCGGAAGCGACCGAACCATGAAAGGGCTCCAAAGCAAATATTTTAATTTCTTCCACAGCACAGGAGACGCTGATCATGATAAACCGCATGTATTCTGGCGAGGAAGAGTTTGCACGCTTTCCTGTGCCCGGACCTGAGTTCCAATGACCTAGTTGTGGTCAAGCTGGAACAGGCGGGGGCAGAGAATGTGTATATTTCCTCGGCTTACATGGCTCACGACCGATCAGCTCCGCTAGAAGAACTACAACATATGACGAACACCATAACAGCAAAGAAAGCCAACCTGCTGATAGGCTGCGACGCGAATGTAAGGCATACACTTTGGGGCAGTTCCGAAATCAACGAACGAGGTGAGTCATTCTTTGATTTTATTATTACTTAAAATCTATCGATGTGTAACAGGGGCAGTACACCAACCTTCCAATTCCCCTGCTCGGAGAACTGTGACGGTTGGGAGGCGGTCCTTGATATCACCCTAATAACTGACAACGGGATTCTTAGGGTGGAGGACTGGAGAGTGTCTGACCAGAGATCCTTCTCTGACCACAGTTGGATACTCTTCAGTCTAGATCTCGCCGCAGAGGTCTCCAAGCCCTTTAGGAGGATCGACTGGAGAAAGTTTGGTCAGGCAATTAAGAACAAACTCTCCGGTGCGCAAATTGGTAGGATTGGTACGACAGACGAACTGGAGTCAAAGGTCGGGGCTCTGGAAAAGGCATTTGATACCGCCTTCAAAGTCTCGTGCCCTGCTAAGTACAGCAAAAAGACCCTGCCACCGTGGTGGAACGAAGATCTCTCTAGTCTCAGGAAGCTGACCAGAGAAATCTTCAACATCTGCTACAGGCAAAAATACTGGCAGCCATACAAGGACTGCCTGAAGAAGCACAAGTCGGCCATCAAGACCGCCAAGAGGCGGTCTTGGCTAGACTATTGTCAGAACATTGAAAGCACTAGTGAATCCGCGAGGCTCATTAAGATTCTGTCCAAGGAACATAAGAGTCCATCCTTCCTTAAAAAGTCGGAAGGTTCCTGGACGGAATCTTCTAGCGGAACCTTGGAGCTGCAGGTGCAAACGCACTTTCCCTCCAGCGAAGAGGACTGTGAGTCAGAACCTAGCTTGGAGGGTTTGCGGCAACACCAGCTGTGCGAGACTATCAAATCGGTAATTACCGGGTATAGGATCGGCTGGGCTATAAACAGTTTCTCTGCATACAAACCTCCAGGCCCAGATGGCATAATGCCAGTCATGCTACAGACGCAGCAGGAAAGGGTTGTGCCGTGGCTTGTTGAGATTTACCGGAGCTGCATCACTTTAGGATACATACCGCAGTTCTGGAGGTGCGCGCGAGTGGTTTTCATACCGAAGGCGGGCAGGCGCGGTCATGAGTCCGCGAAGGACTTTCGACCAATCAGACCTCTTTCGTGCTGAAGACCCTAGAACGCGTCCTGGACATTCACTTAAGGACGATTATGGAGAGAACGCCTTTCCCTAAGTCCCAGCATGCCTAGCTCAAAGGAAAATCCACAGAAACCGCCCTCCACGAGGTAATTGGCACGGTTGAGCGGTCGCTGCAGTACCAGCAGTATACCCTAGCTGCCTTCTTGGATATAGAGGGAGCTTGCAACAACGTCAGTACTAACGCCATCAAGGAAGCCTTGACCGGTATTGGATTGCAGGGGTATCTCACGCATTGGATTATATTCATGCTAAGTATCAGGATAATCTAGGAGACAATCATGCCCCAGGGTGGCGCCATCTCTTCGGTGCTCTGGTTAATAGTAATGGACGAAATTTTACGAACATTGGACAGTAGCGGGGTAAAGGTGGTGTCGAAGTTAAATTGGAGATTGAACGTAGAACTGAGGGGTAAGAAGGCCTGTATAGCCTTCTATGCCTGTAAGAGAACCTTTGCAAAGAAATGGCGTTTCCGGCCGAGTATGGTTCGCTGCATGTGCGCCGCTGTAGTGCGTCTGATCCTAACGTACGGCTCTATTGTATGGTGGCAGGCTTGGAGCAAAAAATGCAATAGGATGAAACTTAATAGAATTCAAAGAACCGTGTGTGCAGGTGCTACTGGGGCTCTGCAGTCCTGCCCGGCAGATGCTCTCAATGTACTCCTGCATCTCCTACCCATAGACCTCCACATTAAATACGTTGTTGCGTGCAGTGCCGTCAGACTACGAGAGTTCGGATGCTGGGCAGCGAAGTCCTACGGCCACAGTAATATCCTAGACGAAGTACCTCGGGAAATCTGGTCATTCCCCACGGACTATGCCACACGCAAGATGAACTTCACCAGAAACTGTGGACTTTCCAACCAGGACGAAGTGGAAGACTGGCCGGCGGGGTGCTGCAAGCTTATGACTCAGTATTTTGTACTGACGGATCAAAGATGGCCTGTGGAGTCGGCGCGCGGGTTTTCTCGAATACACACAGTGTATCCGAGTCATATGGTCTCCCAGGTTTCACCAGTGTATTCCAAGCGGAAGTACTGGCGATATTAGAAGTCTGTCGATGGCTGGACCGACAGCAAAGCGGTCATCAAGGCCTTGTACTCAGCGACGACATCTTCCAGGCTGGTGGGACAGTGCAGAGACGCGCTGAACCGTCTAGGCGGCACGCTCAAGGTCATCCGCCTCTGGGTTCCCGGGCATAGGAACATAGAGGGAAATGAGTGGGCTGACGGATTGGTCAGGCTCTCCTCTTGTGTTTCGCTGGCGGCTGTCAGGGGAAGAGTCTTTTCGCACTACCTGGCAGCCGTGGGCCTTAGATGGCGAAGGCTTACCAGCTGTGCCAAGTCAAGTTGTATTTCTTGCTAAGGAGCGTTAAGCCATATACAAGCGCAAGGCAGAAGAGCCAAGGGAGGTGGTTGTTCGCGAAGAACGGCAAAGCACCCTAGATGAGTGGCAGTTCTCTTGGCGAAATGAAACTAGAGGCAGACGGACTGCGCAGCTCATTCGCAGCTTAAGTGCGTGGCTGAATCGGTAGCATGGTGAGACCGACTATTTCCTTACCAAGTTCTTAAGTGGGCATTGAGCATTGAGGTTTTCAGTTTTACCTGCACAAGATTGGAAAGGCGCGATCTCCGGATTATGTGTTTTGCAATGGAGTTGTGAACGACGCACATCACGCTTCTTTTCTTGTGGAAAATGGTATGGAGCTCGTCAGCAACTCTCTTTAAACACAGAGAATATCTCTCCCGCCAACATTGTGTTGAACATTACGTTTGGGTCCTTCTCGTTGCAAAGAAGATAGAGCCCGATCGGTGAAGGAGCCGCATTGTAGGGGGTTCGTTGAATTGGCACTTCCCTTCCTCCTCTCCTCTCCCGTTGGTAGAATTCCTTGATTTGAAGGCTCCGCGTTTCAGCGGTACTGACCGTCAATGTTGAAATATTGTTGCTAGTTTGGGGGGCTCATGTTTGTTGTCGTTTAAAGTGAATTGGAAGTCAATCAAGCACTAAGGTTAGATCCTGAAGTGACCAGTAGTTCCGGAAAATGGAAAATGGTTAAAATGCTGTTATGCTCTCTATTCTCTGAAAATCATATGGCTGGTTCTGCAAAATAACAACAGGTGAGACCTGTATAATACCGGAGGACTTCATCATACTAAATCCCAACCGGGTATTCAGTGGACGAAATCACTCAGTGATTATCTTATATGGCTTTAGAAAAGTCCATTTTATTTACTTAACCATTTCGTTTCGTTGAAAACGAATGCATTTGGAGGGTTTTCCTCTGATGCTTTCAATACTGTAACTGCACAAACTTCGTAACTGATGCTTGTTGCAAACATTCGAAAAAGATCCCTCCTTTTGGAATTTGGAAACTGGTGGTACTTTAGGTTCTTCTATTTATTGTAACTACATTCAATATCTTATAAGTTGTATCGTGCCGGTAAGATACATTTAATCTATCTTTTTCTCAGAAGATTCAAGAACGACGATGATAGGAACAGGAGTCGTGGTGAAGGCTTCGCCAGACTCTACCTCTGATGTTGCTTACATCAATTCCATTTCAGGCTTCCACTCAAATCTTCTATTCAGGATGCTATGTACAATATGTCGATGCTTGCATTCTTTGAACTCTTTACAATTTTATCGGATCAGTAAAGCATTGTGCTGTTTCGTACCGAAGACCTGCAGCCAACTTCCAAAGCCTCCTAGAGCTAAGGGAACACAGAACTGGAAAGAATCCCCTTGAACTCATCATCATCGTTATGCTGAAAGGATTATTTCACTAATCGGGAATGGACTTCTGCCGCAAAAAATACAATTTCATCACGACGCATTATATCGAAAATAACTGACCGGGAACAAACGAAAATTGTGTATATTTAGCATGTTCTTGGCTGACGCGTTTTCCTTATTGTCCTTCACTTCCTTTCGTAAACAGACCCATCGAAGCAGCTGTAACGTCCTCTAATATGCCTGCTCCTTTCCGATAATGCTAGCCAACCGTTACCATTGCCATATCGCTCCGTGCAGACCACGCAATAGGCAGGATATTTGCCAGTGACAATTCTGAGTATTTACCGGATTTTGATGACTAAAGCATTCCTCAGCTATCTTGTCAGCTCATCTAGAGGCGGATCTAAGATATTCCTTGCGAGATTTGTAGTCATACAAGCGGCAAAAATGGCAGTCACACATTCGTACAATAGATACGCACCCGAAGGACATGTGGTGGACGTAAATGTATCTTAAAACTTTTCCAATTTTTCTACATATAAATTTGATTCCCTGCAACTTTCACTGGAGCCTGACGTCAAGGACACACATGGTCGTGGAAGACGGATTCCTACATGTGGACGGGATGTCTATAATTAGGGGAGGTAAAATGTTGGATAAAAGTTTCGAAAAGGCCAAGCTGCTTGGGGAATTGTGTTTATGAGGGGGTGTCGGGATTAATTTTGTCAGGCGAGGGCATTAAACTGTGCAAAATGTTTGATTGTCAATTATAACGTGCTGGATTACATGGTGTTCGGTAAGGCACAGAATAGAAGGGTACAAAAAGTTTCGCAATCCGATTTTTTTGATCCGGCTAGAATGTAGGAGGGAGACGTTTGACAGGACATTTGAAAAAAAAAATTGAATTTCTATGGGAAGTGGGATAAAAACTTTCGGATTCAATCATGACAATGTTGGGGATCAAAAATAGCGAAAATTCCCTGAATCCCCAATGCTGGGCTCGAAAATTGAGAAAGTATCTTGCACAAGTTGTTTAAAGCCACTTCGAAACTTCGGACGTATAAAACTGTGATGTAGTCTTGATGTTCCTTTCGTAATTAATTTTGAACTTGTTGCTGTCAAATACTTGTATGGCCCTCAAGCTATTGTCTAGGTCATACCAGAGAGTATCTGGAATTGATTGTTAAATAATCAGTCTCTGTCTTCGGTGTAAAGCATAATAAAATGAAATACAGGTTGCTGTAGTGATTGTGGGTTTCTGCCTTGTCCAGGGATCAATCTGGTAGGAAAGCGTATTTAATAATATGCAATATTCCTTCGTTTTTTTTCCGTCCTAACACTCCTTAGCTTCCTCAATTGCCAGGTGAGGAAAGTGCAGGAACTTTGCAGTCTTGCAGATTACTCACTAAGGAAGCTATCCCAACACCTGGCAGCTAGGGATAAAATGCACCACCAAAAATGGGAAGAAGAGGAAACTTGAGGTCTAGTTCGGATAACCGGCGGGAGTCGTCTGACTTGGTGACTGGGACGCCACGACCACCAGGAGCATTACTCCGCCTGCTGCAGCTGTTTCGCCACAATCTGTGGCGAGCTCTTCAGCAAATTCGCGTGGGCAGCGGATGAAGTGGACTGAGGAAATGAATCTCTCCATTATCCATTTCTACTTTGAAATAACTGCGGGGCGGGTACGACATCTTACCGCTCCTTGTTGCACCAGAGATTCGTCGCGCTTTTTGCTGCAACGAGTTGCACACCAGTACCGTTTTATAACTCGCAGCAACACAATCCCGGCCATCATCAGGGAGTGTGTTCGACTTGAGGTCATCGGGGAAACTGGTGACCGAGAGTCGATGGGGACAGAGGCAGCGGTATCAACAACACCATGCCGTACTGCAGGTCACAGTTTCAGTACTCGCCGAAGCACTCTTCTCCACCGTCCAGCTGGGATTTCCACTACAGTTCGGGACAAATTCCAAAGAGCGTGTATAGAATTCTCGGAAATGGATCCTTTGCATAGACCAGGTATTCCTAGGCTCTATGCATCTCCAGCAACTCCGGGAATTCTATCTCAAATCAATGATGAGATTGCATCTAGACTATGTGCTGATATGTCGCTGCTGAAAATACAATCACTTGTGTATTGTGGTACAATTATGGCTGTCAAATTGCACAGTCAGGAGATTGGTTTTCGTAAAATTCGTCTCGAACGTCGGCGGAATTCATTAGGGCAGAACATTGCTAGAATGATTCAGATCAGCACTGGCAATGCCAGCAGATGGGTGGGAAATAAAGTGCAGAGGGTCTACTGAAACTATGTCATCCCCAGTGAAACACCCGTCGTTGAAATTCCGGACACACTAAAGCAGAAACTTTCTGCCATATGCAGTCGGTTAAGACGGTCTGACAAAAGTCACTCCAGAAGCGTTCAGAATGCAATATACGCGGGAACCAGCGGAGCTTTTTCAGATCTCTCAATGAATCTCAACAGAACGTCCAGACAGTGCAGTTTTCGGTAACGGAAGCGAAAGAATACTGGGGTGGACTTTGGGGGTGCCCTGCCCAGTATGCTGGGCATGGTGAATGGATTACCGCCGGAGGCACCCGCCATGGCAATACGTCTGGCATGAATTTTGCGGATGTTACCGAAGAGGAAGTTCGACGAGCCACAAACAGCTCGAAGAACTGGAGGAGCCCAGGTCTGGATCGGGTGCAGAATTTCTGGTAGAGGAAATTTACCAGCGTACACAGTCGGTTGGCACACAACATAAATCAGGTCATGAGTCGCCCGGAGGAATTTCCACCCTTCCTCACTGTGGAGATTACCTACCTTATCCCTAAGAAGGACACTGTGCAGGACCCCGCAGACACAATACCGATTACTTGCTTACCAACCCTCTACAAATTCATTACGTCCATTATTAGTGGAAGGGTCAATGCGCACCTCGAGAGCAACAACATTCTGTCCAAAGAGCATAAGGACTGCCGAATTGGATCAAGGGGTTGCAAAGAGCAACTCGTTATCGACTCGGTAGTTGTAGGACAAGCAACTAGAGGTCAAAGAAACCTCTTTAGTTTCTATATCGATTACGCCAAGGCTTTCGATAGCGTTCCGCATACCTGGCTAATCGATATCCTACATCTGTATCGCATTGATCCGAAACTAATAACGTTTTTGGCGACAGTCATGGAAGGGTGGCATACCACCTTATCAGTCCGTACATCTGAGGGTGCTAATACCTCAGAGCCCATCTGTATACGGAGGGGCATCCTCCAGGAGGATTCGTTGAGTCGCCTTCGGTTTCCCAATAAAGTATGGCCTACGTGCTAGGTCCGAACTGACACACTTGATGTACTTAGATGACATCAAGCTGTATACTGGTACTGGCGACCATCTGAGAAGTCTTTTACGAATAGTAGACATGTTCAGCCGTAATATTCGGATGGAGTTTGGATTAGACAAGAGTCGAATGCAATCCATCCGCAAAGGTCATCACAAGCCGCATACCAGATATAGCATTGGTGGCCTCCACATCCAAGCTATAACCGAGACAGACTTCTACAAGTACCCAGAAGTTCTGCAAGGAACCCATGCACGAGTTGGTGATCTGAAGGATGCTCTGCTGTCCGAATTCCTGCGACGTGTAAAGCTGGTGCTGAAATCGCATCTCTTAGAGAAGGAATGTATTCGCTATCCCTTCAATGGCTTATGCATTCGGAATATTGCCGTGGACGAAGACCGATCTGGAAAACGTCCAGTGGCGGATACGGACAACTATGTCCAAATTACGAATACATCATCCAAATTCTACCGTGGAGCGGATGAACCTGCCTCGTGACATCGGAGGTAGGGGCGTGGTTGACGTGGCGGCACAACATCATCGCGAAGTTGACTCGCTGCGCGCTTATTTTTACAGCAAAGAGCAGGCGAGTCCCTTGCATGCGGCTGTCTGTAGGCAGACTGTGGACTGAGTCCACTTAACTTGAAGGATTGATCTTTCAATCCTCTGAATGGGGTGAAGTTGGTGAAGTTGGACCAAGAACGGATCGATAAATGGAAGTCGAAGGCAATGCACGATAAAAACGTGAATTGTCTTTGGCAGCCATTTGTCGATTTTCATTTGTCGAACAGATGGCTGTGTGCTGGGGCGGTCTTTGCTGAGATGGGGGGTTCATGTGTACAATTCAGGACGGCGTGGTCGCCACCCGAGTTTATAAAAAGCTCATAATGAAAGAACGGGTGGAGAACGACCAGTGCAGAATGTGTGGTTCGGCGTTAGAGACATTGGACCATCTCATTTCTGGCTGTATTGTACTGTGCTGGCTGTACCAGACATAATGCTGTATGTGAGGTTATCCATCAAGACCTTGCATACAATTATGGGCTAATCACGGGAATATGTCCGGTTTACCGATATGAGCCGCAAGCAATACTTGATAGTTCTGCTTACAGCATGTATTGGGGCCCGCAAGTTCTGACTGATCGCCATATTCCACATAACAGGTCTGACATACTGTTAGTTGACAAGACGGGTGGTTCCGCGTATATTATTGTTGTTGTTGTTATCCCCCATAACAGCAACATCGAACGGAAATACATTGAGGAGAAGGTGAACTATGAGCCGCTGGCTGGAAATTTGGCATCTCGAACGGGTGGTTGTAGTTCCCATAATATTGTCAGCTACAGGTATTGTACCTAAATCTCTCACGGCTTCCCTTGATGTCCTGGGACTCTCACACAGTCTGGCTCCTACCATGCAGAAGTACACCATTCTGCATACGTGCTCGATGTTGCGGGGAGTTCTCGACTACCGGCCCACTTAGTTTTTAAGAAGGTCCGAGTCTAAATGATTGCCACGTAGTGCTAGTATTAGATAAAATCCCACATTTGCCGAGATTGTGACAATTCGGAAATAATAATAATCGTTGGCGCAACAATCCATATTGGATCAGGACCTTGAAATGTGTTAGAGCGCTTCATTTAATGCCGTAACGGTACGGCACCCTTTAGGAGGCAATGTGGTTAGCATTGCGCTTGCCCGAGATTAATACCTTGGTTTGACTCAGATGCTCATTCACAGCTGAGTCGACTGGTGTCCCACGACAGATCACGATGCAAATCCCACTGTCACCAATGAGATTTGAACAGCAACTTTCTGTACGAAAGCCTTGCGCTCTAACCACTCAGCTATCCGGACTTTAACTTCAACATGCAACCTTTAATTGATTATTTTATTTATTTTATAAAAAAAAAACACTGGTCCCTTTTCCCTAACCCCAAGAATTTATTTTCATTTGTATAATTCCAACGGTGATACGTACATTCACCTCAATTGTTGTACCGACATAATTTTGGAGCGTTGCTGTGCTTGCGCAACGCAACATTTCAACATAGCTTCTGAACGGGGCATGAGGTATTGTTGTTGTCGCTGAGCCAGCATGAACTTCAAAGTTCAAGGCCAGGTTTAGTGGGACCGGCTGATTGGAGAGACGGCTGATGAGCAGGAGATGGGATTGGGAATCGTTTTGATGTTTGGGGAGTTGTTTGCATTCATTTTGCAATTTTTTTTTTCTATTTACACTTCTTGTGTAAAATTTCATGACTTTTCCTTAAATTATTGCTAAAAGGGACGCAATAAAATGTCCCGAAAAATAAGAAAATAATTTTGAATTTAAAAATTTTTTGTAAGGAAAATTGTCCCTGATTGTTTTTTTATTTAACGTGTGCAGTTCTTGTTTTTCGACGTCGTTGATAATATACTATATCCAGTGGGCAGTGGAATGGCAGCACTTCATTAAAAAATCACAAAAATAGTCGGCACTTGAGGTTGATTCCAAATTCTTCCGCTCAACAATTTCATGCTAATTTATCGTTGCTTCGACTGTCAGCTGAAAGTGACTGACAGTTTGGATAGTGATGTATATGCATATAAGTTAGGTCAAGAGTGTACGACAAAACCTGGCGCTAAATCTCTACTTACGGAATTTCAAGATATATTTTCTGTTAGAATAACCCACTTTCCTTTTTAAGGTTTTGTGTAAAACAAAACCTTATTAAAATCGGTTTACTGCCTGTCTTTCTGTCTGTCTGCTGTCTGTCTTTTTTTTGAGGAGGTGGAAATCTTCAAAAAACACTGGCCTGGACACGTCAGCGTGTGGGATTCTTACCCACTAAAACCACCCCGGATTCGCCCCAAACCCCGTGGAACCACCATACGGTATTACATCACGGGGCGGAGTCAGATCATTTCAGCTTGGTCACCTTTCGTCTCTACGCGGCGTACCTAACCGCGCTTTTCTAATCTCCTCTGCCTTTCGCAGTTTGCTCTGGGTAGATGCGACCATCGGGCTAATCGTATCTCAGTTTTCCTGACATGCTAATATTCTTTGCACCAGATTTTCTGATACGAGTACCTCTCCTAGCGTCTCCTCTAGGTTCTTTCTTTTTTCCACAAACCTTGGATAGTGGAAGAATACATGCTCTGGGTCCCCTGAGACTCCATTGCATTTTGGACAATTGAGTGAGGTATCTAGTTTAAACCTGAACAGATACTGGCGATATCCTCCACGCCCCGTGAGATTCTGGGTAATATTATAATTAATCTCACCGTGGTATCTATTTTAAGATCTCCCTCTCTTTCGGCGTTCTCCGTCTGCGATAAAGAAGAGATAGACTTCGCATTGTATATATTCGTCATCTCATCTGCCAAGATGTCAGTGGGCATCATTCCAGAGATGACGAATGCTGTATCCTCTGAAACAGTTCTGAATGTCGAGTACACCCTTAGGGCTGTTCTTCTGTAGACTGCACTCAGTTTGTTAGCGTTAAATGTAACATGCAATGCCATTCCCCAATCTGGAGTTGCATAGAGCAGGAGCGAACTTACTACCCCAGCTATAAGCCACCCGGAAGCATGTCGTGGCACTACGTTCGGCAACATCTTTGCCAGGGCCACATTTGCAGTGGATGCTTTGTCATAAGCATACAGCAGATGTTGCTTATAGGTAAGTTTCCCGTCTATCATCACTCCCAAGTATTTGATGGTAGGCTTAGAAGTGATGAAATAATTGCCAATTTGAATACGGGCAAAATTTCTTCTACGACGCTTGAACTGAACAGTACTGATCGCTTCGCATGAGTATAACTCTTCGAGGTGCTTTGCAACCACAACCAGCGCTATATCGTCGGCATAGCCCACCACAGTGGGCCCAGAACGGAGCTCGCTGAGACAAAATACTCCTGGGGTCCGTCAACAGTGTCATACAAATCCTCGGTTCTTGTAAATAGCTGTTGACAAAAGCTGCAAGATAAGCGGGAATGCTAAACCTTCGCCAGAGATTCCCGTATTAGATTCCAATTGGCACCCAAATCAGCCGACCCCGCTTATGAACGGTATCCGGTCTAGGCCTGTCTTAATAAGGAACTCCAGACATCCCGGTTTTGCGCCGAGGTCCACCAATTCGATATCCCTAAAAGCTGTCTGGCGTCCTGACCTACGCTATTGCTCCACCTTAGGCAGGGTCTGCCTCGTCTTTTTTTTCTACCATAGATATTGCCCTTATAAACTTTCCGGGTGGGATGATCCTCATCCATTCGGATTAAGTGACTCGTCCACCGTAACCTATTGTGCTGGATTTTATCCACAACCTGACGGTCATGGTATCGCTCATAGATTTCGTCGTTTTGCAGGCTACGGAATCGTCCATCCTCATGTAGGGGGCCAAAAATTCTTCGGAGGATTCTTCTCTCGAACGCAGCCAAGAGCCCTCAATTCTTCTTGCTAAGAACCCAAGTCTCCGAGGAATACATGAGGACTGGCGAGATGATTGTCTTGTACAGTAAGAGCTTTGACCCTATGGTGAGACGTTTCGAGCGGAACAGTTTTTGTAAGCTGAAATAGGCTCTGTTGGCTGACAACAACCGTAATTGTTATCGGTTGTGATTTTCGACCCTAGATAGGGGAAATTATCAACGGTCTCAAAGTTGTATTCTTATATCCTTATTTTTTCTGTTTGACCAGTGCGGTTTGATGTTGTTGGTTGGTTGGTTTTACTTTACTTTGTCTTGCAGCCCAAGATCTCGCGCCGCCTGATCGATCTGGATGAAGGCAGGTTCTACGTCTCGGGTGGTTTTTTCCATGATGTCGATATCGTCAGCATAGGCCAGTAGTTGGGTGGATTTAAAGAAGATCGTACCTCTTGCATTTACCTCAGCATCACGGACCACCTTCTCGAGGGCCAGGTTAAAGAGGACGCATGATAGGGCATCCCCTTGTCGTAGACCGTTGTTGATGTCGAATGGTCTTGAGAGTGATCCTGCTGCTTTTATCTGGCCTCGCACATTGGTCAGGGTCAGCCTAGTCAGTCTTATTAATTTCGTCGGGATACCGAATTCTCCCATGGCCGTGTACAGTTTTACCCTGACTATGCTATCATAGGCGGCTTTAAAATCGATGAACAGATGGTGCAACTGTTGTCCATATTCCAACAGTTTTTCCATCGCTTGCCACAGAGAGAAAATCTGATCTGTTGCTGAATTGCCTGTAGTGGAGCCTCTGTGGTATGGGAAATAGCGGAGAATATCTTATAGATGGTACTCATCAACGTGATACCTCTATAATCGCTGCACTGTGTGATATCTCCCTTTATATGTATGAGACAGATAATGCCTCTTTGCCAATCGTCAGGCATTGATTCGCTGTCCCATACCTTGGGCACAAGTCGTTGAACCACTTGGTGTAACTCGTTGCCTAAATTTTTAACTAATTCGGCTGTAATTCCTTCGGCTCCTGGCGACTTATGATTTTTAAGCCTCATCGGCTTAAAAATCATCATCATTGTACGGACTGTTTTTCCTATACTTGGTGGTGACAGTATTTGTCCGTCGTCTTCACTTGGCGGGACCTCCGACTCGGCGATGTTCTGATTGCTCAGTAGCTCATCAAAGTACTCAACCCATCGCTTCAACGGGGATAAAAGCTGAAGAAAAAGAAGAAGAATGGTTGATCTGGCTTTACGGAACTCATAGTGTCGATTTGACAGACGTCACTGGCTCTTAACAACCGGGAGTAATCTATTATAGATTACTCGCTCTAGCATTTTCCCCACAGTGTCCAAAAGATAAATAGGTTTATAGGAGGTTGGCTCACCTGGAGGTTTGCCAGCCTTAGGCAGTAGCGCTAACTTCTATTGCTTCCATGATGCAGGAAATATCCCCTTGGACATGCACGCTTCGAACAACTCAGCAAACATGTCCGGTCTGGATTTCACGGCAAGCCTAAGAGCCCTATTCGGCGCGCCATCCAGACCCGGAGCTTTATTATCTCCTATCCTAGCGTAGATCTCCAGAAGCTCGTCACTGGTGACTGGCGGTATTGCCGTCCCATCCAGAGGTCGTTGGGTGCTGTCTATGCCCTCCTCTTGCTGTGGGAATAGCCCCTGGATAATTTTTAACAAGAGTGAAGGTCACGTGATCTGCGGGATGATCGGCCTTTGAATTGCCTCCGCACGATTCTATAGGTGCTTCACCACGGGTTTACGTCCGCTTTCGAACAGGGATCCTTAAAGCATTTCCTCTTGCTCCGTTGGATAGCGGGCTTGAGGGTTTTGCGAGATTCTTTATAGGCGCGCTCTTTTTGCTCTTGGTCAATTCTGCATACCGCCCTCTGAGCTCGGTGACAGGCTGATCGAAGGCCGGTTAGTTCAGTATTTCACCAGTAGTTTGTTATTCTACTGGGGAATGAGCACCTCCTAGGCATGGACGTGTCACACGCTTTGGCAATTCATTGGGCCACATGCACAGCTCTTTCCGCAAAAATGCCTGCTTTATTAGGTTGGTCTAACCACACCTCTATGAAGGTCTGCTCACCCAGATCTTTAGCAGACCAGTCTGACATCTTTCTCGGTTTCGGGCATGATGGTCTTCTACTCGGTGACTTCACCCATAGCCCAAGGAAGATTGCCTGGTGATCGTTGTGGGCGTAGCCCTTGCTGACGCACCAGGACATACCACATGACAGTGCAGTGCTGACAAAAGTTAGGTCTACGATTGAGGCAGATCCCCCTTTCTGAAAGGTATTTACAAAACTTTTGTTGGCCAGAATTATAACCAACTGTGAAAAAGCCTCTAATAGACTGCGGCCGTTTGCATTTGTCTCTCTGCTACCCCACTTACGGGCCAAGCTATCTCTTGCGGATATTGAGGGATTATCTGAAAAACCGTTCCCTGCTCTATGAGACGCTAGAGGGCCCAAAGCAGGATGGAAATCACGTCGGGAGTAGCACAGGGATCCATCCTAGGGCCGGATCTCTGGAAAGTTTCCTACGATAGTCTGCTGAGACTCGATATGCCCAAAGAGTCGCACCTGGTCGGTTATGCAGACGACGTTGCGGCACTTGTTGCCGGACGCACTGTTGAACAGGCGTAAAGCAGACTTGACATATTGATGCGACGGGTAAGCGGATGGATGACTACTCACGGTTTCAGCCTCGTGCTGAAAAAAAACCGAAGTAGTCATCCTGACCAGAAGGAGAATCCCGACCCTGCGTCCCATATCAATCGGCGAGTATAGAGTCAAAACCAGCGGTTAAATACCTTGGTTTAATGCTCGACTCGAAGATGAGCTTCTTCGAGCAAATCAAAGCAGCAGCAGGACCGCTGGAGTCGCGGTCTTGAGTCGGCTAATGGCGAATGTCGGGGGTCCTATATCAACTAGGAGAGATTCTCCTTATGGGAGCAACGCGGCCGGTTCTTCTCTATGGTGCGAATGACAAAAAGACTTGACAAAAAGATTCCATGTTTTTGCAACTAATATTGACCCTTTATCACCACTATCCACATAAGGGTGCTATTAAATTTGTTTGGTATGGTTTATAGGATGAAGCTTTAATGGTGTAAATTATTGAGTGTTTATGAAGTACAAATCCTTACCCCATACAATGAGTCTTCCCATGCATGTGCGTCCACAAAACTTAACATCTACCTTTCCCGTACACGCTATTCCTTCCATTATTAATGATGTCTGAATTCGTTATGACCTGTATCATCAATTATATAATTCCCACAATTCATCATTAGTATTAAATCGGAAGTTTATGGCAGTGAAAATTTTCTGACCTGAACGCACATACATATGAGCTGATTACTGATTTCTACACATACGAATATGCACGGAGACGAAAAAGGAAGGATCCCGTCCCCCATCTGAACCCCCAACAGAGTTTATCCTGATGAAAGAATTAGAACTGTGTACATAACACCTTTGTCTAATAAATGAGGGTAGGTGACTTGCGGTTTCGTTTACCAAGAAGGTAATATGTTGGGAAGTCCGTTGCAGATACCACATACGCACCAAATGAGGGAGTGAATTTGCGAAAAAATGGACAAAGTAAATCCTTTCTGTTGCGTGGGATACTGTTGTGTAATGTTTCGAGTGAGTTGAGTGTTGAGAGGGGGTCTGTATAGGCAGAAGGCGGTTAATTTGTCTTTCCATCAGAATAGCATATAGTTGAGATGATAGTTGTTGGGAAGGGGGTGGTTAATAAGCTCCTAGGGCCAGTCTTCATATTACGCTGGTCGGGGAAGCGGATGATGCCACAGATTGCCATGATTTCGGAAACGTATTCCGCTTGTATGTGGTGGCAAATCTTCCGATGGTCCTGTGAAGGACGTCAACGTTGCCAGGATGATGAACAACTGAAGAAGTGGAAAGATGACTTCACCATATGGACTGCTTCTCCAAGCAGAAGAGAAATCATTTCGGCCATCAAAGCACTCAAATGGAGTAAAGTCGCTGGGCTTGACGGTCTCTCCGCAGAGTTATTTATCATTACACCTGCAGTTACTGCAGATCGGCTTCTTCCACTCGTCCGACAATCTTGGGAATCCGAAACCTTTTCCAGAAAGTGGAAGAAGGGGACGATTGTTAAGATTCCCAAAAGGGGCTGTCGTCTTGAGTGTGGCAATTGGAAGGGCTGCGTGCTCTCGCTGGTCGCAAAGATAATATCATAGTTAAATAGATAATCCTAGAACGCCTTAAAGAATATCTTGAAAGCTTGAGCGACAGAGAGCAGACTGTTTTCCGTTCCGGAGCCTCCTGCATTGACCACATCAACACCGAACATTTTGGAACAGTGCGTGGAGTTTAGATCTTCGCTGCACCTGCTCTTCATTGATTTCGAGGAAGCTTTCGATAACGTGAAAAGGAAGTGTATCTGGAGTGCTCTACGCAGGACGGGCATTCTTGACGAAATGATAGCCATTATCAGCGCGACAAGCGTAGTCAGCCAAGGTTGCATCTTGTCACTGTTATTATGTATTTCTTTTTGTTATCGGTGACGTTCTTCATGCTGCCTTGTCCGGAGGACGTAGTGGAATTCAATGGACGATGAGATCTTTCTTTTCAAACACCTCAACTATACTAATAACATCTGTTTGCTCTCTCATCGGGTCATGGACCTTGGTCAAATGGCTCTGGATTGGAAAGAGAGGCAAGTATTATAGAATCGGACAGAAGATAAAAACCAACAGAACCAAACTTCTTAGTCTGACGGGTTATCGCGCTCTCCCTATCTGCATTAATGAGCAGAGAGCAGAAGGCGCCGATTAATTTGTATATCTAGGAAGTGTGGTTTCTGCGGACGGTGGCACCGAACTGGATGTTGTCCGACGCAGTTTCCGAGGAATACAGGAGGACTGGCGAGATCATTGTCTTGTACAGTAAGAGCTTTGACCCTATGGTGAGACGTTTCGAGCGAAACAGTTTTTGTAAGCTGAAATAGGCTGTGTGCGGTTGGATGTTGTTGGTTGCTTGCGATGTGATAGAAAGATAGAAGTGGCAGTGGATAGGTCACACATTAAGTAGGGGCGTCAATTGCTTTACGGTGGAATCCACTCTCCCAAAATGGCCGCCGGATGGGTCGCTCCTGGGACACTTGGCGCAGTCAGTAGAGGACGAGTGCAAGCGTCTCAGGAAGCCGTGGGGGGAGTTGAAAGGCATTTCAGGTAACTGCAAGCGATGGTGCGTCTGTATGGTTGATGCGCTATAAGCCACCAGGGGCGGAAGGGCAAACATATATATGTAACAGTTTCTCATCGGCTTCGAGGATATCGTCAATACCTTACCTGATTGTCCAAACTGCGATTAGATTCCAGTGGATCCAGTGCACGTATTTTTCAAATGTCTCAGATTCGTGGATGAAAGGAGGTAACTCTAGGTGAAGTGCTATCACCAGAAAATTGGTGGTTTTAGTGGGTAGAAATCCTCCACTAAGGCGTGTCCAAACCAGAGCCTTTGAAGATTCCCACCTCCTTACAAAAAAGACGAAACAGACGGATTGACCGGCAGACGTACATTGAATCGATTTGAATAAGGATTAATTTCACATAAAACTTTAAAAAGCTGCGTTGTCTTTGTATTGCGGTCTGCAGGGGTACACCCCACATTCGAATCAAAGATATCAACTGAGGTGGTGAAGCTCAGCAATTTCATTTACTACAACTCCAAGTAATTTGTTGGATGGATCAGACACAAACCGAGTGCAAGTGTAGTCGATGGTACTAGGTAGAGCCGAAGAGGAAAGACTCATCAGGAAATGCGCAACATTGGTGACGCGTATGCGGTCGGCAACGTTCGTCTAGAGCAATATCAGCAAAGGCGTTAAAATTGGGTTAATGGAATTGGAGGAACTATTGGACCGCATCTCCTTCCATAGGCGAATGTGGAGAGCAACGAAAGACGATTGGAGAGCAGAAACAGCTGTACTCTCCGCTGAGAACGCTGCTTGCGTCAAACGGACCGCGATAGCAAAGCGAACTGGGGAAAAAACGGATAGAGGAGGACGTGCTTGAAGGAGACTTTATCGAAGTAGTTTCCAAGGCGCAAAAAAAAGGTGAAGAAGAAAAAGAGGAAACAACTGATTACGCCGCCAGAGACCCGTCCGTCAAAAGGCAGGGAGGCTGCAAACTAAAAGCTAGACGAGGAAATGAAGAAGGACTAGACCGTCGGCTCGGCTCATCAAGTCGAAGGAAGTCAAGACATTTGCCGAAGTCCTTGGTGAAATTCGCTATAGGATGAAACCCGAAGACAATGGAGCATATGTGCCTTTCATACGAAAAACTAGGAGTGACGGAGTCCTCGTTGAACTGGGCCCGAAGGCGACTACCAAGATTACGTTTTGTGAAGTGGTCAAGGGGTTATTGGGGGAGAAGGCTCTTGTTTCCAGCCTAGAGCCCATGTGGTCTTTTGAAATTCGGGATCTTGACTGACACAGAAAAAGTCGAAGTGGAGGAGACGATAAAGCGTGAATGTCCAGAGGTAACCAACGCCCGGATAGGTATCACCTCTGTAAATGCTCGAGGTCAAAAACTCGCCGTGGTCGAAGTCCCCGAGCAATATGCGACGAAACTTCTTAGCAACGGGAGAATCAAAATTGGATGGGTAGTATGCAGGGTACGAATGTGGATAGTCCCCATCAAGACCTACAGATGTCTGGACTATGGACACATGTCAGCAGCTTGTAATTGACCGGACAGGAGGACGGCATACCGGAGATGCAGCCAAGTAGGTCATCAAGCGAAGACCTACAACGAAAGCGAAAGTTGCGTTCTCTGCAGGGATCGTGGCGCGTCTAGTGAGAGCATCGCACACACTGCGAGCTCGGGTCCAATCTTCAGGGTGGAATTGAAAAGGGCTAGGGTGCGAATCGCATGATCCACATTTTAAAAATGAACAAGCACCGGAGTGCAACTGCTCACCAGTTGCTAGTACAGTTGCTGATCTAGTGCTAATTAGCGAGCAATACCGAATCAGAGACCCGTCCTCATGGCATCTCTACTAATCAGCCACCGTTGCCATCAGGGTTCGGGATGACGTCCGACTTCGTGTTCTTGCTGAAGGCCGAGGGAACGGGTTTGTCTGGATCCGTTTAGGGATAAGGTTTTCTAACGTTTACGCCGAATGAGATGATATCGGACTTTCGGCTTGATGCTCTGGAGGGCGCCGTTTCGAGTACGGAGGGAGGAATCCTGATAGATGGTGATTTTAACGTCAGGGCTCTTGCCCCAGTTAGACTCCAGGGGGAAACGGGCTCGTAATTTTAAACACCGGATGCACGCCAACGTTTCGGCGCCCAGGTTGCGAAGGAAGCATTCCCTACATCACTTTGGCGTCGGAATCTCTGGCATCATCGGTTGACGGGTGACGAATCGTAGAAGACTTCTCGGCAAGCGATCACCAGTACATCGCGTTCGAAGTGGTTGACGCTACTTGCTGGCGAGCACCAACAAGACGCTCCCCCTGCCTGTGGAATGTCGCGAGGGTGAAAATTGGGAAGTTCGTCGAAGCTCTTGGAGCAGGCAGAGCCGCATTGGAAGTCATTCCGGGGGGTGGTAGCGTGGCAACTGACACCGTCACAAATTCAGCGGTAAACCTGATAACGACGCCATATGATGTTTTTATGCTATGGAGGGGCCCCAGGTGCGACAAACCTTCTGTGACTGGTGGACGTCAGAAATTGCCGACCTACGGAGGGAGTGTCATAAGCTCCGTCGTTTGGCACAACGTTTGCACGTCAACGAGTAGGCATGCACCATAAATGCACAATATAGATCATCAAAAAAGAGGATCCGCTGCGCTATAAATAAAAGTAAAGCGCGCGGCTGACAGAACCTTGTCCACGAGCCGAATGAGGACCCGTGGGGACTTGGCTATAAGCTTGCCACGGAAGGCCCTGTATACTAAGTACCGATCAGGTGGACCACATATTACGGGCATTGTTTCCCAGACATCATGTACGAATTGCTATCAATAGCGCGGAAAGCGTCGAGAATTGCGCACTTTTGACAATGAACGGGCTCGAAGAAGCGGTTTTCATTCTGAAAAACAAGAAGGCGCCAGGTCCTGATGGCATCCCAACGGAAGTTTACGAACTGGTGTTCCGCCAACGGCCAGACTTGCTGCTTGAAGCGTTCAACGCTTGCTTGAGGGGATGTCATTTTCCTTCGTCCTGCGGCCTATATAAAGAATTTTAATGGAGCTGACCATGTTCAACTCGAATAGTTCAGTTATTTTTGCTCCAAGCTAAGAGGTAGTTCTTCCGGGACTCGGTGTTCTCGGTGAGTCCTGACCGGATTACTGTTTTATTTTTGGCATTTGTTAAGCTTCTCTGAGCTCTTGATCTTGAATTCGATGAGCTATTCCTGAAAACATCCATTTCCTTCCTTTGTCTTCTTGGCAATATGTCATTTGTCTTCACACCTTTTCATCAAACTGATCGTTGCCGCTGGTGCAGACGATGTATCTCTTTAGTGGAATCTGTTTTTTTAGACGGCCGACGATCCATCCAATTCGAACTTATCCCGCGGCCAACAAGTTCTGCGTTGTCTCCACTGGCGGTGCAAATTTCTTTTACGGATATCACTTCATCGGGATCCTTGCATTGTATTATATATATCATAGATCTCATGTTTTGGGAACATGGTCAGACTCGCGTTGATCAGCAAGGGTAAAGGAGACCCGGAGCTCCGGTCTGCATACCGACCGCTGTGTATGCTCATCAGCTCATCAAAGTAGACTCGCTGAAGCAGTCCGTGCTGGCGGAGACTTATCTCCAAGACAGTTCGGGTTCAGAACAGAGAGATGCACAGTGGATACTTTTATTGAGGTCGTAGATGCGGTTCATCGACCCGAGGCACCCGGCCGCCGATCTCTACAGATAGTGCTCTTCATAACAGATATACTAGCCACATTAGAAAACTAATTCCACGTGTCAAGCTATCTCTTGCAGATATTGAGGGATTATCTGAAAGACCTCTCCCTGCCTTATGAGACGCTGGGTGGCCAGAGGAGGATGAAAATCATGTCGGGAGTAGCACAGGGATCCATCCTAGGGTCGGACCTCGGTTATGCAGACGACGTTGCTGCACTTGTTGTCGGACACACTGTCGAACAGGCGCAAAGGAGACTTGCCATATTAATGCGACGGGTAAGCGGATGGTTTCAGTCTTGCGGTGGAAAAAAAAAACGAAGTAGTCATTTTGACCAGAAGGAGAATCTGGACTCTGCGTCCAATTTGGACCGGCTAGTTGACTATAGAGTTAAAACCAGCCGTTAAATACCTTAATTTAATGCTCGACTCGAAGCTGAGCTGCAGCTAGAGTCGCGACCTTGAGTCGGCTAATGGCCAATGCTGGGGGCCCTATACCTACTGAGGGAAGTTTCCTTATGGGAAAAACGCAGTCGGTTCTGCTTTATGGCGCGGAGGTATGGGCTTATGTCTTTGATAAGAAGGTGCATCGTACGCGCCTTGCTCAAGTGCAGAGACGGGGAGCTTTGCGAGTGGCGTCTGCTTATCGCACTGTCTCCGAACCGGCTGTGATGCTGATCACGGGAGTGATCCCCGTTGCCCTTCTTGCCAAGGAGCGCAACGCAATCTACCGCCGTAAGGGCGAGAACTTAAGAGAGGCGATTGCCCATGAAGAACGTCAACGCACCCTTACCGAGTGGCAACTCTCTTGGAAAAATGAGCCAAGGAGCAGAATGACTGTGCGGCTCATCGACTATTTAGACCTGTGGCTGAACTGAACGCACGGTGAGATTGATTACCTCCTTACTCAACTTCTAAGCCAGCATGGAGGTTTTTAATCTTACCTGCACAGGATTGGGAAGGCGCGATCTCCTGATTGTGTGTTTTGCATGGAGTGGCGGACGACGCTGAGCACACCTTTTTATCTTGCGAGAGGTAGGATGACTTTCGTCAGCAGCTTTATGCAGACACAGGGGAGCTCTCTCCAGACAACATTGTCAGAAAGATGCTGAAGAGCGCAGGCAGCTGGAATCGTGTTGCGCATTATGTTCGAGATTTTCTTATTGCGAAGAAGCTGGAACTCGACTGTCGGAGGGACCGGATGGCCAGGGGTTCCCTGAACTAACAACTCCCTTCCTCCCCTCCCCTTCCGTGGTTGAAAGGTATTCCCTGACTTGAAGGCTCCCAAAGCCCGGAGGCCGGGAAGGCTAGCTCAAAGTAATGTTTCAAACGGTTTCAGGCTAGTTCTCTGATGACAGGGAGATGCTTAGCTGGTAGCCTGACAGCTTACTGTTGCGGGAGTACCACACTCTGTACGTAAATGCATTCACCTGCCCTACTCCAAAAAAAAAGTAATCTGTTGACTGTTCACACCTTTAAAAGTCAATTTTTGCTTCGGCATATGTAACTGACAACCGAAAACTCTCCATTGCAAAAAATATAACTCGCAATCAATTTCGACGGGGGAAGGAATAGATTCTGTTCAAGATACCTAAGCAGAATCCTTAAGGGACGTAAAAGTTCAATTTCAATTTTCCCAACGTTTATTCTAATCTCCTTTGGGCCTTGTCGAACCCATTCGCATTACAAACTACTTACGGCTGAACTACATATTTCAGAACTTGCTTCCGACTACTATTGCCCTCCAGACAAACTGAATACGTGACTCAAAGGATAAAGGATAATTGCACAAATTACCATCTCATTACTCACTCAAGGATAATCCAGCGAACTTTTCAAGCAGACGGGTACGATTAGGCCACCAGCAGACTTTATAAGATCCTTTGATGCACTTTTTCTTTAATTCGTCCGTTTGTATTGCACATTTTGCATAGCTGGCATCAGAAAAGGATACAAAAAAGGCAGGAATGGGATTGAAGGATTCATAACTTCAAACAGGGCGAGATAGAATCAGGCTGGTGGAAACTTTAATAATTCTGTTGAGGGTAGTGTGTGGATCCGGAAAGGCGCAACAAGGTCCTTTCATAGTCTTTCTGAAGGAAGCTTTTGAATGCAAATAAATGAGCTTTGAGCTTGGCGCCGAATCCTTTTTTATGCAATTAGGATATTTGTTGGTACGATTGTATGTGAGGAGTACGAAGTGGTTTTTACAATTATAAGGACTCGACGGAGAAAAAATTTGTTCAGTTTTTTTAAGGAGGTAAGGTCACTGTCGTCCTATTCTTTTGCATTGATTGTTCCTTCTCACGTTGGAATATCTAAATTGAAAATTTTTCAATCCAGATTGGTTTTCTCAGGTTTTTTGTTATGATCCTTTTTTCGGGAAGATTCAAGTCCTTATTGAACTTATACGAAGAGGTCCTGGCAGATTTCCTTGTAAGGGCTCGTATAAATCTTTCGAATATTCATCGAAGTTTTTCGTGTCCTTTTCCGTACATTTCTCTATGGAATTTTGTACAAAAAACGTACAACAAAAAGGAAGCAAAACAGGACACAAAAGCTTCATCAAACCCAACACCACCATTGGGAGTATGAGTTTGCAACAGCTGAGTGTTATCCACCCGCTGTTACCATGAAAGTCAGAAGACGAAACATCTTGACTGAGACTCTGGCACGGTAGCGGCAGTAGTTCATGTCGAGGTTATAAGGTGCGGACGCGTTCGCTCGATATCCTTTAGGCTTTATATTCCTTCAAGTATCAGAGTGAACATGGATTGTGTCTTCAACGGCTTGAGTCCTTTTTATCTCAACAAGGAAAAGTTGAAGTTCAAGTAGTGATCGACCGGGAATCGATACTTAACGGCTTTGAAATAGTCTTAAGTTGGTCCTTAGAGGATACGCTCTTCAGCAGTCGAATGTGTACAAGTCGGGAGGTCATCGAGTGTCCTTCCTGCTTTGATTACTCACTAGAATCGAAACGATGGTGATGTTTTGATGATGATGGTTTGCTCATCCGTAACTGTTCCAGGTGAATGCATCAAGAGTGTGAAGTAGGATCGGAGGAGCAAGTGTGAAAAACCGGAAGAGCCCTTGCGGCTTTCAATTGAGCCTTGCTTCCTGAGTAGATTAGGTGGTTTGATGGACTAGGATAATTTCTATGCAAATATTGGTTCCAGTGAACGGTCAGTTGGGGAGGCTGAGGGTGCAAGTGAAATAGCGTGGAACACGGCTGGGGCGGGCCAATTTGCATTTCCGGAAAAAGTCGATAGCGTTTCAGGTGCATGGCGATAGTCAACACCCCCGGGCGGTCTTGTGTGAATAGGAGACGCGTGAGGCAGTGAATGCGTGCATTGAGCTGGTCGGTATCAGCAGAAATAAGTGCTCTCTGACGAATTGTTCTGAACAACAGGGAATTGTGTGTTTTGTGGAGTTAAGTCTTTATTCGGGTTTTGTGTGGGCTTAATTGGATGGAAATTCATTAAATCCTGTTGTGGTGGTGTAATGGGAATTGTGTCCTTTTTCAACTTTAACTGTGTCGAGGTATTTTTGGGGGCGTTATTTTAAATCAGGTAAGGTATATGTTAAATATTTTAAATTGTTCAAGGCACTTTTTGGATTAAAGCCAGTTTTTTTAGTGAAGAGACTTTAAAAGGCTATTGTAATATTGTGGCTAGGATATCCTTTATGATTAAGGAAAGTTTTAGGGAAAGTCAAGGGCAAGGTGCGGTGACTTTTCTTTCTTTAGCTAAAAATGACCTTCCACTTCAACTGCCTTACCCTCCGATTGCGTTTCTATTGAGGTTCGGTCCGGTATAGCTCAGTATTTTTGTGGAACCATGTTTAGGGACCCTGTATGTAGGTTACTAGTGAACTTTCACCAATCTTCTGTTTTCCAATGGCTTTTGATACCAGATTATTTATCTGCTAGGTGAAGAATTGCAGGGTGTCCAATAAGATACCTTTTTAAGTTTCATGTAAACCAAAACTCACTGTCTCCCTGTCTGTCTGTCTGTCTATCCGTTTGTCTGTCTGTTTGTGTGTCTTTTTTTTAAGGAGGTGGAAATCTTCAAAAGACTCTTGTATTGGCACGCCAGAGTGTGGGATTTTCTCCTACTAAAACCACCCCCGATTCACTCCTACCCCGTGGAACCACCTTTAGGTATTACATCACGAGGTGGAGTTAGCTTACTTTAGCTAGGTTTCTTTCCGTCTACCCGTGGGATTTGTAACCGCGCGATGCACGGCCGCGACCATGGAATTGATCGCATCCCAATTCTCCTGGCAAGCTACCATTCTCCGGGCAAAATTTTCTCGTGAGAGCACTTCACCTACAGTTTTCTCTAAGCTCCTCCTTTCTTTCACGAATTTGGGACATTGAACAAATACGTGTGCTGGATCCTCAGTGACCCCATCGCAGTTTGGAGAATTAGGTAAGGTATTCAATTTAAACCTGTATAGGTATTGTCCATGCCCGGTAAAAATTGGATGATATTAGAATTGATCTCCCTATCCTTCCCATAGGAGGAATCAACCTGTAAGTGCAACGACCCTTTTCTGACTAGTCCCATCGCTGTTGCCACCTGCTTATGGATCTCTTTCTTCCGGTATTTGGTCTAGGCCTGCCTTAGTAACTCTAGACACTCCGGTTTTGCGCCGAGGTCCACCAATTCGATATCCCTAAAAGCTGTCTTGCGTCCTGACCTACGCCATCGCTTTATCTTAGGCAGGGTCTGCCTCGTCTTATTTATTTATTTAATTAACGGACAACAAACAGATAGATTTCCAATTAATTATTGTCCTCAGGAGGAGGAGGAGAAAGTAAAAAACTTATCCTACGTTTAAAATTACTTAAAGTAGGGAAGTTAAAAGGATCAAGCTGTTTTGCATTATAATTACGGCAAAGCCTGGGAATCGGGGAACGAAAATAGATTTCGAGCTCCGCGAAGGGGCACGTTGAAAATATCTGCGTTACGTGTATCATAAGACGCAGGACGGCAGGTGATCTCGTCAGCGGCGGAACAGTCCATCAGGCCCGAGGAAAGTTTAAAGAATGTGCATAGATCCAGATAGGATTTACGCTGTTGTAGGAAGGGAAGGTTTAGAAAGCGGAGGCGGGAGGGATAATCCACACGAGGGAAGCTTTTCTTAAAGAAGAGAGAACGGGTGAATTTACGTTGCACATTTTCAAGGGCAAGACAATCACAGTTACGAGTGGGTGACCAGATCACGGAGCAATACTCGAGGGTATTCCTCACAAGGGAATTGAAGAGAGCTAAGGAGGGTTGGATGGAGTCAAAATCAGAGGAGGAGCGAAGAATAAAGCCTGACAATTTTGCTGGTCGATTGATGACATCGAGGCAATGGGTGTCAAAGCTTATTGTCGAAAGTGACTCCGAGGTCTTGAGTGGAATTTAAGCAAGATAAGGAATGTCCGTCAAGCGAGTAGGAGAAAGAAGTGGGTGAGGATTATAGGGAGTAGCACATAGAGTGACACTTTCTGACGTTTAGCGCTAAACCATTAGTCGAGCACCAGCGAACCAGAGTGTCCAGGTCTATAGGCGACGATATAGCGGAAAACAGCTTAAGGTCGTCTGCATAGAGCAAACAGGGACAAGTAAGGAGGGGAGGAAGGTCGTTAATAAAGAATAAAAATAGCGAAGGACCCAGAATAGACCCCTGTGGGACGCCAGAAGAGGGGGAGAAGGAGCGGGAAGTACAGCCGTCAAAAGAGACTCGGCAGGATCGGTTGGAAAGGTAAGAGGCAAACCATAAAACAAGTGGTATGGGAACGTTTAGGGACGAGAGTTTGGATAGAAGTATCTTGTGATTTACAGTGTCGAAGGCTTTCGCGAAGTCAGTGTAAATGGTATGCACTTCTTGCCGTGAATTTAGACATTTGGCGACAAAGTTGGTAAAGTCAAGCAGGTTGGAGGCAGTGGACCTACGTTTAAAGAAGCCGTGCTGTTCTTTCACTATGTGATGGCCAAAGTGGGCGGACAACCAGTCGCTGACATATCTTTCCAGGATTTTGAAACAGGAGGAAAGGAGGGAAATGGGACGGTAATTCTCGGCAAACGAACGATCGCCACTTTTGTGAATGGGGATAATGAGAGCCTCTTTCCACAAGCTGGGAAAATGATTCTATTCAAGGCTTTTGTTGAAAATAAGAGATAGGGGAAGGGAGATGGACTTACCAGTTTTAAGCAAAAAGAGATTTGGAAGACCATCGTGGCCAGGTCCGACCTTGGCATCAAGTTCGCCAATGAGGCATTCGACAAGGATAGGGGTAAGTAGGGGAATGGTAGGCGATGCGGGGCAGGCTACATCTACTATCGGGAGGGATTCGGAGGAAGGGGTAGGAACATAGACTGACGAAAAGTAGCGACAGAGTAAATCACAAGATTGTTGAGGGGAGTTAGCTGAGAAGCCAGAGAATTTAATGGACGGAGGGGATAACTGGGCAGGGCAGCGGGAGTTGCGAATGTGGGACCAGAAAGGTTTCAAATTTCCGCGCTTTAATGAGTCTTCCACGCTGGACAAATATTCGTGTCTGGACTTACGTATTAAAGATTTGACCGAGGAACGAAGGGATTTGAAAAAAACTAAGTCAGCAACGTTTCTAGAAGACAGGAACTTCTTTCTCGTAGTCTGTTTTTGACGTAGTTTTTTGTGAATTTCAGTGGTGAACCAGACGGGGTAAGAGCGTAAGCACTTAGGAGAGGAGGGAACGTAACAAGGAAGAAGATCAGATAAAATGGTATAGAAAGTGTTGAGTGCTTGGTCACATGTAAATGGCGAGAGCAGGGGGACCCAGTTGATTGACGCCAGATCTGAGTTCAGACCTTCGAAGTTCGCTTTACGAAAGTTGAACTTGGTAGGCTTGCGAGCGACAGGAGAGTGGGGTCGGGATATCTGAACATCGAACTCGAGAGCAGGATGATGGGCGTCAGGGGCAACGTAAGACGGAGCATGAACGGATTGGGAAAGATAACGTACTGGAAGGTTAGAGAGGACAAGGTCAAGAGTACGATCTAAGTGATTTCTAGAGAGGTTAAATTGGAGGGCCCCCACAGGTGTACATGAAAGTGGATAGAGGAAGGGAAGGATGGGTCGAGTTATTAGGGAGGGAGGGAAAGCCAGGAGTAACGGGCCAGGAGAGCATAGGAAGATTAAAGTCACCACAGAGGATGAAAGGAAGTGAGGGAAACAAAACGGTTAGGGCCTCTGATAATCTGTCGAGGAAATCCTCGTACAGAGAAGGCGAACTTAGGCAGGGAAAATATACACACGATATGATAAAGGGACATACTTTTGGCGGAAGGACACGTATGGTAACGGAATCGTAGGAGGAGGAGGAGGAGGAAAAGATGATTTCGGCACGGAGAGGGGACTTAACAGCTATTAGGGCACCTCCGCCAGTTGTCTTGCCAAGCGCAACGCAGTCTCTGTCACAACGAAAGACAGAGTAACCTTCGAGGAGCTCAGAATCTAAAATCCTGTCATCCAGCCAGGTTTCAGAAATGCAGATGACATGATGTTGGAATGCTAAGGCAGACAGTTTGAAATCCGACAGCTTGGTCCTTAGACCCCTTACATTTTGATAAAATAGCGTATAGTTATTGGAATCATTCAAGTTCGGCGAGGCAGGCGGGCGGGCCGGAAATTTTCGCGAATCTTGGACCTCTTATAAGGCTTAACGAAGACCCCCTGTGGCCAAAGCAGGATTGGACGATAGCATCGAAGTCATGGGGATATGTCACTTTGAAAGAAGCTATCACTCGGTCAGGAGGTTTTCTTTTTCTACCATAGATATTGCCCTTATAGACTTTTCGTGCAGGATCATCCTCATTCGTATGGATTAAGTGACCCGTCCACCGTAACCTGTTACGGTATCGCTCATAGATTTCGCAATTCTTGCCATGATGTCAATATTGTCAGCGTAGGCCAGCGGTTGGGTAGACTTGAAGAGGATGGTGCCTCTCGCATTTGCATCGGCACCGCGAAGGACATCCCCTTGCCTTATATCAGTGTCGAAGTTGAATGGTCTTGAGGGTGACGCTGCTGCTTTTATCTGGCTTCGCACTTTGGTCAGGGTCACCCCAGTCAGCCTTATCAATTTCGTCGGGATACCAGATTCTCTCATGGCCGTGTACAGTTTTACGCTGGCTAAGCTATTATAGGCGGCTTTAAAGTCGATGAAAATATGGCGCAACTGATGTCCATATTCCAACAGTTTTTCCATCGCTTGCCGCACAGGGAAAATCTGATTTGAGCTGATTTGTCTGGAGTGAAGCCTCTTTGGTATGGGCCAATGATGTTCTGGGCATATGGGGCTATCCGGGCTAGCAAGATAGAGGAGAATATTTTATAGATGGTACTCAGGAACGTGATACCTTTTTAATTGCTGCACTGTGTGATATCTCCCTTTTCATGTATGAAACAGACAATGACCCTTTACCAGTCGTGGGGCATCGATTCGCTGTTCCACACCTTCAGCACAAGTTGATGAACCGCTTGGCGTAACTGGTCGCCTCCATATTGAACTAATTCAGCTGTAATTCCATCGGCTCTTGGCGACTTATGGTTTTCGTCTTCAGTTGGCAGGACCTCTAACTGGCCGATATTTTGGTTGTTGAGCAATTCATCAAAATACTCAACCCATCGCTCCAATTTGCGCATTCTGTCGGAAATCAGATTTCCCTCTTTGTCTTGGCAGGATGAGCATCGAGGTGTATAAGGTTTCATCCTGCAGACTTGTTGGTAATACTTCCGCGCCTGGTGCGATTGCTCCCTGTGCTTTTCGAGTTCACAGACTTGTTGATTCTCCCAGGCTTCCTTTACCCGTCTGTGAAGTCGCTTCCCCGCTCGACGGAGTTCGTGATAAGTCTATGCGCGTGACCGCGTTCTTTGAGAATGCAACATTACTCGATATGCATCATTTTTCCGACTTTTCTTGTGGCTGGGGCCAAGTATGTTTGTGGCCGTATCAACACTAATTGGACTTGGACTAAGGACTCCCTCAATCCTCAAAAAAAATAACTTCGCCTCGAGGAATATATTAGTGTTCCTAATCATTCGTTCAAAGTACGTTTTCCTTGCACAGTGCCCTCTTCCTCTGCGTTGCGGGATGCGTCAGTATTCCAGGAAATCAGTTGGTGGTTTAAACCATATGTCACTGCTACGCTCTTTTAGGTTGTCCTGTTGCTCTGTTTCAAATTTCTTATCGAAATGAAACCTCGTTCTTATGTTATCCTTTGGTATCAGTAATTCAAGATACCGCTAACAAAGAGCACCAATTTTCCTTCGATTTAGTCAGCTCCCCGCCACGCTGATTCCACCGACCATTCCGAAAATCGTCCTCCTTGCCTGCATCTCTATATGTAGACGGAGAGGAGGTAATCCTAGAAGGACCTCTTGGGATGTCGTTTGGTATGCCCTCTTGAAGTTTGTGTGATTTCCTGGCTGTTGTGCTAAGTTCAGTTGTTTCTTCTATAGCGCTTGGCCTTTCTATTGTAGTGTATATCCAAAGCAGTATTTCCGGGGTGCAACCATATTTTCTCCCTTCTAGGGTTCTGCAGGTCATCGGATCACTCGTAGCTTTCCGACATATGTCATGTAAAGGCATCGCAACCGAGAAGAATTGCAAGCGTTTTCTTCTCACAGAACACTCTAGCCAATAGATTCGTTGAAATCCGGTCTTCGTCAGCTGGGATTTAGCCTGATGGAACGGTTGCATCCTGAGTGCTCCTCGATTCTCCTCTCGGCTTCAAGTGAAACTTGGGTAGCCACAAGGTCTTCAGTCAGGAAATATGAAAGATATATATATATTTTAAATTACGTTTAAGAATGATGCAAGCTCATGGCTTTTCGCAAGAGGAGTACTTCCTCCTTGCAGACCACGAATCTGCCCTCAATTCACCCAGTGTTCTTGAGTCAGCACTATTCCAATGTTTACCTTGAAGATTGCCCTTGGAATCACTATAGATGCAGCTCTTCTATAGTGGAGGTTTATTTAGTGTTGGCCATTGGCTCCGTTGGTGTTTACTCTTCTCCATTGTCGGAGTATTATACTCCTCCTCGGACATGGTGCTTTCATGCACGTCTTTCTCCACCTTGAGCCCTAGAAGATCCAGGCCTAGATCGTCCAGCTTCTCTTCTTCACTAGGCAGGTGTTCTTCCTGCTTGATCCTGTCTCCTCAGCCCCTAGGGCCTGAGAGACACCTTCGGGACGTCGATTCGTTTTCCAACCGATGTCTCCAACGAAGTATTTTTTCTCGGCTTTTCCTGTGCGCATCATGTATAGGTATGTTCTCAAATCTGTAGTTGATACGGCAATTTGGTCGTTTGATTGCCTCCAGGGATCGGACATCCACCCCGGTCGTGTGCCTTGTATCTTGCTTCTGAAGACTTTCCACAATCCCGTATGGAGATCACTATTTTGAGTAATCAGGAGGCCCTTAAGATCTTCCGTCTGTCGCGTTGCGGCCTTGGGACGATACTCTGTTACCATATGTGCTCCTGGTATATGGGTTTTTGGGAGCATTCTCTTATGTGGGGCTGATTTTCCGCTGCTCCCCGCTCTCTTGGCTTTGATAATGAAGACTTAGGTTTTTTCCAGAAGAGGCCCTTAACTCTTGTCGTGTCAGGCCTTCAAATAACGCAGGTACCATTTAACACCTGCGGCATCGAGGCTTGTCTCCTTCCTGAAGTCTGATATACTGATCTGAGACGTGCTTTTCTTGTCTCTACTTTTTGAGTAGTGGTCTTGGTTGCGGTTTTCTTAGTAGGCTAATCTTGGTCTTGGGCTCAACTGTTTGGCTCTCAAACTTCTCCCTTTTTGTGTGTTTTGGCTCTGAGTGCTGCGAAGATATGCCTCCCCCTGGTGTGCCAGTTTGTGTGTGGTATGGAGTCCCGCCCGTTTGTTATTAGCTTTCTTTTTGTCTTTAAATTGCTTCTTTATTGAATTTCCATGAACCTTTCATACCTGTTTTACCTCAGCTTGGAATTATTGATGTTGTTGAGCTCTGGCTAGGAAAAATTGCTCTATATTGCTCGATAATCGCTCTATTGACGATAATGGTCTCTTTTCCTTATTTCGAAAGAAAGAAAGACAAGAAAAACTCTTTGCATTGATTATTGGCGAACAGTACCTCTCCTCGGGTAACAATGCATTGCGTTCAGCGAGATTTTTATCAGCGGGTTAGGGTGGGGCAGCCACTTTTCCAGTCTGACGCGCGACAACTTGATCATGTGCGGAATTATGGCGCAAACCGCGGAAAGGTCGTACAGGAGAGAGTTTTGGTGAAATTTTAGGTTTGGCCTCTGTATTTGCCGTGGATTTCCTGAGTATCGTCCTTTCGAAGTGTTAGACATGGTAGCCATGCTGGGAACCATAGGTAAGGATTGGAGGAATAAGAGTTCTGCATAAAAGGGTTTTGACTGCAGGGAACAGGGCCCGAGATGAGAGGAGGTTTTTTTAAGGCAGCTGAGGCCTTAGAAGCATTGACAATAACAGATCTGACGTGAGGGTTGGATTTAAGTTGTTGAGAGAGATTTCCAGGTATTTAATGTTTGGTTTCGGCTTGAGCGTGTGGTTGACAATGCGTAAATGGAGGTTTTTTAATTTCTGGCACTGTCCGCCACTGGCACTTCCCGCTTGGGTTTCTGAACCAATAATCTTAAGGGAATTAACGGTGAGGGCCCACCGGTTGAAATACGAGATGACTCTATTGGTTAGGAAATTAAGAGAGAGGGAGGCTAGTGAGACCACTTGCATATAGGATGGTGTCATCAGCGAAGAGGATCCCTCTTGACGCGGAAGGACCATTGTCGTTGGGGGAAAAAGGCGGGTGAAGGGCTGCCTGAGTTGCCGTTGGCTTGGGGAATAAGTTGAGGGAGGGGAATATCGTGGAGGAAGATATTAAAAAGTTTGGGGCCTGGAATAGATTCCTCAGAGACTCCTGAGTTTACCGGGAAGTTGATGGAGCGAAGTCCATCGAAGCGCACGTGGCAAGTTCTGTGGAGATAAAGTCTGCGAGGATTCTGAATAAGGGGAGCGGGTAATTGGACTGAATTAGTTTGTAGAGCAATCCTTCTTTCCAAACTGAATCAAATGCCTTTTCGAGATTTAAGGCACAGGCTACAGTGCAATGCCTGTTTTCCAGTTGATTGAGGATATGGTCTTGTAGATAGAGGATTGCCTGCTCGGTGGATCTGAGGTTTTCGAAGCCGAATTGATTAAGTGGAATGATAGTGGAGTAATGTTTATTGAGGTGACTTAGTAGAATACGTTCGAAGATTTTTTCCAATATTGGAAAGAGGAGAAATAGGTCTCATATCTTTGAGATCACCCGAGCAGCCCTTTTAGGGATAGGTATGAGGAGGGCCGCTATTCAGACAGTTGTTAAAGAGGGCTGGCGAGGACGTTCACTGATGGTAGGCGCACACTTCCGCAGAACAAAGCTGGAGATGCCATCGGGGTCCAAAGATTTTTTATTGTTGCACCGGGAGATTGCAAGTTCGACTTCTTCTAGGGAGGTAAAGACGGAGGCGAACGGGCCTGTTCTGACTATATCAGCCGGGCATCTGGGAGAAAAGGGGCAAGTTAAGACCCTTCCAAGCTCAACCTTTTATCGCTGACAGTATTGGCGAACACCGAGTTTCAGATGGGGTCGTTGGCGATTTGGCTCTGAATAATTGACTGAATAGTCTACGCAGGCGGATATTTTTTCCTCAGGGGAGTGACACTGGAGGTTACCTATTTTTATTGGGATTTGGTTGAAGTTAATAGGAGATTTTTTTCTTTTAACCAGTCGATTAATTATTGAGAAAAACTTGTGGGCCAGGTTTGAGGGATTTGAGGAGTTTCTTGTAAGATGCATTCAGTCGGTAACGAATAGCTCCATCGATTTTTCTGGAGAGGTGTTTGATGATCTCGGAGAGGAGACGGTAGTCAGCGTTGCATCTGTTCTGGTGAAATAATAGTTTCCTGCGCTGCAGTAGTCCTGTTTCTAATCGCAGACTAAAGGGGGTTCGAGGGGGAAAGGCACCCGTATTTGTAGTAAGCAGGTTCTTTAACTGGAGCGTGTTTGTCAATTGTAGTTTCGAAGGCAGAGTTCACTTTCCGGATGTATGTATCTAGCTCAAAATTAGAGTGGATGCGGGATTTGTCCAGAGGAGCCCAGTGCACTGGCTAAGTCGTGGAAATCGTCCCAGTTTGTCAGATTGAAGGATCTGCATTTTATGCGGATGGTGGAGTGAAGGGAGAATTTGCTCTAGATGTAGAGAGAGGCTGAGGGCATGATGGTTGGAGTGGGCTGCCAAAGAGGAAGAGCTGGTGACGCATGCTGAGAGATTGGACGAGATTATAAAGCCGTCTAGGAAAGAAAACCCACGAGGAAAAGATGGCACTCCCGCGTTAATGATGTCCGCGCTAAGGAATGGTCCTGACTGGAACCAATCGAAGAGCACTTTGCCGTTTTCGTTGTTAACTGAGTCGCCCTAAGATACGTGCGTCGAGTTGAGGTCACCGTCGAGGATGAAGGCATCGAAACTGGTCGTGATTTCCAGAGTTCGGACAGAATGACAATGAGGTGACGACCTGTGCCACCCGGGAATAGAGAGAGCCGATTAGGACTCGGAGGATGCCACCACCCCTGACAGAAGTCTGACTACTGCTAACAGGCAGTTTGATGCCAGTGCAGCCGATGGGATGCTATTCTCTTTAGTCCCGCTTAGACTAGTATCGCTGTGCCTCTGCCCGCGTCGTTGCGGAAGTACTGTATCGGGAGCATGTAATTTACGTTGGGGCTTCTCCCAGTTTGGTTTTAGGAGAGCGAGGTCAGGATCGGAATCTTCGAGGAGCTTATGGGGGCGAAAACGTTTGTCGTTAGAAATGAGCAAATTAGTGTTAAGTGTGAGCACCTTCATTTTGGTTGTCTAGCAATTTGAAGAGGAATTGTAAGTACGCTTCGGGTTTGTCTTCAGGGGGGAGACGGAGATAGTTGTGATAGAAATCGGAGATTGTTTTCCACAGCGAGAGAAAGACATATTGAATAGGGACCTGGCTTCCATGAAGAAGCCCCTGGGAATGGAAGAATGTGGTGGCGATAAAGGGCTAAGGGTTTCGGGTCTTACTCGACCCCTGGTCACTGCGGCGAAAGACGGGGTCAGTAAGGAAGGGGCGGTCTAGTTGGCATGAGGCAGAGTGTTAGGCTGCGAGACACGAACGAGACGAGGATCTGTCAAGGTGGGGGGAAGAACGAAGCAGTTCGGGAGTGGCAGTTACTGACACATAACAATTGAAAAAAATTATTATTGCTGCTTATACATATGAACAATTGGAAAGTTTGCTGGAAATCATACTATTATTGGCAAAGTTACAGTACGTCAAATCTGTCTCCTTTGAGTGCGGTAAACGCCTTAAAAAGGTCATGTATAAATGTCAATATCATATGAGAAACGAACTGGATGTATGTACGTTATTGACTACGTTCAGACGGAACCGCTTTGCAGCCAAACTTTTCCATAAGAAATCCACAAAACGTTTCATACCCGAAGTCCTGAGTTTTCGATTGGTTTGTTATCCGTTGACATTTTCAATTAATTTTCCATGGCAAGAAAAAAGGGTGACATTCTGTGGAAGTTGAAGTTGAACACCGTTTTTTGTTAGCTGGATAGCCCGATATGCTTCTTCATGTCATACACAAGCCGCGGTTATACTCTCGAGAGTGGAAGGCATGCAAGTAACGTTCTTACTATTTAATTGTTTTCCTTTATTGAAAGTCACAAAAGCCATTTTTCGTTAACAATGTTTGTGTCCTTTTGTAAGCTTTCCGCTTTCTTTTATTTCTAGCCAATTTGGAATGCAGTTTTACTCACTTGCAAAGTTATTTGCTTTGATCGCAGGAAGTGTATTCAGTTTTTAATTAATTGATTCCGCTGATGGAGCACTCTGAATGCTATTCATAATTGGTTGAAAGCAACTATGGAGGGAATTCTATTCTCGCCAACTTAGTTAGATATCCGCAATATGAAGCTCGCTTTTCAGGTCTGAATTCAAAGGATATCCTGGAATTATTGAAATAGCCTTAATTAACTGGATCATTTTCATAGTTATCAAATTGATATTTGTCGTCTATAAATATCGATGGTTAAAGACATAACGTCCATTTATACATCTAAAGGATGGAAGCAGGATCATGTTCATGGCCCCCCCCGGTACCTTAAACGAAGGAAAAGGAACAAGCCGTCTTGATTGAGGGTGTGGTCCAGAACCTAACTTGTGTTCAAAGCACCGCAATCGTATCTCAAGTAACTTTAGAGTCTTTTATTTAAACATTTCAGATTATAATGAACAACGTGTTTACACTTTATTAAATCGTAATTATACTTTAGTTTGTGCAATTCTTTTCTTTACATTTTTTCTCTGGTCGGCAGACGTGACTCTTGTTTTTTCGAGACTCTGTCATCCTTGACATTTGCCACCCCAGTCTCATGTCAGTTCGTCAGCTGTTTCTGCGGCCATTGAATGCAGAAGCGGAGGCGAATCCATATTGGCGCCTAGATTCCGCACCTAACCATCCTTAAGGAGAATGGAGTCAACGAAATTATTACTATAAGTTAACCAAACTTAATTAGCTTAACGAAGGAATTTATAATAGTTTTTATAGGAAATTACCGCGAAATGATTATATTTGCCTAGTTTTCTTTCCTCGCAAGGGATCCTATCGCGTTTCATTCGGGCTAAATTGTGCTGATATTCCCAAGTTTATCCATTTCCATGGCCAATCCGAACAATATCATTATTCTGCCCGGTTGGGGGCAATGTACCTCCAGTAATTCCTGAGGAAAGGGAAAACGTAGACAACCTGTCTTTAGGCCAAAATCCGGTCCTCTCCAAATTTTTGAATGACTTATCAGCCTACACCAGTCGCATCGTAGCGGAAAATATGCAGATTCAGGGCAGGCAAATTTTACAACGCCCTCATGAATTCCAGCTCTGACATTCAAAACGATGTGGATGTTCCTGTTCACATTGGCGAAAAAGGGGAGCTCTCCCCCATGGACAAGATCCCGGACGTCGTAAAGTGTTTACGGCAATTCTCAGGGGAAGTGGGGCGAGTTTGGCTCGTGAAAAAAGAGTGTGGACCAAAAATTAAAAATTGTATGAGCCTCTTAGGGGAACACCAAATATTATGGAGTTCTTTCCGTAGTGCACAACAAGATAGTGGGTCATGCTAATACAGCCCTCGAATCCTATAATTCCCCTCTGAATTGGGAAAGAATAGCTGAATGTCTCATCATGCATTATGCAAACAAGAGGAACATGGACACTCTCGAGTACCAGATGACCACTTTGATTCAGGGTCAAAGGGGTATACCCGAATTTTACCAACTTGTCAACCACCATCTATTCCTGATTCTTAACATGTTGTCCTCGATGGAATTGGGTCCAGAAACTATGAATATTATGATTCAGGCGTATAGGGCAAGGCTTTCGACACCTTTGTATGAGGCTTAAGGGGGTGATTTACCTAAATTGCTAAGCATTAAGGAACCAGTCGATCTGCCGCAGGCACTCCACCTTTGCCTAAAACTGCAGAATATGGATTACCGCACCCCAGCATGCCAACAATCCACAGGGCGTTTCACAGAAAACGCATTTTTCAAGCGGCTGTTCCTCCAAGAAGGAACCACGATCCTGCGCAAACACCCGGCGGCAGCGCCTAGACGGGTATTTTGCCCAAAACTTCTACACAAGCCTCAGACCCTAAACCTGAGGGATAGGTCAGACTGTCAGAACCCCAACAACAGTTTCCATCCAGTTTCATCATCATCAACGGCGCAACACCGGTATCCGGTCTAGACCTGCCTTAATAAGGAACTTCAGACATCCCCGTTTTGCGCCGGGGTCCACCAATTCGATATCCCTAAAAACTGTCTGGCGTCCTGACCTACGCCGTCACTCGATATCAGGCAGGGTCTGCCTTGTCTTCTTTTTCTACCATAGATACTGCCTTACAGACTTTCCGGGCTGGATCATCTCATCCATACGGATTAAGTGACCCGCCCACCGCAACCTATTGAGCCGGATCTTATCCACAACCTGACGGTTGTGGTATTGCTCTAGATTTCGTCGTTATGTAGGCTACGGAAATGTCCCTCCTCATGTAGGGGCCAAAATTCTTCGGGGGATTTTTCTCTCGAATGCAATCAAGAGTTCGCAATTTTTCTTGCTAAGAACCCAAGTTTCCGAGGAATACAGAAGGACTGGCAAGATCATGGTCTTGTACAGTAAGAGCTTTGACCCTATGGTTAGACGTTTCGAGCGAAACAGTTTTTGTAAGCTGAAATGGGCTCTGTTGGGTGACAACAACCGTGGGCGGATTTCATCATCTTAGCTGTTATCGGTTGTGATTTTCGACCCTAGATAGGCGAAATTTTTAACGGTTTGAAAGTTGCAGTCTTTATTGTTTTCGTTTGACCAGTGCGATTCGCTGTTGTTGGTTGGTTGGTTTTCGGTGCTGACGTTGCCACCATGTACTTCGTCTTGCCTTCATTAATGTGCAGCCCGAGATTTCGCGTCGTCTGCTGGATCCGGATGAAGGTAGACTGTATATCTCGGGTTTGTTCGTCGTCAGCGTAGCCCAGTAGTTGGGTGGACGTCAAGAGGATGGTGCCTCTCGCATTACGCCCGCATGGTGAATCACTTTCTTCAGGTTGAAGAGGACTCATGATAGGACATCCCCTCGTCTTAGACTGTTGTTGATGTCGAATGGCCTCAAGTGTGACCCTGCTGCTTTTATCTGGGTTCGCACATTGGTCAGGGTCAACCTACTCAGTCTTATTAATTTCGTCGGGATACAAATTCTCTTAGGGCAGGCTTCATCCTACTACCTCGTAGAAGTTATGCATCTCCGACTCTGCAGTCTCCTCTGTGGCGCGAACGTCAATGGGGCTTATATTTCTAAATTTACCTTGCAAACGCAGAGTGCACAGCCTTTCGCTTATTTTCAAAGCCGTTTTTGGCTGGCTAACAAACATACTCCACCCACATGATTTACTGGATGGTCACTAGAGTATATGGTGTACTGACTCTTCTCCAGGAAACCGGTCCCTGTCCAACGCATCTCCTGCAACGCTGTTACATCAGCTCGATATTGGGACAGGGTATCGACTAGCAGCTTCTCCTTATCAGTACAGAGAGCGCACGTTCCATGAGAAAATGCGCAATGGTTATTCCGTTTTCGTTTCCGGGTTCGTCGTTGTGTTGTCAATCCGGTCCGAGGCTCCTTTTGTGGCTTCGTAACGTTGGTTTTCCGTTTAGAGTTATCAGCCTACCCAACTCCCAACCTGGAGGATCAGTTAGTACAATTTGTCCCGTTTTTGAGGACGGGAGACTCGCCCTTATCCTTCTCCATCTGCAGCTTTTCGTTAAGAAAGAGCTCCCAGCGGTCACCCCGTGGAGGTGGAGATAGCGTTTGATAGTAAAGCTGTTGGTATTGATTCAACACGCGTTTTCTAGGTTTTATCTCCAACGCTTCATTGCATCGATTAATTACCTGCGATTCTTTGATAATTCTCCGGTCTCGCGAGGGTATAAGAAATTTAAAGGCGTAGATTTCAAAGTTTAACGTCTATTAAATGTTCAAACGTCTGCAGAGTCTTCACGTTATTTCAGCCATTTCCTTTCACTTAAGCTTGCCCCCTCTAACTCCGTCATTTGTCCGGTAAAGCTGGTGCGGACGTGTAAAGTTTTCCACTTCCATGTATGAACAAGAAAAAGAGTCCCGACCCTATTGAAGTCCAGGGGGCTTCAGGGAGCCTCTTAGTCTTCCCGTAACTTTTAAGACTGGCAGCCAGTTCTACACAGTTGCCTGTCCGGGGGCCAAGTAGAATGAAGAGCTACTAAGGAGGGTCATTTTGGGCCATTAAAGCGGCCTGCAGTGTCCCTTGCCACCTGGCGTCCCATTGTCTGCCGGTGGTACGTAGTTGCCCGGTGGCGTTTGAAGTTGGCACTGTGGGAAAGAGGATGACTCAAACTCCATTTCCGGGCGGTTGATTATAACTGCTGGCACACCGAACCGTGGAATCTATTCTCGACAAAGTGCTTCAGCACCAAATTGTGCAGAAACGTCTCTCAGATGTATCGCCTTAAACCACCGCGTGAACTCAGCTTTGAAACCGTGCGAGTCTCACAAAGGGCTAATTAAATCGACGTGGATTTTGCGGAAACCCCTTCCCACATATGTTTTCAATCTTGCACTTCTGCCAGGCAATTCACTAGCTAGCGCAGAAAATAATCTAGTCATTCATGGACAATCAGCAGAAGCTTCCTAAATATGTGTTTGGAGTTGCTCCTCAGGCTCTGAAGATACTGCGTCGCCCTTCTAGCGGTTGGGGAGATCTTGACCTCTACAACATGTAACAAAGCGTTTTTTCCAGATATGTATAGAATTGTCGGAAATTAACTGACTAATAAAGTTTAAGTGCCGGGCCAAAGTTGGCGAGAGGACGATTTGACAGGCTTTGTTTCAAAATAGAAGTAAGTGGTCTTATGGTCCGTGAACGTTGTGAACGCCCTGCCTTCAAGGGAATACTGACGGTATTTAATTGGGGTAGCTCACGATCGTGAATGCTCTGGTTCCGCTGAGCAAGGTTCTGGGGCTAGAGAAGAACGTCTGCCAGATTTGGTTCACGTTTCGGTGAAAACTGCATCTATGACGATGTCTGAAGCGTCGACGAATACGGCTAGTGGACCATCTTACTGAGGGAATGCCGGAAGTATACCTCCGATCAGCTGTTGCTTGGTGGTCCCAAAGGCCTGGACAGCCTCAAGGGACTACGCAATCAGTCTTTGATCTTCGGGCGGTGGGCGGCCTTGGGCAAGAATCGGTCTTAGAAATTTTACATGGTCAAGAACTACCCCAGGATCGTTAGTTGTTTCCGGAGTGAGGAAGTTCGAAATGGTTAGAGTTTGATAGGATCCGGTTGGATGCTTTCTAGGGTAATCAGGTGGCAAAAGTATTTCACCTGCGATTGTGGGAATTTGCATTTCATATAGTTCAGTACTGAAACGGCTCAAGGAGACGTTGAAAATTATACCCCGAAGTGATCTAAATGCTCGAACTCAGAGGAAGACGCGACAAGAACATCAGCCAAATAAACGAACCAAAAGTGGAGGCGGAGCAGCAAAGAGCCTATTCAGCTTTCGTTGGAAACGTCTCAATATAGGATGAAAGTTTTTACGGCACAAGGCATCTTGCCAGTCCTCGCGTATTCCTCGGAGACTTGGTGGAGAAAAAATCAGTCGCAGATTTTTTGCATCCTTACATAAGGATGCACTATTCCGTAGACTATAGAAGGACGAAATATATGAGCGATAACAGGACCGTCTGGTTGTGCGTAAAATCCGGCGAAATTGATTATGGTGCATGGGTGCATGGGGGCAATATTTATGGCACAAAAGGAAGATGTCAAAATTTTTGGTCCCCATTATCACTTGTAGGTGGCTCGTTCTCACCTCTTTAAAAGGCTCTTTGACTGTATTGTGTCAGTTGCTACTTAGAATGATCGGTTTGGGCTCATCCCTTGGAACCCTTCCCTTGGAAGGGTTGCTATTTTAATTACAATCCGGACATCTTCATGCGATTAATTGGTGTTCATTTATTGCTGCTGTTCAAATATGCGCCTGCTGCATTCACCAACAATGTCCTCATGTGTCTCGTTCCTCAGTGATTCCTACTTTAACGTTGTTTGCGATTTTACAAGAAATTTGGATGGTTTTTTAGTAGCGATTTTTCATCAGGGCCCCTGCGGACTTTCTTGTTGATAGTGACAACGTAACCGTCTGCGTTATCAAAGCCCGTTGGCTCTCCAAAAGTTCTAGGGAGCGGTGTACTATGACCGGTAATTCATCATCATCAACGGCGCAACAACCGGTATCCGGTCTAGGCCTGCCTTAATAAGGAACTCCAGACATCCCGGTTTTGCGCCGGTAATTAATCCACCACTATTTGTGGACGAATTTTTCGTGGCAACCATCTCTTGGGTTTTGCTGAGACCGACTTTAAGTTGCTTTTAGCAACTTCAGTCTTAGGTGTTCAGGGTATTACTACTGTTGAGCTATGGTTGACGCTCTGTGCACTTGTTTCGATAATTGTCAACTACTGGCGTCGAACCAACAATTTTGCTCTTGACGCTGTTCCTAGTATCATTTCTTTTACCCATTTTTTGATTTGGTTTTATATTTAGGTCCTACGACTAAGCTTGAAAAACAGGGATTACCCTGGTAGAACCACTGTATCAGGGTAAAGGCACTTTAAGTATTTGAATCCGTATAATAATGGCCAAGTATCTTTTTGGTTAAGCAGTCATGGGCATATGTTAACCATCATTGGTTCGAGGTCCATTTCAGAACTTTTACGGTGTTAGCTGCTCCGTCAGCCAATTCTTACCTTACCTCCTTGACGTGACCAGCAGACACACAAATCACTATCAACCGGGAAATATTAGTTCCAGTTCCAGTTAATGGGGTGTAAAAGTTGGCTTCCTGACGTGCTTGTCATTGGAGTGTTATAGAAGCACGGATGTAGAAGATATGCGGTTTCAAATAGTCGAAGCTACCTGGAGAAGATAATTATTGGTAAATTCTCTGTAATCAAAGGCGATCTGGAGCTGGAAGAAATGCTCTCCACGTTCGAGAAACACGGTACGGGCCTTCGTATGGAGGCTGCAGCGGCTTCCGAACAGCGTTCGTCCTGACCAGGACGTGCGTGCACGTGTCCAGCTCCCTGGGCGCGCAGGCAGGTGCGGACGAGTGTCATGTGGGAGGTGTGGCCTTCATGTGGCGAAGGTTGTCTTTCAGTAGGCGCAGCAATTCCAAATCTGTGAGACTCGATCTTTTGTCGAAGACCGGATCACTTGGGAGCCTTGGGTTCTCCCCGTATACCAGCTCCGCGGGCCTGGCAGCAAATTCTGTTCATAGGCCGAGTAGGACGAGAGGCAAGACTTGAGTCCAGGACGGATTGTCGCGTGGCATAATGGCGGCTTTCAGCGTCTGGTGCCAATGTTCTAGCATCCCATTGGATTGCGGGTGGTATGCCGTAGTCGTCGGAGTTTGCCTAACTCCGAAAAAAGGGTGGACTCAAATTGCATTCCCTGGTCAGTGATGACCACTGCAGAGACGCCAAAGCGAGGGATCCACTTTCGACAGAGGGCTTCGGCACAAGATTGCGCCGTAATGTCCTTCAGAGGCATTGCCTCAGGCCACCGCGTAAACCTGTCGATGATTGTAAGGCGATGCACTCTCTAGCCCAGGAGTTGACATCTTTATTCATGGAGGGCTAGAAGTATTTTTCGGTGACTAACCGAATTCTTGTCCTGATATCTGAATGCGCTCAATCGTGAACCGCGTGGAACACTTCCTTGCGAAAGGTGGCCGGAATGTATGGCCGGGGTCCCTTTTCCGAGACTTCGCAGCAGAGAAAGAGGTTCGAGCCGAAGATGGGCAACTCCCGAAATTTGTATTTGGGGTTGGATTTGAGGCTCTGAAGTACTGCGTCATCCTCCTGCGCCTTGGCAATAGCCGAGAAGTCGAGTGCGGCGGGGATGTTAACCTCGGAGACACGTGACAAAGCGTCGGCAACTATGTTGTCCTTGCCGGATACGTGCTGACGTCTGGTTTATAAAGCCCCAGGTGTCGAAGCTGATGAGGGGACGCTTTGTCGGGTTTTTGTTTCAAAGCATAGGTGAGAGGCTTATAGTCCGTGAATACTGCGAACGGCCTGCCTTCTAGGGAGAATCGGAAGTACTTAATGCTCAAGTACGCGGCGAACAGTTCTCGATCGTAAGTATTGTAGTTCCGTTGAGTGGGGTTTAACTGTCTGGAGAAGAAGCTCAACGGCTGCCAGACTTGGTTCACCCTTTGATGAAGAGCAGAAACCTACTGCAATGTCTGAGGCATCAACAAAAACGGCTAGGGATGCATCTTGTCGAGGAAATGCCAAGAGTGTAGCATCAGCCAGTTGCTATCGAGATTTATCGAACGCGCGGACGGCCTCTTCAGACCACATAATCTCTCGTGTGTCCTTTGTTTTGAGCCCAGACAAGTACGCGTTCAAAACGGACTGGTGTTGGGCGGTGTTGGTCGGCCTTGGGCAGGAAACGACGATAGAAGTTTAGCATGCCCAAGAACCTCGCAAATCCTTCCACGGTTTTCGGACGTGGGAAGCTTGAGATCGCTTGCACCTTGTCTGGGTTGGGCTGTATTCCGTGAAGGGAAAATGAAGTGGCCGAGGAATCTCACCTGTGTTTGGAGGAACTTGCATTTCTCAACGTTTAGGACTAAACCGGCCTCAAGGAGACGTTGAAGAATGCGCTCGAGATGGGCTAAGTGCTCAGACTCAGAGGAAGAAACGACCAAAACATTATCCAAATATACGAAAGAGAAGTCGAGGTTCCGCAGAACCGAGTGGATGAACTTTTAAAAGGTGTGGGCCGCATTGCACAATCCAAAAGTCACCCGTGTGAAATCGAAGAGTCCAAAGATGTGCATATTGCCGTCTTTGGAATGTCTTCTGGAGCTATAGGGATTTGGTGATAGGCCTTGATTAAATCCAAGGTCGAAAAAATGCGGCAGTTTGCGAGATGATGCGCAAAGTCGTGGTTGAGTGGAATAGTATATCGGTCTGGAACAGTCTGCGCGTTTAGCCTTCTGTAATCCCCACAGGGGCGCCATTCGCCATTTGAATTAGGGATCATATGGAGTGTGTACGGGAAGAACCGAGACCTCCGCACCTGTATCTACAAGATAGCTACGCCTGCTAAGAGGGTCGTAAATTGTTAGGCGACGTGGCGCTGCATTCTGGGTGGCCGTTGCCAGGACCCCCCCGCGGACCTAGTTTTTGAGGTAGGCGCGAATTTATACGGGATCGTACATTTGGTGGCTTTCTCGCCGAATCTGCGATGGTACCAACAAATACTTCAGTCCGTAGGTTGTCCTGATGACCTGCTATCCGATCGCTTTTTTCGAGCAGAAGACCGCGAGCGAAATCGCGACCTGGCGCCCGAAAGCTGAGCGTCCAGCGTTGCCCTCATTTCAGCCATACTGGCCACTAGCGCGGCTATTTCACGCATCAGCTCGCCAACTTCGTCAGAAGGCTGCTGAACGGCCGACAAACCTGCCATCAAGTGATCCAGCTTAGCTGACTCATTATCGACATCGTTTCGAAATAAATTTCGAATGTTGTTAACCCCGCTGCGCCACATTGTAATCCTGAAACGATTCTCGTGACCAAACTTTATACGTAACATTTGATAAGTAGAAAAGAAGGACCTCACAGCGAGTCTTTTTGCCGGATAAAATATGTAGACCCACTGAACCGAAATAAAATAGTCACGCAATTATCCTTGTCATCAATTTGTCATATCGACAAAACCTCTAATTCAATTTCCAGGACATAATCAGTCAGAATTTAATAGCAGAACTCTGTTAGAAGAAAGAGTAGTATTTATGTTTCTATGAAAGTGACATCCTCGTTTCTATTACGCAGGCAAAATTTATGTTCTGTGCTGCTGGCGGAAGAACATATAAAAACTTTCTTTTCATTATAATGCATATGTATCCGCTTCCAGCAAATTCAAGCAACTTTCATTAAAACGAAGAGGACTGTAATGCATTAAAAAATTTCCAGGACTCCCCCTGTGAAGTATGAAATACTCGCTGTTTTCTTTCAATGCATGAGATAGCAATAATCGTAAAATATTATAGAGGCAAGGACATGGACGTGCTCGTAAAAGCTAAATTTTGCTGAGGAACTGCATACTCAAAAAATGAAATAAGGACTAAGAATTCAAAACTTCGGGAGAAATAGGAATTACTCTCCAATGAACTATTTGAAGTAATATGAAAGTCATTTTCTTAATATCCTTAAGATGCTCTGTTGTCTGAAATGGGTGTACTTATTGCTGCGAATGATGTAAAGTTGGGGATGCAAACTCTTTCAGCAAACTGTCTGTGGTATGTAATTGTACCGCGTCTTTGGAGAACTATTGTGCCCCTTTTACTGGTTATAGTGTATAGGCCTGTAACCGTTAGGAACTTTAGTATATTCTCCACTTCCAGATGTTTCAGCTTTGCATCTGGTATTAAAGTGTTCTACCAGATGTCTCGACCTACTTTGCGCAAATGCCGGACACTGTCCCAGGACGTGTATAGAGGTTCCGTCCTCATCTCACAAAACCTGCAGGCGGTGTGCGTAGATATCCCTAGCTTCCCTAGGTGATAGTTCAGCCGACAATGACCAGTGAGAATTCCCACTATTATTCGGAGGTCTTTTTGGTGAGGTATAAGCAGGTATAAGCACCCTGGACTGCTCCATCCCTGGTAGGCTCGCCCAATATAGTTCCCTCAACCGTTTCTCTCATTTCTTAGGATCATAGCCATGAAACCGTTTCCGATTCCACAGAAAGGTTCTGGCCCGTGTAAAGGCGTCCCTGCTCCCTTCTTGGCTAGTTCGTCCGCTGCCTCGTTACCTTCCAACCCGGCATGGCCTGGAACCCAAAGTATCCAGACCTTGTTGGACGAGCCGAGTGTATTCAGTCTCTCAAGGCATTCCCATACCAGTTTAGAGTTCACCTGGTTAGACCTAAGTGCCTCGATCGCTGCTTGGCTATCGGTGAGAATAGCTATGTTCTGCCTCCTGCAGTTCCTTTGCAAATTAAAGGAGGCACATTAGTGTCCAGATAGCTGAGTGGTTAGAGCACAAGACTGTCGTACGGAAGGTCGCGGTTCAAATCTCACTGGTGGCAGTGGGATTTGTATCGTGATTTGACGTCGGATACCAGTCGACTCAGCTGTGAATGAGTACCTGACTCAAATCAGGGTAATAATCTCGGGCTCGCGCAATGCTGACCACATTGCCTCCTACAGTGTACTGTAGTGTACCGTTACGGTCTTGAATGAAGTACTCTAACACACTTCAAGGCCCTGATCCAATATGGATTGTTGTGCCAACGATTATTATTATTATTACATTTGTCTATGGCGTATATTTCCGCCTGGAATATGCTCAAAGTAACATTTTCCTTGGACCAATGACATCGGCACCCGCTCCCTCTGCTGTGTGGGATCCGTCAGTGTACCAAGTAATCAGTTGCTGGTTTAAGCCGTATGTCGCAGCCACGCTCTCCCAGTTTGCCTTGTTACTCCAACGTGTTTCAAACTTCTTATCGAAGTGAAACCTCGATGTGTTGTTATCCCTTGGTATCAGTAATTCGGATACCTTCGATTTAGGCAGCTCGTCGCCTCACTTATACTACCGGCTATCTTGAATATTGCCCTTCTTGCCTGCATCTGTATGTGCAGATGGAGAGGGGTTAATCCCAGAAGGACCTCCAGGGATGCCGTTGGGCATGTCCTTATTGCCCCACTGATACACACGCAAACCAGCCTTTGGAGCTTATGTAATTCCCTGGCTTGTGTGCTGAGTTGGGTTCTTTCTGCCCAGATTACCGCTCCATAGGTAATCATTGGTCTTACTATTGCAGTATATAGCCAAAGAAGTATCTTCGGGCTGCAACCCCATTTTTTTGCTGCTATGGGTCTGGAAGTCATCAGAGCCCTCGTGGCTTTCCGACAAGTGTTTCCGACATGTGTCTTCCAGAGTAATTTTTGGTCTAGCGTAATTCCAAATATTTGACCTCTGTTTCTCGTTTCACCTCCATATCATGTAATGTTATGGCTCTCAGGTGATCCAGCTTACGCCTCCTAGTGAATGGTACTATGGTGGTTTTGGTTGGGTTCTTCCTGCACTAGTAACCCTTAGTCCAGTTTGGATTCTATCACATACGGTATCTTCATATTTGTCCCTACAGATTAAAACAATGTCGTCCGCGTAACCCTAGACTTGTATTCCAGTATTTGTTAACACATCCAGGAGTTCATCCACTATCATACTCCACATCAGCGGCGATAGAACTCCACCCTGTGGACAGTCTTGAGTGGTGTTCATAATAATAGAATTTCTACCTGTCGGTACCTCTATTTGCCTGCTTTCTAGCAGTTTGCCCATCCAGAAAGCCAGGGTGTTTCCCACTCCTTTGCGGCTCAGGGCATCTTGTATCTCTGTTGATGTGTTGTCGAATGCTCCTTCGATATCCAAAAACGCGCACAGTGCAATTTATTTTGTTTCTATGGCATCCCGTAGTAACCTCTGTCAGCTGACACAGAGCGGTTTCAATTGACCGTCCTGCCCGGTAAGCGTGTTGACAGTGATGTAGTGGATTACGCTTTAGAACGTTAGTTCTAATATAGTTGTCTATGACCTTCTTCACCGTTTTGAGTACGAACGATGTTAGCCAGATTGGTCTAAAAAATTTAGGGTGAAAAAGATCCTTTTTACCCGCTTTCGGAATAAAGACCACTTTTGCCCGTCTCCATGCCCTTGGTATGTAACCCAGTGCTATGCTCCCCCTTACCACCCTCAGAAGAGACTCTAAGATAATTCCTAGGCCTCTTTGGATAAGTGCTGGGAAAATGCCGTCTACTCCGGGAGATTTCATTGGTTTAAAAGTTCCCACTGCCCATCTTAGCCCAGCTTCTGAGCATACCTCTTTGCTAGTTTCCAGCTCTCTTTCCTTCCCCTTTTGTTCGTTGTTGGGGTGTCAGGCAGATTATTGTCGCCTGCCACCGAGGGTTAGGACCCCGGGAAATGAGTTTTGAGAAGCAGGTGTACCCTGTCCGCCTCATTCTCGGTGAATGTCCCATCTTTCCTTTTTCAAGCAGACAGAGGATATTCCCCCGTCTTTGGCTACAGCCTTGTACAGCCTGGTTGCTTCTGTGATCTGTTCAATCTTTTCACAGAATTCCCTAAAGCTGTTCCATTTCGCTTCCCTGATCGCGTTGCTATACGCAGTCAGTGCATGTTTATACCTCCGCCAGTCCCCGGTTTGTTTTGCCCGGTTAAAGAGTTTTCGTGCCCCTGTTCTCATTCTGGCTAGGTTCTTGTTCCACCATGGTACATCCCTTGATGACTTGACTGTCTTGGCCGGACAGCTGGCTTCATATGCGTCAATGACGATTGTGTTGATGTTTCCCACCACCGTTTCTAATTCCAATTCGCTCCTGATGTCACCGCCCCCTTGAAGGTGGGCAATATTGTTGTTCAAGTGTGTAGTGTAGGATTCCCAATCCGTTCTCTTGGAATTCCTTATTATTCTTTTTATTTCGGAGTTACCCTCAATGTCGAATCTGATTATCCTGTGATCAGACATTGAGGGTTCATCCGACACCTTCCAATTCTTGACCATTCCGTTCATTAGGGTATTTCCTAGAGTTATATCTAGTACCTCCTGTCTGGTGCTGGTCACAAATGTTGGAGTGTTCCCTACGTTGTATATTTCTATTATTATTGCTAAGAATAAATTCGAGAAGGTACTCACCTCTACGATTGGTGTCGCTGCTTCCCCAGACTTCGTGGTGGGCATTGGCATCGCAGCCGAGAAGAAGTGGTAACGCCCTCTCCTCGCAATATTTCGTCAGCTTTGCCACTTGTTCCGGTGGAGCCCGGCTCTCGTCTCCTGGGAAGTATCCCGATGCTACAACTGCCTCTCGAGTGCTCCTCCCGGCTTCCAATGAGACTACCACAAGGTCCCCGGTTAAGAACTCTGAAAGACATATGTATTTTAAATTACGTTTGAGAATTATGCAAGCTCTTGGTTTTTCACAAGAGGAGTCCCAAATTACCTGCATGGTTTCTCCTTGCAGACCGCGAATCTGCACTCGGTACACCCAGGGCTTCTAAGCCAGCACTATTCCAATGTTCTCTTTGGAATTAGCGCTTGCAATCACTGCAGATGCAGCTCTCGCATGGTGGAGGTTTATCTGGGCTATCTTAGTGCTGGCCATTGCTCCGTTATTGTTTGGAGCTCTTCTCCACTGTCGGAGTGTCACCCTCCTCCTCCGACATGGCGCTTTCCTGCGCGTCGCTGTCCACCCTGAGCCCTAGGAGTCCTAGGTCTAGGTCGTCCAGCTTCTGCTCCTCACTGGGCAGCAGGTCTATTTCCCTGGTTGATCCAGTTCTTTCCGCCTCTATGGCTTCCGAGACTTCTTCAGGGACCTCGGTAAGTTTTCCACCCGATGCCTCCTCCGAGGTCTCTTTCCTCGGCTTTTCCCTGTGCACATGCACGGGTATGTTGCCAAATCCATAGTTGATATCACAACTCCGACGTTTAATTGCCTCTAGGGATCGGTTATCTACCTCGATCGTGAGGAGTTTGCCCTTGCCCTCTACTTTGCTTCTGAAGACTCTCCATAGTCGAGTATGGAGATCTTCATTCTGAGCAATTAGGAGTCTCATAAGGTCTTCCGTTTTCTATTACCGCGGCCTTTGGCAGAAAAAGTGTCACCATGTGGGCTCCTGATATATCATCCCCCGCACATATTGACAGTTCCACCCCTTCCCAGCCTGGCAATCTAGAAACTATGGTTCTAACCCATTCTGCGGTATCTTCCGGTGCGCAGTCCACCAGTATAAGGCTTGGTCGAAAGCGTATCCCCCCAGTTTCAACGTCCAACCCTTGATCATCTGCTTGACGACAAGGTCTTCAATGATTTCCTGCTCCTCCCGGGTGAGTATTTGCTCGGGAAACCTTTTTGGCAGTATGGCCAGTCGAATGCCCTTGACCGCACTAGCATAGCTAATGGCGGGCTTCCTGGGCCCTGCCTTCACTCCTGACCTGCCCAGGTTTTCTCCCCCGTTGGGTTCAGGTTTGGATTTTTTGGGAGCATTCCCTTCATGCCGGCTGATCTCTGCTGCTTCCGCTTTCTCGGCTCCGGTAGAGATGGCTTAGGTCTGTCCTGAGCCTTCTTAAGGCCTCTTCTGGTTTCAGGTCTTCCTTCAGATAGCGCAGGTACCATTTAACACCGGCGCCACTGAGACCTGTCTCCTTCCTGACGTCTGTTATATTTCTCTCAGACGTGCTTTTGCTGGTCCCTGCTCTTTGAGCAGTGTTGTTCGTTGGCTGTTGCCCACGCAGTATACCAGTGCTCACCTTGGAACCACTGCTTGACATCCCAACTTCTCCCTTCTTGGGTGTAGTCACCTGGCTCTTAGTAATTCGGAGACGTGCCTCCGCGTGATTAACCAGTTTTGGTGCGGTACGGGGCCCCGCTTGTTTGGTTTTCGTTTTCTTTTCTTGTTTTGCACTCATTTGATTCCCACGAGCATGGGGGTTAAGAGGTCTGCCGTGTCATAGCCCCCCGTAGCTCGGTTAGGTCTACCATACTCACTGAGGCGACCAGGTATCAGTGAGGCTCCGTTCGAATACAGTCAGTTACCCCCGACTGCAAACTATCCAACGGGCACGGTTCGCATGACACCCTGGATTGGGGGGAGGTGTTTTTCGACTCCACAGTCTAGATCCGTAGCGTTTTGTTAATAGTAGGGTCACCTCGTACAGGGTGTGGCTATCACCACTCACTAACGGTCTTGGTAGACGAGAAGCTTGGCCCCTGAAAAGGCACACACCGTCCCAGAGGAGAGACAGCTCATCCTCAAAGAGAGATCGGTTGGCCTCAGGGAGCTATGTTCCGCATCAGTCTATCCTGTAGTGCACTGCTTGACCCCATCTTAGTACTAACTATTGTCAATAACGCTTAACTTTCGGTTCAAACTAGAAAAAAATTATTTTATTTATCAAGTTGTGTTGGGTTTTTGCAGTTTGTAGTTGGGTTTTTAGTTATACCAAGATGTCCCGGTAAGCTACATCAGAGAGAGCTAAGTTCCCTGGTCCGACTTACGATCTTAGGCTCTGCCAGCTGTCACTTGGTCGTATAGGCAATTTGCCCTTTATTGCTGAGATCCCTTGTATATGCAGTAGCTATGTGATTGTCAAAACTGGTATTATTGTTGTAATGTGTGTGATTTCCTCTTATTTGTTTCGACGATTTTGTTGTCCAGGACAATTCATTATGCTTCGTGTGGATGTGTGTAGTGGGATGTTGGTAGGATGAAAAACAACCCAATCAGGTTGGTAGTTGTATGGTCAGAGGGTTTATGACGGGATGGATATGCAGTGTGGACTATGTTCCTGGACACTAGTGAGATGTGTAATGTGCATATATAATAAGGAATGGTGTATAGTAGTATAAACGTTTAAAGCAGTGAGAATACAACTGTTTTTACAGTTTGACTCCTGATTTCTTAACAACGCCTATTAAATCCTCAATGTGGTTCTTGCTTCCATTTCTAAGCAACATGTTTTCAGAGTTGAAGGCTTTCGTCCAACTATAATTCTTCCTAAAAGCGCCAAAGATCTGCATTGAGAAGAATATGTGATCAACTGTCACTGGAATTCCGCAGGTGTGTCATGAGTCATGGCTTGGTATCCCAATTCTAAAGAGAAAAGGCTTGGAGTATACATGACCCGAATACAGTCTCCTGAGGGTCTTGATTGTGGGGGCTGTTTACGGATAAATGAATTCTGGCAGTTTCACAGGCAGTGTGGGAAGATGCTAGCAGAAATCCTGCCTTGTCGTCTGGAGATTTTTTGATATTATAACTGCCAGTGCTCGTTGATCCTGTTTTGAACGTGCCAGGTTATATCATTCTTAGCAAGTGTGGTTGTTAGTTGGGACCCCACTATAGATGGCCCCTTTAGCCGCAGCCGCATAGTGCGCCATTCTATTTAGGTGGATTCCACTTTTTGTCGGAACCCATATGACTTTTATCCCTTGGATGTTCGAACTCTCAATTTCGCTGACGATGACACATATGATTGGAAGCTGGTCTTTTGGTTTTTGAGCAGCGTACAGGGCGTTTTGAGAGCGGCGAGCAGTGTAGCCTGCTTGATACCGATGAGTTCCGCAGAGAGGACGGTCATCGCTTTCATTCTATAGCCTACCTTTACACGGGGAGATGTCGAGACCACAGCGTAACTCGTGGCTTCTTTTTCTTATTGCTGTATCGGTGGCATAAACCGCGAAACCATTTCTTCCGGACCAGTTTAGTTTGTTTTGGACTTTTACCATCCATTCTTGTTTGGTTTCCCCAGCTGTCTAGCAATGACCCTCGTGAGATACCATGAGGTCACAGACTTCCCTGAAAACTTCATATACTTTCGAGATTCCATTGTTGGCAGACGAGTTTTCTGTCACTAGTTTATAAGAGAATGGTGACGTTTTTTTTAAGCCTAATCAACTCTTTGGCTGCAAGGAGGTTTTTTCTCAATTTGTGTGGGGGTTTATTAGCAAGGGCATGGGCAACGTGGAAAGGTACTGATTTGATTAGCCCCAAGCACCTTTTGAGCTGGGTGGCAACTACAGAACCTACTTTATTGTCTAGATAACCGGTCTAGCCAGTGCTTGAAACAGTTTAACCGTTTTTTTTTGAGTTTGAGGCCTTAGGAGAAGCGCGTAGAGAAGTTGACAGTTCTTAGTGCCTTTCCGATCATATTCGTGGTTTGACTTTTAATTGACAGAGAAGCAGTTATTGTCCTACCAAAAAAAGTGATTTGCCTAAGCAGGGTTCGATTGACCAAAATGTAACATGGTGCGATTCTACTTTTTTTGAAAGGGATTGCGCTGGACTTGTGAAGATTAATCGGAAAGCCAAGCGCACCAGATTCATTAAGGAAGATGTTGACTTGGTCCTGTCAAATTTTGTCGGCACGCTGATTATCTTTATGTGTTGCTAGTAACAGAAAGTGATCAGCATATTGGTAGATGAGTACTGATTCATGTATTTTGTTAAGGAGAGTGGTTGTCTATAAATTGAGGAGTGGTGGGCTCAGAACGCTTCCCTGGGGTAAGCCATTAGTCCAGCATCAGGTGCCTAACTTCAAGAAACCTCAACACCCACGTGTAGATATCAGTTGGGTTTTATTCTTTCTCATAATATTGGCCAAGGTTTTGAGGTCAACTCTTGTCCATAATATCATTAAGGTTGTACATTGTGAAATCTTCCTGTTTGTAAGATGCGTAGGCCTCGGTATTCAGTGTGGGACATTCCTTGTATTGTGCTGTGATTTACGATAAGAAATTCTGTTTCGTTTCCCTATCCAATGTTGTAAGCTGTTTGCTCTCTTTCTGAAAATTTTTCAAAATTTAATGTCAGGTTTGTTAGACATTTCTTCCCATGACTCTTCTTTCCTCCAGTTTTCTGAGGAATTTCTTGTTCTGAGGAAGTTCCTAAAATTAGGCACTCACCTGAAATGAGTAGGTGTCATCTAAGGTTTACCAGTGCCAGGAGAGCACCTGAGAATTGGAAAGGAAGGTATCCGGGACTGAGGGCCTCAAACTCCCTGTTAGGTTTGTTACTGGAAAGGTTTTATCACCGTCATTTAGTATTCGAAAGTCGCAATTACCTTTTGCCTGGTTAAGAGTATCCCGAAAGTCTGTGGACCTGGTGTTCAGGTCGCCAGGGATCATTGAATTGGGACTGTTAGATAGACCATTTCTGGGAGTTATTTTGGGCTGAGATAAAGTCGACGGTACCAAGCAAACGGCGAGACCGGTCGGCTCGGCTGCTACAGGGAGACTTTCGGTGGTCGCCCTGGCTCGGGATGTTGCAATGAGTCCCTGGCCGAATGCCGTGCAGTGGGCGTGGAAATTCGGGGTGCCACATATACCCTCCCAGAATTTGTGTTTATAGCTGGTATTGATACTTTCCCTAGTCGATTTTTTGAGATGAGGGAGGTGGAGTCTTGTCATTATATTTCATAGCATAGGAGCAGGTCCTATAAACAGTATTCGCAGCTGTATTCAGAGGAGAGAGTGTCAATATTAGCATTTTTGGTCTTGTTAACCCAGATTTAAAGAGCTGACCAAATCCTCTCTAGTCAATTTTCCCGGGTTTGTTGAAAGGCTCTGAATCCTCCGCTTTAAGATTCACATTGAAAAGTATTCAAGTGTGTCCGAAAATGGTTTCTATTCCGGAAACTTTAATGGCTGCTATAAGGTTCTAGAACCCCTTAACCTTCCGTTGGTGTTGCAATCAATTAAATGCTTTGTCCTCTCTGTGTAAATTAAGAATAGATGGATGTTAGGATTGGGCTATGTTGCCTAATAATACAGCTAACGGGCATACTGGATGCCCTTCCAAAATTTAGATAACTTACTAGGTCTTAAGAAATTGTTGCTTCCCAGGTAGTATATTTCCATTACGAGGAAGTTTGTTTCGCCCTCCTCATTGAAAATTTTGCATAGATATAGATCCCCATCTTGAGCAAATGTGCTCAATATGGACAGTGACTGGCTACTATATCTAGCACGCTTGCCCGTAGAATGAATTTTCTAGTGTGCCCAGAATGTCTGTCTTTGTTGCTATGTGCGCTTCGGATCGATGGACCGCTTTTGCGGTCTACGTAATTGCATCCGAAGTGGATACCCATGCTCTAAAACTGAACTTCCTTAAGGATAGGTAGGTAGGTAGGTATCAGTGGCCGCTCCGAGGAGCCCAATTAGCGCTTTGGTGCGCCGTTATGATGCCACAAACTCCTAAGACCGTGACTGTTGTTATGGGAACAGGGAAGCAGAGTCCAGCCGGCTCGGATCTTCAGAGCCAGCCCGTAGCATTCACGAAGGAAAGCAACTCTCCCACCCTGCAGCTAGAAATCTCTCTGAGGTCCCCAAAGAATGGTTTACCCAGTGTCCGCAGCCTGACCCTAGCCAGAGCTGGGCAATCGCAGAGAAAGTGCATGAGGGTTTCCCTTCCTTCTCCGCAGCTTCGGCAATGCGAGTTGTAGGATATGCCGAGCCTAGCGTCATGGTCCCCTATGGGCCAGTGCCTCGTGCAGACCGCCGTAATCTTGAATGCATTTGCACGCGTCTGGCACAGGAGCTCTCGTGATCGGGCTATGTTATAAGCGGGCCAAATTCTCCTTGACTTGGCGCAGCTTGTAAACCTTCGCCATCTCAGGCCCGCGGCTGCTAGGTAGTGCGAGTAGACTCAGCTCCCGACAGCCGCCAGCGGAACACCGACTGTATTCGCCGAGGGACTGCCAAGAGCAGAGCCTTGCCTGGCCAATCCGTCAGCCCGCTCATTCCCCTCTATGTTCCTATGCCCGGGAACCCAGAGGAGAGTAACTTTGAGCGTGCCGCCCAGATGGTTGAGCGCGTCTCTGCACTGCCCCACCAACCGGGAAGATGTCGTCGTTGAGTACAAGGTCTTGATAGCCGCTTGGCTGTCGGTCAGAATGGCTATGTTACGCTTGGGGCTCGAAACACGCTCCAGCCATCGACAGACTTCCAATATCGCCAGTACTTCCCCCTGGAATACACTGGTGAAACCTGGGAGACCATACGACTTGGATACACCGTGTGTATTCGAGAAAACTCCCGCGCCGACTCCATAGACCATCTTTGATCCGTCCATAAAGAATACCGTGTCATAGTCTTGCAACACGCCGCCGGTCTTCCACTTTGCCCTGGTTGGAAGGTCCACAGCAAAGTTTCTCGTGAAGTTCAGCTTGCGTGTGACATAGTCCGTGGGGGATGCCCAGATTTCCCGAGGTATTTCATCTAGGATGTTGCTGTGGCCGTAGGACTTCGCTGTCCAGCATCCGGACTCTCGTAGTCTGACGGCACTGGACGCTGCAACATATTTAATGTGGAGGTCTAGGGGGAGGAGATGCAGGAGTACATTGGGAGCATCTGCCGGGCAGGACTGCAGAGCCTCCGTAGCAGCTGCACACGCGGTTCTTTGAATCCTATTAAGCTTCGTTCTATTGTATTTCTTCTTCAAAGCCTGCCACCATACAACAGAGCCGTACGTCAGAATCGGACGCACTACAGTGGTGTACATCCAGAAAACCATCCTCGGCCGGAGACCCCATTTCTTTGTAAAGGTTCTCTTACAGGTATAGAAGGTTATACAGACCTTCTTAACCCTCAGTTCTATGCTCAACCTCCAATTTAGCTTAGGATCCAGGATTACACCCAGATACTTTACATTAGAGGAAAGAACCAATCTTTGTTCATTGAGCCGTGGTGGATGGAATTCAGGTATCCGTGTCTTGGTGGTGAATAGCATCAGTTGCGTTTTGGTAGGATTTATGCTGAGTCCGCATTTTGCGGCCCACAGGCACACCTTTCGCAATGTTTCTTCCATGATGTCGCTCATAATGGACAGAAACATCCCTGATACTAATATCTTCGGCATACGCCACCACCTTCACCCCGCTGCTGACCAATGTACGTAAAATTTTGTCCATTACTATTAACCAGAGCACCGGTGAGATGGCGCCACCCTGGGGCGTGCCTCTGTTCACAGCTCTGGTTAAGTGGTTGCCTCCCAGATCGGACTGGATTATCCTGGTACTCAGCTTGGATATAATCCAATGCGTGAGATACCCCTCCAATCCAATACCGGTCAAGGCTTCCTTGATGGCGTTGGTACTGACGTTGTTGAAAGCTCCTTCTATATCCAAGAAGGCAGCAAGAGTATACTGCTTGTACTGCAGCGACCGCTCAACCGTGCCAATTACCTCGTGGAGGGCGGTTTCTGTGGATTTTCCTTTGAGGTAGGCATGCTGGGACTTCTCTCCTTAAGTGAATGTGCAGGACGCGTTCTAGGGTCTTCAGCACGAAAGAGGTCAGGCTGACTCATGACCGCGCCTGCCCGCTTTCGGTATGAAACCCACTCGTGCGCGCCTCCAGGACTGCGGTACGTATCCTAAAGTGATGCAGCTCCGGTAAATCTCAACAAGCCACGGCACAACCCTTTCCTTCTGCTTCTGTAGCATGACTGGCATTATGCCATCTGGACCTAGAGATTTGTATGCGGAGAAGCTGTTTATAGCCCAGCTGATCCTATCCTCGGTATTTACCGATTTGATAGTCTCGCACAGCTGGGGTTGGCGCAAACCCTCCAAGCACGGTTCTGACTCACAGTCCTCCTCGCTAGAGGGAAAGTGCGTTTGAACTAGCAGCTCCAAGGTTTCGCTAGAAGATTCCGTCCAAGGGCCTTCCGACTTTTTAAGGTAGGATGGGCTGTTATGTTCCTTGGACAGAATCTTACTGAGCCTCGCGGATTCACTAGTGCTTTCGAGATTCTGACAATAGTCCAGCCAAGACCGCCTCTTGGCGTTCCTGATGGCCGACTTGTACTGCTTCAGGTAGTCCTTGTATGGCTGCCAGTATTTTTGCCTGTAGCAGATGTTGAAGATTTCTCTGGTCAGCTTCCTGAGACTAGAGAGATCTTCGTTCCACCACGGTGGCCGGGTCTTTTTGCTGTACTTAGCAGGACACGAGACCTTAAAGGCGGTATCAAATGCCTTCTCCAGAGCCCCGACCTTTGACTCCAGTTCGTCTGCCGTACCAATCCTACCAATTTGCGCACCGGAGACTGTGGTCAGAGAAGGATCTCTGATCAGACACTCTCCAGTCCTCCACCCTAAGAATCCCGTTGTCAGTTATTAGGGTGATATCAAGGACCTCCTCCCAACCGTCACAGTTCTCCGAGCAAGGGAAATGGAAGGTTGGTGTACTGCCCCTCTTACACACCGATAGATTTGAAGTAATAATAAAATCGAAGAATGACTCACATCTTTCGTTGATTTCGGAGCTGCCCCAAAGCGTATGCCTTGCATTCGCGTCGCAGCCTATCAGCAGATTGGCTTTCTTTGTTGTTATGGTGTCCGTCAGATGTTGTAGTTCTTCTGACGGAGCTGATCGGTCATGAGCCATATAAGCCGAGGAAATATACACGCTCTCTGCCCCCGCCTGTTCCAGCTTGACCACAACTAGGTCACTGGAACTCAAGTCCGGACACAGAAAAGTGTGCAGACTCTTCCTCGCGAGAATATATGCTCTAGGTCTGTCCTAATCAGCGCCTACTGTGCTGTGAAATAAATTAAAATATTTGCTTTGGAGCCCTTTGATGGTTGGGTCGTCTTCGACCCAGGGCTCCTGTATTAGTGCGATATCGATGTCTTCCTCTAGGACGAAAACAAGCAGATTAGCCGAGGCGCACTTCGAGTGCTGTCGATTTATCTGCGTTACCCTCAGCATGATCTGCTTGCGTGGGGGGTTTGTTAGCCCCCGTCGGACCGCCGATCGTCATCTCCTCCAGCAGCTCGTTGGCGGCTTCGATTGGGTCTAGGTCGTCGTCCGGTTTTGCAGAGCGGAACACTTTTACTTTAGCATTCCTGACTCCGAACCACACTTTATAATCGGCCTTTTTCATTGCCTCCAGGCACTCCTCGTTTATGCGGAGTAGTACAGGCTGGCTGTTTATCTGAGGTTCCTCCTCCCTGATAACAACCCAGTCATCCATGGGAATCCCGGGGTTGTGGAGGCGCAGGAAATGGACGAGCTTGTCCTTCTCCATGCGGATCTTCGGCAATCAGATGTGGTCTCCTGGGAATCTCGTCGTAAGGGATGATCTTGAGCTTAACGCCCTCCCAGGCGTCGCTGATTTTAGCGACACACGAACCAAGAAAGTCCTTAGAAAACTGATCCATGCAAGCTATTACGTGGAACCCACGGACCACCTGAGATGAATCAAAGTGGGGGGTGAGTCCCGGATGTTTGCCTCCGGTCTCCAGGAGATGCTCATACAACATGCCTGACAGCCTAGCCTCAACACTAGTCCACACCTCCAGCGTTAGTTTGCCGCTAGCAGAATGGCCACGTCGCTGAGGGGCTTCGCAGTACGTGGCCCGCCGGCTGACGGTTGCTGTACAATTTCCTTCGGATGTTGTTTAGCGTGTGCGCTCTTGCCCACTCTGCCCCGCTTCTTATCTTGTTCGACCTCGTCTTGAGATCGATTGCATTTTAGAGCGATGGGCTTCACCTTCTGCTCGTCAGCCAGGCGTTTCCTATTGTATTCATCAACAATCGCCTGGTATTTAGCGAGGTCTTTTTCATCCCGCTCGTCGACAGTACCGGCCTCCTTATTCTTAACAATCTTGCTGAGAATATGCATGGCCTTCTGGTATTGGGTCTTGAGCAGGACACCCGTGAACCTTCGCTTCTTAGCCGGTTTCCGGCAACCAACATTTTTGTCGGTTTTTGGTTTCGAGGGATCCCCCGAGGCTCAGGGAGTACTTTGTCTGGTACTCGCTACACCCAGCTTGACGGCAGTGGGTACCAGGCTGGAAGCCACCAGTCCGTCTGACACCTCGCTCCGGGAGGTCCCTGCGGTTGGTTTCAGCACAACGGTGCTACGGCTGGCACCGAGTGTATTGCTCTCGACGGCCACTGTCTCGTGGCTGGAGGCCAGCAGCTCGTCCTCCGATGATGCGCCTGGCATCATCGTCTCCTCTTCTATCGCCGTTTTTGTTTTTTTGATAATTGAGTCCATGTTTTGGTCCCACGAGTAGTCCGGGAAGAATGTTCACCCTGGCTGACCCTGCCACCAACTGAAGGTGCTCAAGGTATTCAGAGTTCGCATACTAAAGACCAAACTCCCCATTGGTCACGCAGCTCGGCGTATGCTTGGCTTGGGGTCCTATTAGCACCTTCTCCGGTGCAGGGAGGACGATCCCCGGGCTGTTGCTTCACTCCATCCCCCCGCCAGATCTATTTGCCCCTAACACATGACCAGCAGACAAGCAGATCCTCGTCAGTTGGATGAGCCTACTCCCAGCCCGGACCTACACACGGCGGTTTCCAGCGGCCACCACACGGAGGTCGTGTGAGGACTTGCCGAATTATGAAACTTTAACCTGAAGCATAATCAGACCGGGCCGCCCCTTAAGGATAAGTCGCCGGCAGCATGTACCGCTTCAGCAAGTTTACTCTTGATGGGCTTTTCCAGCACTTTCCCGCCGGTGCGTGTGCAGACGACAGGCGAGGGTATCTTTGTCCTTTATTGACTAATGCCGGCCTCGCTACCTTCCAGCTGGAACAAAATCGGCAGACACTCTCCAAAGGTATCATTGAACTCAGTCTTAACCAGTGGAGACTACCCTATCCCAAGTTACGCTTGATAGAGTGTATCTTTCCTGCGTCATGAAAGGGCACAACTTAGTGCTGGAGAAGCATGTTGGTTGTTCCTGCGTGAGGCGAAATAACGACTTGAGTTTGAATTTTTAAAAGTCTTTCATTAAAACTAATCAATTCCCATAACCCACTCTGTTTTCTTTAATAATTTCGTATTAAGTCCGGGTACGACCTTTTTGGGGAAACTTCCCACCTTGTTAATCCTCCCTTAACCATTACAAAGCACCATTATCTCTCCTTAGCACTGAAACAAGTCCGAAATAGAAGTAAAAATAACAATCTCAGTCCTAATGTATTTTAGAGTTCCTTATAATAGAAATTCCCTTAAAGATAAACATTAAATATTTATTCAAAACCATTATCGTCATGGAAGAACCAGTTCATCCTTTATGCTAACCTCCCTGTTTACGATCAATTTTCCGACTGAAGCCTGTACCCAGTCTGGACCTAAAAAAAACAGGATAACGTAAACAAGCGCTATTTTTCGATAACAAAGAACCGACCTCTGAAAAGGATATTCGATTCAGCGCGCACGCATCCATACACGGAGAACCCTTGCCTTTAATTATTTATTAAGATACAATTCCAGGTGAGTTGAGCTCGGATCGATTCCGAGGAACAAGGAAACATCACAAAAATCCAAAGAAAACAGCACTCACGGAAGGGTTATTGGAATTCATGAAAGTGTGTAATTGCTAAAGGATGAGGAGCGGAATCGTGTAATCATTTGTATCAATAATTTACTACTTGCGAGCGCAGGAGCCTCCTTTCTCCGCAGGACACTATCGATAGTGCTGGGCCTGCATTATCGGACGAAATTACAATGAACAAAGTGAGCAAAAGTGACGATAAATATCATGAATTGCCGCAAATGAGGACATAAGAGTCCTTCAAGTTGAAGGTGAATGGAAAAAAGGATATGCAGACGAAAACGTAGATACTCACGGGGAGCATTAAGAGGACGATGAAATTGCATGTATATTTAAGAGTCATGAAAAATCAATGAAGCGCTTGAAATGAAAACTAGAAAAGGTTGGCGGTTTCATGCCTGTGAATTTTCAAGGCGGATAATGGCAAGGATAATCCCATTCGTGAAGGTCAGGGTAAAGCCCGACACGTAGATAAGTTTGTGCATATAAAATAGTATTTAAGTCACCCACATGTAGTTTGTGTTGTAATATTTTATTTATTACGGTATTCAGGGAATAGCAATTTTTGCATGTTTGTTCGATTATTTGAACGAGAATTTAGAGGGCACTTGGTCAGCAGAAGTATGTAATTATGCCAAATGCCAAAAAGGTCGAAAGGCACAATTTGCTAATAAATGTGAGCCTACCGATTGAACTGGCGAATTAATAGATATCATTGGATAGTCCGATGTGTCCGGATAGCTGAATGGTTAGAGCACAAGGCTGTCGTACGGAAGGCCGCAGTTCAAATCGCACTGGTGACAGTGGAATTTGCATCGTGATTTGACGTCAGACTCAGCTGTGAATGACTACCTGAGTCAAATGAGGGTAATAATTTCGGGTGAGTGCAATGCTGACCACATTGCCTCCTACAGTGTACTGTAGTACTCCGTTAAGGTCTTGAATGAAGTGCTCTAACACACTTCGAGCTCTTGAACCAATATGGATTGTTGCGCCAACGTTTATTATTTCCGAGTTATCACAATCTCGGCAGATGCCGGATTTTACCTAATAGTAGCACTAAGTGCCAAGCATTTAGGCTCGGACGATCCTAGTTACTTAAAAAGTAAAAGCGCGCTGGTGGTACTGGCCGGTGGTAGGTCAATGGGAGGATTCGTCGAGAACTCCCCGCAACATCGAGCACGTATGCAGGATGGTGTATTTCTGCATAGTTTGAACCAGACTGTGCGAAAGTCCCAGGACATCAAGGGAAGCCGTGAGGGATTTAGGTACAATACCTGTAGCTGACAATATTATGGGAACTATAACCACTCGCTCGAGACGCCAAATTTCTTTGATTTCTCGAGCCAATGGCTCATAGGTCAACTTCTTCTCCACATATTTCCATTCAATGTTGCTATTCTCAGGGATAGCAACATTAACAATATACGCGGAACTACCCGTCTTGTCAACTAACAGTACGTCAGGCTTGCCGGTCCCAGTACATGGTGTAAGCAGAATGTAATGAACTTATTGGAAATAGGAGGATCAGACGATCATCCTAAGTGGCCGACAACGACCTAGAGGGCAGGGCTATCCCACAAACAAAAAAAAAAAAAATTGGCGAAATTGACCGTGAAGGTCCGCCCGCAAAGATTGAAGCTCCATCAAAGTGCTCGGTCGACACGTTCTTGCACGCCTCTGTCCTAGCCAGGCTCGAAAATATGGGGAGAGGGGCGGGGTCCTTTGAGCACTTTGATCCCTCATGCTTCATTCCTACAAAATTAACGTTGAACCCCATATTCTGCACTGATCGTTCTCCACCCGTTCTTTGATGATGAGCTTTTTATAAGCTCGGGTGGCGACCACGTCGTCCTGAATGGCACACATGAACCCCTCCGTTTCAGCAAAGAGCTCCCCAGCACACAGCCATCTGTTCGACAAATGGCTGCCAAAGACAATTCACATGTTTACCGTGCATTGCCTTCGAGTTCCATTCATCAATCCGCTCTTGGTCCGACTTGACCCCACATCAGAGGGTTGAAGGATCAATCCTTCACTGACTGTGGAGTCAGTCCACAGTCTGCCTTACAGACAGCCGCATGTAAGAGACTCGCCTGCTCTTTGCTGTAAAAATAATCGCGCAGTGAGTTGACTTGGCGATGATGTTGTGCCGCCACGTCAACCACACCCCTACCTCCGATGTCACGAGGCAGGTTCATCCGCTCCACGGCAGACTTTGGATGATGCATTCGGAATTTGGGCATAGTTGTCCGTATCCGCCGCAGGTCGGTCTTCGTCCACGGCGATATTCCGAATGCATAAGCCAGTGAAGGGATAGCGAATACATTCAACGCGCTCATTTTATTCTTCCCCGAGGGGTGCGATTTCAGCACCAGCTTTACACATCGCAGGAATTCGGACAGCACCAACTCGAGCATGGGTTCCTTGCAGAATTCCTAGGTACCGGTAGAAGTCTGTCTCGGTCATAGCTTCGATGTGGAAGTCACCAATGCTATGTCCGGCATGCGGCTCGTGATGACCTTTGCGGATGGCTCGGATTCGACATTTGTCTAACCCAAACTCCATCCGAATATCACGGCTGAACATGTCTATTATTCGCAACAGACTTCTAAGATGGTTGTCAGTACCAGCATACAGCTTGAGGTCATCTAAGTACATCAAGTGTGTCAGTTCGCACTTAGCACGTAGGCCATACTTTATTGCAAAACCATGTCCTCTAGCATCATTCAGTAGCCATGAAAGGGGGTTCAGTGCCATACAAAACCAAAGGGGACTCAATGAATCCGCCTGGAAGATGCCCTTCCGTATACGGATGGGCTCTGAGGTATTAGCACCCTCAGATGTACGGACTGATAAGGTGGTATGCCACCCTTCCATGACTGTCGCCAAAAACTTTATTAGTTTCGGATCAATGCGATACAGATGTAGGATATCGATTAGCCAGGTATGCGGAACGCTGTCGAAAGCCTTGTCATAATCGATATAGCAACTGAAGAGGTTTCTTTGGCCTCTAGTTGCTTGTCCTACAACTACCGAGTCGATAATGAGTTGCTCTTTGCAACCCTTTGACCCAACTCGGCAGCCCTTCTGCTCCCCGGACAGAATGTTGTTGGTCTCGAGGTGCGCATTGATCCTTCCACTAATACTGGACGTGATGAATTTGTAAAGGGTTGGTAAGCAAGTGATCGGTCTTGTGTCTGCGGAGTCCTGCACCATGTCCTTCTTAGAGATAAGGTAGGCAATCCCCGCAGTGAGGAAAGGTGGAAATTCCTCCGGCCGACTCATGACCTCATTTATACTGCGTGCCAAGCGACTGTGTACGCTGGTAAATTTCTTATACCAGAAATTCTGCACCCGATCCAGACTTGGGCCCCTCCAGTTCTACGAGCTGTTTATGGCTCGTCGAACTTCCTCTTCGGTAACATCCCCAAAATTCATGCCAGGTGTATTGGCATGGCGGGTGCCTTTGGCGGTGATCCACTCAGCATGCTCAGCGTCACCGTCACCGAGAACTGTATTGTCTGGGCGCTCTGTTGGGATTCGTTGAGAGATCTGAAAAAGCTCCGCTGGTTCCTCGCGTATGTTGCATTCTGGACACGTCTGGAATAACTTTCGCCATATCGTCGTAACCGACTGCATATGACAGAAAGTTTCTGTTTTAGTGTGTCCAGAATTTCAACAACGGATGTCTCACAGGGGATGGCATAGTTCCGGTAAACCCTCTGCACTTTATTTCTCACCCGTCGGCTGGCACTGTCAGTTCTGATCTGAATCAGTCTAGCAATGTCCTGCCTTAGTGAGTCCCGCCGACGTTCCAGACGAATTTTCCATGGTGGATCTCTTTTGTCACTCAAACCAATAACACGAAAGCGAATCTTCTGACCGTGCAATCTGATAGCTGCAACTGCACCACAATACACAAGTGATTGTAGTTGCAGCAGCGACATATCAGCACATGTCGCTGATGAGATGCAATCTTATCATTGATTTGACATAGAATTCCCGAAGTTGCTGGAGATGCATAGAGCCTGGGAATACCTGGTCTACGCAAAGGATCCATATCCGAGAATTCTATACACGCTTTTTGGAATTCGTCCCGAACCTCAGCGGAAACCTCATCTGGACGGTGGAGAAGAGTGCTTCGGCGGTAAGATGTTGTACCCGCCCCCGCTGTTATTTCGTAGTAGGAGCGGATGATGAAGAAGTTCATTTCTTCAGTTCATTTCATCCGCTTCCTACGCGAACCCGCTGAAGTGGTCACCACAGATTGTGGCGAAACAGCTGCAGCAGGCGGAGCTGCTGCTCCTGGTCGTCGTGGCGCCTAAACGTCGAACCGCCCCACGACTAGCGGTTTCAACGCCGTGCTGTCCATTACGAGAGCCTGACCCAGTCACCAAGTCAGACGACTCCCGCCGGTTATCCGTACCGGACCTTAAATTTCCCTTTCTTCTCATTTCTGGTGATGCATTTTATCCCTAGCTGCCGGGTATTGAGATAGCTTCCTCAGTGAGTAATCTGCAAGACTGCAAAGTTCCTGCACTTCCCTCACCTAGCCCCTGAGACGCTGTGGTGGCGTACAGCCATTCAGACTGAAGCTATCCATCCCTCCTCCTTTCACAACCGGGCTTGGGCCGGCTTCGGTGGAGTTTATTATTATATATAATGCCTTTAAATGGGTTTAATTTACACCGACTCGTTAGATCTTCTAATCAAGAGTTCTAATAAAGTGGTGGGAGGAAAGCCTTAGGGGACTTATAAGCAAATTGACTAGTAAATGTGCGCCAACCAGTTTTCGGTCTGGGTCTGCCAATAGTTCCAGACATCCCCGTCTTTTGTGAAGGATTCCAATTTATTACCCCCAACAGATTTTTGGCCTTCTGGCATGCAGCACGCGTCACGGAAGGCATCTTTTACCATAGATATTCCTTTACCGATAGGGTGCTCCTGATCTATTCTATCAGTTAGTTTACTTTAATGGGGGAGCCGCAGCTAAAAGCGCTTAAACCTTTGTTAGTCCCATTGTACTATCCCCGGAGATGGCCTATTCATCGGCCTCTCATCCACAGTGTTCACAGGCTTTCGCGAATCTGAGAACATTTTCCAAAGACAGAGAATGAGCAGACTCTTCCTTACCAAGGTATCTTCATCTCAGGTCTGAAGAGCCCGGCTAGCTGCATACGAGGTGCAGGGCCGCCTGCATATGGTCGAGACCACCACTCCGCTTTTTTCCATGCGGTATTTTAAGGAGCAGTGTCCCGTTAAAAGTCCTACTAGGGTTTTCACGTTTTACTTAAGGAACAACGAAAGTACCGCTTTTCCGACTCCATGTTGCTTCACAAAGATTTTCGCCTGCCGGCAGAAATTCAAATTTTTTCATTCAGTCTGTCAGCTCCCTCATTATCAGCGAAGTTTGAGTGTCCTGGCGCTCACATCAGGAATGTTTCAGTCGACCAAGTTTCAGCAGCATCTGATGACAACTCCATACCAATTGGCTTGGTATGTCGTTGTTGTTTAGTGCTAATAATGCTGCTCGATTTTCGAAACGGATTCGAATGGCGCGGCCCCTCCATTTTTGCCGCAAATATTCTTCAGCTGCCAATAAACTGGCATATATCTCCGCCTGGAAAATGGTTCCATAATCGGATTTCCCGAGAAAACTCCTTTGGCCAATCCCTTTTTCATGACTGACCGGTCGGTACAGATTGTTAAGTCGATAATCCTAAAAAACTCGTGACATTTATCGACCATTCTACTTTTTTAGTGATTACGGTGGAGTATGTCTTTTCGAAGATGAATCTGGAGACCATATTGCGGCGGAAATCAGAGCCGCCTGATGTTTGCCGAGAAATTTCCAGATGGACACATGACCGTATGATTGGGCGCCTTTCCATGGGCCAATAATAACTAGCCTATATGCGTCGTTAGTTGCTTTCCGTTTCACCTCCAAATGGATTGGGCGTAAATTTAGAATAGCTTCGAGTGTCACGGTCGGCGTAGTACTAATTGCTCCAGTAATATTTAGCCAACGGAGCCTCTGAATCTGCTTCAGCAACTTCTTGCCGGTTGCAAAGTTCAGAATCGGTCACCAGACGATGCATGTATTCATCAAAGTGGGTTTTTTATGGATGTATACATTCAATGAACCTATTTTGGTCAAAGTCCCCAGGTCTTATCTCTCGCTCCCTGACGTTCTTTGTGAACATAACTAGTCCAGTCTTCGCAGCGTTCAACGTGAGTCCATTATGGAGGCACCAACTTTGGGATACATGCAGTATTTCATTCAGGCGGTGCCCGTGAAATTGCCGATAATAATTACGGCTAGATCGTCCGCAAATGCTTGCGCAAAGACCTTTGTATCCTCGAGAAGTCATAGCAAGGTGTCCATGACTAGGAGCCATAACAAAGGAGATTGAACCCCTCGCTGTGGGCAACTCCTAAGATATTCTGCCTCAACAGATTTCTGTCCGGCCAATATGCAGAAATTTCTCCACACTAGGTGTGAAGGAGCTAACTGATTAACAGCGGATCGATTCCATGCTGTTCCTCTCTCCTCTCGCGTTAACATTTCATCATGCTATTATTCCCATGCCTTCAATTTTAGCATCTTGGTCAGCTCTGGTGAAAGTTCCACTGGAAACTTCGTCTATCTCATACAGGAAATAAGCAGAGCACCACAGAATTTCCTTATCTCCCTGTTGGCTTTTTATAGGTTGTTCGTTGTGGTGTCACCATCGCATAGGTCGTTAACCAAGATAGCTTGGGGGTCTTTTGAAACCACTATGCATGAGGTTGAGTTCATCGCTTCCATTTGCATACCACAAGTCAGTATGTCGGAAGTTTATGCCTGTAATTTCCCCATCGACAACCCATGGTTCTTGTATGAGATATATAAATGTTTTGGAGCTATTGATCTGACGACTGATAGGTGCAGTCACCGCTTTACATCTCATCTACGAGATGAAGATGCCGTGGCCTGCACGTCCTCCCTTCGGTGGTTTTAGTTGCCGACACTTGTAGTGTGACGGTCCCAAGCCCGCAGTAGAATCGGTAACCCGTCTGTTTCCGACCCTTCCTAATATCCGGCTCTGGGACGCCGATAGTGAGGAAAGTTCCCGGCCTATCGGCTCTTCTTCTTGCTTTGCCGGGTAATAGCATCCAGGTGGAGATGTTGAGGTTATTCTGGACTCCAAGTTGTTCCAGGACCTCAGCACCATATCCTCTCCTGTAAGCCAGAGAAAGTACTTATTAAATGATAGTAACCCGAATAATCTCTTCAGGGTCCGTCGCACACCCTCCCACACATCGTTGAAGGAGAAGCAGTACTATCTGCGCCACTCGTTCGTGCTTCCGTTGTCAAAGTTTACCGTAATATTTGAACCGAATCAAATCGTAATATAATATTTTGTGAGGAAGCAGTCCTTACAGCTGGGAGGAGTTTCCTCCCAAGCTGCTTGCACTGTTCTCTATCGTAACTGAATGTCTTGGTGTCGCCATACAAGACCCATCCATTGGCTTTGATAGCCTTGCCCGTTGCTAGCCGAGCCTCCTTTACAGCCATTCGATCCGGAGAGTTGAAATCGTCAGAAGACAGCAGCTGCTATGGTTTGCCCTTAACCGCAGGTGCCACTCACGATCCTTTCTCTTCAACGTTTGCCCGCAGGGGGTTTGCCGGTTTTTTGCCGAGACAATTCTAGTTGAAACCGTTCACGGTCATATATTTAGCCCTGTGACCATTTGGTCCTCGGCATGGTAGTGATGACTTGGCTTGGGGTTTTGATTACCGCTTAGCTTCAGGTACTACCTCCGGTTTTCCGGAGGATCCTCCTTAGTGGATTCCCTCATGTTGACAAGGTAGGTAATCGCCGAGAGAGGTATATTCTGTCAAGTGGCCTGCCTACCCCGGTCCGTTGAGTCTGAATTTATCACACAGTCACGATATCGTTCAGGGAAGTAGGAAGCTGATGTGGAAGATTCTTCGGAAGGAGTGGTGAAATGCTCCTTCCACCGTTCCAATTTCTCATCATTGTGGATAAAAAGTCCCTCCCAGGACTATCGAAAGGTTTGCAAAACCTGCAAGTTCTTTAGAAATTCGGAATTCGAGCGAATCACGCTCTACACTTTAACACTGCTCAGTATCCTAACCGTATGGATTGGTGCAGCCCTTTAGGCTGAGGAGCTGGAACCTCCAGAAGACCGCAGCCCCATCATCATCGTCAACGGCGCAACAACCGGTATCCGGTTTAGGCCTGCCTTAGTACGGAACTCCAGACATCCCGGTTTTGCGCCGAGGTCCATTAATTTCTCCTGGCCTATGCTATCGCTCCATCTGAGGCAGGATCTTCCTCGTCTTCTTTCTCTACCATAGATATTACCCTTGTAGACTTTCCGGGCTGGATCATCCTCACCCATACGAATTAGGTGACACGCCCACCGCAACCTGTTGAGCCGGACTTTATCCACAACCAGACGGTCATGGTATTGCCTATAGATTTCGTCATTATATGGGCGATGGAATCGTCCATCCTCATGTAGAGGGCCAACAACTCTTCGTAGAATTCTTCTCTAGAACGCGGCCAAAAGTTCGTAATTTTTCTTGCCAAGAACCCAAGGCCCCGAGGAATACATGAGGACTGGTAAGATCATTGTCTTGTATAGTAAGAGCTTTGACCCTATGGTAAGACGTTTCAAGCGAGACAGTTTTTGTAAGCTGAAATAGGCTCTATAGGCAGCCAACGACCGTGCACGGATTTCATCATCATAGTTGTTATCGGTTGTGATTTTCGACCCTAGATAGGAGAAATTTTCAACGGTCTCAAAGTTGTAGTCTCCTATCTATACAGTTTTCGTTTGACCAGTGCGATTCGATGCAGTTCGTCCTTTGTGTTTTGGTGCTGACGTTGCCACCAGGTATTTCGTCTTGCCTTCATTAATGTGCAGTCTAGGATATCGCGCCGCCTGCTCGATCTGGATGAAGGTCGGGTTGTTCTTCCCGTAATGTCAATATCGTTAACGAAGGCCAGTATTTGGGTGGTTTTGAAGAGGACGTTGCCTCTTGCGTTAACATCTGCATTGCGGATTACTTGTTCCAGGGCCAGGTTAGGGTATCCCTTGGTCTTGGACCGTTGTTGATGTTGAATGGTCTCGAAATTGATACTGCTGTTTTTATCTGGCCTTGCGCATTGGTCAGTGTCGGGATACCGAGTTTTCTCATGGCCGTGTACAGTTTTACCTTGGCGATGCTATCATAGACTGTTTTGAAGTCGATGAAAAGACGGTGCAACTGTTGGCAATATTCCATCGTTTGTCGCTGAGGAAATCTGATCTGTTGCTGATTTGCTGTCGCATCGGTTTGGTTTTAGGCATGGGGGGACAATGAGGCGGCTGTGGTTTGCGCAGAGGCAGTTTGCCCGAAGGCATTGTTTTGTCAGAAGGCGGTTTATTTGGAGGCTGTCATCTTCCCGAATCTGGAGCTCCAGTAGGTGGCGCCGATTGGAGTAAGGGGTCAGGAATGCTGCTTAAAGGGGCCTGCTTTGGATCGTCCGTTAACGGCTGGTCTCAATTGGGTTGTTTCCTATTTGGGTGGGTGGAGAATCTGGGTCTAGACACAGACGATCTCGGCATCTCTGTCGAGACAAGAATAGCAGAAAGTGAGGTTGTCTGATACCCAGAGTTCACCATTCACGGCCATATTTTAAACCTTGACAAGGTAGCCACACCTTGGTTTGGGGTTTTTGTTTAGCGCTCAGCTTCATGCATCACTTCGTTTTCTTAGAGGATCTTCCTTACTGAATTCCTTCGCCAGTTCAAGATAGGTAATCATCAAGGACGAGAGTAATACACTCTACTGCGACAATGGGACAACGTTCAAACTTGAGGCCAAACTTCATCATTTATTCAAGGCCACCGCCGCCATACTGTGCCCTTGTCATGAAGTCGGACACGACAATGACGTCATCCCCCTCCCCCTCCGAATAAACACTAAATAATCGAATTTAGTTTTTAGTTTTTTTTTTTGGCCAGAAAGTGCTTTTCAATTTTTATACCGCTCTCGGATCCAACGCTTTGTTTTCATGTAAACACCCTAACCTCATTTTTCATCTGAAAATTCCAAAATACCAAATATTTTTCCAAAACCACAGAATTCACTTTAGTGGTAAAGTTGATGGGTTACCAATTTTTTCCTGAATTTTTGGTGAAATATATCTCAGCCACGTACGACTATTTCCGCGTGTATTGTGAATGTATCTGTAAAGATACATTTTAGATTTTTGCAGATACATTTAGTTGAGTATATTTTCCATTGACCGTTTCCTTTCTTCACATTTGTACGTGTCGACTCAGCATGAGAAGTGAGAAGTTTTATGGCACTTTTCAAACATCCTCACGAAGAAGGGTGGGTGGAACCCGGAGTACTTGGTGGAAGGTCAGACCGATTGATATGAATCCTCCAAGAATTTGATGTGAATGTAGAACTACTATTCCAAGGAACGAGGAATTTGAGATTATCTTCGCTTAAAAGTTTATATTGTAGGAGTGAAAGGTACATGAAAGGAATTCGCAGATGCATAGAAACCACGGCAGAGGAGGCGGTAGGGGTGTCAAGCAACTTCACTTAAGGAATTGAAAATAAGATAAATACACAGCCTAAGTGTGCATGGAATGGAAAGAAGAAAATCTTTATCGGAATGTAGAAAATTCCTATTTTTTCCTTTCAACAAGGATGTAGTTTGGTCTGCGCACGTCACCAATTTTTGTAAGTTTTGCAGGTTTTGAAATCAAATTTTTAACAATCCATTATTATTACTCTGTCAAGGAGCAGTGGTCGCACCGCGTCCTTAAACAACTATTGTGCCCCTTTTGGTGGTTATAGTGTACCTATTATTCATAGTATCTCAAGGAAGCCTATAACCGTTAGAAATTTTAGTATATCCCCTACTTCCAGATCTTTCAACTTGGCATCTGGTATTAAATGTTCTCCCGGATACCTCGACCTATTTTGCACAAGTGCCGGATACTGATAGGTGATAGTTTATCCGACAATGACCAGTGAGAATTCCCACTATGATTCGGAGGTTCTTTTTGGTGAGGTTTAAGTAATCCTTTGTGCGCTTGGGTTCGTATCCCCCAATAAGTACCCTGTACTGCTCTATTCCTGGTAGGCCCGCCCAGTATACCTCCCTCACTCGTTCCTCTTCCTTTTTTAATGTCATAGTTATCAACCCGTTTTCGATTCCACAGAAGGGTTTTGGCCAGTGTAAAGGCGACCCTGCTTCCTTTTTGGCTAGTTCGTCCGCTGCCTCATTGCCTTCACCCATTGTACATTTTCCGTGGACTAATGACATCGGTATTCGCTCCCTCTGCTGTCCGTCAGTGTACCGAGTAATCAGTTGCTAGTTTAAGCCGTATGTCACAGCCACGCTCTCCCAGTTTGCCTTGTTACTCCATCATCATCATCATCAACGGCGCAACAACCGGTATCCGGTCTAGACCTGTCTTAATAAGGAACTCCCGGTTTTGCGCCGAGGTCCACCAATTCGATGTCCCTAAAAGCTGTCTGGCACACGTTGGAGTAACGTGTTTCAAACTTCTTGTCGAAGTGAAACCTCGTTGTCATGTTATCCCTTGGTATCAGTAATTCGGGATACCGACTAGAAAGAATATCAATCTTCCTTCGGTTTAGGCAGCTCCCCGCCTCACTCATACTCCCGGCCATCCTGAATATTGCCCTCCTTGCCTGCATCTGTATGGAGAGGGACTAATCCCACAAGGACCTAAAGGGATGCCGTTGGGCATGTCCTCATTGCTCCACTGATACGCACGCAATCCAGTCTTGGGAGTTTGTGTCACTCCTTGCTTATGTGCTGAGTTCGGTTCTTTCCGCTCCAGTATATATCCAAAGTACTATCTTCAGGCTGCAACCCCATTTTTTCCTGGTATAGACCTGCAAGTCATCAGAGCCCTCGTGACTTTCCGACAAGTGTTTCCGATATGTGTTTTCCAGAGTAATTTTTGGTCTAGCGTAATTCCCAAATATTTGACCTTTCTCGTCTCACCTCCATATCATGTAACCTTATGGCTTTCAGGTGATCAAGCTTACGTTTCCTAGTGAGTAGTACTATGGTGGTCTTGGCTAGATTTATCCGCATTCCTACTTTCCTGCACCAGGTACTAGTAACCTTTAGTCCAATTTGGATTCTATCACATAGGGTATCCTCATATTTGTCCCTACAGATTAAAACAATGTCGTCCGCGTAACCTTGGGCCTGTATTCCAGTATTTGCTAGCTCGTCCAGGAGTTTGTCCATTACCATACTCCACATAAGCGGGGATAGTACCTCGCCCTGCGGACAGCCTTGAGTAGTATTCATGACGATAGAATTTGTACCTATCAGTACTTCTATTTGCCTACTCTCTAGCATTTTGCCCATCCAGAAAGTCAGGGTGTTTCCACTCCCTTGCGGCTCAGGGCATCTTGTATCTCTGTATGCGATGTGTTGTCGAATGCTCCTTCGATATCCAAAAACACACACAGTGCTATTTCTTTTGTTTCTTTGGCATCCTGTAGTACCTCTGTTAGCTGATACAGAGCAGTTTCAGTTGACCGTCCTGCCCGGTAAGCGTGTTGACAGTGATGTAGGGGATTACGCTTTAGAACGTTAGTTCCAATATAGTTGTCTATGACTTTCTCCACCGTTTTAAGTACGAATGATGTTAGGCAAATTGGTCTGAAAGATTTAGGGTAGAAAGGATCCTTTTTATCCGCTTTCGGAATAAAGACCACTTTTGCCCGTCTCCATGCCCTTGGTATGTATCCCAGCGCTATGCCGCCCTTTACCATTCTCAGAAGAAATTCTAAGATAATCTCTAGGCCTCTTTGGATTAGTGCTGGGAAAATGCTATCTACTCTGGGTGATTTGAGTGGTTTGAATGTTCCCACTGGCCACCTTACCCTAACTTCTGAGCATACCTTTTTTTTGCTAGTTTCCAATTCTCCTTTCTTCCCCTTTTGATCTTTGTTGGGGTGTCAGGCAGAATGTTGTCGCCTGTCGCCGTGGGGTAGGATCCCGGGAAATGAATTCTGAGAAGCAGGTATACTCCGTTTTCCTCATTCTCGGTAAATGTCCAATCTTCGTTTTCAAACAGGCCGAGGATAATGCCCGTCTTTGGCTACAGCCTTGTAAAGCCTGGTTGCTTCTGTGATCTGTTCAATCCCTTCACAGAATTCCCTGAAACTGTTCCGTTTTGCTTCCCTGATCGCGTTGCTATACGCAGCTAGTGCATTTTTGTATCTCTGCCAGTCCCCGGTTTGTTTTGCCGGTTGAAGAGTTTTCGTACCTCTGTTCTCATTTTGGCCAGGTTCCTGTTACATCATGGAATATCCCTTGATGACTTAACTCTGTTAGCCGGCCAGCTGGTCTCATATGCGTCAATGACAGCTGTGCTGAGCTTTTCCACCACTGATTCTAGTTCCAGTTCGCTCCTCATGTCACCATCCCCTGGTGGGGCATGTTGTTGCTCAGGTGTGTTGCATAGGATTCCCAATACGTTCTCCTGGGATTCCTTATTATTCTTTTTATTTCGGAGTTGCCCTCAATGTCGAATCTGATTATTCTGTTATCAAACAAAGAGGGCTCATCCATCACCCTCCAATTCCTCACCAACCCGTTCATTAGAGTATTTCCTAGGGTTATGTCTAGTACCTCCTGTCTAATGCTAGTCGTAAAAGTTGGAGTGTTTCCTAAGTTATATATTTCTAACTTATTCATCATCATCATTAACGGCGCAACAATCGGTATCCGATCTAGGCTTGCCTTAATAAGGAACTCCAGATGTCCCGGTTTTGTGCCGAGGTCCACCAATTCGATATCCCTAAAAGCTGTCTGGCGTCCTGAAATACGCTATTGCTCCATCTTAGGCGGGATCTGCCTCCTTTTCTTTTTCTACCATAGATATTGCTGGATCATCCTCATCCATACCGATTAAGTGACTCGCCCACCGTAACCTGGTATCGCTCATATATTTCGTCGTTATGTAGGCTACGGAAGGCGAGGTGTGAAAGGCTTCATCCTGCTGACTTGTTGGTAAAACTTCCGCGCCTGGTGCGGTTGCTCTCTGTACTTTTCTAGTTCACAGACTTGTTGGTTCTCCCAGGCTTCCTTTTTCCGTCTGTGAAGTCGCTTCTCCGCTCGACGAAGTCTCCGCGCGTGCCCACGTCCTTTGAGAATGCAGCATTACTCGGTATGCAGCATTCTTCCGTTCCATTGCTGGCTTACATTCATCGTCAAACCAACCGTTCCGACTCTTTTTGCGGCTGCGGTAAAGAATGTTTGTAGCCGTATTTATGATAACGTTCTTCAGGTGGTTGTGACGATCATTCGTTGATGCTTCATCTCCAGGACCTCTGTTGACTGCGGTTATTGCGGCATCCATTTCCCTCTTATAGGTGTCGCGGAGGGCTGTGTTGTGGATGGCTTCAGTGTTAACTATCATCTGATTGTCAGAGGATATTCTGGGTAGTGTTGTTATTCGAGCTTGGAACACCATGCCAACTAGATAGTCATCCGAGTCTATATTGGCCCGCCTATATGTTCTGGCATTCATCAAGACTGATAGGTGGCAGCGTTCGATCAACACGTGGTCAATTTCGTTGAAAGTGGTCACGTTTGGGGAGGCCCATATATGCTTGTGGACCGCTTTCCGCGCAAACCAGGTTCTTCCAACAACCACTTCGTGAGACACTGCTAATTGAACGATCCGTAGTCCGCTATCATTTGTATTTTCGTGTAAGCTATGGGACCCAACGTATCGCCTGAATACAGGCTCCTTCCTTACTTGGCTGGTAAAATCCCCAAGCATGATTTGGATATCATATCTGGGACAGGCCTCGAGGGTTCGTTCTACTGCCTCGTAGAAGCTATCCTTCTCCGACTCTGCAGTCTCCTCTGTAGGGGCGTGAACGTTAATTAGGCTTATATTTCTAAACTTGCCTCGCAAGTGCAGAGTGCGTAGCCATTCGCTTATGCTCTCAAAGCCGATAACAGCAGGTGCCATTTATATATGGGGTAATATATGGTGTAGTGATTCTTCCCCAGGAAACCGGCCCCTGTCCAACGCAACTCCTGTTACGCTATTACATCAGCCCTATATTAGGACAGGGTATCGGCTAATTGCTCAGCAGCTGCATCTCTGTACAGGGAGCGCACGTTCCATGAGAAAATGTGCAAATCGTTATTCCTTTGTCGTTGCCGGGTTCGTCGTTATGTAATCCGTTCAGCCCGAGGCTCCTGTACTGGCTTCGTAACAAGTTGTTTTTGGTGTAGGGTTGTCAGCTCTACCCAACTCCCAACCTGAAGGACCAGTGGGTACAATTTGTCCCGTTTTTAGGCGCGGGAGACTCGCCTTCATCCATCTCCGTATGCAGCTTTTCGTTAAGAAAGGGCTCCCAGCGGTCACCGCGTGGAGGTGAAGATAGGGTTTGGTAGTAGAGCTGTTGGTGTTGGCTCAGCAGGTGTTTCCCAGGTTTTATGTTCCATCGTGTGTACCAATCTACATTTCGCCGTGGGACCTATACTACCCTTTGATCACAACTTATTACTAAGAATAAATTCAAGAAGGTACTCACTTCTTGAATTGACGACTGCCTCTCGAGTGCTCCACCCGGCATCCAGTGACACTTGGATAGCTACTACGTCCCCGGTCAGACAAACTGTCAAACAATTCTTCATACAGGCGAAAAGGGCAAGCACAGGGGACGTATACACCATTTGCAATGAACGGAAAGAAGTTAAGTAGGGAGACATGATGAGCAACACAGTCAAAAAGAAAGCCAGAGGAGAAGAAGACGAGTTCGGCGGGGAATGTGTCTTTTATTGCAATTAGGACCCCATCGCCGGTGGTCTTACGAGATGCATCCTGGTCTCTGTCACAGCGGAAAGTGGAGTACCTTTCCTCGGAGTTTAATGTGGTATTATCCAGCCAGCTTTCGGAGATACAGATGGCATGGTGTTAGCTGAGCCAGCGCGGATATATTGAAGACCCCCAGCTCTCGAAGGAACTGCCTTTTAATGCACATCACAACTACCACTTTGGTATAGGTAGGTTCACATCCGAGATGGATGGTGGATGAATCTGGATCCCAAGTATCTAGATTTCCTCCTGAAGATGCAGACTTGTGTCTTGGTTGAGTTAATTCTAATACCCCAGCTCTGCTAGTAGTAGCAGAGGTCAACCAAGTAATTCTCTATATCGCTAACTGCCTTGTCTGGTCGAAAATTGGAGGAGTAGACGAGTGTGTCATCGGCATACTGCATAAGTTTTGTACCGACTTCAGGGGAGGGAACATCAGCAGTGAAAACGTTGTATAAAGTAGCACCAGAAATGGATCCCTGCGGCACCCCAGAAGTAACCGACAAGAGATCGGAAATCTCATTTCCAACACTGACGTAAAAATGTCTATCCTCGAAGAAACTGATGGCAAGTCTGATCGTCGGGATTGGGAATTCGTATTTGATCAGTTTATAGATTAGCCCGTTTATCCAGACGGAATCAAAGGCCTTTTCTAAATCCAAAGCGCAAGCCACCGTGGGTTTATTATTGACGTTAAGTCTGCTGGTCACAGTATCGTAGAGGTAGCTCAGGGCGTGCTGTGTTCCGTGTTTAGCACGGAAACTGAACTGATGGTCTGGAATAATGTTGTTAAGATTGCAGTGTTGGACCAGCCCTACAGTCCATGCTCTCTCGAAAAGCTTCCCCAGTTTAGATTGAAGTGAAACGGGTCTGAAGTTACCAGGTTCACAGGAGGCACCTCCTTTTCGAATGGCTATAATTTTGGCTATTTTCCAGGTGGATAGGAAGTAGCCATTATTAATGCAGTTATTAAAAACCGCAAGCAGGAAGTCAATGGAGGCTACTGGAAGATTTTTTTAAGACGACATTCGTAATTTCATCTGGGCCTGCTGACTTTTCACCGTTAAGGTTATGATTGTCGGGAGGCTGGTTTGGGAGAGACTTTGTTGGAGGTGGAGGTGCAGGGGCCAACCGGGGCAGTGATTGTTTCATGGCTTGGGCGTAAGATACGCCTGGTTTGGCCAAACTTTCCGACAGTTGTGCTACTGCCTGTTTTGTCTGCTGTGCTTCTTTAGATTTGCGGGCTTTGGCAGCTTCTTTTCGGGCCAGCATATCTTTATATGCTGGGCAACCGCGGAAGCTGGCGGGATGTCCGACTTTGCCGCAGTTGTAGCATTGCGGGGCCTCCGTTGAGGGGCGTGGGCAGTCACCACGCGGGTGTTTTGTGGTGCAGTTAACACATCGATGTACAATTGCAAAATTTTTAGCAACGTGCCCAAAATTTTGACAATTGAAACATTGAATCTGTCCCAACGGTCTTATTTTGTCTAAGGTAACCTTCTGGTGTAGAATGTATTTCACTTTGAAGGCGTCGTTGAGCTCTTGAGAGGGCTCGAAGGTCACTATAAAAAGTCCCGATTGAGACTTCATTGGGAGAGAAGGATTTCTCTTATGTAGAGCTTTGTCCTGATTTGTCAGGAAGTTGGCTACAGACCGGATTTTGAGCTGTGGATGCTCAGCATTGAGCTCCGCCAGAATTTCTGCAGCACCGGTTTCCCGATGTAGTCCTCGAATAATGAGGGACTGCGCCCTTAGGGATTGAGGGGTGCTCGTTGTGGCCTTGCTCTTTTATAAGAGCGAAGATTTTACCGTGATCCTCGATGGATTCGGCGAAAGCGAGGGTCTGATCCGCCCTCGTGTTCTTGAAAGTTGCCTTTATCCCTTTTGCCTTAAGGGACCGTAGCAGAACAGGGACATTTAATGAATATCCGGTAATTACCGGTATCTTTTGTTTCTTTGGTTTCTGAGCGGGGGTTGGGGTGATATTTGCCTGGTGAGTGCTTTCACTAATTTTTACACTTTTGGCACTAACCTTGCTCCTTTTTGGTTTACGTTTTCTGACGAAGTTGAATGGGTTTTCGTCCTCCGATGTTGGGGCAGGAATGTTGCTGGTTACGGTCTTGTTGGCTCCCACGTTGTTGGCTCCAATGTTGCCGGCTATGATGTTGCTGGTTTCTACGTTGTTCAGCTCTGCCAAGCCAGCTTCGGTGAAAGTAGACGCACATCCCACGATGTCGTCCACTTCAATGGGCTGTCCGGCGCGCAGGTTTGGATTTCGGGTTCGTATGAAATTAATGAGTGTAGGCCGTTGTTATCTGATGTATCAAAGAAAACTATGCCTAACACCTTTCTACTGTCAGTCCCTTTGTTTCTTATTTTTAGGTTCAAATTTTGAAGTGTTATCTTGAAATCATTTGGGGGTAGAAAATATCGAACAATTGTCCTTGACCCTATGGCCTTTGTCAGCCTATGTCCATGGCAGGCCAAAATTTGAATTTGACATTTATCAAACGTGACATATAATGTTATGATAACGATTAGAGATTTGAATTATTGGCTTTTTTATAGTGCGAGTGGTTGATGCTGCTTTTGCTTGTTTTTTCGTTTCCCTTCCTTCCCTGCAACTCCTTTATTATTATTTAATTTTTCATCCGTAACCTGTCTATTTTCTACTGAAATTACGTATCCTGCGTCTGAAAGGACTTCCAACCAAAAGAGATTTACTTTTGCTGACAAGCCAATATTTAGCTTTTACGTGGTCTTGAAGGAATTGATTTCTCCTTTTCAAAGGAAGCATTCGAAATGAAACTAAATGAAATTGATTGATTCAGAAATAGTTGTGATACCATCACTTTGGCCAGAACCACTGTAGGAATCGATTCACAGTACGACCTGCCGTTCATTGCTGTAATTCTTACACAATTTGTATACATGCCTCCCAAAAACCACCCCATTTGCAAGCTCCTGAATGTGGTTCCTTGCTTTGCTTCTATTCGAAAATTTCGTTAATTAAAATCGATTTCCCTCTCAATAAGGCTATCAATGAAAAGATCAAGGACTGCCGAGACAACTTTGACTTATATAATAAATGCACAAAGGCGAAATCGTTTATCGTCAAGCCTGTGATTGAAATGCTTTTAATTATCAATTAAACTCATTACATTTTGTGGTAGCCGATAGGGATCTAAGTGAGCCGCCGCATAATCTATTGTTGACTTTGATGGATTCGGTCATTTAGGAAAGTTGCCTACATTATTACTGGAAGGAACCACAAACTGTTTGCCGCATTCTCAATCAGGGGGAAGCATGATAATGACAGGAAATGTGCCTTGTAGCTACCATTGGTATGGACATATCGTTCCAGGAATACGTATAACGTTTATAGACAATTCCAGCTCCATAGGCGAAAGTAGTCCTGCTGCAGAGTCATCCCTGTTTCGACACCCATTAATGGGCAGCAGTTTCTCCCGTTGTATTTGCTTTCGCATGACAGTCATTAATTTCAAGAAATTGAAACCAATCAATTTAAGCATAATCAGGTCGGAAAATGGAAGCTGTGAGCTTCAAGTGTGAAGGGTTTGTGGTTTTCTCACGAAAGGATCTTTGTGTGCATAACTGTTGTATTTTTAAGTGATACTCCCTCTGGATTCTACTCACGATATGGTTTTTAAAGGTTTTTTTATTAAAATCGGTTCAATGTCTGTCCGTCAGTCTTTTCTTTTTTTGGATGGAGGTGGAAATTTTAGAAAGACACTGCCGCGCCAGATTGCAGCAGCGTATGAGATTCTCACCCACTAAAACCACCCCCACTTTCTCTTCTTCCTTCCCCGCGGAACCGCCGTAAAGCATTACCTTGCGGGGTGGACTGCGCTTAAAGCGACCAAGTCTCCCGTTCTGAGTATCCTCCTTGCGGACAACGCTTTTCCAAGTTCCTCCTGTATACTTTTCTTTTGATTGCGGAGTCCACGGTACACCAGTTTCCCTCCGACTTCAACATTTCCCCGACGATGTTCTGCGGGCTTAGAAACATTTGCAGGGAGTTTTCCAGACTCCTCCTCTCTGAGAAAAATCGTAGACAGTGGAACATAACATGCTCCGGGTCCTCAGGTGTGCAACCACATTCAGGATAAAAGGGGGAATTGTGGCGAACAAATAGATGGCGCGGAACTATCCACTTTGCAGAGCTCGCCACGGGAGTGGAGGACTGGCGAGAAAAGTGTGCCATGAGTTAGGGGCAGAAAAGAAACACATGAAGGAGATGATTATTCTCTTCTGCCTCTAACGAGCAAATAGTCACTTCACTTTTTCTTCATTCTTTAAATAAATTATTTAATAAAGTCTAATTGTTAAATCTATCGAGTATTGATTGTAAAAACCCAGTCTATGTTCCAGTGTACCTAAAAAGTGTGGTTTGCCAAGAATTGGACTATTAATGTTAAATTGGTGACCCCGAAGAGCACAAAGCCCTAGTACTATCAGTATCCAAAGTGAAGAAAGAGTGGCTGGACCCTCACCTGTAAACATAACTATTGAACAACCTGTGCAGCCGATACTTCAGATGACTCGTTCTGTTCCTCTGATCTCGAGCGCGTTTTATCAAGTTAACCAAACATCAGCACCGCAGCCCCAGACGCCAGCACCGCAGCGCCAGACGTCAGCATCACTGCCGCAGCCACCATCGTTGCCGCCGCAGCCGCAGCCATCACCATCTCAAACGTAGCTGACACCAGCATTATTGCCGCATCAGAAATTCAACGGGCGCGACCACCTTTCAACATTGGCAGCAGCAACTTAGAAAACGAACGATTATTTGGCAACCAATTGACTTCATCACAACAACCACACCTTTTACTATAAAAATTCAGTCATGTCAAACTTGCGGCAGCAAATTCCTCCCGCATAAACACATACGGGTATAGGCAAGTGGACGCTTGCGTAGGACATTTTCGTGGCGTTTCATCCTGGCGGATGTCAGCTTCCCCATACTAGGCGCAGACTTCCTGTGTCACTATGGATTGTTGGTGGACTTGCAAAACAAGTCTCTTATAGATTCCACGACCAACCTTAATTCGTCGGGACAAATGGTATCTCACCCAGGCAATAATCTTTCCGTTCTTTTAGAAGACATTACCGACTCTCGTGTTCGGACACTTCTCCAAAAGTTCAGCCAGATTACTACCAAGTGTAGTCTCTCCAAACCAGTGAAGCACAATGTGCAGCACCACATTATCACTACTGGTTCCCCGGTCTTCTCGAAGGTGCGTCCTCTACCATCCCAGAAACTGGCTATTGCACGGAAAGAGTTTGAACAACTCGTTCAACAGGGTATCTGCAGGCCCTCAAACAGCTGTTGGTCTTCCCCACTGCATATGGTCCCTAAGCCAAAGGCGAATGGCGCCCATGTGGGGATTACAGAAGGCTAAATGCACAGACTGTTCCTGACCGATATCCCATTCCACTCATCCACGACTTTGCGCATCACCTCGCGAATTGCCGCATCTTTTCGACTTTGGACTTAACCAAGGCTTATCACCAAATCCCAGTAGCTCCTGAAGACATTCCAAAGACAGCAATATGCACACCCTTTGGACTCTTCGAGTTCACCCGGATGACTTTCGGATTGTGCAATGCGGCGCAAACCTTTCAAAGGTTCATTCACTCAGTCCTGCGAAACCTCGAGTTCTGTTTCGTATATTTGGATGATGTTTTGGTCGCTTCTTCCACTGAGTCTGAGCACTTAGCCCATCTCGAGTGCATTTTTCAACGTCTCCTTGAGGCCGGTTTAGTCCTAAACGTTGAGAAATGCAAATTTCTCCAAAAACAGGTGAGATTCCTCGGCCATTTCATTTCCCCTGAAGGAATACAGCCCGACCCAGACAAGGTGCAAGCGATAACAAGCTTCCCGCGTCCAAAGACAGTGAGGGAGTTGAGGAGGTTCTTGGGCATGCTGAACTTCTACCGTCGTTTCCTGCCCAAGGCCGCCCATCACCAGTCCATTTTGAGCGCGTACTTGTCTGGCCCCAAAACTAAGGACACACGAGAGATCGTGTGGTCTGAAGAGGCTATCTGCGCGTTTAACAAATCCCGTCAACAACTGGCCGACGCTACACTCTTGGCATTACCTCTGCAAGATGCACCCCTAGCCGTTTTTGTTGATGCCTCTGACATCGCAGTAGGTGCTGCCCTTCACCAAAAGGTGGATCAAGTTTGGCAGCCGTTGAGCTTCTTCTCGAAGCAGTCGAATTCCGCTCAACGGAACTACAGTACCTACGATCGCGAACTGCTCGCCGCGTATTTCAGCATCAAATACTTCCTTTTCTCCCTAGAAGGCAGGCCGTTCACAGTGTTCACGGACCATAAGCCTCTCACGTATGCTTTGAAACAGAAGCCCGACAAAGCGTCCCCTCGTCAGCTTCGACATCTGAGCTTCATAAGCCAGTTTACGTCAGACATCCAGCACGTGTCCGGCAAGGACAATATAGTTGCTGACGCTTTGTCTCGTGTCTCCGAGGTTAACATCCCCGCCTCACTCGATTTCTCGGCTATTGCCAAGGCGCAGGAGGATGACGCAGCACTTCAGAGCCGCAAATCCAACCCCAAATACAAATTTCGGGAGTTGCCCATCTTTGGCTCAAACCTCTCTCTCTGCTGCGAAGACTCGGAAAAGGGACCTCGGCCATACATTCCGGCCACCTATCGCAAGGAAGTGTTCCACGCAGTTCACGACTTAGCGCATCCAGGCATCAGGACAACAAATCGGCTAGTCACCGAGAAATACTTCTGGCCCTCTATGAATAAGGATGTCAATTCCTGGGCCAGAGAGTGCATCGCATGCCAGAAGTGTAAAGTCTCCAGGCATGTAAGGAAAGAAGTGGGCTCATTCCCCCGCACTACCAAGCGGTTCCACACAATACACCTCGACATAGTAGGGCCTTTGCGAGACTCGCACGGCTATAGGTATTGTCTCACAATCATCGACAGGTTTACGCGGTGGCCTGAGGCAATACCTCTGAAAGACATTTCGGCGCAATCATGTGCCGAAGCCCTCTGTCGAGAGTGGATCCCTCGCTTTGGCGTCCCTGCAGTGGTCATCACTGACCAGGGAATGCAGTTTGAGTCCACCCTTTTTTCCGAGTTAGGCAAACTTCTTGGTTTTAAACGCCAGCGGACTACTGCATACCACCCGCAATCCAATGAGATGCTAGAACGTTGGCACCGGACGCTGAAAGCCGCCATTATGGCACGTGACGATCCGTCCTGGTCCCAAGTCTTGCCTCTCGTCCTACTCGGCCTACGTACAACCCGACGAGAGGAATTTGCTGCCAGCCCCGCAGAGCTGGTATACGGGGAGAACCCGAGACTCCCAAGCGATCCGATCTTCGACAAGAGATCGGGTCTCACAGAGTCGGGGTTGGTGCGTCTGCTGAGAGACAATCTCCGACGCATAAAAGCCACACCACCCACCCGACACTCGTCCACACCTGCCTGTTCGCCCAAGGAACTGGACACGTGCACGCACGTTCTGGTCAGGACTGATGCCGTCCGGAAGCCGCTGCAGCCTCCATATGAGGGCCCGTACCACGTTCTCGAACGGGGAGAACATTTCTTCCAGCTCGAGATCGGTGGACACAGGAAGGCGGTCTCTCTGTCCAGGCTGAAACCCGTGTCCGCCCCGAAGCAGCGTCGTGTCCGTTTTGTGGATTGACGGTGAACGAAGTTCCGGGATCAGTCGCCGAAACCCCTAGGTTTCATCTGGGGGCGGAGTGATGTGGCGCGGCAGGATTCGCAGCATTCGAAATTTATTTCGAATGTTGCGAATGCGAACAAATAGATGGCGCGGAACTATCCACTTTGCAGAGCTCGCCACGGGAGTGGAAGACTGGCGAGAAAAGTGTGCCATGAGTTAGGGGCAGAAAAGAAACACATGAAGGAGATGATTATTCTCTTCTGCCTCTAACGAGCAAATAGTCACTTCACTTTTTCTTCATTCATTAAATAAATTATTTAATAAAGTCTAATTGTTAAATCTATCGAGTATTGATTGTAAAAACCCAGTCTATGTTCCGGTGTACCTAAAAAGTGTGGTTTGCAAAGAATTGGACTATTAAAGTTAAAGAATCATCCAGTCCGAATTGGTGCAGATACTTACTGTAACCACCATGTCCTGATAGAAATTGCGTTTGATGGTAGTTAATTCCGTCGTACCATCGCTAGATCCACTCCTCAATACGGCGAATCAAAGTGTGGGTCCAGCGACCCCTCTGCGAATCATCTCATCGTTGATGCCACTTTTCCAGCGAACCTCACCTTGCTGCCTTTTGGTATTCTGTATCCTTTTCAGGAGGATTAATTTTCCTTTTCTCATACAGGTACTTGCCAGAATGTTTATCGGGATCATTTACCGCAATAACACACGTGGCGTCGCCTGATATTGTTCTGAAGGCGCTGCACACCCTTAGCGCCACTAAGCGGTAAGTCATACTTTCTCTCCTCCGATTACTGTGCCACGCTAGTGTTTCCTTCCAAACTGGTACCGCGTATAATAGTGTCGAGCGAACCACTCCGGCCCAAGTAATCTGCGGCTGTATCTTGGGCCTCCAATGTTAGGCATCATCCGCGCTAATGATACGCTTCGATGTGATGATGTAATCACCAATACGCATATTAACCGTATTCCTCTTCCTATGGCTGGTAATCAAGACCCGTTCCGTCTTTTTTTCCCCAGGTGAAGCTGAACTATCTCCAGCCACGCTTTTATGGTGCTAATGGTTTCGTTAGCGTGCACTTCAAAGTCTTCAGGTTGTTTTGCAATGACAACCACAGCTAGATCATATGCGAAACCGATTACTGTGGCCTCCTTTGGCGCGTGAAGCACAAGGACCCCATTGTACATGATGTTCCACAGGAGAGGACCCAACGCTGAGCCCTGTGCTACCCCCGCGGTGACGATGTACTGCTTGGATCCCTCATCCGTGTCATACCAAAGTGTCCTTTCCGAAAGGTAACTGTCGAGGAGCTTAGTCAAATAACTAGGGACACCCATTTTAGCCAGTGAGCCTCTTATCCACTCCCAACTAGCGGAATTGAACGCATTTTTGATGTCCAACGTGACCACGGCCCAGCATTTTTTAGACGACATCGCGTCTCGAGCCAGCTTCAAAACAACGTCTATGGCGTCGATGAGTGGGCTCGTTGAAATCCAAATTGTGGCTCCGATAGTCCATGTTTATATTAAATGAGAGAGAGCAGTTTATTGTAGATGAGCCTTTCGAGCATCTTTCCTACCGTATTGATGAGGCAAATCGGTCGATATGATGATGGGTGTCCTGAGTGCTTATTCAGCTTGGGAGCAAATCTAGTTTTTGCCTCTTCCACCGGTCGGGGAAAACTCCTTCTACCATGCATGTTTCAAATACGGTGATGAACCAGTCGGGTTTGGTCCTAACAGCGAGTTTGAGAGCTCTATTGGGAACAGCATCCAGATCGGGTGCTTTGTTATCATCAATTCTCTGACAAATTTGCGCAAATTCCTTTTCAGTTACCGCAGATATGGTCTAGACGTCCAATAGTTGCTTGTGTTGTTTATGCTCCCCTTTATCCGTGGGGAAGAGCGCCATCACGGTATCGAGTAGAAGATGCGGGCAGGTCAGTTGTGGTGTTCGCTCTCTCATCTCGTTCATAACCATCCTGTACGCTATTTCTTGAAGCCTTCCCGCTTGCTGGTCGGTATAGCCTGCTAAAGCCTAGCTCGAAGGTTCACATATACTTGCCACTTCTCATCGAAGTCCGTTGGCAGATCCTTCTAGCTCGAAAACACGCATCCCGTAACTCCACGATCTCTTCATTCCACCAGTAGTTTGAGCGCTTTTTTACGAGGAGTCGCTCTTTCGGCTTAGCAGAGTTGATTGCTCTTGTTATGCCTCTCATCATTTGATCTACCTTTTCTGTAACTGCACCACCGGGATCGTGGCCTCCCAATAACATCTCTATGAATGCATCCTCTTCAAACTTTTTCACGGATCAGCCTCGGTTTCCAGCTCCGCGGGAATGCACATCGCCGCATGGTCCGTATTCGATCTGGAGGAAAATTGCCTGGTGGTCGCTATAAGTATAACGCTCACTGGCAAACCATGTCATTCTCCTCGCCAATGTGGTACTCACATATGTCAGATCGACTATTGAGCCTGACCCTGTCCCGCGAAAGCCTCGAGCACCAATCCACGGCCCACGCGTTGAAATCATCCGCTATGATCTGGTATTGCTTTAAATTCTGTTACTGTCGGGCTTGATGGAGCATAGCAACTGTATATGTAAATACCAGCTATTTTTGCCGTGACGAATCCAACTTCTAGAAACTCCATCACTTCTTGAATGGCTTGATTTCCACACGCCTATATTGCAGCCTTGCCGGTTACATATGCAATCCAGGCACCGATAAGGCTCGCTGATTATGGCAGCTTCGATTCCTTTATCATAGATGATCTACGTGCCGACAGTCGACGTCCTTTTTCTCCTTGCAAAGCATACATTCAGGCTCAGCCTCTCAGCCACTCCTTGAACATATGACCTTCTCCCCCATATTGGACCGATGAGTTGAGTACTTTGATGAACTGCTGAATAACCAGAACATCGGCGAGTTGGAGGTCCCGCCAACTGTAGACGACGGAAAAATACTGCCACCATCATGTATAGAAGAAACAGTCCGTGCAATTCATCGGCTTAAAAATTATAAGTCGCCAGGAGCCAATGGAATTACAGCCAAATTGGTTAAATCGTATCGCGGTAAGCGATAGAAAAAATGGTATCCCGGCGAAATTGATAAGACTGACTAGGCTAACCCTGACCAATGTCTTGTCGGTCTACGACAACGGGATGCCCTATCATGCCTCCTCTTTAACCTGGCCCTAGGAAAAGCGATCTGTGATCTTCTTCTTCTTTTTCTTCAGCCTTTGTCCCGTTCACAAGCGGGGTTGGTTCATCGTAATCGGTTTCGCCATTTGGCTCTATCGAATGCCTGATTTGTGTGCAATCTCGAGGCTTTTAAATCCCCATCCAGCGTATCAAGCCACCGTTGTTTCGGGCGGCCTTCAATGTTCAGACCAATCTTGACAAGTGAATTCTCGTTGGCATGAATTACGTGACCATACCACCGAAGACGCCCCTCTAAAAATTTTTCCACGATCGGTGCAACCCCATTATGATCGTGGACATCCTTATTTCGGATGTGATCAAAACGTGCCACCTTACCGCAAGACGCCGTTCATTGTCTTTTATAGTTGGCCAACACTCAGAACCATAGAGAGTGGCCGGACGGACGACATTGCGGTAGATTTTAGATTTGAGACGTTCGTTGATACGTCGATCACAAAGGGCACCAGTTGTGGAACGCCACTTCATCCAGGTTGCATTAATGCGTGAAACAATTTCATAACGCAATTTCCCATTGGCTGATAGAGTTGACCTGAGGTATTTAAATCGCTCCGTTCTGGGCAGATCACTGCCGCTGACAATGATTCTGCCTGTTTCATGGGGATCGGTCATCAAAAATTCAGTTTTATTCCGCAGTTTGTGACAAATCCGGCTCGATTCACAGTTATTTCAACGATTTCACGAATACGCTTGTCAAGAATGTGTTCAAAAATCTTCATGATATGGGAAAGTAACCGGATCGGACGGTAATTTGAACATTCTGCTGGACCACCTTTCTTTTCCCATAATGGAACAGTGGAACTTTCTTGCCAGTCAAATGGCGTTCTTCCTTCCTGAATAATCCGAATAAAGAATTCACTGAGCCACAGTGTTGGGTTCCAGCTCTTTTCTTTTCAAAGTTCAGATGCGATGACGTCAGGTCCTGTGGCGTTCCCCGATTTCATTTGTTTTATTGTCTCCTCGACTTCAGTTGCGCTGACATGAAAGTCCTGGGGGTTTAACGTGAGTACGTGCCGTGAAGGCATAATCCCACGGTCCTCTTCGGACACGGGCTAATTTTGGGACCACAATCAGAGCCCCGCCGTGACAAGCAACAACGTTACCACTCTATGCAAGTACATGGCTTAACATTCATACTGGTGGATCCAAGACCTACCTAAATCTCTACCGAACTAAGGAGTACGGCGCCCGTGTTGAAACGCAACACCACGCCGAGGTTCGAAGGTCTCTTCTCGCTTGAGCATCACCAACGGCCCACATGAAGCTCCCACTAAGGGGCCAACCGCAAACAACCGAGCTGTACTCATATACGACAGGAATTCTCCCGAAGTATAAGAGTCCAGGGGCTACCCCGGTTCCCATGGTACCAGTATACCCCTGGTAAGGTTTCGTGACCAATTTGCCACTTCAGATGAGTCCCCGTGCAGACTCGGGTCTGATCGCCCTGATTAGGTCTTTGGAGCATTCGCCTACTGAATCACGGCCGGCAAACCAAAGTGATTACAGCATCTCCCGGTGCCACTAATATGGAGGTTCTCCTCGGCGGCTTGGTTTTGGTTTGGCTGATAGGGTTGCCGCCCCATCTTCCTCACCGCCACCTCTGAGCACCAACTGCGCTGACAGGTGGAACTGGTCTAAATGTCGGCAAAGATGGTGGAAGTGGAGCATGAACAAATTCTTCAGTTGAAATCTGCTCGAAGTATTCTCGCCATCTATCAGTTGCAGCTCGACGGTTGGTAAGCGTAAGTGAGATCATTTTTACTTTTTGAGATTTTGTGTAAACACAAAACCTTATTAAAATCGGTTTACTGTCTGTCTGTCTATCTGTCTGTCTGTCTGTCTGTCTGTCCGTCACACGCATTTTTCTCGGAGACGGTTATAGCGATTGACACCAAATTTGGCACGCATACAGTGAATTACATCCTTTTACGTCGAATTTAAAGGGGGGTCCCCATACATGCAACAGGGGGGTGTAAAATTTTTTTCCATCAAATATACTCATGTGGGGTATCAAATTAAAGGTCTCGATTAGTACTTTTCAAAGCTGATCTTAGTTTTGACATTCGTTGGAAGGGTGGGGAGCGCAGGGGGTTGAAAGAGAGCACTTCTTTAAGGGGGGGCCATTCTTAGAAACTACCAAATCTAAAAATCTGAAAAAAATCAGGAGGCTGCCACTATATGGTGCCTGGGCTCCGAAATACCTTTCATGCCGGTATCTGTTTAAATAAAGTTAATAATAGTATATTACTACAATTTTTTGTAATTGGTTAGAAACCCCCCTTAAGTTCATCCTAGTACCATGAAATTTTTTTAGTGATATAGGCTATAATATAGAGCATGATCTTACCAAGTTTGGTGGAAATCGCACTATTACTAACAAAGTTATAATACCTCAAATTTGTTGCTTCTTTGAAAATTGAAGACTATGCATGTCAATATCACCCAAAAGTGGATACTCTCACATAATATATGGATACATTACGTGCTACGTACTAAGAAATACACAAAACCTTTCGTACCTGGAGCGTCCAGCTTCCGGTTTCCCGACTTGTTTCTGATGAAATCGCCACCATTTAATGCGCCGCGGGCCAATGCGTTCCTCACGCTGTTTTATCGGTGGCTTAATTTACAGGACGACAATCAATGACCGATGTCGAGGTGGGATGTTTTTATAGGGAACGACTTTGGAATCAGTAACAGTGATGAAATGTCGGCGTCTTATGAGAATATAGTCGATTTTCGTTTTACTGTTCCCACTATAAAATGTAGGAAGATGAGACAATCGTTTGATGAACCATGTATTCATAAGTACAAGATCGTGGGTGTCCGCAAAATAGGTTATACGCTCGCCACCCTCATTGCGCGCTCCGAACCCGTTTCCTCCATGGTACCTGTTACCGTCTGCTTTTTCACCCACATGACCATTAAGGTCGCCGGCAATGATGATATAGTAGTCAGCAGGCACGTGACAAGTCTTTTCATCGAGAAGTTGCCAGAAGGCATCTTTCTCGGCATCAGGCCGACCTGTCTGTGGTGTGTACGCAGTGAAGAAGTGAATAGTGCGATCAGCTGATATAATAGTGAATTTCATCAGCCGATCATCAAATCGTTTGACTTCTTTAATGGCATCACGGATATCCTCTGAGATGCCATATTGAGTGTGTTGGCTACCAAAATAAAGAAGTTTATAGCCATTTTAACCGCGTTCGCGTTCAATGTTACAGCTCTTGGTACCAGACCATCGGGTTTCTTGCTGAGTGCTAATATCATTGCGCCTTTTCCGAAGGAAAATGCGAGGGGCGCGATCCCTTTTAAGTCCACCCAACTACTGGCCTATGCTGACGATATCGATATCTTGGGAACAACCACCCGAGACGTACAAACTGCCTTTATCCAGATCAACCAGGCGGCGCGAGATCTTGGGCTGCACATCAATGAAGGCAAGGCAAAATTCATGATTGCAACGTCAGCACCAAAATTGACCAACCAATAGCATCGTCGTCAAGTGAGAACAATAAGAATGGAAGACTACAACTTTGAGATCGTTGATAATTTCTCCTATCTAGGGTCGAAAATCTCAACCGAAAACAGCTACGACGATGAAATTCGCACACGGTTGTTGGCAACCAACAGGTCACTTAATTCGTATGGGCAATGTCTATGGTAGAAAAAGAAGACGAGGCAGACCCTGTCTGAGATGAACCCATAGCGTAGGTCGGGACATCTGACAGCTTTCGAATATCGAATTGGTAGATCTTGGTTCAAAAGCGGGATGTCTGGAGTTCCTTATTAAGGCAGGCCTAAACCGGATACCGGTTGTTGATAATGACTAGGTTTGCGGAGCCCTGCGCCATAAATAAACTTCCTGTCTGGTCCTCCATATTTAGTTTGATTTCTGGGTGTTCTTCCCATAGCCAGGAGGCGTTGCTCCTCACCTTCTCAGCCTGTGGAGAAATATGCCCATGCAGGCATATCTCCTGACGCGTACATGTACATGCCCATAAAGCAACCACCGAGCGTTTCATTATCCACATGAAGGGACGCGCCTGACGGGTGATTTTTCAACTCCACATAGGAAGCATGATTCTATTAAGTTTGGTGAAAATCCCACCATTACTAGCAGTCTTCATCGTGAAGGTCATGCACTAAATGAGTGTTTAAAAGACTGACTTTTACGAAAACACTCCTCTCTGCGTAGCGTTATGTTTATATCGAAGACAACCGACTGAGCTACCCAACGTGCCAGACTTCCATATCAAGAGCATAATATCGCTCAAATAATTTTGACAAAAAAAAAATGGTGAAAGAATATCCACTTTCTTTCTCTGATCTCCTTGTTCTGTTCCCTCCTGAGATGAAATATTTGAGTGACATAATTGGCAACAACCATATCCTATCCTCGAAAGGTACACATAACCTTGCAGTATTTTGTCAGGAGTGTGCACTATACACAATGAACTTCAATATTAAATTCTGTTGGCTTTTGAAAATGACCTACATCCTCTTCCTTCCGTAGTCTAGCTTTTGAACAGAATATTCGACAAATGTATAATTTAAATTAAAAGCACATACGTTGCCATTCTCGGAACTGTTGAAGGACGAGAAGTCACCGCAAACCAAACATTATAAATATTTATTTTGCTTAGAAATTAATTTGCGTGATTTTCCCTCCAGATTTTGTGTTGAACATCACCGGAGGCTATGTGTACACCTATCCTATCGTCATCCTTACCATCATCATCATCGCAACTACTACCCCCACCCACTGCAGGCACATAGCACTGTCAGACATTTTCCCATCCTAAACGTACTTAAACTGCTACCTCGTGCTCTCCTTTGCTAAAATATATCATTTTGCCCATCATAGGAAAGACCAGGGTGAGATGTCCTCTACCTTTTTGGCCTTCACCCCTAGAGTTTGCTACACTGTTGTGGATACGTGTGTATACGATTCAGGATTTATGCTTTTGAGGCACCGATAGAGACGTGACTGAGACGAAGAGAGTCGAGACATTTTGGGGAGGAAACCAACGTTCAATGAAGATTATTCTTTACGTTTTCGAGTCGAGCTATAATTGCTCAATGAAAGATTGTTGAGTCCTTAGGGAGGAAAAGTTCATTTAATACGTTTTATTGGGGGTTCTTCCTCTATTGGCTGAGAAATTATCAAAAAATACTAACAACCAATGTAACCTTAAGGCCGAGCGTTTGTGATGGAGTAGCCGTGGAACCTTCAACGAAAAGGACCCTTTTTGATATTAAGAATATCTTTCGTGAGGGCCGTGAGGGTCAGTACCCCCACCGAAACCTAAGTGGATGCCCAGCTCAGAAGAGCAGTCTTTGCGATTCGTGTCTCTGGTTTTTTTCTCATTATCTCATCTGCGATACCACCCCCAATCAACGGCAGAGACTGAGGCGTTGGTGGGTCGGATAGTTCCAAGAACATTCGCCCTCTAAGAAAGGTGCTTCCTTGAAAATCTATACCAGCAGGGGTCGATATACCCAATATCTGGTTATGTCAGCTGTCTGTCTACCCAGAAAGTTGCGTCCCCCCCATAAATTCATTCGTTTTTAACCGAACATCGCCCAGTGTGTACCACCCCCATCCACCGAAGTGCCAACCGTCGACGTTGGGGGCTATGCTAATAATGCGCGAAGCCACAGGTGATTGTGAAAACGAAATGAATTTCCATTTGAATTCCGTACCCAGAACACGGCCTCAGACAAGGCAACAAGTAGATATTCATAGCAGGTGCAACCCCATTCACATCATCCTGTATCTGTCCCTCAAACGAATTTCCCAGCAAAAAGTGCTACGTTTGGCATTCGTTTCGCAATTGTTGCTGCGTTATCGGAGCTATTTGATCTAGATCATGGTTTCCACGTACCCGCATTGTTGCTATCAACAACAAACCACCCTACGATGAAATGCTCCGCACCCTTATTGATTCGAATACAACATTTGGGGTAAGGGTTGATTAACTATTCGCAAACGATGGATTTTATTAATTGAGGTGATAATTATTATTGCGTTATGAATACAAAAATAATGATTCATTAGCTCATTTGTTGGGTGCGTCTGTGCGGAATTCAAGGGGATGTAGGCCTAATATCGATTAGACCTTGCAGAAACTTTCCATATATGGAAGGAAATGTGCAACTACGCGGACAGAGCGCGAAAACTCGTTACTGAGAGAATATGTATATGTGTACCTGGTAAATAGGGACCGTTGTTTGGCTGAATGCCTATGGAAATATTTACTTTGACCCGGGGGATGACTACTATTGGCTATAGTTTGAGAGGATTGGAAGTAAAATTCTATAGGCATTTCGTGAATGTTACGGCATTCGATTAAGGCTATCCCATACTCATCCTCATGCTCTAAATGTGTGTGACATAGCCCATTTGGAAGGACAATTCTGGCCGGAAGTTCTGTAGTATGTCTGTTTGACACAAAGCGTTCAAAGATATAAAACAACTCGCAAATATTTATCAACTTACGAACTTGTTTTCAAAAACTTCGAACAATTTTATATGAATAATTATCCGCTTATCAATTAGCACGAAAAACTCTTAATCTTGATGAAAAGTCAAATTGCCAAATAAAAGAAATATAATAATAATAAAACGTTTCAAATTGTTGTGTTCACCGCCGCGGTTGGAAACTGAAGAGACCGGCTTATTTCCATGCGGTCCTTACTGTCCCAACGAACGGCATTTTCTCACCGCTTATTCTCCACTCCCGTGGCGAGTTCTAAACGAGTTCTAAAGCGAGTGGAGTTCCGCGCCATCTACCCGTCCGCATCCACGACATTCGAAATAAATTTCGAATGCTGCGGATCCTGCCGCGCCACATCACTCCGCCCCCAGACGATACCTAGGGAGTTTCGGCGACCGATCCCGGAACTTCATTCCCCGTTAATCCACAAAACGGACACGACGCTGCTTCGGTGCGCACATGGGTTTCAGTCTGGACAAAGAGACCGCCTTTTTGTGTCCACCGATCTCGAGCTGGAAGAAATGTTCTCCCCGCTCGAGAACGCGGTACGGGCCCTCATATGGAGGCTGCAGCGGCTTCCGGACGGCATCCGTCCTGACCAGAACGTGCGTGCATGTGTCTAGCTCCTTGGGCGAACAGGCAGGTGTGGGCGAGTGTCGAGTGGGTGGTGGCGCTTTGATGCGTCGGAGATTGTCCCCCAGCAGACGCACCAACCCCGACTCCATGAGACCCGATCTCTTGTCGAAGGTCGGATCGCTTGGGAGTCTTGGGTTCTCCCCGTATACCAGCTCTGCGGGGCTGGCAGCAAATTCCTCTCGGCGGGTTGTACGTAGGCCGAGTAGGACGAGAGGCAAGACTTGAGTCCAGGACGGGTCGTCGCGTGCCATAATTCAGGGTCCGGTGCCAACGTTCTAGCATCCCATTGGATTGCGGGTGGTATGCAGTAGTCCGCTGGCGTTTAAAACCCAGGAGTTTGCCTAACTCGGAGAAAAGGGTGGACTCAAATTGCATTCCCTGGTCAGTGATGACCACTGCAGGGACGCCAAAGCGAGGTATCCACTCTCGGCAGAGGGCTTCGGCACAAGATTGCGCCGTAATGTCCTTCAGAGGTATTGCCTCAGGCCACCGCGTGAACCTGTCGATGATTGTGAGGCAATACTTGTAACCGTGCGAGTCTCGCAAAGGCCCTATTATGTCGAGGTGTATCGTGTGGAAACGCTTGGTAGTGCGGGGGAATGAGCCCACTTCTTTCCTTACATGCCTGGAGACTTTACACTTCTGGCATGCGATGCACTCTCTGGCCCAGGAATTGATATCCTTGTTCATGGAGGGCCAGAAGTATTTTCCGGTGACTAACCGGTTTGTTGTCCTGATGCCGGGATGCGCCAAGTCGTGAATTACGTGGAACACTTCCTTGCGAAATGTGGCCGGAATGTATGGCTGGGGTCCCTTTTCCGAGTCTTCGCAGCAGAGCGAGAGGTTTGAGCCGAAGATGGGCAACTCCCGAAATTTGTATTTGGGGTTGGATTTGAGGCTCTGAAGTGCTGCGTCATCCTCCTGCGCCTTGGCAATAGCCGAGAAATCGAGTGAGGCGGGGATGTTAACCTCGGAGACACGAGACAAAGCGTCAGCAACTATATTGTCCTTGCCGGACACGTGCTGGATGTCTGACGTGAACTTGCTTATGAAGCTCAGGTGTCGAAGCCGACGAGGGGACGCATTGTCGGGCTTTTGTTTCAAAGCATACGTGAGAGGCTTATGGTCCGTGAACACTGTGAACGGCCTACCTTCTAGGGAGAAACGGAAGTATTTGATGCTCAAGTAAGCGGCGAGCAGTTCGCGATCGTAGGTACTGTAGTTCCGTTGAGCGGGATTCAACTGTTTCGAGAAGAAGCTCAACGGCTGCCAAACTTGATCCACCTTTTGGTGAAGGGCAGCACCTACTGCGATGTCAGAGGCATCAACAAAAACGCTAGGGGTGCATCTTGCAGAGGAAATGCCAAGAGTGTAGCGGAATTTATCGAACGCGCGGACAGTCTCTTCAGATCACACAATCTCTCGTGTGTCTTTTGTTTTGGGGCCAGTCAAGTACGCGTTCAAAACGGGCTGGTGATGGGCGGCCTTGGGCAGGAAACGACGGTAGAAGTTTAGCATGCCCAGGAACCTCCTCAACTCCCTCACTGTTTTCGGACGCGGGAAGCCTGTAATTGCTTGCACCTTGTCTGGGTCGGGCTGTATTCCTTCAGAGGAAATGGAGTGGCCGAGGAATCTCACCTGTTGTTGAAGGAATTTGCATTTCTCAACGTTTAGGACTAAACCGACCTCAAGGAGACGTTGAAAAATGCACTCGAGATGGGCTAAGTGCTCAGACTCAGTGGAAGAAGCGACCAAAACATCATCCAAATATACGAAACAGAAATCGAGGTTTCGCAGGACTGAGTGAATGAACCTTTGAAAGGTTTGCGCCGCATTGCACAATCCGAAAGTCATTCGGGTGAACTCGAAGAGTCCAAAGGGTGTGCATATTGCCGTCTTTGGAATGTCTTCAGGCGCTACTGGGATTTGGTGATAAGCCTTGGCTAAGTTCAAGGTCGAAAAGATGCGGCAATTCGTGAGGTGATGCGCAAAGTCGTGGATAAGTGGAATCGGATATCGGTCAGGAACAGTCTGTGCGTTTAGCCTTCTGTAATCCCCACAGGGGCGCCATTCGCCATTTGGCTTAGGGGCCATATGTAATGGGGAAGACCAACAGCTGTATGAGGGCCTGCAGATACCCTGTTGAACAAGTTGTTCAAATTCTTTCCGCGCAGTTCTGTTCAGTTTCTGGGGTGGTAGAGGACGCACCTTCGAGAAAATCGGGGAACCAGTAGTATTTATGTGGTGCTGCACATTGTGCTTCACTGGTTTCGAGAGACTACACTCGGTAGTAATCTGGCTGAACTTTTGGAGGAGTGTTCGAACACGTCGGTGATGTCTTCCAAAAGAACGGAAAGGTTATTGTCAGCGTGAGATATCATTTGGCCCGACGAATTAAGATTGGTCGTGGGGTATATAAGGGACTTATTTTGCAAGTCCACCAGCAACCCATAGTGACACAAGAAGTCTGCGCCTAATATGGGGAAGCTGACATCCGCCAGGATGAAACGCCACGAAAATGTCCTACGTAAGCCAAGACTCACGTCCACTTGCCTGTACCCGTATGTATTGATGCGGGAGGAATTTGCTGCCGCCAGTTTGGGGGGTGTGGATAAAGTTTATGATGCCGAGGTACGGGAAGAACCGAAACCTCCGCACCCGTGTCGACGAGGTAGTTGCGCCTGCTGAGGGGGTCGAAAATAGTTAGGCGACGTGGCGCTGCGCTCTGGGTGGCCGTCGCCAAGACCCCCCGCGGGCCTAGTTTTTTGCGGTAGGCCCGAATTTACAAGGTAGCGTACATCTTGTCGCTTTATCTCTGAATCTCAGATGGTACCAGCAAATACCTTTGTCCGCAGGCTGTCTTGACGACCTGCTACCCGAACGCCCTTTTCGTGTGGCAGACCGTGAGCGAGCTCGCGATCTGGCACTCGAACGCTGCCAGTTCCTCCAAGGAACCGGAGACGCAGGCTAGGATCGCCTGGGTGCCCTCCGGGAGCTGTCGCAGCCAGAGCGACTTGATCAGATCATCGCCGATCTTGCTCCCACCCAATTGCCTCATTTCTCGAAGCAATTGGCTGGGAGTTCGATCACCCAACGTTAAACCCGCCAGCAAGTGGTCTAATTTTGCCGACAGGCGCCTGATCAACTCGCTCTTGAGCTGTGTGTACGATGCCGACTTCACTACGTCGGACACCAGAAGAATAGACTCTTCGTCCAGGCCGACCACTGCGTAGTTGAAGCGAGTCGCGTCCGATGTAATGCCGGACATTTGGAACTGCGCTTCCAAATGCACGAACCACAGCTCCGGGTTCCGCGGCCAAAACGGAGGAACGCGTACCGCGAGGGCGGTCGCTTGCGGGTCCGATGGGCCTGCCGCGTCTTTGCTGTCGAACGACATCTTGAGTAACCAAAAAGTAAGAGTTTGTAATGAAAACGCGGACATAGTTTGTAATGAAACGGCAGGCCGCACCCACAAATGCACGCACGAACACAGAAATGACGACCGAAGCGGACGCTTTCCAGCGCAGACCGAAATCACCACCCAGAAACCCGCCAAGAAAACGGAGAACCCACGATGAGAAACACTTCAACGCCGTCTCCTGCAGCGGGTATAACTTTTATTTTAACTATAATCACAATTTAAATTCTTAATAATATAATTAACAATTAGTGCGAATATTGCGAAACTAATGACAACAATTAAATTTGAACAGATTGATTGCCAGTTGCTATCGTTATTGGAATGAAGTTGATGGGCCGTCTCCTTTCCTGCGAAACTCCTTGCGATGGAAGCAATTATATTTTTTATCGGATATATAATAATAATTAGTTGTATTGTGCGTAGAAAGATATTGATGAATCGCAGCTATTTCCTGCCCTTGGTGGCCTTTTCGTCAGCCTTGGTCACCTTGCCACCGCTGGCGTCCTTGAAGTTTACAGCCTTGATTACACTGACAGCCACGGTCTGTCTCATATCACGAACAGCGAAACGACCCAATGGAGGGAACTCCTGGAACGATTCGACGCACAAAGGTTTGGTTGGGACGAGGATGACGATGGCGGAATCACTAGACTTGATGGCCTTGGGGTTCTCCTCGGCGGCGGCGCTGGTGTGAATTCGAGCGGCCGTCGCAGGTGATGGTGGCGATGACTGTGGCGGCGGCGCTTGTACTAGTATCGCTGGTGTCGTGTTTTCCTTTTTGGGGTCACCACTTTAACAGTTGTTTCAAAACGTTTTATTTTTTATGTTAAATTGTTAAAAAGGAAATTTTGTTATTAAACAATTAAAACTTTAAACTTCGTCTAGGTGTGTTCACCGCCGCGGTTGGAGACAGAAGAGACCGGCTTATTTCCATGCGGTCCTTACTTTCCCAACCAACGGCAATTTCTCACCGCTAATTCTCCACTCCCGTGGCGAGTTCTAAACGAGTTCTAAAGCGAGTGGAGTTCCGCGCCATCTACCCGTCTGCATCCGCCGCGCCACAGATATACTACGCCTGAGGTCCAATGTCTATCTTTCCGTTTGTCTGTCATTTTTAAGGTTTTGTGTGAAAGAAAACGTTATTAGAATCGATTCGATGTCGGTCTTTCTGTCTTTTTAAGGTTGCAAAACAAAACCTTATTAAAACCGGTTCAATGTCTGTCTGTCTGTCCGTCTGTCTTTTTTTCTTGAGAATGTGGGAATCTTCAAAAGACACTGGTCTGGATACACTAGCTTGTGGGATTTTTACCCACTAAAACCACCCCCGACTCCCTCCCTGCCCCGCGGAACCACCTTAAGGTATTGCATCACGGGGCGGAGTCAGCTTTCTCTAGCTAAGTCACCTTTCTTCTATACGCGGCACACATGACCGCGCTTTTCTTCTCTCCTCCGCCTTCCGCAGTTTACTTTGGATAGATGCGATTATGCCGTTGATCGCATCCCAATTCTCTTGATGCGCTACCATTTTCGGCACCAGATTTTCTGGTACCAGCACTCCTCCTAGAGTCTCCTCTAGATTCCTCCTTTCTTCCACAAATCTCGGACAGTGGAAGAATACATGCTCTGGGTCCTCTGGGACTCCATCGTAATTTGGACATTCGGGTGAGGTCTCCAATTTAAACCTGTGCAGGTATTGGCGATATCCTCCGTGCCTCGTAAGAAACTGGGTGAGATTATAATTAATCTCACCGCGTCGTCTCTCCAACCACTCCTTGATGGTAGCAATGAGTCTGCGAGTCCACCGACCCTATCTATTTATTTATTTATTGATCTCTCCCTCTCAGCGTTCTTCGTCTGCGATGAGGGAGAGATTTGCTTCGAATTGTATATGTCATCTCCCAAGATGTCAATTGGCATCATTCCAGAGATGACGAATGCTGCATCATTTGAGACAGTCCTGAGAGCAGAGCTTACCCTCAGGGCTGTCCTCCTGTAGATTCCACTCAGACTGTTAATGTTAACTGACATCCGCAACGCCTGGGTTCGCATAGAGCATGATTGAGGTCACCACCCTGGCTATAAGTCACCTATAGGTATGCCGTGGCCCTCCCACGTTCCGCATCATCCTTGCCAGGGTCATACTTGCAGTTGATAATTTATCGTAAACATACTGCACATGTTGATTATTGCTTAGCTTCCTGTCTATCACCTCCTCTAAGTATTTGATGGTCGGCTTGGATATGATGATATGATTCCCGATTCTAATACAGGCGTAATTTCTCTTCCGGCACTTAGTGATGAGAGCCGGTTCTATTTTTTCCTCCGCAAGTGTCAGACCAGAGTTATCGCGCTAACTTTTAACAGCACTGATTGCCTCGCCTGAGTATAACTCAGCATCTTCGAGATGCTTTGCGACAACAACCAGCGTTATGTCGTCAGCGTAACCCACCACTGTGGCTTCCCTCGGAAGTGGAAGTTTAAGTACATCATTGTACATGATATTCCACAGTAGTGGGCCCAAAACGGAGCCGCAATATTTGCTGGTATTACCCTTTCCCTAAATTGCATCTTCGGCCAAGCCGGTAACCAATTTGATGGCATCAATGGTTGATCTGGCTTCACGGGACCCATGCTGCTGATCTGAAAGGCCGCCTTGGCTCTCAAAAACCGGGAGGAGTAATTTGTTGTAAATTACCCGGTCTAACATTTTCTCCACAGTGTCCAAAGGACATATGGGTCGGTATGAGGATGGTTCACCTGGAGGTTTACCAGGCTTAGGCAGAAGTACCAACTTCTGCTGCTTCCATACCGCTGGAAATATCCCCTCAGACATGCACACTTAGAACAACTTAGCGAACATGTGCGGTCTGGATTTCATGGCAAGCTTAAGGGTCTTATTCGGTATTCCGTCCAGGACCGGCGCTTTATTGTCTCCTATTCTACCCAGATCTCCAGCAGCTCGTCTCTGGTGACTGGAATGTGTCGATGCCCTCCTCTTGCTGGGGGAGTAACCCTTGGATGCTTTTCAGCAAGAGGGTGGGACACGTGATCTCCGAAGATGAACGGCCTCTGAATCGTCCGATCACGTTTCTGTGGCACTCCCCCATGAGTTTACGTTTGCTTCTGAGCAGAGCTCCTTAAAGCATTTCCTCTTGCTTCTCTGGATGGCGACCTTGAGGGTTTTGCGGGCTGTCTTATAGGCGCGCTGTTTTTGCCCCTGATCGACTCTACCTACCGCCCTTTGAGCCGCTCTTCTGGTTGTCTTTCCGTCTGTCTGTCACACGCACTTTTCTCAGAAACTGTGTGGGAAGGTGGAAACTGTGAACGCCCAGACATCCAGTGAGTGATATCCTTCTACGTTGAAATTCAGGTGGGCCCCCATACATGTTTTTTAACCGAATATAGCCATGTGGGGTATCAAATGAAAGGTCTCGATTAGTACTTTTCAATGCCGGTCTTAGTTTTGAGATTTGTTAGAGGAGGGAGTGGGAGGGATGAAAAGTAATGATTTCTTTAACGTACCCATTCTCAGAAACTATTCAACCGAAAAATCCGAAAAAGTGTATGAAGCTCCATATCGATATCTGTTCAAATTAAGTTAATAATAGTATATTACCATATTTTTGGGAAATTGAATAGAAACCCACCTTAAGTTTATCCCAGAGTTATAGAGGCTGGTAGTAGTACAAAACATCATATGGAGCATATTATCCCCAAGTTTGATCAAAATTATACTATTACTGACAAAGTTATAGTAGCTCAAAATTGACTTTACCGTGTAAATTTACTGCAACTAAATATCAGTATCACACTAAAGTGCTAAATGCATGTATATAACGGGCTACGTGCAAATGGGATAGTTCTGCACTCAAATATACTCAGAGAAGAAGCAAACAGAACCTTTCATACCTATCGCTGGCTTCTGTCATACGGTTATGTGAGACTTTTACTCACTAAAACCACCTCCTTCTTCTTCGCTTACCCCGCGCGGCTGTCATTTGGGTATTACGTCGCGGGGCAGGATCAGTTACGAACTGCGACACCTGTCGGTACTTATAACTCCTCTGACGTTTCTCCCTCGTCAGCAGATTGTGGATCACCTTCATTAATTTTTCACCGCCTTCCAAGATGTTTCAGAGGCTAGCATGTAGTCCACGATATTCTCGGGTGTCAATTGTGCCCCTAAGTCAATTTCAGCCTCTGATTTAAGTGCGGCGAACCTCGGGTAGTTGAAAACAACAAGCTCCGCATCCTCTGGAATCATCACACATGTTGGGCAATACGGGGAGTCATCACGCCCGAAGCGATAAAGGCACGCACAGTACCCTTCGTGCCCGCTTAGGAATTGAGTTAGGTGATAACTAACCTCACCGTGTCTTCGTTTGATACATTTTGAGGCATCTGGAATCATCTTTTGTGTCCAGCGTTCTTTAGGTGAATCATCCCACCTTTTTTCATCATCATCATCATGCCTTAATAAGGAACTCCAAACATCCCGGTTTTGCGCCGATGTCCACCAATTCGATATCCCGAAAAGCTGTCTGGCGTCCTGACCTACGCCATCGCTCCATCTCAGGCAGGGTCTGCCTCATTTTCTTTTCCTACCATAGATATTGTCCTTATAAAGTTTCCAGGCTGGATCATCCTCATCCATATGGATTAAGTGACCCGCCCACCGTAACCTATTGAGCCGGATTTTATCCACAACCGGACGGTCATGGTATCGCTCATAGATTTCGTCGTTATATAGGCTACGGAATCGTCCATCCTCATGTAGGGGGCCAAAAATTCTTCAGAGGATTCTTCTCTCGAACGCGGCCAAGAATTCGCAATTCTTTTTGCTAACAATTCAAGTCTCCGAGGAATGCACGAGGACTGGCAAGATCATAGTTTTGTACAGTAAAAGCTTTGGCCCTATGATGAGACGTGGTTGGTTTATGGTGCTGACGTTGTCACCATAACATATACTTTGTTTTGCCTTCATTGTTGTGCAGCGCAAGATCTCGCCTCCATCACCGCCTGCTCGATCTGGATGAGGGCAGTTTGTACGTCTCAGGTGGTTCTTCCCATGATGTCGATATCGTGAGGATAAGCCAGTAGTTGGGTAGACTTAAAGAGTATCGTACCTATTGCATTTACCTCAGCATCACGGATCACTTTCTCGAGGGCCAGATTAAAGAGGACTCATGATAGGGCATCCCCTTGTCTTAGACCGTTGTTGATGTCGAATGGTCTTGAGAGTGATCCTGCTGCTTTTATCTGGCCTCGCACATTGGTCAAGGTCAGCCTAGTCAGTCCTATTAATTTCGTCGGGATACCGAATTCTTTTACGGCCGTGTACAGTTTTACCCTAGCAACGCTATCATAGGCGGCCTTCAAGTCGATGAAAAGATGGATCAACTGATGTCCATATTCCAACAGTTTTTCCATCGTTTGCCGTACAGAGAAAATCTAATCTGTTACTGATTTGCCTGGAGTGAAGCCTGTTGGGGTATGGGGGCCGTATGGGGCTATCCAGCCTAGCAAGATAGCAGAGAATATCTATGTCTCGTGTTATGTATGAGACAGATAATGCCTCGTTGCCAGTTGTCAGGCATTGACTCGCTGTCCCACACCTTGAGCACAAGTTAATGAACCACTTGGTGTAACTGGTCGCCTCCATATTTAACCTATTCGCATGTAATTCCATCGGCTCCTGGCGACTTATGATTTTTAACCTGATGAATTGCACGGATTGTTTCTTCTATACTTGGTGGTGACAGTATTTGCCCGTCGTCTTCATTTGGCGGGACCTCCAACTCGCCGATGTTCTGGTTGTTCAGTAGTTCATCAAAGTACTCAACCCATATCTCCAATATGCTCATTCTGTCGGAAATCAGATTTCCCTCTTTGTCTCGGCAGGATGAACATCGAGGTGTGTAAGGCTTCATCCTGCTGACTAGGGGGTAAAACTTGCGCGCCTGGTGTGATTGCCCCCTGTAATTTTCGAGTTCACAGACCTGTTGGTACTCCCAGGCTTCCTTATCCCGTCTGTGAAGTCGCTTCTCCGCTCAACGGAATTCGTGAGAGTTCTTCGCGCGTGCTCGCGTCCTTTGAGAATATGGCACCACTCCGCCAGCCGTTCCGACTTTTCTTGCGGCTGGGGCGAAGTATGTTTGTGGCCGTATTTATGATAACGTTCTTCAGGTGATTGTGAAGATCATTTGTTGATGCTTCATCTCCAGGATCTCTGTTGACTGCGGTTATTACGGCATCCATTTCCCTTTTATAGGTGTCGCGGAGGGTTGTGCTGTGGATGGCTTCAGTGTTAACTCTCACTTGATTGTCAGAGTGGATTCTAGATGGTGTTGTTATTCGAGCTCCGGACACCATGCCTACGAGATAGTGATCCGGGACTATATTGGCCCCTATGTATGTTCTGACATTCATCAAGGCTGAGAAGTGGCGGCGTTCGATCAACACGTGGTAAATTTGGTTGAAAGTGGTCCCGCCTGGAGAGGCGCGTAAACCAGGTACTTCCAATAACTATTTCGTGTGACACTGCTAATTGAATGATCCGCAGTCCGTTATCATTTGTATTTTGGTGTAGGCTATGGGAGTCAACGTATCGCCTGAATACGGGCTCCTTCCCTATTTGGCTGTTAAATTCCCCAAGTATGATTTTGATATCATATCTGGTACACGCTTCGAGGGTTCGTTCTACTGCCTCGTAGAAGATATCCTTCTCTAACTCTACAATTTCCTCTGCAGGGGCGTGAACGATAATGATGCTTATATTTTTAAACTTGCCTCGCAAGTGCACAGTGCATAGCCGTTCGCTTATGTTTTCAAAGCCGATAACAGCAGGTTCCATTTTTTGGCTGACTAAGAAACCTACTCCGGGCACATGTTTTATTGGATGGCCACTATAATATATGGTGTAGTGGCTCTTCCCCAGGAAACCGGTCCCTGTCCAACGCATCTCCTGTAACGCTGTTACATCATCCCTATATTGGGACAGGGTCTCGGCTATCGGCTCAGCAGCTTCACCTTTGTAAGGGAGCGCACGTTCTATGAAGAAAATGCGCAAATCGTTATCCTTTGTCGGTGCCAGGTTCGTCGTTGTGTAATCCGTCAGCCCGAGACTCCTGTTGTGGCTTCGTAACAAGTTGTTTTCCGTGTAGGGTTGTCAGCCCTACCCAACCCCCAACCTGGAGGACCAGTTGGTACAATTTGTCCCGTTTTTCGGCGCGGGAGTCTCGCCTTCATCCTTCTCGGTCTACAGTTTTTCGTTAAGAAAGAGCTCCCAGCGGTCACCACGTGGAGGTGGAGATAGGGTTTGGTAGTAGAGCTGTTGGTGTTGGTTCATCAGGCATTTCTCAGGTTTTATGCTCCATCGTGTGTATCAATCCACGTTTCGCCCTAGGACCTATACTACCCTTTGACCGCACTTTTGGGATATCATATCTGGGACAGACTTCGAGGGTTCGTTCTACTGCCTCGTAGGAACGTGAACGTTTATGAGGCTCATATTTCTAAACTTGCCTCGCAAGCGTTAAATGCATAGCCTTTCGCTTATGGTTTCAAAGCCGATAACAGCAGGTTCCATTTTTTGGCTGCCTAAGAAACCTACTCCGAGCACATGGTTTACTGGATGGCCACTATAATATATGGTGTAGTGGCTCTTCCCCAGGAAACCGGTCCCTGTCCAACGCATCTTCTGTAACGCTGTTACATCAGCCCTATATTGAGACAGGGTATCGGCTAGCTGTTCAGCAGCTGTATCTCTGTACAGGGAGCTCACGTTCGTCGTTGTGTAATCCGTCCCGTGCGAGGCTCCTGTTGTGGCTTCGTAACAAGTTGTTTTCCGTGTAGGGTTGTCAGCCTTACCCAACCCCCAACCTGGAGGACCAGTTGGTACAATTTGTTCCGTGTTTAGACGCGGGAGACTCGTCTTCATCCTCTTCCGTCTGAGATAGGGCTTGGTGGTAGAGCTGTTAGTGTTGGTTCAGCAGGCGTTTCCCAGGTTTTATGCTCCGTCGTGGGTACCAATCCACGTTTCACGCTAGGACGTATACTACTCTTTGACCATCATGGTTGCTTTGGTTTCTCTTCAGTGTTGAATAAATCTTTCGCCTTTTGCTAGCAGAATAGCTTGGCAATTACAGATTTTGAACTTTATATTTATTTCTTCTTTTGATTTGTTTGGGTGTATGAAATAAAAATGATTGCATAAAAAGATAATAATAACCTGGCTCAAATTTTTATTACGAAAAGTTTTTTTTTCTCAATGTGCTGTTGGTTTCGTTTTCCTAATATCGCCACCACTTCCAAATAAAGGGGAAACTTTGCATTGCGAGCATTTATAAATGTTGCATATCTACTACAGTTTTGTCATTACAATCAAACTTGACTGCAAGAAACGCTTTTTATACACAAACTGATCACGTTTCCGTTTATTTTTCAATAAAAAGGCAATTAATTCGAAATAAACTAAACCTTTAAAAAAAAACAAAACCCCGCTTCCATTACCCCTCGAAATTCACGTTTCGTCGTATTACCTTTGTTTACTTTTTATTTGCACTCAAGTAAACAATGAAACGTACACTTTAAATTTTCAACTTTTGGAATGAAATTCTTCCAAATATAGTTTGCTTGAGACTACGAAAGATAGATGCCATTTAAATGCTTTTTTTTCATTCAGAAATTTCTCTTTTTTCGATTCAAATTGCAAAAATGTGCAAATCTGACAGCGGCCATGACATAATAATTTTTCGTTCAATCAAACATGGCTGACATATTCTTTTCATCTCTCTCTGACCAATACGATTTGACGAAGGTTATGCTTTGTCCTTCTTTAGCACTGATCATGTATACGGATAAGCTTCCGCAATACATTTGTAAGTCGGGCATTTTAATGAAGGTATTGCCTGTTAGACCGGCCGCAACAACGTGGGAGAAAAGTGTCGGGAAGTGAATATCGCAGTTGTGAATCAGTTGAGGGAGCGTCTATTTATTTCGTACAAAGGACTGTTAAGAAGAATTTTTTTTGTCAACTCTGGTAATCGTTTATTGAACATGTGAAATATTTAAGAAAATTTTGCGCGTCGGTCTAGGTTGTGAAAATTATAGTTTTTTAGAAAGTCATTTTAATTTGTTGTGGTTCGACAGCTCGGAATGGCGGATCGACGCGATCGTCCTTAAATAAGTTTTTCGTATGGAATTTTGTAGTAACCGCGCGTGTATGACGTCAGGAGATGTATACACAGTGTTGCAGCCAAATAAAAAGTTATAATAGAGGTAATCGAACAAGAGATAACCCTTTTTGTGGTTTTTGGGATCCAATATTATTCGCGTGTTCAATCCAAAATGGACGGAAATTTCGGTAGATCAACGTATTCTGCAGGAGCATCAACGCCCTTTTCCCCGCATCGAAACTCGGAGATGGGTAACGGATATGTGTTGGGTGGAGGAGATAGTAACCATCCCTGGTTCGGAGGAAAACGGTGGGGAGCGTACCCCTTTCACACTGGTCGGGGTTTTTTCGGGAGGCAAAGGCACCAAACACTACCTGCGATGTCGCCTCCACATATTGTTTTTCCGGAGCAACAGCGACCACGTATGATATTTCCCCAGCAGCAGTCAATGATGTTCCCGCATCCTCCTCCACCCCAAATTATGAACCTTCCAATATCCCCTAGTGCTAAAGGGTATAAGTCGCCTAACGAGCCAAACAATAGTTACCACGCGAACCCGCAAGGGTTCCTAAACCGAATTAAAAAAATTGTTAACGGATTTATTAATCCAAATTTGAACTGTGATTTTTACTCGGACCACCATCGCTATTACAATCCGAAGTATTACAATAATTACGCGATTGAGAAAGGGGAAGCCCCGTTTAAGCCGAACGTCAATAACGATTGCAGCGTTCTTCCCTCGCAGCCGACAGTGTCTGCCACTATCGAGTTTGCTATTTTCACCAGTGACGATTTTCCTGCACTGCTATGGAAATCTCCCGTCACACAAGAATCCGTTAATCAAGTGATCATTCCCGAAAAGGAGATTACTTGTGAGGACTTTTCGAAATCAAAGTTAAGCGATCCGGTTGTAACTGGTGCCACCTGCAAATCGCCAGTCGGGAAGATGCGTGCCCCATACGCATTCACGCCCCCTCAGCGCGTTCGGCAAATATCTGAATGCAGTGACGACAGCTTGGTAATTTGTTTCTCGGAAGATGCCCGGGAAGGAGTGTTGGAACTGGCCCGCGATAGTGACGAGGAGTCCAACTTAGACAGCTATAGCGATGACAGCAGCAGCGAAGATGAAAATGACATCGACGAGACTGATAATTGTATGAAAATGCCAGAAATGGGGCAATTGGATTCGAGTTTTGACGAGACGAAAGATAAAAAGGTCCGCTTCAATCTGAACCCCGAAATTCATGTAATGTATAAATGGGACTTCGCATACCGGAGTGCGCGAAGAGGTCACTGGGAAAATTTCGCACGTGATCGCGATCGGTTCAAGAAGCGCATCAGCAATTTGGCTAACATTATTAATCCTGTATTAGATACTCAACACCGTGAAAAAATCTACGGGTCAAGATTTTGTGGTAGCGATGACAATGTTGCATCCTCGAGGTGCACAGAAACACAGAGTAGTAACACATAAATAAATTCCATTTAGATATAGAACTTAGTTATTGTAAACAAATTTAATATTGCAAAAAAGATAGAAACTACTAAGGTACAAAGCACCGAATAATGCATGGAAATCGTCGAAATGAATTCGAAACGAATAACAAGGGGTAGGTAGGTAGGCTCCGAGGCGGCCAAATAGTGCCGTGCCACAAACTCTCAAGACCGTGACTGCTGTTATGGGAGCAGGGAGGCAGAACCTAGCCGGCTCGGATCTTCAGAGCCAACCCGTAGCACTCACAAAGGAGAGCAGCTCTCGCACCCTGCAGCTAGAAATCTCTCTAAGGTCCCCAAAGAATGGTTTACTCAGTGTCCCTAGCCTGACTCTAGCTAGAGCTGGACAATCGCAGAGAAAGTGCATGAGGGTTTCCCTACCTTTTCTGCAGCTTCGGCAATGCCAATTGTAGGGTATGTCGAGCCTGGAGGCATGGCCCCCTTTGGGCCAGTGCCCCGTGCAGACCGCCGTAATCTTGAATTCATTTGCACGCGTCTGGCACAGGAGCTCTCTTGATCGGGCTATGTTATAAGCGAGCCAAATTCTCCTTGACTTGGCACAGCTCGTAAGCCTTCGCCATCTTAGGCCCGCGGTTGCTAAGTAGTGCGAGTAGACTCGGCCCTCGACAACCGCCAGCGAAAGATCGACTGTATTCATCAAAGGGCTGCCAAAACCAGAGCCTCGCTTCGTCCAGACGGTTCAGCGCGTCTCTGTAGTGCCCCACTAGCCTGGAGGATATGGTCGCTGAGTACAAGGCCTTGATTGCCGCTTGGTTGTCGGTCAGAATGGCTATGTTACGCTTGGGGCTCGAATCTCGCTCAAGCCATCGACAGATTTCCAATATCGCCAGTACTTCCGCTTGTAATACATGGGCGAAACCTGGGAGACTATACGACTTGGATACACTGCGTGTATTCGAGAAGACCCCCGCGCCGACTCCACATGCCTTCTTTGATCCGTCGGTAAAGAATAGCGAGTCATAACCTTGTAACATGCCGTCGGTCTTCCAATTTGCCCTGGTTGGAAAGTCCACAGAAAAGTTTCTCGTGAAGTTCAGCTTGCGTGTGGCATAGTCCATGGGGAATGACCAGATTTACCGAGGTACTTCATCTGGGATGTTGCTGTGGCCGTAGGACTTCGCTGCTCAACATTCGGACTCATGTAGTCTGCCGGCATTGCATGCTTCAACGTAGTTAATGTGAAGGTCTAGAGGGAGGAGATGCAGGAGTACATTGAGAGCATCTGCCGGGTAGGACTGCAGTGCCCCAGTAACAGCTACTCACACGGTTCTTTGAATCCTATTAAGCGCCATCCTATTGTATTTTGTGCTCAAAGCCTGCCACCACACCATACAATAGAGCCGTACGTTAGGATCGGACGCACTACAGCGGTGTACATCCAGAGAAACATCCTCGGCCGGAGACCCCATTTCTTTGTAAAGGTTCTCTTCCAGGCATAGAAGTCTAGGCAAGCCTTCTTAACCATCAGTTATATGTTCAATCTCCAATTTAGCTTTGGATCCAGGATTACTCCAAATACTTTACATTAGAGGAAAACCAATCTTTGTTCATTCAACCGTTTTAGGTAGAATTCAGGTATCCTTGTCTTGGTGGTGAATGGCATCACTTTTGGTTCGGTTTATGCTGAGTCCGCGTCTTGCGGCCCACAGGCACACCTTTAGCAACCCTCCTTTCATGATATCGCTCATAATGGGCGGAACCAGCCCTGATACTAATATCACTAAGTCGTCTGCATACGCCACCGCCTTCACCCCGCCGCTGTAAAATGTTCGTAAAATTTCGTCCATTACTATTAAACAGAGCGCCGGAGAGATGGCACCACCCTGGGGTTCACAGCTGTGGTCAAGTGGCTGCATCCCAGATCCGACTGGATTATCCTGGTCATTAGCATGTATATAATCCAATACGTAAGATACCCCTCCAATCCAATACTAGTCAAGGATTCCTTTGGTATTAACGTTGTTAAAAGCTCCCTCTATATCCAAGAAGCAGCTAGGGTATAATGCTTGTATTGCAGCGACCGCTCAACCGTGCCAATTACCTCGTGGAGGGCGGTTTCTGTGGATTTTCCTTTGAGGTAGGCATGCTGGGAATTAGAGAAAGGCGTTCTCTCCATAATCGTCCTTAAGTGAATGTCCAGGACGCGCTCTAGGGTCTTCAGCACGAAAGTGGTCAGGCTGATTGGTTAAAAGTGCAGCCGATCTTATCCTTGGTAATTACCGACTTGATAGTCTCGTACAGCTAGGGTGGCCGCAAACCCTCCAAGCAAGGTTGCAAGGTTCTGACTCACAGTCCTCCTCGCTGGCGGGAAAGTGCGTTTGAACCAGCAACTTCGAGGTTTTACTAGAAGATTTTACTAGGTGGCGGTCTTGATGGCCGACTTGTAGTTCTTCAAGCAGTCCTTGTATGGCTGCCAATATTTATGCCTGTAGCAGATGTTGAAGGTTTCTCTGGTCAGCTTCCTGAGGCTAGAGAGATCTTCATTCCACCAAAGTGGCGATGCGTTTTTGCTGTACTTAATAGGGCATGTGATTAAAGGCGGTATCGAATGCAATTTTCAGAGTCCCGACCTTTGACTCCAGTTCGTCTGTCGCATCGCAGAGTTTGTTTTTGATTACTTGACCCTTCTCCACCCGATCCTCCTCGAATCTCTGAAGGGTTTGGAGACCTCTGCGGCGAGGTCTAGACTGAAAAGTATCCAACTGTGATCAGAGAAGGATCTCTGGTCAAACACTCTCCAGTCTCTACCCTAAGAATCGCATTGTCGGTTATTAGGGTGATATCAAGGACCTTTTTCCAGCCGCCACAGTTTGCCGAGCAGGGGAAATGCAAGGTGGGTGTACTGCCCCTGTTACACACCGATAGATTTGAAGCAATAATAAAATCGAAGAATGACTCACATCTTTCGTTGATTTCCGAGCTGCCTCAAAGCGTATGCTTTGCATTGGCGTTGCAACATGTTGGCTTTCTTTGTCGTTATGGTGTTTGTCAGATATTTTAGCTCTTCTGGCGGAGTTGATCGGTCGTGAGCCATCTAAGCCGAGGAAATATACACGTTCTCTGTCTCCATCTGTTCCAGCTTGACTACGACTAGGTCGCTGAAACTCAAGTGTGGATACAGAAAAGTGTGCAGACTCTTCTTCGCGCGAATACATGCTCTAGGTCTGTCCTAATCAGCGTCTACTGTGCTGTGAAATAAATTAAAATATTTGTTTTGGAGCCCTGTGATGGTTGGATCGTCTCCGACCCAGGGCTCCTGTATTAGTGCGATATCGATGTCTTCCTCTAGGACGAAAACAAACGGGGCGCACTTCGAGTGCTGTAGATTTATCTGCGTTACCCTCAGCATGATTTGCTTGCGTGAGAGGTTTGTTGGACCGTCGATCGTCATCTCTTCCAACAGCTCGTTGGTGGCGTCGATTGGATTTAGGTCGTCGTCCCGTTTTGCAGAGTGGAACACTTTCACCTTTGCATTCCTGACTCCGAACCGCAATTTATAGTCGATCTTTTCCTGTGCCTCCAGGCACTCTTCGTTTAGACGGAGTAGGATTGGCTGTTTGTCTGAGGTTCCTCCTCCTTGATAACAACCCAGTCGTCCATGGGAATCCTGCCGTTTTGAAGGCGCAGCAATTGGATGAAATTGTCCTTATCCATGCGGATCTTCGGCAACCAGATGCGAGTGATCGGTTTCCTGGGAATATCGTCGTAAGGGATGACTTTGAGCTTTACGCCCTCCCAGGCGCCGCTGATCTTAACGAAGCAAGAACCGAGAAAGTCCCTAGAGAATTGGTCCTTGCAAGCTATAACGTGGAATCTACGGACCATGTGAGAGGAATCAAAGCAGGGGATGTGGGTCCCGTGTGTTTGCCTTCGGTGTCTAGGAGATACTTAAAGACTATCCCCGCCAGCCTGGCGTCAATACTCGTCCACACCTCCGGCGCTAGGGGAATTACCATCCGCCAGCGCCACACGTAAGTGGCTCCTAGCCACGTCCCTAAAGGGTTTCCCAGTTCGTGGCCCGTCGGCTGTTGCTGCGTACTTTTCTTCGGATATTGCTTAGTGTCTGAGCTCTTGCCCACTCTGCTCCGCTTATGATCTTGCTCGAACTCGTCTTGAGATCGATTGCGTTTCAGAGCGACGGGTTTCGCCTTCTGCTCGTCTGCCAGGCGGGTGCTATAGCATTCCTCAACAATTGCCTGGTATTTAGCGAGGTCTTTTTCATCCCGCTCGTCGACGGTACTGGCCTGTTTATTCTTAGCAATCGTGCTGAGAATATGCATGGCCTTCTGGTACTGGCTTTTGAGCAGGACATCAGTGGACCTTCTGCTTCTTAGTCTGGCTGGTCCCCTTCTGGGATTTCCATGGTGGTTGTGGTTGCGCCCATATCACGGGTAGAATTCCTTGTTAGCTCATGGGTGGAGTTGCGTTGTATAATCGGGCGCCGAACCCCTTACGTGCGGCAGAGGTATTAGATAGTATCTACTGGTGTGAATGCTGAGCCTGCACTCAGATAAACCGGTACTGCTATGTATCTCGGGGGGCTCTGAATGTGGCCTTCAAATCAATTTGTATCCGAAGAGGTCGTGGGATGATGCCTTCACGGCAGATATTTACGTTAAAGCCAATGGATCTTCATGTCTTCTTCTTTGCATACATAGAAACTTTATGGGACTTGCCTTATCATCAATCTAGTGTCATAAATTTTGGGTTAGAATGCAATTTTTTTTTCTTTGGGAGTAGGGTGAATGCATTTACGCAGTGTTGGACTCCCGCAACAGCACGCTGTCGGACTACCAAGTAAACACCTCCCTGTCATCAGAGAACTAGCCTGGAACCGTTTGACACATTACTTCGGGCTAGCCCTCCCGCTCTTCTGGCTTTGGAAAGCTTCAAGTCAGGCAATTCCTTTCACCAACGGGAGAGGAGGGGAGGAAAGGAGTTGTGTGAGGGAACCTCTTACCGTCCGATCCCTCCGCCGGTCGCGTTCAATCTTCTTCGCAATAAGAAGAGCCCGAACATAATACGCAATGCGATTCCAGCTGCCAGCGCTCTCCAGCATCTCTCTGACAATGTTGTCTGGAGAGAGCTCCCCTGTGTTTGCATAAAGCTGCTGACGAAAGCCGTCCCACCTCTTCCAAGAGAAAAGGGTGTGTTCAGCGTCGTCCGCCACTTCATTGCAGAACACACTCAGGAGATCGCACCCTCCCAATCCTGTGCAGGTAAGACTGAAAACCTCCATGCCCACTTAGAAGTTGGGTAAGGAAGTAATCAATTTCACCGTGCGTTCTGTTCAACCACGGGTCTAATTTGTCGATGAGCCGCGCAGTTCATCCGCCCCTTGGCTCATTTTGCCAAGAAAGTTGCCACTCGGTAAGGGTGCGTTGACGTTCTTCACAGGCCACCACCTCTCTTACGTTCTCGTCCTTACGGCGGTAGATAGCTTTGCGCTCCTTGGCAAGGAGGGCAACGGAGATCACTCCCGCGATCACTATCACAGCCGGTTCGGAGACAGTGTGATAAGCAGACGCCACTCGCAAAGCTCTCCCTCTCCTCATTTGAGCAAGGCGTTTACGGTACACCTCCTTGTCAAATGCACAAACCCATTCCTCCGCGCTATGGAGCAGAACCGACTGCATTGCTCCTATAACGAGACGTCTCCTAGCAGATGTAGGGTCCCCGAGATTCGCCATTAGCTGACTCAAGGCCGTGACTCCAGCTGCAGCCCTGTCCGCTGCTGTTTTGATTTGCTCGCAGAAGCTCGTCTTCGAGTCAAGCATTAAACCAAGGTATTTAACCGTTGGTTTTGACTCTATAGTCAACGCAGGGTCGGGATTCTCTTTCTGATCAAGATGAGTAATTCGGTTTTTTCCAGCGCAAGGTGGAAACCGTGAGCAGTCATCCATCCCCTTACTCGTCGCATCAATATGTCAAGTCTGCTTTGCACTTGTTCAACAGTGCGTCCGGCAACAAGTGCCGCAACGTCGTCTGCATAAGCGACCAGGCACGACTCCTCGGGCATATTGAGTCTCAGTAGACAATGATAAGAAGCGTTCCAAAGGTCCGGCTCTGGGATGGATCCCTGTGCTAATCCCGACGTGATTCCCATCCTCCTTTGGCCCTCTAGCGTCTTATAGAGCAGGGAGCGGTCTTTCAGATAATCCCTCAATATCCGCAAGAGATAGTTTGGCACGTGAAATGAGTTTTCTAGTGTGCCTAGCATATCTGTCTATCTTACGGAATTCAAGGCATTTTTGACATCAAGCGTTATGAGGAGCACTATCCGTCGAGATGGGCGACTGTGTGCCTCGGCTCGATGAACCGCATTTACGACATCCATGACAGCATCCATTGTAGATTTCCCTGTTCTGAACCCGAACTGCCTTGGGGATAAGTCCTCGGCAGCGCGGAACGCTTCAGCGAGTCGATTCCTGATGAGCTTCTCTAGCACTTTTCCGGCCGTGTCAAGCATACACAGCGGTCGGTATGCAGACTGGAGCTCCGGGTCTCCTTTACCCTTACTGATTAACGCGAGTCTGGCCATTTTCTAGCGACAGTGAAGCCCATGGTGTTTTACGTAGGCACCTGTCGTGAGACTTAATCCTACGGTCCTTTTAAGACACGGATTGATTTTGTGACCACAATCAGAGCAACTTGTTCAAAAATGGAATGATCGCCTCATGCAACACGGTCTCAGATTGAATTTAAACAAAACTGAATTTTTGACGACCGATCCCCATGAAACAGGCACAATCACTGTCAGCGGCAGTGATCTGCCCAGAACTGAGCGATTTAAATACCTCGGGTCAACACTATCAGCCAATGGAGAGCTGCGTTATGAAATTGCTTCACGCATTAACGCAACCTGGATGAAGTGGCGTTCCACAACTGGTGTCCTTTGTGATCGACGTATCAACGAACGTCTCAAATCTAAAATTTACTGCAATGTCGTCCGTCCAGTCGCTCTCTATGGTTCTGAGTGTTGGCCGACCATAAAAGACAATGAACGGCGTCTCGCGGTAATGGAGACGAAGATGCTACGTTGGACTAGTGGCGTCACACGTTTAGATCACATCCGAAATGAGGATATCCGCGATCGTTATGGGGTTGCACCGATCGTGGAAAAGTTGCGAGAGAGGCGTCTTCGATGGTATGGTCACGCAATTCGTGCAAACGAGAATTCACTTGCCAAGATTAGTCTGAACATCGAAGTCGATGGTAAACGACCAAAAGGCAGACCTAAGCAACGGTGGCTTGATACGCTGGATGGGGATTTGAAAGCCTCGAGATTTCACCCAGATCAGGCATTCGATAGAGCCAAATGGCGAAGCCGATCACGACGAGCCGACCCCGCTTGTGAACGGGACAAAGGCTGAAGAAAAAGAAGAAGAAGAAGAATCAGAGCCTCGCTGAGACAAGCAACAACGGTACCAGTCTATATCAAGTGCATGGCTTAGCATTCATACTGGTGGATGCAAGAATTACCTAAATCTCTACCGAACTAAGGAGTACGGCACCCGTGTTGATACGCAACACCACGTCGAGGCCCGAAGGTCTCTTCTCGCTTGAGCATAACCACAACCACCATGAAACTCCCACTAGGGGGGCCAACCGCAAATAACTGAGCTGTCCTCACATACAACAGGAGTTCACCCGAAGTATGTGAGTCCAGGGGCTTTCCCGGTTCCCATGGTACCAGTATACCCCTGGTAAGGTTTCGTGACCAATTTGCCGCTTCAGATGAGTCCCCGTGCAGACTCGGGTCTGATCGCCCTGATTAGGTCTTTGGAGCATTCGCCTACTGAATCACGGCCGGCAAACCAAAGTGATTACAGCGTCTCCCGGTGCCACCACTATGGAGGTTCTCCTCGGCCACTTGGTTTTGGTTTGGCAGATAGGGTTGCCGCCCCATCTTTCTCGCCGCCGTCTCTGAGCACCATTTTCCAGCGACAAGGAAAAATGCCTTCCTTCAAGTAAGCGTTGCACGCTTCAAGCAGCAATTCTGTCCGTAGACGGAACACCAGTTTGTAAACTTCTGACGGGATGCCATCAGGACCTGGCGCCTTCTTGTTTTTCATAGTGGAAACTGCTTCTTCGAGTTCTCTCATTGTGAAAAAGGGGCAATTCTCTACGCTTTCTGCGCTATTTACATCAACCCGTACACAGTGTCTGGGGAACGATGCCCGCACAATGCCGTCCATCTGGTCGGTACTTAGTATGCAGGGCCTCCGCAGAGCCCCGATTTTCCGGGTGACAAGTTTATAGCCAAGTCCCCACGGATCCTCATTCACCTCGTTAACAAGGTTCTGCCAGCCGTGAGCTTTGCTTTTATTTATAGCGCTGCGGAGTCTCCTTTTTGTTGATCTATACTGTGTCTTTATGGCACATGTCTCGTCGTTGGCGTGCAAACGTTGTGCCAAACGACGGAGCTTATGACACTCCCTCCGTAGGGTGGCAATTTCTGCCGTCCACCAGTACAAAGAAGGCTTATAGCGCCTGGGGTTCCTCCGGAGCATAGAAGCTTCACACGCCGTCGTTATCAGGTTCATCACCTTAGGATGCAATGGAGGCATCCACAGGAGCATGCTTTTGTTACGATATGTAGTAAGTTCTGGAGGCCGTGGGCGAGGATTGGCAAAACATGTTTTTATACTTTGACTTAGAGGTAAGCAGATTCGGCTAAAGACGGATTAAAGGACTATAACATCTGTTGTATTTCAATTCAAAGCACTGTTTCAATTCCTCCTTCAGGTACGCAGATCCTAGTGAAACGTACCCAAGTAGTATCCTTCGTTTAACTCAGAAAATCTAAACAACATTGAATACAGTTCCAATGACTCTCAACTTTAGATTCTGACTGAACTCGTAAACATTTTGAGATTCAATGAGAATCGACATAATCCATCAGGATTCCCAGAAGATTGTATTAATGACAACGACAGAAAAGAAATGGGATGAAAACGCAAGGAAGCATGAAATCTTTAAGCTGAATGTCTTTTCGTCCCTGCAGGCCGAGAATCCTAGGCAAAAAGGGCGTAGGTACTCCGAAATAAATGTCAAACAAGCTTTGATTTTCGATGCCTTTTCCATGTCCCGAAATAGAGAGCCTCGGGATATAGGAGGAAGCATCGAAAGGAGGAAAACAGAAGTCAAAACAAAATTATAATTCGGTTCACTTGCCTTTCTGAGAGTTAATTGAAATCCTTTTCTAAGGATTCTGTCCCTCTCCACAGTAGGCCCTCCTCTCAATGTTATGTTATCGTTATGTATCCGAAGATTAATCGAATTTTCTGCTTTTTACTGTTCATTCCTTTGTCGGGCTTTCTTATTTCCCCATTGCCTTTCGATTTTTTCCTGCTCCTGGATTTGAAATCAATTTATTTTATTCAGTTTACGTATTTTTAGACAGGATTTGAAAGACAAGTTCAGCAAAGCGGATGGGGGGCCAGAGAAAATGATAGAGAATAATAGAGTCTAATAAAGGTAGTTTTGTTTCAATTCTTTAATCGGATAAACGGAGAGTCTGAGGCACAATCAAAAGGAAGTAGGCTGGAGTCAGATAGAGCCGATAAGGGTAGTAAGCTCGACAATATATGGGGGAATCGCTAAAATTTAATCTGCTGAGCACAAAGCCGGGATTATTTTCGTTAAAAACAGAATTTTATGGGGAAGTCAGGTCGGAACACAATTTCTGTTGATAGGATTTGTCTCGGTAGATTGTGTGTTTGTTGGATCTTTTAAGAGTCAGTGAACGTGTCCTTTCAGCTTTCTTTTGCTTCTTTGAGAGGATGATTCACTTCGCTGTTAGGGGTCATTTTCTACCAATGGCGAAACTCGAATGGTTTTATACTATTGGAAAATAGAAGGATTTTTAATTCACCTTCAGTCTCCAGTTCAGTTGTTTACAATTCAATTGAGATTTTACCGAATTAATAATAATTGGGGTGCACCGTGAGGTATTACTTCGCGGGGAGAACTCTGGTCTAACCCAGAATAATTAAATCACGCGTCTGTTGCCCTTTCTGGACTTGATGCAGTTCCTGAGATAACGCATTTTTTGTTGCCTTTACCGCTAATTTTCTACCGACCTCAGCATCTCCCCTGCGAGACTATATCAATTCAGCGATTCACTCAGGAAGTACTAACGTCAACACTTGCTTCGGCCGCTCCAAATTTATACATTGTCATGCCCCAAAGTTGCGATGTATATCAGGTGCCAGCCCCTTCGCGACCCTGGTCGGGAAGTGTGCATTGAACCGGTGTTTGTAGACCGCGTGGCTCCAAGCGAGCGCTGATCCGTCCGTGAATTCCGAGATCAGCTAAGCGTAGGTCAGGACTCAGGGGACTGGGGTAGGGGCTTTATCCCCGAGGATATACTCGTTCCTGACTATTGCGGCCCGCTCCCTTGCACACGATGCGCTGGTTACTTTTTCATGGAGAATATACAGAAACTTATAAAAAAATCGTCGAAACAACAGGGAAGGAGGAAGAGCTGAGTGCTTTTGGGCGGAGCACAAAAATGCGTCATTCACCGCAACGATCAGCGAAACATGCAGCGAGGGCTGACATACCCGATGTGACACCGAGGCGCCCAAATAAAGAGGAAGCCTTATCAAATAGCGCGACTGACCGTGCGGAGATGGCAACTCCAATGCCTTGCTCCTGTCCTGGAAGTAAGCTCAGTAAGAATTGCTAGTCCTGAGCAGATGGATTCGGACACAAACCGAGTGGAAGTGCAGTCAACCGTCCTCGCTAGAGCCGAAGAGGAAAGGTTCATTAGCAAATGCGCAGCAGTGGTAAAACGTATGCGGTTGGCAACGTTCCTCCAGACGAACGTCAGCAAAGGCGTCAAAAACGGGCTGATGGAACTGGAGGAACTACTGGACCGCATCTCCTTCTACAGGCGAACGTGTAGAGCAGCGAAAGACGATTGGAGGGCAGAAACAGCCGCACTTCCCGCTGAGAACGCTGCTTGCGTCAAAGGAAAGGGAAAGGAAATTTTATCTCGAAGTAGTTTCCATGGCCCAAAAAAAGAAGGCGGAGAATGAGAAAAAGAAACAACTGACTCCGCCGCCAGAGACACGTCTGTCCAAAAACAAGGAGGCTGCCAACCAAAAGCCAGGAGCAGAAAAGACGAGGAAACGAAGCAGGACTAGACCGTCGGCTCTGCCCATTAAGCCGACGGAAGGGAAGACATTTGCGGAAGTCCTTAGTGAAATCCGCTACAGGATGAAATCCGAAGGCAACGGAGCAGAGGTGTCTTCCATACGGAAAACGAGGAGTAGCGGAGTTCTCGTCGAACTGGGCCCAAAGACGACTAACAAGAGTACGTTCTGCGATGCGGTCAGAGGGCTATTGGGAGAGAAGGCTCTTGTTTCCAGCCTAGAGCCCATGTGCTCTCTAGAGATCCGGGTTCTTGATGGCCTCACAGAAAAGGTCGAAGTAAAGGAGGCGCTAAAGCGTGAATGTCCAGAAGTAACCAATACCCGAATAGGTATCACCTCTGTAAATGCTTGATGCCAAAAGCTCGCCGTGGTGGAAGTCCCCGAGGTGGAAGTCCTTAGCAGGGCGAGAATCAAAATCGGATGGGCAGTATGCAGGGTGCGAATGCAGATAGTCTGGATTATGGACACACGTCAGCAGCTTGCAAGGGTCCGGACAGGAGGACAGCATGCCGGAGATGTGGCCAAGTAGGTCGTCAAGCGAAGACCTGCAATGAAAGCGAAAGTTGCGTTCGCTGCAGGGATCGTGGCGCGTCTGGTGAGGACGTCGCACACATTGCGGGCTCAAGACGGTGTCCGATCTTCAGGGCAGAATTGCAGAGGGTTAGGGTGCGAACGGCATGATCCGCATTTTACAAATTAACATGCACCGGAGTGCAACCGCTCACCAGCTGCTAGCAGAGTTCGCTGCGGAAATAAATACTGATCTAGTGCTGATTAGCGAGCAATACCGAAACAAGGACCCGTCCTCATGGCATCTCGACTTATCGGCCACCGCTGCCGTCTGGGTTCGGGACGACGTTCGACTTTGTGTTCTTGCCCAAGGCCGGGGGAACGGGTTTGTCTGGATCCGGTGTTTAGGGATAACGTTTTTTAGCGTTTACCTGACGCCGAACAAGGCGATGCTGGATTTTCGGCGTTGGCTTGATACTCTGGAGGACGCCGTTTCGAGCACGGATGGACGATTTTAATTAATGCCAGGGCTCTTGAATGGGGCATGCCTCAGTCAGACTCCAGAGGGAAACGGATTCTGGAAATGGCGGCGAGAATCGGGCTCGTAGTTTTAAACACTGGAACTATGCCAAGGTTTCAGCGCCCAGGCTGTGATGGAAGCATTCCTGACATCACTTTTGCGTGGGAATCTCTGGCATCATCGGTGGACGGGTGGCAAGTGATCAACAGTACATCGCGTTCGAAGTGGTTGACGCAACTTGCCGGCGAACACCAACGCGACGCTCCCCCTGCGTGCGGAATGTCGCGAGGGTGAACATCGGGAAGTTCGTCGATGCTCTTGGAGCAGGCAGGGCCGCGCTGGGGGGGCACTTCGGGGGATGGTAGTGTCGCGGTTGACACCGTCGTAATTTCAATGATGAACCTGAAGACGACGGCGTTTGAGGCTTCCATGCGCCGGAGGAGCCCCAGGTTTGACAAACCTTCTATGTACTGGTGGACGGCAGAAATTGCCGACCTACGAAAAGAGTGTCATAAGCACAATATAGATCAGCAAAAAGGAGACTCCACAGCGCTATAAATAAAAGCAAAGCTCGCGGCTGGCAGAACTTTGTTAACGAGGTGAATGAGGACCCGTGGGGATTTGGTTATAAGCTTGTCACCCGGAAAATCGGGACTGTGCGAAAGTCCTGCATACTGAGCACCGACCATTGCGTGCATTGTTTCCTAGACACCCTATACGGGTTGATGTAAATAGCGTGGACAGTGTTGAGGATTAACCTCTTTCCACAATGACAGAACTCGAAGAAGCGGTTCTCACTATGGAAAACAAGAAGGCGCCAGGTCCCCAGGACTGACTGTCGCTGGAAAGTGGCCAGACCCGCGTTGATCAATAAGGGTAAAGGAGATCCGGAGCTCCCGTCTACATATCGACCGCTGTGTGTGCTTGACACAGCCGGAAAAGTGGTCGAGAAGCTCATCAGGGGTGGACTTGCTGAAGCGATCTGTTCTGCCGGGCACTTATCCCCAAGGCAGTTCGGGTTCAGAACAGGGAGATCTACAGTGGATGCTATTATGGAGGTCGTAGATGCGGTTCATCGAGCCGAGGCACACAGCCACCGATCTCGACGGATGGTGCTCCACGCTTGATGTCAGAAATGCCTTCAATTCCGTAAGATAGACAGATGTGCTAGGCACACTAGAAAACTCATTTCACGTGCCAAACTATCTCTTGCGGATATTGAGGGATTATCTGAAAGACCGTTCCCTGCTCTATGAGACGCTAGGGGGCCAAAGGTGGATGGAAATCACGTCGTGAGTAGCACAGGGATCCATCCTAGGGCCGGACCTCTGGAACGCTTCCTACGGTAGTTTGTTGAGACTCGATATGCCCAAAGAGTTGCACCTGGTCGGTTATTGAGACGACGTTGCGGCACTTGTTGCCGGACGCACTGTTGAACAGGCGCAAAGCAGGCCTCGCATATTGATCCGACGGGTAAGCGGATGGATGACTGCTCACGGTTTCAGCCTTGCGCTGGAAAAGACTGAATTAGTCATCTTGACCAGAAAGACAATCCCGACCCTGCGTCTCCTATCGATCGGCGAGTTGACTATAGAGTCAAAACCAGCGGTTAAATACCTTGTTTTACTGCTCGACTCGAAGACGAGCTTCTTCGAGCAAATCAAAGTAGCAGCGGACAGGGCTGTAGTTGGAGTCACGGCTTTGAGTCGGCTAATGGCGAATGTCGGGGGCCTTATATCAACTAGGTGACGTCTCCTTATGGGAGCAACGCAGTCGGTTCTCCTATATGATGCGGAGGTACTGGCTGATGCCCTTGACAAGGAGGTGCATCGTAAACGCCTTGCTCAAGTGAAGAGGCGAGGAACTTTGCGAGTGGCGTCTGCTTATCGCACCGTCTCCGAACCGGCTGTGATGGTGATCGCGGGAGTGATCCCCGTTGCCCTCCTTGCCAAGGAGTGCAAAGCTATCTACCGCCGTAAGGGCGAAAACTTAAGAGGGGTGGTTGCCCGTGAAGAATGTCAACGCACCCTTACCGAGTGGCAACTTTCTTGGCAAAATGAGCCAAGGGGCAGATGGACTGCGCGGCTCATCAACAAATTAAACCCGTGGTTGAACCGAATGCATTGATTACTTCCTTACACAACTTTTAAGTAGGCATGGAGGTTTTCAGTCTTATCTGCGCAGGATTGGGAATGCAATGGAGTGGTGGACGACACTGAACACAACTTTTTCTCTTGCGAGAGGTGGGACAGCTTTCGTCAGCAGCTTTATGCAGACACAGGGGAGCTCTTTCCAGACAACATTGTCAGAGAGATGACGAAGAACGCTGGCAGCTTTAATCGTATTGCGTATTATGTTCGGGCTCTTCTTATTGCGAAGAAGATTGAACTCGACCGGCGGAGGTATCGGACGGTAAGGGATTCCCTGAACTAACAGCAACTTCCTTCTTCCCCTCCCCTCTCGTTGGTGAAAGGAATTCCCTGACTTGAAGGCTTCCAAAGCCGAGAGAGCGGGAGGGCTAGCCCGAAGTAATGTGTCAAACGGTTCCAGGCTAGTTCTCTGATAGCAGGGAGGTGTTTAGTTGGCAGTCCGAAGACGTGCCGAACCGGGGGTCTAACACTCTGCGCGTAAATGCATTCGCCTACCCTACCCAAAAAAAAAAATCCCTTTACGCTCGGATGCAGTTGGTGTCACTGCGTCTTTTGACGACCACCGCTCTCCCTTGCGCACATTCTTCTGCGCTTTTGTTATAAGTGTTCTGGGGAGCGATGTGGTCGGTTTAAACACCTTCTTGTCTAAGGTGCTCGTAGTCCACCACCGAGGCACTACAGTCGAGGGATATCGACGGCCGGGAGCTTGCTTGCCCACTCCGAAAAGCCGCCGATATTGCACTCCCTTATCCACACGAAAGAACGCAGCTTCTTACAAGCGAAAGCTACTACCGAGGACGCAGGCATACTGGCAGCTACTATTACTTAATCGGGTCTCTGGTGGATATCAGTTGGCATGAATTTAGGCCGAGAGAGACACAAGAGGCGGGCAAAAGGGTAGGAAACGAGAGTTTCCCTGCGGGAAGTAGTCCCTCACATCGGTAACATATCTTTTCGAAGATATACAGTGGCTAGGACAACCAAAGCAAGCATTGGAGACACGAGGTCATTTGTATTGGTTTTCTGAGGATAGAGACCAAATGTTGCTATTGTTTGGTATTGCGAATGTCATAGTTCCAACTGTCTATGGAGAGGGAGCTTGATCAAGCTCGAGGGGACCATAAGTAGGTCGCATTCAAAAGTTCCATGAATCTAATATTGGGAACTTTAATAGCAACCTATCCCATCGAATCTATTCTAATTTAACTTCATTTAAGTCATCTCCAAAATGATAAATTATCCATTTCAACTTTAGGCAAACACCATCAAAACAACGTTCCAACTATTGATCGGGCCAAAACTTTAATGTTATGCCATCCAAAGGACTCTTCCCCCGATGAAACTTCCTCATTTTCGAAACCCTCGAGCATATCAAGGATGATACCACTCGAAAGTTTTCTCTCTACCGTAATATCTAATTCTAACATCTATGAATAGTTGAAACGATTGCTTGATAGTAACCGTGATAATGGGTAAATTGCATTAAGGGTGTATTAAGCTTAAATGCAGGGTACGTTCCCGTGTGAAGGACTTAGCGTCACGTGAGACACTGTGTATGGTTCAAGTTTCTGGTAGTTATTTAAGGACGAATATAAATTGATAGAAGCATCTATTTTCTTCTTAGAGAACGAGGAGAGGACTTACTAACGATGTTCAAGATATTAGATTTTAGATATTTGATATAGTTTCCTTTCAGTATTCTCATCAGGGCCCGAAGGAGATGCAGACACTCTGAATGTATGACGTTACAGATACTGCTAAACTGCGGAAGATTAGAATCAAATAGCTCTTGACACTATCCTGTGGAGGGAACTGACAGCATTCAAAAACAGCGGTGAAACTCCATTTTCGCCTGTTCTGCTTTCAGTCCTCTTGGCATCAGCGAAGTCACATGCACGAGTCACGCTATTACATTATTAAAGCACTCCTTCATCCCTCCTTGCTCTAATTCCGAAATGGATCTGCAATAGCAGCAGAAAAGGCAGCACAAATAGATGGATAAGAAAACATGACGTTACGACTTATCGCGATAGTCCTTCCTGCAACCATAACTTATGTAACACTTTCTAATGTGGAAACAAAGTAATTCTCCCCAAAAGGATTCCATGTTATAAGTAATTACGTGTGAGTCATATAAAAGGCGATGCAGTCGCGACATTGCAGTATTTTATGGTGGATGCCATTATGGAAGGGGCGGTGTAAGATTTTAGAGAAATGAAGGATATTCTGTGTTGGGAGGTGCTCATGAAAGTGCAGCAGGATAGCGTCGATTTCCAGCGAAAAGCTTTTGTTTATGAATTATGGCTCACATAAAAAATTGACATGATGTGGTGAATGCACTTCCCAGGTGAAAGGTACCAAGAAGCTTAGGTGTGGTTGAATAAAGGGGTTGGTGGTGATACTTGGAAATTCGGTTTATTAGAACAGCTAGTCTGACGTCAATGTTATTAATAATGATAATACTGTCAAGGGAAGGCCGACTCTTTATTCTACCTGGTTGCTCCGGCGGTCTCGCGGCTGACAACTTGCTGTCAACAGGTAGGCGAGCCACTGAGGCAGGTGAGTTTCCAGCCGTGGTGTGGAGCTCGGACGAATCTTCACTAAACGGCTTTACCCTAAAGCGCCTCCACATTACCCCACCTCCAGCTGATACTGGGTTTCAGCGATAAAACCCGACGCCTGGCCCGCCAATTTTAGGGGCGCAGTTCAATGTCACCAGTCCGGAGAATGTCGACGCTGAGTATTAAGGCCTTATACCTGGGCCACTTGGCTGACGGTCAGAATTGCTATGATACGCTTGGGGCTCGGATCACGCCCCAGCTACAGGTTTCCAGTATCGCCAGCACTTCTGCTTGGAATTCGTTAGGGAAAGCTGCGAAATATACACTGTATGTATTCGTGAAAACTCTCGTACCGATTTCGTCGGTGAAGGATACTGCCTCATAGCCATGCTACTGTGCTTGCTATACAGGCCTTTTTGACCTTTAGTTCTATGTTCAATTTTCAATTTAGCTTCGGATCCAGGATTACGCTCAGATACTTTACATTGGAGGAAATAACCAATCTTTGTTGATTTAGCTGGGGGAGGTAGAATTCAGGTACCCCTGTCTTGTGGGTGAATAGCGTGAGCTCTCTTTTGGATGGATTAATGCCGAGTCCGCTTGCTGCTTACATTCACACCGTTCCCAACTCTCCTTCCATGATGTCCTTCATAATGGAAGTAAACATTTCTGACATTAATATCACCAAGTCATTGACATACGCTACCATCTTCACCCCGCTCCTGTCCAACATCCGTGAAATTTCGTGCACCACTATTAATTGTGGCATCAAAGGGTAGTATAGGTTCCAGGGCGAATCGTGGATTGGAACCAACGATGGAGGATAAAACCTGGGAAACGCCTGCTGAACCAACACCAACAGCTGTACTACCAAACCCTATCTCCACCTCCACGTGGTGATCGCTTCGTCATGAAAGCCTGCAGACAGAGAAGCATGAAAGCGAGTCTCCCGCGCCTAAAAATGGAACAAAATGTACCAAGTGGTCTTCCAGGTTGGGGTTTGGGTAGGACTGATAACCGTACACGGAAAACAACTTGTTACGAAGCCACAACAGGAGCTTCGGGCTGGACTGATATCGTTACGACGAACCCGGAAACCACAACGGAATAACAATTTACGCAATTTCTCATGGAACGTGCGCTCCTTGTACAGACCTAATGCTGTTGTGCAGCTAGCTGATACCCTGTCCCAATATAGGGCTGATGTAACAGCGTTGCCAGAGATGGGGGGAAGGGGAGGGGGACGTGCCTCTGTTCATAGTTCTGGTCAAGTGACAACCTCCCAAATCCGATTGGTTCTTAGCATGAATATTGCTTAATACTTAAAATACCCCTTTATTCGAATACTTTTCAAGGCTTCCTAGATGGTGTTGGTACCAACGTTTTTGAATGCTCCCTGTATATCAGGCAGCTGGAGAATACTGCTTCTACTGCAGTGATTGCTGAATCGTGTAAATTACTCCGTGGAGAGCGGCTTCTGTGAATTTGCCTTTGCTGCAGGCGTGCTGGAACTTAGAGAAAGGTGTTCTCTCCGTAATCCTCCTTAAGTGCATATTCAAGATGCGCTTGAGATTTTCCAACACGAAAGAGGTAGCACTAATTGATGGAAAGTCCTTCATAGTCGCGCCTGTCCGCTTTCGGTATGAAAACCACTCGTGCGCGTCTCTACGACTGTGGTACGTATCCTAAAGAGATACAGCTCCGGTAAGTCTCAACAAGGCATGACGCAACCCTTTCCTGCTGTCCCTGCAGTATGACTGGAATCATGCCATCTTTGCCCAGAGATTTAGTTGCGGAGAAGCCGTTTATAGTCCAGCTGATCTTATCCTCGGTAATTACCGACTTGATAGCTTTGCACTCCTGGGGCGGCTGCATGTCCTCCAGGCAATGCTCTGACTCACAGCCCTCCTCGCTGGTAGGAAAGTGCATCTGAACCAGAAGCTTCAAGGTCTCGCCAAAAAATTCCGTCCAGGAGCCTTCCGACTTTTTAAGAAAGGATGGTCTCCTATGTTCCTTAGACGGAATTTACTGAGGCTTGCAGATTTATTGGTGATCTTAATGTTCTTCAGGCATTTCTTGTATGGCTGAGATGATGAAGATCTTCCCGGTCAGCTTCCTAAACCTGGTCAAATCTTCATTCCACCACGGTAGCAGTGTCTGCATGCTCTTTGGTCTTTGGTCAGATACTCTCCAGTTCTCCACTCTAAGAATCCTACTGTCGGATAGTGGGGTGATATCAAGGAACTCCTCCTAACCGTCACAGTTCTTCTAGTTGGTGAAATGGAAGGTTGGCGTACTGCCCTTGTTACACACCGATAGATTTGCATTAATAATAAAATCAAAAAAAGACTCTACGCTTTTGTTGATATCCAAGCTGCACAAAGTAATGGGGTCGCAGCCTATCAACAGGTTGGCCTTCTTTGCTGCTGTGGTGGTCACCGAATGTTGCAGTTCTTCGTTCGTGAGGCATATAATCCGGGGAAATGTACACGTTCTCGACCCACGCCGGGAAAACTTTCAGGGATGCATCCTGATTTCGAAATGCACTTTGTATTCCTCCTTTCCGGTGCATCCAGGCACTTTCTGTTTATACGGAGCAGAAAAGTTTGCTTGTTCGCCTGAGGTTTCCCCTCCTTGATAACTACCTATTCGTCGATGGGAGTCCTGGTGTTTTGAAGGCGCATCGATTGAACGAGTTTTTTCTTATACATGTGGAGCTTCAACCAGATGCGAGCAACCGGTCTCCTCGGAATATTGTCATAAAGGATGACTTTGAGCTTATCCCCTCCCAGGCGTCGCTGATCTTAGCGACCTACGAACCGAGAAATCTTTTGGTGAATTGGCTCTCGCAAGCTATAAAGTGGAACCAAAGGACCACCTAAGTGAAATGGAAGCCGAGATGAACTCCGTGTGTTCGTCTTTGGTGTCCAGGAGATGCTTAATGTCCATCTCCGACAGCGTGGCCTCAACATTGTTCCACACCTCCAGCGGTAGTTTGCCGCTAGCAGAATTGCCATTCGCCAATATGACCACGTCGTTGACGGGGTTTTGTGGCTCGTCGGCTAGCTGTTGCTTACTGGTCTGCGAAGGTTGCTTAGCGTCCGAGCCCTTGCACACTCTGCTCCGCTTGTGTTTTTGTTCGAAATCGTCTTGAGATCGATTGCATTTGCGTTTTATCCTGCTCGTTAACAGTATCGGCCTTTTTATTCTTCCCAATCTTGCTGAGGATAAGCATGGCCTTCTTGTAGTGGTTTTGGGCAGGATTCCAGTGGACCTCCGGTTCTTAGCCGGTTTCCGACGTCCCGACGTCGACGGTTTCGGGCAAGGAGTACAAAGGCTGGAGCTCGTTAAGACCAGCTCGATCGTAGTGGATTCCAAGCTGGAAACTACTAGTCCATTTGCCGCATCGCTCCGGGAGGTCGCTTCGGTTGGTTTCAGCACAATGATGCTACTGCTGACACCAATTAACCTCGCCCTCCGATGATAGTATTTCGCCTACATTGCCAACTTTTCAGACTAATTGGGGGATACGTTTTGGATATTCTGATGTTGTCCACACTCTGTAGATGACAAGCCTAATGGATGACTTCGTAGCGTAGATTTTATTTCCTTGTTTCAACCATTCCATTCCAATATCCTGCGTAGGACCTTCCTTTCAAAGTCATGCAATATTTTTATTGTTGCCTGACTGAAGGTTCTCACTTTATTGCCATCATAAAACGCAGGTCTGATGATCATTTTGTAGATACACAGTTCGTCTTCCTGTGCAGTAGCCCCCTCTTGTGGCAATGTGCTTTTGTACTCTGGAAACTAAGTGGTAGTAGACGCGAATCCGGTGTTGAGTTGCTTATGACGGCTACCGCAAGGCGCATTCTCTTGACTCGGGAGTCGGTTTCTGACAAGTTTGTAAAAACAAGATTCCGATCTAGGCTAAGGAGCATCACAATCGTTCAATGGTAGACACCAACGGAGACTTCCGATATAGTGAAAAAGGATGCTTTGTACGAGCAATTAAACACAGTTCAGGGGAAGCTTCCTAATGGTGAAATCTGTAATCGTGATGGATGATCTTAATGCCAAGGTGGGATCTGACAATACCTTGCTTGAACATGTTATGGGGAAATACGATCTTGGTGACCGCAAAAGTTTATCGTAGTCTATGCCGTGACAAGAGACAATTTGCTAGTGCGATGGTCAGGGAAGCCGAAGATGCTGCAGATTGCAAGGATTTCAGGAAATCGGTGATCAATTTATATATCTAGGAACCGTGGTTTCAGCCAAGGGTGGCGCCGAACTGTATGTTGCCCGAAGCATTAACAGCGCTAGATCCGTTTTTGCTGCCCTGTTTAAAATCTAGCAATGCAGTTATTTCAACACCAAGATCAAGTGGAGACTGTGCTATGCTAGTGTTCTTTCTGTGTTGCTATATGAGAGTAGCACATGGAAAGTGAACTCCACTATTACGCAAAAGCCACTATACGCACTGTTATCGGAAGACGGGAGTGACAGTGGATAGGTCGCGCTTTAAGGAGGGGTGACAATTGCATTGCAAGCGACGCTATGCATTGGAATCCACTGTCCTAAGATAGCCGACCAGTGGATTGCCCCTAAGGCATTTGGCGCAGAATAGTAGAGAAGGAGTGCGAGCGTCTCGGGAAGTCGTGGGGGGAGCTGAAGCACATTTCAGGAAACCGCAAGCGATGGCATTTAGGTATGGTTGATATGCTGCTCTCACCAAGGAGTGAATGGACATATATATATATATATAAGTCGCTTTGACAATAACTATTGGTTTCTCTGTTATTATTAGGAGTTTAACTGGAGAGATCCTGGTCAGGGCTAAAGAGCATTACAATTGTGCAGTGTTAGGTACTAAAGGGAATTTGCTAGATAGAGAAGAAGGATGCGTTCTATTGGCAATTGCGAGTTCAGAAAAGTGTCCTTAAAGATAAGGTTGCAATTACTCGTATAATGGGTGATCTGGATGCTAAGATGGGTTCGGACAACATCTCGTTCTGGCATGTGGTAGGGGTGCATGGTTCTTGAGACCCTAGCTACCTGGCCATCGGTAACACAGGGCTTGCTATAAGGTCAACTGCGTTTCGACTGACAATGAACAACTAATTAGGTCGACCACCTCGCTAGCTAGCAACAAATTTAGCTGTTCTCTGCGAGTTGTGCGCAAAGGGAGGAGATCGTGTGTTCATCCCAACTCCATTTGCTCACAGGTGAGTATAGCGTTAGTCTCCCAATTTCAACGGGGGCCGTTTTCGTGGTGTGGCTTTCGTTCAACATTGGGAAAAGTTTCTGAATGTGCAGATGGTACAAACTCTAAATAACCCACCGGAAAATATTGATGAAGTTCGGATCGACATCAGAAGACCCTTTATTTCTGGTATGGATGAAGTTATCATTCTCTTCACAAAAAATGATATTAATGTTGGGACTACGCAAAAGTAGAGGTGGATCAATGGACCTGAAGAGCTGGGAGTTCCGTTAACACGAGAACCTTGATCGGGGTTAGGGGTTCTTGTCTTGTTTCTGCCGACAGCAGCATCGAAAGTGGTGTTACTTGACACATTAACAGTGCTAGATGCGCTTTCACTGCTTTCCCCAAAATCTGAAAACGCAACTATATCAACAACAGTTTAGACTGTTCCGTACCAATGTTCTCTCTATGCTTCTATATGGAAGTAGTACACGGAAGTGACCGTCACGCACCACGTCATCAGAATATTCCAGGCTCAGACAATAACAAATGAGACATATTGATGAGAAGGTGGAAGTGGCAGTGGATAGGTCACACTTTAAGAAAGGGGGACAAATCCACCGCAGTTTATAATATCCGATGGAATCCACTATTCTCGAATGGTCGACGAGTGGGTCAACTTTGAGTTACGTAATGAAAAACTGTAGAGAAGGATTGCAAGTTTGTCGAAAGGTCCCTGGGAAAACTGAAGCCTATTAACAGCAACTGACAGTGATGGGACATAGTTGACACGCTATGCCTTCAAATGGCATTCTTGAGAATCGATATGTATTTATGATTTCCTTATTTATTTTTCATTTAACTAGACAGCGGTTGTCTTTCCCAACGTTAATATCCTTTTCGGTATCTCAGTTCCCTTTTATAATCTGAAATTTTAAGGGAAGCTCATGGCTCGGATTTCCTTTTGAAGACTAGAATTTTCGGCCTTCATGATATGTTTCCCTATTTTTTCCCTTTTGGTAACCACTCGTCAAGTTATGAGATGTAACTTTTCGTAGTGATTCGACATTTCGAATTGGTCCCTCGACTCTTATAGAGGAATGACATGCCTGCCTTGCAATAGGTCATCAACCATGACAGTCTCAGCTCTGAATTCCCTGTAAAGCTGGCCATATAATATGCATATCTCAATTCAAGGACCATGGGCTAATTTGTGGGAATGGGATCCTAGTAAGAGATCTAATCTTTCCAAATTTAAACGACGAGGGGTATCTGGGAAGCAATTGCCAGTTTTCACTGAACAAGATTTATTTCCCTGCAAACATGCTGCCTGCATTGGGAAGTCCCCACATTTTGCCTTTTATTTATCAAATAAATGCTATTCGTCAATCAATTCCCAATCAGTCACTTAGGATTGTGTCCATTTTGACATTCATCCAGCCACCCAGTAAACACACTCCACAATGGTTTACCTCGACCCGGTTCTGCCAGATTTACTGCCATCTGTCCGCATCCGTGAATATGTACTTTCGACTTCCTAATCTAACATAAAACTTTTCCTCTGCAATATTCATGAAAAGAAAATGAAAAAGGATCGCGTTGTCCTCGGGAGCTTCTTTGCCTTGTCATTGCCATCACAATGTCTAGCAGGAAATCACTGTGAAGTGCGCATACATATCAAATGGCCAATATATCACATTTTATCATATGACTGTGCCTCGGGGATGTAATCGAGGATGGCAGGGTAAATTCCCAGGACTGCATTACTTCCCGGAATAGATAGAACGATGTGGATGCTTTGTCTGTGCATGAACGATTATATTACAATGCCTGAGGATGCGGGAAATGTTTGGGGAAGAAATTGGTATAATTGGCCTTGGGTAAATTAGAATTCTTACACTTATGCCTACATGCTTCCATGCTCCATATGAAGTTCGATATATATTTATAGGCCTTGAGAAGAAATGTGTTACACATGAGTGGCGGAAGTTCCTATTTCCTGTGAGAGTGTAGCATGACTGGTTGAAGGATTGTCGCAGGGAAGCGAAACGCTTACATGAAGATATACATACTTTTGGGGATAACTATGAATAGAATAATAAACGTCCACATTTATATGGAGAGAGAGTAACAGAGTTCTACACATGTCCAGCATACAATGAGAGATTGGTCCTGATCGCATAAAAGAAAATTATCCTGGAATCGCTGGGGGTTCTACCACAAGTAGTGATTAGTCTTTGCTTCTGCGAAAATGGTGTGCCAATTTTTGCTAAAGGGTCCTTAATTTGAAACAACCCTTGGATCATTGTAGTCATAGGCTGCGAGGAACGTGCTCCTCTCAATATTGGATGAAGTGTATTTGAGCGTCTCCCATGGAGCTTTACAGTTTATTTGATGCTTCAGCAGAACTTTAAGAATCCCCTGGTTCCTTCAAGACACACAGAATTAGAAACTTCTGAGAATCTCAGGATTCTTTCTGTATTAATAATGTAATCCCACTGAGAAATGGCTGGACAACGATTTGGATATGTAGAGATGGGAGTCCAGTGACTCCATAAACGTCCCAGAAACTGATCCGGATACACATCGTAAAACGCGACGGTTCGATTCAAAAGTATACGCGGGACCATCGGAATTCGAAATCAGGACAGTGAGAATGAGAAAATGAAGCCAACCAATTCGACCACCACATCCGCCAAAGTTCTTGCTGAATCATTCAAGGAACCAAGAATGCATCTTATCACGGAATTTTGCGATCAATAAAGAAACCATCTTAGATTTTGATCGATTTCACACGATGAGCACAGTGAGTCCTTGAGTGTTTTACGTGGATACCTGTCGTGGAGACTTAATCCCACGATCTTCTTAAGACACGGATTGATTTTGTGACCACAATCAGAGCCCCGCTGTGACAAGCAACAATGGTACCAGTCTATACCAAGTGCATGTACTCACATACAACGTGAGTTCACCCGAAGTATTAGAGTCCAGGGGCTATCCCGGTTCCCATGGTACCAGTATACCCCTGGTGAGGTCGTGACCAATTACCACTTCAGATGAGTCCTCGTGCAGACCCGGGTCTGATCGCCCTGATTAGGCCTTTGGAGTATTCGCCTACTGCATCACGGCCGGCAAACCAAAGTGATTACAGCGTCTCCCGGTGCCACCACTATGGAGGTTCTCCTCGGCCGCTTGGTTTTGGTTTGGCCGACAAGGTTGCCGCCCCGTCTTCCTCACCGCCACCCTTTTTTTTTTTTTTTTTTGGCTAGGGTAGGTGAATGCATTTACGCACACAGTGTTGGACTCCCGATTCGGTACGTCATCGGCCTACCAACTAAACACCTCCCCATCGTCAGAGAGCTAGCCTGGAACCGTTTGTCACATTACTTCGGGCCAGCCCCCGAACTCTCCCGCTTTGCGGAGCCTTCAAATCAGGGAATTCCTTTCACCAACGGGAGGGGAGAGGAGGAAGGGAACTGTCAGTTCAAGGAACCCCCTGCCATCCGGCTCCTCCACCGGTCGAGTTCTATCTTCTTAGCAACGAGAAGGGCCCGAACGTAATGGGCAACACGGTTCCAGCTATCAGCAGTCCTCAGCATCTCTTCCACAATGTTGTCTAGAGAGAGATCCCCTGTGTTTAAATAGAGCTGCTGACGAACCCCATCCCACCTTCCACAAGAAAAAAAAGTGTGGTGGGCATCGTCCACAACTCCATTTCAAAACACACAATCCGGAGAACGCGCCTTTCCAATCTTGTGCAGGTAAGACTGAAAATTTCCATGCCCACTTAAAAATTGGGTAAGGAAATAGTCAGTCTCACCATGCTTCCGATTCAGCCACGCACCTAAGTTGCCGATGAGCCGCGCAGTCCATCTGCCTCTAGTTTCATTTTGCCAAGAGAGCTGCCACTCGTCTAGAGTGTGTTGCCGTTCTTCGCGAGCAACCACCTCCCTTGGCTCATCTCCCTTACGCTTGTATATGGCCTGACGCTCCCTAGTAAGAAGGGCAACGGGGATAACTCCCGCGATCACCATGACGGCCGGTTCAGAGACTGTGCGGTACGCAGACGCCACCCGTAAAGCTCCCCGTCTCTGTACTTGCGCGAGGCGTCTACGATATACCTCCTTGTTAAGAGCGCCAGCCCATACCTCTGCGCCGTAGAGCAGGGCAGACTGCGTTGAGCTCATCAGGAGACGTCGCCTACTAGATGTAGGACCCCCAATGTTTGCCATTAACCTACTTAACGCCGAAACTCCAGCCGCAGCCTTGTTCGCTGCTGCTTGGATTTGCTCAGAAAAACTCATCTTTGAGTCAAGAGTCAACCCGAGGTACTTTACCGCCGATTTTGACTCGATTATCGACTCGCCGAACGATATGGGACGCAGGGTCGGAATTCTCTTCTTAGTCAGGATGACTACTTCGGTTTTTTCCAGTGCAAGGTTAAAACCATGAGTAGTCATCCATCCGCTTACCCGTCGCATTAATATGCCGAGTCTGCTTTGCGCCTGTTCGACAGTGCGTCCAGCAACAAGCGCTGCGACATCATCTGCGTAGCCGACCAGGCGCGACTCTTCTGGCATGTCGAGTTTAAGCAGACTGTCATAGGTAGCGTTCCAGAGGTCCGGCCCTAGGATGGATCCCTGTGCTACCCCCGATGTGACCTCCATCCACCTTTGACCCTCTAATGTTTCATAGAGCAGGGAGCGGTTCCTCAGATAGTCCCTCAAAATCCGTAAGAGATAGTTCGGCACGTTGAAAGTATTCTCTAGTGTGCCTAGAATGTCTTTCCATCTTACGGAATTGAAGGCGTTTCTGACGTCAAGCGTTACGAGGAGCACCACCCGTCGAGTTCGGCGGCTATGTGCCTCTGCTCGTTGAACGGCGTCCACGACCTGCATGACAGCATCAATTGTCGATCTCCCTGCCCTAAAACCAAACTGCCGGGGAGATAAATCTCCGGCAGCGCGTATCGCTTCAGCGAGTCTACTTCTGATGAGTTTTTCGAGCACTTTCCCAACAGTATCAAGCATACATAGTGGGCGATATGAAGACGGCAGTTCGGGATCGCCTTTCCCTTTAGGGATCAGCGCAAGCCTCGCAACTTTCCAACGAGCAGGGAAAATGCTCTCTTTCAGACAAGCGTTGAATGCGCCGAGCAGTAGGTCTGGCCGGTGTTGGAATACGAGTTTGTACACCTCTGCTGGAATACCATCGGGTCCTGGCACCTTCTTGTTTTTCATGGAGAGGACTGCCTGTTCCAACTCTTTTACAGAGAAAAGTGGACAGTCCTCTGCGCTCTCCGCGCCGACGTCACCATCCCATACGGGGTGTGCAGGGAAGAGTGTCCTCACAATGCGGTCCATCTGCTCGGCCTTAAGTGAACAGGGTTTCCGCAGAGCCCCGATTTTTCGGGTTACAAGTTTGTAACCGAGTCCCCACGGATCCCCATTCACCTCGTCGATCAGATCTTGCCAGCAGCGAGCTTTGCTCTTGTTTATTGCGCTGCGGAGTCTCCTTTTGGCTGATTTGTACTCCATCATTGTGGTACATGCCTCCTCCCGGTCGCCTAGACGTTGTGTTAAGCGGCGGAGCCTGTGACATTCCTTCCGGAGCTCTGCGATTTCCACTGTCCACCAATACATGGAAGGTTTGCCGCGCCTCGATGTCTTCCTGGGCATGGAGGCTCCGCAGACCGTCGTTATCAGGTTCATAACTGAATTTACGACAGTGTCAGCAGCGGCGCCACCGCCCCCAGGAGTACTCTTCAGCGTGGCCCCACCTGTTCCCACAGTTTCGACAAACTTCCCGGTGTTCACTTTCGCGACGTTCCATACACAGAAAGATCGCTGGGGTGGCGCACACCGAGAGTTTGTGTCCACCACTTCGAAAGCAATGTATTGGTGATCACTTGCCGAAAAGTCTTCCAGAACTCGCCACCCGTCCACCAGCGACACCAGTGATTCCGATGCGAAGGTTACGTCTGGAATGCTTCCTTCGCAGCCCGGGCGCCGGAACGTTGGGGTGGATCCGGTGTTTAGAACTACCAGTCCTGTTCTCGTCGCCATTTCCAGAATTCGTTTCCCTCTGGAATCTGTGTGAGGCATGCCTCATTCAAGTGCCCTAGCATTGAAGTCACCTCCGACCAGGATCCGCCCATCCGTGCTTAAGATAGCGTCCTCCAAAGCCTCAAGCCTCCGACGAAAGTCCGGCATCGTCTCATTCGGCGTAAGATAGACACCAAAAAACGTTATCCCTGAACACCGAATCCAGACAAAGCCGTCCCCTCGGCCTTGGGCAAGAACCCCCAGGAGGGTGCCGTCCCGAACCCAGATGGCAGCGGTACCTGATGTGTCTGGGTGCCATGAAACTGGGCCCTTGTTTCGGTACTGCTCACTGATGAGTACTAAATCACCTTTGGTCTCCGCAGCGAACTGCGCTAGCAACTCGTGAGCGGTTGCACTCCGGTGCATATTGATTTGTAGGATGCGAATCATGTTGAGCGTATCCTAGCTCTTTCCAGTTCTGCTCTGAAAACTGGACACCGCTCCGATCCCGCAGTGTGCGCAATGCTCTCATCAGTTGCGCCACGGTCCCTGCATAGGACGCAGCTTTCTTTTTCATTGCAGCTGTTCGCTTTATGGCCATCCTGACCGCATTTACGGCATGTTGCCCTTCTGTCAGGTCCCCGACAGTTTGCAGATGTGTGCCCATAGTCCAAACATCTGTAACATTTGGTTGGGGCGGCCCGAATTCGTATCCTACACACTACCCAACCAATTCTTATTTTCCCGCTGTTTAGAAGCTTCCTCGCGTATTGCTCGGCAACTTTCACCACAGCGAGTTTTTGGCCTCGGGAGTTTGCGGGGGTGATACCAATCCGGACATTGGTTACCTCCGGGCATTCGCGTTTGATGGCCTCTTCTACCTCGTTCTTTTCCGTGAGACAGTCAAGGTCTCGGATTTCTAAAGCACACATGGGTTCCAGGCTAGAAACCAAAGCTTTTTCTCCTAGAAGCCCCTTGACTGCTTCACAGAACGTGACTTTATTTATAGTCTTCGGGCCTAGTTTGACTAAGACTCCACCACCCTTCGTTTTACGTATGGAAGACACCTCCGCTCCGTTGTCTTCGGGTTTGATTTTGTATCGGATTTCACTGAGGACTTCCGCAAAAGTCTTGCCTCCCGTCGGCTTAATAAGCAAAGCTGTCGGTCTAGTCCTCCTTCGTCTCCCCACCTTTTCTTTTGGCACTCCGTCCTTCGTGTCCGCCTTAGTTTTAGGCAGAGGTTTTTCTGATGGCGCGACGTGTTGTTGTCTTTTGATCCTGTTCGCCTTCTTCTTTTCAGCCCTGGAGAGTACCTGAGTGAAGTCTCCTTCAGATGTCCCTTCCTCCTTTCGTTTTTTACCAAGTTCGCTCTGCAATGGGCTGTCAGCGATCCGTTTGGTACTCGTGGTGTTCTCCTCGGGAAGCGCGGTTGTTTCTGCTTCCTGCGGATTTTGTCTTACTTTCCTATAGTCTTACTTGCCTATAGTATGAAATCCTGTCCAGGAGCTCTTCCAGTTCCATTAGCCCGTTTTTCACCCCCTTACCGACGTTTTTCTGAAGGAACGTCGAAGATCGCATATGCTTCACAACTGCCGTGCATTTTTTAATAAGTCTTTCCTCTTCCGCTTGTGCCAGAGTAATCGACTCGGCTTATATTCGAAACCATTTTATTAGTTTCGGCAGTTTCCACTGTGCCTCTTTCCCCAATTACAGCACTGTGCAGTATGGTCTGGGTTCCTCCTATCTGTGTTGCAGGTGCTGCATCACTTTCCCAGTCTTTCTCTCCGTCTGCGCGTCCCGATGTCTCGTCGGGTATTTCAGCCCTTGTTGCGTCCTTCGCTGGGCGCTGGGGCGAACGGCGCATTTTCGTGCTGCGAATAAACGCAGCCAGCTCACTCTCCATTTCCACTATCTCCTCGTTTTGTTCGTTTTTTTTCTCCATTTGAGTTGTTTACCAGCGCATCGTGTGCAAGGGAGCAGGCCGCAATAGTCAGGAACGGGTATACCCTCGGGGACACAGCCCCTACCCCAGTTCCCTGAGGCCTGACCTACGATTAGCTGATCCCGGAAATCACGGACGAATCAGCGCTCGCTCGGGGCAACGCGATCTACTAACACCGGTTCAATGCACACTACCCGACCAGGGTCCCGAAGGGGCTGGCTCTTGATACACGCCACAACTGCCACCTTGGCAGAGCTAGGCTCACATCACCCCATCGACGTCGACAGGGAGTTGTCGACGGCTCCGGGGACTCCCAGTGTGTCCCAGCGTGTATCGGTCATTAGCAGTTCGCTCTTCACCGAGAAACTTTCTCGAGGCTACTACCTAGGACGCAAGTATTATGCCAGCTAGGGGGTCAGAACTACTTGCTCGGACACCTCGGGGACGCCACTCCCCGTATCGTAAACGACACATGAAGGATCGTTGCCGATCCCTGAGGGCGCCACCGCCACCCTTGAGCACCCACGATGAGCACAAAAGGAAAACCGAAAGACAAGACAGAACATATTTTTTTAGAGTGGTCAGTATTGCGTTCAACTGGAGAAGGCAACCATCTGGTTCGCCCTTTATTCACTCTCTCGTTCCCTCTTCGCCTTAATCGGCGTCTTATTTTGGTTGACGTGAAGCTTAGCACAAACCCAGCTGGCAAGCAATTTTTGCTGAACCCACCAGGTAACTCATGCCAAAAATTCTGTATAACTTCACGCAGTGATCCGGCAGGTAATTGCGTCAATTCCTCACCAAATCTAAGTTTGCATCGTCTCAAAAAATGCTATATGCTGGCAAGATTTGCCTTTACAGACAACGCGTTACGCGTAAATTAGTTGGACTTACTGCCTCTAAGCAGGTTGCTAAACCCTCTCAGGGACTCCAACCTTGATGAGCAGGAAACTACAGTCCCTGCCGTAGAGTTAGGAAAGCAGTCGGGCTGAAGTTAAGTTACCGACTAACGAGTAACAAAAACGGGAATTAGCCAAGTCTAGGCTATGTAAGCAGTGAAGAGCCCGCTGCAACTCCCCGACTGGTTACTTAGACTCTTGTCAATATCATTAGCCTCATAGCTCACAAGCGCAGAAGTGCAGAGCGCTATGAGCCTTCAATAACCACCATTAAAACTAATCAAGCCAACTCCGAGCCAAGTGATATAGGCATCGTTCGCTTAGAAAACTGTCGTACCCTTATAAGCACAAGATCCGCATCAGATTCCTTTTTGACTCAGTGCCCTTCCTTTCGTTTCTTCCAAAAGTTTTCATAAAGAAAAAACGACTTCGAAGCCAGTCACGTTCTCCCTACACATCATCATGTTCATGTTATACCTACGAAGTCATCTACTGGCAGTTGACCGTCGTATCTGTCCAATTAGCTACAATCGGTGCAGAAGTCTTGAAGCTGCATGGCCTCCCATTGACATCCGAGGCGAGAGGGTAGTCAACTTCCTAATTGGCCTGGTATCGTTCAACTAATGGGGAGCTGCATTTATTCATAGCATCTCCGTTAGAAATCAAACCTTCGGTAAAGCTCAAATATCGTTACTCGGCACCACAGAAGATTTTAAGGAAGCAGGTGCCTCGGTACCAGACTTGTCGATACATCACGAGTTTCACACGCAGACCCTTTTGTCTTCCAGCTACCATGTGGTCTCCACTCGGTCCGTTCGCAAGGTATTACTTGTAGATTACTTCGACCAACACTATCAACACCTTCTCCCAAGACTATGTAGCCGTTCTTGCTAAAGATGGGGATTAATAAGGAGGTTTGCCTCGAGTAGATCGATAGATAGCTTTCTATCGATCTACTCGAGGCAAACCTCCTTATTAATTCCCATCTTTAGCAAGAACGGCTACATAGTCTTGGGAGAAGGTGTTCCACTTCAAGCCTGTAAAATTCTGCATATCGAGGACTTACTGAAGCAAATAAACATCATCATAGACTAGGAGCAGGAATTCCCGTTTCAGCGCCTCGAATCGTGAATTACTCGTTGTTTCTGCTGGCTTTGCGACGAATTGTCAAAAGCGGATTTTCCACAGTTTACCCAGACCATTGGTCTTTGGTTTTTGTGAGGCCAGAAATGTTCTGACAAATCCTCCTTAGGTAGGCTCGCCAGCTGGATTGCATTCTGCTGCACTAGGTAATCCTCAATAGGATGAAGTGAGCGGACAACTAGGCAACGTTGTCGTTGTCGTCCCATCAGCAGTCTTTAATCCGGTCGTTAAGCGACCAAACGATGCGTTTTTGTGCTTTGTTCAAAATGATAAGTTGACGCTTTACCGATTATATTCTGACAGTCTCTCTATCCTGTTAAAATTGTTGATAGGAAACTCGAGACGTCACGCGGCAGCACTATCGTGCAAGAACGATTTTGACGCGCTGCATAGGTTAGTTCATCCCAGTGCTTACCACCGAGTTATCTACGGCCCTCAGTATGTATGACGGCAAATCATCCTCATTCCAACGGTATAGTTGAAGGTTTACACTTAAGCTCATGCTTATGTGCAACTAGTACGGCTCATGGCTTGACCTTAACTTACACAGCTTTCCAGGAAGACCTCCTCTCTCCTCCAAGACCCAATGCTTTTGGGCCCATGATTTATTTTTTCCGATTGGACGCCAGAGTCTCTAGTTCTTTCTTGTATGTAGAATGTCAGTCGTCTCATCCTGGCTACCAAGCCAGCTTTATTGTCCAGAAAGTCTTCATTTTCATTTGCATTCAAGCGTGTTAATTCATTTGGGAAGCCACTGGAGTGGTCATAAATCGGTCCAGAGGAGGTATTTCGCGGCGTTGACAACCACATTGGATTGGTAGACCTTCCAACTGCTACCGTAACTGCGGAGCCCCGAATTATCCACCGCTGGGCTGCCAAAAGGATTTACTCATCAAATCACAGCAATATTCTGTCTGTAATTTACGGCCCACACTGAGGGAGATTGGACGCCCCTTCACTCAAGAGAATCTCTTTGTTGTCAAGAGTGCGATCTGCATACTAATAACACGACGTGCATACTATTACCACGCTTTGCAATTGGGAAAGGATAGCTGCTCTCGTCGGACAGTAGGGGGGTTCCTGCCAACAATCTTGACAGGAGCAAACCCCGATATTCTAAATAGATTCGTTTTTTCAAGCAAGTAACGCATCGTTATTTGAGACCTCATAGTCAGTGGTTCCTTATTATTTCAGAACTCATTCTCTCTCTCTTATTACTTCTCAGGCGAAGAGACCACGCGAGTGGTGCTGAATATCTTGTGATCTGATTGGCGTATTTCAAAGAAGGAAAATCCACGACAGATGGCATCAACTGGTCTGCATATATGGCAATGTTTCTTTTCCACGATTTTCTTCAGCTAGGTCGCTCCTTCTTGTTTCTTGATAGTTCTCAATTTTGACCATGTACATTCAATTTTTTCGACGTGACGAAAAAACTCCGGGCCCGGGGAAATCTGCTCTTTTTCCCCTTGTTCGTCAGGCATATCCACGTTGTTCTATTTATCAAGTCGGTGAAGGACATTTTCTTTACAAAATCTAGACCAGGAGTCAAACAGATTGGCTTTAATTTTTTTGGTGGAAAAGGCGTCAATTTTGACATACTACGATGTAAAAGCAGGTAAAGAGAGGTAATTTTCAGGCATGTCCGGTCAACAACTCCTGCGATGAAGCTCATCGGAAAGAAGCAAAGGATGTATCCCAGAATTCTAAAGATGTTATCAAGGTGGGGCTAATTTTTGCATATAGTTTTGGGAAACTGTAAGTTGGTTCTAATTAGGACATGCATGCAGTAGTGGAGATCCTTGGGCACGTCGGCCACGTTTTTCGTTGGGTAGTGGCGGCTTTAACATCTCCACTGCCTCTTTGAGCAGACGCAACAATTCGGTAAGGCTAAGGCTCGACCTAATGTCGAGTACAAGCTCTCTAGGGAGTGCCATGTTCTTCCTATATATTAGCTTCGTGATACTCGCAGTAACTTTTTTTCGATTGACTATCCGGAGTTCAAGTAGAATGAGTGGCCGGGCTTGCAATCAAAAAGGGTCGTCTTGGGTAATTACAGTGGCCTTCAGGGTCTTGTGTCATCTTTTAGGCGTTCCACTGGATTGTGGGTTATACACGATTGTCCGGTGGCGTTTGAAGTGAAGAGCTTGACTAACTCTGAGAATAGGGAGGACTCTAACAGCACTCCCTGGCGGTGATAATGATTGCCGGCACACCGAATTATAAAATCCACCTCCGACAGAGGGCCTCGATCCAATATTGTGCAAAAATGTCTTTCAAAGGGGTGAATATACCGATAATTGTGAGGCAATCCCAGAGACCGTGGGAGCCTTGCACAGGGTCAATTAAATCAAGTTTGATTGTGTGAAACCACTTCGTGGGCCAGGGAACACGCCTGTCGCTTTCGTCACATATTTTGTTGTTTTGCACTTCTAGCATGGGGTGTACTGGCTCGCCTAAGAATTAATATCCTTGTCCATGGACTACCAGAAATACTTTGCGGTGACTTGCCGACTTTTTGCCTGGATGCCTGGGTGTGCTAGATCGAGAACGGCGTGAAATACTTCCTTATGGAGATCGTTCAGAATATGTGGCCTTGGTCAATTGTCTTCGGTCTCGTATTCTACCCTGGCCTTTGAGCCGAACATAGGAAACTACCTAAATGTATATTTGTAGTTAGTCCTGAGGCTCTGAATAGCTTCGTCGTCATTCTGCACCTCCACGATTGTTGGAAAATCGGCGGTGACGAGCAACAACTGAAATACTTGACAAAGTGTCGGCAATTACGTTATCAATTCCTGGGAGATGTCGAATGTCGGCAGTGTACTAGTTGTTACAGCTCAGGTGTCGGAGTTGGCGAAGGGATGCTTTGTCGGGCTCCTGTTTCAAAGCAAAGGTGAGGTGCTCCGTGGTCCATGAACAGTGTGTACAGTCTGCCTTCAAGGCAAGTTTTGTATTGCTAGATTTGCGCCTTATAACTCACGGCCGTAGGTGCTACAGTCCCATTGAGACAAATTCAGCAGCTTGAAATGAGCCTCAACGGCTGCACATTTGGTTCACCTTTTGGTGACGGACAGTACCTACCGCAATGTCTGCAGCGTCAACAAATACGATGTGGTTCATTTTGCTGAAGGTATTTTCTGCGAGTTGTTGGTGGGTGGTCTCAACCGCCTAAACGACCTCTAAAGAACACCTAATCAGCCGGGATTCATTGGTTTTCGGCCTAGACAAATAAGCGTTAAGGATCGATCGATTGTGTGCAGTCTTGGCTAAGAAACGACGATAGAAGTTTAAAAGGCCCAAGAAGCTTCTCAGGTTATTGACTATTTTCAGAAGTGGCAATCTTGAAATCGCTCGCACTTTGAGTGTATCCGGTTCGATGTAATCAGGTGGCCGAAAAATCTTACTTGTGGTTGCAAGGTGGGGGGTGTAGTGGCCTGAGCATTTAGACGTCTGTAATTTCGACAAAGTCGGAGGTGGTGTTGGGGTATCTTCAAAAACGATGGAAAGAGTGTCGAGAGTGCAGGTTGAGATACCTAAGGGAAGCTATAGGGTCAATGAGGAATCTGTTGAGTGGGTCCGCTTGCAATCCATAGTGGCACAGGAAGTCTGAGTCCAAGATAGAAGGGGGAATGGATCGACGAGAAATTTGCTGCCGCGAGTTTAAAGTTTGGTCTATGATTCGGGGATGCAGTAAGAACCGATACTTTTGCCGCTGTATCCATGTTCAAGGGGTCTTAAATTGACAGGCGAAGTGGTGCTGAATTTCGAGTTACTTTCATAAGAGTTTTCGACAAGTCAAGTTTTTTTTAAAAAACTGCAGGAGCTGGTACATTTTGAGGCCTTTTCGGCGAACCTATTATGGTACCAGTGTGCCCCGGTATTTGTTGGGAGTTCCGAAGGTCGCCTTTTTCGGAAGGCGGATCTAGACCTCTAGTCCTACTCCCCGAACGCGAAGCACTGGCTGCCATTGTCTATTTAGAAATGATGGCAGTTAGGGTTGCCACCGTCTACTGCAACTGAACCACCTGGTTTGACGACACCTCGCCAATTACAGGTCAAACGTAGAGCTTCTGGATTTTTGTCTAGGGTATGTCGAATGAGCACAGGCCAGGATGATCCGTGAACTTTCCTAAACTCTCTGCAGCCTTAAAGACTGTAGCAGCTCAGTCTCGACTTTGTCACCATTCAACTGCTTCATTTCGTACAGTAATTGGCGCGCGGTCACCAAGCATAAGTTCTGTCAGTAAGTAAATAAATTCGGGCCGTCTCACTTACTGACAGGCTGTTAATTAGCTGCTCTTTTAACCTCTTGTAGGAGCAGTCTTCGAGCACGTTGTCTTTTCATCCAGCCCGACAAGCGTGTGAATTAACTGTGCAGCGTCCATTGTTATACCGACTTGAACGAGTTACGTTTGGGGCTGGCGGAACCTTGCTTCCGAGCTCCTATACCAAAACGATGGCGTCTGTACTGTCATCCTAAGGGAAAGCAAAGCAACCCACAAGGCGAAAAGACTACATACAAGAGATGGTCTTCCGGCGCCATGCTGGAGTTAACATGGTAGGTGAAAAGCATTGCACATATTCCATGTTCCTCAAGAGCAGAGAAAAGAGTGGAGGAAAAGCGCCTGCGCGGACTTTTCTTTTTAATTGTAAAAGATTTGCAAGAATAGGTTAACGAACTAGTTGATCCGTCTGTTGCCTGGGGAGCACTTAAGCTAGAGCCGCTGACGCTGATCCAAAGATTTCACTGAGGAGTACTTTACTATCGAGGGTTTTGTTTCATTTCCTGGACGGGTTTCACATGTTCACTTGTCTGGTCGGATGGTCACTCGCCACTCTTCTTGATTCAGATAGGTTGTAATTGGGAAACTCAAATAATGGCGCTCAGGATACTAGGGCTCGCAGACACGGTTTTTTCTTTCCTTAGCATGGAGCTTTTGTTCGAGGCTGTGGACACAGGTGACTGCTCGCCGTTTGAACATGGAATTAAACTAAAAAGACGATCGACTAAGTAACCCATGTAACCCTCGGAGTCACCAAGCCAGGTAAGCTGTTTATGCAGTTCGGTAAGTCCAAAAGTAACGAAGAGGCAGTTGCTATATAACGCAGACAAAATATATGATCCTCTTCGATGACTAGCCTCAATAATTATCAAGGTCAAGTTGATAATGTAACAGGCCTGAAAACTGGAATAAGTTGGGACGAATTTTCAATACAGCTGGGAATGTTTAGGCAACAGATCTACCTCCTCCCCCACTCGAAAACATTAGGGTTTCACATTGGTTTCAACATACTATCTACTACATAATAGAACCCAACTGATTGCGTCTCCAGAGTCAACAGCCTCTGGGAACTCTTAAGCTATAAGCTTTGGTGGACTCCTTTAAAATGGATGACGCAAATAGTAGAGGTCTTACGGTTAGTAGCAAGCCTACCGGTTAATATAGGAAACGTCAAGACGCTTACCATATCGAAAGCAGCATGCATGGAGATCTTCTGTTAGTACGGAATTATCTGAGACACTGGATAATCAACGATGAAAAGGTTGTTCAAAACGAGGTTTATTGATGTTTAGTCGCCCGAAAATGGTATCTCGTAGGGACTTATACTTGTAACTCTCCTACATTGGCGGCTTATGGGAGGCTGGAGTCAAGTCTACAAAGGGAGTTTCAACTTTCGACGAGCTCTCATTAGCACCCATTTCTATGGTAGTAACGTAGCCGGCCTTGAAACCATGACACTTATATATATTCTGATTGACAGACAGCCTAGAGCCGGACAGGCCTTTGCGTGCGGACTGTTGATGAGCGGCAGCAAAAGCTCGCAGGAATATACTACATATTTTGGAGAAGATGGTCAACAGAGTATTTGAACATTCTTCAACGGCGCTCATAGTGGTGGCTGGAGATGGAGTGTCGGAAAATCGGTGAAATGATCCTGATCACATACCACCATCGAAATGGTCACTGTTATACATTGAAGGCTTCTGGGACACCGATAGGTTATACATATTTATATATATATAGGTTATAGCATACACTAATCATCCATCCATCCAGCCTATGGGGAAACACAAACCGCCATCATCAGCCTACCAGTGGAGAACGCACTCAAACTGTTAGCAGCAGGGAGAGTGAGAATAGGCTGGGTTATGTGTCGCCTTAGGGAACAGGTGGCGTTAAAACGGTGCTTTAGATGCCTTGGCTTTGGTCACATTGCGAAGTCATGCACTAACCCAAATGACAGGTCAAAGCAATGCAGGAGATGCGGAGTCGAAGGCCACATCAGCAAGGACTGCGGAGCTGATCCAAATTGTCTACTGTGCAAAGGAAAGGAGGGTGTGGACCATCGGCACATTGCGGGTAGCAGCAGGTGCCCGGAATACAGGAGAGCCCTTAGCACAGATCGCTGATGAGGTTGATACAAATCAACCTCAACCACTGCGAAGCGGCGCAGGATCTACTAGCGCAAACCATCCGCGAGAAAAACATCGATGTGGCCATACTAAGTGAACCATACCGAAACCGCGGTGGTAGCGTTTGGGTCAAAGACCAAACGGGCCAAGCAGCGCTGTGGACTTGTGGAGAACAAGCCTTCCAGGAAATAATGGAGCACCCGGAGGAGGGCTTCATCAGAGCGAAGGTGAAGGGCATCTACATCTACAGCTGCTATGCTCCACCCAGCGCTACACTCGTCGAGTATGAGTGGATGCTTGCTGCTCTTGTTTTGGATGCAAGAGGACGTTGGCCGATCATAATAGGAGGCGATTTCAATGCGTGGGCTCTTGAATGGGGCAGCCGGGTAACTAATGTCAGGCGACGTGTTCTCTCGAAGCATTCGCGGAGATGGACGTGGTACTGGCGAATGTTGGGTCTTCGTACACTTTCCGGGGAAGGGGCCTGGGGTCTATAGTGGACCTGACATACGTGAGTGCCACTTTAGCCAGTAGAATCGCTTGGCATGTCAGTGAGGACTATAGTCACAGCGACCACCAGGCAATCTGCATAGAGATCAAGGGCGGATCGAGCTCGAAAAAGAGTTTTCGCAGAATGCCGGGTGGTATGCTTGGCTGGGCAGTGAAAGCTTTCGAGGGGGACACGTTTTCCGCGCTGCTCAAATCCGACATATCCCTGAATGGTACGGCTGGAGAGAAAGCCACCCAGATCACTCGATGGGTGACGGAAGCATGCGATGCTACTATGCCCAGAAGGCGATTGCTCTCCAGTAGGCAACCCAACTACTGGTGGAACAACGAAATCGCAAGTTTGCGAGCCGCATGTTTTCGGGCAAGGAGGCTTTGCCAGAGGCTCAGGGGAAAACCCGGTGGCGACGGTCGAGAGGAGGCACACAAGCAATTGCGTGGCCGCCTAAAGGAAGCCATTCGGAGGAGTAAAAAGAACTGCTTTAAACAGCTGTGCGACCATGCCGACATAAACCCTTGGGGCGAGGCTTACAGAGTGGTGATGAAAAGGCTGCGGAAATCACCCCAGGTGACGTGTCCGCGCCTCCTGAAACAGATTGTTACCACTCTGTTCCCTCACCACGAAAATAGGGGAAGGCAAATTTTTGTCCAGCTAAATGACGACATAATACCGCCTGTAACTGTGGAGGAGCTGCGGGAAATATGTGGTAGCTTCGGTGACAACAAGGCCCCAGGGTTGGATGGCATCCCCAACCGAGCTTTGAAACTGGCAGTGAAGACTAGGCCCGACCTTTTCGCCAACACCTTTGAGGCGTGCTTAAAAGAAGGAATATTCCCTGCCCAGTGGAAAAAGCAAAAGTTGGTGTTGCTTCCGAAGCCTGGCAAGCCACCTGGAAACCCAGCGTCGTACCGTCCTATCTGCCTGTTGGATACAATGGGGAAGATGATGGAGAGAGTCATTTACAACAGACTCCTGCCCATCATCGAAGCCAGCAATGGTTTGTCGGAACGCCAGTTTGGTTTCCGACGCGCCCACTCTACGGTGGACGCAATTGGCGTGGTGGTAAACCTGGCAAAAGGTGTACTGATTTCTGGCGGCTGCTGTGCCGTGGTGGCGTTGGATGTCAAAAACGCATTCAACTCGGCCAACTGGAATAGAATTAAACGGGCGTTGGCTGACATAGGTGTCCCCGGATACTTAGCGAATTTGGTGGAAAACTACCTCTCAGAGAGGACTCTCTGGTACGGGACGGATGAGGGCCCCAAAGAGTACATTGTCACAGCCGGGGTACCACAGGGATCGGTACTTGGTCCCCTGTTGTGGAATATCGTGTATAATGGGGTGCTTGCTCTTCCCACCTAAGAGGGGACTACGATTGTCGGCTTTGCTGATGACCTAGCTGTGGTTGTTGCAGCAAAACACCCAGAAGATGTGGAGGTTTACGCAACAGAAACAGTGAGAGCGGTAAATACCTGGCTAGAAAAGGCCGGGCTGACCTTGGCGGACGCAAAAACGGAAGCGGTCTTAATAACGAAACGCAGGAAAAATAACACTGTAAAAGTGGAGGTCGGGGGACATACGGTCGTATCAAAGCCGGCTATCAAATACCTGGGGGTAATAAATTACACCAAATTGAGTTTTAGGGAACACCTAGAGTATGCATGCCAAAAGGCAGCCAGTGCCACCACGGCACTTGCAAAAATGTTGCCAAATATTGGTGGGCCGAAACACTGCCGGAGGTTGGTGCTAGCCGGAGTGGTGCGCTCCATCCTGCTCTACTCGTCGCCTGTGTGGGTAGAGGCGCTTGCAAACTCTCAGAGACGGAAGCAGGTGAACTCAGTTTACCGGCGGATGGCTTTGAGAGTTTGCAGTGCTTTTAGAACCACATCAGATGGGGCAGTATTGGTGGTGGCAGGCATGATCCCGGTTGACATTCTGGCCAAAGAAATGAGTGTCCTGTACAGTGCAAGACATATGGAGGGGCATGCACAGCGTAGAAGTGCGGCAAGGTCAGAGTCGCTTGATCTCTGGGAACGAAGATGGGACGAGTCTGCGAAAGGTCGGTGGACGCACAGGCTCATTCCTAACATTAGGGTGTGGCTTGAGCGAAAACATGTAGAGACCAACTACCACATTACCCAGTTCCTCACGGGACACGGTGGTTGCTACAGGCAGTATCTGCACCGCTTTGGGTTGGATGATTTTCCGAACTGTCCCAGATGCGATGGCATACCGGAGGATCCAGAGCATGTGATGTTTCACTGCCCACGATTTGCGATGAAGAGAAGGAGTTTAAACCAGGTGCTGGGCAGAAGCGGGACCCCGGAGAGCTTGGTTACTGAGATGCTGGAGTCCGAGGAGAAGTGGCTTGCGGTTGGCTCCGCAATCATCTAAATGCAGGAGGAGTTGCTGAAGGAACAAAGAAGGAGGAAAGCTGCAAATAGGAGAAGGATGAGTGCCTAAGAGCAAGCCTATCCCGCGAAGTAATACCTCAATGGTGGTCCCGCGGGGCTGGGGCTGGAGAGACCGGGGATGGTTTTTAGTGGGTGTTAATCCCACACGCGCCCGCTGTAGTTCCGCCGTTCAGGCGGCGGAGCTGCGGCGGACGTGTCTTTCTAAGATTTTCCACCTCCGTGTACGCACAAAAAAAAAAAAAAATACACTAATCATGCCCTGATACTTGGCTATTTGTCGCAGTTGTTTCCCCTACTGCGACAGAAAAAAACTGCTGTTGAATGATATTGGTCAACACAGACGATGTGTTTCTAGAGTCTCACAACAAAACTGATCCCGAGAAACTTGTCCAAAAGTAGAAAGATCTCCTTACGCAGTACGGTCTTCGAAGGAAAGCCTTATCAACACTATCATTGTCAGTGACAGCGATTTGTCCATAACTGAGCGATTTAAGTATCTTGGATCATGTTATCAGTCGATGGGGGAAGTGGCGTTTCATAGCTGGCGTTCTATGTCGTCTCAAACTCAAAATTCATCATAGTGTCATCCGACCCACCCCTATTGGTTTTGTGTACTAGCCGACTACCAATTACGATGAATGTCACCTAGCTACAATGGAGACGGCTGTGTGTCTGATTAGGAGCATAACATGTTCTAATCACATCCGAAATGAGGACATCCACGAACGATTTGGGGTTGCAACTATCCTGGAAAAATTAGAAGAGAGGTAATATAATTCATGCTGATGAGAGCTTATCCGCTTAGATTGCCTAAGCATCGAAGTGGATCGGAAACAATCAAAAGGACGTGAGGTTCGGTTGATACGCTAGATGATGATTTGAGAACTTTATGGCTTCACTGAGGTCAAACTTGTCATCGAGAAAAATGACACCGACTCCGCTCTTGAACGGGACAAGGACTAAAGGGGAAGAAGAGGTAATCAGACATATGATCAAATATTCTACCTCTAACAGAGAAACCAATTTCTTCGTCATCTTGTCGTCCTGGGGTTCAGTGTAACTTTCAGAATCAATAAACTAAGGAAATCCAAGTCTCCTAAGAGGTAAGGCGTTTCTCTTCAATCTTGAACGCTACTGTCATTATACAATTCCCTTAACCAATATTATGCCTTCAACTTTTTGCATTAGTTTCTTTGATTCCTTGATACTATCTCACCCTCCACTTTAATGTGTATTCTATTTTGCCGTAACGAAAAGGATTCCCTTCTTACCATAAAGAAATCAAACGATATCCCTCGGGGTAAGAAAAGGTAGGAACAACCTATAACACATCCGGAAGTTTAGGAAATCTTCGTAAATAAAAGGCATGTTTTCACCGGTAAAAAGGATTCTTGTTTTTTCCGGGGGATTTGGAAGGGTATAACACTCTTGCCAAGCCTAGGACGGATTTGTTGTTTGTTTGAACGTCACCGGCATGGTAGAATGTAGGCTCCGGTTTAGCTGAACAAAAACAAATGGTACAGACGTTATAATGATATGGGATTGAAATGGCAGTTCGAACTTGATGGATTTAATAGTACAGGATGGAATGAGTTATTTAGTGTAATTAGTTGGGAAGGGAGAGAGGAGAGGATGGGGTGGGTGTTCTCGCTGAGTAGAGCACAGGAAAAAGCTGAAAGATAAATTGATTTTAATTGAAAAGAGGACATACTTTGCTCCAGGGAATAGCTTTGGGGGAGATTAATTAATGAAAATTTAGTGGAATTGGAAGGATTTTATAAAAGTGCTTCAGTCATTCCACTTATTCCCAACCACTACGTTAATTATAAAACGTTTTAAGCTTTCTTCCAAGATATAGAGCGATAGAAGCTCTTCTTGCTCTAAAGGATATGCACACCTCAACAGACCTTTGAAGGCGGTCGTATTATATGGACAGTTGGTGGTTTTAAGTGAGTACCTCGTTGTATCGGCCTAACTCTACGATCTTATTGAGACACGGATTGGTTTTTTGACCACAGAGAGGGCCCCACTGTGACTGTCACGACCGTACAGGCTTATACTGACTCTAAGTTTAGCATTCATGTTGTGTGTGTGTGTGTGTGTGTGTGTATGGTGCGGAGAAGCTACAGCTTCCGAGCACTCAGGCCGTGTTGGCCCATTGTACTCGCGTCCCCCGTCTAACGGAATATTCCGGATTCGTTAACGTATCGTAGGATTTCCGTTAGTGGATGTGATGCTACCCGTCGTTATTGGAGAACATCGGCACCAAAGATCTGATGCCTGATGCGTCCATAGGCGGGGCATTCACATAGGAAATGCTCCGTGGATTCCGCTTCCTCATTACAGGAGGGACACGTATCATCTTCGGTAATTCCTATTCTGAACATATGCCCAGCTAGTGAATTATGGCCTGTCAGAATGCCCACAATACACCTGCAAGTCCTCCTGCTTTTCGATAGGATAAACTTTGCGGTACGTATGTTGGGTTCTGGCAGGAAAAGTTTGGTGTGTCGAGCAGCATTTAGGCTCTGCCACCTGTCATTATGGGAAACTTGTTCCCAGTTTTTGAAAACAGATTTAGCCAATGCTACTGATACCCCAATTGCTGGCTCCGGTCCCGGCATAGGGGAGATTGACTCCTCTTTCGCTAAAGCGTCCGAGATTTCATTTCCCTCTATGCCACAGTGACCAGGTACCCAGAGTAGTTTCACCGTATTGAATCTAGACATAGAGTTCAAACGGTTTCTGCATTCCTGAACGATTTTCGAGGTGATCAAAGGACTGCTCAATGCCCTCAGTGCAGCTTGACTGTCACTGCAGATTGCGATGCGCCTGCCCTTCAACCGCTCGTCAATCACCCAGTTTGCCACCCTTAGGATCGCATAAATTTCGGCTTGAAAAACCGTTGCATATTGTCCCAAAGGAAAAGCCCACTTCTCGTTTTTATTCGAGAGGTAGACTCCGGCTCCAGAACCCTCTTCTGTTTTTGAGCCATCGGTGTAGAAGACTTCCGTATATCGCTCCACGCATTCCTCTGGGTCTTCCTAGTCCTCTCTACGCTTCAGGGTAACTACATATCTTCTACCAAACAGATGTATTGCGACACGAGAATCGGAAGGCATTGTAAGAACTGGATTCAGTCCTCCCAGTAACTCTTCCAATGCTCTGTGCCCCCCACATCCGTTGTTTTCCCATAGATCTAATCGAATTAGCCTATGAGCTGCTCTCATTGCAGTGCTTTGAATAAATATATCCAGGGGCTGCAAATTGAGTAGTGCATTCAGAGCTGCGCCGGATGTCGTGCTCATGGCACCAGTGATACCCAGACAAACAGTTCTTTGCAGTGCAGCTAGTTTACGGTGAAAACCTTTTTGTCTCACCTTAACCCACCACACTACGGATGCATATACGAACATCGGCCTAATGATGGCAACGTATATCCACATTACCACATGAGGCCTGAGTCCCCATGTCGAGGCAAAGGTCCGTCTGCACAGCCCATAAGCTGTGAGAGCTCGTTTCATCTTTACCTCTACATGTTTGTTCCAAAGAAGTTTTTTATCTAGAGTAACCCCCAGGTATTTCACTTCTTCGGAGAGTTGAAGGGTAGTACCCCTTATCTCAGGGAGGCAAAGTCCATCCAATTTTCTCCTTTTTGTGAATAAAACCATTGTGGTTTTATTGGGATTAACTGATAAACCATGTCTAAGGCACCAGCTGTCTATCAAATCAACGGCACGCTGTATATTCCTACACACCGTTCCAAGATCCCGATCAACAGCAAGTACAGCCACGTCATCAGCATAAGCTTGAGCGTGTATTGGCAAATTTTGCAGTTCGCATAGTAGTGAGTCGATCAGCATACTCCACAGAAGTGGCGAAAGCACACCTCCTTGGGGGCAGCCCTTCGTTGCCTCCGTAGTCAGGTAGCGATTGACCCCTACCTCAGCGCTCAGTAATCTTTGCGTTAGCATAGCATGGATCCACTTAATTAAAGCATCATCAACACCATGCGCTCTGGCGGCATCACAAAGTTTTTGAAAAGGCGCACAGTCAAAAGCCCCTTCAATGTCCACGAACACCCCCATCGCGTACTCACCATTCAAAGTTGCATCCTCTATCTTTGTGACCAAAGAATGAAGAGCAGACTCACAGGACTTTCCACGTTGGTAAGCATGTTGGTTTTCACTAAGTGGGTGTGACCTAAGTGCGTTTCCACGAATGTGACGCTCCACCAGTCTCTCCAAACCTTTCAGCAAGAATGAAGTCAAGCTGATCTGTCTGAAGTTCTTTGGATTAGAATAGTCATCTTTCCCAGGTTTTGGTATGAAAACTACTTTAACCTGTTGCCAAGAAGAAGGCACGTAGCCCAGAGCAAGACATCCTCGAAAAATATTTCTTAGAGGTCGCTCTAAATGCTCCATTCCCTCCTTTAGCATTGCCGGATAGATGCTATCTATGCCAGGTGTTTTGAAATGTTCAAAGGACAGTATCGCAGCTCTCACCTTTTCAAGGGTAACAACCGCTTTCGCCATGTTCCAGTTCCTCTTGCAACACTTGCGTGTTGAAGGGGTTGCAAGAACCGTCAACTCTCCCCCTACCAGTTCTTTCACCCGTTCCCCCGGGTGGTGTACTTCCAGGAGGGTCTGTACTGAGTCCAGTCTGGAGCTCGTGAAAGTACCGTCGGGTTTTCTAAGAGAATCCAACTTGGCCGACTCATCCTTTTTGAGGACTCTGCACGGCCTTGAAGTCTCCCTTTCGCCTTCCCGTTCCTCACAGTACGCTCTAAAGGAGTCTCGTTTGGAGCACCTCACGAGCCTCTTATATTCACGTTGTGAGTTCCTGAAATTTAACCAGTCTTCGTTCTTGTTACTTTTGCAAGCACGATTTAGAAGTGGCCTGGTTGATTTCCTGAGTTTTTGCAGTTCTCGGTTCCACCAAGGAACTGTTTTACCGCTTTGGCCTCGGGAAATAGGACAAGCCTCTTCATAACACTCTAAAAGTGTGTAGTTCAGAGTTTTCAATTCATCTTCCAGCACCAAAGGAGTCCTTAGTCACCTAGGGAACTGTACTTTATTGCCAAGAAGTTCATTGAACTTTGCCCAATCCGTTTTCCTAGGGTTCCGTCTTTGTACTGCAGACTGTTCGCCCGCAATAGTCAGATTGAATTCTAGTTATCGGTGATCTGACAGTGAGACCTCGTCTAGCACTCGCCAGTGTGTAATCAACTCTAACAATTTTGGGGTACAGATTGTTAGGTCAATTACTTCGCTTCTTCTCGGTCCCACGAACGTAGGGGCGCACCCCACGTTTGCAGTCATAAGACCAGCTGAAGTGATGAAATCAAATAGCTTCTCTCCTCTTGGATTGCATTTGCTACTGCCCCAACAAATACGAGTATGTTGAGCATTCGCATCGCAACCTATTAAGAGTTCGAGACCACTTGATTCTGCATACGCCACCAGATCCCTAAGTTCTTGCGTCGGTGGAGATACAAAGAATCATAGGGTAAATAAGCGGAGGCAACTATGATGTTTTTCCTCTCGCCATTTATCTGGTATTGTATGATGACCGTAGCTAAGTCCTGGGAACAATATTGTCTCAGCATAGTTGCCTCTAACCGTCTTGACATCAGGACGCAAGCTCTCGGTCTAATGGATCTTTCGTCGTAGAAGATCCTAGCCCCCTTTACTGATCCAATACCACAGATTCTGTTAAATCGAACCCACGGTTCTTGCACCAGAAAGATATAGGGGAAATCCTGTAGCTCTGTCATTCTCGCTGCCAACAGGTAGGAGGAAGCTTTGTCATGCTGCAGGTTGATTTGACCAATCTTTATGTTTTTCGACATAAACTTAGTCTATTGTCTTATGGAAAACAGTTAGAAGCGTATGCCGCAGTCCGCGTATGACGGGGTTTCCCCCACACCGTACCGCCAGAGACTCGATCCCCTCGTGATTGATTTCTCTGAGAAAAGCCGTACTTGGAAGTACCGCAATTCCCATGTTCTCATCCACGAAAGATCTCATCTCATCCCGCGGAGCATTCGTCTGTTCTCCACTTAGCACCTTAATTGGTTTGCGGTGTCCGGGTTGCATAGATTCGATCACTCGAACTGGCATCAAGTCAGTTCCGTTCACGTCTCTGGCTTCCCTTCCTTCCGCCTGTTCCTTGGAAGGTGTAGGAGAAGTTACTAGCAGGTAGGATTCACTCTGTAGTCCCTTCCCCAGTGCGAGCCCCCATACGGGGGTTCCGCCCCTGTATGCACTATCCTCCGCGCACGTCTCCATTGTGGGAGAGTGCACCGAAGATGCTGCAATTTGCTCTATGTTGTGTGAGTCGAAGACCATCATTGTTCTTCGCTCTCAAAATGGAGATGATGCCCTACAGTTTCCTGATATGACTGAATTTCAGTCTATATAGGAAAAAGTGGAGCACCATATGGTGACTTCCCCTGAGCACATTCAGACTCTGTTGGTCCAGTTCGAATACCAAGTTGAAGCCCTCCACGCTTGTAGATTGGTCCTTCCTGGCATTCATGAACTTTACCCTCCAGTGCCCAAAGTCCATGCCCGGGTTCTGTTCACCCAGCAAGCGGATGATGTCCTCTGCCTTCCTTCGAGGGCCCGGTAGCCAACATCCGACATGTTCTGTCCTGCGTAGCTCAGTGTTCACAATAGTGAACTTGGGCCGACCGCCGGAACTCAAAGTTGGGATTACCTGCTGGAGCCACTTTAAGGCAGCCTCGTCAGCGCACTCCAAATGTAGAAGCCCATCACGAAAACCTTGATTGTTAAATCGTGGCATCGTTCCAGGCTCCAGTATTTTTTTCCAGAGGCATTCCCGGAGGATAGTAAATTGTCCCTCTGATATTTTGCTATCCTTGGAGGACACTCTCACGGCAGTAGTCAGGGCAGAGGCTGCAGCTTGCGCATACGCCCTCTTCCTTCCCGCCTTCGTGTTCGTATTCCTGTGGGAGGGACCAGCTTCATTGAGATCTCTCTCGCTGATTTGATCACCTCCCGGCACACCGGTCCTAATCCCCGCGAGACGCGTGGATGTAAGCCCTGGTGCGGAGCGCAATAAAGCGTCGGCCACAGCAGATGTGTTGGTCTTACGCTTCTTGCGCGCATTACCGCTGACTGAAGAGTCTGGTGCGTCCAGTGTGGATCTTACCGGGGTTTCCAGTTTATCCCCACCTTCCGCCGCAGATTCCGCTACCTTGCGTCCGATTTCTCTGGGCGTTACCGCGCCTAGTGGTACAGCCACGTCCATGTCCTCATTCCCAAGGTGCTTCATTTTCCTTCGCAGTGCTCTCTTCTGCCGTCGGCTTAGGGCCTTTCCAGGTTCACGGTGTTCGGACCGCTTGGATCCATTTCCACATACTGGCGTTGAACCAGTAGCGTCCACGTCACCAGCTTCCCGTTCTTCCGCTCTTCCCAGTAAGGATGGCGGAGAAGGTTCTGACAGGCAGGATTCAGCCTGTAGTCCCCCCTCCTTAGTGGCCGCAGTTCCCTTCTGCCGGGCCTTTCTCTTCCGCTTGCGGGTAGATTTGGGCTGTAGTACCGCGGACGGGCCGGCCGTAGTCGGATTTCCAGTTTCTCCCAATTTGAGAGTTTCCGTACTTTCCTTTCTGGCTAACTTCGCCGTAGGCACTAAATGCAAACTTTCCACTGAGTCGGAAAGCATGCCTTCTACAGATTGCTCTATAGGCAAATATGAACGTGGTGAGGCCTCCAAAATCCGCGCCTCGGCCGCGACATGATTGCTTATGGTCGCGGGTGGATTCGAAGTCTGTGATTTCTTACCACTTGGAGAGTTTATATCCATCGTTTCGATATTCATATTTTTGGACACCCTTAGTGGAGTAGTAAACTACTACAGGCTCCCCCACCACGACAAGGTGGTGTCCGAGGGGGAGAGCATTCATATTAATGGATGCATTTAGCTGAAGTGTCTACCCTCTGGGGATTTGGCGGGGCTACATCCCAGGAATAGTCCTCCATGCATTGGAGAAGGTGCCAACAGGATAGGATCCTGCCAAGCCAAGGTTGATTAGCAGCTGTTTGGTCGATTGGGAGTTTGGTCTTTAGTATGCGAACTCTGTATAAATTGGGCACCTTTATTTTCAACTAAGACACTCACTCTGACCGGGCTAGCCAGGGTGGGCAATCTTCCCGGGCTACTCGTGGGACCAAAACATGGATTCAATAAAAACAGACACATACAAAAAATGGACGATAGAAGATGAGGTGGTGATGCATTCACGAAGGACGAGCGGTTGGCATTTAGCCAGCGCAGCACAGTCGATGCCAGCTTTAGAACGGCTGTGCTAAAACAAACTGCAGGGACCTTACGGAGCAAGACGGCAGATGGGCTAATGAGGTCCAGCTTGAAATTCACTACCGCCGAGTTGGGTATAGCGAATACCAGCCATGGCATTCCAAACCCGAGCCCGACGACGTCAAGGGTTGACAAGAATTTGGTCATCAGAAGTGGAGGTCTACTGGAGTCTAATTCAAGAGCCAGCACGAAAAGGCAAGAAAGAAGGCGGTACTGTCAACGAGCGGGACCAAAAGGACCTGGTTGTATACCAAGTGATTATTGAAGAATATAACAGCAAAGGCTTGGAAAACGAGGACAAGGCGAAGACGTGGTCTAACAATAACTCAATCTCTGCAAGCAGGTACCTAACAACAGCCGGTGAATGGGCCACGAACTTCGAAAGCCTTCAGCGAACTGGCCAGGAGTCACTTACGTGTGTCGCTGTTGCAAGACAATTCCATTTGCCTCTCAATTTATTTTTCTGCGGATGTTAACCCCTGTCTCTTTAATCTCTCCGAAGGTATACCGACCTCTTCTATGATGGGGATGATTGGGATGAATCCACGAAAGTGAAATGGTAGATGAGGTTTTTCGAGAAATCTCAGTTGAATGACTTATATTCCTAATAAAGCCCACAAAAAGGGAAATGTTCGGAAGAAACCTAATTTGCCTAACTGGAAGTGAGGAGAAGAGTCGATATCTCTGCAGATAATATACGAAGGGCATATGTTACATGGTGAAATCTACCTTTCCAAAAATACAGCGATGGAAATAGAGAATCGTCTGGGTCTTATCAACTACAGATTTAGCAACAGGACACATCGGGTGGAAAGAGAGATCTTCGAAGAAATCGCAGAGGCCATCGTGGCTGAAAGGACAGGATGGAGTATGAAAGTGGAATGGTTGCCTACTGAAGAGGAGAACCTAGACCTAGATTTTTTAGGGCTTAAGGCGTACAGCGATACACAGGGAAGGACAGGACAGCATTGAAATTGTGCTGGGTTAAGAACCCTAACCGCACTGGGAGTAGATTCGTGGTCTACAAGGAGAAAGTATGCAGTGTGAAAATTGAGATTCTCGTCAGAAAAACGAAGAGCTTGCAAGAGCTGTAGATATCGCTAACGAGTTGTTGGAGGAACGACAGAAATGACGAACCGCCTGCGCAAGCAGATCATGCTGAGGATATTGCAGATAAATTCTTGAAGTGCGCCTTAACTAGTCTGCTGCCTTCCTCCTCCTAGACGAAGACATTGCACTGACACAGGAACCCTGGATCTGTGGTGATTTAACCAGCAAAGGGCCCCAAAGCAAATGTTATAATTTATTCCACGGTCGTGGAGGTCATCGGAGAATCCAGGAGGTTCCATTGTAGGAAATTTGGTCAAGTTACCAACAACAAACTCTCCGGAGCGCAAATTGGTAAGATTGGCAGGACAGTGAAGTGAAAGGTCGGGGCTCTGGAAACGGCATGCGAAACCGTCTTTAAAATCTCGTGCCTTGCTCAGAAGATATTGCTACCGTGGTGGAATGAAGATCTATTAAGTCTCAGAAAGCTAACCAGGGATATATTTGTCATTCATCTGGTACAGGCCCAAATATACAAGGACTGTCTCAAGAAGTACAAGTCGGCCATCAAGGCCAGGGAGAAGTATGTGAGGCAGAGCCTTGCCTGGAGGGTTTGCAGTCCCAGCCGTGCGAGGCTATCAAATCTGTAATTACCGAGGGTAAAATTGACTGGCCGAGATGGCGTAATGCGCGGGTTGTGTCATGGCTTGTCAAGATTTACCTGGGCTGCATCTCTTTGGAATTTTATATCGAAAGCAGTAGGCGCAGCCATGAGTCCGCCAGGACAGGACAAAACAAGGTAATCCCAATTCCACCTACCGCGGCTAAATGAAGAAAGAATTCTTTTCTCTAATGTGAAGTATCTGGGTGTGATTTTGGATCGAAAATTAGTTTTTGTAAGCTGGAATAGGCTCTGTTGGCTGGCAATAACCGTGAGCGGATTTCGTCGTCATAGCTGTTATCGATTGTGATTTTCTCAAAGTTGTAGTCTCCTATCTTCATTGCTTTCATTTGACCGATGCGATTCGATGTTGTTCGTTCTTTTGGTTTTGGCGCTGACGTTGTCACTATGTATTTCGTCTTGCCTTCATTAATGTGCAGCCCAAGATCTCGCGCCATCTGTTCGATCTGGATGAAGGTAGACTGTACCTCTTGGGTTGTTCTTCCCATGATGTCGATATCGCCAGCTTAGGCTGGTAGTTGAGTGGTGTCTCTCGCATTTACATCGGCATCGCGAATCACTTTCTCCAGGGCCAGGTTGAAGAGGACGCATGATAGGGCAGCCCCTTGTCTTAAACGGTAGTTGATGTCGAATGGTCTCGAGAGTGATCCTGCTGCTTTTATCTGGCCTTGCATATTGGTCAGGGTCAACCTAGTCAGTCTTATAAATTTCGTTGGGATACCGAATTCTCTCATGGCCGTGTACAGTTTTACCCTGACTATGCTGTCATAGGCGGCTTTAAAGTCGATGAATAGATGATGCAACTGATGTCCATATTCCAACAGTTTTTCCATCGCTTGCCGCAGCGACAAAATTTTGACCTGTTGCTGATTTGCCTGGAGTGAAGCCTCTTTGGTATGGACCAATGATATTCTCGATGTATGGGGCTATCCGGCCTAGCAAGATAGCAGAGAGTATCTTATAGATGGTACTCGGCAACGTGATACCTCTATAATTGCTGCACTGTGTGATATCGCCCTTCTTATGTCTGGGACAGATAATGCCTCGTTGCCAGTCATCATTGATTCGCTGTCCTACACCTTGAGCGCAAGTTGATGAGCCACTTGGTGTAATTGGTCGCTTCCATATTCCACTCAATTCGGCTGTAAATCCATCGGCTCCTGGCGACTTATGGTTTTTTAGCCGATGAATTGCACGGACTGTTTCTCCTATACTTCGTGGTGGCATTATTTGTCCGTCGGCGAGTTGGAGGTCCGGCCAACTGAAGATTGTTGTGCAGTTCATCAAAATTCTCAACCCATCGCCCCAATATGCCCATTCTGTCGGAAATCAGATTCCCCTCTTTGTCTCGGCAGGATGAGGATCGAGGTGTATAAGGCTTCATCCTGCTGACTTGTTGGCAAAGCTTCCGCGCCTGGTGGGGTTGCTTCCTGTACTTTTCTAGTTCACAGACTTGTTGTTTCTTCCAGGCTTCCTTTTTCCGTCTGTGAAGTCGCTTCTCCGCTCGCCGGAGTTCGTGATATGCGACATTACTCGGTATGCAGCATTCTTTCGTTCCCGACTTTTTTGTAGCTGGGGCCAGGTATCCTTGTGGCTGTATCAATGATAACATTCTTCAGGTGATTGTGAAGATCATTTGATGATGCTTCATCTCCGGGATCTTTATTGACTGCGGTAATTGCGGGATCCATTTCGCCCCCCCCCCGGTGTTGCGGAGGGCTGTGTTGTGAATGGCTTCGGTATTCACTCTCGCCTGATTGTCAGAGGGGATTGTAGGTGGTGTCGTAATTCGAGCTCGGAGGACTATGCCAACGAGATAGTGGTCCCAGTCTATATTGGCCCCCCTATATGTTCTGACATTCATCAAGGCTGAGAGGTGGCAACGTTCAATCAGCACGTGGTCAATTTGGTTGAAAGTGGTCCCATCTGGAGAGGCCCACGTATGTTTGTGGACTGCTTTCCGCAGACAACCAGGTACTTCCAACAACCATTTCGTGCGATACTTCCAACTTAATAATCCGCAGCCCGTTATCATTGGTATCCCTATGTAAGCTATGGGAGCCGACGTATGGCCTGAATACGGGGTTGATATCTCCAAGTATGATTTTAATATCATACTTGGAACAGGCTTCGAGAAGGTATCCTTCTCCGACTCTACAGTCTCCTCTGTATGGACGACATTATTGTTATAGGAAAAGACTTCAACGACCATCTGAAGAACTTACGGGAACTTTTGCAACGAATTCAAGATGCCGGGCTTACGCTGAGTGCAAAGGAGTGTTCGCTGATCCAGATAAAGTTGAGATACCTGGGCCATAGAATTACTGCTGAAGGAGTAAGTATTGATGAAGAGAAGATTCCAGCAGTGAAAAGCTGGTCGAGACCCAATAACTTACACGAGTTGCGAAGTTTTCTTGGTTTCTGTACTTACTATCGCCGATTTGACCCCGGCTTTTCAGATATTGAATCAATCTTGAAAACGAAAGAAATACTTTGCAGTGCACCAATTTTGTCATACCCTATCCCGGGAGAGAAGTTTCTGTTGGACACTGATGCAAGCAATTATGGATTTGGGAGAGTTTCGTCACAAGTAATAATGTAGTTTAGCAGTCTTGGGAAAACTTGAAAGGAGCTACTGTGGCACACGATGGGAGTTGTTGGCAGTAGTTAAATCAGTGAAATATTTCCATAAGTAATTGGCTCGTTGGATTGAGAGACTCGAAAGTGTTGAGTTTCAGATTGAACATCGTAAAGAAGGGCAGCACGGGAACGCGGATGCATTGCCAAGACGACCGTGGGATGTGGAGTGTAAGTTCTATAGCAGTGCAGAAGGGAAAGCTGGGATCATAGACATTCGTCAACTAAAGGTTTTTGTCTGGAAGAATGGACTAAAGTGCAGATTCGAAAAGATCAGAAGAAGTCTCTGATTTAGCCATAGAAATATAGTTTAAGGAGAAAAACCAGAAGCATATCTGGCAAGAAATTTCAAATGAAAGTCCAACCGCAAAAGCTTATTGGGCTCAATAGTTGAAAGGCGTAGGTCTCTATCGTGTCTGGGAAAGTGGGGATGGAGAAATAAATAAAAATAAAAAAAAAAGCGGTGGGCACCCGGGCAACCCAAAACCGCTGAGAAAATTAAGCGTGGATTTTATTGGACTGGATGCTGACTGTCCGTGGCGGACTGGATAGGAACATGCGTGCAATGTATACTCGCAAAAGGATCGCAAACACGAAGTCGGGGAACCCTACGGAAATATAACGTAGGAGTACCATTCGAGCGCATTATTATGGATATAGCCGGGCCGTTTCCAACGAGCACCAAAGGCAATAAGTATGCACTCGTCGTTAAGGACTCTTCTTATTTTTCTTCAGCCTTTGCCCCGTTAACAAGCGCGGTCGGCTCGTCGTGATCGGTTTCGCTATTTGGGTAAATTGAATGCTTGATCTGGGTGCAATCTCCAGGCTTTTAAATCCCCATCCAGCGTATCAACCCACTGCTGTTTCGGCCTGCCTTTTGGTCGTTTACCATTGACTTCGATGTTCAGAAAAATCGAAGCATCGATTTCGAATGCTCGTTAGCACGAATTGCGTGCCCATACCATCGAAGACGCCACTCCCGCAATTTTTCCATGATCGGTGCAAACCCATATCCATCGCGGATATCCTCATTTCGGATGCGATCAAAACGTGTCACGCCACCAGTCCAACGCAACATCTTCGTCTCCATTACCGCAAGACGCCGTTCATTGTCTTTTATGGTTGGCCAACACTCAGAACCATAGAGAGCGACTGCACGGACAACATTGCGGTAAATTTTAGATTTGAAACGTTCGTTGATACGTCGATCACAAAGAACAACAATTGTGGCCATTTCATCCAGGTTGCATTAATGCGTGAAGCGATTTCATAACGCAGTTCTCCATTGGCTGATAGCGTTGACCCGAGGTATTTAAATCGCTCAGTTCTGGGCAGATCACTGCCGCTGACAGTGATTGTAATCGGTCTTAAAAAATTCAGTTTTGTTTAGATTCAATTTGAGACCGTGTTTCATGAGGCGATCATTCCATTTTTGGACAAGTTGCCTGAGGAAAACGTAGCTGTGTGTAGGGTGCTGGACGTTGGATATCCCGTGTAACGGTGTCCATAACAAGAACAAAGAGGAGTGGTGAGTGGGCGCTTCCTTGATGAACACCAACAGAGACACGAAGCGGTTTTGATACATCCGTCATACTTCGAACTTTACTTTTCGAATCGTGGTAGAGCAATTGAACCCAGCGCACGAGTTCTTCTGGCACTAAGTCGTAAAGCATACCAGATGAATTAGTGAGGCACACGGTCAAACGTTTTCTCTAGATCCAGAAATACAATGTAAAGAGGGCGATGGTTCTCACGGTGTTTCTCCATGAGTAACCGCGCAGCGTGTATTGCGTCAGTAGTTCTGCAGTTTCTGACAAATCCGGCTTGATTCACGGTTATTTCGACGATTTCGCGAATACGGTTGTCAAGAATGCGTTCAAAAATCTTCATGGTATGGGAAAGTAACGGGATCGGACGGTAATTTGAACATTCTGCTGGACTACCTTTCTTTTTCCATATTGGAACAGTAGTACTTTCTTACCAGTCAGATGGTGTTCTTCCTTCCTGAATAACCCGATTAAAGAATTCACTGAGCCACAGTGTTGGGTCCCAGCTTTTCAGAGCTCAGAAACAATGTCGTCAGATCCTGTGGCTCCTCGATTTCAGTTGCGCTGACAAGTGGAACTGGTCCAAATGTCGGCAATGACTGTGGAAGTGGAGGATGAGCAAATTCTTCACTTGAAATCTGCTCGAAGTATTCTCGTTATCTAACCGTTGCGGCTCAACGGTTGGTAAAGAAAGAACCGTTCTTGTTATTAAGGCAACAGAAGTGTTCGATATCCTATGTACGTTCGTTACGGCTTTTAGAAAGTCGATACATATCTCTCTCGCCATCCTGAGTGTCCAGTTTACCGTAAAGACTTTTGTAATGGTTCGCTCGGGTGACAGCGACCGCTTTCTTTGCTTCTCGATTGGCATTCATATAAATTTGCCAATCAGCAAAGGTTTTATCGCCCAGAAATTTATGGTAGAGGCGTTTCTTTTCACGGACCCTCATTTCAAAATCATCATCGCAAAGCCAAGTATCTCGGTTGATGTACCGTTTACCTGGCTTGGTGACTCCGAGGGTTGCAGAGGCCGCTTTGTGGATCGTGTCTTTAATAGGGCTCCACGGTTCTTCCACATTCGTAATGGTCGGTAATTGCGTGAGTATCATTTGTTATTTGTTCTCACGAAATTACCACCGTTTAATACGCCGCGAGCCAGTGCGTTTCTCAACCTGTTTTATCGGTGGCTTCATTCGGAGGACAGCAATCAATGGGCGATGTTGAAGTGCGATGGTCTTATAGGGAACGACTTTGAAATCAGTTATAATGGTAAAATGGCGTCTTATGAGAATATAGTCGATTAGCGTTTTACTGTTCCCACTATAAATTGTAGGAAGATGAGACAATCGTTTGATGAACCATGTATTCATAAGTACAAGGTCATGGGTGTCCGCAAAGTCGATTATACGCTCGCCACCCCCCATGGCACCTGTTACCATCTGTCTTTTCACCCACATGACCGTTAAGGTCGCCGGCAATGATGATATAGTCGTCAGCAGGCGCATGATAAGTCTTTTCATCCAGAAGTTGCCAGAAGGCATCTTTCTCGACATCAGGTCGACCTGCCTGCGGTGCGTATGTGGTGAAGAAGTGAATAGTCCGATCAGCTGATATAATGGTGAGCTTCATCAGCCGATCATCAAATCGTTCGACTTCTTTAATGGCGTCACGGAAACCCTCTGAGAACATTATTAAATTAAATTATTGCTTTTGTCGAGTAATCAATACACATTCCTACAGTCCTTTAGCTAGAATGGTTCAATTTTTGGCTATGACATTTGTTTGGCCAACTCAACCTTCTTTGTACCATTTTATTTATGGGTTGTTGGCATGTACTAAAATGCATTTCGCTCTACAGCTCTCAATTAGGCATTTATGCACTTTTGTTCTGCGTGACAGTTGTTTGACGTAATAGACGTTGCCAACATTGTGCTCAAGCGAAAAGTGTGCTAAATTTAAACATTTTCAGAACAATCTAGATTGAAGCAAACTGTTGGAATGTTTGATATCAAACGTTAGATGAAAAGTGACTTGAAATGAATGAAATGACCATTTCAACTTACACAAAAGCACGGAAGCACTCTCTACGAAAAAGAAAACAATTAACAACAATTTAACGAGTGCGAGACCAAGACGCTCTATAAACAATTTAGCTCAAGTAGTCGTAAAACTAACACCTTCTTCGCATTTTCCCCATCATTTGTGTTTTCACTACACAATATCTTCGACATTTTAGCTCCTACTCTATACAATATCAAATTTTTTACGCCATTTAACATTGCTAAACAACCATTCAAGATTTTTATGGGCATCTGTTCTTCATGTGATTTTCCTCCGTTTTTCTTTCATTCCAGAAAAGCATGCATTCAGCCTCATCAATATCGTCGTTGGACAGCACTTGGCAGGGGGAGGCCGACTCACTATAATGTTACGCAATAGTAATAAAAAAAATCGCTAATTAGACTACAAAAGGTGTTTACACCGGTCGCCATTAATTTCGTGTTTCGAGGCGCGCGGAAGTCTACTACCGACGCAGGGACAATAGGCGCGTTTCGAATTGATATCGCACTCCATGGGGTAGTTTTGACCGAATACCGTGAAAATTCCGTCAGAAGCTTATCTAGTTCGGGGTATCTCTGTAGGTTGAGGTGGTGAATTGCGTGTGAAAGCATGCCGGCCGAAATGGACTTGAATCGGATTCCAGGAGTGAATGGCAAGTGATGGGAAGGAAATTAGTTTTCACTTAAAGACGGTTCAGTTTCATTACCGTGGTTGTATAGTGTCCGTTTCCTGTACAGGGAATCGGTAGAAATTCACCTATTTTGAAGGAAAACCATTAAGGTGGACTCATGCTGAGTGCAGAGTAGTGCTGTGTTCGTAGGTTCGCGGGTTTTCGGAACAATGTTCCGAATTGTTTAGAATAGTCCGAATTCAAGAAATTCCAACGGCGAAGTTCGACTTATCGTTGAAAACCACCAGATAAATGAATCGTGAAGTCTAACACCGGCATTAGAATGAGATTTAAGCACCCCAACCCCCTTTATTGCTGGAATTGTTCATTCGTTCTAAACAATCACTGATGAAACATGCATCGCGTGGTATAAAATGGAAGACAATGAATATCATGATAACGCGTTCGTGAACGACAGCCTTCAGTACGTATCGACTCCCATCAACAATTCGATATATTTTTGGGACGATTGGAATTTTCTAAACATAAGCGACCACGATGATAGTGATACCAATGGATCAGTTGGCGCAGTCTCGGCTACATCATCCCCCCAGCTGACAATTCGCCTATATCCACCGGAAGAAAGTCCTGTGCCAACTTCCGATGTGAACAATTACTGGGGCCTGTTGGCGCTAGTGCTGGTATTCGGAACAGCTGCTGGAAACATATTGGTATGCCTGGCAATCGCCTGGGAGCGTCGACTTCAGAATGTAACAAACTATTTCCTCATGTCACTAGCAATTACGGATTTAATGGTGGCTGTACTTGTTATGCCGTTGGGAATTTTAACACTTGTATACGGTGAGTATCTGAACGTTTTGTATATTACGCTGGCAACGTTGTCTACCCAGGGGTGGGGGCAACATTCAAGATTCGGAACAAAGTACAAACTCTGGTGTTGACTTTGATTTATGATTATGATTGTGGGAATTACGTAGGATATGTGGAGATTATGCAATTTATCGCTTGTGATGTTATTAATGTTGCCTTCTCGCTTGTTCGATTCGACAGCGGGAATACACAGTGTTTGGAGGAGCTGGGAATGTGTACAATGTGGAGCCCTACATAATTCCACATGGTACTATTAAGTGATAAAGTGTGGATACATACAGATACGTGTTTGGTTATTGTAATTTATGGAACTATAAGCTACTCTTAATTGCAATGTCTGACATGATAATTGAAGTTTTACTACGTTTGGTTAGGAATTGGTATAAGACTGCTTAGAAGCCCAGCGTAATATGCCTTCTGGATAAGTAATGAGCATTACGACTAAGGCTCAATCCAACATCAAAACAAAGAGAACTAAGGAGGAGTCGAATGCCAAATTACCATTTTTTAGGTAGGTAGTGAAGCTGCTCTCCATCACGGCTTTATTCTAGTTCTACCATTAGAATTGATTTATCTTAACGAGGTTTTTACGATAAGATCCTTCACTACGGTGTGTACAGATGGACTGCCTAGATAAATGCCACATTTACCAAGTCTTATAATTTTCCGACGGTACTGTCAATAATTTATTTACCTTTATTGTGGAAACTTCCATTGCATGGATGGCAGTAATAAAGATAGATTGGATATTAGTTTTATATGGATTGACATGCGAGATTAAAAACAAGTCGGGACACCGAAAGCTTGACACTTCAGATATTATTATTATTCTGTTGAGGGAAAGTCACCGCGTCCTTGAAGATTTACTGTGCCCCTTTTACTGGTTATAGTGTACCTATTGATCATAGTATCTCAAGCAGGCCTGTAACCGTTAGGAGCTTTAGTAGGTTCCCTACTTCCAGATCTTTCAGCTTTGCATCTGGTATTAAGTGTTCTCCCAGATGCCTCGACCTATTTTGCACAAGTGCCGAACACTGTCCCAGGACGTGTATAGTGGTTTCGTCTTCCTCCCCACAAAACCTGCAGGCAGTGTCCGTAGATGTCCCTAGCTTCCCTAGATGATAGTTCAGCCGACAATGACCAGTGAGAATTGCCACTATGATTAGGAGGCTCTTTTTGGTGAGGTTTAAGCAATCCTTTGTGCGTATGGGTTCGTATCTCCCAATAAGCACCCTGGACTGCTCAATCCCTGGTAGGCCCGCCCAGTATAGTTCCCTCAACCGATCCTCTTCATTTCTTAGATTCATAGCCATGAAACCGTTTCCGATTCCACAGAAAGGCTCTGGCCCTTGCAATGACGTCGCTGCTCCCTTCTTGGCTAGTTCGTCCGCTGCCTCGTTGCCTTATAACCCAGCATGGCCTGGAACTCAAAGTATCCAGACCTTGTTGGACGAGCCGAATGCATTTAGTCTCTGAAGGCATTTCCATACCAATTTAGTTCACCGGGTTGGACCTAAGTGCCTTGATCGTTGCTTGGCTATCGGTGAGAATAGCTATGCTCTGCCCCCTACAGTTCCTTTGCAGATGAAAGGATGCGCATTTGTCTATGACGCATATTTCCGCCTGGAATATGCTAGTGTACCTGCCCATTGGCTTAAAGTACATTTTCCTTGGACCAATGACACCGGCGCCTGCTCCGTAAGTGTACCAAGTAATCAGTTGCTGGTTTAAGCCGTATGTCAGCCACGCTCTCCCAGTTTGCCTTGTTACTCCAACGTGTTTCAAACTTCTTATCGAAGTGAAAACTCGTTGTCATGTTATCTCTTGGTGTCAGTAATTCGGGATACCGCCTAGAAAGAATATCAATTTTCCTTCGATTTAGGCAACTCCCCGCCTCACTCATATTACCGGCCATCCTGAATTTTACCCTCCTTGCCTCCATCTGTATGTGCAGATGGAGAGGGGTTAATCCCAGAAGGACCTCCAGGGATGCCGTTGGGCATGCTCTCATTGCCCCACTGATACACACGCAAGCCAGCCTATGGAACTTATGTAATTTCCTGGCTTGTGTGCTGAGTACGGTTCTTTCTGCCCAGATTCCCGCTCCATAGCTAATAATTGGCCGTACTATTGCAGTATATATCCAAAGTAGTATCTTCGGGCTGCAACCCCATTTTTTTTTCCTGCTATGGGTCTGGAAGTCATCAGAACCCTCGTGGCTTTCCGACAAGTGTTTCCGACATGTCTCTTCCAGAGTAATTTTTGGTCTAGCGTAATTCCCCAATATTTGACCTCTGTTTCTCGTTTCACCTGCATACCATGTAATGTTATGACTCTCTAGTGATCAAGCTTACGCCTCCTAGTGAATGGTACTATGGTGGTTTTGGTTGGGTTGATCCGCAGTCCCACCTTCCTGCACCAGGCACTAGTAACCCTTAGTCAAGTTTGGATTCTATCACATAGGGTATCTTCATATTTGCCCCTACAGATTAAAACAATATCGTCCGCGTACCCCTGGACTTGTATTCCAGTATTTGTTAACATGTCCAGGAGTTCATCCACTACCATACGCCATCAGTGATAATGATAATACAATTTGTACCTGTCGGTACCTCTATTTGCCTGCTTTCTAGCATTTTACCCATCCAGAATTCCAGGGTGTTTCCCACTCCTTTGCGGCTCAGGGCATCTTGTATCTCTGTGTGCGATGTGTTGTGGAATGCTCCTTCGATATCCAAAAACGCGCACAGTGCAATTTCTTGTGTTTCTATGGCATCCCGTAGTACCTCTGTCAGCTGATACAGAGCAGTTTCAGTTGACCGTCCTGCCGGGTAAGCGTGCTGACAGTGATGTAGGGGATTACGCTTTAGAGTTAGTTGTAATACAGTTGTCTATGACCTTCTTTACCGTTTTGAGTACAAACGATGTTAGGCAAATTGGTCTGAAAGATTTAGGGTGAAAAGGATCCTTTTTACCCGCTTTCGGAATAAAGACCACTTTTGCCCATCTCCATGCTCTTGGTATGTATCCCAGTGCTATGCTCCCCTTTACCACCCTCAGAAGAGACTCTAAGATAATTCCTAGGCCTCTCTGGATAAGTGCTGGGAAAATGCCATCTACTCCGGGAAATTTTAGTGGTTTAAAAGTTCCCACTGCCCGTCTTAGCCTAGCTTCTGAGCATACCTCTTTTGCTAGTTTCCAGCTCTCATTCCTTCCCCTTTTATTCGTCGTTGGGGTGTCAGGCAGATTGTTGTCGCCTGCCACCGAGGGTTAGGACCCCTGGAAATGAGTTTTGAGAAGCAGGTGTACCCTGTCCGCCTCATTCTCGGTGAATGTCCCATCTTCCTTTTTCAAGCAGACAGAGGATATTCCCCCGTCTTTGGCTACAGCCTTGTACAGCCTGGTTGCTTCTGTGATCTGTTCAATCCTTTCACAGAATTCACTAAAGCTGTTCCGTTTCGCTTCCCTGATCGCGTTGCTATACGCAGTCAGCGCGTTTTTATACCTCCGCCAGTCCCCGGTTTGTTTTGCCCGGTTAAAGAGTTTTCGTACCTCTGTTCTCATTCTGGCTCTTGTTCCAGCATGGTACATCCCTTGATGACTTGACTGTCTTGGCCGGACAGCTGGCGTCATATGCGTCAATGACGATTGTGTTGATGTTTCCCACCACCGTTTCTAATTCCAGTTCGCTCCTGATGTCACCGCCCCCTTGAAGGTGGGCAAGGTTGTTGCTCAAGTGTGTTGTGTAGGACTCCCAATCCGTTCTGCTGTGATTCCTTATTTTTCTATCTGTTTCGGAGTTACTCTTAATGTCGAATCTGATTATCTTGTGATCAGACATTGAGGGTTCATCCGACACCCTTCAATTCCTGAGCATTTCATTCATTAGGGTATTTCCTAGAGTTATATCTAGTACCTCGTGTCTGGTGGTGGTCACTGGTGTGTTCCCTACGTTGTATATTTCTAACTTATTGCTAAGAATAAGTTCAAGAAGTTACTCACCTTTACGATTGGTGTCGCTGCTTCCCCAGACTTCGTGGTGGGTGTTGCCATCGCAGCCGAGAAGAAGTGGTAACGCCCTCTTCTCACAATACTTCGTCAGTTTAGCGACTTGTTCCAGTGGAGCTCGGATTTCGTTTCCTGGGAAGTATCCCGATGCCACAACTGCCTCTCGAGTGCTCCTCCCGGCTTCCAATGAGACTTGGATAGCCACAAAGTCCCCGGTTAAGAACTCTGAAAGACATATGTATTTTAAATTACGTTTAAGGATTATGCAAGCTCTTGGTTTTTCACAAGAGTAGTCCCAAATTACCTGCATGCTTCCTCCTTGCAGACGAATCTGCCCCCGGTACACCCAGGGCTCCTGAGCCAGCACTATGCCAATGTTCTCCTTGGAACTTGCAATCACTGCAGATGCAGCTTTCGCATGGTGGAGGTTTATCTGGGCTCTCTTAGTGCTGACCATTAGCTCCGTTATTGTTTGGAGCTTTTCTCCACTGTCGGAGTGTCTCCCCCCGCACACATCTAGGAGTCCTAGATCTAGGTCGCCCAGCTTCTGCTCTTCACTGGTCAGCAGGTCTACTTCTCTGGTTGATCGAATCCTTTTCGCCTCTATGGCTTTCGAGACTTCTTCGGGGACCTCGGTATGTTTTTCACCCGGTGTTTCCTCCGAAGTATCTTTCCTCGGCTTTTCCCTGTGCATATGGCAACTCCGACGTTTAATTGCCTCCAGAGATCGGTCATCTACCCCGATCGTAGGGAGTTTACTCTTGCCCTCCACCTTGCTTCTGAAGACTCTCCATAGTCGGGTATGGAGATCTGCATTCTGAGCGATTAGGAGGTCCATAAGGTCTTCCGTTTCTATTGCCGCGGCTTTTGGGAGAAAAACTGTCACCATATGGGCTCCTGGTATATCATCCCCAGCGCTTGTTGACAGTTCCCGTATCCCGTTGAACACCAGTTTCGAAGTCCAACCCTTGATCATCTGCCTGACGACAAGGTGCTCAATGGTTTCCTGCTACTCACGAGTGAGTATTTGCTCTTGAAACATTTTTAGCAGTATGGCCAGTCGAATGCCCTTGACCGCATTAGCATAGCTAATGGCGGGCTTTCTGGGTCCTGCCTTCACTCCTGACCTGCCCGGGTTTTCTCCCTCCTTCGGTTCAGGTTTGGATTCTTTGGGAGCATTCCCTTCATGCGGATTGATCTCTGCTGATCCCCGCTTTCTCGACTCCGGTAGAGATGGCTTAGGTCTGTCCTGAGCCTTCTTAAGGGCCTGTTCTGGTTTCAGGCCTTTCTTCAGGTAGCGCAGGTACCATTTAACACCGGCGAAACTGAGACCTGTCTCCTTCCTGACGTCTGTTATGTTCCGCACTTCTCCATTGAGCCGAGATATTTAAATCGCTCAGTTTTGGGCAGGTTACTGCCATTGCCAGAACTCAGCGATTTAAATATCTCGAGTCAATGCTGTCAGCGAATTTATTTATTTATTTAGTGAGGACAATACACAGAAAGCAAATTTCTTATTACATATTGTCCTCAGAGGGAGGAGCAAGTAAATGGCATATTTTGCGCTTAAAGCTGGAGAGGGACATAGAGTCAAAGGAACCAAGCTGTAGGGCATTGTAGGACCGGCAAAACCTCGGGATCGGAGAGTGAAAGTAAATCTCGAGCTCGGCGAAGGGTACATCAAAAATGTCCGTATTACGTGTGTTATGAGACGAGGCGATACGGAAAGTAATATCCGAGTTGGCGGAGCAGTCCATCAGACCATTGCAGAGTTTAAAAAGCGTACACATATCAAGGAAGATACGGCGTTGCTGTAGGGAGGGGAGATTGAGGGTGCGGAGTCGTGACGGATAATCAACCCGGGGAAGGTTCTTTTTGTAAAAGAGGGTCCGGGTGAATTTGCGTTGTACAGCTTCAAGAGCGCAGCCGTCACGAATGCGGTTGGGGGATCAGACTACACAGCAATATTCAAGGAACATCGAAGTCAATGGTAAGCAACCAAAAAGCCGACCGAAACAACGGTGGCTTGATACGCTGGATGGGGATTTATAGGCTTCGCGATTACAACCTGATAAGGCATTTGATAAAATAAAATGACGAAAGCGATCACGACGAGCCGACCCCACTTGTGAACGGGGCAAAGGGTAAAGAAAAAGAAAAAGATATGAGGAGCGACAAGTGCATGACAGCTCCGTGTCACATAGCTACAAGTTCCACTGCCCTCTATTTTTTAGAAAGCTATTTAAATAAATCATTTGAAGGAAAGCTTTGCATTGATAATAGTCAACCTCATACGCTTCACACTCTGAGTTTAATATTATTAGCAAATGCCAAGAATTTAACCTACATCAAAGATAAACAAGTTGGGAAACCGGAAGCTGGGCGCTTCAGGTATGAAAGGTTTTGTTTGCTTCTTCTGTGAATATATTTGAGTGTAGAACTATCCCATTTGTACGTAGCCCGTTATGTATATGCATTTAGCATGTCAGACTACTCACTTTAGTGTGTTTTTGATATTTAGTTGCAGTAAATTTACACGGTAAAGTCAACTTTGAGCTACTGTAACTTTGTTACTAATATTACGATTTTAATCAAACTTTACACCCCCCTTTTACATGTATAGGCGCCTGTCCAAGGTTTGTGGAGGAAAGAAAGAACCCAGAGGAAACTCTAGGAGAGGTGCTCCAGAGTGCTCCAGTGCTACCAGAGAATCTGGTGCGAAGAATGTTAGCATGTCAGGAAGACTGGGATGCGATCAATTCCATGATCCTATTTATCCAGAGCAAACTGCGAAAGGCAGAGGAGAGGAGAAAAGCGCGGTTACGTATGCCGCGTAGAAACGAAAGGGGACCAAGCTAATATGAGCTGACTCTGCCCCCCGCTATGTAATACCGTACGGTGGTTCCACGGGGATTGGGAGGGGGAGTCGGGGGTGGGTTTTAGTGGGTAAGAATCCCACACGCTGACGTGTCCAGGCCAGTGTCTTTTGAAGATTTCCACCTCCTCAAAAAAAGACAGACAGACAAACAGACGGACAGACAGACAGACAGACCTTGAACCAATTTTAATAAGGTTTTGTTTGCAAAGGTTTTGTGTAAAAAGGGGCTGGGGAGAATTAGATTCTTCTTGAATGGAATTTTAATTTTTCACTCGAATGTCAATTATTCTCGTTAATTGTGACGTCAGCATCTTTATTGTGCTGTTAACTCGCACGAAATTGATAAGTTTGAACTGCTATAACTTTGGCGGTAATGGCCTGATTGCCATGAAATTCAGCACGTGTATACGAAATATTGTCCTCTATGCTGATAATTCGGAAGTCCTAGGATGAATTTAAGGGAGTTTCTCAGTAAATTTATAAAAGTTGGTAATATACTATTAGTAAGTTTATTTGAGCAGATATCGGAATGGGACATATTTTAAGGCGTGGATTTCATCTAAGTGCACCATCCTGATTTTTTTTCGGATTTTTAGGTTCGGTTGGTTGGGTTGAGTCATGTCTCACTTTAAGTGCGAACATTTTGACTCCTCACTTGCGCACTTTGCAATTCACGACTAACTAGCTGCGTAAAGTACTGATCGAGGCCTTTCATTTGATACCCTACACGACTTTATCCGGTGAAATTTTTTTTTTGAAAATCCCCCCTTTGCATGTATGGGGAGCCCCTATTTAAACTCCACCTAAATTTATGCCACTCGCTGTATGCGTGGAATTTCATAGCTTCCATCTGTCCACCGAATTTCATTCGGATCGGTCTAGCCGTTCTGGAGAAAAATGCGTGTGACAGACAGACAGACATTGAATCGATTTTAATAAGGTTTTATTTTACACAAAACCTTAAAAATGGTATTATTGTCAAAAAATTACATTAGAAAGTGAGATTTGTCACAAGGCGTAAATGATGCAGTAAATGTGTTCAGTTGGTAGACCATTTGAGGCAAGACAATGATAATACCGAACAAATCCTTGCCGACTAGAGAAAAGTGTGATTAGTCCAGTGTACAAAAAGAGTGATTTTCTACGTTGTGAAAACCGCAGGGATCTTGTGGAGACGCTGTACTGTGGAGCTGCTTAGCGGAGATTCACCCGAGCCCTATATCAAAGTAGCGCAGTACAACTCACCAGGACTTGAAACTTACCCAGCTGAGTAGCTCGCTTACCTGGTGATAGCAAAATGACAGTCACGGGGCCGACGCGACGTAGGAACCGGGCTAGTCATTCTGCAGTCAGCTGTCAAGAAAAAAAACCATAGTCAAATTTATTAATTAGATAATATAATTCCAATATAACAAACAATTAAAAATATATAGTCAACCAATTAAAAAGTTGGACAGTTATGGCAATACAGTCAAATATTTCGAAAACCCGATGATCTTCTTTGTTCTTTTTCTTCATCCTTTGTCCCGTTCACAAGCGGGGTCGGCTCTTCGTGATCGGTTTCATCATTTTATTTTATCAAATGCCTGATCTGGATGCAATTGTGAGGCTTTTAAATCCCCATCCAGCGTATCAAGGCACCGTTATTTCGGCCGGCTTTTTGGTCGCTTAGCATCGACTTCGATGTTCAGACCAATCTTGACAAATGAATCCTCATTCGCGCGAATTATGTCACTGCCGTTGACAGTGATTGTGCCTATTTCATGAGGATCGGATCGTCAAAAACTCACTTTTATTCAGATTCAACCTGAGACCGTGTTACATGAGGCGATCATGCGATGATTTAATTCTTTTCCAATCACACATTAATACACTCTTGAAATATATTCTTTGTAAACTTCCACCGGAATACGATCAGCACGTGGCGCCTTGTTGGTTGCCTTGGTGAGAGCCGCATCTTCGAGCTTCGCCCTTGTGAAAAAGGAGCAATCCTCGAGGCTTTCCGTGCTATTGCGATCCACCCATACAGGATGTCTGGGGAATAATGTCCGTATGCAACGCTTACGGAGGACTCCGATACTTTGGGAGACAAACTTGTAGTCAAGTCCCTATGAGTCCTCATTCACCTCGTTAACCAGGTTCTGCAAAACGCGAGCTTTGCTTTTATTTCTCGTGCTGCAGAGTTTCCTTTTTGCTTATCTATACTCTGCCTATATGCCGCATGCCTCCTCGTTGGTGCGCAAACGTTGTGCCAAATCCCGGAGGTGATGACGCTCCCTTCGTAGGTCAGCTATTTCTGCCGTCCACCAGTACATAGAAGGCTTGTTGCAGCTGGGGCATGGAAGCCTCACACACCGTTATCAGGTTTATACTGAGTTTACGACAATGTCAGCTGTACCCCTCGAATCACCTTCCAGCGCCACCCTGCCTGCTCCAAGAGCTTCGACGAACTTGTCGATGCTCACCTTCGCGACTTTCCACTGGCAGAGGGCAATGCACTAGTGATCAAAAGTCTTCTAGTACTCGCCATCCGTCCACTGATGATGCCAGAAATTCTAACGCAAAAGTGATGTCAAGAATGCTTCCTTCACAACCTGGGCGCCGGAACGTTGTCGTGGATCCGGTGTTTAAAATTGCCAGTCCGGTTTTCGCCGCCATTTCCAGAATCCGTTTCCCTCTGGAGTTTGGGTGTGGCATGCCACATTCGAGGGCTCTAGCATTAAAATCACTGCCTACCAGGATTCGTCCCTCCGTGCCCGAAACGGTGTCCTCAAGAGCATCAAGCTGCCGCCGAAGGTCCGGCACCGTCTCATTCGGCGTAAGGTAACGGCTAAAAAACGGTATCCCTAAACACCGAACCCAGACCAACCCATTTCCTCGGTCTTCGTCAAGAACACGAAGTCAAAGGCTGCGCCGAACCCAGACGGCAACGGTGTCCAATAAGTCGAGATGCTATAAAGCCGGGCCCCTTTTTCAGTATTGCTCTCTGATTAGCACTAGATCAGCATTTACCTCCGCAGCGAACTGTGTCAACAACTGGTGAACGGTTGTGCTCCGACGCATGTTAACTTTTAAAATGCGGATAACGCATTCGCGCCCTTGCTCTAAAGATTAGACACCGACCCGACCCGACTCTCTCATCGCGTCACGATCCCTGCAGAGAACGCAACTTTCGCTTTCATTGCAGGTCATCGCTTGATGATCTACTTGGCCGCATCTCCGCCATGCTGCCCTCCTGTCCGTTCCCTTGTAAGTTGCTGACGTGTGTCCATAGTTCAGACATCTGTAGCACTTGGTGGAGACTATCCGCATTCGTACTCTTCATGCAACTTATCCACTTTTGATTTTCTCGTTGCTGAGGAGTTTCCTCACATATTGCTCGGAGACTTCCACCACAGGGTGTTTTTGATCTCGAGCATTTACAGAAGTGATACCCATCTAGTGAATTGGTTACCTCTGGACATTCATGATTTATCGCTTCCTCCACTTCGACTTTTTCTGTGATGCAGTCAAGATCCCGGATTTCTAGAGACCACATACGGTCTAGGCTAGGAACAAAAGCCTTCTCCCCCAATAACCCCTTGACCGCTTCGCAGAACGTACTATTGCTAGTCGTCTTCGGACCCAATTCGACAAGGACTCTGCCACCCCTCGTTTTCCGCATGGAAGAAACCTCTGCTCCGTTTTTTTTGGGTTTCATCCCGTAGAAGATTTCACTAAAGACTTCCGCAAATGTCTTTCCTTCCGTCGGCTTAATTAGCAGATGCGACGGTCTAGTCCTTCGTTTGCTCGTTTTTCCAGCTACTGATTTTTGGTTTGCCGGTTCCTTATCTTTGGACAGACGGGTCTCTTGCGTAGTCAGTTGTTTTCTTTTATCCCTCTTCACGTTTTTTTTTTGGCCGTAGAAATTACTTTAATAAAGTCTCCTTCTGACACGTCGTCCTCTTTCCGCTTTTTCCCCAGTTTGCTTTGTAGTAGGCTATCTGCGGTCCGTTTGCCTGTAGAAAGAGATGCGATCCAATAGTTCCTTCAGTTCCTTCAGCCCGTTTTTGACGCCTTTGCTGGCGTTCCTCTGGAGGAAAGTTTCCGACCGCATACGCTTCCGCACTGCTGCGCAATTCTTAATGAGCCTCTCCTCTCCGGCTCTAGCTAGGATTGTCGGGTGTAGTTGCACTCGGTTCGCGTTCGAATCCTCCTGCATGTCCTGGGTTTTGACTGGAATTTTTTTTGGAACAGGGGCACTACAGGGTATTGGAGTTACGTTCCCGCACATGGATTGTTGCGCAAACGATTATTATTATATTTATTCTCCATGGAAAAATTCACTAGCACGTCGTGTGCAAGGTAGCGGGTCGTACCTCAGTTCCTTCAGGCGTGATCTACGCTTAGCTGATCTCGGAATTCACGGTCGTATCAACGTTTGCTCGGGGTAACACGGTCTACTAACACCGGTTCAATGCACACTACCCGACCAAAGTCTCGAAGAGGCTGGCTTCTGATACACGTCGCAACTACCACCTTGGCAGGGCGGGACTCGCATCATCCCATCGACGTCAGCAGAGCGCTGGCGATGGCTCCGGGGAATACCACTGTGTCCTGACGTGTACCGATCATTTGCGGTTCGTTCTTCACCGAGAGGCTTTCTCAAAGCTACCTAGAACGCAGGTATACTGCCAACTGGGGGGACAGAACTACTTATTCAGGCACCTCGGGCACATCACACCCCGTATCGTAACTGACCCTTTGAAGGTCGCTGACAACCCCTGAGGAAAATGCACTTTGAACCAATGACTAAGTACGTCAGTATGCTTCAGGCCGAAATGTACGCCATAGATAGATGTCAACCTCAAATGGAACTATAGGGGCAAAACATTGCTATTCTGGCGGACAGCCAAGCGACTATTAAGGGACTTAGGTGACTTGGATGAGCTGGCCATGAAAGGAGCAGCGATGCCACTATACGGGCAAGAGTCATTTTGTGGAGTCGGAAATGGGTTCATGGCTACGACAATGAAAAATGATGAGGAACGGCTGAGGGGATTTTATTGGGTGAACTTACCAGGAATGGAGTAGTCCAGGGTCCTTATGGGGGGTTATAAGCCCAAGCACTCGCAAGATTGTATATACTTCACCAGGAATAGGCTCCCGATCATAGTGGGAATACCCACTGGTCGCTGCAGGCTAAACTATCATCTAGTGAAGCTAGGATTATATACGGACATTGTCTGTAGATTCTGTGAGGAAGGTTATGAAACCTCTACACATGTTCTGGTGCAGTGCCTGGCACTTGTCCAAAGAAGATTGAGGTACCTGGGCAGATACCAGGTTGAAAGACTTGGAAGTATGGAACGTAATAAAGTTTCTGTCGATTATAGGCGAAATTATTAGGAGAAAGGATGGAAAGGATGTACCCTTTACACTCTTTACCAGTGAACCGCCATATGGGTGTTCTGCCAAAGTTCGTTCTATCTTTGGGGCGCAGATCGGTTGGGTAGAAGCGTACTGAGGATGTTACAATTATAATAGCTCTCTTTTGTACGAGTCAAAGGCCATAATGGCTCTCTACAACTTGCTGATATGATTGAATTTCAATCTTTTCTGCAGGAAATGGAGCATCATATGGTGATGTCAGATTCTTGTAGTCCAGTTCGAACACATCCAAATCTTTGGATTTATTCTTCCTGGGTTCTGTTCAGCAGACATGTGGATGATGTTCCTCGCCTTCCTTCAAGGCCCGGGTGCCCAACATCTGAAATTATCTGTGTTCCTCCGATGGGATTTAAAAAAGAAAGCATTGTTTGGCTAGTGGTGTGATGGCCTTTATTCCTAGAACGTCTATTTAAAAACGATGACAGTGTGGCTTAAATGCAAACAAAACCTGTTCTCCCGGTCTGATTATGCTTCTGGTTAAAGTTGCATAATTCGGCAAGTCCTCACACGACCTCTGCGTGGTGGCCGCTGGAAATCGTCTTCGGGCGGGCCAAGAGTGTGTAGGGCCGGGCTGGGACTAGGCTCATCCAGGCAACAGCCCTTGGATCGTCCTCCCTGCACCGAAGAAGGTGCTAATAGGACCCCAAGCCAAGGTGGAACAGCGTACGCCGAGGGCTGCGTGGCCAATCGGGAGCTTGGTCTTTAGTATGCGAACTCTGAATACTTTGGGCACCTTTAGTTTCAGATAAGATCCTTACCCTGGTGGCCGGGCCAGCCAGGGTGGACATTCTTCCCGGAGTACTCGTGGGACCAAGACATGGACTCAATTATCAAAAAAACAAAAACGACGATAGACGAAGAGGGGGTGATGCCAGGCGCATCATCGGAGGACGAGCTGCTGGCCTCCAGCCAGGAGACAGTAGGCGTCGAGAGCAGTACACTCAGTGCCAGCCGTAGCACCGTTGTGCTGAAACCAACCGCAGGGACCTCCCGGAGCGGAGGCGTTAGACGGACTAGTGGCTTCCAGCCTGGAACCCACTGCCGTCAAGCTGGGTGTAGCGAGTACCACACATAGTACTCCTGACCCGAAGCCCTCAGGGGGATTCCTTGAAAGTGAAAACCGACAGAAACGTCGGTCGCCGGAAACCGGCTAAGAAGCGAAGATCCACGGGTGTCCTGCTCAAGAGCCAGTACCAGAAGGCCATGCATATTCTCAGCAAGATTGCTAAGAATAAGGAGGCCGGTACTGTGGACGAGCGGGATGAAAAAGCGCTCGCTAAATACCAAGCGATCGTTGATGAATACAATAGCAAACGCCTGGCTGACGAGCAGAAGGCGAAGCCTATCGCTCTAAAACGCAATCGATCTCAAGACGAGGTCGAGCAAGACGAGAAGCGGAGCAGAGTGGGCAAGAGCGCAGACGGTAAGCAACATCCGAAGGAAATTGTACAGCAACCGTCAGCCGGCGGGCTACGTACTGCGAAACCCTTCAGCGACGTGGCCAGGAGTCACTTACATATGGCGCTGGCGCAATTCTGCTAGCGGCAAACTAACGCTGGAGGTGTGGACCAGTGTTGAGGCTAGGCTGTCGGGCATGGTGTATGAGCATTTCCTGGACACCAGAGGCAAACACCCGGGACTCACTCCCCACTTTAATTCATCTCAGGTGGTCCGTGGGTTCCACGTAATAGCTTGCATGGACTAGTTCTCTAAGGGCTTTCTCGGTTCGTGTGTCGCTAAGATCAGCGACGCCTGGGAGGGCGTTAAGCTCAAGATCATCCCTTACGACGAGATTTCCAGGAGACCGGTCGCTCGCATCTGGTTGTCGAAGATCCGAATGGAGAAGGACAAGCTCGTCCATTTCCTGCACCTTCACAACCCCAGGATTCCCATGGACGACTGGGTTGTTATCAGGAAGGAGGAACCTCAGATAAACAGCCAGCCTCTACTACTCCGCATAAACGAGGAGTGCCTGGAGACACTGAAAAAGGCCGATTATAAAGTGTGGGTCGGAGTCAGGAAGGTAAAAGGTAAAAGTGCTCCGCTCTGCAAAACCGGACGACTATCTAGACCCAATCGACGCCGCCAACGAGCTGTTGGAGGAGATGATGATCGACGGTCCGATGGGGGCTGACGAACCCCCCACGCAAGCAAATCATGCTGAGGGTAACGCAGATAAATCTGCAGCACTCGAAGTGCGCCTCGGCTAATCTGCTCGTCTTCCTTTTTGAGGAAGACATCGACATCGCATTAATACAGGAGCTCTGGGTCGGAAGCGACCGAACCATCAAATTGCTCCAAAGCAAATATTTTAATTTATTCCACAGCACAGGAGATGCTGATCAGGATAGACCTAGAACATGTATTCTTGCGAGGAAGAGTCTGGACGCTTTCCTGTGCCCGGACCTGAGTTCCAGTGACCTAGTTGTGGTCAAGCTGGAGCAGGCGGGGCCAGAGAACGTGTGTATTTCCTGGACTTACATGGCTCATGACCGCTAGGCCAGAAGAACTACAACATCTGACGAACACCATAATAACAAAGAATGCCAACCTGCTGATAGGCTGTGAAGCGAATGCAAGGCATACGCTTTGGGCAGCTCCGAAATCAACGAAAGAGCTGAGTCATTCTTTGATTTTATTATTACTTCAAATCTATCGGTGTGTAACAGGGGCAGTACACCAACCTTCCATTTCCCCTGCTCGGAGGACTGTGACGGTTGGGAAGAGAAATTTTCAACATCTGCTACAGGCAAAAATACTGGCAGCCATACAAGGACAACCGGAAGAAGTTCAAGTCGGCCATCAGGACCGCCAAGAGGCGGTCTTGGCAGGACTATTGTCAGATCATCGAAAGCACTAGTGAATCCGCGAGGCTCAGTAAGATTCTGTCCAAGGAACATAACAGCCCATCCTTCCTTAAAAAGTCGGAAGGCTCCTGGACGGAATCTTCTACCGAAACCTTGGAGCTGCTGGTTCAAACGCACTTTTCCGCCAGCGAGGAGGACTGTGAGTCAGAACCTTCCTTGGAGGGTTTGCGCCAACCCCAGCCGTGCGAGACTGTCAAATCGGCAATTACCGATGATAGGATCGGCTGGGCTATAAACAGCTTCTCCGCATACAAGTCTCCAGGCCCAGATGGCATAATGCCAGTCATGTTACAGAAGTTGCAGGAAAGGGTTGTGCCGTGGCTTGTTGAGATTTACCGGAGCTGCATTACTTTAGGATACGTACCGCAGTCCTGGAGGCGCGTGCGAGTGGTTTTCATACCGAAAACGGGCAGGCGCGGTCATCCGCGAAGGACTTTCGACCAATCAGTCTGACCTCTTCCGTGCTGAAGACCCTAGAACAAGTCCTGGACATTCACTTAAGGAGGATTATGGAGAGAACGCCATTCTCTAAGTGCCAGCATGCTTACCTCAAAGGAAAATCCACAGAAACCGCCCTCCACGAGGTAATTGGCACGGTTGAGTGGTCGCTGCAGTACAAGCAAGTTCTTGGATATAGAGGGATCTTTTACCAACGTCAGTATCAATGCCATCAAGGAAGCCTTGACGGGTATTGGATTGGAGGGGTATATCACGCATTGGATTATATCCATGCTGAGTACTAGGATAATCCAGTCGGATCTGGGAGGCAACCACTTGACCAGAGCTGTGAACAGAGACACGCCCCAGGGTGGCGCCATCTCACCGGGGCTCTGGTTAATAGTAATGGACAAAATTTTACGTACATTGGACAGCAGCGGGGTGAAGGTGGTGGCGTATGCCGACGACTTGGTGATATTATAATAGTATCAGGGATGTTTCTGTCCATTATGAGCGACATCATGGAAGGTGCGTTGTGAAAGGTGTGCCTGTGGGCCGCAAGATGCGGACTCAGCATAAACCCAACCAAAACGCAACTGATGCTATTCACCACCAAGCAAGGATACCTGAATTCCATCTACCACGGCTGAATGAACAAAGATTGGTCCTTTCTTCTAATGTAAAGTATCTGGGTGGAATCCTGGATCTTAAGCTAAATTGGAGGTTGAACACAGAACTGAGGGTTAAGAAGGCCTGTATAGCCTTCTATGCCTGCAAGAGAACCTTTGCAAAGAAATGGGGTCTCTGGCCGAGGATGGTTCTCTGGATGTACACCACTGCAGTGCGTCCAATCCTGATGTACGGCTCTATTGTATGGTGGCAAGCTTTGAAGAAAAAATACAATAGAACGAGGCTTAATAGGATTCAAAGAACCGCGTGTGCAGGTGCTACGGGGGCTTTGAAGTCCTGCCCAGCAGATGCTCTCAATGTACTTCTGTATCTCCTCCCCCTAGACTTCCACATTAAATATGTTCCATCGTGCAGTGCCGTCAGGCTACGTGAGTCCGGATGCTGGACAGTGAAGTCCTACGCCCACAGCAACATCCTAGATGAAATACTTCGAGAAATGTGGGCATCCCCCAAGGACTATGTCACACGCAAGCTGAACTTCACGAGAAACTTTGCTGTGGACCTTCCAACCAGGGCAAAGTGGAAGACCGGCGGCGTGTTGCAAGCCTATGACACGGTATTCTTTACGGACGGATCGAAGATGGCCTATGAAGTCAGCGCGGGGGTTTTCTCGAATACACACGGTGTATTCAAGTCGTATGGTCTCCCAGGTTTCGCCAGTGTATTCCAGGCGGAAGTACTGGCGATATTGGAAGTCTGTCGATGGCTGGAGCGTAATTCGAGCCCCAAGCGTGACATAGCCATTCTGACCGACAGCCAAGCGGCCATCAAGGCCTTGTACTCAACGACGACATCTTCCCGGCTCGTGAGGCAGTGCAGAGACGCGCTTAACCATCTGGGCGACACGCTCAAGGTCACTCTCCTCTGGGTTCCCGGGCATAGGAACATAGAGGGGAATGAACGGGCTGACGGATTGGCCAGGCAAGGCTCTGCTCTTGGCAGTCCCTCGGTGAATACAATAGGTGTTTCGCTGGTGGCTGTCGGGGGCGGAGTCTACTCGCACTACCTAGCAGCCGCGGGCCTGAGATGGCGAAGGCTTACAAGCTGTGCGAAGTCAAGGAGAAATTGGCCCGCTTATAACATAGCCCGATCAGGAGACCTCCTGTGCCAGATGCGTGCCAATGCATTCAAGATTACGGTGGTCTGAATGGGGCACTGGCCCATAGGGGACCATGCCGCTAGGCTCGGCATACCCTACAACTCGCATTGCCGAAGCTGCGGAGAAGGAAGGGAAACCCTCATGCACTTTCTCTGCGATTGCCCAGCTCTGGCTAGAACCAGGCTGCGGACACTGGGTAAACCATTCTTTGGGGATCTCAGAGAGATTTCTAGCTGCAGGGTCGGAGAGCTGCTTTCCTTCGTGAATTCTACGGGCTGGTTCTGAAAATCCGAGCCGGCTGGACTCTGCTTCCCTGCTCCCATAACAACAGTCACGGTCTTAGGAGTTTGTGGCATCAAAACGGTGCACCAATGCGCTAATTGGGCTCCTCGGAGCGGCCACTGATACCTACCTACCTACCTACGCGTGGCTTAAATGCAAATAAAACCTGTTCTCCACTCAGCTTTCCAAGGAATTTATTCCTCGAGTAAGACAATACACATGTCCTGAATTCCTTGTGAACTATTCCGGATATTTCTTGCAACTTCATTCCTCCAGAGGATAAAATAATTACAAATCTGCAGGGAAACCGTGCAGGAATTCCTGCAATTTATCATAAGTTTTTCAGGTAGCCTCGGATGTGTCCTTGTGTACCAATGCAAGCAATAACCAAATATAATTTCAGAAAAACCCCAGCTCGTGTATGAATTTCATTTGTGTCGTTTATTACTTTCGAATTCTTCTTGGTAGGGATTTTCAAATATATATTCATCCGTCCCTACTTATTCAGTGTTTTCATTACATAAATTTTCTATCGGGTTTCCCTGGAAACGACGCAGGATATCGGAGGGGATGAATCACATTCATAATATTATATGTGTAATAATTTATTCATGAGTGAGCTTCTATCTGGCAACAGTTTCATTTGGGGACTCAGCTGGACCAAGTAGGTACAAGTACTGCTCGTCCAGTGCCATCATTAAAAAAGACGAAGGACTCCAGGGACGGACGCTGTCTTACTTAATCCCCTCTACCATCACAGGCATAATATCTTGCCACTATTGAATTGCCATATTCTGTGTTGTCTGGTGGAAATTCGGCTCGTAAAAGTTTTTTCCCTAAAAAGAGCCACCCTAAGCTGGGACGAGGACGCCCAATTGTAAAATAAAATTTACATCCCTTGAAAGTACTTAAAAAAAACCTTTCTTCAAACCTCATGGGAGCGAAGACCGTGAGAACGGACGAGTGAGTCCTTTCAAAAATTTCAGTGACGGGCTTCATCTCGAAATTCCGGAAGCGATGAACTCTCTCAGGAACTTGACAGAGTAAGGCGTTATCCTACGTATTCACCATAAATTGCCATTGGATGGTGGGTTTTCCAGGTCAACTTGGGACGCTCACTCACATGACTGTCACGACGAGGATGACGGATCCCCCTGTTGATGCGAAGATGTACGGTGCCTTCCTTTTCTCATGAAAACTGTTCAAGGAAAATGGAAACTGTATTTCGAGGAAACTCTGTGAAGACTGACCCGCTTTCACTTGAGCCTGATTCCAAGCGACAAAGGAGCCGGGGCAGCGACTACGTTATTGCGAATGAGAAATTGAATCATAAAATTTAGTTTGAATTGAAGTAAAGGAGACGAAGGAAGCACAAGGACGAAGTATGTTGGCATATGCAGACGAGGGAGATTTTGGATGAAACCCTTTTTATGGGAATCAACACAAAACTCTGATAATTCACGGAGAAATGTTTTATAAGCACTTTTATGGAAATGAAGCGTGAGTCGCTGAATCTTTCGGTACCGGTTTTGATGGGATGAAGTCAAAGGACGAATGGTGGGAGTTTATGACTAGTCCGAAATCGCCACAATCACTGTTTGGTGAGGAATTATTTGGACTCATAAATATTTCATTTTATAGCAAATTGATTGAATCGAGTCGTAAATGAAGTGTTTTCGCTCGTAAAGTATCTTTTTTTCAGAGATTTATAATCTAAAGAGTTGGTGAGGGGAGGATTGAGTGCAAGGATGTTGAATTAATTTTTGAAAGTGGTAGATTAGGATGGGATTTACGAGCGAAGCTTGGGATGCCTTATATTATGGAAATCATTATTTGATTCTGGTTAATGTTCGATTGGTGGTTAGGTATTAATGGTTTCTTTAAACAGTTGCAACCCTCAGAACTAAGAACTTAGAGCCAAAATAGGCTAATGACAGAACACAGTTCCCATCCAAATGTGGTTTTACGAAAATTTCTGCTGTCTGAAACTGTTGTGGAGTTCGCTAGCCTGACACTATCTCAAACGAAGAACTTCATCGGCAAACAGGCCTGCCATTCGTACACACAGTAAAGGCGGAAGTGGCAGTGGATAGGTCACACATTATGGAGGGGCGACAACTGCATTGCGGACTATGAGTGGGCCGCCCCAAGGGCACTTGGTGAGAACAATAGGAGGAGAACCTCTTGGGTCAGTAAGAAACAAATCCGATCGTTTACATCGGCTTTCCAGATTAAATAAAATGTAAGTACTCAGAAGTGAAGTAGAAAAGCTACTCTAGAATGTTACAAGACTTGTGGGTATTCGGTGTTTAGTGTACGCCTAGTACTTTGGTTACCCCAGCAAAAAATTCGAACAAAGTTTTCCGTTCCTGACATACACTGCGTTTCGGAAACCATTTGTTCTCTCCATCATCATCAATGGCGCAATAACCAGTATCCGGTCAAGGCCTGCCTTAATAAGGAACTCCAAACATCCCGATTTTGCGCCGAGGTCTACCCATTCGATATCTCTAAAAGCTGTCTGGCATCCTGACCTACACCATCGCTCCATCTCGGGCAGGGTCTGCCTCGTCTTCTTTTTCTATCATAGATAATGCCCTTATAAACTATCAGGGCTGGATCATCCTCATCCATATGGACTAAGTGACCCGCCCACCGGGCGGATTTTATCCACAACCTGACCGCCATGGTATCGCTCATAGATTTCGTCGTTACGTAGGTTAGGAATCGTCCATCCTCATGTACGGGGCCAACAATTCTTCGGAGGATTTTTCTCTTAAACGCGGTCAATAATTCGGAATTTTTCTTGCTAAGAACCCCAGTCTCCGAGGAATACATGAGGACTGGCAAGATCACTGTCTTGTACTCTCGCGCCGCCTGCTCGATCTGGATGAAGGCAGTTTGTACGTCTCGGGCCGTTCTTCCCATGATGTCAATATCGTCAGCATAGGCCAGTAGTTGGGTGGACTAAAAGAGGATCGTACCTATTGCATTTACCTAAGCACGATGGATCACTTTCTCGAGGGCCAGATTAAAGAGGACGCATGATAGGGCACCCCCTTGTCGTAGACCGTTGTTGATGTCGAATGGTCTTGAGAGTGATCCTGCTGTTTTTATTTGGCCTCGCACATTGGTCAGGGTCAGTCTAGTCAGTCATCAATTTCGTCGGGATACCGAATTCTCTCATGGCCCTGTACAGCTTTACCTTGGCTATGCTATCATAGGCGGATTTAAAGACGATGAAGAGATGGTGCAATTGATGTCCATATTCCAACAGTTTTTCCATTGCTTGCCGCAGAGAGAAAATCTGATCTGTTGCTGATTTGCCTGGAGTGAAACCTCTTTGGTCTGGGCTTATGATGTTCTGGGCGCATGGGGCTATTCGGCCTAACAAGATAGAGGAGAATATCTTATAGATGGTACTCAGCAACGTGATAGCTCTATAATTGCTCCACTGCGTGATAACTCCCTTTTTATGTATCGGACAGATAATGCCTCGTTGCTAATCGTCAGCAGAAGTTGATGAACCACTTGGTATAACTAGTCGCCTCCATCCGAATCTATATTGGCCCCCCTATATGTTCTGACATTCGATCGCGGCGTTTAATCACCTCGTGGTCAATTTGGTTGAAAGTGGTCCCGTCCCCCATTTCGTGTGACACTGCTAATTGAATAATCAGCAGGTTTCGTTTTTTGGCTGACTAAGAAACCTAGTCCGAGCATATGGTTTACTGGATGGCCACTATAATATATGGTGTAGCCATTCTTCTTAAGGAAACCCGTCTCTGTCCAGCGCATCTCCTGTAACACTGTTACATCAGCCCTATATTAGGACAGGGTAGCCACTAGCTGTTTGGCAGCTTCAACTCTTTACAGGGAGCGCACGTTCCATGATAAAATGCGCAAATCGTTGATACGTTGACGTTGCCGAGTTCATCGTTGTATTATCCGTCCAGTTTGAGGCTCCTGTTGTGGCTTTGTAACTTTGGTTTTCCATGTAGGGTTGTCAGCCTTACCCAACCCCCAACCTGGAGGATCAGTTAGTACAATTTGTCCCGTTTTTAGACGCGGGAGACTCACCTTCATCCTTCTGTGTCTGCAGCTTTTCGTTAAGAAAGAGCTCCCAACGGTCACCACGTGGAGGTGGAGATAGGATTTGGTAGTAGAGCTGTTGGTGTTCGTTCAACAGGCGTTTCCCAAGTTTTATGTTCCATCGTGGGTATCAATCCACGTTTCGCCCTGTGACCTATACTACCCTTTGACCACCATCGTGGTGGCTGAAATACAGTACATTTGATTTGAAAAATAACTCAATCCGAATTGGAGTTCTCTATCATATTGTCGCTCTTCGCAAATTCCTTGATTATTTTTTTTTTTGTTTAACATTTTCTTCGCTCCATTACTGCATCATTAGTCATTTCAAATCCTTTTTTTTGTGGAGGATACAAGCAGTGCTAAGTCCACATCTACTTGATGACGGGCCGGACCACATAGGAAGAAAGTTAATCTCTCTTGTGCTCTACAGACTGCTCGTTTGTCCAGGGCAGAAGCAACTAAACAGCTCCCAAATTTGACCTGAGAGCAGCGTGACTGAAAGTGGCGACAGGTGAGTGCGAATTATATTGAAGTGAAATCCGTCGTATGACCTAAACTAGGCCGAAGTGAATTTTTGTTGAGAATGCAGGGAGTACTGAGTGTGCATCCGCTTGATGACAGACCGGACTCCAAATCCATTGAGTGGTGTGCAGGAGTTACATTATTTTGTGTTTTTAAAATAAGCCCTGGGGAAATTTTGAACCCCAAACTGATATCAGGTAAGCCTTGTCAATGTTTAGGATAATCTCTATTATATCTGAGGAATTACACGTCAACGATAACTACAAGTCATTGCCACTGGTTTCTGGAAATGTGCCTTAGCTCTCTCCACGAATTTCCGAGAATTTCGCACTCTTTCTTCTGCCATTGCGTAGTTTTAGGGCGACAAACTCGTCGATCATGCTGGGATATTGGGTTCCTTTGAAGAGCATAACTCGCATTCAGGTTGCCGCGCTTTATCAATATGTGATGTATCCGCTCACCTCGGTACGATGTATGATACTTTGAACCGTCATATATTACTAATTGATTACCAATTACTCTTAATGGCTCCCCCTCGGAAACCACCTTGTCGGGGCCGGAGAACCTGAACATGGATATGGAAGCTAAGGATTTTAACTCTCCAAGTTCATCCACGGAGAAATCTGTAGAAAGCATGATTTCCAACTCAATGGAAAATTTGCATTTAGTGTCTACGGCGAAGCTAGCCAGAATGGTTATTTCTTCGAACGGATTCTCCCGTTTGGGTACCACCGTAAACTTTCCGCAAGTTCTTTATTGCGTTGACATCACCGTCTGGATTTGAAATGACCGCAACAGTTCTCTCCATATGTCCTCCTTCGTCGAGATCTCGTCAAGGTCTCTGCACTTCACAGTTATTTTGTAGGCTAATTGCCTCATCGTAACTTCCTTACCTAAGGGTCTCCCAACCAAGTTCTGGTAGTTGAGCATCCTTTCGGCCTGTGTTTTCCGAAGCTCCAGGAGTAGTTGTCCCTTTTGCGATTTTCTGATCCGTGTGACATTGTCTCCCCGTTTAGCGTCGGATCTCCCTTGACCTTTGGCAGAATCTCAGCGTAAGAGCTTTCAATAATAGTTGCATCCGGATGAGGCTTCGTTCATTTTACCTGCTTCCTCAGCTTCACAGTTGTCCAAACATTTGCTCCCTACTTCTAGGGTTTCATTTGTGAACCCGATTTGAAGTCTGGACGATGCACTCTGTTACTGGTTCTTTGGAATCTCGGCTTTTCTTTGGCGTTGGAATATTTACGCCAGTATCTTCTCTGCTCAGTTCTCAATCTTCCACCCTGAGTGCTTTTGCTAGCACTGCATCAGTGCTCTTGTCGTTGGCATGCATCGCTTCTTCCTTGCTGGGACCAGTACAGCCTTTGCTACTATCAATACCTGGTCGCCCATCCGTTTTCACGAACCTGGGTGGAGAGCGTAACATTACCTCCTCCTAATCATTTCTTGCAGTATCTACTTCGATGGACCCATAACCAACAAGAATGGCGTCAATCTTCTTTGTCGTTCAATATTAATTGAATATTGTTTCTTTCATCCATATTTTTGATTTTGATTTTGCCCAAATCAGGCACAGGCTCGTTCACGGACCACGCCAGCCTTTCGCCTCCCGCTACCCTTGTGCTCCATATTAGGTTCTACTCATCCAGCCGTCCTTTCTCCTCTTAGAACTGCCCACATACCAAACAATAGACAGCCGTCGAAAGTTCCATAGGCTTTCAGTAATAGTTCCCCCTGCACCTCTCCCGAATTAGCTGGACTAACCCAGGTGTTTCCTCTAGTTTTAGGGCATGCTACCTCAAATCTCACTAATGGCAGTGGAATTTGTATTGTGATTTGACGTCGGATACCAGTCGACTTGGCTGTGAATGAATCAAATCATGGTATTAATCTCGGGCGAACGCAATGCTGACCATATTGCCTCCTATAGGGTAGTGTTATCCTGTAGTGTACCGTTGTGGCCTTGAATGAAGTGCTCTAACGCACTTCAAGGCCCTGGTCCAATTGGATTGTTGCACCAACGATTATTTCCGAGTTGTCACAATGCCAATGGCAGATGCCGGATTTTACCTAATACTAGCACTAAGTGCCAGGCATTTAGGCTCGGACGATCCTACCTACTTAAGTTATAAAGGAGCGCTGGTGGTAGTAGCCGATGGTAGGTCAATGGGAGAATCTGTCGAGAACCCGCGCAATATCGATCACCAATTCGAGCATGAGTTTCTTGCAGAATTCCTAGGTATTTGTAGAAGTCCCTTCCATGATTGTCGCCAAAAACTTTATTAGTTTCGGATCAATGCGATACAGTTATGGGACATTGATTAGCTAGGTATGCAGAACGCTGTCGAAAGCCTTGACATAATCGATATAGCAACTAAAGAGGTTTCTTTGGCCTCTAGTACTACAACTACCGAGTCGATAATGAATTGCTCTTTGCAATCCCTTCACCCAACTCGGCAGCCCTTCTGCTCCTCGGACAGAATGTTGTTGGTCTTGAGGTGTGCATTGATCTTTCCACTAATAATGGACGTTATGAACTTATAGAGGGTGGATAAGCAAGTAATCGGTCTTGGGTCTGCGGGGTCCTGCACCGTGTCCTTCTAATTTCCGCAGTGAGGGAGGGTGGAAATTACTCCAGCCGACTAATGACCTGATTTATGCTGTGTGCCAACCGACCATGTATACTGGTGAACTTCTTGTACCAGAAGTTCTGAACCCTATCTAGACCTGGGCCCCTTCAGTTCTTCGAGCTGTTAATTGCTCGTCGAACTTGTTCTTCGGTAACATCCGCAAAATGCATGCCAGACTTTGTGACATGGTGGGTGCCTTCGGCGGTAATCCACTAAGCATACTCAGCACGTTGGGCGGGTAACCCCCAAAGTCCATTCCAGTATTCTTTCGCTTCCGTTACCGAAAACTGTACTGTCTGGACGCTCTGTTGGGATTCATTGAGAGATCTGAAAAAGCTCCGCTGGCTCCTCGCGCATGCTGCATTCTGGATACGGCTGGAATGACTTTCGCCATACCGTCGTAACCGACTGCATACGACAGAAAGTTTCTGCTTTAGTGTTTCTAGAATTTCAACTACGAGTGTCTGACTGGGGATGGCATAGTTCCTGTAAACTCTCTGGACTTTATTCTTCACCCGTCTGCAGCAACAGTGTCCCAACTTAGTGAGTGACGCCGACGTTCCAGACGAATTTTCCATAGTGGCTCTCGGTCACTCAAGCCAATAACACGAAAGCGAATTTTTTGACCGCGCAATCTGACAGCCGCAACTGCACCGCTGCCCCCATCGACTCTCGGTCACCAGTTTCCGCGATGAGCTCAAGTCGAACACGCAACCTGATGATGGCTGGGATTGTATCGCTGCGACTCGCTGCACAGTCACGTGCGCGAATTGCGGGAAATGATCGGCGAATCTCTGGTGCAACAAGGGGAGGTAAGATGTCGTACCCACCCCGCCGTTATTTCGTAGTAGGAGCGGATGATGTAGAGGTTCATTTCTTCAGTCCACTTCATCCGCTGCCTACGCGAAGCTGTTGAAGTGGTCGCCACAGATTGTGGCGAAATAGTTGCAGCGGGCGGAGCAATGATCCTAGTTGTCGTGGCGCCTAGACGTCGAACCGCCCCACGACTAGCAGTTTCAACACCGTGTCATCCATTAAGGGAGCCCGACCTAGTCACTAAGTCAGTCGACTCCCGCCGGCTATTCGTACCGGACCTCAAGTTTTTCCTCCTTTTCCTTAGATAGATTTGCATTTTATCCCTAACTGCTAAGTATGGGGATAGCTTCCTCGGTGAGTAATCTGTAAGACTGCAAAGTTCCTGCATTTTCCTTGCCACCCCCTGAGACGTTGCGGTGGTGTACAGCCATTCAGGTTGAAGCTATTCATCCCTCGTTCTTTCACAACCGGGCTTAGGACCAGCTACGGTGGAGTTATTATTATTATTATTACCTCCACTAAACCGCGGTTCACCCGTCTCAGGATTGTGACAATATGGCGTGTCTGTCTGGATGTCTCTGTCTGTCTGTCTGTCGGTCATACGTATTTTTCTTAGGAATGGTTATACCTATTGACATGGAATTCAGTGAAAGTTTTGGAATTGCAAATCTCTACGCATACATCGTTTTATGTTTTTTGCAGGAGGTCCCCATAGATATATAAACAAGTACAGAAACCGGAAGCTGGACGCTTCAGGTATGAAAGGTTTTGTGTATTTGAATGTGCATTTGGCCCATTAGTACGTAACACGTAATATATGCATATGTTATGTGAGAATATCCACATTCAGGTGACATTGAAATTCAAAGTCTTGTATTTGCAAAGTAGCGAAAATTTTGACGTATTACAACTTTGTTAGTAATAGCGGGATTTTTACCAAACTTGGTAGGATCATGCTATATGTTATACCCTAAATTGTTTTGTGATGCTAGCAGGAACTTAAGGGGGATTTTGAAGGCAATTACTGAAAATTATAGTAATATACTGTTATTAACTTTATTTGAACAGATATTGGTATGGAGGGTATTTCGGAGCCTAGGTAGCATATAGTGGGACTATCGTGATATTTTTTCGGCTGGGTAGTTTCTGCGAATGGGTTCGTTAAAGAAATGATTACTTTCGACCCCCCGCACTCCCCACTTTTCCAACAAGTGTCGAAACGAATACCAGTTTCGAAAAGTACCAACCGAGATCTTTCATTTGATACCCCACATGTCTACAGGTGATGAAAAAAAATGCATGCATGCATGCATGTATGGGGTCCCCTGCCCCCTTAAAATCTATGTAGAATTATGTAACTCACTGTATGCGTGAGCATTCACAGTTCCCACCTTTCAAGCAAATTTGTTGTGAATCGTTATAACCATCTCCGAGAAAAATGCGTGTGACAGACAGACAGATGGGCAGAATTGTAAGGAGTGGCCAGATCTGGCGAATTGGGGCATACCGATTGATATGTAAATATATGTTCATGCACTTTTCTTTTCTGACTGTGCATGGGGTAGTGTTTGCTCATCTCTGGTGCGTGGACGAAAATGGCTATGGGAAGGATACCGAGAGCATAAAACCACCATGGAAGACGAGAGCAGGAGGAAACTTACGGTGCAGGGGCTCGGATCTCCAGTACCGGCGACTTTTGGGAGTGAGCAAGGGGGCTCCCGGTCGTCGATATCCCTCGACCGCAGTGCCTCAGTGGTGTACATCTTGACCATCTTGGTCTATAATGTTACAAGTGATTTGGATCTGGAGAAGGAGGTGTTCAAGCGAAGTATGACCTCACCGAGAATGCCAGTAACAAGATCAAACGAAGATGAACTGAGGGCAGATCGATGGACAACAAAAACCATGATAACACCCACCGCATATATTCAAGATGCGCGACAGGAGGAGGTGCTCCAGGAATAAGAAAGGGATCCATTCAAAAAAAGTTCATCAACTTTGAGATCTCCACCAATGCCAAAGACGGTGAAGGATAAGGTACAGGCAAGATTAATAAACGCCAAAAGTGAAGTAGCGTATAAAAGGAGTAATCCTGTCGGGGCTTACAGGGAGTGAATTCCCGATCCGGAGGGATCTCCCTTCAACCAGCTTGAGGCGAAAATAGTTGAGCCGTCCGAGTTTATCAAGGACAAGCACAACATGCACTAAGCCATAAAGAATAGTAACAGTAAGGACAAATCCCGACCTAAAAGATGTGAGCGGAAATGTAAATAGAATCCGAAGTACCCAGAATGGGAGATCCAGGGTAGGCAAAACTGATGACTTTCACACTCAAGTGAAAAACTCACTTGGGGAGAATGCCGCAGTACGTGCCCAAAAACATGAGATCTATATACAATGTAAGGATTTCGATGTCAGCATCGAAAGGTGAAATTTGTACTGCTCTGAAAGAGCAATTCAAGTTGGAAGAACTTACCGAGGAGTCCGTCGTGGCTTTATGAAAAGCTTATGGCGGTACTCAAAAGGCCACAATACGAGTATCAGCGGAAGCAGCGCAGAAGCTATTGGCCGTTTATGAGAACAAACTTTATATGTTTCATGATTGGGCACTTCGCGAAGGTATGCGCCAGCAGCATTGATCGATCCGATCGATGTAGAAGGTGTGTAGAGAAGAGTCATATTGCCAGGGAGTGCAATAGGGACCCTAATGCCTATTGTGCGAGATGAAAGGGGGACAGGATAACCGGCATATTGCCGGAAGTGGTAAATGTCCGGAATTTAAGAAGGCGCTCACTGCAATGAGAAAATAAGGTTTATTCAAATAAACCTCAATCATTGCAGGGTTGCTCCGGATTTATTTGAGCAGACCACGTTTAAATCTGAGATGGAAGTTACGATCATAAGTGAACCGTATAAAAACCTTAACGGTGGCATATGGGTCATAGATTCGATTGGTGGAGCGGCGATATGGGCTTGCGGACGACAGGCCATACAATATACTGCAAGTCAGGCAGCCAGTGACTTTGTAGGGGCAAAAATAAGTATTATGCCCCACTAATGAGTGCTACGCCCCACCAAGTCTGATACTGTCTGAATTCGGGGAAATGCTTCATAATCTTGTTCTCTATGCAAGGGGACGAATTTCAGAGGTGATTGCTGGTGATTTCAGCGCTTGGGCCCTTGAGTGCGGTAGCAGAGAATCAAATGCCGGAGGCGCAGTTTATTAGAAGCTTTTACACAGATGGACATAGTTTTGCCTAACGAAGGTGCTGTGGACACTTTTCAGAAAGGGGCGTCAGGTTCAGTTGTAGACCTGACTTTTGTGAACCCTGCACTGGCGCGTGGTATGTCCTGGTGCGTCAGCGAACGCTACACCCACAGCGATCACCAGGAAATCTTCTTTGTGACATGTATCCAGCCACCGTGCGAACACCCATCGAGCCCCACACCGAAAAAAACACAGTGGAAGATCAAACTACTGGTGGAATAGTGTACTGGCTGGCCTTCGATCAGCCTGTCACCAAGCCAGAAGAGCGGCTCAGATGGCGGTAGGTAGAGTCAATGAGGGGTAAAAAGCGCGCCTATAAGGCAGCCCGCAAAACCCTCAAGCATACAGTGAAGCAAGAGGAAATGCTTTAAGGAGCCCTGCTCAGAAGCGGACGTAAACTCGTGAGGGGGTGCCTACAGAATCGTGATGGGACGATTCAGAGGCCGTTCATCTCCGCAGATTACGTGTCCTACCCTCTTGCTGAAAATCATCCTGGGGTTATTTCCCCAGTAAAAGGACAACAGCGACACATTCCAAACACCTCTGAATGTGACGACAATTCCGCCAGTCACCAGAGATGCCCTTAAGCTTGCCATGAAATGCAGGCCGGACATGTTTGCTGAGTTGTTCGAAGCGTGCGTTTTCGAGGATATATTTCCAGCGACATGGAAGCGGTAGAAATGCCTAAGCCTGGTAAACCTCTAGGTAAACTATCCTCATACAGACCCACACGTCTTTTGGACACTGTGGGGAAAATGTTAGAGCGAGTAACCTATGGCCTTTCAGATCGGCAATATGGGTTCCGTAAAGCCAGATCAACCATTGGTGCCATCAAATTGGTTACTGGCTTTGTCGAAGATGCAATTCACGGAAAGGGTAGTACCAGCAAATATTGCGTGGTAGTAACCCTGGATGTGAAAAATGCATTCAATTCGGCCAATTGGAATCTAATACGCAAAGGCCTAGCGCTACTATCGCCGATAGTTATATAACTGAATGGAGGCTCTGGTCTGACACTGATGATCGAACCCAGGAGTACGTTGTTTCTGCGGGTATCCTGCAGGGCTCCGTATTGGGCCCACTACTATGGAACATCATGTGCAACGATGTATTTAATCTTCCCCTTCCGAGGGAGGCCACAGTGGTGGGTTACGCTTACGACATAGCGCTGGTTGTTGTCGCAAAGCATCTTGAAGATACTGAGTTATATTCAAGTGAGGCAATCAGTGCTGCTAAAAGTTGGCTAGAGAGCTCTGGTCTGACACTTGCGGAGGAAAAAACAGAAGCGGTCCTAAGAGCCGAAAGAAAAATGATGCCTGTATTAGAATCAGGAATCATATCATCACTTCCAAGCCGACCATCAAATACGTGGTAGTGGTGATAGACAGGAAGCTCAGCTATAAGCAACACGTGCTGTATGTTTACGACAAGTCATCAACTGCAAGTATGGCCCTGGCAAGGATGATGCCGAACGTGGGAGGGGCACAGCATACCTTTAGATTGCTTATAGTCAGGGCGGTGACCTCAATCATGCTCTATGCGACCCCAGTTTGGAGGGAGGTGTTGCGGATGTCGGTTAACGCTAACAAACTGAGTGCAGTCTACAGGAGGACAGTCCTGAGGGTATGCTCTGCCTTCAGGACTGTCTCAGATGATGCAGCATTCGTCATCTCTGAAATGATGCCGATTGATACCTCGGCAGATGAGATGACGAACAGATACAATGGCTCAGAGGTAGAGATCCATAAATAGATGGCAAGAATGGTGGAAACGCTCCGGAAAGGGTATTGCCGCGTATTGAAGAAAGGTGACTAGGCTAGAGTTAGCTGACTCCGCCCCGTGATGTAATACGTTATGGTGGTTCCGTGGAGCAGGGAAGGAGTCGGGGGTGGTTTTAGTGGGTAAAAATCCCACGCTGGTATGTCCAGACCAGTGTCTTGAAGATTTCCACCTCCTCCAAGAAGAGAAGATAGACGGACAGACAGATAGACAGACAGTAACCCGATTTTAATAAGGTTTTGTTTTAGACGAAACCTTAAAAAGGAGGGAGTGGAAGTGGTTTAACCGAATATAGTCGTGTAGGGTATCAAATGAAAGGTCTTGAATAGTTTTGACATTAGTTGCAAAGGGGAGGAATACGGGGCCTTAAAAGTTGAAAAATCTAGAAACGAAGATTCCCATTTAGGACATCTAGGCCTTCAAATATCCTTCATCCTGATATATGTTCAAATAAAGTTAATAATAGCGTATTTCCATATTTTTGGAAGATTTGGTTGAAGAAGTCGGGTAGGAACGACTAGGGATTCTTACCCGACTAGGGATTGTACCGGACTGTCTACATGGATTTAACCACACATTTATCTGGGCTTGGGGATAACTTGTAGAAGAAAACAGCTTCTCGACTTGTTTATTACAATTTCCAGTACTTTTCCCAGGATATGAATCCAATTGAAACAAATGTGCCAGATGCTGAGTTAACGGAAACTGCTGATATCATCACCATATTACATATACCGCATGTGTCAATTTTGGCAATACTGCCCCGTCTACTGAATTGGAAATGATATTCTCCCAATAAAAAAGCCACTTATACCTTGTTATGGTTATGTTATGGATTTTGTATTTTTTTATGGATAAATACAAGGTTGCTACGCTGGTATCCGAATCCGAACTCCTACGCTGAAGGACATGGCAGATGTCCTTAAATAAAGTTTTCATTACTGCAATACCTCAGAGATACTTCTCAAAATCAAATCAAGCCCAGGTTGAAATATTCAATATCATTATGAATCAGTAACTACAGCTACACAAATTTAAGGACATTTTTGACTCTCGTGGATGTCATCCGTAGATGTCCTGAATAACATGATAATATCCTTATAAAATTCTCTTCCAACGACATCGATGAGAATTGAATTCTGAATAAATCGACCAACATTACATTTATTACGCTGTTTACATAATTTCCAGGTCCCTCAGAAACGTCGTCCAAAGGACCCGAAACACGCTTGTCCTTTCAGCGAGATGAAATATTTTATATTCCTTTCTCTGCGCTCCCACTTGTTTTCGTTTATAATACATTTGCAAAGTGTCTACCATTCATTCGGATATGCTTGAATACATTCTTTGCTCCAAGGATATATGGGAAAGAACCGGAGACAGGATATTATATGGCGGATATTGATGTATTCATTAACTTTTTGACATGTAAAGCAGGATCAGGACGCAAGAAAGAGAGGTGTCTTGACTAAATGCGAGGATGCTGTGGAGGTGCAACCTTTAGTTTTTTTGGGTCCTCGCTAGCTCGAGATGTTTATTGGTTTTTTTTCTGGAAGTTTTTGCGGTAGTGATGAACTATTTTGTGGAGAATGAGGAGCTCGTGCCAATTGTGAACCTGTGCGCATTTACATTTATTTGTCATTCGCACACAAACAGATTCCAAGGAAAATAGGACGCATAAGTTTGTTTATCGGACGAAATACGAATTTGAAAACACTCCAGGAAGGACTTGATATTGTCTTGCAGCGGGTTCGGTTATTTCCCAGAGAGATTCCACCGTTGAATAATCAATTATTGTAAAAATATTTAATAACACATTTCATGGGAATTATTTATGAAAATAGCAACGGAAAACAATTTTCTCCTCTTTTCCCACTTTTTTTCGGCCCCGTACCAGGACATGATTTATTGTGTCGCCGGTGGAAAGGAGATAAGTATCTTATATTTGTCGACTTTGCAGAAAAATGGTTTCCAGTGGGACCACTTTTGTGTTAAGGATAATTTCATGGTCATTGCGGTTCCTGCGGGGGTAGAAGCACAGTAAACATTAAAAGCAATTTGGAGATAATCATTCTGTATGGTGTCTTGTGTCGGCATAAAGTCTGGGTTGATGGAGACGAAATTTTTTAAATGAAGTTGGAAAGTGGAGAATAATTCCATTGAAGTTGGTTACCGACTGGGTTTCAGAGCAGTAAATGACACTTCACTGGTTTCCCTTTACATGTTTAGTAAAAATGGGGTTAGGTGAAATATCGATTGTGCATTATGTGTTGAGGAGGGTGTAATAAACCCGAATGCTTAGGAGAGATGGGATGGATGAGGGATATTTGGGTGTTCTTTTCCTATATGCCAATGGAGCAATATGCTGCCCAAACGCCGGAGTTACAGTGGGCGCGAGTGGGATTCGCACCCACTCTCCACCCCAGGCCCAGCCCCTCGAGACGACCATTAAGGCATTACTTCGCGGGGAAGGTTTGGCCTTAGGCATTCGTTCTTCTCCTGTTTGCGGCTTTCCTCCTTCTTTATTCCTTCAGCAACTCCTCCTGCATTCGCCTGATTGCGGAGTAAGCCACTTCTCCTCGGACCTCAGTATTTTCGCAACCAAGCTCTCCGGGGTCATGCTCCTGCCCAGCATCTGGTTTAAGCTCCTCCTCTCCATCCCAAATCTTGGGCAGTGAAACATGACATGCTCTGGATCCTCCGATATGTCATCGGATCTGGGACAATTTCGAGAATCATTCAACCCAAGGCGTAGCAGATACTGCCTGTAGCAACCACTGTGTCCCGTGAGGAACTGGGTAATGTGGTAGTTGGCCTCCCCATGTTTCCGCTCAAGCCACACCCTAATTTTGGGAATATGCCTGGGCGTCCACCGACCTTTTGTAGACTCGTCCCAGCTGCGTTGCCAGAGATCATCCGACCTTGCCCCATTTCTACGCTCTGTATGCCCATCTATACATCTTGCATGGTACAATACACTCATTTCTTTAGCCAGAATGTCGACAGGGATCATATCTGCCACCACCAGCGCCTAAGTTGGTCAACATCGATATCCGCTTAACACGAAAAGCATTCGTCCGCCACGTGACATGTTTCCGAGCCCTTCGTTCGGGCTTCGTAAGCATGTCATCATTGATGCTACACGTCTACTCGTTTTCATCCACTGACAAGAGGACAAACTCAGAGAGGGGAGAATACAGTCTCGCGTATTCCAACGCGTCGGCATAATCGGGGGTTAAACACTCACATTCACCCGCCCCCCCCTCCCCCCCACCTCCCCCATTGAGCAGAACGACCTCAATACGAGTGTGGTCACTCACACTGCATCCATCCAACAATCTCTAAGACTGGACAAACGTCTTTGCTGGTATATTTACATAAGTAAAGTGTATATTACTGACGCTCCTGGAGCTTTCGAAAGGGGAAACACTTGATGGGACATTCAAACAGATCAAATCGTGCTTAAGCAACACTACCTCTCCCCTACGTATAGCACGTTGGCAAGATGTGCGCTGGGCAATCTTGTGAGGCATTAGTGAGGCTTTCGACACAAACCCAATCTAGACACGTATCATTAACGACAACGGCCGCCTTGGCCGACCCCTTAGCAGTGAATACCCGCATGTCGCCAGGTAAGCCACTCACGCAGTCATTGACTGCCCAGGGTTCCTGCAAGATGGCCACACTTATGTTGTTCTCGCGCATGTGCTGGCCGAGATCATGCATCACGGCAGCTGCTCTGGTGCAGTTCAACTGCAGCAGTGTGAGCGACATAGCGATAAGTGGGGGGCGTTGACTCTAGCCACCCATGCAGCTAAATCGGGCACAACATCGACCGGAGCACATACCCAGCCAGAAGTCCCGGGAATGGACAGTTCCTACAGTGTACCGCGACTTACTGCAAGAGGCGACTATATGGCCACTCTGCGAGTAACGAGCACACACGAGACCCTTCGCTTTGCATTCGGCGACCCTGTGATCAAATCCTTGGCACCTGAAGCACGCAGGGAGCATGTTATGCGACCTAGCTCGGTAGCTAAACCACTTGACCTATACCCGTTCAGCGGACGTCAATCTATCAATAACAGCTGAAGTTCCCTTCAGCACTACATTGCTTACCGTTTCAGGCCCTGATCGGATCGATTGACTAACAATCTTCACCTCTTTGGCGAACCTCTCAGCAGACATCTCCTCCACGAGATGATTCTCCTGTATCTGCTGCATCAGCTCATCGGCACTAACGCAGCAGTGTACATCATAGATTATGGCTCTAGGCCTAAGCTTTTGAGCCACAGCCACCTCCACACCGTGTTCTGAGAACTTCGGGTTCTCGACCACATTTCGCCTCTCCTTCTCGGAGGGTACCTTTAGGGCCACCCCTCAAAAATTCTGACTCCCAGCGCAGGAGCTACCACGCGCATAACAACCTATCCCACCTTCCATAAGAAAAAATGTGCAAGTATCACTAAAAACCTGCATGCCCGCTTAGAAGTTGGGTAAGGAATCAATCACACCATACTTTTGGAACTGCCAAGGACCTTAGTTGCCCTTGAGCCATGTAGTTCACCTGTGTCTTAACTCATTTCCCCAAGAGAGTTTCCATTCATTTAGTGAATGTTGCCGTTCTTCAGGAGCAACCGCCTCTCTTGACCTTCTGCATGGTCTTGCGTTCCTTAGCAAGGAGGGCAACGGGACTCACTCCCATGAGCACTATCACAATCAGCTCGTCAATTCAAGGTACTTAACCGTTGGTTTGACTAGGGATTCTCTTTTTAGTGACTGAAATTTGTCAATATGCCAAGTTCGTTTTGCGTTCGTCCGGAGACAAGTTCCGCAATATCATCTATACAACCGATTAGGCGCAACTATCCTGGCAGAGGCCCAGCCCTAGGATATGACGATATAGTCTATGTTTTCCTCTGGCTCTGGCGTCTCATAGGACAGGGAGCAGTGTCTCAGGCAATCCCTCAATTCCCGCAATCGAAGGCATGTCTGACATGAAACTTTACGAGAAACGCTACTCGTCAATACCAATGCTGGTAGTTTTAGTTTGATAAACAGCATCCATAACCTCCATGACAGCATCTACTGTGGATCTCTCTGCTTTAAAATCGAACTGTCTTGGAGATAAGTCCTCGGTAGGACGTGTCGATAAGTCGGCGCCTCATGAGCTTCTCGAATATTTTCACGCATTCGCACGAACCTTGCCGCGTTCTAATGACAAGTAAAAATGCTTCCGCCGAGCAGTAGGTGCGGCCGATGGTGAAACACCAGATCATATACCTCTGCTTGGATACCGCCGGGTTCTAGGGTCTCTTCTGAAGACTGCCTCTTTCAGCGCTTTCATAATGAAAAGTGCGCAATATCCTCCACGCTTTTATCATCAACCCGAACAGGATCCATGGGGATTAATTCCGGGAAAATTCGACCCATCTGCTTAGCATTAAGGAGACAAAGTTTCCGCATAGCCTCGATTTTCCAAGTGTACAACCGAGCCTCTGCGGATCTCCATCAAACTTGTCGATTAGCTCCTGCCAGTAGGAAGCTTTACTTTTTAGCCCCCTATTAGGTGATTTCTACCTTGTGTGCATAGAGGCCGGAGGTTGACAATTTCGCTGTCCATCAATACGTAGAAGGCTTGACACGATTAGGTGTCGTTGCCAGGTTCATAACTGAATTTACGACAGTGCCAGCTTCAGAGCCAGACCGGGTGCTCTGTTCTTAAAAGTCCTCCAGGCCTTGATCGCTGCTTGGCTATCAGTAGTCCCTTTGGACGTTAAAGGAGGCACATCTGCTTATGGTGTATGTTTCTGGCTAGAATATATTAGTGTGCTTATCCCTTGGTTCCGAGTATATTTCCCTTGTACCAATGGCATCGGTACCCGCTCCCTCTGCTGTGAGGGATCCGTCAGTGTACCGAGTAATCAGTTGCTGGTTTAAACCGTACGTCACAGCCAAGTTCACCCAGTTTGGTTTGTTACTCCAACGTATTCCAAATTTCTTATTGAAGTGGAAGCTCGTTGTCATATTATCCCTTGGTATCAGTAATTCGGGATACCGTCTGGAAAGAATATCGATTTTCTTTCGATTTAGACAGGGCCCGCCTCAATGATTCTCCCGGTCTTCCTGAAGGTTGCCCTCCTGCATAATACGGATGCAACGCTTTATCACAGAAGGACCTCCAAGGATGCCTTTGAGTATGGTTCATTGTCCCACTGATGCACACGCAGGTCAGTCTTTGGAGTTTGTGTAACTTTCTATGCTGAATTCCGTTCTCTCTGCCCAGATTACCGTCTCATAGGTAATCATTAGTTGTACCATTGCAATGTATATCCAAAGTAGTATCTTCAGGGTGCAACCCCATTTTCCTGCTATGGACCTGCAAGTCATCAGAGTTTTCGTAGCGTAGAAGTGTTTCCAACACGCGTCTCCCAGAATAATTTTTGGTCTAGCGTAATTCCCAAATATTTGACCTCTGGTTCTCGAATTACCTCTATGCCATATAACCTTATGGTTCTCAGGTGATCAAGCTTACGTTTCCTAGTGAATGGTACTATAATGGTTTCGGCTGCATAGATACGAAGCTCCGCCTTCTTGGACTAAGCACTGTTATATAGGGTATCCTCATATTTGCCCCTACAGATTAAAACAATGTCGTCAGCGTTACCTGGGATCTGTATTCCAGTATTTATTAGCTCGTGGTAGTTCGTCCACTACCATACTCTACATAAATGGTGATGGTACACCGGCTCTCTGGATTAGTGCTGGGAAGATGCCATCTACTCCTGGTGATGTTAGGGGTTTAAAAGTTCCCATTGGTCACATTACGTTAGTTTCCGAGCATGCCTCTTTTGCTAGATTCCAGTTCGCCTTTCTTCCCGTTTTATTCGTTGTTGGAGTGTCAGGCAGAATGCTGTCGCCTTACGCTATGGGGGAGGACTGCGGGAAATGAGTTTTAAGAAGAAGGTATTCTAGGTTCTCCTTGTTCTCGGTAAATGTCCCGCCCTCTTTCTTCAGGCAGACGGAAGATATTGCCCCGTTTTTGGCTACAGCTTCGTAAAGCTTGATTGCTTCTGTGGTTTGTTCGCTCCCTTCGCAGAATTCCTTGAAGCTCTTCCATTTTGCTTCACAAATCGGCCAGTTTCCGATTTGTTTTGCCCGGTTGGAGAGTTTTCGTGATTCTGTTCTCATTCTGGTTAGGTTCCTGTTAGACCAGGGTAAATCCCTTTACTGTCTTAGCCGGGCAGCTGGCCTGATACTTTGTTGAGGTTTTCCACCACTGTTTCTAGTTTCAGTTCGTTCCTGAAATCAGGCCCCTTTGAAAGTGAGCCACGTTGTTGTTCAGATGCGCTGCAGAGGACTGCAATCCGTTTTTCTGTGACTCCTAATTATTTTTTTTATTTCAGAGTTGCCTTCAATGTCGACTCTGATTATCCTGTGATCAGATATAGAGTGGTCATCCGACACCCTGCAATTCCTGACTAGCTCTTTGATCAGAGTATTTCCTTGAGTTATGCTTAGTATCTGTTTTGCAAGAGGAGTCCCAAATTACTTGCATGCTTCTTCCTTGCAGACCGCGAATCTGCCGCCGCTACACCCAGGGCTACAGAACTAGCACCGTTGCAACGTTCTCCCTGAAACTTGCCCTTGTAATTATGCTTAATACCAGATGCAACTTTCTCATGGCGGAGGTTTGTCTGGGCTATCATAGTGCGTCATTGGCTTCGTTATTGTTTGGAGCTCTTCTCCACTGTTGGAGTATCAACCACCTTCTTCGACGTGGCACTCTCCTGCAAGTCGTTATCCATCCTAAGTCCTAGAAGATGCAGGTCTAGGCAATCCAGCTTTTGCTCTTCACTGGACAGCTGGTCTACTTCCCTGATTGATCCAGTCCTTTCTGCCTCTCTGTCCTCCAAGATTCCTCTGGAGGCCTCGGTAAGTTTTCCGCCCAATGTCTCCTCCGAAGTGTCGTGCACAGATATGTTGCCAAATCTATAATTGATATGTCAACTCCGACGTTTGATTGCCTCCAGGCATTGGTTATCCACGCCAGCCGTGAGGAGTCTACCATTGCCCTCCACCTTACTTCTGAAGACTCTTCATAATCGAGTATGGATATTCGAAAGAAACACTGTCACCATGTGTGCTCCCGGTATAGTATCCTTTCCTTTCCGGCCTGGCAGTTTCGGAGCTATAGTCCTAAGCTACTCTGCAGTGTCCTCTGTCGCGCAGTTCGCCAGTATGTGACCTGGGTAAAAGTGTGTCTCGGCGAACACAGGTTTTGTTGTTCATCCCTTGCTCATTTGCCTGACGACAAGGCCTGCTACTCACGAGTGAGTATTTGTCCTAGAAACGTTCTTGGCAGTATGGCCAGTCGAATGCCCCTGACCGCACTAGTGTAGCTAATGGTGGCCTTCCTGTTTCCTGCCTTCAACTGTGACCTATCTGGGATTTCTCTCCTCTTAGGTTCAGGTTTAGGTTTTTTTGGGAGCATTCCCCTCATATCTGCTTGGCTCAAGCAGTTAGAGCGCTGGACTGTCGTAGCGGAAAGTCACGGTTCAAATCTGTCGGATACCAGTTGACTCAGCTATGAATGAGCACCTGAATCAAATCAGGGTAATAATTTCGGACGAGTGCAATGCTGACCACCAAGTGCTCTAAGACACTTCATGGCCCTGATCCAATACGGACTGTTGCGTCGACGTTTATTATTATTATTCTCTTTATGCGGGCTAATCTCCTTGGCTCCCTACTTTCTTGGCTCCCATAAAGATGGCTTGGGGCTGTCCTGAGCCTTCTTAAGAGCTTCTTTTAGTTCCAGGCCTTTCTTAAGATAGCGAGGCCTGTCTCCTTCCTGATGTCTAATATAATGATCTCAGAAGTGCTTTTAGTTTTCGCTACTTTTTGAGCAGTTGTCTTTGCTGGTTGTTGTCCTCGCAGTATACCAATCCACTGCTTGACGTCCCCACTTCTCCCTTTTAAGGTGCAATCCACGCCGGATCCACGCCAACGTTTCGGTGCCCAGGTTGTGAAGGAAGCATTCCTGACATCACTTTTGCATCGGAATCTCTGGTGGATCGGTGGATGGGTGGCGAGTCCTAGAAGACTTCTCGGCAAGTGATCATCAGTACATTGCGTTCGAAGTGTTTGACGCTACTTGCCGGCGAGCACCAACACGACGTTCCCCCTGCGTGTGGAATGTCGTGAGGGTGAACATCGGAAGGTTCGTCGAAGCTCTTGGAGCAGGTAGGGCCGCGCTGGGGGACACTCCGGGGGGTGGTGGTGTCGCAGCTGACACCGTCGTAAATTCAGTGATGAATCTGATAACGACAGCGTGTGAGGCTTCCATGCCCCGGAGAGGTACTGGTGGACGGCGGAAATTGCCGACCTACGGAAAGAGTATCATAAACTCCGCCGTTTGGCACAACGTTTGTACGCCAACGAGGAGGCATGTGCCATAAAGGCACAATATAGATCAGCAAAAAGGAGACTCCGCAGCGCTATAAATAAAAGCAAAGCTCGCGGCTGAAAAAATCTTGTTAATGAGGTGAATGATGACCCGTGGGGACTTGGCTATAAGCTTGTCACTCGGAAAATCGGGGCTCTGCGGAAGCCCTGCATATTGAGCACCGACCAGATAGACCGCATTGTGCGGGCATTATTCCCCAGACACCCTGTACGGGTTGATGTAAATAACGCGGAAAGCGTCGTGGATTGCCCCCTTTTCACAATGGGAGAACTCGAAGAAGCGGTTCTCACTATGAAAAACAGGAAGGCGCCAGGTCCTGATGGCATCCCGGCGGAAGTTTACAAACTGGTGTTCCGCCAACGGCCAGAATTGCTGCTCGAAGCGTTCAACGCGTGCTTGAAGGAGGGCATTTTTCCTTGTCGCTGGAAAGTGGCCAGACTCGCGTTGATCAGTAAGGGTAAAGGAGACCCGGAGCTCCCGTCAGCATACCGACCGCTGTGTATGCTTGACACGGCCGGAAAAGTGCTCGAGAAGCTCATCAGGGGTAGACTCGCTGAAGCGATCGGTGCTGCCGGGGACTTATCCGCAAGGCACTTCGGGTTTAGAACAGGGAAATCTACAGTGGATGCTGTTATGGAGGTCGTAGATGCGTTTAATCGAGCCGGGGCACACAGCCGCCGATCTCGACGGATAGTGCTTTTCATAACGCTTGATGTCAGAAATGCCTTCAACTCCGTAAGATGGACAGATATGCTAGGCACACTAGAGAACTCCTTTCACGTGCCAAGCTATCTCTTGCGGATATTGAGGGACTATCTGGAAGACCGCTCCCTGTCCTATGAGACACTAGAGGGCCAGAGGAGGATGGAGATCACGTCGGGAGTAGCGCAGGGATCCATCCTAGGGCCGGGCCTCTGGAACGCTGCCTACGATAGTCTGCTGAGACTCGATATGCCTGAAGAGTCGCGCCTGGTCGGTTATGCAGACGACGTTGCGGCACTTGTTGCCGGACGCACTGTTGAACAGGCGCAAAGCAGACTTGGCATATTGATGCGACGGGTAAGCGGATGGATGACTGCTCGCGGTTTCAACCTTGCGCTGGAAAAAACCGAAGTAGTCATCCTGACCAGAAGGAGAATCCCGACCTTGCGTCCCATATCGATCGGCGAGTTGACTATAGAGTCAAAACCAGCGATTAAATACCTTGGTTTAATGCTCGGCTCGAAGATGAGCTTCTTCGAGCAAATCAAAGTAGGCGCGGACATGGCTGCAGCAGGAGTCGCGGCCTTGAGTCGGCTAATGGCGAATGTCGGGGGCCCTATATCAACTAGGAGACGTCTCCTCATGGGAGCAACGCAGTCCGTCTTTCTCTATGGTGCGGAGGTATGGGCTGATGCCCTTGACAAGGAGGTGCATCGTAAACGCCTCGCTCAAGTGCAGAGGCGGGGAGCTTTGCGAGTGGCGTCTGCTTATCGCACCGTCTCCGAACCGGCTGTGATGGTGATTGCGGGAGTGATCCCCGTTGCCCTCCTTGCCAAGGAGCGCAAAGCTATCTATCACCGTAAGGGCGAAAACTTAAGAGAAGTGGTTGCCCGTGAAGAACGTCAACACACCCTTAACGAGTGGCAACTTTCTTGGCAAAATGAGCCAAGGGGCAAGTGGACTGCGCGGCTCATCGACAAATTAGACCCATGGTTGAACAGAAAGCACGGTGAGATTGATTACTTCCTTACCCAAATTCTAAGTGGGCATGGAGGTTTTCAGTCTTACCTGCACAGGGTAGGGAAGGCGGGATCTCCTGATTGTGTGTTCTGCAATAGAGTGGCGGATGACGCTGAACACACCTTTTTCTCTTGCGAGAAGTGGGACGGCCTCCGCCAGAAGCTTGATGCAGACACAGGGGAGCTCTCTCCAGACAACATTGTCAGAGAGATGCTGAAGAGCGCTGGCAGCTGGAATCGTATTGCGCATTATGTTCGGGCTCTTGTTACTATGAAGAAGATTGAACTCGACCGGCAGAGGGATCGGACGGTAAGGGGTTCCCTAAACTAACAACTCCTTCCTCCCCCCCTCCCGTTGGTGAAAGGAATTCCCTGACTTGAAGGCTCCCAAAGCCGAGAGAGCGGGAGGGCTAGCCCGAAGTAATGTGTCAAACGGTTCCAGGCTAGTTCTCTGATGACAGGCAGGTGTTTAGTTGGTAGTCCGCCAGCGTGCTGTTGCGGGAGTCCAACACTCTGTGCGTAAACGCATTCATCTACCCTACTCCCAAAAAAAAGGTGCAATCACTTGGCTCTCAATATTTGGGAGATGTACCTCCGCCTGGCTGGCCAGTTTGTGTGCGCTACGGGGTCCCGCTTGTTTGGTTGTAGTTTTCTTCGTTTTTATACGTGTACTCATTTGATTCCTACAAGTATGGGGGTTAGGAGGCCCGCCGTGCCATAACCCCCCATAGCACGGTAAGGTCAAACTCATTCATTAGGACGACCAGGTATCAGTGAGACTGCGTTCCAATACAGTCAATCACCTCCAACTGCAAACTATCTAATGGGCACGGTTCGTATGACACCCTGGATTGGGGAAGGTATTTTTCAATTCCCAAGTCTAGATCCGTAGCGTATTGTTAGTATTAAGGTCACCTCGTACAGAGTGTGATAATCACCACTCACTAACGGCCTTGGTAGACGAAAGGCTTGGCCCCTGGAAAGTCACATATCACACTAGAAGAGATACAGCTCACTCTCAGAGAGAGACAGGTTGGCCCCAAGAAGCTGCAGTGAATGTCCGTTCTGAGGTTCTGAGAACGAGACCTGGTTCACTTTTTAGGGCACACATATGGAGTCCCCACTCTCCTGAGTTTAACCTAATATAAGAAATAAGATCATTGATATGAGTTCCAGTCGAACTTGAGACTGTTGTCGTCTTGCAGTGATGAACCTAACAGCGTCATCTCTTATTGAATGAAAAAACTTATAGAATAACCTAGGATACAAATTACCTAATAAATGAGCAATCTACATATAAACGGACTTTTCAAAGGTCTTAATATTTTGAATGTTTATGTTACTTTGCCCTCAAGGCCGTGGAGGCTAGCAGCTCTCTTGATACAAAAGGATATTTCCGTTCTCTAAATACAGATTCATGTATACATAAGCAAATAAGCGTAACTCTTCTACACAAATGGAAAGTATTTTCTTCTCCGGAATAAATAATTTTAAATTGAAATTCTTGTCTCGATGGGGTAAAATTATTCAAATTCTCCACCAAATATACAATATTTCTGCATCCACAGCCCTTCCTTCTACACTCAGACGAAATGCTTTTAACAGTAATCTTCTACCCTTCCCAAATAATATCCATAATATTATCTATCAAGCAGGATCACAAATCGGGTAAATGCAGTAAAAGTGAAATCCTGAATTATATGCGAAGAGCATTAAGATTCAACTCTGCGTTGGTTTTGTTTCTGTAACCAACAGTCGCATTTAATATCTATAAATCCGCAAAATTGTGGGATGAACTCTGTCCTGAAGTTGAATTGAATCATGTGGGATGTTATCTGTGGCATTTTAGGAGAAACATTGAGCATTTATGACTTGTTTACGCCATTACTCACAAATTAAATGAATTATGTTTGTCATGATTTTGAAATGGATGGATGATGAATGTTTAATATTTTTGCTTGCAGTGAGTTCGTGAAAAGATTGTGTATGGCAGTGCTCCGCGTGGGTAAACTTTCACGCCTGACAACACTGTGAATGGAGTGATTAATTGACATTTCATTGACATTCGATTTAGAACTTGAAATGTCAAAATATTCATTTGATAATAATCGTTGGCGCAACAATCCATATTGGATCAAGGCCTTGAAGTGTGTTAGAGCACTTCATTCAAGACCGTAACGGTACACCACAGAACACTGTGGGAGTCAATGTGGTCAGCATTGCGCTCGCCCGAGATTATTACACTGATTTGACTCAGGTACTCATTCACAGCTGAATCGACTGGTGTCCGACATCCAGTCATGATAACAAATTCCGCTGAACCGCGACATTCCGTTACGACAGCCCAGCGCATTCATTTGATACTTGTGGAAATGATTCACTTGATTAGAAAGGAGAAAACTTAACTATCCAAAAGGTGTAATTTTGGTCAAAAGGTAGTATAGTAAGTAGTCCCTGGGCGAAACGTGTATTGGTACCCACCATGGAGAATAAAACCTGGGAAACGCCTGCAGAGCCAACATCAACAGCTCTACTACCAAACCTTATCTCCACCTCTTAACGACGGAGAAACGTCCCTTAAAACGGGACAAATTTTACCAACTGGTCCTTCAGGTAGAGCTCACAACCCTACACGGAAAACCGATGTTACGAAGCCACGGAAGGAGCTTCGGACACGTTGGAATTTACAACAATGAACCCGGCAACGGCAACAGAGTAACGATTTGCGCATTTTCTCATGGAACGTGTACTCCCTGTACAGAGATGGAGGTGCCAAGCCGCTAACCGATACCCTATCCCAATATAAGGATGATGTAACAGTGTTAAAGGAGATGCGTTGGACAGGGATCGGTTTCCTGGAGAAGAGTCGCTACACCATGTATTATAATGGACATCCAGTAAACCTCGGAGTGGGTTCCCTAGTCAGCCAAAAAATAAAACATGCTGTTATCGGCTTTGAAAACATAAGCGACTTAGACCCTGCGCTTGCGAGGCAAATTTAGAAATATAAACCACATTAACGTTCACGCCCCCACTGAGGAGACTGCAGAGTCGGATGAGGATACCTTTTACGAGGCAGTAGAACGAGCCCTCGAAGCCCCTCACAGATATGAAGTCAAAATCGTAGTTGGTGATTTTAACAGCCAAGTAGGACGGAGCCTGTATTCAGGCGACATGTTGGCTCCCATAGCTTACATCGAAATACAAATGATAACGGACTGCGGGTTATTCAATTAGCAGTGTCATACAAAGTGGTTGTTGGAAGTACCTGCACCTGTTTGCACGGAAAGCGGTTCACAAACATTCGTGGGCCTCTCCAGACGCCAACCAAATTGACCACGTGTTGATCGAACGCCGCCCAGCATTGATGAATGTCAGAACATATACGGGGGCCAATAGGCTCGGATCACTATCTTGTTGGCATTGTGCTTCGAGCTCGAATAACAACACCACCCAGAATCCACTCTGACAATCAGGTGAGATTGAATACAACACCTATAAGAGGGAAATGGATGCTACAATAATCGAAGCTAACAGAAATCCTGGAAATGAAGCATAAACAAATGATCTTCACAACCGTCTGAAGGGCGTTATCATTATACGGCCAAAAAGATACTTGGCCCCAGCTGCAAGAAAAGTCGGAACGGCTGGTTTGAAAATGAATGTAAGCAAGAAATGGAACGAAAGAATGCTGCATTCTCAAAGGACGCGCAGAGACTTATCCCGAGTCCGTCGAGAAGCGACTTCACAGACAGGAAAAGGAAACTAATTTCCAACAGAATGGGCATGTTGAAGCGATGGGTTGAGTATTTTGATGAACTGCTCAACAACCAAAATGTCGGCGAGTGGGAAGTCCCGCCAACTGAAGATGACGGGCAAATGCTGCCAGCACCAAGTATAGAAGAAACCGCCCGTGCGATCCAGTGGCTTAAAAATCATGAGTCGCCAGGAGCCGAGATGAAAGTACAGCCGAATTGGTTAAATATGGAGGCGATCAATTATACCAAGTGGCTCATCCATCGATGCTCAAAGTATGGGAAAGAGAATCAACGCCTGACGATTGGCAAAGAGGCATTATCATTCTTATATATACAAAGGGAGATATCACACAGTGCAGCAATTATAGACGTATCACGTTGCTGAGTACCATCTACAAATAGTCTCCGCTATCTTCCTAGGCCATACCAAAGATTCTTTACTCCAGGCAAATCAGCGACAGATCAGATTTTCTCTCTGCCGCATGCGATGGAAAAACTGTTGGAATATAGACATCAGTTGCACCATCTTTTCATCGATTTTAAAGCGCCTATGATAGCATATCCAGGGTAAAATTGTACACGGCCTTGTGAGAATTCTGTATCCCGACGAAATTGATAAGACTGACTGGGCTGACCCTGACCAATGTGTTAAGCCCGCCCAACTACTGGTATATGCTGACGATATCGACATCAAGGAAAGAACGACCCGAGATGTACAAACTGCCTTTATCCAGATCGAGCAGGCGGCGGTTGACACGAGATCTTGGGGTACACACCAATCAGGGCGCTACGAAATATATGGTGGTAACGTCAGATCCTAAATCGAACGAACCAAGGACATCAAATCGCACTGATCAAACGGGAAGAATAACGATAGGAGACTACGACTTTAAGACCATTGATAATTTCTCCTAGGGTCGAAATCCGCGCAAGATTGTTGGCAGCTAACAGAGCCTATTTCAGCTTACAAAAACTGTTCCGCTCGAAACATCTCACCGTAGGGTCAAAGCTCTTACTGTACAAAGCAATGATCTTGTCAGTTCTCATGTATTCCTCGGAGACTTGAGTTCTTAGGAAGAAAAATTGCGAACCCTTGCCCGCGTTTCAGAGAAAAATCCTTCGATTCCGTAGCCTACATAACGACGAAATCTATGAGTGATATCACGACCGTCTGGTTGTGGATAAAATCTGACTCAACAGGTTGCGGTGGGCGGGTCACTTAATTCGTATGGATGAGGATGATCCAGCCCGGAAAGTCTATAAGGGCAATATCTATAGTAGAAAAAGAAGACGAGGCAGACCTTGCCTGAGATGGAGCGATGGCGTAGCTTTTAGGGATATCGAATTGATGGACCTCGGCGCAAAAGCTGCATGTCTGGAGTTCCTTATTAAGGCAGCCCTAGACCGGATACCGGTTGTTGCGCCGTTGATGATGATGACAAGATTTCTTAAAGTTGAGGTGGTTAAACGTTGTTTATGTAAAAGATGATGATGTCGTGGGAAACCCAATCTAGGACTGACATCAGGAAACCATCATAGCAATGTCCAATACCGAGAGGATATTTCGAAAATCGGTCAATTTTACTTACAATAGCAGCCAACGAAATGTTTCAGACAGTTTAAATTTCTTGATTACTAGGCGGAACATCGGTCATTTCGTAACCCTTTAAACTGTTGTTTCAAAACGTTGTGTCAACCATCACACCCAGATTATTATATAAATAATTAATTGAAATGGGAGACGCAGTTACACCCACACTGATCACTGATAAATGAGAAAACAAATGTGTTTGATTTTTAGAGGAATTGTAAGAAAGTTTATTTTGTTTTTCTTCGCAATGACTTTCAGTGTCAAATGCTTTATAACCCAAGTAATATATACAAATTTCGATAATTAGCAAGGAAGGTCAGTGTTAATTTGTTTTCATTAATAGTCGTCCGAGTAAATCAGAATTTCATTCAACGTATTATCGATTTCAATCAGTTAGGCAGTCGCTTTTTTTATGTTATTTTAACAGTTAAAACTTTACACTTTTTCTAGTTGTGTTCACCGCTGCGGTTGGAAACAGAAGAGACCGGCTTATTTCCATGCGGTCCTTACTGTCCCAACCAACGGCATTTTCTCACCGCTAATTCTCCACTCCCTTGGTGCGTTCGAAAATGAGTGAGTGGAGAGTTCCGCGCCATCTACCCGTCCGCATCCGCAACATTCGAAATAAATTTCGAATGCTGCAGATCCTGCCGCGCCACAACCCACCCACGCCAGCGGTAGAAGCTGGACATTTATCCTAAGGAAGGGGAGATAAGGAGTTACTGGAGAGTACTCTTCGTCCTCTTGCACTGAAGAAAGGCAAATGAACTCTAGAAAGGCAAATGTTAGCAGACACGAATCCAATTTCGGGTTGCTGCTGATGACCACCGCAAGTCATTGTCTCATGGCCAACGGACAACAGGATCTTAGAAAAGTTTCCTTCAGGTTAAGGATCATTACAATTACGGAGTGTTACGCACCAAGGGAGATCTCCAATATAGTGGAAAAGGATGTTTTCTAGCAATTATACGCCATTTACTAGAGGTGACGCTGTGACCGTGAAGGGTGATCTAAATGCTAAATGGAGAGGCATAACCATGCTCAAAATATCGAGAAGTGTGAACGGTTTGTAGACTGTCAAAGTTTCGTCACTGCTGGAGCACAGGGCCTGGCATAGGCCTATAAGTTCAGATCGACCATCTCAGAATCAGCAGTGGATGTAGGAGTTGTCTTCTGAATATGCGTAAGAAAACCGGAGGTCGGCCTTGAAAGGGGCCATCATCTAATAATCGCTTACCTTTGCTTGCGTGTCGCTATTGCGTCCCTATGGTCCGACTAGCGGTCCGCCCTAACGTTGGCTAAACTTTCTCGTTGCGCCAGCGAGACATAACCTTTAGTGATCAGTATTATAAATGCCTTAGTTTCTGGTGTGGATGATTTTTTTTGTCATGCCCCAAAATGATATTACAAGACCTGAATCAATTCAGAAACATGGAGGCAGACCGATGAATGAAAAGAACTGGGAGTTTTATTGTTTAATGTGCTATCGTGAAAATAGTTGTACAATGACAAAAGAAATTCTGTCGTTGCGTTGATGAGGCATATAGCAACGATTTCGCAACCCGATACCGTCCAACAAACCACGCTGTCCTAAATTTTTCGATGCTTCTGTGAGGGACGTTAACCATAGGGTTCTCATCCACGATAATGAGCAGCTGACAAGCTCCTGTAATATGTGCATACAAGCTGCTAACCCAAGGAGAAGTATCACCAATGCGCTGCCCCGGAGTAAAGCCGCCGTTGAACTTTCCTGTGCAGTTTTCCTGTCTTTGTGGGGTTGTTACTTCCTCCGATTTGTAAATACTGACAATCTGAAATCTTTCTCAATAAGTGGAAGAAGGGTTTAATCGTTAAGATTATGTATCAAGGTGCCCATTGTGGGTGCGAGTTCTTGCCTGTTTCCAGTTGACGCAAAGAGATTTGCTAGAATCGTCCTGGAACGAAGATCTCGAATGCTTGATCGACAGAGAGGACCTTCCTGGAACGGTGTGCGGGGTTTAAGTTACCAGTCCGTCTGCTCTTCATAGATATCGAGAAAACTTTCTAGAGCACAAACATTCTATCTTAAGGGGGTCATCCCGTTTGAAGGCCGTTTTTTTTTGCCTTTTTTTGAAAAATTATTTTGGAGGACTGGATGAAGATAGGAATGGGATTTTTCACCATGTGTTTATTGATATCTCTAGTATATGCGATAAATTTTTCAGATTGATATCGGAGCCAGTTTTTGGAATACGTGTTAATTTATGCACCCATCTCCAAAAAAAGGTGTTTTTCTGCTGCCACGCTGGAGGGCGCTGTGTTCATCTGAAGGAAAAAAACTAAACGGCATTTTAATGTGGACAATATTCCACAGTCCGTAAACTAGAATAATTAGAAAATATTAAAAGGTAAATTTTTGGTGGGCTTTTAAACTCAATTTTTTGAATTTTGGTGTTTTTTTACGGCTTTTTTTATGAATAAAAAAAAAACTACTCGTCCGATCGCAATTATCCTAGTTTGCGGACTGTAGAAATATGTATTAAAGAAGTCGTGAAAATTTCAAAGAATTTGGATGGATAGATTTTGAGCTATGGTGGCAGCCGATTTTCAAGATGTAGTTTCGAGAAAAACGCATTTGAAAATTTAAATGTGGTTATCAACAGTAAAATTTTAATCCACCATTAATCTACTATACCTGGTTCATAGAGAGTGCCCTCCGTTTCTTCAAAAAAGTCTTGAAGGGCCGATTGTTGCTCTCTGGTTTCAATTCTGGCTCTTTTAGCGAGGTCAGTCGATGATCGTTCGGACCGCCAAATTCGCACTTCGTTACGGCGGTCGACATAAACCTGACATATGTGACCAACTTGACATCCCATTGTCACTAGGATTTTGAGAATGCCATTGAATCCTTCATTGAAAATAATTACAGCCAGAAAAGTGGTTATTTCTACGACCTTGGCCCCAAAATGCAGGTGTTTAGGAGCGAAAGTCCAGATCAATGCATTTAACGACTCATTGTTATTCTGGGTCTCTGCTCCTAAACATCTGTTCAAGAGATCATCTCGTGACAAATATTCGTAGATTGGTTTGATGACTGTTTGAACTTCTTCAGTGAAAGGTGCCTTCTCGTGGTGGAAACTATCCAGTTCTCCTTTAGCTTCCGCTTTGCACCATTTACAGCAACTGTCCTCGCCTGTTGGACAATTTTGATGCTGAGGATTTTCGTCTGTAGAACATTTATGGAAGAAAGTTGCCCAAATTTCTTGTTTCATTCCTTCTATCGAATTTGCGTGTCGACGAATAGCTAGCCCAGAAAATGTAATGAGGTCCTTATGAGTAAGTTTTCCAGCTCCTTTTCCACCAATGCCTTTGTGATTCTTCTTTGCATTTCTAAGCCGCGCTCCCATTCTTTTCTCGACATGTCCTACGCATTCCTTTTTTACTACCACGTATATTTTATTATTTGCAGAAATTTGCAGAAATACCTGAGAAAACTCCAGCAAAACCCAATATAAAATATACAAAACTTGTCGCAATTGGAATATCCATGTTCATGCTTGCTAAAAGTTTCTTTGCTGATGTTAATGCGAAGTCCTTTTTCTTCTCTGATAAGTATCGATTCCCATGAAATACTCGTTTTTTAGTGCGAGCATGACGTTGAACGTTAAAGCGATCTCCCTTCGTACGATCCATTTAAAACAATCACTGAACACACAAACAGCACAATACTTACAACAAAATATAACTGAGTGTAGCTTGAAAGCCTTTCAGTGCTCACTCTAGACTGAATTATCCTTTTTATTCCAAACAGTAAATACGTTTAGACAATTGATTGGTTTTCCATCTTTTTATATTTATACCTGTGTTCGAATTTATAAGGCTCAGGTAAAAAACTCTTTCTCATCGAGTACTCTAGCCGCGGCTGCAAACTCCTTACCTGTTTAACACTGTAATTTCTGAACGACTCCGAATATCGGAAAATCCCTTTGCCCACATATTCTCCACTATATATAGATACAATTCATGTAAAAATAAAATCGATTTCTCCAACCCGACACACGGGATGACCCCCTTAAATCTCTTCTTCTCCTTCAACTTTTGTACCGTTCAGAAACGAGGTCGGCTCGTCATGAACGATTGCTCCATTTTGTTCTATCAAAGTTCTGATCTGGATGCAGTCGTGAAGCTTTCAAATCATCGCGTACCAAGCCACCGTTGTTTCGGCCCAGCTTTTGGTCGCTTACCATCAACTTCGATGTTCAGACCAATCTTGGCAAGCGAATTCTCGTTAGCGCGAATTCCGTTACCATACCATCGCAGACGCCTCTCTCGCAATTTTTCCACAATCGGTTCAAACATAAAAAGGGACATTTCGGAGAAACCATTTGCTATCATTGAAGCGTGTGTGAAGCACGTATGTCCCGCCCAGTGGGTCGCCCCAGAACTACGTAGCGTAGAACAGTGGAGATGGAGTGCAAGCTTCTCGAAAAGTTGTGATGGTAGAGACAACATTGCCAGGAACCGACAGCGAGGACACGTCAGAGTGGTTGGCACACTTTGTTTTTCGTGAGTAGAATAGGTGAATGAGTTTACGCAGAGAGAGTTGGCCACCCGCTACGTACGCTGTCGGACTACCAACTAAAAACCTTCCGCCTTAGGGAGCCTTTAAGGGAATTTGTATCAGAGACGGTGGACGAGAGGGAGCGTTTCCCTTGCCTTGCCCCTCCCATGTTTTCTGGAGAGATCCAATGAACCACGCACTCAATCTGCTTCTTATCTTATTTTGTCAAGAGATTTGCTATTCATTTAGTGCACGCTGCCGTTTTACTCGGGCAACCACCTCGCTTGAGTTTTCCCCTTGCGATGGCAGATGGCTTTGCGTTCCTTTGCACAGTGGCGATCACTATCCCAGCCAGTTCTGAGACAGTATGGTAGGCAGACACTACTCGCAAAGCTCCTCGCCTCCGCACTTGGGCAAGTGCTTACGGTACACCTCCTTGCCAAGGGCATCAGCTCATAGCTCCGATTCAAAGAATAGAATTGACCGCGTTGTTCTTATTAGAAAACGCCTTCTGTTAGATATTAGGAGTTCCTAACACGTTACGCTGACTTTAGGTCGAGAGCTCAGCTGCCGCCTTGTTCACTGTTTGCTTGATTTACTAGAGGAAGCTCATCTTCGAGTTGAGTGTCAACCCAAGTACTTAATCGTTGGTTTTGACTCTATAATCAACTCGCGGATCGACGTGGGATGCAGGGTCGCGTTTCTCCTTTTGGTAAAGAAGACTATTTCTTTCCAGCGCGAGGCTGACGCCATGAGGAGCCATCCATCGGTTTACTCGTCGCATCAATATGCTACTTGCTGCTGCTTTACACCTGTTCGACAGCGCATCCGACAGTGCTGTAACATCAACCGCATTACCGACCAAGCGTGATTTCCTGCCAAGCCGAGCAGGCTATCGTAGAACACCGTCTAGAAGTCTCTTCTTAGGATGCATATCCGTGCTACCCCGTCGTGATCTCTAACCTCTACCGGCTCTCTACCATCTCATAGAGCAGGGAACCGTCTCTGAGATAATACCTCAGTATCCTCAAGAGGTAGCTCGCCACGTAGAATGAATTTTCTAGTGTGCTTAGCATACCTGTCCCTATTACGGAATTAAGTGCTTTTCTGACCTCAGGCGTTGCGAGCTGTGCGCCTCAGGTTGATGAATCGCTGCCGCAACTTCCATTATATCGTTCAACGTGGTTCTCCTTGTCCTAAAACTGAACTGCCATGGGGTCAATTCCTCAGCAGCATGTATCGCTCAGCGAGTCTACTCCTATTTAACTTTTCCAGCACTTTCCCGAGCATGCCAGCACACAAAGACGTCGGCACGCAGACAGCAGCTTTGGGTCCCCTTTCTGTTTGCTGACCAGCCCGAGCCTCATCAATTTTCAGGGGTAAGGAAAAATATACCTTATTTTAGGGAGAACTACCTCTTCGGACTCTTTCATGGTGAAAAGCGAGTAATCTTCGACGCTTTCCATGCTGTAGCCATCACCCTGTAGAGGATGTTTAAAGAATGATGCCCGTACAATGCGGTCCATCTGATCGGTTGTACCTCGTCGACTAGCTTCTGCCTGCAGCGAGCTTTAATTTTTGTTTTTGACGCTGCGCAATCTCTTTTTAATTGATCTATATTCTGCCATTGTGATGCACTCCTCCTCCCGTCAGGCCCCCGGCAGGTTGCAAATGTGTGCCCATAATCTAGGCATCTGTAACATTTGTTGGGATCTGCCCGTATTCCTAGCCAATATACTACTCATCCAATTTTGATTTTCTCGCTGTTAGGACGACGCCTCGCGAGTTTTTAGCCTCGAGAATTCACAAATGTAAAACGTATCTGGATAATTGGTTACCTCTGGATATTCGGCAGTCAAGATCTCGTATTTGAAGAGAGAAGATAGGACCTAGGCTTGAAATCGGAGCCACGTTATCTCATGTAGCAGAATTAACGAATGCCGGAAAGAGAAGCTCGTCCTGCGGAAACTGTCGCCCACTGAACCATAATTTGTGAACCTTAAGCTTCAGGAGACACAGACCCCTAGAAGCACAATCCGTAGGATTATTCTTCGACTTTACGCGGTGTATATCTTCTGCCGAAAAGTATTTGTGGATAATCGAGACCCTTCGCTTTGCCAATTTGTTTTCAATAGGCTTCTGCCTCATAACCCAACAAAGGGCCACTTCGGAATCAGTAGATGCTGTGAATCTAATAGGGACTGTCCTTAAACTGTTCTGGACATCCCTGTTCAATTCTGCTAGCAGCACCATGCTTTCCAATTCAAGTTTTGGAATGGCACATGCTTCGGAAGTTATCCCTACCCGGGTTGTGAGTGGATTATCCCAACCATACCCTGCCTGTCATAAACGCTGAATTTCAATCCTTAGTTTCATCACGACTGGAAGTTACCAGCCGATTGGGTCGGAAATAGAAGCGGCTATGCTTAGGACCCTTCTTTTGGTATATATTATATTCAACCTTGGATTAATGCTACAGAGGAAACAGCCTTCTTTGGGGTTATAGTGTAAGCCAAAGATCTTAGGATCGTTCTTTGACTTCTCCAGATCAATATATGATTCAATTTGCTGACTGCAAAACTTCCTTCTTGTTAGACGCCCACTTTGTTAACGGAAGTTGATCCTTTCCTAACGTCTTCGTAATATTGCGAATGGTTTCCTACGCCTTGATCACACTATGGGTCCCATACAGCAGGTCATCCATATAAAAGGCATTCTTGATAATCCAGCGGATTTCTTTCTCTGGAGTATTATCATCTGCTACTTGATGAAATATTCATTAAGTGGCTTTTTTTCTCCAAAGGATTCTGAGTTTTATCTTATCGTCCGGTGTCAATAGTATCTGTCGATACATTTTAGTGATATCGCTAGAATATACATATTTAAACCGGTCGATTCTGGGGGGGATGTCAAAGTTTTTTTTTGTTTTTGTAACTTCGGCCCCGGGTGGATCTTCTGATCTAAACTGATCCCATTTGATGTGGGAATAGACGCATTGAACACATTCGGTATTTTGGTTGAGGTGGCCTCCTGCCGAATCACACTTCTCCACCGGTGCACCCTGGAGTTCTTTTGGGACCTCTTCCATGTGCTCCATATTCAAGTACTCCGTAATGAATTCACCTGACTTGGACTTAACAGCTTCATTATTTAACCACCTTTAACTGCCCAATAGTAGGATTTCCCCAACCTTAGGTTGGTTGGTTATTGGTACCACGTATTGCCCGTCTTCCATTCGATAATGGTTTTTCGAGTAAAGCTCCTCACAGCCATGATCATCTGTGAGATTTTAGTCGTCTTTACTTAACGGAATATCCCAAAAGGCATTCAATTTTTGCTCCCATTCCATTCCAGTCTCGAGTTTTGGAGAAGAAAACTATCCACTGTTTCCACATCATTCACCATAGGCTAGGTAGGACACTGGATCCTAGTAACACGGGAACATGCGATACATATTCGGTTACAGGATCTGCAAACTTCTTCCCCTGTAGCAAGGCTTTCACTCGATGTGGCACTTGAGGAAGGTGACCTTTAGTCATCACCCTTCTTCAAGCCTAATTCAACGAGGATCCCGCCACTCTCTCTATTTCTATTGTCTTTTGCTTCTGCTCCACTGTCTTCGGCTTGATATTAACAACGATATCGCTGAGCACCTCCACCTGCCGACTTAATAAGCAAAGCCGGCGGTTTAGCCTTTATTCGATTTATTGCCTTTCCTTCTGTTGATCAGGGACGTAGAGAGAAAATCCAGGCCGGGGTGAAAATTAAGGAGAAAATGGGGTCTGGCGTGAAAGTTATGCAAGTCTAGGGTAAAAATTATGCAGGCCTCTCTACTATCCCTTTTGTTCATAGAAATATCTATGCTGGGTGTCCAAGATAGTCCGGGCCCGGGGGGAAATCTCCCTTTCCAACCCCTTCTCATCAGGCCTGCTTGTGATACACCATTTGTAACCGTCTTGACGCGCCGTGCAGACGTTTTTCTAATAGTGGCGTGTTGTCCCCTTATGTCTTTCCTTGCCTTCTTTTCTTGAGCCTCGGAGACTGAAGTCTGTTTCAGGTGCATCTTCCTCTGTTCGTTTTTTCAAGGGACAGTCTGCGATCCGTTTGGCTCTCATGGTGTTCTCAGCGGAAAGCGAGAATGTTTCTGCTTTTTATGGGTCTTCCGCTGCTATTCGTTTCCGTCTGTAGAATGAAATACGGTCCAGGATGTCTTCCAGTTCTATCGGTCCATTTTCACGCATTTTCTGGAGGAAAGTTCCAGATGCTTCTCCACTGCTTAGCATTTCCTGATTAGCCTTTTCTCTTCGGATGTAACAAAGAAAGTCGACCGACACTCGGCGTAAACACCCATCTACTTTGTCAATTCAAGTATTTTTGTTCTCCATTGAAATCTTCCCAGAGCATCGTGTGCAAAGGAGCGGACCCCAGACAGGAAAGGGTGTATCCTCTTAGGTAAAACTCTTAATCCAGTTCTCTGAGGCCTGACCTAAGCTCAATTGATCCGGAACTCACTGACGGATTAGCGCTCCCTTGAAATTACCCGGTCTGCTAATACCGGTTCAGTACACACTACCCGATTAGGGTCCCGAAGGGGCTCGTTTCTGATGCACGCCGTGACTATCACCTTGGCGGAGTTGGGATTGCATTACCTCGTTGTCGACGGCTTCGAAGATTCCCTGTGTGTCCTGATGCGCACCGGTCACTCACGCTTCGTTCTTCACCGAGAAACTTTCTCGAGGTTACTACCTAGGAAGCAGGTATACTGCGAGCTAGGGGGTCAGAACTACTTACTCGACACCTCGGAGACGTCACTCCCGAATACAAACGACCCACTAAAGATCTCAGACGGCCGCTAGTAGGAATGGTTGACCCATTATGCCCCGCCCTCGGTAGGAAGTCTTCGAAGTCTCGCACTATGCATATTGCATGTCAAAAACCCTTTTCTGTTGAATTACATTTTGGATAAAAGCTGTTATCAAATTCATACAATTAATGCCTTTAAGAGTGCACATACCTCCGGCTTAAATTCATTTTTTGTGAATGGAAGTGACGGGACTAATGCAAGTGACATTAATAAATAGTACCAGCAACGCAGGGACTATCAAACTTCTCAAAACGAATTCAAACAACTTAATTACATTCAAAAGTAGCAGCCGAAAACGTAAAGCGCCGCCATATTGCAAATGACGCCAAGAACTTATCTGTCAAGCATCGCAAAAGTTCAAATTACCGAAATTTTTTGCGTGTCGCATTGCGCATCGGACATATTGCATATTGCTTCATGCAGACGCACGCAATCATTCCGCTGTTATGTTTTGGGCCTTGAAGCAACCACCATAGCAGCCATGCCAAATTTTATTCTATACGTCAAAACCTACAATTTGACATAAGGCTGATATATGTATGGATTCTGGCGTTATATGAATGTAAACTATAACGTGTGGACAAAATTAGCTTAAATAAATAGTGGCTTCCTTTAGAGCTCTCTTTTTTAGCCCGCTCTCCGTCTATATACACCTCATGCCCCAAATTTATCTTCTATGTGCATGTATATCTTCCCTCCCGTTAGTATTTAAGAAAATAAACAATAATTTCACGGAAAATCCTCAGAAAGAAATGAAATGGAGTTCTAATTTACATCACGAATCGTATGCTATTTGGCCATTGTTCGCATCATTATTCCGTGTGAAACGAGCCATAAAGCCAATTGTTGTTATTATTGGGCATAATTATTCGTTTTTGCCCTTTCACTGTTTTTCCTCCTAGTCAATTTTCCTCTTCCTCGCCATGTCTGTTTCAGTGTTTGTATTTATTCTTTTCCCGCCGGCCATACTGTTAAAAATGTATTTTCCCCGAGATTTATCTGCAGCTTTCTCCTGCCATCAGCTCTCTCGAACAGCTTTTTCCTGCTACCCCCAACTTCCATTGTGACTCGAGGTCCCTGCACGGAACGACTGACGGTCTGCCTGCCCATTTGGCTGCTTGTCTGTTTGCCTGCTTCATCTGTTACACAATCCAAAGGATGTGTACACAGAATATTTCGCCCAAGGAGACTTTATGCAAAACAGCTTTTCGCGCGCTCATGAATAAAACAGAGAATATTTTACAATTGCCTTTGGAAGGGAAAATGTTTTGCCATATTGTCAGGATATTTCTTTCGCGTGATTTTTTCTACTACTGCGACTGTGATGGTGACAATGTGGATGCGTAGTCCTGGCAAGTGGTGACAATGTAAATACAGATCAGACTGTGAGGTCGGAAAATATGTCGGGCTGAAAACGAGGCAAAAAATACCACCAATTTCTTAGGGTTTAATTCGCGGGCAAATATCCAAGAGTCCTGCTGTGGAAAGGTGTTATTAATACGACAAAATGTATCTGGAGGGCTCCCCAGGATCGTGCAAATGTCAACCTCTTTTAGCTTGAAATTGTAAAATTGAATAGTTTATTCGTAATTTCTTGGGTATTGTTGAGGTAAAATGGTTTTCCGGTTGACATAAAAAGTTACGATTGGGAATAAGGAAGGGACATTAATGGGAGCAACACTGTTGCCGAAAATGGAGTCTAACAACAGGTGGTAAGCACTGAGATGTGGTATTGAAATTTGCGATTAGGTCCGCAGGAGCTGTTCTGTTAGCAAAATTTTTGCTACTGAAAATTTTTAAGGTTTTTGTAGCCATTTAAGTTTAATTTTCGGCGTTTGCGGTTCATCTGAGAGCTAACCAGGAATCGTTTGTCACATTACTTCGGGCTAGTGCCCGAACTCTCCCGCCTTGCGGAGCCTTCAAATCAGGGAATTCCTTTCACCAACGGGAGGGGAGAGGAGGAAGAGAACTGTCAGTTCAAGGAACCCCCTGCCCTCGGGACCCTCCACCGGTCGAGCTCTATCTTCTTAGCAACAAGAAGGGCCCCAACGTAGAGGGCAACACGGCTCCACTTGTCAGCACTTCTCTGCATCTCTTCGACAATGCTATCTGGAGAGAGATCCCTTATGTTTCAATAGAGCTGCTGACGAGCTCCATCCCACCTTTCACAAGAAACAAAAACTGTGATGGACGTCGTCCACAACTCCATTACAAAGCACACAATCCGGAGATCGCACCTTTCTTATCGTGTGCAGGTAAGACTGAAAACCTCCATGTCCATCATGGGTAAAGAAACAGTCAGTTTCGCCATGCTTCAGATTCAGCACGCACCTAAGTTGCCGGTGAGCCGCGCAGTCCATCTGCCTCTAGTTTCATTTTGCCAAGAGAGCTGCCACTCGTCTAGAATGCGTTGTCGTTTTTCACGCGCAAAAACCTCCTTGACACATCTCCCTTGCGCTTGTATATAGCTTGACGCTCCTTAGGACGAAGGGCAACAGAGATCATTCCCGCGATTACCATCACGGGCGGTTCAGAGACAGTGCGGTACGGAGACGCCACCCGCAAAGCTCCCCGTCTTTCTACGATAGGCCACCTTGCAAAGAGCGTCAGCCCATACCTCTGTGCCGTAGAGCAGAACAGACTGCGTTGAACTCATCAGGAGACGTCGCCTGCTTTGATTTGCTCAAAAAAGCTCATCTTTGAGTCAAGAATCAGCCCGAGGTACTTTACCGTAGGTTTTGACTCGATTATCGACTCGCCGAAAAATATGGGACGCAGGGTCGGAATTCACTTTTTAGTCAGGATGACTATTTCGGAGTTTTTTAGTGCAAGGTGGAAACCATGAGTATTCATCCACCCGCTTACCCGTCGCGTCATGCCAAGTCTGTTTTGGGTCTGTTCGACAGTGCGTCTAGCAACAAACTCGTTCCAGCGGTTCGGCCCTATGATGAATCCTATGCTACCCCCGACGTGACCTCCATCCTTCTTTGACCCTCTAGTGTTTCATAGAGCAGGGAGCGGTTTCCCAGATAGTCCCTCAGTATCCGTAAGAGATAGTTCGGCACGTAGAAAGTATTGTGTAGTATGTTTAGAATGTCTTTCCATCTTACGGAATTAAAGGCGTTTCTGACGTCAAGCGTTACGAGGAGCACCACTCGTCGAGTTCGGCGGCTATGTCCCCCGCTTATTGAACGGCATCCACAACTTGCATAACAGCATCAACTGTGGATTTCCCTGCTCTAAAACCAAACTGCCGTGGAGATAAAACTCCGGCAGCGCGTATCGCTTCACCGAGTCTACTTCTGATGAGCTTTTCGAGCACTTGTCCGGCAGTGTCAAACATACATAGTGGGCGGTATGAAGACGGCACTCGGGGTTGCCTTTCCCTTTGTGGATCAGCGTAAGCCTCGCCACCTTCCAACGAGCACGGAAAATGCCCTCTTTCATGCAAGCGTTGAACGCGGCGGTGTTGGTATAGCAGTTTGTATACCTCTGCTGGAATACCATCGGGCCCTGGCGCCTTCTTGCTTTTCATAGAAAGGACTGCATGTTACAACTCTTTTATTGAGAAAAGTGGACAGTCGTCCGCGTTCTTTGCGCCAATGTCATCATCGCATACGTGGTGCGCAGTGAATAGTGCTCTTACAATGCTGTCCATCTGTTTGGCCTTAAGTGAACAGGGTTTTCGCAAAACCCTAATTTTTCGGGTTACCAGTTTGTAACTAAGTCCGCACGAGTCCTCATTCACCTCGTCGACCAGATCCTGCCAGTTGCGAGCTTTGCTCTTGTTTATTGTGCTGTGGAGTCTCGTTTTGGTTGATTTGTACTCCGTCCCTGTGTACATGCTGTGACGATCCTTCTGGAGCTTTGCGATTTCCACCGTCCACCAGGGGTGAAGCCCATAGTGTTTTACGTAGGCACCTGTCGTGAGACTTAATCCTACGGTCCTCTTCAGACACGGATTGATTTTGTGACCACAATCAGAACCCCGCTGAGATAAGCAACAACGGTACCAGTCTATAGCAAGTGCATGGCTTAGCATTCATACTGGTGGATGCAAGAATTACCTAAATCTCTACCGAACTATGGACCCCCGTGTTGATACGCAACACCACGTCGAGGCCCGAAGGTCTCTTCTCGCTTGAGCACAACCACAATCACCATGAAACTCCCACTAGGGGGGCCAACCGCAAATAACCGAGCTGTCCTCACATACAACAGGAGTTCACCCGAAGTATGTGAGTCCACGGGCTTTCCCGGTTCCCATGGTACCAGTATACCGCTGGTAAGGTTTCGTGACCAATTTGCCACTTCAGATGAGTCCCCGTCCAGACTCGGGTCTGATCGCCCTGATTAGGTCTTTGGAGCATTCGCCTACTGAATCACGGCCGGCAAACCAAAGTGATTACAGCGTCTCCCGGTGCCATCCCTATGGAGGTTCTCCTCGACCACTTGGTTTTGGTTTGGCCGATAGGGTCGCCGCTCCATCTTCCTCGCCGCCATCTCTGAGCACGCGTCCACCAGGGGTGCCACATCTTGATGGACTCTTGGGCATGGAGGCTCCGCAGGCCGTCGTATTGATGGTCGCTTGCCGAGAAGTCTTCCAGAACTCGCGACCCATCCACCAGTGATTCCGGCGCGAAGGTTACGTCTGGAATGCTAGCTCGGGTGACGGAACGTTGGGGTGGATCCGGTATTTAGAACTACCAGTTCCATTCTTGCCACCATTTCTAGAATTCGTTTCCCTCTGGAGTCTGAGTGAGGTATGCCCCATTCAAGTGCCCTAGCATTGAAGTCACCCCCAACCAGGATCCGCCCATCTGTGCCTAAGGTAGCGTCCTCAAAAGCATCAAGCCTGCGTCGAAAGTCCGCCATTGTCTCATTCGGCGTAAGATAGACACTAAAAAACGTTAAGGTAGCTTGGAATATAGAAATGAGCTTCCAGCGTCTCAAGCATTTCAGATCACTTCTCAGAAATGAATTCGTTTCTTATGTCTAGTGTTATAAGAGCAGCACTGTGTGCTTTAGATAGTTTCATTGCTTGAATCACTTCCTCAGTCGCATCAATTGTGGGTTACGCCCTCCGGTTACGCGTCCCCGGCGAGCTCGAAATAGTTTTCGTGGTCGTAGTTAATGGCGATGCTGGGATGTCAATTTGAGAAAATATAGATGGAGAGGGGGGCACCTGCTCGAATAACTGCAGTAACGGGAAGCTGCCCCCCGTACGGTCAAACTATGCAGACGAAGCCGAAGAGTTTTACTTGTTCGCTCTCTCTACGGAGCAACATGTGCTTCAACGGTATATGCAGGATATCAAATGTCGGTTCTATTTTGTTGCAGATATCATCCACTGCCTTGGCAAGTGCGTTTTTAGTTACGAGGCGGAGGAAATCTTCGTGGCCATAGATCGTGGGTAGAATCCTAGTATAGTTCATATCCCGCTCGTCGTAATATTCGACTGGCGTTAAGTAAGTGGAAACTACCTGGACTCGTCTATACCAGGCACCCATCTCGTTGACTGCACCGCTGACAGAGGTCAATTTTCCGCTAAATTCTTCCGGTCGACCTGAGACCACTGAGTGATATGTCTCTACCGGAGCGTTTAGTAGCACGGGTCGTCTGGGGCTCCACGAGTTGATCGCGTCGGATTTCATCTAGTCGTTGTACACCTCGTCTGTTTCTCCAAAGAGAGTGCTTTGAACCTTGCTCAGACTCCCCTCCTTTTCTTTTCTTGCTGCCGAGACTTTCAGCAATTTCTCGACCACCCAGACAATGTCTTCTGTCTGAATAGTGACACCGGGCATCGCAGTGAGTGGTTAAGCCATTCCGTGAGGTTTCCTCACATATCCTTCGTGTTTGCTCCAGCACCTCCATTATTGGCGAGCCTTGATCATCATCTGTGCCGGAAAGTCCACCTCAATCCTCAGATTTCCGCCGATCACGTTTGACTTTCCCAGCTCTTCGACATAAAGTCCAACCTGCGGTGTCCATAGCTTGTAGTTACTCGTCGTTATGTTTCGCGAACATATTGTTCCGAAGGATAACATTAGTATTATCATGTTAAGTAGTGCATGTGCCGAGAAATACAAGGCTATCCCGGCCTTTGACGCTTCATTGTTCCACAAATCGGAGTGACTGTCGTCAGATTGCTGTCAAGCTTTCATGTCACAAGGTTCGGAATGAGCACGGCTGCAGATCGCTTTGGCTTACCTGCGGTTGCTGCGGTTGCTGCGTTTGATACCTCAAGTTATACTCTGTCCCCTATGTGTTCACCGTTCCGATTGGTTCCTTCAAGTATCTATGATACTGAACCATTACTGCCCGGCTATTCCATCTTCCCCAGACCCAACAACAAATACGCCCCAAAGACCACTTCATCGGCGATGTCTCTCCTTCTCTAACAAGTACTAACTGGCCGGGGAACGCTAGGGGTTTCCTTGTCTCATTTAGCTTTAGCCTGTAAGTGGCCAGGAGTCAAATTCTCAACGTCTTCTGGGTTGCTGGAGAGTGGAACGAGCGGCCTAGAGTTAGGTAATGCCTTAATCTGGCATAGGACAGTAGTGAATTCTTCGAAAGTTGGAACAATCTTTGTTTCATCGAAGACACATTTCAACTGGTGTTTTGCTGATTTGACGGCTACTGCCAACGTCCACCAAAATGTGGTGTAGCGACCGGTGTAAATTTCCAAGTGACACCATCTTTGGCCGTCATAGTTGCTGTCTTCTCTGATGCCGCTATTATTGCCTCTTGTATTACCTAGTCGACAAAATTGATCCCATGGTCGCTGTTTATCTCGGAACACAGGCCTCGCCTTGTAATAAATTGCTTGAACGCTCCAAGAAATGCCTTGGTGGAAAGATGGCTTATTCATGCGTGATGTACTGCGTTCTTAACCATGCATACAAAGGCGCAAACAAAACATGAAAGGGCATATTCCATCCGGCAGTCCAGAAACGGGGGGTTGGTGAGCTTCGGAGGGCCGGTAAGTCACCCATCAACTGAATCAAGTATGGAAGTATGCAAGGCACCTGTGCAGCTCGTTCCGTATCGCCTTTTAATCGTTGAGGATCCAATACCGCATTCTCATATAGTTTCGAACTGTGGAAACGCCTACATGCACGGTATTGCGATGAGCTTCTCGTCTGATTAGGTGACATGATAATCTCTCGGCAAGGGAATCGGATGCTGGTTATCGTGGGATATATCCGTGTTTCGTAGCTTGCCTCCAAGCCTGAGCACACCTTATATATATGCACCGGAGTACAACCGCTCACAAATTGCTAGCGCAGTTCGTTGTGGAGACCAAAGCTGATTTAGTACTCATCAGTGAGCAGTACCAAAACAAGTGCCCAGTTTCATGGCACCCTGACATATCAGGTACCGATGCCATCTGGGTTCGGACGGCACCCTCCTTAGGGTTCTTGCCCAAGGCCTGGGGACGGCTTTGTCTCGATTCGGTGTTCACGGATAGCATTTTTTAGTGTCTATCTTACGCCGAATGAGACGATGCCGGACTTTCGTCGGAGGCTTGATGCTTTGGAGGACGCTATCTTAGGCACGGATGGGCGGATCCTGTTCGGGGGTGACTTCAATTCTAGGGCACATGAATGGGGCATGTCTCACACAGATTCCAGAGGGAAACGAAATCTGGAAATGGCGGCGAGAATAGGACTGGTAGTTCTAAACACCGGATCCACCCCAACAGGTGGGGCCACACTGGAGGGTACTCCTGGGGGCGGTGAACCTGATAACGACGGCCTGCGGAGCCTCCATGCCCAGGAAGACATCGAGGCGCGGCAAACCTTCCATGTATTGGTGGACAGTGGAAATCGCAGAGCTCCGGAAGGAGTGTCACAAGCTCCGCCGCTTAATACGTACCATGTACGTACACGTAGCATGTACCATAATGATGGAGTACAAATCAGCCAAAAGGAGACTCCGCAGCGCAAAAAACAAGAGCAAAGCTCGCTGCTGGCAAGATCTGGTCGACGAGGTGAATGGGGATCCGTGGGGACTCAGTTACAAACTGGTAACCTGAAAAATCGAGGCTCTGCGTATGGGATGATGACATTGGCGCGGAGAGCGCAGAGGACTGTCCACTTTTCTCTATAAAAGAATTGGAACAGGCAGTCCTCTCTATGAAAAACAAGAAGGCGCCAGGACCCGATGGTATTCCAGCAGAGGTATACAAGCTGGTATTCCAACACCGGCCAGACCTACTGCTCGGCGCATTCAACGCTTGCCTGAAAGAGGGCATTTTCCCTGCTCGTTGGAAGGTTGCGAGGCTTGCGCTGATGCGCTCCCGAATTGCTGTCTTCATACCGCCCACTATGTATGCTTGACACTGCTGGGAAAGTGCTCGAAAAGCTCATCAGAAGTAGACTCGCTGAAGCGATACGCGCTGCCGCTGCTTTAAAGCAGGGAGATCGACAATTGATGCTGTCATGCAAGTCGTGGACGCCGTTTGACGAGCAGAGGCACATAGCCGCCGAACTCGAGGGGTGGTGCTAGTAGCAACACTTGACGTCAGAAAAGCCCTTAATTCCGTAAGATGGAAAGACATTCTAGGCACACTAGACAATACTTTCAACGTGCCGCACTATCTCTTACGGATATTGAGGGACTATCTGAGGAACCGCTCCCTGCTCTATGAAACACTAGAGGGTCAAAGGAGGATGGAGGTCACGTCGGGGGTAGCACAGGGATCCATACTAGGGTCGGACCTCTGGAACGCTACCTATGACAGTCTACTTAAACTTGACATGCCAGAAGAGTCGCGCTTGGTCGGCTATACAGACTCGGCATATTGATGCGACGAGTAAGCGGATGGATGACTACTGATGGTTTCAATCTTGTACTTGAAAAACCGTAGTAGTCATTCTGGCAAAAACGAAAATTATGACCCTGCGTCCCAGTCATTCGGCGAGTCGATAATCGAGTTAAAACCAACGGTAGTACCTTGGACTGACTCTTGACTCAAAGATGAGTTTTTTTTGAGCAAATCAAAACAACAACGAACAGGGATGTGGCTGGAGTTTCAGCGTTAAGTAGGCTAATGGCAAATATTGGGAGTCCTACATCTAGCAGGCGACATCTCTTGATCAGTTCAAGATAGTCTGTCCTGCTCTACGGCGCATAGGTGTGGGTTGACGCTCTTGGAAAGGAGGTATATCGTAAACGTCTCGTGCAGATACAGAGATGGGGAGCTTTGCGGGTGGTGTCTGCGCACTGTCTCTGAACCGACCGTGATGGTGATCGCAGGAGTGATCCCCGTTGCCTTTCTTGCTAAGGAGCGTCAATTCATATATAACCGCAAGGGAGATGAACCAAGGCAGGTGGTTTCTCGTGACGAAAGGCAACGCATCTAGACGAGTGGCAGTTCTCTTGACAAAATGAAATTAGAGGCAGATGGACTGCGCAGCTCATTGGAAACTTGGGTGCGTGGCTGAATAGGAAGCATGGTGAGACTGATTATTTCCTTACCCAATTTTTAAGTGGACATGGAGGTTTTCAGTCTTACCTGCAAAAGATTGGAAGGTGCGATCTCCGGATTGTGTGTTTTGCAATGGAGTTGTGGACGACGTCTATCACAGTTTTTTTCTGGTGGAAGGTGGGATTGGGTTCGTCAGCAGCTCTATTCAAACACAGGGGATCTCTCTCCATACAATATTGTTGAAAAGATGCTGAGGAAAGCTGACAGGTGGTGTCGTGTTGCCCATTACGTTCGGGTCCTCCTCGTTGCTAAGAAGATAGAGCTTGACCGGTGGGGGGCGGATGGCAGGGGGTTCGTTGAGCTGAGAGTTCTCTTCTTCCTCTCCCCTCCCGTTGGTGAAAGGAATTCCCTAATTTGAAGGCTCTGCAAGGCGGAAGAGATTAGGGACTAGCCCGAAGTAATGTGACAAACGGTTCCAGGCTGGCTCTCTGAATACGGGGAGGTGTTTAGTTGGTACTCCGACGACATACCGAACCGGGTGTCCAACAGTATGTGCGTAAATGCATTCTTCTACCCTACCCCCAAAGAAAAATATGCCCATTCTGTCGGAAATCAGATTTTTCTGTTTGTCGGGGCAGGATGAGCATCGAGTTGTATGAGACTTCATTCTGCTGACTTGTTGGTAAAACTTCCGCGCCTGGTGTGGTTGCTCCCTGTACTTTCTGAGTTCACAGACCTGTTGATTCTCCCAGGCTTCCTTTTTCCGTTTGTGAAGTCGCTTCTCCGCTCACTGGAGCCTCCGAGCGCGCCCGCGTTCTTCGAGAGTGCAGCGTACACTCATCGTCGAATCATCCGTTCCGACTTTTTTTACGACTGAGACCAAGTATGTCTGTGATCGTATCAATGATAACTTTCTTCAGGTGATTGTGAGGATCATTCGTTGATGCTTCATCTCCAGGATTTCATGTATGGCTTCAACGTTAACTCTCATCTGATTGCCAGAGGGGATTCTAGGTGGTGTTGTTATTCGAGCTCGGAGCACCATGTCAACGAGATAGTGATCCGAGTCTATATTGGCCCCCTTATATGTACTGACATTTATCAAGGCTGAAAGGTGGCGCGTTCAATCAACACGTGGTCAACTTGGTTGAAAGTGGTCCCGCCTGAAGAGGCCCACGTTAGTTTGTGGACCGCTTTGGTCGCAAACAAGGTATTTCCGACAACCATTTCGTGTGACACCGCTCATTGAATAATCCGCAGTCCGCTGTCATAGGTATCTTTGTAAGCTATGGGAGCCAATTGTGTCGCCTGAATACGGGCTCCTTCCCTATTTGACTGTTAAAATTACCAAGTATAATTTCGATATCATACCTGGGACAGGCTTCGACGGTTCGTTTTACTGGCTTATAGAAGCTACCCATCTCGGACTCTGCAGTCTCCTCTGTACGGGTTAATGGGGCTTATATTTGTAAATTTGCCTGGTAAGTACAGAGTGCATGGCCAATCGCTTATGTTTTCAAACCTGATGACAGCGGGATCTACTTCCATCACATGGTTTACTGGATGACCCCTATAATATATGGTGTAGTGGCTCTTCTCCAGTAAACCGGTCCCTGTACAATGCATCTCTTGCAACGATATTATAACGGGACTATATTGGAACACGACATCGGCAAACTGGGAACGCAGGTTCCATGAGAAAATGCGCAAATCGTTATTCCGTTTTCGTTGCCAGGTGCGTTGTTGCATTGGCAATCCCGTCCGAGGCTCCTTTTGTGGCTTCGTAACAGGTTGTTATCCGTGTGGGGTGGTCAGCCCTACCCAACTCCCAACCTGGAGGACCAGTTGGTACAATTTGTCCTGTTTTTAGGCACGGGAGACTCACCTTCACCTAAAGACTTCTCCATCTTGCGGGGGAAATTTTGATCCGTTTTGCCCGGAAACTTTTTGAGCTCTAGCATCAAATTTCCTTTTTGGGAGCGTCTGATTCGGCTGACTTTTTCTTCAAGGTTCATCAGCTCAGGATCAAATTTGACCGTCCTGAGGATATCGGCATAAGTGATATCACCTTTTTTGGAGATGATAATTAATTCGGGCTGTAATCTTCTTTTATGTGTCGCATTTGTCTTTCCGTCAACCTTGGTCCGTGTTTCCTTGGTTCTTTTTTGGGGCTTTACCTCCCTTGGGTCGATTGGAGCAGGCACCGTAGTTTCCACGATTTTGATAACTTTGTTTGCCTTCCCCTTTGCCGGTGAGGGGCTTATTTGCCTTTTCGCGTCCTGCGAGGATCCGAAAGAATCGTTCGCTCCCTCTCTACTCCTTTTTTCAAGCTTACCGCCCTTTGGATTTTGAGAGGGTGTCACCTGTGTGCCTGGGTGACGCTTGATTTCTTCGAGGCATTTTTTCGCCTTTGGCACTATTGTACAGTACACGAATGGCTCGGCTCATGTTTTCGATGGCCTGGTGCACATTGTGTTTGTCCTTTATGAAGTCGGACAACTGTTTTTTCCCCAGTATGTTTTCTTCCCTGCCCTACTGAACGATGATTCGTCCATATTCTGACTCTGCCTCGTTTTCCCACTGGACATTTCCGTATTTATTAGCCTTCCGGAAGCTTCCCTGATTTCTTTCCTTCATCAACGTTGATTTCGGAGGAGATTGCAGGATCATCGAGCTTCTCCTAAATAGATCAAATGTTAGGTCTTGCGACATGTTCCGACCAGGTGTAATCACCCCTAATGAATGACCAGTTTGTGGGGTATCTTTCCGTGTTTTTTGAACATGCCTCCTCAGGAGTGATGTACTCCTTTTAAATGCCTCTTTCTCTAGGCTACTTGTAGTATTCGATGGAACGGTAGCCAAGTAGTCCACCACCGAGTTATTGCAGTCGAGGGATATCGATTGCCGGGAGCCTGCTTGCCCACTTCCAAAAGCCGCCGGTACTGGGGTTCCGAGTCCCTGCACCGTAAATTTGTCTCTCCTTTCTTCTTCCACATATGGGTTTCTTGTTTTGGGTATCTATCCCATATCCAAATTTGTCCACGGGTGTGTGTTCTTCTCCCACCTATCTGATCTGCGCATAAACATGCGTACATATGCATATTCCAACACATCCGCCGAGTATTCCCTTATCCGCACGAAGAGAAGCGCCTGATGGGAGATCTGGCGACTGTCTGCCTATCTGCCTGTCTGTCGCATGGTTTTTTCTCGGAAACCGTTATTTCGATTGACACCAAATATGGTGGAAAGGTGGAAACTGTGAACGGTCACCCATACAATGAGTTACATTCTTTGATGTCGAATTTAAGGGAGGTCCCCATACACGCAAAAGGGGGGTGTACGTTTTTTTTCACCAAATATAGTCATGTGGGGTATCAAATGAAAGGTTTCGGTTAGTACTTTTCGAAGGTCTTAGTTTTGACATTTGTTGGAAAGGTGGGGAGTGCGGGGAAAACTACCTAACCGGAAAATCTGAAAACAAAATCATTTTACTATTTTAGTTGGTTGGTCCCGCTTCTGGTTTCCCGACTTGCTTTCCCTTTTGGCTGACATGCTCTATTCTGTCTTCGGAGGATGTCGTCGATGTTTATAGATTGGTAGCTCAGTGCCGCATTCTTTGTACGTTTCCTATTCATTCCTTCGTCAGTTATGTGATAGCGGCACAATTAGACGAACACAAACATCTACGATGAACCGGGATTCGAGCCCAGGGTAGCGGTTATAGGGTTGACCAATTTTATTTATTTACCTGATAACATATTCCATTATCTTTCCAAATCGGGAGTACTAAAGAACATGAAAAATATCCTCTTAAACCGAAGTGTGCCAAGTCAGTTTTGAAATTGGAATTAAATCTCTCTGTACGAAAACTAATCACGTGTTTTATGATTCTCAAGAAGTCTGCCACTTTCAGAGCTCTACATAATACGGTACAATGTTTGTTGGTGAATCCATATTCCTTGCTTAATTCAGAATACACCACCATCACGTGTTCCAGGCATAATAGCAATCAAAAATGAAAAGAGCCGTCCCCCATCTCCTAGACAGTGCTCCAACTCTCACAAGCCTCTAAATTTACCACAGAATTCTTGCCAGCACGAAAGGATTATTATCCTTTTGGAAGCAGGTACGTATGCTAAGCCGGATTGCATACCTTCCATTTCATGGTTTCTTGGAAATACAATGGGTTCTCTGAGGATAATTCCGAAAACAAAATTTCCCAAACGCCTTTCATATTTGATGCTCTGATGTCCTTGAATTCAAGGATAGTGTAGTTCTTCAATACTGTGAGCAACAGGGGGGAAACGGAGGCAGGAAGCCGAGGCAACTGGATTTTTGGGATTTTTCAATGAAATCCTTTTCTGGTGGATGATTGTGAGTTTGTTCAAGGAGTTAATTTCAGAATTTCCCAGTAGCAGAAATATGATATCGGCGTTTACCTTGCTTCGAGGCAAGCTCAGCCTGATATTATCTGAGTGGTGGCAAAGTTTTTAATAAAAGATTTATGACGTTCGAATAACACACACAAAGGAACACTTATCGTGATTAAAAAGGAATGGTACTGTAAAAGTTTTACGATTTATTCAAGGAATCAGCTGAGGTGCATACGAATTCCGAAGTTACAGATGTCCTTGGAAGAACTTGATCGTTTGCATTTCAAATAGCCAAAAATTTGAAGAAAAGATGTATTTATATACCTCACCTGTCATTGGGGAGTTTGAAACGCTCTCTTTTCCTCTTTGGTCGCTACACTCAGGAATATTCCGGTCGAAGCTTGTACTCTTTGTACTTTATGATCAGGACCTTGATATATTTACCCTTTTTAAGGCCTTATTAAAAGCGGTTTACTGTCTGTCTGTCTGTCTGTCCGTCCGTCACAGGCATTTTTCTCGGAGACGGTTGTAGCGATTGGCACCAAATTTGGTAGAAAGGTGGGAACTGTGAACGCTCCCGCATATAGTGAGTTACATCCTTTTACGTTGAATTCAAGGGGGGGGGGGTCCCCATACATGCAAAAGGGGGGTGTAAATTTTTTTTCATCAAATATAGTCATGTGGAGTATCAAATTAAAGGTCTCGGTTAGTACTTTTCGAAGCCCTTTTTAGTTTTGACATTTGTTGAAAAGGTGGGGAGTGCGGGGGGTTGAAATTGACCATTTTTTTAACGAACCCAATCTGAAAAAAATCAGAGGATTGCCACTATATGGTGTCTAGGCTCCGAAATACCCTCCATACCGATACCTGTTCAAATAAAGTTAATAATAGTACATTACTATAATTTTTAGTAATTGGCAGGAAAACCCCCCTTAATTTTACCCTTGAATCACAAAATTTTGCAGCAATATAGACTACAGCATAGAGTATAATCTTCCTGAATCGCACCATTACTAACAAAGTTATACTACGTCAAACTGTCACTCCTCTGCAAATTCAAGACTATGAATGTCAATATCACTTGAAAGTGGCTATTTTCACATAATATACGCATATTTTACGTGCTGCATGCTAATGGGACAAATGCACATCCAAATTTCTTTATAAAAGAAATACACAAAACCTTTCATACCTGAAGCGTCTAGCTTCCGGTTTCCCGACCTGTTTTTTGTGGCGATCACTACCAACTCGGACAATATGACTGTATGGTATCACTGGACCGGTCCCGATAGTGTACGTTGTAAGCTCAACCTCCAGTATTAATCTGGAGGACCTTATCCAACAAGAACCTAGTCAGCCTGACATCTTTTTCGCCACTGATATAGATCTGCAAATCGTGCGCGATGAAATAAATCGATTACCCGGGAAACGACATTATTGGATAATTCTAGAATATTTCTGATCGAAGCGAACAACCTTAAAAAGACAGTTTTCACCTGACATTTATTACTTCGAAGGTGCTGGGAACTAGAAGAACTAGAATTCTGTTAAGGGATGGGTCTTCGCTCTTAAGGATAAGGATGATAAGGGCCTCTTTCCAGAAATGGTGTAAGTAGCATTCTTCTAGACTTTGTTGTAGATTATACACAGGGGGTAGGTAACGTATTTCCCTACAGTTAAGAAGGAAGAAGTTACGAAGCCCAACGAAGCCAGGTCCGATATTGGTGTCAAAATTACTAATTCGGAACTCAACCAAGAAAGGCGTAAGAAGAGGAATGGCCAGAGATTCGGAGCAGTCTGCAGCTAGAAGGGGCGTAGGGGGCGGAGTGGTCGAGGGAGAAAACACGGGAAGTAGGTGTTGGAAAATTCGCAGGATTGTTGTCGGAATTCGGCAGTGGAGCCAGCAAAACTGATAGAAAAAGGGCGAGGTTGGGTGGGATTATGAGAATTGCGAATGTGGAACTAAAAGGGTTTCAAGTTAGCCTGGGAGAGAGGCTTCGGCGTTCAACAAGTACCTTTTATGCTTTTTTTAATCATCGACTTCACAGTGGAGGGCATAGGCTTAAAGTGCGCAAGGTCGAGGTAATCCTTAGCCGTTAACAGACGCTAAAGCTGAGTTGAGACCGTCAAAGTTGGCTTTGCGGAAGTTGAGCTTAGTAGACTTACGCTCGGCTTTGAAGTTTCAACGAGGGAGCTCCGTTTCAAATTCAAACGGGGGGTGGTGATCGTCAGTTTTGACATACGGGGATGTGCGAGAAAATAAAGAGAGGTGGCGCTCGGGAGGGATAGAAAGGAAGAGATCGAGAGTGCAGCCCAAGGAGTTTTTGGTGGTATTGAAATTCAGAGCAAAGCAAGTGTTCATAAAGGAAGAAAATAGAAGGGAAGAATGGGAGAGTTTGTTGGAAGGAGTTAGAAGACTAGGATGATTAGGCTAGTGGAACATTAAAATCTCCGCAAAGGAAAAAAGGGAGGGAAGGGAATCTGACAGTAAGGAGTTCAGACAAACTGTCAAACAATTCTTCGTACAGATGAGAAGGAAAAGCACAGGGGACGTATGTACAAGATACAATGAACGGGAGGCAGTTGAGTGAGGAGACACTAATACACTAATGCAACCAAAAGGAGAGTCAGACGAGGAGAGGTGGCACAGCGGAAAGTGGAATACCCTTCTGAAAGCTCGGGATTTAACATGACATCGTCCAGCCAACTTTTGGGGATACAGATGACATGGTGTTGCTGCGCCAGCGCGGATAAATTGAAGGCCCCCAGCTTGGTTGTTTAACGCCTAACATTCTGAGAGAACAAACGGACACTAAACACGGATCCAGTTACATTGCTCAGCGAGGTAGGCAGGTTGTCCTGAAATTTACGCTTGAATTATTGCGCTTGTATGGCTTGATGAATGCATCTTCGAGCCAGAAGGAAGGGTTGCCGAGGACGTCAGATTCGTGAGGATAAGGGACCTTGAAAAACGCAATGAATCCAATACATAGTCCGTGGAAGTAGCCTGGAGATAAATAGCTGTTTAGGTTGGGACGTCACCTATAACCGAGGGCCATGGATGGATGAAGTGTCAGGGTATAGAGTAGCGGCGGGAAGTCGAGCTTCATTGACGACGGGAACGATGTCAAAAAGTGGACCGACTCTGTTCCGATTCGTGGCGTGCTGAGGAGGCTGCGGATATTGTCCCGTTGAAGACCCGATGGAGTGGGACAGGATCGGAGGCTTGGTGGTCCGTAACTCGTCGCATAGGGGCCGTTGAATCAGGGATGCAGAACCTGTTGTGACCGAAATTTTCAAATTAGTATTCGTGTAAATTTTTACTTTAATAACAAACATTAATCAAATATGAGTACCACAGTATTGCTTGCGGGTTCAAAGTACTTCTCAAGGCATCCATTTGAAGAGTTATCGGCAGGTCAACAATTCTGCAAGGACTGTCACGGAGCACCTCAATCGTTGGCTCAGTGTAATTACTGGAGGTTGTTGAAGAAGAGTTGGAAAACGTTCGGATTCTAAGTGGAGATTTTTGAGCATTTGATTGCAGTAAGAAGGGGGAAAATTTGGATTGTTCGTAGAAAGAAGGAGTCGTGAAGTAATGAAAGTTTTTTTTTTGACGTGGTCCGTGGTTCGCCTTCGAGGATAAAGAATAGCTCTTCCCGACTATAAAAGGCGAAAAAGAAGAGGAGTGGAAAGGAGTGGATGTTGTAGAGGCGTAATCGGGAAGTCGGGGAATTTGTTATGTGCTAACGGTGGATAGTCTTCGATGTTGTCTGGTTTATAGTTACAAATATGTGTTCTAAAACGACGTTAATCAAGTTTTGGGAAATTTGTACATGGGCGTAAGACGGCAGGATGAAAAGCGAAAGAAAACAGTCACGCTGCTCCCTGGGCAGAGGTGAGGCAGCGTCTGATGAGTTGCCTCTGCCTTGAACGAAACCGTCGGTCAATATTTTTGAAAAACTTGTATATAAGATATAAGGCATTTTCTTTATGAAAAATCAACAAAAGATACACCCCACGCTGAGATCGAAGTGAAAATTTGTAAGTTTTCTTCTTTAATTTCTTTATTTTTATTTATTTTTTTTTTTTTATTATCCCGAGCTGTCACAATCTCGGCAGATGCCGGATTTTACCTAATACCAGCACTAAGTGCCAAGCATTTAGGCTCAGATCATCCTACCTACTTAAAATCTAAAGGGGCGCTGGTCGTGATGGCCGGTGGTAGGTCAATGGGAGAATCCATCAAGAATACTCTGCAACATTGAGTAAGTACGCAGAATAGTGTACTTGTGCATGGTTTGAACCAAACTGTGTGACAGTCCCTGGACATCAAGGAAAGCAGTGATGGATTTAGGTACAATACCGGTAGCTGACAACATGGTGGGAACTACAAACATTCGAGACGCTCAATTTCTTTGCTTTCCCGAGCCAGTAGCTCATAGTTCAACTTCTTCTCCACGTATTTCCGTTCGATGTTGCTATTATGGGGGATAGCAACATTAAAATCAATCAAGTACTGCTTGCGGCTCATATCGGTACACCGGACATGTTACCGTGATCAGCCCATGCTTGTATGCAAGGTTTTGCTGCAGCCAGAAATGAGATGGTTCAAAGTCTCTAACGCCGAACCACACATTCTGCACTGGTCGTTCTCCACCCGTTTTTCCATTGTGAGCTTTTCATAAGCTCGGGTGGGAACCACGCCGTTCTGAATGATACACATGAATCCCTTCGTCTCAGCAAAGAGCTCCCCAGTACACAGCCACCTGTTCGACAAATGCAAATCGACAAATGGCTACCAAAGACAATTCACGTGTTTATCATGCATTGCCTTCGACTTCCATTCATCGATTGGCTCTTCGTCTGACTTCACCCCATTCAGAGGATTGAAAGATCGATCCTTCAAGTTAAGTGGAGTCAGCCAAAAGTCTGGCTCTGACTTGTCGCTGATGGTGTGCCGCAACTACGCCCCTATCTCCGATGTCGCGAGGCAGGTTCATCCGCTCCAAGAAGAGTTTGGATGATGCATTGGGAATTTGGACATAGTAGTTCGTAAAACGTCCAGCGGCGGACGTTTTACAGGTTGGTCTTTGCCCACGGTAATATTCCGAATGCATAAGCCAGTGAATGGATAGCGAATATATTCAATGTGCATATTTGATTCTTCCCCGGGAGATGCGGTTTCAGTACCAGTTTTCCACGCCGCAGGAGTTTGGGCGGCAGAGCATCATTCAGATTACCAATTCGAGCATGGGTTCCTTGCAGAATTCTTGGGTATTTGTAGGAGTCTGTCTCGGTCATAGCTTCGATGTTGAGGTCACCAATGCTATGGCTTGGATTTGAGATTTGTCCAATCCAAATTCCATCCGAATATCGCGACTGAACATGTCAACTATTCACAACAGAATTCAAAGATGGTTGTCAGTACCCGAATACAGCTTGATGTAAGTACATAAAGTGTGTCAGCTTGCACTTAGCATGTAGGCCATATTTCATAGCAAAACCTCAAGCATCATTCAGCAGCCATGACAAGGGGTTCACTGCCATGCAAAACCAAAGGGAACTCCCCCTGGAAGATGCCCCTCCGTATATTGATGGGCCCTGAGATATTGGTACCCTCAGATGAAGGCACTGATAAGGTGGTATGCCATTCTTCCATGACTTGGCATAATTTATATAGCAACTGAGGAGGTTTATTCGGTCTCTAGTTGCTTGTCCTACAACTGCCGAGTCGACAATGAGTTGCTGTTTGCAACCCCTTGACCCAATTCGGCAGCCCATCTGCTCCTCGGACAGAATGTTGTTGATCTCGAGGTGCGCATTGACCCCTCCACTAATAATTGACCTTATGAATTTGTTGAGGGTTGGTAAGTAAGTAATGTGTGTGTTCGCGAGGTCCTCCACCCTGTCCTTCTTAGGGATAATCCCCGGAATGGGGAAGGCTGGAAATTCCTCCAACCGTGTAATGAAAGCATAAATAAGCTTTGTGTCAACCGACCATGTATACTGGTGAACTTTTTGTACCAGAAGTTCTGCACTCGATCCAGACCTGAACCCCGCCAGTTCCTCTTCGGTAACATTCGCAAAATTCATACTAAACGTTGTGGCATCACGGGTGCCTTCGGCGATTATCCGCATGCTGGCCGGGTAACCCGCAAAGCCTACCCCAGTATTCTTTCGCTTCCGCTACCGAAAACTGTACTGTCTGGACGCTCTGTTGGGATTCGTTGAGAGATCTGAAAAAGCTCCGCTGGTTTCCCGCGTATGTTGCATTCTGGAGACATCTGGAGTGCCTTTCGTCATACCTTCGTAATCGACTGCATACGGGTCTCTCACTGGGGATCGCATAGTTCATATAAACCTTCTGCACTTTATTCTTCACCCGTCTGCTGGCATTGCCAGAGCTGAATTGACTCTATATTATATTTTTAATTAAAATAGTCCATTTCTTTGCAAACTACAATTTTTAGGTACACCGGAACATAGACTAGGTTTTTACAATCAATACTCGATAAATGTAATAATTATAATTTATTTATTTTAATGAATCAGTAAGAGCAAACGACTATTTACACGTTAGAGGCAGAAGAGAATCATCTCGCTTCATGTGTTTCTTTCTGCCCCTCATGGCACACTTTCCTCGCTAGTCCTTCACTCCCGTGGCGAGCTCTACAAAGTGGATAGTTCCGTGCCATCTATTTGTTCGCATTCGCAACATTCGAAATAAATTTCGAATGCTGCGAATCCTCCCGCGCCACATATTCATATTTAATTTTTTTTATGACATCCAATCTATTTTAAAGTAATATTTATGTATTTATAACTTTTTTTTATTGGTATTTGAGTTAGTTTTTTGGTCTTAATTCACAATTTTTCTTTATTTTTCCTCCGACTTTTTTCCTTTAAAACTGAATTAATAATATAGCGATCAACCAAATTCCATTTAAATCTTTCTTTTTTTTAATTTGACCTCCTTGACCCCGCAAAACATTGTTAGAGACATACTCCAAATAATGGCAGGAGAAGCAGGGATCGAGACTGCGAACCGTCATGGATCTTCCTTCTTGATCGCGGCATTCGAGTCCAGAAACTTACGGCTCCACGCGTGCGTTTTTTTGCTGTCGCGGATTCCCTTATTTGTGATGTCATTTTTAGATCCGGTGCGGATCCACGCATCGGTATAGGCACGTTGATTTTGTATAAATGATACGTGAGGGATCAAAGCGCTCAAAGGACCCCCAATATTCCCGAGCCTGGCTAACACAGGGGCGTGCAAGAACGTGTCAACCGAGCATTTTCGACCACTAAGGATCGTCGTTTCATCATCCTATTTCCTGTAGGTTCATTATACATTATTAGGCACAGAAGGAAGCGCATTTTCAGAAGCCAAAGTCTCGTCGAACGAATTCCTTAGCCACCGGGAACATGAAGATAGTAACGACTTAGTAGATTCCCCCCCGGACATCACCTTGTCGTGGAGCTTGTGGTAGTTCACTACTACACTAAGAGTATCCAAAAACACAAGAAAATGGAAACGAAGGGTTGTAACTCTCTAAGTGGTAAAAAGTCACAGCCTTCGAATCTACCCGCGGCTTTGAGAAATCAGGTCGTGGCCGAGGCACGGATTTCGGAGGTCTCACCTGATTCATGTTCTCCCACGAAGAAATCTGTGAAAGACCTCCACTCTCTCCACTTCAGTGGAAAACCTACACCCGGTGTCTACGGCGCCAAAAAAAAGGATAGTGCGACAACTCCCTTATGGAGAGGAACTGAAAATCTGACTACGGTCGGCCTGTCGGTAACACTGATGTCTAACTTTTCTAAAATACGGGAGAAGAAGAATCGGCAGAAGGAAACTTTACCAGCAAAGGAGAAGGGACTACGAGCTTGCCTGTCAGCACCTTTTTCTCCGCCTGTACTAGGAAAACGGAAGAAAGGGAAGCTGGTAATGTAGACGGCACTGATCTAACGTCGGTATATCAAAACAGATCCATGCAGCCCGGACTCCATGAATCTGGGAGGGCTCCAAGACGACGATAACGGAAGGCCCTGCGACGGAAGACGAAGTTTCTTGGGAATAAGGATATGGACGTTGCCACACCACCAAGTGTGGTGATATACAGAGAAACCGGACGCAAGAAAGCGAAACTTTCGGCCTAAGGTGAGCACAAGCTGGTAACCCAGGTGAGATTCACACTGAACGAAGCAGACTTTTCAGTAAACGGCGGTTACAAACATAAGAGTTAGTCAAATCAACCTACAGCATGCCAAAGCTTCTTCTTATCTACTGGCGGCAAAGCTGGGAAAGTTGCGGGACTGTCCTTGTATATTTCTGGTTCAAGAGCCATGGGTTCGTTTTAACGTGGTATTGGATCAGTCAAGGGGACTAGGATCTTCTTCAATTAAAGATCGTCGAGACCGAGGACCTGCGTTCTGTTGTCAAAATTGTTAGAGGCAACCATGCTGAGACAATTCTGTTCCCAGGACCTTGATGCGGTCAACTTACAATACCAGGTTAATGGTAAGAGGAAAAACGTCATAGTTGCCTCTGCCTACTTACCCTATGATTTGTGCCCTGCGCCGACGCAAGAACTAAGGGATCTGGTAATGTATGCAGAATCAAGTGGCCTTGAGCTTTTAATAGGTTGTGATGCAAACGATTTTATCACTTCAGCTGGTCTGACGACCTCTAAATCGTGCTTGCAAAAGCAATAAATATGAAGACTGACTAAACTTCCGGAACTCACAGCGTGAATATAAGAGGCTCGTAAAAGTTCGAAACGAGACTCTTGACCTGGAAGGTGAAAGGGAGACTTCCTGGTTGTGCAGAGTCCTTAATAAGATGAGCCGGCCAAGTTGGACTCTGTTTGAAAACCGGATGGTACTTACACAAACTCCAGAGTTGAGTCTATACAGACTCTCTCGGAAGTACACGACCCGGGAGAACAGGTCGCAGAAGTAGGAAGAAGTGAATTGGCGATTTCTGCAAACCCTTCAACACGAAGGTGTTGCAAGGAGAATTGGGACACTGCGAGAACGGTTGGTACGAATGAAAAAGCGAGGGCTGCTATACTATCATTTGAACACTTCAAAGCACCTGGCATGGATCGCATCTACCTAGCGTCACATTCGCGAGAAGGTGCTAAAGTCGCACCCACCAAATGAAAACCAACATGCTTACCAACGTGGAAAGTCCTGTGAGTCTGCTCTCCATTCTTTGGTCACTCTCAAGGGTGAGTACACGATGGGGGTGTTCGTGGGCATTGAAGGGGCATGTGTGCCCTTCCAAAAGCTTTATGTTGTGTGCTGAAGTGGGTGTTGATCGCTACTTAATAACGGAAGCGACCAAAGGCTGCCCTCAAGGAGGTGTGCTATCGCCACTTGTCTGGAGTATGCTGGTCAACTCACCACTATGCGAACTGCAAAATCTTGAAGTTTATGCGGATGACGTGGGATGCGGATGGTGTGTAGAAATATACAACGCGTCGTTGATTTGATAGACAGTTGGTGTCTCAGGCATGGAGTTTCAGTAAATACAAATGAAACCACAATGGTATTATTTTCAAAAAGGAGCGGCTTTGCCTTCCATAGATGACGGATACAACCCTTCAACTCTCCGAAGATGTGAAATATCTGGGAGTTTTTCTAGACGAAAAGCTCCTTTGGAATAAACATGTAGAGATAAAGATGAAACGAGCTCTCACAGCTTATGGGCCGTGTAGGCGGACCTTCGCCTCGGCATGGGGACTTAGGCCTCAGGTAGTAATGTGGATATATGTTGCTATCATTAGGCTGATGTTCGATTATGTATCCGTAGTTTGGTGGGTTAAGGTGAAACAGAGTTTTCGCTGTAAACTTGCTATACTTCAAAGAACTTTGTGTCTGGGTATCACCGGTGCCATGAGCACCACATCCGGCGCAGCTCTGAGTGCATTACTCAATTTGCAGCCCTTGGATTTGTTTATTCAGAGCGCTGCAATGAGAGCAACTCATAGAGTGATTCGATTTGATCTATAGGAAAACAATGGACGTGGGGGGCACAAAGCATTCGAAGAGTCATTGGGAGAACTCGATTTAGTTTTTGCAATGTCTTCCTATTCTCACATCCGCAAACATTTGTTTGGTAGAAGGAATGATGTTATCTTGAAACGGAGAGAAAACTGGGACGAACCAGAAGAATGCGTGTCAGGATATGCGGAAGTCTTCTACACCGATGGTTCAAAAACAGAAAGTGGTTCTGGAGCAGCAGTCTACCCCTCGAATAAAAACGAGAAGTGGGCTTTTCCTTTGGGACAATACACAACGGCCTTTCAGGTTGAAGTGTATTCGATTCTAAGGGCAGCAACCTGAATGATTGACGAGCGGTTGAAGGGCAGGCGCATCGCAATCTGTAGCGATAGTCAAGCTGCGTTGAAGGCGTTGAGTAGTACTTTGATCACTTCAGAAATCGTTCAGGAATGTAGAAACCGATTGAACTCTGTTTCTAGATTCAATTCGGTGGAATTATTTTGGGTATCTGGTCATTGTGGTGTAGAAATAAATGAAATCTCTGATGCCTTAGCAAAAGAGGCTTCAAGTTTCCCCATGCTCGGACCGGAACCAGCAATTGGGGTGTCAGTAGCATTGCCGAATGTGGTCATCAAAAACTGGGAATAAGATTCCCATAATGGCAGGTGGCAAAGCCTTAATGCTGCTCGACACACCAAACTCTTCCTGTCAGAGCCAAACAAGCGTGCTGCAAAGTTTATTCTGTCGAAAAGCAGGAAGACTTGCAAAGGTATTGTAGGCATTCTGACTGGCCATAATTCATTAGCTGGGCATATGTTCAGAATAGGTATTTACCAAGATGATACGTGTCTATCCTGTAATGAGGAAGCGGAATCCACGGAACATTTCTGGTGCTGATGTGCTCCAGCTGCAGCGGGTAGCATCACATCTGCTAACGGAAATCCTGGGATATATAAACAAATCCGGGATATTAGACGGGGGAATCGAGTACAATAGACCACTAATATCTGAGGGCTCAGAGGTTTTGCCTCTTCCCCACCTCAAACACACACGCACATAGTAGACTGTGGCATTTTTGACGCTACACCAGTGTTGCGATTCGCATCCTTTTTTCCTAGCCCCAAAAAGGAATCTTGTATTTGGCAGTAGTTCGATGGTCTCGATTTAACATTAAGGAAAGATTCTTTACGAATCTATTTCTTTTGGTGAACAGCACCCAAAGTTTCTGGGTTATATTTAAGTGGCAAGTTGATATGGATTCACGTCAGCTCTTTTTCTATTTTACCAAATATTCGACTTCTTCCCGGTGCTTTTCGTCATGATAACTTTTTCAATTAGTTGGACCTGTTCCTGGAAATCTTGTTGTTTTGTTAGAGACACAAATCGTTCCTGATTGGATTACTGAAATCGTCCTATATTGTCTTCGAAAAACACACGGGTCGATGTTAATTAAATCCATGTGTAAACATGATTGAATTCATTATTAAATTATTATGGTCCCAGCTATTCCTCGGCAGACGAATCCCTTTTCTCCCAAAACGGATTCCTTCTTCTCGTATGAAAGTAAGTCCGTGTGGGATACCTTGTGATACCCAGACAATGTCAATAATTGTCCCTACTGCTCGTGACATGCATTCGGAATTTGTTTCGTCCCATGAACAAGACTCATCCCTTTCACAACAGGTAATTAATTCCAAGGTGAATCCTTAGAATTTTCGACCCCGTCATTCAGTGCTTAGTGGTAGTTGCAATCAAGGCCAGAGGCTAGTGTGAGGAATCCTCTGAAGTTACTTACTTTAAAATCACCTAATAATCGTCTTAAGTGTAATTTTATTTTCTCACGCCAAATAACAAGAATCATCAAGGACTTCAGCTCCTAATTTAGGGGAAAAGCCTGGCGGGCTGTTTGAAATTCATTAACTATCACTCATTACAAGGAGGCTGATGAGTGTCTGTAATTCGAGGGACTTTTCGCAGGTGGAAGCGTAGAGAATGGATAGAGCTGCTTCCATGATACAGAGCTCAGTGTCCTTTTCATGCTCACCCAGTTTCGCTCGTATTTGCGTGAAAAATCTACATGAGAAATGCTTGGTATTAATTAATTAAATCCTCCTCCGTTCCAGCTTCATAAGCAACAGTATCCTGTCCTAGAGGGAAAGATTCCAGAGTCCTCGGCTCCTATTCTTACGTAATACCTCATTAGAAGTAAAGCGAGGTAAATGGAAGAAAAGAAAAAAAGATGGAAAAAAGGACCGACGATTCCTGTGAGCCGTGCGAGATTGCAGTAAGTGGATTATCCGGTGTTTAAGTTGTTGTGGGCGCAACGTTGGATGCGGAAGGTGTGAAGAATTACAGAATGAAACAACAATTATCTAAATGGGGGATGATTTCATTAAAATAGTCAACATAAGAATAAATTGAGGTTGCAAATTGTACGAGAAAATCGCTTTAAGGCAAGTATGAAAAGGAGAAGAATGAAAATTGCAGGATATGAACGCATAGTGATCGTCCTTAAAGTTGATGCGTTCCACTTTTCAATGGGGTGTGCATTCAGAGCAAAACCTGCTGAAGTTCCTCTGATATACCTGGATCTAAAACTGGGTCAGGCTTCAAGTAAAGCAAAGGAATAATAATGAAGATGTGCGATAAGTTGAAGGATATCTTTGAGGCCCAGAAAATTATAAATTCAGAAGAAATTACAACCCTCGCTTGATATTCGAATTGACTTGATTCCTGTCCTGGCCTATATTCAATCATTTTAGTCCGCAAGGTTCATTCTCCTTTGTAATGATATAACTTAATCTCATCAAGACAACACCTGAGTGAAGCTTTTCTACAGGCAAAGGATCAAAAGCCAAGGACCCATATAAACCATGGGTGAATCGATTCTCAAGTGCCTAGTAAGTATCTACAACCCCAACACCACCAATACATGCCTGAAATGAGATAAATGTCTTAGATAAAATGTGCTTGATGAAGCGATAGGACATGTATCGACTGGGACGGTTCGACGAATCTTAAGTTCGTATCCGAAATATTTTGCAAGGTTTGCACTTGAATTACCATCCCCCTTCCCCCTGTCGTTTGCCGTCAGTGGCACTTATTTTATGTCATGACCGTGAAATTCAAAGGAGTGCAAGTAGGCGGAAAAATAAAGTATTCATGCTAAGAGTGCTGGAATATTTTCGTCCTTTGTAGTAAGCAGAGACATTGTTAGGGTATGTGCAGTGGCTCATGAGATTTTTTGAAATTACGAATAGTTCCTTTGGTAGCTGTGGAAGTGGATTTTCAAAGTTTTATGAACACTAGCGCGTGTTCTCAAAGAATTTGAGGAAAGTAACTGAAATTAGGCTTGACTTTAATGTGCTGAAACTGAATATTTATGCATGCATATTGTTAGGGAAATATCGTGGAGATTTTATTCTAATTGCATCAGTCTACGGAGAGATGGTTTATGTAAGTCGATCAAAAGGGCTGGGAGTAACAAGAAAGTGCGATGGTCCAGTTGGTTGACCTTTCGATCTTGTTGCTCCGGGTTTGAAACCAATCTCGTCATGGCCGTTTGTGTTCATCTTTGTGCGTGTCCTGATACTGTAGGCTTATTATTAAATGTGGTTAAATTAAACTGAAGGGAATTCTCATTAACAATAAGGTGGGACTCACGAGACAATGTGGGCGCATTATGCCCACGGAGGGGTGAGCAGGATACGCTTTAAAGATTTGGAGATGGACATAGTTTTGGCTAATGAAGGTGCTGTAAGCACCTTTCAGAAACGAGGGTCAGGCTCGGTTGTAGACCTGAACTTTGTCAGCCCTGCGCTGACGCGAGATATGTCCTGTTGCGTCAGTGAACGCTACACCCACAGCGATCACCAGACAATCTTCTTTGAGATATGTGTCCAGCCACAGGGCAAAGAGCTATCATGCCCGAAACCGAAAAAGATTTCAGGCTGGTCTGCAAAATCTTTGGATGAGCAGACCTTCACAGAGGTGTGGTTAGATCAACCTGATAACCTGCAAGTGCCTCTACGGAAAGAGCCGTCCATCTGGCTCAATGCATTGCCAAAGCATGTGACGCGTCCATGCCTAGAAGTGTTTATTCCCCAGTAGAAGATTAAACTACTGGTGAAATGATGAACTGACCGACCTTCGATCAGCCTGCCACCGAGCTAGAAGAGCGGCTCAGAGGGCGGTAGGTAGAGTCGATCAGGGGCAAAAAAGAGCACGCCTATAAGGCAACCCGCAAAAACCTCAAGCTCACCATCCAGCGAAGCAAGAGGGAGTGCTTTAAGGATCTCTGTTCAGAAGCGGACATAAACCTGGGTGGGGGGGGGCTACAGAATCGTGATGGGACGATTCAGAGGCCGTTCATCTCCGCAGATCACGTGTCCCACCCTCTTGCTAAAAATCATCCAGGGGTTATTCCCCTAGCAAGAGAAGAGCACCGACACATTCCAACCACCTCCGAATATGACGGCAATTCCGCCAGTCACCAGAGACGAGCTGTTGGATATCTGCGGTAGAATAGGAGATAATAAAGCGCCGGGCCTGGACGGAATATCGAATAAGGCCCTTAAGCTTGCCGTGAAATCCAGACCGGGCATATTCGCTGGGTTGTTCGAAGCGTGCATGTCCGAGGGGATATTTCCAGCGGCATGGAAGCGGTAGAAGTTGGTACTTCTGCCTAAGCCAGGTAAACCTCCAGGTGAACCATCCTCATACCGACCCATATGTCTTTTGGAAACTGTGCGGAAAATGTTAGAGCGGGTAATCTATAATAGATTACTCCCGGTTGTTGAGAGCCAAGGCCGCCTTTCAGATCGGCAGTAAAGCCAGATCAACCATTGATGCCATCAAATTGGTTACTGGCTTGGCCGAAGATGCAATTCACGGAAAGGGTAGTTCCAGCAAATCTTGCGTGGTAGTAACCCTGGATATGAAAAATGCATTCCATTCGGCCAATTGGAATCTAATACGGAAATGTTTAGCGAAAGTTGGTATTCCCGCCTATCTCACTGCTATCGCCGACAGTTATTTAACTGAAAGGAGCCTCTGGTATGACACAGATGACGGACCCCAGGGGAACGTTGTTTCCGCGGGTGTCGCGCAGGACTCCGTATTGGGCCCACTACTGTGAAACATCCTGTACAACGATGTACTTAATCTTCCCCTTCCGGGCAAGCCACCTTGGTGGGTTACGCTGACGACATTGCGCTGGTTGTTGTCGCAAAGCATCTCGAAGATGCTCAGTTCTACTCAAGCGAGGCAACCAGTACTGTTAAAAGTTGGCTAAAGAGGTCCGACACTTGCGGAGGAAAAAACAGAAGCGGTCCTCATCACGAAGCGCCGGAAGAAAAATTACGCCTGTATTAGAATCGGGAATCATATCATCACTTCGAAGCCGACCATCAAATACTTGGGGATGGTGATAGACAGGAAGCTTCGCTTTAAGCAACATGTTCGGTATGTTTGCGACAAATCATCAACTGCAAGTATGGACCTGGTAAGAATGATGCTGAAAGTGGGAGGGCCACGGCATACCTCTAGGTTGCTTATAGCCAGTGTGGTGACCTCGATCATGCTCTATGCAACCCTAGTTTGCAGGGAGGCGTTGAGGATATGAGGGAACGCTACCAATCTGAGTGCAGTCTACAGGAGGACAGCCTTGAGGGTATGCTCTGCCTTCAGGACTGTCTCAGATGATGCAGCATTCGTCATCTCTGGAATGATGCCGATTGGCAGATGAGATAGCGAGCATGTATAATGCAAATCCAACCCCTTTCTCATCGGCGGACGAAGAAGACTGAAAGGGAGAGATCCATAAATAGATGGCAAGAGCGGTGGGAACGTCCGGGAAAGAGTCGGTGGACCCACAGGCTCATTCCTGCCATCAAGGAGTGGTTAGAGAGACGACACGGTGAGATTAACTATAATCTCACCCAGTTTCTCATGGGGCATGGAGGATATCTCCAATACCTTCACAAGTTTAAATTGGAGACCTCACCCGACTGATTCTTCCACTGTCCGAGATTTGTGGAAGAAAGGAGGAATCTAGAGGAGACTCTGGGAGAGGTGCTGGTACCAGAAAATCTGGTGGCGAAAATGCTAGTACATCAAGAGAATTGGAATGCGGTCAATTGCATGATCGCATCTATCCAAAATAAACTGCGAAAAGCAGAGGAGAGGAGAAAAACGTGGTCACGTGCGCCGCGTATAGAAGAAAGGTGACTAAGTTAGAGTGAGCTGACTCCGCCCCGTGATGGTTCCCCGGGGCAGGGAGGGAGTCGGAGGTGGTTTTAGTGGATAAAAATCCCACAGGTTGGTGTGTCCAGACCAGTGTCTTTTGAAGATTTCCACCTCCTTAAAAAAAAGGACTATAGACGAAAACATGCTCTGGGTCTTCCGGAATATCATCGCAACTGGGACAGTTGAGTGGACTGTCCAGTTTAAACCCATAGAGGTATTTACGAGATCCTCCATGTCCTGTGAGATAGCTGTCGACAAGTCAGGTTAAGTAACTGGGCACACCAGCCGCCACCAAGGACCTTCTCATAATATTTCAACTGGCTGAGTTGAACGCATTTTGCACGTCAAGGGTAATCACCACGTAATACTTGCTAATGCTACTCCTTCTGTGCTCCTATGTTGAGCTCAGCCAGTGACAAATTTGATCTCTCCGTTTGTTGATCTGGCCGTACGGTAGCTGTCTATGTGTCTGCCTGTCTGTCACTTGCATTTTCCCCGCTATTCGGATGGAAACCAAATTTGATGGAAAGGTGGGAACTGTGAACGTCCACGCATACAGTGATTAAGATCGTTCTACGTGGAACTTAGGGCGAAGGGCCCCTTACATGCAAAAGGGGGTGTAAGATTTCCGTCGAAAATAGTCATGTGAGCTATCGAATGAAATGTCTCGATTAATACATTTCAAAACTGGTCTTAGTTTTGCCATTTAATGGAAAAGGATCGAAGCCGGGGGCTGAAAATTGGTCATTCCTTCCACGAACTCACTTGCAGAACCTACACACCCGAAAAATCTGAAAAAATCGCGAAGCTGCCACTATGTGGTGTCTAGCCCCGAAATCCATCCACCTTCCATACCGATATCTTTTCAAATAAAGTTAAAAATAGTATACTACTAATTTTTAGCAATTAACCGCACCCCCTTAAGTTCATGCTAGCCATGTAGTAATATATGCTATAATATCAAGTATGATCCTATCAAATTCGGTGGAAGTTACACTATTACTAAAAAGGTTGTAGTAGGTCAAATTGGTCACTATCGTGGAAATTCTAAAACTTTGAATATGAGTTGCACGTGAATGTGCCAGAAAAATTCCTTCGCTGGGTCCAAGTGCTCTGCCACGATCCAAAAATAAAGCTCGAACTGTAACGGGTGTATCAAAACCGTTTCGTGTCTCTGTTGGTGTTCATCAAGCAAGCGCCCTATCACCACTCCTCTTTGTTCTTGTTATGGACCTGTCATGCGGGACATCCAACTTCCAGCACCTTATACAGATGATGTTTTCCTACCGGCCAAAAATTAAATGACCTCCTTATGCAACATGATTGAATCTGAATAAAACTGAATTTTTGACGACCGTTTGACCGTTTGACGACGTTTTGCGTTGGAATAAAGATATCCACATCCATATGGGGTTGCACCAATCGTGGTAAGCCACCAAAAGGCCAACTAAAACAACGGTGGCTAGATGGAGATCTGAAAGCTTCGCAATAACATCCAGATCAGGCTTTTGATAAAATAAAACGGCGAAACTGATCACGACGAGCCGGCCCCGCTTGTGTCTTAATGGGACAAATGTCCGTGCTTTTATATAAGAAATATATAAATCCTTTTACACCATACCTGAAGCGTGTAGAAGTGTGTATGTCGAGAGATGTAATGGGGTCAACTGTTTAGTGTCGATAATCTCAAGAATTTTAGTTCTAAATAAAAATCGGAAAGTTTCCATAACATTTTGTTACTGAACCTAATACTCTCTTCAACCTCTGCTTATTTAGTTTTACCTTTGCAGCTGTTGTATTCCGCCATTCATCTTGTCTTATCCTCCGATATCTCCCATTGATGAGCTAATAAGAATATTATCCATTATTATTATTGTCTTAGCGGAAGCTGCACTGCATCTTAAAAGAACAATTGTGCCCCTTTTACTGGTTATGGTGTTTCTATTAACTATAGTATGTCATATACTTTGTACAAGTACCACACATTGGCCCAAAACGTAAATGTAGGTTTCGTCTCACTCCACATGCCTGCAGGCAGTGCCCATAGATATCCTTAATTTAAGGTTATAGTTTAGTCGACAGTCCTGTGAGCGCTCCCCTCCCCCCCGTAAGCAACCTACACTGTTCCATTCCTTGTAGGTTTTCCCAGTAAAGTTTCTTCAGCCGTTCCTCCTTATTTTTTAATGGCATTGCCATGAACTCATTTCCGATTCCGCACAAGGGTTTTGGTTCGCGTAAAGGGGTTCCTACACCCTTGATGATCAGTTCGTATGCTGCCTCATTCCCTTCTAACTCAACATGACCTGGAACGGAGAGTACATAGCCCTTACTTTCCTGATCGCGTTGCTAATCGCGTTTTGAATCTTCGCTAGCCTGTGGTCCGTGTCGCCCAGATGAAGAGTTTTTAGACCTTTGACCTCATTTTAGCTGATTTTCCTGAAGAAAATCGTATTTTTTGCGCTTCCGCAAGCGATGGAAAAATTGTTGGTCATCAGAAAAACTGTATATGTCCATGAGAAAATTCAGTCTCCCGACCAAATTGATAAAACTGGCTGCGCTGACCCTGACTAACGTGCGAGGCCATTTGAACTCTTTAACCTAGCCTTGGAAAAAGTGATAATTGTTGCTGATGTTAATACGAGAGGTGCCATCCTCTCCAATTCTACCTAACTACCGGCCTATGCTGACGATATTGATATTATGGGAAGAACAGCCCGAGATTTACAGTCTATCTTTATCCAGGCTGAGCAGGTGGCATGAAAACTTGGGCTCCAAGGCAAGACGAAGTACATGGTGGCAATGTGAGCACCAAAAACCAATGAATAACCATCAAATTGCACTGTTCAAATGAGAGCTATGGAGATAGGGCACTACCACTTTGATACATATATGGTAGGTATTTACCCCCTGATGGTGTATGGCGCACCAACTACATATACGCCCAATCATTGACGGTTATCTAAATGCTCTTCGGTTCCTCCGCACGACTGCCCAAGACGTCCGTACTCCTCCTTTACTGTTCTGCCCCAAGTGCCCTCAATACAATTGTCGCTCCTTTTTAATGTGTAACATATCCACTGCCATTTTCGCCTTCCACTCTCAGTGGGAGGTTCATGCCAGCGTACTCCGATGATACGACACAGATAGGTGTTGACGAAGATTTGGAGTGTTTGAGTCAAAATGGTGCACACTTTCCATGTGCTACTCCCTTATAGCAACACAGAAAGAAAACTAACAGGGAGCAGTGTTACCTTAATCTTGCTGTTGACACATCTACATTTACAAATTTTAGATAGGACAGAGAAAAGTGGATCTAGCGCTGTTAATGCGTCGGGCAACATCGAGTTCAGTTCTAGCGTCCGTAGAAACCACGCTTCCTAGATATACAAATTTGCTGACGCCTTCGATACTCTGCCAATTAATGCAGATAGGGAGAGTGCGATGACCGGTAAGAGTGAGAACCTTGGTTTTGTTAGTGTTTATTTCAGTTCAAATCTACTTACCTCGCTTTTCAAATCCGAAACCATGTAGCCAAGGATCCTGACCGGGTTAGAGAGCAAGCAGATGAAATCAGCCTGGTCGAAGTGTTTAAGTGAAGATGTCATCGCCGATTGAACTCCGATTCGCGTCCTCCGGACAAGGAAGCATGAAGAACGTCACAGATATTATGATAAAAAGAAATAATACCGAAACAGGATGCAGCCCTGGTGAATTCCGCTTTCGACCTTAAAATTATCCGAGATTTTACCTCGGCGCAGTACACACGTTGCGTCATCGTATGGGCGACGATGTCCTATGTAGCACCCGAGAAAAGAAGACTTTTGATGCGGCCCAATGCTCATCGATAGGTGGGTCGCTCAACATATCAGCCGTCCATTCCGCAAGACAGCCCTCCCACTGTCGAGCGACAGCCGGATCATACAAACGGTCAATGTTGAACTAAGGAGGTTGGACCTCTCCAAATCTGCGAGAAGTGGTAGATGCAACACATAAGCAAAGGAAACCACCTCCCTTGTTATATACATCCAGGTGATTTGACTGCTCGAAAGGTATCGGTCGGTTGAAACGGAACTCATCTTGTGGCACCCTCTGTGGTCAAACGATGTGCCACCAATGACGTGGCGGTGGAAGTTGCAGAAATTCACGAGCCTCCAACCATTACCCTTACGGTCGCCAAGACCGAGTTTTCCCGTCATATTTCCGCACGAGATGTTGACAGATCCCAACTTTGCGTTTAGACAACCCATGACGAACACAATGTCAGCTTTAGGAAGACTCCCCTAAACTGCGTGTAATTGCTCGTAGAAAACATCCTTCTCGACTATATCGGTGGTCTCCCTTGGTGCGTGACATTGTAAAACTGTGATGCTTCTTAACCTAGACTAGAATCTTGTAGTTAGAAGTCTGCTAGAAACCGGCTGCCAGGTAAAGAGAGCACGCCCTATGGTAGTCGTCAGATGAAACCCGACAATTGATTAGTATCTGCTGCCACTTGGCTTTCCAAAATACAAAAGAACGTTCCCAATAGTGTGGCAAGAGGGAGAGGAGTTCTCTACAAGCTCTCATCTTCTTAGGTCTAGAATGTTCAGCATGTATCGTTTTAATTCCTGCTTAAGTCAGAGAAAACGAGTATTCTTCAAATATCAGAACCAATAACAGCTGACTATGAAATCGGAGAACGTTTGTTGGCTGCCAACAGAGTCATTTCGGCTTCGCTGGAAAGGTCCCATCATAGGGCCGAAGCTCGCACTAAGACAATTAACTGACTAGTTCCCATTGCATTCCTCCGAAACCTGGGCTCTTAGCAAGGAACTCTCGGCCGAGTTGGAGAGAAGAAACCTTCAAGGAATTTTTGGCCCCTTATAAGAAAATAGACGATTCCAGAGCCCATTTAATATACGTGCAACATTACGACCATCTGGTTGTGGCTAAAATGCAGCTCAATAGATTGAGGAAGATGCAGCCCAGAAAATCTACAAGGACAATATTTATATTAGAAAAAGAAGACGTTGCAGACCCTGCTTGAGATGTAGCGATGGTATAGGCCAGGAAACCAGGCAGCTTTTAGGAATATCGAATTTGTGAACCGCGCAGACCTAGACCTGATACCGGTTGTAACGCCGTTGATGATGATGAAGGAAACTTTACTCAACTCAATACATTCCTCTACCCAATGATAACGATTTAGGTCGTACCTAATCCATTTCGGTTCCTTTCCTCAAATTCTCTCAAACTCTCTCCTCCTGAGTCAAATCAGGGCAATAATTTACTGTAGTGTACCGTTACGGTCTTGAATGAAGTGCTCTAACACACTTCAAGGCCCTGATCCAACATGGATTGTTGCGCCAACGATTATTATTATTTGCGTCCCAATTTCGGCAGATGCCTGATTGTACCTAATACTAGCACTAAGTGCCAAGTATTGAGTCTCGGACGATCCTACCTACTCAAAACCTTAGGGGGCGTTGATGGTTATGCCCGGTGGTAGGTCAATGGGAGAATCCGTCGAGAACTCCTCGCAAATTCGAGCACGTATGCACAATGGTGTACTTCTGCATGGTTTGAACCAGATTGTGTGAAAGTCCCAGGACATTAAGGGAAGCCATGAGGGATTTAGGTAAAATACCTGTAGCTGACAATATTATGGGAACTATAACCACCCGCTCGAGACGCCAAATTATTTGATTTCCCGAGCCAGTGGTTCATAGTTCACCTTTTTCTCCACGTATTTCTGTTCGATGTTGCTGTTATGTGGATAGCAACATTAATAGTATACGCGGAGCGACCCGTCTTGTAAACTAACAGTAGGTCAGGCTTATTATGTGGAACGATCGTCATAACTTCAGAACTTGCCGGTCGCAATATATGCTGTAAGTAGAACTGTCAAGTACTGCTTGTGGCTCATATTGGTAAACCGGCATGTTTCCGTGATCAGCTCATGCTTGTATGCAAAGTTTTGATGCATCACCTTACATACATCATTATGCCTGGTAATGTATTGCACTGGTGTCGTAACAGTGGAGCCAGAAATGAGATGGTCCAACGTCTCTAACGCCGAACCACACATTGTGCAGTGATCGTTCTCCACCTGTTCTTTCATGATGAGCTTTTTGTAAGCTCGGGTGGCGACCACGCCGTCCTGAATGGCACACATGAATCCCTCCGTCTCAGCACACAGCCATCTGTTGACAGATGCAAATCGACAAATGGCTGCCAAAGACAATTCACGTGTTTACCATGCGTTGCCATCGACTTGCATTCATCGATCCGCTCAGAGGATTGAAAGATCGATCCTTCAAGTTAAGTGGAGTCAATGCATAGTCTGCCATACAGACCACATGCCACATGCAAGGGACTCGCCTACTCTTTGCTGTAAAAATAAGTGCGCAGCTGGCCGACTTGGCGATGATGTTGTGCCACCATGTCAACCATGGCCCTACCTCCGATGTCACGAGGCAGGTTCTCACGCTCCACGGCAAAGTTTGGATGATGCATTCGGAATTTGGACATAGTTGTCCGTATCCGCCGCTGGAAGTTTTCCAGATCGGTCTTCGTCCACTGCAATATTCCGAATGCATTCCGAATGCGCTTACCTTATTCTTCCCTGAGAGATGCGATTTCTGCACCAGTTTAGCACGTCGCAGGAATTCGGACAGCAGAGCCTCCTTCAGATCACCAACTCGAGCATGGATTTCTTGCAGAATTCCTAGGTAGAGTCTGTCTCGGTCATAGCTTAGATGTGGAGGTCACCAATGCTATATCCGGCAAGCGGCTCGTGATGACTTTTGCGAATGGCTTGAATTCGAATCCAAACTCCATCCGAATATTACGGTTGAACATTTCTACTATTTGCAACAGACTTTTAAGATGGTCTTCAGTACCAGCAAATAGCTTGATATCATCTAAGTACATCAAATGTGTCAGTTCGGACTTAGCACGTAGGCCATACTTTATTGGAAAACCATGCCCTCTAGCATCATTCAGTAGCCATGAAAGAGGGTTCAATGCCATACAATACCAAAGGGGACTCAACGAATCCCTCTGGAAGATGCTTCTCCGTATACGGATGGGCTCTAAGGTATTAGGACCTCTCAGATGTACGCGCTGATACAGTGGTATGTCACCCTTCCATGACTGTCGCCAAAAATGTAACTATTTTCGGATCAATGCGATACAGATGTAGGATATCGATTAGCCAGGTATGCGGGACGCTATCAAAAGCCTTCGCAAAATCGATATAGCAACTAGAGAGGTTTCTTTGGGCTCTAGTTGCTTGTCCTACAACTCGGCAGCCCTTCTGCTCCTCGGATAGAGTGTTGTTGGTATTGAGGTGTAAATTGATCCTTCCACTAATAATGGACATAATGAATTTGTAGAGGGTTAGTAAGCAAGTACTCGGTCTTGTGTCTGCGGGGTCTTGGAGGGTGTCCTTCTTAGAGATAAGGTTACCTATATTATCCCCGCAGTGGGGAACGGTGGAAATTCCTCCGACCGACTCACGACCTCATTTATTCTATGTGCCAATCGACTGTGTACGCTGGTAAATTTCGTTTACCAGAAATTCCTCATTCGATCCAGCCGTTAAACTTCCTCTTCGGTATCATCCGCAAAATTCATGCCAGGCATACTGGAGTGGGGTGTGTCTTCGGCGGCGATCCACTCAGCAATGCTCAGCATGATTGGCGGGTGACCCTCAAAGTTCACTTCAATAGTCTTTCGCTTCCGTCACCGAAAAAGCACTGTCTGGACGCTCTGTTAGGATTCGTTGAGAGATCTGAAGAAGCTCGACTGGTTCCTCGCGTATGTTGCATTTTGGACACGTTTGGAGAGACTTTCGCCATACCGCTATTACCGACTGCATATAACAAAACAAACAAAATAAACAAGGTCAACTCTTATCTCGGTACTGTTCGCTGAGAAGCAACAAATCAGCTCTTCTTTCTTGCACCATCTGTCCCATCAGGTTATGAGCAGTTGCACTACTATGAATATTTGCTTGCAAGATGTGGATCGTAGAGCTTAAATTTTCGCTTTCTGTAACTTTTCTTTGAAGACATGGCAACGCCCAGAACCGGGAAAATGAGCCACACACAGCATTTTGCCGACTGACAAATATTCGCTTTGTGCCCGGATTCGCTATATTTATAACAGAAAGTGCTTCTGCCTCGTCCCTTTGCAAGTCCCTGCTATATCTCCGTATTCTCAGCGCTTACAACAGCGGGTTGAAACTGCCTTTCGCCTTATTATGCAAATCTCTTTATTTTCTCGCAATGAACAAACTGGCTCGTTGTCTTCTCAGGGACAGTGACAATGGTTAATTTTTGTCTTCTGGAGTTGGCAGACGTAACTTCTACCTTAACACTGCTCACATCTGGTTAATCCCTTTTTATCGTCTTCTCCACCACTTCCGTATTAGTGAGACAACCCCGATCCCTTATCTCAAAGGTGGGCATTGGTTCTAGGCCTAGAATACTTAGAGAGAGAGGTTTAGAGTAAGGCCCAGTCCTTTCTCGTTAGTAATAGCAACCCGAGAAAGGGCTACCTTTTACTCAATTTGGGTCTGAAAAAGAAAGTGGCCAAAGGCGGGATGAATGAAGAAAATTGTGGGATTGAGAGAGAGATTGTGGAGCCTAATTGAAGCAAGGAATGACCTTAATTAAGGGGAGAAGTTAATGGTTAGAGAGATCTTATATTATAGAGACTAATTGATGTTGATTGGCTTAATCTAGACTAGGTAATATATCATGAAAAGGTGAAAAGGGCATTAGTGGGGTCATGGTAGCCCATGCTGGGAAACCATAGATCAGAATTGGTCGAATAGGGTTTTGTATAAGAGGGTTTTAATGGCTGAAAACAGGGCCTGAGGAGGTTTTTTATGGCAGCTGAGGCCTTAGAGGCTTTGGCTATAGATGATCTAACGTGGGAATTGTATTTAAGTTTATTGTTGAGACTGATTCCCCGGTATTTAAGGTTTGATTTTGGCTTGAGAGTATGATTGGCAATGCGTAATTGAAGGATTTTACTTTCTGGCACTGTACGCCAGTGACATACGTTGGTGTTTCTGAAGCAAATAACCTCAGACTTAAGAGAATTAACGGTGAGGGCCCACCGGCTGAAATACGCAATGATCATATTAGTTAGGAGTTTGAGAGAGAGAGAGAGACTAGTGAGGGCGGAGGATTGCGAGATGCTCTCTGATGATGTTCGTACACTTCTGCAAGATGAAGTTGGAGATGCCGTCAGGACCCGATGACTTTTCATTGTTGGACCGGATGATTGCAAGTTCAACTTCTTCTTGGGAGGTAAAGGAGGCGAGCGGGCTGATTCTTACTATGCCAGCGGGCGGCTGGGTGAAAAGGAGTAAAGGAAAGTTCCTTCTAAGCTCAACCTTTTATCGTTGTAGTAGTGGCGACCACCGAGTTCCAAATGGGGCCCCCGGACGATTTGGCTCCGAATAAGGGAGTGAAGTAATCAGATATTTTTTTTTCAGAGGAATAAAACTCAAGGTTTCCTATTTTTCTCCTTCCAGCCAGTTGATTAATTATTGAGAAAACTTGGTATCCAGGTTTGAGGGATTTGAGAAGAGCTAGGGAATGGGCCTGATTGGAACCAATCGAATAGCACTTCGCCGTTTTCGTTGTTAATTGAGTCGCCTCAAGTTACATGCATGGTGTTGGAAGTTATCATCGAAAAGGGACGTGTTAAAACTGGCCGCGATTTCCCAAAGTTCAGGTAGAGTGAGGTGGCGACCTGTACCGCCCGGGAAGTAGAAAGAGCTGATTAGGACTCGGAGGACGCCTCCGACCTAGGTAGTCTGAGCACTGCCAACAGGCAATTTGATGCAAGTGCATCCGATGAGATGATATTTGCTCTCACTACTGATCTGACTAGGATGGCTGTGCCTCTGCTCGCGTCATTGCGGAAAGTGATGTAACCGGGGGGAACATGTAGTTTTACGTTGGTTATTTTGGGTGCTTCCCCCAATATAGTTTCGTTTAGGAGCGAGATTTGGGTCAGTTTCCTCGAGAAGCTTGTGAAGAACGAAACATTTGCCCTTTGATATGAGTGAATTAGTGTTGCGAGTACCTTCAATCGAACGGGCGGGAAAGCGGGACACTTTTTGCTTTCTCTTTATGTTGGATTAATTCCAAAATATGGTAATATTTGGAGATATTTGCTGCTGTTGGAACAGTTTGCGCATTTGGGCGGCGCCACTGACTCGACTTCTCGGCGTTGTTTTGGACAGTCGAACGAGGGCAGTCCCTAGAGGCATATAGGCCCGCACATTTGACAGATCTGGAGTCGTTAGTGCGTTTCTCGCAGCTGATCCGCTGATCTAGTAGGTTTTTTAGTTTAGAGACTATGGTGGCATCTGCCTCAGAATTAAGAGTCATGCCAAAGAGGCTTAAGTTGGAGTCGTTGGCCCGTGGCCGTTTGATTTCCGTGGCCACATCGTCAGAAGTGTATTCTTAGGCGGAGATGTCTATGAGAATGAGGATTGGCTTTCTCTCCTTCTTCAGGGTAAAGGAATGACCTTCCAGTTTGGCGACCTTAATTAAATGCAGGAGTCTCTTGTTGATGTTGGGACAATTGAACCGGTCTTTGAGCCTGTCGGCCAACAGATTTGTAATCTCGTATTTAAGGGTGTTGTCAATCTTTCTGCTATATTGTTTCCAGAATTTCAACTACGGGTGTTTCACTGGGGATGGTATAGTTTCTGTAAACCCTCTGCATTTTGTTTCTCACCCGTCTGCTGGCATTGCCAGTGCTGATTTGAATCAGCCTGGCAATGTCCTGCCGACGCTCCAGACGAATTTTCCATGGTGGATCTCTTTGGTCACCTAAACCAATAACACGAAAGTGAATCCTCAGCCGAGATGCAATTCCATCATTGATTTGAGATAGAATTCCCGGAGTTGCTGGAGATGCATAGAGCCTGGGAATACCTGGTCTATGTAGCGGAAACCTCAGCTAGACGGCGGAGAAGAGTGCTTCGGCGGGTACTCAAACTGTTGCCTGCAGTGCTGCGTGGTGTTGTTGATGCCGCCGCCTCTGCCCCCATCGACTCTCGGTGACCAGTTTCTGCTATGACCTCAAGTCGAACACGCTCGCTGATGAAGGGGCGGTGAAATGTGGCACCTGGCCCTGCCGTTATTTCGAAGTAGGAGCGGATGTACTGTTCATCATGGGAGGCCGACCCAGTCACCAAGTCAGACGACTCCCGCCGGTTATCCGCACCGAACCTTAACCTAACTGCCAGGTGTGGGGATAGCTTCCTTAGTGGGTAATCTACAAGACTGCAAAGTTCCTGCACTTTCCTCACCTACCGCCTGAGAGGCTGCAGTGGCGTATAGCCATTCAGACTGAAGCTATTCATCCCTGCTCCTCTCACAACCGGGCTTGGGACCGGCTACGGCGAAACTTTTTTCAACTATCCTTGAGGTGCCAAGGATCAACAATAATCAGCTACTCATTTGTTGATTTGTTTAAGTTCTACAGTTATCACCGCGTGAGAATGTGTTTCATTTATTGTGAAGAGTTTCCTCTGGTCTGGACGAAACCGTCAGTTAATACGCTTGTCATTTTGCCTATGTGGGGTTCGCATAGTAAGAGAAGCGGACACTGAAGGTCCCAGAACAGGAGACACATATTTTTCCTATTTCAAGAGCCTCACATGAACCCCCATTTGCCTACCATATTTATTGCTAACACTCTGTTTAAAGTGCTCCATAATAGTAACAATATTCCTTTAATTCAAACGAGCAATTAAAAGCATCTCGAAACACCAACACCCAGGGGTGGTCCTCTTAATCACTTTCAATTATATGCGCACTCGGCTCCAAGTGATGCCTGAAACAACAAATTCTACTCAATTTGCTTCCTGTGGAAGCCAATGTTGTTAAATGATTTATCGTAAACGAGACACTGTGCAATTTAAAGATGCCGGCGAAGGGTGGCTAGAACCAGCTACTGTTGGCGCAACATGTCACGATAGTGAAAGCGCCAACTTCATCAAAACCTGAACACGGAGTAGATGTGAAATATGCCCGCACGGTGACATGGAGCAATAATTCCTTGTACGTAAATGGAGGAATTACAGCTGTAGCGATGCGTAACGAATGCTCAGAAGGGATGCTAGGCTCCGGGACAAATTCTTCAACGTTATTAGGCCAACGGCATCGGTTGTTAGGATCCTGTTTCTAGTTTGCTCTCTAGTCAACTCCTCCACCAAGGTACAGACGGGTGAATATATGCGTATCTATCAAGGAGCCCTTGCTGTTCGCACTCCCTCCTTCATTCATTCATGCCCGTCCAGACTCGAAGGCTCGCATTATAAATGACAATAATAAAACCATCTCGAGAGCCTGAGAGTCTTGGCATCAAAAAGGATTCTCCAACATATGAAGCCGATTTCCTGCGCCATTGTTTCCCTTCGTATTCTGTTTACTATTTTAATTCGCTACTGGATGCTGTCGGCATCCGGAGGGGGATGCAGGGCATACAAGGAATGGCCTGACATTGGAACTGAGAACGTGTCCTTTTTGTTTTCGATTTGATTACGTACATATATATATTTTTACATGCGGAGGATTGTCCGTATTACTGATGTTATGACATTTATTTGTGTATGTAGAACACATTATTATTGTATGATGGATTGAATAATGCGGAACAGTCGGTGGTATCCTTACTGATTGTAGCGTTGGCGTTGTTTGGATAGTTTATGGGATTTTGGGATTTTCTGCGCTTGAATTCCCCCGTTATTCGTTTGGAACAAATATTGAAGGATATCTCAAAATCTATAAAATATTAGGATTGGGATTTCGTTCGGAAATTTCGTGATATTCCCAATTTCATCGTGTTAGAGCTTTTTCGTTCAGTCACATGCGGTATCCTATATTAGCTTTCTGGTGACCTATTATAGAAAGTGACATTAGAATTAAATCCGAATCCTTAAAGTATCTTTTGACATATTCGATTTAAATTCGTTGCAAAGAATTGCAATTTGGGAAATCTTTCTTGATTTCTAGGTTGTTGATGTCAATGCAGGAGGATCCGGACCGGAAACCAGCCTGCTCTCTTTCGATCAAGCTTTCGAGATGTTTTTCGATGACATGATCCTGTAATGGCAAAAATTAATTTGGCGGTGGTCAAAGTTCCGTCCAGAGTGCCCGGCAACGATCAAAATGGGAGAGCTATCCCAAAAGCCTAAAAAGATTGCGAAATTGACTATGAAGGTCCCCTCAAAATACAATATGGCTTGTACGCCTCTGTGCTAGTCTGGCTCGGGAATATGTTGGAGGGGGGCCTTTGAGCACTTCGATCACTTCGTGGCATTATACCAAAATTCATGAGTCCTTTTTGGAACGTGCGTCTGCATCGAATCCTGAAAAGTAAACACAAAGGGGATTTGCGCGAGCCTATCAAATGACCAACACGATTGATACCCCACATTACTATATTTGGTGAAAAAAAAAATACAACCCCCCCCCCCCCCCCCTTTGCCTGTATGGTAACTCCCTTTAAATTCGACGTAAAAGGATGTAACTCACTGTATGCGTGAGCGTTCACAGTCCCCACCTTTCCACCATATTTGGTGCCAATCGCTATAACCGTCTCCGAGAAAAATACGTGTGATAGACAAACAAACAGACAGATAGAAAGTATGCTTGACAGTCTTGTTCTTGACGCAAGGGGTCGTAGTCCAAGGGTAATTGCTGGTGCTTCAATGCTTAGACCCGTGAGTGGAGTAGCAGAAAAACAAATGCAAGGGGCCGCAGTCTATTAGACGCTTTTGCACAGTTGGATGTACTTCTGGCCAAAGATAAGGGGGTCTGCCTCAATCGTAGACCTAATCTTTGTCAGCCCTACACTGGCACGTGATATGTCCTGGTGCGTCAGCAAGGACTACACCCACAGCGATCACCAGGCAATCTTCTTTGAGCTATGGGTGGAGTCACCGGGCAGAAGACCATCATGCCCGAAACCGAGAAAGATGTTAGGCTGGTCTGCTAAAGCTCTGGATGAGCAGACCTTCATGGGGGTGTGGTTAGACCAACCTAATAAAACAGGTGCTTCTACGGAAAGAGCTGTCCCTGTAGCCCTATGCATCGCCAAAGCTATGTCTATGCCTAGGAGGTGTTCATTCTCCAGTAGAAGACCAAAGCCAGCTTTCGATCAGCTTGCCACCGAGCCAGAAGAGGGCGGTAGGCAGAATTGACCAAGGGCTAAAAGAGCACGCCTATAAGGAAGCCCGCAAAACCCTCAAGCTCGCCATCCAACGGATGAAGAGGGAATGCTTTAAGCAGCTCTGTTTGGAAGCGGACGTAAACCCGTGGGGGAGCACCTACAAAATCGCGATGGGGCGATTCAGAGGCCAATCACCTCCGCAGATCACGCACCCTTCACTCTTGTTAAAAATTATGCAGGGGTTATTCCCCCAGCAAGAAGAGGCCATAGACAGCTTCCAGCGACCTCTGAATGTGACGGCAATACCGCCAGTCACCAGTGGGGAGCTGCTGGAAATCTGCGCAAGGATAGGAGATAACAAAGCTTCGGGTCTGGATGGCGTGCTGAATAGGGCCCTTGAGCTTGCCGTGAAATTCAGACCGGACATGTTCGCTGAGTTGTTCGAAGCGTGCATATCCGAGGGGATATTTCCTGCATCATGGAAGCGACAAAAGTTAGTGCTGCTGCCTAAGGCTGGTAAACCGCCTGGTGAGTCAACCTCCTACAGAGCTATTTGTCTTGCACTGTGGGCAAAATACTAGAGCGAGTAATCTATAATAGATTACTCCCGGTTGTTGAGAAGCAGGGAGGTTTCTCAGATCGACGGTATGGGTCCCGTAAAACCAGATCCACCATTGATGGCATCAAAATGGTTACTGGCTTGGCCGAAGAGGCAATCCACAGAAAGAGCAGTACTAGCAAATATTGCGTGGTAGTAACCCTGGACGTGAAAAATGCATTCAATTCGGCCAATTGGAATCTAATACGGAAATTCCTAGCGAAGGTTGGTATTCCCGCCTATCTCGCTGCTATCGTCGATAGTTACTTAACTGAAAGGAGGCTCTGGTATGACACCGCTGACGGACCCCCGGAGTACGTTGTTTTCGCGGGTGTCCCGCAGAGCTCCGTATTGGGCCCACTACTGTGGAACATCATGTACAACGATGTTCTTAATCTTCCTCTTTAATCTTCCACGGTGGTAGGCTACGCCGATGATATAGCGCTGGTTGTTGTCGCAAAGCATCTCGAAGATGCTCAGTTATACTCAAGCGAGGCAATCAGTGCTGTTAAATGCTGGTTAGAGAGCGCTGGTCTGACACTTGCGGAGGAAAAAACAGAAGCGGTCCTCATCACGAAGCGCCGGAAAAGAAATTACGCCTGCATTAGAATCGGGAATCATATCATCACTTCCAAGCCGACCGTCAAATACTTGGGTGTGGTGATAGACAGGAAGCTCAGCTATAAGCAACACGTACAGTATGTTTGTGATAAATCATCCACTGCTAGTATGGTCCTGGCGAGGATGATGCCGAACGTGGGAGGGCCACGGCATAACTCTAGGTTGCTTATAGCCAGGGTGGTGAACTCAATCATGCTCTATGCGACCCCAGTTTGGAGCGAGGCATTGCAGTTAATACTAGCAAACTGAATGCAGTCTACAGGAGGACAGCTCTGAGGGTATGCTCTGCCTTCAGGACTGTCTTAGATGATGCAGCATTCGTCATCTCTGGAATGATGCCGATTGACATCTTGGCAGATGAGATGACGAATATATACCATGCGAAGTCAATCTCTCCCTTATTGCAGACGAAGAACGCTGAGAGGGAGAGATCCATAAATAGATGGCAAGAGCGGTGGGAAAGCTCGGGAAAAGGTCGGTGGACTCACAGGCTCATTCCTGCCATCAACGAGTGGTTGGAGACACGACACAGTGAGATTAACTATAATCTTACCCAGTTTCTCACGGGACATGGAGGATATCTCCAATACCTTCACAGGTTTAAATTGGAGACCTCACCTGACTGTCCAAATTGTGATGGAGTCCCAGAAGACCCAGAGCATGTATTCTTCCACTGTCCGAGATTTGTGGAAGAAAGGAGGAATCTAGAGGAGACTCTAGGAGAGGTGCTGGTAGCAGAAAATCTGGTGCCGAAAATGCTAGCACATCAAGAGAACTGGGATGCGGTCAACTGCATGATCGCATCTATTCAAGATAAACTGCGAAAGGCAGAGGAAAGGAGAAAAGCGCGGTCACGTGCGCCGCATATAGAAGAAATGGGCTTAAGCTAGAGTGAGCTGACTCCGCCCCGTGATGTAATACCTTATGGTGGTTCCGCGGGGCAGGGAGGGAGTCAGGGGTGGTTTTAGTGGGTAAAAATCCCACACGCTGGTGTGTCCAGATCAGGGTCTTTTGAAGATTTCCACCTCCTCAAAAAAAAAAAAAAAAAAAAAAAAGACAGAGAGACAGTCATGCGAGGAGTTGCCAGATCAGGCGCGACCCCAGTTGGCGGATGGGGGCATAACTGTTGATGTGTAAATATGTATCCATGCACTTTCTTTACTGGCTATGCATGGGCTAGTGTTTGATCATCTCTGGTGCGTGAACCAAAATGGCTATGGGAAGGATACCCAGAACATAAAACCACCATGGAAGACGAAAGAAAGAGGAAACTTACGGTACAGGGGCTCGGAACCCCAGTACCGGCGACTTTTGCGAGTGAGCAATGGGGCTCGCGGTCGTTGATTTCCCTCGACCGTAGTGCCTCGGTGGTCGACAACTTGGCCACCTTGGTATTTAATGCTACAAGTGATTTGGATTTGGAGAAGGAGGTGTTTAAACGAAGCACAACTCTGCCAAAAACACCAATTGCAAAGGCAAAGAATGATGGGCTAAAAGGAGATAGCTAGTCAAAAAAGGCGATTTCGACACCCATCGGATTTGATCAAGAGGTACTTCAGCAGCCGCAAATAGAATCATTCAGGAGATGTTCATCAATTTCACGATCTCCTCCAATACCAAAGCCGGCAAAAGAGAAAGCTCATGGGAGCTCAGCAACTGAAAAAGGTGAAGGAGTCAGTAGAAGGAGTAATCTGGCCAGGACTCACCGAGAACAGAGCCCTGACCCAGAAGAACTATCTTTTATACAGTTTGGGACTGAAATAATTGAGCTGTCCGAATTCATCAAGGACAATCACAGCGTGCATCAAGCCATTAAGAACAGGTAAGAGCCATCAGGATGCTTTACAATAGGTTGCAGGAATAAATAAAAAAAACCTAAGGAAAAGCCAGACATCCCAATTCCAACAGTGCCACAGGCTACCCAGGTGACATCAAAGCACAAAGTCATCGACCTTCGATCAAGTACAAGAGTGCAAGACAAAGAGGGGGAAGCTTTGGGGAATCAACAGGCACCAGAAATGAAAGGGGGGGGGGGGGGGGAAAGGGGTGATGACCAGTTCAACAAGCGGAACTAAAAGTTCAGAAGGGACTGAAGTGCCCAAAGTAGGAATGCCGGCTAGCGAAGCGAAACTGAAGGAAAATAAGAACGGTGTGGTTGGCGAATTCACCCGGAGGCAATTGAAATATCCAGCAGAAGACATGTAACGTATGCGGAGATACTAAAGAAGGTGAAATCTGACCCCGACGTAAAACATCTAGGCGGAAATGTCAGCAAAATCCGGAGGACCCTAGAAATTGGATCTCATGTTTGAGCTGAAAAAATCCGACGTGGGGAAAACTGACGGCTTTCGTAACCAAGTTATAAACTCACTTGGGGAGAAGGTCGCAGTTCGTTCCCAAAAACATCAGATCTATATACAGTGTACGGATTTCGATGAGGTAACATCCAGAGAAGAGATCTGCACTACCTTGAAGCAACAATTCAAGTTGGAGGAATTCAGCGAAGAATCTATCGTGAGCCTAAGAAAAGCTTATGGCGGTACTCAAATGGCCACAATGTGACTGCCAGTGGAGTCAGCGCGGAAGTTATTGGCCGTGGGGAAGGTTCGGATTGGATGGGTTGGTTGTCGACTAAGGGAGCAGATCTCTTTAAAGAGGTGCTTCAAATGTCAAATGTTTAAGGCATGCACTAGCGGCATCGATCGGTTCGTATAAAACTGCTACGCCCCCCCGAGCCTTACACTGCCTGAGTTTGAAGAGGGGCGGGGGTGCTCATTAGAAGCATTCGCCCAGTTAGAAGTAGTTCTGGCCAACGAAGGCGATGTAAACACTCATCGGAACTGGTCAATTGTAGATCTGACTTTTGTTAGCCCTGCGCTAGCACGTGACATGCCCTAACAAATTAGCGAGGACTTCACGTACAGCGACCACCAGGCAATCACATTTTAGCTAAGGATGAAGCCACAAGGCAAGAGACCCGCACCCCGGAAGCCGAAATCCAAAAGAACACCAGGATGGTCTGCAAAAGCGAGGGATGAACAAACATTCATGGAGGTGTGGCTAAACCTGCCTACCAAAGTAGCACGTAGAGAGCTCTCCATGTTACACAAGGCATCTTTAAAGCATGTGACGCGTCGATGCCTAGGATATGCTCATTCCCCACTAGAAGATCCAATTATTGGTGGAATAGTGAACTTGCCAGCCTTCGATTGATTTGCCACAGAGTCAGACGAACGGCTCAGAGGTAGGATCGATTAAGCGCAAGAGGCGCATGCTTATAGGCAAGCTCGCAGGAACCTTATACTCGCCATCCCGCGAAATAAGAGGGAATGTTTTAAAGAGCTCTGTTCGGAAGCCTGGATGTGAGCCGCTATTATAGATAGCTATGTGCATGAGCGAACACTCTGGTATAATACCGGTGATGGACCCAAAGAGTACATTGTCTCCGTGGGTGTCCCACAAGACTCTGTACTGGGCCCACTACTGTAGAACATTATGTATAATGATGTGCTTAACCTTCCGGTTCCGGTGGAGGCCACGGTGGTGGGTTACACCAATTATATAGCACTGGTTGTGGTCGTAAGACATCTCGAGGATGTTGAGTTGTACTCAAGCGAAGTAATCAGTGCTGTTAAGGCTTGGTTAGAGAGTGCTGGACTGGCACTCGCGGAGGAAAAGACGGAAGCGGTCCTCATCATTAAGCGCCGCAAAAGAAATTACGCCTGCATTAGAATGGGGAATCGTATCATGACTTCCAAACCGGCCATCAAATACTTAGGGGTGATGATAGATGGAAAACTCAATTTTATGCAGCACATAGAGCATACTTGCGAAAAATCATCCACCACGAGTATGGCTCTCGAAAGGTTGATGCCGAACGTAGGAGGACCGCGGTATACTTGCAGGCTGCTCATAGTCAGGGTAGTGACTTCTATCATGCTGTATGCAGTCCCAGTTTGGGGAAAAGCGCTACATGTTTTAGGCAATGCGCATAAACTGGGTATGGTTTTCAAAAGAACAGCCTTAAGGATGTGTTCTGTCTTCAGGACCGTCTCAGACGATGCAGCTTTCATCATCCCGGGAATGATGCCCATTGATATCCTGGCAACCGAGATGATGAACATTTATAACACCAGGTCCATTTCTTTCTTATCGCAGGTGAAAAAAGCCGAAAGGGAGAGATCCATAAGCAGATGGCAACAGCGATGGGACCAGTCAGAAAAGGGTCGTTGGACCTTGCATCGGGGAGTGGTTGGAGAGAAAGCATGGGGAGATCAATTATAACCTCACCCGGTTTCTCCCCGGCGATGGAGGATACCGTCAGTACTGTACAGGTTTAAATTGGACAGTTTGATTGTCCAAACTGCGATGAGGTCCCAGGGGACCCAGCGCACGTATTCTTCCAATGAGCTAGGCTCGTGAAAGAAAGGGGGAACCTAGAGGATACTCTAGGTGAACTGTTATCACCGGAAAATTTTGTCCAGAGAATGGTAGCTTGCCAGGAAGACTGGGATGCGATCAATTCCATGATCGCGCAAAGCAGAAGAAGTGAGGAAGGCGCGGTTATGAACCCCGCTGGTAGACGGAAGGAGACCTAGCTAAAGTAAGCTAACTCCGCTCCGTGATGTAATACCTAAAGATTGTTCCAAGGGGTAGGGTAAAAATCCCATACCGTTTTGTGCCCAGGTCAGAGTCTTTTGAAGATTGCCTCTTCCTTAAAAAAAAAAGACGGACAGACAGGCGCGACCCCAGTTGGCGGATAGGGACATACCTATTGATGTGTAAATATGTGTTCACGCACTTTCTTTTCTGGCTGCGCATGGGCTAGTGTTTGATCATCTTTGGTGCGTGAACCAAAATTGCTATGGGAAGGATACCCAGAACATAAAACCACCATGGAAGACAAGAGAAGGAGGAAACTTACGGTGCAGGGGCTCGGAACCCCAGTACCGGCGGCTTTTGGGAGTGAGCAATGTGGCCTTCTTGACATGTAGTGCTACAAGTGATTTGGATCTAGAGAAGGAGGTGTTCCAGCAAAGTACGACCTTACCGAGAACACCAGTAACAAAACCAAACGAGGATAAACTGAAGGTAGATCGTTGGACGACAAAAACCGTGATAATACCCACCGCATATGTTCAAGATGCGCAAGAGCAGAAGATGCTCCAGGACCAAGAAAGGGATTCATTTAAAAGAAGCTCGTCAACTTTGAGATTTCCACCAATGCCGAAGACGGTAAAGGATAAGGTACAGGAAAGGTCAATAAACGCCAAAACTGAAGGAGTGTTTAAAAGCAGTAACCTTATCGGGGCTTATTGAGAGCAAAGTCCCGATCCGGAGGAATTACCCTTCACCCAGCATGGAGAAAAAATAGTTGAACTGTCTGAGTTTATCCAGGACAAACATGGCGTTCACCAAGCCATGAAAAAGATGGTGAGGGCTATTAGAATCCTCTATAATAGATCGCAGATTGAGGAAAAGAATACTAAGTATACGCCAAACCCCGCTGTGCTAACAGTGTCACAAGCGACTCAAGTGACGCCTAACCGTACTATCATCGAATTACGGCGAAATAAACGAAATAAATAATCAGCAGGTACCTAAGAGAAAAAAAGGTGGACAGCGGATTCTGAAAACCAGCACCAATATTTCAGAAGGGGGAAAGCATACAGTGAATATAGGAAAGTTGACCAGCGTTGCGAAACGATGGATAGATGTAATGTAAGGATCTCGATGAAGTGCCAGGAGAAAATTGTACTGCTCTGAAGGAACAATTTAAGTTGGAGGAACTTACCGAAGAGTCTGTGGTGGGCATACGAAAAGCCTGTGGTGGTACTCAAACGGCCACAATACGAGTACCAGCGGAGGCAGCGCAGAAATTGTTGGCGGTCCGAAAAGTTCGAATTGGATGGCTGGTCATGGCAGACTAGAGAACAAACTTCACTATGGAGGTGCTTTAAATACCTCATGTTTGGACACTTCCCGGAGGCAATCTTCTTTGGGACATGTGTCCAGCCACAGTGCGAAGACCCACCATGCCCGAAACCGAGAAAAATTTCAGGCTGGTCCGCAAAAGCTTTGGAAGAGCAGACCTTCATAGAGGTGTGGTTAGAGCAACCTGATAAAGCAGGCGCCTCTACGGAGAGAGCCGTCCATGTGGCCCAATGCATCACCAAAGTATGTGACACGCCCATGCATAGGAGGTGCTAATTCATCATTAGAAGAACAAACTACTGGTGGAATGGTGAGCTGGCCGGTCTTCCATCAGTCTGCCGCCGAGCCAGAAGAGCGGCTCAGAGTGCGGTAGTTGGAGTCGATCAGGGGCAAAAGGAGCGCCGTCTATAAGGCAGCTCGCGAAACCAGCGGAAGTAAACCCGTGGGGGAGTGCCTACAGAATCGTGATGCGACGATTCAGAGGGCGTTCATTTCCGCAGATCATGTGTCCCACCCTCTGGCTGAAAATTATCCGGGGGTACTCCCCCAGCAAGAGGAGAGCAACGATACATTCCAACCACCTCTGAATGTGACGGCAGTTCAGCCGGTCACCAGAGGCGAGCTCTTGGAGATCTCCGGTAGAATAGGAGACAATAGAGAGCCGGGCCTGGACCGAGTACCGAATAAGGCCCTTAAGCTTGGCGTGAAATCCAGACCGGACATGTTCGCTGAGTTTGCCCGAGGGGATATTGCCAGCACCATGGAAGCATGTGGGAACCTTGCCACTACTATTGCGAGTGTTTTGGGCCAAAGAAAGGCAGTATGGGCGTGGGGAACTCAAACCATCCTAGAAATGATGGTGATTGGGGGATCCAATATTGGCAGCAATTGGTATTCTAGAGTGATTAGACATATTGGGTGACAGATTAGTTGCTTCTGACTACTTTGTTGTTCGCACACGCTATTTACTCATAACAATGATAATAATATCCTTCTTGTTTTTTCCTAAAAATTTTAGTTAGTCCTTGAGCAAGTCAATTTCGTCCTAGTTATTAAGCCAATGATAGAATTGACTTCTACCATAATGGAAGCCTTTGGACCTTTTCAGGTTACCATGCTTCCTGATAGTCTGGCGTCCTTTACATGTCCCTTCCAAGGACTACCATGTTAACATAATACAGAGAACATTACCTCAGGCAAACTGAAGTTGATTAAATAAGTAGAACAACTTCCTCCGTACACATACAACAACAATGCATACAACTATAACTTCCAATGTAGCTGCTGTTTGTGTCCCCATTACATCCTAAATTCAAACCCGCCTACAAGGGCACGCATGTTTACAAATGAGCAAATACCCTCACAACTCCTCTTTCAGCAGAATCTACCAAAACTTCTTTGATTCTACACTCAACTTTGTCCTTCCATCCCCACCTCCATCCCACTATCTCAATGCTAAAAAAGATAATACAAATTTACCCGTATAATTCCACTGTTTCTGTTACCCCCAGCTACATGTGTACAATACACGGCCTCGTTATAACCAGGATCGACAACAAAGGGAACGAGGATTTAACGCTGACACTGCCAACATAATTGAATTTTATGATAAAATTCCTTTCTCCAGCTCGTATCTAATGCAACAGAGACTTACGTGCCTCACCACGATTCAGTTCGGTATCCTTGCTCATAGCTGGCATGCAACTCCTTGCAAAAAGGAATGTATTGTAAATACCCACGAGAGGGTACTAGACCAATATAACTGGTCGGGACACCTACTAGATCCTGTCTAGCTGTGGGAAGGAAGTATTGAATTAGTTTTCCCAGAAGCAAATTCCGAGGGAATAACTGGACGCTGGAATTTATCCTAGTTGGAATGGATAATGGAGAGTTTTTAATGACATGGTGGCTTGCTGCACCAGGACCATTGACGTTGTAGGATGCATGAGGTAGAAGGTATGATGTCTGAACAATATTCCCCAGGGAACACAAACTGACTTTTGGACGCTTTAAAGGAAGCTTCTCATTCCAATGGAATCTGATTACAGCTGTTTTTCTAAGGGCTGCATTTGGGCAATGGAATGTTATCCTCTGAAATGGTTTAAATTTGGCACTGTTTTGTCAAGAATTCGGTGAATAATTAATTTGTAGTTGTTGACATATTTAAAGGATGCCTTGGATTAGAACACCAAGGAAGTCATACAATTGTATACGATGAGCTCACCAAAACTTAAGGCTGCTTGCAAGTTATTTTAACAAAGACAGGAATTTCATCGAGGTAGGGTAGGTATCAGTACTCCGACTCCAAATAGGAGTCCTAAGGAATCCACCAACTCATAACGTCGTAACTGCTGTAGGACGCACAAGCAGAGCAGGATCTAGCCAGCTCAGATCTCCAGAGCCACCCCAGATGGTTTACGAAAGCTGGTAGATATCTCTTTGAGGTCCGAAAATAATTGTTTGCCTAATGTCCATATAGAATCCTCAAACGAACCATCTTCTTCTTTGCAACTTTATATATACAATAGTTTCCTTTCAAACCCTTGGTGAGGTATAGCGCGCAACCACACCTACGCGCCATCGTTCGCGGTTACCTGAAATGCGCTTCAACTCCCTCATGACTTCCCGAGATGTTCGCATTCATTCTCTACTGTTCTCAGGCCAAGTTCCCTTGGGGCCATCTTGGGAGAGTGGATTCCACTGTATGGCATAGCCCGCAATGAAATTGTCGCCCCTCCTCAATATGTGACCTATCCACTGTCATTTCCGGCGATGGCCAAGGTCCATGACCCGGCGAGAGAGCGAAAATACATTATCAGCTTAGTTGAAGTGTTTGACGAACGATGTCATTGTCCATTGAATTCCTCCGCGTTCTCCGGACAAGACAGCATGAAGAACATCATCGGTAACAAGAAAAAATAATATCGGTGACAAAATGCAACCCCGGCAGACTCCGCTTTGATCTTCTGGACCCTTCGAAATTTTACTTTGGTGTAGCACGTGACATTTTGCGCTCATATGTCGCTCTGATAATAGTTATTAGTTTCTCTGGCACTCTAGATGTACTTCCTGTTCACGCTATCAAAGGCTTTCTCGAAAACCATGAAGAGCAGGTATAGCGAAGATCGCCCACTGTTCCAAAATGATCCGTTGGGTGTTGATGTGGTCAATGCAGGAGGATCCTACCGGAAACCAGCCTGCTCTTTGTCAATTTAGCTTTCGAGATATTCTTTGATGCGTTTCAAGATTATTTTAGCTATTATTTTGCGATGCAGAGAGGACCCCCTCTCCAATCGTCACCCTCAAAACGTGTGCCCTTTTCTGGAATCTTAACGATCATCCCCTTCTTCCACTCTCTGGGAAAGATCTCGGATTCCAAAGATTTCCGTATGAATGGAAGCAGCAAATCTGCACTAACTGCAGGCGTAGAAATAAATAACTCTCAGGAGAGACCGTCAAGCCCAGCCCATGATGAAGTGTTGTTTTCATCTCCTCAGTTGTTCATCATCGTGAATGAGAAGTAGAGCATTAAAGCCCTTCAGGGGATCATCGAAAGATTCGCGACCACATGCTAGCTCTTTCGTGATGCGATATACAGTTCCGAAATCATTGCAACCTTTGCCATCTTCTGCTTCACTGACCAGCGAAATAATAAATTCTCTCTTGAGGATGCATGGAATTCTAAGTCCGCATCCACTTGACGATGGACCGGACCACTTAGGAGGCAACTTACTTTCTCTCTTGTGGTCCACGGACTGTTTTGTGATAAATACCCAAATTTTCAACAAGGTTACTGACGGTTTCGTTCACTGCAGAGGTAACTCGTATGACGCTGCTGGTCACGCTACTCCCAGGGCAGAGGTGAGGCAGCATCTGATGAGTCGTCAGTAAACTTTTTTTAAATTCTCTCTTGTCACTGTGTCTACTTCGCTGAATTCCTCGGTATTATGGCCGGTATCGGAGTTCGCCCGCAATCACTCACAATGGTTAGTAGAGCCTTCAACTCCTTCCGTTCATCGATCCGCTTCCGCAATTCCGCAGTCAGCCGGATTTTATGACGCTGCCTCGGGACGTGGCCAACGACCAATGTAGCATCCAAAAAAAAAAAAAACATTTTTTATGATGGTTTCAGTAGATCTGACGTTCGATCAGCGAGGTAGTAATCCCTGGGTCATACAAACGAAGAATTTAGGGGCTCGCAGCTTCCGACCCCGCGAGAAGTACGCGCAAGTGCTCGTTAAACGACCATCAGATTGTGATCCCCTTCCCTGGCTGATGTCAACGCCACTCTAGATAGGCACATCCGGAAAACACCTTCTAAATCTGCTATTGCTGTCGGTCAGTTGAAACCCTACTGATCTTATGGCAGGCTCTGTGCTCGAACACTGTGAAAATGACAAGGCGATGAGAGTTGCAGAAATCCACGATCCTCCCAACATTACCGTTACGGTCGCCAAGACCATCTTTCCCCTCTACCTGCCCCAGTAAAGTGTTGTCAGGTCCTACCTTCGAATTCAGATCACCCCTCACAATCATAATGTCACCTTTAGGAAGCTTCCTCCGTATCACGTTTCATTGCTCGTAGAAAGCATCCTTCTCCACTACATCGGAAGCCTCCGTTGGTGCATAGCATTGTGCAGTTGTGATGCTCCTTAATCTGGACCGGAATCTTGTAGTTAGAAGTCTCTCAGAAACCGGCTCGCAGGTCAAAAGAGCGCACCTTGCGGTAGCCGTGGGAAGCAGTCCGATATCGGATTCGCGTCTGTTACCACTTGGATTTCCAGAGTACAAAAGTACATTGCCGCAAGAGGAAGAGGAGTACTCTCTAGAGTCCTACCATGTTACTTCGCTTAGGCCCAAAATGTCTAGCTTATTTCGTTGAAATTCCCGCTTAAGTTAGAAAAAGTGAGCATTCTGGGGACCCTCGCTACTGTTGTCGAGGTGCGTGCGTTCCAGAAACCAATCATAGTCCGTTTTCGATAACCAAAGGTCGTTGCCGTGAGGTGAGTCCGAGCATTGTTTACGTTTGGGTAGCAATAAAGTTTCAAAATTTGCAGCCCACAAACTCTTATCCCTTTTAGTTGTCTCTTACGACGAGTAGGGATGGCTTTGAGTATATTTCTAAACTCCAACTCACAGGGCAGAACTTTGACTATGCGAATTGTATCGTTTGCCGAGTCTGGTGGCGTGGTGCCCCATAGACTAGTGCCCTGTTAAAACCGCGTAAATTAACGTGGGCTAAAGTCAACGGCTGTCAAGTACTCCGAGTAGATTCCACCCTTTACAGTCGCCAGTGAGACGCGGACTGCGCCCACCAAGGGACTGTCGAAAGTGCCGTCTCCACTGGTCAGTCCGTCTTCCTGATCTTTCCTCTCTAAGTTCCTATGACCGGGAGGAGGGTGACTTTCAGCGTGCGACCAAAACTGTTCAGCGGTTGGATAGTGGCTCAACTCTACAGAACATCTTCGATTCGTCGGTAGAAAGTTTCGTATCGTTATCTCGCAAGACGGCCTTCCGCTCTGCTCTGGTTGCAGCAAGGTTCTTCTGGAAGCTTGGGTTGCACATAATTTTCACAGTTATTCGTCTCGGTCTACTATGGCTGTAGGGTTTTGCACCCCAATATCCGGACTAGTAGAATCTGACAGCACTGGGCGATATAGTGTATTTAATAAGGTGATCTAGGAGGAGGAAGTATTGGAGTACACTAATGGTGTACGGCGGACAGGACTGCGTAACCACAGTAGGACCTGCGCATGTTATTTCTTGGATCCGTTTAAGCTTAGCCCTATTGTATTTCTTGCTCAGCACCATACACCACTATAATTTCACTGATAATGAAGGGAAGCATTCTTCACACCAATATCACCAGGCACTAATCTAATCCTATTTTGGGTATAGTTTCCTGAATAGCTTTGGTTATTGAATCCATACCCAAGAGGGCAAACACGGTATCTTGCATGCAGCGTACTGCTCAACCGTGCTACCTACCTTATGAAGAGCGGTATGTGTCGATTTGCTTTAAGGTAGGCGTGCTGAGATTTGCAGAGGGGCAACTTCTCTAGGGTTGTCTTTAAGTGAAATTTCAGGATTCGCTCTGGGGTCTTCAGGACGGAAGAGGTAACGATGGTTGGGCAAAAGCCATCCAGGGACTGAAGTCCGCGTCTTCCTGCTTTCGGCATGAAAACCACATGCCCATCTCGAGGGGTGCGGTGCATACCCAAATGGAAAGAAAATTCCGATAAATCCCTCGGTATCCCCTGTCAACGCCCTTTCTTGTTGTTTCTGGAGCAGGAGATTTATATTTTTATTATAATATATATATGGGGCCCAAGATGGCCGAAAAGTGGGTCGCCCCATGGTGTAGAACAGTAGAGAAAGAGTGCAAGCATCTCGGGAAGTCCTGGGCGGTGCTGAAGGGCATTCAGGTAACGGCGGACAACGTCTCGCAAGTGGGTTTGACGAGCTATACTCCACCAAGGGGTCAATAGCAACCATATATATAATAATATATACATGCTTTGGTCCTTGGCTCCTTGGTGGATGTCCTCAAACGAATGGGACTACTCAGTAGCAGTGAAGTGCGTTAGGATTACAAGCGCCAGGATAACATTAGAAGATTACTTCAAGGAGACCTTAGACCTTTTAATAAAGAATGGGCGGTTATGAACCTTGGCTAGAATGTTACTGAGGCTCGCAGAATTGCTGACACTTTCGATGTTTTGACACTAATTCTCCCAGGACCGCTTCTGGTCTATAGTTGATATTGAAGATGCTCCTTGGGATTTGGATTTTCATTTCACCACGGTTGCAACGTCTTTTTACTTCTTCTTCCCGGGGACGACACTTTGAAAGTGATTTCAAAAGCTTGTTCAGGGTCCCGGCAGTTCCTTCCAGTTTGTCTGTCGTGTATATTCTAGCGTTGGAAGAACCGGACTTTTTGGTCTTGACAATATTACTCAACTTCCCCCGCCGATCCGTGTGGAATTTCTGAAAGGGTAGGAAACATATACAGCGGGATTCAGGTCAAAAAGTATTTAACTGTGATTCAAGGAGGATCTCTGATCAGACATTCTCCAGTTCTATACCCTGAAAGTCCTATCGTCAATAAGTAGGGCGATATCAAGGATGATCAAGTCGAAGAAAGACTCTTTTCATTCGCCCTAAAACGTGCGCTTAACATTGGCACGGCACCTTATCAACAGATTTCTCTTCCTCGACCCGAGATAGACGTCAGATCTTGTAATTCTTCTGGTGAAGCTGATGTATATATATAGGGGCCCAGGAAAGCTGAGGAGATATTGACGTTCACGCCTGTTCTAGTTTTACCACCGCTAGGGCGTTGGATTTTAATTCTAGCTGAAGAAGATCGTATATACTTTTCGTTACGAGCATATGTACATGATCTAGACCTTTCCCGATCTATTCCCTCTTCTAAGAGCTCATTTGCGGCGTCGATTAAATCCAGATCATCGTCTAACTTCACGGGGCGTAACATTGTGGCCTTTGCGTTCTCCAATTCAAACCGCATTCTGTAGTCCGCCTTTTCTAGTGCCTCCAAGCACTCAGAATTTTTGCGGAGTGAAAAAAACTAAGCAGTTCGCCCGACGTTCTTTCTCTTTGATCACTACTCAGTCCACCATAGGAATTTTGGTATCCTTATCCACGTGGATCTCCGCCAACCAGGTGAGAGCAACAGGCCTCTTGGAGAACTCGCCGTATGGTGTAATCTTCAACTTGATGCCCTTCTAGGCTTCGCTAATAGATGCGATCAACAACTGAGAAAATCTTTGAAGAACTGGTCCTCTGATCCTATTATGTAGTACCAACCCCAATGCAGGGGATACATCCGTCTTGTTCTATCTTGCCGTGCAGGGGATGCTCGATAACTAGCTCCTACAGTCTAGCCTTAAATTTAGTCCATACTTCCAGTGCCAGCTTGTTGCTAGCAAAAAAGATCTAAAATCAAATGGTACAGAAGATAAATAACCTTGAGTCTGAATATTCACTAAATAAATATTTTTCTTTTTCATTTCAGGTAAGTGAAAAGCGCTTGGTGTTCAAGGATACCTAGACAGTAAGTAAATATTTGCACCATTTGGAAAAACAAGATTTTCCAAAATCCAATGCATACTCCGCAACTCAGAAAACCTATCCGGCCTTATCTTTACCGCAAGGTCTCATTAGGTTTAGCTTTTTCTTCCAAGGTTTCGTTTCCCTGTATTCTAACGGAAGTTTCGAGTAAGCCTTCCCTGATTATTGCAGATACTACCTCGAATGACCTTTACTAGGAAACAGGTACCCGTAATCAGTGGGAGCGCAACACAGACCTCTAGAGACTGACCACAAACTGATGTTAATTTCCGAAAAAAGTCCCTGCTTATAAAAACTGTTTCACCATAGGGTCAAAGCTCTTACTACTTCTTTTTCTTCAGCTTTTGTCCCGTTCACAAGCGGGGTCGGCTCGTCGTGATCGGCTTCGCCATTTGTCTCTATCGAATGCCTGATCTGGGTGCAATCTCGAGGCTTTCAAATCCCCATCCAGCGTATCAAGCCACCGTTGCTTAGGTCTGCCTTTTGGTCATTTACCATCGACTTCGATGTTCAGACCAATCTTGGCAAGTGAATTCTCGTTTGCACGAACTGCGTGACCATACCATCGAAGATGCCTCTCTCGCAACTTTTCCACGATCGGTGCAACCCCATAACGATCGCGGATATCCTCATTTCGGATGTGATCTAAACGTGTGACGCCACTAGTCCAACGTAGCATCTTCGTCTCCATTACCGCAAGACGCCGTTCATTGTCTTTTATGGTCGGTCAACACTCAGAACCATAGAGAGCGACTGGACGGACGACATTGCGATAAATTTTAGATTTGTGACGTTCGTTGATACGTCGATCACAAAGGACACCAGTTGTGGAACGCCACTTCATCTAGGTTGCGTTAATGCGTGAAGAAATTTCATAACGCAGTTCTCCATTGGCTGATAGCGTTGACCCGAGGTATTTAAATCGCTCAGTTCTGGGCAGATCACTGCCGCTGACAGTGATTGTGCCTGTTTCATGGGGATCGGTCGTCAAAAATTCAGTTTTGTTTAGATTCAATCTGAGACCGTGTTGCATGAGGCGATCATTCCATTTTTGGACAAGTTGCTCAAGATCATTTTTGCTATCAGATGCTTGGAAAACACCATCTGCATAAAGGAGCGTGTAGGACGCTGGATGTTGGATATCCCGTGTGACGGTGTTCATAACAAGGACAAAGAGGAGTGGTGAGAGGGCACTTCCTTGATCAAAACCAACAGAGACACGAAGCGGTTTTGATACACCCGCCATACTTCGAAATTTACTTTTCGGATCGTGGTAGAGCAATTGAACCCAGAGTTCTTCTGGCACGAAGTGTTATCGTAAAGCATACTAGATGGGTTCGTGTGGTACACGGTCAAACGCTTTCTCTAGATCCAGAAAGGCAATGTAAAGAGGGCGATGCTTCTCACGGTGTTTCTCCATGAGTAACCGCGCAGCGTGTATGGCGTCAGTAGTTCCGCAGTTCTTGACAAATCCGGCTTGATTGACGGTTATTTCAACGATTTCGCGAATACGGTTGTCAAGAATGCGTTCAAAAATCTTCATGGTATGGGAAAGTAACCGGATCGGACGGTAATTTGAACATTCTGCTGGGCTACCTTTCTTTTTCCATATTGGAACAGTGGTACTTTCTTGCCAGTCAGATGGTGTTCTTCCTTCCTGAATAACCCGGTTAAAGAATTCGCTGAGCAACAGTGTTGGATCCCAGCTCTTCGCTTTCCAGAGCTCAGATGCGATGTCGTCAGGTCCTGTTGCTTTCCCCGATTTCATTTGTTTTATTGCCTCCTCGACTTCAGTTGCGCTGACTGGTGGAACTGCTCCAAATGTCGGCAATGATTGTGGAAGTGGAGGATGAGCAAATTCTTCAGTTGAAATCTGCTCGAAGTATTCTCGCCATCTATCCGTTGCGGCTCGACGGTTGGTAAGCAAAGTAGCGTTCTTGTCATTAACACAACAGAAGTGTTCGATATCCTGTGTGCGTTCATCACGGCTTTTAACAAGTCGATACAGATCTCTCTCGCCATCCCGAGTGTCTAGTTTATCGTAAAGATTTTTGAAATGGTTTGCTCGGGTGACAGCGACCGCTTTCTTTGCTTCCCGGTTGGCATTCTTATAAATTTGCCAATTAGCAGGCGCTTTATCGTCGAGAAATTTGTGGTAGAGGCGTTTCTTTTCACGGACCTTCATTTCAACATGATCATTCCAAAGCCAAGTATCTCGGTTGATGTACCGCTTACCCGGCTTGGTGACCCCGAGGGTTGCAGAGGCCGCTTTGTGGATCGTGTCTTTCATTTGGTTCCATGATTCTTCCACATTCGTAATGGTTGGCAATCGTGTGAGTGAGATCGTTTCTTCTTTCTTCTCACCAAATCGCCACCATTTAATGCGCGGTGGGCCAGTGCGTTCCTCACTCTGTTTTATCGATGACTTAATTCGCAGGACGGCAATCAACGGCCGATGTTGAGGTGCGATGGTCTCATAGGGAACGACTTTGCAATCAGTCACAGTGGAAAAATGTTGGCGTCTTATGAGAATATAGTCGATTTGCGTTTTATTGTTCCCACTATAAAATGTAGGAAGATGAGACAATCGTTTGATGAACCATGTATTCATAAGTACAAGGTCATGGGTGTCCGCAAAATCGATTATACGCTCGCCACCTTCATTGCGCGCTCCGAACCTCTTTCCCCCATGGCACCTGTTACCGTCTGCCTTTTCACCCACATGACCATTAAGGTCGCCGGCAATGATTATGTAATCGTCAGCAGGCACGTGATAAGTCTTTTCATCGAGAAGTTGCCAGAAGGCATCTTTCTCGGCATCAGGTCGACCTGTCTGTAGTGCATACGCGGTGAAGAAGTGTATAGTGTGATCAGCTGATATAATGATGAGCTTCACCAGCCGATCATCAAATCGTTCGACTTCTTTAATGGCATCACGGAAACCCTCTGAGATGGCAATGCCAATACCATATTGAGTGTGTGGGTTACCAAAATAGAGAAGTTTGTAGCCATTTTTACCGCGTTCGCGTTCAATGTCGCAACTTTTGGCACCAGACCATCGGGTTTCTTGCAGAGCGCAGATGTCAATGCACCTTTTCCGATGGGCTCTTGCGAGTTCCTCGGTCTTTCCAATTAGGGTACCAATATTTAGCGTGCAGACACGTATTTGTTTTGTTCGTTGTGTGCGGACTAACTTGCTTACGTCCTGACGCCGTCCATGCGTCAAGAACCCTTGCCCATTTCTCGACAGGACCGGGGCCCGTTCTGCCGCGTCGACTGAGGTGGACGCCCTAGCATTTCTCCAAGGCTTGCGACTCAATTCGATCATCATGTTTGTAACGACATTGTATGCATTTTCTTGGTCGACCTGTCGCGGGGCCTGTCACCAAGAGATCAGATAGGATTTAACATAGTAGAATAACTCCAACTATACTCTATTTATCTCTTTCCCTGATCTCAGCATTTTATTTTTGTTTTACTGAGGATAGTACAGAGTACGTTGCCTCAAACCCTCCTCCTTTACCTGGGCTTGGGACCAGCATACTATGTTAATAGCATGGCGGAGTTGGTCAAAGCTCTTACTGTACAGTTCTTATGTATTCCTCGGAAAATCGAAGAATTCTTGGAAGAATTTTTGGCTCCCCTACATGAGGATGGACTATTCCATAGCCTACATAACGACGAAATCTATAACCGATACCACGACCGTCCGGTTGTGGATAAAATCCGGCTCTATAGGTCGCTGTGAACGGACCACCTAATCCGTATGGATGAGGATGATCCAGCCCGGAAAGTCTACAAGGGCAATATCTATGGTAGAAAAAGAAGACGAGGAGGACCCTGCCTGAGTTGGAACGATCGCGTAAGTCAGGACACGAGACAGCTTTTAGGGGTATCGAACTGGTGGACTTCGGCGCAAAATCGGAGTGTCTGGAGTTCCTTAATAAGACAGACCTAGACCTGATTCCGGTTGTTGCGCCTTCGATGATGATGATATTTTAGGTTTGGTTCTGCACCTTTTCAAGTATGTCCGCTTATGACTTCCATCTTCCATCCATCACCATTATTATTTTCTTTAGGTTACGCTTTGACCTCTGGCACTTGGTTTATCTGGCTTTACCTTTGGAACTTTTATTTTTGCTTCTCCGAATAGCAATATGTAACTTTTTAGACCATCCGCTGTCGGCTGCCAACGGAACACCAATTGCCACATAAGAAATCGGTATCCTCAAACTCAACCTCAGATTTAGCCCATTACGGACTCCTTCAAGATCTTCAGTACGGTTGTCTTCCCGATTCAGCAACTCACGATTCCACCTATCTGCCAAGGAGAGATGGCAGAATGTACAATCCCGGCCAATACTCCTTATCGTGATATTCTACATGAGTTTCGGAAATAGCTCGTTCGGACGAAACTGCAAAAATGATTTTTCACCGAATTAAGCATCATTTATTCACAACGCCAGGACCACCAATTGCTTGAAACCCCAGACGATTAGCTCCGAACAAGCTGAACATCGCGAATAAGGAATTCAATACCATGATCCAGCTGGGATTGGTCCGTGGAGATCGTGCGGAGATTATCGCGCACTCAACGCCCGGTCTTCCGCCGAAAAGTACCCAGTTTGACACATCCAAGATTTCGCCAAAGGCTCTATGGTAAAACTGTATTTTCAACAATAGACCTGGTTCCGGTAGCTGAAGAGGATATACCAAAGAAGAAGAACTTTGTCCTAAAGGTTGAAATAAATGGGGTAGTCGTGAATCCAAGTAACTGCATTTTTGGTCAGCACGAGGTTAGCTTCTTAAAATACCTTGTCTCAGAGATGGGAACCCGTCACTTGCCAACCAAAGTCAAAATAATCTAATCATACCCGCAACCAATGTGAAGCAGCTTGGAGCATTACAGGCACCACTCAACGAGGTTTTTCACGGTGAGATTAAATGAAATTCACCAATAAATTGGACGGAAGCACCCATGTGGTTAATGTATTTGTGGGTCGATGGCGCTTAGATGATTTTCTTGTAAGGGTAAAGGAGACCCAGAGCTCCCTTCTGTATACCGACCAATGCCTATGCTTGACACGGCCGGAAAAGTGCTCGAGAGGCTCATCAGGGGTAGACTTGCTGAAGCGATCCGTTCTGCCGGGTACTTATCCGCAAGGCAGTTCGGGTTCAGAACAGGGAGATCCATAGTGGATGCTGCTATGGAGGCTGTAGATGCGGTTCATCGAGCCAAGGCACACAGCCGCCGATCTCGACGGATAGTGCTCCTCATAATCCTTGATGTCAGAAATGCCTTCAATTCCATAAGATGGACACATATGCTAGGCACACTAGAAAACTCATTTCACGTGCCTGCTAGAAGGCCAATAGAGGATGGAAATCACGTCGAGAGTAGCGCAGGGATCCATTCTAGGGCCGGATCTTTGAAACGCTTCCTACGATAGTCTGCTGCCCGAAGAGTCGCGCCTGGTCGGTTATGCAGACGACGTTGCGGCACTTGTTGCCGGACGTACTGTTGAACAGGCGCAAAGCAGAGTTGGCATATTGATGCGACGGGTAAGCGGATGGATGACTGCTCACGATTTCAACCTTGCGCCGGAAAAAACCGAAGTAGTCATTCTGACCAGAAGGAGAATCCCGACCCTGCGTCCCATATCGGCGAGTTGACTATAGAGTCAAAACCAGCGGTTAAATACCTTGGTTTAATGATCGACTCAAAGATGAGCTTCTTCGAGCAAATCAAAGCAGCACGGATAGGGTTGCAGCTGGAGTCGCGGCTTAGAGTCGGCTAATGGCGAATATTGGGGCTCTATATCAACTAGGAGACGCCTCCTTATGGGAGCAACGCAGTCGGTTCTTCTCTATGGTGCGGAGGTATGGGCTGGTGCCCTTGACAAGGAGGTGCATCGTAAACGCCTCGCTCAAGTGCAGAGGCGATTAGCTTTGCGAGTGGCGCACCGTCTCCGAACTGGCTGTGATGGTAATCGCGGGAGTGATCCCCGTTGCCCTCCTTGCCAAGGAGCGCAAAGCTATCTGCCGCCGTAATGGTGAAAACTTAAGAGAGGTGGTTGCCCGTGAAGAACGTCAACGCACCCTTAGCGGGTGGCAACTTTCTTGGCAAAATGAGCCAAGGTTCAGATGGACTGCGCAGCTCATCAAAAAATTAGACCCGTGGTTGAACAGCGAAGCGGGCTTGGAGGTTTTCAGTCTTACCTGCACAGGATAGGGAAGGCGCGATTTCCTGATTGTGTGTTCTGCAATGAAGTGGCGGACGGCGCTGAACACACCTTTTTCTCTTGCGAGAGGTGGGACGCCTTTCGTCAGCAGCTTTATGCAGACACAGGGGAGCTCACTCCAGACAACATTGTCAGAGAGATGCTGAAGAGCCCTGGCAGCTGGAATCTTATTGCGCATTATGTTCGGGCTCTTCTTATTGCGAAGAAGATTGAACTAACAACGACTCCCTTCCTCCCCTCCCGTTGGTGAAAGGAATTCCCTGATTTGAAGGCTTCGCAAGGCGGGAGAGTCCGGGGACTAGCCGGAAGTAATGTGTCAAACAGTTCCAGGCCAGTTGACCTGATGACAGGGAGGTGTTTAGTTGATAGTCCGACAGCATGCTGTTGCGGGGGTTCAACACTCTGTGCGTAAACGCATTCACCTACACTTTTAAAAAAAAGGAAAGAAAATGAAGCCAAATCTTTTCACAAATGGAATACAGTAAAGCTAAGTCTGTTCTTTTCTTTGATGGACAGATCTAAAGATCTAAAAGTTTCGATTACTGAAGGATTCAACACTATTCCTTCACGTACTTACATTCGAAACGAACGAAAAGCTCCACATAAGTAGATAAGTAGCAGCAAATTATATGTTCTATGACACTGAGGATCTAGGGACAAACATCTTCTTCTGTTGGCTTGCTCCAACCGTGGCAACTTCCAAAAGCCTTCAATTTATATCATAGCCTTCGCATTTTGCCATTAATCCTACACTCCATGGAAATTACAGCTTTCAGCGGTAGGAAAAGTTGTACTTTCCTTTTTTGCCATTCCGAGCCACTACACACACTTATCTATATTTAATGCAGTCAGCGCGAATTGTGTGGGATCCTTTTCAAGTTGTCCTTAAAAAGAATTTAAAAAAGGAAACTTTCAAATAAACTTAAATTAATTTTCGACTTCCACCCTATTTGAGAGCAAACCAAGTGAAATGAAGGCGCGGAGTGGAATGAAAAGCCAGAAGACAAAGTTAAGAGCCGAATCAAAGTAATTTCATTTTTGCTTTTCCTGGACTCTCTCTAGCGCGGCTTGTGCGGTGTCCTTTTGTATCTTTGTATCCGTCAAGTTTTCTAACCAATTTTCTCTAGCTTCTATGCTGCTGTGGACATAACCGACCACTCGGCGACTCCCTTCAAACAGGCTCTGTAGAGGGATGATCTCAAGTTGCTCCTCGTCAACATTATTAATCCGTTAAATAAATCCATTAACGTTGTCTTACTCTATGAAGTCGCCCAATCAACAAAATGAGATTATGGCGGAGTCCTGGAGTCTTGGCACGAGTACTTCATCAAAGAGATGAAAAATATTATATATTTACTCCCTTACTCCCAAGTCGAGGAAGGAAGGATTCCGGTAGTGCCTCAATTAATGGGAGGAAATAACAATTTTTCACTTTAATCTATGGTGGACGGGGTTTGTTTGTGGGCTGACGATGGGGGCTTACTCTTTGAAATTGTTTGATTAAATTCTCCTGGGAGAACAGGAAGTTAGCTGGGTTCGTTGTAAGTCCATTCACCCAGTGTTTTTCTTGGGCAGTTTATTTAAAATTTCACTTATGGATGAGGAGTCAAGTTACTCCTTACTTACTCCTTGTTGCCCTGTGTGCTCTGGGGATGCAGATGAAGGATTGTAGAGTTTTTGAACTGGAAGTGACTATGTATAGTTAAACCCTCTTCCCGCCTAACCGGACTGAGGGAAGACCAACCTAATAATGGGCTGAAGGCAACATCCAAAGGCCCGCAACACAGCGAGAATGCGTTCCAAGGCAAAGTGTGTGCGACCATGCGGGAATGTATAGCTAAATCCTGATTGTCGCAAGCACTTCAAGCATTGACGCACTGGCTAGAAACTACAAAGACATATCGATGTTAATCAAAAACAGTATGAATCAAGACTGTAGCCCACTAGGCCAGACCGTTACAGGACAGGACTCTTCGGTCTATAGCACAGGCTGCAAGAATAACCGCTTCTTGTATCTCCATGTATAGTCCCGCCTTAAAACCCAGCGTTTTCAGGACTCTATGCAAATTTTCAGGACTAATCCCGTCGCTGAAATCGCGACTATTCTGATCTTTTGTAGTCTCCGAGTCCACTTCATGTCGTCCGCCAAGGGCGGTAGTTTTGGGCTTTTTTCCTGCTGGTTTTTCAGCAGTGTTCTGATCTAACGGGTACAGCTACATCGATTAGAAAGGACGCTTGTTCTTCCGAACTAGATCGGGTTTATTGTGATTAACACTGCGGTCATTGGCAATAGTGTGATCCCACGGTAGTTTGGCACGATCACTTTCCAAGATTCTCTGCGGAGTATACTTATAATGAGGATGGTAGGTTACCACTAAGTCATACTTCAACGCAAGGTATTCATGGAGAATCTTGCAGACGAAGTTATGACGACTGGCGTACTTACTACTGCTCAACTTTCTGCACGCAAATACTATGTTTTGGATGGTCTCCTCTTCAAAGTTTCATAACCTACAAATGGAGTGGAGGCTTCGTGAAGGATGCACCGTTTGTAGTTTTTTGTTGGGAGCGAAGCATCATCATCATCAACGGCGCAACAACCGGTATCCGGTGTAAGCCTGCCTTAATAAGGAACTCCAGACATCCCGGTTTTGCGCCGAGGTCCACCAATTCGATATCCCTAAAAGCTGTCTGGCGTCCTGACTTACGCCATCGCTCCATCTTAGGCAGGGTCTGCCTCGTCTTCTTTTTCTACCATAGATATTGCCCTTATAGAATTTCCGGGTGGGATCATCCTCATACGGATTAAGTGACCCGCCCACCGTAACCTATTGAGTCGGATTTTATCCACAACCTGACGGTCATGGTATCATTCATAGATTTCGTCGTTATGTAGGCTACGAAATCGTCCATCCTCATGTAGGGGGCTAAAACTTCTTCGGAGGATTCTTCTCTCGAACGCAGCCAAGAGTTCGTAATTCTTCTTGCTAAGAACCCAAGTCTCCGATTAATACATGAGGACTGGCAGGATCATTGTCTTGTACAATAAGAGCTTTGACCCTACGGTGAGACGTTTTGAGCGGAACAGTCTTTGTAAGCTGAAATAGGCTCTGTTGGCTGCCAACAACCGTGCGCGGATTTCATCATCATAGCTGTTATCGGTTGTGATTTTCGACCCTAGATAGGACAAATTATCAACGGTCTCAAAGTTGCATTCTCTTCTTTTTATTCTTCCCCTTCGACCAGGGCGGTTTGATGTTGTTGATTGGTTGGTTTTCGGTGCAGACGTTGCCACCATATACTTTGTCTTGCCTTCATTGATGTGCAGCCCAAGATTTCGCCCTAATTTCCGCCTGCTCGATATGGATGAAGGCAGTTTGTACGTCTCGGGTGGTTCTTCCCTTGATGACGATATCGTTAGCATAGGCCAGTAGTTGGCTGAACTTAAAGAGGATCGTACCTCTTGTATTTACCTCAGCATCACGGATCACTTTCTCCAGAACCAGGTTAAAGAAGACGCATGACAGGGCACTCCTTGTCGTAGACCGTTATTGATGTCGAATGGTCTTCAGAGTTATCCTGCTGCTTTTATCTGGTCTGGCACATTGGTCAGGGTCAGCCTAGTCAGGCTTACCCATTTCGTCGGGATACTGAATTCTCACATGGCCGTGTACAGTTTTACCCTAGCTATGCTGTCATAGGCGACTTTGAAGTCGATGAATAGATGGTTCAACTGGTGTCCATATTCCAACAGTTTTTCCATTGCTTGCCGCACAGAGAAAATCTGATCTATTGTTGATTTGCCTGGAGTGAAATCATTTTGGTATGGGCCAATGATGTTTTAACTTTATTAGTCCAATTCTTTGCAAACCACACTTTTTAGGTACACCGGAACATAGACTGGGTTTTTACAATCAATACTCGATAGATTTAACAATTAGACTTTATTAAATAATTTATTTAAAGAATGAAGAAAAAGTGAAGTGACTATTTGCTCGTTAGAGGCAGAAGAGAATTATCTCGCTTCATGTGTTTCTTTTCTGCCCCTAACTCATAGCACACTTTTCTCGCCAGTCCTCCACTCCCGTGGCGAGCTCTGCAAAGTGGATAGTTCCGCGCCATCTATTTGTTCGCATTCGCAACATTCGAAATAAATTTCGAATGCTGCGAATCCTGCCGCGCCACAATGTTCTGGGCGTATGAGGCTATCCAACCCAACAAGATAGCGGAGAATATCTCATAGATGGTACTCAGCAACATGATGCCTTTATAATTGCTGAACAGCGTGATGTCTCCCTTTTTAGGTATGAGACAGTTAATGCGTCGTTGCCAGTTGTCAGGCATTGATTCGCTGTTCCACACCTTGAGTACAAGTTGATGAACCACTTGGTGTAATTGGTCGCCTCCATATTTAATTAATTCGGCTGAAATTCCATCGGCTCTTGGCGACTTGTGTTTCTCCTATACTTGGTGGTGGCAGTATTTGTCCGTCGTCTTCAGTTGGCGGGACCTCCAACTCGCCGATGTTCTGGTTTTTCAATAGCGCATCAAAGTATTTAACCCATCGCTCCAATAGCCCCATTCTGTCGGAAATTAGATTTCCCTCTTTATCACGGCAGGATGAACATCGAGGTGTTTAAGGCTTCATCCTGCTGACTTGTTGGTAAAACTTTCGCGCCTGGTGCGGTTGCTCCCTGTACTTTTCTAGTTCACAGACTTGTTGGTTGTCCCAGGCTTCCTTTTTCCGTCTGTGAAGTCGCTTCTCCGCTCGCCGGATTTTGTGGTAAGTCTCTGTGCGTGCCCGTGTTCTTTGAGAATGCAACATTACTCGGAATGCAGCATTCTTCCGTTCCATTGCTAACTTACATTCATCGTCAAACCAGCCGTTCCAACTTTTTTCTGCGGCTGGGGCCAACTATCTTTCTGGCCGTATCAATTATAACGTTCTTCAGGTGATTGTGAAGATCATTTGTTGATGCTTCATCTCCAGAATCTCTATTGGCTGCGGTTATTGCGGCATCCATTTCCCTCTTATAGGTGTTACGGAGGGCTGTGTTGTGGATGACTTCAGTGTTAACTCTCACCTGATTGTCTGGGGGGATGAGGGGTGGTGTCGTTGTTCGAGCTCGGAGCGCCATTTCAATGAGATAGTGGTTCGAGTCTATATTGGTTCTGACATTCATCAAGGCTGAGAGGTGGCGGCGTTCGATCAACACGTGGTCAATTTGGTTGAGGTCCTGTCTGGAGAGGCAAACCAGGTACTTCCAACAACCATTTCGTGCGATACTGCTAACTGAATAATCCGCTGTTCGTTATCATTGGTATCTCGATGTAAGCTATGGGGGCCGACGTAACGCCTGAATACGAGCTCCGTGCCTATTTGACTGTTGAAATCTCCAAGTATGATTTTGATATACTTGGGACAGGCTTCCAGGGTCCGCTCAACTGTCTCGTAGAAGGTATCCTTCTCCGACTCTGCAGTCTCCTCTGTAGGGGCGCAAACGCAGAGTGCATAACCATTCGCTTATGTTTTCAAAGCCGATAACAGCTAGTTTTATTTTTGGGGGGGGGGGCATATTGGGGCAGGGTATCGGCTAGCTGCTCGAGGGTATCGGCTAGCTGCTCGACAGCATTCGGTCTGTACAGGGTGCGCACGTTCCATGAGAAAATGCGCTAATCGTAAATCCGTTATAGTTGCCGGCTTCATCGTAAAATCCATCCTATCCGAGGCTCCTGTTGTGGCTTCGTCACATCGGTTTTCCGTGTAGGGTTGTCAGCCCTACCCAACCCCCGGGAGGACCAATTGGTATATTTTGCCCCCTTTTTAGGCGCGGGAGACTCGCCTTCATCCTTCTCCGTCTGCAGTTTTCCATAAAGAAAGTACTCCCAGCGATCACTACGTGGAGGTGGAGATAGGGTGCGGTAGTAGAGCTGTTTGTATTGGTTCAGCAGGTGTTTCCCAGGTTTCATGCTCCATCGTAGGTACCAATCCACGTTTCGTCCTGGGACCTATACTACCCTTTGGCCGAATGGCACAACCACCGGTTTATCTGAATGGTAGCAATTGGACTGGCACTGCCCTAATGTAGATAGATTTGGGTGAATGAGCTACCAAAAAATCGATAGAGAAAAAATGTCCTTGTAAGAAAATGAAAATTTCTCCTTTTTAACTCAAACAATTCAACATTGCCTAAAAAGGATCTTTAAGATAATTATCAACCCCCAAGCACAACTTTAAAATAACGAAAGTCCTCTTTTTCTTCTGGGGCACAATATAATGTGGTTGACGAATGTCCTTGAGTATTTACTTTTTTCATCTAGTCCATTTCGAATCTGTTCTTCCCTGACATTGATGTTTCGTCATATCATTTCAAGGACATTTAAGAATACCCTGCCCGTTCCGTTTACTCATTCATTTGCTTGAAGTACTTTGATGAAGTGGGCATTGTCATTACTCAATAGTGGGAAGGAAGAAAAGAATATATGAAGAGATGTGGGAGTTTGAAGGAAGCTACTCGATGATGATAAAGGGAGGATGAAAGAATATTATTTAACGATGAATGTTGACGAGGTTGAAGACAAGTATTGGATTTTTTCGACATTGGGGCCATCGAAATGAGTCTTATTCGCTAAGTTCATTATTGAACAGTCCTCGAAGAAAGGAGCTTCCTCCATGTGTCAGAGTAAATTACCACCATCACTTTCCAGCAAGGATGGCGTGCCATAAACTGTAGTTATGAATGGAGTGCTATTATTCTCAATGAAAGGACTCCAAATGACCCCAGACTTGTAAGCACTTTGAGCAGAATAGCCACATCCTTGCACAGGCAGTCATAACCAAATATAATGTAATCCACAAGGATAACAGATTCATCTCCATAAAATGTTTGCCAAAGTCGCGAAATTATTCCTGACACTTGTCGACCAGATGCTAGGAAACTTCTCCAGCCACAGAAACACCGCCTAATCGTCACATTGTTAAACTTCAAATAGGATGGCACAGCGGTAAGGCCAAGATGCCATAATCCAATCAGGACTCCAACTGTACACAAGCACACAATCAGCTTCTTAGGCTTCCTAGGCAGTAGCTGCTGCCTGTAACTACTTAGAGGCAGTTTTCCCTGCAAAATAATCCACTCACTTCTCAGCTCGGACGGAACGCTATTGTGGCATCCTTTATGTTCGCCATTATTACGGCCGTCGACATGTATTTCTGGAAAATCAATTTCCGAAACTTTCAGAATCGATTGACAAACTTCCATCGCAGCATTGCTCTCCGTTTCCTTTGCTGCTAGTTTTCAGTGTGGCGTCACTATAAAATTCGGTGCCTTCCTGTCAGGACTTTGTCATATTTGAGAAGAAGCAAGTTTGGGGGCACTTAGGAGGTCTGACTTTGTTCGGTCGGTACTGGTGGTAACATCAATAATTCCATCAGTTTGGTTAAGTAGTTTTCCCGAATTACTAAGTTATGGAAATGCTCCGATCGTTTGGGAACTTTGTGTACATTTATCAAGGAAGTTGAGCGTACGTAGGTGGGATCAATGAGTAGAACTAAGGGAGGTGTTAGTGGTTTCACGGGCAGGAAGGATATACGGAATGAGCTGTGAAATAATAAGAAAGAAGGAAAACTTCGTCAAATAGATTTAGCGAAACTGGTAGGATTGAGAATTTGTTTTTATAGTTTTCTATGCTTACTTTCTACAACTTTTCTGTTGTTCTAGTTTGTGTAGGAGTTCGACCAGATTGGCGCCATTGTTATCCGTTTTGGTTAAAAAGTAATTGTTTATCCAGCGTAATATTTTGATATCTTGTTACGTCGCACATTGTGTGGACAGGCTAGAGGCAAAAGTAGCACAATCTTTACATTTGCTACTACTTTGGCAAAAGGGGTGGCTCATGATAAGGGCAATGGCATTCCTGAATCTCTAGCTGGGATCATACCTGCGTCCCACGTAGCTATAATAATAATAGCCAGTCCCAAGCCCGGTTGTCAAAGGAGGAAGGATAGACAGATTTAATCTCCGTCTCCGTAACCATCTCAGAGGGCAGGTGAGGTAAATGCAGGAACTTTGCAGTCTTACAGATCACTCACTGAAGAAGTTATCACCTCAATGCAAAATGTAAATCCACTAAATGAGGAGAAGGTGAAACCTAAGTTCCGGTACGAATAACCGGCGAGAGTCGTCTAATTTGGTCAGACTCTCATAATGGACAGCACAGCGTCGAAAGCGCTACCGGTGGGGGGTTTAATGTCTTGGCGCCACGATAACCAAGAGCATTGTTCCACCTGCTGCAGCTGTTTCGCCACTATCTGTGCCGACCACTTCAGCAAGTTCTCGTAGGCAGCGGATGAAGTGAACTGAAGAAATGAAATGGGGCGGGTACACCACCTTATGGCCCCTTGTTACACCAGAGATTCGTCACGCACGTTGCTGTGCAGCGAGTCGCAGACCAGTACCGCTTTATTACACGCAACGACACAATCACGGTCATTATAAAATTGGGTGCCTTCCATCCAAGGAGCGTATTCGACTTGAGTTAATCGCGGAAAGTGGTGAGCAATAGTCGATGGGTGCAAACGCGCATCAACAAAAGCACGCTGCAATGCGGGCAACAGTTTCACAACTCGCTGAAGCATTCTTCTTCACTGTCCAGCTGAAGTCCCCGTTGAGGTTCAGGACGAATTCCAAAAAGTGTGTATAGAATTCTCGGAAATGGATCTCTGACATAGACCAAGTATTCCCAGGCTCTATGCATCTCGAGCAACTCAGAGAATTGTATCTCAAATCAATGATGAGATTGAATCTTGGCTGTGTGCTGTTCAGTCGCTACTGCAAATACAATCATTTGTGTATCATGGCACAGTTGCGGTTGTCAGATTGCACGGTCAGAAGCTTCGCTTTCGTGTTATTGGTTTGAGTGACCGAAGAGATCCATTATGGAATATTCGTCTGGAACGCCGGCTGAACTCACTAACTGGAAACTGGACATTGCTAGACTGATTCAAATCGACACTGGCAATGCCAGCAGACGAGTGAAAAAGAAACTGCAAAGGGTTTACAGGAATTATGCCATCCAAAGTAAGACACGCGTAATTGCAATTCTGGACACACTAAAGCAGAAACTTTCTGTCATATGCAGTCGGTTGCGACGGTATAGCGGAAGTCATTCCAGACGTGTCCAGAATGCAACGTACACGGGGAACCAGTGGAGTTTTTGCAGATCACTCTACGAATCCCTACAGAGCGTCCAGATTGTACAGTTTTCAGTTATTGGGGTCGACTTTGGGGGTTACCCGTCCAGCATGCTGACCATGCTGAGTGGACCACCGCCGAAGGCATATGCATGCCACTACGCCTGACATTTGCGGAAGTTACCGAAGAAAAGGTTCGACAAACCATAAACAGGTCGAAGAACTGGAAGAGTCCTGGTCAGGATCCCGCAGAGTTTCTGGTATAAAAAATTTACCAGTGTACACAATCAGTTGGCACATAGCAATTAATTAGGTCATTAATAAGCCGGAGGAATTTCCACCCTTTCTCACTGTGAAAATTATCTACCTTATCCCGAAAAAGGACACGATCCAGAACCCCGGGAACACAAGACCGATTACTTGCTTACCGAATGCTTCAAATTCATGGCAGTAAAACGCCCTTTCGTGGCTACTGAATGACGCTAGAGGGCATGGCTTTGCAATAAAATATGCTCTACACTGGTACTGACGACCATCTTGGAAGTCAGTTGTGAATAGTATTCGCTATTTGTTCCACTGGGTTATGCATTCGGAATATTGCCGTGGACGAAAATCGATCTGGAAACGTCAAGCGCACACGGTAAACACGTGGATTGTCTTTAGCAGCCATTTACCGATTTACATTTGTCGAGCAGATGACTGTGTGCTGGGGAGCTGTTCGGTGAGATGGCGGGATTTATGAGTGCGATTCAGACCGGCGCAGTTGGCACCCGAGCATATAAGAAAGCATAATGAACGAACGGGTGGAGAACGATCAATGCAGAATATGTGGTTCGGTGTTAGAGACGTCGGACCATTTCATTTCTGGCTGCACTGTAATAGTACCAGTGCAGTACACCAACAGTGCTCTATGTAAGGTGAGTCACCAAAATCTTGCATACAGGCATGGACTGATCACGGGAACATCTACTGTTTACCGATATGAGCCGCAAGCAGTACCTCATATTTCTGCTTGCAGAGGTCGGCCTCATTATTTTTTAACTAGGTATGATCGTCCGAGCCTAAATGCTTTTCTCGGCGAAGGGCCTACAATCCCTTACATGTCGGGACCCACTGGGAGTCTCTTGAACTGCCTCCGGAGCGTTACTAAGGTGGAGTTTGAGGTAGGGAGTGCCCCTGAGGGTACATCTGGTTTTGACTATTCTGGGTTTTCCTTTCATATGAAAAGACGAACGAGTGCCTCAGACAATAATACTCCTCCTTCAGTCAGAGGGTGCGCAACTTAACCTCAAGAGAGTCCGAGTCCGAGCTACCATCGTTTGAAAAGTGCTTTCTCTGACTTCCAGAAGAGAAAGTGCTAAGGTCCTGGAACAACGTGGCATTAAGTTCAAGACCTCATCTGGATGCTGTTAGGCAGCAAAGCGTAAGAAAGAGCCAATAGACCGAAAATTATCCTTACTGTCGCCGTTCCTGTACCAAATATTAATAAGCTTCGGGAATAAACGAGCTGCCTACTCTACTACGGGCTCAGGACCTTCACATTATATCATCATCAACGGCGCAACAACCGGTATTCGGTCTAGGCCTGCCTTAATAAGGAACTCCAGACATCCCGGTTTTGCGCCGAGGTCCACCAATTCGATATCCCTAAAAGCTGTCTGGCGCCCTGACTTACGCCATCGCTCCATCTTAGGCAGGCTCTGCCTTGTCTTCTTTTTCACATTATATCGGCTCCCAAAAAACATCGAAGGGGAGTGCCGTCCAAGGCATCTTCATCTGAATCGTAGACGAGGTGCCATGTCTCTCAAATACGTAGCATTGTGATGCGACGACTGCATTTGGTTAACGACTTATGTGATGGCGACACCACAACATTCAAATTAATTATAAAAAGTCAACAGGGAGATAAAGAGATTGTATGGTGCTCTGCTTATTTCCCTTATGATATAGACGAAGTTCCCACCGGAACCTTCATCAGAGATAACCATTATGGTAAAAGTAAAGTATTATTCCCATAATAGCAGGATGTGATGCTAACGCCCACCATAAACGCCGGGGAAGTTCCAACATCAACGCGAGAGGATTGAGACTACTAGAGTATCTGGTAGGAACCGAATCGCAGATCCTCAATTTGGCCAATAAATCCACTTTCTTCAACGTGATCAGGCACTCACTGGTCAGTCAATCCTTCGGTGGGCACAGGTTCACTACCTGTGGCAAATCCAGCCATCGCAAGAGCTCTTGTGTCACACCCTTGCGAATGCATACAGGATTACGGCGGCGCTGACACAAGCTCAACATGCTCTACTATTCACATTGCCGAAGCTGCACAGAAGAGAGAGGAACCCACAAGTACTTCTTTCACGATTGCCCAGCTCTAGCTAAAGCCAGACTACGAACACTAGGTAAACTACTCCTTAAAAACCTCAAATAGATCTCTAATTGCAGGGTGGGAGAGCCGCTGTGTTTCATGATTGCTTTGGGCTGGTTATGAATATCTGAACTGACTAGACTCTGCCCCACCCTTGCTATTACCGCAACTGTTATGATCTTAGTAGTTTCTGGCATCGAAACGGTGAATTGCGCCAACTGTGCTCTTCGTATCGGCTCTGGATGCCCGCCTATTAAAAATGCATCCTTCAAATAGCACTCAGGTAAGGTATGTAATAGGAAAGAATCTTACCCGACATGAAGGCTCACCTTAAACTTTGATCTTGAATCTCAGTTATCAGTAGATGGTTTGGCTCCTAAATATATGTAGCGTACAATTACTGGAAGATAGCCTTTCTTCAGAACTCAGCACATTCAAAATTATGGTAGCTTTCGCTTGATTTTTCCAGACTTCATAGAATGCAGTCACGTAGAATGCAAGTCATGCCTCGTCGCCGGCAGATGTCACTTTCACTAAAGAAACCACTCAGTCCTTTTTAAGGTTTTGTTTAAAACAAAACTTTATTAAAAGCAGTTTTCTGTCTGTCTGTCTTTTTTTTCGGAGGTGGAAATCCTCTAAAGACACTGGTACACACGTTCCAGCGTGTGCGATTTTTACCCACTAAAACCACTTCCTAACTCCTGTCCTCTACCCCGCGGAACCACCACAAAGTACTTCTTCGCGGGGTGGACATGGTTCTAGCCTCTCCCTTTGCCCATCGATTACATTCGCAACCGCGCCTTTCTTACCTCCTCTGCCTCTTTTAATCTGCACTGAATCCGCCCTACGATGTCGCTCATTGCACTCCTGCTCTCCAGGCATGCAAGCATTTTCCCAATTATATTTTTCAGTGCTACTGTTCCTCCCATTGTCTCCTCTAAACTCTTCCTTTCCTCAACGAATCTAGGACAATGGAAGAAAACATGCTCCGTGTCCTCTGGAATACCGTGGCAGTTGATACAGTTGGGTGGGTTGTCCAGTTTAAACCTATAGAGGTACTAACGGTAACCGGGTTCATTTACTATATTCACAGGTGGTCCGCGAGAGCAGATCTTGCGCGGCCCTACAGTGATTGACTTGGCTGCGGAAGCCTTCGGCTTTGCTCTCTTCGGACCTTTTCAGTTCATAAGACCTCCCTTTTGATTCCTCCGAATCCTGCTTACATTCCCCCCACCCCCAATCTTTGAGATCAGGGTCAGCTTTCACTCTTCTTAGTATGTCTGTGCGCTTGAAATGATGATCACCTCGCGTCGGATCCTCATTTTCTCCTTCTTCTTTTTGGCTTTTTTGATTCAACTTTTGTCCAACCATCGTGTACTTTTCGAGGCATCGTCTCCCTTGGCATTTTAGGCACACCGAGGTTTAAGACCACTTCTTCCAAGCTGCTGATTTCCTGGATGTTCTTGTCTTCCTTTTCCCGAATCCCCTTCTTCCGCTGCTCATCCGGGAGTGTACAGTTGACTGTCACCTGCGTTGACTGCGTTAACGTCGAAGGAATAATTTTAGGTCCCTCCTTCAAATCTTTCTCATCTTCCCGCGATTTGTTATATAGAACCGTGGCTCTCACCATATGCATGATTGCTTGGTTCATGTTGTCTTTATCTATGATGAATTCCGAAAACTCCAAAAATATTCGCTCCAAGCAAAATGAAGGATGACTGTTCCAGGTCGGACTTCTGCTTCAAAGCCTCCATTCTTCTTTTCATGCATTTTCTGGCATTAACGGAATTCCTGTGGCTCAGGTCCTTTTTCGCTTTGGATATTGGGGGAAATGTCATAGTCGTTGAGCTTCTCCCAAACGGATGCGGCTCTCGATACTGAGGAGCCTCCCCTAATTCTTTACGCTCGGATGCGCTAGGTGTCAATGCGACTTTTAACGGCCAACGTTGTCCCTTGGGCGCCCTTCTCTTCGTGTTTTAGGGAGTGATGTGCTCGGTTTAAACACCTCCTTGTCTAAGCTGTTGTAGATGCCACGGTGGCATTGTTTCCTTACTCCGGCTAACCTTCCCATAGCCAATTTTATCCACGGGTGGGCGTTTTTCTCCCACCTACCCGACCTGCGCATAAACATGCCCATGCACGCACATCTTCGAACGCGTATAAGTACATATTTATACGCATCCGCTGAGCATTCCCTTATCCGCACGAAGGGACGCGCCTGATGGGTGATCTAACAACTGCTCACTGGACTGTCTGTCTGTCACACGCATTTTTCTCGGAGACGGTTATAGCGATCGACACCAAATTTGGTGGAAAGATGGATTCACATACATGCAAAGACGGTATAAATTTTGTTTCACTAAATATAATCATGTGGGGTATCAAATGAAAGGTCTCGGTTGGTAGTTTCCGAAGCCGGTCTTTGTTTTGACATTTGTTGGAAAGCTGGAGAGTGAGTGTTAAATGTGATTATTTCATTAACAGACCCATTCTCAGAAACTATCCAACCGAAAAATCTGAAAAAAAAATCGTGAAGCTGCCACTATATGGCGCCTAGGCTCCGAAATACCCTCCATCCCGATTTGGGGTTCCGTCTACCCAATAAACCGTTGCCACCACTTCAATCGAACTTTCAGATTTTACCCCATTAAATAAAAGAGTATGCTTTTATCATATTTGCTAATTTAATCCCCTTTATTCGAACAATTACGTCAATTAGAACATACTTTTAAAGTAAGTTTGGCTGACTTAGTAATAATTTAATTCTCGACGAAGACGAAGGCGACAGTCCTCACGAGAGTATCATTCTTGACATTTTCTAACCCCCATCTCCTGTGACGCCATCAGCTGTTTCCGCGGCCGTTCAATGTGTCGACAGAAGCGAATTATCTACAGCGTTCAGGGTTCGCGCCTGCGATGAGCCGCCACACGGATACCTGTTCAAATAAAGTTAATACCTGAAGCGTCCAGCTTCCGGTTTCCCGACTTGTTATCTATCTAAAGTGATTTAGGAAATGTAACAAATTGTCATGCACCGAGCCTTAATGCATGTTGGTGGGATGTTTTTCAAAGGGATTGAACCATTGTGGTACCTTTTGCAATTCACCTATTACCAAGGGTCTTAAATTCCTCACTCATTCTCGAGTATTTGCTTGGAACTAAGTTTAAAAGTGCCAAACAATATTGCGATTATAGGAAATAAGTCAAACTTTGGGAGCGCTATAAAATCAGAGATACTCTTATCTTGCATCATATAATCGGCCACAAAGTTCCCTAACGCTTGTATCAATTTGACTAAATGCCATTAGGGGCGCACTCTTCACCCGCAAAGCCCATTCAAAGGATAATCGATAGTATCCTGAAAATAATCTCTCATAGGTCCGCTACCTACGACACAAACACCAAAAAGTTTATTAATAAATCAAATGCTTTAATGGGTCGAATGGGCGACATAAAAAGTTTAAAAGGTCGTTTCGAGCTCACATAAACCCCATCGTAGGATTAACTGCTAATCTTTGGGTGTATTTTGTTCAGGTTCTTTCTCAGGGCGACACAGAGGAACCTTTCGTTCGCAAAGGAATATGGGTAGTAAAAAACAATGGCCGAATAACATAATCAGAGGAATATGCATACACGTGTACGTCTTTAAGGATAATACTCATAACTTGTGCTCTACGAGAGGAAATTAAAAGCTTACGCCGTGATCCTTTGTGCACAATTCAAGTCTCTACTCGTGTTCCGCAGCCATCGGTTCCCTGCTTCGGGGCTCGAAAACAATGCGCTCCCACTTCCATCGCAGAAATACTATTTCAGCATATCTTCCAGGATGAAAATTTTCGAGCTACGACATTTATGCCGTTCATCTCAAATTGGTTACTCAATTTCGTTTCTATTCTCATTTCGGGGCTGTTTCTGAAGCGCTACCTTTTGTTTTCACCTCCGCATTTACTTCCTCTTTCGGTGCTAGCCTCGTCCCACTGGCAGGTGTCCTAATCCCAACTGAATTTCTGAATTCGACGATATTTCAGGAAACATGAACACTAAAGAACTTCAGTAGAAATTCCCGACAGATGGAAAGACATTACAAGAGACTCCAATGGATGCCTGGAAATTTCCGAGAAACCGATATTTTCATTTTCCATAACAAAGATTGAATGGAAATTGGATCATAATAAAGAAAATTCCTGTTCAACCACTCGGTCCCGATAATTCGCCTTAAAAGTCCTTTTCGTCTAACGCCTACATACATCATGGGAGACACTGGTAGATACACAAGCGTCCTTTCCGAAAATACTTTTCTCAAGTTCAAACCAATTACGTCCTTAAAACATTTAGTCATTTTCACACGACACTAAACTGTTTGAAAAAGGGAGGCCATCAGGTCTTTAAAGTAGCGTCGACTGTATCATAAATTAGCTTCAAGGAGGGGATAATAGTTCAAGTAGAACCTCATCAATAAACAGGGCTGTTTCAGTTGCTTCTATTCCAGCCCAGTCAACTCCCACCCTATTGTCCCGTCGCAAGGTACTACTGCTTTCCGAGTATCAAGACATTAACTATCAGCAACTGAAAGGACGAAAAAAAATTGTATCACTCTCTACCCGTCAGAGAAGCGAATGCCGGGCGCCGGGTCTACGAGGTGGAACTTCAATTTATCATCAAAAACAGAATGCAATTTAACGCGTAAAATATATATAAGTAGAAAAAACGAGCCCAAGATTGGGGTCAAAATGAAAGGACGAGAAAGAAGACAGCAAAGATAAGGGAAGACTACAATTTGTCTTCGCCGATGGGGGAGACGCTACTTTTGTTCTAAATGTCGAGAAAAAACACCGAAAATAAAAATGTGGAAAAAACTCTGAGACGGGGTCCATGGAATCCGGCTCTCAAGCGAAAGTCGAATTATTTCTCGCGAAAACACATTCTGACTACCTTGACAGTCTGTCTTTCCTGCGTCCTCGCCCGCTTGGCCACCACTGTCAGATGGATGATTTTGAATCTGGACAGCGCATCTAATTGCTTTCATCTCATAATTTATTCATTATAGCAACCTCACATGCATTCCTATTTGAAGTTTGAAAGGACCAAAAAAGCTCAAAGCCTCCAAAAATCCCCCAAGTGTAGACGGAACAGGACTAAAGTAAGACAGCCAGGAAATAACCAGATTACGACACTAAGCCATGGGCTCGTGGATCTGTCAGATCCGAGAAAGGTAGAAAAAGTGAGCTGGAATTACTGGCTAAGATATCCAAAAGATAGCAAGGATGTTCCGTTCAAAGGAGGATTCAGGTAACGCGGTGATTTGTGGGCGAGGATTTTGTTGTCTACAGATCAAAATTTTCTTATACTTTCTGGAGACCAGGCGCCTGACGTTCCCAGCAAGTGTGGGAATGCAAGATTTTATTGAGAATTGTTTTTTCGTTATATTCTCCCACGCCTTGTTATGACTCGAGAACTTTTCCAGCTCCACTCTAGCCTGACGTTCTGAATGGTGTTACGACGACAGATTCCTTAATTTGTTCGGAAAAATGGCAACGTTCTAAGATTCTATCAAGGACGTTCTGATAGATATTCTGCGATTAATCGAAAGGAGAATGATGAATGATGTGGAGAATATAGTACTTGAATTCAGGATAATCTGAGAAAATTTTCAAGATTTTGATAAAGATTTAAATTCTAATAACAATGGGAGTCGATTTTAGGCTTCCAGAAACCTAGAACGAAGCATAGGTTTCTGATTCAATGCTAATTTAGGGTCTTTTTAAAGATTTTGTTTGAAACAAAACCTTACTGAAGTCGGTTCAATGTCTATCTGTCTGTCTGTATTTTGTCGTTTTTTCTTTAAGGAGCTGGAAACTTCCAAAAGACTCTGGCCTGGACACAACAGAATGTGAGATTTTTACCCTTTAAGACCAACCCCGACAACCCCCTACCCCGCGGAACCATCTGTAAGAATACCACGGGGCAGAGTTAGCTTACTTTAGCTAGGTCTCCTTTCGTCTACACTCGGGGTTAGTAACCGCACCTTCCTCACTTCTTCTGCTTATCGTAGTCTATCCTGGATTCCTGCGATCACGGAATTGATCAAAGGGTAGTATAGGTCCCAGGGCGAAACGTGGATTGGTACCTACGATGGAGCATAAAACCAAAAAATGAAACCTGCTGTTATCAGCTTTGAAAACATAAGCGAACGGCTATGCACTCTGCGCTTGCGAGGCAAGTTTAGAAATATAAGCCTCATTAACGTTCACGCCCCTACAGAGGAGACTGCAGAGTCGGAGAAGGATACCTTCTACGAGGCAGTAGAACGAACGAACCCCCTGTCCCAGATATGATATCGAAATCATACTTGGGGATTGTAACAGCCAAGTAGGGAAGGAGCCCGTATTCAGGCAATACGTCCGCTTCCATAGCTTACACGAAAATACAAATGATAACGGACTGCGGGTTATTCTATTAGCAGGGTCACACGAAATGGCTGTTGGAAGTACCTGGTTTGCGCGGAAAGCGGTCCACAAACATACGTGGGCCTCTCCAGACGGGACCACTTTCAACCAAATTGACCACGTGTTGATCGAACGTCGCCACATCTCAGCCTTGATAACTGTCAGAACATATAGGGGGGCCAATATATACTCGGATCACTACCTCGTTGGCATGGTGCTCCGAGCTCGAATAACAACACCACCCTGAATCCCCTCTGATAATCAGGTGACAGTTAACACTGAAGCCATCCACAACACAACCCTCCGCGACACCTATAAGAGGGAAATGGATGCCGCAATAACCGCAGTCAACAGGAGACTTGGAAATGAAGCATCAACAAATGAACTTCACAACCACCTGAGGAACGTTACCATTGATACGGCCACAAACATGCTTGCCCCCAGCCGCAAAAGGAGTCGGACGGCTGGTTTGACGATGAATGTAAGCTAGCAACGGAACGGAAGAATGCCGCATACCGAGTAATGTTACATTCTCAAAGAACGCGGGCACGCGCAGACACTTAGCACGAACTCCGTCGAGCAGAGAAACGACTTCACAGACGGAAAAAGGAAGCCTGGGAGAACCAACAAGTCTGTGAACTAGAAAAGTACAGGGAGCAACCGCACCAGGCGCGCAAGTTTTACCAACAAGTCAGCAGGATGAAGCCTTATACACCTCGATGCTCATCCTGCCGAGACAAAGAGGGAAATCTGATTTCCGACAGAATGGGCATATTGGAGCGATGGGTTGAGTACTTTGATGAACTACTGAACAATCAGAACATCGGCAAGTTGGAGGTACTGCCAACTGAAGACGACGGACAAATGCTGCCACCACCAAATTTAGGAGAAACAGTCCGCGCAATTCATCGGCTAAAAAATCAAAAGTCGCCTGGGGCGATGGAGGCGACCAGTTACACCAAGTGGTTCATCAACTTGTGCTCAAGGTATAGGACAGCGAATCAATGCCTGACGATTGGCAACGAGGCATTATCTGTCTCATACATAAAAAGGGAGATATCACACAGTGCAGCAATTATAGAGGTATCAAGTTGCTGAGTACCATCTATAAGATATTCTCCGCTATCTTGCTAGGCTGGATAGCCTCATACGCCCAGAACATCAGTGGCCCATACCAAAGAGGCTTCACTCCAGGCAAATCAGCAACAGATTATATTTTCTCTGTACGGCAAGTGATGGAAAAACTGTTGGAATATGGACAACAGTTGCACCATCTATTCATCGACTTTAAAGCCGCCTATGATAGCGTAGCCAGGGTAAAACTGTATACGGCCATGAGAGAATTCGGTATCTCGACGAAATTAAAAAGACTGACTAGACTGACCCTGACCAATGTGCGAGGCCCGATAAAAGCAGCAGGATCACTCCCGAGACCATTCGGCATCAACAACGGTCTACGACAAGGGGATGCCCTATCATGCGTCCTCTTTAACCTGGCCCTTGAGAAAGTGATCTGTGATGCTGAGGTAAATGCGGGCGGTACGATCCTCTTTAAGTCTATCCAACTACTGGCCTATGCTGACGATATCGACATCATGGGAAGAACCACCCGAGACGTACAAACTGCCTTCATCCAGATCGAGCACATCAATGAAGGCAAGACAAAATATATGGTGGCAACGTCAGCACCGAAAACGAACCAGCCAACAACATCAAACCTCACTGGTCAAACACGAAAAAGAATAAGGATAGAAGAATACAACTTTGAGACCGTTGATAATTTCCCCTATCTAGGGTCGAAAATCACAACCGATAACAACTACGATGATGAAATCCGCGCACGGTTGTTGTCAGCCAACAGAGCCTATTTCAGCTTACAAAGACTGTTCCGCTCGAAACGTCTCACCATAGGGTCAAAGCTCTTACTGTACAAGACTATGATCTTGCCAGTCCTCATGTATTCCTCGGAGACTTGGGTTCTTAGCAAGAAGAATTGCGAACTCTTGGCCGCGTTCGAGAGAAGAATGCCCCGAAACATTTTTGGCCCCCTACATGAGGATGGACGATTCCGGAGCCTAGATAACGATAAAATCCCACTCAATAGATTACGGTGGGAGGGTTACTTAATCCGTATGGATGAGGATGATCCCACCCGGAAAGTCTATAAGGGCAATATCTATGGTAGAAAAACAAGACGAAGCAGACCCTGCCTAAGATAGAGCGATGGCGTAGGTCAGGACGCCAGACAGTTTTTAGGGATATTGAATTGGTGTACCTCGGCGCAAAACCGGGATGTCTGGATTTCCTTATTAAGGCAGGCCTAGACCGGATACCGGTTGTTGCGCCGTTGATTATGATGATGATGATGGAGTTGATCGCATGGTAGTCCTCTGAGAAGTCACCATTCTCCAAGCAAAATTTTCTGGTGATAGTACCTAAAATTTCCTCTAGGTTTCTCCTTTTCTGCGCGAACCTGGGTCATTGTAAGAATACGGGCGCTGGGTCCTCTGGAACCCCGTCGCATTTTAAACAATCAGATAAGGTGTCCAATTTAAACCTGCACAGGTAATAACGATATCCTCCATGGTCGGTGAGAAACTGGGTGAGATTACAATTGATCTCCCCATACTTTCTCCCCAGTCCCTCCCCGAAGGGATCAACCTGTAAGTCCAACGGGCCTTTTCTGACTGGTCCCATCTCAGCTGCTATCTGCTTATGGAACCCCCAATTTCGTTTTTTTTTTCATCCGCGATAAAGGAGAGATACACCTGATGTTATACACGTCTGCCTGGATGTCAATCGGTATCATTTTCGAACGCTGCATCATTTCAGACAATCCTAAAGGCAGAACACACCGTTAAGGCGGTTTTTATGTAGACCGCACTCAGTTTATGGGCATTGCCTAAAACATACAGTAGTTTCGCCAAATTAGGGTTGCATACAGCAAGATAGAACTCGCCACCCTGGCTATAAGCAGTCTGCAAGTATGCCCCGGCCCTTCCACGTTCGGCAGCGTCCTTGCCAGAGCAGTCGGTATTAGTCGTTCGCGTAACCCACCATCGTGACCTCCTCCGAAGCCGGAAGGGTAGGTAGTACATAAATTAACATAGTGTTCCATTGCGGTGGACCCAGTACGAAGCCCTGTGGGACACCCGTCAAGACGATGTACTCCTTCCGTGAATCGCATTTCGGCCAAAGGAATAACTGTTTTCATGGTATCAATGGTTGATCTGAATCCATACTGCCGATCTGAAAAGCCTCTTTGAGTCTCCACGATCGGGAGTTTTTTTTGTGGTGGGGTAGGTGAATGCATTTTCAATGGTATGTCATCGAACTCCCCATCGTCAGAGAGCTAGCCTCGAACCGTTTGACACATTACTTCATTTATTTCACCAACGGGAGGGGAGAGGCGGAAGGAAACTGTCAGTTCAAGGAACCCATGCCACCGAGCTCCTCCACCGGTTGGGCTCCATCTTCTTTCCAACGGGAAAAGCCCGAACGTAATGTCCAACACAGCTCTACTGGTCAGTGCTCCTCAGCATATCCTCGACAATGTTTCCTCGAGAGTGGTTAAATAGAGCTGCTGACGAATCGCACCCCCTCTCACAAGAAAAAAAGATGTGTTGGGCGTCGTCCACAACTCCATTGCAAAACACACAATCCAGAGATAGTGTCTTTCCAATCTTGTGCAGGTAAAACTGAAAACCTTCATACCCACTTAAAAACTAGATAAAGATATAGCTGGTCTCACCATAGTTCCGATTCAGCCACGCACATAAGTTGCCAATGAGCCGCGCAGTCCATCTGCCTCTCTCTCCCAATATTTGCCATAAGCCTACTTAATGTCGAAGCTCCAGCCATATCCTTGTTCGTTACTGCTTTGATTTGCTCCAAACAGCTCATCTTTGAGCCAAGGGTCAGTCCAAAGTACCTTGGGCCGTTAATTTTGACTCGATTATCGACTCGCCGAATGATATGGGACGTAGGGCCGGAATTTTCTTTTTAGCCAGGATGACTACTTCGGTTTTTTGCAGTGCAAGGTTGAAACCAAGTGTCCGGATGGCTCAAGTGGTTAGAGCGCTGGGCTGTAGTAGTGGAAATTCGCGGTTCAAATCTCGCTGGTGGCAGAGGGATTTGTTATCATGACGCGATGTCGAATACCAGTCGACTCAGCTGTGAATGAGTATCTGATCCAAATCAGGGTAATAATCTCGGGCGAGCGCAATGCTGACCACATTGCCTCCTACAATGTACCGTAGGGTACCGTATCGGTCTTGAATGAAGTGCTCCAACACACTTCAAGACCCTGATTCAATATGGATTGTTGCCCAATGATTATTATATATGGCAAGTCTCCTTTGCAACTGTTCGGCAGTGCATCCAGCAACAAGCGTCGTGGCATCATCTGCATAACCGACCACGCGCGACTCTTCAGGCATGGCGAGTTTAAGTAGACTATTATAGGTAGCGTTGCAGAGTTCCGGTCCTAGGATGGATTCCTGCGCTACCCGCGACGTAACCTCCAACCTCTTCTGACCATAGAACAGGGGGCGGTTCCTCAGATACTCCCTCAGTACTCGTAAGAAATAGCCGTTACGTGGTGTGCTAGAATGTCTTTCCATCTTACGGAATTATAGACGATTCTGACGTCAAGCGAGTCTATTTCTGATGAGCTTTTGGAGCACTTTCTCAGCAGTGTCAAGCGTACAAAGTGGACAGTATGAAGACAGCAATTCGGGGTCGCCTTTCCCAAGCCTCGCCACGTTCCAACGAGAAGGGAAGATACCCTTTTTCGGGCAACCGTTGAATGCGCCAAGCAGTAGGTCTGCCCGATGTTGGACTACCGTTTTTTACACCTCTTCTGGAATACCATCGGGTCGTGGCGCCTTCTTGTTTTTCATAACGGGGGCTGCCTGTTCCAACTATTTTATAGAGAAAAGTGGGCAGTCCCCAGCGCTCTCCTCGCCGACGTCATCATCCCGTATGAGGTGCGCAAGAAATAGTGCCAGTACAATTCGTTCCATCTGCTCAGCCTTAAGTGAACAGGGTTCTGCAGAGCCCCGATTTTTCGTGGTGGCGCATACCGAGAGTTTGTGCCAATCACTTCGGAGGCAATGTATTGATGATCGCTTTCCGAGAAGTCTTCCAGAACTTGCCACGCGTTCACCAGGGAACGCGATGCGAAGGTTACGCCTGGAATACTTCCCTCACAGCCTGGGCGCCGAAATGTTTGGATGGATCCGGTGTAATCTATTATAAATTACCCGCTCTAGTATTTTTCTCGTCGTGTCTAGAAGACATATGGGTGCAACTTCTACCACTTGCATTATGCAGCTAAGATACCCTGGGGATGCGCGCTTCGAAGAACTCCGCGAACATTTCCAGTCTACATTTCACGGCAAGAGGGTCTTACTCGATATGGGCCGTGTAAGGTTGTCAGCCCTACGCAACGACCAACCTGGAAGACCAGTTGTCTCGAAATCGATCCGTGGGATGATGCCAACACGGCAGGCATTTACGTCAAACTCCTTAGACCTTGATGTCATTGCAACTAGAATGTGGGTGTGAAATTACCAGATTTTGCAAGTTTCACCGCTTCAAACGACACAATTTGAAAGCATGTATTGTATTTCCGAATCCATTACTCACTGAAACTTAAAAGCGCGACGAATTGAGCGCATTTTGTACTCGTAGTCGTCAATGCAGTTGAATACTGCTTCATTGGGTTCCATTCTCAGTTATTCGAGCCTGTCGTGAGCGTTCAGCTTCACGTCATGTACACACCGTTTTGTTGTGATGTTTCGGCAGTCCTTCCAGCAGCTTTTGAAGTGAAGCTCTAATCCGGTCACCGACTTTTGACTCCAGTTCGTCTGTCTTGCCAATTGGCGCATCGAGGAGTTTGGTCCTATTTACTTGACTAAACTTCCTCCAGTCGATCCTCCTGGGGTCTCTGAAGGGTTTAGAGACCTTTGCGGCGAGATCCATACTGAAAAGTATCCAACTATGATCTGTGAAGGATCTCTAGTCAGACACTCTCCATTTCCCCACTCTAAGAATCTGATTGTCGGATAGTAGGGTGATATCAAGGACCTCCCACAACCATCACAGTTCGCCGAGCTGGGTAAATGGAAGGTACCCCTGTTACACACCGATAGATTTGCATTAATAACAAAAGCAAAGAATGACTCACTTCTCTCGTTGATTTCCGAGCTGCCCCAAAGCTTATGCTTTGTATTGGCGCCTAACAAATGGTTGGCCTTCTTTGTTACTATGGTGCTCGTCAAATGTTGTAGTTCTTCTGGCGGAGCTGATCGGTCGTTAGCCATGTAAACCAAGCAAATATACATGTTCTCTGCCCCCGCCTGTTCCACTTTGACCACGCCTAGGTCGCTGGATCTTAGTTCCAGATACAGAAAAGCCGGCAGACTCTTCCTCGCGAGGATATATGCTCTAAGTGTTTCCTGATCAGCGTCTCCTGTGCTGTACAATAAATTAAAATATTTGCTTTGGAGCCCTTTGATGGTTCGGTCGCCTCCGACCCAGAGTTCCTACATCAGTGCGATGTCGATGCCCTCCTCTAGGAGGAAGACAAGCAGATTATCCGAGGCACACTTCGACTGCTGCAGATTTATCTGCGTTACCCTGATCTGCTTAAGCCGGGCGTTCGTCAGTCCCCGTCGGACCGTCGATCGTCATCTCCTCCAACAGCTCGTTGGAGGCATCTCTTCGATCTAGGTCATCGTCCGGTTTGGCAGAACAGAACTCTTTTACCTTTGTGTTCCTGACTCTGAAAGGTTTCGTAGTTCATGGCCCGTCGACTGATTGTTGCTGGGCACTTCTCTTCGGATGCTGCTTAGCGTGTGAACTCTTGCCCACTCTGCTTAGCTTGTGATCTTGCTCGACCTCGTCTTGAGATAGAGAGCGATTCAGAGCGATGGGCTTCGCCTTCTGCTCGTCTGCATTTGCTTTTGTAGTCTTCAACAATCGCCTGGTTTTTAGCGGGGTCTTTTTCACACCTGGTACTGGCTTCTGAGCAGGACACCTGCGGACCTTCGCTTCTTAGTCGATTTCCGGCGACCGATGTTTTTGTCGGTTTTCAATTTCAAGGGGTCCCCCGACGTCGAGGGTTTCGGGTTAGGAGTACTAAGTCTGGTACTCGCTACTCCCACTTTGACGGAAGTGGATTTGAAGCTGGACGCCACTAGCCTGTCTGCCGCCTGGCTCCGGGAAGTGCCTGCGGTTGGTTTCAGCATAACGGTGCTACGGTTGGCACCGAGTGTACTAGCCTCGACGGCTACTTTCTTCTGGCTGGTCCTCCGATGATGAGCCTGACATCACCTTCTCTTCTTCTATCGTCGTGTTTTGTATTTTTAAAATTGAGTCCATATCTTGGTTCCACGAGCAGTCCGGGAAGAATATCCACCCTGCCTGGCGAGGCCACTAGGGTAAGGGTCTTATTTGAAACTGAAGGTGCCCAAGGTATTTAGAGTTCACATACTAAAGACCAAGCTCCCCATTGGCCACGCAGCCCTCAGCGTATGCTGTTGCATCTTGGCTTGGGGTCCTATTAGCACCTTCTCCAGTGCAGAGAGGACGATCCCCGGGTTGTTGCTTCCATCCCCCCACCAGATCTACTTGCCCCTAACACGTGACCAGTAGGCAAGTAGATCTTCGTACGTTGGATGAGCCTACTCCCAGTCCGGCCCTACACACTCTTGGCCCGTCCGAAGACGGTTTCCAGTAGCCACCACGACGAGGTCGTGTAAAGACTTGTCGAATTATGCAACTTTAACCTGAAACATAATCAGACCAGGCCGCTACAGTACACTGTAGGAGGCAAATTCTAGTTTGCTGACTTGTTGTATCTATGGTAAGTGAACTTCTTCACATTTGCAATCCTAATGTAAAGCGTATAGGGTTGACTATTATCAGCACAATGCGTTCCAGATCAAATTATTAGTGTATATAGTGTACCTGAAACGTCTAGGTTCCGGCTTCCCGACTTGCTCTTTCTTTGTACTGACATTGAATAAAACGTATTGGTCGCCGAACCTTTCATCGAGTGAGATCCGGTAGGGCTTAGCATAGTGAGGTAACTGCAGCTATACTTTATTGTATTTACCTTTTCTCTGATCCTCCCGTACAAAGTACGTTTTCTCAAATCGTCACCTTTATCTGGGCTGGAAGGTAGCATACAAGGAATGATAAGCTTTTGAGGTAGGCTACCAAAGGAAAGGGTAGAAAATTCGAGGCTAGAAGGTGGGATGGGAGCACTGCTTTCGGGGAAAGAACAAAGTCGAAAAACTGTTGTTTTTTATCAGGCACACCAAAACAAAGTTGGGGGACGGAAGAAGTTATCTTCCACAGGTTCCCTTATTTGGAACCAAACAAATGTCTGGCCCCAAACCTGACATGAGGGGTATCACTTTGGGCACTGTTTGTAATGACTGGAGGAATCGAACGTTTGCTCTGTAACCTTTGAGTGAGTGATCACTGAAGCCATTATACAACTTTCACCTTTTTGGTACTCTCGTCGTGGTCAACTGTAACAGATAAGTTCTACACTGAGGTTCATTTTCTGTATTTCGTTGCAACTTTTGTCCATAGCTATTGGTTTTAGCACAAAGTAGATGGCGGGACCATTTTATATACTGAAATCATATCTAACCCTTAATCCACCTTCAGTGGTAATTTTCCAAGTTCGACTATTTTTTAAAATAAGACCCTATGTCAGTTGCTGTCGCCAGAGTCGTAATAGCCACGAGAATCAGACTTAATCCGGCTTTATTGAATTCACTACACCAACATCCATGGTAGGACGAGTGTAGAAATTCTAGTACCATGACTAAGCCTAAGTGCGCTATAGCCTACCTTGCAGGACTTGGCCTAATTAATAAACGAATACTAGAGAGCTCTCTTATGTGATGTGGTTATTAGTTGACCTAACGTTTGGGGCTTAATTCGCATCCATTAATGTTGCATCTGTAGGCGCTCTGGGCCATTTGTATTCAGTCAAACTTCGGAGGTTTCCTAAGTATAAAATCTGCTGACAGTGGAATTAGCTTGAAGTATCCACTGATTTGTCGAGTTGACCATTGGCAAATGGTCCCTACAGGGATTACGTACAATTAAATGGTATAACATAAGAGCAGTGCCTGGCCACATTCATTATTCGGTTGACTTCACCCATTCGTCATTGAACTTGTTTATGACTTCTGTACCGCGACAAGGTACAATCCGATTTTCCTGCTTAGAGACTGGGAAAACGTGGAGATGGAATCTTTTGGCTAGTAAGTGAACATATTTCATTCGCTTCGAGAATTTCAACCCCCTAATTAGTGTTAATGGATGTGTGGGCCCTGTAAGTGTACCCGATGTAATTCCTATTTCTAACTCTCTATTTTATGCTTCGAATTTCTGTTCCAAGAAGATTATAGTCAAAGGATATTCAAACATGCATTCTATGCATTCACCCCATGGCCATACCTTCCTCAAGCGCATTATGCATTCAAGCATGGCTTTCAAATTTAATTGGCATAGCCAGCAGACATTTTGAAATCTATTTCTGGGTGCATACATATATGGTCCCTTATTCAATTTTCATGACTTCAATAAGCTATACAAACGTGATATTCTAATTTCGAAATAATTTCTCGTGCGGACTCTAAACTCAATGCCTTGCGGCCCACATTTGTCCTTGTCTAGCCCGTGCAACACTCCGCAGTTAAATCATCCTGTATGCACGACACATGTCACAAAAAGCCTTTTACCCCTTTTGGATCCAGGCTTCGGCTTTATTCATGATCTTAACCTTCTATACAATAGCAGAACTTATGGCTGTAGATACCAGACTCATCTTTACTCTACAAAATTAAAATTTGCATCGCAAATAGATAAATTCGTTCTATGGTATGAATTACCCAAGGAAAAGTGCAAAAAACCTTGTTCAAAATTACTAGATCTACTTAACCTACTTAACTTAACTTGAACTACCTTAACCTAAAATTTATGACGAGCATAGGATATTTATTAGAGAGTTGCCAACAGTTCTACAGTTGTTCATAAATCTGACGGAGTTCGATAAGCATAAATCTTCAACATATTTGACTTTTGCCTCATTGTGCAGTTTTTCAGTTGAAAAGTCAAACGATTTGTTTAAAATTACTTTGAGGATTTTATTTTGCGCACGCTGAACTTTAAGTTTATGTGTTCTTGCACATTGAGACCAAACCGGAGCACAGTATGAAATAATTGGTTGGATAACCATTCTAAACATAATCAATTTATTGTCTACCGATAGTTTAGAATTTCTGTGTAGCAGCGAGTAAAGCGAGCAAAATGATTTAGATATCTTCGAACAAATTGAATCAGTATGATCTTTAAATGTAAGTTGTTTATCCAAGACGACTCCTAAATATGTTAAGCTATTACACCACTTAATACTCTCCCCAAGAAAATTTATGTCTCTGCTTGGCAGCTTAGCTTTGCATCTCTTTTTCGTAAAGAATACAGCTTGTGTTTTAGAAGGGTTCACTTTAATCTTCCACCTAAAATAAAATTGATACAGAGAATCCAGCTGGTTCTCAAGAGATGACATAATTGTTGAAGGATCGTTAGAGGAAGAAATAATGCCAACATCATCGGCAAATGCAGCTAGTTTACACCCTGGGGCAGTTGGAATGTCCGAGGTGTAGATATTAAACAGTGTAGGGCTTAGTGGAAAACCTTGAGGAACCCCCGCTGGAATCGATCGATCTGAGGATTATTTGCTACCTACTTTTACTGTAAACCTTCTTCCAGTTAAAAATGATAGTAAAAGCTTGACCAGATATATTGGAAACCTGAACAGTAATAGCTTGTATACCAACCCATAGTGCCAAACAGAGTCGAACGCTTTGTGAATATCTAAAGTAAGAAATCCTAAGGACTCTTTATTTTTGAAAATTTTTTGGATTTCGCTGGTCACCCGAAACACCTGATGTGAAGTTGAATGTTTAGGTCTGAAGCCAACTGAAAATCAGGTAATAAATTCGTTTGATTTAGAATCTTATTAACACGAGCTAGAATAACTCTCTCAAAAATTTTGCTGAGACTAGAAATTAAACTAACAGGCCTGTAACTGTCAGCCAGTTTTGGGTCTTTACCTGGTTTAACAATGGGTACTACCGTAGCCTCCTTCCAAACTTTTGGAAAATAAGAGAGCTTTAAGCAGCTGTTCACGATGAAATTATAGTATACAATCGCCTTTCTAGGAATGTTCTTAACCATTGAGTTCGTTACCCGATCTGGACCTGGAGCCTTTTTTAGCTTTAAGTGCTTTATGATTGCTTTGATTTCTCTAGGGGAACAAAGTTCACGAGCATCGAAATCACAGAGTGAAGTACGCAGTTTTTCCACCCTCTCCTGAACGGTTTTGTTGAGCAAAACCGATCCTAAGTGGTCTGACGCTAAATGGGCTTTTTGGAACTGATTTGCTAGAAGTTCCGCTTTAGACTCATCATCGTAAATAATATCACCGGCGTTCCGCATGGGCGGGATAATTTTCTTCTTCTTTAATAATTTATTTAATTTCCATAATTTATCACCGTTTTTAGGAATTTCTTGATGCATTCTACCCCATCGCTTGTTTTTAGCACCGAAGATTCGACTTTGAATGGCTTTAGTAAGCTTATTAACCACGGTTTTTGTGCTTCTGCTTCGAGTTTTCTGCCATTGACGCCGTAGGTAGTTTCTTGAAGAAATTAGGAATTTGGTTCCCTCGTCAATGACTTGATTTGGAAATAAATCGGCTTGCTCAGGATAGGATGCGAATTTTATGGCACTATTAATATGGCTAAAAGGAACTAATTAGGGAGTCAATTTGGTCGGTAGAGCTGATCTTTGCTAAATTTAAATTTTTAAGCTGTATAATATCATTCAAGTATTTCTTAAATTTCAACCAGTTTATTCTAATTCTATCCACTGATTCGTCTGAATTTGATAGTGAAGTCTCAGAAATTAGTTGAAAGGCTTCTGGTAAATGAGACGAAGATAATTTGTCCCCTGTTACAGGTTGGTCGATGCTGATTCGGCCGTTTGAAATTACAAGATCTAATGTAGAGTCGTATCCCCTAGGGTTCAAAAAGGTGGGTCTTGTGGGAGTGTGAATAAAAAGGTTTCTTTCACAAACAAGATCAAAAAGTATTTTGCCAGCCTTGTTCGCTTTTACACAGTTCCAATGAGGGTGTCGTGCATTTAAATCACCACAAAGGAGTAATTTTTCATTTTTACTAATCAGTAATTTAAGGTCGTTTTCAAACGCTTTTAGTTTCTGGACATTAAGCTTCGTGCCTGGAAAGTAAGCAACGACAATATTCAAATCCAACTCCTCTAGTCTTAAAGCAATAGTCTCAAGAATTTCAGTTTTGAACGCGGGTAATATTTTATGCTTGATGTTATTTCTTAAACTTATGGCAACCCCCCCGCCTACTACATCTTGCCTATCATTCCTATAAGTCTTAAAACTAGGATGAAAGAACTTATCTTTACTCTTAAGCCAAGTTTCTGTTAATAACAAAATATCAATATGATCACTTATTGCAAAGTCAAAAAGCTCATCGGACTTATTTTTAACGCTTTGTGCGTTCCATAGAACTACTTTAAGTTTATGGACCGTAAAGGAACTTAACAGCTAAGTTTACAATGACATTAAATTTGTCTGTTCTAGAGTTGCAGTCTGAAAGATTTGTGATAAGCTCGGCTGACAGTTCTATCATTTGCTCTGGAGAAAACAGCTTACTCGCATTATTAATTATATTTCTACTATTGGTCGTAGGCAGTCCGTTCCTGACTGCATGACTAAACGAAGTTCGTGAGGGTTCACAGTTCGACTTCGAAGCACTCTGCTGCAAATTCGAATTACCATGTAACTTTAAAGGAGGAAAGCTTTCATTGTTGAAATGATTGACGGCTGCGGTTTTGGTCGGCTGACGGTAACTTGAATGATTTCGTCTAGATGCGGCTCCCCTGACAGCATTTAAATACTCTTGACGCTTTGGGCAAGTAGGATCACTTGCTAAATGCTGAAGATTACAGTTAGCACACTTTAGAAATGATCTAATTAGATCAGGTTGGAGTTTTGCATACTGGCAATCAGTTGTTTTGTGCGAAATGCTGCAAATTTGGCATTTAGTAGGCAGATTACAGTTAGAGCTACCGTGGCCGTACAGCTGGCAGTTGTGGCATTGAGTGGGGCCACTTCGTGCATTACTATAATAACTCCAAGTGATAATTGTACGCTGAATTGATTTTATTCGACGGAGATCCGCTAGCTTGATCGTACCTTTTTCAAAATATAAAATGTAAAACGTTTGCTCGGTGTAGCGGAATTTCGATGGTTCAAACTTTTTTTACATCTAGACAGGTAATGCCATATTCGGTTTTAAGCAGCTCAGCCAGTTTGTTATTATCCATGCTGTGCAGGCCCGATAACAAAATTTTGATCGGCCTTTTGTCTGGTCGACAATAAGTAAAGAATTCAGTCTTATTTACTTTGAAGTGGTTAATAACTCGGTCAAAGTCTTCGATAGTGTCAGTGAAAAGTTTCCGTCCGATGCCTGAATACTTGACATAGTATACAGTAACATTGAGTTTATTCATCGCCTCGTCAATTTCAGCTTTCTGTAGTTTCGGAAAGACAATAGGTGGAATTTTTACCTTCTTTTGAGTGGCGGTGACCACATTAACTGTATCGCTATCCACTGCCATTTCATTTTCATCTACTTGTAAAATGCTAAACCGGTTGGATGCGCCCGCCATTTCAGATGGTAATGGTGGTGGTCTTCGCAGAACTCTCAGTTTGCTTCGAAGATTATCATCCGGGGATACATTCCCCCTTGTTCGCTTTCTGCCACTTTCAGACAACTTTAATATTTGAGCACAAAACTAATTAGGTATATTAGCAAAACCAATACTAGTTATAAAATTTATAAAGTTAAAAAAGAACTTCGTCTAAAACCTTGAAAACTTTAAACACTTCAGAGTACGTCTGTACTGCTTGCACTCAAAGTAAAAACTCCCCCTTTTGGATCTAAATACGACCACAATAGCTGTTGTGCTAATATGCAACTTGCATCCCCAGCAAACTTATCCCTGGTATCTGAGGATATTTTCCCGTCCCATTGATCCGCGTGCCATTCAATATTACGTGCATGTCCTTTTTTCAGCCTCCAACCGCATGGAACCATCGAGATCGAGCCAATGGTTAGTTCATTTAACGGCCAAATTTTGAAATTGAGGTAGATGGAATCAGGAGAAAGTATTTCGGCTAAAAAATTGAAATCCTGTCTGAGCTCAATTTTGTTTTGCAAACAAAACCTTATTAAAATCGGTTTACTGTCTGTCTGTCTTTTTTTTGCCAATGGAAGGTGGAACGCTTCAAAAACTACCGCAGGCTCCTGCCACACGGTTATGCGGGACTCTTACTCACTAAAACCACCTCCTTCTCCTTCCACTCTCCCCGCGAAATTCCCATTTGGTATTACGTCGCGGGGCTGGATCGGAATTTATTCTGCGCTCATGTCAACATTCGTGTTCCTCTCGCGTTCATTCTTTCGGATGACTTCCTCCTGCCTAAGCTTCTTTCCGATGGCTGTAATCACTTTTTCAACTTCGGTCCATATCCCCTTGGCTTTCACCGAAAGTTCCATGATATTTTCGGGTGCAAAGTGCTCCTCGGTCGTAGCTTCTAATGTAGCCCTTCGGGCTTCGAATCTGGGGCAGTGAAAAAAGACGTGGCCCGGCCTTGGGCCACCTATATTTGGTAGCATTCTCGCAACCAGCGCTCCGATGTTATATGCCTTGGCTGCTGCACCCTCCACATGCAATCTGAAATTTAACCTCTGGTCAATCATTACACCTAAGTGCATTTTCTCCGCTTGGTAATAAGTACTACTTCCGTCTTATGCTCTGCGAGCTGTAGACCAGCATTCTCTAACCAGGATTTAATCTCATAGACTGCTTCATTTGTATAAAGCTCGACTTCTTCAAGTAGGCGTGCAACAATCGTCACACCAATATCGTCCGCGAAACCAATGGAGGCCACACCAGTAGGTGTGTACTTCGTTATACATAATAATCCACAAGAGTGGTCCTAGGACAGACCCTTGTGGAACTCCGCATGTCGTTCGGTATGATTTCCTTCCTTCATCTGATTCGCAACACAGAATCCTATCGATTAGGAAGTCGGCAACGATGCGCACCAGGTACTTTGCCACGCCTAAGTTGATTAGGGACTCAAGTATCTTACTCCATCTAGTGGAATTGAAGGCATTTTTCACATCAAGTGTAATCACTGCACAACATTTGCCCTCGTCAAGTGCGGTCTTAGCTGCGTTAGCTACTAGGACAAGTGCATTCGTTGTAGACCTCCCCTTTTGAAAACCAAACTGATTTTCGGAGAGACCGCCATCCTTTTCGGCAATTCGAATTAATCTGTTATAGATTACTCGTTCGAATAGTTTGCCAGTATTATGTAGGAGGCATATCGGCCTGTAGGACGCAGCTTCACCCAAAGGGTTGTTTGGCTTGGGGACTAGAATTAATTTCTGCTTTTTTCATTGTGTAAGAAATGCTCCTTCTTTAAGGCATGTGGTGAACGCCTCGGCAAACATATTTGGAGCTATTTTCACTGCTGCCTTGAGAGCTTTATTGGGGATGCTATCCAAGCCAGGTGCTTAATTTCCAACAATTTTATCCACAACTTCGAGGACCTCCTTTTCGCTTACCATGGGAACTTCGACGGTGTCTATCTCGACAGTGGGAAGGTTAGCGGTACTCACATCCTGTGGGAAAAGATCCGTTACTAGTTCATGAAACAGAGTAGGGGAAGAGATCGGTGGGTGCGTTTGCCTTTAACTTTTGATATTACGGTTTTACAGGCACCACCCCAGGGGTTCGTGTCAGCTTCATTATGCAGTCGTTTAAAGTGTTCGCTTTTAATTTTCATGATGACCACATGTAATTGCTCGTATCCAGATTGGTTTCTATTTCACTGACTGTTTCTTCTGGCCTTGAGGCAAACCTTGCGACATTCTCCGATTTCAGAGTTCCACTAAAAGTTCGGAACTCGCTTCAGGGATACAGCACACCTTGGCGTGGAGGCGTCACATGCTCGCTGCAACATTTCACCGATCTATAGAGCTTTATCTTCTATGCTTCCTTCAAGCGCTGTATTTTGCTGCAGAACTTCTTCGAAAATCTCCTCGTCAAACTTATTAGCTGTCCACCTTTCAGCTGTCGCCTGGGACCATTTCATTCGTGTACCATACATGATTTCAAAAATGATGGCCTGGTTGTCGCTGTGACATACCACTGAAGATCCTTAGCTAAAACTTCGCTAATAAAAGTGACATCTATCATGGACCCCATTTCTCTCTTTCCGAAAATGTTTACGCGTCCAGTGTTCGTAACTACAAGATTCAGCTAGATCTTGCGTCCGTTTCCTAGCTGCTCCTTTCTTCACCCCATGCGTTGAAACCGCCAGCTGCTATCTTAGGACTATGGTCGTTTGCATCCATTGCTAGCCTCTCCAGCAAAGAATTGAACTCTTCTCTCGTAAGGCTTGGAGCCGCTTAGCAGCTGTAAACAGGTATTTCGCCTATTTTTGCTCTAGTGAAGCCACTCTCGAGAATTTTCGTGGTTCCTTCTATGGCTCGATTTCCGCATGTCCATATCGCTGCTTTTCCGCTCTTCTCCGCGACCCAAACTCCACTGATTTTTGTATTGCTCCCAGATAATAACAACGTCGATTTTGTTTTCCAATACCATCTGGGAGAGCAGGTCTAGAGCAGCTCGCCTTTCCATACACCGGGCGTGCTGCTGCCTGTAGTATGGGCGCTGTCAATTTCGCTTATTTGCCCGCAGAACAGATAATTGGGTTTTTCTTCGCAGACCTTTTTTCCACATTTACGACACAGCTCCGACCTATCGTGTACGCAAGTACATTTTTTCGTCACGTGCCCAAATTCCAAATAGTTGAAGCAACTTTTCAGAATTATCTGCTCTCCTAGTCGGTAGGCGACCCAACCAATCCGAACTTTACTGGTGGTGATAGCCCTTTTGGCCGCTTCAAGTGTTAGACTTATGGACACAGTTTGTGTGTCGCCATATGCCTTGCTTAGCCGTAGAATATCTCGCTCTTGGACCGGCTGTATTCCTAGCTGGGATCGTAGAGCTTGTCAAATTTCTTCCTTCGTTTTAATCTCGTCAAAGTCCTTACACTCATGCTGTCTCACCCAGTGACGACTCAATTTTTTTCTGCAACTCTCCTGACTTGTTTACGCCTGGTTTAAATTCCAGCAATAGGTCGCCCATCTGCGTTCGCCTTATATGGTTCATATTTTCAGCTAGCTCCATTAACGAAGTGTCAGTTTTGACCTTGCTCAGAATATCACCATGCGTAAGTTCACTTTTTTTTCGTTATCGTTAGCGCATCCATCTGTCTGTCCGTCACACGCAATTTTCTCGGTGACGGTTGTAGCCATTCATACCAAATTTGGTGGAAAGATGGGAACTATGAACGCTCACGAATACAGTGAGTTACATCCTTTTACGCTGAATTTAAGAGGGGGCGGAGGCCTCCATATGTTCCATATGTTCCATATGTTTTTCACTAAATATAGTCACGTGGGGTATCAAATAAAGCCGATCTTAGATTTGACGTTTGTTGGAAAGGTGCGGAGTGCTCATTTCTTTAACGGGCCCATTCTCAGAAGCTACTTGAATCAAGAGGTTGTCATATGGTACCTAGGCTTCGAAATGCCTTCCATGCCGGTATCCTTTCAAATAAAGTCAATAATAGTGTATCACTATAATTTTTAGTAATAGGCCGCAAAACCCCCCTTAAGCTAATCCTAGTACCACGAAATTTTGCAGTAATGTAGGCTAGAGGCATAGAGCATGATTCTACCAAGTTTGGTGGAAATTGCACGGTTACTAACAACGACGATTACCTACCTTGTCGTGGTGAGGGAGCTCTGTAAGGAAGATCCTCCAGGAAACGGGAGGTGACACCCGAAGCCAAGCTTTAATCAAAACCTCAAGCCAAGGTGTGACTACCGTGCCGAGGGCTGAATGGTCACAGGGGTTAAGATGTGGCCGTAAACGGTGAACTCTGGGTACCAGGCGACCCCCAGCTTCAACTAGTCTCGGCAAAAAGGGGCTCCGCCGAGATCGACTTGCTTTCCCCCAAAAAATTGAGGCCATGGCAGCCAATTATGAAAAAACAAAAAAACAAAAACGTAAACCTATTAAGCAAACACAAATAAACTTCGATCGTGACGATTCAACCCCGAGTGAAGTGGCAACCCTAAGCTCATCGATGGAGAACCTGAGTCTAGACTCAGATTTCCCACTTACTCAAGTGGGAAGCAATCCAATTGGGACCCAGTCCTTAACGGACGAGCCGAAGCAGGCCCCTTCTGTCAGCACTCCTGCCCCAGGCTCCAATCGGCGCCACCTGCTGAGGCTAAAGTCTTGTCCATGGGTAAGCTCCTATCCAGGGGCAACAAACAGCCTTCGGGCAAACCGCCTTCGAGCAAACCGCCTTCGGGCAAACCGCCTTCGGGCAAACAGCCTCCAGGCAAACCGCCTTCGAGCAAACCGCCTCCGAGCAACGGAAGTTTCGGAAAAAATCGGGCTGCCGACTCTACTATGCGCTGGAGACTGTCACGTTACAAGTGTCGGCTCCTAAAACCATTGAAGGGGACATGCAGCCCTTAGCATCTTCCTCTGAAACGTAGATGAGGTGCCACATTTCCCAAATAAATTTGCAGCATTGTAAAGCGGCGACTGCACTTATCAGTCGTCGGATCAATAGCTGCAAGACATTTATATACCTCATACAAGAACCGTAGGTTGTTGGTGGGGTAGTCAGGGGTCTTAACTTCCAACATGCTGCCCTATTGTATGCCAATGGAAGCGATCGATCCCGCACCTGCATGATAGTCTCCAAAGACTTCTAGGCTAACCATAAAAGGTCACCAGGGAGATAAAGAGATACTATGGTGCTCTGCATATTTTCCCTAGGACGCAGAAGACGTTCCCAGTGGAACATTCATCAGAACTATCCAATATGCCAAAAGTAAATGCATGGGGGTAATAGCAGGATGTGATGTCAATACTCACCACATATGCTGGGGAAGTTCGAACAGCAATGCGAGAGGATCGAGACTACTGGAGTATCTAGTAGGAACCGATTCGCAGGTCCTAAATTTGGGTAATGAACCCACTTTATTCCACGTGGTTGGGTGAGAGGTCATCGACATCACAGTGGCATCTCCTGACATCGCGGCTCTGATCAGAGAGTGGAGAGTATCAAACGATATCACACTCTCGGATCACAGACGCATTGATTTCGTAATAGGCATGGATCCACCTGCACTCACTCCATTTCGGAATCCGCGGAAGACAGATGGGTGATGTATAAAATAGAATTGAGCGCCCGAGTCACGATTCCTGGAAAGCGCATCAAATCTTTTGCTGGAATTGCGAAGACAACCCAGATCGTCACAACTAACATGAGAGAAGCTTTCGAAGAAAGCTGTCCATTCAAGATGCCAAAGAAGAGTAAAACACCATGGTGGAACTCGGATTTGGGAAAACAGAAGAGAACGACAAGGATGCTCATCAATCGTGCTCTTAAGGGTGAATCAGTCACTATCTGGAATCGCTATAAAGAGGCACAGAAGATTCTAAAGAGGAGCATGAGAACGGCTAAATGATCATCATATAGACGCTTTTGCATGAGAAATCTTTCTTGAGGCAACCTCAAAGCCGAAGCGGATTCTGGTTAAAGAACGTGCAGACAGCCCTCAACCGAGAGACTGGGATCTGACATGCAAAGTATGATAGTATCACTGGAGCAAGTAAAATGGGCCTTTAACTCGTTCAATAGATACAAGTCTGCAGGTCCGGATGGCATCATCCCTGCGCTAATAATAGAGGGAATTAATGCCCTGGGTCTACACATTCGGAATATATACCGCGCATGCCTAGCACACGCTTATATTCCAATTAAATGGCGTGATGTGAAGGTGTTATTCATTCCTAAACCAGGGAAACTCACCTACACAAACACAAAAAGCTTTCGGCCGATCAGTCTAACATCCTTTCTGCTAAAAGGACTCGAAAGACTAGTAGATCGATTCATAAGGGATATACACATTCCTAAGTGGCCACTTCACCATAGGCAACACGCCTACCAGAAAGACAAATCCACGGGGACAGCACTCCATGAACTTACTTCAAAAATGCTAGAGTAGAGAAAAATCCACATATCGGTCGGCCAGAAGTCTATTGAAGCAGGAAGTCTCAGGGGCTACCCACAGGGAGGGGTTTTCTTTCCACTGTTATGGTTCTTGATAATGGATACCCTGCTGTGGCTCCTGGAATACAAAAAAATCTTCGCGCAAGCATTTGCGGACGATCTAGTCGTAATAATTACCGGCAAGTTTGCGGACACAGTATGACCGCTTGAATGCAACTCTGCATGAAATCCACAGCTGGTGCCTTCGCAATGGACTCACGGTGAACGCTAGGAAGACTGGACTAGTTATGTTCACTACGAACGTCAGGTGGGGCAGCTATACGCTACCCACTTTAGCAAGGGCGGGAATCCAGCTGGCTCAAACAGTCAAGTACTTAGGAGTACATTTCGACTCCAAGTTAACGTGGAAGCATCATATCCAGGAACAATATCAGAAATCCCGCAGATTGCTCTGGTGCTGTAGGAATGCGATAGGTAAGACCTGGGGACTTTCACCCAAACGTATACCAAACGGTATACATCCATAATTAAACCCATTTTGATGTATGCATGAATCGTCTGGTGGCCAAGACTGAACTTTGCTAACAGCAGGAAGCTGCTAACGCAGATTCAGAGACTTGCTTGCCTAAGTATTACTGGAGCACCGCCGACTGCGGTACCTGAAGTTATCCTAAGTCTACCTTCCTTCACTTGAAGGTAAAATGGAAAGCAGCCAACGATGCATGTAGACTCGATACCCTTGGAATCTAGAAAGGCGGCCAATGATACGGTCATGCGTCTATCTTGGAATTCCTTGGCAAACATCCGGTAGTCCTGATGCCGACCGATCATATGGTTTCCAGATTCGTTCTTGAGAAGACATACACTGTCGTAATCACCGAAAGGGAAGAATGGTCGACAAGTGACCATGAGTCTTTTCAGATTACAGACATAATAATCTTCACCGACGGGTCAGTCAGGGAGGATGGATCGGTCGCAGGGGTGTTCTCGGAGAATCCGATTATAGAACTGGCCCGAACCTTCGGAAAAATGACGACCATATTCCAGGCGGAGATATATGTCATTTCATTGGCAGCAGAAGAATGTCTACGACAAAAGTAGAGGGGTCGCACCATTCGAATCAGTTCCGACAGTCGGGCGGCATTATCAGCACTAAATGGCAAGGACATATCAAGCCAGTTGGTGTGGAGTTATCATCAGGTGCTGCTGAAACTTGGCCGACTGAACGAAACATTGCTGATGTGGGTGACGAGGTTCTGGATCCTCAATGGTGGGACCAAAACCAGCTCTTGGAATCCGACCATCTACTGTCAAGTCTACTCTGAAGGGTGAAATTGCAAAGATTCACGAAAATCCTTGTCAAAGAGCCTAGAGTCACTAGAGCGGCATTTTTGTTGTCCCTTAAGAAGTGGGACATGAAAACCCTAGTAAGGCTTTTAACGGGACACTGCTCCTTAAACTACCATACGGAAAAGTTTGGGGTGGTGGTTTCGGCTATGTGCAGCCAATGTGAGAAGGAAGAGGAGACTTTCGGTTTTCGGTTTCCCGACTTGTTTCAGCCTCCAACTGCATGGAATGGTTAGTTCATTTAACGGCCAAATTTTGAAATTGAGGTAGATAGCATCAGGAGAAAGCATTTCGGCTAAAAAATTGGAAACCTGTCTGAGCTCAATTTTTTAAATTGTGGAAATAGAGGGGGGGGGGGGCTACAAACCAGCAGGGCTACAATTCAGGACTTTACCGGAGCCTTTTGGAAGCAACGTTGGGATCAATAAGATTTAGCAAAAACATGAACATGTTCCTTAAGACATTACGAAGAAACTGAGTTCAAAGGAAGATAAACATGAAAATATGAGGAAAACTTTGTAGGCCAGCAAAAGTTTTCTTGAAAGTTGATTTAAACTTTCAAAAGTAAAAATACTACCGAAAATATAGCGAACAAATGAATCTATAATTAAAGATGTCCCAGCACCCCATTCAGGCCAATTTTCCATCCAAATCCTCCCATTAGCATCTAAACTTTTTAACACAAATATTTTATTTAAGTTTCGTTCCCATAGCTCCTTTCCGTTTCTTCATTTTCATCTTATATTAACTGCGAAGTAGTGAAAGAAACGAAGAAATTTGATTAAATAATTGACCCTTATTCAGGCGCTTTTCTTTTCGTAAAATTCAGGTCAATACAGAAAACGTAGAAAGGAATTTCCAGTACCCGTGCATTTCCTAGATTAACTGAAGCGTAACTTTCTGCGACATTGAATGATGAAAGGATATAATGCGGCACAAGAGCATTTCCAGGGATTTTTCCGGGTCACTCACTTTCTGTTCATACCACCTAATTCGTCCTCCCTGTAATTCAGCTTACAAATATTATTGAAAAGATTCGCAATCACTGCAAAATGCGAGGAAGCCACTTTGACTTTGATGAATTCTCTTCAAGATTTCGAAGGAATTAGAAAATTAGGAATTAAAAAATAGTTCCTGGTCTAGCCCGAACTTAAACATTATCCAAACTAAAGGTTTCATTTCAAAATGAAAGTATGGCGGCACATCGGAGGCAAGAACCACGACTGCATTGCCGGTGGTGAAATCGCCTCCGCCGACGCACTGTATTGCCACCGACAGGCATGGCGGCCTGTATTGCCGTCGACGCAGCTGGCCGCCTGGCACGAGGCCGGCGCGCCAACTTCCTGCTTTTTGAGATCCAAAGCGGAGTCCGTCGGGATTGCATTTTCCTGGCGGCAGGGTTTTTATGGGCCAGTACTCCGTACAGACCGCTGTAATGCACAGAAGCTCTCGCGATTGGATTTTGTTATAATCGGGACAAATCCTCCTTGACTTGGCACAGATGATGACCCTTCGCCATCTGAGATCCATGGCTGCTAAGACGCGTCGAAGGACTGCCAAGAGTGGATCCCCACCTGGACAATCCGTCAGACCGCTCATTCTCCTATATATTCATATGACCGAGAACTCACAGGAGGGTGACTTTGAGTGTGCTGCCCAGACTGTTCAGCTCATTTCTGTAGTGCCCCACCAGCCTGAAGGATTTTGCCGCTGAGTATAAGGCTTGGCTGTCGGTCAGAAAGGCTATATTACTCTTAGGACTAGGATCATGCCTCACCCATTGACAGGCTCCCAGTATCGCCAGTACTTCCGCTTGGAAGACACTGGCGAAACCCAGAAGACCTTACGGTTTGGATACACTATGTGTACTCGAGAAAACCGTGGCACTGACTCTACAGATCATCTTTGATTCCATGTCATAGCCTTATAACACGCCGCTGGTCTTTCACTCTGCCCTCATTAGAAAGTCCACAGCAAAGTTTCTCGTGAAGTTCAGCTTGCCTATGGCATAGTCCGTGGAGAATGCCCAGATTTCCCGAGGTACTTCGTCTAGGATGTTACTATGTCCGCAGGGCTTTACTGCCCAGCATGAGTACATTGAAAGCATCTGCCAACCAGAACTGCAGAGCCCCAGATGCACCTGCAAACGCAGTTCTTTGAATCTTATTAAATTTCGTTCTATTGTGTTTTTTGCTCAAAGCCTGCCACCATAAAATACAGCCGCACGTTAGAATTTGACGCACCACAACTGTGTATATCCAGAGAATTATCCTCGGCCGGACAACCTATTTTTTGCAATGGTTCTCTCGCAGGCATAGAAGGCTATACAGGTCTTCTTAACCCTTAGTTCTATACTCAGTTTCCAATTTAGTTTGGGATCCAGGATTACACCCAGGTACTTTACACTGGAAGAAAGGACCAATCTGTCTAATATTCGTAAAATTTCGTCCATCACTATTAACCAGAGGATGGGAGAGATGGCGTCACCCTGTGGCGTGCCTCTGCGCACAGCTCTGATCAAGTGGTTGCTTCCCAGATCCGTCTGGATTATAATGGTACTTAGCATGAATGTAATCCAATGAGTAAGATAGTCCACCATTCCAATACTGGTCAAGGCTTCCTTGATGGCGTCGGTATTAACGTTGTTGAATGCTCCCTCTATTTCCAAGAAGGCAGCTAGGGTATACTGCTTATAATACAGTGACCGTTCAACCGTGCGAACTACCTCTTGGAGAGCGATTTCTGAGGATTTGCCTTTGAGGGAGGCATTCTTGGACTTAGAGAAAGGAGTTCTTCCCATACTCTAAGTCCCTAAAGTGGATGTCCAAGACGTTTTCTAGGGTCTTTAACAAGAAAGAGGTGAGGCTGATTGGTCGGAAGTCTTTTGCGGACTCATGGCCGCGCCCGCTAAATTTCGGTATGAAGACCACTCATGCGCACTGTCGTACGAATCCTAAAGAGATGCAGCCCCGGTAAATCTCGACAAGACTTGGCACAACCCTTTCTTGCTGCTTCTGTAGCATGACTAGCATTATGCCATCTGGACCCGTTTGAAGCCCAGTCGATCTTATCCTTGGTAATTACCGATTTGATAGTCTCGCATGGCTGGGGTGGCTGCAAACCCTCCATTCATAGCTGTGACTCACAGGCCTCCTCGCTGGCGGGAAAGTGCCTCTGAACTAGCAGGTTCTACTAGAAGGTTCTCCCCTCCGCCTTTTTAAGAAAAGATGGGCTTCTATATTCCTTGGACAGAATCTTACCGGGCCTTACAGATTCAGTGGGGCTTTCGATATTCTGACAATAGTCCAAGCAAGACCACCAAGAATTTTTACTTCTTCAGGCAGTCCTTATATGACTGTCAGCATTTATGTTTATAGCAAATGTTGAAAACTTCCCTGGCTAGCTTCCTGCGGCTGGACAGATATTCATTCCACCACGGTAGCAGTGTCTTCTTGCTGTATTTAGCAGGGCACAAGACTTTAAAGCTGGTATAGAATCACTTTTCCAGAGCCCTGACCTTTAACTCCAGCCCATCTGTCGTGCCAATCTTGCCGACTTTCGCACCGGAGAATTTGTTTTTGATTACTTAACCAAACCTCCTCCAGTCGGATCCTCTTAGGATCTCTGAAGGATTTGGAAACCTCTGTGACGAGATCTTGCCTGACAAGTATCCAACTATGATCTGAGAAGAATCTCTGGTCAGACACTCTCCAGTTTGCTACTTTAAGAATTGTTTGTTTGATAGCAGGATGATATCAAGGACCTCTTCCCAACTGTTAAAGTTCTCCGAACTGGGGAAATGGAAGGTTGCTGGTCAGACACTCTCCAGTTCTCCACTCTAAGCATCATATTGTCGGATAGTAGGGTGGTATCAAAGACCTCCTCCCAACTGTCACAGTTATCCGAACTGGGGAAATGAAAAGTCAGTGTACTGCCCGTGTTACACACCGACAGATTTGTGTTAATAATAAAATCAAAGAATGACTCACTCCTCTCGTTGATTTCCGAGCTGCCCCAAAGCGTATGCCCTGCATTGACGTCACAGCCTATAAACAGGTTGGCCTTCTTTGTTACTATGGTGCCCGTCACATGTTGTAGTTCTTCTGGCGGAACTGATTGGTCGTGAGCCATGAAATCCATGTAAGCTGTGTCCGCCTCATCTGTTCTAGTTTTACCACGACAAGGTCGCTGTAACTCAGGTCAGGACACAGGAAAACATGCAGACACTTTCCCGGGAGGATACATGCTCTAGGCCTCTCTTGATCAACGTCAATTATAATATTTGCTTCGCTGCTCTTTGATGGTTCGGTCGACTCTGACCCAAGGCTCCTGTATTAGTACGACGTCGATGGTTTTCTCCTGGAGGCAGACAACCAGATTAGTCGGGGCGCACTTCGAGTGCTGCAGATTTATCTGCGTTACCCTCTGCATGATCTCCTTACATGGACGGCTCCGTAGGACCGTCAATCCTCACGCTCCCCCCCCCCCCCACCGCTCCTAAAAGTATGTTGGTGGCGTCAATAGGATCCTGGTCGTCTTTTGGGTTTGCAGCGCGGAACACTTTCACCTTTGCGTTCCTGATTCCGAACCGCACTTTATAGTCGACTTTTTCCAATGCCTCCAGATATTCCGTTTATTCGGAGCAGAAAAGGTTGGCTGTTTATTTGAGGTTCCTCCTCAGTAGTCCATGGGAATCATGGGCTTTTGAAGGCGCAGGTATTGAACGAGCTTGTTCTTATCTATGCGGATCTTTGGCAACCAGGGAATCTTGTCGTAGGGGATAACTTTCAGTTTTGCCCCTCCCAGGCGATCTTAGCGACGAACGAAAGGATAAAGTGCCTGGAGAATTGGTCTTCACAAGCTATAATGTGGAATCCACGGACCTTTTGAGAGAAGGGGATGGACCCCGTGTGTTCGCTTTTTGAATCCAGAAGATATTCAATGACCATCTCTGACAGCCTGACCTCAACACTGGTCCACACCTCTGCTGCTAGTTTGCCGCTAGCGGAATTATCATCCTGCAGCGCCACACGTAAGTGGCTCCTCGCCACGTCGATGAAGAGTTTCCCAGTTCACGGCTCGTCGGCTGGTTGTTGCTGCGTACTTTTCTCTTCAGAGGTTGTTTAGCGTCCTAACTCTTTTCAACACTGCTCTGTTTGTGCTTTCGTTCGACCACGTCTTGAGACCGATTGTGTTTGAGAGCGGTGGGTATCGCCTTCTATTCGTCTGTCAGACATTTCTTGCTATATTCCTCAACAATCGCCTGGTATTGGGCGAGGTGCTTTTCATACCCCTTGTCGATAGTACCTATATCCTTATTCTTGGTGAAGATATTCGCGCTAAGAATAGACATGGCTTTCTGGTACTGGCTCTTGAGCAGGACACCAGTGTATCGTCGCTTCTTACCCGTTTTCCGATCACCGACGTTGTTGTCAGTTTTTGAGGGACCCCCGACGTCGACGGTTTCGGGTTAGATGTACTATGTCTGGTACTCGTTAAACCCAGCTTAACGGCAGTAGATTCCAGGCCACCTTGCTCTGATTGTACTGTTCTCAACGACTACTGTCTCCTGACTGGATGCCAGCAGCTCGTCCACCGGTGATGCGTCTGCCACCACCACCTCTTCTTCTCTCCTCGGTTTATTTTCTTTTTAAGGTTTTCTGTACAACAAAATCTTATTAAAATCGGTTTTCTTTCTGTCTGTCTGTTCGTCACACGCATTTTTCTCGGAGACTCTTGAAGCGATTGACACCTAATTTTTCGGAAAGGTGGGAACTGTGAGCGCTCACGCATGTAGGGAGTTACATCTTCTTATGTCGAATTTAAGGGGGAGTCCCATATATGCAAAAGGGGGGGGGGGGTGTAAAATTTTTGTTCATCAAATATAATCATGTGGGATATCAAATGAAAGGTCTCGATTAGTACTTTCCAAAACTTACTTACTTTTCAAGTCTTAGTTTTGACATTTGTTGGAAAGGCGGAGAGTTCGGGGATCCGAAAGTGATCATTTACTTAACGGGGCCATTCTCAGAAACTGCCCAACTGAAAAATTTTTTCTTGAAACTGAAGGCGCCCAAGGCATTTAGAGTTCGTATACTAAAGACCAAGCTGCAATTGGCCACGCAACCCTCGGGGTATGCTGTTCTACCTTGGCTTGGGGTCCTACCAGCACCTTCTCCCGTGCAGGGAGGATGATCCCCGGGCTGTTGCTTCGGCTCAACCACTTGCCCGTAATACATGACCAGCAGGCAAGCAGATTCTCGTCAGTTGTATGAGCCTACTCCCAGCCCGGCCCTACACACTCTCGGCTTCTCCCAAGATGGTTTCGACCGCGAGAAGATCGCCTGAGGATTGCCCAATTATGCAAATTTCACATGATTTTTATGTAAGAATACTGTGGTACATGGCAGTTCCATTTGTATATAGCTCGCAATGTGTATATTCGATTCGATTTGGTACTGGCATTTTATTCTTTGGGGAGTAGTAATCTGATGTAAAACAACCAACTTTGACCTAATATAACTCTGTTAATAAAAGTAAGATTTCCAACGAACTTCTCAGTATGCTTCTTCCTATTAAGACCTATCTTAAGGCGAGGCTCGCGGTTAAATTTCAAAATATATTAATATAATATCATTAGGTTTATCTGACCAAGAGTATTACAGAGCCTAGATACCATGTGCATGGTCTCCCATATTTTTTCCGATCTTTCAGTTGGGCAAATTCTATGAACGAGTCCTTGGAGTAATTGACCACCTTCTGACCCTCGCACTCCCCCTCTTTACAACCAATATCAAAACTAAAACAAGTCGGGAAACCGGAAGCTTGACGCTTCATGTATAAAAGGTTTTGTGTTTCCCTATGTGAGGAGCATAACGTAGTTCTCCATTGGCTTATAGCATTGACCCGAGATGTTGAAATCGCTCAGTTCTGGGCAGACTACTGCCATTGCCAGAACTGAGCGATTTAAATATCTCGAAGGCAGGTTACTGCCATTGCCAGAACTCAGCGATTTAAATATCTCGAGTCAATGCTATCAACCAATGGAGAACTGCGTAATGAAATTGTTTCACGCATTAATGCAACCTGGATGAAGTGGCATTCGCCAACTGGTGTTCTTTGTGATCGACGTATCAGCGCACGTCCCAAATCTAAAATTTACTGCAATGTCGTCCGTCTGCCACTCTCTATAGTTCTGAGTGCTGGCCGACTATAAAGGACAATGAACGGCGTCTTGCGGTAATGGGGACGAAGATGTCGCATTGCACTGGTGGCGTGAAACGTTCTGATTACGTCTGAAATGAGAATATCTGCGATCGATATGGGTTTGCACCGCTCGTGGAAAAGCTTTAAGAGAGGCGTTTTTGATGGTGTAGTGACGTAATTCACGCTAACGAGAACTCAACAACCAGTATTGGTCAGAACATCGATAGCATTGGTAAGCAACCAAAAAGCCGGCCAAAACCGGCTTGGTACGCTAGATGGGGATTTAAAGGTCTCAAGATTACATCCTGCTCAGGCATTTGATAAAATAAAATGACGAAACCGATCACCACAGGCCGACTCCGCTTGTGAACTGATGGCTGAACAAAAAGAAAAAGATATGAGGAGCGACGAGTGCACGACAGCTCCGTGTAATATAGCTAAAAATTCCATTGCCCTCTATTTTCTAGAAAGCGATTTAAATAAATCATTTGATGGAAAGCTTTGCGTTGATAATAGTCAACCTCATACGCTTCACACTCTGAGTTTAATATTATTAGCAAATGCCAAGAATTTAACCAACATCAAATATAAACAAGTCGGGAAACCGGAAGCTAGACGCTTCAGGTATGAAAGGTTTTGTGTATTTCTTTTATAAGGAGATTTGAGTGTGCATTTGTCCCATTAGCATGTAGCAAGTGATATTGGCATTCATAGTCTTGAATTTGCAGAGGAGTGCAGATTTGACCTAGTATAACTTTGTTAGTAATAGTGGGATTTTCACCAAATTTGGCAGGATCATGATCTATACTGTAGCCTACATTGCTGCAAAATTTTGTGATCCTAGGGTAAACTTAAGGGAGGTTCTCCTGTCAATTACTAAAAATCATTTTAATATACTATTATATTATTAACTTTATTTGAACAGGTATCGATATGGAGGGTATTTCGGAGCCTAGGCACCATATAGTGGCAGCCCCCTGATTTTTTCCAGATTTTTCGGTTTGGAAGTTCCTGAGAATGGGTTCGTTAAAAAAATGACCACTTTCAACCCCACCTTTTCAGTAAAAGTCAAAACTGATACCGGCTTCGAAAAGTACTAACCGAGACCTTTAATTTGATACCCCACATGACTATATTTGATGAAAAAAAAATGTACACCCCCTTTTGCATGTATGGGGACCCCCCCTTAAATTCGTTGTAAGAGGATGTAACTCATTATATGCGTGAGCGTTCATAGTTCCCACCTTTCTACCAAATTCGGTGTAAACCGCTATAACCGTCTCCGAGAAAAATGCGTGTGACGGACAGACAGACAGACAGACGGACAGACAGACAGACAGTAAACCGATTTTAATAAGGTTTTGTTTTACGGGTAATTAGCACGAAATTGATAAGTTTGAACTTCTATAACTTTGGCACTGATAGTTGGATTTTCATGGAACTTGGCATGTGTATGCACGAGACTGTCTTCTATGCCGGTGCAATTTGGTACACCTAGGATGAGCTTAAGGGGAGTTTTTTAGTCAATTTCTAAAAGTTGATAATATACTATTAGTAAGTTTATTTGAGTAGATATCGGAATGGGACATATTTTGAGGCCTAGAGTTCTAGGCGCACCACCTTGATTTTTTTCGGATTTTTAGGTCGGGTAGTTTCCGAAAATGAATCCTGTCTCACTTCAAGTGCGTACATTTTCACTCCTTACTCACACACTTTGCAATTTATGCCAAAACTAATGTCAGTTTCAGAAAGTACAAATCGGGACCTTCCATTTGATACCCTACACAACTATATCCGATGAAAAAAATTTTTGAATCCCCCCTTTGCATGTATGGGGAGTCCCCCTTTAAACTCGACCTAAATTTATGCCACTCGCTGTATGCCATGAGATTTCATAGCTCCCATCTGTCCACCAAATTTCGTTCGGATCGGTTTAGCCGTTTTGGAGAAAAGTGCGTGTGGCAGACAGACAGACAGACATTGAATCGATTTTAATAAGGTTTTGTTTTACACAAAACCTTAAAAATATTGCTTTCGTCTTTTAGGTACATAGGTTCAACGTGCAGGAATGCAATTTGACGCATGCGTGGGGGTTGGTAGTTTCAATTTTTCTTCAAAATTTCGTGTCAATAGTTTTTTTTCAACAAAAACTTGAAAAGGTAGGCAGACATACGGACGGGCAAACTGGGGATACACCGATTTTGCTATGCTTTCTGGGCGCTTTGGTTTTACACAAACTCTGCACATGTCAAAAGTGTAAGGCACATGGGATAATTTCATAACATTAGGGCCTTGAATATTTCTATGTTGCCTGAGTTGGCCAACTAAGGAAAAATGCATTCAATTGTGCACTCACATGGGAATGTACATAGCATTGTAATGATTAAATATGAGAAACAAATCGGAAACGAGAATTTCGGCACTGCAGGTATGAAAGTATTAGTTTACTTTTTATGTGATAATGTTCGGATTCTCACAGGATCCATCTGTATAGAGCTCGTATTATATATATGCAGAGTAAGTCAAGCTATTCACCTTATTTTATTTGGAGATCAAAAAGTCCATTTTTAACTATTTTTAATGAAAATTTCAATTTTTTTTTTCTGAAAACGGTTTGCAGAGTTGTGAAGATATGCAGCAGAAAGAAGCGTCCAAGCGGCTGACCCACTTTTTCAGAACTTTTCTCTATAAATACAAGACTCCCCAATTAATAGGACAGCTATGTTCCCCCGAAAATTCTTTAAATTATACCAGAATCCAAAAGTTCCCATGTTGGCTAATAATAGCTAACATTCTTCACAAATTCACGCCGCCCCTATCTGGACATTTTCGAAATCAATCGAACCCTAGCCCGCAAAACTTCCAGACGGAATGGCGAGTCCTTATTTACCGAAATGGTGAAATTTGGAAAATGTATTGTAACTTTTTCTTTTCTCGTTGTTTGCGGAGATTCCAGAAGTTGTTTTCGCTCCTAACACTTAAATGTGATTGGAACTTTTTGTAAGGTGGGCGAAGTGGGGCCGAAAAAGGGGCGAATAAATATAGGGAGCTGTTCACTTGTTTGATTACTTTGTCAGTAGGTTTTTGTCGCAAGTAGCCAGTTCGTTGGGAAAACAAAGTTTTCCGATTATGTATTCTGATGGAATTGTTGTGTGGAATTTTACAGAATAGCGACATGGACGGTGGGTGGAAAGTTTGCAAGTGTGAAATGCTCTTTGAAAAGTTTTGATTTAATATTACCTAGGGAAGTGTTTTCCAGTAATTGAAGACTTAGAAAAACATAAAATTTACAACTCAGTCGTTGGGGTTTGGAATTTATTAGGGAAGAATCGTGTCTGGTTTAATTTGAAGTGAGTTGTGGAAAGGAGCGTTAAGACGAAAAGTCTTCTTTCCTGGGAATGCACCCTTTTAGAAGTTTTTAATTGGAAAGATAACTCGTTTGAGTACTTGCACTTTTTGCACGCTCCAATTTCAAATGACTTAAATGACTCAAATGACTTTAAAGTACAAGGTTCAATCGGAAGAATGTCGTGAACGTAGTTTGGGACCCACGATGGAGCATAAAACCTGGGAAATGCCTGCTGAACCAACACCAACAGCTCTACTACCAAACCCTATCTCCATCTCCACGTGGTGACCGCTGGGAGCTCTTTCTTAACGAAAAACTGTAAAGGAGAAGATGAAGGAAGGAGAAGCCGAGGCTCCTGCGCCTAAAAACAGGAAAAATTGTACCAACTGGTCCTCCAGGTTGGGGGTTGGGTAGTGCTGACAACCCTATACGGAAAACAACTTGTTACGAAGCCACAACAGGAGCCTCGGACTGGACGGATTATACAACGAAGAACTCGGCAACAACAACGGAATAACGATTTGTGCATTTTCTCATGGAACGTGCGCTCCCTGTACAGAGACGAAGCTGATGAGCAGCTAGCCGATACCCTGTCCCAATATAGGGCTGATATAATAGCGTTAAAGGAGATGCCTTGGACACGGACCGGTTTCCTGGAGAATAGCCCCTTCACCATATATTATAGTGGCCATCCAGTAAACCATGTGCTCGGAGTAGGTTTCTTAGTCAGCCAAAAAATGAAACCTGCTGTTATCGGCTTTGAAAACATAAGCGAACGGCTATGCACTCTGCACTTGCGAGGCAAGTTTAGAGATATAAGCCTCATCAACGTTCACGCCACTACAGAGGAGACTGCAGAGTCGGAGAAGGATACCTTCTACGGGGCAGTAGAACGAACCCTCGAAGCCTGTCCCAGATATGATATCAAAATCATACTTGGGGATTTTAACAGCCAAGTAGGGAAGGAGCCCGTATTCAGACGATATGTTGGCTACCATAGCTTACACCAAAATACAAATGATAACGGACTGCGGATTATTCAATTAACAGTGTCACACGAAATGGTTGTTGGAAGTACCTGGTTTGCACGGAAAGCGGTCCACAAACATACATGGGCTTCTCCAGGCAGGACCACTTTCAACCAAATTGACCACGTCTTGATCGAACGCCGCCACCTCTCAGCCTTGATGAATGTCAGAAAATATAGGGGGGCCAATATAGACTCGGATCACTATCTCGTTGGTATGGTGTTCCGAGCTCGAATAACAACACTACCCAGAATCCCCTCTGACAATCAGGTGACAGTTAACACTGAAGCCATCCATAACATATCCCTCCGCGACACGTATAAGAGGGAAATGAATGCTGCAATAACCGCAGTCAACAGAGGACCTGGAGATGAAGCATCAACAAATGATCTTCACAACCACCTGAAGAACGTTATCATTGATACGGCCACAAATATACTTGGCCCCAACCGCAAAAGGAGTCGGAACGGTTGGTTTGACGATGAGTGTAAGCTAGCAACGGAACGGAAGAATGCCGCATACCGAGTAATGTTGGATCCACAAAGAACGCGGGCACGCGCAGAAACTTATCACGAACCCCGTCGAGCGGAAAAGCGATTCCACAGGCGGAAAAAGGAAGCCTGGGAGAACAAACAAGTCTGTGAACTAGAAAAATACAGGGAGCAACCGCACCAGGCACGGAAGTTTTACCAACAAGTCAACAGGATTGACCCTTGTACACCTCGATGCTCATCCTGCCGAGACAAAAAGGGAAATCTGATTTCCGACAGAATGGGCATATTGGAGCGATGGGTTGAGTACTTTGATGAGCTACTGAACAACCAGAACATCGGCGAGTTGGAGGTCCCGCCAACTGAAGACGACGGACAAATACTGCCACCACCAAGCTTAGGAGAAACAGTCCCTGCAATTCATGGGCAAAAAATCAAAGTCGCCAGGAGCCGATGGAATTACAGCCGAATTGGTTAAATATGGAGGCGACCAGTTACACCAAGTGGTTCATCAACTTGTGCTCAAGGTACGGGACAGTAAATCAATGCCTGACGATTGGCAACGAGGCATTATCTGTCTCATACATAAAAAGGGCGATACCACTCAGTGCAGCAATTATAGAGGTATCACGTCGCTGAGTACCATCTATAAGATATTCTCCGCTATCTTGCTAGGCTGGATAGCCCCATACGCCCAGAACATCAGTGCCCCATATCAAGGAGGCTTCGCTCCAGGCAAATCAGCAACAGATCAGATTTTCTCTGTACGGCAAGCGATGGAAAAACTGTTGGAATATGGACAACAGTTGCACCATCTGTTCATCGACTTTAAAGCCGCCTATGATAGCATAGCCAGGGTAAAACTGTACACGGCCATGAGAGAATTCGGTATCCCGACGAAATTAATACGACTGACTAGGCTGACCCTGACCAATGTGCGAGGCCAGATATGATAAAAGCAGCAGGATCACTCTCAAGACCATTCGACATCAACAACGGTCTACGACAAGGGGATGCCCTATCATGCGTCCTCTTTAACCTGGCCTTCGAGAAAGTGATCCGTGATGCTGAGGTAAATGGGAAGAACCACCCGAGACGTACAAAGTGCCTTCGTCCAGATCGAGCAGGCGGCGCGAGATCTTGGGGTACACATTAATGAAGGCAAGACAAAATATATGGTGGCAACGATAGCACCGAAGACGAATCAACCAACAGCATCAAACCGCACTGGTCAAGCACGAAGAAGAATAAGGATAGGAGAATACAACTTTGAGACCGTTGACAATTTCTCCTATCTAGGGTCGAAAATCACAACCGATAACAGCTACGGTGATGAAATCCGCGCACGGTTGTTGTCAGCCAACAGAGCCAATTTCAGCTTACAAAAACTGTTCCACTCGAAACGTCTCATCATAGGGTCGAAGCTCTTACTGTACAAGACTATGATCTTGCCAGTCCTCATGTATTCCTCGGCGACTTGGGTTCTTAGCAAGAAAAATTGCGAACTCTTGGCCACGTTCGAGAGAAGAATCCTCCGAAGAATTTTTGGCCCCCTACATGAGGATGGACGATTCCACAGCCTACACAATGACGAAATCTGTGAGCGATACCATGAGCGTCCGATTGTGGATAACATCCGGCTCAATAGGTTACGGTGGGCGGGTCACTTAATCCGTATGGATGAGGATGATCCCGCCCGGAAAGTCTATAAGGGCAATATCTATGGTAGAAAAAAGAAGACGAGGCAGACCCTGCCGATGAGCGATGGCGTAGGCCAGGACGCCAGACAGCTTTTAACCGACAGTGCCAGAAGCTGGTTCTGATCCGACCATTGTGCATTCTGACTTTGGCGAGGTAATCTGTCGTTTAGATAGTCGAAAGTCCTGGCACACATATCAGTCAACCCGATTTTGTGTACTTAGCGCTGATAAATTGCTTTACTGTCGGAAAACATTCCAAGCGGTTGAGTGAGTTCCACAAAGAAGTTCTCCAGAACTATACCTGAGCTTCGTCCCAAAGAAAGATGTTTATGTTCGTGATACCAAACAGTCCGTGGCCATAGACTGACTTATTTTCTCTTCTCAAAACCAAATTTAAAGATCATTCAGTAAACAGGCCTCATAGTCACCTCATATTTGCCCAGCAATGGCTTGGGTCCATCAGAAACAATGACAAAGTATTCATTACCAAGAGTAGTAACACGAGGAGATAACCTCTGCCTTTCAACAGCCTCTAGGACATCTTCCCTTGATAGATTACCATCTGACCTCAGGGGGTCGACATCTTTTAATACTATACCATGGGAAAAATTCAACTGATTAACAGCCGATTGGTTTGATATTGTCCTACCGCGTTATAAATTATTGTTGAAAAAGCATAGTTAGAGATCCCCCTCGCTGATCCCAGGTGATATTTCTTTCCGAATATAGGGCAAGATCACATAAAAGTCAGAGTTTCCAAGCTAGAATTGAGGAGCAGCTATTGTTTCAGCAGAATTTGGTCGCATGCCTGTAAAACTTGTTGTCTTCACTTGTCTTTCGTTAGTCCTTTCGAATCAAAACTACCAAGAATGTGAATGTGCGGCGCGACAGCCTGAATTTTAAGTTCCTGTGCGAAAGTGCAGCTACCGCACAACAGATGCCACCACTAGCGCTCTCCACAGCGGGTGGCCACTGAACTTGCTAGTCCGCGTGGCTATGCCCGGAAACCGAATCGATTGGAGAAGAAACGGGACTCGTCCAGTCTTTCGATAGCCGCGAGCGAACATGGAGCTCACACATCATAAAAAGTTAATAGAAATTGAATTGATTTTAAAGAGAAAGTTTTTGGAGATTGAATTGATCTCTAGAAAGGGAAGTTAACGAAATTGGCTAAATGTAAACAATCAAAATAAATTATATAAGAAAAATATAATAATTAGAATAACAAAAAGTGAAGCGAATGGAGGCGCGCAGAGAAAGTTGGAGTTTCCTGACAAATCACGGCCGCAAACCAGAAACTCTTCCTGCAGACGTCTGAAGCTGGTGAGGAACGCTAGTACCTCCAGGACATTCTGGACAAACCGGAAGACCATCACGAGTGCTGAAACCTGTATGTTGGTGTGGTGGCATCCTTGCGAATCGCACTCAGGTATGGTATTGTTACGAATTTGCTATTCGTACTCGTCACTAGTTCGTTACTTGCTTTGCGTAGGCTCGTACCGCTGGATTGCGTAGCGCTAAACCAAAAACCCGTTTTATAACTTTAGTACAAGCGTTTATTAAACACTAAATTATTCAAACGTACTGCACAATTAATTATAGAACACTTTCTTTAATTAGTAAAATTCGGGGCGTATTTATAACCGACGCGTTTAGATCTACTTCTGAAACTTGACTGACTCTGTGGGCGGATTTCCGGCCCTTTTATACTACGCGGAACATTCCAGAAAGGCATGTAAACACTTTACTAGAAAACTACTTTGCGACAGGATCTTTCTACCAGCATTAGAGTCATCTGTTAACAATTATCTTAACTAAATATTCGCCCTACTGTTATACAATTTTGGTGTCTTGGCTAATTGTCATAACTACGATTCACATTGACGTTACACATAATTTTCCAAAGTGGTTTTTCGTAACAGTATGTAATAAACGTCTCCACTAGTATCACCTCTGAGTTCAGTAGGGACCTCTTCCATATGGCCCAAGTCCCGATATTCTGACATGAACTCGTCCGATTTCGTTTTGAGTTCTGCGTTCTTTAACCAACGTTTCTCCTGGCCGAGAAAATACTGAACTGCCTTGCTAAACGAGTTTCCCAACTGAATATCCTCCTGACGCCACGGGGCTGGTACAACATACCGACCGTCTTTAGTTCGATAGTGCTGTGATTGGAATAGATGTTCACATTGCTCTTCATCCAATTCAACCCTCTCATTTTTGTCAATGGGCATGTCCCAAAAAGACCTTAGGTTTTGCTCAAGTTCCTCCAAGGAAACATATGAGGCCGTAACTTTAGAAGCAGGCAATGCTGCAGAACCAGATACTACCCATCCAAATCGAGTATTTTGCGCTAAAAATCCTTCCACAACTTCCACTCCTTCCAAAAATAATTGAGGAAGGACATTGGAACCTAGAAGAACCGGAACATGCGAAGCGTGATCTGTAACCGGATCTGCCAACCTCCTCCCTGGGAACAATGAACTAATTTCCCTAGGTGGACGAGGAAGACCCCCTTTGGTAACTCGCCTGACTACCAGCGCCTTCGTTTTCACGTTTGAACCATCCTCTAAACTAAGAGTCAACCCGACAATTGAAAACACTCTTCCTCCGGATACTCCTCCCACTCCGTATACTTCCACATTGGTTCTCTTCTTAGTTAGTCGCAGCCTTTGAACTAACTCCTCAGTGATATAGCTGCTCTGACTACCTTGGTCCACCAAGCACCCAACTGAAATTATACTTCCATCCTTTGCCCTTATCTTTATTACAGCTGTAGGTAAGATAGTTTCGAAATGGGCAAGTTTTGTAGAGTTTTCCGCGTGATGAGAAATACTCCCTTGCATGTATGACATGGGATACAATACTGTTTCATGCTGCCCATCACAAAACTCGCATTTCAAAAACTTACGCCTTTGACATTCCGTAACCTTTTTTGTACTTGTGGGAGGCGCAGAAGACACATATACCATAATGCCGGAGCAGATCCCCTCTATTCTTGCTGTTTATTAACCGTGGACATTTTAACACCAGATGATCTTCCATACAAATGTAGCATGGAAAACGCTTTATTTTTCCCCCTTGTGCTTTTGCGGCAAGGTAAATTTCCTTATGCGGTTTTTTCCGACCACCGAAGGTCTCTGCCTTCTTAGAAACGGGATGTTCTTCTGCTCGAACCTTCGCGAGTCCGCCCAACCCCTCCCAACTGGGAGACTTAACTGTGTATCTATTTTCCAAAAATAGATCAATATCATCAATTGTTACGGGAAGTTTTGGCTGCTTAAGCAATGAGTCAAATTCCCGTCGGGTGGAGACGTCCATTTTACGGGTAAGGATAAAAGGTAAGAAAGGTACACCTTGATCACAATTGAACCCACCCTTCCTCAGGTTTTGAACCACTGAGCGCATTGTGTCAAGTGCCCTTCTAATGGTACTGAGGTCTTGTAATACTACCTGGGGAAGATCTATGAGGGCCTGGATCTCCTTTTCTACCAGCGCTCGAGGATTGCTGTAGCGTCGATCCAGAAGTTCCCAGGCCTTTTCGTAATTTTCCCCATACACTCCTAAGTGCTCTACGACTCTCCCCGCATCACCTTTTAATTTGCTCTGCAGCATCATTAGCCTTTATCAGATCCTTCCTAGACTGATTGAAAAATACTGCGGAAAGACTCAAAGTGACGAAGGTCCCCATCAAACGAAGGAATATCAGGGACTGGTGGACAAGGACGAGGTCTATGACCGCGATTCCAATAAGGAATGCCTTCGGTCTCGGAGCTTCTTAGCCCGAAGCCTCTTGTCGGCAACCGTATGTCACTAAAAGGCATGTTCAATTCATCGCGAACCGTGGGGAACCATTCTCTTGTGAACAAGTTTTCCGGTTGTTTTGTCGCGTCCTCCGACTCCCCTTGAGCTTCATTAAGCTCGGCTGAAGGTCCGGGACGCGGACTTGATGTTGCCCTTCCACCTGTGATTTCTACATCGACGGGAGAGCTTTCGGGAGTGAGATCGCGATGAACACGCCTAATCAGCTCCTTAGTCGCATTGTAAATACCGATCATTACCGATAATTTATTTTCTCGGAAATAAGTAATGTCCTTAGAAGCGTTTTGGCGAAGAAGTTGGCTGTGGCCGGCGAGGAAATCCCAATAAAGCTGTTCCACTTCTTCCCATGCCGCAGCAATACGCTCTCGCGTCCGTTTTTCTTGCCGGAGTTTGGCTAGGGGCTCCCTCACACTTTCAAGTTTTGTGACCCTTCCCTGCTGGGCATCAATAATTGCCTGAATCTCCATTCTGGCTAAATTTGAAGATCGCGATAATGCCGAGCTCCGCGGCGATAGTATAACTTTGCGCCCTTAATTTGAGCGCCGCAACAACAATAATTTTGCGCCCTTAATTCGAGCGCCGCAACGATAATAACTTTGCGCTCTTGATTTGAGCGCCGCAACAAAAATAATTAGTGATTTCCACTCCGCGATGGCAATACTCTGAACGGGGCACTGAATACGTGGGAAGCACAACACTGTAAGGACCTATCCTTTGGTTTGAACGCGCCCACGTAACAACAAAATGGTGCACTGGAAACGTAAGAGACGCAACACTACAAGGACCTTTCCTCTGGTCTGAACGCTCCTATGTTGCTCCTGCACAAACAAAGCACCACAGACTTGGGGCGACCTGCGCCCTATTATAGGACTCCCAAACACTGTACAAACATCCACGATAGACAGCAATTAATTTTCCGTCGCAAAAAGGACGATTTCTTATTAGATTTTTTTTTGTGAGATATTTTATGTGCATTTCGGTGTAATATGTATAAAGTGAAATAACATAATTAACATCCGCCGTATGAGTCGGCGCTAAAATTTTTACAAAAAGAAAAAGAATCCTCCGCTCGGCAACCACCCCCTCCCATCTCGCAAACTGCCGCCTCTTTGGACTTAGCCAAGACTTATCATCAAATCCCTGTAGGTTCAGAAGATATACCACAGACGGCAATATGCACACCCTTGGGACTCTTCGAGTTCACCCGGATGACTTTTGGGTTGCACAACACGACGCAAATCTTTCAAAGGTTTATCCACTCGGTCCTGCGAAACCTTGATTTCTGTTTGGTACTCCTGAATGATGTTCCGGTCACATCTTCCTCAGAGTCTGAACATTTGGCCCATCTCGAGTGCATTTTCCAATGTCTCCTTGAGGCCGGACTAATCCTAAACTTGGACAAAGGCAAGTTTCTCCAGAATCAGGTGAGATTCCTCGGCCATTCCATTACCCCTGACGGAATCTAACCCGACCCAGACAGGGCGGAAGCAATTTCAAGCTTCCCGCTCCTAAGACAGTGAAAGAGCTGTGGAGGTTCTTGGGCATTTCTGCCCAAGGCCGCGCACCACCAGTATGTTTTTAACCGGTACTTGTCTGGCCTGAAAACCAAGGACACACGAGTGATTGTGTGTCCTGAAGAGGCTAGGCTGTCCAGGCGTTTGAAAAATCCCGACCGCAGCTGGTTGATGCCACACTCTTGTCATTCCCTCAACAAGATGCACCCTTAGCCGTATTCGTTGATGCCTCTGATATCGCATTAGGTGCTGCTCTTCACCAAAAAGGTGAATTAAGCCTGGCAACCGTTGAGTTTCTTCTCTAAGCAGCTGAACTCTGCTCAACCGAACTACAGCACTTACGATCGAGAAATGCTCGCCTCATACTTGAGCATCAAATACTTCCGTTTCTCCCTAGAGGTCAGGCCGTTCACAGTGTTCACGGACCACAAGCCTCTAACGTATGCTTTAAAACAGAAGCCCTATAAAGCGTCCCCTCGTCAGTTTCGACACCTGAGCTTCACAAGCCAGTACACTTCTGACATACAGCACGTGTCCGACAAGGACAACATAGTTGCTGACGTTTGTTACGTATCTCTGAAGTAAACATATCCGCCTCAGTCGACTTTCCGGCTACCGTCAAGGCACAAGAAGATGACGCAGTGCTTCAGAGCCCCAAGTTCAACCCCAAATACAAATTTCGGGAGTTACCTATCTTCGGCTCAAGCCTCACTATTTTCTGCGAAGACCTGGAGGAGGGACCTCGGCCATACATTCCGACCACTTTTCGCAAGGAAGTGTTCCATGCAGTTCACGCACTCAGGCATCAGGACAACGAATCGGTTAGTTACCGGAAAATACTTCTAGTCCGCTATGAACAAGGACATCAGCTCCTGGGCCAGGGAGTGCATTGCGTGCCAAAAGTTTAAAGTCACCGGGCATGTAGGAAAAGAAGTGGGCTCATTCCCTCGAACGACCAAGCGGTTCCACACGATCCATCTCGACCTCATAGACCCTTTGCTAGACCTCATAGACCCTTTGCATGACTTCAAGTATTGCCTCAAATTCATCGACAAGTTCACACGGTTGCCTGAAGCAATACCTCTGGCTGACATTACAGCACAATCTTGTGCCGAAGCCTTCTATCGAGAATGGATCCCGCACTTTGGAGTCCTGACAGTGATAATCACTGATCAGGGAATGCAGTTTGAGTCCACCCTTTTCTCGGAGCTAGATAAACTCCTGGAATTCAAACTGCATACCACCTGCAATCCAACGGGATGCTAGAACGTTGGCATCGGACGCTGAAATCCAACATCATGGCCCGCGACGATTCGTCCTAGACAATAGTTTTGCCTCTCGTCATACCTGGCCTCCGAACAGCCAGTCGGGAAGAGTTTGCTGCCAGCCCCGCGGAGCTGACGTGCGGGGAGAACCTGAGACTCCCGAGCGACCCGATTTTTGAGAGAAGATCGAGTTTCACAGACTCAGAAATGCTACGTCTGCTGAGAGAAAAATTAAAAAGAATCAAGACGACACCACCCACCCGTCATGCATCTGCGGTAGCCAGCGCACCCAAAGAGTTCGATAAATGTACGCAGTCCTGGTCAGGACGGATGCCATCAGGAAGCCGTTGCAACCGCCTTATCGTGTGCTCGAGCGGAGAAAGCATTTTTTCCAGATCGAGATCGGAGGCCACCCAAAAACGGTCTCCTTATCTAGACTAAGACCATTCTTTCTGACACAACTTAAGTATTTAACATTACTTATATTTATTATAATATTTAAGTTAACATTTATTATTAAATTAGTTATACATGTTATTTGACCTAATCTTAGTCGGCGGACTCAACTTCCGTTTTCCTATTTTTAATTCAAAAGACTTCAGTATTTATTCATATATTCGAACTTAATATTACAAATCAAAGACATTTACGAAAAACATAATTACTGCATTAGATTAATTTTTTGTGTCTACTACGTTTTTGACAACAACTCATGGCACACTTTTCTGCGATCTTCCACTCCCGTGGCGTGCTACGCAAAGTGGATAGATCCGCGCCATCTATTCGCTCGCACTCGCAACATTCGAAATAAATTTCGAATGCTGCGAATCCTGCCGCGCCACACAACTCCTAACCAACGGCGCTTATGCTTTAACATTTAAATGGAGCCACATTCCGGGTTCAGTGATCATAGCGTGTTTGCTTCCATTACCGCGAGGCAACGGTCATTGCAATTAGTCATTAGTCGGCCAAAGGTGGAGGGCGACAGGGCGAACGACACTAGGTTTTGATATACATGCCCCATTTCGTGATAGAGTAATTTAACCCATCGTCTGAGTTCTTTTGGCAATTGAGGCTCATTTCTTGACAGGACTTTCGCCCGTCCTTATTACAGGTTTTACAGCCCCACTTGCTGTTCAGCAGCCTACTATATTTCGTTTCCTTTCCAAACCATAGCTAGGGAAGCAGTAAGGGTATTAAGGGGCAACCTACCTTCATGGACTGACTAACAAAAATGAAACGAATTCTTCAATTGAGCCTTACGTAGGTGCGAATGGAGCCGAATAGTCATTTGTCAGAAATATTGTATTTCTCTTTTCTTGGGCCTAACAATAATCAACTGAGCATCCCTCTAGCTATATGTGAATTTGGTATGGGATTACGCGTGGCTCTCATTTAGTGGTCACCATGGCAATGACTATACGGATATTTTCTACGCTATGATTTTAAGGCTTGCTGGAGGCTGTATTCTCCGATTCGTGCTTGTTGCGTCATTAATCAATGAATACAATATCCAATAATCCCCCAAATTACTTCAATTACTAACGAAAAAATTACCACGGTTCATTCAGAAGAACTCCATAATTGAATGATAATCTGGCTCCCCTTTCTCCCTTCCATATCAGCACAGGCCTTCGATCCATTATCTCAGCTTCAGTTTTTTAATTAAAAGTTAGAAATACAACAAACACGTGGGCCCCTGCAGTCAGACTAACATTAGCGTCTCGTGGATCCTCTCGACTTATAACCTTCACGTGCTACAAATCAGCATGTTTCTACCTCAATTCAAGCCAATCCTGCATTCGTGTATCGTCTAACCCCCACGTTGGGCGCTATCCTTTCCACGATTAATGTTCCCACATTTTATAAGGTTCAATGGTCCTGGAATGTGGAGCTGATATCCATTGAGATTAGCACCACGTGTGAAAGATTCTGCTCCAGAGAGAAGAGGGAACAGGTTATTCGTCCTATGAAGGGGGAGTACCGGGTAAACACCGGAGCCACATTTATATAAGGACGAATACGTCAGACTTAGACAATAGATGTATGCGAAAGATAAAGGAAGTGGAGCCCAGAAACAAAGCGCATAAATGTTGGATGAAGCTCTAAGGAGCAATTACACGTTTCGCGTTTTACAAATCTGGTTCAATTAGGGTGCGGTTGTTCACAGGAAGTGGTCTGATGGTAATGCAAGTATATTGAATATGTGAAACCGCAGGACTACGACAAAGTAACTGTCTCTCGCCGAGGAGTATTTTCGTATTAATAATTTACCACAAAGAATAGAAGTCGAGTTCAAATGGTTGAGACAATGGAGGAAGGTCCAATTCCTTCTAGTAAAGAGAGATATTATCCTCAACTGAAAGAGCATTATTAATAGTCATTCCTAGTTCAAAACAGCTCGAACCCATTTCGAGGTTCTTCGAAGATAATACCACTAATACGTCTTTTATTTATTCATGACTTCTATGTTAGCTCTGAATGCAAACTATCAAAAGAAGTATAGAAAGGAAGGATTCGAAAGGAAGACCAATTTGTTGGATGGAAATAGAAAAAAATGGAGGTTTCCAAACGGATAAAAGGTTCATTTGAAGTCAGAAGGTCAGGTTTTCTGCGGGGTATCTAACTTGTCAACGTTCAGTTCCATAACTACCGAATAGAAAATTTCGTTCCACTTATGTGCTCTGACTAGTTTCTCTCCAATTTTCTGTACTTTTAACAAATCAGAGCGGTTTCAGGACCAATGGCTCAAGTGGTTAGAGCGCTGGGCTGTCGTAGCAGAAGGTCGGGGGTCAAATATCACTGCTGGGAGAGGGATTTGTTATCGTGACTGAATGTCCTGCCTGCCAGTCGACTCAGTTGTGAATGAGTATCTGAGTCAAATCAGGGAATAATCTCGGGCGAGCGCCATGGTACCCACGATGGAGCATAAAACCTGGGAAATGCCTGCTGAATCAACACCAACAGCTCTACTACCAAACCCTATCTCCACCTCCACGTGGTGACCGCTGGGAGCTCTTTCTTAACGAAAAGTTGCAGACGGAGAAGGATGAAGGCGAGTCTCCGGCGCCTAAAAACGGGACAAATTGTACCAACTGGTCCTCCAGGTTGGGGGTTGGGTAGGACTGACAACCCTACACGGAAAACAACTTGTTACGAAACCACAACAGGAGCCTCGGACAGGACGGACTTTAAAACGACGGACCCGGCAACGACAACGGATCAACGATTTGCGCATTTTCTCATGGAACGTGCGCTCCCTGTACAGAGATGAGGCTGATGAGCCGCTAGCCGATACCCTGTCCCAATATAGGGCTGATATAACAGCGTTACAAGAGATGCGATGGACAAGGACCGGTTTCCTGGAGAAGAGCCACTACACCATATATTATAGCGACCATCCAGTAAACCATGTGCTCGGAGTAGGTTTCTTAGTCAGCCAAAAAATGAAACCTGCTGTTATCGGCTTTGAAAACATAAGCGAACGGCTATGCACTCTGCGCTTGCGAGGCAAGTTTAGAAATATAAGTTTCATTAACATTCACGCCCCTACAAAGGAGACTGCAGAGTCGGAGAAGGATACCTTCTACGGGGCAGTGGAACGAACCCTCGAAGCATGTCCCAGATATGATATCAAAATCATACTTGGGGATTTTAACACCCAAGTAGGGAAAGAGCCCGTATTCAGGCGATACGTTGGCTCCCATAGCTTACACGAAAAAACAGATGATAACGGACTGCGGATTATTCAATTAGCAGGGTCACACGAAATGGTTGTTGGAAGTACCTGGTTTGCACGGAAAGCGGTCCACAAACATACGTGGGCCTCTTCAGACGGGGCCGCTTTCAACCAAATTGACCACGTCTTGATCGAACGCCGCCACCTCTCAGCCTTGATAAATGTCAGAACATATAGGGGGGCTAACATGCTGCATACCGAGTAATGTTGCATTCTCAAAGAACGCGGGCACGCGCAGACACTTATCACGAACTCCGTCGAGCGGAGAAGCGACTTCACAGACGGAAAAAGGAAGCCTGGGAGAACCAACAAGTCTGTGAACTAGAAAAGTATAGGGAGCAACCGCACCAGGCGCGGAAGTTTTCCAACAAGTCAGCAGGATGAAGCCTTATACACCTCGATGCTCATCCTGCCGAGACAAAAAGGGAAATCTGATTTCCGACAGGGTGGGCATATTAGAGCGATGGGTTGAGTACTTTGATCAGCTACTGAACAACCGGCGAGTTGGAGGTCCCGCCAACTGAAGACGACGGACAAATACTGCTACCACCAAGTTTAGGAGAAACAGTCCGTGGAAAAAATCATAAGTCGCCAGGAGCCGATGGAATTACAGCCGAATTGGTTAAATATGGAGGCGACCAGTTACACCAAGTGGTTCATCAACTTGTGCTCAAGGTATGGGACAGCGAACAAATGCCTGACGAGGCATTATCTGTCTCATACATAAAAAGGGAGATATCACACAGTGTAGCAATTATAGAGGCATCACGTTGCTGAGTACCATCTATAAGATATTCTCCTCTATCTTGCTAGGCCGGATAGTCCCTTACGCCCAGAACATCATCGGCCCATACCAAAGAGGCTTCACTCCAGGCAAATCAGCAACAGATCAGATTTTCTCTCTGCGGCAAGCAATGGAAAAACTTTTGGAATATGGACAACAGTTGCACCATCTATTCATCGACTTTAAAGCCGCCTATGATAGCATAGCCAGGATAAAACTGTACACGGCCATGAGAGAATTCGGTATCCCGACGAAATTAATAAGACTGACTAGGCTGACCCTGACCAATGTGCGAGGCCAGATAAAAGCAGCAGGGTCACTCTCAGGACCATTCGACATCAACGACGGTCTACGACAAGGAGATGCGCTATCATGCGTCCTCTTTAAGCTGGCCCTCGAGAAAGTGATCCGTGATGCTGAGGTAAATGCAAGAGGTACGATCCTGTTTAAGTCCACCCAACTACTGGCCTATGCTGACGATATCGACATCTTGGGAAGAACCGCCCGAGATGTACAAACTGCCTTCATCCAGATTGAGCAGACGGCGCGAGAATCTGGGCTGCACATCAATAAAGGCAAGACAAAATATGTGGTGGCAACGTCAGCACCGAAGACGAATCAACCAACAACATCAAACCGCACTGGTCAAACACGAAGAAGAATAAAGATAGGAGAATACAACTTTGAGACCGTTGACAATTTCTCCCACCTAGGGTCGAAAATCACAACCGATAACAGTTACGGTTACGGTTGTTGTCAGCCAACAGAGCCTATTTCAGCTTACAAAGACTGTTCCGCTCGAAACCTCTCACCATAGGGTCAAAGCTCTTACTGTACAAGACAATGATCTTGCCAGTCCTCATGTATTCCTCGGAAACTTGGGTTCTTAGCAAGAAAAATTGCGAACTCTTGACCGCGTTCGAGAGAAGAATCCTTCGAAGAATTTTTAACCCCCTACATGAGGATGGACGATTCCGTAGCCGACACAATGACGAAATCTATGAGCGATACCATGATCGTCCAGTTGTGGATAAAATCCGGCTCAACAGGTTGCGGTGGGCCGGTCACTTAATCCGTATAGATGAGGATGACCCCACCCGGAAAGTCTATAAGGGCAATATCTATGGTAGGAAAAGAAGACGAGGCAGGCCCTGCCTAAGATGGAGCGATGGCGTAGGTCAGGACGCCAGACTGGTTTTAGGGATATCGAATTGGTGGACCTCGGCGCAAAACCGGGATGTTTGGAGTTCCTTATTAAGGCAGGCCTAGACCGGACACCGGTTGTTGTGCCGTTGATGATGCTGATGATGAGCGCAATGCCGACCACACTGCCTGTATCGTTATGATCTTGAACGAAGTGCTCTAATATATTATACTTCAACGCCCTTATCCAGTCGCCAACGATTATTATTGTTTCCGAGTTGTCACAATCTCGGCAGACGCCAAAGTGCCAAGCATTTAGGCTCGGACGATCTTACCTACTTAAAAACTAAAGGGGTGCAGGCGGTGGTGGCCGATGGTAGGTTAGTGGGAGAATCCGTCGAGAATTCCTCGTCACATCGAATACGCGAGTACGTATTCATAATGGTGTCCCTCTGAATGATTTGAACCAGACTGCGTGAGAGTCCTAGGACATCATAGGGGGCCATGAGGAATTTAGGTACAATACCTGTAGCTGACAATATTATAAGGACTGCAACTACCCACCCGAGATGCCAAATTTCTTTGATTTCCCGAGCCGAGTGTCGCTGCGATAGTAGTCAAAATTAATATGGAGCGCATCAAGAAACATCTCGAAATAGTGATCGAGAAAGCAGGAGGGGTTCCGCTCCGGATACTTCTAAATTGACCAGACACCTTATACCATTTTATATCATGTTAGTGCTAAAACCAGATCTCGGCATCACCTGCTCTTATTTCATTTCAAGAAGGCTTTCGACACCAAGAAGAGGCACTAAATTTGGAATACTCTACACAGAAGGGTCAGTTCACAGAAACCAAAAGCGATTATCAGAATGACAGATGACGGCCCAAAACACTACGTGCTGCGTCAGAAAGAGTTTCATCGTCTCGACTACGCTAGTGACATTGGTTTGCTCTCTAGTGGTCATGGACCATGGCCAAATGGCTTTGGATTTAGAAAGGGGGCAAGCGGATTCGAATGATGGTAAATATTAACAGAATCCTCAGTCGGGCTGGTCATGTCATTAACAGAACATCGAGGGTTTCGATAAATGTGTCTATCATTAAGCTCCCGACGCTAGATTCACTTTCGCAGTTTTGTCCAAAATATGTAAATGCAGATATCTCAACGTCAATATCAAGTTAAGGTTGTTTTGCGTCAATGTTTTCTCTGTATTTTCATATGCGAGCAACACATGGAAAGCACCCCCCCCCCCCCCCTCACCGTGTCATTGGGGTACATTTCCTTCAGAAAATCTCGGAGCTTAGTCAGCTTACGGACCAGGTACTGGTAGATGTTAGATGGTAGATTGGAGGGAGTGGCAGTGGATAGGTCACACTTTATCCCTTCCCGACAAGGATATTGGCCATATTATATATATAGGGAGGATAAGTATAAAAAGCTTTCTAGAACATAAATTTCCTGGCCTATATGGGGTAATACCAGCTATGCTACAGAAGGTCCAGGGTAGAATCGTGCCTTGGCAAGTAAGAGGTAGTTATTTTGTGTTCAAGAAAATACCATATTCCTGGAGATGCTACGGGCGTCGGCATGGGGTCGCCAAAGGCTTAAGATGATTCGATGTTGTCTCCTCTGTATTGAAAGTCATAGATATTCAATTAAGAACAAATATGGGTAGATTGCGCTTTCGAACTCTCATTACATTTACCTCAGTAAAATCAAGGGACACTACTCCTGACGGGCCAATAAGTGCGACTGAATGGACTAAGGACACAATGTTAATACAACGTTTTTCACGAGAAACTGAATGCAGTCAAGGCAGTCCTGATGCATAACACTTATCGATTTGTTGGTGCAATTGCCGTTTAGTGGCGGGAGAACCATCTTGCTAATTGGACGCAGACATCTTGAGTAGAATATTGATGGGAGTCAAAAGTGCGCTCCTTTCTCTGGGGCTACTGAAAGCTTCGGTTATAATCCCTGGGTGACTGCGTCAACGAGAACCTCTTGGGGATGTAATGCTAGTAGCGGTTACACATGGATACAGATAAAAACAAGTCGGGAAACCGGAAGCTAGACGCTTCAGGTATGAAAGGTTTTTTGTATTTCTTTTATAAAGAGATTTGGGTGTGCATGTGTCCCATTAGCATGTAGCACGTAAAATATGCATATATTATGTGAAAATAGCCACTTTCAAGCGATATTGACATTCATAGTCTTGAATTTGCAGAGGAGCGCGGATTTGACCTAGTATAACTTTGTTAGTAATAGTGCGATTTTCACCAAATTTGGCAGAATCATGATCTATACTGTAGCCTACATTGTTGCAAAATTTTGTGATTTTAGGGTGAACTTAAGGGGGGTTTTCCAGTCAATTACTAAAAATTATAGTAATATACTATTATTAACTTTATTTGAATAGGTATCGATATGGAGGGTATTTCGGAGCCTAGGCACCATATAGTGGCAGCCCTCTGATTTTTTCCAGATTTTTCGGTTGAGTAGTTCCTGAGAATGGTTTCGTTAAAAAAAATGACCACTTTCAACCCCCCGCACTCGCCACCTTTTCAGCAAAAGTCAAAACTAACACCGGCTTCGAAAAGTACTAACCGAGACCTTCAATTTGATACCCCACATGACTATATTTGATGAAAAAAAATTTACACCCCCCTTTTGCATGTATGGGGACCCCCCCCTTAAATTCGTCGTAAGAGGATGTAACTCACTATATCCGTGAGCGTTCACAGTTCCCACCTTTTTACCAAATTTGGTGTCAATCGCTACAACCGTCTCCGAGAAAAATGCGTGTGACGGACAGACAGACAGACAGACGGATAGACAGACAGACGGACAGACAGTAAACCGATTTTAATAAGGTTTTGTTTTACAAACAAAACCTTAAGAATGATATCATATTGCCCATCAATACGCGACCAGTAACGCCTTCCGGAAAAACTATTTTCCTTGTGTTGCTTGTTATCAATGAAGCTCTCAACTCGCTGTCTGGCCCGGAAGACGCGAGGATTTCAGTAGAACATGGCAATGCAGATGACGTTTTCTCTCGCCGTCTTGCCGAGTTATTGGGAAAATGGCTCTGTTTAGGGTTCTGAGGATAGTAAGACTAGAGATAGACATCAATAAAAGCAATGTTATTCCTATCTGCATGACTCGACACAACTTTGGATGCGTTGAACTATTGCTTCTGTCGAGGATTACCCTGAATTTGAGGCCACTGACGTAAATTTGCCTTGGTTGATTTTTCTGGTATCTACGAATCCAGCTATCTCAACACCAATAACAAGTTGTGCTACATATGAGAGTGAAAATTTCCGTGGACCAAAAACAGTGGGAGAAAGCTTCTCTCCAATTCGTCCGGTCCCATCCTTTTGAAGGCGGTCTCATAACTCGCTCAACCGCAAAACAACAAATGTGGTTCTGCTTGGCCTAGCTAGACCACTAGTCCTTAATATTATACGTACGACTAATAACATCTAATAACCGCTTCACCCCACTCAGCGTCAGTCCCCAGTCTGCCTTACAGACAGCCGCATGCAAGGGACTCGCCTGTACTTTGCTGTCAAAATAAGCGTGCAGTGAGTCGACTTGGCGATGATGTTGTGCCGCCACGTCAACCACGCCCTTACCTCCAATATCACGAGGCAGGTTCATTCGCTCAACGGCAGACTTTGGATGATGCATTCAGAATTTGGACATAGTTGTCCGCATCCGCCGCTGGATGTTTTCTAGGTCGGTCTTCGTCCACGGCAATATTCTGAATGCATTAGCCAGTGAAGGAATAGTGAATACATTCAATCAGCTTATCTTATTTTTCCCTTCAATACGATACAGACGTAGGACATTGATTAGCCAGGTATACAGGAGGCTGTCGAAAGGTCTGTTAGTCTCGAGGTGTGCATTGACCCTTTCACTAATAGTGCACGTTATACGTTTGTAGAGGGTTGGTAAGCAAATAATCGGTCTTATGTCTGCGGGGTCCTCCACCGTGTCCTTCTTAGGGATAAGGTAGGTAATACCCGCAGTGAGGAAGGGTGGAAATTCCTCCACCCGGCTAATGACCTGATTTATGCTGTGTGCCAAAAGAACATGTATACTGGTGAACTTTTCATACCAGGAATTCTGCACCCGATCCAGACCTGCGCCCCTCCAGTTCTTCGGGCTGTTCATCGCTCGTCCAACTTCCTCTTCGGTAGCATCCGCAAAACTCATGTCAGGCATAGTGGCAAGGTGCGTGCCTTCGGCGGTGATCTCCTCAAGATGCTCAGCATAGTCCCAAAGTCCACCCCAATACTCTTTCGCTTCCGTCACCGAAAACTGTACTGTCTGGACGTTCTGTTGGAATTCGTTGGGTGATCTGAAAAAAATCCGCTGGTTCCTAGCGTACGTTGCATTCTGGACACGTCTAGAATGACTATCGCCATACCGTCGTAACCGACTGCATACGACAGAAAGTTTCTGCTTTAGTATGTTCAGAATTTCAGCTACGGGTGTCTCACTAGCGATGGCGTAGTTCCTGTAAACCCTCTGCACTTTATTCTTCACTCGTCTGCTGACATTGCTAGAGCTTATTTGAATCATCCAAGCAATGTCCTGCCTTAGTGAGTCTCGTCGACGTTCCGAGCGAATTTTCTATGGTGGATCTCGTTGGTCACGCAAATCAATAACGCGAACGTGAATCTTCTGACCGTGCAGTCTGACAACCGCAATATATCAGCACACAGTTGAGATACAATCTCATCATTGATTTGACATACAATTCTCGGAGTTGCTGGAAATGCATAGAGCCTGGGAATACCTGGTCTATTCAACGGTTCTATTTTCGAGAATTCTATACACGCTCTTTGGAATTCGTCCCGAAGCTCAGCGATAACTTCAGCTGATCGGGTGAGAAGAGTGCTTCTGGGAGTTCTGCCTGCAGTGCGGCGTGGTGTTGTTGACGACCCCGCCTCTGCTCCCCATCGACTCTCCGTCACCAGTTTCCGCGATGACGGAAACGGTATGCAAACGGCAGTTCCTTTTCTCTAACTGATCAGCATGCATCTCACTACCTTGCAGCGACAAACAAAAATGCCCTCCTTCAAGCAAGCGTTGAACACCCTGAGCAGCAAGTCTGGCCGTTGGCGGAACACCAGTTTGCAAACTTCCGCCGGGATGCCATCAGGACCTGGCGCCTTCTTGTTTTTCATAGTGAGAACCGCTTCTTCGAGCTCTATCATTGTGAAGAGGGGGCAATCCTTGACGCTTTTCATGCTATTGACCGGATGTCTGGGGAATAATGCCTGTACAATGCGATCCGTCTTGTCGGTACTTAATAGGCAGGGTTTCCGCAGGGCCCCGATTTTCCGCATGTCAAGCTTATAGCCACTTGGGTCCCCATGGGTCCTCATTAATCAGGTTCTGCCAGCCGCCGGCTTTGCTTTTATTTATCGCACTGCGGCTGATCCATTTTGCTGATCTATACTCTGCCATTATGGCGCATGCCTCCTCTCTCGCGTGTAAACGTTGTGTCAAAATGCGGAGCTTATGACACTCCCTCCGTAGGTCGGCAATTTCCGTCGTCCATCAATAGATAGAAGGTTATGGGGATTATCCGCGTTCGTACCCTGCACACTACTCACCCAATTTTGATTTTCCCATTGCTAAGGAGTTTCCCCGCATATTGCTCGGGGACTTCTGCCACAGCGAGTTTTTGGCCTCGAACATTTACAGAGGTGATACCTATCCTGGCATTGGTTAGCTCTGAACATTTATGCTTTAGCGCCTCCTCCACTTCGACCTTTTCTTTGAGGCGGTCAAGATCTCGGATTTCTAGAGAGCACATAGGCTCTAGACTAGAAACAAGAGCCTCCTACAGTAACCTCTTGACCGATTCGCAGAATGTATTCTTGCTAGTCGTCTGTGGACCCAATTCGCCGCCACGCTCCGTTTTCCGAAGAACACTTCTGCTCCGTTATCTTCGGGTTTCATCCTGCAGCGGATTCCACTAAGGACTTCCGCAAATGCGTTGCTTTCCATCTAGTCCTTTTTCGTTTCCTCGTCTTTTTTGCTACTGGCTTCTGGCGTGTAACTTTGCCTTTGGACAGACGACTCTGGCGGCGTAGCAAGTTGTTTGCTTTTATCCTTGTTCGCCTTATTGTTTTTTTTGGCCTTGGAAACTACTTTGATGAAGTCTTCTTCGAGCACGACGTCCTGTTTTTGCGCTTTTTTCCCAGTTCGCTTTGTAGTGGGCTATCTGCGATCCGTTTGGCGCTAGCAATGTTTTCAGTAGGGAGTGCAGCTGTTTCCAAGCGACTTTCGTCGTTCTCCACGTTCAATACAGTAATTCCTCCAGTTCCATTAGTCCCGCCTTAGTACGCCTTTGGAGATACATTGCCAACCGCATACGCTTCGCCACTACCTCTTCGGCTCTAGCTAGGATGGTTGACTGCACTTCTACTCGATTCGTGTGTCTGGCTGCACAGGACTAGCGATTCTGACTGGCCTTTTGTCCGGAACAGGGACACTGTAAGGTATTGGAGTTGCCGTCCCCGCGCCGTAAGTCGCGCCACTTGGTAAAGCTTCCTATTTCTTTGGGCGGCCCGGTGTCACATCGGGTATTTCAGCCTTTACTGCCTTTTTCGCTGGTCGCTGCGGTGAGCGACGCATTTTTGTGCTGCGCCAAAAGTAGTCAACTCTTGCTCCTTCCCCGCTATTTCGTCGATTTTTTTGTATAATTAGACTTATTTTCCATGGAAACCTCACCAGCGCATCGTGTGCAATGGAGCGGGTTGCAACAGTCAGGAGCAGGTGTAACCTCGGGGACACAACCATGGACGGATCAGCGCTCGCTCGGGACAATGCGGTTCACTTACACCGATTTAATGCACACTACCCGACCAGGGTCCCGAAAGGGCCCGTTCTTGATACACGTCGCAATTAATACTTTAGCGGAACGCCTACAGAGAGCTGTCGACGGCTCCAAAAACTGCCAGTGTATTCCGACTTGTACCGGTCATTCGCGGTTTGCTCTTCACCGGGAGGCTACTACCTAGCACGCAGGTATACTGCCAGCTAGGGGGTCAGAACTACTTACTCGGGCACCACGGGGTTATCCCTCGCCGTATCACCGTTAGTGGCGCTTTAAGAGTTGCTGACGATCCCTAGACCAATGACCCCGGCGCCCGCTGCCTCTGCTGTGGGAGATCCGTCAGCGTACCAATTAATCAGTTGATGGTTTAAGCCGTATGTTCCAGCCACGCTCTCCCAGTTTGCCTAGTTACTTCAACGTGTTTCAAACTTCTTATCGAAGGGAAACCTCCTTGTCATGTTATGCCTTGGTATCAATCATTCGGGGTACCGCCTAGAAGGAATATCAATGTTCCTTCGATTTAGGCAGCTCCCCCGGATCCCGGTAATCCTGAAGATTGACCTCCTTGCCTGCATCTGTATGTACAGATGGAGAAGGGTTAATCCCCGAAGGACCACCAAGGACGATGTTGGGCATGTCCTCATTGCCCCACTGATCCACGCGCAAGCTAGTCTGTAGAGTTTGTATAACTCCCTGGCTTGTGTGTTACCCAGATTACCGTCCCTAAGGTAATCATTGGCCTTACTATTTCAGTGTATATCGAAAGTAGTAAAAACAGGATGCAACCCCATTTTTTTCCTGCTATGGACCTGCACGTCATCAGAGCCCTCGTAGCTTTGCGACATGCGTCTTTCAGAGTAATTTTTGGACTAGCATAATTCCCAAATATTTCAACCCTGTTTCTCGTTTCACCCTCATACCATGTAACCTTATGGCTCTCAGGTGATCAACCTTACATTTCCTAGTGAATTGTACTATGGTGGTTTTCGCTGGATTAATACACAGCCCCGCCTTCCTGTACTACGCACTAGTAACCCTTAATCCAGATCCGAGTCTATATTGGCCTCCTTTATGTTCTGACATTCATTAAGGCTGAGAGGTGGTGACGTTTAATCAGCACGTGGATAATTTGGCGAAAGTGGTTCCGCCTGTCCCACGATAAGAGCAGGTTTCATTTTTTGGCTGACTAGGAAACCTACTCCGAGCACATGGTTTACTGAATGCCACTATTATATATGGTGAAGTGGACCTTCTTCAGTAAACCAGATGGATGGCGTTCTAAATGGAGCTTTGAAACTGGCACTGAAGACTATTCTCGAGTTTTTTGCCATTACCTTCGAGGCGTGTGTAAAAGAAGAAGTATTCCCTGGGCAGGTTGGTATTGCTTGCCAAACCCAACAAAGACCCTTGAGGCCCAGAATCATATCACCCTATCTGCCTACTGGACACAATGGGGAAGTCATCTACAACAGACTCCTACCCATCGTGGAAAACAGTAATGACTTTTCGAAGCGCCAATTTGGTTTCCGGCGTGCCCATTCTACGGTAGATGCGTGGTAGCGAACCTGACAAAAGACACACTGGTTTCTGTCGGCTGCTGTGCCCTGTTGACATTGTCTGTCAAAAACGCTTTCAACTGTGCCAATTGGTACAGAATGCCCCCGGGTAGTGGAAAATTAGCTCTCAGAGAGGACTCTCTAGTACGGGATGGATGAGAGCCCGAAAGAGTACACTATTACCCCCGGGGTACCAGAAGGATCGGTACTGAGTCTCCTGTTGTGGAATATCATGGAGGATATCAGAGGGGACTCAGATTGTCGGCTTTGCGGATGATCTAGCTTGTTGTTATAGTAGTACACCCAGAAGATGTGGAGGTCTACGGTACGGAAATAGTGAGAGCGGTGGACACAAAAACCGAAGCGGTCTTAATAATGAACCGAAAGGAAAAAGAACATTCTGAAAGTGGAAGTCGCTGGATATATGGTCGTGTCAAAGGCTATCAAATACCGGGGGGTCATAATTGACACCAAATTGAGATTTACCTAAAGTATGCATGCCAAAAGACAGCCAATGTCACCAACGCACTTCCAAAAATGGAGGTTGCTTCTTGCCGGAGTGGTGCTATCCATCCTGCTTCACTCGTCACCCGTGTAGGCAGAGTCGCTTCCCTCAGGGACGGAAACAGATGAACTCGGTTTTCCGACAAACCCACCCCGCGTAGTAATACTCAAATGACGGTCCCGCGGGACTGGGGTTGGAGACATCGGGGGCGGTATTGAATGGGTATGAATCCCACACGCGCCCGCTCTTCCTCCGACCCTCTATGCCGTGTACGTACAGGTGGCTCGAGCTACTTTGTACAAGCGCCGGACACAGTGCCAGAACATGTATAGATGGTTACTTCTTTGCTATTCTACACAACTCCAGTATGGCTAACTACAGAAAACTAGAAAATATCATTACCACTATCAGAGATAGGCATATCTGTATGTACCTACCTAAATGTCAACGTTACCTCACCTAGGCCAACAGGACCTAAGTTAATTGCTACCGCCGAATGACTTGCTGCTCCTTAAGTATTATACACAGCAAAAGATATTCTTAGAATAAAGGATATATAAAAGGATCTTTAATTGCTCCATTATAACGCATCACTTCCTTCTATTTCCAGGTTACTTCCCACTGCAATCTGAACACTGTTTGGTATGGATCTGTTTGGACGTCCTATTTTGCACGGCAAGCATCATGCATTTGTGCACGATATCTGTGGATCGATATCTGTCGCTCCGGTATCCAATGAAATTTGGTAGAAATAAGACACGACGGAGAGTAACGCTGAAAATTATTTTTGTATGGCTATTATCGATTGCAATGAGTTTACCGTTAAGTCTGATGTACTCACAGGTGAGTTGATTAATTGGCTGGAATATCTCATTATTTATTAAAGCTCCAACACCGGCACATAAATGGAATTTTGTTAAATATCAGAGCTTATCATCGGATATTGTGCGCCACTCGATATTGCTGATGATGGATTTCAATTAATTAATTGGGAAGTAGATTGGATATTCTTCAGGACGAGGCGAAAAACAATGCATGCCTATTATTGATCCATTAGCCTGGATAGAGGGAGAATTGGAGGAAATTACTTGGTTTTCCACTGATTATTATTAATAAATTTTATTAACGCAGGGCCTTCATGGTTATTCGGTCTTCAAGCTGAAATGTTAGAGTTCCTCGTAACGTCATATAGCATATGTGTAGTGAGCCATATTCAGTTTTGACAAGGTTGAAATTTCAACCCATCTCCAGAAGGGAGGAGGTGATTGGCAGAGAGGAGCCGGGGGAGGGGGGAGCTGGAGGAAGGTCAACTCCTATGCAAGCTCGTAGCCCCTGGAAAACCTTATTAAAATCGGTTCAATGTCTGTCTGTCTGTCCGTCTGTCTGTCTGACTTGTTTTTTTTTTTTGAGGAGGTGGAAATCTTCAAAAGACACTGGTCTGGACACACCAGCGTGTGGGAGCCCCACGGAACCACCATAAGTTATTACATCACGGGACGGAGTCAGCTTAGTCTAGCTTAGTCACCTCTTCTATAGGCGGCGCACGTGAACGCGTTTTTCTCCTCTTCTCTGCCTTTCGCAGTTTATTTTGGATAAATGCGATCATGAAGTTGACCGCATCCCAATTCTCTTGATGTACTAGCATTTTCGGCACCAGATTTTCTGGTACCAGCACGTCTCACAAATCTCGGACAGTGGAAGAATACATGCTCTGGGTCCTCTGGGGTTCCATCACAATTTGGGCAGTCGGGTGAGGTCTCCAATTTAAACCTGGGAAGGTATTGGATATATCCTCCATGTCCCGTGAGAAACTGGGTGAGATTATAATTAATCTCACTGTGTCGTCTCTCCAACCACTCCTTGATGGCAGGAATGAGCCTGTGAGTCCACCGACCCTTTCCTGAGCGTTCCCACGGCTCTTGCCATCTATTTATGGAGCTCTCCCTTTCAGTCTTCTTCGTCCGCAATGAGTAAGAGGTTAGCTTCGCATTGTATATGTTCGCCATCTCATCTGCCAAGATGTCAATCGGCATCATTCCAGAGATGACGAATGCTGCATCATCTGAGACAGTCTTGAAGGCAGAGCATACCCTCAGGGCTGTCCTCCTGTAGACTGGACTCAGTTTGGTAGCGTTCCCTGACATCCGCAACGCTTCCCTCCCAATTAGGGTTAAATAGAGCATGATCGAGGTCACCATCCTGGCAATAAGCAACCTAGAGCTATGCCGTGGCCCTCCCACGTTCGGCATCATCCTTGCCAGGGCCATACTAGCAGTGGATGATTTATCGTAGATATACTGCACGTGATGCTTATAGGTGAGCTTCCTATCTATCACCACCCCCAAGTATTTGATGGTCGGCCTGAAAGTGATGATATGATTCCCGATTCTAATACAGGCATAATTTCTCTTCTGGCGTTTAGCGATGAGGAACGCTTCTGTTTTTTCCTCCGCAAGTGTCAAACCAGAGCTCTTTAACCAACTTTTAACAGAACCGATTGCCTCGCTTGAGTATAACTTACCATCTTCGAGATGCTTTGCGACAACAATCAGCGCTATGTCGTCAGCGTAACCCACCACGCGTAACCCTCGGAAGGGGAAGATTAAGTACATCGTTGTACATGATGTTCCACAGCAGTGGGCCAAATACGGAACCCTGCGGGACACCCGCGGAAACAACGTACTCGTGGAGTTTGTCATCAGTGTCATACCAGAGCCTCCTTTCAGTTAAATAACTATCGACGATAGCAGCGAGATAGGCGGGAATATCAACCTTCGCTAGAGATTTCCGTATTAGATTCCAATTCGCCGAATAGAATGCATTTTTTCACACTCAGGGTTACTACCACGCAATATTTGCTGGTACTACCCTTTCCGTGAATTGCATCTTCGGCCAAGCCAGTAACCAATTTGATGCCATCAATGGTTGAACTGACTTTACGGAACCCATACTGCCGATCTGAAAGGCCGCCTTAGCTCTCAACAACGGGGAGTAATCTATTATAGATTACCCGCTCTAACATTTTCCCCACAGTTTCCAAAGGACATATGGGTCTGTATGAGGATGGTTCACCTGGGGTTTAACAGGCTTAGGCAGAAGTACCAACTCCTGCCGCTTCTAGGCCGCTGGAAATATCCCCTCGGACACGTACGCTTCGAACAACTCAGCGAACATGTCCGTTCTGGATTTCAGGGCAAGCTTAAGGGCCTTATTCGGTACTCCGTCTAGTCCCGGTGCTCGTCTTTGGTGACTGGGGGAATTGCCGTCACATTCAGAGGTGGTTGGAATTGTCTGTCTGTCTGTCACAGGCGCTTTTCTCAGAAACGGCTATACCGATTAGCACGAAATTTGGTGATAAGGTAGGAACTGTGGACCCCCAGACATGCAGTGAGTGATATCCTTCTACGTTGAGATTTACGGGGTCCCCATACATGTAAAAGGGGGAGTGTACAATTTTTTTTCACCGGATATAATCGTGTGGGGTATCAAATGGTAAGTACTTTTCGAAGCCAGTCTTAGTTTTGAGATCTATTAGAAAGGCGGGGAGCGGTAGGGGTCGAAATTGATGATTTCTTGAACGGACCCATTCTCAGAAACTACCCAACCGAAAAATCTGAAAAAAATAACGAAGCTGCCTCTATATGGTGCTCAGGCCTTCAAATACTCTCCCTATCGATATCCGTTCAAATTAAGTTAATAATGATAGAATATTACCATATTTTTGGGGAAATTGAGTAAAACCCCCCTTAAGTGTATCCCAGAGTTATAAAAGTTAGTAGTAGTATAAAATATAATATGAGGCATATTATCCCCAAGTTTGATCAAAATCGCACCATTAGTAACAAAGTTACAGTAGCTTAAAATTGACTTTACCGTGTAAATTTACTGCAACTGAATGTGAATATCACACTAAAGTAGGCAGTCAGGCAACGTACAAATGGGATAGTTCTACACTCAAATATACTCACAGAGGAAGCAAACAAAACCTTTCATACCTGAAGCACCCAGCTTCCGGTTTCCTGACTTGTTTTATATTATCGGGATAAAATTTGAGTTTTCAACCCTACTTTGGCAGGGAGACAGGAACGAGAAGGTGTATAGGAGGAAAGAGAGGAAGGGGTGAGGGGCAATCCACTATTTTTCCAACCGATCACATAAAATCATATTCATCATGGTAAAGTTCACTTTGGCACTCCCTCCGAGGGAGGGCATGTTGGATGTTGAACAAGGTTCCCCTTTTCCAATACCTTTGAAAAATTACTGCGCTTATGTCCCTTTTTCGTATCATTAGTAAGCTTGTTGGTAGGGCAACGACTGTCGCGATGTGCAAGGGGGGTTACAGAATGAGCTGCCCCTTACCGCACTTGCGCTTCACTAGGTTTTTTCTCCGACGGTGGGTTTTGCCAAAGTACAGCCTATTCGAAACACCACTACTTTTTAAGAGGGGTGGGTCCTGCGATCTTTCAACGGAGTTTGGAACAGGGGTCCTTCTGCTCCTCGCTTTATTCCCTCCGTTCTTTCTAAAGAAGATGGTAGCAACTACAATCCTTCAAAGGGATAGAGGAGAGATAGGTATCGAGGCGCCCAATTAGCGCTTTGGTGCGCTGTTTCAATTCCACAAACTCCTAAGGCCGTGAATGCTGTTATAAGAGCATGGGGACAGATTCCAACCAGCTCAGATCTTCAGAACCAGCCCATAGCATTTCCTACGAAAGGCAGCTCTCCTGCTCGGCAGCTCGAAATCTTTCTGAGGTCTCCACAAAAATGGTTTGCCCAGTATTCGTTGCCTGACTTTAACTAGAGCTGTGCAATCGCAGAGAAAGAGACTGAGGGTTTCTCCTCTTCTCCGCAGCTTCGGCAATGCGAATTGCAGCGTATGCCGAACCTGGTGGCATGGTCCTCTAATGGCCAGTGACCCGTGCAGGCCGCCGAAATCTTATATACATTTGCAAGCATCTGGCACAGAAGCTCTCGTGATTGGTTATATGCAGGCTAAATTCTTCTTGACACAGGTGGTAAGCCTTCGCCCGCAGCTACTAGCTAGTGCGAGTAGATTCCGTCCTTCACAGTCGCCAACGAAACACCGACTGTACACGCTGACTGGAGGACTGCTAAGAGCAGAACCCTGCCTGGCTGTTTCTATGACCAGGTAATCAGAGGGCTGTGACCTTGCGCGTGCCGCCCAGACTGTCCAGCACGCTTCTACACTACCCCACCAGCCCGGAGAACGTCGTCGCTGAGTACAAAGCTTTAATGACCGCTTGGCTGTTAGTCAGAATAGCTATATTACGCTTGGGGCTCGGATCATGCTCGACTCATCGGCAGACTTCCAGTATCGCTAATACTTCCGTTTGGAATACTTTGGCGAAACCTGGGAGACTCGGATACACTATGTGTATTCAAGAAACCCCCGCACTGACTCCACAGACTTCCTTTGATCCATCGGTCAAGAATACTGTCTCACAACCTTGCAACACGCCGCCAGTCTTCCACTCTGCCTGGTTGGAAAGTTAGTAGTAGTATAAAATATAATATGAGGCATATTATCCCCAAGTTTGATCAAAATCGCACCATTAGTAACAAAGTTACAGTAGCTTAAAATTGACTTTACCGTGTAAATTTACTGCAACTGAATGTGAATATCACACTAAAGTAGGCAGTCAGGCAACGTACAAATGGGATAGTTCTACACTCAAATATACTCACAGAGGAAGCAAACAAAACCTTTCATACCTGAAGCACCCAGCTTCCGGTTTCCTGACTTGTTTTATATTATCGGGATAAAATTTGAGTTTTCAACCCTACTTTGGCAGGGAGACAGGAACGAGAAGGTGTATAGGAGGAAAGAGAGGAAGGGGTGAGGGGCAATCCACTATTTTTCCAACCGATCACATAAAATCATATTCATCATGGTAAAGTTCACTTTGGCACTCCCTCCGAGGGAGGGCATGTTGGATGTTGAACAAGGTTCCCCTTTTCCAATACCTTTGAAAAATTACTGCGCTTATGTCCCTTTTTCGTATCATTAGTAAGCTTGTTGGTAGGGCAACGACTGTCGCGATGTGCAAGGGGGGTTACAGAATGAGCTGCCCCTTACCGCACTTGCGCTTCACTAGGTTTTTTCTCCGACGGTGGGTTTTGCCAAAGTACAGCCTATTCGAAACACCACTACTTTTTAAGAGGGGTGGGTCCTGCGATCTTTCAACGGAGTTTGGAACAGGGGTCCTTCTGCTCCTCGCTTTATTCCCTCCGTTCTTTCTAAAGAAGATGGTAGCAACTACAATCCTTCAAAGGGATAGAGGAGAGATAGGTATCGAGGCGCCCAATTAGCGCTTTGGTGCGCTGTTTCAATTCCACAAACTCCTAAGGCCGTGAATGCTGTTATAAGAGCATGGGGACAGATTCCAACCAGCTCAGATCTTCAGAACCAGCCCATAGCATTTCCTACGAAAGGCAGCTCTCCTGCTCGGCAGCTCGAAATCTTTCTGAGGTCTCCACAAAAATGGTTTGCCCAGTATTCGTTGCCTGACTTTAACTAGAGCTGTGCAATCGCAGAGAAAGAGACTGAGGGTTTCTCCTCTTCTCCGCAGCTTCGGCAATGCGAATTGCAGCGTATGCCGAACCTGGTGGCATGGTCCTCTAATGGCCAGTGACCCGTGCAGGCCGCCGAAATCTTATATACATTTGCAAGCATCTGGCACAGAAGCTCTCGTGATTGGTTATATGCAGGCTAAATTCTTCTTGACACAGGTGGTAAGCCTTCGCCCGCAGCTACTAGCTAGTGCGAGTAGATTCCGTCCTTCACAGTCGCCAACGAAACACCGACTGTACACGCTGACTGGAGGACTGCTAAGAGCAGAACCCTGCCTGGCTGTTTCTATGACCAGGTAATCAGAGGGCTGTGACCTTGCGCGTGCCGCCCAGACTGTCCAGCACGCTTCTACACTACCCCACCAGCCCGGAGAACGTCGTCGCTGAGTACAAAGCTTTAATGACCGCTTGGCTGTTAGTCAGAATAGCTATATTACGCTTGGGGCTCGGATCATGCTCGACTCATCGGCAGACTTCCAGTATCGCTAATACTTCCGTTTGGAATACTTTGGCGAAACCTGGGAGACTCGGATACACTATGTGTATTCAAGAAACCCCCGCACTGACTCCACAGACTTCCTTTGATCCATCGGTCAAGAATACTGTCTCACAACCTTGCAACACGCCGCCAGTCTTCCACTCTGCCCTGGTTGGAAAGTCCGCTTCAACGTATTTAATCTGGAGGTCTAGGAGGAGGAGGTGTCGCTGTCCAGCATCCGGATTCACGGAAACTGACTGCACTGCAAGCTTCAACGTATCTAATGTTGAGGTCTAATAGGAGGACGTGCAGGAGTACATTGAGAGTATCTGTCGAGCAGGACTGCAGATTACACCCAGATACTTTCCATTAAAGGGAAGGACCAATCTTTGTTCATTCAACCGTGGTAGGTGGAATTCGGGTACTCTCTTTTTGGTGATGAATAGCATCAGTTCCGCTTTGGTTGGGTTTATGCCGTGTCTGCAGCTTGCGGCCCACAGGCGTACGTGGATGGGGCACCCTGGTGCATGCGTCCGTCCACAGCTCTGGTCAAATGGTTGCCTCCCAGATTCGACTGAATTATCCTGGTGCTTAGCATAGATATAATCCAATGAGTAAGATATTCCTCCAATCCAACACTGGTCAACGCTTCCATGATCGCTTTGATACTAACGTTGTTGAGTGTTCCCTTTATACCCAAGAAGGCAACTAGGGTATACTGCTTGTAATGCAGGGACCACTCAACCGTACCAATTACCATGCTGGGAACTCTGGGACTTAGAGAAAGGAGTTCTCTCCATAATCACCCTTACGAAACGAAAGAGGTGAGGCTGAACTCATGGCCGCGCCTCCCCAGTTTAGGTATAAAAACTACTCGTGCGCGTCTCCAGGACTATGGTACGTATCCTAGAGAGATACAGCGCCGGTGAATCTCAAACAACCACGGCACAACCCTTTCCTGCTGCTTCTGTAGTATGACAGGCATTATGCTGTTTATAGCCCAGTCGATTGTATCCTCGGTAATTACTGAATCTCGCACGGTTGAGGTGACCACAAACCCACCAAGCAAGGCTCTCATTTACTAACGGGGGATGTTTGTCTACCTTATCAGAGCTAACTATTACCTTTCTATAGTTTTTCATTCTATATTTGGACCGGTGCTTTGTGGATGGAACACTTTTTTTGCCTCGCCGGTTTTGGGTTTAAACTGCTTTTAGGGATGAAAGCGAAATATTTAGTAGGCTTGAATGCTTCGGTATTTCATGTTTATAAAACTTTATTAATAAGTAAGTTTCTTCAGATGCTATTCGGTATAAATGCTAGAGCACTCCAAATATCAGGCCTGCGTCGATAGGGGTTACGGTATGGAAGGCAGAGCCATACCGCCGTCCTCGTACCAGACCGTCAGATGTATCGGCAGAAGTCCAGTTCTTCGGTGGAGGTGTCTACAATGTCGGCCATGCAGCGGATGAGTTACGTCTCGGCTAAGTCGACACATCACTTTGCCCCCAGCTGAAACCGCCCCGGACGTCGAGTTTGAAAGAGTGCTCTCGTCGCTCCAGGACTTTAAAGGGGCCCTCATATGGCGGGTGCAGCAACTTCCGAGAATCGTCCACCCTAATGAGGACCTGCGAGCATGTCTCGAAGTCCCTGGGTGTGTCGACCTCCGGCGTCGTATGTTGGGAATTTTGGGTCGGTCGCAGTTTCGAAAACAGGTCTCTGAGCAGACACAGCATGCTGGAGTCGCTTAACCTTGCTTTGATATCCAGTACAGGGTCGGCGGGGAATTGCAATTTCTCCCGGTACATCCTCTCCGCGGGGCTGGCCGTGAACTCCTCTTGGTGGGCTGTACGAAAGCTGAGGACGACGAAAGATAAGGACTGTGACCACGACGGATCGTCGCGTGCCATCAAGGCGGCTTTCAGCGTCGGGTGCTAACGTTCCAGCATTCCATTGGACTCCGGGTGTCGCATTTGAAACCCGGCAGCACGCCTAATTCCGAGAAAAGGTAGGCTCAAATTACATTCCCTTGTTCGCGATGATTACGGTTGGTACACCAAAACACGGGGTCCATTCTCGACAGAGAGCCTCGGCATAAGATTGTCAGTCAGTGGTATTGTTTCAGGCCACAGTGTCGATGATTATGGAGCAATACTTGTAACCGCGCGAATCTCGCAAAGGCCCAATTATGCCGAGGTGGATGGTGTGGAAACCTTTGATCGACCGAAGGAATATGCCTACTTCCTTTTTTAAGTGCTTGTTGATCTTACATTACATGGACGTCCATAAGTATTTTCCGCAGACTAGCCTGCCCTGATGCCAAGGTGCGCAAGATCGTGTACTGCGTGGAATACTTCCTTGAGAAAATTGGCTGGAATAAATGACCTAAATCCCTTATCCGAAGTCTCGCAAAAAAGTAGGAGTTTGAGCCGAAGGCAGCGAACTCTTTGAACTTGCATTTAGAATTTGTCCTCAATCTCTGCGTCGTCTTCCTGCTCCTCGGCGATTGCCGCATAATCAACCGCGGCAAGGACTAACCTCCGGACCCATGAGAAAACAGCTGCAACTACGCTGTCTTTTCCAGACACGTGTTGCATGTCGGAAGTAAACTGGCTGATGAAGCTCAGTTACCGAAGCTAGCGAGGAGACGCTTTGTTTAAACGCGAACGTAAGGGGCTTATGATCGGTGAGTTAATGAACCGCCTGCCCTTTAAGTAATTAACATTACTTATATTTTTATTAAAATATTTAAGCGAACATTTAATATTAATGGTTTTACATATTATTAGTCCTAATTCTAATCAGCGAACTCAACTCCAATTCTATTTTCCAAATCAAAAAGACTTCAGTGTTCTTTTTCAATTCCCAACTTAATATTAAAAATCAGTGACAGGTCTGAAAAACATAATTACTGCGATCTTCCACTCCCTTGGCGTGCTACGCAAAGCGGATAGATCCGCGCCATCTATATTGCTCGCACTCGCAACATTCGAAATAAATTTCGAATGCTGCGAATCCTGCCGCGCCACATCACTCCGCCCCCAGATGAAACCTAGGGGTTTCAGCGACTGATCCCCGAACTTCGTTCGCCGTTAATCCGCAAAGCGGACACGACGTTGCTTCGGGGCGCACGCGGGTTTCAGCCTGGACAAAGAGACCGCCTTTTTGTGACCACCGATCTCGAGCTGGAAGAAATGTTCTCCCCGCTCGAGAACGCGGTACGGGCCCTCATATGGAGGCTGCAGCGGCTTCCGGACGGCATCCGTTCTGATCAGCACATGCGTGCATGTGTCCAGTTCCTTGGGCGAACAAGCAGGTATGGACGAGTGTCGAGTGGGTGGTGGCGCCTTGATGCGCCGGAGATTGTCCCTCAGCAGACGCACCAACCCCGACTCCGTGAGACCCGATCTCTTGTCGAAGACCGGATCGCTTGGGAGTCTTGGATTCTCCCCGTAAACCAGCTCCGCGGGGCTGGCAGCAAATTCCTCTCGGCGGGTTGTACGAAGGCCGAGTAGGACGAGAGGCAAGACTTGCGTCCAGGACGGGTCGTCGCGTGCCATAATGGCGGCTTTCAGCGTCCGGTGCCAACGTTCCAACATCCCATTGGATTGTGGGTGGTATGCCGTAGTCCGCTGGCGTTTAAAACCAAGGAGTTTGCCTAACTCGGAGAAAAGGGTGGACTCAAATTGCATTCCCTGGTCAGTGATGACCGCTGCAGGGACGCCAAAGCGAGGTATCCACTCTCGACAGAGGGCTTCAGCACATGATTGCGCCGTAATGTCTTTCAGAGGTATTGCCTCAGGCCACCGCGTGAACCTGTCGATGATTGTGAGGCAATACTTAAAACCGTGCGAGTCTCGCAAAGGCCCTATTATGTCGAGGTGTATGGTGTGGAAACGCTTGGTAGTGCGGGGGAATGAGCCCACTTCTTTCCTTACATGCCTGGAGACTTTACACTTTTGGCATGCGATGCACTCTCTGGCCCAGGAATTGATATCCTTGTTCATGGAGGGCCAGAAGTATTTTCCGGTGACTAACCGGTTTGTTGTCCTGATGCCGGGGTGCGCCAAGTCGTGAACTGCGTGGAACACTTCCTTGCGAAATGTGGCCGGAATGTATGGCCGAGGTCCCTTTTCCGAGTCTTCGCAGCAGAGCGAGAGGTTTGAGCCGAAGATGGGCAACTCCCGAAATTTGTATTTGGGGTTGGACCTGAGGCTCTGAAGTGCTGCGTCATCCACTTGCGCCTTGGCAATAGCCGAGAAATCGAGTGAGGCGGGGATGTTGACTTCGGAGACACGAGACAAAACGTCAGCAACAATGTTGTCCTTCCCGGACACGTGCTGGATGTCCGACGTAAACTGGCATATGAAGCTCAGGTGTCGAAGCTGACGAGGGGACGCTTTGTCGGGCTTCTGTTTCAAAGCGAACGTGAGAGGCTTATGGTCCGTGAACACTGTGAACGGCCGGCCGGGAGAAACGGAAGTATTTGATGGACAGGTATGCGGCGAGCAGTTCGCGATCGTAGGTGCTGTAGTTCCGTTGAGCGGGATTCAACTGCTTCGAGAAGAAGCTCAACGGCTGCCAAACTTGGTCCACCTTTTGGTGAAGGGCAGCACCTACTGCGATGTCAGAGGCATCAACAAAAACGGCTAGGGGTGCATCTTGCAGAGGGAATGCCAAGAGCGTAGCGTCAGCCAGTTGTTGACGAGATTTGTCAAACGCGCAGATAGCCTCTTCAGACCACACGATCTCTCGTGTGTCCTTAGTTTTGGGGCCAGACAAGTACGCGTTCAAAATGGACTGGAGATGGGCGGCCTTGGGCAGGAAACGACGGTAGAAGTTTAGCATGCCCAAGAACCTCCTCAACTCCCTCACTGTCTTTGGACGCGGGAAGCTTGTTATCGCTTGCACCTTGTCTGGGTCGGGCTGTATTCCTTCAGGGGAAATGAAATGGCCGAGGAATCTCACCTGTTGTTGAAGGAATTTGCATTTCTCAACGTTTAGGACTAAACCGGCCTCAAGGAGACGTTGAAAAATGCACTCGAGATGGGCTAAGTGCTCAGACTCAGTGGAAGAAGCGACCAAAACATCATCCAAATATACGAAACAGAAATCGAGGTTTCGCAGGACAGAGTGAATGAACCTTTGAAAGGTTTGCGCCGCATTGCGCAATCCGAAAATCATTCGGGTGAACTCGAAGAGTCCAAAGGGTGTGCATATTGCTGTCTTTGGAATGTCTTCAGGAGCTACTGGGATTTGGTGATAAGCCTTGGTTAAGTCCAAGGTCGAAAAGATGCGGCAATTCGCGAGGTGATGCGCAAAGTCGTGGATGAGTGGAATTGGATATCGGTCAGGAACAGTCTGTGCATTTAGCGTTCTGTAATCCCCACATGGGCGCCATTCGCCGTTTGGCTTAGGGACCATATGCAGTGGGGAAGACCAACAGCTGTTTGAGGGCCTGCAGATACCCTGTTGAACGAGTTGTTCAAACTCTTTCCGTGCAATTGCCAGTTTCTGAGATGGTAGAGGACGCACCTTCGAGAAGATCGGGGAACCAGTAGTGATAATGTGGTGCTGCACATTGTGCTTCACTGGTTTGGAGAGACTACAGTTGGTAGTAATCTGGCTGAACTTTTGGAGAAGTGCCCGAACACGAGAGTCGGTAATGTCTTCTAAAAGAACGGAAAGATTATTGCCTGGGTGAGATACCATATGTCCCGACGAATTAAGGTTGGTCGTGGAATCTATAAGAGACTTGTTTTGCAAGTCCACCAGCAATCCATAGTGACACAGGAAGTCTGCGCCTAGTATGGGGAAGCTGACATCCGCCAGGATGAAACGCCACGAAAACGTCCTACGCAAGCCAAGACTCACGTCCACTTGCCTATACCCGTACGTGTTTATGCGGGAGGAATTTGCTGCCGCAAGTTTGAGCGGTTGAGGGAAAAGTTGATGATGCTGGGGTACGGGAAGGACCGAAACCTCCGCACCCGTGTCGACGAGGTAGTTGCGCCTGCTGAGAGGGTCGAAAATAGTTAGGCGACGTGGCGCTGCGTTCTGGGTGGCCGCCGCCAAGACCCCCCGCGGACCTAGTTTTTTGCGGTAGGAGAGAATCTACACGGTAGCGTACATCTTGTCGCTTTATCCCCGAATCTGCGGTGGTACCAGCAAATCCCTGGGTCCGTGGACTGTCTTGACGACCTGCTACCTGATCGCCCTTTTCGGATGGCAGACCGCGAGCGTGCTCGCGATCTGGCGCCCGAACGCTGAGCGTCCAACGTCGCCCGCATTTCGGCCATACTGGCTGTTAAAGCAGCAATTTCGCGCCTCAATTCACCCACCTCATCCGACGGTGGTTGAACGGCCGCCAAGGTTGGGCGTACGTACACCTCCTGAACCTGGTCGGCCGTCGCTGCCAGTTCCTCCAAGGAACCGGAGACGCAAGCGAGGATCGCCCGGGTGCCCTCCGGGAGCCGACGCAGCCAGAGCGACTTGATGAGGTCGTCGCCGATCTTGCTCCCACCCAATTGCCTCATTTCACGAAGCAATTGGCTGGGAGTTCGATCACCCAACGTTAAACCCGCCAGCAAGTGGTCTAATTTTGCCGACTCGCTTGCCGACAGGCGCTTGATCAACTCGCTCTTGAGCTGCACGTACGATGTCGACTTCATCACGTCGGGGTCACCAATTAAGTAATTAACATTACTTATATTTTTATTAAAATATTTAAGCGAACATTTAATATTAATGGTTTTACATATTATTAGTCCTAATTCTAATCAGCGAACTCAACTCCAATTCTATTTTCCAAATCAAAAAGACTTCAGTGTTCTTTTTCAATTCCCAACTTAATATTAAAAATCAGTGACAGGTCTGAAAAACATAATTACTGCGATCTTCCACTCCCTTGGCGTGCTACGCAAAGTGGATAGATCCGCGCCATCTATATTGCTCGCACTCGCAACATTCGAAATAAATTTCGAATGCTGCGAATCCTGCCGCGCCACATCCTCAAGGAAGAAACAGAATCATTTAATGGAAAGGTACGCGGCAAGTAGCTCACGATCGTAGGCACTGTAGTTGCGTTGAGTTGGTTTGAGCTGTTTAAAAAGAAGAAGTTCAACGGTTGCTAGGTTTGGTTCACCGGCAATGAAGAGTGGCGTCTACTGCAGTGTCTGAAGCATTGACGAACACGGCTAGGGGTGCATTTCGTCGAAGAAATGCCAAAAGTGGAGCATCAATCAGCTGTTGTTTGACGATTTTAAACGCCTTGACAGCCTCAACAGACCACGGAACCTCACGTGAGTCTTTTGTTTTGGGCCCGGATAAGCAAGCGTTAAGAAACGCTGGGTGATAATAGGCCTTGAGCAGGAAGCGACGATAGAAGACTAACATGCCCAAGAACTTTCGCAGATTCTTCACCGTGGTTGGCAGAGGAAAATTTTTGATCATATCAGCTTTGTCTGGGTCCCGTTGAATTCCGACAGGAGAAATCATGTGGCCGGGAAATTTTACCTGCTTTTGTAGGAATTTGCACTTTTCATTTGTTAGAACGAGGCTGGCCTCAACGATATGTTGTCCACATGCTCAGATTCGGAAGAAGAGGTGACCAAAACATCATCCATGAAGACGAAGCAGAAGTTTAAGCTTCGCAGGATAGAGTGGATAAATCTCTGTAATGTTGGCGCTACCTTGCACAAACCAAATGTCATCCTGGTGAACTCGAAGAGTCCGGTATGTCTTCAAAAGCTACAGCGGTTTGATAGTGTGCCTTGGCCAGATCCAAAGTCGTGAAAATAGATAGGAGTTTCATAAGATCATCGAGCTCTTCCTTTGCAGCAGTTACCTTCTGGGGTGATAGGGGACGCATCTTTGAGAAGATCGAGAAACCGGTAGTGCTGATGTCGTACTGCACATCATGCTTAAACGACAGGGAGACTACTTTCAGTATCCCATGGTGATACAGAAAGTCTGCACTTAAAATGGGGATCCTAATGTCTGCCAAAACGAATCTCCATGAAAACGTTCGGCGCAATCCGAGACTCATGTCCACCTGCCTGTAGCCGTAAGTGCGAATGGAAGAGGAGTTCGCTGCAGTCAGTCGCTTTGTGCTATCAAAGTGTTTAGACGGGGTACGGGGAGAACCGATACCTCACGGATGTGTCGACCAGAGGATCTAAAATTGTAAGGAGACGTGGTACTGTGTTTCAGAGACCCACCGCCGAGGCACTCAGCGAGCCTAGTTTTGTTTGTATTGAAATTGCATCCGGCGGCACATTTAGTCGCTTGAGCTCCGAATTTACGGTGGTACCAGGAAACTGCGATCGAGATCTACCTTCCGAACGCAACATATTCACAATCAGTTTGGAAATTACGTTCGCAAGTGAAGCGACTGTTTGTCTAAATTTTTTGACCTGATGTGTGCTAGACACTTCCACGACCGCGGACGCGCAAACAACTCATTGCTTTTATCGGCAGTCCGCACAGGCGAGGTGCTCTCCGGGAGTCGCTTCAACCACACAGATTTCACCAGCTCTGAGCCGACCTTATCCCCACCCAGCTGCCTCATTTCTCGAAGCAGCTGACTGGAAGTATCCTCGCCCAGCATCAGTTCGTTCAGTAAGTGATTCAGCTTGGTCTCCTGACTTGCTGATAGCCGACGTATGAGCTGCTCCTTCTGTCGGACGTAGGAGAAGTCTTTCAACACGTCCGCGACCAGCCGTGCTTCCAATTGGCCCAACCTCGCCACCGCATTGTGCTGCTAATAGGAAGCCGCCTTACTTTTGTTGGCCTATACTTTGCCTTCACAATTTTTCGTCCGTTGGGTTGGAACTGTAGACCTTCCAATGATCACGGTTCACATAATAAATGTGATTTTTGACTCCCATGTCTTTAGATGAATAGATATTGGCTTTGTTAAAGGGCTATGTTGCCTAGCACTGCCCCGTTCTTCAGGGTATGCTATTCTCCCAATTGATATGCTTTCACTTGGGGATTGCGAAGCAATCTAATACATTTTAACAGACTGGTCCCTTTTATTGCAAGGCATGCATTTTGGGATTACCTTGTTGATCCTGCCATCTACCATATAAAATTAAATTATTATGCCTATAACCGCAGATTTCTGCCAGGGATGGACTTATTCAGTGAAGACTTGCGTGGTGGGTATTTGATTGGCCCAGACGGTGTTGATTCCAGTCCTATAAATGACGTTTAAGATCTCTTTGTTGCCAGTTCATCCATCCTTTATGCAATGCTCTGAAAAACGATGGGCTGGAACCTGACACTGTGGCTCTGTGAGTTCTTCAACCGGGTTATTGAGGAAAGTAGAACTTCATCTGACTGGCAAGAAAGCAACACCGCTCCAATATGGAAAAAGAAAGGTAGTCGAGCAGAAGGCATACCATGAAGATTTTTGAAAGTATTATTGAAGACCATATTCGGGACATTGTTCAAATGACAGTGAAAAAAGCCGGATTTTTCAACAACTGCGGCACTACTGACGCAGTACATGGTGCACAGTTGCTCATGGAGCAATACTGTGAGAAGCGTCCTCCTCTTGAGCCTGTTTTCTTTGGATCTAGAGAAAGGGATTGACTGTGTGCCACTCTATTGTGGTATGCTCTGGTGGTATGCAATACCAAGTACCAGAAGAACTTCCTCATGGTAATGAGGTGAATGGCTCATTGCCCAAAAAAGCGATGCCTTTGGTGGTAATGATAGATGAATGAATTTTCTTGGGACTTCCCGAACCAAAGTTTAATGACTTGCAGAGCGAAAATGCTATGGTAACAATCCAAAACAAAGCGATGCATAGACGAGTTTCTGCTGGTACCTCTGGAAAGGTGCACTTTAGTTTTGGCGGATCTATTATACAAGCTGTTTGTTGGCTCTTTTTCCCGCTGTTGTATATGGTCCAGACGTTTGTTTGGTCCCGGACGCATTCATTGCGAAATTATTTAATTAAAAATATTTTGTTTAAAAATAAAAAAAATAAAAAAAGAATAAAAAAAAAATAGAAAAAATAAAAAAATAAAAAAAATAAAAATGCTAATTTCTTCTGGTCTTTTGCAGGACCACTCTTCGGTGTTAGTGAAAGGAACATGTCAAATTCCAGATCCTGTCTACAAATTGGTGGGCTCAATAGTGTGCTTTTACATACCATTAGGAGTAATGTTACTCACATACTACTTAACTGTAAGACTTCTTGCTCAACAGCGCCAAAATCTAGGTGGCTCAAATCATCACCCAAGTGGTTGGGCAAGCGGATGGCTAGGACAAACACCAGCCATGGGTAAGTATATCATTTCATTGGACGTTTGCTTAGTAGTACCTAGAATTGTTTTCCTGTTGAAAATGGTAATATGTGATTTTCCAATCGCTAGAACGCCGATGTACCTGGCGCAGGCTGCTAAAAGCAGGCCACCCGTCAACACCAAATCATGCTCATTCCGCCACATCTACTGATACTGAACTCTCAACCTTAGATACTCACGAGCTTTGGTTACCTGACTCAAGGCAAGTATCTAGCATGTGTATATTGTGGAAATCTCTAAGGACAAAATTAATCTCAAAAATTTACTCCCCAGCATACCGGAACCAACCCCATCAACAATGACTGCCCTCCATCAGTTCGGGGCGGAAATGTTGAAACTTTCAAGAGGCTTAGAATCGGTGGGTTTACCGGAACTAACTTCAGCACAAAAACAGGATACGGGAAATTCACATCGTTATCATCAAGAAACAAGCCAATTTACACAAAAACAAAAATTAGATTTTGGACCAATTTTGCCGCGATCTAATGAAAGGTAAGTGAGAAATTTTGTTAGCCTTAGCGTCTGGCACAGGAGCTCTCCTGATCGGGCTATGTTAAACGCGGGCCAAATTCTCCTTGACTTGGCACACCTCGTAAGCCTTTGCCATATAAGGCCCTAGGCTGCTAGGTAGTGCGGTAGACTCCGCCCCTGACAGCCGTCAGCGAAACACCGACTGTATTTACCGAAGGGCTGCCAAGAGCAAAGCCTCGCCTGGTTAATTCGTCAGCCCGCTCATTCCCCTCTATGTTCCCGGGAACCGAAAGCAAGCAAGTGATAACCGTGCAACACGCAGCCGGTCTTCCACTTTGTCTTGGTTGGAAAGTCCACAGGAAAGTTTCTTGTGAAGTTCAGCTTGTGTGTGGCATAGTCCATGGGGAATGCCCAGATTTCCCGAGGTATTTCGTCTAGGATGTTGCTGTGACCGTAGGACTTCGCTGTCCAGCATCCGGACTCAGGTAGTCTCCCGGCACTGCACGCTGCAACGTATTTAATGTGCAAATTTTTTGGGAGGAGATGCAGGAGTATATTGAGAGCATCTGCCGAGCAGGACTGCAGAGCTCCATTAGCACCCGCCCACGCGGTTTTTGAATTCTGTTAACCTTCATCCCGTTGTATTTTTTGCTCAAAGCCTGCTACCATACAATTGAGCCGTACATTAGGATCGGATGCACTACAGCGGTGTACATCCAGGGAACCATCCCCGGCCCCATTTCTTTGCAAAGGTTCTCTTGCAGGCATAGAAAGCGATACAGGCCTTCTTGACCCTCAGTGCTATGTTCAATCTTCAATTTAGCTTTGGATTCAGGATTACACCCAGATACTTTACATTAGAGGAAAGAACCGATCTTTGTTCATTCAGCCGTGGTAGGTGGAATTCAGGTATCCTTGTCTGGTGGTGAATAGCATCAGTTACGGTTTGGTTGGGTTTATGCCGGGTCCGCATCTTGCGGCCAACAGGCACACCTTTTGCAACGTTCCTTCCATGATGTCGCACTTAATGGATGGAAGCATCCCTGACACATATCACCAAGTCATTGGCATACGCCACCACCTTCACCCCGCTGCTGTCCAATGTTCGTAGAATTTCGTCCATTACTGTTAACCAGAGCAACGGGGAGATGACGCCACGTACCTCGTCAAGTGTTCGCCTCCCAGATCCGACTGGATTACCCTGGTACTTAGCATGGATATAATCCAATGCGTAAGACACCCATCCAATCCAAAACTGGTCAAGGCTTCCTTGATGGCGCTGGTACTAACGTTGTTCAAAGCTCCCTCTATATCCAAGAAGGCAGCTAGGGTATACTTGTACTGCAGCGACCGCTCAACTGCGCCAATTACCTTATGAAGGGCGGTTTCTATGGATTTTCCTTCGAGGTAGGCATGCTGGGACTTAGAGAAAGGCGTTCTCTCCATAACTGCTGTCTAAGAAAGATGGGGTCTTATCTTCCTTGGACAGAATCTTACTGAGCCTCGCGGATTCACTCGTGCTTTCGATGTTCTGACAATTGTTCAACCAAGATCGCTTCTTGGCTGTCCTGATGGCCGACTTGTATTTCTTCAGGCTGTCATTGTAAGACTGCCAATATTTATGCCTGTAGCAGATGTCGAGGATTTTTCTGGTCAGATTCCTGAGGCTGGGGAGGTCTTCATTTTACCACGGTGGCAGTGCCTTTTTGCTGTACTTAGTAAGGCACGAAACTTTAAAGGCGGTATCGAATGCCTTTTCTAGAGCCCCGTCATTTGACTCTTATTCGTCTGTCGTACCAATCTTACCAATTTGCGCACCGGAGAGTTTGTGCTTGATAACTTCACCAAACTTCCTCCAATCGATTCTGCTGGGGTCTGAAAAATATCCAACTGTGATCCGAGAAGGATCTTTCGTCAGACACTCTCCAGTCCTCCACCCTAAAGATCCCATTGTCGGTTATTAGGGTGATATCAAGGACCTCCTCCCAACCGTCACAGTTCTCCTAGCTGGGGAAATGGTTGGTGTACTGTCCCTATTACACACTGATAAGTTTGAAGTAATAATAAAATCAAAGAATCGCTCACTTCTCTCGCTGATTTCCAAACTTCCCCGAAGCATATGCCTTGCATTGGCGTCGGAGTCTATCAACAGGTTGGCCTTCTTTGTTGCTGTGTTATACGTCAGATGTTATAGTTCTTCTGACGGAGCTGATCGGTCGTGAGCCATGTAAGCCGAGGAAATTGCGTTTCCGAGCGATGGGCTTCGCCTTCTCCTCGTCTGCCAGGCGTTTGCTATTGTATTCCTCAACAATCGCCTGGAATTTGGCGAGGTCTTTTTTATCCCGCTCGTCGACAGTACCGGCCTCCTTATTTTTAGCAATCTTGATTCCAGGCTGGACTCCACTAGTCCGTCTGCCGCCTCACTCCGGGAAGTTCCTGCGGTTGGTTTCAGCACAGCGAACAGTAACTTCCCAGCACTATTTCAAAGGGGTCTAAAATTTACTTTAGGCTTCCTCCTAAAGGTGGTAAGCGGTAGCATAGCCTTGGGATATGTATTGGGGGCTTAGAGTGGGGCGAAAGTGGTCTTCGTTCCGAAGGCGGATAATAGGCACAGCAAAGGAGGCCTTGAATAACTACATTAGAATAAACATTTTGACGCGATATCCCTTACATACACGTACACAAACATGGTGTGCATATCAGTGTATAGTATAGGCCATAGATAGGTGTACCAATTTGAACCGCTAAAGGACCAATAAAGTTCAGACTGCCAGAGGCGCGTAGGTATCAAGTGAACTCTACACTAGTATATACCATACATATATGGTTATCTGGCTGTTATAAATCACAATGTAGTGCATGACGTGTCAACCACCCCAAAACCCCATTGTTGTCGGGTAATAGCAATTCGCTTCAACTCTTCTCAAGATTTTCCGAGAAGCTTGCACTTCTAGGACGATCTGGAATAGTGAGTCCCATGGCATGGTATAATTTGCAGTATCGATAATGTGCCTGACTCGTAAAACTACGAACCTTGGTCTCATTGCTGTTTACCTCCCAGTTCCTCTTATCTTCTTTCCAAATCTAGCGCCAGTTGACTAAGGACCCCGGTATCAAAACAAATGGATGTCATCAGCGTAGTCGAGGTGTTTCCTCCAGTCAAGGTAGCATTAAGATTGTCACCAATAACAAGAAAAAAACAGTGCCAAGGTGTAGCCCTGCCGGACTCCGGTTTGGACTTCATTCTTCTAAGATTTGACCCCGATGCAACATGTGACATTTTCAATTTTTGAGCCATCATATGTCGCTCTGACAATAGCTATTAACCCCTCTCGAGATCAATCTTAATCCGAGACAGTCGAAACTTACGGCAAGCAGGGAAGATTTTGAGCTTATTGTTAAGACGCAACTCATGCGCGCCTTTCGAGGGACATCAGAATGCTTGCTTCCTAAAACTCAAGCAGGAATTCCCAGCTGGACATTCTGGCCCTAAGCAAAGTAAAATGGTGGGACTATAGAAAGTGTTTCTCTCCCTTTTGCGGCAATGTGCTTTTGTACTCAGGGAAACTGAGCGGTAGCCGGTTTCAATTCGGTATCGGGAAGTTGCAGACGCCAACCACAAGGTGCGCTGTCTTGACTTGCGAGCCGGATTCTGTCAGGATTCCGACTGCAAAATCCCAGTCCAAGTTTAGGTGCATTACAACTGCACAGTGATAAGCACCAACGGACTATCCCGACACAATGTAGAAGAATGATTTCTACGAGCAATTAAACGCAGTTCTGGGAAGATGTGGCTATCTGCGAATACATGGAGGCGGATCGCTGAACGGTGTTGGTTCAAGGCTCTGTTGACCGCTGCGAGCGATGGTAGGCTTTACGCGTTCGAACTGCAATCATCATTATCAAGGGCGCAACAACCGGTATCCGGTTTAGGCCGGCCTTAGTAAGGAACTCCAGACATCCCGTTTTGCGCTGAGGTCCAACAATTAAATATCCTTAAAAGCTGTCTGGCGTACTGACCTACGCCATCGCTCCATCTCAGGCAGGGTCTGCCTTGTATTCTTTTTCTACAATAGTTGTTGCCCTTATAGGCTTTTCGGGTGGGATCATCCTCATCCATACGGACTAAGTGACCGGCCTACGGCAACCTATTGAGCCGGATTTCATCCACAATCTGACGGTCATGGTATCGCTCATAGATTTCATCGTTATGTTGGCTATGGTATCGTCCATCTTTATGTAGGGGGCCAAAAATTCTTCGGAGGAGTCTCATCTCTAACGCGGTCAAGAGTTCACAATTTTTCTTGCTAAGAACCCAAGTCTCCGAAGAATACATGAGGACTGGCAAGATCATAGTCTTGTACAGTAAGAGCTTTGACCCTATGACGTTTCGAGCAGAACAGTTTTTGTAAGCTGAAATAGGATCTGTTGCCTGCCAACAACCGTGCGCGGATTTCATCGGTTGTGATTTTCGACCCTAGATCTGGATAAAGGCACTTTGTACGTCTCGGGTCGTTCTTCCCATGATGTCGATATCGTGAGCATAGGCCAGTAGTTGGGTGGACTTAAAAAGGATCGTACCTATCGCATTTACCCCAGTATCACGGATCACTTCGAGAGTAATCCTGCTGCCTTTATCTGGCCTCCCGCATTGGTCAGGTTCAGCCTAGTTAGTCTTGTCAATTTCGTCGTGATACCAAATTCTCGCATAGCCATGTACCATGGCCTTAAAGTAGACGAAGAGAAGGTGCAACTGTTGACCATATTCCAACAATTTTTCCTGGAGTGAAGCCTGTGTGGTATGGACCAATGATGGGGATATCCAGCCTAACAAGATAGCGGTGAATATCTTATAGATGGTATTCAGTAGCGTGATACCTCTCTAATTGCTGCACTGCGTGATAACTCCCTTTTTATGTATGGGACAGATAATATCTCATTGCCAGTCGTCAGGCATTGATTCGCTGTCCTCCACTAGGTGAGCATCAGTAGATGAGCCTTTTTGTGTAATTGGTCGTCTGCATATTTGACCAATTCGGCTGGAATTCCATCGGCTCCTAGTGACTTATGATTTTAAGGCGATGACTTACACGGTATTTCGTCCATGCCTGATAGTGGCAGTATTTGTCCGTCGTTTTCAGTTAGCGGGACCTCTAACTCACCGATATTCTGGTTTCATTAAAATACTCAACTCATCGCTCCCATTCTGTCGGAAATCAGATTTCCCTCTTTGTCTCGGCCGGATAAGCATCGAGGTGTATAAGGCTTCATCCTGCTGACATGTTGGTAAAACTTCCGCGCGGTCGCTCCCTGCGCTTTCCGAGTTCACAGATCTGTTGGTTCTCCCAGGCTTCCTTCTTCCGTCTGTGAAGTCGCTTCTCCGCTCGACGGAGTTCGTGATAGGTCTCTGCGCGTGCCAGCGTTCCTTGAAATTGCAATATTACTAGGTATGCAGCATTCTTCCGTTCCACTGCTAGCTTACATTCATGGTCGAACCAGCTGTTCCGACTCTTGTTGCTGCTGGGAGCAAGTATGTTTGTGACCGTATTAATGATAACATTCTTCAGGTGATTGTGATCATTTGTTGATGCTTCATCTTCAGGATCTCTGTTGACTGCGGTTATTGCGGCATCCTTTTTCCTCTTATAAGTGTTGCGGAAGGCTATGCTGTGGATGACTTCAGTGTTAACTCTCACTTAATTGTGAGAGGGGATTCTGGGTGGTGTTGTTATACAACCCCGGAGCACCATACCAAAGAGATAGTGATCCGAGTCTATATTGGCCCCCCTGACTGGATTACTGTTCAATAGTCCTTCATCTTTGGCATTCATTGACTTTCCCTCCGCTTTATCTTTTGTGCTCTTTGCCATTGGCGGAGATCTCAGATTTCACGAACTTCTTCTGAATGGATCCTTTTCCTGGTCCTGGAGTACCTCCTACTGGCGCTCCTCTTGAGTACGTGCAGTCGGTGCTCTTGCGTTTTTGTCTTCCAGCGATCTGCTTTCAACTTATGTTTCTTCGATTTTGTTACTGGTGCTCTCAGTAAAGTGGTACTTTGTTTGAATACCCCTTATTCCAAATCTAAAACACTTGTGGCATTAGATACCACGATGGCACAGTTGTCCATCACCGAGGTACTGCGGTCGATGGATATCCATGCCAGGGAGCCCGTTTGCTCACTCCCGTGTTTGATAGTAGTTTTATGTCCTGGGTATCCTTTGCATAGCAATTTTGGTCCGCGCACCAGAGATAAGCAAACAGTAGTCCATGCACAGTCAGAACAGAAAAGTGCGTGAACACATATTTACACGTCAACAGCCAACTGGAGTCGCGCCTCATGGTGGGAGATCTGGCCATTCCTCGCAGGTCTGTCCATCTGTCCGTCACACGAATTTGTCTCGGAAACGGTTATAGCTATTAACACCAAATTTTCGGGAAAGATGAAAAGTATGAAGGCACACGCATACAGTGAGTTACATCATTCTACGTCGAATTTAAGGTGGGGGTCTCCATAAATACAAAAGAGGGGTGTCATTTTTTGCACCAAATATAGTCGTGTGGGGTATCAAATGAAAAGTATCGGTTAGTACTTTCCGAAGCCAATCTTAGTTTTGACATTTGTTGGGAGTTGGAGAGTGCGGGGAGTCGAAAGTGGTCATTTCCTTCACGGAGCCATGCGCCACTATATGGTGCCTGGGTTCATCATAGAAGCATGAAATTTTGCAGTAACATAGGCAATAACATAGAGCATGCTTCTACCAAGAAGTAGTAGCAGAAATCCCACTATTACTAACAAAGTTATAATAAGTCACAGTTGTCGCTTCTGTGCCTTCTTCAAACTTCCGGTTCCCCAACTTTTTTCTCTCATCTTTTTTAATCGTCCTTTATCAATTTTGGTTATTGGTGTCCTGGACACCAAAATTTAGGATACTGCATTAATCAAATGAGATAAGCAGATTCAAATCGGATGAACATTTGCTAAAATAATTGGCATTGATTTTCACCATCCTTTTTGAAGTACGTGGTCTACCCATCAAACCGGAGGGAAAAATCACTCAATGCCAAACAAAATTCAGTAAACATTGCTAAATCGAATCCCACATTCATTTTAAATAGATTATAATCATATTATTTGGTCTACTCTTTGTTGTCCTTTCTAAAGCACCTACTGTGTCAACATTGGTCTGACATTATTGCCACACTAACCCAGTCACGATTCCAATGTGAACCCACTGGCGGTAAATCAATTTATAAATAATTTGACCCTGAGCATGAGCCTGCCAGTAATTCCGTCTCCGTCCTTAAAGAATGAAAATCCTTAAGCGTTCATCCAATTAGATGATTTCCCAGAACATTAGGCCTAAAATCCAAATGTCTATATCGCTCTATTTTCGTGGAAATTGAAATCCTGTTGACTATCGTCTGCTCTCCATCCTTATGAGTTGCCAATATCAGGTTTCGCGCCCTTTCTCTGGCATTCCGGCTGTTTACCTGGCGAAATTGAGTTGCTCGTTTGTTCGAAGCTTATTGAGTTTACTTCTAACTAAAAGGGGAGACAGCTAATGGATCGTCCTTGCCACCCATGGCAGTAGATTTTACTACCATTCTCTGTTCTCTCATCGATAACTTTCCAATGACTATGACCCGGTTAATCTTTTTTTACAGCCACCCATTGTCAACCCCCTGGCATCCCCGACATCAGTCTAATCGCAAATAGGACATTTCTCCATTCCAAATTTGAATGATTGATTCCACTGTTGATGCCTCCCCGTCTCACTTTTATTCGATTTTCACGATTCCGTCCACACTCAAAAAGGAAATGCTTTGATACGATTTTATATTTAATGCCTCCTTGCTATTATCCGCCACATCGCGACTTTCTGGTATGTCTCACAAAGGATCAAGTTCTCAATACTTCTGTCATGGCACCGGGTCCTGGAGGTGTGCTCTGTGCAGGGCAGCATGAGTTGGGACCAGGATTGGGAGGACCCTTTTTCACCTAGATGAAATTGATGTCAAGCATCCTTTATGCGTGTTCGTTCACAAGTTTATGTGTCCCCGAAGGAAAACTTGGATTTGATTTTCTTGGCTCCTTGAAGCGGATGGGATAGATGTCGCAGGAAATGGGGATTCGTATCAGGAACGCTTTCAAAGTGGCTTCGACGAGGATTTTCATTTGTTGGGGCAGGCACGGGACTCACAAAAAATTGAAATGCTGTCAGAGGGGAGAAATGCGGAATGAAAACTTGGGAAAAGGATATAAAGGAAAGCAACTTGTAATACTGCGAAGATTAGGAATATATGAAAACGTCACAACTAGTAACATTTCATATGGAATTTGATTTCCGTCGGTTTTAAGTGAAATGTTGACACAATTCGTCCTCCAAACGTGTGCAAGACTATCAAATTGTAGCGTTGGATGGGTACCAACAGGAAGTCTGAACGCTTGGCACCTGAAGACGACCTCGCCTAAGTGGTAAAATGTGAGAAGCAGGAGAAAAGGGAGACAGGGACCTGATCTCGATATAAATTGCGTTTCTCTATTAGATGTCGTTTATGGGGCATACAAGGCGGGTATATTGCATTTATTTGAAATTAAAGCAGAAAGGATAAGACCCTCATCAAATGCGTCAGTGTGATTTGATAATCTTGAAGAGGCAGTCGCTCTTTGAAGTCGGGTTCTATTTAAACGGATTCATTTACTGTTCCTTGTTATTTTACGTCGTTCTTCAGTTGAATACATACAACGATGACAGACTTCTATGGTGATGCTGACATAAAGTAGTTCAAGGAACTTACCTGGTGGAATCTCATATTGCTTTTAAGGAATCGGAAGCTTTTTTTATTTTCTTTAAAATGAAATCATGAAGTCAGGATTTGCTGAAGCGTTTGGGCTTCACCGAACGTAATGACACATGAAATTAAAGATAACCGAAACGACCATCGAGATCGAGGTCAAGAAGCGTAGCTTTCCCAAAACCCAGAGAAGTGGCAACGGTTGACAGTGTAGGTGCTCCTGGACCAGAGTGTATCTTTGCTGGTATACTCCATCGACACGTCTTTGCGGAATTTTTGAGTACTTCAACTCATGACACATCATTTCCAAAATTCATGCCGTTATTACTTCGATATTCACCCGAAGACCAATTTATATTATTCCGGTCTACTTTTCGGAAGAATTCCCATTATCTTTTTGCCTTTTTGAGTAGCATTGATCGACCATGTTTCTTGAAACGAATGAGTTTCCCCCCACGACTGTACAGATTGCTTCAAAGCACCTGAAATTATACCGAAAGAAATCACCATTCTCGTATGGTTCCCGCGCACCTTTGGAGGGAATATGTCGATACCCCCTTCCACGAAACATTGGCTTCCTTCTCCGCACCATCGAAGGCCACTACTGTCCTCAAACCTGGAATTTTACCTGCTCATGCCAGTGACCTTAGATTAAAGGTCGTTTCCCCGCCAGACAGCACTTTTTCCCCAAGCTTTCTGCAACGTTGACGCACGATTCGTCGATCGAAGATCCGGCCCTAAGCCCTAAATTACAATCGTATGCCACTTCGACAGTCACCCCGCGGAACTGTCGTTAGATATTGCTTCGGGGAGAGCCGTTAGCATTTATGTTACTATTCTTGTGTAGTGATCGCTCGGCTCTCCTTTCCTTGATACGAAGCTCTCTGTTACAAATGTCCCTATATCCACCCGAAACTCACGCTCGCAGTGTAGACCAGATATGCGTAAAAGTCAGAAAAGGCCAATCGCGATCAACAGGCGACAGGCTTTCTAACGTCCTTGGTCATTATGGGTGCCGTGCGGTGGGAGAGAGCCATAGCTTCTGAGCACTCAGACCATAGTGGGTAATTGTACTCGATTCCCCTCTCTAAGGAAACACCACAGACAGGTTTATGTATCGCAGGATTTTCTTTAGCGAATGTAATCTACTACAGCTTCATTTTCTTCAGCATTTGTCCCTTTCAGAAGTGGGGTCGACCCACCTCGATGGGTTCTGTCATCTTGCTCAGTGGAAGACCTGATCTGAATGCAGTCACGAGGCTCTGCAATCACCATCTAGCGCATCAAGCCGCTGTTATTTCGGACGACCTTTTGGTCGTTTCTTGTCGACTTCGATGTCCAGACCAATCTTGGCAAATGAATGCCCGTTGGCGCGAATTATATGACAATTGAAGACGCCTCTCCCGCAATTTTCCCAACCCTATATCGTTCCTGAATATTCTCCTTTCGGATGTGACCAAGGCATGTTACGCAGCATCTTCGTCTCGATTACCAGGAGGCGTCGTTCATTATCTTTTATACTCTGTCAACACTCAAAACTATAGCGACTAGGCGGACAACACTGCAATGAATTTTGGATGTGAGACATTCGTAGAGACGTCGATCACCAAGAAGACCAATTGTGGAATGGCACTTCATCCAGGATGCGCTAATGCGTCAAGCAATTTTATAGCTCTAGTCCACACACAATTACAGCATTAATTAATTCATATTTAAATCGCTTAGTTCTGAATGGGTCTTTTCTCCGCTCCGGACCTTTCCGCTCCCTCTTTCATTCGGATCAATCGTTAAAAATTCTGTTTTATTCAGATTCAATCTGAGACCGTGTTGCATAGGGCGGTCAACACCTACCATTTAATATGATATGATGCGTCCATAGGCGGGGCATTCACATAGAAAGTGCTCTATGGATTCCATTTCCTCATTACAGGAGGGATACGTATTATTTAGTACAATTCCTGCTCTGAGCATATGCAGGTCGCAAGTTCGAAATCAACCACTCATATGATCCAGCTGTCACTCGACAGGGGGAGAGCTATCTTCTTGGTCGGGAAGAAGATAAACTAGTAGTAACCTGCCCGAGAATATCGATTAGCATTGGGCCACCATCAAAAATAATCTTTCTTGGGTGCTACCCAGGAAGTCGGCTACTTTCCGAAGAGGCAGCAGGCTCATCGATGTACGGAGGGGGTTGAAGGTTAAAAGGTGTATAGCTCATCATGAAAGAACTGGCTTTTAGTTGCAGATCTTTCGATGATCCTGTGAAGGACTTTACCGGTCGACTCCCACCCCACGATGATGAGCAACTGGAGAGGTGGAAAGAGCGCTTTGCGACGGTTCTTAACCGTATGACAGCCGAGGAGGTTCCTCCTCTTGTGAACGAAATCGCTAGTCACCCTAACATGCGGACACGGACTGTTTCTTCAAACAAAAGGGAAATTATCTTGGCTATCAATGCACTCAAACGGAGCTGCTCTGTTTGACGGTCTTCCCGCAGAGTTAATTATTGCTGAACCTGCAGTTACTACAAATCTGCTACTTCTACTCAAACGGAAATCTTAGAAATCCAAGACTTTTTCCAGAGAGGAGTAGAAGGTGATGATCGTTAAGATTCCAAGGGCACCAGTGTCATTCTTTTTATCAGTGACGTTCTTCATGCTACCTTGCCCGGAAGAGGTGTAGGAGTTCAAATACCTCGACAATCCTGCTTACATCTGTTTGCTCTCCCACGAGGACATGAACCTTGGCCAAAAGGTTCTCGATTTGGAAAGAGAGGCAAGTAGAGTTGGACTAAAGGTAAACACGAGGTTTTTGGACTGACTGGTCATCGCACTCTCCCTATCTGGACTAATGGGCAGCGCATCGATGGCGTCTATCAATTTTTATATCTAGGAAGCGTGACTTCTACTGGCGGTGGCACCGACCTGGATGTTACCTGACGCATTAACAGCACTAGATCCGCTTTCGCTGCTAGAAATGCAGTCATCTCAATACCAACATCAAGATGAGTTTGTTCTGTGCAAATATTGTTTCTCTGTTGCTGGAGTAGCACATGGAAAGGGAACTGTACTGTCACTCAAAACCACCAACCCTTCGTCAATACTTGTTTGTGAGCTATCATCGAAGTACACTGACCTGATACTCTTTCAAACGAAAAACATGTTCGGAGCACAGGGCAGACACTAGTACGCTAAGTGATCAGAAGACGGTAGTGAAAGTGGGTAGGTCATCCATTAAGAAGCGGCAACAATCGCTAATTACGCTAGGCAGTGGAACCCACTCTCCCAAGGTGACCCGCGAATGGGACACCCCAACAGCACATGGTATAGAATAGTACAGAAGGCCTCTCGGAAAGTCCTTGGGAGAACTGAAGCGCATTTCAGATAACCACGAACGATGGCACATAGGTGTACGTGACGCGCTTTATCACATCAAAGAGTGAATGAGAACCATATATATACATATAAATACATATCTGGAGCTGCGCTGGATGCTGTACTCCTTGATCGATGATGCACGCACCCCCATACGGGAGCGTGATGGAGGAAAGTAGAGCGAATGACTCCAGAGAACATCACAATACAATACTCTGACGTATCTAGGACCACTGGGTGAAGCAATGCATTTTAGAAAAGGCTAACGCGTAATATAGCTCCTTGGGGACAATCTGTCTTTCTCTGACGGTCATACTTCTCTCTTCGAAGGAGACATGACAAGACAGTTTATGAGTGGTGATAGCCACACCCTGTACGAGATGTCACATTATCGAGGTAACTTTTTACACGACCAATCTCGCCTTCCTTCCACGCTACCTTCAGGTCAATGGAGCTTTGCTAAGTTAGACCTGCAAGCGTACCACGCTGATTGACGGTGACATGAGGCCACTAGGAGATATCCTATAAGTTGGGTTGATCCTTCCGCACAGAATGCTAGGGCGACGGGCAGCTATGTCACTTCACGAATTGAAAGAGTTCGAGAACAATTGTCTGCTCCTCGAGCGTCAAACACGAAAATGCACTTAGTGCATTAGTGGTTTCAACATCAACCTGCCTCAACTCGTGCAGTACATTTTGAGGGCAGAGGGGTACACACCCTATTCAAAGAAAGAGCAGCAGATTAGTACTGGAACTACCACCAATCTGTCAAACGAATCGAGTGGACCTCTTTTCGTAAGGCTCTTCGCCAGTAGTTTGACTGGGATATCCTTGAACTGATGCAAGACGGCACGCAAAGTCCATCAGAAGACAGCTATTATGAAGCTGTACGTTCGCTAGCCAATAGGCTAGAAAATTCCTTAACGGAATATAAATTAGCAGAGTTGCTAAGTCGTGGATCAAGGCCCGACGTTCAGATGCAATTTCTCTTCTTTCCGGATAGCACGGTTCGGGAGCTACGTAAGTTAATGCAGCGGAGCGAAATTTTAGAGGAGCCTCTTTCAAGCGGGCGCATGTGACTGTGTAGGCGACAACTTAGATATGACTTACCTGGATTTGACACCACCACCTTTTATTTACACGTAATACTGCAACAATACCAAGCGGTCAGAGAACTCATTTTTGGCATAGCACAGGTGGCGACAAGAAAGCCTAAGTGCTCAACCCTCGGATGACGCAACGATCTCAGGATAGCTGACGGGACTAGCCACTCAACAGTAGTCTGACATCACGTTTCGTGATCCGACGAAATCGATGTCGTTCCTCCTAATCCCGTCGTTAACTCAAAATCTATACCTTGGGGCTAAATTTGTGCACAAATTCGAACTCGCCCATGATCTATTTCGCCTTACATATGTTCCATCGAAAATGTCGAGAACGTCAATCAACACCAGTTGACGGCACACCAACGAGCAAGGCTTGATGCTGTCATTGGCAGTTTTCCGTCTTTCAAGTCTGAGGGCTTAGGGCGTACAAGTCTAACGACATCGATGTCGGGAATAATAAACCGTTCAAACGGAGACACTTCTCAGTCTCTCCCCCCATCGAAAAGCTCCACTACGAAGAGATTGATCGGATGTTGGCTTTGGGAATCATGAAGGAATCGCATAGTGGCTGGTCTTCGGCAGTCACCCTTGTAGTGAACCCTGTTAAATTGTGGCTTTGACTTGATGGGCCGAAAGTGAACAATGTCAAAGTGAAGGACGCGTATCCTTTACCTCTCATCGAGGGGATTTTCAGTCGTCTCCCGTAAGCTAGACTTATTACGAGTCTAGATCTGAAGGATGGCTTCTGGCATTCTAGTGGATGAGGAGTCCAAGGATAAGGCTGTCTTCACAGTTCCAGGCGATCGCTCTATCAGTTCGTGACCATACCATTTGGGCTTTGCAATGCACCTCAAACCATGCAACGACTGATGGACACAACAATCCCTTCTCGTTTGCACCGTCAAGTCTTCGTATATCTAGATGACTTGCTGTTCGCATCACAGAAACCTTTGACCGGCACTTGCTGCTCTTAAACGCTGGCCTGACATTGAAGATCCGAAAAAGCAAATTTGTCATGAAGAAGGTTCGATACTTGAGCACATCGTTGGTAATGGGACAATTTGTACCGATCCCCCATCAACAATTTTTCGAAGCCAAAAACGGTCAAACAACTACGACGGTTTCCTGGAATGTGTGGGTAGTATCAGCGATTTGTGCCAAACAAACAAAGCGTTGACTGTCCGGTGGCAGACATGCTTCAGAAAAAGCGTCAATTTTGCTGGACTGGCCTTCGACGATCTGAATACAAATCTCTCTTCGGCTCCGGTCTTGCACACCCCCGACTACTCCAAACCATTCGCCATCCATTGTGACGCAAGCCAACGTGGCAATGGGGCGGTGCTTTTGAAGAAGACAGAGGAGGGAGATGAAGTTCGCGAAGCGTATATGTCAAAGAAGCTCACTCATCTTCAGCGAAACTACACTATTACTGAGCAGGAATATCTGGAAGTGGTGGAGGCAGTGCGCAAATTTAGAGCGCACATTGGAGGCACAACATTCGAAGCGCTAACTGACCACGGTTCGTTCAAATGACTGATGAACCAGTCAGACCACAGACCACAGGAAGGGATCACAAGATGTGGTTCTGGATTCTCTATCTTGAATGTATTCACCAGCGGAGGTGGATGCTTTGAAGAGAAATGGAAGCAACGCGGACGTGAATTTTGATTCACCACATTTTCGCAGGTACCCCAAACAATCCCTTCCACTCAACCTAGGCACAGCCCTTAGGTTGTAATTTGCTCAGATACGGTTTTACCCAAAGGCGATTTGCCCGGAAGCGGTTTGCCCGAAGGCGGTTTGCCCAAAGGCGGTTTGCCCGAAGGCTGTTTGCTGACGTGGACAGATGCTAACCAATGGGCAAGATGTTAGCCTTAGCAGGTAACCCGATTGGAGCCTGGGGCCAAAAGTGCTGACAGAAGGGGCCTCCTTCAGCTCGTCCGTTATGGGCTGGATCCCAATTAGGTTGGTTCCCACCTGAGTAAGTGGAGAATCTGAGTCTAGACTCAGGTTTTCCATCGATGAGCTTAGGTTTGCCCCTTCAGTCGGGGTTGGATCGTTACAATCGAGGTTTAAGTGAATTTGTTTAAGAGGTTTTTGTTTTGTTTTTTCATAATTGGCTGCTATGGCCTCAGTTTTATCGGGAAAAGTAGGTCGTTCTCGGCAGAGCTCATTTTGCCGAGACAAGGCTAGTTGAAACTGAGGGTCACCTGGTATTCAGAATTCACCGTTTACGGCCAGATCTTAACCCCTGTGACCATTCAGCCCTCGGCACGGTAGTCACACCTTGGCTTGGGGTTCTGATTACCGCTTGGCTTCAGGTGTCACCTCCAGTTTCCTGGAGGATATTCCTTACTGAGCTCCCTCACCACGATAAGGTAGGTAATCGTCGAGAGATACTAAGACTTCGTCTTCATCGATTTCCCCATAATTACTAGCGGGACAATAAGGGTGAAAGGTGAAAGTCATGCATACATTTTGCTTAGTTTCAAAAGGATATTAGTGCCATTATATTCATTTTTAAACTCCCACATCTTTTAAGCTAGCTTTGTGCAGTTAGGGTAGGTAGATATCAGTGGCCGCTCCGAGGAGCCCAATTAGCGCTTTGGTGCGCCGTTTTGATGCCACAAATTCCTAAGACCGTGACTGTTGTTATAGGAACAGGGAAGCAGAGTCCAGCTGGCTCGGATCTTCAGAGCCAGCCCGTAGCATTCACGAAGGAAAGCAGCTCTCCGACTCTGCAGCTAGAAATCTCGCTGAGGTCCCCAAAGAATGGTTTACCCAGTGTCCGCAGCCTGACTCGAGCCAGAGCTGGGCAATCGCAGAGAAAGTGCATGAGGGTTTCCCTTCCTTCTCCGCAGCTTCGGCAGTGCGAGTTGTAGGGTATGCCGAGCCTAGCGGCATGGTCCCCTATGGGCCAGTGCCCCGTGCAGACCGCCGTAATCATGAATGCATTTGCACGCGTTTGGCACAGGAGCTCTCGTGATCGGGCTATGTTATAAGCGGGCCAAATTCTCCTTGATTTGGCACAGCTTGTAAACCTTCGCCATCTCAGGCCCGCTGCAGCTAGGTAGTGCGAGTAGACTCGGCCCCCGACAGCCACCAGCGGAACACCGACTGTATTCCCCGAGGGACTGCCAAGAGCAGAGCCTTGCCTGGCCAATCCGTCAGCCTGCTCATTCCCCTCTATGTTCCTATGCCCGGGAACCCAGAGGAGAGTGATCTTGAGCGTGCCGCCCAGATGGTTGAGCGTGTCTCTGCACTGCCCCACCAACCGGGAAGATGTCGTCGTTGAGTACAAGGCCTTGATGGCCACTTGGCTGTCGGTCATAATGGTTATGTTACGCTTGGGGCTCGAATCACGCTCCAGCCATCGACAGACTTCCAATAATGCCAGTACTTCCGCCTGGAATACACTGGTGAAACCTGGGAGACCATACGACTTGGATACACCGTGTGTATTCGAGAAAACCGCCGCGCCGACTCCATAGGCCATCTTTGTTCCGTCCGTAAAGAATACCGTGTCATAGTCTTGCAACACGCCGCCGGTCTTCCACTTTGCCCTGGCTGGAAGGTCTACAGCAAAGTTTCTCGTGAAGTTCAGCTTGCGTGTGACATAGTCCGTGGGGGATGCCCAGATTTCTCGAGGTATTTCATCTAGAATGTTGCTGTGGCCATAGGAATTCGCTGCCCAGCATCCGGACTCACGTAGTCTGACGGCACTGCACGCTGCAACATATTTGATGTGGAGGTCTAGGGGGAGGAGATGCAGGAGTACATTGAGAGCATCTCCCGGGCAGGACTGTAGAGCCCCCGTAGCACCTGCACACACGGTTCTTTGAATCCTATTCAGCTTCGTTCTATTGTATTTCTTCTTCAAAGCCTGCCACCATACAATAGATCCGTACGTCAGGATCGGACGCACTACAGCGGTGTACATCCAGAGAACCATCCTCGGCCGGAGACCCCATTTCTTCGCAAAGGTTCTCTTTCAGGCATAGAAGGCTATACAGGCCTTCTTAACCCTCAGTTCTATGTTCAACCTCCAATTTAGCTTAGGATCCAGGATTACACCCAGATACTTTACATTAGAGGAAAGAACCAATCTTTGTTCATTTAGCCGTGGTAGATGGAATTCAGGTATTCTTGTATTGGTGGTGAATAGCATCAGTTGCGTTTTGGTTGGGTTTATGCTGAGTCCGCATCTTGCGGCCCACAAGCACACCTTTCGCAACGCTCCTTCCATGATGTCGCTCATAATGGACAGAAACATCCCTGATACTAATATCACCAAGTCGTCGGCATACGCCACCACCTTCACGCCGCCGCTGTCCAATGTACGTAAAATTTTGTCCATTACTATTAACCAGACCACCGGTGAGATAGCACCACCCTGGGGTGTGCCTCTGTTCACAGCTCTGGTCAAGTGATTGCCTCCCAGATCGGACTGGATTATCCTGGTACTCAGCATGGATACAATCCAATGCGTGAGATACCCCTCCAATCCAATACCGGTCAAGGCTTCCTTGATGGCGTTGGTACTGACGTTGTTGAAAGCTCCTTCTATATCCAAGAAGGCAGCAAGGGTATACTGCTTGTACTGTAGCGACCGCTCAGCCGTGCCAATTACCTCGTGGAGGGCGGTTTCTGTGGATTTTCCTTTGAGGTAGGCATGCTGGGACTTAGAGAAAGGCGTTCTCTCCAAAATCGTCCTTAAGTGAATGTCCAGGACGCGTTCTAGGGTCTTCAGCACGAAAGAGGTCAGGCTAATTGGCCGAAAGTCCTTCGCGGACTCATGACCTCGCCTGCCCGCTTTCGGTATGAAAACCACCCGTGCGCGCCTCCAGGACTGCGGTACGTATCCTAAAGTGATGCAGCTCCGGTAAATCTCAACAAGCCACGGCACAACCTTTTCCTGCTGCTTCTGTAGCATGACTGGCATTATGCCATCTGGGCCTGGAGATTTGTATGCGGAGAAGCTGTTTATAGCCCAGTCGGTCCTATCCCCGGTAATTACCGATTTGATAGTTTCGCACAGCTGGGGTTGCCGCAAACCCTCCAAGCGAGGTTCTGACTCACAGTCTTCCTCGCTGGAGGGAAAGTGCGTTTGCACCAACAGCTCCAAGGTTTCACTAGAAGATTCCGTCCAGGAGCCTTCCGACTTTTTAAGGAAGGATGGACTCTTATGTTCCTTGGACAGAATCTTATTGAGCCTCGCGGATTCATTAGTGCTTTCAATGTTCTGACAATAGTCTAGCCAAGACCGCCTCTTTGCGGTCCTGATGGCCGACTTGTACTTCTTTAGGCAGTCCTTGTATGGCTGCCAGTATTTTTGCCTGTAGCAGATGTTGAAGATTTCTCTGGTCAGCTTCCTGAGACTAGAAAAATCTTCGTTCCACCACGGTGGCAGGGTGTTTTTGCTGTACTTAGCAGGGCACGAGACTTTGAAGGCGGTATCAAATGCCTTCTCCAGAGCCCCGACCTTTGACTCCAGTTGTCTGTCGTGCCAATCCTACCAATTTGCGCACGGGAGAGTTTGTTCTTAATTACCTGACCAAACTTTCTCCAGTCGATCCTCCTGGCGTCTCTAAACGGCTTGGAGACCTCTGCGGCGAGATCTAGACTGTGGTCAGAGAAGGATCTCTGGTCAGACACACTCCAGTCCTCCACCCTAAGAATCCCGTTGTCGGTTATTAGGGTGATATCAAGGACCTCCTCCCAACCGTCACAGTTCTTCAAGCAGGGGAAATGAAAGGTTGGTGTACACCGATAGATTGGAAGTAATAATAAAATCAAAGAATGACTCACCTCTTTCGTTGATTTCGGAGCTGCCCAAAAGCGTATGCCTTGCATTTGCAGCCTATCACCAGGTTGGCTTTCTTTGCTGTTATGGTGTTCGTCAGATGTTGTAGTTTTTCTGGCGGAGCTGATCGGTCGTGAGCCATGTACGCCGAGGAAATATACACGTTCTCTGCCCCCACCTGCTCCAGCTTGACCACAACTAGGTCACTGAAACTCAGGCCCGAGCACAGGAAAGCGTGCAGACTCTTCCTCGCAAGAATACATGCTCTAGGTCTATCCTGATCAGCGTCTCCTGTGCTGTGGAATAAATTAAAATATTTGCTTTGAAGCCCTTTGATGGTTCAGTCGCTTTCGACCCAGGGCTCCTGTATTAATGCGATGTCGATGTCTTCCTCTAAGAGTAAGACGAGCAGATTAGCTGAGGGGCACTTCGAGTGATGCAGATTTATCTGCGTTACCCTCAGCAAGATCTGCTTGCGTGGGGGGTTTGTCAGCCCCCGTCGGACCGTCGATCGTCATCTCTTCCAACAGCTCGTTGGCGGCGTCGATTGGGTCAAGGTCGTCGTCCGGTTTCGCAGAGCGGAACACTTTTATTTTGGCATTCCTGACTCCGAACCACACTTTATAATCAGCCTTTTTCAGTGCCTCCAGGCACTCCTCGTTTATGCGGAGTAATACGGGCTGGCTGTTTATCTGAGGTTCCTCCTCCTTTATAACAACCCAGTCGTCCATGGGAATCCCGGGGTTGTGAAGGCGCAGGAAATGGACGAGCTTGTCCTTCTCCATTCGGATCTTCGGCAATCAGATGCGATCGACCGGTCTCCTGGGAATCTCGTCGTAAGGGATAATCTTGAGCTTAACGCCCTCCCAGGCGTCGCTGATCTTAGCGACACACGAGCCGAGAAAGTCCTTAGACAACTGGTCCATGCAAGCTATTACGTGGAACCCACGGACCACCTGAGATGAATCAAAGTGGGGAGTGAGTCCCGGGTGCTTGCCTCCGGTCTCCACGAGATGTTCATAGACCATGCCCGACAGCCTAGCCTCAACACTGGTCCACACCTCCAGCGTTAGTTTGCGCTAGCCAGCGCCACACGTAAGTGACTCCTGGCCACATCGCTGAAGGGCTTCGCAGTACGTGGCCCGCCGGCTGACGGTTGCTGTACAATTTCCTCCGTATATTGCTTGGCGTCTGCGCTCTTGCCCACTCTGCGCCGCTTCTTATCTTGTTCGACCTCGTCTTGAGATCGGTTGCGTTTTAGAGCGATGGGCTTCGCCTTCTGCTCGTCAGCCCGGCTTTTGCTGTTGTATTCATCAACAATCGCCTGGTATTTAGCGAGGTCTTTTTCATCCCGCTTGTCGACAGTACCGGCCTCCTTATTCTTGGCAATCTTGCCGAGAATATGCATGGCCTTCTGGTACTGGCTCTTGAGCAGGACACCCGTGGACCTTCGCTTCTTAGCCGGTTTCCGGCGACCGACATTTTTGTCGGTTTTCGCTTTCGAGGGATCCCCCGACGCTGAGGGCTTCGGGTCAGGAGTACTATGTCTGGTACTCGCTACACCCAGCTTGACGGCAGTGGGTTCTAGGCTGGAAGCCACTAGTCCGTCTGACGCCTCGCTCCGGGAGGTCCCTGCGGTCGGTTTCAGTACAACGGTGCTACGGCTGGCACCGAGTGTACTACTCTCGGCAGCCACTGTCTCCTGGCTGGAGGCCAGCAGCTCGTCCTCCGATGATGCGCCTGACATCATCGCCTCCTCTTCTATTATCGTTTTAGTTTTTTTGTTAATTGAGTCCACGTCTTGATCCCACGAGTAGTCCGGGAAGAATGTCCACCCTGGCTGGCCCGGCCACCAGGGTAAGGGTCTTATTTGAAACTGAAGGTGCCCAAGGTATTCAGAGTTCGCATACTGAAGACCAAGCTCCCCATTGGCCACGCAGCCCTCGGCGTATGCTGTTCCACCTTGGCTTGGGGTCCTATTAGCACCTTCTACGGTGCAGGGAGGACGATCCCCAGGCTGTTGCTTCAGTCCATCCCCCCGCCAGATCTACTTGCCCCTAACACATGACCAGCAGACAAGCAAATCCTCGTCAGTTGGATGAGCCTACTCCCAGCCTGGCTCTACACACTCTTGGCCCGCCCGAAGACGGTTTCTAGCGGCCACCACGCGGAGGTCGTGTGAGGACTTGCCGAATTATGCAACTTTAACCTGAAGCATAATCAGACCAGGCCGCCTTTTTTGTGCAGTTATTTGCAAGTGATTTCGGTTATAATGTCTGCTACACTCATGGAAGCTTGCATGCTCCAACTCTTACTCTCTACTTAGTTCTTCCTAGTCCGCGATGAATCTCTTGTGTGCACATTCTACTAAAAGGTTAACTGCGAGCGAGTGTCTTCATACCTCATATAGGACGCACTTCATTTTAGTTCTTCTGCCTGTTCCTTTGATAGACATCTCTTAGCGTTTTCCTGGTATACTTTTCTGTTACCTTCCACAATACAACTCCATAAAGAACGGCCATGAATAAAATATGCCATCAGGACTACATCAAAGACAATTCAGAACAGGGAGCTTATTCATTCATCGGTCTAGGTCAGGGGTGGTCTTCGACTCTGATCTCTGACCTTTTTCTCACTTTTCCTTTATGTTCTGGTTCTGTTTTTCCATGTGAAAAAAATGGTTGCTGCAGACACTGAACAATTTTTTCCTACTCAGATGCTAAGAATAGGCGGAACAGAGGGCAGAGGAGCGTAGATAGAAGTTGCACTGGTTTGACCTGGAATTATAAATGAATTCTCTGACCATAATGGGAGCTATGCGATATGAGACGGAAAAAATCTGTGGAACTCACCCAGTAAGTATTTCTAGTGAAACATATTCCGGAACTAACGAGAGCACGGGGGAATGTATCATCTGAATCCGACGAACGGATGAAAAGGAAGAAAAATCAAGCTTGAGAAGGATAACTTCCTTCTTATCGGATATCCTGAGAATGGGCCGCATGATTAGAAATAATTGAATGATTAACCTGATACTCTCCGTTTCTCACAAGTAGAGTACGCAAACCTTTTTCTGCCACGTGTTGTATCCAATTAGCCAAACGCTATACTCTGCCCCCAGCAAAATCGAGTGTGCCCCCGCCCCCTGCCTTGTCTACGACTCTAGCCCCACTCAAGGCTAATTAACCGGCCAGAGTGCCGAAACGAGAAAACGTCCCGATTAAGCATATAAGTGACTTCTGACTCGGTCCGCAACAGATGCCTCAAATTTCTTCTGAAATTAAAGACAAGCTATCTATCCGGCAACTCATCAGAAACTTTAAACCCTTCCGTAAACGCCCTCATTTCCCGTCTCAGGATATCTTCCCAAACAAACTGAGGTTTCAAATACAAACTTCTCATTTCGTGCTTTGTCAGAGTATAGTGTTACCGCAACTTAAATCCCACAAATCCTCACTTCTAATTTTCCTACCCCCAAGCGTCCCTGAACCTGTCCGAAGACCGAAAGCTCATCTACCCTCATCTCTAGTATCTTTCATCAGCATTTTGTTTGCAACAAAACAGTCAGTCTGGGCTTAAGATTTATGAACCTTCCAGACATAAATTGTGCGAAAATTGCTCCTGACGTCGGAAAATACGGGAAATTCGGAAAATATAGACAAAAGGCGACGTAATGGCCGGAGGGAGCAAGACGCATACCATTGCCTCCGGTGAGGTGAAATATCATTCATTTGATGCTCTAATATAATCTCAGCGGAATAAATCATGAAATCCTGGCCAGAAAGGATTGCGAATCACTTACACAGTAAAACACTTTCCGCATGGGATTAGATCACGGCCGGCATGCTGAAGTGTTGTCGGAGCGGGTCAGATTTCAAGGAGCGACTGGGCTTCTGTACACTAGGGGACACGCAAGGAGGTTAGCAGCAACATACGTGCGACGGGCCATTATCCTTTTTAAGGGCTGACAGAAAGGTCTAGGATCAAAATTCCATACAGAGGTATGTTGGCAGCCATTTACACGTGGGGTCGTCGGATATCCTAATCGACTTTCGGTCAGGACTTTGCTAGTGGAGTCCCGGTCGTATTTTATCCTGGCATCCTGACATTAATAATAACAACGGCCGAGTCAAGGAAAGAAAGCACGCGGCCACTGTGCGAGAAGCAAATTAATCCCAGAAGGCTTTAAAATCGGAGATGATTGGGTCCCGGATGTCCTTGCGCCTAAACCATGCCTTGATTTGTTTTGCTACCTCGCTCGGAATGATAATTAGAAGGACACAATTCAATTCATCAAACTTCCATCCTGTAGGTCGTCGGGGAGTATCCCACATAAATATTGAGATAATCGACTAGGAACTACTCGATTAGAAATTAGATTAGGCTATCGTTTGAATCGTCTCGAGATGTGGTTGAGGCTCCGTCGGATCATTGTATTCTATCAGGTTTCCTTCGTTAAAGCATCCGCAAACGATAGGTTCCTTCTCATTCAGGAAGTGTGGCCTTTATCTGGATACTGACCTTTTAGGTAGCCGTTGTCGGTATTTATTTTCCTTTTATAGTCTTCCTGTGATCATTGTTTGGCATGGAAGTTTTGGGTCCTTTAACCCATCGATTGCAGTGTTCAGAGATGAATGGGTTGAGTGAGGTTCAAAACGGAGATTCTGAATTTGATAGTAAGATAAATTGATGATAGTTCTGTTAGGTTGAGTGTTTGTGTTGATAAAGGATATCATGTTTTCTCAAGAAGTTTGCAGAGTTTTGTGTGGGTTCAACTTTGGAAGCGCTGAGTCAATCCATTACCCACGTGAAAAGGATACATTAAGCCACCACCACTAAGTCAAAAAACCATTTGTTGGACGGAATCGTCTAAATTGCTTTCGCATGCAAATGAGTGCGAACGAATCAATCAACTAAATGGATTGTCAGTCACAGGCTTATGTTTTTCCTTCACTCACTTTCCCAACGCTGTTATTATGTTCTTCATTATTTTTTGTTCATTTGCCGCAGAACGAATCCGGTACGTACATTTCATAGAGTCGTAGTCAGCCTTGGACGATATATACCTTCTATTGATTTCCAATAATGGAATTCCACGAGTGGACAAATACACAAATCAATAATCCGCCAAGGGGTGCAGCCTGAAAGAAAACACTTTCATGGAGGTTTATATGCAAACTTGCTTTAGATATTGATATGCATCCATTCTTGTTTGGTAGCGGCGAAATAGTAAACTTTATGGGATTGGGCGTGAGTTCCCAATTAAGCTATGAAAATACCAATTAATATCTGGAAACGAATATTGAAATTTATTTATAACATATGTATGCCTGTATTCTCCACCAGTTTGATGATATTATTATTGTGTTAAGGGAAAGTCGCACCGCGTCCTTGGAGAACTATTGTGCCCCTTTTACTGGTTATAGTGTACCTATTGATCATAGTATCTCAAGCAGGCCTATAGCCGTTAGGAACTTTAGTATGTTCCCCACTTCCAAATCTTTCAGCTTTGCATCCTCCTCCTCACAAAACCTGCAGGCAGTGTCCCTAGATATCCCTAAAGGTGGAGGGCTCGTATCCCCCCAATAAGCACCCTGGACTGCTCTATCCCTGGTAGGTCCGCCCAGTATAGTTCCCTCAACCGTTCCTCTGCATTTCTTAGATTCATAGCCATGAAACCGTTTCCGATTCTACAGAAGGGTTCTGGCCCGTGTCAAGGCGCCCCTGCTCCCTTCTTTGCTAGTTCGTCCGCTGCCTTGTTGCCTTCCAACCCAGCATGGTCTGGAGCCCAAAGTATCCAGACCTTGTTGGACGAGCCTCCCAGCTCTCCCAGTTTGTCTTCTTACTTCAACGTGTTTCAAACTTCTTATCTAAATGAAACCTCGATGGCATGTTATGTTGGTATCAGGACAGGATTTCATACTATAGGCGAATATGGAAAATAAGACAAAATCCGCAGGAAGCAGAAACAACCGCGCTTCCCGACGAGAACACCACAAGTACCAAACGGATCGCTGACAGCCCATTGCAGAGCGAAGTTGGCAAAAAACGAAAGGAGGAAGGGACATCTGAAGGAGACTTCACGCAGGTACTCTTCAGAGCTGAAAAGAAGAATGCGAAGAGGAACAAAAGACAACAACACGTCGACCCATCAGAAAAACCTCTGCCTGAAACTAAGGTGGACACGAAGAATGGAGCACCAAAAGAAAGGGTGGGGAGAAGAAGGAGGACTAGACCGCCAGCTTTGCTTATTAAGCCAACGGAAGCCAAGACTTTTGCGGAAATCCTCAGCGAAATCCGTTACAAGGTTAAACCCGAAGGTAATGGAGCAGAAGTGTCTTCCATTCGTAAAGCGAAGGGTGGTGGAGTCTTAGCCGAAGACTATAAATAAAGTCATGTTCTGTGAAGCAGTCAAGGGGCTTCTGGGAGAAAAAGCTTTGGTTTCCAGCCTGGAACCTACGTGTTCTTTGGAAATCCGAGACCTTAACTGTCTCACTGAAAAGAACAAGGTAGACGAGGCCATCAAACGCCAATGCCCGGAGGTAACCAATGTCCGGATTGGTATCACTTCCGCGAACTCTCGAGTCCAAAGCTCGCTGTGGTGGAAGATGCCGAGCAATCCGCGAGGAAGCTTCTAAACAGCGGGGAAATAAGAATTGGTTGGGTAGTGTGTAGGATACGAATCTGGGCCGCCCCAATCAAATGTTACAGATGCTTGGATTATAAGCAGACATTTGCAAACTGTCGGGAACCTAATAGAAGGGCAACATGCCGTAAATGTGGTCAGGCAGGCATTAAAGCGAACACCTGTAATGAAAAGGAAAGCTGCGTCCTATGCAGGGACCGTGGTGCGGCTGATGAGAGCGTTGCGCACACTGCGGGATCAGGGCGGTATCCAGTTTTCAGAGCAGAACTGGAAAGAGCTAGAATGCGGTCTACATCCTACAAATCAATATGCACCGAAGTGCAACCATTCACGAGTTGCTAGCGCAGTTCGCTGCGGAGACCAAAGCTGATTTAGTACTCATCAGTGAGCAGTACCAAAACAAGGGCCCAGTTTCATGGCACCCTGACATATCAGGTACCGCTGCCATTTGGGTTCGGGACGGCACCCTCCTTAGGGTTCTTGCCCAAGGCCGAGGGGACGACTTTGTCTGGAGTCGGTGTTCAGGGATAACGTTTTTAAGTGTCTATCTTACGCCGAATGAAACGATGCCGGACTTTCGTCGGAGGCTTGATGCTTTGGAGGACACTATCTTAAGCACGGATAGGCGGATCCTGGTCGGGGGTGACTTCAATGCTAGGGCACTTGAATGGGGCATGCCTCACACAGATTCCAGAGGGAAACGAATTCTGGAAATGGCGGCGAGAACAGGACTGGTAGTTCTAACCACCGAATCGACCCCAACGTTCCGGAGCCCGGGCTGCGAAGGAAGCATTCCAGACGTAACCTTCGCGTCGGAATCACTGGTGTTGCCGGTGGACGGGTGGCGAGTTCTGGAAGACTTCTCGGCAAGTGACCACCAATACATTGCTTTCGAAGTGGTGGACACTAACTCTCGGTGTGCGCCACCCCGGCGACCTTTCTGTGCATGGAACGTCGCGAAAGTGAACACCGGGAAGTTTGTCGAAACTCTGAGAACAGGTAGGGCCACGCTGGACGGCACTCCTGGGGGCGGTGGCGCCGCAGCTGATACTGTCGTAAATTCAGTTATGAACCTGATAACGACGGCCTGCGGAGCCTCCATGCCCAGGAAGACATCGAGGCACGGCAAAACTTCCATGTATCGGTGGACAGTGGAAATTGCAGAGCTCCGGAAGGACTGTCACAGGCTCCGCCGCTTAACACAACGTCTAGGCGACCGGGAGGAGGTATGTACCATAATGATGGAGTACAAATCAGCCAAAAGGAGACTCCGCAGCGCAATGAACAAGAGCAAAGCTCGCTGCTGGCAAGATCTGATCGACGAGGTGAATGGGGATCCGTGCCGACTCGGTTACAAACTGGTAACCCGAAAAATCGGGGCTCTGCGGAAACCCTGTTCACTTAAGGCCAGGCAGATGGACCGCATTGTAAGAGCACTCTTCCCTGCGCACCCCGTATGGGATAACGACGTCGGCGCGGAGAGCGCAGAGGACTCTCCGCTTTTCTCTATAAAAGAGTTGGAACAGGCAGTCCTCGCCATGAAAAGCAAGAAGGCACCAGGACCACATGGTATTCCAGTAGACGTATACAAACTGGTATTCGAACACCGGCCAGGCCAACTGCTCGGCGCATTCAACGCTTGCCTGAAAGAGGACATTTTCCCTCCTCGTTGGAATGTTGCGAGGCTTGCGCTGAGGGAAAGGCGACCCCGAATTGCCGTCTTCATACCGCCCATTATGTATGCTTGACACTGCTGAGAAAGTGCTCGAAAAGCCCATCAGAAGTAGACTCGCTGAAGTGATACGCGCTGCCGGAGATTTATCCCCCCTGGGTTTAGAGCAGGGAAATCGACAATTGATGCTGTCATGCAAGTCGTGGATGCCGTTCGACGAGCAGAGGCACATAGCCGCCGAACTTGACGGGTGGTGCTCCTCGTAACACTTAACGTCAGAAACGCCTTTAATTCCGTAAGATGGAAAGACATTCTAGGCACACTAGATAATACTTTCAACGTGTCGAACTATCTCTTACGGATATTGAGGGACTATCTGAGGAACCGCAACCTGCTCTATGAAACACTAGAGAGTCAAAGGTGAATGGAGGTCACGTCGGAGGTAGCACAGGGATCCATCCTAGGGCCGGACCTCTGGAACGCTACTTATGAAAGTCTACTTAAACTCGACATGCCAGAAGAGTCGCGCCTGGTCGGCTATGCAGATGATGTCGCAGCGCTTGTTGCTGGACGCACTGTCGAACAGCCGCAAAGCAGACTTGGCATATTGATGCGACGGGTAAGCGGATGGATGACTACTCATAGTTTCAACCTGGCACTGAAAAAAACCGAAGTAGTCATCCTGACTAAAAGGAGAATTCCGACCCTGCGTCCCATATCGTTCGGCGAGTCGATAATCGAGTCAAAATCGGCGGTAAAGTACCCCGGGTTGACTCTTAACTGAAAGATGAGCTTTTCTGAGCAAACCAAAGCAGCAGTGACCAAGGCTGCGGCTGGAGTTTCGGCGTTAGGTAGGCTAATGACAAACATTGGGGGTCCTACGTCTAGCAGGCGACGTCTCCTGATGAGTTCAACGCAGTCTGTCCTGCTCTACGGCGCAGAGGTATGGGCTGGCCGCCTTAACAAGCAGGTATATCGTAAACGCCTCGCGCAAGTACAGAGACGGGGAACTTTGCGGGTGGCGTCTGCGTACCGCATTGTCTCTGAACCGGCCGTGATGGTGATCGCGGGAGTGATCCCCGTTGCCTTTCTTGCTAGGGAGCGTCAGGCCATATACAAGCGCAAGGGAGATGAGCCAAGAGACGCGGTTGCTCGCGAAGAACGGCAACGCACTCTAGACGAGTGGCAGCTCTCATGGTAAAATGAAACTAGAGGCAGATGGACTGCGCGGCTCATCGGCAACTTAGCTGTGTGACTGAATCGGAACCATGTTCCTTACCCAATTTTTAAGTCGACATGGAAGTTTTCAGTCTTACCTGCACAAGATTGGAAAGGCGCGTTCTCCGGATTGTGTGTTTTGCAATGGAGTTGTGGACGACGCCCACCACACTTTTTTTTCTTGTGGAAGGTGGGATTGGGTTCGTCAGCAGTTCAATTTAAACACAGGGGATCTCTCTCCAGACAACATTGTCGAAGAGATGCTGAGGATTGCTGACAGGTGGAACCGTGTTGCCCAATACGTGCTAAGAAGATAGAGCTCACCCCGTGGAGGAGCCGGATGGTAGGGGGTTCCGTGAACTAACAGTTCCCTTCCTCCTCCCCCCTCCCTTTGGCTAAAGGAATTCCCCGATTTGAAGACTCCGCAAGGCGGGAGATTTCAGTGACTAGGCCGAAGCGATGTGACAAATGGTCCCAGGCTAAGTCGCTGAAGATGGGGAGGTGTTTAGTTGGTAGTCCGACGACGTACCGTTCCGGAGTTAAGTAAATGTTTTCACTTAGCCTAGCCAAATGTGGTATGAGTGCTGAATTTGCATTAGACCCTAAGCTTCATCACTGTTTCGTCTGTGGTTCCCACTCCAGGTTCCCTAGGTCATAGGGAGAAATTTTTCTAGCTGACGGTATTGTATATGCCTGTAGGGTGCTTTCTTCTTAGTTTTGAAGAGGATCTGACGGAGAAACCGTTTATGTCTGCTACGTGCTCACTTTTATATTTAATTCACTATGTCAGTTTCTTGCATCCTTACCTTCATTTTCATTTTCACTGTGATAGATGGAGGTAACGACCTGTTCATATTTGCATAGCTTCCTATGCTATGAATTCATCAAAAACCAGACTGTGCGGAGGGGAGACGCTTAATTTGTTGAAAATTGGAAGGAGTAGATTTAGCCGATGTCTGCTTCGTGAGAATTCTATTAAACACATCTAAGATCCTTGGAAATTTTGAATACATGGCTGCCATTTTACAATATTTGCACTCCCCGTGACTACTTTGAGTAGCTTAAAATTCAAGCTTAATGTAGATGAATGTCTTCCCAGCAGACAAGACGCAGAACCTAATTTTAATTTCAAACACAGAAAGTACTAAACCCGCACCGACTTCCAGCACACATTCCACCATACCCTCTACTCTTCCATTATGTCGTCTATCAACCCCCCCCCCCCCCCCCCAACTTTCCCTACAATGTATAAAGTTTATGATGGAATTTCGGATTATTTGTATTTGGCAAACGTTACATTCTCACGACCCATCACGTACTCCCGCTAGCTTGCCGCTGTCCCAGATATCCTTGCCTCACGTGGTTCGGAGCAGAGGAAACGGTGTCCTTTCACATGCCTACAAGAGGTAGTGGCATTATTTCGCACGATTCCACGGCGGAATTGATTGATTAACTTTCCTCACTTTTTTACGCGCCTCCCTCATGAGCGCACCGTGTTGGAACATATTGTTCAGATAACTTGGCCCGTTTCTCCCAACTTTTTACATCCATTTTCAAAGTCATCATACGTTACTTTTCCCTCACGTGAATGAAAAAGTTAAGCCCCCTTCGAAGGGTTTCATAGAAGACAAGGATCAGGGTTGGAAACTGCGGAAGATTTATTACGAGTAACTCGCGTGTGTAACAATAAGGACGAGGATTCCTTATATTGGTCCCTAGTAGTAGGGTCGAATGGATGGGAGTGATTCAGTTCCTGGTAGGTGTGCAGAACATATTGGCTCCATTGATTATGCAAACATTGCTATTAGTATGTCGTTACTGTCGGGGAGAACATGACTACAATGATGAACTCGGGAATTGATGAATGAGTCCGGAGGATTCCAGTCGGGCGGAGAAAAGGACGAGGATTAATTTGAAGTTAATATTGGTCGAACAATCTTCGTGATGATATACAATGATCTCGAGTGCTGCTATTGTAATTAAGAGCCTTTGTGCGTTCATTCGGAGCGAGGAGATTGGAAGACTATTCATAATTTCCGGCTTAAGAAGCCCAAATATACCCAGATGGATTCTAGGCAATGTAGAAACCTACATGACATGTAATATCGACTACATGCAAGAGGATATGTGAGCATCGTGAATATCATCTTCAACTGGAAAACCCAGTGAGGCTTCATGATTATGTGTAGATTCTAACCTCAACGTCTCTACTGAGAAACAGATTAGATACTTCCCAACTAAGGATACATTCCCATATACTGGCGTCACGGTTAGTGAACTCATGCATTCTCGTGTAATTAAAAGCAACATGATAGGGGAGGTAAAGCAGTTCAAAGATAATTTAATACAATCCTGTGCGAAACCTTTGGAAATCACCCAACATTGCCGTTAGACATTTAAGGAAAGGACACCAAATGCTTCAGGAATTCAGTTTTTTTTTATTTTGTACTTACGTAGACAATGTAGGCTTTTGAAACCCTAACAGTTGGCAAGTGGGCATTAATTATGGATGCAATGGAAGGATTGAGGTTCGCTTTTCCTAATCTCCGCTCAATAAAAGTCAAGCGAAAGGGAATTCCCTGTAATCTGCCGTCTCCGGCAAAAAATAAAGTAATAAAATTCCATCAAGGCCCTTCCTTTCTATCGAGCTAAAAGAGCTCTCCTCCGTAACTTGGGATATCAAGAAAAATGACACAACAGCAAGAGGTCTAACAGAAAGTTGGAATAGAATTTTGGAAAAGCTTTCTCCAGCCAAATGGTTCCAATGGTGGCCAAAGGTTCCGATGAAGACCAATTATATCCCTTGGAACTCAGGTTCATAAACCTCATCTGACACAGTATTTCGATCGAAAAAAAACCTGGCCGTAGGTATGTTGCTTCCTCATTGAGATTACTGCTTTTTTGATCAAATAAAATTTGTCAGATACCGAAACTCATATTTGGCAAGGCAGACACCTTGACAACGTTAGATCGGCGCTGGTAGGTCAATGGGAGAATCCGTCGATAATTCCCCGCAACATCGAGCACATATACAGAATGGTATATTTCTGCATGGCTTGAACCAGACTGTGTGAGACTCCTTGGACACTAAGGGAAGCCGCGTGGGATTGAGATACAACACCTGTAGCGGCCAAAATTATAAGAGACGTCAAATTTCCTTGATTTTCCGAGCCAGTGGCTCATAGTTCACCTTCTTCTCCACATATTTTCGTTCTGTGTTGCTATTATGGGGGATAGCAACATCAATTATATACGCGGAGTGACCCGCCTTGCCAACTAACAGTACGCCAGACCTGTTATGTGGAATATGACGATCAGTGAGAACTTGCCGGTCCTAATTCATGCTGGGAACAGAACTATCAAATATTACTTGCGGCTCATATCGGTAAACCGAACATGTTCCCGTGATCATCTGCTTGACGACAAGCAATTAAGTTACCTTAGAAGAAACTACCGGGAAATCAAATAACAATAATAATCGTTGACGCAAAAATCCATATTGGATCAGGGCCTTGAAGTGTGTTAGAGCTCTTCATTCAAGGTCGTAACGATACACTACAGGATTGCAGTACCCTGTAAGAGGCAATATGGTCAGCGTTGCGCTCGCCCGAGATTATTACCCTGATTTGAGTCAGGTTATTCACAGCTGAGTCGGCTGATATCCGGTCGTCAAATCACGATACAAACCCCACTGCGACCAGTAAGATATGAACCGCGACCTTCCGTACGACAGCCTTGTGCTCTAACCACCCAGCTATCCGGACACTCCGGACTTTAAATCAAATACCCCGCATAAAAGTAGATATCCCATAGTGAGCTCAGGTACAGTACCGAATCTCGCGCCAAGCGAGAGTCTTTAACTCGTTATTTCTGAATAAAATTGGCTCTGGAAGGGGCTTCCATCCTATTCACTAAAAGTGAAGGCTATCTGAAAGCCGCGGACAAGCAGAACTTTTCCATTTTTATCTTCGTCTTCCCTAATTCATTCTTTCCTTTCTGAAGGAGTAAACCTCCTTAAAAGGTCCTTTCAATTTCAAATTCTTTTGAAAAGACTCCAGGGATACGAAGACAGGGTCCAAAATGGTTGAGAGTCGCCCAACAACATCAGAACTGCTCTTCGTCCTTCGATGTTTTGGCGATTATGCCATCAACCACCAGGGACGGAGGACCTAGACGTTGTATGGTTTCGACGTGGAACGGCATCCAACAGGATACAGACATCGACTCCATGACGCGTTCATATCCCGCTTTCCGTAACTAAGTCATATTCGGGGCAGAAGGGCGTCAATCAATACCCGATGGTAGTGAAAAATAATCGAGCTGCTTCACCAACTAGGCACCAAGTTTCAATTATGTTCGCTATGGAGTCTTTAACAAACTGGATTGAACAAAGAAAAAACTTTAATACTACGAAGGGGGCCAAAGGGTAGTATGGACCCCAGGAAATATGGATTAGTACCCCCAAAGGAGCATAAAATTTGTGAAACGTCTGTTGAACCAACACCAAAAGCTCTAGTACCATACCCTATCTCCACCTCTTCCGTAGTGACCACTGGGAGACCTTTCTTAACGCAGAGCTACGGACGGGGAAGGATGCAGGCGAGTCTCCCGCCCAAAAAAGGAGGCAAATTGTACAAACTGGACCTCCAAGTTGGGGGTTGGGTAGGGCTGACAACCCAACACGGCAAATAACTTGTTACGAAAACACAAAAGGAGCCTCGAACCGGGTCGATTTTACAACGATCAACATGGAAACGAAAACGGAATAACGGTTTGCACATTTTCTCATGGAACGTGCGCTCCATGGACACATGGAATATGGCGATCAGTGAGAACTTGCCGGTCCTAATTCATGCTGGAAACAGAACTATCAAATATTGCTTGCGGCTCATATCGGTAAACCGGACATGTTCCCGTGATCTGCCTATGTTCGTATATTGCACCAGTACCGTAGCAGTGCTGCCAGAAATGAGATGGCCCAACGTCTCTAACGCCCAACCACAACTAGTCGTCCTCCACCCCCTCTTTCATTATGAACTTTTTATAAGCTCGGGTGGCGACCACGCCGCCCTGAATGGCACACATGAACCCCTCTGTCTCAACAAAGAGCTCTTGGTTCGACTTCTCCCTACTCGAATGATTAAAAAAATCGATTATTCAAATAAAGTGGAGTCAGTCCACAGTCTGCCTTACAGACAGCCGCATAAAAGGGACTGGCCTGCTCTTTGCTGTCAAAATAAGCACGTAGCGAGTCAACTTGGCGATGATGTTGTGCCGTCACGTCAACCACGCCCCTACCTCCGATGTCACGAGGCAGGTTCATCCACTCCACGGAAGAGTTTGGATGATGCATTCGCAATTTAGACATATATAGTTGTTCCTATCTGCCGCTGAACGTTTTCCAGATCGATTACCGTCCGCGGCTATATTCAGAATGCATAAGCGAGTGAAAGGATAGCGAATACATTCAATGCGTTTATCTTATTCTTCCCCGAGAGATGCGATTTCAGCACCAGCCTTACACGTCACAGGAATTCGGACAGCAGAAGATCCTTCAGATTACCAACTCGAGCATGGGTTCCTTGCAGAATTCCTAGGTATTTGTAGAAGTCTGTCTTGGTCATAACTTGGACATGGAGGTCATCAATACTACGTCCGGCATTAGGCTCATAATGACCTTTACTAATGGCTTGGATTCGAAATTTGTCTAATTCAAACTCCATCCGAATATCAGGGCTGAACATGTCTACTATACGCAGCAGACGTCTAAGGTGGTCGTCAGTACCAGCATACAGCTTAATGTCATCTAAGAACATCAAATGTGTCAGTGCGCACTTAGCACGTAGGCCACATTTTATTGCAAAATCATCCCCTCTTCCATTTTTCAGTAGCCATGAAAGGGGGTTAAGTGCCATGCAAACCTAAAGGTGATTCAAGTCTCCCTGGAAAATGTCCTTCCGTATATAGATAGGGTCTGAGGTATTAGACCCCTCAAAGGTACGCACTGATAAAGTGGTATGCCACCCTTCCATGACTGTCGCCAAAAGCTTTATTAGTTTCGGATCAATGCGATGCAGATTAAGGATATCGATTAGCCAGGTATACGAGACGCTGTCAAAGCCTTGGCATAGTCGATATAGCAACTGAAGAGCTTTCTTTCGCCTCTAGTTGCTTGCCCTACAACTACCGAGTCGATATTGAGTCGCACTTTGCAACCCCTTGACTCAACTCGGCAGCCCTTCTGCTCCTCGGACAGAATGTTGTTGGTCTCGAGGTGAGCATTGACCCTTCCACTATTAATGGACGTTATGAATTTGTAGAAGGCTAGTAAGCAGCTAATCGGTCTTGTGTCTGCGGGTTCCTGCACCGTGTCCTTTTTTAGGAGAAGGTAGGTAATTCCCACTATGATGAAAGGCCCGACTAATCACATGATTCATGCCATGTGCCAAACAACTGTGCGTATTGGTGAATTTCCTATATTAGAAATTCTGCACCCGCCAGTTCTTTGAGGTCCCGCCAGTTCTTTGAGCTGTTTATGGTTCTTCGAACTTCCTCTTCGGTAACATCGGCAAAATTCATGCCAGTCGTATTGGCAAGGCGGGTGCCTTCTGCGGTAATCCACTCAGCATACTCAGCATGCTGGGCGGGTAACCCAAAAAGTCCACCCCAGTATTCTTTCGCAACCTTTATCGAAAACTGCACTGTCTGGACGCTCTGTTGGGATTCGTTGAGTGACCTGAAAAAACTCTGGTGGTTCCTCGCGTAATTTGCATTCTGGACACGTCTGGAGTGACTTTCGCCATACCTTCGTAACCGACTCCATATGACAGAAAGTTTCTGCTTTATTGTGTCCAAAATTTCAACTAGGGATGTCTGACTGGGGATGGCATTCCAGTAAACCCTCCGCACTTTATTCTTCACCCGTCTGCTGGCATTGCCAGAGCTGAGTTGAGTCAGCCTAGCAATGTCTCCTGCCTTGGCGAGTCCTGCCGACATTCCACACGAATTTTCCATGGTGGATCTCTTCGGTCACTCAAACCAATAACGCAAAAGCGAATCTTCTGACCGAGCAATCTGACAGCTGCAATTGCACCACAATACACAAATGATTGTAGTTGTAGCAGCAGCACACAGTCGAGATGCCATCTCATCATTGATTTGAATTCGAATTCTCGGAGTTGCTGGAGATGCATTGAGCCTGGGAATACCTGGTCTAGGCAAAGGATCCATTTTCGAGATTTCTATACATGCTCTTTGGAATTCGTCCTGAACCTCAGCGGAAACCTCAGCTGGATGGTGGAGAAGAGTGCTTCGGCGAGTACTGAAACTGTTGCGCACAGCCTCTGGCCCCATCGACTTCTGGCCACTAATTTCCGCAACAACCTCAAACACGCTCCCTGATGATGCCCGGGATTGTGTTGCTGCGAGTTATAAAGCGATACTGGTCTGCGACTCGCTACACAGTCACGTGCGCAATTTGCGAGAAACGCTCGACGAATCTCAGGTGCAACAAAGGACGGTAAGATGTTGCACCCGCCCCCGCCGTTATTTCGTAGTAGGAGCGGACGATGAAAAGGTTCATTTCTTCAGTCCACTCCATCCGCTTCCTGCGCGAACCTGCTGAAGTGGTCGCCACAAATCTCTCCTCCTTTCACAACCGGGCTTGGGACCGGCTACGGCAGAGTTTTTATGTCATTTTATTATTTAAATTAATTAGTTTTATTAGTCTTTATTATCTTAATTATTTAATTAAATTGAATAGAGAGGAGTCGTCTCTCTCTCTCCGGGTTGTCTCGTCTCGAACGAACGGACGAAGGGCTGTTGATGGCTGTTGAAGAATGTTGAGACTATAATGATGTCGACCTCGCTTCAAGTCTTCGAAGGAGCCCTCATAAGGTGGTTGAGGCGGATCCCGAAAAGCGTCCGTCCTAATTAAGACATGCGTACAGGGTTCGAGATCCCTGGGCACGTCAGCCACGGTTTTCGCATGTTTGGCGGGTGGTGGCGGCTCCATCCTTGGCATTACGCAGACGCAGCAGCATTGCGCAGACGAGTAGCGTTGAGTCCCGACCTGATGTTGAGAACGGAGTCGCTGGAGAGCCTTAGATTCTCCCTGCATACCAGCACCGCGGAACTTGGAGTAAATTCTTCGCGATTCTCTGTTCGGAGACCAAGTAGAACGAGTGAAAGGACCTGCAACCAAGAAGAATCGTCTTGGGCAATTAAAGCGGCCTCCGAAAAAGGAGGACTCAAACTGCATTCCCTTGTCGGTGATTATAATTGCCAGCGCACCAAAGCGTGAAATCCATTCTCGACAGAGGGCCTCTGCACAACATTGTGCAGTAATGTCTTTCAGTGGTTTTGCCTCAGGCCTACGCGTGAACCCATCGATAATTGGGAAGCAATACCTGAAACTGTGCGAGTCTCGCAAAGGGCCAATGATGACGAGGCAGATTGTGTGGAAATGCTTGGTGGACCGAACACTCCCACCTCTTGCCTCACATGCTTTGTTGTTTTGCACTTCTGGCATATGATGCACTGTCTGGCCCAAGAAGTAATGTCCTGGTTTATGGACGGCCATAAACACTTTGCGGTCGATTCATTGTCCGAATGCCTGGGTGGACTATATGGTGAAGGCGTAAAATACTTCCTTTCGGAAATCTGCCGGAATATATGGCCTATGCCCCTTGTCTGAGGTCTTGCAGAATATAATGGATGTTGAGCCGAAGATAGGGAGCTCCCTAAATGTGTATTTGAAGTTGAGCTTCAAGCTCTAAAGAACTGCGTGTTGACTGTCGGAAGTGAACTGTTGAGGGGACGCTTTCTCCAGCTTTTTTTTTAAAGCAAAAATGAGTGGCTTATGCTCCGTGAATAATATGAAAGGCCTGCCTTCAAGGAAATACCAGAAGTATTTAATTGCGAGGTACGCGGCGAGTAACTCCTGATCATAAGTGCTGTAGTTCCGTTGACCAGGATTGAGCTGTTTGGAGAAGAAGCTCAACGGCTGCCAGATTTGATTCACTTTTTGGCGAAAAGGGTGAGGCATCCACGAATAGAGTTAATGGTGCATCTTGCTGAGGGAGAAGTTTAGCATCCACCAGCTGTTGTTTAGTGGTCTCAAATGCCTGAACGGTCTCTGGGACCCACACAATCAGACCGAAGTCTTTGGTTTTCGGCCCAAAGAAGAAGGCGTGAAGGATTGATTGATGGTGGGCGGCCTTGGCCAAGAAATGACGATAGAAGTGGGAAGCTCGAAATCGCTTGCACCTTGACTAGGTTCAGTTGGATGCCTTCAGGGGAAATCAGGTGGCCGCGGCATCTCAGCTGCTATTGTAGAAATTTGCATTCTTCAGCGTTGAATACTACTACATTCAAGGTGCTCTAAATGCTCGTACTCAGAGGAAGACGCGACCAAAACAGCAGCTAAATATACGGAGCAGAAGTAAACGTTTCGCAGCACAGATTGGATGGATTTTTGAAAGGTTTGCGACGCGTTCCACAGTCCACATTCATCTTAGTGAACTCAAAGAGTCCGAGATCTCTGCATATTACCGTTTTCGGAATGTCTTCGGGAGCTATAGGGATCTGATGGCATGCCTTGACTAAGTCCAAGGTCGAGAAAATGCGGCAGTTTGCGATAGAGCGCACAAAATCGTGAATGAGTGGTAGGGGGTAGCGGTCTGGATTGGTCTGAGCATTCAGACGTCGGTGGTCGCCACAAGATCTCCATTCGTTGTTGCATTTAGGGACCATGTGAAGTGGCGAGGACCAAAAACTGTCTGAAGGTCTGCAATTACCCGGCTTAAGAAGTTCTTCGTACTCTTTCCGCGCTACTACGAGCTTCTGCACTAGTAATGGACGCACCTTAGAGAAAAATGGGGAGCCAGTAGTGTTGATGGGGTACTGAACATGATGCTTAACGGGCTAGAAAAGCTAGGCTCGGTAGTGATGTTGCGGTATTTTTGAAGAAGTGCTCAAATACGCTGCGTGCTCAAATACTGCTGCGTGAGCAGGATGAGATTTTTTCTGTTGACCCAAGGGAATTTGTGAAGTCAACGAGGGATCTTTTATGTATATCCACCAGTAGCTCTATAGTAGCACAGGGAATCCGCGCCTAAGATGAGTATGCTGCCGCGAGTTTTAAGGATTGCGGTATTAACTTATTATGCCAAGATACAAAAAGAACCGAAAGTTCAGCGCCTGTATCGACCAGGTAGTTGCACCTGCTTATGAGGTCGTAGATTTTGAGTCGACGTGGTGCTGCATTTCGGGTAACAGTCGCTAGAACTCCTGGCAAGTCTGATTTGTTTGTTAAGAAATTGGGGGCGCTGGTAAATTTCTTAGTTTTTTCAGTGAAACTACAATGATGTCAGCATGCCCCGGCACTTGCCGAAAGTCCCGGCGGCTTACTAACTGATAGCTCGTTTCGGGAGGCGAATCTAGACCTTGATCTAATCCTATACACCAAACACAAAGCACAGACGGTCTCTGCGAACTCAGAGACGGTGGCTGTTAATGCTGCCAGTATCTGCTGCAGCTGAGCCACCTGGCTTAAGTTTTCAGGAGACAACTCACCAGCCACGAATCCCACATGGACTTGATGAACTTTGTCCGCGATGACGGCTAACGTATCCAGAGACCATCAATCCGCACATGCCAAGACGGCATATGTCCTCTCCGGAAGCCTCAGCAGCCACAAAGACTGGAACAGCTCGGAGCCGACTTTGTCACTACCCAACTACTTAATTTCACTTAGCAGTTAGCTTGACGCACGGTCCCCTAGCGTTAACTCTGTCAGTACCCGGTTAAGTTTAGCCATCACACTCACTGACAGGCGTTTTATGAGCTGCTCTTTTAATTGCCTTTAAGAACAAGCCTCTAGGACGTCGGATACAAGCGGGAAATAATTTTCGCTGTCAAAAATTGTTTTTCGATTTTGTGGCCAACTTGATTCCTATTTGCGTACGTGCGACAGGCAAGTGGTCCGCTCCGCGACACTTGTACAACTTCAGATAATCGTGACAGTTGTTTCCTATTCGTCTATGGCACGTATGCTACCGATAAGAGTTCTGGGAAGTTGGTCTCTAATAATCCCTTAAGCTTCCTCCAGTTGGTCATCCTAAGATCTTCAATGGTCTGAAAGGACAACCTGTCAATTTCGAAACTTTGCGGCTACCGAAATGTCAACAATGCCTTGCATAAGGACCTACCTTATGGCCTAAACTTTTGACTATCGAAAACGGACTATAATTGCTGTTAGGCATGTGCAAATACTTCCCCACAATGGTAGCGAGGGTCCCCAGAGTGGTCGCTTTCCCTAAATCGAGAGACAGTTCAAACAATATAGGTTGAACATTCCGGGCCTAAGCGGAGTAAGATGGTGAGCCTCTCGAGAGTACTCCTCTCTCTCCTGCGGCAGTGTACTTTTGTACTCTGGAAAGGCGAGTGGTAACAGACGCAATTCCGGTGTCGGCTTGTTACCGTGTGGCGCGGCAGGATTCGCGGCATTCGAAATTTATTTCGAATGTTGCGAATACCAGCGGACAGATGACGTCACCGGCGCTCTCCACTCAGTTTAGACCTGGCTACAGGAGTGAAGAGCAGAGTAGGTGACGAGAAATGTCATATTTTTTGACGGAGAAAAAAGTGAATACCGAAAGGGACAAGATGTCATTAAATTAATAAAAATAACGAGCACCAGTTGTGTTGTTGGAAAAAGTGAAAGGATTCTTATAAAAAGTTTCTATGAAATTCATCCTTTGTTGAAGTTGTCAGTTCCATTGTTTTTAATGAAATAAATAAAAAGTGTTGTAACCAGTGAACATCGTTGTTCTTAACTTCTAAAACCGCAAGGCACGCTCTTTTGACCTGGGACCTGGTTTCTGACAGGATTCTAACTGCAAGATTTGGTTGAGGTTAAGGAGAAGCATAATTGTACGGTGCTGTGCTCCAACCGATACTTTCAATATAGTGGAGAAGGATGCGTTCTATAAGCAACCTCCCTGAAGGTGAAATTGTAATCGTGATAGGTGATCTGAATGACAAGGTGGGCTTCGATAGCATCATATTTGGACATGTGAAGGGAAAACACTCTCTTAACGATGATGATGGGAGGTTTGTGGATTTCTTCAACTTCCACCACCGTGTTATTGATGGCGCACTGTTCAAGCACAGGCTCGTCCAGTTGGGTTGCAACTGACTGACATGGCACAACTAATCAGATTGACCATTTTACAATCATCATGCGCATCAGAATGCACTGGCATCGGCCTCGAAAGGGATCACCATCTGATAGTCGCTTACGTTCACTTGCATGTTGCGTCCACCACTTCTCGTAGGGTTAGTTCAGTATCGACCGCTTGTATAATCATACCGCCAGTAGAGGGACTCCATTCGACTGTGGTACCAAAGTAGAAACTTCAATGCACAATCATGTTCTGAGACCCTCTGTCGAGAGTAGATTCCGCTGTTTGGTATTTCTGCTGTAAAATCGGGGCGTGCGGGCAACTGCATACCATCCGTATTCCAATGGGATGCTAAAACGGAAGGCTTGAGTTTGCCTCTGGTTGGCCTTCATACAGCCGTCCTCAAAGACTAGCCCTGCTAACCTGGTATACAGGGAGAACCTACGACTCCTCGACGACCTGTTTCTTGGCAAAAGAGATGGGCTTCAAGAAAGTGGGTTGCTGCATCTGCTACAGGAGGCCGTTCCCAAATTGAAGCCGCTTTCGCCATCTCGTCACACTCAGCCAGCGGTCCATATTCTTAGCGATCTTAAAATTTGCACCCACGTTCTACTAGGGTTCCGATGACCGGGTGTGGGAAACAAGCCCAAGCTGACCTTAGATAGGCTGAAGCCTTTCTTTCAGGGGCAGATAGCATTGGGAGGAAGCGTTAACACCAAGTCGGTTTTGACGTACGCCAGTTGACCACGGTCGAGTTATCCGGCCACGAGTTCTCTCGCCAAAACTCTGCGGTTTCTGCTGGGGCGGAGTGTTGTGGAGGAGCTCCGACGACCGGAAATACAGCGGGCGGCACTAGGCCGGTGAAAAACGCTAATAGTTGGCCGTTCACACATATTCGAATTAATTTTAATTTTCTCGCCTGTACACTACGATAGAGACCCCACGCCATAATTCATAGTGTAGCACAGTAAGGTCAAGCTTACTTTCTGAGGGGACCAGGTGTCCTTAAATTTCCCTCGAATGTAATCAATTATCCTCGGCTATCCTATCGGTACGGTTCGCATTACACCCTGGATTGGGGGAGATGTTTTTTCGACTCCCCGGTCAGGATCTGTAGCGTTTTGTTAATAGTCCCAGATGACCCATCTCATACAGGGAGGTTTGATGATGAGCTGTGACTACCCCTTTAATTAGTTGACTGCATGTAATACGCATTTTTTCAAAGTTCAGAAACTGCTCAAATAATGAAGTTTTCTTTTCCACCCATCTACAAAACAGTTTCCATGCATTTTCAATCAAAAAGCTTATAAAGGTCGGATTAAACTTGCTCTCTCGGGTAATTAAAATTCTGTTTAAATCGATTCATCCGGTAGAACAAAGGAGCTTAAGTGCAATGCATTTTAATGGATTTACCGCTCTTATAATACAGAATGTACTGGTTACTGGTATGATGAGGAACTCACTGAATCACAAACAGGGAAAGCATATAATTCAGGATACCATCAATTAAGCGCTATAGTGGAACAGGATCAGGAGAAACACACTATCAAAGGTTCGGAGAATGCATTGATGCATTTCAATATCATTTTGCAGAATTGGATCTGTCTCTCTAAGCCGACTACATATGTAAGATTATTTGTTAAGTCGGTTCAGTGCACCCAAATTAGCAGTCCTTATTGAGTTGAAGACGTTCATGGAAACGTTTCTATGAAAGCAGTCATGAATAAAGATCGAGAACCTCTCTAAATTCTCTAAAAGATAAAAGGACTGTCCCAGTAGTTTAGCTGATAGCAGTTTTTTTTAAATGATTCACGAAATAGAGTACAACCGCAAAGACAGAGCTATTAAGGAATTCGAAAATTGACCACGCAACTATTGCTATTTTAACTAACACTCATTTTCATTTCATTAGCCTTTCATGATGTCCTTTTATACTATAATTTTGGTGTAAGACCAAGAAAGCTTACAATTTTCAGTCCATCTCGAGCAACACAGTGCAGCCTCGCCGTCTCCTAAACGAGGCACGTCCAAAAAGTAAGTGTTCACAATTTATATGGGCTTCAAAACGAAGGAAACTCTAAGGACATATTACGCCTTACTTTTAAATGAGACAAAGAATGAAGCCGAAGGGCCAACCTGCAAACGATTATAATCGAATCGAATAAAAGTCCTCCGCAAAGGACATCGTGAACACGCTAAGGGCGCGGACATTATAGCATGATTCGCAGTCATTTCAGAGGCTATCGACAAACCCATCAAGTCTTTACGAAGCTTAAACGTCTTTCGAAGTCCATCAGTGTTGATTGGGGGACCATGTTTCTCACATGTCGTGCTGGCTTAAGGCAACGTACTTTGTACTATCCTCAGTAAAACGAAACGGAAAGTGATTCCACTATACTAACCTGATCTCTGTTGGTGACAGGTCTCGTGACAGGTCGACCAAGAAAATGCCTCCAATGTCGTTAAAAACAAAATGGTCGTACTGAGTCATAAGCCTAGGAAAAATGCTGAACATGAACATCAGAACATAAGTAAACTAATCCGAGCAAAGCAAATACGTGTCTGCACGTTAAAAATTAGCATCCTCCCTGGAAAGACTGAGAAACTTGCAAGAAACCTTTGGAAAAGACACATTGATATTTGTACTCTTCAACCCGATGGACTGGTGCTACAAGCTGCGAGATAGAACGCGAACGCAATAAAAATGGCTATAAACTTCCCCATTTTGGTAGCCCACATACTCAACATGGCGTTGGCATTGTAAGCTCTGAGGGTTTCCGTGAAGCCATTCAAAAAATTGAACAATTGATCGGCCGATGAAGCGCGCCATTATATCAACTGATTGCACTATTCACTTATTCACTGTATACGCAGCACAGATAGGTCCACCTGATGCTGGGAAAGCTGCGATCTGACAACGATGCAAAAACGTCTGACGTGCCTGCTGATGACTATATCATAATTGCGGGTGAACTTAATGGTCATATGGGTCAAAAGGCAGACGACAATATGGGACAAAAAGGTTTGGAGCGCACAATGAGAGTGCCGAGTGAATAGTCAATTTTGCGGACACCTATAAGCTTATAACTGCGGATACATGATTGATAAAATGATTGTCTCATCTTCCTACATTGAACAGTGAAACGCAAATCGACTATATTCTCATAAGACGCCGACATTTAACCACCGTCACTGACTGCAAAGCCGTTCCCTATGAGACCATCGCACCTCAACATCGACCATTGATTGCCGTCTGCCGAATCAATCCAATGATAAAACAGCGTGAGGAACCCACTGCCCCCCCACACTTTAGAACATGGCGACTTCGTAAAAAGAAAGAAGAAATGATCTCATTTACGCGATTACCAACCATTACTTCTTTTTTTGAGGTGGGGTAGGTGAATGCATTTACACACAGAGTGTCGGACTCCCGATTCTGTACGTCAGACAACCAACAAAAAACCTCCCTGGAACCGTTTGTCACATTACTTCATGCTAGTCTCGGAACTCTCCCACCTTCCGGTACCTTCAAATCAGAGAATTCACTTCACCGAAGGGGAGAGGAGGAAGGGAACTGTACATTCAAGGAACCCACTGCCATCCGGCTCCTCCACCGGTTGAGTTCTATCTTCTTAACAACGAGAAAGACCCGAACGTAATGGGCAGCATGGCTCCACCTGTCAGCACTCTTCAGCATCTCCTCAACAATGTTGTATGGAGAGAGATCCCCTGCTGACGAGTCCCATCCCACCTTCCACAAGAAAAAAAGTGTGATGGGCGTCGTCCACAACTCCTTTGCAAAACACACAAACCGGAGATCGTTCCTTTCCAATATTGTGCAGGTAAGATTGAAAACCTTCATGCCCACTTAAAAACTGGGTGAGGAAATAGTCAGTCTCACCATGCTTCCGATTCAGCCACGGATCTAAGTTGCCGATGAGCCGCGGAGTTCATCTGCCTCTAGTTTCATTTTGCCACGAGAGTTGCCACTCGTCTAGGGTGCGTTGTCATTCTTCACGAGCAACCACCTCCTTTGGGTCATCTCCCTTGCGCTTGTATATGGCTTGACGCTGCTCACTCCCGCGATCACCATAACAACCGGTTCAGAGACAGTGCGGTACGCAGACGCCACCCGCAAAGCTCCCCGGCTCCTCATCTGAGCAGGGCGCTTACGATATACCTCCTATCCAAGAGCGTCAACCCATACCTCTGTGCCGTAGAGTAGAAGAGACTGCGTTGAACCCATCAGGAGATGTCGCCTGCTAGACGTAGAACCGCCAGTATTTGCCATTAGCCTACTTAACGCCGAAACTCCAGCTGGAGCCTTGTTCGCTGCTGCTTCGATTTGCTCAAAAAAGCTCATCTTTGAGTCAAGAGTCAGCCCGAGGTACTTCACCGCTCGTTTTGACTCGATTATCAACTCGCCGAACTATATGGGACGCAGCATTGGAATTCTCTTTTTAGTCAGGATGACTAAGATCCCGAATTTTTAAAGAACACATAGGCTCCAGGCTAGAAACGATAGCCTTCTCCCCCAATAATCCCTTGACCGTTTCGCAAAACGTACTCTTGCTAGTCGTTTTCAGGCCCAGTTCAACGAGGACTCCGTCTTCCGCTATTTTCTACGTTCGGCTGTAGAAGGAGAGGCGATCCAATAGTTCCTCCAGTTCCACCAGCCCGTTTGTGACGCTTTTGCTGACATTCCTCTGAATGAACGTTGCCGACCGCATACGTTTTATCATTCCAGCGCATTTCCTGATGAGCCTTTCTTCTTCGGCTCTAGCAAGGACAGTCGACTGCACTTCCACTCGGTTCATGTCCGAATCCACCTATTCAGGACTAGCGATTCTAACTGGGCTTTTTTCCGGAACAGGCGCACTACAGGGTATTGAAGTTGCCGTCGGTCGCACCACTTGGCAAGATTTCCTCTTTATTTGGGCGTCCCAGTGTCAGCCCCCGGTGCCTCTTTCGCTGATGGCTGCAGTGAACGATGCATTTTTCTGCTCCGCCCAAACGCACTCAGCTCTTCCTCCTTTCCTGATATTTTGTCCGATTTTCTTTGTTGATTTCGGTTTACTCTCCATGGAAAATTCACTACCACATCGTGTGCAAAAGAGTGGGCCACAGAGAGCTGTCGACCGCTCCGGGAACTCCCAGTGTGCCCCGCCGTGTACCGGTCATTCGAGATTTGCTCTTCACCGAGAGGCTTTCTCAAGGCTACTACCTAGTACTCAGGCATACTACCAGCTACTTACCCGGGCACCTCGAGGACGTCATACCCCGGAACGTAAACAACCCGTTAAAGGTCGCTGACGACCCCTGAGGAAAAGTTACCATTAAGTACGTAGATGTCGAAGGGGAACTTTTCAACGAACAGCATTACGTGTAGCATATGTATACATTCAGTGCTAACATATCCCTAGCGTTTTTGTTAATAGTAGGGTCACCTCGTACAGGATGTGACTGTTACCACCCACTAACGGTCTTGGTAGACGAAAGGCTTGGCTCCTGCTAAGCCACATGTCAACCCCACAGAGAGATATAGTAGATTGGCTTTCAGAAGGCTGTATTCGGCAGCAGTCTATCCTGTGCCCATTGCTTGACCCCTCCCTAGATAATCAAATGCGCCTTTGAAATCTACGAAAATTTGAAGGACATATTTGCTAACACAATAGACAACAAAGTTTCTGACATGCATTAATGCTTCGGGCCAGCCCGGTCGCTGGAACATATTCCCTTCCAGGACCTTACCATGTGAAAGAAGATATGACCCTGTATGACCGAGAATTACTCCTATCTCTTTGGTGACTTCAGGAGTATAACAATATTAGCAGTCTTCCAAAATGCAGGACAAAATCCCTCCTGTGAGCAACAATCATATAGACACTGGACACGAGATGGGATGGCCCGCCAGATGGCTTTGCAAATCTCGGCAATTATCCCATTCCGGTCAGGTGATTTTGGAGACCTGATCTTCACCATGCTCTCCTCGATCTCGCAACACTCCACAGAAAGATTTTCTTCCCCCACCCTCTCTTCAGCGTGATCAGAAGAAGACACAGATCTCGGAAACAGTTTACCCAGTATAGACTCTCAGTGCATCTTCTTCCTTCGACAACCTCAACAGCTCTTTATAACAAGGCATGTCTCCTCCTTACTTCAGCCACAAAGTTCTGCAGACAGACGAAACCTACCTCTCTTAGAATATACCTTTCTTGGAATAGTTCACAATTTTTCAGTCCTTTTTCGCAACTGGCATCGTTAACTATGCTGTGGTGGTGAGGTTAAAGCCACGGGACAAGTACAAAAAGGAACAGAAACATCCATGACACAACTGAAATTCGAGCCCTAGACAACGTTGCCAAGAGGCTCAACCAACTCTGCCATTGCACCATTGTTACATAAAGGATTCCCACTGAATAGGACTCCATCGGAAGCGGACATATAGCCACCATGACGCAAACTTGATATATCAACAACTATACAAGGACTCAACGAATTCCATTTACCTAACTCTATTAGTGTAACGACCAAACAATTGAAAATTGAAACAGGCGAGAAACAACATAAATTTTCAATTGCCATTCCATGTTTATCGTCTCACCAGATATCCCCAGGACGACATTCAAAGGCTCTGTCTCTGCCAGAGCAACTAACATCCAATTTAATTACAATAATTAGAGCGGCTCCGTTAGTTGGAGCGAACAGTCACTTGATTGCTTCTGAACAGATGAATGCCTCCATCTTCCGACATGCCTGTAACAAAACACTAAATGCATTAGCCCTCTCCGGCCCACTTTCATCTCGGCCACCCAGAATCATGTGAGCAAATACAATAGAGTCAAATTCAAGGTAACACAAAGTAGCACATCAAGGACGAAGCACAGTCCCAGCCACGCTTGTATGCCCGCACGTCATTCCGTATCACAACAGTAACTTTGTTGTTGTCGATCCTGATACCGAGATAGTGGTGCGAAATGCCTTTCACTGGTACCCGCATCCACTTTGGCTCACATCACCGTCGAATAATTTCTTAAATGTGTTACCTTTACGCTCTTAAGGGCTGTCTTAATAGACCATATTACGGCCACCTTTCACATCTCATGATGGCGTTCCAACTCATGACTCTTCATGACTTTCCTTTCATATCCCTCACTCCCCCTCCCGAATTCCGCTTTCCTTTACGCTTGTGGCACAGAAAGTGGAGCTCACCTTTTCAAACTTCGTCACTCACGTAATTTATCGTTAGATCTTGTATACAAACACTTAAGGACTGCTCTTAGAATAGTATCAGTGACAGCAGGACTGGGCGGGGGTAAGTGCACGTTATGCAAGGTTTCAGGGTGGCAGGGGGCTGGCTTCTAATTTATCTGAGTTAATTCAATAATTTTACAAGACTAGGACCAATGAATTACGAAACAATTTACAGCTTGTTAGGTGTATATAATGAAGTTGCTGAAAGGATGCCGGAGCAGGATGTCCTGAAGGGGTACCCTGAATTGAGATAATTTTGGCCAAACGTTGCCAATAGACTTGGAAGATGATTAATATCAATTTAACGAGTTTGAAAAGTTGGGGATGTGATGCAATTTAGGAAATTCGATTATGACTCTAAAAGTGAGCAACAAGCTTGTTTTAGAGATCACTTTTACGAAACTTCCGCCTTTATTGTAGTTAGGACTGTAGACGCTAGAGCAATTCGTTATCCTTTGAAACTTGTAATGATAATTATGGAGATATGAGATCCAGTCGATCCCTTGAGTGGCCGATAACGACCTAGAGGGCAGAGCTATCCCAAAAAAACTAAACAATTTGGCAAAATTTGACCGTGAAGGTCCGCCCACGAAGATTGCAGCTCTATCAAAGCTCTCGGTCGACACGTTCTTGCACGCCTCTGTGCTAGCCAGGCTCGGGAATGTGGGGGGGGTCCTTTGAGCGCTTTGATCCCTCACGCTTCATTACTAAAAATAACGTGTCTTTACCGGTGCGTGAGTCCGCACCGGATTTTAAAATCGAATTTCACGTAAGAATTCGCGACGGCCTATCGAATAAAACTAGAACGCGAGCTAAATTGGAAACTAAAAATAAAAAAAAACGGCTCGACCGCGCGCGTGGAGCCGTTTGTCTCCGGACCCGAGTGCCGCGATCAAGTAGTGGAAAATCCACGACGGATCACCTTCCCGATTGCCGTCCCCTCCGCCACAGATCTTGGACGAGGCGCGGCCGGTGAGGTTCCCACCCTTCCTCGACATCCTCCGGCCAGTTATTCTTTTAGAGGATGTCCCTTCTGTACGAATTCCGCGGGAGTAAGGAGATCTAAGGAGAGGGAGTCCTCAAACTACTTCCGATTACGAAAAATTCATTATTTATAAAAAAATTCTAGGATAATATCTATTAACACAAAGTTGACAATAAAATATACAATTATACCAATTCAAAAAAAAAGAAATAATAAGGCAAATGAAAAATTTAAAAATAAAAAAAAATAAAAAAAAGAAAATAAAATAAAATAAAAGAAAAATCCAACCAATTACTTACTCTAGTCGTCACGCCGAGCTCGGTTAACGGCTGGTATAACAGGTTCTAAAAGAAAAAAAACAACAAATTATGTCACGAATTCAAAGATACTATGTTAATTACAGCTTTTCTGTTTCACTTTCTTTTTTTTTTTAGTTCCGAATATAGGTACAACTTTTTCAAAGATTTCTTAGATAAATGTATTTATATTGTTCGTCTGATCACACCATTAGCGAAACACTTCACCGATTTCTTAAATCGAGGCACTTATATTGCTCGTCTGATCACATCATTAGCGAAACGCTTCACCGATCTCTTCCTTAAGTCAATTATGTTTTATTACCTTTCCAATTTTTGCTTTCGGGTGAAAAGTTATCCAGTTGCCTTTGCTTCTTTATTGTGAATCAATTGCCATTACTTCACCTTCCTTCGCTAATTTCACTAGAACTTCTCCATCTCCAAAAACTTCCGCCTCCACCAAGAAGTTCTTCAAACCGCTCCTACAGCTCTTCAACCAAAACTCCTCTTTTCTCAAAATTCACCTTCTCCTCCTAAATTCTCTCGTCCAAGAAAAAAAACTCGCTCCTGCCTTTTTCTCCTTCTTCCACTCCACTCAACTCCTCAAAATCCCATCCAAATCTCCTCCAACCACTCGCCTCTAGATCTCAAACAAAACTCCCCCGTTTTTTTCTTCCCGCCAAAAACCACCTCCCAGCAACATTCTCGCTGCCTTTTCGTGCACCGCTTCTATTCCCGCTACATAGCCTTTCTCACTCGCTAGGCAATGTTGCGGCAACATACGCATGCGCCTGCGGATGCGGCAAATCATTCCCCTCCTGTCAAGATCAATTCGCTTGAATACATTGAATAATGTGCAATCTGCGGCGAACTTTAAGGCAATTGCACACTATTAAATGCATTGTTTAAGCAAATTGATTAAGAAAGAGCCGAATGAAATTCCGCTCCCGTCGCGCAGCCGCGGTCACTACAAACTGAACGTAATTGACGCGTCTGATATGTTCACTGAATAGTTCTGAAACGGAGTGTTCATCTAAATGGGGGGGGGGGGGGGGGCTGGCAGTTTTGTGGTTGTGGAAGTTTCCCAAGAAAAACATTGGCTATCATTTGACCAATTGTGAGGTAGGGTAGGTAGGTATCAGTGGCCTAGTAGCCCAATTAGCGCTGTGATGCCACAAACTCGTAAGACCGTGGCTGTTGTCCAGCCGGCTCAGATCTTCAGAGCCAGCCAGTAGCATTCACCAAGGAAGGCAGCTATCCCACCCTCTGAAGTCCCCAGAGAGTGGTTTACCTAGTGTCCGAAGCCTGACTCTACCTAGAGCTGAGCAACCGCAAAGGAAGTGTCTGAGGGTTTCCCCGTCTTCTCTGCAGCTTCAACAATGCAAATTGCTGGGTATGCCGAGCCTGGCGCGCCCCTTAACTTAGTATAGGTGTTGAGCCATCGCCATCTGAGGTCCGCGACTGGTAAGTAGTGTGAGTAGATTCCGCACTTGACAGTCGCCAGCGGGACAGAGACTGTACCTGCCGAAAGACTGCCAAGAGTAGAGCGCCGCCTAGCCAATCCGTCAGGCTGCACATTCCCCTCTTTGTTCTTATGACTGGGAACCCGAAGGAGAGTAATCTAGAGCGTGCGGCCCTGACGTATTTCTGCACTGTCCCACCAGCCAGCAAGATGTCGCCGCTGAGTACAAGGCCTTAATGGCCGCTTCGCTGTCGATCAGAATGGCTCTGTTACGCTTGGGGCTCAGGTTAGCCCCCACCCATCAAAAGGCTGCCAGTATCACCAGTAATTCTGCTTTGAATACAGTGGCGAAACCTGGGAGACCATACGGATTGGATACACTGTGTGTATTCGAGAAAACCCCGGCAACGAATCCACAGCCCGTTTTGGTCCATCGGTGAAAAATAATGTCTCATAGCCTCATAGCCTTGGGAAATGCCTTCTGAACCAACACCTACAGCTCTACTACCAAACCCTATCTCCACCTCCACGTGGTGACCGCTGGGAACTCTTTTTTAACGAAAAGCTGCAGACAGAAAAGGATGAAGGCGAGTCTCACGCGCCTAAAAACGGGACGAATTGTACCAACCGGTCCTCCAGGTAGGGGGTTGGGTAAAGCTGACAACCCTACACGGAAAAAAAACTTGTTACGAAGCCACAACAGGAGGACTTTAAAACGACGGACCCGGCAACGACAACGGATCAACGATTTGCGCATTTTCTCATGAAAATCATAAGTCGCCAGGAGCCGATGGAATTACAGCCGAATTGGTTAAATATGGAGGCGACCAGTTACACCAAGTGGTTCATCAACTTGTGCTCAAGGTACGATTGGCAACGAGGCATTATCTGTCTCATACATAAAAAGGGAGATATCACACAGTGCAGCAATTAAGAGGTATCACGTTGCTGAGTACCATCTATAAGATATTCTCCACTAACTTGCTAGGCCGGATAGCCCCATACACCCACAACATCATTGACCCATACCAGAGGCTTCACTCCAGGCAAATCAGCAACAGATCAGATTTTCTCTCTGCGGCAAGCGATGGAAAAACTGTTCGACTTTAAAGCCGCCTATGATAGCATAGCCAGGGTAAAACTGCACACGGCCATGAGAGAATTCGGTATCCTGACGAAATTAATAAGACTGACTAGGCTGACCCTGACCAATTTGCGAGGCCAGATAAAAGCAGCAGGATCACCCTCAAGACCATTCGACATCAACAACAGTCTACGACAAGGGGATGCGCCATCATGCGTCCTCGTTAACCTGGCCCTCGAGAAAGTGATCCGTGATGCTGAGGTAAATGCAAGAGGTACGATCCTCTTCAAGTCCACCCAACTACTGGCCTATGCTGACGATATCGACATCATGGGAAGAACCACCCGAGACGTACAAACTGCCTTCATCCAGATCGAGCAGGTGGCGCGAGATCTTGGGCTGCACATCAATGAAGGCATGACAAAATATATGGTGGCAATGTCAGCACCGAAGACGAATCAACCAACAGCATCAAATCGCACTGGTCAAACACAAACACGAAGAAGAATAGGGATAGGAGAATACAACTTTGAGACCGTTGACAATTTCTCCTATCTAGGGTCGAAAATTACAACCGATAACAACTACGATGATGAAATCCGCGCACGGTTGTTGTCAGCCAACGGAGCCTATTTCAGCTTACAGAGACTGTTCCGCTCGAAACGTCTCACCAAAGGGTCAACGCTCTTACTGTACAAGACAATGATCTTGCCAGTCCTCATGTATTCCTCGGAAACTTGAGTTCTTAGCAAGAAAAATTGCGAACTCTTGACCGCGTTCGAGAGAAGAATCCTCCGAAGAATTTCTAGCCCCCTACATGAGGATGGATGATTCCGTAGCCTACACAATGACGATATCTATGAGCGATACCATGACCGTCCGGTTGTGGATAAAATCCGGCTCAATAGGTTACGGTGGGCGGGTCACTTAATCCGTATGGATGAAGATGATCCCACGCGGAAAGTCTATGAGGGCAATATCTATGGTAGAAAAAGAAGACGAGGCAGACCCTGCCTAAGATAGAGCAATGGCGTAGGTCAGGACGCCAGACAGCTTTTAGGGATATCAAATTGGTGAACTTCGGCCCAAAACCGGGATGTCTGGAATTCCTTATTAAAGCAGGCCTAGACCGAATACCGATTGTTGCGCCGTTGATGATGATGATAGCCTTGCAACAGGCCACCGGTCTTCCACTCTGCCCTGGTTGGAAGTCTACAGCAAAGTTTTTTCGTGAACCCCATCTTGCGTGTGGCATAGTCCGTGAGATTTCCCAAGACACTTCATCTAGGATGTTATCATGACCGTAGAGCTTCGCTGTCCAGCATCCGAACTTACGTAGTCTGACGGCACTGCACGCTACAATAAATTTACTATGAAGTTCTAAGGGGAAGAGATGCAGAGCACCGGTAGCACCTGGACACGAATGAATGAATCCTATTAAGCTTCTCTCTGTTGTACCTTAGCCGTACGTTAGAATGGCACTACAACGATGTACATATAGAGAGCCATCCTCGGCCGGAAACAAAGTTCTCTTGTAGGCGTAGAAGTTCTATGTTCATTCTCCAATTTAGCTTTGGATCCAGGATACACCCAGATACTTTACATTGGAGGGAAGGAATTCAGATAACCTTGTCTTGGTGGTGAATAGCATCAGTTTCGTTTTGGATGGGTTTATGTCGAGTCCGCATCATGCGGCCTACAGGCACATCATTCCCAGCGCCCCTTCCATGGTGCCACTCATAATGGATGGAAACATCCCTGATACCACCTTCACCCGACTCCTGTCATCCTGGGTTGTATCTCTGTTCACAGCTCTGGTCAAGCCACTACCTTCCAAATCTGACTGGATTATCCTAGTTCTTAGCATTTGTATTATCCAACGCGTAAGATACCCCACAAATTCAATATTGGTCAAGATTTCCTTTATGGTGTTGGTACATTGTTGAATGCTCTCTCTATATCCGAGAAGGCAGCTAGGGTATACTGCTTGTAGCGCAGTGACCTCTCAACCATGCCAATTACCTCATGGAGAGCAATTTCGGTGGATTCGCCCGTAGGGTAGGCATGTTGGCACTAAGAGAAAGACATTCTCTCCATAATTGTCCTTAAGTGGATGTCCAGGACGCACTCTAGGTTCTTCAACACAAAAGAGGTCAGGCTGATTGGTCAAAAGTCCTTCGCGGACTCGCGGCCGCACCTGTCAGCTTTCGATATAAAAAACAATCGTGCGCGTCTTCAAGACTGTGATACATATCCCAAACAGATACAGCTCCGGTAAATCTCGACAAGCCACGGCACAACCCTTTCTTGCTCCGTCTGTAGCATGCCTGGCATTATGCCATCTGGACTCGGATATTTTTATATGCAGAGAAGCTGTTTAGCTTATTCTCGTTATTCTCGGTAGACACCAATTTGATAGCCTCGCACGGCTGGGGTGGCTGCATACCCTCCAAGCAAGACACTGACTCTCAGTCCTTCTGGCTGGCGGGAAAGTGCGTTTGAACCAGCAACTCCAAAGTTTCACCAAAAAATTCCCTCCAGGAACCTTTCAATTTTTTAACAAAGGATGGGTTCTTATGTTCCTTGAGCAGAATCTTACTGAGCCTTTCGAAATTGCTAGTGCTTTCAATGTTCTTCCAATAGTCCACCCAAGATCACCTATTGGCAGTCTTGATGGCGTACTTGTACTTCTTCCTTGTATGGCTGCCAATATTTATGCCTGTAGCTGATGTTGACCTTCCTGAGGCTGGACAGATTCTCATTCCACCACGGAGGCAGTGTCTTCTTGCTGTATTTAGCAGTGCACGAGACTTTAAAGACGGTATCGGATGATTTTTCCAGAGCCTCGACCTGTGACTCCAGTTCGTCTGTCATGCCAATATTGCCAATTTGCGCACCAAATAGTATATTCTACATAATTTGACCAAACTTCCTCCGGTCGATAGTCCTGGGGTCTCGGAAAGACTGAGAGAACTCTGCGGTGAGATCTAAACTAAAAAGTATTCAACTATGTTCTGAGAAGGATCTCTGGTCAGACACTCGCCACTTCCACACCCTAAGAGCCCCATTGTCGGTTAGTAGGGTGATATCAAGGACCTCCCCCAACCGTCACAGTTCTCCGAGCTGAGAACATGGAAGGTTACTGTATTGCCCCTGTTATAGATTTTTATTAACAATAAAATCAAAGAATAACTCAACTTTTCGTTGATTTCCGACCTGCCCCAAGGCGTATGCCTTACATTGGCAACAGGATGGCCTTCTTTGTTGCTATGGTAGACGTCAAATGTGTCAGTTCTTCTGGCAGAACTGATCGGTCGTGAGCCATGTAAGCCGTCCTCTAGGAGGAAGACAAGTAGATTAGCTGAAATGCACTTAGAGTGCTGCAGATTTTTCTGCATTACCTTCAGCATGATTTTCCTGCCCCACGCAGGTTCGTCAGTCCCCGTTGGTCCATCGATCTTCATCTCCTCCAACAGCTCGTTCATTTCGTCGATTGAACTCAGTTCGCCGTCCGGCTTTACGGAGCAGAACACTTTCACTTTTACGCTCCTGACTCCGAATTGCTCTTTATAGTCTACCTTTACCAGTGCCTACAGGCGCTCTCTATTTATAGGGAGCAGGAAAGATTGCCTGTGTATCTGGAGTTCCCGCTCCTTGATAAGTAAACAGTCGTCCATGGGAATTAGGGTTTTGAGAGCGCAGGGCTTAGACGAGCTTGTTCTTTTCCATGTGGATCGTTCGGGAATCTTGTCGTAGAAGATGGCTTTCAGGTTTACGCCACCATCTCCGACAACCTGGTCTCAACGCTGGCCCACACCACCGGCGCTAGTTCGCCGCTAGCGGAATTGTCATCCGCCAGCGCCACACATAAGTGGCTCCTTGCCACGGCGCTGAAGGGTTTCGCAGTTCGCGGCTCGTCGTCTGGCTGTTGCTGCTTACCTTTCTCCAGAGGTTGCTTAGCGTCCGAGCTCTTGCACACCCTACTCCACTTGAATTTTTGCTTAATCTCGTGTTGAGATCGTTTGTGTCTAAGAGCGGTGGGCTTCGCCTTCTGCTCGTCTTCCGAGCGTTTGCTGGTATATTCCTCAACAATCGCCTGGTGTTTAGCGAAGTACTTTGCATCTCGCTCGTCGACAGTACCCACCTACTTATTCTTAGAATTTCGCTGAGAATATCCATTGCCTTTTGCCTCTGGCTCTTAAGCACGACTTTAATGGACCTTCACTTTTTAGCTGGTTTCCCGTGACAGACGTTCTTGTCGGTCTTTAGTTTTACTCCGCCGACATTGACGGTTTCTGGTTAGGAGTACTATGTCCCGTACTCACTACACCCAGCTTAATAGCAATAGATTGTAGACTGGAAACCGCTATTCCGTCTGCTACCTCGCTCCGGGAAGTCCTTGCGATTGGTTTCAGCACAGCTATGCCATGGCCGGCACCGATTGTACTCCTCTCGACAGCTACTGTCTCCCGGCTGCATGCCAGCAGCTCGTCATCCAATGATGCGGCAGGCATTACCACCTCATCTTCTCTCCTGGGTTTATTTTGTTTTTTGTTAGTTGAGTCCATGTCTTCGTCCCACGAGTAATCCGGGAAGAATGTTCACCCTGACTTGTCCGGCCACCCAGTATTCCTAGTTCGTATCCTAAAGACCGATCTCCCCATTGGCAACGCAACCCTGGGAGTGTGTTGTTCCACTTTGGCTTGAGGTCCTATTAGCACCTTCTCCAGTGCAGGGTGGACGATCCTTGGCTGTTGGTTCGGCTCATTCCCCCGCTTGATCCACATGCTGATCTTTATTAGTTGGAGGAGCCTACTTCCAGCCCGGCACTGCACACTCTTGACCCGTCTGAAGACGGTTTTCAGCGGCCAACGCGAGGAGGTCATGTGAGGACTTGCCGAATTATGCAGCTTTAACCTGAAGTATAAGCAGACCAGCCCGCCTTAAATTGAGTAAGGCATCTGGATCTGCGCCGTACGTCGTGCTCATTGCACCAGTAATGCCCAGACTTAGTTGTTTGCAGTCTGGCTAGTTTGCGGCGAAAGCTTTCTTGTTTCACCTTAACGAACCACACTACAATTTCCTTCTTTTTGCAAATAATATAATACCATTATGGTTTTATGTGGATTTCCTGAAACTCCGGGCCTGAGGGACCAACATTCAAACAAATCAATGGTACGTTGTATATTTCAGCGCTCTGTTCCGACCAACAACTAGCACAGCCACGTCATCCGCATAAGCTGGACGAGCAGGTATTAATAGATTTTGTAATTCCCATAGCAGTGACTCGATCAACCTACTCCTCAGAACTGGTGACAGCACACCACCTTGGGAGCAGCCTTTCGTCGCCTCTGTTGTTAGATAGAGGTCCTTCTTGTGGAAACATTTGCAGAAATCGTCAATTTTGTCCCTTCCCCTTCTGATACCTCTCGAATGGTATACTTCCAAGAAAGTCTGAGAGTCAAATCTGGAATTAGTGAAAGTTCGATTGGGTGTTCTCAGAGAGTCCAACTTAGCCGACTCATCCTTTTTAAGCATTCTGCACAGCCTGGAGGTCACCCATTCTCCTTCCAGTACACTATGCTCTAAAGGAGTCTCGTTTCAAGTGGTTAAAGGAGCCTCTTATATTCACACTGTGAGTTCCGAAAGATTAACCAGTTTTCATTCGTATTGCTTTTACAAGCACGATTCAGAGGTCGTCTGGTTGACTAGGGAGCTGCACTTTGTTGCCAGGAAGTTCTTGAAGAACTTTGCCCATTCTGCATCCATCAGTCTCTAATTAACTCCGATAACTTTATGGTGAAAATTGTTAGGCCAATTACTTCACTTCTCCTTGGTCCCATAAACGTTGAGGCCTACAACAGACCAGCTGAATTGATAAAATCAAACATCAGCCCTCCTCTAGCATTGCATTTGCTACTACCCCAACAAAAAGGTTGAATGTTTGCACAACCTATTAAAAATTCAAGGCCCTTAGATTTGCGTCGTGGGAAGACATAAAAGATCCGAGGGTGAGTAAGTAGATGGAACTGTCAGGTTCCTCCTCTTGCCATTAACCTGGTATTGTAAGTTGACCGGAACTAGGTCCTGCGAACAGAATTGTCTCAGCATAATTGTTTCTAGCAATTTTGACGTCAACACGCAGGTTCGCTCCAAGATCCGAGTTTTTTTTAAATCCAATGCCGCAGATTTTGACAAAACGAAGCTTTGACTCTTGTGCCAAAAATATATAAGGACAGTCCTCCAACTTTGCCAACCTTGCTGCCACTAGATAAGAAGAGGTTTTTTGCATGGTGCAGGTTAATTTGACCAACTTTTTTGTTTGCTGTAATAAGTACCGAGTTAATTGAAAAGTTTACTGCATCCAGTGTGGATCTCACCGCTGGTAGCAGCTTGTCTTCTCTTTCCGCCGAAAGCTCCGCTTTCTTGCGTCCAATTTATCTGGATTTATATGTGATATCGTCAAACTGCCACGTGGTATAGCAACGCCCATGTCCTCATTCACAAGAACCTTCGTCCTCTTTCGCAGTGCCTTCTATTGTCGTCGATTAGGAGCCTTCCCAAGATCATGGTGTCCCGAATGCATGGATCTGTTTCCGGGATTAGACCAGCTTCCCAACTGTGTCACCGACAGGCCGACCGTCGTCAGGTTTCTAGCTCCTCTCATAAAAGGAGTTTCTGGCTGATAACGCCATAAACACTGGGTACAGGCTTTCCCCTGAAATTGAGAGGACGTCTTCCACTGATTCCGCTGATTTGTGCAAGTTCCGGGTGGATTCGAAGTCTGTCACTCCTTACCACTTGAAGAGTTACAATCCATTGCTTCCATTCTCGTATGTTTTGGACACCTATAGTGTAGAAGTAAACTACTACAGGCTCCCCCACTACGACAAGGTGGTGTCCGAGGGGGAGTGAAAGCACCATACGCGTTTTCCCACGGAATTATTATTGACACCAGTATAATACCTGGGATCGCTACTATTACACGGAAAAACACTTCCTACTCCAATGAAGTTAAGGTATACCAGGATGACCTTTTCGACTCGCATGTTCCCAATCCCGAAAAGGAACCCAACTGTTCCTGATTCGGGTTCTTAGTGGGTCCCAATCTTATGTTGAAATCATATGAGAGATAATTCAAATAAATAATTTATACCTTCAGAGCGACAACAAATTCCAAAGCCTTGCTGAAAACTCCCTCAAATCTGTTATCCTTGCAACCATAAAAATCACTTTACAACATCAAATATAACATTCCAGAATAAAATTTCAGTTAGGATTTATGTCAAAAGGATTTCATCATCCACCACATGTAACGCAACTCAAGGGTGGTGTTGCGCGAAGCTGTTGAAATATAAAAAATAATGATATCATAAATTTCAGTCCTTCCTTCCAACCGTCAAAGATGTGAAGTCACTTTCAGGACCTTGCCAGGATGTAGTTGAATTGAAACAGTACAAATGGTGCAAATCATTGGGCTAATGTCTACCCACATGTACTCGTTCATGTTCACAGCTCTTTTGAGGATGCTTAGGTCGAAATATATTGTTGCAATTTTTCACTGTCGACAACTAGCGTATTGCGTGATCATCATTTTTGACGATGTCTCATCTGATTTAGTGGCATCTGTCGCAATATACTTTACAGAAGGAAGCAATCCGCTCTGGGGATTCATTGTTAGGGAAGTCGACTTAGATGTTCAAGTGGTTCACTTTAACGAGCTCTCCATTAGGCTGTAATTGAATTAGCAAGGAGCAACATGTTCTCAGGTGATGAGCAGAAGATTGGAGAGGTGGAGCGAACTTAATTTAACAATCAGGAGTGGGGTTGTCATAATTAACCTATTAATCGAGTCTGAGAACGAATATCCTTGCATCTGTACAATATTATAGTAAAATGCTTCGCACGTCGACTTGATAATCTGAGGATAGAACTTCCTGATACGAGTCAGCAGGAGCTAGCAGCTTCGACAACTGTCGCTCGATACCCAGAAGAGTGAGGAACGCTATAGCTCTGGCTCAGCGAAGCGAAGAGCTATAGAGCAAAGCAAGGAGCTTATATCTAGACACTCTGTGCGACAAATATCGCTACAGCACTGGCCTGTCCAAATCCTGTTGGGCCTTATTTTCCAGGGGAAAGCTAAAAGCTAGGAGATAAGATATTGTCCGCTGTTTGTAGTCTACCTTAAAATTGATAGACCAGTAGCTTCCTCCAAACTATCATATAATACAATTTTTATTTTAGTAGTGGCTTTATACTGATGAATAATAAAAATTGTAGTTTGGAGGAAGCTATTGGTCTATCTATCTATTTCGAAACCACGTTTTTTTATTGCGCTATAAAATGGATGGCGCCAGGGTTGAGGGGGTAGAGCGTCAGCCTCTCAATCTTTCCACTCTGGGTTCGAATTCCAGTCGTCATGTGTGTCTGTGTTCGTCTTGTATTTGCCTCGCTGCTATGGGCTTATCAAATAACATAGGAACTATCTTAAAAGTCCTGTTGGAAGATAAACCGTAAAAACCTCCACTCACTAAAATTCGAAAACTAGGAGCTCCCCCACTTCGCAATGGGCTTAAAAACTAAGATTTGATTTGGAAAGTACTCGTCGAGACCTTTCGTTTGGTATCCCATATTCCTAATGTAATCATCATCATCAACGGCACAACAACCGATATCCGGTCTAGGCCTGCCTTCATAAGGAACTCCAGACATCCCGATTTTGCGCCGAGGTCGATATCCCTAAAAGATGTCTGACGTGCTGAACTACGCCATCGCTCCATCCTAGGCAGGGTCTGCCTCGTCTTCTTTTTCTACCATAGATATTGCCCTTATAGACTTTCCGGGTGGGATAATTCTGATCCATACAGGTTAAGTGACCCGCCCACCATAAACTATTGAGCCGGATTTTATCCTCAACCTGACGGTCATGGTATCGCTCATAGATTTCGTCGTTATGTAGGCTACGGAATCGTCCATCCTCATGTAAAGGGGCCAAAAATTCTTCGGAGGATTCTTCTCTCGAACGTGGCCATGAGTTCACAATTCTTCTTGCTAAGAACCCAAGTCTCCGAGAAATACCTGAGGACTGGCAAGATCATTGTCTTGTAAGTAAGAGCTTTGACGTAGACCGTTGTTGATGTCGAATGATTTTGAAAGTGATCCTGCTGCTTTTATCTGGCCTCGCACATTGGTCAGGGTCAGCCTAGTTAGTCTTATCAGTTTCGTCGGGATACCGAATTCTCTCATGGCCGTGTACAGTTTGATCTGTTTCTGTCTCAGTAATTCCTAATGTGGACGGAAAGAATATTACACCCCTCTTTTACATGGGATATGGGAACCCCCCCCCCTCCTTCAGTTCCACATAAGACGACATAGCTCACTGCTTGCATGGGGGTTCACAGCTCCCACCTTCCCACCAAATTTGATGTCAATCGGTACAACTGTTTCTAAGAAAAGACAGACTGTCTGTCTGACAGTAAACAGATTGTAACGGGTGTATCATGTATTTTGGCACTAACTTCAAAAGCATGTCATTCGAAAACAAACAATCGATTTGAAAAATCCTTTTAATCGTACTTTATTCTGTTCATGATTCGTCGAATTTACAGTACACTTAATGGACCATGGTCCTCGATTTTTCGTAGTGTGGAGCGAATGTTCCGAATCAGCTTTTGGCGGACCGATGGATCGATTTCCTTCAACTTTCTCTTGATTCGACCAATCAAATGTTGCTCGTTTCGAGCCTCCCAGCCACCGACGTAGACCATACGCTTGAGAACTGCCCAAAAATTTTCGATTGGACGTGCCTGAGGTACGTTTGGGGGATTGTCCTTTTTCGGCACAAATGGTATATTTTGCTCAGTCAGCCAATTCAATGTTTTTTTTGCATAATGACAGCTTGCAAGGTCCGGCCAAAACATTATTTCGTCACGACCATGATGTTTTTCGATGAATTGCTTCAATTTCGGCAAGCATTGGCCGATATAAATGTCAGCATTGATCGCTTCTGATTTGTTTGATCGGATCAAAGGCTCTGAAACACCCTTCGATGAAATGGCTGCCCACACCAACACCTTTGGTTCAAATTTTGATTTGCCGGCATATTTAACATCATCTGCTGTTGCTTCAATGTTGTCAGTATAAAAGCCGTCATTGCCACTCAATTCATGATGCGAGGATGTGAAGTACGATTCATCATCCAAAATTATGGATTTTCCATTCGCAAAGTGTTTGTCACGAAGTGCACGGCATCATTTTGGTATTTTTTCGAGTTGTTGTTGTGTATTTTTGGTGCTCGTCGACGTTTACGATAAATTACGTTGTTTTTCTTCAAAATACGATGGACTGTATCTTTCGAAACACCAAATTTTCGTCCCAATTTGCGTGTTGATTGACCAACCTTGTTTTTCGCACTTGATAGCAGACTTATGACTGTTCTGGCACCTAATTTGGATGGACCACCGCATTGCTTTTTGTTTTCGGGCTCTTTACCATCGCGACAATCCTTCAGAACACGGAAAATTGTTCTGCGAGAGATTGGCTTGTCTTTGAACATTTCAAGAATTTCACTAGAACTTAGTCCGCCAAACATGTTGGCGACAGATTTCCGTAAATCGAGCTTGTACGACATTTTGAATGGATCTAACTGCACAATTTGAGTTTGACAGTTCAGTAGGAGTACAGTTAAGTGTGACTAGTGCATTGGTTTACATTTGTGTGTTTGTTTATGCAATCAAATAAACGCCTGAAGTTAGTGCCAAAATACATGATACACCCGTTAATAAGGTTTTGTTGAAAACAAAGTTCCAAATCCATCCATCCAAACCATTGAATCGATTGCCTTGAAAATTGGTGTGTTTGTATTTTCCCATGGAAAATATTTTGATCCCACTCACGTGCTTGTAACTCGTCACTAGATCAACTTCTACACCATTCACGCGGTCACCATGAAAATTGAGGCAAAGGTTGAATTTTCAGGGGTGGCGGAAGAATTTGTGTAGGCGATGGGGAGGGCCCTCTCTTCAATCCTCATGAAAGCTCCTGAAAATCGTTGAAAAGTTATGGCCCTTCAAAGTGGGTTTTTCCTATGTCCTCATGATAATGTTTTAATTTTCAACCCTATCCCCTTAAGGAGAAAGGATGAACTGAGTATGCAATAGGAAGAGGAAGCCCCGATCTAACCCAAATTGGAGCTATTTTCATGTCAATGTGGACTATTGTTGTTTGCTGTTGTTGTTTTCTCTTTGTCCCTGGGTGCCTGGCAGGCTAACAGTCCGAACAAGGCCTACAAAGTACACCAACAAGACTAATGGCACCCACTTAGAATATGTTGCAAAAAACACACTATCGTTTATGACCAAAAAACCGGCAAACACAAATTTATTAAGTCATTATTATTATTCTATTAACGGAAAGTTGCACCGCGTCCTTAAAGAACTATTGTGCCCCTTTTACTGGTTATAGTGTAGCTATTAATCACAGTGTCTCAAGCAAGCCTATAATTGTCAGGAACTTTTGTATATTCCCTACTTCCAGAAAAAGTTGAAATTTGCATCTGGTATTAAGTGTTCTCCCAGATGCCTCGACTTACTTTGCACAAGTGCCGGACACTGCCCCAGGACGTGTATAGAGGTTTCATCTTACTCTACACAAAACCTGCAGGCAGTGTCCGTAGATAACCCTAGCTTCCCTAGGTGATAGTTTAACCGACAGTGACCAGCGAAAATTCCCACTATGATTCGGAGGTTCTTTTTGGTGAGGTTTAAGCAATCCGTATGTCGCAGCCACGCTCTCCCAGTTTGCCTTGTCACTCCAACGTGTTTCAAACTTCTTATCGAAGTGAAACCTTGTGGTCGTGTTATCCCTTGGTATCAGTAATTCGGGATGCAAGGCAAGGGCAAATACAATTCAAGAGGCAAATTGATCTGAAAGATTTAGGGTGAAAAGGATCTTTTTTACCTGTTTTCGGAATAAAGACCACTTTTGCCCGTCTCCGTGCCCTTGGTATGTATCCCAGTGCTGTGCTCCCCCTTACCACCCTCAGAAGAGACTCTAAGATGATTCCAGGCCTCTCTGGATGGCACATCCCTTGATGACTTAACTCTCTTAGCCGGACAACTGGCCTCATATGCGCCAATGACGACTGTGCTGAGGTTTTCCACCACTGTTTCACTGTTCATTTCGCTCCTGATGTCACCGCCCCCTTGAAGGTGGGCAATGTTGTTGCTTAAGTGCGCTGCATAGGATTCCCAACCCATTCTCCTGGGATTCCTTATTATTCTTTTTAATTCGGAGTTACCCTCAATGTCGAATCTGATTATATTGTGATCAGGCATAGCTAATGGCGGGCTTCCTGAATCCTGCCTTCACCCTTGGGCTGCCTGGGTTTTTCCTCCCTTGGCTTACGATTTGAATTTCGGGCTAATCTCTGCTGCTCCTCGCTTTCTGGGCTCAGGTAGAAATGGCTTAGGTCTATTCTGAGCCTTCTGATTTCAGGCCTTCCTTCGGATAGGCAGGTACCATTTAGAACCTGCTCCGCTGAGACCTGTCTTCTCCCTGACGTCTGATATATTTATCTAAGGCGTGCTTTTGCTGGTCCCTGTTTTTTGAGCAGTTTCGTTTGTTGGTTGTTTTCCACCCAGTATACCAATATTAACCTTGGATCCACTCCTTGACGTCCCAACTTCTCCCTTCTTGGGTGTAATCACCTGGCTCTCAGCACATCGGAAATGTGCCTCCGCCTGATTAACCAGTTTGTGTGCGGTACGGAGCCCCGCTTTATTGGTTTTCGTCTTTTTATCTTTATTGCTGGTTAGGAGATACCCCCGGCTTCAAACTATCCAGTGGACATGGTTCGCATGACACCCTGGATTGGAGGAGGTGTTTTTCGACTCCCCAGTCTAGATCCGTAGCGTTTTGTTAATAGTAGGGTCACCTCGTATAGGGTGTGGCTATCACTCTGGTCCCTCAAAAACCACGCATCGCCCTAGAGGAGAGACAGCTTCACCTCAGAGAGAGATAGGTTGGCCTCAGGGAGCTATGTTCCGCGTCAGTCTATCTTGCAGTGCACTGCTTGACCCCATTTATTAAGTTTGATTCTTCTTTAAATTAGCCGACACACTTACAAACACATAAGTGTCAAAGTCTGCCCGAACAGACTGGATACAGGTATTAGTCATTAAAATTTTAAGGTTATGAAAGTTTAATCGTTACTGAGTTGATAGTAAAAAAGATGAGATCTAGGAAAAAACAGGATGCATTGGAGAATCCAGGGTGGCTGAGGTCCGGCAAACTAAACTTCGGTATTCTTTCGAGTGAACAAAAGGTTGATTGCATCCTCTATACGAACGGCATCCAGCCCAGATCAAAAAGCCGGTAGCAAATTGACGCGCGAACACATAGAGGCTGCTCGGTACCTGACACCCTGCAGACCAGGTACTTCTCCGCGACTCTCTGCGAACCATTGGAGCGCCCAGGGGTAATGATAGATCAATGCAAGAAAAAAGAACGGTGATGGCAGGAAATGCCGTGCCGTGAAGAAATTGAAACTAGCCTCCTTAAAGAAATATAAAAGGTCATCAATCATGCAAGGACCACTACTCAAAAATATTTGTTGAAGGTTGAAAAACTTATTATACCATCTACAGTTAACTCGAAACCGGACATAATCCCTATACCCAAAAATTGTGTGTTCGTTAGTTTCTCTAACCATGCAAGTGCTACATTTGTCCGAATCTATGTTTATAAAACTTTTGAGAAAACTGTGATATGTGTGATTGGTTCGAAGATAATTCAGTAATTTTTCTTTGGAATCTGTAAACGTACAAATGGAGAGTGCTATGGGTAAAGCAGCATAAAGGATAGAGAAAAATGGTTCTTTGACACGTGATATCGCCAAAAAATCATCCTCCCACTCTCTATAGGAGTGTTCCTGAATAGTCTTTAGAACATCTACAGGGGAAGGTTCGACCAAATTTGTGGGACTAGAGCCCAGAACCTTACGGGCCTCTACATGGGCGAGTTCTTTTAAGATAGAACTTTTAAAGGCTTAAAAAAGGGGCCAACAACAAAGGCATGCATTTTGCCCACTAGATGATGCGATGGTGTAGTTTGTTTGAGTAATTTACAAGTATGGAGAGAGTTTGTAATGATAGCAACCTTCTTCTCACCCATCATGAAAGCCACCTTGATGGCCTGAATCACGGCGAAAAGGTTAGCCGCCAAAACTGAGTTGACATCCAAGGAAAAACGTGAGACTTGCGGCTCATCTGGACCAACCACCGCACAGGCAGACCCACCACCACCAGGACCAGAAAACCCTTTGACTTGATGCCCTCCACCGCCCTGCCACACCCAGCCACCACGTGGGCTCTGCCACAGGTACCCCCAAATCATACGACAGGATAACCTAAATCTTATTAGAGATTGCGCGAATAATATTAGGGATTGCGGTGTCAAACAAGCTCTTCACCGCCTTATAGATCGAGGAGAGACCATTTTTAGCGTCCGGGTTCTAAACCACCAAATGATAGGCTTTCAGATTTTTTTCCTTTAATTTAAGAAGTTTTTTGGCTGCCAGGAGAGGCCTTCTGAAACGAAGAGGGGGTTCGTTGGCCAAAGCAAAAATCTGGTGCAAAAAGGTGGTTCTGGTCCGCCCCAAGCTTCTTTTCAAGATACAAGCACATATTGAGTTGAGTTTATTTTCAAAATATTTTGGCGAATTCACAGTAAATGTAGTGGCATACTCTATAATGGGCCTCACCACAGATTTATAGAGATTGATGGCCTTACGGGGTGTGAGACCCCAAGAAAAACCAGTTGAAAAATTCGTCAACCTGCCAGCCTTTACGGTTTTAGGAACAATGGAGTACAAGTGCCCTTTGACCGAACACGTCCTCGTTAGCTCCCTCCTCTTCTATCTCTTCAGCCTTTGCCCCGTTCACAAGCGGAGTCGGTTCGTCGTGATCGGTTTTATCAAATGCCTGATCTGGATGTAATCTCGAGGCTTTTAAATCCCCATCCATCGTATCATGCCACCGATGTGTCGGCCTGCCTTTTGGTCGTTTACCATCGACTTCGATGTTCAGACTAATCTTGGCAAGTGAATTCTCGTTAGCACGAATTGCGTGATCATACCATCGAAGACGCCTCTCTCTCGCAATTTTTCCGCGGTCTGTGCAACCTCATAACGATCGCGGATATCTTCATTTCAGATGTGATCAAACGTGTCACGGCACTAGTCCAACGCAACAGCTTCGTCTCCATTACCGCAAGGCGCTGTTCATTGTCTTTTATAGTCGGCCAACACTCAGAACCATAGAGGGCGACAGGACGGACGACATTGCGGTAAATTTTAGATTTGAGACGTTCGTTGATACCGTCGATCGCAAAGACCACCAGTTGTGAAATAGCATTTCATCCAAGTTGCGTAAATGCGGGAAGCGATCAGTTGATGTATGATGTTAAACCATTGTGGTGGAAACAAATGATCTCCGTCCTTTAATGCCTGCTCGTAAACTACATCGAGCTCGTCCTGCATGCGCTCCGAGGTCTCGCAGTTTATAATATCTAGGAGTGACTCCTCCACAATGGCCTTTTCGTTGACCTTCTGCTTCAGGGACGCTGCTTCCTTTGCTTTCGATTGCTTCTGCTGTCCTGATGTTTTCTCAGACTACAAAAGTCGATGTTCCGTCAACAATGAGCTTGGTTTCCCTTAAAATAAAAGTAATATCGACTAAGAATTATCAATTATATGATACCATTCTACGAGGCGAATGAGCGGACCCTTGAAGTCTGTCCCAACTATGATATCGAAATCATACTTAGAGATTTCAAAAGACAAGTAGCGACGGAGCCCGTATTTAGGCGATACGTTGGCTCGCACAGCTTATATAGGGATACCAATGATAACGAACTGCGGATTATTCAGTCAGCAGTATTGCACGAAATGGTTATTGGAAGTACCTGGTTTGCTCAGAAAGCGGCACACAAACATATGTGCGCCTCTCCAGACAGGAATACTTTCAACCAAATTGACCATGTACTGATCGAATGCCGTCACCTCTCAGGCTTGATGAATGTAAGAACATATAGGGGGGCCAATATAGACTCGGATCACTATCTCGTTGGCATGGTGCTCTGAGTTCGAATTACTACACCACCTAAAATCCCCTCTGACAGGTGGGCGTGAATGCTCAAGCCATTCACAACACAACCCTCCGTAGCACCTATAAGCGGGAAATGGATACCGCAATAACTGGAGTCAACAGATGTCCTGGAGATGAAGCATCAGCAAATGATCCTCATAATTACCTGAAGAACGTTATCATTGATACAGCCACAAACATACTTGGTCCCAACCACAAGAAAAGTCCCAACTAGCTGCTTTGACCATGAATGTAAGTTAGCAATGGAACGGGAGAATGCTACATACCGAGTAATGTCACATTCTGAAAGGACGCGGGCACGCGCGGAGACTTACCACGAACTCCGTCAAGTGGAGAAGCGACTTCACAGACGAAAGAAGGTAGCCTGGGAGAACCAACAGGTCTGTGAACTCGAAAAGTACAGGGAACAACCGCACCAGGCGCGGAAGTATTACCAACAAGTCAACAAGATGCAGCCTTATACACCTCGATGCTCATCCTGCCGAGACAAAGAGGGAAATCTGATTTCCGACAGAATGGGCATATTGGAGAGGTGGGTTGAGTATTTTGACCAACTGCTCAACAACCATAATGTCGGCGAGTAGGAGGTCCCGCCAAGCATAAAAAAAACAATCCGTGCAATCCACCGCCGTAAAAATCATAAGTCGTCAGGAGCCGATGGAATTACAGCCGAATTGGTTGAAAATAGAGGTGACCAATTACACCAGGTAGTTCATCAACTGATGTTCCATCTATAAGATCTTCTCCGCTATCTTGCTAGGGCGGACAGACCTATACACCCAGAATATCAATAGCCAATACCAAAGAGGCTTCACTCCAGGCAAATCAGCAACAGATCAAATTTTCTCTGTGTGGCAAGCGATGGAAAAACTGCTGGAATATGACCATCAGTTGCACCATCTTTCCATCGAATTTAAAGTCGCCAATGACAGCATAGCCAAGGTAAAACTGTACACTGCCATGAAAGAATTCGGTATCCCAACGAAATAATAATACTGACTAGGCTGACCAATGTACGAGGCCAGATAAAAGCAGACAAGGGGTGCCCTACAATGCGTCCTCTTTAACTTAGCCCTGGAGAAGTGATTCGCGATGCCGATGTAAATGCGAGAGGCGCCATCCTCTGCAAATCCACCCAACTACTGGCCTACGCTGACAATATTGACATCATGGGAAAACTACCCGAGATGTACAGTCTACCTTCATCTAGATTGAGCGGTTGACGCGATATCTTGGCCTACACATTAATGAAAGCAAGACGAAGTACATAGTGGCAACCTCAACGCCAAAAACGAAAGAACGAACAACATCGAACAGCACTGGTCAAACGAAAACAATGAAGATAGGAGACTACAACTTTAAGACCGTTGAAAATTTCATCTATCAAAGGTCGAAAATCACAACTGACTTGGTTGCCAACATAACCTAGTTCAGTTTACAAAACCTGTTCCGCTCGAAACGTCTCACCACAGGGTCAAAGCTCTTACTGTACAAGACTATGATCTTGCCAGTTCTTATGTATTCCTCGGAGACTTGGGTTCTTAGCAAAAAAAAAAATGCTAACTCTTGGCGTGGTTAAGAGAAGATCCTCCGATCAGTTTTTGGCCGCCTACATGAGGATAGACGATTCAATAGCCTACATAACGACGAAATCTATGAGCGATACCACGACCGTCTGTTTGTAGATAAGATCTGACTCAACAGGTTGCGATGGGCAGGTCACTTAAGCCGTATGGATGAAGATGATCCAGCCCGTAGAGTCCATAAGGGTTATATCTATGGTAGAAAAAGAAGACGAGGTAGACCCGGCCTGAGATGAAGCAATGGCGTAGGTCAGGATGCCAAAGAGCTTTGAGGGATATCAAATTGGTGGACCTCGGCGTAAAACCGGGGTGTCTGGAGTTCCTTATTAAGGCAGGCCTAAAACCGGATACCGGTTGCTGCACCGTTGATGATGATGATATAGGTCAATTATCTATGGTAATTCAAAGGACTATTATACTTGTAGTGGGGCGTTGAATAAGAAATGAAGTTGTATTGATTTAATCCATATCCTCCTCACATTCCTGATTCCATGTCCGTATCTTAAATTCCAAGCCGATTTCCAACTTCATGTTAGATTTTTTTTAACAAATACTCTTTAAAGTTCTTATTTAAGGTACCGACCTTGCATTCAGACTCGGTAGAGAAAAGGAGGTCTTCAATTATATACTTTCCAAGGAAGGTCATTCTCACGCAAAGCTTCAAATTTACCGACTTCTCCAAGTAATGTTCCTCCAAAGAGAGGCTTCATTTGAGAAGGGATCTTCCCTTTATTTTTCCTTCTCGCGGTAAATGACAGCTTGAAGTTGTCAACTCTCATCGTCCTGATTTTTTGGAACGAACGCTTTACAGTGAAATCGTATCTTAGAAATTAAGTATTCCAAGTGTGTTTCTTCGTCCAAAAATATGAATATTAATTTTCAAAAGTTTTGAAAGTCAAATGTTAAATCGGAAACAGGAAGGATATCTGTCTTTCTTCAAGTTTTCCTTCCACCTGTTCCGTTACTCATGAATTATGAAATATTACTTTCATCTAAAAAGAGACTTCCTCAAAGAATTCTTTCTAAAACTTTGTTTGTTAGGTATTCACTCTAGGAAGCTCGGTGTCGTTGGAACATCCGATATGCAGGGATAATTCTTCCAACTTCCCGAACAGATACCCTCCCTTCCAACGAATTTTATTTGCTCACGAAACCTTATACCCGTTTCAGTGGTGTACTCGAATCGTGGGAGAAGGTTCACTGTCGGTCAACAGGATAATTGAATAATTTATTCATAAGCGACTGGTCATACATCCTGCGTGTCGTCCTCGGCTACTCGACATCTGTTGACTCTTATCGATTCGAATTTCCGCCATGCAAACGTGAGCTCCATTTTTAGCTTCTATGAAATTTTCCAATCAATTTGAGATTTTATTTACAGCTTTCCCACCCTCGAAATTTGAAGGAAAATTCAAACGCGGAATATGGTAAATATTGGGGGAAGGTGGAAGCGTGCAAAGGATTGCGCTGCGTTGCCTGGTTAGAAGTAGCAATGTATCTATATAGGAAGCACGGCGAAATCAGCAGAACATTTTTACGAGGATTAAAGGTGATGTGCCAACTTGAAGGGGTGACTCATGTAGGAAATCTATACATTCTATGGGATAATGTTGACATGCCAGGAATGATGGCTTAGGATTCTAGGTCAAGTGGATGAGCTCAAAAATAAATTTGTTTTCCACAGCTTCGCATGCATATGCATATATTTGTTTACTTTCCACAAGGACGTAGTACCTATCATATGAAACCTCACTTTCTCCGGCTTTCGTCCTTTCTTTGGGGACTGCTTACAACGCATGAAAATATTTGCCTATAGAGGCCTCAAAGGAAGCATTTTAGTGTTCAACAATTCAGTTTATGGAATCTTGGTGAATCATGTTAATCTATAACAAGTCGGAATAGCGGAAGCTGATACTTAGGGGATAAAGGTTTTGTGTTGCCGCAAAGGAGTGGGAAACACCCTGGCACTCTGGATGGGCAAAATGCTAGAAAGCAAACAAATAGAGGTACAAACAGGTACAAATTCTATTATCATGAACACCACCCAAGGCTGTCCACAGGGTGGAGTACTATCGCCGCTGATGTGGAGTATGGTAGTGGATGAACTCCTGGACGTGTTAACTAATACTGGAATACAAGTCCCGGGCTACGCGGACGACTTTGTTCTAATCTGTAGGGGCAAATATGAAGATACCCTATGTGATTTGGGTTACTAGTGCCTGGTGCAGGAAGGTGGGACTGCGGATCAACCCAACCAAAACCACTATAGTACCATTCACTAGAAGGCGTAAGCTGGATCACCTGAAAGCCATAACATTACATGATATGGAGGTCAAACGAGAAACAGAGGTCAAATATTTGGGAATCACGCTAGACCAAAAATTACTCTGGAAAACACATGTCGGAAACACTTGTTGAAAAGCCACGAGGGCTATGATGACTTGCAGATCATAGCAGGAAAAAAATGAGGTTGCAGCCCGAAGATACTACTTTGGATACATACTACAATAGTAAGGCCAATGATTACCTATGAAGCGGTAATCTGGGCAGAAAGAACCCAACTCAGCACACAAGCCAGGGAATTACATAAGCTCCAAAGGCTGGCTTGCGTGTGTATCAGTGGGGCAATGAGGACATGCCCAACCGCATTCCTGGAGGTCCTTCTGGGATTAACCCCTTCCCATCTGCACATACAGATGCAGGCAAGGAGAGCAATATTTAGGATGGCCGGTAGTATGAGTGAGGCGGGGAGCTACATAAATTGAAGGAAGATTGATATCCTTTCTAGGCGGTATCCCGAATTACTGATACCGAGGGACAACATGACAACGAGGTTTCACTTTGATAGGAAGTTTGAAACACGTTGGAGTAAGAAGGCAAACTGGGAGAGCGTGGCTGGGACATACGGCTTAAACCAGCAACTGATTACTTGGTACACTGACGGATCCCTCACAGCAGAGGGAGCAGGTGCCGGTGTCCAAGGAAAATGTACTTTGAGCCAATGGGCAGGTACACTAGCATATTCCAAGCAGAAATTTACGCCATAGACAAATGGGCCTCCTTTAATCTGCAAAGGAACTACAGGGGGCAGAACATAGCTATTCTCACCGATAGCCAAGCAGAGATCAAGGCACTTAGGTCCAACCAGGTGAACTCTAAACTGGTATCGGAATGCCTTGAGAAACTGAATACACTCGGCTCGTCCAACAAAGTCTGGATACTTTGGGCTGCAGGCCATTCTGGGTTGGAAGGCAACGAGGCAGCGGACGAACTGGCCAAGAAGGGAGCAGGAATGCCTTTACACGGGCCAGAACCCTTCTGTGGAATTGGAAACGGTTTCATGGCTATGAATCTAAGAAACGAAGAGAAACGGTTGGTGGAACTATATTGGGCGGGCCTACCAGGGATGGAGCAGTCCAGGGTGCTTATTGGGGAATACGAACCCAAACGTACAAGGGATTGCTTAAACTTCACCAAAAAGAACCTCCGAATCATAGTGGGAATTCTCACTGGTCATTGTCGGCTGAATTATCACCTAGGGAAGCTAGGGATATCTACGGACACTGCCTGTAGGTTTTGTGAGGAGGAGGATGAAACCTCTATGCACGTCCTGGGACAGTGTCCGGCACTTGTGCAAAGTAGGTCGATGCCTCTGGGAGAACACTTAATACCAGATGCAAAGCTGAAACATCTGGAAGTGGGGAACATACTAAAGTTCCTAACGGTTGCAGGCCTGCTTGAGATACTATGATCAACAAGTACACTATAACCAGTAAAAGGTTCACAGTAGTTCTTCAAGGACGCGGTGCGACTTTTCCTTAACAGAATAATAATAAAGGTTTTGTGTTCATCTTATGTATATGGCTAAAAACCCAAAACTGTATTTGTTATATATTTTTTCAAACTACAATATTTTTTTATGTTCGTAGACGGAGGTAGAAAATCTCAGAAAAACCCGTCCGCCTCAGCTCCGTCGCCAAAACGCTTGAGCTACAGCGGGCGCGCCCCCACCAAAAACCACTCCAGGTCTTTCCAGCCCCGCGGGACCACCATTTAGGTATTACTTCGCGGGGTAGGTTTGCCCCTAGGCACTCGTACTTCTCCCATTTGCGGCTTTCCTCCATTTTTGTTTCTTCAGCAACTCCTCCTGTATTTGTATGATTGCGAAGTAAACCGTAAGCCACTTCCCCTCGGACCTCAGCATCTCCGCAACTAAGTTCTCCGGGCTCACGTTCCTGCCCAGCACGTGGTTTAAGCTCCTTCTCTTCATTGCAAATCTTGGACAGTGAAACATCACATGCTCTGGATCCTCCGGTATGCCACCGCATCTAGGACTATTTGGAGAATTACCCAAGCCAAAGCGGTGCAGATACTGCTTGTAGCAACTACCGTACCCCATGAAGAACTGGGTAATGTGATAGTTGGTCTCCCCATGTTTCCGCTCAAGCCACACCCTAATGTTGGGAATGAACTTGCCCTCTTTGCGTTGCCAGAAATCATGCGACTCTGACCTTGCCGCATTTCTACGCTCTGTGTGCTCCTCCATTCGTTTTGCATGGTACAGCACACTCATTTCTTTAGCCAGAATGTCGACAGGGATCCGATGTGGTTCTAAAAGCACTGCAAACCCGCAAAGCCATCAGTCGGTAAACCGAGTTTACCTGTTTCCGCCTCTGAGGGCTTGCAAGCGCCTCTACCCACACAGACGACGAGTAAAGCAGGATGGAGCCCACCACTCCGGATAGCACAAACCTCTGGCAGTGTTTCGGCCCACCAATATTTGGCTGTGACAATGTACTCTTTGGGGCCCGAATCCGTCCCGTACCAGAGAATCCTCTCTGAGAGGTAGTTTTGCACCAAATTCATTAAATATCTGGGGACACCTATGTCAGCCAACGCCCCTTTAATTGTGTTCCAGTTGGCCGAGATGAATGCGTTTTTGCCGTCCAGCGCCAACACGGCACAGCAGCCGGCAGAAATCAGTGCACCTTTTGCTAGGTTTATCACCATGTTAATTACGTCCACTGTAGAGTGGGCACGTCGGAAACCAAACTGGTGTTCCGACAAACCATTGCTGGCTTCGACGATGGATAGGTGTCTATTGCAAATGACTCTCTCCATCATCTTCCCTATTGTATCCAGCAGGCAGATAGGACGATACGACACTGGGTTTCCAGGTTGCTTGCTAGATTTCGGAAGCAACACCAACTTTTGCTTTGGCAGGGAACATTCCTTCTTTTAGGCACGCCTCGAAGGTATTATCGAAAAGGTCGGGCCTAGTCTTCACTGCCAGTTTCAAAGCTCGGTTTGGGATCCCATCTAAACCCAGGGCCTTGTTGTCACCGAACCTACCACATATTTCCCGCAGCTTCTCGACAGTTACTGGAGGTACTATGCCCTTATTTAGCTGGACAACCATTTGACTTCCCCTATTTTCGCGGTGAGGGAACAGAGTGGTAACAAGCTGCTTTTCTGAACCTCTGGCAAACTTGCGGTTTCGTTGTTCCACCAGCAGTTAAGCTGCCTACTGGGGAACAATCGCCCTGTGGACATAGTAGCATCGCATGCTTTTTCTCTAGACCTATCATTCAAGGATATGCCGGGTTTGACTGCCGTGGAAAACCTGTCCTCCTTAAAAGCTTTCGCTGTCCAGCCGAGCATACCACCCGGTATTCTGCGGGAACTCTTTTTCGAGCTTAACCGAACCTTGCCTCCATGCAGATTGCCTGGTGATCACTGTGAGTATAGTCCTCACTGTCATGCCAAGCTAATCTTGTAGCTAAGGCGGCACTCACGAATGTCAGGTGTACTATACACTCCAGGCCCCTTCCCCGGAAAGTGTATGAGGACTGAACATTCGCCAATACCACGTCTAGCTCTGCGAATGCTTCGAGAAGAACACGTTCCCTCACATTAGTTGGCCGGCTGCCCCACTGAGGAGCCCACGCATTAAAGTCGCCTGCAATTATAGTCCGCCAATATCCTCTTGCATCCAAAACCAGAACGGCAAGCATCTGCTCATATTCGGCAAATATAGCGCTGGGTGGAGCGTAGCAACTGTAGATACCTTTGACCTTCGCACTGATAAAACCCTCCTCCGGATGCACCATTAAGGCTTATTCTCCACAAGCCAATAGCACTGCTAGGCCCGTTTGATCTTCGACCCAAATGCTAACACCGTGATAATGGCCACATCGATGTTTTTCTCACGGGTAGTTTACGAAAGTAGATCCTGCTCCGTCTCGCAGTGGTTAAGATTGATTTGTATCAACCTCATCTGCAACTTGTGTTAAGGGCTCTCGTGTTTCCGGGCATCTGCTGTTGCCTGCAATGTGCCGATGGTTCACCCCCTCTTCCCCTTTGTACAGTAGGCAATTTGGGTCAGCTCGGCAGTCCTTGCTGATATGGCCTTCCACTCCGCATCTCCTGCATTGCGTCGACCTGTCATTTAGACTTGTGTATGCCTTCGCAATGTGACCGAAGACAAGGCATCTTAAGCACCGCTTCAACACCTCCTGTTCCCTAAAACGGCACATAACCCAGTCTATTCTCACTCTCCCTGCTGCTAACAGTTTGAGTGCGTTCTCCACTGGTAGGATGATGATGGCGGTTTGTGATAGTGATCTCTGGTCTGCTAGCACTTATGTCGGCTTTCTGTCATAACAACTTTCCGATTTGGTTCAAGAATTTGTCTGCGGTTACATCCTTGGATTTCTTAAGCTCCAACATAAGGTCTCCCTTCTGGGACCGTCTAATGCGGCTGACATTGCCTCCCAAGTTGGCGAGTTCGGGATCTGCCTTCACTCTCCTGACAATGCAAATGATAATCATCTCCGGTCTATTCCTCCGATCATTTCTTTCCCGTGGTTCCACTTTCATCCAAGCCTCCACACCCGCCTTTGAAGGTCCGATCCCTTTTCTCGAGGTCGCTGCTGCAATAATTTCACTGGCAGCTTCTGTTTTAGTTGTCATGAGCTCAGCATTTTTGGGAGTTCAATCCTTTTTTCGGTTCGGAGTTTGCTGTCCTGTTGAGTCGTTCAGCTTTTCGCGCAGCCTCTTCCCCGGTTTCTCCCCTTTTCTATTTTGAACAGGCGTTACTTGAATTGCCTGGCTCATTTTTTCAATCGACGGTTTTCCCCCTCGTTAGTCCTGGGCCTTGCCGTACACCAAACGGATGCCTCTTATCATGGCCCGACAGACGGACAGACAGACAGATAGCAGACATTGTTTCACCCAAAACCTTAAAAATAATAAACAAAAATTGTTAAATCGTGAACGGAACCAAAACGGAGGTACATCAAAGCTCTGAATGGGTCTTTGGCTCGTTAGTGGTTGCCGAAGCTGGAGAAAACGAAATAGGAACGGCAGGAGCTCTTCCCCTTTATTGATCTCAATCGCTGAGTGCTGAATTAAATGTTCGAGCCTATTGCATTGAATGTAATTGGAGAGCGTGATAATTACCTGGTCTACACTACATAGAGTCCTTGTTTTGAGTGGAGTGTGCAGCTCAGCGGAAGCGTGTCTGACTACGGTTCCCAGGAGCAAGGTTCAGTCCCTAGTTGCAGCGCGGAACATTTCTTCTTTAAACATTGAATGGTAATAAACAAATTCCTGTTTAGACTCACTTGCGGGTAAGAAGGTCCCGAGTTCGATTCTCAGCCTAAGCAAGAATGTATTGGAAACAACCACAAATTTGTTTTGAATTATCTCTCGCAGAAGAAACTGACGTTAGTTCGAGGGGTTGCACTTGCAATACGAAAATACGGTGAAAAAATTGCATGTAGCTACCACGAAGAATAAATCCGAATGCCTCAAGCGGTATGTACTGAACCTGACTCTGATCCATAGGGTGGCGCATACAGGTCGGAGATGTCATCACTAAAAGGCTGCCCCTGCCTATGAAATGTCGCGAACGCGAACATCAGGAAGTTCGTCTAAGCTCTTGGAGCAGGCAGAGCCGCGCTAGAGGGCCATCCGGGAGTGGTGGCATCGCAGCTGGCGCAGCTGAATTCAGTGATGAACCTGATAACGGCGTGGGAGGCTTCCATGCCCCGGAGGAACCCCAGCTGCAACGAGCCTTCTATTTATTAGTGGACGGGCGGCCTACGGAAGGAGTGTCATAACCTTCGCTGAGCTGGCATGCGCCATATAGGCAGAGTATAGATCAGCATTATACGGACATTATTCCGCAGACATCCTATACGGGTTGATATCAATAGTACGGAAAGCATCGAGGATTGCCTCCTTTTTACAATGAGAAAGCTCGAAGAAGCGGTTCTCACTACGAAGAATAAAAAGTCGCCAGGTCCTGATGGTATCCCGGCGGAAATTTACAAACTGCTGTTCCGCTAATGACTAAACTTGTTACTTGACTGGAAGGTGCCAGACTCGCGCTGATCAGCAAGGGTAAAGGAGACCCAGAGCTCGCGTCTGCATACCGACAGCTGTGTATGCCTAACACGGCCGCGAAAGTGAGACTCGCTAAGGCAATCCGCGCTACCGAGGACTCATCCCCAAGACAGTTCGTGTTCAGAACCGGGAGATCCACAGTGGATGCTATTATGGAGGTCGTAGATATGGTGCATCGAGCCGAGGCACACACCCGCCGTTCTCGACGGATAGTGCTCCTCATAAAGCTTGTTGTCAGAAATGCCTCCAATTCCATAAGATGGGCAGATATACTCAGTCCAGACGCCAAGCTATCTCTTTCGGATATTGAGGGATTATCTGGAAGACCGCTCTCTACTCTATGAGATGCTAGAGAGCCAAAGGAGGATGGAAATCGCGACGCTTCCTACGATAGTCTACTAGACTCGTTATCCCCGAAAAGTCGCGCCTGGTTGGTTTTGCAGACGACTTTGCGGCGTTTGTTGCCGGACGCATTAGTGAACAGGCGCAAATCAGACTTGGCATATTGATGCGAAGGGTAAGCGGATGGATGACTGCACACGGTTTCAGCCTTCCGCTGGAAAGAAACCAAAGTAGTCATCTTGACCAGAAAGAGAATACCATTCCATATCGACTGGCAAGTTGACCATAGAGTCAAAACCAGCGATTAAATACCTTGATTTAATGCTCGACTCGAAGATGAGCGTCTTCGAGCAAATTAAAACAGCAGCGGACAGGGCTGCAGGTCTCTCAGCCTTGAGTCGGGTAATGGTGAATGTTGGGGCCCTATATCTACTAGGAGACGTGCCCTTATAGGAGCAATGCTGTTAATTCTGCTCTATAGCGCGGAGATATAGGCAGATGCCTTTGACAAGGAAGTGCATCGTACGCACCTTGCTCGCACTGCCTCAAAACCAACCGTGATGATGGTCGCGGTGTAATCCCCATTGCCCTCCTTGCCAAGGACCGTAAAGCTATCTGCCGCCGTAAGGGCGACAACTTAAGATAGGTAGTTGCCCGTGAAGAATGTCAATGCACCCTCACCGAGTGGTAACTCTCTTGGCAAAATGAGCCAAGGGGCAAATGGACTGCGCGGCTCATCGACAATTTAGACCCAAGGTTGAACCGAACGCACGGTGAGATGGATTACTTCTTTACCCAACTTCTAAGCGGCCATGGAAATGTTCAGTCTTACCTGCGCAAGAGTGAGAATGGAATGAAATGGCGGACGACGCTGAACACAGCTTTTGCTCTTGCGAAAAGTGGGACGGCTTTCGTAAGTAGCTTTATGCAGACACAGAGGAGCTCTCTCCAGACAATATTGTCCAGAAGATACTAAAGAGCGCTAGCAGCTGAAATAGTGTTGCACATTATGTTCGGGCTCTTCTTTTTGCGACGAAGATTGGACTCGGCCGGCGAAGGGACCGGATGGCAAGGGGTTCTCTGAACTAACAGCGCCCTTCCTCCCCTCCCCTCCTATTGGTCAAAGAGATTCCCCCCCCCCCCCCAGGGAGATGTTTAGTTGGTAGTCCGACAGCGTACTGTTGCGAGGGTCCAAGACTCTGTGCGTAAACGCATTCACCTACCCCACTCCCAAAAAAAAAGAGCTGTCCCAGGATGGTTAAGAAGTAAGTAACCATTGAACTTCAAGGTACAGAGGAGTCAAAGAAGAACGCCAGCTTCTCAAAAAATCTTGAATTGTGCTAAAGCATATTGTCCGGAACCATCAGCTGTGGCGCGTATGTGCGCGTATCTCCCCTTTGCATGCGTCCATTAGATTTAAGCTGTTCTTGTTCTCTTATAGCATTTGAACTGAGGCGCTACAGTCGTCAGATATTAAGAACCAGGAGTCTGCAAGTATGCATGTTCGTGTGCACCGACCGAGCAATATCTTATTCACAGCAAAAATGAACGACCCCGCATTGGATGAATATAAATGGGATCCTCTGAATTTTTTACAATAAAATTTTGAAAGAAATCTCATTCATTGAACCAAAGATCAATAGCTCTAGTTCCATGCACTTCGCAGCTGCAAATAGGAGCTCAGAGAAAGAAACCTTATTTGATTATAGTCGATATTCTCTGTTCTGAGCTCATTGCAAATTAGTTTTCCTTCCTCTCTTTTCCAGGACTTCATCGCCGACGTCGCCATCATCCATATTAGAACATATACGTAGCTCACATCATAGACGATCACGGTCAACATGGACCGTTTCAACCTATGAGAATCAACCAATGATCTCATCATCGTCATCGCTTCGAAAGCGATACAGCAGTTTACCCAACGGTTTCGTTGCACTACACCAGGACTGCAGTAAGGGTGAAGAACTATGCCGGGAGTACGGCACTTGCAAATCTAGAAGTCGAAAAGACAGCAACTGTAGTCGGGATGGAGAAAACGTTTGCTACGGTCCCAGACAATCTCTAACCATGACTAAAAATGAGTACCTAGAATTACCACCGCCTTGTACCTGTCCCTACTTCGGTGATCGTCCATTCAAAGCAACCCCAAAACCCACCGAAGTTAAAATTATCTCATCAACTCATTTTCAAGGAGATCCAGTAGACAATAAAGGATTTACCACTACAGCTATTGCTACAACGGTTTCAAATTTAGTTACTGGTAAGTTTCCTCCTTGAATAAATCATTACCGCCATGTTGTTGCCTTAAATGACGCTTCCCTACTTTGCGCAAATATCACAGATAAGGACTCTCGAGAGCATTACACTTTTTCTTTCTTCCTTTACAGGTAAAAAACCATCAACTGATAGCTCTATTTTCCTACCGTTACCAGCAACACCAGTACGAAAACTTAGTTACTCAAAAACAGTGTCAGTAGTCACGTGGGACTCGTGTCGCAATAAACGCCGAGGCTCAAGCTTTGGAGGGGTGCGCACTTCTCTGCTCCTCACCCCAACCAAAGTACCTACTCAAGGCTCACCATTGCGTCGCTCAGCAACCCTACGCAACCACAACAATGTCAATCTACTAAACTGTGACAACTCAAAATCCATAAAAACGACGCCATCGTCGCCATGTTTGATGCAACGCAACACCACCGTACGGTCGCACCACTCCCGCAACTCCAGCGTCATCTCGCGGAATTCCTCGCGTCACGGTCGCATCATTCGACTTGAACAAAAAGCCACAAAAGTCCTGGGTGTCGTATTTTTCACATTTGTAATCCTATGGGCGCCATTTTTCGTTTTGAACCTACTACCAACGGTTTGTGGGCGGTGCGAGGAGAACATCTCGCATTGGGTGTTCGATGTGGTCACGTGGCTTGGCTACGCCAGTTCAATGGTCAACCCGATCTTTTACACCATCTTCAACAAAGTGTTCCGCCAAGCTTTCAAAAAGGTTCTCATGTGCAGATATGGCGGAAAGCCAAATTGGCGACCGAATAGATAACATACGGCTACTGCGGTGCTACTAAATAAAAAATCGACTGAAGTTGTAGTGGGAATCGGAACCGGGAATAGTTTTGTAAAGAAGAAACAAGGATTGTAAACAATTTAGTTAAGTCAATAAAAGTAGAAGGATAAGTAGCTAAAAGTGATTTTATGTAATTTATTTGTGATTAGAGAGAAATATTGAAAAGAGAATAATTTTCGGAGGAAAGAGATTGTTTTATTTTGAGTACTATCGTCCCCAGGATCCAGGATGCCTAGAGAGCCTTCAATACTGGCAGCAATAACATCCGAAAGAGTTAGTTGAGGCCAGGTAAGAAGCTCCAGTAAAAGATGAAAAAAGTCAGGGAAGACAGTCACGAAGATTACCAAGGTCTAAGATTATCTAGTCTAAGGACCAAGGCTAGGTAAATCTATCGAAGGTCAACAAAAAAAGAATGGAAAATCTAAACCACTGACGGGTTCAGCTGGTATCCTATCTTGAGATACCAATCTACAATGGCCCCACAAGAAGGTCTCCGATCTGATAGTTTTGCGGTGTATAGTCGGGTTCCTATTATTTTGGCACTGCGAGCACCCACTACATTATCGACTTGTGGTTAAGCCTCTAATTCAATGGAAAATAGAATAGCTTTAACTTGGAAGCAGGAAATAATTCCAGAGTTCGTTTTAATCCCGCGCGGACTCACTATTCAATTGGCTCCAGTCATGCAAAATAGTAATTAATATTAACAAGTCGGGAAACACTTGAATGGGTCCGTAAAGACAATGACTGCTTTACAGCCACCGCCCTCCCTCTTTGTTCATTAAATGTCAAAACTGAGACCAGCGTTGAAAAGCACCAATCGAGACCTTTTATTTGATACCCCACATGACTATATTTGGTGAAAAAAAATTTAGCCCGACAAGGGAGTTGGAGACTGCTAAGGAGGGTTGAATTGCGGTAAAGTCGGAGGAGGAACGTAGGATAAAATTAGACATTTTTGAAGCTCTATTGATGGAGTCAGCGAAGTGGGAAGTGAAACGAAGTTTTCCATCGAATATTACACCCAGGTCTTGGAAGGGGTGCAAGTGGTTGTCCACTAATAGAATAGGTAAAGGAAGTTAGGGAGGGTTTAAGTGACGGATTCGATGTCCCTAAAAGCTATCTGGCGTCCTGACCTACGCCAACACTCCATCTCAGGCAGGGTCTGACTCGTCTTCTTTTTCTACCTTATAGTCTTTCCGGACTATGTCATCCTCATCCATACGGATTATCCTTCACCCTCTGATGAGACGTTTCCAACTAAACAGTTTTTGTAAGCTGAAATTGGCTCTATTGGCAGCCAACAACCGTGCGCGGATTTCATCGTCGTAGCTGTTACCGGTTGTGACTTTCGACCCTAGATAGGAGAAATTTTCAACGGTCTCAAAGTTGTAGTTTCCTGTCTTCATTGTTTTCGTTTGACCAGTGCGATTCGATGTTGTTCGTTCTTTCGGTTTTGGTTTTGACGCTGACGTTATCACCATGTACATCGTCCTGCCTTCATTAATGTGCCGCCCAAGATCTGGGATTGTTCTCCCCATGATGTCAATATCGTCAGCGTAGGCCAGTAATTGGGTGGTGCCTCTCGCATTTTCATCGGCAGTGCGAATCATTTTCACCAAAGAGGACGCATGACAGTGTGTCTCCCTGGTCTCGAAAGTGATCCTGCTGCTTTTATTTGGCTTCACATATTGGTCAGGGTCAGCCTAATCAGTCTTATCAATTTCGTTGGGATACCGAATTCCCTCATGACCGTGTACAGTTTTACCCTGGCTCTGTTGTCATAGGCGGCCTTAAAGTCGACAAAAATATGGTGCAACTAATGTCCATATTCCAACAGTTTTTCCATTGCTTGCCACAGAGAGAAAATCTGATCTGTTGCTGAGGGAGGTGTTCAGTTGGTAGTCCGACAGCGTACTGTTGTGGGAGTCCAACATTCTGCGTATAAACGCGTTCACCTAACCTACTCCCACAAAAAAAAACATACATCACAACCTAACGTTGACGAAAGCCAGGGTTTCAACGCGACGGAGGCTTTGATAACATTAGCCTGACAGCCATTTCGGTGAGGTTTCACCTTACGGGTGTCCGGATAGCTGAGCGGTTAGAGCGCAAGGCTATCGTACGGAAGGTCGCGGTTCAAATCTCACTGGTGGCAGTGGAATTTGAATCGTGATTTGACGTCGGATACCAGTCGACTCAGCTGTGAATGAGTACCTGAGCCAAATCAGGGTAATAATCTCGGGCGAGCGCAATGCTGACCACATTGCCTCCTAGTGTACCGTTACGGTCTTGAATGAAGTGCTCTAACACACTTCAAGGCCCTGATCCAACATGGATTGTTGCGCCAACGATTATTATTATTATTCACCTTACGTGTGCAGTACTTATCGCGCTTCTTAGGTTTATTTTTTTAGATTGACCTTCCCATAGCCTTTTATACCTAGAGCAGGCATAAAACCTTGCTTTCCTGCGCAAGAAACCCGCCGGCACCCTCTCTCGTTAGCTGGAGATGCATTGCCGATGTGTATTATGTGGAGGTGAGAGTAGGATTTGGCAGCAGAGCTGGTGGTAAATCCGAATGCAATTCCCAGTTTTTGATCTTTGTATGCCGTACCTTACTGTCGGTCTGCTACGCGGAGTACCTACTACTCTTGACCCGTCATGTTGAGGCTTGTAGTGAGGTGCGAATGAGATCCTAGCAGGAGAGCTGCTAGGTCCATATATATGTGACTCTTCCTTACATGTTCTCCGTGCAGGTTCCTTCGTGGCGATCAGAGTCGAATCTACAAGGGACTTATCTGAACTCGTTGCCACGAAACCTCACAGGAGGTTATCTGGTATCATGGAAACAGAAATGGACCTCTAAGAGCATATGTTCCAGAAGAATTCGTGGAGGATGTGCCCTCGGCGTAGTTGAGCCTATATCAAAGGCAGAGTTCCCCGTGAGCTCAAGCGTAGAATTGCGCTGCACAACTTGGGTGCCCCATAGTTGCGGCAGAGGTGTTAAATAGACCTCACATGGTATGAATCCATGTCCGAAGACGGCCATGGGATTATGCCTACACGTCAGGTACCCACGTTGCAGCTCCAGGAAACTTCATTAGTGTTGCGGTATGGTAGTAATACAAGGAAGCTGACCCACATTGTTATTTAAAAGCTCCGGGATACGCCAGCCCAATATAATTTCAAATAAATGATACCATGTGCACACAGGTCAGTTACCAGTGGACGAGTTGATGAGAAAGCGCAAATTGCAGTGGATAGGTCACACACTAAGAAAGGACGAAAATTTCGTCCAGCGGAGCTCACCTTGCCAAGGTGGCCAACGAATGGGTGGCCGCAAGAGCACTTAACGTATAAGATTAGAAGAAGGATGTGGCCGTTTTGGAAAGTGCTAACGAGTTGAGGCACATTTCAGGATCAGGATTAAATGGCAACCATGTACACATGTAGGCATTTCATGGACCTTCTTTATTATTTAAAAGCGTTTCTCGGTAACCTAGCGCTTGGGTTCACAAAGTAAACAGTCCAGCCCTTTGTGGGGCTGATATTTAGCGAAACCAAAGGTTATAATTTCCAAGGCAAAATGCTTGGTCCCAGTTAGTTACATCTGTCAACATTTCCATGAAAAATTAGAAATCGTATAATACTGATGGTTTCAGTTAGTATCCTTTAAGAGTTCCCCCTCGGATATCACCTTGACTTGGTGGGGGAACCTGTAGTAATTTACTACTACACTAGACAAAAACATGAATATGGAAGCTTTAGACTTTATCCCTTCGAACAGTTCATGTCCCCTACGGAGAAATCTATAGAGGGCATGCCTTCTGACTCAATAGAAAGCTTGCATTTAGTGCCAACAGAAAGGAAAGTATGCCAGCTCCCAGAAAGAAAAGTTTGCCTGCTCCCACCTTAGGAAAACAGGGAATCCGACTACGCGGTACTCCTCAGTAGCCCAAATCTACCAATAAGCGGAAAAGGACGGCTAGGCAGAAGTAAACTTCAGCCACTAAGGCGTGGGAACTGCCACCTGAATCCTGCCTATCAAAACTTTCTCCTGCACCCTTACCAGGAAGAGCGGAAGAAAGGGAAGCCGGTAACGTGGAGCTACTGGTTTTACATGCAGATCGGACACCGTAAACCTAGGAACGCTTCAAGCCGGGGGCAGCAGAAGGCACTACCGAAGAAGATGAAGCACCATGGGAATGAGGACATAGGCGTGACTACACCACCAGGTGCAGTAGTGTTCACAGAAATCTGGCTCGAAGAAGCGGAATCCTCGGTGGGAGGTGAGGAGAAACTAGTAATCCCTGTGAAACCAACACTGGATGCAGCAGATTCTTCTATCGCATCAGATAATATGCGTAAGAAACATAAAATCAAGATATCTGTGATGAACAACGCTTTATTGTGCTCCACACTAGCGCCTAAATTCAAACTTCCAGAGGAGGCTTGGATTGGCGTGCCGGGAGGTGACTGAATCAACGTGAGGGATCTGAGAAAAGCTGGTTCCTCCCATAGGAATACGAACACGAAGGCGGGAAGGAAGAGGACGTACCAGCAATCTGCAACCTGATTTCTGAAATGAAGGTCCATGAAAAGAAACGTCTCTACCACAAATTTCTCGACGATAAAACGCTTGCTAATTGGCAAATTTATAAGAATGCCAGCCGGGAAGCAAAAAAAGCGGTCGCTGTCACCCGAACGAATCATTATAAAAATCTTTACGATAAACTGGACACTCGGGATGGCGAGAGAGATCTGTACCGACGTACTAAAAGCCGTAATGAACGTACACAAGATATCGAACACTTCTATCATCGAACAGATTTCAACTGAAGAATTTCGTCATCCTCCACTTCCACAATCATTGCCGACATTTGGACCAGTTCCACCAGTCAGCGCAACTGAAGTCGAGGAGGCAATAAAAAATGAAGTCGGGGAAAGCCACAGGACCTGACGACATCTCATCTCGGTCTTATGAATCTTTCATCATAGAAGATCCAAGCTCCCTTTACTGATCCAATGCCACAGATTCTGTTAAATCGAACCCGCGGCTCTTGCGCCAGAAAGATGTAGTGGAAGTCCTGCAGCTTTGTCAACCTCCCTGCCAACAGGTAGGAGGAGGTTTTGGCATGCTGCAGGTTGATTTGACCAATTTTTATGTTTTTCGATATAAACTTAGTCTATTGTGTTATGGAAAACAGTTATGCGCCAGTCCGCGTGTGACGGGGTTTCCCCCACACTGTACCGCTAGAGACTCGATCCCCTCGTGTTTGATTTCTCCCAGAAAAGCCGCACTTGGAGGTACCCCAGTTCTCATGTCCTCATCCATGAAAAATTTCATCTCATCCCGCAGAGCATTCGTTTGTTTTCCACTTAGCACCTTGACTGGTTTGTGGTTTCCGGTTTGCATAGATTCGATCCGTCGAACTGGCATCAAGTCAGTTCCGTTCACGTGACTTCCTCTAACACATTCAGACTCTTTTAGCCCAGTCCGAATACCAAGTTGAAACCCTCCACGTTTGTAGATTTGTCCTTCCTGGCATTCATGAACTTTACCCTCCAGTGCTCAAAGTCCATGCCCCGGTTCTATTCACCCAACATGCGGATGATGTCCTCTGCCTTCCTTCGAGGGCCCTGTAACCTACATCCGACATGTTATGTCCTGCGTAGCTCAGTGTTCACAATGCTGAACTTGAGCCGACCGCCGGAACTCAAAGCCGGGATTGCCTGCTGGAGCCACTTTAAGGCAGCCCCGCCAGTGCACTCCAAATGAAGAAGCTTATCGCAGAAACCTTGATTGTTAAATCGTGGTTTCGTTCCAGGCTCCATTATTTTTTCCAGAGGCATTCCAGGAGGATGATAAATTGTCCCTGACATTTTGCCATCCTTGGAGGACATTCCCACGGCAGCGTTCAGAACAGAGGCTGCAGCTTGCGCATACGCCCTCTTCCATCCCGCCTTCGTGTACGTATTCCTGTGGGAGGGACCAGCTTCATTGATATGTCTCTCGTTGATTTGATCACCTCCCGGCACACCGGTCCTAATCCCCGCGAGACGCGTGAATGTAAGTCCTGGTGCGGAGCACAATAAAGCCTTGATCACAGCAGATGTGTTGGTATTACGCTTCTAGCGCGGATTACCGCTGACAGACGAGTCTGGTGCGTCCAATGTGGACCTTACCGGGATTTCCAGTTCATCCCCGCCTTCCGCCGGACATTCCGCTTCCTTGCGTCCGATTTCTTTGGACGTGACCGCACCTAGTAGTACAGCCAGGTCAATGTCCTCATTGCCAACGTGCTTCATCTTCCTTCACAGTGCTCTCTTCTGCCGCTGGCTTGGAGCCTTACCAGGTTTACGGTGTCCGGACCGCTTGGATCCATTTCTACATACTGGCGTTAAACCAGCAGCGTCCACGTCACCAGCTTCCCGTTCTTCCGCTCTTCCTGGTAACGGTGAAGGAGAAGGTTCTGACAGGCAGGATTCAGCCTGCAGTCTTCTTTTTCTTCAGCCTTTGTCCCGTTCACAAGCGGGGTCGGCTCGTCGTGATCGGCTTCGCCATTTGGCTCTATCGAATGCCTGATCTGGGTGCAATCTCGAGGCTTTCAAATCCCCATCCAGCGTATCAAGCCACCGTTGCTTAGGTCTGCCTTTTGGTCGTTTACCATCGACTTCGATGTTCAGACCAGTCTTGGCAAGTGAATTCTCGTTTGCACGAACTGCGTGACCATACCATCGAAGACGCCTCTCTCGCAACTTTTCCACGATCGGTGCAACCCCATAACGATCGCGGATATCCTCATTTCGGATGTGATCTAAACGTGTGACGCCACTAGTCCAACGTAGCATCTTCGTCTCCATTACCCCAAGACGCCGTTCATTGTCTTTTATGGTCGGCCAACACTCAGAACCATAGAGGGCGACTGGACGGACGACATTGCGGTAAATTTTAGATTTGAGACGTTCGTTGATACGTCGATCACAAAGGACATCAGTTGTGGAACGCCACTTCATCCAGGTTGCGTTAATGCGTGAAGCAATTTCATAATGCAGTTCTCCATTGGCTGATAGCGTTGACCCGAGGTATTTAAATCGCTCAGTTCTGGGCAGATCACTACCGCTCACAGTGATTGTGCCTGTTTCATGGGGATCGGTTGTCAAAAATTCAGTTTTTCTTTCCATTTTTGAACAAGTTGCTCGAGATCATTTCTGCTATCAGATGCTAGGAAAACATCATCTGCATAAAGCAGTGTGTAGGGCGCTGGACGTTGGATATCCCGTGTGACGGTGTCCATAACAAGGACAAAGAGGAGTGGTGAGAGGGCGCTTCCTTGATGAACACCAACAGAGACACGAAGCGGTTTTGATACACCCGCCATACTTCGAACTTTACTTTTCGGATCGGGGTAGAGCAATTGAACCCAGCGCACGAGTTCTTCTGGTACGAAGTGTTGTCGTAAAGCGTACCAGATGAGTTCGTGTGGTACACGGTCAAACGCTTTGCTCTAGATCCAGAAAGGCAATGTAAAGAGGGCGATGCTTCTCACGGTGTTTCTCCATGAGTAATCGCGCAGCGTGTATTGCGTCAGTAGTTCCGCAGTTCTTGACAAATCCGGCTTGATTCACGGTTATTTCAACGATTTCGCGAATACGGTTGTCAAAAATGCGTTCAAAAATCTTCATGGTATGGGAAAGTAACCGGATCGGACGGTAATTTGAACATTCTGCTGGGCTACCTTTCTTTTTCCATATTGGAACAGTGGTACTTTCTTGCCAGTCAGATGGTGTTCTTCCTTCCTGAATAACCCGGTTAAAGAATTCACAGTGTTGGATCCCAGCTCTTCGCTTTCCAGAGCTCAGATGCGATGTCGTCAGGTCCTGTTGCTTTTTCCCGATTTCATTTGTTTTATTGCCTCCTCGACTTCAGTTGCGCTGACTGGTGGAACTGCTCCAAATGTCGGCAATGATTGTGGAAGTGGAGGATGAGCAAATTCTTCAGTTGAAATCTGCTCGAAGTATTCTCGCCATCTATCCGTTGCGGCTCGACGGTTGGTAAGCAAAGTACCGTTCTTGTCATTAACACAACAGAAATGTTCGATATCCTGTGTGCGTTCATCACGGCTTTTAGCAAGTCGATAAAGATCTCTCTCGCCATCCCGAGTGTCCAGTTTATCGTAAAGATTTTTGAAATGGTTCGCTCGGGTGACAGCGACCGCTTTCTTTGCTTCCCGGTTGGCATTCTTATAAATTTGCCAATTAGCAGGCGTTTTATCGTCGAGAAATTTGTGGTAGAGGCGTTTCTTTTCACGGACCTTCATTTCAACATCACAATTCCAAAGCCAAGTATCTCGGTTGATGTACCGCTTACCCGGCTTGGTGACCCCGAGGGTTGCAGAGTCCGCTTTGTGGATCGTGTCTTTCATTTGGTTCCATGATTCTTGCACATTCTTAATGGTTGGCAATCGTATGAGTGAGACCGTTTCTTCTTTCCTCTCACCAAATCGCCACCATTTAATGCGCGGCGGGCCAGTGCGTTCCTCACGCTGTTTTATCGGTGGCTTAATTCGCAGGACGGCAATTAATGGCCGATGTTGAGGTGCGATGGTCTCATAGGGAACGACTTTGCAATCAGTGACAGTGGTAAAATGTTGGCGTCTTATGAGAATATAGTCGATTTGTGTTTTACTGTTCCCACTATAAAATGTGGGAAGATGAGACAATCGTTTGATGACCCATGTATTCATAAGTACAAGGTCATGGATGTCCGCAAAATCTATTATACGCTCGCCACCCTCATTGCGCGCTCCGAACCCCTTTCCCCCATGGCACCTGTAACCGTCTGCCTTTTCACCCACATGACCATTAAGGTCGCCGGCAATGATTATGTAATCGTCAGCAGGCACGTGGCAAGTCTTTTCATCGAGAAGTTGCCAGAAGGCATCAGGTCGACCTGTCTGTGGTGCATACGCGGTGAAGAAGTGAATAGCGTGATCAGATGATATAATGGTGAGCTTCATCAGACGATCATCAAATCGTTCGACTTCTTTAATGGTATCACGGAAACCCTCTGAGATGGCAATGCCAACACCATATTCAGTGTGGGGGTTACCAAAATAGAAAAGTTTGTAGCCATTTTTAGCGCGTTCGCGTTCAATGTCCCAACTTTTGGCACCAGACCATCAGGTCTGCAGAGCGCAGATATCAATGCGCCTTTTCCGAAGGGCTCTTGCGAGTTCCTCGGTCTTTCTAGTTAGGGTACCAACATTTAGCGTGCAGACACGTATTTGTTTTGTTCGTTGTGTGCGGACTAACTTGCTTACGTCCTGACGCCGTCCATGCGTGAAGAACCCTTGCCCACTTCTCGACAGGACCGGGGCCCGTCCTGCCGCGTCGACTGAGGTAGACGCCCTAGCATTTCTCTGAGGCTTGTGACTCAATCCGATCATCATGTTTGTAACGACATTCTATGCATTTTCTTGGTCGACCTGTCGCGAGGCCTGTCACCAAGAGAGATCAGGTAGGATTTAGCATAGTAGAATAACTCCAACTATACTCTATTTATCTCTTTCCCTGATCTCAACATTTTATTTTTGTTTTACTGAGGATAGTACAGAGTACGTTGCCTCAAACCCTCCTCTTTTACCTGGGCTTGGGACCAGCATACTAAGTTAATAGCATGGCGGAGTTCAAAGGTTCATTCATTCAGTCCTGCGAAACCTCAATTTCTGTTTCTGTTATTTAGATGGTGTTTTGGTCGCTTCTTCCACTGAGTCTGAGCACTTAGCCCATCTCGAGTGCATTTTTCAACGTCTCCTTGAGTGCGGTTTAGTCCTAAACGTTGATAAATACAAGTTTCTCCAGACGCAGATGAGATTCCTCGGCCACTTCATTTCCCCTGACGGAATACAGCCCGACCCAGACAAGGTGCAAGCGATTTCAAGCCTCCCGCGTCCGAAAACTGTGAAGGAGTTACCGAGGTTCTTGGGCATGCTAAACTTCTATCATCGTTTCCTGACCAAGGCCGCCCTACACCAGTCGGTTTTGAACGCGTACTGGTCTGGCCCCAAAACAAAAGACACACGAGAGATTGTGTGGTCTGAAGAGGCTGTCCACGCCTTTGACAAATCCCGACAAAAACTGGCTGATCCTACACTCTCGGCATTTCCTCAACGAGATGCACCCCTAGCCGTTTTTGTTGATGCCTCTGACACCGCAGTAGGTGCTGCTCTTCACCAAAAGGTGAATCAAGTCTGGCAGCCGTTGAGCTTCTTCTCTAGGCAGTTGAACCCTGCTCAACGGAACTACAGTACCTACGATCGAGAACTGCCGCCGCGTACTTGAGCATCAAATACTTCCGCTTCTCCCTGGAAGGCAGGCCGTTCACATTGTGCACGGACCATAAGCCTCTCACATATGCTTTGCCCGACAAAGCGTTCTCTCGTCAGCTTCGACACCTAAACTTTACAAGCCAGTCCGACAAGGACAACGCAGTTGCTGACGCTTTGTCACGTGTCTCCGAGGATAGCATCCCCGCCGCACTCCACTTCTCGGCTATCGCCAAGGCGCAGGAGGATAACGCACAAATTTCGGCAGTTCGTATATCAGAAGTGTAAGGTCACCAGGCATGTAAAAAAAGAGGGCTCATTCCCATGCACTACCAAGCGGTTGCACACAATACATCTCGACATTATAGGTCCTTTGCGAGACTCACACGGTTTCAAGTATTGCCTCCCAATCATCGACAGGTTTACGCGGTGGCCTGAAGCAATACCTCTGAAGGGACATTACGGCGCAATCTTGTGCCGAAACCCTCTGTCGAGAGTGGACCAGGGAATGCAATTTGAATTCACCCTTTTTTCGTAGTTAGGCAAACTCCTTGAATTCAAACGTTAGCGGACCACGGCATACCACCCGCAATCCAATGGAATGCCAAAGGGGTGACACCGGACGCTGAAATCTATTATGGCACGCGACGATCCGTCCTGGACTCAAGCCTTGCCTCTCGTCCTACTTGACCTCCGGACAATCCGCCGAGAGGAATTTGCTGCCTGCCCCGAGCTGGTATACGGGGATAACCCAAGGCTCCCAAGTGACCCGGTCTTCGACAAGAGATCGGGTCTCACAGAATCGGGATTACTGCGTCTGCTGAGAGACAACCTCCACAGGCTTAAAACCACACTTCCCACTCGACACACATCCGCACCTGCCTGCGCTCCCAACGAAGCGGACTCGTGCATGCACGTTCTGGTTAGGACGAGTGCTGTCCGGAAGCGCCTGCAGCCTCCATACGAAGGTCCATACTATATTCTCGAGCGGGGAGAACATTTCTTCCAGCTAGAGATCGGGGGACACAGGAGGGCTGTCTCCTTGTGCAGACTTAAGCCTGTTTGCGCCCCAAATCAACGTCGCGTCCGGTTCAGCGAATAATGGGAAACGCAGTCCGGGTTCAGTCGCTGAAACCCCTAGATTTCATCTGGGGGTGGAGTGATGTGGCGTAGCAGGGTTGGCAACATTTGAAATTTCGCGCTAACGAGAATTCACTTGCCAAGATTGGTCTGAATATTGAAGTCGATGGTAAACGACCAAAAAGCAGGCCTAAACAACGGTGGCTTGATACGCTGGATGAGGATTTAAAAGCCTCGAGATTACACCCAGATCAGGCATTCTATAGAGCCAAATGATGAAACCGATCACGACGAGCCGACCCCGCTTGTGAACGGGACAAAGGCTGAAGAAAAAGAAGAAGATTCAAGCTCCTCTTCCGCTGGTTATATCAAGGACCAAATACCATCCGTTTATTTACTGACCTTTGGATCAATTCATTTTTTTTTTTTTCGAAAATCCCATCAGTTCCAAATTCAATTCTTCATAAATTTTACCCGCGGCTCCTAATGAAATTTAAATCAAATGCACAAATGATCCTTTCTACAAATTTCCATAAGATAAGCACCTCCTTTGTTCCTTGACTTATTATTGTGTTGGTCACAAAACAGAACAAATTCCCAGATGAAATCCATTTTCCTTTACTACCTTTTTTCCCTAATCTTTGCTTCCTTCGTCACCTTCTCAGGTCATTCCGGCATCTCCCAACGGCCGCCTGCAAGGATGTTAATTGTGGGACAAAAGAAAAGAAATGCAAATGAAAGGCATATTTTTGAAAGGATTGTTTGGATTGAAAACAGCTCCCAAGGAAGGTATACGGGAGAACGCAGCAGGAAGGGAGGGGGTGAGGATTCGGTAAAAGCCATGGAGAAAGACAACAAATTCGCATAATTTATTTAAAATTCGTAAAGTGACCAAACCCTTCTGAAATGAGAAATTGTTTCTTTCTTTTGCGTTTCAAGACCCCAAGGGTTTCAGCCAAACAATCGAAGCAATCCACCGCTCGGTAACCATTTCGGAAGGTATTATTACAAATTCCTCGAGGGAATTTCAAACATTTATTCCGAGGAATTAGGGGCACGTAATCTCACCTCCCTGTTCTGTACCTGGATAAGCCGACTACCCCGCGAAATTTCGATAGGTCGCCGTGAAAGCGGAGATCATCATTAAGCCAGTTATTATAATTGGATTGGATTAGATATCCAATGCCCCGGCATAAGTTGCTCTCATCCTCGTCCTAAATTCAGAAGTTTAATTACAGCGCCACAACAGTAAATGGACGCAAGTGAAATTCTCGTTTAAATAGTGGCGCCGCAACCCATTTTCCTTAATTGGACAAGCACCTACAACCCCCACGCAGTTAATGCCTTGAGACATTGACAATATTCATAACAGGTGGGTACGTTACACACGTCCTTGACTGGACGGTGCTGGTAGCCGAGGAGCCCCCGGAGCCTGAAGTCCTATCGTCTACACATGTCTCCGTCCACCTTGGTAATTAAGACGTCCTTGCCTCCCCCTACTCCAAGCCTGCTTCTAAAAGCCACCAACCACTAGCCCACCTAGAAAATTGAAGTGGAACGTTCTTTAATGGGAATGTAATGGGGCCTTAATGAAATGCTGGCATAAGAAGAGGCCTAACTCTGAGGCTTTACTTATCCTGGAGAGACTTGAGGTGGAGGTCATCTATTACTGAAGCAATTTGTAACCTTTGAGTGAACAGGATGATAACTTTCCGCCAATGGAAGATAAATGCGGAGCAGGGCCTCTTGATGACTCCCTGACCGGGTGTAGGGAGCTTTGTGTCCTGGCTTGGCTATTTACGAAAATAATTTACACGAAATGGTATGAGTAGTCGAGCGAGATGTTCGGAAGATGTGAATGAATGTGGACAATGTGGACAAAAGAACAAGCGGACGAACAAGGAAGCACATGAGCCGAAACTGAATGGAGACACAATGGACAGTGCCTGAGAAGTGCTCATTTTTATTCGAGTTTGTGGTTGTTATGCGTCCGGGTATTGATCGGCAGTCAAGAGGATAAAGGACCCATAATGGCAGAACAAATGATTCCCAATGAAAGCCCATTTGATGGTTTCCACTTTAATGCTTCTCCATTCATTTTGCTTCTGAAACGAACGCTAATTTATGACCAAATCAACATTATCCGAATTAAAACCGTTGATTTATTATCTTTCCCCATTCACGCATTCATCCTTGTTCCCAAGCAAAATTCGCCTGTAGACTCATTGTTTTCATTTATCCGACGCGTTTCCGTGAATGAGGAGCTTCACAAATAAACTTCTGAGTGATTCCACTCATCCACGGGGGATGCTTCCAATTTAACAACTTTTAAAGTAGTTTCAACTCGAAAAAAATTCACCCCCACTTGCAAGCATACACGCTGGCAATGAGCCAAAAATTTCTGGAGCATGCAAAATTATGTCAAAAAGAAATTTATGCCCCGAAATTTCATAAATGAAAATTTCCGACTCTCCCCATTGTTCCAGGACCAAAGACTCCATTTTTCAGAAAACTTAAAGATGTGGGCCGCATAAAGTTTTTTTCGACAAAGGACTTATCTCTGACATAGGAAACGGGTTTTACCTCAACAGTCGTATCTTTGAATGAACATTGTTAGGCCCCGATTAGATTTACTCAAGTTTGTTTACCAAGGTCGGAATATACACAATAAGTTTCCCTTTTGCTTCGACTAAGGTAGCAACGACCAGGAAGAAGTCCACGACAGGAGTTTTTGCATAAAATTCAAGTAGTTACGCACACTCTTTCGTGAAAGTTCCCTCGAAATTAGGATTTGTTCTACACAACTTGGATGGACAGATAAGAAGAAAAGGAGAAGAAAGCACGGATTGTGGACGCACTAGAAAAATATGTCCTGTACAAGAGCTCAATACTTGTCGTCTTATCTAATCGGGTTCAGTGAATGAAGTTAAGCTAAGGTGGTAAGAGATGGGGTTAACAACCAGGAGCCGCTAATTTTCGTTGCTAATAACAAACTTAACAACAGTGGTATCAAGGGAAGTTGGACGCCATTCTAAAATAATAATTGTGCCCCTTTGATGACCTTTTTTTGGAGGTATGGGGTTGGTCCCCGGCAACCGTAAACCATCGAGATACCAACTAGATGCCTCCCCATCGACTGAGAGCTAACCTGGAATCCTTTGTCACAATGGATTAGCCTCCGAGCTCTCCCGCCTTGCGGAGCCTTCAAATCAGGGAATTCCTTTCACCAACGGAAGGGGAGAGGAGCAAGAGAACTGTCAGTTCAAGGGACCCCCTGCCATCCGGTTTCTCCACCCGTCGAACTATATCTTTTTTGCAACGAGATGGACCCCAACGTAATGCCCAGCACGTCTCCACCTGTCAGTGCCACTCAGCATCATCGTCATCATCAACGGCGCAACAAACGGTATCCGGTCTAGGGCTGCCTTAATAAGGAACTCCAGACATCCCGGTTTGGCGTCGAGGTCCACTAATTCCATATCCGTAAAAGCTGTCTAGCGTCCTGACCTACGCCATCGCTCCATCCTAGGCAGGGTCTGCCTCGTCTTCTTTTTCTACCATAGATATTGCCCTTATAGACTTTGCGGGTGTGATCATCCTCATCCATACGGATTAAGTGACCCGCCCACCGTAACCTATTCAGCCGGATTTTATCCACAACCGGACGGTCTTGGTATCGCTCATAGATTTCGTCGTTATGTAGGCTACGGAATCATCCATCCTCATGTAGGGGGCCAAGAATTCTTCGGAGGATTCTTCTCTCGAACGCGACCAAGAGTTCGCAATTCTTCTTACAGCTGCTATGCTCCTCCTAGTGCAATCTTAGCACAATATGAGGAGATGAGGAGATGTTAGACAGTCTGGTGTTAGACGCTAGAGACCACAGCCCTAAAATCATTGTGGGCGATTTCAATGCATGGGCCCTGGAGTGGGGTAGCCGATCGACGAACAATAGAGGTCAAATTCTGCTGGAGTCTTTTGCGGAGTTGGACATCGTGCTGGCCAACGTTGGATGCGTGCCCACCTTTCGAGGTAGAGGATCGGGTTCGATCGTTGACCTGACATTTGTTAGCACTTCACTGGTGAGGGAGATGGCTTGACAAGTGAGTGAGCACTACACCCACAGTTACCACCAGGCCATCTTCCTCAGCATTAAAAACCGAGGAAGCAATCAACGACGCTCTGGAGATGGAAAGGCTAAAGCGGTTGGCTGGTCTATCCGAGTTTTTGACGAGGAAACATACCAGGCGGCATTGGAGGAAGCCCATGATCCGGATGGAACAGCGGTGGAAAGGGTCACACAGCTGCCTCAGCGTGTAACCGAAGTATGCGACGCTACGATGCCACGACGACATTTGCACTGCGGCCAGAGGCTAAACTACTGGTAAAACAAGGAGATCGTAGCCTTGAGATCCTCTTGTCTCCGAGCGAGAAGATTTTTCCGCAGGACAAGGGGAAGGCCGGAGCACCAGGAGCGTGAGGAGGAATACAGGGATCTGCGAAGCAACCATAAGAAGGCCATACGGAGAAGCAAGCGGGAATGCTACCAGAAGCTCTGCATGGAGGCTAATACGAATCCATGGGGTACAGCCTACCAAGTTGTAATGAACAAGATCCGGGGGCAAAAATCAGTGACATGCCCACGGCTCTTATTGTAAATAATTACAATTCTTTTCCCGCAGCAGGAGCAGGATGAAAGTGAACCCCAACTGGCAGCTCAGCAGGACGTCTTCTCGGTCCCTGGTGTTACTGAAAAGGAAATCTGTGGACGAACTGGGGATAGCAAGGCTCCGGGATTGAATGGAATTCCGAACAAGGCTCTAAAGGTGGGGGTTAAGGCCAGACCAACGTGGTTCGTAAGCACATTCGAATCGTGCATGGCGGAAGGAGTATTTCCCGCCCAGTGGAAGAGGCAGAAGCTGGTGTTGCTACCGAAGCCACAAAAACCACCCGGCGTGCCCTCTTCATATCGCCCTATTTGTCTCTTAGACACCATGGGGAAGATGTTGGAGAGGGTGATATACAACAGGCTGCTCCCGTTCATCGAGCTTGTGGGTGGTTTTTCAGAGCAGCAATATGGGTTTCGGCGAGCCAGTTCTACGGTCGATGCAGTAGAGAAGGTCGTGGAATTGGTTCGAAATGCAATGGCCATGGGCATATGCTGCACTCTGGTGACGCTGGACCTCAAAAATGCTTTTAATTCAGCCAAATGGAGTTGACTTTCGGAGAGACTTCTCTGGTACGAGACGGACAACGGGCCGCAGGGGTAAATTGTGACAGCAGGTGTGCCTCAAGCTTCTGTATTGGGACCACTGCTGTGGAACATAATGTACGACGGAGTGCTTGGCCTATGCGTGCCGGAGGAGGCAACGCTGATTTGTTTTGCGGACGACTTGCAGTAGTTGTAATTGCAAAGCATTCCGAGGATGTGGAGCTGTATGCAAATGCATTCTAGAGCCGAAGAAGAAAGGCTCATCAGGAAATGCGCTGGAATGATAAAGCGTATGCGGTCGGCAACGTTCATTCAGAGGAATGTCAGAAAGAACTGGAGAAACTACAGCCGAACGTAGAAAATAGCGGAAGACGGAGTCCTCATTAAACTGGGCCCGAAGACGACTAGCAAGAGTACGTTCTGCGAAACGGTCAAAGGATTATTGGGGAAGAAGGCTATCGTTTCTAGCCTGGAGCCTATGTCATCATCATCATCAATGGCGCAACAACCGGTATCCGGTCTAGGCCTGCCTTAATAAGGAACTCCAGACATCCCGGTTTTGCGCCAAGGTCCACCAATTCGATATCCGTAAAAGCTGTCTGGCGTCCTGACCCACGCCATCGCTCCATCTTAGGCATGGTCTGCCTCCTCTTCTTTTTCTACCATAGATATTGCCCTTATAGACTTTCCAGGCTGGATCATCCTCATCTATACGGAATAAGTGACCCGCCCACCGTAACCTATTGAGCCGGATTTTATCCACAACCTCACTGTCGTGGTATCGCTCATAGATTTCGTCGTTATGTAGGCTACGGAATCATCCATCCTCATGTAGGGGGCTAAGAGTTCGCAATTCCTCTTGCTGAGAACCCAAGTCTCCGAGGAATACATGAGGACTGGCAAGATCATTGTCTTGTACATTTAGAGCTTTGACCCTCTGGTGAGACGTTTCGAGCGGAACAGTTTTTGTAAACTGAAATAGGTTCTGTTGGCTGCCAACAACCGTGCGTGGATTTCATCATCGTAGCTATTATCGGTTTTGATTTTCGACCCTAGATAGGAGAAATTATCAACGGTCTCAAAGTTGTATTCTCCTATCTTTATTCTTCCCGTTTGACCAGTGCGGTTTGATGTTGTTGATTGGTTGGTTTTCGGTACTGACATTGCCACCATATACTTTGTCTTGCCTTCATTGATGTACAGCCCAAGATCTCGCGCCAATGGCCGCCTACTCGATCTTGATGAAGGCAGTTTATACATCTCGGGTCGTTCCTCCCATGATGTCGAAATCGTCAGCACAGGCCATAAGTGGGGGGACTTAAAGAGGATCGTACCTCGTCCATTTACGTCAGCATCACGGATCACTTCCTCAAGGCCCAGATTAAAGAGGACGCATGATAGGGTATCCCCTTGTCGTAGACCGTTCACGATGTCGAATGGTCTTGAGAGCGATCCTGCTGCTTTTATCTCGCCTCGCACATTGGTCGGGGTCAGCCTAGTCACTCTCAACAGTTTTTCCATCGCTAGCCGTGGAGAGAAAATCTGATCTGTTCCTGATTTGCCTGGAGTGAAGCCTCTTTGGTATGGGCCAATGCTGTTCTGGGCGTATGGGGCTATCCGGCCTAGCGAAATAGAAGAGAACATCTTATACAGGGTGCGGCAGCATAACTTCCTTTTTTAAAATGCGCGCCACTCAGTTAGTTGATGTCATAACGGAGCGCTAGTGGTCTCGTTCAAGAGGGGATACTGTAAAGTTTTGTCCCGACATGGTTCAGTCGCCATCATGCTTTGGAATAGTGAGGAGCGTGCCTTTGCCGTTGAGGTTTACTTTTCAAACGGATGTTCGGTTATTGCAACACAGCGTGCATTTCGGAATCGCTTTAATTTAGCCCCGTTGGCTCCCGTCCCAGACCGCAAATCAATTGTTACATGGGTCACTACATTCAGACAAACTGCAAACGCGACAAAAGGAAGAACTGGAGTCCCTCGGCCCGTTAGATCACCTGAGAACATTGAAGCAGTGAGAGCGTCAATGTTGCGATCGCCACGGCGTTCTGCGCGCAAACACGCATCTGCCCTTGGACTATCCGATCATTCTGTGAGAAGAATTCTTCGTGATGATCTTCATTTTCATCCCTATAAGATGGCGATAGTGCAGGAACTTTCAGAACGTGACTTCAATTCTCGGATGAACGCGTGTGAGCTTCTTCTTGATGTCGTTCCCGAGGATGCTATTGTTTTTTTAGCGATGAAGCCCATTTCCATTTGTGTGGGTCGGTTAACAAACAAAACATGCGCTACTGGGCTGACACCAACCCTCGAGAATTGCATCAAAAGCCTTTGCATTCACCCAAAGTCACAGTGTGGTGTGCAATTTCCTCAGCTGGAATTATTGGTCCCTGGTTTTTTGAGGAAAATGAGGTTACAGTGACAGTGAATTCGGACCGGTATGTAAACATGCTACAGATTTTTTTTTTCCCACGACTAGAAAATTTGGATTTGGGGGACACTTGGTTCCAACAAGACGGTGCAACAGCACACACTTCAAGAGCATCGATGGCTGTTTTGAGGGAACACTGTGTGTAACAATGTATGGAGAATGGGGGACGTCACCTAACAGATTTGATCTTCAAAGCAATGTAAATATCATAAAAACTTTAGACATGTACCTACATTATAAAAAATAAATAAATATTTTCCGATGCATACAATAGTTTTTATTGAGTTTTGAAAAAAGGAAGCTATGCTGCCGCACCTTGTAGATGGTACTCAGTAACGTGATACCTCTATAATTGCTGCACTGGGTTATATCCCCCTTTTTATATATGAGACAGATAATGCCTCTTTGCGAATCGTCAGGCATTGATTCGCTGTCCCATACCTTGATCACAAGTTGATTAACCACTTGGTGTAACTGGTCGCCTCCATATTTAACCAATTCGGCTGTAATTCCATCGGCTCCTGGCGACTTATGGTTTTTAACCGATGAATGACTGTTTTTTCGATGTGTAATGGTGGCAGTATTTGTCCGTCGTCTTCAGTTGGCAGAACCTCCAACTCGCCTGGTTGTTAAGCAGTTTCATCAAAATACTCAGCCCGTCACACCAATATGCCCATTCTGTCGGAAATCAGATTTCCCTCTTTGTCTCGGCAGGATGAGAATCGAGGTGTATAAGGCTTCATCCTGCTGACTTGTTGGAAAAACTTCCGTGCCTGGTGCGGTTGCTCCCTGTACTTTTCGAGTTCACAGACCTTTTGGTTCTCCCAGGCTTCCTTTTTCCGTCTGTGAAGTCGCTTCTCCGCTCGACGGAATTCGTGATAAGTCTTTGCGCGTGCCCGTGTTCTTTGAGAATGCAACATTACTCGGTATGCGGCATTCTTTCGTTCCGTTGCTAGCTTACATTCATTGTCAATCCAGCCGTTCCGACTACTTTTGCAGTTGGGGCCAAGTATGTTTGTGGCCGTATCAATGATAACGTTCTTCAGGTGATTGTCAAGATCATTTGTTGATGGTTCATCTCCAGGTCCTCTGTTGACTGCGGTTATTGTAGCATCCATTTCCCTCTTATAGGTGTTGTGGAGGGCTGTGTTGTGGATGGCTTCAATGTTAACTCTCACCTGATTGTCAGAGGGGAGTTTCCAATGGTGTTGTTATTGGAGCTCGGAGCACCATGCCAACGAGATAGTGATCCGAGTCTATATTGGCCCCCTATATGTTCTGATATTCATCAGGGCTAAGAGATGGCGACGTTCAATCAACACGTGGTCAATTTGGTTGGAAGTGGTCCCATCTGGAGAGGTCCATGTACGTTTGTGGACCACTTTCCACGCAAACCAGGTACTTCCAACAACCATTTCGTATGGCACTGCTAATTGAATAATCCGCAGTCGGTTATCATTTGTATTTTGGTGTAAGCTATGGAAGCCAACGTATCGCCTGAATACGGGATCTGTCCCTACTTGGCTGTTAAAATCCCCAATTATGATTTGGATATCATATCTGGACAGGCTTCGAGGTTCGTTCCACTGCCTCGCAGAAGGTATCCTTGTCCGACTCTGCAGTCTCCTCTGTAGGGGTGTGAACGTTAATGAGGCTCATATTTCTAAACTTGCCTCGCAAGGGCAGAGTGCATAACCGCTTGTTTATGTTTTCAAAGCCGATAACAGCAGGTTTTATTTTTTGGCTGACTAAGAAACCTACACCGAGCACATGGTTTACTGGATGGCCACTGTAATATATGGTGTAGCGGCTCTTCTCCAGGAAACCAGTCCCTGTCCAATGCATCTCCTGTATCGGCTAGCTGCTCAGCAGCTTCATCTCTGTACATTGAGCACACGTTCCATGAGAAAATGCGCAAATTGGTATTCCTTTGCCGTTGCCAGGTTTATCGTTGTGTAATCCGTCCAATCCGAGGCTCCTGTTGTGGCTTCGTACCCAACCCCCAGGGCGCGAGAAACTCGTCTTCATCCTTCCCCGTCTGCAGCTTTTCCTTAAGAAAGAGCTCCCAGCGGTCACCACGTGGAGGTAGAGATAGGGTTTGGCAGTAGAGCTGTTGCTGTTGGTTCAGCAGATGTTTCCCAAGTTTTATGCTCCATCGTGGATACCAATCCTCGTTTCGCTCTGGGACCAATACTACCCTTTGACCGCGCTCCTCAGCATCTCCTCGACAATGTTATCTGAAGTCTGATCGCATCCCACCTTCCACAGGAAAAAAATTGTGAGGGGCACACACAATCAGGAGATTGCGTCTTTCTAATCTAGTGCAGGATAAGGAGCTGGGTAAGGAAATAGTCAATCCAACCATGCTTGTCTCACTTTGTCAAGAGAGATAGAGTCATCTAGTGTACATTGCCGTTCTTCACGAGCTACCACCTCCCTTGGTTCTTCTCTCTTCCGCTTGCATACGGCTTTATGTTCCTAGGTAAAAAGGGCAACGGGTCCTCCCCCGCGACCACCATCACGACCAGTTCAAAGAGGTAGAGCAGAACAGACTACTTTGCACTCATCAGGAAATATCGCCTGCTAGACTCCCGGACTCGCAATGTTTGCCATTAGTTGACTTAAGGCCGAAACTCCAGCTCCAGCCTCGTCCACTGTCCAGGCTACTTAACCATACTCGATTATCGACTCGCCGATCGATATGGAACGTAGGATTTGAATTCCATTTTTAGTCACGATGACTACTTTGGTTTTTTTTTCAGTGCAAGGCTGAAACTATAGGCAGACACAGGCTTTGCCCTATTCGAGAGTGCGTCCAGCAACAAACGCTGGTATATTTATCACAGGAAGCGTTCCAGAGGTCCAGGCTTAGGATAGATTCCTGCACTACCTCTGACGTCACCTCCATCCTCTTTTGACTCTCTAGCGTCTCATTGAGCAGTAAGCGGCCCCTTAAATTATCCCTTAGTATCCATCTTCCATCTTACCGAATTAAACGCATTTCTGACGTCATGAGAAGCACCACCCATCGAGCTCGAAGGCTGTGTGCCTTCGTTCTACTAACGACATCCATGCATGACAGCATCAACTCTGGATCTCACTGTGTAAAGCCTAACTGGCGTGGGGATAAGACTCCAGCAGCACGTATCGCTTCAGTGAATCTACTTCTGATGAGCTTTTCGGGCACCTTCAATGTCAAGCATACGACATAATGATCAATACAAGTCTTATCATCTTCTAACGAGAAGGGAAGATTTCCTCGATATTTGAGCGATAGTTTGTATACCACCGAGTCCTGGCGCCTTCTTGGTTTTCATAGTAAGGACTGCCTCTTACAACTCTTTTATAGAAAAAAATAGGCAGTCCTCGACGCTCTCCGCGGCGCCGTCATCATAACGTACGGGGTGCGCTGGGAATAGTGCCCATAACACCGTCCATCTGCTCGGCCTTAAGTGAACAGAGTTTCCGCAGAGCCCCCTTTTTGTCAGTTTATAACTGAGTCCCCACGGGTCCCCAAACACGTCATCAAAGGGTTTTGCCAGAAGCGAGCTTTGCTCTTGTTTATTGCGCTGCAAAGTCTCCTTTTGGCAGATCTGTACTCTGTCATTACTGTACATGCCTCCTTCCGGTCGTTTAGATGTTGCTCTGCAATTTCCGCGGTCCACCAATACATACAAGGCTTGCCACTTCTCTACGGCCTCTTGAGTATGAAAGCTCTGCAGATTGTCGTTATCAAATTTACGACAGTGTAAGCTGTAGCACATTACCCCCAGGAATGCCTTCCAAAGGGGCGACGCCTGCTCCAAGAGTTTCGACAGACCTCCCAGTGTTCATTTTCGCAAGGTTCAACGCATAGAAAGAGCACCGGAGTGGAACATACCGATCGTTTGTATCAACAACTTTGAAGGCAATATATTGATGGTTAGTTGCCGAGATGTTTTCTAGAACTCGCCACCTGTCTACTAATGACACCAGGGATTTCGAGGTTACGTTAGGAATGCTTTCTTCGATCCGATCCGATCTTTAAAACTTCAAGTCCTGTTCTCGCAGCCATTTAGAAAATTCATTTCCCTCTGGAATCTTGGTGAGGCATGCTCCATTCAAGTGGCGCTGGCATTGCAGTCGCTCCCAACCAGAATCCGCCCTCTGTGCCCAAGATAGCGTCGTCCAGAGCATCAAGCTTGAGTAAAAAGTAGACACTAAAAAATGTTACCCCTAAACATCGAATCCAGACAAAGCCGGGACGGCAAGCAACAACCCTAAGGTGGATGCCGTCCCAAACCCCGATATGTCGAGGTGTAACGAAGCTGTGTCCTTGCTTCCACATTGTTCACTGATGAGCACTAGATCAGCTTTGATCTCCGCATCGAACTGCGCTAGCAGTTCGTGAACGGTTGCACTCTGGTGCATATTGATTTGTAGGATAGGGACCTGGTTCATAATCATGCAGTTTTTAAGGCTTTTTTCGAAAGCGCACTTATCCACGTCAATCAGCTCCTTTGCTTCATCAAAGGCTGCCATCTGGAGCCCAACCAACGTGTAGACGTAAAACACAACTGTGCAGAGTACAATGTCGTGTAACATGTTTCCGATGTATCCAAAGTGGAGCTCCAAAAGTTGGCTCAAATAGTTAACGACATAGATCCTTGCAGACGCATTACTCATTGGGTGGCCTATGAACTGGATTTCAAAAAACAATTCGACTTTTTTTAGAAAGAAAAATGAATATGCTGGATACACTGTCACGATGAGGACGCTGAATATGCATATCCCGACAGCTCCTTTCACGGTGTTGATATATTTTGCGGTAGACATTTGCATGATGGTATCTCTCCTTGCACTTCCATCGCCGTTGACGACATACAATTTTCGAATGAAAAGAAGAAGTCCTTCCTGCCGTTTTTGGGTGTTAAGTGTGGAGTAAAGCTTTGCTATTCCCTAAGGAGTAAAGGATTACTTTTTCACAAATCGGGGTCCTTGCCAAGGCAAACTTACCATGACCGCTTGCATAAAGGCACCAATGCATTTCATAAGCAAGGTAAAATCGTCTCGGCCAATGTGTAACGTGTACAGGAAGCTTATACTCGTCAAAACAATTACGCTGATGCAGGCTCTAATTCTCCAGTTCCACAGGTTATTTCTGAAGTAGTCAATGCCCACTACCCTGCCAATCGCACAGAGCCAGCGACAAATCTTATCATACTGATCTACTGCTCTATTTCCCATGATAGTCGGTTTCCAGCTTTTCACCCCATAATCACAGAAGTCACCTATTACTGGTTGGGTTTTGTTGCAGCTAGCACTTATATAAATGCTGGAAATATGTGATAAATAATTCTTTGCATAAAATTACAGAGCGAGGAGCTATTAAAGTTCGTATCGATCCAGTCCAGATCCACCTTAGCAAATCTAAGCCTTAAATTATGGAACAATATGGACTATACCTATATTGACTATTCCACAATTCAGCACAATATAACATGCAACACTTCACCACTAAAAAGGACTAACTAACCGAGCCACCGAACTGAAAGGACGTCATGGAAAATTCATCAGCTGGCAGCGATTGCAGTTGCTCAAATTATCTCTAAAGTGAGAAATTTTCATTTGAGCAAATAAATTTTTCTAGCAGCCTTTCAAGGATATCGGTTCCTTGAAAAAAATTCAAGGCGTTTCACATGGATCCCCGACATTGAATTTTTCTCCACGAATGGGGTCACTTTTGACCCTATTCTTCCCTTTTTCAATTGAAACAAGCATGGAAACCGGAAGCTGGACGCTTCAGGTATGAAAGGTTTTGTGTATTTCTTATATATAAAAAGGCATCAAGCAGTGTACTGCAGAATCGACTGACGGGGAATATAGCTCCCTGAGGCCAACCTATCTCTCTCTGAGGGTGACATGTCTCTCCTCTAGGGCGATGTGTGGCTTTTCAGGGGCCAAGCCTGTTGTCCTCCAAGACGGTTAGTGAGTGGTGATAGCCACACCCTGTACGAGATGACCCTTATTTAACAAAACGCTACGGATCTAGACTGGGGAGTCGAAAAACACCTCCCACAATCCAGAGTGTCATGCGAACCGTGACCATTGGATAGTTTGCAGTCGAGGGTATTATTATTCTGTTAAGGGAGAGTCGCACCGCGTCCTTGAAGAACTATTGTGCCCCTTTTACTGGTTATAGTGTATCTATTGATCATAGTATCTGAAGCAGGCCTATAACCGTTAGGAACTTTAGTATGTTCCCTACTTCCAGATCTTTCAACTTTACATCTGGTATTAAGTGTTCTCCCAAATGCCTCGACCTACTTTGCACAAGTCCCGGACACTGTCCCAGGACGTGTATAGAGGTTTCGTCCTCCTCCTCACAAAACCTGCAGGCAGTGTCCGTAGATATCCCTAGGTCCGTAGGTCCCTAGTTCAGCCGACAATAACCAGTGAGAATTCCCACTATGATTCGGAGTTTTTTTTGGTGAGGTTTAAGCAATCCTTTGTGCGTATGGGTTTGTATCCCCCAATAAGCACCCTGGACTGCTCCATCCCTGTTAGGCCCGCCCAGTATAGTTCCCTCACCCGTTCCTCTTCATTTCTTAGAGGCATTGCCATGAAACCGTTTCCGATTCCACAGAAGATTTCTGGCACGTGTAAAGGCGCCCCTGCTCCCTTCTTGGCTAGTTCGTCCGCTGCCTTCCAACCCAGCATGGCCTGGAACCTAAAGTATCCAGACCTTGTTGGACGAGCCGAGTGTATTCAGTCTCTCAAGGCATTCCCATACGAGTTTAGAGTTCACCTGGTTGGACCTAAGTGCCTTGATCGCTGCTTGGCTATCGGTGAGAATAATAATGTTCTGCCCCCTATAGTTCCTTTGCAGATTAAAGGAGGCACATTTGTCTATGGCGTCTATGCTAGTGTACTTGCCCATTGGCTCAAAGTACATTTTCCTTGGACCAATGACACCGGCACCCGCTCCTTCTGCTGTGAGGGATCCGTCAGTGTGCCAAGTAATCAGTTGCTGGTTTAATCCGTATGTCGCGGCACGCCCTCCCAGTTTGCCTTGTTACTCCAACGTGTTTCAAACTTCTTATCGAAGTGAAACCTCGTCGTCATGTTATCCCTTCGTATCAGTAATTCGGGATACCACCTAGAAAAAATATCGGTCTTCCTTCGATTTAGGCAGCTTAGCAGCATAGCAGCAGTAGTTTCTTCGGGCTGCAACCCAATTGTTTTTCTGCTATGGATCTGTAAGTCATCAGAGCCGTCGTGGCTTTCCGACAAGTGTTTCCAATATGTGTCTTCCAGAGTAATTTTTGGTCTAGCGTAATTCCCAAATATTTGACCTCTGTTTCTCGTTTCTTGCTGGGACTTAGAGAAAGGCGTTGTCCACATAATCGTCCATAAGGTATCGAATACCTTTACCAGAGCCCCGACCTTTGACTCCAGTTCGTCTGTTGTTCCAATCTTACCAATTTGCGCACCAGAGAGTTTCTTCTTAATTACTTGACCAAACTTTCTCCAGTCGATCCTTCTGGGGTCTCTGAAGGGTTTGAAGACCTCTGCGGCGAGATCTAGACTGAAAAAAACTGTGATCAGAGAAGGATCTCTGGTCAGACACTCTCCAGTCCTCCACCCTAAGAATCCTATTGTCGATTATTAGGGTGGTATCAAGGACCTCCTCCCAACGTTCTCCGAGCAGGAGAAATGGAAGGTTAGTATACTGCCCCTGTTACACACCGATATCAAATTATATCAAATAATGACTCACCTCACGTATGCCTTGCATTGGCGTCGCAGCCTATCAACAGGTTGGCTTTTTTTGTTGCTATGGTGTTCATCAGATGTTGTAGTTCTTCTGGCAGAGCTGATCGGTCGGTAAGCCGAGGAAATATCCACGTTCTCTGCCCTCGTCTGCTCCAGCTTGACCACGACTAGGACGCTGGAACTCAGGTCCGGACACAGAAAAGCGTGCATACTCTTCCTCGCGAGAATACATGCTCTAGGTCTGTCCTGATCAACGTCTTCTATGCTGTGGAATAAATTAAAATATTTGCTTTGGAGCCCTTTGATGGTTCGGTCGCCTCTGACCCAGAGTTCCTGTATTAGCAAGATGTCGATTTGTGCCTCTAGGAGAACGAAAAGCTGATTAGCCGAGGCGCACTTCGAGTGCTGCAAAGTTATCTGCGTTACCCTCAGCATGATCTGCTTGTGTGGTGGGTTCATCAGTCTCCGTCGGACCGTCGATCGTCATCTCCTCCAACAGCTCGTTGGCGGCGTCGATTGGATCTAGGTCGTCGTCCAGTTTTGCAGAGCAGAAAACTTTTACCTTTGCATTCCTGACTCCGAACCGCACTTTATAGTTGACCATTTCTAGTGCCTTCAGCCACTCTTCGTTTATACGGAGTAAAAAGGTTGGCGTTTGTCCGAGGTTCCTTCTCCTTGACAAGAAGCCAGTCGTCCATGGGAATCTTGGGGTTTTGAAGGCGCAGGAATTTGACGAACTTGTCCTTATCCATGCGGATCTTCGGCTGATCTTAGCGAAGCGCGAACCAAGAAAGCCCCTAGAGAATTGGTGCTTGCAAGCTATAACGTGGAACCCACAGGTCACCTGTTTGTGTTTGTCTTCGGTATCCAGGAGATGCTCAAAGACCATCCCGACAGCCTGGCCTCAACACTGGTTCACACCTCCGGCGCTAGTTTGCCGCTAGCAGAACGTAAGTGGCTCCTGACCACGTGGCTGAAGGGTTTCGCAGTTTGCGGCCCGTCGGCTGACTGCTGCTGCGCACTTTTCTTCGGATATTGCTTAGCGTCTGAGCTCTTGTCCACTCTGCTCCGCTTTTGATTTTCCTCGACCTCGTCTTGAGATCGATTGCATTTCAGAACGATGGGCTTCACCTCCTACTCGTCTGACAGGCGTTTGCTATTGTATTCATCAACAATCGCCTGGTATTTAGCGAAGTCTTTTTCATCCCGTTCGTCGACAGTACCGGCCTCCTTATTCTTAGCAATCTTGTTGAGAATATGCATGGCCTTCTGGTACTGGTTCTTGAGCAGGACACCAGTGACCCTTCGCTTCTTAGTCAGCTTCCGGCGACCGGCGTTCTTGTCGGTTTTCACTTTCGAGGTATCCCCCGATGTCGAGGGTTTTGGGTTAGGAGTACCATGTGTCGTACTCGCTACACCCAGTTTGACGGTAGTGGATTCCAGGCTGGACGCCACTAGTCCGTCTGCTGCCTCGCTTCGGGAGGTCCATGCGGTTAATTTCAGCACAGCGATGCTACGGCTGGCACCGAGTGTACTGCTCTCGACGGCTACTGTCTCCTAGGTGGATGCCAGCAGCTCGTCCTTCGATGATGCGCCTGGCATCACCGCCTCTTCTCCTATCGTCGTTTTTTGTTTCTTTAAGATGTCTTGGTCCCACGGGTAGTCCGGGAAGAATGTCCACCCTCGCTGGCCCGACTACCAATATAAGGATCTTTTTTGAAACTGAAGGTGGCCAAGCTACTCAGAGTTCGCATACTAAAGGCCAAGCTTCCCATTGGCCACGCAGCCCTCGGCATATGCTGTTTCACCTTGGCTTGGAATCCTATTATCACATTCTCCAGTCCAGGGAGGACGATCCCCGGGGAGTGGCTTCGGTCCACCCCCCCCCCCCAGATCTACTTGCCCCTAACACATGACCAGCAGACCAGCAAACCCTCGTCAGTTGGATGAGCCTACTCCCAACCCGACCCTACACACTCTTGGCCCGTCCAAAGACGGTTTCTAGCGGTCACCACGAGGAGGTCGTGTGAGGACTTGACTTGGCTGTTTTCGGTCACGCAGCTCTCAAGGCAGAGATTAGGCAGCGTCTAATGAGTTGCCTCTGCCCTGGACGAAACCGTCAGTCATAGTGACATAGTGACTTCTTTTGCTTTTTTTGTAAAAAAAATGAACTACCACGGGTCGACTCCCTATTGAAGTTAAGAACCATTGTGAATTGGTAGTACTTAGATGGGGGACTCTTGGGAATATTTAGTTCCAACTTTTTTAACTTTTTTGATGAATAGTAAAATAAATTCGGTTGCTCAATAAGTGAAGAGAATTCATAGGTCGTGGTGGCTACAGAGCTAAAAACTTTTGAAATTATAGCACTTTGTGAACAAAAGGAAGCCCGCGAACTATTTTCCCGGGTGGATTCTGCCTGGATCATTCCATCTATTTCTGTTCATTTAAAACCACATGGAAGAGGATGAATAGAAACAACACTAGATGAAGCAGGGAATGCTCATTTATTTAAACTCATGCGATGTTAGCCAGAATCGAGCAATTAGTACTATTCAGAGTTAGCACCATTTAGCTAAATACTTTGCAGGCTGAACACCATGTGGGAGCAACCAACCCCAACCTTTCATGATTTACCCTTTCAAACATATTCACATGAAAACATGCTTGCAACCAATTTTGAAAGTGTACTCCCAGCTTGGTGAGCACCATTGACCTTTAGTATCAAATTCCCATAATAATATTACAAGTACAACCCTCTCATGCTCCGTGGAAATATTTTCATATCCAAGGACTCAATTTATGACTGAATAGAAATGTTTTCAATGTTCCAGGCTCCAACGAAAACAGATTAAACTTTATAACTCTAGCAGCCTCGTTCGATGTGGTCTAGACGAAACATAACTAGACCAAATGGAGCCTTTCAATTTTTTTTCAAGGATCCTTGAGTCGAGTGTCTTGTCGGGCAATAGATTAGGATTCATGCTGCGAAACTGTGATCACAGGAACATGTAGAGAATAGGAGGTCCTTCTTGTTGATGTGTTTATTCTGGTCCTGCCTTTCAATTGCGGCATTCAGGACTCATTGGGAAGTTTTATGGAATGCCTTCTTACAAAAACATCTTGTCAGGATATATTGGCGGTGTTTTGTTGTCCTGGTGTTATCTCGCTGAACGGACGTAGACACATAAATATTAATACTTGTATATTCTACTCCTTCATTTGGGCGCATAAATTACGCAAATAAACCCGATTGTCGATCTTAGTTTGGCCGTGGGTCTATTCAGCTTCTTTAAGTGGTATTACCAATCATGAGGACATAATCCCAGCAGAATGCCCGTGTGGGCTAATGTATAATTTGTATTCATGAAGTTTTCACCAATGAAGACGTTGGTGATTCTAAAAAACGTGTACACATTTGGGTATCGAGGAATCATCGACATGAAGGCAGACGACTTATGCTGTCTATTCTCCTTATTTGATCTCTCAATCAGATAATTAGAATTGAAGTAGGTCGTTGTCCCTAGATTAAATATTAAAAGGAAAATTTGATTTTATATCGTTTTCGTCTCCGTTTCGCTATTCTAATGATTGAATATGGGAGAATACGCGTGGTGATTGGTAGTTTCTTGAGGGATACATAAGAGGTATTGTACTCATAAGAAGCCGATAATGATAGACACATCTTTCTTCGACTTCGTAATAATTAATGAGATACTGCCGTGATCAAAAAATAGTAAGACATGCGACATGAAATTTCGCGGGCATTAGGGATATGGATATTTTTTTCTATTAAGTGGGTAACACCTTTACTGACATCTAATGTCAAATTTTGAGACCATAGTGTCAGTGGTTAATGAGGCACACTTGTTTTCAGTCTTGAATAAAGTGCTCTAACACACTTCAAGGCCCTGATCCAACATGGATTGTTGCGCCAACGATTATTATTATTACTTGTTTTCAGTAAACAACAAAAAAGTAACATTTTTCGATTTCTATGGTACAATGAGGGTAGTATAGGTCCCAGAGCGAAACATGGATTGGTACCCACTATGGAGCATAAAACCTGGAAAACGCCTGCTGAACCAACATCAACAGCTCTACTACCAAACCTTATCTTTACCCCCACATGGTGACCGCTTGGAAACTCTTTCTTAACGAAAAGCTGCCGACCGAGAAGGATGAAGGCGAGTCTCCCGCACCTAAAAACAAGGCAAATTGTACCAACTGGTCCTCCAGGTTGGGGGTAGGGTAGGACTGACAACCCTACACGGAAAACAACTTGTTACGAAGCTACAACAAGAGCTTCGGACTGGACGGATAACACAACGACGAACCCGGCAATAACAAAGAAATACCGATTTACGCATTTTCTCATGGAACGCGCGCTCCCTGTACAGAGATGGAGCTGTCAAATAGCTAGCCGGGCCCCTGTCTTAATATAGAGCTTATATAACAGCATTAAAGGAAATGCGTTGAAGAGGGACCGGTTTCCTGGAGAAGAGTCGCTACACAATTTATATCATAGCGGCCAACCAGTAAACAATGTGGTCGGAGTAAGTTTCTTAGTCAACCAAAAAATGAAACCTGCTGTTATCGGCTTTGAAAACATAAGCGAACGGCTATGTACTCTGCGCTTGCGAGACAAGTTTAGAAACATAAGCCTTATTAACATTCACGGAGACTGCATGAGAAGGATACCTTCTACGAGGCAGTAGAATGAACCCTGGGAACCCCTCCCAAGTCCGATATCAAAATCATACTTGGGGATTTTAATAATCAAGTAGGGACGGTACCAGTATTCAGCCGATACGTTGGCACCCATAGCTTACATCAAAATACAAATGATAACGGACTGCAGATTATTCAATTAGCAGGGTCACACGAAATCGTTGTTGCAAGAACCTAGTTTGCGCGGAAAGCGTTCAACAAACATAGGTGGACCCCTCCAGACCGGACCATGTTCAACTAAATTGACAACGTGCTGATTGAACGCCGCCACCTCTCATCCTTGATGAATGTCAGAATATATAGGGTGGCCAATATAGAGTCGGATCACTATCTCGTTGACATAGTGCTCCGAATTCGAATAACAACACGGCCCAGAACCCCTCTGACAATCAGGCGAGAATTAACACTGAAGTCATTCACAACACGGCCCTCCGCGACACCTATAAGAGGGAAATGGATACTGAAATAACCACAGTCAACAGAGATCCTGGAGATGAAGCATCAACAAATGATCTTCACAATCACCTGAAGAATGTTTCATAAATACGGCAACAAGCATACTTGACCCCAGTCGCCAAAAGAGTCGGAACGGCTGGTTTGACGACGAATGTAAGCTAGCAACGGACCGGAAGAATGCTGCATACCGAAAAATGTTGCATTCTCGAAGGACGGGGGCACGAACTCCGGCGCACGGAGAAGCTACTTCACAGACGGAAACAGGAAGCCTAGGAGAACCAACAGGTCTGTGAACTCTCAACAAGTCAACAGGATGAAGCCTTACACACCTCGATGTTCATCCTGCCAAGACAAAGAGGGAAATCTAATTTCCAGCAGAATGGGCATATTAGAGCGATGGGTTGAGTACTTTGATGAACTACTAAACAACCAGAACATCGACGAGTTAGAGGTCCTGCCAAACAGAAGACGACAAACAAATACTGCCACCACCAAGTATAGAAGAAACAGTCCGTGCAATTCATCGGCTTAAAAATCATAAGTCGCCAGGAGCCAATGGAATTACAGCCGAATTGGTTAAATATGGAGGCGACCAATTACACCAAGTGGTTCATCAACTTGTGCTCAAGTTGTGGGACAGCGAATCAATGCCTGACGACTGGCAAAGAGGCATTATCTGTCTCATAGTAAAAAAGGGAGATACCACACAATGCAACAATTATAGAGGTATCACGTCATTCTCCACTTTCTTGCTAGGCCGGATACCCCCATATACTCAGAACATCGTTGGCCTATACCAAAGAGGCTTCACTAGAGGCAAACCAACTACACATCAAATTGTCTCTCTGCGACAAATGATGGAAAAACTATTGGAATATGGACATCCGTTGCACCATCCTTTCAATGATTTTAAAGCCGCCTATACCGCATTGCCAGGGGAAAACTGTACACGGCCATGGGAGAATTCGGTATCCTGACGAAATTGATAAGACTGACTAGGCTGACCCTGACCAATGTGCGAGGCGAGATAAAAACAGCAGGATCACTTTCAAGACCATTCGACATTAACAACGGTCTACTACAAGGGGATGCCCTATCATGCGTCCTCTTTAATCTGGCCCTGGAGAAATTGATCCGTGATTCTGAGGTAAATGCAAGAGATATGATCCTCTTTAAGTCCACACAACTACTGCCCTATGCTGACGATATCAACATCATGGGAAGAACGACCCGAGATGTACAAACTGTCTTCATCCAGATCGAGCAGGCGGCGCGAGATCTTGGGCTGCACATTAATGAAGGCAAGACAAAGACCGTTGGCAATTTCTCCTATCTAGGGTCGAAAATCACAACCGATAACAGCTACGATGATGAAATCCGCGCACGGTTGTTGTCAGCCAACAGAGCCTATTTCAGCTTACAAAAACTGTTCCGCTCGAAACGTCTCACCATAGGGTCAAAGCTCTTACTGTATAAGACTATGATCCTGCCAGTCCTCATGTATTCCTCGGAAACTTGGGTTCTTAGCAAGAACAATTGCGAACTCTTGGCCACGTTCGAGAGAAGAATCCTCCAAAAAATTTTTAGCCCCCTACATGAGGGTGGACAATTCCGTAGCATACATAATGACCGCCGGGTTGTGGATAAAATCCGGTCCAATAGGTTACGGTGGGCAGGTCATGGATAATCCCACCCGAAAAGTCTATAAGGGCAATATCTATGGTAGAAAAAGAAAATGAGGCAAACCTTGCCTGAGATGGAGCGATGACGTAGGTCAAGACGCTAGACAGCTTTTAGGGATATCGAATTGGTGAACTTCGGCACAAAACCGGGATGTCTGGAGTTCCTTATTTAGGCTGTAGCGGCATCCTATGCAGGGACCGTGGCGCGATTGATGAGAACGTTGCGTACACTGCGGGCTCGGGGCGGTGTCCAGTTTTCAGAGCAGAATTGGAAAGAGCTAGGACGCGGTCAACATGATTCGAATTCTAAAAATCAATATGCACCGGAGTGCAACCGTTCACGAGTTGCTAGCGCAGTTCGCTGGGAAGACCAAAGCTGATTTAGTACTCATCAGTGAGCAGTATCAAAACAAAGACCCAGTTGCATGGCACCTTGACATATCAGGTACCGCTGCCATCTGGGACGGGACGGCACCCTCCTTAGGGTTCTTACCCAAGGCCGACTTTGTCTGAATTCGATGTTCAGAGATAACATTTTTTAGTGTTTATCTTACGCCGAATAAGACGGACTTTCGGCGCAGGCTTGGTGCTTTGGAGGACGCTATCTTAGGCACAGATGGGGAGATCCTGGTCGGCAGTGACTTCAATGCTAGGGCACTTGAATGGAGCATGCCTCACATAGACTCCACAGGGAAACGAACTCTGGAAATAGCGGCAAGAACAGGACTGGTAGTTCTAAACACCGGATCCACCCCAATGTTCCGGCGCCGGGGCTGTGAAGAAAGCATTCCAGACGTAACTTTGGCGTCGGAATCTCTGGAGTTGCTGATGGACGGGTGGCGAGCGACCAACAGTACATTGCCTTCGAAGTGGTGGATACAAACTCTCGGTGTACGCCACCCCGGCGATTTTTCTGTGCATGGAACGTAACGAAAGTGAACACCGGGAAGTTTTTCGAAACTCTTGCAACAGGTTGGGCAGCGCTGGAGGGTACTCCTCAGCGCGGTGGCGCTGCGGCCGACACTGTCGTAAATTCAGTTGTGGACCTATTTACGATGGCCTGCGGAGCCACCATGCTCAGGATGGCATCGAGACGTGGCAAACCTTCCATGTATTGGTGGACAGTGGAAATCGTAGTGCTCTGGAAGGAGTGTCATAGGCTCCGTCTAAGCGACCGGGGGGAGGCATGTACCATAATGTCGAAGTACAAATCAGCCAAAAGGAGACTCCGCAGCGCAATTAACAAGAGCAATGCTCAATACTCGCAGGATATGGTCGACAAGATGAAGGGGAACCGGTGGGGACTCGGTTACAAACTGGCAACCCGAAAAATCGGGGCTCTGTGGATACACAGTTCACTCAAGGCCGAGTAGATAGACCGCATTGTAAGGGCGCTATTCCCTGCGCACCCCGTATGGGATGATGACAGACAGCTTTTAGGGATATCGAATTGATGGACCTCGGCGCAAAACCGGGATGTCTGGAGTTCCTTATTAACTCAGACCTAGACCGGATACCGGTTGTTACGCCGTTGATGATGATGATGATGAAGCTGGCTACACAAAATTTTGTTTTCTTTGTGAATGGGACAGCCGTGCTAAAGATCAACATTATGTGGGAAAAGACTGGTAAATGTCCTGGGGGTTTATTGTCAGGACTTACCATGTATAACCCCACAGTCCTCCCGAAATAACCGGGCCAAGAACATATCCTTCAGGAATTCTCCCGAAACATATGCTTTCAGAGACCCACCCCGATTCTCATGGTACTAGATCCTTTGGCGTGACTCTCGTTGCCAGGCTGAGTTTCAAAAGTCATATATCGTACACCTGTGAAAAAGCTGCAAAGACCAACACGGCCCTTGCCAGGATAATGCCGAACGTAAGTGGCCCAAAAAATGTAGCAGGCTGTTGATAGCTGGGGTCGTGGGGCCCATATTGCTGTACGGGTCGCCTGTATCGGCGGAGGCTTTGGACAACGTACAGAACTAGAGGAAAATAAATTCCGCTTATCGTCTGATTGCACTGAGGGTATGCAGTGCATTTTGAACTAGTTCGGATGATGCGGTATCGCAGGGATGGTCCCTATTGACCTCTTAGTGAGAAAGATTCGGTGCATGTATTGACGGAGGCAGACTGGTTCATTAGGAACGGAAGCAGATCACCGGCGTACGGCAAGAGAAAAGTCGCATAGACTCTGGCAACGACGGTGGGACGAGTCGTCGAAGGGTCGGTGGACATACAAGATTATTCCTGATATTAGGGAATGGCTTGACCGACGACACTAGGAGGTGAACTATCACCTCACGCAGTTTCTCACTGGACACAGTGGTTGCTACCGAACGTATCTGCATCGTATCGACTGGATGATTCCCCGAACTGTTACAGAAGTCGTGGGATCCCAGAGGACCCGGAGCATGTGCTGTTTGAGTGCTTGAGATTCCTGGAGAAGAGAAGAAGCCTGAGCGAGGCCCTGGAAGTCGGCGTGAGCCCCCAAAACTTAATTCGGGGAATGCTCAGAAGGCAAACTGGACTTCGGTCATTCACACAATTGTGCGGATACAAACCCAACTCCTGAGAGAAGCACGCACAAAGAAATGGAGAGAGGAAGCACAGAAGCGGAAGACTGCAGAGTTGAGAACATGAAGGCCTACGGAAGGCAAGCCTTAATGACAGCCTTAATGACAGTCCCGTGGGGCAATGGCAGGAGACAGGTGGGATTGCTTTTTTAGCGGGTTCGAATCCCAACCTACATCCATGCTAGCTTTGACGTTCACACAGGAGAGCTGGAATGGATGTGCCTTTCTAAGATTTTTTAACACCTGCGTGTATTAAAAAACAAGTCGGGAAACCGGAAGCTAGACGCTTCAGGTATGAAAGGTTTTGTGTATTTCTTTTATAAAGAGATTTGAGTGTGCATTTGCCCCATTAGCATTTAGCACTTAAAATATGCATATATTATGTGAAAATTTACACTTTACAAGTGATATTGACATTCATAGTCTTGAATTTGCAGAGAAGCAACAGTTTTGACCTAGTATAACTTTGTTAGTAATGGTGTGATTTTCACCAAATTTGGCAGAATCATGTTCTATGCTGTAGCCTATACTGCTGCATTTTGTGATTCTAGGGTGAACTTAAGGGGGGTTTTCCTGTCAATTACTAAAAATTATAGTAATGTACTATTATTAACTTTATTTGAACAGGTATCGGTATGAAGGGTATTTCAGAGCCTAGGCACCATATAGTGGCAGCCCCCCGATTTTTTTCATATTTTTTGGTTGGGTAGTTTCTAAGAATGGGTTCTTTGAAAAAATGATCACTTTCAACCCCCCGCACTCCCTACCTTTTCAACAAATGTCAAAACTAAGACCGGCTTCGGAAAGTACTAACTGAGACCTTTCATTTGATACCCCACATGACTATATTTAATGAAAAAAAAATTTACACCCCCCTTTTGCATGTATGGGGACCCCCCCCTTAAATTGGATGCAAAAGGATGTAACTCACTATATGCGTGAGCGTTCAGTTCCCACCTTTCTACCAAATTTGGTGCCAATCGCTACAACCGTCTCCGAGGAAAATGCGTGTGACGGACAGACAGACAGACAGACAGTAAACCGATTTTAATAAGGTTTTGTGTTTACACAAAACCTTAAAAATGATACCCTCTGGTGGGGCTTTGTGCAGAGGCCACCTCAGGCGAGTTCCTGGCAGATTCTGGTCTGATCGCCCTCCTCGAGTACGTAGAGAGAGTTGTGGTGGTTTTATGTAAGTACCTGTCATTGTCACCACAATGCTTGCTGTAACAAATAACAACGGTATTAGTCTATAATGAAGGTATCGCACAGCATTTATACTGGTGGATACGAAACCAACCTAAATCTCTACCGGACTAAGGAGTACGGAACCTTTGAAAGTCAAATGTCTCTTTGTTTGCTTGGACGTAACCACAGCCCCCATGAAACTCCCACTAGGGAGCGAACCGTTAATAACTGGGCTCAACGTATATAAACCAGGAATTCTCTTGAGGCATGTAAAATCAAGGGTTACCCCGGTCGTCGTGGTACCCGTATATCCCTGGTAGGGTTTCGTGGTGGAAGCCACTTCGAATGAGCCATGTATATAAGCCTTGGAACGTTCACCTACTGCATCACGACAAGCAAGCCAAAGTGAGTACAGGGTTTCCCGGTGCCACCTCGTCGAGATTCTCTTCGGCCTCTTGGCTTTGGTTCGGCTGCCGCCCCGTCTTCCTTACCACCACCTCCAAGCACCAGTACCTGGGAACAATCACCATCGGATTGATTTGTGTCTGAAATACTTATAAATATATACACCTGCATTTTAGGGTATTGACAAAAGCTGAGTTATGTATGTTTATTTGACAACAGTATTGGAAGTGAACACAGAGGGCTCACTTTTTTCATTCGTTCGTCGAAGCCATAAGAACATGAATCCTCTTTTTGGTCTATTTTTGTTCGTAAATAAATACAATCAATACCCTAACAATCATCCTCTCCTAGTCTCCCTAGAATACGACGCTGTAAAGAAATTGGCCTGGCACAAAAAGAAAACCTCCCAAACAATCAGAGCGTTTCAAATCTTTTCTTTTCCCCAAAACATCTTAAGAATTCCTAGGAGAAAAAAGATGTTCCTAAAATAATTATTCACAATCTTTTGCTCCCTTTTAAAATACTACGTGAAAAAATGAGCAGATCCCGATATCGAAAAATATTCAAGGTAGTAAAGAGAAATGGGATTTAAGGTAGCACCCCCAGGTGCTTTTTTAGGGGGCGAAACATTCGTTGTTCTTTCTTTTATTGAAAGGACTCTACGAGAAGGGCACATTGAATTTCGGTCACACAAAAGGTGCAAGAAAACGTCTGTTAATGGTTTCGGGTTAAAAGATACTTAAATGTCTGGTTGTCTTCAGTTGAATGACAATTGTGTTTCTCAAGTGCCAAGGGCGGCTGTTGCCGGGCCCCAGGAAAGAGCTTCAACGTGTTTCAATGTTTTATGCAAATGAGAGCAATATTGTACTTTATTTTTGTAATAGGAATCCATGTGAACTCCGTAGTCCTTGGTATATTGATTTTACGGTATTTTCCCTACTTATAGAACAAAGAGATGAAGTGGTGCGCGCTGAACTAGAAAACGTTTTCTGTTGGATACCTGAAAGCATTTGTAGATATCTTTCGAAACATTCTTCAGATAGATTTTGAAGGAACTTGAGAAGGAACTTCAATATAAGCAGATAATGATAAGCTATTTAGCCGGAGGATTTTGTATGTTGCTCTTCGTACGTCATTATTTCAGTGAGATTAATAGACGAGTATACTTCGGTGAAGTGGATTGTTTACATAGACTTCCAAGACTCGATGAAGGCTATTTCTTTATGTAGAATTACATTACATTACATTACTTCTTACCTACGTCATTCTCAATCCACTGCAGGATTTTAGGTTCAATTCGAAGGTACCTTATTGGAAGTGGAAGGTTTTGTGGAAATCCAAACCTTCTTAAAATCGGTTCGCTATATCTCTGCCTCTCTGTCTGCCTATTCGTCAGTCTGTCTGTCGTTTCCTTTTTGTCCAGAAGTAGAAAACTTCAAAAGGTCCTGTTACTCACATATGCTATAAGCGTTTAGGATTTTTACCTACTAAAACTACCTCCAACTCCAGCCCTCTTCCCCACGGAACCACCACAATGTATTACGTAGCGAGATGAACACAACTCTACCTCTTAAGGTTTTATGGAAATCTTCAAAAGACTCTGGCCTGGGCACGCTAGATTGTAGGACCCACTAAAACCACCCCGCGACTCCTCCCCCAACCCCGTGGAACAACCTTTAGATATTACATCATGGGGTGGAGTTAGCTTACTTTACCTAGGTCTCCTTCCATCTACCCACGGGGTTAGCAACCGCGCCTTCCTCATTTCTTCTGCTTTTCGCAGTTTATCCTGGATTGCCGCGATCAAGGAGTTAATCGCATCCCAATCCCCCTGGCAAGCCACCATTCTCCTGACAAAATTTTCTGGTGATAGCACTTGACATAGAGTTCGTGGAATCTAGGACATTCGAAGAATACGTGTGCTGGGTCCACTGGGACCCCATCGTAGTCTGGACAATTGGGTGAGGTGTCCAATTTAAACCTGTACAGGTATTGACGGTATCCTCCATGGCCGGTCAGAAACTGGGTGAGATTATAATTGATCTCCCCATGCCTTCTCTCCACCCAGTCCCTAACGGAAGGGATCAACCCGTAAGCCCAACGATCCTTTTCTGACTGGTCCCATCGCTGTAACGGATCTCTTCGATCTTTTGAACATGTGATAAAAGAGAGATGGACCTGGTGTTATATATGTTCATCATCTCGGTTGTCGGAATATCAATCGGCATCATTCCCGAGATGACGTTCACATCATCTGAAACGGTCCTGATGGAAAAACACACTCTTAAGGCTGTTCTTCTGTAGACCACACTCAGTTTATATGCATTGCCCAAAACCTGCAGCGCTTTTCCCCAAAGTGGGACTACATACACCAAGATAGAGCTCAAAACCCTGGCTATGAGCATCCTGCAAGTATACCGCGGTCCTCCTACATTCGTCATCAGCCTTGCCAGAACCAGACTAAAAGTGGATGCTTTTTCGCAAGTATGCTCTATATATTGATTAAAATTGAGTTCTCCGCATATCATGACTCCCAGATATTTGATGGTCGGCTTGGAAATGATAATACGATTCCCGATTCAAATGCAGGCGTAATTTCGTTTGCGGCGCTTAGTGATGAGGACCGCTTCCGTCTTTTCCTCCGCGAGTGCCAGTCCAGCACTCTCTAACCAAACCTTAATAACACTGATTGCTTCGCTTGAGTATAACTCAGCATTTTCGAGATGCTTTGCGACCACAACCAGTGCTATATCGTCGGCGTAATCCACCAACGCCTCCTCCGGAATCGGAAGGTAAAGTACATCATTACACATAATGTTCCACAGTAGTGGGCCCAGTACAGAGCCCTATAAAACACCCGCGAAGACAATGTACTTCTTGGATCCATCCTCGGTATTATACCAGAGCCTCTACTCTTGCAAGTAGCTATCGACAATAGCAGCGAGGTAGGTGGGAACGCCAATCGTCGCCAGAGACTTTCGTATAAGGTTCCAATTGCAAGTTGAATGCATTCCTCACCCGTTCCATAAATTGCATTTTCGGCCAAGCCAGTAACCATTTTGATTGCATCACTGATTTATCTGGCTTTACGGAACCCATACTGCCCACCTGAAGGGCCTCCCCGGCTATCGACGATCGGGAGTAATCTGGATTTTATGGCGAGCTAAAGGGCTCTGTTCGGTATGCCGTCCAGGCCCGGAGCTTCTTTATCACCTAGTCTGCTGCAGATCTCAGCCCGTTCATGATCACTGCATCACATATAGAGATCTCTGAAATGTGTCAGTGTCCCCTCTCTTGCTGGGGCTATAACCCTTGGATGATTTTCAACAAGAGAGTAAGGCACGTGATCTGTGGGGATGACCGTCCTCTCAATCGTCCGAACACAATTCTATAGACGTTCCCCCACGGATTTACATCCGCTTCCGAGCTGAGCTCCTTAAAGCATTCCCTCTTGCGCCGCTGAATGCAAAGCTTGAAGTTTTTGCGGGCTACCTTATACGCATGATCCTTTTGTCCCTGATCACTCCTTTCTACCCCCTCTGAACTGGTCGTCTGGCTCGGTGGTAGGCTGATCGAAGGCTTCCCAATTCCTTATTCCACACACGTTGGGTCTTCTACTGGGGAATGAACAACTGCTTTACATGTATGCGTGGCGATCCATTGTGTGACATACACAGCTCGACGTGGGACCGCCTGCCTTAGTAGGTTGGCCTAGTCACACTTCCAGAAGCTTCCCTCGTCCAGTGCGTTTACAGACCAGCCTGATGCCCTTTTCGGCTTAGGAATCCTGTTTCCCTGACCTGTGGCCCCCTCCTCATTTGATTGCCTGGTGATCGCTGACGGTCTAGTCCTCGCTAACGCGCCAGGATATACACGTACCAGTGCTGGGCTGACAAAGGTCAGGTCTACGCTCGAGGGAGACATCACCTTTGCGAAAAGTGCTTGCATCACATTCATTGGCCAAAACTAAATCCAGCTGGGTAGAAGCCTATAATAGACTTCGGCCCCTTGCGCTTCTCTGTAGTCCTTCAGACACCATCACGGTTTCTGAAGGGTTCACTTATGATGGCAACTTCCATCTAAGATTCATAAATGGTCTGCTCTAGTAAGTCCTGAGCGACCCTGCAATGGTTGAGGTTTATTTAAATAAACCTCGTTTTTTTCATTCCAGTCAACGCCTTCCTGAATTCCGGGCGTTTACCACCTCCAGCAATATGCCAGTTATCCCTTTCTTCCCTTCCTTCGCACAATAAGCATTTAGGGTCCCTATTGCACTCCTTGGCAATATGTTTTTTTCCCCACGCCTTCTGCATCGAAAGGATCAATGCCACTGGTGTATGCCAAACATGAGGCACTTGAAGCACCCTTTCAATGAAACCTGCTCTCGCAGGCCGCAGATAATTCATCGAATTCGAACCTTTCCAGCCGACAATAATTTCTGCGCTGCCTCCACTGGTAGTCGCATTGTGGCCGCCTGAGTATTACCATACGTTTTTCTCAAGTTCACGATGGATCCCTCTTCCAGTTCCTTCAACTTAAATTGTTTTTTTACGCAGTGCATATTTCTTCTCTGGATGCTACTTCGTCAAGGTACTTGAACTGTATGCAGATTTCATGCTTTTGGGCCCCAACTATAAAATTCTCCCCAAGCGCGTTCTTCCTTCACTTGGGTGCAAAAGCCGTCGATTTTACCCAAGTTGGATTTTTTTAGCTCAAACGTGAGATCGTCTTTCTGGGTCCTTCGGATCTTGCTCAAATTTCCACCCAGATTTTAAGACAAATTGCCCTTACTGGGGAAAACGATTGCCTCTGGGTGAGTTCACAATTATGCTTTGTTCTTCGTCTTTTTATTAAGGACCTTCATCCATCCACCATTTCCATTCCCCTTGGGTTGGCCTTCAATTGCTGACTCTTGGGACTCCCATCTATGGGACACCCATCACAACATTCGCACTCAGCGTCACAAATTGAACCTCGGCCTCCACCGACCATCTACTAATTCATCACCAGGTTGTCACCAATGTACCACTACTTCCACATGGCATCGACGCCTCATCGCGGCGAAGCAGGAGTTCGACCATCTGTTAGGGCGACTCCCTTGGAGTCATTGGGCCCTCTAAACATCGTCCCTAAGGCTGGTGACAACTAAATTCGTGCAGCCACCGGACCGTTACCTACTATCCTTAAAAGAGGATCTGCTCCAGAAGACTAACGCTTGGTATTCCCAGTCATCGACCTGCAAAGAACCGTCTACCAAATTCCAGCACGAAACGAGTTGCAAAACAGTCGTTAGTCAGTTGTCGACCTTCAGACTATTTGAGTTCGTAGGCATGCCAACGAGGCTGAGGAATGCATCTCAAACAGTACAGCGGACTTTGAACCACCTCATCAGGAAGCTGAATTTCGTCCGCAGCTATCTAGACAATATACTGGTTTGCTGCCACGACCAAGGAGCTTTTTTCGCTCCTACAAGCAGCTAAGCTCTAGGTCAACTGGAACAAATGTCAAATCAGCCAGTCTGAGGTCGAATTCACTGGATACCGCATTAGCAAGAACGGTCCACCAGATCTTCAAATCAAGGCAATCTCGGATTTCCTGAAGCTAATAGATTCGTCGCAGCAAAGACGCATTCTTGGCAACATTAATTATTATTACTGCTGCGTACTGCACGGCACTGAGCTCCACGTTCCACTAACCGAGCTACTCAAAGGCTATACGAGCTAGAAGTCCAATATCAGTTGGATAATCGAGGCTTACTCCGCGTTTCAGCATAGGAAGCAGGGGATCTCTTCTGCTGCCAATTTAACTCTCCTGTCATCGAACGGAAAACTAGCTTTGCTCATCGATGCTTCCAACATGGTTATAGGGCTGACTTTGAACGAATAGCGCGCAAAGGGCACATGGGCTCCATTAGGTTTCTTCACAAGGAAACTGTGGGAGATTGAGCAACGAAATTCCACTTACGATCACGCACTTTTTGCCGTTTTCACCACCGCCAAGTATTTCCAACGGATTTTGGAGGGACGCCAGTTCCTGATATACAACGCATACTTTCGCACGAACGCAGCGCCCCGACAAGGCTTTACCACCTCAGGCCAGGCAACTCGACTTCATCGGTCAATTTGACTTTTGCTTCGAGTACGCGCCTGGCGACCGAAACGTTGTCGCAGACTCTGTTTCGAGTGAAAATCTATGCCCAAGCGAAAGATGAACAACTAGAGCACCTCATCGACAGCTCTCGTTTCAAGTTTCACCGATTCAAGTCGGCCTACTAGACGAAGTTCAACGCGATCTCTATTTTTGATACGCCTCAGTACATCACCGCTGATCAAGATCGTCAATTCGAGGCGGACCTGCGCATCCAACTCAACCGCCTCATGGAAGCGAAATACGTTCTCACAACACCTTACCACCCCCAGGCCAACGGAATGGTGGAACGAATGCATCGCACTCCCAAAATTTCATGGCTCCGAGCGCTTCTAGCAGTCCTCCTTGGGCTACACACCATCGGCAAGCCTCTCCAGCTGGAATGGCTTTCGGCTCATCGCTTCCACATTCCGAGCGAGTTCGTCGCTTCCCAGGATAAACCATCCACTCGCACCAAGGACTTCCTCACCGACTTGCGCAACGTCTTTAGAGCTATTCGCTCAGTGACAGCGTCTAGACATCAAGAGCAACATCCTTTCGTTTCCAAGGATTTAGCCACCTGCGTTTGCCACATCGATGCCAATAAGAAGCTGCTAGAGCAGTTGTATAGGGGACCGCATCGAGCTATAAAACGGTTTGACGCCCGAACATTCCTCGTAGATGTTAACGAGGTCGCAAGGCCCTACTCTACGGACCACCTGAGACCTGCTTGTCTCGAATAGGCAGACGCCCTATTCTCGCAGGTTCGACCATCTAAGCCTCCGTAAACCCAGTCACCTAAGCAGCGTTTAAAGACAGCTAGAACTTCCTCAAAGTGCTCTTCCAAGGCTGGATCCGCTTAACAATTTTCTAGAATTGTTTATCCCTTGTGCTTGGTCTGAACATCTGAATCCGGTCGATTAGTAAAATTTGCGATTCCAATCCCGAAAATCCACAGAGATTGTGATTTTCAAGCAGCAATTATGGGGTCAACAAGATTCATAATCATCTGAGGCTCTGAGGGGGAAATAAAACCTACTTCAAGGGATTGAATAATTTTAGGCATTCTCTACTTAGTCATTAATAACCTTTGAGGGCAATCTGATCCTTTCACCTTAACTTCTTAATGAAAAAGCTAAACCTGAAAATTTTCCCACGAATCACCACTTGATTTTGAATGGTCCCTAGCCAGGTTATAATGTTCTACCTAAGCAGCCAGATGCCAGCTCATTATCCTTGATTTATCCTTCGGTCCTAATTAAATCGAAACGATTTTTTCTACCTCCAAAGAGAAAAATAATCACTGTAACTCTCCACTTTTAATCCTCGTGAAAGCTCGATTTAAGTCAATTTAATTACAAAATCCTGTTTACTTCCAACCTCAAGTGGATGATATTCAACAATTCGAAATGACCACTCATGCAAAAACAAAGGAACGAACTGAGTGGTGAAGCAGAAAGAAGGATTCCCAGTGAATTGCCCAATGAAATTCCAGAAAACCCATTCTTTGCTACAAAAAAAAGAGGAAAATTCCTAACTCACCGAATTTTTTTTTTGACGTGGGAATCCTTCTTGGTCTCATCCCATTACTGACAAGTAAAAGTATTCAATCTCAGAGCCGAAACTGAATACCGGAAGGCAATTGACTCGGAAGATGAGAGTCCATACTTAAAAAAAAATTCCTTAAGCAAATCGATCTAGAAAGTCCGTGCGAATCCTTTTAACAAACAAAAAACGCCAAGCGACACTCGTCATCCTTTCATTTGTCGTTTTACTCCAGTATCTCCCGCCTCCGTCACGGACAGCGCGATAGATTCATGGTGGTCCTTTTTTTCTAGTTCTCGAAATATTTTCCTTCGTCCTCGTTTACATTGTTTTAATTATTTTACGGACTCTCCTTGTTCTCGGTACCAACCGGCACTCCTTTCTCGCCTGCCATTTTGGCAGCTTCAAAGTCGTTCGTCTCCTCAGTGGATAGTGCTTCCTTCGGAAAGGGGTGGAAAACGATTCCAGCGAAAGGAAGAGCATAATAAAAACGACAAAAGTAGGAGTCGGAAATGGTAAAAACACTATGTTCATTGGAAATGAAACAAGTCAAGCTGTGTAAATGTCCTGGGACGAGATATCCAAGTTTCATCGTGAGAGAAATTTGTGGAGACAAATTGATTGGAATGGAACGAAATTAGCAACTTAAGGGAGAATAGAATTTCAGGAATGGATATGGAGGGATATGTTGACTTAACAACATATATTTTACGGTCATTCGAATCCTCAGATGAAAACATACAAAAGCAGAAACTTGTTCGTTCCGAATTTAATCACGCTGCAGTTGACTCCTACATAAATGCATATCATTTGCTTATCCAGGAATTTTAAATGCCAAACCGAAATTGAGTTTCCACTATCTTACCTGCGGCTTCTCACCAGAAAATATCACCGTTCTCTGTTTACATCCAATTCATATTCAACTTACTATTTTAATAAGTTTCCTGAATCCTTAAAAATGAGTTCCACTCTCTGGTAACCTCATCAGAAGCCCTTATTTGCATGCGGAGCAAAACTACTAAACAATCTCCGAAAACTCAATTCCTCCAGCGCGAAATTTCGCAATTGTAACTCCACTATTGTCTTCCTTTCTCTGAATTTCTGAAAACTTTCACATTTCACCCGGATTTCAATCCTGCTTTCTGGACGCTGTAGTTGGTTTGGATCTGGATGGTCATCGAAAAGTTCCAATGGTCGTTCTCACTGGTTTGTTTTACGGTCGAATTAAAAGTTTAATGAAAACTTAGTTTGTACTAAAGAGTTTGCCAAAGTATTTCCGCTAACCAGAAGATATTCATCTAATGATGTTGTCTATGGAGAATTGCATATGCACAAGGATTGCAATCAGAAAGACTTTGGAACCGCAAAGAAGAAGAAAATTGGCTCGAAATCTTGCTAATGAATCCTTTCAATCTCACCGGATTATGATTTGAGAAAGTGGAGAGTTGCTGTTTCCATACTTGAGATGAAATTCAGAATAGATTTGTATTAGAGGCTTCAATTAAACCGGTTGAGTAAGTGCACTTTGCCTTGAAACTACAGTTATGGGAAGATTTGAAGCTCTGGACTGGGTACGTAGCTTACAGTATCTGCGGTTTCATAGCATGCAAATCTTCTCTCTCCACCATTCCCTTCTCCAAAATGACCAATGACTCCTTCTTTCCCAGCTAGCATGATAACGCTATGTCCATGCCCATACCAGCGAGCAATTAAGTGCATTTTTTTCAAGAGATCGATGCTGGGAATAAGTTAACATTTGTTAGTGTACTGATATGAAAATGCGCTAGGAGATAGACGTAGGAATTTTTGCGGGTTGAGATCGCAATATTCTTTGTTTCCCATCAGGTTAATGGCCTGGTAGAATGCAGTCGATGACGATGCGAAATAGAGGGAAGCAGTTTCCCTTTTTCTTTTTCTTGTTAAGGCTGGTAACAGTTTTTGGATGGGTAGCTTCTTGGTTTAAAAGAGCTTCAATTTCGTCTAAATTAACAACAAAGGCTTTTTTTTTTTTTTGGGGTAGGGTAGGTGAATGCATTTACGCACACAGTGTTGGACTCCCGATTCGGTACGTCGTCGGACTACCAACTAAACACCTCCCCATCGTCAGAGAGCTAGCCTGGAACCGTTTGTCACATTACTTCGGGCCCCCGAACTCTCCCGCCTTGCGGAGCCTTCAAATCAGGGAATCCCTTTCACCAACGGGAGGGGAGAGGAGGAAGGGAACTGTCAGTTCAAGGAACCCCCTGCCATCCGGCTCCTCCACCGGTCGAGTTCTATCTTCTTAGCAACGAGAAGGGCCCGAACGTAATGGGCAACACGGTTCCAGCTATCAGCAGTCCTCAGCATCTCTTCGACAATGTTGCCCAGAGAGAGATCCCCTGTGTTTAAATAGAGCTGCTGACGATCCCCATCCCACCTCCCACAAGAAAAAAAAGTGTGGTGGGCATCGTCCACAACTCCATTGCAAAACGCACAATCCGGAGAACGCGCCTTCCCAATCTTGTGCAGGTAAGACTGAAAATTTCCATGCCCGCTTAAAAATTGGGTAAGGAAATAGTCAGTCTCACCATGCTTCCGATTCAGCCACGCACCTAAGTTGCCGATGAGCCGCGCAGTCCATCTGCCTCTAGTTTCATTTTGCCAAGAGAGCTGCCACTCATCTGGAGTGTGTTGCCGTTCTTCGCGAGCAACCACCTCCCTTGGCTCATCTCCCTTGCGCTTGTATATGGCCTGACGCTCCCTAGCAAGAAGGGCATCGGGGATAACTCCCGCGATCACCATCACGGCCGGTTTAGAGACTGTGCGGTACGCAGACGCCACCCGTAAAGCTTCCCGTCTCTGTACTTGCGCGAGGCGTCTACGATATACCACCTTGTTAAGAGCGCCAGCCCATACCTCTGCGCCGTAGAGCAGGGCAGACTGCGTTGAGCTCATCAGGAGACGTCGCCTACTAGACGTAGGACCCCCCAATGTTTACCATTAGCCTACTTAATGCCGAAACTCCAGCCGCAGCCTTGTTCGCTGCTGCTTGGATTTGCTCAGAAAAGCTCATCTTTGAGTCAAGAGTCAACCCGAGGTACTTTACCGCCGATTTTGACTCGATTATCGACTCGCCGAACGATATGGGACGCAGGGTCGGAATTCTCTTCTTAGTCAGGATGACTACTTCGGTTTTTTCCAGTGCAAGGTTGAAACCATGAGTAGTCATCCATCCGCTTACCCGTCGCATCAATATGCCGAGTCTGTTTTGCGCCTGTTCGACAGTGCGTCCAGTAACAAGCGCTGCGACATCATCTGCGTAGCCGACCAGGCGCGACTCTTCTGGCATGTCGAGTTTAAGCAGACTGTCATAGGTAGCGTTCCAGAGGTCCGGCCCTAGGATGGATCCCTGTGCTACCCCCGATGTGACCTCCATCCACCTTTGACCCTCTAGTGTTTCATAGAGCAGGGAGCGGTTCCTCAGATAGTTCCTCAAAATCCGTAAGAGATAGTTCGGCACGTTAAAGGTGTTGTCTAGTGTGCCTAGAATGTCTTTCCATCTTACGGAATTAAAGGCGTTTCTGACGTCAAGCGTTACGAGGAGCACCACCCGTCGAGTTCGGCGGCTATGTGCCTCTGCTCGTCGAACGGCGTCCACGACTTGCATGACAGCATCAATTGTCGATCTCTCTGCCCTAAAACCAAACTGCCGGGGAGATAAATCTCCGGCAGCGCGTATCGCTTCAGCGAGTCTACTTCTGATGAGCTTTTCGAGCACTTTCCCAGCAGTATCAAGCATACATAGTGGGCGGTATGAAGACGGCAGTTCGGGATCGCCTTTCCCTTTAGGGATCAGCGCAAGCCTCGCAACTTCCCAACGAGCAGGGAAAATGCCCTCTTTCAGGCAAGCGTTGAATACGCCGAGCAGTAGGTCTGGCCGGTGTTGGAATACCAGTTTGTATACCTCTACTGGAATACCATCGGGTCCTGGCGCCTTCTTGTTTTTCATAGAGAGGACTGCCTGTTCCAACTCTTTTACAGAGAAAAGGGGACAGTGCTCTGCGCTCTCCGTGCCGACGTCACCATCCCATACGGGGTGTGCAGGGAAGAGTGCCCTCACAATGCGTCCCATCTGCTCGGCCTTAAGTGAACAGGGTTTCCGCAGAGCCCCGATTTTTCGGGTTACAAGTTTGTAACCGAGTGCCCACGGATCCCCATTCACCTCGTCGATCAGATCTTGCCAGCAGCGAGCTTTGCTCTTGTTTATTGCGCTGCGGAGTCTCCTTTTGGCTGATTTGTACTCCATCATTATGGTACATGCCTCCTCCCGGTCGCCTAGACGTTGTGTTAAGCGGCGGAGCCTGTGACATTCCTTCCGGAGCTCTGCGATTTCCGAAAAGGCTATTACAATGAGTATAAATGCTTGAGGGCTGACATAAGAAAATGAACAGTCTGTATTTAGCTCTTGACGAATTCGGACGTGTTTTTCACTGTGCAGATTTTTTCAAGCCAGTGACAATTGAGTACAGGAGTATTTACAAAATGGTAGAACTAAAGAAGACATTTTCAAAGTAGTGATCTGTGCAAAGGTGACCCGGAAAAAGCATCGCAAGGCGACCAACAGTCCGACTGCTGATCTTCAGCCGGAAAGCGTTGACGACGGAGGGGATACGGCGTCCGTGGTGACTCTCTCGGGCGGCTGTGATTTCGATTCGCAGTCTAGGTCCGATGATACGGTGAGGAACTCTACTTCAGTTGGCGCGATTCGCGAGGCGGTTCCTCTTGGAAAACAAAACAGGAAATTAATGAAGAAGCTCGAGGAAACCCTCGAGCATAGCCACCAACATGATGACCGAATAAAGAAACTTACTTCTACCGGTAGTAAACACCTTACTACCACGCCAACCGAGGTAATGGACACAACCGTCCACGTCAATCAGGTGCGACCGGCGCCACTCACCCTACCGACTGAGTCCCAGCCCGAGGCTTACGCCCACCCGCTTGAACCAACCCACCATCATCTCCAATCCAGACTTCCTTGGGTTCACGAAATCGTAAGAATTCTTGCATATGTTTAACTCAATGCTCGGTATTAAGATAATCGAATTAAACATCAACTCCATCATCGGCCGAACTCGCAAATACGGGTTCGAGCTCTGCTTCGCGAGCGCAAACCCGATATAGTTTGAACTGTTGATACAATCCTTCCTTTCCTAATTTCTTCTTCCGGACTGACCGACGACAGACCAACCCTGAAAGCCGCAGCACCTGCGGTGGAACGCCGTCCTCATCTCCGATAAATTCTTAGTTACACAAATTTACCTACCAAGGTATTGACCTTCAAATCAATTGAAACTACCCTAATCTCCTTTGAATCTCAATCAACGGTCTTCGTCACCTCTGTTTACTGTCCCAAACGATCCCTCGACATACACGACTTTCTCCGCATCAAGTCCCTCTGCGCTTCTCAACACCGCCCTCCCGGAAAACAATGGTCGCTGATTAACGGTGGAGACCTCGACACCGAACACCCGTTTTGGTTCGATGCACGGTTGCACCAGAACGGTAACCAGCTCTACCATGTGACGAACTGATCCCATCCTGTCACTTAAACTACCGCAACCTCATCACCCTCCCCGATGACATCGTAACCGATAGCCAGTATAAAAAGACACTCAGGCTGAGATCATTTAGAAATAGATACTCTTTTTAACACCCAATATCTTTACAACCGCCTCTCCAACACCGAACTGAACCCTGGTACATACAGTGAACTCAAGAAAACTTGCCCACGTTTAGGCAAATCGGTCCAACAAAACGCGATCCAACCCCAAAACATCCCCCCCCCCACAAAAAAGATGGACGTACTCGCTCACCGCTTCCTCCAGGCACACCACTGCACCCTCCACTTCCGTGCACCACGTTTCGACAACGAGGTAAGCGGAAAAATCTCCCAACTCCTCTCCAACCCTACCTCCCTCATTCCCCAAGCTACACAAAATCCGTTCACCCAAGCTTTCGCCGACCCAAGTCAAAGCGAAAATATCCTTCCCACCCACTTTGTCAGTCCAGACGCCGCCGCATCAAAGAACAAAAAATTGGTAAAACTTGACAAAGTCCCCTCCATCGTCCACCAGAAATGCGCCCTTAGCATTGCTCCCATCATGTCCTCCATCATCAACCACTGCCTCATCAACGCCCACTTCACAACAGATTAGAAACGAACCTCAACACCCAAATCCAATCCGAATCCTCCAATACGCGGATGACCTCAGCCGGTGAAGCCCGCTTGAATTCCTATTTGGACGAGCTCTACCTGGACTTTACCCGTTGGAAACTATCCCTGAATCCGCAGAAATGCGAAACTATTGTATTATGCGGTAGCGCAACGATGACGCCGAAAGTAAGGAGCAACATATCAACCCTATCCCTGAAAATCCACAACGCCACAATCCCAACCGTTAAGGAAGTCACTTACCTTGGGGTGACAATGAATTCCCATTTATCCCCCCCCCCCTTAACACGAAGGCACTGAACCTTGCAACAGGTGCCTTCAAATCCCTCTACCCAATTCTGAAATACAGCAGCCCAACACCTCCGAAAGTCAGGCTGTTTTACTGCAAGCAGCTTATCCGTCCCCTCCTCATTTTCGGCGGTCCTAGCCCGTCATGCCTTCTAATTCCTGAACAAACGTCTATCCCATCTGTTTATCTCCGGTTCGACTCTATTTGTCTCCTTTTCCAAATCTAAAGCTACTTGACCAAGATCCATGACCCGATCAGTGAGCAAACAGATGTCATCAGCGTAGTCAAAGTATTTGGGGAACGATATAATTGTCCATTGAACTCCTCCACGTCCTCCAGACAAGACAGTATGGAACACTGGTGGACTCCGCTTCCATCATCATCAACGGTGCAGCAACTGGTATCCGGTCTAGGCCTGCCTTAGTAAGGAACTTCAGACCCCGCAACGAGATCTACCAATTCGATATCCTTAGACGTGGTCCGGCGTCCTGGCATACGCCATCGCTCCACCTCATGGCCTGTTTAGCCGAATTTTCTCCACAACCAGACGGTCGTGGTATCGCTCATAAATTTCATCGTTATATAGGTTACGGAATCGTTCATCCTCATCTAAAGGTCCAAAAAGGAGGAGGAGAATTCTTCTTCTCCCAAATCTCCGAGGAATACATAAGGACTGTCAAGATCATAGTCTTGTACAATAAGAACTTTGACCCTATGAGAGACGTTTCGAGCGGAACAATTTTTGTAACCTGAAATAGGCTCTGTTGATACCCAACAACCGTGGGCGAATTTCGTCATCATAGCTGTTATCAGTTGCGATTTTCGATCCTAGATAGGAGATGTTATCAATGGTCCCAAAGTTGTAGTCTCCTATCTTTATTGTTCTTGTTTGGCCAGTCCGATTCGATGTTGTTGGTTCTTTTGTATGTGGCGCTGATCTACCGCTGTGACGCTCTTTTGAAAAGTGGCTGGTAACCTGTGTAGCACCCGAGAGAAAAGCACTTTTGATGGCCACCCAACGCTCATCAATATTGTCAGACGAGTTACTCAATGTAGCTGCCGTCCTGTGTACTGTCGAGTGACAGCTGGGTCATACAAGCGGTCGATGTGGAACTTAAAAGGGTCGCAGCTATCCAACTCTGCCTATCCAACCCTGACGACGCAACACACAAGCGAACGTAAGCGATTATCGGATGATGATCCCTTTGGTGGATGATGTCAGCGTCTCTCTTGTTACGCACATCCAAGAGGCAACTGGTAAATCTACTGCTGATCGCGATGTGGTTGATCTGATTGCTCGTACGGTGTCGGTTAGTTGGAACCCAACTGACCTTATGGGTCTGTACTTGAACAAAATGCCACCAATGACGAGGCGGTGGAAGTTGCAGAAATCCACGAACCTTCCACCATTACCGTTCCGGTCATCAAGACGGTGTTTCCCAATCACATATATGAGTAAGGTGTTGTCAGATTTCACCTAAGCATTCAGACCACCCATCACGATCACAATGTCACCTTACATCCTGCTCCACTATGTAGGAAGTCTCCGTTGGCGCATAGCATTATAAAATTGTGATGCTCCAGAAACTGGCTTCCAGGTCAAGAGTGCGCCTTGCCGCAAGCTGATGAAGCGTTCCACCATCTTACTTTGGTAAGGCCCAGAATATCCAGCTAATATCGCTGAAATTCCCGCTGGAGTTGAAAAAATGGGCATTCTGAGAACCCTTGTTACCGTTAACGAGGAGCATGCGTATATTCCAGAAAGCAGTCATAATCCGTCTTCGATAGCCAAAGGTCGTTGCCGTGAAGTTGTTGACGTTTCGGTAGCAGCAGAGTTTCAAAATTTGCAGTTTGCTAACCCGTAAATTTATAGCCCATTTAGTGGCCTCTTCCAATAAGCAGTTAAAACTTTAAATGCATTTTTACTCCCCAACCCATACGCAAAAGGTTGTTTTTTGTAGCCACTTCGGTCGCGCTGTTCCCTAGGCAAAGATGAGGCGGCATCTGATGAGTTGCCTCTGCCCTAGACGACCCGTCCGTCTAATTTTTGACATCTTCGATGCTTGACCAAGACTAAGGAGTCCATGGACCACAACCGTGGAAGTAAGTTGCTTTGGAACTGGTCCGGTACACCATCAAGTGAGTGGCTGACGTAGGACTCCCTCAATCCCTAAACAAAATATAAACAAATCGGGAAACAGGAAGCTGGACGCTTCAGGTACGAAAAATTCTGTGTATTTCTTATATGAAGACATTTGAATGTGCATTTGCCCCATTAGTACGTAGCACGTAATATATTGTATGTATATATTATGAATATCCACTTTCGGGTGATATTGACATTCATAGTGTCATTCATTTCGACCCCCCGCACTCCTCACCTTTCCAACAAATGTCGAAACCAAGACGAGGCCTTTCATTTGGTATCCCACATAACTATATTTGCTGAAACAAATTTACGCCCCGTTTTGCCTGTATGGGGACCTCCCCTTAAATTCAAAGCTTGAGCGTTCACAGTTCCCACCTTTCCACCAAATTTGGGGTCAATCGCTATAACAATCTCCGAGAAAAATGCCTGTGACGGGCAGGCAGACAGAGACGGCCTGTGGGGAGTTGGCAGATCTCCCATCAGGCGCGACCACAGCTGGCGAATAGGGGCATACCTATTGTTGTGTAAATATATGTTCATGCACTTTGCTTTTCTGACTGTGCATGAGCTAATGTATGCTCATCTCTGGTGCGGGGACCAAAGTGGCTATGGGAAGGACACCCAGAAAATAAAACCAACATGGACGAATTGAGAAGGAGTAAAATTACCGTGCAGGGGCTTGAAACCCCAGTACAGTCGGCTTTTGGGAGTGACCAAGCGGGCTCCTGGCCGTCGATATCCCTCGACCGCAGTGCCTCGGTGGTGGACAACTTGGCCGCCGCGGCATCTAACACTACAAATGTTTTAGACTTGTAGAGGGAGGTGTTCAAACCAAGCACAACTCTGCCAAGAACTTCAATTGCAAAGGCAAAGAATGATGGGCTAAAAGGAGATGGCCAAAAAAGGCGATTTCCACATCCATCGGATCTGATCAAGAGGTATTCCAGCAGCAGCAAATAGATCCATTCAGGAGAGCCCAGCAATTTTCCGATTTCCTCCAATACCAAAGCCGGTAAAAGAGAAAACTCTTTGGAACCTAGCAATTGAAAAAGGTGAAGGACTACCAGAAGAACTACCTTTTATGCAGCTTGGGACTAAAAAAGTTGAGCTGTCCATTCATCAAGAACAAGCAGAACGTGCACCAAGCCATTAAGAACATGGTGAGAGTCATCAGGGTGCTCTACAATAGGTCGTAGAAAGAAAAGCCAAACATCCCATCCCCAGCAGTGTCACAGGCGACTCAAATAACACCAAAGTACAAGCTCAACGACCTTCGATCAAGTAGGAGAATGCGAGACAAAGAGGGGGAAATTTTGGGGAATCAACAAGCACCAAAAAGGAAAAAAGGGGTCCTGACCAGTCCAACAAACGGAACTAAAAGTTCAGAAGAGCCCAAAGTGCCCAAAGTAGGAATGCCGGCTAGCGAAGCGAAACTGAGGGACAATAAGAACGATAGTAGGACTAAGGTCGTGAACAAAAAAAGAAACAAGAAACCAAAGGAGCGAATTCGCCCGGAGGCAATTGTAATCTCCAGCATCTAACGTATGCAGAAATACTGAAGACGGAAATGTCAGCAAAATCCGGAGGACCTAGAAAGGAGATCTCATGTTTGAGCTGAAAAAATCCAGCGTGAGAAAAACTGACGGCTTTCGTAATCAAGTTATAAACTTACTCGGGGAGAATGTCACGATTTGTTCCCAAAAATATGAGATCTATATACAATGCAAGAATCTCAATGACGTAACATCCAGAGGTGAGATCTGCACTGCCTTGAAGCAACAATTCAAGTTGGAGGAATTCAACGAAGAATCTATCGTGAGCCTAACAGAAGCTTATGGCAATACTCAAACGGCCACAATGCGACTGCCAGTAAAGTCAGCACAGAAGTTGTTGGCCGTAGGAAAGGTTCGGATTGGATGGGTTGTTTGCCGACTCAGGGAACACATCTCTTAAAAGAGGGGCTTAAAATGCCTAATGTTTGGGCACTTCGCGAAGGCATGCACTAGCGGCATCGATCGGTTGAACGATGTCGGAGGTGCGGGGAAAAAGGACATATTGCCAAGGAGTGCAAGAGAGACCCAATTGCGATTTGTGCGAAGGAAAGGAGGGGCGGGATAACCTGCATATTGCCGGAAGTGGTAAATGCCCAAATTTAGGAAGGCGTTAACTGCAGTGCACGGTGGTCACAACGCAAGGGTACGAGGTCCAAAGGTGATAGCCGGTGGCTTTAATGCGTGGGCTGTCGAGTGGGGCAGCAAAGAGATCAACGCAAAGGGGCGGTGCTAATTAGAAGCATTTGCCCAGTTGGATATACTTCTGGCCAACGAAGGTGATGTTAACACTTATCGGAAAGGAGGAGCTGGTTCAATTGTAGATCTAAATTTTGTCAGCCCTGCGCTGGCACGTGATATGTCCTGGCAAGTTAGCGAGGACTTCACGTACAGCGACCACCAGGCAGTCACCTTTGCACTAGGACAGAGCCACAAGGCAGGAGACCCGCCCCCGGAAGCCGAAATCCAAAAGAACACCAGGATGGTCTGCAAAAGCGACGGATGAGCAAACATTCATGGAGGTGTGGTTAGATCTGCCTAGCAAAGAAGGCATCCCTACGGATAGAGCTCTCCATGCCACACAAAGCATCTCTAAAGCATATGACGCGTTGATACCTAGAGGGCTCATTCACCACTAGAAGACCCAATTATTGGCAGAAGAGTGAACTTGCCAGCCTTCGATCGATTTGCCACAGTGCCAGGCGAACGGCTCAGAGGGCAATAGGTAGGATCGATCAAGGGCAAAAGGAGCATGCCAATTTTTTTTTTTGTTTTTTTTTTGTGCGTACACGGAGGTGGAAAATCTTAGAACTACAGCAGGCGCGTGTGCACTAAAAACCACCCCCGGTCTCTCCAGCCCCAGCCCCGCGGGACCACCATTGAGGTATTACTACGCGAGGTAGGTTTGCTCTTAGGCACTCATCCTTCTCCTATTTGCAGCTTTCCTCCTTCTTTGTTCCTTCAGCAACTCCTCCTGCATTTGGATGATTGCGGAGCCAACCGCAAGCCACTTCTCCTCGGACTCCAGCATCTCAGTAACCAAGCTCTCCGGGGTCCCGCTCCTGCCCAGCACCTGGTTTAAACTCCTTCTCTTCATCGCAAATCACATGCTCTGGATCCTCCGGTATGCCATCGCATCTGGGACAGTTCGGAAAATCATCCAACCCAAAGCGGTGCAGATACTGCCTGTAGCAACCACCGTGTCCCGTGAGGAACTGGGTAATGTCGTAGTTGGTCTCTCCATGTTTTCGCTCAAGCCACACCCTAATGTTGGGAATGAGCCTGTGCGTCCACCGACCAGACTCTTCCCATCTACGTTGCCAGAGATCAAGCGACTCTGACCTTGCCGCATTTCTACGCTGTGCATGCCCCTCCATATGTCTTGCATTGTACAGGACACTCATTACTTTGGCCAGAATGTCAACCGGGCTCATGCCTGCCACCACCAATACTGCCTCATCTGATGTGGTTCTAAAAGCACTGCAAACCCTCAAAGCCATCCGCCGGTAAACCGAGTTCACCTGCTTCCGTCTCTGAGAGTTTGCAAGCGCCTCTGCCCACACAGGCGACGAGTAGAGCAGGATGGAGGGCACCACTCCGCCTAGCACCAACCTCCGGCAATGTTTCGGCCCACCAATATTTGGCAACATTTTTGCAAGTGCCGTGGTGGCACTGGCTGCCTTTTGGCATGCATACTCTAGGTGTTCCCTAAAACTCAATTTGGTGTCAATTATTACCCCCAAGTATTTGATAGCCGACTTTGATACGACCGTATGTCCACCGACCTCCACTTTCACAGTGTTATTTTTCCTGCGTTTCGTTATTAAGACCACTTCCGTTTTCGCGTGCGCCAAGGTCAGCCCGGCCTTTTCTAGGCAGGACTTTACTGCTCTCACTGTTTCTGTTGCGTAAACCTCCACATCTTCTGGGTGTTTTGCTGCAACAACCACAGCTAGGTCATCAGCAAAGCCGACAATCGTAGTCCCCTCTGGGACGGGAAGAGCAAGCACCCCATTATACATGATATTCCACAACAGGGGACCAAGTACCGATCCCTGTGGTACCCCGGCTGTGACAATGTACTCTTTGGGTCTCTCATCCGTCCCGTACCAGAGAGTCCTCTCTGAGAGATAGTTTTCCACCAAATTCGCTAAGTATCCGGGGACACCTATGTCAGCCAACGCCCGTTTAATTCTATTCCAGTTGGCCGAGTTGAATGCGTTTTTGACATCCAACGCCACCACGGCACAGCAGCCGCCAGAAATCAGTGCACCTTTTGCCAGGTTTACCACCATGCCAATTGCGTCCACCGTAGAATGGGCGCGTCGGAAACCATTGCTGGCTTCGACGATGGGCAGGAGTCTGTTGTAGATGACTCTCTCCATCATCTTCACCATTGTATCCAACAGGCAGATAGGACGATAAGACGCTGGGTTTCCAGGTGGCTTGCCAGGCGTCGGAAGCAACACCAACTTTTGCTTTTTCCACTGGGCAGGGAATATTCCTTCTTTTAGGCACGCCTCGTAGGTGTTGGCGAAAAGTTCGGGCCTAGTCTTCACTGCCAGTTTCAAAGCTCGGTTGGGGATGCCATCCAAACCTGGGGCCTTGTTGTCACCGAACCTACCACATATTTCCTGCAGCTCCTCCACAGTTACAGGCGGTATTATGCCGTCATTTAGCTGGACAAAAATTTGCCTTCCCCTATTTTCGTGGTGAGGGAACAGAGTGGTAACAATCTGTTTCAGGAGGCGCGGACAGGTCACATGGGGTGATTTCCGCAGCCTTTTCATCACCACTCTGTAAGCCTCGCCCCAAGGGTTTATGTCGGCATGGTCGCTCAGCTGTTTGAAACAGTTCTTTTTGCTCCTCCGAATGGCTTCCTTTAGGCGGCCACGCAATTGCTTGTATGCCTCCTCTCGACCGTCGCCACCGGGTTTTCCCCTAAGCCTCTGGCAAAGCCTCCTTGCCCGAAAACATGCGGCTCGCAAACTTGCGATTTCGTTGTTCCACCAGTAGTTGGGTTGCCTACTGGGGAGCAATCGCCTTCTGGGCATAGTAGCATCGCATGCTTCCGTCACCCATCGAGTGATCTGGGTAGCTTTCTCTCCAGCCGTACCATTCAGGGATATGTCGGATTTGAGCACCGCGGAAAACGTGTCCCCCTCGAAAGCTTTCACTGTCCAGCCAAGCATACCACCCGGCATTCGGCGAAAACTCTTTTTCGAGCTCAATCCGCCCTTGATATCTATGCAGATTGCCTGGTGGTCGCTGTGAGTATAGTCCTCACTGACATGCCAAGCGATTCTACCAGCTAAAGTGGCACTCACGTATGTCAGGTCCACTATAGACCCCAGGCCCCTTCCCCGAAAAGTGTACGAAGACCCAACATTCGCCAGTACCACGTCCAGTTCCGCGAATGCTTCGAGGAGAACACGTCCCCTGACATTAGTTATCCGGCTGCCCCATTCAAGAGCCCACGCATTGAAATCGCCTCCTATTATGATCGGCCAACGTCCTCTTGCATCCAAAACAAGAGCAGCAAGCATCCGCTCATACTCGACGAGTGTAGCGCTGGGTGGAGCATAGCAGCTGTAGATGTGGATGCCCTTCACCTTTGCTCTGATGAAGCCCTCCTCTGGGTGCTCCATTATTTCCTGGAAGGCTTGTTCTCCACAAGTCCACACAAGGCCCGTTTGGTCTTTGACCCAAACGCTACCACCGCGGTTTCGGTATGATTCACTTAGTATGGCCACATCGATGTTTTTCTCGCGGATGGTTTGCGCGAGTAGATCCTGCGCCGCCTCGCAGTGGTTGAGGTTGATTTGTATCAACCTCATCTGCGATTTGTGCTAAGGGCTCTCCTGTATTCCGGGCACCTGCTGCTGCCCGCAATGTGCCGATGGTCCACACCCTCCTTTCCTTTGCACAGTAGACAATTTGGGTCAGCTCCGCAGCCCTTGCTGATATGGCTTTCCACTCCGCATCTCCTGCATTGCTTTGACCTGTCATTTGGGTTAGTGCATGACTTCGCAATGTGACCAAAGCCAAGGCAACTAAAGCACCGTTTTAACGCCACCTGTTTCCTAAGGCGACACATAACCTAGCCTATTCTCACTCTCCCTGCTGCTAACAGTTTGAGTGCGTTCTCCACTGGTAGGCTGATGACGACGGTTTGTGTTCCCCCATAGGCTTTCCTTAGCGTTTTCACCACTGACTCTTGTAGTCCGGCAAGATCGATCTGTTTCTCCAACGCTTCGCGAACCACCTCCTTCGTCGTGATTTCATCTATATCTTTGCAGATTACAGTGATCTCCGGCCTGCTAGCTCTTATGTCGGCTTCCTGCCCTAAAGTTTTCCCGATTTGGCTTAAGAATTTGTCCTTCTGCGACTGTCTAATGCAGCTGACATTGTCTCCCAAGTTGGTGAGTTTGGTGTCTACCTTCACTATCCTAAGAATCTCGGCGTATGACCCTTCGCCCCGTTTGGAAATGAAAATCACCTCCGGTCTAACCTTCCTCCGATAATTTCTTTTCCGCGGTTTTACCTTCCTCCAAGCTTCCGCATCCGCCTTTGAAGGTTCGATCCCTTTTCTCGAGGTAGCCACTGCAGTATTTTCACTGGCAGCTTCAGACGTAGTTTTCATGAACTCCGCCTTTTTGGGAGTTGAGTCCTTTTTTCATTTCGGGGTTTGCTGGCCTGTTGAGTCAGTCAGCTACTCGCGCAGCCTCTTCCCCGGTTTCTCCCCTTTTGTGTTTTGAACCGGCGTTACTTGAGTTGCCTGGTTCACTTTTCCAATCGGCGACTTCCCTACTCGTCCATCCTGGGCCTTGCCGTACGTCAAACGGATGCCTCGTATCATGGCCCTTATATTTTGGTGAATGTTCCTGCGCTCCTTTATAAACTCACACAGCTCCATGATCTTTTTACCGAGGGCAGTAAAGGCAGCTCCAGACTGATCATTGCCCAAAACATCGCTCGGGTGAATCGGCGTCAGTGATTCTTCCTCATCGAAGACTCCCGCTATATGCTTCCCACTAGGGGTAGCGATCTTGGGGGCTTGTGCCCGTATGGGAGGGGATCTGCGAAAAATCGAGCTCCTTCTGAACGGATCCATCACTGGAGCCAGTTCAAGTTCCTCCCGTACGCTTGTAACATTAGATGCCACAGTATCCAAGGTTCCCACTACTGAGGCACTGCGGTCGTTGGATATCGACGGCCGGGAGCCCGCTTGCTCACTCCCAAAAACCGCCGGTACTGGGTTTCCGAAGCCCTGCACCGTAACTTCATTCTTCTTCTGCTCCTCCATGTTTGGTTTTATTTCTGGGTATCCTTCCCATAGCCAATTTTTATCCACGGGTGGGCGTTTACTTCCCACCTACCCGGCCTGTGCATAAACATGCCCATACACGCACATCTCCGGATGCGTGCATGTGCATGGCCATGACACTTTCGCCGAGCATTCCCTTATCCACACGAAGGGACGCACCTGATGGGAGATTTAGCAACTCCACACAGGAGGAGCATGCCTATAGGGAAGTACCTGAAGCCCGCTATCCAGCGGAGTAAGAGGCAATGTTTGAATGGATGGAACTCTCTTCGGTAGCGGACATAAATCCGTGGGGTAGCGTCTATAAAATCGTGACAGGGCGATTCAGAGGCCGATCATCTCCGCATATCACGTGCCCTGTGCTCTTGTTGAAAATAATCCTGCGATTATTTCCCCAGCAAGAAAGGGATACTGACACCTTACAGCGCCCCCTGAATATGACGCCAATTCCAACAGGCACCAGGGATAAGCTGCTGGAGATCTGCAGTCGAATAGACGTACCGAAGAAGACCCTCAAACTTACCATCAAATGTAGACCGGATATGTTCGCGGAGCCGTCCGAAACATACATGTCCGAGGGTATCTTTCCTGTACCATGGAAGCGGCAGAAGCTGGTGCTGCTGCCTAAGGCTGGCAAATCTCCTGGGGAACCGTCCTCCTATAGACCCATATGTCTTCTTGATACTATGGGAAAGCGGGTAATTTATAATAGATTACTGCCAGTCGTCGAGAGAGGGCCTTTCAAACAGGCAGCATAAGTTCCATAAAGACAGATCAACCATTGATGCCATCAAAATGATTACTGGCTTGGCCGAAAATGCAATTCACGGAAGGGATTGTATCAGCTAATATTATGTGGTGCTGACCCTGGATGTGAGGAATGCATTCAACTTAACCAATTGGAACCTGATACGAAAGTCTCTGGCGACGATTGGTGTACCCACCTACCTCACTGCTATTATCGATAGCTACTTGCAAGAGCGGACACTCTGCTATAATACTAAAGATGGGCCCAAGGAGTACGTTGTCTCCGCGGATGTCCCACAAGCTTCTATACTGGCCCACTACTGTGATACATTATCTGTAATGATGTACTTAACCTTCCGGGTCCGGAGGAGGCGTTGGTGGGTTACGCCGACGATATAGTACTGGTTGTGGTCGCAAATCAATCAGTGTTGTTAAGGCTTGGTTAGAGTGTGCCGGGCTGGCACTCGCGGAGGGAAAGACGGAAGCGCTCCTCATCACTTAGCGCCGCAAAAGAAACTACGACTGCATTAGAATCGGGGGGAATCAAATACTTGGGGGGTGATGATAGATGGAAAGCTCAATTTTAATCAGCACGTGGAGCATACATGCGAAAAAGCATCCACCACTAGTATGGCTCTGGCAAGGATGATGCCGAAAGTAGGAGGACCGCGGCATACTTACAAGTTGCTCAAAGCCAGGGTCATGAATTCTATCTTGTTGTATGCATTCCCAGTTTGGGAAAAAGTCCTGTATGTTTTAGGCAGTGCATGTAAACTGAGTACGGTCTACAGATCTACAGAAGAACAGCCTTAAGGGTGTGCTATGATAATGAACATTTATAACACCAGGTCCATCTCTCCTTTATCGCAAGTGAAAAAGCTGGAAGGGAGAGATCCATAAGCAGATGGCAACAGCGATAGAACCAGTCAGAAAAGGGTCATTGGGCTTAGAGGTTGATGCCTTCCATCGGGGAGGTGCTGGAGAGAAAGCATGGGGAGATCAATTATAATCTCTTCCAGTTTCTCACCGCCCATGGAGAATACCGTCAATACCTGTACAGGTTTAAATTGGACACCTCACTGCGACAGGGTCCCAGAGGACCCAGCGCACGTATTCTTCCAATATCCTAGGTTCGTGGAAGAAAGGAAGAACCTAGAGGAAACTTTATGTGAAGTGCTCGGAAAATTTTAATTCAGGATAAACTGCGAAAAGCAAATGAAATGAGGAATGCGCGGTTACGAACCCCGCGTGTAGACTGAAGGAGACCCAGCTAAAGTAAGCTAACTCCGCTCCGTGATTTAATACCTAAGGGTGGTTCCACGGGGTAGTTTTACACAAAACCTTAAAAAATTAAACTAGGCACTTATTTCTCTGTCCTTTCCCAAATCCCTGGGAGGTATCTCCAAGAAAGGTTTTTCCTCAGGACAAGTAATCATGTGACGTGTGTATCCTTCCCCCGCAATTACACCGAATTCTATCATGTTGATGAACTAAACCCCAAACCACCCATTGAGAGTATTTAACACTTGCAGCATTGTGAAACCAGACATTTCAATGGTCCAGCCTAACTCTCGAAGATCCCATCACCCCCGAACTTCGTACTTATCCAGATTGCCAAAATGCTTTTTGCCTCCATCTTTTATCTGCGCACTATATTCAATGCAAGAAACCGTGACCTAGACATAACCAAATTACTCGTTATCGTCCTACCCAGACTTGACAGGTCATTCACAACTTTTCAGCAAATTGAACATCTTCATCGAAGCAGATTCAGAAATTTAGGATACTCTTCAGACAAAACACTTCAAAACTTCGATTAATATCGACCAGCAAATGGCCAGCATCCTCGTTCCCATTTCCTCATAAGTCCTAATGAATCAATGCAGCTGGACTCTCCCGGTCTGGATGTAGGTTAGCGATTCATTTCGTGACAGTCCGAGCCATCTTGGTCCTAATTTATTCTCGAGATAAATTAAGATTTCCCCTCAACTCTACTGGCGTCCATTCATGCATTCATTTCGAATGGCTCGGACGTCCTTATTACTGGTGCTCACTAGGACGTCATCCTGAGTGGTCTTCATCACAGAATTCGAAACAATTGCGGGACGCAGAGAAAATGGAACCGGAGATTTCTAATTTGATTGAATCGATTGGTACAAGGAGATGAATGAAGGATGTTATACAGGTGAATAATACGCTTCTTTCCTTCCGGAGGTAAATGGATTTTGCAGGGTCAGGTAGTCAAGCCTGATCGAAATTGAGTTGTGGAGCATCGAAGAGAAACCGGTCGACTTCCGACAAGTAACGTCAAACCGAAGGAGCATTAGGGACAGAAAAGGGAACTAATAGATTCAAGTTGTTATTCCTTAAAAGGGATTGCATCTTTTTAGTCCTATGAATAGCACTTACGAAGTGCAAAGTGTCACTCACAGCCACCACTCTCCAATCCCTTGCTTTCTATGGGAACCAGCAGCTGGCCTGCGGAAACGATACCTTTCGCCATGTCCTTTTCTTTTAAGTGACATGGATTGTGCCGGCTTTGGTGTGTGTTTGCGGAAATAGCTCATTAGGCCAGAGCTCCAGGTCCTTTATCGTGCCTGTTCTCGGTCAAGAGCATATTAGTTCTTTTCATGCCAACTGGTTCTCTGGCACACCATGAAAGTCACAGATGAAGAATGCTTGAATGAGGACGATGGGCTCCATCAGTTGGAGTCCTTTTACGTTCTCAGAAATCTCCCTCTCACCCCCAGGCACAGGACCATTAAGTTCTAATACATCACCCGTGGGCTTTTCCGAGAGCTGGTCATGCACTCCTTATAGATAAGTTGAAATTCATTGCCAGGCGAACAAGGACCGACTGTGCGTAATCGCTTTAAAATAATGTAACAAATGTAACGTATCTATTGGAATTTCAATTCAGCTGCCATTGCGTCCCAGAAAATATGCTCCCCGTCCTACATAGAAATAAAATTGGAGGCAAATCATGCGTGTAATCGCCCATCAAGCATTTGATATACATATAACCGAAGGAGTCGACCGCCATTCAATTTAGAGGGTGCCAACCAACAGCTTCGGAAGCGATGTGAACTTCGTATCCAGCAGGAAATGTGGAGCAAATCGGTCTACGTATTTCGTCCAAACTTAAGAGAGAAGGAAACCAAAGTATCGTGACGAGTATAAGAAAGTAAATCTGTCAGGTTTCGGGTGTCGACTGCAGATGAGTGGATTAGGATTAGCACAGAAGGTACAGAGTAGGTCGTCCTTTATGGTTCAACTTCTTCCCTTGCGGTCCAGCTTAGAATAAATGACTCTTTCTGGTTCAGAGGGAATTCAAATTTCCTAACATCGATATCACACAGATCGTCCTATCTAGCACATAGTACTCTTCTCTAGCCAGGACTATCAGCCAATATCTGTCCCTATTTCCTACTAGTCCACATTGGGAACCCTTTACGCACACAATTCCTCAAAATCGTTGGCAGTTACTCCATTCCGTTTCAGAGCACAGACATAACAAGACCTGGAAATTCCATCTTGCCGAACTTCTAGTAATATGATATATGGTTAACCCAAGGACGAAATAAGCTGACCTACGACACAGAAAATATAAATGGGTGAATGGATTGAGTGCTACCATCAATTTGCTTCTGGGGGATGCCTGCTCCGCCCGCAAATAGGATTAGCACCAGCACCCGGAATGAGTGCCTTTAAGGATATCCGATGATGGCTAATAGCAACCGCCTCTTACGGAACAGGCTCACGTATGATTTTAGACTCGTTCTCGTCCTTCGTCTTTAAATTTATGTAGACCCCGAAGTCGAGACGAGAAGTTTCGAAAGCTAATTTAAAGTTGGGTTTATCTTGCTTTTGGGTTTTTGGGGGTTGGTCGACACGTCTACGTACACGTCCCCGTACGGGTCACCAGGACAAGCCTGGTACGGCAGGGTTAGCTGACTACGAAGTTTCCCAAATTGAAATATAAAATGCAACCCGAACATGGTCGACAGCTATGCCTTGAATATATTATTTTCCTGGGTTCATTCCAGCTTTCGTGAGATTTTCACCCGACATTTTCCTTCGACAGTTCACAAACAAATTTCAGGAATTTCGCTTTTATCCTTTATCCGCTTCGCTATGTTTTCTTCTTGCCATAAGTCCTTGCTCGGCTGGGGACGACGCTTCAAAGAACACACACTTGGTCGCTGTTTGCTTTTCCAGTTCTTTCTTTCGCAGGTCGACGGCATTCTAATTCATCCTTTGTTGTCGAGGAAAAGAAAGTTTTCAGGAAGAAGTGAAAAAGCTCTACGAAATGTGAATCCATCATAAGGAGGTGCTCCCCGGGGGGTTTCTATGTGCACTGGCTGGAAAATATGTGAAATATTTTTACTGAAAATTCATTGAATTGTAAATTTCCGAGAACACAGAGGGCGCATTTGCGTGAATGCAGGACTCTTAGATATTTTATAATTAATTCGTTTTTCATTGAATCCTTGTTTATTATCCTAGTGTGCATTGTTAAAAAATGTGAAGAATGTAATAATATCCTGGGGAGCTGAGAGAAAAAGGAAAATAAAGAATATGTTAAAATTTCTCATGCGGTCACGTCCTCTACCGTTTGGTCTGTATCCTCCTCAATCGTCCTTGACGGTTGACTCGAATGGTCCTCGCATTGGGTGAAGACGTGCCATCGAAATGCAGTTACCAGAATAGCCAGCAAGATGAATATAGCACTTACAGCCAAACTGATTAACAGGCTCGAATGATAATGATGATGAGATCAGGCATTCGATAAAGCCAAATGGCGAAACCGATCACGACGAGCCGACCCCGCTTGTGAACGGGACAAAGGCGGAAGAAAAAGAAGAATGATAATGATGATGCTGAGCAGATAGGATCGTTAACTTCATTACGATAAGAGGATGACTAAATATTTGGTCGTGGGACTCTCCCGCACTAAAACCACACCCACATCTCCACCTATATCACCGCGGGGCCACCATGAAGTTGAGAGCGTCGTTTAACCACCCTCTTTCATTCTAGAATCTCGGACTGTGGAATATAACATGTTCCGGGTCTTCCGAAGCGATGCAGGTACTTCCTGTATTCACTGTGTCGCGTAAAAAACTGCGTTAGGTGGTATTTCAACTCTCCATACTTCCGCTAGACAGATAAACGGAATCAGTGCATGGGCCCATTGACCTTTCTCGGAATTATCCCTCCGTTGCTGCCATCCCCTGTGCAGCTCCTTCCTAGTGGCTTTTCGAAAGCCCGCAGCCACCTCGACTGGATTTATCCTCCTTCTCCAGTAGAGGCAGTGTGCCTCATCCGCTAGAAGATCCAAGGGAATCATCCCCACAATGACACACACTGCCTCACCTGGTACCGTTTCATAAGCACCGCACACCCTCAGCGGAATTGCGGAATTACCCTTCCCTGATTCACTATGTTATCGAGTGCGCACGCCCACACAGGAGTCGTTGTAAAGCAGGATGGATTTCACTACCCCTATAATAAGCAGCCGACGAGTAGATTTTAGCCCTCCAATATTAGGCATCATCCTTACTAGACATGAGCTAGCCGTTGCTACCATTTCGCGCGCATAGTCCATGTGCCCCTTGAAGCTGTACTTGGCATCGATCATTAACCCCAGGTATCTAATGATCAATTTTGAAACGACCTTGAAATTGCCAACCCGGATTTGGACAGCGTTGTTTTTCCTACGATTTGTAATAAGGACCGCCTCCGTCTTATCTTCCGCCAGGTCCAGTTTCACCATTTGGAGCCATGCTTTGATTGCATGAACTTTCACTTTCATACAGTTCTATGTCCGGAATGTTTTTTGCAACTACCACCACCGCCAGGTCGTCCGCTAAACCAATCAGTGCTGCCTCCTTTGGCACGCGAAGGCCGAGCATTCCGGCATACATTATGTGCCACAGCAGAAGCCCCAACACGGGGCTCTGAGGAGCACCTGCTATCGCAACATATTCCTTCGTTCCGTGGTCCATCCTGCAACAAAAAAGTCTCTCTGAGAGGTAACTCTCAATTATCCAAGCTAAGCAACCAGGGGTACAAGTTTACCCAGGGTGCCCTTAATTCAACTTCAGTTGGCCGAATTAAAGGCATTCCTGACATCCAGTTTCACCACCGCACAGCACTTACCGATACCCAATGCCTCCCGAGCCAAGTTCACTACCGAAGGGAACCAGCTTGTTGTATACCACCTCTCCAACATTTTCCTGAAGAGGGTGCGCAGGTGGTTTCTGAGGCTTCGCTAGCAGATCAAACCTTTGCTTTTCCACTGTGCGAGAAACACTTCTTCCTCCAAGCACGATTCGAATGTGCTTATGCTTTATTCGGAATCCTATCCAATCCCGGAGCCTTATTATCCCTAATTCATCCTAAAAAACCTCTCGCAGTTTCTCCTCGGTCACCCCGGGGATTGTGAAGACGTCCTGTTGCACCGTTGGTTGAGGTCCACTTTCTTCCTGTTGGGGGGATAAGAATTGCGATTATTTTGAACAAAAGTGGCAGGCACGTCATTTGTGGTGATTTTTGTTCACGAATTTTGTTCATTACAACCTTGTACGCACCGCCCCACCGATTCGCCTCAAGGCACAACTGCTAGTAGCAATTCGACATATTTTCGCGGTATTCTTTCTCTGACTGCCGATGTTCTGGCTTCCCTCTTGTCCTTTCTTGGTTCCACCAGTAGTTTCGCTTCCTACTGTGGTGGAACTTCCGTCACAGCATTGTAGAGCCGGATGTGTCAGCTCTTCTAATGCCACTAGGAAAGTTTCCACGAAAGTTCCTGTGGAGCACGCAGCCATCCTGGTTTTTCCGCTTCTGTTGCTTACTGGACCGTCGCTTCGCCCACTCCTGATGTCGATGGCCTGGTGGTCACTATGGGTGTAGTGTTCACTCACCCGGCAGACCACTAAGCTACCTGTGCGGAGTTGCCAAATCTCCCATCAGGCGCGTCCCTTCGTGCGGATAAGGGAATGCTCGGCGAATGTGTCATGGGCGTACACATGCACGCATCCGGAGATGTGCGTGTATGGGCATGCTTATGCGCAGGCCGGGTAGGTGGGAAGTAAATGCCCACCCGTGGATAAAAATTGGCTATGGGAAGGACACCCAGAAATTAAACCAAATATGGAAGAGGAGAAAAGTAGTTTTCTTACGGTGCAGGGCTTCGGAAACCCTGTGCCGGCGGTTTTTGGGAGTGAACAAGCGGGCTCCCGGCCGTCGATATCCAACGACCGCAGTGCCTCAGTAGTGGGAAACTTGGCTACTGTGGCATCTAATGCTACAAGAGATAATGGTGGAGTGGAAATTAGGTCCACACCGGATCCCTTTAGGAGGAGTTCGAAGCTCGGGAGATCACCACCGAGAACAATGGTTCTTTTTGGTAGTCGAGATTCGTCGCGGGACTCTGAAAGAAATACGAATAGTCCCTTAATCGAGATCATTCCTTGTGGCGCAAGACGCGAAAGCAAACGGGAACATACCGGAATGGCGTTCGTTACACTCGGGGAACGAATAAATGAACTGTGCGAAGCGAAACGCAGGTGACGCCTCCCCGTGATAAAGCAGGTGAGAAGACAGGAAAACGGGCTAGAGACGGTACCAGCGAGCCTCTTGGTCCACAGCAAGTCCCGAAGAAGAAAAAAGCCTCTTCACCAAAGAAGGCGGAGCCGGCGAGAGTACCCGCGAAAGTCGGTAATCTCACGATTGCAGTCACAACACCTACAAAAGTGGAAGAAACCAACGCCCGGAGGCCCGAACAATGGACTAAGGTGAGCAACAAGAGGAAAAAGGACAAAAAGAAGCTCCGCCCGGAAATAATAATTATTTCCAAGAAGGGAAATATGTCCTATGCCGACATCCTCCGAAAGGTGAAGCCAGACCCGGAATTGAAGGATTTGGCGGATAGTGTGAGCCGTATCAGGCAAACACAGAGAGGGGATCTGATGCTGGAGTTAAATAAATCCGCCGACAAGTCGGCCGATAACTTCCGCGGGAAGGTGGAAAGTGTACTTGGAGAGGAAGCTGAGGTAAGAGCTCGGAAACAGGAGATAGTGATCGAATGCAAGGACCTAGATGAAGTCACCTCACAGGAGGACACCTGTGCTGCGCTGAAGCAACAGTTCAACCTTGGTGATATAGACCAGAGTGCCATAAGAAGGATGAAGAAGGCATATGGTGGCACACAGACCGCTATTATTAGTTTGCCGGCGGAATCAGCTATTAAGTTAATTACCGCGGGCAAGGTAAGAGTAGGTTGGGTCGTGCAGGCTCAGGGAGCAAATCTCTCTAAAGAGATGCTTCAGATGCCTCGATTTCGGCCATTTTGCGGCGGCATGCACTAGCCAGCATGATAGGTCGAGGAGTTGCAGGAAGTGTGGGGAAGAGGGCCACCTCATCAAAGATTGCACCGGAGATCCACGGTGTATGTTATGTAGTGGGAAAGAGGGCGTGGACGGCCGGCATATTGCGGGAAGCAGCAGATGTCCGGTATATAGGAGGGAGCTGAACCGCACAGGCAAATGAGATTGATACAAATCAATCTCAATCACTGTGAGGCAGCTCAGGACCTGCTCTCACAAACCATTCGAGAGTCGAATGTCGATGTCGCGGTTATTTGCGAGCCGTACAGAAACTACGGCGGTGCGACTTGGGCGGTGGACGCGTCTGGCAACGCCGCAATCTGGGCGTGCGGAAGACAGGCCATTCAGGAAGTCATGGCCCCCCCCCCCCGGCAGCCGGTTTTATAAGGACGAAGGTCAACGGTGTCCATATTTATAGCTGCTACGCTCCTCCTAGTGCAACCTTAGCACAATATGAGGAGATGTTAGACAGTCTGGTGTTGGATGCTAGAGACCGCAGCCCTAAAATCATTGCGGGCGATTTCAACGCGTGGGCCCTGGAGTGGGGAAGCCGATCGACGAACACCAGAGGTCAAATTCTGTTGGAGTCATTTGCGGAGCTGGACATCGTGCTGGCCAACGTTGGATGCGTGCCCACCTTTCGAGGAAGAGGGTCGGGTTCGATCGTTGACCTGACATTTGTTAGCACTTCACTGGTGAGGGGGATGGCTTGGCAAGTGAGTGAGCACTACACCCACAGTGACCACCAGGCCATCTTCCTCCGCATTGGAAACCGGGGAAGCAGTCAACGACGCTCTGGAGGTGGAAAAGCTAAGGCGGTTTGCTGGTTTATCGGAGCTTTCGACGAGGAGACATTCCTGGCCGCATTGGAGGGAGCCCATGATCCGGATGGAACAGCGGTGGAAAGGGTCATACAGCTGTCTCAGCGTGTAACCGTCGTTTGCACCACGGCAAGAGGCCAAACTACTGGTGGAACACGGAGATCGCTGCCTTGAGATCCTCTTGTCTCCGAGCGAGGAGACTTTCCCACAGGACAAGGGGAAGGCCGGAGCACCAGGAGCGTGAGGAGGAATACAAGGATCTGCGAAGCAACCTTAAGAAGGCCATTCGGAGAAGCAAGCGGGAATGCTACCAGAAGCTCTGCATGGAGGCTAATTCGAATCCGTGGGCGAAAATCACTTTAGGTGACATGCCCACGGCTCTTGTTGCAAATAATTGCAACTCTTTTCCCGCAGCAGGAGCAGGATGAAAGAGAACCCCAACTGGCAGCTCAGCAGGACGTCTTCTCGATCCCTGATGTTACCGAAGAGGAACTTTGGGAAATCTGCAGACGTATTGGGGACAGCAAGGCTCCGGGATTGGACGGAATTCCGAAAAGGGCTCTGAAGGTGGCGGTCAAGGCCAGACCAAGGTGGTTCGCAAGCACATTCGAATCGTGCATGGCGGAAGGAGTGTTTCCCGCCCAGTGGAAGAGGCAGAAGCTGATCTTGCTACCGAAGCCCCGAAAACCACCCGGCGTGCCCTCTTCATATCGCCCTATTTGTCTCTTAGACACCATGGGGAAGATGTTGGAGAGGGTGATATACAACAGGCTGCTCCCGTTCATCGAGCTAGCGGGTGGTCTTTCAGAGCGGCAGTATGGGTTTCGGCGAGCCCGTTCTACGGTCGATGCAGTAGCAAAGGTCGTGGAATTGGCTCGAAATGCAATGGCCATGGGCAAATGCTGTTCTCTGGTGACGCTGGACGTCAAAAATGCTTTTAACTCAGCCAACTGGGGCTGGATTAAGGACACTTTGGCCAAACTGGGTGTTCCTAGCTACTTGGCTCGGCTCATCGAGAGTTACTTTTCGGACAGACTTCTCTGGTACGAGACGGACGACGGGCCGAAGGAGTACATTGTGACAGCAGGTGTGCCTCAAGGTTCTGTATTGGGACCGCTGCTGTGGAACATAATGTACGACGGAGTGCTTGGCCTTCGCGTGCCGGAGGAGACAACGCTAATTGGTTTTGCGGACGACTTGACGGTAGTTGCAATTGCAAAGCATCCCGAGGATGTGGAGCTTTATGCAAATGAAGCCATTCATACCATCAAGTTATGGTTACGAATGGCCAAGCTGGACCTGGCGGACGAAAAGACGGAGGCGGTCCTCATTACCAACCGTAGGAAGAACAACACGGTTACCATCCAGGTTGGTAATCGTGAGGTCGTCTCAAAATCAGTTGTCAAATACCTGGGGGTGATGATCGATGCCAAGCTGAGTTTCAAGGGACACTTGGATTATGCGCGAGAGAAGGCAGCAAATGCCAGCTCATCCCTTGCAAGGATGATGCCTAACTTGGGAGGGCCGAAGTATAGTCGCAGGCTACTCATCGCGGGAGTGGTGAGGTCGATCCTGCTATACGCGGCCCCTGTCTGGGCGGGAGCGTTGAACCACGCTGTCAACCGGAGGAAGATATGTTCGGCATACCGGCCAATTGCGCTAAGGGTGTGCAGCGCATTTAGGACGGCGTCGACGGAGGCAGTGTGTGTTATCGCAGGAATGATCCCTATAGATCTTCTAGCGAGCGAGGCATGCTGGCTCTACGAAAAACGGAAAGCAAATTCAGCCGAGGTGAATGCGGATTTCCGAAAAGCCATCAGGAGAGAGTTGTGTGGCAAGTGGCAACAACGATGGGATAACTCCGACAAGGGCAGGTGGACCCATATATTGATCCCGTGCATCGAGAAATGGGTCAACCGAAAGCACGGAGAATTGAATTGAATTATCACCTGACACAGTTCCTTACGGGACACGGTGGCTATAGGAAGTACTTGCATCGCTTCGAGTTGGACGAGTCCCCCAACTGTCCTGAATGCGGTGCTACACTCGAGGACCCGGAGCACGTTATGTTCCATTGTCCTAGATTTCTGCAGCAGAAAAGGAGGTTGAACAGCATCTTAGGGGCGGACATCGAGCCTTCCAACCTGGTGGACGAGATGTTGAAGTCGGAGGAAAACTGGATGGCGGTAAATGAGGCAGTAGCCGTGGTGCAGACAAAACTCCTGGAGTTGGATCGAGCTCGGAAGGCGGCGCGACGGAGACGTGACATGGACGAGCTGGTATAGCGAACCAGAGCCTCCCCCGCGAAGTAATACTTCACGGTGGTCCCGCGGGGAGGGGCGGAAGAGGGGGGGTGGTTTTAGTGGGTGTGAATTCCACACACTGCTCCAACCTGGCGCAGCAACGTCTTTCTAAGATTTCCACCTCAATCCATAAAAAAAAAAAAAAAAAAGACCACTAAGGTAAGTCAGATAGACGATTGAGCCTAGCCCTCTGCTTCGGAAGGTGGGCACGCATCCAGTATTGGCTAGTACCATGTACAATTCTGCGAAGGTTTCAACCAGGATTTGGCCCCTGGTGTTAGTGACTCGACTTCCCCCGTCTAAGGCTCGCGCATTGAAAACGCCGACAATGATTTTGGGACTGAAGTCCCTAGCACCCAACACCATGCCGTCTTGCATCTCAGCATATTGCGCTAATGTTCCACTTAGAGGAGTATAGCAGCTGTAAATATGGACACCGTTGACATTTCGGGACCGCCGCGTCCATGTTCGACTCTCGAATAGTTTGCGATAGCAAGGCTTGTGCTGTCTGACAGTGGTTGAGGTTAAATTGTATCAACCTCCTGTATGCCTGCAACGTGCTGGCCGTCCACTCCCTTTTTCGCTTTGCAAAACATGCATCGCGGATCTCCAGTGAAGTCTTTGATAAGAGGGCCCTCATCTCCAAATTTCCTGTACCTTCTCGCCAAACGTGCTCACTAGTAAATGCTGCCGCAAAGTGACCGAAAACAAGGCATCTGAAACATCTCTTGAGAGATATTTATTTATTTTATTGTTGTTGAAGGTTTACAATTTATTACAACAAATTAAATAACACATGACAGCAACTCACATGAGTATCTGCTCGTGTGTGAGAGCTATTTGCTCCTTAAGTCGGCACACGACCCAGCCTATTTTTACCTTGCCCGCGGTAATCAGTTTCTTCTTCTCCGCTAAGATTGAATTTTTCCCTTAGCGCAACACAGCTATCCTCTCATGATGTAACCTCGTCAAGGTCTTTACACGCGATTACTATTTGTTGCTTTCAAGCTTTTACTTCAGCTTGCTCACCTATCACCTATCACCCTCTCCACCTGGCTGTGAAAACTACCTACTGTCTTCTCGCCAAATTTATTTAGCTTCAGCAGCAAACCTCCTTCTGCGTAAGCCTGATACGGCTCACACTGCCGCCTAGGTCTGTCAATTCCGGATCGGCTTTGACTTTCCGAAGGATATCGGCGTAAGACATATCTCCTTTCTTGGAAATAATGATTATTTCCCGAAGAATTTTCTTTTTTTCCATCTGCGCTTTTTGCCACCTATGTCCATTGCTCCGGTTTACGAGCTGTAGACTCTTCCCCTTTCGTCAAAGTTGGGGCCGTAGTGGAAGAACTACCCGGAACTTTTTCCGGTGCAGCTTTCTTCGGCGAAGAGGCCTTTTTCTCCTTGGCCGCTTGCTGGGCACCAAGAGGTTCACTAATTCCGTCCCTACCTTATGTTGAGGAGGCGTCACCTGCGTCTCCCGCATGACTTTGCCACATGACGCTTGGGCATTTATCTCCCCCACCGCCCTAATATAGGACAACTTAATGCCACGTATCAGAGCCCTGATATTTTGATGGGTATTCCGCTTTTCTTTGTAGAACTCACAGAGTTCGTTTATGCGCTCCCCCAGTGAAAAAACACTGTTGTAATTTGCTGCCTTTCATGCTCGTATTTTTTAGCACCGGTAATTAAGTCAATGCGAGAATTATGCAAGCTCCTTTCCGAGTCCCGCGACAAATCTCGATTGGCTAGGAGCAATGTTGCTCTCATTGGTGAGTTTTGAGCTTTTGCGAAAAGGATCCGGTGGGCGCGCCTAATGGGATATTTGGCAACTCCACACAGGGCATCTAGTTGACGCATTGTGCATCCATCAGGCTGGACTACCGTGGTAAATGCTTGGTCCACCTTTCCGGCAGTCGTGTCAGTTGAGCGAAGGTACATACCCTTCACTTAACGCAGCCGTCACTGATATGGATTAATCCAGATTCCTCTAGTGCCAATTCATGTCTCTATCCATTGTAAATCCTTGGTCTGCTGGTGACATACAGCCAGCTATACGTCGCTGGTAACTCCTTCCATCTCGGTTTATTTGGTCATTCGTAGATCGTATCTCAAGACCATTCGACATCAACAACGGACAAGGGGATGCCTTGTCATGCGTCCTCTTTAATCTGGCCCTGGAAAAAGTGATCCGTGAGGTGGAGGTAAATGTGGGGGGCATCATTCTCTTCAAGTCCACCCATTTACTGGCCTATGCTGACGATATTGACATCATAGGAAGAATGACCCAAGATATACAAACTGCCTTCATCCAGATCGAGCAAGCGGCGCGAAATCTTGGGCTGAAATCATTAAGGACAATACAAAGTATATGGGGGCAAAAACCAACCAGCCAACAACATCAAATCGCACTGGTCATGCGGGAAGAAAGTAAATAGGAGATTACAACTCCGAGACCGTTGGTAATTCCTCCTATCTAGGGTCGAACATCACAACCGATAACAGCTACGATGATGAAATCCGCGCACAGTTTTTGGTAGCCATCAGAGCCTATTTCAGCTTACAAAAACTGTTCTGCTCGAAACGTCTCACCATAGGGTCAAGGCTTTTACTGTACAAGACGATCGTCTTGCCAGACCTCATGTATCCCTCGGAGACTTGGCTTCTTAGCAAGAAAAATTGCGAATTCTTGGCCGCGTTCGAAAGAAGAATCATGGGAGGAATTTTTGACCCCTACTTGAGAATGGGCGACGAAATCTATGAGCTTCAGCTTGTGGATAAAATCCAGCTCAATAGGTTACAGTTGGCTCACTCAATTCGCATGGATGAGGATGATCCAGCCCGAAAAGTATATAAGGGCAATATCTTTGTTAAAAAAGAAGACGAGGTAGACTCTCCTTGAAATGGAACGATAGCGTAGGCCAGGACGCCAGGCAGTTTTCAGGGACATCGAGTTGATGGACCTCGGCGCAAAACCGGGATGTATGGAGTTCATTATTAAGGCAGGGAAAGACCGGATACCGGTTGTTGCGCCGTTGATGATGATGATGATCACAAAGGCAATCCATCTTCTGGGGCTTGTTACCGACATGACAACTGAAGCATTTCTTCCTGCTTTCAAGAGGTTTACTACCGAAGAGGACTGGTCATGGATCATTGAATCATTGGAGCAGATAACAGAATGGAGAAAGACCTCGTAGAAGCGATTAAATCCTCCACCAACAAAATCACCAAAATATCGGCCAAAGATAGTATCTCATGGAAGCTAATACCTTCGGCTTCTTCTCCCTTTCGTGGCTTATGAGCGGCCGGAATCAAGTCTATAAAGAGATACCTGCAGCCGGTGTTTGACGAGGCGAAGATAGTTCCAACTTTCGAGAAGTTTTCTACCATTCTTTGCCAGATCAAAGCCTGCCTGAATTTGCGACCATTAACGCCGATTTCTGGCAACCCAGCGGACCTTAAAGCTCTAACACTTAGACACCTTCTGATCGGCAAGCCGCTGCTTGCACTTCCAGATCCCAATGCTAATGCACACAGTAATACACCAGGTGTTTTGGAAAAGGTAGTCGTCGGCAAAGTATTTGCATACCCTTCAGCGCCTCCAAATGGGCGCAGGACACAGAGAATCCAAAGGTTGGTAAGATACCTCCATTGAAGTAGCCGCTAGCGCGTATACAAGAAGTTCACCCCGACTCAGACAGACAGAAGATACCACGATAATCTACCCAAACCAACTGCCGTAACCAACCTATGTCAGCTCCCGGTAGATATCCCTCCTGAAAGCAATGTCACAACAAAACTGGAAGTAACTTCACACATCTCGAGAATTCTGAAGAAGCAACCTACCATAAGGAATTTCCCCAATTCGAAACCATCAAGTACCAAAGGGCCACAAGACATAAAACGAAAAGTGGATCCACCTACGAAGGATCAATCCAAAAAAGAAGAATTGCTCCCTGCAATAATGTTGTTCTCACTTTTGAGTATTGGCACTGCAGATGCCAATTTCAAAATTTTTAGACCAATCAGTGGTTTCTACATTGAAAACCTGGGATATGTGCAGCTCTTCAGAGGCAATTTGGGGCTAGAAGTAAATCTCCCTGTGAAGGACATTCTGGAAGATAGAAACAACTTACTGGAGACTTGGGACCTGATTGAGGTGTGTCATTGTACAAGGCAGTTAACAGACATCACGCACTGCGATACGCTACTCGCACACATGAAAATTAAGCATGACTATCTTCTTCAGCAAATGCAAGAATTATTGCTAGAAGATGCAACAGCTTCGAAGCTGGGTAGAGGACTCTTTGAAAAAGAACTCACGAATGTGAATCTGACAGCAGCTGACTTCTACGATGAAACACAAACAAGATACTCTGAACGAAGTTTTAACAAAACATCTCTTGACGAAATCAAGAAACACACTATTCCAGGAATCGTCACGATAGCGGCCACCATTATCATTCTGCTCATATTACTTCAGGGTAAAAGAATGATAACATCTTGGCGAGATAGGAAAAGGTGAACCTCATGGAAGGAAGACAATGGTATAATATCATTACTATTACAAGGAGGTGACCAAACATTACTTCAGGAAAACTCAACAAGATTCTGGCCGCCCGTCGAAGTCGGCGACTGTGTGCCTCAGCTCGATGAACAACATCCACAACTTACATGGCAGCATCAACTGTGGATCTTCTTGCTCTGAAGCCGAACTGCCGTGAGGATAAACACGTATCGCTTCAGTGAGTCTAATTTTGATGAGCTGTTCGAGCACTTTCCCAGCAGAGTCAAGCATAAAGTGGTCGATATGAAGACGTCAACTCAGGATCGCCTTTCCCTTTGCTGATCAGCGCAAGCCCCAATATTTTCCAATGAAAAGGGAAACTATCCTTTTTCCGGCAAGCTTTGAATATGCCGAGTACCAGTTTTTAAACCTCTGTCGGCATACCATCGGACCCAGGCGCCTTCTTGTTTTTCATAGAGAAGACCTCCTCTTTCAACTCTTTTATAGAGAAATCTTGGCAGTCTCCGGCACTCTCCGGACTGCCGTCATCATCCCGTGCTAGGTGCACAGGAAATAGCGCCCGTGCAATGATGTCCATTTGCTCGCCTTAAGTGAACAGGATTTCCACAGAGCCCCGAATTTTCGAGTTACCAATTTATAACCGGGTCCCCACGCGCCCCCAGCAAGGTTTGCCCCTGTTTATTGCACTATGAAGTCTCCTTTTGGCTGATCGGTACTCTATCGTTATAATGCATGTCTCCTCCCGGTGTTTTAGAGGTAGTGTTAAACGACGGAGTTTCTGACACTCGTTCCGAAGCTCTGCAATTTTCGCTTTCCATCAATATATTGAAAGCTTGCCACATCACGGTGCCTTCTGGGCAGGAAAGCTCAGCAGGCTGTCGTTATCAGGTTCATAACTGAATTTACGACAGTACCAGTTGCAGCGTCCCCAATCCCAGAAATGCCCTCCAAACCTCCCGGTGTTCATCTTCATTCCATGCACAGAAAAGCGCCGGGATCTCGAACATCGAGAGCTCGTCTCAACTACTTCAAAGGCAATGTAGAGAAGTCTTTCAGACTCGCCACCCATCCACCAGCGACACCAGTGATTCCGATGCGAAGGGTACGTCGAGAATGCTTAGTTAGCAGCCTGGGCGCCAGAACATTGGGGTGGATCCGTTCTTTAAAACTACAATTCCTGATCACGCCGCCATTTCGAGAATTCATTTCAACTATTCAAATGCCCTGACATTAAAGCCATCGCCGACCAGGATCTGCCCCACTGTGCCCAACATAGCGTCCCCCAGACTATCAAACCTGCGTCGAAAGTCCAGCATTGTCTCATTCCGTGTGAGATAGGCACTAAAAAACGTTCAGCGCTAAACACCGAATCCAGACAAAGCCTAAGATGGGGGCGTCCTGAGGCCAGGCAGCAGCGGCACCCGATAAGTCGAGGTGCAATAAAACTGGGTCCTTGTTTCGGTACAGTTCATTGATGAGTACTAGATCAATTTTGGTCTTCGCAGCGAACTGCCCTAGCAACTCGTGAGCGGTTGCACTCCGCTAAATATTTATCTGTAAGATGCAGATCATATTAACAGCTTCCTCGCTAATCCAGTTCTGCTCTAAAAACTGGACATCGTCCTGAGCCCGCAGTGTGCGCAATGCCCTCATCAGACGCACCACGATTCCTATACAAAACGCAACTCTCTTTTTCGTTGCAGGTATTACCTTTATGACCAGCCTAACTGCATCTTCAGCATATTGCCATTCTGTCAGGTCCCCGGCAGGTTGCAGGCCAATTCTGATTTTTCCGCAGTTAAGAAGCTTCCTTCCTTCCTTACATCAAAATGAGTTTTTGGCATCGGGACTTCGCAGGGACAATCAAGGTTTGGGTTTCCAGAGAGCACGTGGGTTCTAGGCTAGAAACCAAAGCTTTCTCTCCCAGTACCCCTTGACTGCTTCACAGAACATACCTTTATCTGTTATCCTCGGGTCTAATCTCCCTCAGGGATCGTCAACGATCCTTCATGGGTCGTTTACGATACGGGGAGTGGCGTCCCCGAGGTGTCCGAGCAAGTAGTTCTGACCCCCTAGCTGGCATAATACTTGCGTCCTAGGTAGTAGCCTCGAGAAAGTTTCTCGGTGAAGAGCGAACTGCTAATGACCGATACACGCCGGGACACACTGGGAGTCCCCGGAGCCGTCGACAACTCCCTGTCGACGTCGATGGGGTGATGTGAGCCTAGCTCTGCCAAGGTGGTAGTTGTGACGTGTATCAGGAGCCAGCCCCTTCGGGACCCTGGTCGGGTAGTGTGCATTGAACCGATGTTAGTAGACCGCGTTGCCCCGAGCGAGCGCTGATCCGTCCGCGAATTCCGGGATCAGCTAAGCGTAGGTCAGGCCTCAGGGAACTGGGGTAGGGGCTGTGTCCCCGAGATTATACCCATTCCTGAGTATTGCGGCCCGCTCCCTTGCACACGATGCGCTGGTAAACAACTCAAATGGAGAAAAAAAACGAACGAAACGAGGAGATAGTAGAAATGGAGAGTGAGCTGGCTGCGTTTATTCGCAGCACGAAAATGCGCCGTTCGCCCCAGCGCCCAGCGAAGGACGCAACAAGGGCTGAAATACCCGACGAGACATCGGGACGCGCAGACGGAGAGAAAGACTCGGAAAGTGATGCAGCACCTGCAACACAGATAGGAACCCAGACCATACAGCACAGTGCTGTAATTGGGGAAAGAGGCACAGTGGAAACTGCCGAAACTAATAAAATGGTTTCGAATATAAGCCGAGTGGGAGGACTGTCGATTACTCTGGCGCAAGTGGAAGAGGAAAGACTTATTAAAAATGCACGGCAGTTGTGAAGCACATGCGATCTTCGACGTTCCTTCAGAAAAACGTCGGTAAGGGGGTGAAAAACGGGCTAATCGAACTGGAAGAGCTCCTGGACAGGATTTCATACTATAGGCGAACATGGAAAGTAAGACAAAATCCGCAGGAAGCAGAAACAACCGCGCTTCCCGAGGAGAACACCACGAGTACCAAACGGATGGCTGACAGCCCATTGCAGAGCGAACTTGGTAAAAAACGAAAGGAGGAAGGGACATCTGAAGGAGACTTCACTCAGGTACTCTCCAGGGCTGAAAAGAAGAAGGCGAAGAGGATCAGAAGACAACAACACGTCGCGCCATCAGAAAAACCTCTGCCTAAAACTAAGGCGGACACGAAGGACAGAGTGCCAAAAGAAAAGGTGGGGAGACGAAGGAGGACTAGACCGCCAGCTTTGCTTATTAAGCCGACGGAAGGCAAGACTTTTGCGGAAGTCCTCAGCGAAATCCGTTACAAAATCAAACCCGAAGACAACGGAGCAGAGGTGCCTTCCATACGTAAAACGAAGGGTGGTGGAGTCTTAGTCGAACTAGGCCCGAAGACTATAAATAAAGTCACGTTCTGTGAAGCAGTCAAGAGGCTTCTAGGAGAAAAAGCTTTGGTTTCTAGCCTGGAACCCATGTGTGCTTCAGAAATCCTAGACCTTGACTGTCTCACGGAAAAGAACGAGGTAGAAGAGGCCATCAAACGTGAATGCCCGGAGGTAACCAATGTCTGGATTGGTATCACCTCCGCAAACTCCCGAGGCCAAAAACTCGGTGTGGTGGAAGTTGCCGAGCAATACGCGAGGAAGCTTCTAAACAGCGGGAAAATCAGAATTGGTTGGGTAGTGTGTAGGATACGAATTCGGGCCGCCCCAACCAAATGTTACAGATGTTTGGATTATAGGCACACATCTGCAAATCGTCGGGGACCTGACAGAAGGGCAACATGCCGTAAATGCGGTCAGGCTGGCCATAAAGCGAACACCTGCAATGAAAAGGAAAGCTGCGTCCTATGCAGGGACCGTGGCGTGACTGATGAGAGCATTGCGCACACTGCGGGATCGGGGCAGTGTCCAGTTTTCAGAGCAGAACTGGAAAGAGCTAGGACACCGTCAATATGATTCGCATCCTACAAATCGATATTCACCGGAGTGCAACCGCTCATGAGTTGCTAGCGCAGTTCGCTGCGGAGACCAAAGCTGATTTAGTACTCATCAGTGAGCAGTACCGAAACAAGGGCCCAGTTTCGCGAAAGTGAACACCGGGAAGTTTGTCGAAACTCTGGGAACAGGTGGGGCCACGCTGAAGGGTACTCCTGGGGGCGGTGGCGCCGCTGCTGGCACTGTCGTAAATTCAGTTATGAACCTGATAACGACGGTCTGCGGAGCCTCCATGCCCAGGAAGACATCGAGGCGCGGCAAACCTCCCATGTATTGGTGGACAGTGGAAATCGCAGAGCTCCGGAAGGAATGTCACAGGCTCCGCCGCTTAACACAACGTCTAGGCGACCGAGAGGAGGCATGTATCATAATGATGGAGTACAAATCAGCCAAAAGGAGACTCCGCAGCGCAATAAACAAGAGCAAAGCTCGCTGCTGGCAAGATCTGATCGACGAGGTGAATGGGGATCCGTGGGGACTCGGTTACAAACTTGTAACCCGAAAAATCGGGGCTCTGCGGAAACCCTGTTCACTTAAGGCCGAGCAGATGGACCGCATTGTGAGGGCACTCTTCCCTGCACACCCTGTATGGGATGGTGACGTCGGCGCGGAGAGCGCAGAGGACTGTCCACTTTTCTCTGTAAAACAGTTTGAACAGGCAGTCCTCTCTATGAAAAACAAGAAGGCGCCAGGACCCGATGGTATTCCAGCAGAGGTGTACAAACTGGTATTCCAACACCGGCCAGACCTACTGCTCGGCGCATTCAACGCTTGTCTGAAAGAGGGCATTTTCCCTGCTCGTTGGAAAGTTGCGAGGCTTGTGCTGATCCCTAAAGGGAAAGGCGACCCCGATACGCGCTGCCGGAGATTTATCTCCCCGGCAGTTTGATTTTTGAGCAGGGAGATGGACAATTGATGCTGTCATGCAAGTCGTGGACGCCGTTCGACGAGCAGAGGCACATAGCCGCCAAACTCGACGGGTGGTGCTCCACGTAACGCTTGACGTCAGAAACGCTTTCAATTCCGTAAGATGGAAAGACATTCTAGGCACACTAGACAATACCTTCAACGTGCCGAACTATCTCTTACGGATTTTGAGGGACTATCTGAGGAACCGCTCCCTGCTCTATGAAACACTAGAGGGTCAAAGGTGGATGGAGGTCACATCGGGGGTAGCACTGGGATCCATCCTAGGGCCGGACCTCTGGAACGCTACCTATGACAGTCTGCTTAAACTCGACATGCCAGAAGAGTCGCGCCTGGTCGGCTACGCAGATGATGTCGCAGCGCTTGTTGCTGGACGCACTGTCGAACAGGCGCAAAGCAGACTCGGCATATTGATGCGACGGGTAAGTGGATGGATGACTACTCATGGTTTCAACCTTGCACTGGAAAAAACCGAAGTAGTCATCCTGACTAAGAAGAGAATTCCGACCCTGCGTCCCATATCGTTCAGCGAGTCGATAATCGAGTCAAAATCGGCGGTAAAGTACCTCGGGTTGACTCTTGACTCAAAGATGAGCTTTTCTGAGCAAATCCAAGCAGCAGCGAACAAGGCTGCGGCTGGAGTTTCGGCGTTAAATAGGGTAATGGCAAACATTGGGGGTCCTACGTCTAGTAGGCGACGTCTCCTGATGAGCTCAACGCAGTCTGCCCTGCTCTACGGCGCAGAGGTATGGGCTGGCGGTCTTAACAAGGAGGTATATCGTAAACGCCTCGCGCAAGTACAGAGACGGGGAGCTTTACGGGTGGCGTCTGCGTACCGCACAGTCTCTGAACCGGCCGTGCTGGTGATCGCGGGAGTTATCCCCGTTGCCCTTCTTGCTAGGGAGCGTCAGGCCATATACAAGCGCAAGGGAGATGAGCCAAGGGAGGTGGTTGCTCGCGAAGAACGGCAACACACTCTAGACGAGTGGCAGCTCTCTTGGCAAAATGAAACTAGAGGCAGATTGACTGCGCGGCTCATCGGCAACTTAGGTGCGTGGCTGAATCGGAAGCATGGTGAGACTGACTATTTCCTTACCCAATTTTTAAGTGGGCATGGAAATTTTCAGTCTTACCTGCACAAGATTGGAAAGGCGCGTTCTCCGGATTGTGTGTTTTGCAATGGAGTTGTGGACGATGCCCACCACACTTTTTTTTCTTGTGGAAGGTGGGATGGGGTTCGTCAGCAGCTCTATTTAAACACAGGGGATCTCTCTCCAGACAACATTGTGGAAGAGGTGCTGAGGACTGCTGATAGCTGGAACCGTGTTGCCCATTACGTTCGGGCCCTTCTCGTTGCTAAGAAGATAGAACTCGACCGGTGGAGGAGCCGAATGGCAGGGTGTTCCTTGAACTGACAGTTCTCTTCCTCCTCTCCCCTCCCGTTGGTGAAAGGAATTCCCTGATTTGAAGGCTCCGCAAGGCGGGGGAGTTCGGGGGCTGGCCCGAAGTAATGTGACAAATGGTTCCAGGCTAGCTCTCTGACGATGGGGAGGTGTTTAGTTGGTAGCCCGACGACGTACCGAATCGGGAGTCCAACACTGTGTGCGTAAATGCATTCACCTACCCTACCCCACAAAAAAAAAATCCTCGGGTCTAATTCGAATAGCACTCCACGACCCTTCATTTTCAAATAGACAACACTTCCGCTTTCATCGGGCTTGATCCTATAACGAACCTCGTTGAGGGCTTGCGCAAGAGTCTTGCCTGGTCCTCCTTCATCTCCCCACCTTTTCTTTCAGTAATTCACCATTCGTATCCACTCTAACATTAGGCAGAGGACAAGGCTGTGTGTTGTTCCTCTTGTCCTCCTTCACCATGTCCTTTTGAACCCGGGAGAGTACCTGTATGAAGTTAACTTTAGATGCCCCTTAGTCCCTTAGCCTTTTCTCTTGTTTGCTCTACTACAGGTTATATGCGATTCAGTTATCCCTTACGGTACTCTCGATGGGGGTCCGGTTGCTTCCGCTTTTCGCGCATCTTCTGTTAGTCTCCACGTCCACTTGCAGAAAGAAATGCAATCCAAGAGTTCCTTTAGTTCTATAAGGTTGTTTTTCATGCCTTTGCTGACATTTTTCTGTAAAACCCATTATAAATCGCATGCGCTTGAGAACTGTCACGCATTTCCTTATAAGATTTTGTACCTCGACTTTCGCAAACAGAGTAACCTGCGCTCAGTTCAGCTGTTTTCTCTGCACCTCTTTTCGGAACATCAACCCAGCGTAATAATGAAGTTGCTCTCCCCGCCCCTCATGTCGCATCACTTTGCGAGCCTTCTTTTTCATTTTTTTCGGTATTTCGTTGGGTATTTCAGCAATTACTGTTTCCTACTCTGTGCGCTGCGGGGAACGACTCATTTTTGTGCTCCTTCTCCATAACAGTTCTCGTCAGTTTTCTAGTTTTTATCTCCTTGAAAGTTTTTACCACCGCATCGTGTGCAAGTGTGCATGCCACAATAGGCAGGGACGGGTGTACCCCCGTGGACAAAACCCCTACCCCAGCTCCCTGAGTCCTGGTCTACACTTAGCTGATACCAGATCTCACGACGTATCAGCGCTCGCTTGGGGAACGTGATATACTAATACCGGTTCAATGCGCACAAGCCGGATAGTGTCCGTGCTAAAAGCTAAGAAATCTAGTCTGATTTGGGAAGTAGTCATTTAACCAGAGCTGTAATTAGAAGTACGTCCCAGGATGTTGTTGTTGATCTTTCCGGTGGCCTGTTTGAAAGTGAAATTCTACGCATATTGTATAGAAGCAGGGGTGAAGGTGGTGGCGTATGCCCATGACTTGGTAATATGAGCACCAGGGATGTTTCCCGCGGTTATGAGTGAAATCAAGGACGGTAAGTCCAGAAAGGCGTGCCTGCAGCCTGCAAACTGCTAACCTAGAATATGTCTGACAAAAACGGAGCTTACGGCTGAACTAACAATGGTCATTCAATGTAAATTATGTTTGTAAGGAGATAGGGTGTCGCCCAAGAATGATTCTCTATGTGTACACACCTATGATTCATCCCATCCTAACGAACGGTTCTATTGTGTGTTGGCAGACACTGAACAAAAAGTACAATTGAATGACAGATGCCCTCAATGTATTCCCAGATCTGGTCCACCTAGACCTTCATATTAAATACGCTGAAACGTCAGTGCTCTCACACTACGTGAGTCTGGTTCTTGGACAGCGAAGCCCTCCTCTGTGTTTCCGGTCATAGGAACATAGAGATGAAAGGGTGGCAGACCGACTCATCAGGCAGGACCCTGCTTTTGGCAGTCCCTCGATGGGCATAGACTACATCCCGCTGGCGACTCTTAGGGGCGAAATCTACCCGCACTACTTTGACAGCCTTTGACGTCAGATCCCGAAGGCTCACCCCTTGCATCAAATCAATGAGGATTTATCGCGCCTATAACAGGACCCGATCGTACTGCAAATGCAGCACTGGCCTATAAGAGACCATTCCGACAGACTCAACATACCCTACAAACCGCATTGCTAAAACTATAGAGAGGAGGGAGAAACCCTAAGGCGCTTCCTTTGCAATTGCCAAGTTCTAGCTAGAACCAAGCTGCAGACACTAGGTAAACAGTTCTTCGAGGACCTTAAGGGTTTCTCTAGTTGCAGGGTAAGGAGCTGCTATGCTTAGTGAGTGTTACGGGTTGGCTCTGAAGATCATAGTTGGCTGGTGAAAACACCACTTGGAAAAAGTATATAAAGAGCCTTGGTGGACACCAAATTTCTATTTGCATCTAAAATACAAGGCACCCACATTAAATGCACTTCTATATTTGGAAAATGTGGCCGGGATGAATTAAACCCAATCCCTAATAATCCTTTTCCACAAACCACACAACATATATTTTCAAAAATATCCTTCCCATCAACTGATGCTGCCGATGAGTTTCTGTGGTTAATTTTAGGTTTACAGACGATTCAATAACCTAATGCCATGTCATTTCCCCACTTTATCTCCTCATTCAATTTCAATTCGTCCTCCCATGCCCCACGTATTATCCACTCTGCAAACAAATAGACATACAAACAACACTCGCCCTATCCTGCTAATGATTTGGGGCTAACGTTTAGTATTAAATTTACTATGTCCTTAAGGATCTTCAGAAGCAATTACATGGGGTCGGGATGGTAGCAAAGCTCCTTGAAGGTTTGCCGGAAAGCAATAGACCGACTGTCGTTAACATCCAGGTCGAATCCTTGCGGTCCAGCTCACCGTCATTTGGTCAGGAACTTAATTAGATAGTGTGGTTTTATTTGCAGCAACCGAGCACGTGTGAGGACTTCCACATGTGAGCGTTTGTAGAGCCTTCCGGCTATTAGGACAAACGTGCGATTACGCTCTAATGTAAATAAAAATGTTTAACAAGTACTGCCGTTACGATCCTTGTTTTCTCTGCAACTTGTGTTGGCGGATTAATGAATGTTGGGCTATTTCGAGCGTTTATGATGGAGAAGGAATTGTTGCCGGATAACCTTCTACCTGTTGGCAGGTAAACATGGTAAGTAGAAAGAAAGTCTGGGCTGAAAAGTTCGTGTACATTGACCTAACCCTCCCCCCTACTGGAAGGTTTGATTTGGGAATCCTAGGAATATATATTATTTATAATGCGGAGGGCAATTCAAACCTTTAAGAGGCTTCTCTAATTACAGGCTCCAAACTTCATCGGCAACTAGGAGTCTCTTGAATGATGCACTTGCTCTGCTAATTAATAACAAAGGACATGGATTTATTTCCGAATATTTGCCGATATTAGGTTACAATAAATTCAAAACTTTTATGGAAGTCAGTCGTCATAAAATAAGTGAGGTAAGATTACTTTGACTCCAAGGATTCAGACCGTTTATTAGGCCCATTGAATGGTTCAGAGGCTCAGAACTTTCCATCTTCGTCTAAGCTCTGAAAAGGCGGGGTAGCGATGTATGAAATGCAGGGTCATCTCCCCCTCCACCTTCCAATTTTTCGCATATGGTAATTTACTCCTTCAAACGTTTCGTTAAAAACCCTACCCTTCTTAAGGGGCAGTGAAGCCCATAGTGTTTTACGTAGGCACCTGTCGTGAGACTTAATCCTACGGTCCTCTTCAGACACGGATTGATTTTGTGACCACAATCAGAGCCCCGCTGAGATGAGCAACAACGGTACCAGTCTATACCAAGTGCATGGCTTAGCATTCATACTGGTGGATGCAAGAATTACCTAAATCTCTACCGAACTATGGAGTACGGCACCCGTGTTGATACGCAACACCACGTCGAGGCCCGAAGGTCTCTTCTCGCTTGAGCATAACCACAACCACCATGAAACTCCCACTAGGGGGGCCAACCGCAAATAACCGAGCTGTCCTCACATACAACAGGAGTTCACCCGAAGTATGTGAGTCCAGGGGCTTTCCCGGTTCCCATGGTACCAGTATACCCCTGGTAAGGTTTCGTGACCAATTTGCCACTTCAGATGAGTCCCCGTGTAGACTCGGGTCTGATCGCCCTGATTAGGCCTTTGAAGCATTCGCCTACTGAATCACGGCCGGCAACCCAAAGTGATTACAGCGTCTCCCGGAGGTTCTCCTCGACCACTTGGTTTTGTTTTGACCGATAGGGTTGCCGCCCCATCTTCCTCGCCGCCACCTCTGAGCACCCCTTCTTAAGGGACAATAAAAAGCCACTCTAGGAGCCCAGATTCTTCCACAAAAACTTTCGCCTACCGGCAGTAATTTGACTTCCAACTTCATCCTTCCTTGCCGAGTTGCCTTTAGGCATCCGTGCTTCTCGTTCTTTCAACTTTCTTCCTTTTTACTTTGTAATGAACTTAAGGGAAACATGATGAACGGACGATCATCCTAAGTGGCCGAAAACGACCTAGAGAGAAGAGCTACCCCAGAAAACTAAAAAGTTGACGAAATTGACCGTGAAGATCCGCCCGAAAAGACAGAAGCTCCATCAAAGTGCTGCGTTGACACGTCCTTGCACGCCTCTGTGCTAGCCAGGCTCGGGAATATGGGCGGGGGGTGGGGGGGTCCTTTGAGCGCATTCATCCTTCACGTGTCATTAATATAAAATCAACGTGTCTGTACCGATGCGTGGGTCTGCATCGGATTTAAAAATAGACAACAAACGAGGGAATTCGCGACGGCCTAACGGAAAAAAAACCCAGAACGCGAGCTAAAACTGGAAAATAAAAAAACGGCTCGACCGCGCGCGTGGAGCCATAGGTTTCCGGACCCGAGTGCGCACTCAGTGCATCACGCAGCTCAACATCAGCCTGCTTCAACTCGTGCAGTACATTTTGAGGACAGACGTGACGATGGACTGAATAGAGACAATTTTTACAGACATGTCGATAGACATAATGGAAATTTTTACGGACTTGACGACAGGTCCGAATCCGAAAACTTGCACCAATATGACGACAGATTCGGATTCGACTATATGTACGATTTCAACGACTCTGACGATGATGATTCCTTATGATGCTAGGCACGACCGCTCAATTCCATGGCAGCGGATCGTGCTTACACAATTTTGGCATCCTGGGACTTGGTTTTTGATGGCACATCAAAAACTTTGCCCATCAACCAGTTTCTCTTCCGCGTGGAGGCCTTGCCCAACGCAACCCTACAGGAGGATTTCGACCTGCAGCGTATTTATGTGCACACTCTATTCAGAGATAAAGCAGCAGATTGGTACTGGGACTACCAAGAGTGTGTCGGTCGAATCGAGAGGACTTCTTTTCGTGAGGCTCTTCGCCAACTTCGCTAAGGATTCTCTAGATGACTGGGATATCCTTGAACTCATGCGGATCGCATACAAGGTCCGTCTGAAGATTTCAACAGCTATTATAAAGCTGTACGTTCGCTAGCCAATAGACTACAAAATTCCTTAACGGAAGACAAGTTGGTAGAGTTGCTACGTCGTGGGTTGAGACCCGATGTTCAGAGGCAACTTCTCTTTTGTCCGGCTACTACGGTTCCCGAGCTGCGTAAGTTAGTCCAGCAGAGCAAAATTTTAGAGGAGCGTCTCTCAAACAGGGTCTTTAACCAATTGTACAACTATTCAGCTGAATCTGAAGAGGGTGTTGACATAAAGAATATCTCAGGAAATCCTCAGTCGGAGATTCAAAATCGTGATTTAGACTTGATCTTCTGGAATTATCGGCAAACTGGACATTTGTTTAGAGACTGTTGGGAGGATCCTAAAGGCTTTTGCTTCGGTTGTGGGCGCTCGTATGTCGCAAATGTCGAATTCCAGAGCCCATCCCCAGTCACCAGGGCGTTCTTCCATCGGACGCACGTGACTGCGCGGCATTACGACAACGTCTTCCACAGTAACTCCGAAAGTTACCGTATTGAAGTGGTCCGACAACTTAAACATGACTTATCCGGATTTGACCCCGCAAAACCTTCCTAGGTTCTAGGTTTGCCGGACATCCTCTAAATAATGGCCTGAGTTTGTCAAGGAAGGGAGGAAACCTCAGGGGGCGCGTCTCAATAACGATCTGAGGCAGAAGGGATTGTGACCCGTCGTGGATCTTCCCTCTCGATCACGTCACTTGGATCCGGAGACTTACGGCTCCACGCGCGTGGTCGCCCCTTTTTTTATTTTCCAGTTTTAGCTCGCGTTCTGGTTTTTTTTTCTTTCGTTAGGCCGTCGCGAATTCCTTCGTTTGTTGGCTATTTTTAAATCCGATGCGGACCGACGCATAGGTATAGGCACGTTAATTTTGTATTAATGGCACGTGAGAGATCAAAGTGCTCGAAAGACCTCCCCCCCCCCACATTCCCGAGCCTGGCTAGCACAGAGGCGTATGAGAACGTGTCAACCGAGCACTTTGATGGAGCTTCAGTCTTTACGGGTTTAGTTTTCTGGGATAGCTCTTCCCTCTAGGTCGTTTTCGGCCACTTAGGCCGATCGTCTGATCCTCCTATTTCCCTTATGTTCATTATAACTGCTTTCACCAGCTCGTTCTCTATCTACAACTGCTAAGAAAATCGTGAGCCAGTTCTCCTTTCACCTCAACATCTCCGCAACTACACTTTCCGGGCTCAAGCTCCCACCTATTACTTAGTTTAGGATTCTTCTGTCCATCGCAAGGCATTGAAACATCACATGCTCTGCATCCTTTAATATCCCACCGCATTATAATAATATTATAATAATTACTGCCTTCCATGAGGAACTGGGTGATGTGTTGGTTGGTCTCCCATTGTTTCCGCTCAAAACATACCCCAATGTTGTATATGAGCCTGTGCGCCCACAAACCCTTTCAAGACTCGTTCTATCCACATTGTACGCTGCTGTGTGTGATTTACCATGCAATATGTATGAAGGAATCTTGAATGGTACGGCACAACCTGTTTCCCCAGAATGTCGATGACGATGATGCCCATCACCATCGGTACTACCGCATTTAATCTAGTTCTAACCCTCTTAACCACCAGTCGGTAAACCGAATGCGCCTGCTTCATTCTCAGAGAGTTTGCAAGCGTCTCCTCATACACAGGCGACACGTAAAGTAAAATGGATTGTACCACCCAGGCTAGAAGTGTTTCGACCCTATAATATTCGGCAATATTTTTGCAAGTATCGCGATGGGACTCACTGCCTTTTAAAGTGCATAATCTAGCGGCCCCCTAAAGATCCGCCCAGTTTTTCCATCTGCTAAGGTCAGCTCGACCTTTTCCATGCAGACCTTTATGGCTCTCACCATGTCCGTTGCGTAAACCTCCACATCCACAAAACCGACATTCGTAGTCTCCTCTGGAACCAGAAAGCGCAAACCAAGGAAGCATCACCGTACATTGTAATACCCCTGATATGGCGACGTACTCTTTAGGGTCTTCATCCGTACCTGGTCTGCGAATTATCTCGTAGAGATAATAGATAATAAGATCAGTCCTATCTCGTAGAGATAATTCTTAACGAGACTCGTCCAATATCCAAAAACACCCATGACAGTCAATGCCCCTTTAATTCGTTTCCAGTTGGCGTAATTGAACACATTTTTAACGTCCATTACCAACACAGCACGGTAGCTATCAGAATTCAGTACATCTTTTTCCAGGCTTACCACTGTCCATATGGCATCCACCGGACAGTGGGTACGCCGGAAGCCATAGTAGTGCTCTGACAGCCAATTCCTTCTTTTGACGATAGATAAAATTATACCGAATATGACTGACTCTATCATCTACCAAACGGTACCCAACTGGCGGATCAAGCGACATGATGCAGAATCTTCAGGTGGCTTATAGGGCATAGGAAGCAAAACAAACTTTTGCTTTTTCCACTGAGCAGGAAATATTCCTTCTTTTATTCACGACTCGAAGATCTTAACGGGAAGACCAGTCCTAGGCTTCACTGTCAGCTTCAAAACTTTGCTATGAATGACATCCAAACCTGGAACCTTGTTATCGCCGATCCTACTACATATTTCTCCTCAATTCCTCCTTGGTTGCTGGCGGTATTTCATACTCTCTGAACCGAACCACCTTTTGCCTTCCGCTGTTTTGGTGATGAGGAAACAAAGTGGTAACAACTTCTTTTAGAAGACGCGGACAGGCCACCTGAGGGCCATCCAGAAGCCATTTCATTGGCAGCCTATAAACCCCACTCCCCACTCCGCTTCTGCGTACCACACTGTCAGTGAACCGGATGTGATGATGATCGCGTAGGTGACCCCCATTGCCGTTTTTGCTAAGAAACGCCAAACTGCATACAAACGGAAAGAAGACGAGCCAAGGGGTGCATTAAATGAGTGGCAACTTTCTTGAGAAAATGAAACTAGAGGCAGATGGACTGCGCGGCACATTGGCAACTTAAGTGCGTAAATGAATTGGAAGCATGGTGAGACTGACTTTTCAGTCTTACATGCACAAGATTGGACGACACTCATCACACCTTTTTTTCTTGTGGAAGTTAGGATGGGGTTCGTCAACAGCTCTATTTAAACACAGAGGGTCTCTCCCCACACAACATTGTCGAGGAGATGATGAGGAGGACTGACAGTTGGAGTTATGTTGGGCATTACATTCAGATTCTTCTCATTCCAAAGAAGTTTAGAAGATAACTGTTCCCTGCTCCTCTTCCGTCCTGTTGGTGAAAGGAATTCCCTGATTTAAAAGCTACCCATGGCGGGAGAGTTCAGGGGTTAGCCCGAAGTAATGCGACAAACGGTGCTCTAGGCTAGCTCTCTGACGATTGGGAGGTGTTTGATAGTTCGACGACGGACCTTTGCGGTAGTCCAATACTCTGTGCGTAAATGCATTCACCTAACCTATCCCAAAGAAAGCCCCACTCCAAAGGATTAGATCAGTATTTTCGCACAACTGTTTGAAACAATTTTTTTTACTTCTGCTTCTTCTAAGTGTGCCACCTCATGATCGCCACTACCAAAACATCCCTCAAGTCTCTCGTAACGCCTCCTTGTCCTTAAACATCCGCTCGCAAAGTTCCGATTTCGTCGTTCCACCAGTAGTTCGATTGCCTACTGGAGAACAGCCGCCTTTTAGGTACAGTAGCATCGCATCCATGACCCATCGGGGAATTTGGGTGACTTCTCCTCTGGCGTACTATCCAGGGAAATGCCGGCTTGAAAGCTGCGGAAACTCGATCTCCATCAAAAGTTTTCACGTTAAGGCGGGCAAACCAAACGGCATTCTGCCAGGCGTTTTTTCCAAGCTCGATTCGGCTTTGATTATCTACCTGGGACGCAGTCCTTACGACCCTTAGAAGAAGTGCTAAGATTATTTCCACTCCATGAGATGTCAATGGTTTAAAGGTTCTCCCATCTCACTCTAGCTTCCGAGCATACCTTTTTTCCTTATTTTTTCTTCTGCCTGTTATTGAGGTGTCATGCAGAACGCTTTTGCCTTCCGTGGATACCGGAAAATAAGTTATGAGAAGCAAATGTTACCTGCCGCCCTCATTCATGGTAATTTTCCATCTTCCCCTTTCAGGCAGAAGATATTGCCCCATCTTTGGCTATAGCCTTATATAGCCTGCGTCTTTATATGGTCTAATCCCTAAACGGAATTTCCTGAAGCTGCTTCATTTTGTTTCCTTAATTGTGTTCGTATACGTCATCAGTGCGTGTACGTATTCCGGCCAATCATCTCTCTTTTCATTCTAGCTAGATTCCTGTTACACCTGATATCACACCTATATTATATTGGGATCCAGTCTTTAACGGACGAGCCGAAGATGTCCCCTTCTGTCAGCATTCCTGACCCCAGGCTCCAATCGGCGCCACCTGCTGAGGCTAAAGTCTTACCTACTGGTAAACATCTGCCTTCGAGGAACAAACAACCCCCCAGTTGCCCCCCAACTCCGGGCAAGAAGCAAACCGCCTTCGGACAAAACACAATGGTGAAGTGAAAGGATCGTTTGGGCCATTTGCGCCTAAGAGCAAACCAAAGCGGCAGCGGTCCTCTGACAATCCCAACTCTTGGGCTCAAATGCTGCAAAGGAGGGTGTTGTATGACAACACCAATCCTTCTGTTCACGATACGAAGCAGTGCGAACAGCTTAGGAGGAAAACCTTCCTATGTGTAGGGACTGCATCCTTGCAAGGGATTACACTACGCTTTGAGCCGATACCGTAAAATGTTACGGATAAATTTTGACGACGAAAACTCGAACAAGTGGTTCAGACAGCACTGCTCCTCCTTCAGCGATGTGTGGGAGTGTACGCGACTAACTCTGAAGAAGGTTCGTCCGTTTCTGTAGGTTAGTTTCAAAAGATCTCCAAGCTATCTTGGTTAACGACTTTTTTGATAGCAACACCACAACAATAAAATTCACCATGAAAAGTCAACAGGGAGATAAGGAGATTCTATGGTGCTCTGCTAGAGCTAACCAATATGTCAAAAGTAAAGGCATGGAAATAATAGCGGGATGTGATATTAGCGCCCACCATATATGCTGGGGAATTTCCAACATCAACGCGAGAGGATCGAGACTACTGGAGTATCTGGCAGGAATCAAATTGCAATTTCTTCACTAACATCACGGTGGTATCCCCCCCAGATCGCAGCTCTTATCGGAGATTGGAGAGTATCAAACGATATCACGCTCTCGGATCACAGGCATATTGATTTCGTAATGGGCATGGATCAATCTCCATCCACTCCATTTAGGAATCCAAGTAAGACAGATTGAGCGAAGTACAAAACAGAACCTAAGCGCGTGAGTTTCGACCCCTGATCCATTGCTGGAATTGAGAAAACAACCCAGATGATCACAACTAGCATGAGAGAAGCTTTCGGAGAGAGCTACCTACTCATGACTCCAAAGAAGGGTAAAACATCATAGTGGAACTCGGATTCTGCGAAACAGAGGAGAATAACAAGGGTGCTCCTCAACCGAGCTCTAAAGTCTGATTCAGCCGCTTGCTTAATTCGGTACAAAGAGGCTCAAAAGCTATAAAGAAGAGCATAAGGCCGGCGAAACAATCATCATGGAGACGCTTTTGCGAAGGACCAACTTTCTTAAGGCAACCTCCAATATAAAACGAATACTTATCAAAGAAGGTAGCCAGCAGTTGGGTTATCTACGTTTACAGAGCGGGAGATACACAGAAGGCAATGAGAAAACAGCAGACCATTTGTTTGAACCGCACTTCCCAGGTAGTAGACAACATCTCATCTCGGGGCCGACAAGTGCATGCAGCTCTCAACCAAGGGACTGGAATCTGACATGCAAAGTAGTTTCACTGGAACGAGTAAAATGAGCGTTTAACTCGTCCCATAGATACAAGTCGACAAGTCCGGATGGCATTATTCCTGCTCTAGTAATGCAGGGAATGCATGTCCTGGATCCACACATACGGAATATATACCACGCCTGCTTAAAACATGCTTATATTCCAACCAACTGGCATGATCTGAAAGTCATATTTATTCCCAAACCAGGGAAACCCACCTACACAGACGCAAAAAGCTTTCGACCGATCAGTCTAACTTTCTTTCTGCTAAAAGGACTGGAAAAACTAGTAGATCGGTTCATAAGGGATACATATATGCCTAGGTGGCCACTGCACTATAGGCAACATGCCTACCAGAAAGGCAACTCCACAGGGACTGCACTCCCTGAGCTAACGATAAAAATGAAGAAGGCAATGTCCGATAATATATGGACATGTGGCGCAGCAGGATTCGTAGCATTCGAAACTTATTTCCAATGTAGCGAATACGAGCGGATAGATGACGCACGGAACTCTCCACGTCTTTAGAACTCGCCACGGGAGTGGAGACCTAGCGGTGAGATTGTGCCGTTGGTTGGGAGCAGAAAGAACCGCATGGAGACGAACCGGTTTCTTCTGCCTCCAGCTATCGCCGCGATCAGTCGCTCAATACGATTACTCAAAGTTTACGTATTATTTGAATTATAAAGTAAATAGTGTGAAATATTGCTAAATTAAATTGAAAGTGTAAATTTACTGCCCAAAGAACAAGAGAAAATGGTATGCCATGTAATGATTAGTATTCCAAAGTGCTAAAGACACATGGACATTGAAGGCGCCTTCAATTATGGCCTTGCTATGGCTCCTGGAGACACAAAGGTCTTCGCACAAGCTTGCAAATTGTAAAATAAAATGTTTTAATTAAAGTAATTGTAAATACAAGTGGTAAAATAAAATATATTACGAAAGTACTGTGCCACAGCCTCTCACGGGGCCGACGCTCGAATTTCCTTCCTTGTCGATACAACCGCCGGCGTCAGCAAATGCAGCGGAAACACTATTCATGTATGTTATATTGATGTAAACTTGCCGTACCTCAATTTTATCTTATGTACTTTTCATTTTAGTTCAAATTCCTTCCTTCTCGATTCAAGCGCAAAAAAACAGCAATAAAAGTAAAGGACCGTCAGAGTCGCGGAAGGTCTTTTGAAGTGAAAGGTTTCGCTCCAGTCTTCGCTAAGTAGTTTGGTTGCGTTCACTCTGTTCCTTTTTATTCCACTTCGGGCGGAAGGGTTCCGGCATTCCGCCTCTGCTTTGGTCGTTAGCCCACATGTGTCGAGAAAACAATACCCAGGGAGGCGTGATTCCCCCTATGGCAGCGGTTTCAGTCAGCGCCACCAAAAGGGGGCGCAATACGGTGACGTGGTCCCGCCAATTGGAGGCACAGTTTGCGCTGGCAGGCGTCACATCAGAGGCCACGCGTTTTAAGCACGCCATAATCGGTCTCGATGAGGAAACAATTCCTTTGGTCACGAATGTGTTGGAGGACCGCTCCTATGTCAAACTAAGAGAACAACTCATAAGCCGGTTGTCGGTGAGTGAGGAAGCGAAACTGAATCATTTACTGAACGAGCTGGCGCTAGGCGACCATACCCCCAACCAGCTGCTTCGAGAAATGAAGCAGCTGGGTGGGGATAAAGTCAGCTCAAAGCTATTGAAGTCCCTCTAATTACAACGGCTCCCAGAGATCACCTGCGTCATTTTGGCCTGCGCGGACTCGTAGTCACTGGAAGTGTTGTCCACCACAACCGATAAAGTCCCCGAAAGGTACGCAGGGCTCGTGTTTGCGGAAGTCACGAGAGGCACAAATCGGGAAATAAAAGATTTAAAAACAATAGTGACGACACTTGCGAACGCAGTTTCGAGACTTACGGCGACTGTAGGTACTTTGCGTTCGGGAGGTAGATCTCGGTCACAGTCACGGTCGAGGTCTGCTTCCCGAAATGGGCGTTCGGGTAGTTGCACGCCGAGACCCTCATCGGCCCTGAAGATTTGCTGGTACCACCGTAAATTCAGGGCTCATGCGACTAAATGTACCACCGGATGCAATTTCAATGCAACAAAAAACCTCGGCGATGGCTCCCCGACGCGCATTCTCACGTCACCTTACAACTTTCGACCCTATGAGCGGGCGTTGCTTTCTGGTCGACACGAACGCAAAGGTGTCGGTTCTCCCCGTACCCCGTCCAAACGCGTTGATACCGCAAAACATGCGACTGGCTGACGCAAATCCCTCTTCCATCTGCACTTACGGCTACAGGCAGGTGAAAGAGAGTCTCGGATTGCGCCGAATGTTTTCGTTACTACCCGTTTTGGCAGACATTAGGCGCTGACTTCCTGTGTCACTATAAAGCCTTAGTAGATCCCACAACCTCTTTAAAATCGTCAGGAAAAATTTCCACCTGCACGAACGACACTCTTTCGTTCGTTCGCAGTCGCGCACTTTTCTGACAATATCGCAACATCACTACTGAAAATAGTTTCTCCCAACCGGTTAAGCATGATGTGCAGCACCACATCAACACTACCGACTCCCCGATCTTTTCAAAGATGCATCATCTATTATCACCCCTGCAGCTATCAGTTGCAAGGAAAGGGTTTTGACGATCTCATGAAACGGAGTATTTACAGACCTTACAATAGCTGTTGGACATCTCCACTCCATTTGATCCCTAAACCAAACGGCGAATGAAGGCCTTGCGGAGATTACAAGCGTCAAAATGCTCAGACAATTGCCCACCGGTATCCTATTCCACTCATCCAAGATTTCGCACATTCACTGACAGACTACCATATTTTCACCACCTTGGATCTGGGCAAGGCGTATAATCAAATCCCTTGATGTCCAGAAGGTGTACCGAAAACGCCATCTGCCCACCTTTGGGACTCTCCGAGTTCACCATGATGAGATTCGGTTTGTGCAAAGCTGCGCAAACATTTTCAAGATTCATCCACTCTATCCTACCAAACTTAAGCTTCTGTTTCATTTAAATGGACGATATTTTGGTCGCCCCTTCTCCAGAATCTGAGCATTTGGAACATCTCGAGTACATTTTTCTACGTCTCATTGCGGCCGGGCTCGTTCTAAACGTCGAAAAATGCAAATTTCTACAGAAGCAGGTGAAATTTCTCGACTACATGATTACCCCTGGGGAATTCAGCCAGACCCAGACAAAGTTGAAGCGATAAAAAACTCTCCCCTGCCCTTCTACCGTCGTTTTTTGGCCAAGACTGCTCATCACCAAACAATCCTGAATGCTTACTTGTCTAGCCTCAAAACCAAAAACTCAACGCCAGGTTGCGTGGTCTACTGAGGCCCCTCGTTGGCACTACTGGCATTACTTCGACTCCATGCACCCCTAGCTGTGTTCGTCTGTGCCTTAGATATAGCGGTAGGTGCCGTTCTTCATCAACGGGTGAATCAAACTTGGCAACTGTTGAGCCGCCACGTACCTCTTCATCAAATACTTTCGTTTCCCTCTTGAGGACATGCCGTTCACCGTGTTCACGGACCACAAATCCCTTACATTCGCACTTAAACAGAAGCCCGACAATGCGTCTCCACGCCAACTTCGGGAACTAAACTCCATCAGCCAGTGTCTGAGAAAGACAAGTGTAAATTCACAAAGCACGTAAAAAAGAAAGTGGGCACCCTCCCCTCGGTCGACCAAGCGCTCCCACACTATGCACCTCGACATCACACTCGCATGGTTGCAATTACTGCCTCACAATCATCGGCAGGTTTACGCGGTGGCCTCAAACAATACCTCTGACTGACATTACTGCAAAATCATGTGCCGGGGCCGTCCGTCGAGAATGGATCCCCCGTTTTGGTGTATCAGCAGTAATCATCACGGATCAGGGAATGCAGTTTGAGTCTACTCTTTTCTCGGAGTTAGGCAAGCTCCTAGGTTTCCAGCGTCACAAGACCACTGCATACCATCGCCAGTCCAATGGGATGCTAGAACGTTGACGCCGGACACTAAAGACCACCTTGAAGTCTCGCGATGATCCGGCGTGGTCGCAGTCCTTGCCACTCGTCCTCCCCGCCCTTCGCACAGCCCTCCAAAAGTAGTTCAAGGCCAGCCCCGCGAAGACGGTGTACGGGGAGAATCTGCGACTCCCGCTGGATACTGGTACTGGATATCAGATCAAGGATAAGCGACTCCAGCATGCTACGTCTCAGGAATGCGGTTTCGAAACTCCGGCCAACTTTATCTTCCAACACAAGACGCTGGAGGCCGACACCGCCAGGGACCTTGAGACATGCTCACAGCTCCTCATTATGGTGGACGTTCCTGGAAGGCCGCTGCACCCACATACGAGGGCCCCTTTAAAGTCCGGGAGCGTCCGCACTTCTTCAAGCTCGACGTTCGGAGTGGGTCCAAATAGGCCGAACCGATAAACGCTTCAAAAAAACGCCCGTGAAGCGTCAGGTTCGCCCGGTTACCCCATTGGCGGGATCACGTCCGGTCCTGAACCCAAACGGTTTCAGCTGAGGGCGGAGTGATGTAGCGGCGCATCGGAGGCATGAACCATGACTGCATTACCGTGGTGAATTCGCCTGAATATCCTACTTTACTCCTTTTATAAAAAAATAACCCAATATCAAATATTCCTCACGCATGACCTAGAAACAGCAGGACTCCCTGTGCTTCCTACCCTGAAACCCCCATTCCAATTCTGATATTGGATTGCGATTGCAATTTGTATTTCCTGCTTATCCGGCAATTTTACAAGAATTGACTGCCATGAAATAATTAACAACATCGTCGTAATCACGTAATGAGTTTTTCATTTTTCGCCTCGGTGGCTCATAATTCTGCAGGTCGCCCCCTTCTGCCTGCCTTCATACCGTGCTGCCAACAACTACCGCCATTAAGGCGATGGCCTCGTTCTAAATATTGCAAATTGTTAACAACGTGATTAAAATTTCGCGATAATAAACAAATAGATATAATTGCAAAATTTTAATCGAGCCAACAGGTAAACCTTGTTACGTTGTAATTAGCCACAAGCCCAGCGCCTCCTTGCGTTGAGCAACAGGCATGGACGGGAAGGATGGCAATGGTGGATGAAAATAATTAATTTTTGCATTTTACGACTGGAAATTGTTGCTACGCTCGGTGCCAGGTTCGTTACCGCTACTTCTTTCGTTACAATTAAACCAAATTAATTTAGCACTTTATTGTTTGCCACAGAGATTTTTTCGCATTTGCGTCTTACAGATGGTGGGTGGGGTGTGGGGAGGTCCTTGATTATGAGTTTCCGCAAAGCACTGCTGCTGGGGGAAAAATTTATCCGGTGCTATCTTAGTAGCGCGTCGTCAACGTCATCCTTGATATTGGCCTGAAATGAGAATAACGTAAATCAAATTATGTTCATTTTTATAATTAGTTAAGATTAAGGATACAGTTTGCGTTTGAAGTCCCCCCAATTTTATGGGGTGCTTATAATGGACGTGCTGTGGGGTGTGGTGAATGGACCGTTATTATGTAAATCGGCTCCATAAGGAAGTTTTATAAAATGTCCTTTCCCTTACTTTCCATAGCTCTCTAATCCATATGGCACTAATTTATTGGTTATGTGCTCGAAATTTCGTCGGAAATGTCCCCTGCTTCGTTGATTCCTTTACCTCATGTGATTTTTGGCGTTCAGTTGACCAGAACGAGAACGCGTTCCCCTATAATGTGTAGTTAGAATCGTCCTTTTGTTCAAATACTAAAATAACTATTGCCACTTTCGCCTCCTAATCAATTACTGTACAATGACTCGTACGTTAACGTCACTCTGCATTAATTAGAAATTGTGTCGGAAACTATGCCTCCAGCACATTCAGTTTGCAACTTTCGAGTGAACGTAGCTGTCACTTTGCTTGTGTGTGTCGGAGCAAGACTTTGAATTCCTTTTAATGTCAAGATATAATAATTGCATATACAAATTTTGGACTAAAATTGGTGGAGCTTAAGTGCTATTTATAGTATCTGTCCATCGCGTTATGAACAATGAACTTTTTTGAGAAAATTTACTATATAACTGGCTTTTATGTTGTCGCCTTCATTTGCTTACCTGAGTTGAGACGTTAGAATAAAATTAGAACCATTATTCGACTGACAATGGACATAACTACAGTAGTGCATTAGTTGCAAAAGGAAATTAATCATGTTAAAAGGAACTTTTGCTCTATCATTTCCATCATATCCGCAAGCAATGCACTGCAGGTTAGACTGACACGGAATATAGCTCCCAGAGGCCAACCTACCTCTCTCTGAGGATGAACTGTCTCTCCCCCAGGGTGATGTTTGGCTTTTCAAGGGCCAATCCTCTCGTCTTCCAAGGCCGCTACTGAGTGGTGATACCCACGCCCTGTACGAGGTGACCCTACTATTAACAAAACGCTACGAATTTAGACTGTGGAGTCGAAAAACTCCTCCTCCAAGCCGTGAACTGTGCCCATTAACTGACTGTATTCAAACGGAGCCTTCCTGATACCTCGTCGCCTCTGTCAGTAAGTTAAATTTCACCGTGCTTCAGGGGGCTATGGCACGGCGGACCTCCTAATCCCCGTACTTGTGGGAACTGGTTAACAAAGCGGAGGCACATCTCCGAAATACTGAAAGCCAGGTGATTACAACCAACCAAGGCGGCCCTGTCTGATTATGCTTCAGGTTAAAGTTGCATAATTCGGGAAGTCCTCACACGCCCTCCGCGTGGTGGCCGCTGGAAACCGTCTTCGGGCGGGCCAAGATTGTGTAAGGCCGGGCTGGGAGTAGGCTCATCCAACTGACGAGGATCTGCTTGTCTGCTGGTCATGTGTTAGGAGCAAGTAGATCTGGCGGGGGGATGGACTGAAGCAACAGCCCGGGGATCGTCCTCCCTACACTGGAGAAGGTACTAATAGGACCCCAAGCCAAGGTGGAACAGCATACGCTGAGGGCTGCGTGGCCAATGGGGAGTTTGGTCTTCAGTATGCGAACTCTGAATACCTTGGGCACCTTCAGTTTCAAATAAGACCCGATGCCAGGCGCATCATCGGAGGACGAGCTGCTGGCCTCCAGCCAGGAGACAGTGGCCGTCGAGAGCAGTACACTCGGTGCCAGCCGTAGCACCGTTGTGCTGAAACCAACCGGAGGGACCTCCCGGAGCGAGGCGTCAGACGGACTAGTGGCTTCCAGCCTGGAACCCACTGCCGTCAAGCTAGGTGTAGCGAGTACCAGACATAGTACTCCTGACCCGAAGCCCTCAGCGTCAGGGGATCCCTCGAAGGCGAAAACCGACAAGAATGTCGGTCGCCGGAAACCGGCTAAGAAGCGAAGGTCCACGGGTGTCCTGCTCAAGAGCCAGTACCAGAAGGCCATGCATATTCTCGGCAAGATTGCCAAGAATAAGGAGGCCGGTACTATCGACGAGCGGGATGAAAAAAACCTCGGTAAATACCAGGCGATTTTTGATGAATACAACAGCAAACGCCTGGCTGACGAGCAGAAGGCGAAGCCCATCGCTCTAAAACGCAACAAAACGAACAAGATAAAAAGTGGAGCAGAGTGGGCAAGAGCGCAGACGCCAAGCAACATCCGAAGGAAATTGTACAGCAACCGTCAGCGGCGGGCCACGTACTGCGAAGCCCTTCAGCGACGTGGCCAGGAGTCACTTACGTGCGGCGCTGGTGGATGGCAATTCTGCTGGCGGCAAACTAACGCTGGAGGTGTGGACCAGTGTTGAGGCTAGGCTGTCGGGCATGGTCTATGAGCATCTCCTGGAGATCGGAGGCAAACACCCGGGACTTACTCCCCTCTTTGATTCATCTCAGGTGGTCCGTGGGTTCCACGTAATAGCTTGCATGGACCAGTTCTCTAAGGACTTTCTCGGTTCGTGTGTCGCTAAGATCAGCGACGCCTGGGAGGGCGCTAAACTCAAGATTATCCCTTACGACGAGATTCCCAAGAGACCGGTCGCTCGCATCTAGTTGCCGAAGATCCGCATAGATAAGGACAAGCTCGTCCATTTCCTGCGCCTTCACAACCCCGGGTTTCCCATGGACAACTGGGTTGTTATCAAGGAGGAGGAACCTCAGACAAATAGCCAGCCTTTACTACTCCGTATAAACGAGAAGTGCGTAGAGGCACTGAAAAAGGCCGATTATAAAGTGTAGTTTGGAGTCAGGAATGCAAAGATAAAAGGGTTCCACTCTGCAAAACCGGACGACGACCTAGACCCAATTGACGCCGCCAACGAGCTGTTGGAAGAGATGACGATCGACGGTCCGACGGGGACTGACGAACCGCCCACGCAAGCAGATCATGCTGAGGGTAACGCAGATAAATCTGCAGCACTCGGCTAATCTGCTTGTCTTCCTCTTAGAGAAACACATCGACATCGTACTAATACAGGAGCCCCGGATCAGAGGCGACCGAACCATTAAAGGGCTCCTAAGCAAATATTTTAATTTATTCCACAGCACAGGAGTCGCTGATCAGGATAGACCTAGAGCATATATTCTCGCGAGGAAGAGTCTGCACGCTTTTCTGTGTCGGGAGCTGAGTTCCATCGACCTAGTCGTGGTCAAGCTGGAGCCGGTGGGGTCGGAGAACGTGTATATATGCTTGGCTTACATGGCTCACACACCGATCGGCTCCGCCAGAAGAACTATAACATCTGACGAACACCATAACAACAAAGAAAGCCAACCTGCTGATAGGCTGCGACGCAAATGCAAGGCATACGCTTTGGGGCAGCTCCGAAATCAACGAAAGAGGTGAGTCATTCTTTGATTTTATTATTACTTCAAACCTATCGGTGCGTAACAGGGGCAGTACACCATTTCCCCAGCTCGGAAAACTGTGACGGTTGGGAGAAGGTCCTTGATATCACCCTAATAACCGACAACGGGATTCTTAGGGTGAAGGACTGGAGAGTGTCTGACCAGAGATCCTTCTCTGACCACAGTTGGATACTCTTCAGTCTAGATCTCGCCGCAGAGGTCTCCAAGCCCTTTAGAGACCCCAGGAGGATCGACTGGAGAAAGTTTGGTCAGGTAATTAAGAACAAACTCTCCGGTGCGCAAATTGGTAGGATTGACACGACAGACGAACTGGAGTCAAAGGTCGGGGCTCTGGAGAAGGCTTTTGATACCGCCTTCAAAGTCTCGTGCCCTGCTAAGTACAGCAAAAAGACCCTGCCACCGTGGTGGAACGAAGATCTCTCTAGTCTCAGGAAGCTGACCAGAGAAGTCTTCAACATCTGCTACAGGCAAAAATACTGGCAGCCATACAAGGACTGCCTAAAGAAGTACAATTCGGCCATCAGGACCGCCAAGAGGTGGTCTTGGCTAGACTATGGTCAGAACATTGAAAGCACTAGTGAATCCGCGAGGCTCAGTAAGATTCTGTCCAAGGAACATAAGAGTCCATTCTTCCTTAAAAAGTCGGAAGGCTCCTGGACGGAATCTTCTAGCGATACCTTGCAGCTGCTGATTCAAACGCACTTTCCCTCCAGCGAGGAGGACTGTGAGTCAGAACCTCGCTTGGAGGGTTTGCGGCAACCGCAGCTGTGCGAGACTATCAAATCGGTTATTACCGGGGATAGGATCGGCTGGGCTATAAACAGCTTCTCCGCATACAAATCTACAGGCCCAGATGGCATAATGCCAGTCATGCTACAAAAGCAGCAGGAAAGGGTTGTGCCGTGGCTTGTTGAGATTTACCGGAGCTGCATCACTTTAGGATACGTACCGTAGTCCTGGAGGCGCGCATGGGTGGTTTTCATACCGAAAGCGGGCAGGCGCGGTCATGAGTCCGTGAAGGACTTTCGGCCAATCTGCCTGACCTCTTTCGTGCTGAAGACCCTAGAACGCGTCCTGGATATTCACTTAAGGACGATTATGGAGAGAACGCCTTTCTCTAAGTCCCAGCATGCCTACCTCAAAGGAAAATCCACAGAAACCGCCCTCCACGAGGTAATTGGCACGGTTGAGCGGTCGCTGCAGTACAAGCAGTATACCCTTGCTGCCTTCTTGGATATAGAAGGAGCTTTCAACAACGTCAGTACCAACGCCATCAAGGAAGCCTTGACCGGTATTGGATTGGAGGGGTATCTCACGCATTGGATTATATCCATGCGGAGTACCAGGATAATCCAGTCCGATCTGGGAGGCAACCACTTGACCAGAGCTGTGATCAGAGGCACGCCCCAGGGTGGTGTTATCTCACCGGTGCTCTGGTTAATAGTAATGGACAAAATTTTACGTACATTGGACAGCAGCGGGGTGAAGGTGGTGGCGTATGCCGACGACTTGGTGATATTAGTATCAGGGATGTTTCTGTCCATTATGAGCGACATCATGGAAGTAGCGTTGCGAAAGGTGTGCCTGTGGGCCACAAGATGCGGACTCAGCATAAACCCAACCAAAACGCAACTGATGCTATTCACCACCAAGACAAGGATACCTGAATTCCATCTACCAGACCGGCGGCGTGTTGCAAGACTATGAGGTATTCTTTACGGACGGATCAAAGATGGCCCATGGAGTCGGCACGGGGGTTTTCTCGAATACACACGGTGTATCCAAGTCGTATGGTCTCCCAGGTTTCACCAGTGTATTCCAGGCGGAAGTACTGGCGATATTGGAAGTCTGTCGATGGCTGGAGCGTGATTCGACCCCAAGCGTAACATAGCCATTCCGACCGACATCCAAGCGGCCATTAAGGCCTTGTACTCAACGACGACATCTTCCCGGCTGGTGGGACAGTGCAGAGACGCGCTCAACCATCTGGGCGGCACGCTCAAGGTCACTCTCCTCTGGGTTCCCGGGCATAGGAACATAGAGGGAAATGAGCGGGCTGACGGATTGGCCAGGCAAGGCTCTGCTCTTGGCAGTCCCTCGGCGAATACAGTCGGTGTTCCGCTGGCGGCTGTCGGGGGCCGAGTCTACTCGCACTACCTAGCAGACGCGGGCCTGAGATGGCGAAGGCTTACAGGCTGTGCCAAGTCAAGGAGAATTTGGCCCGCTTATAACATAGCCCGATCACGAGAGCTCCTGTGCCTGACGCGTGCAAATGCATTCAAGATTACGGCGGTCCGCACAGGGCACTGGCCTATAGGAGACCATGCCGCTAGGCTCGGCTTACCCTACAACTCGCATTGCCGAAGCTGCGGAGAAGGAAGGGAAACCCTCATGCACTTTCTCTGCGATTGCCCAGCTCTGGCTCGAGTCAGGCTGCGGACACTGGGTAAACCATTCTTTGAGGACCTCAGCGAGATTTCTAGCTGCAGAGTCGGAGAGCTGCTTTCCTTCGTGAATGCTACGGGCTGGCTCTGAGGATCCGAGCCGACTGGACTCTGCTTCCCTGTTCCTATAACAACAGTCACGGTCTTAGGAGTTTGTGGCATCAAAACGGCGCACCAAAGCGCTAATTGGGCTCCTCGGAGCGGCCACTGATACCTGCCTACCTACCTGCAACCAAGAAGGGAGAAACCCCAGGGAGGTCAGGAGTGAAGGCAGGAATCAAGAAGCTACGCTAGTGCGGTCAAGGGCATTCGACTAGCCATATTGCCAAAAATGTTTCCCGAGCAAATATTCAGTCGTAAGGAGCAGGAAACAATCGAAGACCTTGTCGCCAGGCAGAAGTGCAAGGGATGGACTTCGAAACTTATGTTCACCGAGATACGCTTCCGACCAGGTCATATACTGGTGGACTACGCGGCGGAAGACATTGCAGAGTGGATTAGGACAATAGTTTCTAAATTGCCAGGCTGGGAAGGAGCAAAACTGTCAACATGTGGTGGGTATGATATATCAGGAGCACACATAGTGAAAGTTTTTCTCCCAAAAGCCGTGACAATAGAGACGGAAGATCTTATGAGCGTCCGAATCGCTCAGCATGAGGATCCCCATACGCGATTATGGAGAGTCTTCAGAAACAAGGTAAAGGGAAAGGTAAACTCCTCACGATCGGGGTAGATGACCGATCCCTGCAAGCAATCAAACGTCAGAGTTGCCACATCAACTATCGATTTGGCAACATACCCGTGCATGTGCACAGGGAAAAGCGAGGAAAGACACCTCGGAGACACCGGGTGAAAAGCATACCGTGGTCCACGAAGAAGTCTCGAAAACCATAGAAGCGGAAAGGACTGGATCAACCGGGGAAGTCGACGTGCTGCCCAGTAAAGAGCTGAAGCTGGATGACCTAGACCCTGGACTTCTAGGGCTTAGGGTGGACAGCAACACACAGGAAAACGCCATGTCGTGGGAGGAGGGCGATAATTCGGCAGTGGAGAAGAGCTCCAAACAATAATGCAGCCAATGGCCAGCACTGAGGTACCCCTGCTAAACCTCCACCATGCGAAAGCTGCATCTGCGGTTATTGCCAGGGCAAGTTCCAAGGAGAACATTGGAATAATGCTGGCTCAGAAGCCTTGAGTGTACCGGGGGCAGATTCGCGGTTTGTAAGGAGAAAGCATGCAGATAATTTGAGACTACTCTTGTACAAATCCATGTGCTTGCACAATTCTTAAACGTAATTTAAAATATATATATCTTTCAGAGTTCCTGACCGGGGATCTTGTGGCTATCCAAGTCTCATCGGAAACCGAGAGGAGCACTCGAGAGCCAATCGTGGCATCGGGATACTTCCCAGAAGGCGACATCCAGACTACACCGGAACAAGTCATTAAACTTGTGAAGTACTGTGAGAAGAGAGCGTTACCACTTCTCCGCCACTGCGATACCAACGTATATCACGAAGTCTGAGGAAGCATCGACATCAATCGAAGGGGTGAGTACTTTCTTGAATTTATTCTTAACAATAGGTTAGAAATGTATAATTTAGGGAACACTCCAACATTTGTGACCAGCACAGTACTTGACATAACTCTAGGAAATACTCTAATGAACGGGATGGTCAGGAATTGGAAGGTGTCGGATGAGCCCTCTATGTCTGATCACAGGATAATCAGATTCGACATTGAGAGTAACTCTGGAATAAAAAGAATAATAAGCAATTCCAGGAGAACGGATTGGGAATCCTAGGTAACTCACTTGAGCAACAGCATGGCTCACCTTCAAGGGGCGGTGGCATCAGGAGCGAACTGGAACTTGAAACAGTGGTGAAAAACATCAACACAGTTGTCTTTGGCGCTTATGAGGTCAGCTGTCCGGCTAAGACAGTTAAGTCATCAAGTGACGTATCATGGTGGAACAGGAACCTGACCAGAATGAAAACAGAGGTAGGAAAAATCTTCAACCGGGAAACCAACCGGGGACTGACAGAGGTACAAAAATGCACTGACTGCGTATAGCAACGCGATCAGAGAAGCAAAATGGAACAGATTCAGGGGAACGAACAGATCACACAAGTAACCAGCACTTACAAGGCTGTAGCCAAAGACGGGGCAATATGAGAGAATGAGGAGGGCAGGGTACACCCGCTTCTCAGAACTCATTTCCCGGGATCCTACCCCACGGCGGCAAGCGACAACATTCTGCCTGACACCCCAACAACGAATAAAAGGAGAACTGGAAACTAGCAAAAGAGGTATGCTCAGAAGCTAGGCTAAGGGCTAGGCTAGGGCAGTGGGAACTTTCAAACCACTGAAATCACCCGGAGTAGATGGCATTTTCCCAGTACTAATCCAGAGACGGATTCCTCTTAGAGTCTCTTCTGAGGGTGGTAAGGGGAAGCAGAGCCCTGGGATATATACCAAGGGCATGGAGAACTGCAGAAGTGGTCTCTATTCCGAAAGCGGGTAAAAAGGATCCTTTTAACCCTAAATATTTCTGGCCAATTTGCCTAACATCGTTCCTACTCAAAACGGTGGAGAAGGTCGTAGACAACTATATTAGAACTAACTTTCTAAAGCGTACTCCCCTACATCATAGTCAGCACGCTTACCGGGCAGCACGGTCAACTGAAACTGATCTGTATCAGCTGACAGATGTACTACGGAATGCCATAGAAACAAAAGAAATAGGACTGTGTGCGTTTTTGGATATCGAATGAGCATTCGACAACACATCGCACACAGAGATATAAAATGCCCTGAGCTGCAAGTGATCCAGGACACCCTGGCTTTCTGAATGGGCAAAATGCTAGAATGTAGACAAATAGAAGTACCGACAGGTATAAATTCTACTGTCATGAATACTACTCAAGGTTGTCTACAGGGCGGGGTACTATCGCCGCTTATGTGGAGTATGATACTGGGCGAACTCCTGGTCCAAGTTGGACTAAGGGTTACTAGTGCCTGGCGCAGAAAGGTGGAACTGCAGATCAATCCAGCCAAAACCGCCATAGTACCATTCATTAGGAGGCGTAAGCTTGATCACCTGAGAGCCATAAGGTTACAGGACATGGAGGTGAGACGAGAAGTAGAGGTCAAATATTTGGGAATTATGCTAGACCAAAAATTACACTGGAAGACACATGTCGGAAAGCCACGAGGTAAGGTCAATGATTTCCTATGGAGCGGTAACTTGGACAGAAAGAACCGAACTCAGCACACAAGCCAGGGAATTACACAAACTTCAAAGACTGGCTTGCGTGCATATCAGTGGGGCATTGAGGACATGCCCAACGGCATCCCTGGAGGCCCTTCTGAGATTAACCCCTCTCCATCTGCACATACAGATGCAGGTAAGGAGGGCAATATTTATGATGTCCAGGAGTATCAGTGAGGCGGGAAGCTACATAAACCGAAGGAAGATTGATATTCTTTCTAGGTGGTATCCCGATTTATTGATACCAAGGGATAACATGACAACGAGGTTTGACTTTGATAAAATATTTGAAAGACTTTGGAGTAACAAGGCAAGCTGGGAGGGCGTGGTTGAGACATAAGGCTTAAACTAGCAACTGATTACTTGGTATACTGATGGATCCCTCCCAGCAGAGGGAGTAGGTGTCAGTGTCATTGGTCCAAGGGAAATGCACTTGGAGCCAATGGGTAGGTACACTAGCATATTCCAGGCGGAAATATACGCCATAGATAGATGTGTCTCCTTTAATCTCCAAAGGAACTACAGGGGGCAGAACATTGCTATTCTCAACGACAGCCAAGGCACTTAGGTCCAACCAAGGGAACTCTAAACTGGTATGGGAATGCCTTGAGAGACTGAATACGCTCGGCTCATCCAAAAAGCTGGATACTCTGGGTTGCAGGCCATGCTGGGTTGGAAGGCAATAAGGGAGCGGACGAACTAGCTAAGACAGGGACGCCTTTACATGGGCCAAAACCCTTCTGTGGAATCAGAAACGGTTTCATGGCTATGACATTAGAAAATGAAGTGGAACGGTGGAGGGAAGTATACTTGGCGAGCCTACCTTCCTTATTAGGGGATACGAACCCATGCGCACATGGGATTGCTTAAACCTCACCAAAAAGAACCTCCGAATCATAGTGGGAATTCTCACTGTTCACTGTCGCCTAAACTATCACCTAGGGAAGCAAGGGATATCTACGGACACTGCCTGCAGGATTAGTGCGGAATGTGATGAAACCTCTATACACCTCCTGGGACAGTCTCCAGCACTGGTCGAGGCATCTGGAGAATTATAATAATAATCATAATAACGAGGAGTGGTGAGAGGGCGTTTCCTTGATGAACACCAACACAGGCACGAAGCGGTTTTGATACACCCGGCATACTTCGAACTTTACTTTTCGGATCGTGGTAGAGCAACCCAGCGCACGAGTTCTTCTGGCACTAAGTGTTGTCGTAAAGCATATCAGATTAGTTCGTGTGGCACACCGTCAAACGCTTTCTCTAGATCCAGAAAGGCGATGTAAAGAGGGCGATGCTTCTCACGGTGTTTCTCCATGAATAACCGTGCAGGGTGTATTGCGTCAGTAGTGCCGCAATTTTTGACAAATTCGGCTTGATTTGTCCACCAAATGTCATTCAGATCGGTATAGCCGTTTTGGAGGAAAGTGCGTGTGACGGACAGACCAGCAGACAGTGACTCGATTTTAATGAGGTTTTGTTTTACGCAAAACCTTAAAAATTGAACTAGAACTGAACTGCAAAAAAGAAAGAACCAAAGAAGAAACCGGGCTTGTACAACAGTCTAGATCAACAAAACATTCAGTCTAAGCAGAATGAATTTCTGAAAAGCGAACTGGGCAAAAAGCAGTGAGAGGAAGACGTGCCTGAAGGAGACTTTATCCAAGCAGTTTCCAGGGCCTTAAAAAAGAAGACAAAGAAGGATAAAAGGAAAGAATTCGCTACGCGGCCACAGACCCGTCCACCGGAAGACAAGAAGACTACAAACCCATTAAGCTTACGGAAGGCAAGACATTTGCGGAAGTCCTCAGTGAAATCCGCCACAAGATGGAACTCGAAGACAATGGAGTAGAAATGTCTTCCATACGGAAAACGAGGGATGGTGGAGTTCCCGTCGAGCTCGGCGCGAGGGCGACTAACAAGAGTCTGTTCTGCGAAACAGAAAGGGCTAGGACTCGACTATCATGATCCCCATCCTGTGGAGGTGAAAGCTGATCTAGTGCTAATCAACGAACAATACCGGAACATGGATCCGGCTTCATGGCATCTCGGCTTATCGGGTACCGCCGCCGTCAGGGTTCGGGACAACATTTGATTTCGTGTTCTTGTCTAAGGCCGAGGAAATGGATTTGGTGGATTCGGTGTTTAGAGATAAAAATTTTTAGCGTTTACTGACGCCGAATGACATGGTGACGGATTTCCGGCGACGGCCGTTTCTGGCACGAAGGGGCGGATTATCGTAGGTGATGACTTTAATGGGCCTTTGAATTTGAATGCCTCAGCCAGACTCCAGAGGGAAACAGATCCTGGAAATGGCGGCCAGAACCGACGGAGGACGAGTCCTAGAAGACCTCCCGGCAAATGATTACCAGTACGTCGCGTTCGAAGTGGGTGACGTTTCTTGGCGATGTGCACCAACCGGGCGCTATCACTGCGTGTGAAACGTCGTGAGAGTGCACACCAGGAAGTTTATCGAAACTCTTAAAACCGGCAGAGTCCCGTTGAAAGGCGATTCAGGAGGTGGAAGCGCTGCAGCTGGCCCTGTCGTAAACTCAGTAATGAACCTGATAATGACAGCGTGTGAGACTTCCATGCCCCGGGGTGGCCCCAGCCGTGACAACCCTTCTACGAACTGGTGGACGGCAGGAATTTCTGACCTACAATGGGAGTCTCATAAGCTCCGCCGTTTGATATATTGTTCACACATCCGCGAGGTGGCATGTGCAATAAAGGCAGAGTATAGGTTAGCAGAAAGGAGACTCCGAAGTGCGTAAATAAAAGCAAAGCTCGCGGTTAGCAAAACCTAGTCAACGAGGTAAATGAAGATGCGTGGGCTTGGCTAAAAACTTGTCACCCAGAAAATCAGGACTCTACGGAAACCCTGCATACTAAGTACCAGCCGCATTATACAGGCATTATTCTCCAGACATCCCGTACGTTTTGATACCAACAGCGTGGAAAGCGTCGAGGATTGCCCGATTTTCACAATGAGAGAGCTCGAAGATGCAGTTGCCACTATGAAAAGGGCCAGATCCTGATGATATTCCGGCGAAAGTTTACAAACTGGTTTTCCGTCAACGGTCAGACTTGCAGCTCAGGGGGTTGAACGTTCGCCTAAAGGAAGGCATTTTTCCTTGAACTGCCGTCTGCATACCCACCGCTGTCTATGCTTGACCTGACTGAAAAAGTGGTCGCAAAGCTCATCAGGAGCAGACTCCTTGGAGTTAGCCGCGCTGCCGGGGACTTATCACCAAGCCAGTTTGGGTTCAGAGGAGGGTGGATGCTGTTATGGAGGCGTGATTTCAATTCTTCAAGCCGAAGCCCCAGCCGCAAATCTCGACGGATATCAGGTCTCAAAGCCATCAGCTGGTTCTGTGGGAACTCTTTTTCGAGCTCGATCCTCCCTTGATTTCCATGCCAAGCGACACTACTGGCTAAAGCGGCACTCACGAATATCACGTCCACTATAGACCCCATACCCCTCCGCAAGAAGGTGTACAAGGCCCCAACATTCGCCAGTACCACGTCTAGCTCCGCGAATGCTTCAAGATTCTCCTCTTCCCTCACATTAGTTGTCCGGCTGCCCAGAGCCCATGCATTAAAATCGCCTAATATTATGGTAGAACAATGTCCTCTTGCATTTAAAACCAGAGCGGCAAGCATCTGCTCCCTTCTCCGGGTGCTCCATTGTTCCTTCGAACGCTTATTCTCAACAAATCCATAGCGCTGTTTGGCCCGTTTTATCTCTGACCCAAATGCTACCACTGTGGTTTCGTTATAGCTCACTAATTATGGTCACATCGATATTTTTCTCGCGGATCATTTACGAGAGTAGATCCTGCGCCGCCTCGCAGTGGTTGAGGTTGATTTATATCAACCTCATCGACTTGTGTTAAGGGCTCTTCTGTATTCCGGCCATCTGCTACTGCCTGCAATGTTCCGATGGTCCACCCCCACAATTTGGGTCAGTTCCGTAGTTCTTGTTGATATGGCCTTCCACTCCGCATCTCCTGCAATGCTTCGGCCTGTCCTTTGGACTAGTGCATGCCCTCGCAATGTGACCGAAGCGAAGGCATCTAAAGTATCATTTCAACGCCAACTGCTCCCTAAGACGACAAATAACCCAGCCTATTCACTCACTCTCCCTGCTGTCTCTGTTGATAGGATAATGATGGCCGTTTGTGCCTCCCCGTAGGCTTTCTTTACCATTGTCACTGCTGACTCTTGTAGTTCGACTGCTTCTACAACGCTTCGCGAACCTCCTTCTTCCTGGTGATTTCGTCTATATCTTTGGAGATTATAGTGATTGCTGGCCTACTAGCCTTTATGTCGGTTTCCTGTCCTAACGACTTCATGATTTGGCTCATGAATTTGTTCGCAGTTACATCATTGCATTTCTTGAGCTCCAACATAAGATTTCCCTTCAGTGACCGTATAATGCGACTGACATTGTCTCCCAAGTTGATTAATTCAGGGTCTGCCTTCACTCTCCCGAGAATGTGAACATATGACCCTTCACCCTCTTTTAGGAGTAATAATCACCTCCGGTTTTATCTTCTCCGATCGTTTCTTTTCCACTTCCATGGTTCCACTTTCCTCCAGGCTTTCGCATCCGCCTGTGAAGATTCGGTCCCTTTTCTCGAGGCCGCCGCTGCAACAGTTTCGCTGGCATTAGCTTTAGCTTAGTCGATTAGCTTTTCACGCAGCCTCTTCTCCAGTTTCTGCCCTTTTGTATTTTGAACAGACGTTACTTAAGTCGCCTGATTCACTTTTCCATTCGATGGCTTTCCCCTATTTCGTCCTCAACCTCGGCGTACGCCAAACGGATGCTGCTTATCATGGCCATTATATTCTGGTGAATGCTCCTGCAGTCCTAGGGTCCTAGGGTCGAAAATCACAACCGATAACAGTTACGATGAGGAAATCCGCGCACAGTTGTTGTCAGCCAACAGAGCCTATTTCAGTTTACAAAAACTGTTCCGCTCGAAACGTCTCACCATAGGATCAAAACTCTTACTGTACAAGACTATGATCTTGCCAGTCCTCATGTATTCCTCGGAAACTTGAGTTCTTAGCAAGAAAAATTGCGAACTCTTGGCCGCGTTCGAGAGAAGAATCCTCCGAAGAATTTTTGGCCATGAGGATGGACGATTCCATAGCCTACATAATGACGAAATCAATGAGCGATACCATGACCGTCCGGTTGTGGATAAAATCCGGCTCAATAGGTTACGGTGGGCGGTTGACTTAATCCGTATGGATGAGGATAATCCCACCCGGAAAGTCTATAAGGGCAATATCTATGGTAGAAAAAGAAGACGAGGCAGACCCTGCCTAAAATGGAGCGATGGCGTAGGCCAGGACGCCAGACAGCTTTTAGGGATATCGAATTGGTGGATCTCGGCACAAAACCGGGATGTCTGGAGTTCCTTATTAAGGCAGACCTAGATCGGATACCGGTTGTTGCGCCGTTGATAATGATAATATTGTGTTCATTACCGCAATGACGTCCTTCCTGTCGCTCTCTATGGTTCTGAGTGCTGTCCAACTATAAAAGACAATGAGCCACATCTTGCGGTAATGGAGACGAAGATGTTACGTTGGACTAGTGGCGTGACACGTTTTGATCACATCCAAAATGAGGTGCTCAGAGGTGATGGTGAGGATGACGGGGCGGCAACCTTGTCGGCCAAACCAAAACCAAGTGGCCGAGGAGAACCTCCATAATGGTGGCACCGGGAGACGCTGTACTCACTTTGGCTTGCCGGCCGTGATACAGTATGCAAATGCTCCAAAGGCCTAATCAGGGCGATCAGACCCGAGTCTGCACGGGGACTCATCTGAAGTGGCAAATTGGTCACGAAACCTCACCAGGGATATACTGGTACCATGGGAACCGAGATAGCTCCTGGACTCTCATACTTCGGGTGAACTCCCGTTGTATGTGAGTACAACTCAGTTATTTCCGGTTGGCCCCCTAGTGGGAGTTTCATGGTGTTTGTGGTTGTGCTCAAGCGAGAAGAGACTTTCGGGGCTCGGCGTGGTGTTGCGTTTCAACACGGGTGCCGTACTCCTTAGTTCGGTAGAGATTTAGGTAAATCTTGCATCCACCAGTATGAATGCTAAGCCATACACTTGGTATAGACTGATACCATTGTTGCTTGTCTCAACGGGGCTCTGGTTGTGGTCACAAAATCGATCCGTGTCTTAAGAAGACCGTGGAATTAAGTCGTCCAGACAGGTGCTCACGTTAAACCCTCAAGGACTTAACATCCGAAATGAGGATATCCGCGATCGTTATAGGGTTGCATCGATCGTGGAAAAGTTGCGAGAGAGGCATCTTCGATGGTATGGTCACATAATTCGTGCCAACGAAAATTCACTTGCCAAGATTGGTCTGAACATCGAAGTCGATGGTAAACGACCAGAAGGCAGACCGAAACAACGGTGGTTTGATGCGCTGGATGGGGATTAAACACCCTCAAGATTGCACACAGAGCAGGCATTCGATAGAGCCAAATGGCGAAACCGATCAACCGCTTGTGAACGGGAAAAAGGCTGAAGAAAAAGAAGAAGAAGAAGATATTGTGTTCATTAAATAAATAAATGTGCCACCAACGACGAGGCGGTGAAAGTTGCAGAAATCCACGAACCTCCTACCATTACCGTTATGGTCGCCAAGACCGTTTTTTTCCATCCCACGTTCAAGCAAGGTGTTGTCGGAGCCCACTTTGAGATTCCTCGTCACGATTACAATGTCTGCTGTAGGAAGCATTCTCTGAACTGCGATTAGTTGCTCGTGGGAAGCATCTTTCTCCACTATATCGAAAGTCTCCGTTATTGCATGGCATTCTACAATTGTAATGCTCCTTAACCTGGACCAGAATCTTCATGTTAGAAGCCTATCAGAAACTGGTTCCCAGGTCAAGAGAGCGCACCTTGCGGTAGCCGTCAGATGGAACTCGACAACGGATTCGCGTCTGCTACCACGTGGCTTTCCAGAGTACAGGAGCACATTGTCCTCAGAAGGAGAGGTGTACTTTGCAGAGTCCCAACTTCTTACTTTGCTTAGGCCCAGGACCTCCAATTCATATCGCTGGAATTCCCGTTGGGGAAAACGAGCATTCTAAGGACCCTCACTACCTTACGACAAACAGGGCTCCCGATCAACAAAGTCCCATCAAAACAATAAGGATATTGCCTTGAATCCCTAACCATAATGCTCCTAACAGCTCCTGAAAGGAGAAGCTTCAATGAATATTCAAATTGCTTAACTCCTCTGCTTAGCACATAATTCAAATCATCCCAGCTGTGCTCCACCAAACAAATAGAATTCAAATTAAAATCCCAGGAGTCCCCTTTCTCCTGTTGCTACTTCACTAGAAGTTGAAGTCCTTTTATCTTCCCAATCACGTACTGTTCGTAACTACAATTATTCGCAACGAGAATAGCGCCGGAGCATTGCATCTGTAATAAGACACCAAGCATTCGAGCCCCATTGAAAAAGTCCTTTCTATTCCTGCTTGCGTCAGCTCCTCGAATTCAGTATTTCACAGGCATATTGCCAGTAATGTCACTTAATTAGATTAGACGAAAAAATTGCGGGGGTTGGATAGTAAATAACAGTTGCGTTGTGAATGTAGCGTTCATTCACTTTCCTGGGAAATTACAGCGCCAAGCGTCAGGCAGGATGGTTCTCTATACGTAAGGACACAAACTCGTAAAAAGGATAGAGCCGAGGAGTTGGGGAGTTTGTAGGCATGTTCCTTACGTTTTATTGTTGCTGTTCAAATATTGAATTTTATGCGTACTTTGCTCGTTGGAAATGTATGCTAAGGACATAGTAGTGGCTAGAAAACTGTAGGAGGAGCTTCGAGTCAAGGTTGAGGGCCCACTTCACAAGCAAGATGTAGTTGACGGTCGGTGAAGGAGTCCTTATGGAGTGTGTACAGATGAAATTTCTGGAGAGGTGCAAGAACCGAACGTTTCAATTTTTTTCGTCCTGTCCCTGGTGCAGTGCACTACGATGCTATAAGTTCGGTCTTTTAGGAAGGAGCTAAATTTGTCACTCATCTTGTCATTTTTGCGAACACCCACTTAAACCGTCCTCGAATAAGTCACATCTCGAAATTTCACGATAACACTTTAATCGGACTCACACTTGATATAATCAGGTAAAATGTTTCCTGAAGTTTTCAGGATATGGATTTACCATGCACGAGTGTGCCTCTCACGTGTATCTTTCACCGTGTGTAGGAATGCCGTCAGTAAGCATCACCGAAAAAAGCTTGGGGAATATGTATGCCAAGGAGACCATGACGCGGCCCCATCTGAGCAAAAGTTTTTCAATTAAAGCACAAAGTGCTGATCAAGGCACTTAGAGCTCGATTATGTAAAACGTTAGCGACTGCTAAAGACAACATTAATATTCTCGACACAGGCTTCACCCCAGTCCTCCACGTTCGCCACGTCCGCTCCTCCATATTTCAGCACGACTTGCAACAATGACAGCGGGAGGTTGGTTACATTAGTCTACCTTCGTGCGAGTACAGAGCAGCCACGTCCTAGCCGACTTTGCGACTTCCGCAGTCATCCGGATCAGCCTCGTATGAAGTGCTTTCTTCGCGAGGAAGACTTTGCAACCTGACTTCCTAGACACCGTCAGAAGCAGCAGGACTGGTGCCGCACGTACCCTATGTACGCTTTCATTGAATTTTCTTCCTCATCCTGATAACATTACTATCATCCTTGCCTGCGCTCTTCTGCACCTAATATCCTGTCGCTTGCTATAATTCCAAAATACTCGGTACCTTGAAAAGGACTTGGAAATTTTTGGCGAGTCTTAAAAGAAAATGACAAATGGTTTACGCACCGACAGTAAATATCCTTTGAAATAGCTGGGAGCGTAGCGGGGAATCTCGACGTTTGGTAAATATTAATGATTCGGGACAAGTGACAAATTGTCACTATGGAAAATTTTATAAATTATCTAGGCTTCTGGTAGCTTTGCTCTGGCAGTGTTTATCGAGCGGATTTATTCAGGTTGATTACCGCCCAATGTGGGCTTATTCAATCAAATTAAATTTATATCGAGCAATTCAAGTGATTGAAAGGAGATTAAGGATATAATGTAGGAGTCCATAGTGTTGGAAGCAACCAAATGAAGTGGCTGAGCAAAGAATCATTTTTCAACAATACGAGTTAGCTGACATGGGGACGAGCATTGGATTGCACGGTAAATTGAAAAAAGATATAACTTTCCGGCCACCGGTGCAGACATTCCGTCGCCCGAAGCCTGTAATCATTGCGGACGGATTCGACCTTCTTCTCTGGCTCTGCCAGAGGTCATTCGCTGGAAAACCCAAAGGGATCACTATAATTGGCCGTCAGTTCGCAGCGTTGTTGTGGATCAAACACGAGCCGCAAACAATAGGATACATTTGACTAACCCTGAGACAAGCGATTTACGGAGCTAAGTTGCCAGGAACTGGCCCTTTGTTGAACCCATGCTAACTAGCGTTCCTGACATCTGCCATCACCCCCACGCACAGCACTTGCTAGTGGCAATTCCCTCCCTAGTCCACACCATAAAATTACCTTAGGGATCGTCAACGATCCTTCATGGGTCGTTTACGATACGGGGAGTGGCGTCCCCGAGGTGCCCGAGCAAGTAGTTCTGACCCCCTAACTGGCATAATACCTACGTCTTAGGTAGTAGCCTAGAGAAAGTTTCTCGGTGAAAAACGAACTTCTAATGACCAATACACGCCGGGACACACTGGGAGTCCTCGGAACCGCCAGCAACTCCTTGTCAACGTCAATATGGTGATGTGAGCCTACCTCTGCCAAGGTGGTAGTTGCGGCGTGTATCAGGAGCCAGCCCCTTCGGGACCCTGGTCGGGTAGTGTACATTGAACCGGTATTAATAGGCCGCGTTGCCCCGAGCGAGCGCTGATCCAAGTTCCAAGATCAGCTAGTCGTACGTCAGGCCTCAGGGAATTGGGGTAGAGGCTCTGTCCCCAAGGGTATACTCGTTCCTGACTATTGCGGCCCGATGCCCAACGCATAAACGACTTAAATGGAGAATAAAAACAAACGAAACGAGGAGATAGTGGAAGTGGAGAGTGAGCTAGGTACGTTTATTCGCAGCTCGAAAATGCGCCGTTCGGCCCAGCGCCCAGCGAAGGACGCAACAAGGGCTGAAATATCCAACGAAACATCGGGACGCGTAGACGGAGAGAGGGAGTCGCAAAGTGATGCCGCACCTGCAACGCAGATAGGAACCCAGACCATACCACACAGTGCTATAATTGCGGAAAGAGGCACAGTGGAAACTGCCGAAACTTACCAAATGGTTTCGAATATAAGCCGAGTGCGAGTACTGTCGACTACTCTGGCGCAAACTGAAGAGGAAAGGCTTATTAAGAAATACGTGGCAGTTGTGTAACTCATGCAATCTGAGACGTTCCTCCAGAAAAACGTCAGCAAAGGGGTGAAAAATGGGGTAATGGAGCTGGAGGAGCTCCTGGACAAGCGGACATGAAGAGTAAGAGAAAAGAGAATGCTACGAGTATCAAACGAATCGCAGACAGCCCATTGCAAAGCGAACTGGGAAAAAAACGAAAGGAGGAAGGGACATCTGAAGGAGACTTCACTCCAGTAGTCTCCAGGGCTCATAAGAGACAGCAACAAACCGCGTCATCAGAAAAATTTTTGTTTGAAATGAAGGCGGACGAAGGACGGAGCACCGAAAGAAAATGTGAGGAGACGAAGGAGGACCAGATTGCCAGCTCTACTTATTAAGCCGACGGAAGGCAAAATTGTTGCGGAAGTTCTCAGTGAAATGCCTTACAAGATCAAACCCGAAGATAGCGGGGCAGAAGTGTCCTCCATTCGTAAAACGAAGGGTGGTTTAGTCCTAGTCGAACTAGGCCCGAGGACAATAAACAAAGTTACGTTCTGTGAGGCAATCAAGGGGCTTCTGGAAGAGAAAGATTCGGTTTCCAGCCTGGGACCCACATATTCTCTGGAAATCAGAGACCTTGACTATCTCAGAGAAAAGAACGTAGTAGAAGAGGCCATAAAACGCGAATGTCCGGAAGTAAATGCCGTAAATGCTGTCAGTCAGGCCATAAAGCAAACACCTACAATGAAAAGTCCTATACAGGGACCGTGTGCTGAGAACATTGCGCAAACTGCGGGCTCAACGGGGGGGGGAGGTGTCCAGTCTTCACAAGAGAATTGGAAGGAGCTAGGACGCGAATGCGACGATGCTGGACTTTCGACGCAGGCTTGATGCTTTAGAGGACACTATCCTAGAAACAGATGGGCGGATCCTGGTCTGGGGTGACTTCAATGCCAGAGCACTTGAATGGGGCATGCCTTACACGGACTCCAGAGGGAAATTTATTCTTGAAATTCCGGCCACCAGACTGCAAGGAAAGCATTCCAGGTGTAACCTTCCCGTCTGAATCACTGGTGTCGCTGGTGGACGGGTGGCGAGTTCTGTAAGACTGCTCGGCAAGCGACCATATATTGTCTTCGAAGTGGTGGACACAAACTCTCGGTATGCGCCATCCCGACGCTGTATCTGTGCATAGAATGTTGCGAAAGTGAACACCGGGAGGTTTGTTGAATCTCTTGGAACAGGTGGGGCCGCGCTTAAGGGTACTCCTGGGGGCGGTATCGCTGCAGCCGACATTGTCGTAAATTCAGTTATGAACTTAATAACGACAGCCTGCGGAGCCTCCATGCCCAGGAGGGCATCGAGACGTGACAAACCTTGTATGTACTGGTGGACGGCGGAAATTGCAAAGCTCCGACAGGAGTGTCACAGGCTCCGCTGCTTAACACAACGTCTAAGCGACCGGGAGGGGCATGCACCATAATGACGAAGTACAAATCACCCAAAAGAAAACTGCGCAGCGCAATACACAAGAACAAAACTCGCTGCTGGCAGGATCTGGTCGACGAGGTGAATGAGGATCCGTGAGGACTCGGTTACAAATTGGTAACACGAAAAATCGGGGCTCTGCCGAAACCATGTTCACTTAAGGCCAAGCCAAGGATGAACCGCATTGTACGGACACTATTCCTGCGCACCCCGCATGGGATAATGACATCGATGCAGAGAGCGCAGAAAACTGTCCACTTTTCTCTATAAAAGAGTTGGAGCAGGCAGTCCTCTCTATGAAAAGCAAGAAGGCGCCAGGATCCGATGGTATTCCAGCAGAGGTATACAAACTGGTATTCCAACACCGGCCAGACCTACTACTCGGCGCATTCAACGCTTGCCTGAAAGAGGGCGTTTTCCCTGCTCGTAGGAAGGTGGCGAAGCTTGCGCTGATCCATAAAGGGAAAGGCGACCCCAAATTGGCGTCTTCATACCGCCCACTATGTATGCTTGACACTGCTGGGAAAGTGCTCGAAAAGCTCATCAGAAATAGACTCGCTGAAGCGATACACAGTGCCGGAGATTTATCTCCCCTGGGTTTAGAGCAGGGAGATCGACAATTGATGCTGTCATACAAGTCGTGGACGCCGTTCGACGAGCAGAAGCACATAGCCGCCGAATTCGACGGGTGGTGCCCCTAGTAACACTTGACGTCAGAAACGCCTTTAATTCCGTAAGATGGAAAGACATTTTAGGCACACTAGACAATACTTTCAACGTGCCGAACTATCTATTACGGATATTGAGGGACTATCTGAGGAACTGCTCCCTGCTCTATGAAACACTAGAGGGTCAAGGAAGAATGGAGGTCACATCGGGGGTAGCACAGGGATCCATTCAACGGCTGAACCTCTGGAACGCTACCTATGGACGCACTGTCGAACAGGCGCAAAGCAGACTCAGCATATTGATGCGACGGGTAAGCGGATTGATGACTACTCATGGTTTCAACCTTACACTGGAAAAAACCGAAGTAGTCATCCTGACTGAAAAGAGAATTCCGACCTTGCGTCCCATATCGTTTAGCGAGTCGATAATCGAGTCAAAATCAGCGGTAAAGTGCCTCGAGTTGACTCTTGACTCCAAGATGAGCTTTTCTGAGTAAATCAAAGCAGCAGCGAACAAGGCTACGGCTGGAGTTTCGGCGTTAAGTAGGCTAATGCCAAACATTGGGGGTCCTACCTCTAGCAGGCGACATCTCCTGATGAGTTCAACGCAGTCTGTCCTGCTCTATGGCGCAAAGGTATGGGCTAACGCTCTTAACAACGAGGTATATCGCAAACGCCTCGCGTAAGTACAGAGACGGGGAGTTTTGCGGGTGGCGTCTGCGTACCGTACTGTCTCTGAACCGGCTGTGATGGTGATCGCGGGAGTGATCCCCGTTGCCCTTCTTGCTAAGGAGGGTCAAGCTATATACAAGCGCAAAGGAGATGAGCCAAAGGAGGTGGTTGCTCGCAAAGAACGGTAACGAACTCTAGACGAGTGGCAGCTCTCTTGGCAAAATGAAACTAGAAGCAGATGGACTGCGCGACTCATCGGGAACTTAGGTGCGTGGCTGAATCGGAAGTATGGTGAGACTGACTATTTCCTTACTCAATTTTTAAGTGGGCATGGAAGTTTTCGGTCTTGCCTGCACAAGATTGGAAAGGCGCGATCTCCGGATTGTGTGTTTTGCAATGGAGTTTTGGACGACGCCCAACACACTTTTTTTTTCTTGTGGAAGGTGGGATGGGGTTCGTCAGCAGCTCTATTTAAACACAGGGGATCTCTCTCCAGACAACATTGTCGAAGAGATGCTGAGGAATGCTGACAGATGGAGCCGTGTTGCCCATTACGTTCGGGCCCTTGTCGTTGCGAAGAAGATAGAGCTCGACCGGTGGAGCAGCCGGATGGCAGGGGGTTCCTTGAAAAATTTCAACCAATATTAATCTGCAAAAACATAATAAAACCAAACCGAATAAAATTACAATTTCTTCGAAACAAACATTTTCATCACTTGCATCTAAATCAGGGACTATTACCCACAGCACAACATTTAAAATTAATTCAATTATTGTCTAAAATACCAAATTACAGACTATGATCAAAAGATCAATAACCGCTCTGATTTAACTGTTGTGGGGATTTCCCTTCTATAGAATTCGTTCAACCTTTGCATGCGACATCTTTCCGCCAACTTCTCTAACTCCATGCCCAGCATCGCACGTGTGACTAAACGTCAAGCGAGTGTTTACGTTCTGTCGCTGTCAACCGTGTGATGTGCGACTTGTGCTGATTCAATAAGATTCCGATTACAGTAAAAGTGAATTAAAAATGAAAAATCTAAAACTAGTGCAGAAAGTGAACTACCAACTGAAGAACGTTGTCGGTATCAAGAGAGTTTTCAGGGACGCCAATTCCTCCGACTCGGACCTCCTCCTCCAAACCGAAACGGAAATCCACTCTTACAACTGTGACAATGACTCCTCGAAAACTATTCTCTCGAATCCTGCAAAGATCATCGATTGGGAGTATTTGGCACTGAACAATGAAATCTGCATAGCCCGCGAGGATGGGGAAGTTTTGGTCCTGAACTTGTCAACAGACAGGGAGGAGTCAGTAACGTTTTGCGAGGGCGGCATCGAGCGAATGTGCTGGAGTCCCGACCAGGAAGTGGTGGTTTTCGTTACATCCGCGAAACAAGTTGTCGTCATGAACTGCACCTACGATCCCATAGCAGAGTCGTCCCTGCATGACGACACTTTCGGCGACCAGGAGTTCATCACCGTAGGCTGGGGCAAGAAGGAGACCCAATTCCACGGCTCTGAAGGCAAGGCGGCGGCCAAGAAGAAATCCGACTTCGTGACGCCAGAGGATTTGTCCGCATTCGCCCAAACTGTGAATATTACTTGGCGCGGCGATGGGGAGTACTTTGCCGTTTCCTTCCTCGCTGACTACGGAAGGACGTTCAAAGTTTACAATAAGGAAGGCCAGCTCCAGTTTACAGCCGAGAAGCTGAATAATTTGGGTGAGACAATCGCATGGAGACCGTCTGGCAATTGGATCGCGGTCCCGCATTTATTCCCCAATAAGTACACGATTGGATTGTTTGAGAAAAACGGCCTGCGCCATCGCGAGATCGTCTTGCCCTTCAAGTTCGAAGACGAGCCCGTGGTGAATCTTTGCTGGAGCGGTGATTCCGACATCCTCGCTGTGGCGACCGTGAAGGAAGGGAAGACGAATTTGTACTTGTATACGATCGGAAACTATCACTGGTATTTGAAGCAGGCTCTGAACTTCAAGGAGAAGGTTTCCATGGTGCAGTGGGACACGGGGTTCAACGATACCAAGACGATGCATGTTGTTACGGAGAGCGGAACTTACGTGAAGTACAGGTAATTGGAACACTTTTTAAACCTAAAAACCTGTTTCATCAATCGTCAATCCCATAAACCTAAACCCTAAATTGTCCGACTTGCCTTCGTCGAAGAGTGACGGAATAGCGAGGGTGATTTTAGCTTGGCCACAGCGTCCCGGAGCAAGCGGAAAAGGCCAGTGGTGGAAAGGGCTGGCCTGATATCGAACACAGGATCGCTAGGGAGTCTCAAATTCTCCCCGTATACTAGTTCGACGGAGTTGATGGCAAACTCTTCACGATGGCTGTACGTAAGACAAGTAGAACGAAAGGCAGGACTTGCGACCACAAAGAGTGATCGTGCGCCATTATAGCGGCCTTGAGCGTCCTACGCTAGCGTTCCCATTGAATTGAGGGTGGTACGCAGTCGTCCGAAGGAGTTTGCCTAACTACGAGAACAGGATAGACTCGAACTGCATTCCCTGGCCAGTTGGCACTCCAAAGCGTGGGACCCATTCCCGACAAAGGACCTTGACACACGATTGTGCAGAAATGTCGGCCAGATGTATTCCTTCAGGCCACGGCGTGAACCTATCGATGATTGTGAGGCAATAGTTGAAGACACGCGTCTCGCGCAAGCGACCAATGATGTCGATGTAGATCGTGTGAAAACGCTTTGTAGACCGAGGGAATGAGCCTGCTTCTCCTGTCCTGAAATTTGTATTTGGGGTTGTCCCTGAGGCTCTGAAACACTGCATCATCCATCTATGCCTCGGCGATTTGGGAAAAATCGACCGTAGCAGGGATTTTAGCCTCTAAAATGCGTGAAAAGGCGTCTGCAGCTACATTGTCCTTGCCGGACATGTGCTTGATGTAAACTGACTTATGAAGGTCAGGTGCCGAAGTTGGTGAGGGGACGCTTCTGCTTAAAAGCGAAGGTAAGAGGCTTATGGTCCGTGAACACTATGAACGCCTTGCCTTGTAGGGGATATTGGAAGTATTCGATTGCCATGTACGTGGCTAACAGCTCACGATCATAGGTGCTATAGTTCCATTGAGCTATATTCAATTTCTTGGAAAAGAAGCGGCTGCCAGATTTGGTTCACCTTTGGTGAAGGGCAGCACCTACTGCGATGTCTAAGGCATCGACGAATGCGACTAGGGCTGCATCTAATTGAGGGAATGCCAGAAGTGTACAGCGTGAGTCTTGGGTCCAGACCAGTAGGCATTGACGATCGCTTGATGTTTTGGGATACGTCTTTTCCAAATGCAAAATAAAAAGCATCCATTTTTTTACTTTATTTTTCTTCTCCATATTTGACTGTTACTCGAGAGTTCCCTGTCCTTCTGACATCTCTCGCCTCGGTCTCCTGTCAGGCCATCAGCTGTTTCCATGGCCGGTGAATGTGGCGGCAGGCGAATTCGCGGTGGTGCTCAGGTTCGCGCCCCCATTGTACCGCCACATCACTCCGCCCCCAGCTGAAACCACGTGGGTTCAACGGGCGAGTCTGACGCTTCGTGGGCGTTTTTTCGAAGCGGCGGACGTCGAGCTTGAATGAGTGCTCACCTCGTTCCAGAACTCTAAAGGGGCCCTCGTATGGTGGTTGCAGCGGCCTCCGAGGGACGTCCATCCGAATGAGAACCTGTAAACACGTCTCCATGTCCCTGAAGGTGTTGACCTCCGTTGTCGCGTGTCGGAAAAGTGGAGTCGGTCGTAGCTTCGAAACCGCGTCCCTGAGCAGACGCAGCGTTCCAGAGTCGCCTAACCCTGCTCTGATGTCCAACACAGGGTCGGTGGAGAGGCGCAGATTCTCTCCGTATACCATCTTCGCGGGACTGGCCGTGAACTCCTTTCGTTGGGCTGTACGGAGAACGAACGACAAGGACCACGACGGATCGTCGCGAGCCATTAAGGCAGCGTTCAGCACCTAGTGCCAACGTTTCAGCATACCATTGGAAGTGAATGGTATGCAGTAGTCCTATGTTGTTTTCTTAACGCCGCGAAATAGGAGATTCGAATTGCATTCCCTGGTCCGTGATGATAACGGCTGTAACACCAAAGCACGGGATCCACTCTCGACAGAAGGCCTGGCCTCGGCACATGATTATGCCGTACTGTCAGGCAAAGGTATTGCTTCAAGCAACCGCGTAAACCTGTCGATGATCGTGAGGCAATACTTAAATCCGTGCTAGTCTCGCAAAGAGCCAATGATGTCGAGATGGATGGTGTGGAAGCGCTTGGTTGGCCTAGGGAACATGCTGCAATTTTGGCACGCGAGGCACTGTCTGCCTTCAGAAGCTTTGTTGGGCTTTTTTCTAAATACGACGGCTTGTGGTCCGTGAATTCGGTGAACGAACTATCCTCAAAGGAGAAACGGAAGTATTTTATGGCGAGGTACGCGGCGAGTAGCTCACGATCGTAGGCACTGTAGTTGCGTAGAGCTGAGTTGATCTGTTTTGAAAAGAAGCCCAACGTTGCCAGATTTGATTCACTCGTTGGTGAAGAGCGGCGCCTACCGCTGTATCTGAGGCATCGACGGAGCACAGGTAGCGGAACATCTAGCTGAGGAAATGCCAGCAGTGTTGCATCAACAAGCTGTTGTTTGACCGACTCAAACGCATGGACGCCCTCAGCAGGCTGTTCTTCTGTAAACCGTACTCAGTTTATGTGCATTGCCTAAAACATGCAGCGCTTTTCCCCAAACTAGCACTGCATACAGCATTATAGAACCCACCACCCTGGCTATGAGCAGCCTGCAAGTACGCCGCGGTCCCCCTACGTTCAGCATCATCCTTACTAGAACCATACTCGTGGGGGGTGCTTATTCGCAAGTATGCTCTATGTACTGATTAAAAGTTTTTCGTCTATCATCACCCCCAAATATTTGATAGCCGGGTTGAAAATGATAATACGATTCCCGATTCTCTTGCGGTGCTTAGTGATGAGGACCGCTTCCGTCTTTTCCTTCGCGAGTGCCAGTCCAGTCGATTGCTTCGCTTGTGTACAACTCAGCATCCTCGAGAAGCTTTGTGACCACAACCAGTGCTATATCGTCAGCGTAACCCACCACTGTGGCCTCCTCCAGAACCGGAAAGTTAAGTACACCATTATACGATGTTCCACAGTAGTGGGCCCAGTACAGAGCCCTGTGAGAGACCCGCGGAGACAGTGTACTCCTTGGGTCTAGGTATTTTCTTCCAAAGTGTTTTCTGGCTTTACCAGATGGTGCAAAGATGCGTCCTTACAAGTCCCTCACCGGGGAAGGCGACTCAAGCTTGTCGACTACAACCACCTCGAGTCCAACACCACTATTGAGCTTGGCATAATGTTGCGAATGGGCCACACTGACCCCTGAGGTTCGCGTTTGCTTCCCGAAAAACCAGGTATGGCAATATCCAGAGAAATCGAACTAAAGAACCGGAATAACAGACGTTTTTAAGTAGGCTGAAATTTTCAAAAGACACTGGCCTGGCCACGTCGAATTTTATCCACTAGAACTATCCAGATTCCTCACCTCGGGCCCGTGGATCCACTATTAGGTATTACATTACTGAGTTGACTTAGCTCACTTTAGCTACGCCTTCTTTCTTCTATCCGTGCCTTGCAAACCCCTTCCCCTTCCGCAGTTTACCCTAGATCACTGCGATAATGGTGTTGATCGTATCCCAACCCTACTGGGATGCTAACATTCTTCCAACAAAATATTTCGATTATAGCACTTGAAGCATTATAGGTTTCCTCCATCTGTAAATTTAATCTGTAAAGATACTGCTGGTATGCTTTACCGTCCATGAGAAACTGGTTGAGATTTTAGTTGATCTCCACATGAATCGCATCTAGTTACTCCTCAATAGAATCAACCTGCCTGACGCTGCCAGGCTAGTAAGTATATTGAAACCGACAGTAAGAAATAACATGGGCAAAAAACTAAAACGCAGAAGAAAATCATCATCATCGACACCATGTGCTCTGGCGGCATCACAAAGTTTTTGAAAAGGCGCACAGTCAAAAGCCCCTTCAATGTCCACAAACACCCCCATTGCGTACTCACCATTCAAAGTTGCATCCTCTATCTTTGTAACCAAAGAATGAAGAGCAGACTCACAAGACTTTCCATGTTGGTTTTCATTTAGGGGATGCGACTTTAGCGCCTTCTCGCGAATGTGACGCTGAACCAGTCTCTCCAGACATTTCAGCGAAAATGAAGTTAAGCTAATTTGCCTGAAGTTCTTTGGATTAGAATAGTCATCTTTCTCAGGCTTTAGTATGAAGACTACCTTCACCTTTTGCCAAGAGGAAGGCACGTAGTCCTGAGCAAGACATCCTCGAAAAATATTTCTTAGAAGTTTCCCCAAGTGCCTTATACCCTTCTTTTATTATAGCATTGCTGTGTAGATGCCATCCATGGCAGCTCTCACCTTTTCATGGGTAACAATGGCTTTCGCAGTATTTCAGTTCCCTTTGCGTGTTGAAGGGGTTACAAAAACCGTCAACTTTTTCCCTGGTCACTCGTTCTGACCATCGAGGAGGGTCTATACTGAATCCGGTCTGGAGTGAAAATACCTGTGGCGCAGCGGGATTAGTAACGTTCGAAATTTATTGATGTTTATGTTGTTGATTCGACTGACAAATGCCACCACCGGTGTTCTTCGGTCGCGAGACCGCTCGCGGTCCTCTGCTCGAAAAGGGCGATCGGGTAGCAGGTCGTCAGCTTCGGTGAAAAAGCCACCAGATGTACGATCCCGTGTAAATTTGCGCCTACCTCAAAAAACCAGGTCCCTCAGGGGTCCTGGCGACGGCCACCAAGAACGCAGCGCCACGTCGTTTATGATCCTCTCAGCAGGCGCAGTTATCTTGTAGATACTGGTGCGTAGGTTTCAGTTCTTTCCGTATCTCGGCATCATCGGCTATTTCCTCAACCTTTGAAACTTGCGGCGCATTAACACCTACGGGTACAGGCAAGTGAACGTGAGTCTTGGCTTGCGTAGAACGTTCCCGTGGCGATTCATCCTGGCGGATTTCAGTTTCCTCATTTTAGGCGCAGACTTCTTGTGTCACTATGGCTTGCTGGTGGACTTGCAGAACAGATCCCTTATAGAATCCACAATCAACCTTAATTCATCAGGCAGAATCTCATCTCTTCCCAACAACAATCTTTCCGTACTTTACTGACTCTCGTGTTCGGGCACTCCTCCAAAAGTTCAGCCAGATTGCTACCGAATGTAGTCTCTCTAAACCAGTGAAGCACAATGTGCTACTGGTTCTCCTATCTTCTCGAAGGTGCGTCCCATACCACCCCAGAAGCTGGCTATTGCACGGAAAGAGTTTGAACAACTTATGCAACAGGATATCTGCAGACCTTCGGACAGCTCTTGGTCTTCCCCAATCCATATGGCCCCTAAGCCAAACGGCGAATGGCGCCCCTGTGGGGATTACAGAAGGCTAAACGCGCAGACTGTCCCAGACCGATATCCTATTCCGCTCATCCACGACTTTCCGCATCATCTCGCCGCATCTTTTCGACCTTGGATTTAACCAAGGCCTACCAAGGCCACCAAATCCCTGTACCTCCAGAAGACATACGAAAGAGGGTAATAGGGCACACCCTTTGGACTCTTCGAGTTCACACGCAGGACTTTCGGGTTGTGCAATGCGGTGCAAACCTTTCAAAGGTTCATTCACTCGGTCCTGCGAAACCTCGACTTCTGTTCCGTATATTTGGATGGTGTTTTGGTCACTTCTTCCTCAGAGTCTGAGCACTTAGCCCATCTCAAGTGCATGTTTCAATGTCTCCTTGAGGCCGGTTTAGTCCTAAACGTTGATAAATGCAAGTTTCTCCACAATATGCACCCCTAGCCGTTTTTGTTGGTGCCTCTGACATCGCAGTAGGTGCTGCTCGTCACTAAAAGGTGAATCAAGTCTGGCAGCCGTTGAGTTTCTTCTCCAGACAGTTAAACCCCGCTCAACGGAACTACAGCCCTACGGTCGAGAACTGCTCGCCGCGTAGTTGAGCATTAAGTACTTCCGCTTCTCCCTAGAAGACAGGCCGTTCACAGTGTTCACGGACCATAAGCCTCTAACGTATGCTTTGAAACAGAAGCCCGACAAAGCGTTCCCTCGTCAGCTTCGTCACCTGAGCTTTATAAACCAGTTCACGTCCGACATACAGCATGTGTCCGGCAAGGACAACATAGTTGCTGACGGTTTGTCACGTGTCTCCGAGGTTAACATCCCCGCCTCACCCGACTTCTCGGCTATCGCCAAAGCGCAGGTAGATGACGCAGTACTTCAAATCCAACCCCAAATACAAATTTCGGGTGTTGCCCATCTTCGGCTCGAATCTCTCTCTCTGCTGCGAAAACTCGGAAAAGGGACCCCGGCCATACATTCCGGCCACTTTTCGCAAGGAAATGTTCCACGCGGTTCAACGCTTAGCACATCCAGGTATCAGGACGACAAATTGGTTAGCCACCGAGAAATATTTCTGGCCCTCAATGAATAAGGACATCAACTCCTAGGCCAGAGAGTGCATCGCATGCCAGAAGTGTAAGGTCACCAGGCATGTAAGAAAATAACGGGGCCCATTCCCCCGCACTACCAAGCGGTTCCACACTATACACCTCGTAGACCCTTTGCGAGACTCGCACGGTTTCAAGTATTGCCTTACAATCATCGACAGGTTTACACGGTGGCCTGAGGCAATACTTCTGAAGGACATTACGGCGCAATCTTGTGCCGAAGCCCTCTGTCGAAAGTGAATACAGATCGGGGGACATAGAAAGGCTGTCTTCTTGTTTAGACTGAAGCCGGTTTGCGCCCCAAATCAACGTCCATTTCACTTCGCTGAAAAATGGGAAACGCAGTTCCGGGTTCAGTCGCGTTTCATCTGGAGGCGGAGTGATGTAGCGCAGCGGGATAGCAATATTCGAAATAAATTTCGATTTGTTGGTTCGATTGACAAATGCCACCGCCGGTGTTCTCCGTGGCTTGTAAGTGGTAAATAAATACTGTCGGGTTTTCTAAGAGAGAACAACTTGGCTGACTTATCCTTTTTAAGGACTCTGCACAGCCTTATAGTCTCTCTTTCGCCTTCCAGTTCCTCACAGTACGCTCTAAAGGAGTCTCGTTAACGAGACTCTTATATTCACGCTGAGAGTTCCTGAAATTTAACCAGTCTTCGTTCTATTACTATTACAAGCACATTTCAGAAGTCGCCTCGTTGGTTACTTGAGTTTTTGCAGTTCCTCGTTCCACCGAGGAACCATTTACCGCTTTGGCCTCGGGAAATAGGACAAGCCTCTTCGTAGCACTCTAAAAGTGTGCAGTTCAGAGTTTTCTATTCATCTTCCAGCACCAGCACCTTAGTCGCCTAGGAAACTGTGCTTTATTGCCAAGAAAGCCAAAAGGATAATAAGGGAGACACCGAACCCGGATTTTCTCTCTACAGTCCTGGAGAGAAGAGTACGCAGCTGAGGCTCCATAACCTTACTTGCAATTATGCTTTTCAGCTATTGAAATCCTGGGCCCCTAAAGAGAAATCGAGCTACGCCTTCTCATGAATCACACTAGCAACCTTATCTTGGAGATTTCATTCGCTAGCACAGGTTCAAATCCTTACTGCCAAAATAAAAAAGAATGCGTGAATCTTACATATATATTCGTTTCCATAAGAAATACACTGAAGGTGTTACAACGAGCAATGGTCTAAAACTAATTGATTCGCTGAACAGCTATAACCGTTCGTTTCAATTCTGTTCTCCCGCGTTATAATGGCGATACTCCTTTTTCAACTCCCACATATTCTTATGGGGATGCTTCATATTATAATCGCAGACTTCCTTCATCACCTCCTTCAAATAGCCAACTGGTTGCCTGGTGATTTTTACCAGATCCTTAATGTTGTAGTATTGATGCTTCTCGAAAGCACTGAAGAGTTGATCCAAAACAGCATTCTTGTCGTCCCGACACTTCTTCCCTTCGGCTTTTTTACGCTCCTTGTGTTCAATCTGTGAGAGAAGTATACATATTAATAATCTATCTAAATTCTGGATACTCTATAAATTTTTACAAAAGTGACATAGACAATATAAGAAGGTTGCTTCCCGGTACTTACATTATGCTTGTGATCGCTTACAGGTTTGAAATTCTGCACGATTCTATCAAGTCTCACCACTCGTCTCTCCGGGACGGACGCTTTCTTAATCGACTCCGATTTAAGTTTCATATAACAATTATCCACAACCGGACGACAATCCATTTTCTGGACGATGCGACCATCAAGCAGAAGCTTTTCATTTTCCGAGCTCACTTCATCGGCACTACCAGGAATATCATGGGAAAAAACACCGAGCATTTGATTGGTAACAGTTGACACCTGCAACTCGTGATCCTTGGGGATTTTTTCGTGCGGGTCTATGTTCAGTGTTGCATCGGACAAAGCCATTGTAAGTTTGGTCTTCTGTCCACGGGTTTTAGTTATTCTCAACTTGCCAACTTCGGCGTTATTTTGAGCCTTCTCCCATTTTTTAGCGATATATTTTGGGACCTTCACTAGCCAAACTGCACGACGGGCGTTGGTTAAATCCAATTCACACTTGGGAGCTTTTCCTTCGTTGGTAGACATTTTTCTGAATCTTAACAAATTTTGAATTTCTCTCTGACTTTATCAAGTTCTGTATTGCTTACAGTGTGGCTATTTTCATGGATTGACACCTTCTACCTTTTAAGGTCAGTATTTATAACAGCAACATTGAAGCTGCCAGTTTTAACTCTTAACTATTTCCTGATAAGCTCTAAAAGTTTTGAATATAAATCCTGAATCTGAAAAGGTAATTAAATTATCTCCCAAGGAAGCTAGACAGGTAGTTTGGTTTGACCTTGCCCTCAATTTTTAAGGTTGGGATTTTCCACCCTAGATAGGAAAAATTATTAATGATTTCAAAGCTGCAATCTTTTATCTTCCTTGTTTTCATTAGTTAGTTTAAGGTTAACGTTTTCGTTTTGTTGCTAATATTACGACCATGGATGGTAATCATCAACATCAACGGCGCAACAACCGGTATCCGGTCTAGGCCTGCCTTAATAAGCAACTCCAGACTGTTTTGCGCCGAGGTCCACAAATTCGATATCCCTAAAAGCTGTTTGGCGTCCCGACCTACGCCATCACTCCATCCCAGACAAGGTCTGCCTTGTCTTCTTTTTCTACCATAGATATTGCCCTTATAGACTTTCCGGGCTGGATCATCCTCATCCATACGGATTAAGTGACCCGCCCACCGTAACCTATTGAGCCGGATTTTATCCACAACCTGATGGTCATGGTATCGCTCATAGCTTTCGTCGTTATGTAGGCTACGGAATCGTCCATCCTCATGTAAGGGGTCAAAGATTCTTCGGAGGATTCTTCTCTCCAACGCGGCCAAGAGTTCGCAATTTTTCTTGCTAAGAACCCAACCCTCCGAGAAATACAAGAGGACTGGCAAGATCATTATCTTGTACAGTAAGAGCTTCGATCCTATGGTGAGACGTTTCGATCGGAGCAGTTTTCGTAAGTTGAAATAGACTCTGTTGGCTGCCAACAACCGTGACCAGATTTCAATATCGTAGCTGTTTTCGGTTGTGATGTTCGACCCTAGATAGGAGCAATTTTCAACAAGTGCGGTTTGATGTTGTTGGTTGGTTGGTGCTGACGTTCCCATCATGTCATTTGTCTTCCCTTCATTGATGTGCATCCCAAGATCTCGCGCCGCCTGCTCGATCTGGATGAAAGCAGTTTGTATGTCTCGGGTCGTTCTTCCCATGTTGTCGATATCGTCAGCATAGACCAGCAGCTGGGTGGACCTAAAGAGGATCGTACCTCTTGCATTTACCTCAGCATCGCGGATCACTTTCTCGAGGGCCAGGTTAAAGAGGATGCATGATAGGGCATCCCCTTGTCGTAAACCGTTGTTGATGTCGAATGGTCTTGACAGTGATCCTCCTGCTTTTCTCTGGCCTCGCACATTGGTCAGGGTCAGCCTAGTCGTCGTTCGCTGTCCCACACCTTGAGCACAAGTTGATGAACCACTTGGTGTAATTGGTCACCTCCATATTTAACCAATTCGGCTGTAATTCCATCGGCTCCTGGCGACTTATGATTTGTAAACCGATGAATTGCACACACTGTTTATTGTATACTTGGTGGTGGTAGTATTTGTCCGTCGTCTTCAGTTGGCGGGACTTCCAACTCGCCGATGTTCTCGTTGCTCAGTAGTTCATCAAAGTACTCAAGCCATCGCTCCAATGTGCCCATTCTGTCGGAAATCAGATTTCCCTCTTTGTCTCGGCAGGATGACCATCGAGGTGTGTAAGGCTTCATCCTGCTGACTTATTGGTAAAACTTCCACGCCTGGTGCGGTTGCTCCCTGTACTTTTCGAGTTCACAGACCTGTTGGTTCTCCCAGGCTTCCCTTTTCCGTCTGTGAAGTCGCTTCTCAGCTCACCGGAGTTCTTGATAAGTCTCCGTGCGTGCCCGCGTCCTTTGAGAAAGCAGCATTACTCGGTATGCAGCGTTCTTCGGTTCCGTGCTAGCTTACATTCATCGTCAAACCAACCGTTCCGACTGTTTTTGCGTCTGGGGCCAAGTATGTTTGTGGCCGTATTTATGATAGCGTTCTTCAGGTGATTGTGAAGATAATTTGTTGATGCTTCATCTCCAGGATCTCTGTTGACTGCGGTTATTGCGGCATCCATTTCCCTCTTATAGGTGTCGCGGAGGGCTGTGTTTTGGATGGCTTCAGTGTTAACTCTCACCTGATTGTCAGAGGGGATTCTAGGTGGTATTGTTATTCGAGCTCGGAGCACCATGCCAACGAGATAGTGATCCGAGTCTATATTGGCCCCCCTATATTTTCTGACATTCATCAAGGCTAAGAGGTGGCGGCGTTCGATTAACACGTGGTCAATTTGGTTGAAAGTGGTCCCGTCTGGAGAGGCCGACGTACATATGTTTGCGGACCGCTTTCCGCGCAAACCAAGTACTTCCAACAACCATTTCGTGTGACACTGCTAATTGAATAATCCGTTATCCGTCCGTTATCATTTGTATGTCGATGAAAGCTATGGCAGCCAACGTATCGCCTGAATACGGGCCCCTTCCTTACTTCGCTGTTTAAGTCCCCAAGTATGATTTTGATATCATATCTGGGACAGGCCTCGAGGATTCGTTCTACTTTCTCTACGTTCTCCGACTGTAGGGGCGTGAACGTCAATGAGACTTATATTTCTAAATTTGCCTCGCAAGCACAGAGTGCATAGCTGTTCGCTTATGTTTTCAAAGCCGATAACAGTAGGTTTCATTTTTTGGCTGACTAAAAAAACTACTCCGAGCACATAGTTTACTGAATGGCCACTATAATATATGGTGTAGCGACTCTTCTCCAGTAAATCGGTCTCTGCCTAACCATCTCCTGTAACGCTGTTACATCAGCCCTATACTGGGACAGTGTATCGGCTAGCTGCGTGGCAGCTTCATCTCTGTACAGGGAGCGCACTTTCCATGAAAAAATGCGCAAATCCTTATTCCTTTGTCGTTGCTGGGTTCGTCGTTTTGTTATCAGTCCATTCCGAGGCTCCTATTATGACTTTGTAACAAGTTTTTTTCCGTGTAGGGTTGTCAGCCCTACCCAACCCCCAACCTGGAAGACCAGTTAGTACAATTTGTCCCGTTTTTAGGCACGGGAGACTCACCTTCTTCCTTCTACGTCTGCAACTCTTCGTTAAGAAAGAGCTCCCAGCGGTCACCACGTAGAGGTGGAGATAGGGTTTGGTAGTAGAGCTGTTGGTGTTGGTTCAGCAGGCATTTCCCAGGTTTTATGCTCCATCGTAGGTACCAATCCACGTTTCGTCCTGGGACCTATACTACCCTTTGACCATGTATGGTAATGCCTTCATTAATGTACAGCACAGTTTTTGCATCACATGCCACTGATTTGCCTGGAGAACCTGGAGAGTACCGATGATGTTCTGGGCGTATGTGGCTATCCGGCCCAACAAGGTAACAGAGAAAATCTTTTAGATGATACTCGGCAACCTTATACCTTTATAATTTTTAAGGTTTTGCTTGCAAAAATTGGTTCAATGTCTTTTTTTTAAGGAGGTAGAAATCTTCAAAACACTGGCCTGGGCACGTCAGAGTGTGGGATTTTTACCCACTAGAACCACCTCCGACTCATCATTTCAGTTGCCAGAATTTCAATAGGCATCGTTCCCGAGATGACGAACGCTGCATCGTCTGAGACTGCCCTTAAGGTATTATAGAATACACCCTTAAGGCTGTTTTTCTGTAAACCGTACTTAGTTTATGTGCATTGCCTAAAATCTACAGCGCTTTTCTCCAAACTGGGACTGCATACAGCATGATAGAACTCACCACCCTGGCTATGAGCAGCCTGCAAGTATGCCGCGATCATCCTACATTCGGCATCATCGTTGCGAGAGCCATACTCGTGGTGGATGCTTTCTCGCTTAAAATTGAGCTTTCCGTCTATCATCACTCCCAAGTATTTGGTGGCCAGCTTCGAAGTGATGATACGATTCCCGATTCTAATGCAGGCGTAATTTCTTTTGCAGCGCTTAGTGCCAGTCCAGCACTCTCTAACCAACCCTTCACAACACTGATTGCTTCGCTTGAGTACAACTCAGCATCGTCGAGATGCTTTGCGACCAGAACCAGTGCTATATCATCGGCGTAACCCACCACCGTGGCCTCCTCCGGAACCGGAAGGTTAAGTACATCATTATACATGATGTTACACAGTAGTGAGCCCACTACAGAGCCCTGTGGGACACCCGCAGAGACAACGTACTCCTTGGTATTGTACCAGAGTGTCCGCTCTTGCAAGTAGCTATCGATGATAGCGGCGAGGTACGTGAGAATACTAATCGTCGCCAGAAACTTTCGTATAAGGTTCCAATTGGCCGAGTTGAATGCATTCCTCACATCCAGGATCACCACCACGCAATATTTGCTGGTACAGCCTCTTCCGTGAATTGCATTTTCGGCCAAGCCAATAACCAATAACCCGACTGGGAGTAATCTATTATAAATAACCCGCTCCAACATTTTCCCTAGAGTGTCTACAGGAGGACGGTTCCCCTGGAAGTTTGCCAACCTTAGGCAGCAGCACCAACTTCTGCCGCTTCCATGGTGCAGGAAAGATACCCTCAGGCATGCACGTTTCGAACATATCCGGTCTACATTTGACGACAAATTTGAGGGCTTTTTCAGTATGCCATCCAGACCCAGGGCTTTGCTGTCGCCTATTCGACTGCAAATCTCCAGCGGCTCGTGACTGGTGGAATCGGTGTCAAATTCAGGGGACGCTGGAAGGTGTCAGTACCCCCCTCTTGCTGGGGAAATAACCCCTGGATTATTTTCAACAAGAGCATAGGGCACGCGATGTACGGAGATGATCAACCTCTGAATCATCCTGTAACGATTCTATAGACTCTACCCCACGGATTTATGTCCGCTTCCGAACAGAGGCAAACATGCAAAAGGGGGGTGTAATTTTCTTTTCATCAAATATATGCTGGTCTTAGTTTTGACATTTATTAAAATGGTGGGGAGTGGGAGGAGTGAAAAATGATGATTAGTATCCCGATGCCACGACTCGCCCTCCTCCTCCGACATGGCGCTTTCCTGCGCGTCCCTGTCCACCCTAAGCCCCAGAAGTCCTAGGTGTAGGTCATCCAACTTCTGCTCTTCACTGGGCAGCAGGTCTACTTGCCTGGTCGATCCTGTCCTTTCCGCCTCTATGGCTTTCGAGACTTCTTCGCGAACCTCGGTACGCTTTTCACCCGGTGTCTCCTCCGAGGTTTCTTTCCTCGGCTTCTCCCTGTGCACATGCACGGGTATATTACCAAATTGATTGTTGACAGTTCTGCTACTACCCAGCCTGGCAATGTAGAAACTGTGATCCTAATTCACTCTGCAATGTCTTCCGTCGCGCAGTCCACCAATATATGACCTGATCGGAAGCGTATCCCGGTAAACACAAGTTTCGCAGTCCGTCTCTTGCACATCTACCTGACGACAAGGTCTTCGATGGTTTCCTGCTCCTCACGAGTGACTATTTGGTCGCGAAACATTTTTGGCAGTATGGTCAGCCGAATGCCCTTGACCGCACTAGCATAGCTAATGTCGAGCTTCCTGAGTCCTGCCTTCACCCCTGACCTACCCGGTTTTTCTCCCCCCTAGGGTTCAGGTTTCGATTTTTTGGTAGCATTCCCTTCATGCGGGCTAATCTTTGCTGTCTCCCGTTCCCTCCGGTAAAGATGGCTTAGGTCTATTCTGAGCCTTCTTAAGGGCCTCTTCTGGTTTCAGACCTTCCTTCAGATAGCGCAGGTACCATTTAGCACCTGCGCCACTGAGACCTGTCTCCTTCCTGACGTCTAATATATTTATCACAGACATACTTTTGCTATTCCCTGCTTTTCGAGCAGTGGAGTTTTTTTGGTTGTTGTCCACGCAGTATACCAATGTTGACCTTGGATCCACTGCTTGACGTCCCAACTTCTCCGTTCTTTGGTGTAAGCACCTGACTCTCAGTATTTCGGAGATGTGCCTCCGCCTGATTAACAAGTTTGTGTGCGATACGGGATCCTGCTTCATTAGTTGTAGTTTTTTTATTTTTATTACTGATACTCATTTGATTCCCACGAGTATCGGGCTTAGGAGATCCGCCATGCCATAGCTCCTCGTAGCACGGTAAGGTCTAACTTACTGAGACGACCAGGTATAACTGAGGCTCCGTTCGAATACAGTCAATTACCCCCCCCCCCCTAAAAAAGCCCAATGGGCACGGTTCGCATGACACCCAGGATTGAGGGAGGTGTTTTTCCACTCCCCAGTCTAGATCCGTAGCCTTTTGTTAATAGTAGGGTCACCTCGTACAAGGTGTGGCTATCACCACTCACTAACGGTCTTGGTAGACGAGAGGCTTGGGCCCTGAAAAGCCACACATCGCCTTAGAGTAGAGAGAACTCACCCTCAGCGAGAGATAGGTTGACCTGAGGGAGCTATATTCCGCATCAGTCTATCCTGCAGTGCACTGCTTGACCAAGAGGTTTATGTTAGTTTCCGTATTAAGACGCGGCCATATGACACACAGAATTTCAACTTTAAGGTAACATGTATTTCAAATCCTATCACAAGATCCACTTATACCCTAATCGGAGCGGTATTTTCTAGCCGTCGAATGGCTGTCGCCGTTCACCGTTGAAGCGGAAAAGAAAAAGCGTAGACGATATTCCCGCTCGATGGACGTGCCAATATTTGCCCGATGACGATGAGAGGATCGTTTGAGAAGGGACATTCAGAAAATTTCGAGGAGTGGCGCAGAATCCGATTGTGCTAACAGACGGTGCTCATTGCCACCATACCCTCTGCCTTCTTCTTCTTTAATGGCGCGACAGGCGAAATCAGTTGTTGGCCTCCAGGATAGACTTTCTCGAGGCATCTCGATCCGTCGATCGCGTTCAACTGGTAAATTTCAGCAGTTTTTTACTGGCCTCTTCCACGGAATCCTCCCAAGGTTTGCGTATCTTACCCCCTGGGAGGCGTCCTTCGGGTGTGCGTTTGAATAGCCTGTTAGGTCTTCGCTTGTCGTCCATCCGTTCTACGTGACCGGCGCACTGCAATTTGCGTAATTTTACCACCACCGATGCTACTGGGTCGTCATAAACTCAATCGCCAATTAGCTCTATCTTTTACCGATCCAAGTATTCAACGTAGAACTTTACGTTCGAATATGTCGGTTGTCTTGTTCACGCTTGATCCCCTGGTTTGACTGGATGCTGGTCGTCGACTGCTGGTATCTGTCCGTAATTCGCGGGCCGATGTATACAGACCTCTCTGCCTTCGCGCATATTGCCCTCAGTGCAAAAATACCACGGCCTGAAGCTGTCGAGTGATATGATGTTTTTCACCGCTTCGTGGTAGACAGCAACGTCCTGCATATCTTTGAAGGCACATGACATGAGCTGATCGTGTTATATCGTTGGTGTTGGTCGCAAAATGTCGATGAAGCTCTTGGACGGCAACAGCTTACTCAACTGGGCTTGAGCTCCATGTAATTGGAATGGTGTCCGGTGCACGAGCTCGGCTGAAGTTGCTAACACATCCGCGCGCCAGGCCGCTCGTATGTTCAGGAACACGGTTGGCAATATTCGGATGCACGAGTCGAACCCTGCTACTTCGTCGATTTTCTGAGTTTTTTACTTTTGTTCTCCATGAGAATTTTACCAGGGCATCCTGTACAAAGTAGTGAGTCGCAACCGTCAGGAATGGATGTACCCCGGAAACAAAGCCCTTGCCCCAGTTTCCTAAGGCCTGACCTGCAATGAAAGCGAGAGTTGCGTTCTCTGCAGGGATCGTGGCACGTCTGGTGAGAGCGTCGGACGGGCTCGGGACAGTGTCCGATCTTCAGGGCGGAATTGGAGAGGGCTAGGGTGCGAAGGGCATGATCAGCATTTTGCAAATTAACATGCAGAGGAGTGCTACCGCTCACCAGTTGCTAGCACAGTTCGCTGCGGAAGTAAATGCTGATCTAGTGCTGATTAGCGAGCAATACCGAAACAAGAACCCGTTCTCAAGACATCTCGACTTATCGGGCACCGCTGCCATCTGGGTTCGGGACGACGTTCGATTTCGTGTTCTTGCCGAAGGCCAGGGGAACGGGTATGTCTGGATCCGGTGTTTAGGGATAACATTTTTTAGCGTTTACCTTACACCGAACGAGACGATGTCGAAATTTCGGCGTCGGCTTGATGCTCTGGAGGACGCCGTTTCGAGCACGGAGGGACGAATCCTGGTAGGCGGTGATTTTAATGCCAGGGCTCTTGAATGGGGCATGCCAGAAAGAAACGAATTCGAAAAATCGCGGTGAGAACCGGGCCCGTAGTTTTAAACACCAGAACCACGCCAACGTTTCGGCGCCCAGGTTGTGAAGGAAGCATTCCTGACATCACTTTTGCGTCGGAATCTCTGGCATCATCGGTGGACGGGTGGCGAGTCCTAGAAGACTTCTCGTTCGAAGTTTTTGGCGCTACTTGCCGGCGAGCACCTACGCGACGCTCCCTCTGCCTCTGAAATGTCGCAAGGGACGTTCGCCGAAGCTCTTGGAGCAGGCAGGGCCGTGCTGGAGAGCACTCCAGGGGGTGTAGTGTCGCAGCTGACACCGTCGTAAATTCAGTGATGAACCTGATAACGACGGCGTGTGAGGCTTCCATGCCCCGGAGGGGCCCCAGGCGCGACAAACCTTCTATGCACTGGTGGACGGCAGAAATTGCCAACCTACGGAGAGAGTGTCATAAGCTCCACCGTTTGGCACAACGTTTGCGCGCCAACGAGGAGGCATGTGCCATAAAGGCACAGTATAGATCAGCAAAAAGGAGACTTCGCAGCGCTATAAATAAAAGCAAAGCTCGCGGCTGGCAGAACCTTGTTAACAAGGTGAATGAGGACCCGTGGGGACTTGGCTATAAGCTTGTCACTCGGAAAATCGGGGCTCTGCGGAAGCCATGCATACTAAATACCGACCAGATGGACCGCATTGTGCGGGCATTGTTCCCCAGACACCCTGTAAAAGTTGATGTAGATAGCGGGGAAAGCGTCGAGGATTGCCCCCTTTTCACAATAAGAGAGCTCGAAGAAGCGGTTGTCACTATGAAAAACAAGAAGACGCCAGGCCCTGATGGCATCCCGCTTGCTGCTTGAAGTGTTCAACGCTTGCTTGAAGGAGGGCATTTGTCCTTGTCGCTGGAAAGTGGCCAGACTCGCGTTGATGAGTAAGAGTAAAGGAGACCCGGAGCTTCCGTCTGCATACCGACCGCTGTGTATGCTTGACACGGCCGGAAAAGTGCTCGAAAAGCTCATCAGGGGTAGATTCGCTGAAGCGATCTGCGCTGCCAGGAGATCTACAATGGATTCTGTTATGGATGTGGTAGACGCGGTTCATCGATCCGAGGCACACAGCCGCCGATCTCGACGGATGGTGTTTCTCATAACGCTTGTTGTCAGAAATGCCTTCAATTCCATAAGATGGACAGATATGCTAGGCACACTAGGAAACTCATTTCACGTGCCAACCTATCTTTTGCGGATATTGAGGGATTATCAGAAAGACCGCTCCCTGCTCTATAAGACGCTAGAGGGCCAAAGGAGGATGGAAATCACGTCGGGAGTAGCACAGGGATCCATCCTAGGGCCAGACCTCTGGAACGCTTCATACGATAGTCGAAGCTGAGACTCGATATGTTAGAAGAGTCGCGCCTGGTCGGTTATGCAGACGACGACAGATTTGGCATATGGAAACGACGGGTGAGCGGATGGATAACTGTTCACGGTTTCAGCCTTGCGCTGGAAAAAACCGAAGTAGTCATCTTGAGATCCTGCAAAATCCCGACCCTGCGTCCCATATCGATCGGCGGTTAAATACCTTTGTTTTATGGTCGACTGGAAGATGAGCTTCTTCGAGCAAATCAAAGCAACAGTGGACAGGGCTGCAGCTAGAGTCGCGGCCTTGAGTTGGCAAATGTCGGGTGCCCTATATCAACTAGAAGACGTCGCCGTATGGGAGCAACGCAGTCGGTTCTGCTCTATAGTGCGGAGGTATGGGCTGATGCATCGTAAACGCCTTGCTCAAGTGTAAAGGCGGGGAGCTTTGCGAGTAGCGTCCGCTTATCGCACCATCTCCGAACCGGCTGTGATGGTGATTGCGAGAGTGATCCCCGTTGCCCTCCTTGTCAAGGAGCGCAAGGCTATCTACCGCCGTAAGGGCGGAAACTTAAGAGAGGTGGTTGCCCGTGAAGAACGTCAACGCACCGTTACCAAGTGCAACTTTCTTGGCCAACTGAGCCAAGTGGCAGATGGACTGCGCGGCTCATCGACAAATTAGACCCGTGGTTGAACAGAACGCACGGTGAGATTGATTACTTTTTTATCCAATTTCTAAACGGGCATGGAGGTTTTCAGTCTTACCTGCACAGGAGTGGCGGACGACGCTGAACACCTTTTTTTTCTTGCGAGAGGTGGAACGGCTTTCGTCAGCAGCTTTATGTAGACACAGGGGAGCTCTCTCCAGGCAACATTGTCAGAGAGATGCTGAAGAGCGCTGGCAATGGAATCGTATTGCGCATTATGTTCGGGCTCTTCTTATTGCGAAGAAGATTGAACTCGACCGGCGGAGGGATCGGACGGTAAGGGGTTCCTTGAACTAACAACAACTCCCTTCCTCCCCTCCCCTCCCATTAGTGAAAGGAATTCCCTGACTTGAAGGCTCCCAAAGCCGGGAGGGCTAGCCCAAAGTAATGTGTCAAACGGTTCTAGGCTAGTTCTCTGATGACAGGAAGGTGTTTAGTTGGTAGACCGACAGCGTACTGTTGCGGGAGTCTAACACTCTGTACGTAAACGCATTCACCTACCCTACTCCCACAAAAAGGCCTGACCTACGCTTTAGCTGATTCTGGAACTCATGGACGATTCAGTGCTCGCTTGATGACGATTCTATGCACACTACTCGGCCAAGGTTCCGAAGGAGCTGACACCTGATACACGCCAAAGCCTAGGCCCACATCATTTCATCGACGTTGGAAGAGAGTTGTCGAGAGTTGTCGTCTTAGCCAGCTAAAGGGTTAGAACTACTTATTCGGGGACGCCGCTCCCCATATCTTGAGCGACCCGTGAAAGATTGCAGACGATCTCTGCCTTTATTCGTAGATATGCTTGCAAGTTTCATAATAATGTTCTCTTTGTCTCCCTTACTAATGATAAATACTACTATATACAATTTTCCATCCATTTTCGCAGGTGGACCTTCGAAGTATGCAACTCTATTGGCAACAAGATGTCAAACTTATGCATTGTAGGAGTCATTGATGGCAAACAAGTCCTCCTGACCGATTTTCGAAACAACGTTATTCCACCACCAATGTCAAAATGTTCCTTGGAAACAGCCACCTACATAAACTCTGTGGGTTTCATCAACGACCCCGAAAATCCACAGAAGCTATTCATCGTCACATCTGAAGGAAAATTCTTGACATATTCAGTAGAAACACAGCAAAGCAACGTACGGTCAGGACTCCGAATGATGGGCGTAAATCTTGTGAAAGAATATCAAATTTTAGATGAAACAATGTCACAACTTCCCCTGAATTACAGCCACTGGATTTGGCTCAATGAAGGGCAAGTTGTGTTCTGCGAGAACAGACCAAATGGAGCCACGATTTTTCTTTACGACTTGATTACTGGAGAAAAGACTAGCAAAGATGTTAATGATAAAATTGTAGCGGCCAGTCCGACATCTGCAAGCTCGTTTCTTGTAAACTTCACGGACGGTCGCTTGGTGACAATCAACGTAAAAGACCAGGAGCTGATGGAGCCTGAATGGTTCACCAACATACCCGAACCCTGCGAACATTTGCAGGCAGTTGCTGTAAACTCTTCCATTAAGTGTTTCGCGCTCAAGGATAATCAGAATCTCTATTTGAATAATGCAAAACTCGCAACGGGCGTGACCTCATTTTTCATTGGTGAACACTATTTCGCCTACACGCAACTTACTTCCTTGAAATTCATGAAATTTGACAAGTTCAACGATCCATCTGTCGTTAGCGAGCGACGAATAGAACGAGGTGGAAAGTTAGTTACGATTGTTCCTAAAGATTCAGTCACGGTCCTTCAAATGCCCCGAGGAAATCTGGAAGCCATTCAACCTCGTGTGTTATCGCTACAAATTATCGGGGAGCTTCTCGATGCGACCGACTACGAAAAGGCAATGCTCATGCTCAGAAAGCAGCGAATTAGTTTGAATATAATTTTCGATCACAATCCTAACGTTTTCATTGCGAACATAGAGACGTTTTTGACGCAAATATCTAATCCTCAATGGTTGAATCTATTCCTCACGGAACTGGAAAATGAGGACTACACGCAGACAAAATACGCCAGTAATTACGAGCAGGGCAACATGGTATACCCCGAGGGTTTCAAGATCGAAAACAAGGTCACATACGTTTGTGACTACATGTGCAAAGTTATGAAGAGTATGAAGGACGATAAATTCATTCAACCGATCATAACTTGCTACGTGAAAAAGGGTGAGCTGGAAAATGCTTTAGATCTAATTTGGAGTCTGAAAAAGGATGAGGTAAGCAATTCAGGAGAGAAACAAAACCGGTCTAAGTCCGACGATGCTCTCCGCTACCTTCTCTACATGGCTGACGTGAACGAACTCTATAACGTTGCGCTGGGCATGTACAACTTCCGTTTGGTGCTTCTCGTTGCAGACAAGTCACAAAAGGATCCCAAAGAGTACATCCAATTCTTGCGAGACTTGAATAAGTTAGAAGAGAACTACAGAAAGTTTAGAATCGATGACTATCTTAAAAGGTACGAGAAGGCCTTCAAAAATATCGCAAACTGCGGCAAGGACCACTTCAACGAATGCCTGGCCTATGTCGAAAAGCACAACTTATACACAGTCGCGCTTGAAAGATTTGAAAATGACGACCAAGAATGTTATAAGAGCATTGCTCTATCATTTGCTGATCACTTGAGAACGGCAGGAAAAATAGAAAACGCGAGTATCATGTACGAGCGCGCTGGCGACCTGAAACAGGCGATTACAAGTGCGAAACATATTTTGGATGTGGATCGGTGTTTGATGATAGCTAAGCAAGCTGGCTATGATAAAGAAGAAATGAGGAATGTAGCTCTGTAAGTGTGATTGACTAGAAAAGGCTGCAAAAGAGTTTGTCTTATTTGGGTTTCATTTCAGCTCCCTGGTACCAGGCCTACAAGCAAATTCCAGGCACGGGGATGCTTTTAATCTATTAAAAGAGTTCGGTGAGAAGTTCGAAGAGGCACTGAATGTGCTGCTAGAGGGTCGACTATATTTGCGGGCGATATTTGAAGCCAGAATGAACGACAGCGAACTGATTGGTAGGTGAAAGTGAAAAAATATGCAAAAGAATAGAAATTTGAACAGAAAAAAATTTCATTTCAATTTAGAGTCACAAGTTAAACCTCATCTGGAGTCCTACGCATCCATTTTACGTTCAACCATCGAATCAGACAAAGAAACGTTTCTGAAACACACCAACAGACTTAAAACCGTGCGCATGGAGAAGGCAAAGAAATTAACAGACGAAGACTATGTCGACGAAGGTGACTTAATTTCGGAAACGACCAGTGTGGCTTCAAGATACACAGGAACATCTCGTTCAACTGGGTATTCACTATCTTCTTACGTCTCTCCACTATGAAACTAATCTTTTCTCTTGAATCTATCATATCAGGAAAACCTTCCGCTCAAGCAAAAACCGCAGGAAGCACGAACGCAAACTACTGAATCTGAAAGAAGGCGGCAAGTTTGAAGATATTGCCCTTATCGATGCCCTCTATAAACAGATTCAGCACATTTTCGAGCAACAACAGCAGATTCATAACATTTGCAAAGCTTTAATAGAAGTTAGACTTGATGGGCAAGGACGAACAATCCAGGCGTTGTATCGTGATTTATTGACTACTGTGAAGGATAAGATGAGTGAAATTTGGATAGAGGAAATGATGAGCACACAACAAACTATGTTTGGTCCGAACGTGGATTATGCGCAAGTTCAGAATGATCAACATTATGCCATGATTCGTAAGTTTTTCTGGTTAAATAGTGGAAATGGCCGATTTCCTTTCATTCTGGCTTCTGTTTTTCAGCTCCACACCAGAGGTTCCAGCCACAACTGAATATTATCGAATGGGAGCATGCAATTTTGAAGTAGATCAGCAAAAGTGTAAATGCGGAACATTATTTTTTAGCATTAATAAAAGAACTTTAATAAATTTTATGGCTTTTAATTGAATTTAATGCAAAGTGAATATTCTTAACTAAGAGAGAACAGAATATTGAACAGCAGAATGAAAGGACGCCGAAGTGTACTCCATGGTTAACTATTATCACCGTGGTCAGGATCTCTTTGAAGAAATTAGGCTATGCGTCAGTTTCATTAAGATCACACTTAATGGTTTTCGAGTTAATCCAACTTTAGTGTTAATCATCTATTCCGGTTAAAGTCACTTTTCGGATTAATTCTACACCAAAAGAATGAGAGTGTCCGGATAGCTGAGTGGTTAGAGCGCAAGGCTGTCGTACGGAAGGTCGCGGTTCAAATCTCACTGGTGGCAGTGGAATTTGTATCGTGATTTGACGTCGGATACCAGTCGACACAGCTGTGAATGAGTACCTGAGTGAAATCAGGGTAATAATTTGGGGCGAGCGCAATGCTGACCACATTGCCTCCTAGTGTACCGTTACGGTCTTGAATGAAGTGCTCTAACAGACTTCAAGGCCCTGATCCAATATGGATTGTTGCGCCAACGATTATTATTATTAAAAGAATTCTAAATGCGTTGAAAAAACAATAACTTTCACTAAAATGAGAAAAACTATTCTGATTCATGACGCAGAGCAGACTGCGTTTTTGCAAATTCACTCGCTATCTCTTTTAATTTTTATTAAGCAAGAGTGCGTGTGATCACGCCGGCAGTTGGAGCAGAAGAGAGATGCGGACTCTCTCACCGCTGGCTCTCCACTCTCGTGGCGAGTTCTAGAAAAGCCGCGGAGAGCGGCGGCGGAGTCACCCACTCGCTCGTATCAAAAACATTGTTAATCCTGCTGCGCCACATCACTCCACCCCCAGATGAAACCTAGGAGTTTCAGCGAGAGAACCCGGAACTGCGTTCTCCATCACGTTGTTTTTGGGCGCACACGGGTTTCAGCCTGGATAGAGAGGCCGCTTTTTTGTGTCCTCCGATCTCGAGCTGGACCAACTCGAGAATACGGTACGGGCCTTCGTACGGAGACTGCAGCGGCTTCCGGGCAGCATCCGTCCTGACCGGGACGTGCGTGCACGTGTCCAGTTCCTTGGGAGCGCAGGCAGGTACGGATGTGTGTCGGGTGGGAGGTGTAGTTGTAAGGCAGTGAAGATTGTCTTTCAGCAGGCGCAGCAATCCCGAGTCTGTGAGATCTGATCTCTTGTCGAAGACCGGATCACTTGGGAGCCTTGGGTTCTCCCCGTATACTAGCTCCGCGGGGCTGGCAGTAAATTCCTCTCCTCTCCTTCCTCTCCGAGTCTCACAAAGGTCCTACTATATCGAGGTGTATGATGTGGAACCGGTTGGTAGTGCGGGGGAATGAGCCCACCTCTTTCCTTATATGCCTGGTGATTTTAAACTTCTGGCATGCGATGCACTCTCTGGCCCAGGAGTTGACATCCTTGTTTATGGAGGGCCAGAAGTATTTTTCGGTGACTAGCCGATTTGTTGTCCTGATACCTGGATGCGCTAAGTCGTGAACCGCGTGGGACACTTTCTTGCGAATGGTGGCCGGGATCTCTTTTAAGAGTCTTCGCAGCAGAGAAAGAGGTTCGAGCCGAAGATGGGCAACTCCCGAAATTTATATTTGGGGTTGGATTTGAGGCTCTGAAGTACTACGCCATCCTCCTGCGCCTTGGCAATAGCCGACAAGTCGAGTGCGGCGGGGATGTTAACCTCGGAGACACGTGAGAAAGCTTCATCAACTATGTTGTCCTTGCTGGACACGTGCTGGATGTCCAACGTAAACTGGCTTATAAAGCTCAGGTGTCGAAGCTGACGAGGGGACGCTTTGTCAGGCTTATGGTCCGTGAACACTGTGAACGGCCTGCCTTCAAGGGAGAAGCGGAAGTACTTAATACTCAAATACGCGACGAGCAGTTCTCGATCGTAAGTGCTGTAGTTTCGTTGAGCGGGGTTTAACTGTCTGGAGAAGAAACTCAACGGCGGTCAGACTTGATTCACATGTCAGAGGCATCAGCAAAAATGGCTAGTGGTGCATCTTGTCCAGGAAATGTCAAGAGTGTAGCATCAGCCATTTGCTGTCGGGATGTATCGAACGCGCGGACAGCCTTTTCAGACCACACAATCTCTCATGTGTCCTTTGTTTTGGGGCCAGACAAGTACGCGTTCAAAACGGACTGGTGTTGGGCGGCCTTGGGCAGGAAACGACGATGGAAGTTTAACATGCCTAAGAACCTCCGCAAATCCTTCACGGTTTTCGGACGCAGGAAGCTTGAGATCGCTTGCACCCTGTCTGGGTCGGGCTGTATTCCGTCAGGGGAAATGAAATAGCCGAGGAATCTCACCTGCGTCTGGAGGAACTTGCATTTTTCAATATTTAGGACTAACCCGGCCTCAAATAGACGTTGAAAAGTGCACTCGAGATGGGCTAAGTGCTCAGACTCAGTGGAAGAAACGGCCAAAACATCATCCAAGTACGCGAAACAGAAATCGAGGTTTCGCAGAACCGAGTGAATGAACCGTTGAAAGGTTTGCGCCGCATTGCACAATCCGAAAGTTATCCGAGTGAACTCGAAGAGTTCAAAGGGTGTGCATATTGCCGTCTTTAGTAGGTCTTCTGGAGCTACAGGGATTTGAGCCTTGGTTAAGTCCAAGGTCGAAATGATGCGGCAATTCGCGAGGTGATGCACAAAGTCGTGGATGAGTGGAATAGGATGTCAGTCTGGAACAGTCTGCGCGTTTAGCCTTCTGTAATCCCCACAGGGACGCCATTCGCCATTTGGCTTAGGGACCATATGGAGTGGGGAAAACCAACAGCTGTCTGAAGGTCTGTAGATACCCTGTTGCATAAGTTGTTCGAAGCCAAGACTCAAGTCCACTTGCCTATACCCGTATGTGTTAATTCGAGAGGAATTTGCTGCCGCCAGTTTTAACGATTGAGGAAATAGTCGATGGTGCCAGGGTACGGGAAGAACCGAAACCTCCGCACCAGTATCTACGAGATAACTGCACTGGTGAGAGGGTGATAAATTGTTAGGCGACGTGGCGCTGCGTTCTGGGTGACCATCGCCAGGACCCCCGCGGATCAAGTTTTTTGAGGTAGGCGTGAATTTACACGGGATCGTACATTTGGTGGTTTTTTCGCCGAATCTGCGTAGGTTGTCATGACGACCTGCTACCCGATCGTCCTTTTCGAGCAGCAGACCGCGATCGAACTCACGACCTGGCGTCCGAATGCTGAGCGTCCAGTGTCGCCCTCATTTCAGCCATATTGCCCACTAGCGCGGCTATTTCACGCTTCAGCTCGTCAGAAGGCTGCTGAACGGCCGCTATTGTTGGACGCGCATGCACCTCGTGCACCTTATCGGCCGCAGCTGCCAGCGCCTCCAAAGAACCGGAGACGCGAAGACCGCCTGGGTACCCTCCGGGAGTCGTCGCAGACAGAGTGATTTTAACAAGTCATCATCGATTTTGCGCCCACCCAATTGCCTCATTTCGCGAAGCAATTGGCTGGGAGTTCGAACCCCCAACGACAAACCTGCCAGCAAGTGATCCAGCTTAGCTACTCACTTACCGACAGACATTTGATTAACTCGGTGTTCAACAGTGTGTAGGAGGCCGATTTCACAATTTCGGCTACCAGGAAGATGGACTCCTCATCCAGACCTACAATCGCGTGGTTAAATTTAGTTGGACGAACAACAAAGTTCCGGATTCAATAGACGAACGTCGCTAAAATAGTGGGACGCGGACAGCGAGGATGGTCACATGAGGGTCTGATGGCCCTACCGCGTCCTAATTGTCAAACGACATAAAGCTAAGTTAATGCGAGTGTTGTCGAAAAGATTTGTATATATATATAAAAAAATAGTGAAGCAATGATAATAAATAATAGTATAAAAACTTAAAACTTATTTTTTTTCCTTTCGGTGGCTGCTTGCGGTGACGTCGTCGAAGTCAGTTGATTGTTGAGTTTGTCTCGCCGAACTGGCTACAATCAATTTGCTGTAAACTTATATGATGCCAACGACCGGACAATCGCTCCTAGTTCGTGTTCTTAACGCCGCTGACGTCCCACAAGATTTGAAGCACAAATTGGGTGAAAATATCCAAATATCCAATATCAGACTTCTGCCAAAAAAAAATTATAGACACACCAGCGTGCAAGGCCGTTAGGTAGGGCCTCGAATTCGAGGAAGGGGCAACGGAAATATCCGCCGGTGGTACTTTGACAGTTCAGGCCGTGGTCGCAGCTTTTTTTTACTCTACTCGGGCGAGTTCCTCGGGGTCACCACTTTTATGAAGACCTTGATCTTGAGTTTTCTGAGGAAATCCTGAGTTTTCTATACCTACGCGAACAGATTCCTATCGATCAGCCTATAGTTATATTTTCTTTTATTAAGAAGACATTTTATTCCAATAAAACATTTTGCTTTTATTATTTTTAATTAACTTAAACTGTAACTACAAAGCTAAATGTCAAGAATCACAAGAGTTCTTCATTCCTCAAATTCTGACTTTTCACTTAAAATAACTGGCATTAAAATTCAATTCATTTTTTTTCGAAATCCATAATTTAAATCATGGCTTGCTCCGCCACGGAGAACACCGATGGTGGTCACTGTCAATCGAATTAACAACTTTCGAAATAAATTTCGAATGATGTTAACCCCGCTGCGCCACAAAGTAATCAACCTCACCGTTCGTTCGGTTCAGCCACGGGTCTAAATTGTCGCTGAGCCGCGCAATTTATCTGCCCCTTAGCTCATTTTGCCAAGCTAGTTGCCACTCGGTAAGAGTACATTGATGTTTTTCCTGTCTTAAGTTTTCGGCCTTACGACGGTAGATAACTTTACGCTCCTTGACAAGGAGGGCAACAGGGATCACTTTCGCGGTCACCATCACGGCCGGTTCTGAAATAGTGCGATAAGCTTGCGCCACTCGCAAAGTCCGCCGTCTGCACTTGAGCAAGGCGGTTACCATGCACCTCCTTATCAAGGGCATCAGCGCATACCTTCGCGCCCCAGAGGGCAGAACCGACAACGTTGCTCCCATAAGGAGACATCTGCTAGTAGATATAGGGCCGCCAACATTCGCTATTAGCCGACTCAAAGCCGAAACTATAGCTGCAGCCCTTTCCACTGCTGCGGAAGCATGGTGAGACCGATTATTTCCTTACCTAGTTCTTAAATGGTCTATTTAAACACAACGATCTCTCTCTAGACAACATTGCTGGGTAGATGCTGAGGAGCGCTAACAAGTTCGGATTCTTCTCGTTGCAAAGAAGATAGAGCTCGGCCGATGGACGAGGTGGATGGCAGGGGATTCCTTGAACTGATAGTTCCTTCCTCCTCTCCCCTCCCGTTGGTAAAAGCAATTTCGCAAGGCGGGAGAGTTCGTGGATTAGCCCGAAGTAATGTGGCAAACGGCTCCAGGCTGACGATGGGAGGTGTTTAGCTGACAGTCCGACGACGTACCGTTGTGGGGGTTCAACACTCTGTGTGTAAATGCATTCACCTACCCTACCCCAATAAAAAAAATCACATACCCGGCAATAACACCAACCTGCGTGGAATTTTGCTCGCGCAACTCCCGTCGCGATCGAACGTGTGCAAGACTTCTCCGTCTCAGTAAAATTTTAAAGAATTTGCTTAGAGTTAAATGTCCTTTGCCTAGTCTTCTTGCCATAGGCTTAGTACTTACTGGGTTTAGTGCTGAGTGCGTTGCCTCAAACCCTAGTCTTTTATCTGGATTATAAAAATATAACATGACGGAGGAGCAGGGCGTTATTCGGGGTGAGGGTTTTCAATTAAATTTCTCTTATAGGCTGCCGAGAGAACCCTGAGTTCGGAGGAATCTCCCTTTCCGCTCGCTTCAATTAGGCATGTGGAGGAGTAATGTAGGCTTCTTGAAATGCTTTAAGAAGGACTGAAGTGCATTTCCAGAAACCAGCTGCGATCGAATGGGTATGTTGGTTGTTTGGGTTCATAGCGGCCAAAATACTCCGGAAAACCCCATACAAATTAAATTCACTTCCTTCCAAAGGGAAATACTATATATCCACATGTTCAGCAACAACAAATTGACTCCCTTCATTGATATTAAATCAAAAACTCCACGTCGCCAGCAATTTTCAGATTTATTTTCACTTCTGCCATTGCATGATGGTCTCCAATCGAATGTTTTTGCTGGCATGCCCCAGTGATCATTAAGTTATTCGAGCCCATCGATGCACTGAGTGCAAATGCAGACAAATTGAAAGCGAAACGTTTTAATTAAAGCAGAAACAGCATCTGAACACATTAACCAGATTTGCGTGTGAAAATTATGCTAACGTGGTAAGAGATGAGTTCAATACTCATATCATACCCCATTACTTGGAGAGTCAATGATTGAATTAATTGAGTACTTTCGAATGGCGATAAACACGAAGTTTTAATGAAGCATCCAAGTCACTCAGGCATAATTGTGTTTCGAAAGTGCATCATCATGGGGACCAGTAGCTGGCTAAGGGGTTCCTACCCCAGAACGTTCAAGGTTTGGTTGGTTGCACACGATGAGATTTTCGTAATTGTATGATGTTTTTAGGACGAGGGTCATCCTGGATTGCTTGCTTTTTGCTAAAGAATGGAGCTACCGAACTCAACTTGTACCCAATCTAAAGCTTTATTTAGAAGCGGAACTTGGTGAAGCCCTATAGAAGCGAACTCGAAATCCCTTCTGAGTCGACTATTTACAATTGATCCTCCGGGGGGGGGGGGGGGGGGAGGGATCATATCGGTTATGGTTGATACTCCAAGTCACAGATGAGAGGTCTTGGACGTGTACCAAGTACCAGTCAAAGGATAGTATAACGTGTGTATCCCAGGACGAAAACGTGGATTGGGATCCGCCATGAATCACAAAACCTGAGAAACCCCTGCTGAACCAACAGCAACAGCTCTGTGACCAAATGATACCTCCACCTCTACGTGGTGGTCAGACGTCAAGACGAATCTTCTGTGTCTAAAAACTAACCGGTACTTCTGGTTAAGGATCGAGTAAGGCTGCCCCGAAAAACTGTCTGTTATGAACTGGACTGACTACACAACGACGGACCGAAAAATTACAAATGATTTTCCATTTCTCATTGAGCATGCCCCTCAGGGGTCGTTAGCGACCTTTAACAGGTCGCTTACGATACGGGGTGTAACGTCCCCAAGCTGCCCGAGTAAGTGGTTCTGACCCCCTAGCTGGCAGTATGCCTGCGTCCTAGGTAGTAGCCTCGAGAAAACTTCTCGGTGAAGAGTGAACCGCGATTGACCGGTACACGTCGGGACACACTGGGAGTCTCCGAAGCCATTAACAACTCTCTGTCGGTGATGTGGGGTGATGTGAGCGTAGCTCTGCCAAGGTGGTAGTTGTGACGTGTATCAGAACCCAGCCCCTTTGGGACCCTGGTCGGGTAGTGTGTATTGAAACGGTGTTAGTAGACCGCGTTGCCCCGAGCGAGCGCTGATTCGTCCGTGAATTCCGGGATTAGCTAAGCGTAGGTCTGGCCTCAGAGAACTGGGGTAGGGGCTGTGTCCTCAAGGGTACACCCGTTCCTGACTATTGCGGCCCGCTCCCTTGCACACGATGCGCTGGTTAGCTTTTCATGGAGAATAAACATAAATTAATAAAAAAATCGACGAAACAACAGGGAAGGAGAAAGAGCTGTGTGCGTTTGGGCGGGCACAAAAATATGTCGTTCACCGCAGCGATCAGCGAAAGAGGCAGCGAGAGCTGATATACCCGATGTGACACCGGGGCGCCAAAATAAAAAGAATGCCTTATCAAGTCAGAATCGCTAGTCCTGAGCAGATGGATTCGGCCACAAACCGAGTGGAAGTGCAGTCGACCGTCGTAGCTAAATCTGAAGAGGATCGGCTTATCAGGAAATCCGCAGCAATGGTGAAGCGTATGCAGCGGGTCCAGAGGAACGTCAGCAAAGGCATCAAAAACGGGCTGAAGGAACTATTGGACCGCATCTCCTTCTATAGGCAAACGTGGAGAGCAGTTCCTCCTCCCGCTGAGAACGCTGCTTGTGTCAAACGTACCGTAGATAGCCCATGGCAAAGGGAACTGGGGAAAAAGCGGAAAAAGGACGACGTGCCTGAAGGAGACTTTATCGAAGTAATTTCCAGGGCCCAAAAAGGAAGGCGAAAAAGGAAAAAATAGAAACAACTGACTCTGCCGTCGGCTCTGTTCATTTGCGGAAGTCCTTAGTGAAATCCGCTACAGGATAAACCCGAAAACAACGGAGCAGAGGTGTCTTCGAAGAGTGGCGGAGTTCTCGTCGAACTGGACCCAAAAATGACTAACAAGAGTAGGTTCTGTGAAGCGGTCAAGAAGCTATTGGTGTAGAAGACTCTTATTTCCAGCTTAAAACGCATGTGTTCTCTAGAAATCCGGGATCTTGACTGCCTCACAGAAAAGGACAAAGTAGAGAAGGCGATAAAGCGTGAATGACAAGAGGTAACCAATGCCCGGGTAGGTATCACCTCTGTAAATGCTCAAGGCCAAAAGCTCGCCATGGTAGAAATCCCCGAGCAATATTCGAGAAAACTCCTTAACAGCGCGAGAATCAAAATCGGATGGGTAGTATCCAAGATGCGAATGGGGATAGTTCCCACCAAGTGCTACAGCTGTCTGGACTATGCACATACGTCAGAAGTTTGCATAGGACCGGAGGAGGACAGCTTGCCGGAGATGCAGTCAGGTAGGTCATCAAGTGAAGACCTGCAATGAATGCGGGAGTTGCGTTCTCTGCAGGGATTCTGGCGCGTCTGGTGAGAGCATCGCACACACTGCAGGTTCGGGATAGTGTTCGATCTTCAGGGCGGAATTGGAGAGGGCTAGGATGCAAACGGCATGATCCGCATTTTACAAATTAACATGCACCGGAGTGCAACCGCTCACCAGTTGCTAGCACAGTTCGCTGCGGAAGTAAATACTGATCTAGTGCTGATTAGCGAACAATACCGAAACAAGGACCCGTCCTCATGGCGTCTTGACTTATGGGGCATCGCTATCATCTCGGTTCGGGACTACGTTCGATTCGTGTTTTTGTCAAAGGCCGGGGAACAGGTTTGTCTGGATCCGGTGTTTAGGGGAAACTTTTTTTTAGCGTTTACCTGACGCAGAACGAACCGATGCCGGACTTTCAGCGCCGGCTTGATGCTCTGGAAAACGCTGTTCCGAGCACAGAGGGACGAATCCTGGTAGGCGGTGATTATAATGCCAATTAATGGCAATTAGACTCCAGTGGGAAACGGATTTTGGAAATGGCGGCGAGAACTGGACTCGTAGTTTTAAACACCGGATCCGCGCCAATCTTTGGGTGCCCAGGCTGTGAAGAAAGCGTCAGAAGCTCTGGCATCATCTGTGCGAGTCCTAGAAGACTTGTCGGCAAGTGATCACCAGTACATCGCGTTCTAAGTGGTTGACGTTACTTGCCGGCGAGTATCAACGTGACGCTTCCCCTACCTGTGGAATGTCGCGAGGGTGAACGTCGGGAAGTCCTTTGAAGCTCTTGGAACAGGCAGGGCCACACTGGAGGGCGCTCCGGGGGATGGTGGCGTCACAGATGACACCGTGTAAATTCAGTGATGAACCTGATAACGCTGGCGTGTGAGGTTTCCATGCCTTCTATGTACTGGTGGACGGCAGAAATTTCCGACCTACGGCGGGAATGTCATAAGCTCCGTCGTTTGGCACAACGCTTGCACGCCAACGAAGAGGCGTGCGCCATAAAGGCACAATATAAATCAGCAAAAAGGAGACTTCGCAGCACTATAAATAAAAGCAAAGCTTGCAGCTGGCAGAACCTTGTCAAGGAGGTGAATGAGGACTCGTGGGGACTTGGCTATAAGCTTGTTACCCAGAAAATCGAAGCTCTGCGGAGACCCTGCATACTAAGTACCGACCAAATAGACCATATTGTACGGGCATTCTTCCCCAGAGACCCTGTACGGGTTGATGTAAATAGCACGGAAAGCGTCGAGGATTGGCTCCTTTTCACAATGAGACAGTTCGAAGAAGCGGTTCTCACCATGAAGAACAAGAAGGCGCCCTGATGGCATGCCGGCGGAAGTTTACAAACTAGTGTTCCGCCAATAGTCAGAATTGCTGCTTGAGGATTGAGGGATTGCGGATATTGAGGGATTATCAGAAAGACCACTCCCTGCTCTATGAGACGCTAGAGAGCCTGAGGAGGATGGAAATCATGTCCGGAGTAGAACAGGGATCCATCCTAGGGCCACACCTTCCTATGATAGTCTGCTGAGACTCGAAATGCTCGAAGAGTCGCGCCTGGTCCATTATGCAGACGACGTTGCGGCACTTGTTGCAGGACGCACTGTTGAGCAGACTTGGCATATTGATGCGACGGGTAAACGGATGGAAGACTACCCACGGTTTCAGCCTTGCGCTGGAAAAAACCAAAGTAGTCATTTTGTCCAGAAGGAGAATTCCGACCCTACGTCCCATATCGATCGCGAGTTGACTGTAGAGTCAAAACCAACGGTTAAATACCTTGGTTTAATGCTCGACTCGAAGATGAGCTTCTTCGAGCAAATAAAAGCAGCAGCGGACAGGGCTGCAGCTGGAGTCGCGACCTTCGGTCGGCTAATGGCAAATGTTGGGGCCCTATGTCTACTAGGAGACGTCTCCTTTGGAAGCAATGCAGTTGGTTCTGCTCTATGGCGCGGAGGTATGGGCTGAGGTGCATCGTAAGCGCCTTGCTCAAGTGCAGAGGCGGGGAGCTTTACGAGTGGCGTCTGCTTATCGCACCGTCTCCGAACCAGCTGTGATGGTGATCATCGACGTCCTTGCCAAGGAGCGCAAAGTTATCTACCACCGTAAGGGCGAGAACTTACGAGAGGTGGTTGCCCGTGAAAACCTCAACGCACCCTTACCGAGTGGCAACTTTCTTGGCAAAATGAGCCAAGGAGCAGATGGACTGCGCGGCTCATCGACAAATTAGACCCGCGGTTGAACAGAACGCACGGTGAGATTGATTACTTCCTTACCCAGCTTCGAAGCAGGCATGGAGGTTTTCAGTCTTACCTGCACAGGATTGGGAATGCGCGATCTCCTGATTCTGTGCAATGGAGTGGCGAACGACGTTAAACACACCTTTTTCTCTTGCGAGAGGTGGAACGGTTTTCGTCAGCAGCTTTATGCAGACACAGGGGAGCTCTCCAGACAACATTGTCAGAGAGATGCTGAAAAACGGCTGGAATCGTATTGCAGATTATCTTCGGGCTCTTCTTATTGTGAAGAAGATTGAACTTGATCGGCGGAGCGATCGGATGCTAAGGGGTTCCCTGAACTAACAACAACTCCCTTCCTCCCCTCCCTCCCATTGGTGAAAGGAATTCCCCGACTTGAAGGCTCCCAAATCCGGGTGAGCGGGAGGGCTAGCCCGAAGTAATGTGTCAAACGGTTCCTGGCTAGTTCTCTGATGACAGGGAGGTGTTTAGTTGGTAGTCCGACAGCGTAGTGTTGCGGGAGTCCAACACTCTGTCCGTAAAAAAAAATCCCCCAAAACAGCAACATCGAGGGGAAATACGACGAGAAGAAGGTGAACTATGAGCCACTGGCTCGGAAAATCAAAGAAATTTGGTGTCTCGAGCGGGGTGGTTGGAGTTCTCATAATATTGCCAGCTACAGGTATTGTACCGACCCCGCTTGTGAACGAGACAAAGGCTGAAGAAAAAGAAGACAGGTATTGTACCTAAATCCCCCACGGCTTCCCTTGATGTCCTGAGACTTTGGCACAGTCTGGTTCAAACCATGTAGAAGTGCGCCATTCTGCATACGTGCTCGATGTTGCGGGGAGTTCTCGACGGATTCTTCCATTGACCTACCACCGGCCACCACCACCAGCGCCCCTGTAGTTTTTAAATAGGTAGGATCGTCCGAGTTTTAATGCTTGGCACTTAGTACTAGTAAAATCCGGCGTCCGCCGAGATTGTGATAATTCGGAAATTAATAATAATCATTGGCGCAACAATCCATATTGGATCAGGGCCTTGAAGTGTGTTAGAGCACTTCATTCAAGACCGTAACGGTACACCACAGTAGACTGTAGGAGGCAATGTGGTCAGCAATGCGCTCGCCTGAAATTATTACCCTGATTTGACCCAGGTACTCATTCACTGCTGAGTCGATTGGTATCCGACGTTAAATCCCCCATCCCCCCCCCCCCCAAACCACACTGCCACCAGTGAGATTTGAACCGTAACCTTCCGTACGACAGCCTTGTGCTCTAACCGCTCAGCTATCCGGACACTCGAGTCTATATTGACCCTCTATAAGTTCTGACATTCATCAAAGCTGAGAGGTGGCGGCGTTCGATCAGCACATGGTCAATTTGGTTGAAAGTGGTCCCGTCTGGAGAGGCCCACGTTTGTTTGCGGGCCGCTTTCCGCGCAAACCAGGTACTTCCAATAACCATTTCGTGTGACACTGCTAATTGAATAGTCCGCAGTCCGTTATCATTTGTATTTTGATGTAATCTATGGGAGCCAACGTATCGCCTAAATACGGGCTCCGTCCCTACTTGGCTGTTAAAATCCCCAAATATGATCGTGATATCATATCTGGGACAGGCTTCGAGGGTTCGTTCTACCGCCTCGTAGAAGGTATCTATATCCGACTTTGCAGCCTTCTCTGTAGGGGTGTGAACGTTAATGAGGCTTATATTTCTAAATTTGCCTCGCAAGCGCATAGTTCATAGCCGTTCGCTTATGTTTTCAAAGCTGATAACAGCAGGTTTCAGTTTTTGGTTGTTACAGCAGCCCTATATTGGGACAAGGTATCGGCTAGCCGCTTGGCAGCTCCATCTCTATACAGGGAGCGCACGTTCCATGAGAAAATGCCCAAATCGTTATTCCGCTTTCGTTGCCGGATTCGCCCTCCATCGTGGGTACTAATCCACGTTTCGCTCTGGGACCTATACTACCCTTTGATCACCATAGATATAATACATTTCTCCATTGTGTTCTGGTTCTGTTTGTTGCCGCGAGATACTAAACCTAGCCATCGGCATGGCCTTCGAAGGCACTTCTTGCCGCGTTTAAGTACGTGATGTGATTGCAATAATAATTTGTCTTCAAGATGCAAGGTCTTCTTCTTTTTCTTCAGGCTTTGCCCCGTTCACAAGCGGGGTCGGCTTGTCGTGATCGCCTCGCCATTTGGCCCTATCAAATGCCTGATCTGGATGCAATCTCGAGGCTTCTAAATCCTCATCCAGCGTATCAAGTCACAATTGTTTCAGACGGCCTTTTGGTCGTTTACCATCGACTTCAATGTTCAGACCAATCTTGGCAAGTAAATTCTCGTTGGCGCAAATTACGTGACCATACCATCGAAGACGCCTCTCTCGCAGTTTTTCCATGATCAGTGCAAATCCATATCGATCGCGGATATCCTCATTTCGAATGTGATCAAAACGCGTTACGCCACTAGTCCCACGCAACATCTTCGTTGCCATTACCGCGAGTCGCCGTTCATTGTCTCTTTTAGTCAGTCAGTCACTCAGTAGTAGTCACTCAGAACCATAGAGTGCCACAGGACGAACGGCATTACGGTAAATTTTATATTTGAGACGTTCGTTGATATGTCGATCACAAAGAACACCAGTTGTGGAACGCCACTTCATCCAGGTTGCGTTAATGTGTGAAGCAATTTCATCGCGAAGTTCTTCATTGGCTGATAGTGGTATTTAAAGCACACAGCTCTGGACAGGTCACTGCCGCTGACAGCGAATGTGCTTGTTTCATGGGGATCGGTCGTCAAAAATTCAGTTTTATTCAGATTCAAATTGAGACCGTGTTGCATGTGGCGATCATTCCATTTTTGGACAAGTTGCTCGAGATTATTCTTGTTATTAGACGCACTGCATAAAGCAGTGTGTAGGGCGCTGGACGTTGGATATCCCGTGTGACGGTGTCCATAACAAGAACAAAGAGGAGTGGTGAGAGGGCGCTTTCTTGAAGAACACCAACAGAGACACGAAGCTGTTTTGATACCCCCGCCATACTTCGAACTTTACTTTTCGGATCGTGGTAGAGCAATTGAACCCAGCGTACGAGTTCTTCTGGCACGAAGTGTTGTCGTAAAGAATACCAGTGAGTTTGTGTGGTACACGGTCAAACGCTTTCTCTAGATCCAGAAAGGCAATGTAAACAGGGCGATGGTTCTCACGGTGTTTCTCCTTGAGTAACCGCGCAGCGTGTATTGCGTCAGTAGTTCTGCAGTTTGTGACAAATCCGGCTTGATTTACGGTTATTTCGACGATTTCGCGAATACGGTTGTGAAGAATGCGTTCAAAAATCTTCATGGTATGGGAAAGTAACCGGATCGGACGGTAATTTGAACATTCTGCTGGACTACCTTTCTTTTTCCATATTGGAACTGTGGTACTTTCTTGCCAGTCAGATGGTGCTCTACCTTCCTGAACAACGCGGTTAAAGAATTCACTGATCCACAGTGTTGGGTCTATTTTGGTCTTATTTTGGGTCATTGTAACAGAATCTGTCATCAAATTGCGGGACCATTACCAAAGCATTACCAAAACCGCAATCCCCCAAATATTTTTGTTTTCATTAATTTTCGTATTCAAACGCTTAACGGAATCATCTTATTGCAAAATGACCCGCCACATCTGGCAGTGCCGCTCATTAGCACGAGTTCAAATCGGACCGCAGTTTTCCAGTCAAGAAGGCTTTCCAGTCTAGCAACAGATGAAGCAACAAATCTCCAAGGCAACACACAACACAGATCTCCGCCCGCCGGAGCGATTTGCGTTCACATTCGACGTTGAGAAGTGCCCGAGTGCGAACGGTCCGTGGCCCGCGTATTCCCCCAGAGTTCGGTCGCGAATGCAAGCTCGCTGACGAGTTCGCAATTAATCAGTGAAAACCCAAACGCGAGTGACTAGCAAAGGACCTCAGCGGTCCCACCGTGCGCGACAAATCCGTCCGGGAAGTGCCTTCCGAGTGTTTACTTTCTAAAGTGAAGATCGCCATCGTCCGCGAGTGAAATCTCAGAGTTTCCGGAGCAAACGGTGGGCAGTGGCGCGCGAGCCTGAACGTTACAAGTGCAATCGGTTGCCAGTGGATTTCGGGAAGCGGGAAATTCTCCGTTTGGAGCCAGTGAAGTGCGTGAAAATCGCCAGGACCAGCAGCTGCGTTCGAGTTGGCCTTCGAGGCAACCTTTTCGGTGCTTCCCGTCGCAAAGTAGGTATCCAAGCGAGAGCCCCCACCAGTTCCTGTTAGAAACTTGTTTTCCACTATTTACACCGTGCGCCCATTGTGAATGGACTTTGTTGTTAGCGCTCTCCAGCTCCAGTTTTGACAAACGTCAGATTTCGTAAATACCGCACGCATGAGTCACTGGACTTGGCGTGGCGCGAATGAGTGAACACGGAATTGGGTTCTGTTGTTGAAGTAAATATTGTTTTCATTGTTGATACCGCAGCTGGAAAGATTTATGCTTTTATTATGTAGAAGATCCGATTAGAAAATTTGATCAAAGCTGACGGCCCGTTATTTACATTTGGGCAGAATTTACGTTCTTTCCCAAGCTACGTTCCAACCACTTTCACATAATTAACCATCACCCAATTAATTTTAGACTTCATGGAACACGCTTCCATCATTCAATGTTCCCATACTGTCCTCCCCGACAACATCAATCATTGTTCCCATGCCTCCCGCGTCACTATCCGAGCACTCCACCTGTTCGCGCGACTCACGCACCTGCCAGGTGTGTGTGCGTTCTGACTCAGAGCGAACTATCTATGATAAATTCGCCGTCGATAAGTTCACTGACTCGCTCGCAACCCTCTCGTTCGGTTCTGGCTCATTGATGGGTTTCACTGTCGTTTTCAATCCGTTCGTGGCCTATTGTAACGGCGCCTGCCTCTACTCATTGCCACTTGCCTTATAAACGGTGCCTTGTCACACGAAAGATACTCGTATCTTGGATTGTTTATCTCCGGACAATTTCCCAGGCAATTAGTACGAGCATAGTTGGGAGGTATTGCGAAGATAAGATAACTAATTGCAAGCGAAGAAGTTGAAAATGTGCGGGAGGACGTGGGCTTTGTGCGCGATGAGGCATGGAATGAGTGGTTTCTTTGTTTGGTTGGGGAATTTCTTAAAATTTGCTTTGCGGTGAGGTTGCAGGAGTCTTTTCAAAGTAAATACCGTTTGTTTTCTTCTGGGATTACTCAAGAGGGAAGGTTTTTTATGAAGAAAATGATCGAAAGTTTCCATCTAGGTTCCATCACTATGGCCTAAACTAGGCGGTTTTCGTGCTCAATATAGTTCACACTTACATATTTGTGAGGCCGCGAGGCGCAGTTTCACCCCATACACTATCCCCGCAGGGTTGGCCGTGGATTGCTCTCGTTGGGCGATACGGAGGCCCAGAAGGACGAACGGCAAGGACCGCAACCACGACGGATCTTTGCGAACCATTAAGGCGACCTTCAACGTCCGGTGCCAACGTTTTAGCATACCGTTCGACTATGGATGGTATGTAGCAGTCCTATGCCGTTTGAAGCCAAGCAGCTTTCCTTACTCCGCGAAAAGAGTAGATTCGAATTGTGATGATTACGGCCGGAACTCCAAAGCACAGAATTCACTCTCGACAAAGGGCCTCGGCCTCGGTTTAGGATCGGTCGGTGATGAGCGCCCTTGGGCAAGAAGTAATGATAGAAGTTTAACATACACAAAAACCTTCGCAGATTCTTTACCGTGTTCGGTAGGAGAAAGCTCTTTATGGGACACGTTGGATACCGTCAGGGGTTATCAAGTGGTCGAGAAATTTCACCTGCCTCCGGAGGAATCTGCATTGTTCAAGTTCGGCCTCAGACGTTGAAAAATGCACTCGAGATGTTCCAAGTGCTCAGATTCTGAAGAGGAAGCGACCAAAACATCATCCATGTAGACGAAACAAAAGTTCAAGTCTCGTAAGACAGAGTGGATCAACTCCTGGAAAGTCTGCGCAGAGTTGTACCAGCCGAAAGTCATCCTGTGGCACTCAAAAAGTCCGAAAGGTGTGCAGATAGCCGACTTCGGAATGTTTTCGAGAGTGACAGGGACTTGGTGATACGCCGTGGCTAGATCGAAGGTCGTAAGAAAACGCCTTGTTCTACAAGTCCACCAGCAGCCTATAGTGACACAGGAAGCTTGCGCCTAATATGGGGATACTAATGTCCGCCAGAACTAAATGCCACGAAAACGTTCGGCGCAGTCCAAGACTCAAATTGATCTGCCTATAGCCTATGGGTGCGGATAGGAGAATAGTTCGCGGCCGTTCCACTTCGCGAGTCCGCGCCGGCCAAGAGGGCGTGAGTGCTCTCCGGGAGTCGCTACGGCCAGAAAGGCTTTAGCAACTCTGGACCGACCTTATCTCTACCCAGATGCTTCATTTCTCGAAGCAGCTGGTTGAAGGTACGGTCGCCTAGCTTCAGCTTATTCAGCAAGTGATAAGCTTCGCTTCCTCGCTTATTGAAAGTTGCGGTATCAGCAGCTCCTTTAAACGGACGTTGCAGTTCTCTTGCACAAGACGAGTCCAATGGGCTCCTCGTCGAGACCGATGAGGCTCGTCGGCCTTCCTGGGATGGTGGGTTCCTCCAATGCATGCCATAACCCATAGCGAGCTGTCGCCTTTTCTTAATCTCTGTCAATCCATTGCCACTTCGGCTCTCTGACCAACACGTCCACGGGTATCTGGTCCGTACGCTTTACTCCCATATAGTGGTACAGGGAAAATATTGGCGCGGAACAGCCTCAACTTTATGTTAGTGTTGAAATATTTAATGATGCAAATAGGAAGAGCACGATGACCAGTCAGACCAAGAACCTTGGTTTTGTTGGAATTTTCTTCAAATACAAAGCCTTTTGGCTCCGGTTTATGACTCAGTGAGAGAGAAAGATGTCATCGGCGTTGTCGAGGTGTTTGAGAAAAGATGATATAGTCCATTGAACCTTTCCACATCCTCCAGCCATGGCAGCAATAATTATGTCACTGATAACGAGCAGAAAAAATAACGGTAACAAGATGCAATTCTGGCGGGAATTTCATCAGTCTTCGAATTCTTCTGAGATTTTATCTCGAGATTACACCTACCATTTCGTCACTCTGATAATAGCTGTTAGTTGCACCGGAATGCTCTTGCGATGGATATTCCAAATGTAATCGCCGTGAACGCTGTAGAAAGCTTTTTCGAAATCAACTCAAAAGAGCAGTTAGACCGGTGATTTAAACTCCGCACACTGCTTGACAATGGTCCGTAGTGTGTTGAAAGTGGTTGGTATAGGAGGATTCAGAGTGGAAATCAGCCCGCTGTCGATAAAGTTGTATTTTGATGCATTCTAGGAAAATTTTAACTAATATCGATGCGACAACAGGCAGCACCCCCTACAATTATGGTACTCAGGGCGGGTGCTTTTCTTCGGTACCTTAAAGATCATCCCTTTTTCCAATCATTGCAAAGCTTTCAGATTACCGAGATTCATGAATGAGTGGAAGAAACAACTCCACAGAGACTGCATGAGCTGCACGGGGGAATTTCGCAAAGATATCGTCAAAGCCGACCACTTCTCTGTTTGAGTGCGTTGATGACAAAGGTAATTTTGCTTCTGTTTGCTGGAGTAGTCCGTATCCCTATATTACGGTGGCTTGCCATATTCACAAGGGGTGGAACTTCACCGGATGTTATACGAATCAAAATCGCTGAAATGTTCCTTCCATCTCTTCAGCTGTTCAACTCCTTTGGACGTGAAGCCCACCGTTAACGTTCCACACAGGACCATCGATAGGCTTATGACCACCTGCAAGCTATTTCATACGACGATGTACGATGAAAACATCGCTTGATCAAATTCCTGTTGTAATAGCGCACAATTCGTTTCAATTCTCGTACCTTTTCACTCACAACTCCAGCGCAACATGCCCGCACCCATTAACCTTCACCAATCCGCCTCAGCATTCAGCTAGGCCTTGTCACGCCCTTTTGCAACGTGACCGACAATTTCATCCGCACTAGAGGCGAAGGTACTTTTGATGGCGGCCCAGTGCTCTGATTTGACTTTAATATCATACTTGGGGCAAGCTTCGAGGGTCCCCGCGACTGCCTCGTAGAAGGTATCCTTCTCCAACTCTGCACGGGCGTAACGGCTTATATTTCTAAATTTGCCTCGCAAGGACATTGCATGGCCGTTAGCTTATGTTTTCAAAACCGACAACAGCAGGTTTCCTTTCTGACTGACTAGTAAACTTGCTCCGAGCACATGATTTACTGTATGGCCACAATAATATATGGTGTAGTGGTTCTTCTACAGGAAACCGGTCCCTGTCCAAAGCATCTCCTGCAACGCTGTTACATCAGGCCTAAATTGGAACAGGGTATCGACTATCTGCTTGGCAGCTCCTTCTCTGTACAGGGAGCACACGTTCCATGAGAAAATGTCGAAATCTTTATTTTGTTTTCGTTGCCGGGTTCGTCGTTGTGTTGTCAGTCCAGATCGAACTTTTGTGGCTTCGTAACAAGTTGTTTTCTGTGTAGGGTTGTCAGCCCTACCCAACCCCCAACCTGGGGGCCCGGTTTTTAACCGCGGGAAACTCGCCTTCATCCTTCTTCATCTGCAACTTTTCGTTAAGAAAGAGCTCCCAGCGGTCACCACATGAAAGTGGAGATAAGGTTTGGTAGTAGAGCTGTTGGTATTGATTCAGCAAGCGATCCCCAGTTTTTATGATCCATCGTGGGTACCAATCCACGTTTCGCCCTGGGATCTATACTAACCTTTGACCACCGAATACCACGAGTCTGTCTACTAGTCGCAACAGACTTCTAAGGTGGTCGTCAGTATTACTTGGCACGTAGGCCATACTTTATTGTGAAATCAGGCTTTTTAGCATCATTTTGTAGCTATGAAAGCTTGTTCAGTGCTACAGTGTCATGCAAAACCAAAGGGGACTCAACAAATCCTCCTAGAAGATGTCACTCCATATTCGAATAGGCTCTGAAGTGTTCGTACTCTGAGATGAATTCACTGATAAGGTGGTATGTCATTCTTGCATGACACTCCAAAAACTATTAGTTTGGGACCAGTGGGAAAGGTGAAAATTCTTTAGGCCGACCATGTATAGTGGTAAACTTTTTATACTAGAAATTCTGCATCCAATTCAGGCCAGGGCCACTCCAGTCCTTCGAGCTGTTTTTGGCACGTCGAACCCCCTCTAGGTAGCATCCGTAAAATTCAAGTCATTTTGCCATACCGTCCAACCGACTATGTACGACAGAAAGTTTCGCCTCTAGTGTGTCCAGAATTTCAACAAGGGTGTCCCATTGGGGATGGCTTAGTTCCGGTAAACCCTCTGCACTTTATTGTTCACCCGTCTGCTGGCATTGCCAGTGCTGATTTGTATTAGTCTAGCAGTGTCCTGCCTTAATGAGTCACGCCGACGTTCCAGACGAATTTTCCATGGTGGAACTCTTTGGTCACTCAAACCAATAATACGAAACCGAATCTTCTCACGGTGCAATCTGACTGCCGCAACTGCACCACAACGCACAAGTGGTTGTAGTTGCAGCAGCGACATATCAGCACACAGTCGAGATGCAATATCATCATTGATTTGAGATAGAATTCTCGGAATTGCCGGAGATGCATAGATCCTGGGAATACCTGGTTCATGCAAAGGATTTCCATTTCCGAGAATTCCCGAAACTCACCGGAGAATTTAACTGGACGGGGAAGAATAGTGTTTCGGCGAGTAAATTGTTGCTTGCAGTGCGGTGTGGTGTTGTTGATGCCGCAGCCTCTGTCCCAGTTTCTGTGATGACCTCGAGCCGAACATGATGACGACCGGGATTTTTTCGCTGCGAGTAATGAAACGGTACTGGTCTGCTTCACAGTCACGTGCGCATAATGTGGAAAACGCTCGACGAATCCCTGGTGCAAGAAAGGGCGGTAAGATGTTGTAATTGCCCCCGCAACTGTTATTTCGTAGTAGGGTCGGATGATAAAGAGGCTCATATCCTCAATTCACTTTATCCGCTGATTACGCACGAACGAAGTGGTCGCACATATGGTGAAACAACTGCAGCAGGTGGAGCCATATTCCTGGTCATCGTGGCGCCAAACCGCCCCACTGCCGTTTCGACGCCGTGCTGTCCATTACGGGAGCCCGACCCAGTGACCAAGTCAGGTGATTCCCGCCGGTTATCGGTACTGGAACTTAAGTTCCTCCTACTTATTTTTTGGATTTGCATTTTATACCTAACTTCCAGGTGTGGTGATAGCTTCCTCAGTGTGTAATCGCTGCGGTGGCGTACAACCCCTCAGACTGAAGCTATCTATCTGTACTCCTTTCACAGCCGGGCTTGGCACCGGCTACCGCGGAGTTTTTAAGACTTTGTGTGAAACAAAACCTTATTAGAACCGATTCGATGTGTGTCTGTCTGTCACACCCGATTTATTCGGAAACGGCTGAACCGATTGTCACGAAAATTGGTAGGAGTATGTGATCTGCAACTGACGCCATTTTGTGTTAAGTTTAAGGGTGGGCTCCCCATACATGTGAAAGGAGGGTGCAAAATTTTTTTTCATAAAATGTGGCCATGTGGGGTATCAAATGAAAGGTCTCAATTAGTACTTTTCGAAACTGGTTCAATATTTGATATTTGGTGAAACATAGGGGATGAGGGCTCAAAATATGACCTCCAAAAAGTGTAACAGGTCTCGTTCTCAGAACCTATCCAACCGAAAAATCAGAAAAAAATCTCAGTAGTGCATCTCTACGAAATCTAGGCCTCAAAATATATCCGGTTCCGATATCTGCATAAATAAAGTTAATAATAGTATATTTTCACATTTTGGAAATTTACCCGGCACCCCCCTTATGTTCATCCCAGAAGTACAAAATTCGGCATGCGTATAAAGAAGAACATAATGCACAATTTGGTGAAGTTTGAAGAAAATTCAACTATTATTAACAAAGTTATAGGGGGTAAAACTTTATAATTTTTTGTGAATTTCGTGCACTCTACAACCTGCATGACGTCATCATCAGATATCAATTTGTCAATACCACAACGAAATGGGTTCTTATGAATGGGGTCGCAAAGAATTATTTTGTTTTAGTTCTTTAATCATTTGTATATGAATATCAATTATTCCAACGAGACATGTGTGTATGTAGGTATATAGTATATGCGTGCTAATGAACTTTGCGGGTAGAGCCTAATTCAGATAGATATAAGAAGTAAATCGGAAATATGGGTACGATCAATTTATATACGTGCATATATGTGTACAGTATTCGGAAATAGGCAATTTGTTTGTTTAGGGTGAGCGTAACATCTACGGCTGTAATATGTACGTATGTCTCGTAGTTTTGTAGCTGTATACGGGTAGAAAAATGTGCGTTGAAATTTCTTAGATAAGATGAACACAAAACCTTTATACCCGAAGCACGAGCTTCCGGTATTCCGACTTGTTTTTATTTTATTTTTAGTTTTAAAATTTTTTATATTTTTATCTTATTATTATTATTATTCTGTTAAGGGAAAGTCGCACCGCGTCCTTGAAGAACTATTGTGCCCCTTTTACTGGTTATAGTGTACCTATTGATCATAGTATCTCAAGCAGGCCTGTAACCGTTAGGAACTTTAGTATGTTCCCCACTTCCAGAAGTTTCAGCTTTGCATCTGGTATTAAGTGTTCTCCCAGATGTATCGACCTACTTTGCACAAGTGCCGGACACTGTCCCAGGACGTGCATAGAGGTTTCGTCCTCCTCCTCACAGAACCTGCAGGCAGTGTCCGTAGATATCCCTAGCTTCCCTAGGTGGTAGTTCAGCCGACAATGACCAGTGAGAATTCCCACTATGATTCGAAGGTTCTTTTTGGTGAGGTTTAAGCAATCCTTTGTGCGCATGGGTTCGTATCCCCTAATTAGCACCCTGGACTGCTCCATCCCTGGTAGGCCCGCCCAATATAGTTCCCTCAACCGTTTCTCTTCGTTTCTTAGATTCATAGCCATGAAACCGTTTCCGATTCCACAGAAGGGTTCTGGCCCGTGTAAAGGCATCCCTGCTCCCTTCTTGGCTAGTTCATCCGCTGCCTCATTGCCTTCCAGCCCAGCATGGCCTGGAACGCAAAAAAACCAGACCTTGTTGGACGAGCCGAGTGTATTCAGTCTCTCAAGGAACTCCCATACCAGTTTACAGTTCACCTGGTTGGACCTAAGTGCTCCGATCGCTGCTTGGCTATCGGTGAGAATAGCTATGTTCTGTCCCCTGTAGTTCCTTTGCAGATTAAAGGAGGCACATTTGTCTATGGCGTAATTTCCGCCTGGAATATGCTAGTGTACCTGCCCATTGGCTCAAAGTACATTTTCCTTGGACCAATGACACCGGCACCCGCTCCCTCTGCTGTGAGGGATCCGTCAGTGTACCAAGTAATCAGTTGCTGGTTTAAGCCGTATGTCGCAGCCACGGTCTCCCAGTTTGCCTTGTTACTCCAACGTGTTTCAAACTTCTTATCGAAGTGAAACCTCAATGTCATGTTGTCCCTCGGTATCAGTAATTCGGGATACCGCCTAGAAAGGATATCAATCTTCCTTCGATTTAGGCAGCTCCCCGCCTCACTCATGCCACCGGCCATCCTGAATATTGATCTCCTTGCCTGCATCTGTATGTGCAGATGGAGAGGGGTTAATCCCAGAAGGACCTCCAGGGATGCCGTTGGGCATGTCCTCATTGCCCCACTGATACACACGCAAGCCAGCCTTTGGAGCTTATGTAATTCCCTGGCTTGTGTGCTGAGTTGGGTTCTTTCTGCCCAGGTTACCGCTCCATAGGTAATCATTGGTCTTACTATTGCAGTATATATCCAAAGTAGTATCTTCGGGCTGCAACCCCATTTTTTTCCTGCTATGGATCTGCAAGTCATCAGAGCCCTCGTGGCTTTCCGACAAGTGTTTCCGACATGTGTCTTCCAGAGTAATTTTTGGTCTAGTATGATTCCCAAATATTTGACCTCTGTTTCTCGTTTCACCTCCATATCATGTTATGGCTTTCAGGTGATCCAGCTTACGCCTCCTAGTGAATGGTACTATGGTGGTTTTGGTTGGGTTGATCCGCAGTCCCACCTTCCTGCACCAGGCACTAGTAACCCTTAATCCAGTTTGGATTCTATCACATAGGGTAACTTCATATTTGCCCCTACAGATTAGAACAATGTCGTCCGCGTAGCCCTGGACTTGTATTCCAGTATTAGTTAACACGTCCAAGAGTTCATCCACTACCATACTCCACATCAGCGGCGATAGTACTCCGCCCTGTGGACAGCCTTGAGTGGTGTTCATGACAATAGAATTTGTACCTGTTTGTACCTCTATTTGTATGCTTTCTAGCATTTTGCCCATCCAGAGTGCTAGGGTGTTTCCCACTCCTTTGCGGCTCAGGGCATCCTGTATCTCTGTGTGCGATGTGTTGTCGAATGCTCCTTCGATATCCAAAAACGCGCACAGTGCAATTTCTTTTGTTTCTATGGCGTCCCGTAGTACCTCTGTCAGCTGATACAGAGCAGTTTCAGTTGACCTTCCTGCCCGGTAAGCGTGTTGACAGTGATATAAGGGATTACGCTTTAGAACGTTAGTTCTAATATAGTTGTCTATGACCTTCTCCACCGTTTTGAGTACGAACGATGTTAGGCAGATTGGTCTGAAAGATTTAGGGTGAAAAGGATCCTTTTTACCCGCCTTCGGAATAAAGACCACTTTTGCCCGTCTCCATGCCCTTTGTATGTATCTTACCACCCTCAGAAGAGACTCTAAGATAATTCCTAGGCCTCTCTGGATAAGTGCTGGGAAAATGCCATCTGCTCCGGGAGATTTCATTGGTTGAAAGGTTCCCACTGCCCATCTTAGCCTAGCTTCTGAGCATACCTCTTTTGCTAGTTTCCAGCTCTCTTTCATTCCCCTTTTATTCGTTGTTGGGGTGTCAGGCAGATTATTGTCGCCTGCCGCCGAGGGGTAGGACCCCGGGAAATGAGTTCTGAGAAGCAGGTGTACCCTGTCCTCCTCATTCTCGGTGAAAGTCCCATCTTCCTTTTTCAAGCAGACAGAGGATATTCCCCCGTCTTTGGCTACAGCCTTGTACAGCCTGGTTGCTTCTGTGATCTGTTCAATCCCTTCACAGAATTCCCTAAAGCTGTTCCGTTTCGCTTCCCTGATGGCGTTGCTATACGCAGTCAGTGCATTTTTATATCTCCGCTAGTCCCCGGTTCGTTTTGCGCGGTTAAAGAGTTTTCGTACTTCCGTTCTCATTCTGGCTAAGTTCCTGTTCCACCATGGTACATCCCTTGATGACTTGACTGTCTTGGCAGGACAGCTGGCCTCATATGCGTCAATGACGATTGTGTTGAGGTCTTCCACCACCGTTTCTAATTCTAATTCGCTCCTGATGTCACCGCCCCCTTGAAGGTGGGCAATGTTGTTGCTCAGGTGCATTGTGTAGGATTCCCAATCCGTTCTCTTGGGATTCCTTATTATTCTTTTTATTTCGGAGTTACCCTCAATGTCGAATCTGATTATCCTGTGATCAGACATTGAGGGTTCATCCGACACCCTCCAATTCCTGACCATCCCATTCATTAGGGTATTTCCTAGAGTTATATCTAGTACCTCTTGTCTGGTGCTGGTCACAAATGTTGGAGTGTTCCCTACGTTGTATATTTCTAATTTATTACTAAGAATAAATTCGAGAAGGTACTCACCTCTACGATTAGTGTCACTGATTCCCCACACTTCGTGGTGGGCGTTGGCATCGCAGCCGAGAAGAAGTGGTAACGCCCTCTCCTCGCAATACTCCGTCAGCTTTGCGACTTGTTCCGGTGGAGCCCGGCTCTCGTCTCCTGGAAAGTATCCCGATGCTACAACTACCTCTCGAGTGCTCCTCCCGGCTTCCAATGAGACTTGGATAGCCACAAGGTCCCCGGTTAAGAACTCTGAAAGACATATGTATTTTAAATTACGTTTGAGAATTATGCAAGCTCTTGGTTTTTCACAAGAGGAGTCCCAAATTACCTGCATGTCTCCTCCTTGCAGACCGCGAATCTGCCCCCGGTACACCCAGGGCTCCTGAGCCAGCACTATTCCAATGTTCTCCTTGGAATTTGCCCTTGCAATCACTGCAGATGCAGCTCTCGCATGGTGGAGGTTTATCTGGGCTATCCTAGTGCTGGCCATTGGCTCCGTTATTGTTTGGAGCTCTTCTCCACTGTCGGAGTGTCACCCTCCTCCTCCGACATGGCGCTTTTCTGCGCGTCGCTGTCCACCCCGAGCCCTAGGAGTCCTAGGTCTAGGTCGTCCAGCTTCTGCTCTTCACTGGGCAGCAGGTCTATTTCCCTGGTTGATCCCGTTCTTTCCGCCTCTATGGCTTCCGCGACTTCTTCAGGGACATCGGTAAGTTTTCCACCCGATGCCTCCTCCGAGGTCTCTTTTCTTGGCTTTTCCTTGTGCACATGCACGGGTATGTTGCCAAATCGGTAGTTGATATGACAACTCCGACGTTTAATTGCCTCTAGGGATCGGTCATCTACCCCGATCGCGCAGTCCACCAGTATAAGCCCTGGTCGAAAGCGTATCCCGGTGAACACCAGTTTTGACGTCCAACCCTTGATCATCTGCTTGACGACAAGTTATTCAATGATTTCCTGTTCCTCCCGAGTGAGTATTTGCTCGGGAAACCTTTTTGGCAGTATGGCCAGTCGAATGCCCTTAACCGCACTAGCCTAGCTAATGCCGGGCTTCCTGGGTCCTGCTTTCACTCCTGACCTGCCTGGGTTTTCTCCTCCCGTGGGTTCAGGTCTGGGTTTTTTGGGAGCATTCCCTTCATGCGGACTGATTTCTGCTGCTCCCCGCTTTCTCGGCTCCGGTAGAGATGGCTTAGGTCTCTCCTGAGCCTTCTTAAGAGCCTCTTCTGGTTTCAGGCCTTCCTTCAGATAGCGCAGGTACCATTTAACCCCGGCGCCACTGAGACCTGTCTCCTTCCTGACGTCTGTTATATTTATCTCAGACGTGCTTTTGCTGGTCCCTGCTCTTTGAGCAGTGGTGTTCGTTGGCTGTAGTCCACGCAGTATACCAATGCTCACCTTGGATCCACTGCTTGACGTCCCAACTTCTCCCTTCTTGGGTGTAGTCACCTGGCTTTCAGTAATTCGGAGACGTGCCTCCGCCTGATTAACCAGTTTTGGTGCGGTACGGGGCCCCGCTTTTTTGGTTTTTGTTTTCTTTTCTACTTTTGTACTCATTTGATTCCCAGGAGTATGGGGGTTGAGAGGTCCGCCGTGCCATAGCCCCTTACTAGATCTAACTTACTCACTGAGGCGACCAGGTATCAGTGAGGCTCCGTTCGAATACAGTTAGTTACCCCCGACTATCCAATGGGCACGGTTCGCATGACACCCTGGATTGGGGGAGGTGTTTTTCGACTCCCCAGTCTAGATCCGTAGCGTTTTGTTAATAGTAGGGTCACCTCGTACAGGGTGTGGCTATCACCACTCACTAACGGTCTTGGTAGACGAGAGGCTTTGCCACCGAAAATACACACACCGTCCCAGGGGAGAAACAACTCATCCTTAGAGAAAGATAGGTTGGCCTCGGGGAGCTATGTTCCGCATCATTCTATCCTGCAGTACACTGCTTGACACCTATTTTTATCTTACTTTTATTTTTAATTTGGTGCCTTTTTAGTTATTTTTTTTTATTATATTATTTCCTTGTTTTGTTATTTTTCATCTGCATGAAAGATGATAATTATAGAAACATGAAGATGAATTAGGTTTTTTGATTTGAGGGATCCCTCTTCTCACATAAAAGAAGAGACATCCTCCAATATTATGGCCTGAAAATGCCAGGCAGAGTGGGAGCCCCAAAGCGGAGCATCATGTGCACCTGAGGCAGGAGAAGTATCTGTTGAAGATGGATGGATCTGGTCAATCGCGACGGATTTTAGTGACTCCACACTTACGGCCGAGACGTTATTTTTTAATTTTAATTTTAACCCGCGTGTTATATTCCGATAGATATGCGCGATGTCCCATGTTTGGTTGTTTTCTAAGCTCCGAGGTGGTTGGTGGTGGTGGTATGTGGATTCCCCACATACCCGAGCCTGACTAACAAAGAACCAACGGAACATTTCAGTGGAGGTTTAATATTTACAGGAATAGCTTTACGGTCAATTTCGCCAACTTTTTATGTTTTTGGTATGGCTCTCCCTCTAGGTCGTCTCCGGTCAACCAATATGTTTTTTTTTTACCATCATCTAATCCCATTAAGTCATTATAGACTGTCGAAGCTGTAATTGTTGAGTATTGCGCTTTGTCTGATTAGCACCTTTCCTCTGGTTTGTGTCAATATTTTGGCCTTCACTTCGTTTATTTTTAAGCCAACTTCCGTCGCTACTTCGCCAAGCGTCTGTGTTCCGATTGTATAGTAGCATACCAACTAGATATTATATCCACTAGAATCTTTCAAATTATATAGTTCCCAGCCATAATGAAAAAAGTTGGGGCCAACCCATCGCCTTGTTGTTGTTTTATTGCGGAGTCTATGGCGAAATATCTTATTAGCTTTTTTAGGGATTGGGGAGTCCTAAGTCCGCATCCACTTAATGCCGGACCTGACCAAATGGAGAGCAACTTGCTCCCACTCTTGATGGTCCACGGACTCCTCTTTTTGGGTTTAACACCCAAGTTTCCAAAATTAAAAGAGGGACGAAGACGGCTGCAGTCTCTTACCAGGGCAGAGGAAACTCTTCAGACGCTGCCTCACCTCTGCCCTGGGAGCAGCGTGACAGAAGCGGCTCGCAGATGCTATACGCTCCCTTTTATAATTCGCAAGACACAACAAGATTACGAATTATAATCCGCCTACGGTTCAGGCCAAAGCTTGGCCAGAACTAGACAACTTTTTTAGGGAATGGGGGGTCCTAAATCCGCATCCACTGGGCGGATTTACGTTGATTATAATTCGTACCCTTGCCATGTTGATCGTCTGAAGTTCAATTGGTCTTTCAAAATCGAGTTTATTGAGCCAAATGATACGTTGGTGATGTCAACAAGGTCTCTAAGTGACGCTAAATCCTTGATCTGGTTGACGTAGTTCTCATTGGTAGACGTGGAGGACGACGCTCATCGTCCTCAACGCGTTCTCTGCCTTCTTTGAACAATTTGTACCAACCAAAAACACTGTCTCTCGCCAAAACATTGTCATCAGATGCCTTTTTCAACATATCCAATGAGTATCTCTCCTAGAGTCTCTTCTAGGTTCTTCCTTTCCTCCACAAACCTTGAGCAATGGAAGAATACATGCTCTGGATCCGCTGGAACTCCATCGCAGTTTGGACAATCGAGTGAGGTATCTAGTTTAAACCTGAACAGGTACTGGCGATATCCTCCATGCCCCGCGAGAAACTGAGCAAGATTATAGTTAATCTCACCGTGCCGTCTCTCCAACCACTCCTTGATGGCAGGGATGAGCCTGTGTGCACACCGACCCTTTCCCGAGCGTTCCCAACGCTCTTGCCGTCTATTTAGAGATCTCTCCCTTTCAGCGTTCTTCGTCTGCGATAAAAGAGAGATAGACTTCGCATTATATATATTCGTCATCTCATCTGCCAAGATGTCAATGGACATCATTCCTGAAAGCCGAGCACACCCTTAGGGCTGTTCTTCTGTAGACTGAACTCAGTTTGTTAGCGTTAAATGTAACCTGCAATGCATTTCCCCAAACTGGAGCTGCATAGAGCAGGATCGAACTCACTACCCTAGCTATAAGCAACCTGGAAGCATGCCGTGGTCCTCCCACGTTCGGCATCGTCCTTGCCAGGGCCACACCCGCAGTGGATGCTTTGTCGTAAACATACTGCACGTGTTGCTTATAGCTAAGCTTCCCGTCTATCATCATTCCTAAGTATTTGATGGCAGGCTTAGAAGTGATGATATGATTCCCAATTTGAATACGGGCAAAATTTCTTTTACGGCGCCTTTGTTGATGAGGACCGCTTCCGTTTTTTCCTCCGCAAGTGTCAGACCAGAACTCTCTAGCCAACTCTGAACACTGATCGCTTCGCATGAGCGTAACTCAGCATCGTCGAGATGCTTTGTGACCACAACCAGCGCTGTTTCATCGGCGTAGCCCACCACCGTAGCTTCCTCCGGAAGGGGAAGATTAAGAACATCGTTGTACATTATGTTCCACAGCAGTGGGCCCAGTACGGAGCCCTGTGGGACACCCGCGGAGACAACGTACTCCTGGGGTCCGTCATCGGTGGCATACCAAAGCATTCGTTCTTCTAAATAGCTGTTGACAATAGCTGCAAAATAAGCGGGAATACCAATCTTCGCCAGAGATTCCCGTATTAGGTTCCAATTGGCCGAATTGAATGCATTTCTCACATCCAAGGTCACTACTATGCAATTTTTGCTAGTACTGCCCTTTCCGTGGAGTGCATTTTCGGCCAAGCCAGTAACCATTTTGATGGCATCAATGGTTGATCTGGCTTTACGGAACCCATACTGCCGATCTGAGAGACCTCACTAGCTCTCAACAACCGAGAGTAATCTATTATAGATTACCCGCTCTAACATTTTCCCTACAGTGTCCAAAAGACATATGGTCGGTATTACGATGGTTCACCTAGAGGTTTATCAGGCTTAGGCAGTAGCACCAACTTCTGTTGTTTCCATGATACAGGAAATATCTCCTGGGACATGCACGCTTCGAACAACTCAGCGAACATGTCCGGTCTGGATTTCACGGCAAGCTTAAGGGCCTTATTCGGCACGGCGTTCAGACCCGGAGCTTTGTTATCTCCTATCCTGGCGCAGATTTCGAGCAGTTCGTCACTGGTGGCTGGCGGTATTGCCGTATCGTCCAGAGGTCGCTGGAAACTGTCTATGCCCTCCTCTTGATGAGGGAATAACGCCTGGATAATTTTTAACAAGATTGAAGGGCACGTAATCTGCGGAAATGATCGGACTCTGAATCGCCCCATCACGATTCTATAGGCGCTCCCCCACGGGTTTACGTCCGCTTCTGCTCTCTTGCTCCGTTGGATGGCGAGCTTGAGGGTTTTGCGGGCTTCCTTATAGGCGCGCTCTTTTTGCCCTTGGTCGATTCTGCCCGCCGCTCTCTGAGCCGCTCTTCTCCACCCATAGCCCAAAGAAAATTGCCTGGTAATCGCTGTGTGTATAGTGCTTGCTGACGCACCAAGACATACCACGTGCCAGGGTAGGGCTGACCAAAAGTTAGGTCTACGATTGAGGTAGACCCCCATTCTGAAAGGTGTTTATATATCCTTCGTTAGCCAGAATGATATCCAACTGTGCGAAAGCGTCTAATAGACTGCGGTCCCTTGCATTTGTCCCTCTGCTACTTCATTCACAGGCCCAAGGATTGAAGCTACTAGCAACCACCCTTGGACTATGACCCCTTGCGTCGAGAACAAGACTGCCAAGCATTTCCTCGAATTTGGGCAGTGTCAGGCTTGGTGGGGCGTAACAGCTGTACACGTATACCCCGTTTATTTTCGCCCACACAAAGCCGCTGTATGTCTGATAGCCAGTATTTTGTATGGCTTGTCGATTGCATGCCCATATCGCCGTTCCACCAGTCGAATTTGTGACCCATACGCCACCGTAACAGTTTCTATAAGGTTCGCTAATGATGGTAATTTCAACCTCGGATTCGTAGATGGTCTGCTCGAGTAAATCTTGAGCGAACCTAAAATGATTATGGTTTATTTGAATAAACCTCATTTTTTCATTGAAGTCAGCGCCTTTCTAAATTCCGGGTATTTAGCGGCAATATGCCGGCAATCTTGTCCCTCACTTCCTTCGCACAATAAGCATTTGGGGTCCCTATTGCACGCTTTGGCAATATTGCCTTTCTTCCCACACCTTCTGCATCGAACGGACCGATCAATGCCGCTGGTGCATGTTTTTGCGAAATGGCCAAACGCGAGGCACTTGAAGCACTTCTTTAGAGAAATCGGCTCTCTCAGACGGCAAACAACCCATCCGATTCGAACCTTCCCGGGCGCCAATAACTTCTGCGTTGCGTCCACTGTCAATCGCAATGTGGCCGTTTGAGTATTGCCATAGGCTTTCCGCAAACTCACAATGGACTCTTCGGCAAGTTCCTCCAACTTGAACTGTTCCATCAAGGCAGTGCAAATTTCCCCTTTGGATGTCACTTAATCGAGATCCTTTCACTGTATATAGACCTCATGTTTTTGGGTCCGTACTGTGACATTCTTCCTAAGTGAGTTCTTAACCTGAATTCGAAAGCCATCAGTTTTCTCAAGCACAAACATGAGGTCACCCTTTTGGGACTTTCTAATCTTGCTGACATTTTCGCCTAGATCTTTTTGGTCGGGGTCAGCTTTGACCTTCGTCAGTATCTCCGCGTAGGACAAACTTTCATTGCTGGAGATTACAATCGCTTCTGGGCGAATTGGCACTTTTGCCTTTTTCTTAACTACCTTGGTCCATCGACCGTTTTCATTCCCCTTGGATTTTGTCAAGTCGATTGCCGGAGCTCGCACTTAGGGGACCTGCTTCCTCTCTTCGGTGTTTTTAGTTCCGTTTTTTCGGAACTATTTGTATGGCTTTTTTCCTCTTAGGTGCCTGCTGACTTCCCAGATGATCCACATCTCCTTCCCGCACTCTCCAGTTTTGTGACAGGTTGATTGCAACACGATTAGGTGACACCATTTGGGCAACAGATTTGGATTTGTCCTTGGAATTTCGTTCCTCCTGCTGCGATTTGTTATAGAGCACTCTAATTGCTCTCACCATATTTTTTATGGCTTGGTGGACGTTATGCTTGTCCTTGATGAACTCAGACAGCTCCACTATTTTTGCACCAAGCTGTGTGAAGGGTAATTCCTCTGCTTCAGGGGTCTGCTCTCCATGGTTCCTAATCAGATTCATCATCATCAACGGCGCAACAACCGGTATCCGGTCTAGGCCTGCCTTAATATGGAACTCCAGACATCCCGGTTTTGCGCCTAACCAGATTACTTTTAAATAGTCCTTCACATTTGGCATTCATTGACCTTCCCTCCGCTTTATCTTTTTTGATATTTGGCATTGGCGGAGATCTCAATGTTGACGAACTTCTTCTGAATGGGTCCTTTTTCTGGTCCTGGAGTACCTCCTGCTGCTGCTTCTCTTGAATATGTGCGGTCGATGTTGTTGCTGTTTTTGTTGCCCACTCCTCACAGGGCTTTTTCGAGATCTAAGGCGCAGGCTACGGTGCAATGCCTGTTTTCCAGTTGATTGAAGATATGGTCTTGCAGGTACAGGATTGTCTGTTCAGGCAATTGTCGAAGAGGATGGCGAGATGTTCACTGATGGTAGGCGCATACTTCCGCAGAACAAAGTTAGAGATGCCATCGGGGCCCGAAGATTTTTTATTGTTGCACCGGGAGATTGCAAGTTCGACTTCTTCTAGGGACTTTTTGATCGCATATAACTCAGACGTTTACAACCGTGATCCATTTTCCAACCATCGATCCTCAAGAAAAATCTGAGAAATTTGACTCAACATGAAATAGTTGATTGTTTTCATGGAGAAACCATTTGAATTGAATAATTTTTTTAATTTGCCACTTACTGAAATGTGGAAAGAGCAATTCATTCCATTCAAAATCAATTCCACACTTCTTACCTCGGAATCTCTTTAACAATCACAGGAAGAATTTTATAATGATCGGAAAAATACCTTTACAGTAATTGCCGTTTTGCTTGCCTGCCGGAAGAAATATCGAAAGAAAACCCCAAGACAGCACAGAGACCCCAGACAATCGAGTTCAATTTGCATACGCGCCATCATTGTTTGCTGTAAAAACAGAAATTATTATTTACGTTGGTTTTTGCCACCATTTTCCCGTCTGTTTTCCTCGCTCAAATTACAAAATTACATCCATACGCGCTCTTCCACCCAACGGTAATGTGTGCAGTGGCACTTTCTCTTTTGCAAGAGACTGAATTACCGCAATTCCCCGCACAATGCCCGCAATCAAAAGAAAATCCGAGAAAATCTCCACGACTTGGTACTCGTATTTCACTTTTAGTGTGAGTCAGAGATCAGCCGAAAGCCCATTAGCGGATTCAGATTAGAATTGACTTTGCAAAGATCGAAAATGGGATTTGCAACAGGAAGCCTAGGAAGGGAGCGTGTGGTCGGTTTGAATTCAAATTCAAATTCAAACCTCGAAATGCGCGCTGCAAACGTAAGAGGCTTAAGCGCAAGCAAATTGAAGAAATTCAGTTGGGATCTGAGCGAAGGCGGACTTTCAACCGCGGCTGTCCCAGCCACACAAAGCCGCTGATGCAACATGGCCAGATTTTAAGGGAATCCAGACGGATCAAAACGGAGGAGTCAAATTTATTTTCTGAGTAATTTCAAATTCAATTTTCCTCCATTGTTTGGAGTCATGAGAACCCAAGATAGACCACTGGAGCCATGCAAACATTAAACATTTCGTAAGTCCAATTTCTTGGAAGCAGCCAATCCCCGGTTGATTCAAATGATTGGCTTCAAATTGGAGTGCAACCTGCCGCCTTAGTTGGCGTGGAAACAAAGCAACGCCATAACTGAATCATGGTTACATTTGCATTGGCTTACCAACGACCTCTTAATGGTAAATTGTAATAACAATGTGTTTTGCAATAGTCGGCGTCAACGTGAAAATATGTTTCTCTGATTTTGTATTGTTTCGCCAGGAACGTGACCAGCCAGTCAATTGACAGTGTATCATAGTTATGAGGTTCACAGGTAATAATGGTTGCAATGTCAATCATTTTGTAGAATGTTTGGCTCGATTTCGTTCGTGAGATTTGGAGTTAAATTTTTGTCAGTGTCATTAGAAAGTCTAGGTATTTCGTCAGATTTCGATGTAAATGGAAAAGTTAGTTAGTTTAGTTAACTGGGGGGGAGTCGCAGCTCCGAGCACTCAAGCCATTGTTAGGCCCATTGTACTATCCCCGTAAATCGCCTATTCAATGGCATCCCGCATACGGTGTTCGAAGGCTTTAGCGAATCTGAAAACATTCTCCAGAGACAGAAAGTGTGCAGATTCTTCATTGAAGAAAACCTTGCCAAGGTGTCTTCGTCTGAGATCTGAGGATGCCGGGCAGCTACATAAAAAGTGCAGGGCTGTCTCCTCCTCCTCATATTGGCTGCACATAACCGAAACCACTACCCCAATCTTTTCCATATGGTAGTTTAAAGAGCAGTGTCCCGTCAAAAGCCCTACTAGGGTTTTCATGTCCATGTTCATGTTCATGTACGATGCATGCATACATCTAGTGTCCCTAGGCTCTTTCAAAAGGATTTTCGCTTGCCGGCAAGAGTCTAAATTTCTCCATTCGGTTGCGTGAATCCTTGCAATTTCACCCTTCAGAGTAGATTTGACAGTTCAAAGAACTGGTTCTGGCCCCACCATTGTGGATCCAGACCCTCAGTGAGCCCGTCTGTCAGCAACCACACCAACTGGCTTGAGTATCATTGCCATTTAGTGCAGATTCGAATGGTGCGACCCCTCCATTTTTGTCGCAGACATTCTTCTGCTGCCAATAAAATGACATATATCTCCGCCTGGAAAATGGTCGTCATTTTTCCGAGGGGTCGGGCCAGTTCTACAATCGGATTCTCCGAGAACACCCCTGCGCCGGATCCACTCTCCATGACTGACCCGTCGGTGAAGGTTATTAGGTCTGTAATCTGAAAAGACTCATGGAAACCTTATGATCGGTCCCAGATCGGATGATCGGCCGCCTTTCCACGCCCCAATGACATCGAGCCTATATGCGCCGTTGGCCGCTTTCCGTTTCACCTCCAAGTGAATGGGGGGTAAATTTAGGATAGCTTCAAGTGCCGCAGTCAGCGTAGTACTCATTGCTCCAGTTATATTTAGGCAACCAAGTCTCTGAATCTGCGTTAGCAGCTTCCTGCTGTTAGCAAAGTTCAGTCTTGGCCACCAGATGATGCATGCATACATCAAAATGGGTTTTATTATGGATGTATACATTCAGTATATCCGTTTGGGTGAAAGTCCCCAGGTCTTACCTATCGCATTCCTACAACACCAGAGCAATCTGCAGGATTTCTAATATTGTTCCTGGATATGATGCTTCCACGTTAACTTGGAGTCGAAATGTACTCCTAAGTACTTGACTGTTTCTGCCAGCTGGATTTCCGCCCCTGGTAAGGTGGGTAGCGTATAGCTGCCCCACCTGACGTTCCTAGTGAACATAACTAGTCCAGTCTTCCTAGCGTTCACCGTGAGTCCACTGCGGAGGCACCAGCTGTGCATTTTATGCAGAGTTGCATTCAAACGGTCACATGCTGTGTCCGCAAACTTGCCGGTAATTATTACGGCTTGTTCGTCCGCAAACGCTTGCGCGAAGATTTTTTTGTCCTCCAGGAGCCACAGCAGGGTATCCGTTACCAAGAGCCATAACAATAGAGAGAGAACCCCTCCCTGTGGGCAGCCCCTGAGACATCCTGTTTTAATAGACTTCTGGCCGACCGATATGTGGACCACTCTAGCATATGAAGGATCCAACTGATTAGCAGCGGTTCGATTACATGCTGTCTTGCCGCATCACAAATTGCTACGAATGAGGCATAATTGAAGGCACCTTCGATGTCCATGAATGCGCCTAAAGCGTATTCTTTTTCAAACATCGCCTTTTCAATTTTTGCCGTAAGTTCATGGAGTGCTGTCTCCGTGGATTTGCCTTTCTGGTAGGCGTGTTGCCTATGGTGAAGTGGCCACTTAAGAATGCGTGTATCCCTTATAAACCGATCTACTAGTCTTTCTAGTCCTTTTAGCAGAAAGGACGTTAGACTGATCGGTCGAAAGCTTTTTGCGTCTATGTAGGTGGGTTTTCCTGATTTGGGAATGAACAAATCCTTCATATCCCGCCATTTAATTGGAATATAAGCGTGTGCTAGACATGCACGATATATATTCCGAATATGTAGACCCAAGGCATCCATTCCCTCTATTACTAGCGCAGGGATGATGCCATCCGGATCTGCAGACTTGTATCTATGAAACGAGTTAAATGCCCCTTTCACTCGCTCCAGTGATACTACTTTGCATGCCAGATTCCAGCCTCTTGGTTGAGGGCTGTATGCACCTGTTGGCCCCGAGATTAGATTTTGGATGTAAATGGCAAAAGTAACGAGATCTACTTTTCATGTTTTGAATAACATACCCGCAACCCCCCTCCCCCCTAATATGAATATCTAAAAAACAACAAAAAGTAATAATATTTTCTAGTGTCCTAATTATGTTTGCCATTCACTCTTTGGTGCGATATAGTGCATCAACGCGGTTACCTGAAATGCCCTTCAGCGCCCCCACGACTTCCCGAGACTCTCGCACACCCCCTCTACTGTTCTGCAGCAAGTGCCCTTAGGGCGACCCAGTCAGCATGGCGTAGCCCGGAATGCAATTGTCGACTCCTCCTTAAAGTGTGACCTATCCACTACCACTCCCGTCTTCCGATCGCAGTGCGTACGAGTGGCAGGTCTATGCGCTGACCAAGTTCTTCGTTTGAAAAAATGTCAGATCTCTGCACACCGATGATGGCAAATAGGTATTGATGAAAGCTTGAAGCTTTTGGGTAACAATTTCCATGTGCTACTCCCATAAAGCAATACAGAAAGAACGTTAGCACAGAATAGTCTCAACTTGTTCTTGGTGTTAGATAACTGCATTTCCAGACTTTAGACAAAACAGTGAAAGCGGGTCTAGCGCTGTTAATGCGTCGGGCAACATCCAGTTCGATCAGAAGCAACGCTTTCTAGATATATAAATCTAGATATATAAATTGATCGACGCCTTCGATGCTCTGCCCATTAAGGCAGATAGAGAAAATGCGATGACCCGTCCGGCTAAGAATCTTGGTTTTGTTGCTGTTTATTTTCAGTCCAACTCTACTTGCCTATCTTTCCAAATCCAATACCATTTGGCCAACATGACCCGGTGAGAGAACAAACAGATGTCATCACTGTAGTCGAGGTGTTTGAGGAAAGATGGCATCGCTCATTGAATTTCTCTATATCTTTCGGATAAGGCAGCATGAAGATCGTCACCGATAACAAGAAGAAATAATATCCCTGGCAAGGTGCGACCCTTGAAGATTCCACTTTGGACCTGAAAATCCTCCGAGGTTTTACCTCGGTGTAGCACGTGACATTTTGCGCCATCATATGCCGCTCTTAGTTTCTCTGGAATGCAAAAAAAAATCCGCCGGTGCGCTTCACAGAATTGTCGTTTGCTTTAGCTAAGTTGACTTTAATAACAAATCAATACTTATTTTATCCCTTTTACATTTAACAACAATCATTAAAAATTGCAAATCTTTTACATTTAATTAAAATTGAAAATAAATCTTTTCTTCCAAATTCGAAATCATAAAATTCGATTCGATTCGATTTTTTTTCTGTCACCACCACAGACTAACTCTCCTAGGTTGCTTCGCCGGCCCTGGGGCCGTCAATCTGCTACCTACAGGTAGGCGAACCACTCGGGTGCGTGAGTTTCGCTTCGTGGTGAATTACGGCACTCTGCTAGCCAACTTAATAATCTCCCTCCATCCGAGGGACATGTTCCTACTCAACATCGGCTGCGCTACGCGGTCCTGACGATTGTTTTACTCTCGCTGCATTAGCGCCACTGAACGCTTCGTTCTGTGCATCATCGACGCCCGCCATCACTGAACCGCGGGCCTTTCTGATCTCATGTTGCCCGAGCGGCACCCGTTGCCTCACCGCCGGAACAACTGTTTGTGTCGAGGCTAGCGTACTCCACCACTTCCGACGAAATTTTTACCTACATCAGAAGCAAAACAAACTCAACTTTGTCATCTCTTTCATGTGTGAAAGATAGAGGAAGAATGTTTCTCCTGACCGAGTGATAGCTTCCTTCACAGTGATGTATCCCAACGACTTCGATGCTATCGTCCAAACTTCCTTTTGGCCACAGGATGTCTTCGTCAGCCTTATCAGAGCAATAAGTTTCGTGAAAATTTCCGGCCCGCCCGTCTGTCTCGCTGAACTTAAATGATTCTCACAACTTTACACTGTTCTGCCAAAATATAAGGGGTCTAAGGACCAAGCTGTCGGATTTCAAACTGTCTGCCGTAGCATTCCAACATTACGTCATCTGCATTTCTGAAACCTGGTTGGATGACAGGAATTCTGAGATTCTGAGCTCCTCGAAAATTACTCTGTCTTTCATTATGGCAGACACTGCGCTCCGCTTGGCAAGACAACCGGCAGTGGTGCCCTAATAGCTGTTAAATCCCCTCACTATGGCGAAATCATCGTTTCCTCCTCCTCTTCCACCTATGATTCTGTAACCATACGAGTCATTCCGCCAAACGTATGCCCCTTTATCATATCCTGTGTATATTTTCCCTGCTTCAACCCCCCCTCTCTGTACGAGGACTTCTTCGACAAATTATCAGAAGTCCTTATCATTTTGTTCCCTTCACTTCTTTTCATCCTCTGTGGCGACTTTAATCTTTCTATGTTCTGATGGCCTGTTACTCCTGGCGTTCCTTCCCTCCTTAATCACACTCTTGATCTTGTCCTCTTTACCCTTCCTGTGCGTTGCCTTTCCCAATCCCCTCATGCAAAGTAAGACGGGGACGTTGCTCCTGACGCCGATCATCCTGCTCTCGAGTTCTATGCTCAGATATCCCGATTCTGACACCCATCATCCTGCTCTCGAGTTCTGTTCTCAGACCCTGTCGCGCGCAAACCTACCAAGTTCAACTTTCGTGAGGCAAATTTCTCCCTCCTCTCCTAAGTGCTTACGCTCTTACCCTGTCCGGTTCACTACTGAAGTCCATAAAAAACTTTGTAAAAAACACACTGCGAGGAAGAAGTTTCTGTCTTCTAGAACCTATGCTGATTAAGTTTTTTTTAAAACTGCGTTCTTCGATCAAATCCTTAATACGTAAGTCCTGAAACGCGGAAACCTCAAACCTTTCCGGTCCCACATTCGCAACTCCCGCTGTCCAGCCCAGCTATCCCTTTCGTCCATTAAATTCTCTAGGTCCTCAGCTAACTCCCACCATACAATCTACTTTTCCTCGGTCTATGTTCCCTCTCCTTCCTCCTTTTCCCTCCCGCTAGTGGATGCAGCCTGCCCCGCATCGCCTGCCATTCTCCTTCTCACCCCTCTCATTGTTCGGCTCATCGGCAAACTTGCTGCCAATGTTGACCTTGGTTACGATGGTCTTCTAAACTTCTTTTCGCTTAAAACTGGTCAGTTCATCTCCCTTTCCCTATCCCTTATACTCAATAAAAGCCTCGAAGAGAATCATTTTCCCGGCTTGCGGAAAAAGGCTCTCATCATCCCCATTCACAAAAATGGCGATCGTACGCTTGTCGAGAATCACCGTCCCATTTCCCCTCCTCTCCTCCTGTTTCAAAATCTTGAAAAGATATGTCAGGGACTGGTTGTCCACCCACTTTGGTCACCACATAGTGAAAGAGCAACACGCCTTTGTTATGCGTAGGTCCACTGCCTCTAACTTGCTCGACTTTGCCAACTTTGTCGCCAAATATCTCTAAATTCACGGCAAGAAGTGCATAACATTTACACTGACTTTGCTAAAGCCTTCGACACTGTAAACCACAAGATACTTTTATTCAAACTCTCATCTTTAAGTATTCCCATATCACTTGTTTTATGGCTTGCCTTTTACCCTTCTAACCGATCCTGCCGCGTCTCTTTTGATGGCTGCATCCCACTGCTTCTCTCCTACTTCTGGCGTCCCGTAGGGATCTATTGTGGGTCCTTTATTATTTTTATTTCTTATCAACGACCTTATTGCTTTCTCCTCCTCTTGGGGGCAATAAATTACATGTTACCCATATAATTTTTGAGGCAGCCTTTAATTGTCTTCAGGTATCGGTCGCCTACCCCATTCGTGAGGATTTTGTCTTTGTTCTCCTCCTTCATTCTAAACACTCTCCATAACCGTGTGTGGTGGTCCACGTTTTGAGCGATGAGGAGGCATAAAAGGTTCCCCGTCTCAATCGCTGCGGCTTTGGGAAGGTTAACCGTCACCAGACGTGGCCCTGGTATATTATCCCCAGTAAATATTGACAGTTACGTTCCATTCCATCCTGACAGTTTAGGGGCTATAGTCCTAAGCCAGTCCGCCGTGTTCTCCGTTGCGCAATCTACCAGTATAAGGCCTGATCGAAAGCATACGCCGGTAAACATGAGCTCCTTATTCTATCCCTCACACATCTCCCAACACGATGAGGTTCTTAATTATTTCCTGCTCCTCCCGAGGGAGCATTTGTTCGGAGAATACTTTCGACAGTATGGTCAGTAATGTACTTTACCCCATTAGCATTGCTAATGACGACCTAATGTGGAGTCTATTTGGTAGGAGGAATCTTAATTCAGGGGAGAAGTTAATGTTTACAGATATCACATATTGTAGAGGTTAATTAATGTTGATTGACTTAATCTAGGCTAGGTAAAGAAAAATAATGAAAGGGGATCTACACCTGCGAGTGGATTGACTGCAGGAGCATTGGCTCTACGCGGTTAGCCTCTGTGAAAGTCCGGGGAGGAGCTTTGATAAAAGGAGGGGAGGCGTGATAATTGAGAAGAGAGCTAGCGCTGACACGTAGTACATTGTGTAACTAGGCATTGCGTGTAGCGAAATTTTTTATCAGTGGGTTAGGGTAGAACAGCCACTACTTCAGTTTGACGCGCGACAGTTTAATCATTTTTTGAAATTTGGCCGTGCATTTCCTAAAAGGAAGGCTGATTTCCATGATACTGGGAAGTGTCCGTTGTTCAGGCAGTTGTTGAAGAGGATGGTGAGACGTTCACTGATGGTAGGCGCACACTTCCGTAGGACATAAAGATACCGTCCGGGCCCGAATATTTTTTATTGTTGGACTGATTGATTGCAAGTTCGACTTCTTCTAGGGAGGTGAAGAAGGAGGCGAATGGGCCGATTCTGACTATATCAGCCGTGCAGCTGAGCGAAAAGGGGCAAAGGTAAGACCCTTCCAAGCTCAACCTTTTATCGTTAACAGTAGTGGTGACCACCGAGTTCCAGATGGTGTCCGCTGGCGATTGGGCTCTGAAGTAGTCTATGCAAGCGGATATTTTTTTCTTAGGGGAATGGGAATGGAACTAGAGATTACCTATTTTTATCGGGGAGCAGTTGACGTTGAGGGAAGATTTTTTCCCCCGGCCGATTAATTATTGAGAAAACTTGTGGGCCAGGTTTGAGGGATTTGAGGAGTTTCTTGTAAGATGCATTCAGTTCGGACCAATAGCTCCATTGGTTTCGCTAGACAGGTTTTCCGTAACCAGTGAAATAATCGTTTCCTTCGCTGCAGTAGTCTGTTTCTATCGCGGACTAAGAGGAGGGTTCAGGGGGAAAGGCACCCGTATTAGTAGTAACCAGGTTCTTTAACTGTAGCGTGTTTGTCAATTGTAGTTTCGAAGGCAGAGTTGACTGTGTGCACTAAATAAGTCGCGTTGGAAATCTTCCCAGTTTGTCAGATCATGCGAATGGTGGAGTGAAGGGAGCATTCGCTGTAGATGTGGAGAGAGGCTGAAGGTATGATGGTCGGAGTGGGCTGCCAAAGAGGAGCAGCTAGTGACACATGCTGAGAAATTGGGCGAGATTACAAAGCCATCTAGGCAAGATGGAACTCCATCGTTAATAATGTTTGTGCTAAGGAATAGGCCTGACTGAAATCAATCGAAGAGCATTTTGCCGTTTCCGTTATTAACTGAGTCGCCCCAAGATACGTGCCTCGCGTTGAAGTGGCCGCCGAAGATGAAGGCATCGAAACTGGCCGCGATTTCCCAGAGTTCAGACAGAATGGAAGTGAGGTGACGACCTGTGCCGCCCGGGAAGTAGAGAGAGCCGGTTAGGACCCGGAGGACGCCTCCACCCCTAACAGGAACTCTGAGTACTGCTAGCAGGCAGTTTGATGCCAGTGCAGCCGATGGGATTTGCCTATGTCCCGCTTTGACTAGTCCCGCGTTGTTGTGAAAAGTAATGTAACCGGGAGCATATAATTTTACGTTGGGGGCTTTCCCCAGTCTGGTTTTGTTTAGGAGAGCGAGGTTAGGATCGGAAACCTCGAGGAGCTTGTGAAGAGCGAGACGTTTGTCGTTAGAAATGAGCGAATTAGAGGAATTGTAAGTACGCTTCGGGTTTGTCTTCAGGGGGGAGACGGAGATAGTTGTGGTAGAAGTCAGAGATTGTGTTCCACAGAGAGGAGAATGACACATTGAATAGGGACCTAGCTTTCATGAAAAAGCCCCTGGAAAAGAAAGAATGTGGGGGCGATAAAGAGCTAAGGGTTTCGGGTCTTACTCGACCCCTGGTCAGTGTGCCGAAAGACAAGGTCAATGAGGGAGGGCGGACCAGTTGGCATGATGCAGAGGGCTAGGCTGATGACACGAACCACCGACGCCGCCGACTTCTTATCGGCGTTGTCGTGTACATTCGAACGGGGAGAATCTCTGGAGGCGTCTGGGCCCGGCGCACTTACCACATCTGGGGTCCCATCCGCAGTTTGAGGAAACGTGGCCAAATTGTTGGCAGTTGAAACATTGGATGACGTCCCCTTTTCTGGATTTCTTTCAGCTAATGATCTGCCTCAGAGTTGAAGGTCACACAGAAAAGGCTCAGGTTGGTGTTGTTGGCTCGTGACCACGGGGTGAAAAGCCTTGATACGCGGATAGGCGAAACTTGTGTTAACTCCATAATTTCAGAAGTGAATTCATGAAAGGAGATTCTTCTGAGGATGAGGGTTGGCTTCCTCTCCTCCTTCAGGGTGAAGGAATGACCTTCCAGTTTGGTGATCTTGATTAGGCGGAGTAGTTTCCTATGGGTATTGGTGCAAATGAGCCGCACTTTGAGCCTTTCGACCGGTAGGTTGGTAATTTCAAATTTGACATTTTTGTCAATGTTCTTGATAACAGTGCCCTGGCAGTCAAGCTATACAGACAAATCGGAGGGAGAAAGCTAATTCCCCTGGGCTATTCTATCTTTAACAAACGGTGGTTTGGCTGAGCCGGCAGATTTCGAAGTTCCGGGTCGTGTGTGCGTCCTTCCGGGGCGATGCTTGTTGTCAGAGAGAAGATGGAAGCGGTTCTTGTTCGATGTCCGAGATGCCCGAATCCGTTTGTCAAGTCTGAATTCGTCTTGGAATCCTAGGATGTAATTGACAGAGGAATTTGTTCCGAGTGTCAGGCTGGTTCCCAGAAGGGAAGCCCTGGTCGTCGTCGTCGATGATTATACATATCATACAGGTATTTTATGATATACGAGAAATTTGTTGAAAAGTCCCGCTTAATTTTCAAACTAGGTGTACAACATTCTTCGGAAAAACAACCATGACTTAGACCACAGCCTTGGAAATCTTACTATGATTGAAAAAGTTAAAGTGGGTCAAAGTCGTGTGAATTTACTACGCTCTAACGTACATATATGATAGATTGTGAGTACCATATTAAAGTGGAACAATCGTGCACTTAAAGTTCTTCGTATAAGATAGGCACGAAACCATTCATACCTGGTGCGTCGAGCTTCCGGTCTCCGACTTGTTTGCACTTCATGACGAGCAACATTTTTCTTATCAGTTTATTGAATCTCGATATCAATTTGAATCGTATAGGAACATGTATCTAAAGCTAAAACATTGACTTGCTCATCTTCCCCACAATCAATTCATTCTCAGCTGATAAAAAAGCTTAAGAAAGATGCGATCATTCCGATCTTTAATGAAATCCTACCGCAAACTCTTAGGAACTCCATTCCCAAAGAATTTTTTAATCCCCAACGATGCAGCCTATGAATCGCATAGATGCTGGTGATGTTGGAGAATGGATGGTTCAGATGTTGAGCTCATAACTATGCGCATACGTAGAAGTATCTATAACTAATATGCTTGCCTCCGTAACTGTTTTTCTAACGCTTTTTCATCACTACCTGAGCGATTCAATGACTCAGTCCATCTAAGAATCGACGATTCTCTGTGGATTCACCTTGCAACCGAGGAAAACAGTTTTCGTGACTTAAATAATTGCCAAGATTCGTATGGTTGTGCTGCTGCAGAGAGCATGCGTTCCAACACATCTATCTATTGTTAATGCTCCAAGATTGCGTGTATGGATTGCAAAACAATCACGGCAATAAGTTTGGAATCTGTTGCTGATTATGTTTTCAGCTCTTGCAACATGGCTTCATATTTTGATGTTGGGTTCGGCATTGGGGTAATGTAGGATTGTGTGGAATCAAGTGTTTGCAGTGCTGTCATAAACCTGTGCTTCAAACAGAAAGAACATGTAATAGCTTCACACATTATCTTATAACTGAAATGTATATACATTCCATCCTCAAGTCACAACTGAAAAGCTGTCTCCAGATCTAGGGCTTCAGCTTCAATACAAGCTGTATCTTTCATGTACTGAACTGACGTCGACTTTGTCTTGGTCCACCAATATTCGGTAGTATCCTCGAGATCGTTACAGCGATGAAAGACGCGTTTTGCAACTACTGTTACCCCGATATCGTCCACAAAGTCAATGGTTGTCACCCCGTTAGGAAGGCGTAGCGTCAGCACTCCATTGTACATAATTAACCACAGTAAGGGACCTAAGACAGACCCCTGTGGTACGCCACACGTCATTGGGATTAATTTCTGTCCATCGTCCGGGTCGCAATATAATCTTCTTCCAAAAACAAATGCAACAACGATGCGTACAATGTACTTCGGAGTCTGTAGTTTGGTCAGAGCCTCTACGATCTTCGTCAACTTTGCAGTGTTCAATGCATTTTTTACATCGAGTGTCACCACTGTGCAGGATTTGTCATCTTGTATTGCAGCGCGAACCAGGCCAGTCATCATGTTGATTGCATTGACGGTTGATATCCCCTTACGAAACCCGAATTGCTGTCGGATAGGTCTCCTTCTTTTTCCGCAACAGCGAGCAGCCTATTGTATAATATTCGTTCAAATAGTTTACCAATGGTGTTGACCAAACATATCGATATGAGGAGGGGTCACGCAATAATTTACCTGGCTTCGGAATAAGTATCAACTTTTGCAGCTTCCATTGCTCAGGGAATTCTCCTTCTCTAAGGCATGCCGTAAAAGCTTTGGCAAACATACTTGGTGCACTCCTGGCTGCCACTTTCAGGGCGATATTCGAGATTCCATCTGACCCTGGAGTCTTATTTTGAGCGAATTTCCTTGCCGCATCAAAAATTTCATCTTCTATCACTACAGGAATTTCGTCGGGGTTTACATGGACTTTAGGCAGATTTGTGTAGTTCACATCCTCTGGGAAGAGAGTGTCCACTATGTTTTATAGTAATTTAGGACAGGTAATCGGTGGGGAGGGCTTGCCCCTCAGTGATGACCTGTAGGCGCCACTCCATGCATCAGAATCAGCTTCAGTACACATTCGCTTGAAATGTTCGGATTTGCTCTTCAACAAGAAGACTTATCGGCGCTATCTGTGTATCACCGTACGCCTTCCTAAGTCGTAGGTCGTTGGCCTCGCTCAGAGATTGCAAGGCTTCACAGATCTCGGATTTCGTGGCGATTTCATCCAAGTCCTTACATTCTATCACCACCGAATCTTTGCTCATTTTGATGGCCGCAGTCTCGCCTAGTGACACTTCGATTTTTTTTCCGTAGGTTTTCGCCTACATCTTCACCCGCTTTAAGTTCCAGAAACAGATCATCTTTCTGCGTACGTCTGATATGCGTAACATTACCATTCAGTTCAGTCAGGGAGGTATCTGCTTTTACTCTACGCAAAAACTCCGCGTACGTCAGCTCGCTGGTTTTTGTTATGATCAGCGCGGCTGGCAATCGTTTCTTACTTTCTACCTCAGTCCAAGTAGAGTGGCCTTTTCCGGGTGGGCCGAGAAGCTTCCGTCTCCTGTCTTCCTAGGTTGCGCCGGCATTGGTTTCTCCTTTTTGCGTTTTGCTGTCCATTGGGGTGATCGTTCCTCTTCGTTTGGACCTCTTTGTCGCTTATTGCGTATTACTGAAATGTCCATTTCACCTTGGATACCTTCTTTGTCAAAGAGCTTCTTGGGAAGAGATGTTTTCAGCATAGTTTTTGTTGCTGCGGTAACCATAACTTTCCGTCGGCTGTTCGGCAGTATACCTTCTTCGCGTGCTTTTACATCCTCTGTAGCCTTAAAGTACGTCGCCCTAATAGAACGCACCTGGTCTTTGATAACAACAAATTTGCAGTTGATTCCAACACGTTCTTGCTTTGGCTGTAGATTGAACTCAGGGCTTTCCCACCCGCAAATGGTTCCAAACTGGGGTTTGTTTATTAACACACAATGTTTCAAAAAAAGGAATGTTTCGCATTGCAACCTGGGATTGAACCTTGATCCTGAAAACCGGGACCACACGCGCTCCCTCTGAGCTGGGTACTACTCGAAAACAGGAACTCTGCGTAGTCTAGACCATAGTATATCTAATAGGCAGTACCCACACTAAAATGCCTCGACTTGTAAATGTATTGCGCAAAACTTATCCATGCACATGATCGGCCCTAAAGGAAGACAAACCATAACATTCGTCAAATCGTATTGGTAAGAGAGAGATGAAAAGGATATGTCAGCCATGGCATTAATGCGTGCTCACCCATTTAGCCAAAAGTAGTTTCACGTATTCACTTATCCATAGACAAAAACGTGCCAATCTAATCAACACATTAGCAAGTCCTAGCGGCATGTCAAACATAGCTGATCCGGTTTTCGTTATATCTCGCTCATGCTCAAGGGCAGAGCAATTTGAAATCGTGCTTACTCGCATCGATTTCCCTTCTTTGAGAGGTAAGGGGGAGCGTTGTAGCTGTCTAGTATCTACCTATGGTCTAGACCACGGAATCATCACACTCTCCAATTACACTCAGCGAGAGAGTTGAATAAAGGGGAAGAGCTCCTCCCGTTGCTATTTCGCTTTCTCCGGCCATTAACGAACCAAAGACCGATTCAGAACTTAGATGTACCTTGGGTTTGGTCCAGTTTACGATTTTTGTTTGTGTGGTCAACGGGTAGTATAGGTCCACGGACTCCTCTTTATTGAGTTGAACCCACAAGTTTTCGGTCACGCTGCTCCCAGGGCAGAGGTGAGGCAGCGTCGGATGAGTTGCCTCTGCCCTGGACGAAACCGTCAGTCAACTTTTTCGTTTTTTTTTAAAAACTTGGGTGTTTAATTCAATAAAGAGGAGTCCGTGGACTACAAAAGAGGAAGTAAGTTGCTTTCCAAGTGGTCTGGTCCGTTACTAAGTGGGTGCGGACTCAGGACTCCCAGCATCTTCAACAAAAAAGTTTTCCGCGATTTTAACTAAAAAAATCTTTGTTTCTCACAGCGCTTCCAATTCACGTTCGTTATTATCAACGTATGTACAACGTCTCTGTTCGCCCGTCTGTCTGTCCGTCACATGCATTTTTTTCGGAGACTAGCAGCGATTTACACCAAATTTGGTGGAGAGATGGGAACTGTGAACGCTCACGCATACAGTGAGTTGCATCTTTTTACGGGGAATTTAAGGGGAGGTCCCCATACATGCAAAAAGGGGGTGTACATTTTTTTCCACGAAATATAGTCATGTAGGTTAACAAATGAAATGTCTCGGTTAGTACTTTCCGGAGCTGGTTTTAGGGTCTTAGTATTGACATTTGTTGGAAGGGCAGGGAGTTCGGGGGATCTAAAGTGATTATTTATTTAACGGGGTCATTTTCAGAAATTGTCCAATCGAAAAATCTGAAAAAAATCAAGAGGCTGCGACTATATGGTGCCTAGGCTCCGACACACCCACTATACCGATATCCCTTAAAATAAAGTGAATAATAAAATATTACCATAATTTTCAGTAATTGGCTGCAGAACCCCCCCCTTTCGCAGCAATGTAGGCTATAATATAGAGCCTGATCCTACCAAGTTTGGTAGAAATCGCACGATTACTAACAAAGTTGTAATAGGTCAAAGTGGTCACTTCTTTGAAAATTCAAGATTTTGAATGTCAAGATCACCCGAAAGTGGATATTCTCTTGTTAATGGGGCAACTTTACGCTCAAATGTCTTTATAAAAGAAATACACAAAACCTTTCATACCTGAAGCGTCCAAATTCTGGTTTCCCGATTTGTTTCTAAATCAAACTTTCTTGACTGTAACTCGAATTGGCACTTCTTTCTGAAAATTAATTGCGAAACTCCTACAACCTCTTCCCAATCGAATACCCTCAATTGTAAGAAAGTTAACACTGCTTCAGTTGGTCCCTTCTAATGACGCACATAAATCCCTCGAACATGTGGAAGCAATTGAGTTTCTCATAATTCTTAGACACGTAAATCTACATAACCTCATGGTCGAACTGGCTGAATATTTACAGTCTTAGCTGAAAGGCCATGACTCCAATTATCTCAGGTAACCTGTTTTAGTGCCAGGAAACAATGCTAGTATTTAGAGGAAGCAATTACCTAAGATACAATCACATCTTAATAGCCTGGGGCTAAGTGTTATTAACGGTTTTGTTACTTACCTTTCGTCTAACTACGATATTAGTTGCAGATAAACAGTCACGAAGCAGAAATGGAGAGAGGGACGTAATGGATACAATCTTTGTTTAGTAATTTTTTTTCTTAAGTCGGTTGGAATTATAAAACTCAAATAATGGTTTTTGGTTACCGTTTACGCTCAGAATTTGACTTACTAATTTTTATTACTATTATTTATTATATCTGTTAATACATTCTTTTTTGGCGTGATATTAAATGAATAAACATAATAAATTAATCGCTTTTCTTATTCATATTCATATTCTCTTTATAGTAATGAATGAGATAAAATTGTATTAATCGCCCTCCTGAGCCGTTTTGTAGATTCTCATGTATTTGAACAGTCCCACCTTCCTCACGGCCTTCCTTCTTCTTTTTCTTCAGACTTTGTCCCATTTACAAGCGGGGTCGGCTCGTCGTGATCGGCTTCGCCATTTGGCTCTATCGAATGCCTGATCTGGGTGCAATCTCGAGACTTTCAGATCCCCATCTAGCGTATCAAGCCACCATTGTTTAAGTCTGCCTTTTAGTCGTTTACCATCGACTTCGATGTTCAGACCAATCTTGGCAAGTGAATTCTCGTTAGCACGAATTGCGTGACCATACCATCGAAGACGCCTCTCTCGCAACTTTTCCGCGATCGATGCAACCCCATAACGATCGCGGATATCCTCATTTTGGATGTGATCAAAACGTGTCACGCCACTAGTCCAACGTAACATCTTCCTCCCCATTACCACAAGACGCCGTTCGTTGTCTTTTATAGTTGGCCAACACTCAGAACCATAGAGAGCGACAGGACGGACGACATTGCGGTAAATTTTAGATTTGAGACGTTCGTTGATACGTCGATCACAAAGAACACCAGTTGTGGAACCCCATTTCATTCAGGTTGCGTTAATGCGAGAAACAATTTCACAACGCAGTTCTCCATTGTTTGATAGCGTTGACTCGAGGTATTTAAATCGTTCAGTTCTGGGCAGATCACTGCGGAAACCAAAAACAAAAAAAATGCATTAATCCATATTTCTTGAAATGTGGAAGAGACAAGATTGTTGGTGGGATACTCGAGGAGTCCGCAGTTCAACCAGGTCATTTTTGTCTTTTCCGTTTTTGTTTCTTAGTGGCTATCCCCCTTGCTCGTATATGTTACTGTCAAGTGATATAACTTTTGGCATCTGTACTGATTTACAACTGAGTTACAAAGACTGTATGGTCTCTTTTTTCTCAACATCCTCAACATCATCACACCGGGGATGGGCTTGAATTTTCAACCTTTATCGTAAGGGCAGAACTTTCTTTGCATAAAACACTAAAAAGTGGTGATTCAATATATAGTTAGTCAGTTTAGTTTACTGGGAGGAGCCGCAGTTCCGAGCACTCAGGCCATTGTACTGTGGCGCGGCAGGATCTGCAGCATTCGAAATTTATTTCGAATGTTGCGGATGCGGACGGGTAGATGGCGCGGAACTCTCCACTCACTCATTTTCTGAACGCACCGGGGGAGTGGAGAATTAGCGGTGGAAAAATGCCGTTGTTTGGGACAGTAAGGACCGCATGGAAATAAGTCGGTCTCTTCTGTTCCAAACCGCGGCGGCATACACACGTAACCACCTAAGGTTTTAATACTCGTTATTAAATTCAATTGATTGGCTCGGTATAGATTGTTTAAAAATATTCCATTTAAAACGTGACTTTTCTAGACAATAGTTTTATGATATTCAATTTCTTTAACCAAATTTTAATGTAACATAGCAAAGCTGTTTATAAAGTGATTATCCGATTAGAAGTACTTAAAAGACCGAGTACCCCGTCTTGTCCGCATCTTTCCTGTTCATTGAAAAACAGTTTCAACATAAAATCAATCAAGGAGTTATAATAAATAATATAAACTGAATAAATAATTTTGCCCGGCTAGATCGGCAAAATATCTCTATGTGCGACGATATCCTCTGAAAAATTAGAAAGTGTTCAATTTAAGTTGCTGAATAAATATTTGCATTTCTTACTCAATTTCAATGTTAATTGTAAATTAGATGGTTCGAAATAATTCAGTGACAGAACAGTACTATCCCCGTAAATCGCCTATTCAATGGCTTCCCGCCTACGGTGTTCGCAGGCTTTAGCGAATCTCAGAACATTCTCCAGAGGCAGAGAGTGTGCAGATTCTTCATTGTAGAAAACCTTGCTGAGGTGTCTTCGTCTGAGATGTGAGGATGCCGGACAGCTGCATAAAAAGTGCAGGGCCGTCTCCTCCTCCTCACATTGGCTGCACATGACCGAAACCACTACCCCAATCTTTTCCATATGGTAGTTTAAGGAGCAGTGTTCCGTTGAAAGCTCTACTAGGGTTTTCATGTCCCACTTCTTAAGAGACAACAAAAATGGCGCTCTAGTGGCCGTAGGCCCTTTCACAATGATTTTCGCCTGCCGGCAAGAGTCCAAATTTCTCCTGTCAGTTGCGTGAATCCTTGCAATTTCACCCTTCAGAGTAGACTTGACAGTAAATGGTCGCATTCCAAGAGCTGGTTCTGTCCCCACCATTGTGGATCCGGACCCTCGGCGAGCCAGTCTGTCAGCCTCCTCATTACCAGCGATGTTTAAGTGCCCGGGCACCCACATCAGGAATGTTTCGTTCAGTTGGCCAAGTTTCAGCAGCACCTGATGACAACTCCGTACCAACTGGCTTGATATGTCGTTGCTATTTAGTGCTGATAATGCCGCCCGACTGTCGGAACAGATTCGAATAGTGCGACCTCTCCATTTTTGTCGCAGACATTCTTCTACTGCCAATGAAATGGCATATATCTTCGCCTGGAATATGGTCGTCATTTTTCCGAGGGGTCTTCATGTGTCGCAGTCGGCGTAGTACTCATTGCTCCAGTAATACTTAAGCAACCAAGTCTCTGAATTTGCGTTAGCAGCTTCCTGCTGTTAGCAAAGTTCAGTCTTAGCCCCCAGACGATGCATGCGTACATCAAAATGAGTTTTATTAGTGATGTATACATCCAGTATATCTATTTTGGTGAAAGTCCCCAGATCTTACCTATCGTATTCCTACAGCACCAGAGCAATCTGCAGGATTTCTGATATTGTTCTTGGATATGGTGCTTCCACATTAACTTGGTGTCGAAATGTACTTCTAAGTACTTGACAGTTTGTGCCAGCTGGATTTCTGTCCCTGCTAAGTTGGGTGGCGTATAGCTGCCCCACTTAACGTTCCTAGTGAACCTAACTAGTTCAGTCTTCCTGTGGATTTTCTCCACTCTAGCATGTGAAGGATGCAACTGATTAGCAGCGGTTCGATTCAATGCTGTTTTGCCGCATCACAAACTGCCACGAATGAGGCATAATTGAAGGCACCTTCGATATCCATGAATGCGCCTAAGGCGTATTCTTTTCGAACATCGACTTTTCAATTTTTGCCGTAAGTTCATGGAGTGTTGTCTCCTTGAATTTGTCTTTCTGGTAGGCATGTTGCCCTTTAAACAGAAGAGGGTTCTGGAGCCGGAGTCTACTTCTCAAATAAAAACGAGAAGTGGGCTTTTCCTTTAGGACAATATGCAACGGTTTTTCAAGCCGAAGTTTATGCGTTCCTAAGGGCGGGAAACTGGGTGATTGACGAATGGTTGAAGGGCAGGCGCATCGCAATCTACAGTGACAGCCAAGCTGCATTGAGGGCATTGAGCAGTCCTTTGATCACCTCGAAAATCGTCCAGGAATGCAGAAACCGTTTGAACTCTATGTCTAGATTCAATACGGTAGAACTACTCTGGGAACCTGGTCACTGTGGCATAGAGGGAAATGAAATCTCGAACGCTTTAGCGAAAGAGGGGCCAATCTCCCCTATTCCGGGACCGGAGCCAGCAATTGGAGTACCAGTAGCATTGGCTAAGTCTGTTTTCAAAAACTGAGAACAAGCTTCCCATAATGACAGGTGGCAGAGTCTAAATGCTGTTCGATACACCAAACTTTTCCTGTCAGGACCGAACATAGGTATCGCAAAGTTTATCCTGTCGAAAAGCAGGAGGACTTGCAGGTGTATTGTGGGCATTCTGACAGGCCATAATTCACTAGCTGGGCATATGTTCAGAATAGGGATTACTCAAGATGATACGTCTCCCTCCTGTAATGAGGAAGCGGAATCCACGGAGCATTTCCTATGTGAATGCCCCGCCTATGGACGCATCATGCATCAGATCTTTGGTGCCGATGTTCTCCAATTGCGACGGGTAGCATCACATCCACTAACGGAAATCTTGCGATACGTTAACGAATCCAGAATATTCCTCTGTTACTAGCGCAGGAATGATGCCATCCGGACCTACAGACTAGTATCTATGGAACGAGTTAAATGCCCCGTTCACTCGCTCCAGTGATACTACTTTGCATGCCAGATTCCCAGTCTCTCGGTTGAGAGCTGTATGCACCTGTTGGCCCCGAGACTAGATTTTGGATGCTGCCTGAGAAGTGCACTTCAAGCAAATGGTTTGCCGTTTCTTCGTCGCTTCCTGTGTACCTCCCGTTCTGTAAACGTAAACAACCCAGCTTCTGGCTACGTTTGCCTCAAGAGAGTTAGTCTCTTTGCAAAAGCGTCTCCATGGTGATCGTTTAGCCGATCTTATGCTCTTCTTTAGAGCCTTCCACCACAGTGTTTTACCCTTCTTTCGCATGTTGAGTATATATAATATAAATGTAACACAGATTACGCTTTTAGACCTATTTACGCTAATAGTTCCAACTTATTTACGTACTTCTTCTTCCATACTTGGCTCTACAGAAGAACTCAAACATGTGATACATCGAAACAGCTACAATCTATGGAAACATCCGTAACCAACCTTCAACCCACCCAGCAATCTGTAAACCATCTTTTTTTTTTTCAAAATAAACAATTACCATAAAATTATGAATCATTTCCGACATACCTCGAGCAAACAACAGAAGTTTCAAAAGCGAAGCGAGCTTAAAAGACGGAGGAGGCCGATCTTGGAAGGTAACAGACCGTGTAGATCGAATTACTACGCAACGTTCGAGAAAAAGTTTATTGTCTGTTAAGCAATGACTTCCTTTTTGTTGATTGTTTACTATTTTAACACAATTTTAGTTGTCATAAGCTCGCAGATTAGTAGATATTGAGTGCGCATTTATTTGCTAAGAAGGCGGCGCAACTATTCGCTTTGAAGACCCTTTTAGAGGTCATGCATGACTGCACTTCTCATAGTTAGGCAATCAACTTTTCCAGATATTCTGTTGCAGATTGAGGGAGACTGTGGAGAAGTCTTGCCTAAAGTTTCCATTTCAATGAAATCAATTCCGATTTGACTCCTGAGTTCAGATACAACTTCAAACCAATGCTAGAAGAAAAGATTTCTGAAAAAAGTACCATGGACCCTCCTCAACATTTGTTCCAACTTTCTATAATCTGATTAGTGCAAGCGTAACAAAATGCTTTTCTGGTAACGATTTGATTGGCCACCTTGTATCTAAGAATATGACAAGATTGGAGATTCGTATCTTTTCTCTTGAAAGAAAGGAGCCGACGGAGGGGATCGTTAACATCAATTAGAAATCACCTGTATGATTACCGGCGAGGCATAACAATACGAATACACACCATGACGAGCATTTGTTACTACTTTCATAAAACCGAATCTGGTAAAACATATTTTCATCCATTTCTTGAGAATACTTCAAGATACACACCAAGGGGCTGACTATGGGCTGTGCATTTACGATGCGGAATTCTAGAACAGCAAAAGGTTAATGGAGAGAAACCGATATAAGTTCTGGTTCGACAGACAACCAGATACATTCGTTCGGTAAACATTTTTATTTCTGAAGCATGCAAAAGTGCAATTTCAACCATGCAAAATTATTAAGACAAAAGCACATGCAACTGATTAAAATGTTACGGAAAACGTGATTAAAACTCTATTATGTAAGGTATTTGCGGTTCATAGATGTATCTTTTGTGGATTTGTAGCCAAACAAGAGCATGGCGTTTCCCGTGCCGTAGTTGCGATTGTAGACTGTTCAGGTAAGACGAAAGTCCCGCATAGAATTAAGATTTATTATTTGTTGTTGCTGGCGTGCTTTAGTATGGTTTCTGTAAATTAGAATCATTGTGGGTGCGGCGGGGTGTAGGGAGCTAGAAGCCATTATGCCTTTCACCTTTGCCAGCAAAAGATACGGGAATGTATCGTGATATTTAGGTATGGAAATCGTAAAGTTCAGGCATGATTAGCATTCATTAATTGCATTTATCGTAGATCTAATGATGGAGATTTTTGAATCTTAAATTGTTTTTTATTCCCTAGAGGTTACCGAGAGAAGGCATGGGCAGATTCAATCTGAATGGACCACCGCAGTGCCTTTGAAGGAATTACCTTTTATATAGGGAGATTATCATCATTTTTTCCAGATTTTTCAATTAGTTTTGCGAGAACGTTAACCATTAATCTTTGAGGCTTGTATATTTTGATCAATTATTTTCGCCTATGCATGGAAATCTACCACTAATCATGATCATCAACGGCGCAATAACCAGTAGCCGGTCTTGGCCTGCCTTAATAAGGAACTCCTGGCACCCCGGTTTTGGGACGAGGTCCATCAATTCGATACCCCTAAAAGCTGTCTGGCGTCCTGGCCTAGTGGCCCGCCCACCGTAATCTATTGAGCCGGATTTTATCCACAACCAGACGGTCATAGTATCGCTCATAGCTTTCGTTGTTATGTAGGCTACGGAATCGTCCATCCTCATGTAGGGGGCCAAAAATTCTTCGGAGGGTTCTTCTCTCGAACGCGGCCAAGAGTTCGCAATTCTTCTTGCTAAGAACCTAAGTCTCCGAGGAATACATAAGGACTGGCAAGATGATTGGTCTTGTACAGTAAAAGCTTTGACCCTATGGTGAGACGTTTCGATGGAAGCAGTTTTTGTAAGCTGACCGTGCGCGGATTTCATCGTCATAGCTGTTATCGGTTGTGATTTTCGACCCTAGATAGGAGAAATTTTCAACCGTCTCAAAGTTGTAGTCTCCTATCTTTGTTTTCGTTTGACCAGTGCGATTCGATGTTGTTCGTTCCTTCGTTTTTGGCGCTGACGTTGCCACCATGTACTTCGTCTTGCCTTCATTAATGTACAGCCCATGATCTCGCGCCACCTACTTGATCTGGACAAAGGTATACTGTACATCCCGGATTGTTCTTCCCATGATGTTTCTATCGTCAGCGTAGGCCTATTGTTGGGTGGACTTGAAGAGAATGGTGCCTCTCGCATTTACATCTGCATCGCGAATCACTTTCTCGAGGGCCAGATTAAAGAGGACGCATGATAGGGCATCCCCTTGTCTTAGACTGTTGTTGATGTTGAATGATCTCGAGAGTGATCCTGCCACTTTTATCTGGCCTCGCACATTCGTCAGGGTCAACCTAGTCAGTCAATTTCATTGGGAAACCGAATTCTCTCAAGGCCGTGTACAGTTTTACCCTGGCTACGCTGTCACGTTTTTTAGCGTTTACCTGACGCTGAATGAGACGATGCTGGACTTTCGGCGCCGGCTTCATGTTCTGGAGGACGGCGTTTCGAGTACGGAGGGACCAATCCTGGTAGGTGGTGATTTTAATACCAGGGCTTTTGAATGGGGCATGACTCAGTCAGACTCCAGATTCTGGAAATGGCGGTGAGAATCGGGCTCGTAGTTTTAAACCCCGGACCCACGCCAACGTTTCGGCGCCCAGGCTGTGAAGGAAGCATTCCTGATATCACTTCTGTGTCGGAATCTCTGGCATCATCGGTGGACGGGTGGCGAGCTCTAGAAGACTTCTCGGCAAGTAATTACCAGCACATCGCGTTCGAAGTGGTTGACGCTACTTGCCAGCGTGCACCAACGCGACGTTTCTCCTGCCTGTGGAATTTCGCGAAGGTGAACATCGGGAAGTTCGTCGAAGCTCTTGGAGCAGGCAGGGCCGTGCTGGAGGGGGTTCCGGGGGGTGGTAGTGTCGGAGCTGATACCGTCGTAAATTCCGTGATGAACCTGAGAGTGACGGCGTGTGAGACTTCCATGCCCCGGAGGGGCCCCAGGCGCGACAAGCTTTCTATGTACTGGTGGACGGCAGAAATTGCCGACTTACGGAGGGAGTGTCATAAGCTCCGCTATTTGCACGCCAACGAGGAGGCATGTGCCATAAAGGCACAGTATAGATCAGCAAAAAGGAGACTCCGTAGCGCTATAAATAAAAAAAAAATTCACGGCTGGCATAACCTTGTTACCGAGGTGAATGAGGACCCGTGGGGACTGGGAACTAAGTACCGACCAGATGGACCGCATTGTACGGGCATTGTTCCCCAGACACCCTGTACGGGTTGATGTAAATAGCGCGGAAAGTGTCGAAGATTGCCCCCTTTTCACAATGAGAGAGCTCGAAAAAGCGATTCTCACTATGAAGAACAAGGAGGCATCAGGCCCTGATGGCATCCCGGCGGAAGTTTATAAACTGGTGTTCCAACATTGACCAGAATTGCTGCTTGAAGGAGGGCATTTTTCCTTGTCGTTGGAAAGTGGCCAGACTCGCATTGATCAGTAAGGGTAAAGGGGAGGGGCCCCGGAGCCCCCGTCTGCATACTGACCGCGGTGTATGCTTGACACGACCGGAAAAGTGCTTGAGAAGCTCATCAGGAGTAGACTCGCTGAAGCGATCCACGCTGTCGGGGACTTATCCCAAAGGCAGTTCGAGTTCAGAACAGGGAGATCTACAGTGTAGGTTGTATATGCGGTTCATCGAGCAAAGGCATACAGCCACCAATCTCGACGGATAGTGCTTTTCATAACGTTTGATGTCAGACATGCCTTCAATTCCGTAAGATGGACAGATATGCTAGGCACACTTGAAAACTCATTTCACATGGTAAGGTACCTCTTGCGGATATTGAGGGATTATCTGAAAGACCGCTCCCTGCTCTATGAGACGCTAGAGGGCCAAAGGAGGATGGAAATCGCGTCGCGAGTAGCACAGGAATCCATCCATGATAGTCTGCTGAGACTCAATATGCCCCAAGAGTCGCACCTGGTTGGTTATGCAGACGACGTTGCGGCACTTGTTGCTGGACGCACTGTTGTAAAGCAGACTTGGCATCTGAGTGTAATTATGCGAAGTTTGCAACGATTAACTATCTCAAATAATAAAAAACTTGTTGTTTCTTTTTCGTTGATGTAGATATTTATTCTTGTATCGCTCATAGATCTCGTCGTTATGTAGGCTACGGAATCGTCCATCTCATTGTCTTGTACAGTAAGAGCTTTGACCCTATGGCAACACGTTTCAAGCGGAACAGTTTTTGTGAGCTGAAATAGGCTCTGTTGGCTGCCAACAACCGCGCGGATTTCCTCATCGTAGCTATTATCGGTTGTGATTTTCGACCCTAGATAGGGGAAATTGTCAACGGTCTCAAAGTTGTATTCTCCTATCCTTATTCTTCCTGTTTGACCAGTGCGGTTTGATGTTATTGGTTGATTCGTCTTCGGTGCTGACGTTCCCACCATATACTTTGTCTTGTATTCATTGATGTGCAGCCCAAAATCTCGCGCCGATTGCCGCCTGCTCGATCTGGATGAAAGCAGTTTGTACGTCTTGGGTCGTTCTTCCCATGATGTCGATATCGTCAGCATAGGTCAGTAGTTGGGTGGAGTTAAAGAGGATCGTACCCCTCGCATTTACCTCAGCATCACGAATCACCTTCTCGAGGGCCAGGTTAAAGAGGACACATGATAGGGCATCCCCTTGTCGTAGACCGTTGTTGATGTCGAATGGTCTTGAGAGTGATCCAGCTGCTTTTTTCTGGCCTCGCACATTGGTCAGGGTTAGCCTAGTCAGTCTTATTAATTTCGTCGGGATACCGAATTCTCCCATGGCCGTGTACAGTTTTACCTTGGCTATGCTACCATAGGCGGCTTTAAAGTCGATGAACAGATGGTGCAACTGTTGTCCATATTCCAACAGTTTTTCCATCGCTTGCCACAGAGAGAAAATCTGATCTGTTGCTGATTTGCCTGGTGTGAAGCCTCGCTGGTATGGGCCAATGATGTTCTGGGCGTATGGGGCTATCCGGCTTAGCAAGACAGCGGAGAATATCTTATAGATGGTACTCAGCAACGTGATACCTCTATAATTGCTGCACTGTGTGATATCTCCCTTTTTATGTATGAGACAGATAATGTCTCGTTGCCAATCGTCAGGCATTGATTCGCTGTCCCATACCTTGAGCATAAGTTGATGAACCACTTGGTGTAACTGGTCGCCTACATATTTAACCAATTCGACTGAAGAATGTCAACCGGGAAGCAGAGAAAGTAATCGCTGTCACCCGAGCGGTCCATTCCAAATATCTTCATGATAAACTGGACAATTGGGATAGCGAGAGAAATCTGTATCGACTTGCCGCCATGAACGCGCACAGTATATCGAACACTTCTGTTGCGTTAATGAGACAAGAACGGTACTTTGCTCCGGTTACGTTCAATCGAGCAAGAGACCTTCGGACCACAAACGTGGTGTTGCAGTTCAACACGGGTAATCCGTGTCTTAAGAACACCGTGGGATTAAGTCCACTGGACAGGTGCTCACGTAAAACGCAACGAGGAAGCAATAAGACGAATGATATCGGGGAAAGAAACAGGACCTGACGATATCACATCTGAACTCTTTCAAATGAAGAGCTGGGGCCCAACACTGTGGCTCAGTGAATTCTTTAACCGGGTTATTCAGGAAGGAAGAACACCATCTGACTGACAAGAAAGTCCCACTGTTCCAATATGGAAAAAGAAAGGTAATCCAGCAGAATGTTCAAATTACCGTCCGATCCGGTTACTTTCCCATACCATGAAGATTTTTGAACGCATTCTTGACAACCGTATTCGCGAAATCGTTGAAATAACAGTGAGTCAAGCCGGATTTGTCAAAAACCGCGGCACTACTGACGGAATACACGCTGTGCGGTTACTCATGGAGAAACACCGCTCTTTACATTGCATTTCTGGAACTGCCGCACGAACTCATCTGGTATGCTTTACGACAACACTTAGTGCCAAAAGAACTCGTGCGCTGGGTTCAATTGCTCTACCACGATCCGAAAAGTAAAGTTCGAAGTGCTGCGGGTATATAAAAACGGCTTCGTGTCTCTGTTGTTTATATAATTATCGGCAAGTTTGCGGGCACAGTATCTGACCGCCTAAATGCAACAAAACATGTAATCCACAGTTAGTCCTTCCATAATGGACTAACGGGTAACGCTAGGAAAACTGGACTACTGGCATCGGGCCAACTTCTTTAAAGTCTACGCTGAAGGGGCAAATGGCAAGGATTCACACAGCCAAATGGAGAAATTTGAACTTCTGAAAATCTTTGTGAAACAACCCGAGGCCGGCAGTTTTGTTGTCCCTTAACAGGTAGGACATGAAGGGCTTTTAACGGGCCACTACCCCTAAAACTACCACATGGAAAAAATCGGAGTGGTGGTCTCGGCCATATGCAACCAATACAAGAAGGAAGAAAATACAGCCCTGCACTTCGTATGCAGCTGCCCGGCCTCCTCAGACCTCAGCAGAAGATCCCTTGGTAAGGTTTTCTTCAGCGAAAAGTCTACGCATTCTCTGTCTCTGAAGAATGTTCTCAGATTTGCGTAAGTCGGCGAGAGGCCGATGATTAGGCGATCTCCGGGGATAGCACAATGGGCCTAGCAAAGGTCTAAGTGCTTGGCGCTGGAAATTTGTTCAGATCACATCCTGGTCACATACACGATGAAATTTCCTGAAAGGTGTCAGCCACCCCCTAACTTCTGTGTTACTGAAAATTTCCTCCGGTGAAACCGATTCTCAGGAGTCCTCATTTACTATAGAAGTGGCAATCATATTTCGGCAAAGAAGGTGGAATAGTCCTCTATACTGATCACCAATTCCATACCCAATACATCCTGTCACTTAAACAAAGTAGCCTTCACTTTCAACCGCTAGTCCCCAGCACATATTATCTTCCCTTCCCATCTCTAAGATATATCGAATAAATCGACGGCAACTATTGGAGGACTGCCTAGTCTTTCCTCCAGGCGCTTATTATCTATCTTATCTAACTAATCAAATTATATTAGTTTAAATTCTGCAGTTTCAACCTTGGCTATGTTAAGCATCTTTTAAATTGTATTGTTCAATATTTATTATTTGAGTACCAAAATCTTGTTTCAACAAATTAATATTTGCATAGTTTATGAATGTAGAACAAACGTTACTAAAATCTTTTTGTGTTCAAAACGATTACAAAGATACGTATCAACACCTGTAGAAATGTTTATTAATTGCTATGCAGACTTTTCCAAAGAGGTAATGGGTATTTGGCTAGTGTTCTGTGTAATAATTGTTGCAAAGTAGGCTTGAAGGCAAAGATTGGAACGCGAAGATAATAGGACCTCCCATCTACTTGGGAAAAAAAATAAGAGATAAAAAAACATTTCTTGGCTATTCCTTAATATCGCTACAAGTTCATTTATCATTCCCAGTATTTAGAATTACTTTCCAGGTCTACTTCCTGCTGTTTATTCAATTTGAAACCAAGTTAGACGTTTGCTTTTTGATAATTTTAAGGCATCCTCCATTAATGGTATATCTAATAAAGCACGGAAGTGCGTATTTACTCCATGCTCCCCTCCAGTATCACCTGCTCTGTTTAAAGAGTGATAGCATTGTTGATTTTATTCTAAGGAGACGCGCATTTAGATATCTAATTGTGGTATCTGCGGCATCTATTTATTTAGGTCTTGTGACTAATAGAATTTTACTCGTTGAGATTACGAGTATTTGCACCTCTAGATAATTTCTGGTGTGTAAATAGGAAATATGTAGGGGAGGCCGAGGACAGTTGGCATAGATTTTCGTTTTCGATTTTTGTTTTCATTACTATGATACTCAATATAAATTTGATTCCTGATAATTACAAACTAAAACGTATTCTGTACAACTTCTTTTTCTTCAACCTTTGTCCCGATCACAGGCGGGGTCGGCTCGCCGTGGTCGGTTTCGCCATTAGCTCTATCGAATGCCTGATCTGGGTTCAGGCTTTTAAATCCCCATCCAACGTATCAAGCCACTGTTTTTTAGGCCTGCCTTTTGGTCGTTTACCATCGAATTCGATGTTCAGACCAATCTTGGCAAATGAATTCTCGTTAGCACGAATTGCGTGACCATACCATCGAAGACGCCTCTCTCGCAACTTTTCCGCGATCGGTGCAACCCCATAACGATCGCGGATATCCTCATTTTGAATGTGATCAAAACGTGTGACGCCACTAGTCCAACGCAACATCTTCGTCTCCATTACCGCAAGATGTCGTTCATTGTCTTTTATAGTCGGCCAACACTCAGAACCATAGAGAGCGGCAGGACGGACGACATTGCGGTAAATTTTAGATTTGAGACGTTCGTTAATACGTCGATCAGAAAGAACACCAGTTGTGAAACGCCACTTCATCCAGGTTGCGTTAATGCGTGAAGTAATTTCCTAACGCAGTTCTCCATTGGCTGATAGCGTTGACCCGAGGTACTTAAATCGCTCAGTTCTGGGCAGATCACTGCCGCTGACAGTGATTGTGCCTGTTTCATGGGAATCGGTCGTCAAAAATTCAGTTCTGTTTAGATTCAATCTGAGACCGCAGGTTTCCAAAAGTGCCAACTAACCCCAGGTGTGGAGCAAGTTGGCATGTCTGTTGGGGCAGGTTGGTGTAACTTAAAAATTATGTTGTGTTAAAAAAGTAGACATGTGTGTGTGTGTGTGTGTATGGTGGGGGAGAAGCTACAGCTTCTGAGCACTCAGGCCGCGTTGGCCAATTGTACTCGCCTCCCCCGTCTAACGGAATATTCCGGATTCGTTAACGTATCGCAGGATTTCCGTTAGTGGATGTGATGCAACCCGTCGCAATTGGAGGACATCGGCACCAAAGATCTAATGCATGATGCGTCCGTAGGCGGGGCATTCACATAGGAAATGCTCCGTGGATTCCGCTTCCTCATTACAGGAGGGACACGTATCATCTTCGGTAATTCCTATTCTGAACATATGCCCAGCTAGTGAATTATGGCCTGTCAGAATGCCTACAATACACCTGCAAGTCCTCCTGCTTTTCGACAGGATAAACTTTGCGGTACGTATGTTGGGTTCTGGCAGGAAAAGTTTGGTGTGTCGAGCAGCATTTAAGCTCTGCCACCTGTCGTTATGGGAAACTTGTTCCCAGTTTTTGAAAACAGATTTAGCCAATGCTACTGATACCCCAATTGCTGGCTCCGGTCCCGGCATAGGGGAGATTGACCCCTCTTTCGCTAAAGCGTCCGAGATTTCATTTCCCTCTATGCCACAGTGACCAGGTACCCAGAGTAGTTCCACCGTATTGAATCTAGACATAGAGTTCAAACGGTTTCTGCATTCCTGAACGATTTTCGAGGTGATCAAAGGACTGCTCAATGCCCTCAGTGCAGCTTGACTGTCACTGCAGATTGCGATGCGCCTGCCCTTCAACCGCTCGTCAATCACCCAGTTTGCCACCCTTAGGATCGCATAAACTTCGGCTTGAAAAACCGTTGCATATTGTCCCAAAGGAAAAGCCCACTTCTCGTTTTTATTCGAGAGGTAGACTCCGGCTCCAGAACCCTCTTCTGTTTTTGAGCCATCGGTGTAGAAGACTTCCGTATATCCCGCCACGCATTCCTCTGGGTTTTCCCAGTCCTCTCTACGCTTCAGGGTAACTTCATATCTTCTACCAAACAGATGTATGGGGACACGAGAATCGGAAGGCATTGTAAGAACTGGATTCAGTCCTCTCAGTAGCTCTTCCAATGCTCTGTGCCCCCCATATCCGTTGTTTTCCCATAGATCTAATCGAATTAGCCTATGAGCTGCTCTCATTGCAGCGCTTTGAATAAATATATCCAGGGGCTGCAAATTGAGTAATGCATTCAGAGCTGCGCCGGATGTCGTGCTCATGGCACCAGTGATACCCAGACAAACAGTTCTTTGCAGTGCGTCTAGTTTACGGTGAAAACCTTTTTGTCTCACCTTAACCCACCACACTACGGATGCATATACGAACATCGGCCTAATGATGGTAACGTATATCCACATTACCACATGAGGCCTGAGTCCCCATGTCGAGGCAAAGGTCCGTCTGCACAGCCCATAAGCTGTGAGAGCTCGTTTCATCTTTACCTCTACATGTTTATTCCAAAGAAGTTTTTTATCTAGAGTGACCCCCAGATATTTCACTTCTTCGGAGAGTTGAAGGGTAGTACCCCTCATCTCAGGGGGACAAAGTCCATCCAGTTTTCTCCTTCGTGTGAATAAAACCATTGTGGTTTTATTTGGATTAACTGACAAACCATGTCTAAGGCACCAGCTGTCTATCAAATCAACGGCACGCTGTATGTTCCTACACACCGTTCCAAGATCCCGATCAACAGCAAGTACAGCCACGTCATCAGCATAAGCTTGAGCGTGTATTGGAAAATTTTGCTGTTCGCAAAGCAGTGAGTCGATCAGCATACTCCACAGAAGCGGCGAAAGCACACCTCCTTGGGGGCAGCCCTTCGTCGTTTCTGTAGTCAGGTAGCGATCGACCCCTACCTCAGCGCACAACAACCTTTGCGTTAGTATAGCATGGATCCACTTAATTAAAGCATCATCAACACCATGCGCTCTGGCGGCATCACAAAGTTTTTGAAAAGGCGCACAGTCAAAAGCCCCTTTAATGTCCACGAACACCCCCATCGCGTACTCACCATTCAAAGTTGCATCCTCTATCTTTGTGACCAAAGAATGAAGAGCAGACTCACAGGACTTTCCACGTTGGTAAGCATGTTGGTTTTCACTAAGTGGGTGTGACCTAAGTGCGTTTCCACGAATATGACGCTCCACCAGTCTCTCCAAACCTTTCAGCAAGAATGAAGTCAAGCTGATCTGTCTAAAGTTCTTTGGATTAGAATAGTCATCTTTCCCAGGTTTCGGTATGAAAACTACCTTAACCTGTTGCCAAGAAGAAGGCACGTAGCCCAGAGCAAGACATCCTCGAAAAATATTTCTTAGAGGTCGCTCTAAATGCTCCATACCCTCCTTTAGCATTGCCGGATGGATGCCATCCATGCCAGGTGCTTTGAAATGTTCAAAGGACAGTATAGCAGCTCTCACCTTTTCATGGGTAACAACCGCTTTCGCAGTGTTCCAGTTCCCCTTGCAACACTTGCGTGTTGAAGGGGTTGCAAGAACCGTCAACTCTCCCCCTACCACTTCTCTCACCCGTTCTCCCGGGTGGTGTACTTCCAGGAGGGTCTGTACTGAGTCCAGTCTGGAGCTCGTGAAAGTACCGTCGGGTTTTCTAAGAGAATCCAACTTGGCCGACTCATCCCTTTTGATGACTCTGCACAGCCTTGAAGTCTCCCTTTCGCCTTCCAGTTCCTCACAGTACGCTCTAAAGGAGTCTCGTTTCGAGCACCTCACGAGCCTCTTATATTCACGTTGTGAGTTCCTGAAATTTAACCAGTCTTCGTTCTTGTTACTTTTGCAAGCACGATTTAGAAGTCGCCTGGTTGATTTCCTGAGTTTTTGCAGTTCTCGGTTCCACCAAGGAACCGTTTTACCGCTAGACATAGTTCAAGAAAAAAACACTTCATTTCGAAATAAAGTAAATAAAAACAAGAATTCAAGCGTCTAGTGTGTCCGTTAGAAGTTCGGCTTTTCTCCTTTTTCTTTCACTTCGATTAGATTCCTTCCTTGGCCCTGCTTTTGGTAATGGACGTACTTCTTCTGGTGTTACAGAATGTGTAGACGTTGAAAGTACTGCAGGAAGAAGATCATTTACTGATATCAGAGGGGGCGATCAGTAACAGATGAAGGCAGAAATTCAAAATCATCGAATATGTCTGGGTTGAAAAGGCATATTCCACGAACACGAAATTTTGCAGTTATATTAGATGGAGTCAAGTGGGAATGCAATGTTTACTATCAACGGAATATGACAAATAATCATTATTTGTCCTGGATTGTTTGTTATCCAAGAGTCACAGGCAGAGTTAATATATTTTTTGAGCAGCCCAAAAACACTCCTGCCCAAAGGTTGTAACTTATGGCTGCAGTGCGGAGGAAATGATAAGACCACAACCCCGTTCTCTTTGAGCAAATCAAAAGGTTCAATAGACAAGTGGAAATTGCGGTCATCAAGGAGAAAAAGAACTTGTTTCTCTTTCGAACATTTCGTAAAATAAATGAAATATTTTACAAAGTTTATAAAATCAGTCTCCATCATCTAACCTGATTTGTTAGAATCTCCATTTGAACCAGACGGTATACCTTGGAGAAAGTGTCCCTTGGACTTAATTTGTGGCAAAACAAAAAAAGGGAAAATCGTAGTACCTCCCGCTGAAACGCATGCTGCGAGAGTCACCAGACATCCTCTTTCAGCTGAGGTTATACGTCCTATTTGCTTGAATCATGAAACCACTCTGTCTGGTTTTTGCACTGTTGTGATTCGTATCTCGCCTGTCTTGAGGCTCTTGAGGCTCAAATTTATGGTATATTTATCTAATACAGGTTTTAGTAAAGTAAAAAATCGCCCCCAGATATTTGATAAGCGGCTTCGAAGAAATGGTGTGGCCACCAACACGAATATTTATCGTAATCCTTTTTCCATTGGTTGGCAATCAGGACCGCCTCCGTATTTTTTTCCCCAAGGTCAAGCTGAACCATCTCCAACCACGCTTTTATGGCGATAATCGTTGTGTTAGCGTTCACTGCAACATCTTTAGGTTGTTTCGCGACGACAACAATGCGTAGATCATCTGCGAAACCGATTTTCATGTCCTCCTTTGGTATGGGAAAGAGAAGGACCTCAGTATGTATCACGATCCACAAGAGAGGACCCAACAACGAACCCTGTGGTACTCCTGCAGTGACATTTGGCTGTTTGGGTCTCTCATCCGTATCGTACCAAAGTGTCCTTTCCGAGAGGTAACTTTCGAAGAGCTTATTCAAATAAATAGGAACATTCAAATAAATAGCTCCCAGCAGGGTAAATTGAACGCATTTTTGACATCCCACGTCACCACGGCGCAGCATTTATTAGACAAAATGACGTCCAGAGCCAGCTTCAAACCTACTGGATTGCTGAAATCTAAGCTGTCGCTCCGATAGTCCATCCTTGTATTCTATGATAGGGAGATGACCCTTTCGAGCGTCTTTCGTACCGGGTCGATAAGGCAAATCGAGCAGAATGATGATGGAGGTCCTGGTTACTTATTCGGCTTCGTGAGGAAAACTAGTCTTTGCCTCTTCCATCGAGTGAGAAAGACTCCTTGTACCATGCAAGTTTCAAATACGCTCGGGTCTGGTCTTCTCTGCGAGTTTAAAAACTCTGTTAGAAACAGCATCCAAACCGGGAGCTTTAATATCACCGATTCTCTCACAAATCTCTGTAAATTCCTCCTCAGTTACCATGTAGACATCCTATGCTTGTTTATGTTTTCTGGGGGTAACACAGCCGTCACCATATCGAGCAGAAGATACGCCCAGGTCAGTTGTGGTGTTTGCCCACTCATCTCTTTCATGACCACCAAGTACGCTGTTCCCAAGAGGCTTGGGTCTGCAAAGCCACCGATAGTTTGACGACCTTTTTGCGAGAACTCACGCTTCGGCATGGTAGCGTTCAAATTTCTTCAAATTTTTCATGTACCTACCTTAATTTCCAGCTCCGCGGAAACGCACAGTGCCGAATGGTCCATATTTGATCTGAAGGAACATTTTCTAGTAGTTGCTATGAGTATAATGTTCCTCACCAATGTGGTACTCACATATGGTAGATCGACAACTTAGTCCGACCCTGTCCCACGAAATGTAAACACATTTCCCGTATTTGCAAGCACCAAGTCTAGCTTTGCGGAAGCCTCGAGCAGGATACAGGCTTTGGTATTCACAGTTCGACTGCCCCAATCCATAGCCCACGCTTTGAAATCACCCGCTGTAATGTTGGCGTTTCGACTTCTTACTTCCGAGTATTCCTAGCTTTTTCTCGAATTCTACTATCGTCGTACTTGGTGGAGCACAGCAACTATATATGTTCCGGAAACTCAATCGAAATTTTCAGTGTTTTTCCCAGGGATTTCCTCAGCTCCACCATCCATTGGTCTGTTGAGACTTGTAGCTCTCGCTAAACTGGTTGCTTCCAAAGTGCGCAGGGATAAACATCGGTGTCTCTTCATGAAGTTATAAAACCAATCCGATCCTGCCATCTTGTTTACTTCTCATGACAGGGGTATTTTCGTCAAATTTGCTTTCGCATGCTGATAAGCGACTTTCGTCACCTCTTTCGGTGAAAGCGCAAATTACACATCTGTAGCCGATTTGAAGTATTCAGACAGTAGTAACTCTTGTTCTGGTGTAAAAAATGGAAGCATAACCTAATAAGATAGATTTCTGAACTACAAAATCACAATAAACACAACAGCTTATAGAGGAGAAGGCAAGGACCGACTTCGGACTATAGCGCCATAAAAGAAGAAAAATAGACGATGCATATGTGCAGGTAGGTACTTACCATCTATGGCAAGGCGTATTCACAGATAAAGATGAGGCTACGGGAGTGTGGGTGTGTGTGTGTGTATGGTGGGGGAGAAGCTACAGCTTCTGAGCACTCAGGGCGTGTTGGCCCATTGTACTCGCCACCCCCGTCTAACGGAATATTCCGGATTCGTTAACGTATCGCAGGATTTCCGTTAGTGGATGTGATGCTACCCGTCGCAATTGGAGAACATCGGCACCAATGATCTGATGCCTGATGCGTCCATAGGCGGGGCATTCACATAGGAAATGCTCCGTGGATTCCGCTTCCTCATTACAGGAGGGACACGTATCATCTTCGGTAATTCCTATTCTGAACATATGCCCAGCTAGTGAATTATGGCCTGTCAGAATGCCCACAATACACCTGCAGGTCCTCCTGCTTTTCGACAGGATAAACTTTGCGGTACGTATGTTGGGTTCTGGCAGGAAAAGTTTGGTGTGTCGAGCAGCATTTAGACTCTGCCACTTGTCATTATGGGAAACTTGTTCCCAGTTTTTGAAAACAGATTTAGCCAATGTTACTGATACCCCAATTGCTGGCTCCGGTCCCGGCATAGGGGAGATTGACCCCTCTTTCGGTAAAGCGTCCGAGATTTAATTTCCCTCACAGTGACCAGGTACCCAGAGTAGTTCCACCGTATTGAATCTAGACATAGAATTCAAACGGTTTCTGCATTCCTGAACGATTTTCGAGGTGATCAAAGGACTGCTCAATGCCCTCAGTGCAGCTTGACTGTCACTGCAGATTGCGATGCGCCTGCCCTTCAACCGCTCGTCAATCACCCAGTTTGCCACCCTTAGGATCGCATAAACTTCGGCTTGAAAAACCGTTGCATATTGTCCCAAAGGAAAAGCCCACTTCTCGTTTTTATTCGAGAGGTAGACTCTGGCTACAGGAGTAGTTGCCGTATTGGACGTTGTAGTATTACCGACATACCTTGCAGCCTCACATTCCCTTTCTCTTTGGCAATGCCTGCCCAAGCTACGAAGATGACGGCTGATGTGCGAAATAGACTCTTGCCCTCAAGAATGTGAGTACATTGCTAGATCGGACTTTTTTCTATAAGTTCGCACCATGATGATCTGCAAAACCAACATTAAGTGGGAAAAAAATAGGTATATACGTAGCATTTACTTTATATAGGTATCTACGCATTCATTCATTCATTGGCCGTCCTCTCTTCTTGGTAACTTCAGTCAGGCTGAGACAGTAGTGGATACTGTAACATAATGGGCTACTCAAAACAAACGACAGCATTGTAACCCGTTCGTGGCAAAATTGAAAAGCTGAATGCCAACTTACCCCTTATTCCAACTAGCCCCAGTCCCCCCTACACTAGCGGCAAAAAAAAACGCGAACAGAAAATTATCAGAAATTTTACATTTTTAGTTAGAATATATGGCAATTCCCATAATAAAATAAATTTAAACCGCAGTTACGGCATGCCTACCTGCTTAGTATTTTTTAAGGTTTTGTGTAACGTAAAAATTTATCAAAATCGATTCACTGTCTGTCTGTCACATGCGCTCTTCTCCAAAACTGCTAAACCGATCCGAACGAAATTTGGTGAGCTATGAAATCCCACGCCTACAGTGAATGACATAACCATATCGATATCTCTTTAAATAAAGCTAATCATAGTATATTGCTATAAATTTTGGTAATTGACTGCAGACCCCCCTTAAGTTCATACTAGAATCATGAAATTTTGCAGTAATATAGGGTGTAATTTTCTAATTCTAAGACTTTGGATGCCAGTATCACGTGAAAGTGAATATTCTTACATAATCTATGCATATACATTACGTGCTTTTATATAAGAAATACACAAAACCTTTCATACCTGAAACGTGCAGCTTCCGGTTTCCCGGAAATTTTTTTTTTTTTTCCTGGATACACATCTAGAATCGAAGACACGCATGCCAGACTTTTATCGACTATAACCTCACTTCCTGCTTCTCGTACAAGTGGCTTCGGCATCGGGTAAAACATTCATTGGAATCAGCCCCGCTATTACGCATGCTGCCTCATACAATCAGCCGACAAGCAAGCTTAAAGCTGTCTGTAATTTTCTACCATTTTTATCGGTGATGCGCCAGTGATGTCGCATATAAAAGAACAGAGCTAACGACTCGCAATAGAAGTAATCGTGGGCTGGGCTTCAGGCCAACCTATATTTGGAAGCATCCTTGCTAATGCCGGTACTTTTTGCCTAGTAAACTTTAAATGGAATTTATAGCTAAACTTTGAGTCGAAAGTTACTCCCAGATATTTTAGCGATGGCTGGCAGCGAGCGGTATGTGAGTCGATGCAGATTTGAATGTTTTTTTGTTTTCGCCGCTTCGTAAAAAGTACAAACTTCGTTTCCTGTTCGGCAGCTTCAGCCCGAAATCTGCAAGACTTGATTTTACAGATAGTTCCACTCGCATAAATTTCTACTTCGTCAGACTGATTAGATGTTATGACCATCCCAATGCCATCTGCGAATCCCACGACAACAGCCTGTCATCATACATTATGTTCCATATCAGAGGAACCAGAATAGACCCCTTCGGAACTCCTGTCGTTATATCAAATGTCTTCGATTCTTCATCCGAATCGTAAAGTATGATAACTTCCGCTGTCCGAATTAATCGGAGATTATAGTTAATATAAATGTAATTTGGCGTTTGTGCCGCGATGAGTGCCTCGATGATAAAGTTCAATCTGGCAGAACTGAATCCTTTTTTGATGTCGAGAATCACCAGTGGGTAGTATTTTCCCTCAAAAGCTTTCCGAAAGTCAAACTGCCTATTTGATAAAGAACCGCTGCTATCAATTATTAGATATAACCAGTTATACATCATCCGCTCGAGAACCTTGCCTATTGCATTTGGACAGATAGCACTATAGGTTCGCATATCGGCCTACCTGACTTCAGGATCTATTCAAGTTTTTTTCTTAATTTCCACTCTGTGGGGCAAGATTCTTTTTTCAGGCAGTCTGTGGATACCTGTTTGAACATCCTTGGTGCCATTCTCATTACCTTTTATTCATTTCATTACATTTCAGCGCCTTGTGGATTCGATCAATACTGGAGGCTACGTTATCCCGGATTCGTTTTACTTCGTTCAGAACTCCGTCTACGGTTATAGAGTGATGTCTTCGGCACTTAGTAAAATCGTAGGAAATGTAGTTTCCAGATGTTGGGCAAACAGTGTCGAAGCAATCTCCCACAGCAATCTAGGACACAGTAGAAGGAGACGTTTTACTACCGATAAAACCGATTTGTTCGCACCTCTTCAGGGGTGAGAATCTGCCTCATTGCAGAGTTTCATGATGACTCATTGCAGCTTTTTACGTGCGTGTTTAGACTCGAGGTATTGTTGTTCATATTCCGGCGTGTTTCTTCGCTTTCTGGTCTTCAGGCATTCCGTACGGCATTTTGCTATTTCAGCGATCCACCATTAGTTAGGCTTCCGCTTCTGAAGCATCGTAGTATAATAGTTTCATACCAAATGTCAGATTTCCTGTCAGTCTTAAAAGTGCTTCCATGGTGAACAGACATGTTTGGTAAAATTCAAAACAAGTTTCATGTTTGCAAATAGAGATGAATACCTTTCTTTTAGTGCCTAATTTATTACCTCTGCGATTTACTATATCTATCCTTGCCGCTCTTATGGATATGTTTACAACAAGAGATATTCGGGTCCTTTACCTGTTTTTGTTTAAAAAAGGGCAAAATGCACCCGGAGTGGCGAAAAAAATATATCAAGTTTTGGGACCAAATATCTGCAGCGAACGCAGAGTGCAACGATGGTTTACCAATTTCCGGGAAGGCAATTTTGTCTTGCACAATAAATTACGTGATCCACAAAATAGCAGTGCTGATGACAACGAACTGTGAGCAGTAGTTGAGCGGAATACATCGACAACTCTTCAATGTCTTGCTGAGACCTTCAATGTATCAAAAGCAACTATTAGTCGCCGCCTGAAAGAAATTAGAAAAGTGAAAAAACTCAATCGATGGGTTCCCACACGAATTAACCGAAAGAAACAATTGTGACTTGTGATGAAAAATGAATTCTGTGCGATAATAGGAAACATTCAAGACAATGGCTGGATCACGAGGAAGCTCCCAGGCACCAAGCAAGAGCGTAACTGCACCCTAAGAAAGTCATGGTGACTGTTTGGTACATTTCTGAAGGCATCATTCACTATTCTTTCCTGAATCCCGACGAAGCGATAGTTACGGAGTCCTACTGTCTACTGCCTTCTCTGGTGAATAGGCATGGACCAATTCTATTACACACCACAATACCGCTCGACCGAACGTATCCCGTTTGACACTGCAAAAGCTATAGGAGTTGCAGTACGAAGTTTTGGCTTACCCCCATATTCTCCAAAGCTGTCATCTTTTCCGGAGTCTGGGAAACTATTTCCATGAAAAGGGCTACTCCAACCAAAACGCTGTAATTTCGCACTTTGAAAAGTTTTCGGAGCAAAAAATGTTAGGCTTTTTTCAAAAAGGAATTTTTGATTTGGCAACGAACTATGCCAACCATTCATACCAACATTTGGTATCAAACTACCTGATATCTGTTGTGGTAACTGCTGCACCTTATCTTCAGCTGTTTCAGTAAACTCAGTACTCTATGGCAATCATTATTATGAACGGCGCAACAACCGGCCTGTCTCAGTAAGGAACTCCAGATATCCCTGTTTTGCGCCGAGGTCCACAAAATCGATATCCCTTTCCGACGTTGGTCAGAATGATGCTTAGCAGTATAGTTCTTTCTCCTTCATTTATTTCACGGCTTCCCCACTCCTCTGCTCAAGCGTTGAAAATGTCTGCAATGATCTTGAGGTTGTACTCTTTGCGTCTCTCGCTAGTCTGTCTAGCATATTGCAATATTCTGATATTGTCATACTCGGTGCAGCATAACAGCTGTAAATGTAGAGGTCGTCAATCTTAACCCTCGTAAAGTCGTGTTCGCGGTGCTCGGTTGCTTGATGCAAACTCGGTTTCCGCAGCCTTTCCCCTTACATCCGTTTCCCAAACTCCTTGGTGGAGGTTCTTGTATTGTTCACAGATAATCCTTTTCGAAGACTTTTTGTGAGAGCAGGTCCTGAACAACTTTGCGGTGATTTAAATTCAGCTGGATGACTCTGTTTTATGCAAGCTAGTTAAAGCAATCCAGTAGGCTGGACGCCCGGTACCTAGTTACAATCGCGATATTCAGCTCCTCTGTATAGAAGACAGCGAAGGTTTTTGGTGTAGCCGATCGCCAAATAATTTTCCCCTCCACATATTTGAATGTGTCGGAATCCGAGGCATTTAAAGCACTTTTTTAGGGGAGAAAATTGGCTATTGACAAACTAAATGCATAGATATTACGAACTAAGTACAAAGGGGACAAATGTCCACTTAAATATGCTTATATAAGCAATACACAAAACCTTTCACACCTGAAGTTGTAGCTTCCGATTTACCGGCGTGTTTGTATCTGTTGTAGGCTAACTTCTTCACATAGTGTGAAGCGACTATTATCAATACAGTGCTTTTCAGATGAAATTTTTGTGTAAATAGAGGGCGGTGAGGAAGACGGGGCGGCAACCCGGTCGGCCAACCAAAACCAAGTGGCCGAGGAGAACTTCCATAGTGGTGGCACCGGGAGATGCTGTACTCAGTTTGGCTTGCCGGCCGCGATGCAGTAGGCGAATGCTCCAAAGGCCTAATCCTGGCGATCAGACCCGAGTCTGCACGGAGACTCATCTGCAGTGGCAATTTGGTCACAAAACCTCACCAGAGATTGTGGTCACAAAATCAATCCGCGTCTTAAGAAGACCGTGGGATTAAGTCTTCCAGACAGGTGCTCACCTTAAACCCTCAAGGACTCACTATAAATAGAGCGCCATTGAATTTTTAACTATGTATACACAGAACTGTCATGTACTCATCCTTCCTCACATAGCGAACACAAAACCTTTTATACCTGAATCATCTAGCTTCCGGTTTCTTGATTTATTTGGATTCCTGTTGGTAAGTCAGAAAATGCGTCATTAATCGGGTAAGGTGGACATCTGAAGAAGCAATGTCTCGGCTGTATAGCGAGTGGGGTAGTACACATGAGTTTAACACTTTCAAGGTATCTTTGACGGGTTTTGCAACATGTGGCCGGGTATTATAATCTGGAAAAATAATCTTGTTATGTCTTTTTGGATATCCTGACCGTATAATAGCTCTCCACATGTGAAAAAAGAACTTTTCACGTCTCTCGGTTTCAGTTCGTATAGTACCGAATTTCTTCACTTCCTCATGAAGTTGGTTGTAGTATAGCTTAACGCGATTTAATAACATGAACGCCATCTGTTGTAGAATCCTTTAAAATTAATTTATACATAAATATAAATGTCCTTTTAGGAATTGGAACAATTTTGATGTTAACCTCTTCGGTTGGCGGCCTGAGGTGTAGCTAGGAGCAGTTTAGGAGTAGAGTACAGAGCCATTTCCGCTTCGATACTGAGCCAGGCCATATATTAGTATGTGATCCAATCGTTCTCCGGAGCCTGCTTGTTAGGTACTGAGTACTCTAAAGCAAAACATTGTTGCACGAAGTGATGAATCATTTTGGCATCAATAGGAACTGAAGGGGTTTTGTGCAGCATACTAAATACCAACTGTTGTTTTGACTGTCCCAGTCGAAAACTCCTCTGTTATCCTCTTGCCCCAGGTTCTGAACTCTCTCAAAGTAGCTCTAAAAGGGGCTTAAGGTGTGGTTGTCACCAGGCTTTTGGGTTTGTTCTTTTCATATTGACTGGGAAGACGGACAACATCGTTGTAAAAGGTTGGAAGAGGTACCTTATGAAGGAGGAATTGAAGGTGTCTCACATCTATTGCCACTCTAGGCACAAGTTTAATTTCCCTGGTTTGTAATGCGATGATAGGTTGGTTGGTGGAGATAGAATTGTCCAGGGTGTTCGACGAAGTCCAGCATGGCTTGCTCTTTAGGTGAGGTATACGTGTCCCCCATTGACTGAGCCTCTAGCGTTTAAGTCATCGACTATGATGACATTGGGCTCATCACTGAGAAAGTTGAAGAGGTCCAGAGTTGAACGAAAGATGTCTGTGGAAAGATGAGGAAGAAGGTACACTGGCGCTACAATTAGTTTTGGGATAAGATTCAGAGTTTGACAATACCAAAATTCGTCTGAAATTTTAGTTTACGAAAGGAGGTGCCTTTCTTGAACGCTAGGGCTGCATCATCATATTGTCGTTCCTAATTTTAGCAATCTCCTCGAGGTTTTTGATCATTGGAGGTCTGCGGATGGTGACTTATCGGAATTTAGGTTAATATAATAATTGGTTGATTTCTTTGCCGCTTCTCCAACTGTTGTGTTTGAATTGCTGCAGGTTGGCGCTCCTCCCACCCCGCCGAGAGAATTTTGGCATAGTCAGCTCAAGGTTTGTGTGCATTTTCCTTTACATTTGTCCTTGGACCCGCATTTTAAGCATTTCAAAAACTGCTGACAATATACGAGAAAAGCGATCATTGACAATCTAATAATATTCATCTATAGCACTGGTCTCCAAAACCAATTACCAATTTTCCTCCAGTTTGTAATGCTTTAAAATGCATCTGCTAAATTCAGATTTCGAGTAGTTTTTTAGTTGCCTTTTATGGAGGCTCTAATTATGCAAACTAAGCGAATCGTTTGGGTGTCATCGAAAAGATACTTTCAATTTCATTGTCTAAAATTTGAGATGAGAATATCTTACAGATCCGTTGCAATTCAATCGTCATTTCAATGTTTCCCACAACTTTAGAAAGTTTCAAGCAAACTAAATCGTTTCGGAGGTCAGAAAGCGACTCATATGTGCGATTGAGGCAGGTAGACAGTATCTATTAGCAAATACCAAAGGTTACAGCGCAAATTGCCTTGAGTCGTTGCCATCGAATCGCACAGTTCGATACACCTTCGCATGTGTTTCTAATAGTACAATGGAAATAGTGGTTTTGAATGTAAATTGATTATTACTCCGAGAATCGCAGTTTGTTCAATCTTACACGGAATGCTAATATGGAGCTGAATACAGCGAACATTCAAAAAACCGCAAAAAGTATCAAATTAAGGTAATTTGAGAAAGAAATTCACTGAAAAAGTTGGAGATGAAACTAGAGAATTGCTCAAGGCGAGAAAATGACAATAAATCTCTTGTGTTATTATTGAGTCAGTAGAAAAGATGTAAGATACAAATTTGACTGGGAGTACAGTAACAATACCTAGGTTGCAAGCTGCTACTTATTTATTCAATTTAAAGATCTACAAAAAAAAATGAGTTTCCTATTGGGTATTGTCCTCAGAGGAAGGCACAAGTAATTATCTTAATCTACGCTCAAAACTAAGAAAAGAGACAATTTCACAAGGAACCAAACTGTGGAGTATCGTAATCTCGAAAGTAGCTGTCGAACTCCGCGAAGGGAATTTCAAATACCTCCGCGCTACATGGCCTACAAGAAGGAGCAATACGGAAGATAATATCCGAGGAAGCAGAGCTGGCCTTTTGGGGATTGTAGAACTTGGGAAGATATCAAGTAGAAGGCGGTGCTTTCACACTTAAGGGAAATTGATAATGCGGAGCTGGGAAGGATAGTCCAGACGGAAGAAGTTGTTTTTACAAAAGAAAGATGGAGTGAATCCGCGTAAAACCCGGGGAGGAAGTTGCGGAAGGGTAACCATGTTACAAAGTAATATTTATATGCATATTAATAAGGGGTCCAAAAGTGTTAAGGAGGTCTGGATTAGGGAGGAGTAACGTTGGAGTAAGCCAGTCATTTTAGAAGCCTGATTGATGATACCGATGCAGAGGAAATGGGAAGGAAGCTTGTAGTCGAAGACTAGACCCAGGTTTTAAAATGAGCTCCAAAGTGACACGGTCCGTCCACCAAGAGAGTAGAAAAAGGGTGTTCGGGAGGATTTAAATGAGTGGCATTTGCTAACACCTAGTGCCGCGATCAACTCAAACCCCGGAATCGCAGCACCACCTTGTGGTAAGGTGGTTCGTTGCGATACCTTAATAGCTTTTCCTACGTGCTGCAATAAAGACGACATGGATATGACCGTCGTAGCACTAGATACGCGCGTAAACGGCCACAGCACAAGCCTGTATACTGCCGTCTGAACATGGCTGCACGAATGCGAATTACCGTTCAAAGCGTTGAATCTAGAATCTCCGCTCAAAACCGGATCTGGACGACATAACTATCATCCTTAATTCATAATGATACGAGGGTAGTAATGTTCTCTCTCTTGATGGTAAATATCAGGAAGCTCCTCTTGTACTAATTCATCTAACCGGACTTCGTCATGAAACTCCAAACATCAGCTACGAAAAAGACATCGAGGCTTACTGATCCTCCGAATTTTGACTCCGCCAATTGTAATCTCCAAAAAACGCTGCCATTTCGATTGGTCGATTTGCACTGCCTGGAACGCACCCGCCTTCAAATTAAATTTAAACTCCGAACACAGTGAATGAACTACTAATAGTGCTCGGTTGCTGTGGAAGAGACGAGGGTTTATGCATCGAACCCTATTGTTGGATTAGAGACGGGGTGTGGTATGTCTGTTCCATCAGTAGCCACCTGAAGTAAACTCGGTAGAAGGATGGCCCGGTTTAAGGCAGTTGAATAGAGGTTTGAGCCTCATTGTGCCTCAAACTTCTGGGCCGCAACTATTACTTCCAACCGTTTCTCCAAATTCTATTCATACGATCCAGCACCTAACGTGTCAGACACAAAAAAAAATGTTCCATTAATTTACTATGAAAGTATTCATACGATCCAGCAACAAGTGTTCCGGATGTGCAGAAACGCAGCACAGCACAGGTCAGAATTCTTGTCCTAGTAGAGAAATTGAAAAGCTATTCCATTAGAAGCAAAGAAGCATAAACATCCGAGTTTTTTAGGAAATGTTCCGCAGGAGGTCAATCTACATCAAAAAATACCCCTTAAGAGGTGTGTAGAGGGCAATCCGAACTTCTATTTGATCTGTAATTTCGCGAAGATAGTAGTATTGTGCCAAATTCGTTCCTTTTTCAGCTGTGAATTTATCTTTACCTTGGATAAATGAGCGAATGATTGCAATGTCATGTGTCTGACACGCTCCATGCTGAACCCGGAACGCCCGCTGCTGAATCGTATGAATACATTCATAGCAGATGTATGGAACAATTCTTGTCTGACACGTGGTGCTGGACACACTAACTGCTGGATGGTATGAATAGAGCTTTCTTCGGTGAAGACCTTAACAAGAAGGGTAGGAAGTTGAGACCCTTGTTCCAAAGTATAATGGCTCGATTTGTCTTCAAAACAAAGAAACGTTTCCACACGTCAAACCACCACTAAAAAGAGGGTCAGAAGGCCGCTGCTTGTCGAGGGTCATTCAATTTGTAGATATTTTTTTTTCTTTTAGTCATATGCCGTATACGTATTTCAGGCGAAAGTTGTTATGGCTCTGTAGTGAGCCAAAGTGGATATTAGCGCGAACATATGGATAAAGAAAGAACCTAACAAAGAGTGCCTCGTCGCATATCCATAAAAGAAGAGAATAGTAGCAAAGCATTTCAAATGTTATTGAAAGGCATTGGAAAGCTAGAATGGGGCCAATTAAGTGTTAGGAGGTTAAAATTACCGTAAGGGAAAGAGGGGAACGTGGCAGTAAGTAATTCAGATAAAGTGTCAAACAATTCTCCACAAAGGTGAGAGAAGCCACCACGGGGGAAGTAAACATAAGGAACAATGAACAGAACAGGGTTGGGTGCGGAGAAATGTTAGGAAGCACAATGATAAGGGAAGCTAGAAGAGAAAAAGATGGGTTCAGCGTAGGTTGAATGTTTAATTAATATCAGGACTCTATTGTCAGCGGACTTACGGGATGCATCCGTGTCGCAGTGCAAAACGCGCGGACAAATTGAAGGCCCCCAGCTTTGTTTGTGCCCTGTAAGTAGGGGCTACTAAGTCTTCCCTGCTTGTTGTAAGAGTCGACTGAAAGGGATAAACATTTCTGGGCCAGCAACGTCTCGGATAGGGAATGACTTATGGCTACGATCTTTGACTATCGAAAGTATTATTTTTTTTTGGAATGTACGCACGTTCCTCGACAACAGTAGCGAGGATCCTCAGCATGCCCGGTTTCTCCAATTTGAGCGTGAAGGGAAGTAATATGATGTAACTCTAGAAAGTACTTCTCTCCCTCTTGTGAAGACGTGCTTTTATATTATGGAAAGTCAAGTAGTAGCAGACACGAATCCCGAGTCAGGTTGTTTCTGACGGCTACCGTAAGGTGCGTGCTCTTGACCTGGGAGCCGATGTCTGACAGGCTTCTAACTGCAAGATTCCGGTCAGGTTAAAAACAATCACAATTGTGGGAAACTACCTAAAGGTGGCATTGCGATTGTGATAAGTGATCTGAATGCCAAGATGGATTTTGACGACATCTTGCCCGGACATGTTATAGGAAATCGCGGTCTTGGTGACCGTAATGTAATGATAAATGATAGCAGATTTGCGGATTTCTGCAGTTTCCACCGCCTGATTATTAGTGGCACATTGTTCAAGCACAGAGCCTATCATAAGGTCAGTTGGGTTTCAACTGGTTGTCAGTCGGTCGTACGAGCAATCAGATAGACTACTTTATGATCAATAATCCATTTGGGAGTTGTCTCCTGAATTTACGTAAAAAGAGAGGCGCTGACATCGATCTTGAAATGAATAATCATCGGATGGTCACTTATGTTCGCTAGCGTCTCCCCCCCCTACCTCTTGATCACATTCGATGGGTGTCGAAATCACCTTTTTTGGACAGCTATCTCCTTTTAGCCCATCATTCTTTTGTTTTTGCAATTGGTGTTCTTGGCAGAGTTGTGCTTTATTTGAACACCTGCTTCTCCAAATGTAAAACACTTGTAGCATTAGATGCCACAGTGGCCAAGTTGTCCACCATCGAGGCACTGCGGTCGAGGGATATCGACGGCTGGGAATCCGCTTGCTCACTCCGAAAAGCCGCCCCGTCCATGTTGGTTTTATTTTCTGGGTGTCCTTCCCATAGCCATTTTGGTCCACGCAACAGAGATGAGCAAACACTAGCCCATGCACAGTCAGAAAAGTTCATGAACGCATATTTACACATCAGTAGGTGTGCCCCTATCCGCCACTTGGGGTCGCGCCTGATGAGAGATCTGGCAAGTCCTCACAGGTATATTTCTCTGTCTGTCCGTCACACGCATTTTTCGGAAACGGTTATAACGATCCACACCAAATTTGGTGGAAAGGTGGGAACTGTGCATACAGCGAGTCACATCCTTTTATGTCGAATTTTAGGGGGGGTCCTCATGCATGCAAAAGGAGGGTGTAATTTTTTTTCACCAAATGAAAGGTCTCGATCAGTACTTTCCGAAGCCGGTCTTAGTTTTGACATTTGTAGGAAAGGTGGGGAATGCGGGGGTCGAAACTGATCCTCTCTTTAACAGACCCATTCTTATTCGTCCGGTCCGACATTATGTTGATTCGGACTTAAGACCCCACAATTCTCAAAAAAATATTTTCAGCTCTGTCCAAGCTCTGGTTAATAGGGCGGATTTGCCCCCAATATAATTCGTAGTCATGTTGTGTTCTGCGAATCATATAAAGGAGCACTTAACGCGAGCCGCTTCTGTCCCGCTGCTCCCAGACCAAAGGTGAACTGCTTAGAAACCGTAAAGCCATCATCGCCTAACATTCTCAGAAGCTACTCAACCGAAAAATCTGAAAAAATCAAGAGGTACCTAGGCTCCGAAATACCTTTCATACAGATATCCTTTCAGATATAGTTAATAATATTATATTACTATAATTTTCAGTAATTGGCTGCAGAACCCCCCTTAGATTCATCATCAAATTCACACTAAAATGTCTTTATGAAAGAAATACACAAAACCTTTCGTATCTGAAGCATTGAGCTTCCGACTTGTTTAAGATTACGACAAACTATATTTTTTCAAAGACCAGCTTGTAAATCGTTTGATCAAGGGGTTTCCAAACATAGACACTCCCGTCTGACCCTACGAACCTATGAAACGGGAAAAGTATAAATGAATCACACACAAGCCAACCTTCCATAGTGCCTCGTTCATAAACAAAGTTGATTGTTGATGTTTAATCTCTCTTACGACATTGCAGCCTCATAATTCCCTTCCAGCAATGCGTACACTTGCCGTTTCAATCCTATTGTGTGATATAATTAATTCCTTCACGCCATGACCAGTACAATAAAGTTTCAGATGAACGTAATGATATTGTTCCCTTCCATTACGATGTTTATTGTATTGTCTAACTGCCCATTGTCTCCGCGAACGAGTAACAATCTTCACTTCTTCACAAGATATAAACACGTTGAATGCAGTAATCTAAAGTTTAATTTGATTTTTTTTATTTTCCTCAATGGATCTTCGGTATAGTCACATTCAGTGGAAACAACTTGCTAATTAGAGAAGTCGCTGGCTAGTAAAGATTACTCAAAATATCGCAAGATTGTCATGAATGGGAAAATTAGCCTTACAAGCGATGCTTAGGTTTGACCTGGTGGTTGCAAGTTTCTAATGGTTATGGCTATTCAGGGCTTTTACATATGCACAATGCTATGTTATTTTGAGGTGCAGTCAGATTAAACTCGACTGCAACCTCTATAAATAACCCCACAATGGAGTCCCCGGTAGGGGCTCAAAATATGCTGAAACGGAGATAAGAGCGGAATTCTGTCAATTGGGAACTTTCTAAAAATAGTACCCTGGCATCTTTTTCACTCGCCAATTTATCTAACTACTCGTATACTATAATACTTTCGACCCGTCTTCACCCTTTCCTACCCGGTCTTACTCCGTCATAAGTTGTAGCTTCAGGGTTAAGCCCCGATTAAGTTTACCATAATATTGACTCTATCTCAGGGCTACCTTCCTAACTCTATCATACTTGATTCCATTCGAACCTAGTACTCAGTACTCCCAGTGTTATGAGGAGTACTGGAAGCAAAACACAAACAACCTGCACATGGAAGCCAGCATGTAGCCAATCGCCACAAAGGCTACGGGCTGTGTTATGCGTCTTGGTATCTGCGCCGGCAAATATTCCACTATACGTTTTAGAAATTGGCATCAAATTAGACCCACTTTATAATATGATTTACACAATTTACGTGTATTGAATTGGTAATTGCATTAAGATGAATGCCACAACGAGAGCCAAATTGAATAATTTGTTGATGTCAGGCTGACGATGCGTATGTTTATGTCCACTACATTTATGAATACGCAGCGTCAAGTATACACGTTCAGGAATTATGGGCGAACAACACTCTTTAACTGGTGACTGAGTGACTCCAATGAATTTTATTTGTGGCGGGCGCATGGAGAGATCAAATCAATTATTGTATAATTTAATTTGAGGGAGTGAATGAGAGTGCCTCGGATAAGGTATACCAATGGGGTCTACGTTTGAATGAAGACTTGTGTTGACCTCGTTTATCAAAAAGTGGAAATGAACCCCATGACATTCACGGCAACCATGCTCGTTTCTTCCTTCCTGCTTTTAATATGCAATACCAGTTCGCATTGCTGAGTCCTTTTCGAAATGATGCCCAAGTTTTATCAAATTCCAGAGGTAGGCTCCTAGCGACCCCAATTCCTCTAATTCACAATCAGACATTCATGATGTCGGAGGATCCTCGAATTACATCCCTGAAAACATCTTAATAAACACACAAAGCATTATGTCTCTTGAAACTCCTATTTATGAACTATTACCTACCTTGTCGTGAGGGAGCTCAGTAAGAAAAATCCTCCAGGAAACGGGAGGTGACACCTAAAGCCAAGCGGTAATCAAAACCCCAAGCCAAGGTGTGACTACCGTGCCGAGGGCTGAATGGTCACAGTGGTTAAGATGCGGCCGTAAATGGTGAACTCTGGGTTCCAGGCGACCCCCAGTTTCAACTAACCTTGTCTTGGCAAAAAGGTGCTTTGCCGAGATCGACCTACTTTCCCCGATAAAACTGAGGCCACGGCAGCTAATTATGAGAAAACAAAAAAAAAACCAAATCAAAATACAATTAAACCTCGATCGTGACGATCCAACCCCGAGTCTAATTGGGACCCAGTCTTTAACGGACGAACCGAAGCAGGCCCCTTCTGTCAGCACTCCTGCTGAAGCTGAAGTCTTGTCCACGGACAGCACACAGCCTTCGGAGAAACCGCCTTAGGGCAAACCGCCTCCGGGTATATCACAACTCAAGGGCTGTGCCAAGGTTGAGTGGAATGGATCGTTCGGGGCACCTGCGGCTAAGAGGAAACCGAAGCGGCAGCGGTCTTCGGACAATCCTAAATCTTCGATACAAAAGTCAGCAAAGAAGGCTTTGCCCGCAACGGCTAGGTTTTCATTTGCAGCCAAGGCTATCGAAGCCGATGGATGAGGCTTATATGAAAACACTAATCCATCCGGTTACGATACTGAGGACTGCGAATAGCTTAGGAAATTCCTCCTAGCTGTAAGGACTGCATCATCGCAAGGCATTAAGCGTTGCTTCGAATCGGTAGGTGTATACCGTAAAATGTTACGGCTAAACTTTGCCGACGAAGACACGAACGAGTGGCTCAGACAGTACTGCTCCTCCCTCAAGGATGTGTTGAAGGGTGCGCGACTAACCCTGAAAAGGGTCTCTGAGCCACCTCTGGCTTCCACAAGAAGAGCGGAATGGTGTTGGGGTTCTGAAACAACTTGGTGTGCAGAATGACCTCAACACTTCCACCGGGATGCCGCTAGGCAGGAAAATGGGAGAGAGCCGATAGGCCGGGAACTCCTGCATGGTAGTCTCAAAAGACTTTCAGGCTAATTTGGTTAACCACCTATGTGATGGCGACACCACATCGGCTAAACTAATCATAGAAAGTCAACAGGGAGATTAAGAGATACTATGGGGCTCTGCATATATCCCCTATGACGCAGAAGTCGTTCCCAGTAGAACATTCATCAAATCTATCCAATATGCCAAAAGTAGAGGCATGGGGGTAATAACAGGATGTGATGCCCACCCTCACCATATAACTGGGGAAGTTCCAACATCAATGCAAGAGGATCGAGACTACTGGAGTATCTAGTAGGAACCGATTTGCAGATCCTTAATTTGGGCAATAACACTTTCTTCAACGTAGTCAGGCGAGAGATCATCGACATCACGGTGACATCCCCTGACATCGCGGCTCTGGTTGGAGAGTGGAGAGTATCAAACGATATCACACTCTCGGATCACAGAAACATTGATTTCGTAATGGACATGGATTCACCTCCACCCACTCCAATTTGGAACCCGCGAAAGACAGATTGGGCGACGTATAAAATAGAATTGAGCGCTCGAGTCCCGATCCCTGGAAACCGTATCAAATCCATTGCTGGAATTTAGAAGGCAAGCCAGATGATCACAACTAGCATGAGAGGAGCTTCCGAACAAAGCTGTCTACTCAAAATGCCAAAGAAGGGTAAAACACTATGGTGCAACTCGGATTTGGCAAAACATAGGAGAACGATAAGGATGCTTCTCAATCGTGCTCTGAAGTGTGAATCAGCCGCTAGCTGGAATCGCTATAAAGAGACACAGAAGGTTCTAAAGAAGAGCATGAGATCGGCTAAACGATTAGCATGGAGACGCTTTTGCGAAAAGATTAACTCTTTTGAGGCAACCTCAAAGCTGAAGTGGATTCTAGTTAAAGAACCTAACCAGAAGCTGGGTTATTTACGTTTACAAAATGGAAGGTACACAGAAAGCGAGAAACGGCAAACCTTTTGCTTGAAGTGCACTTCCCAGGCAGCATCCAAAATCTAATCTCGGTCATCCAACCGAGACTGGAATCTGGCATGCTAAGTAGTATGACTGGAGCGAATAAAATGGACCTTTAACTCATTCGTTAGATACAAGTCTACAGGTCCGGATGGCATCATTCCTGCGCTAGTAATAGAGGAATGGATGCCCTGGGTCTACATATTCAGAATATATATTGTGTATGCCTAGCACACGCTTATATTCCAATTAACTGGCGTGATGTGAAGGTGTTATTTATTCCCAAACCAGGGAAACCCACCCACACAGACGCAAAAAGCTTCCGACCGATCAGCCGTCCTTTCTACTAAAAAGGCTAGAAACAGTATGTCCGAAAAAGAATACGCCTTAGGCGCATTCATGAACATCGAAGGTGTCTCCAATTATGCCTCATTCGCGGCAATTTGTGATGCGGCAAGACAGCATAAAATCGAACCGCTGTTAATCAATTGGATCCTTCACATGCTAGAGTGGAGAAGAATCCACATATTGGTTGGCCAAAAGTCTATTGAAGCAGGATGTCTTATGGCTGCCCACAGGGAAGGGTTCTCTCTCCGCTGTTATGACTCTTGGTAATGGATACCCTGCTGTAGCTTATGGAGGACATGCGACATGCGGACGAATTAGCCGTAATAATTACCGGCAAGTTTGCGGATATTATCCACGAGAGACCGCTTGAATGCAACTCTGCATGAAATTCACAGCTGGGGCTTGCGTAATGGACTCACGGTGAACGGTAGGAAGAGCTATATTCTACCCACCTTAGCAGGGGCGGAAATCCAGCTGGAACAAACAGTCAAGTATTTAGGAGTACATTTCGACTCCAAGTTAACGTGAAAGCACCATACCCAGAAACAATATCAGAAATTCGGAAACGGCTAGACCGATTGTCACGAAAATTGGTGAGAGCGTGTGATCTGTTGTTCCCTTTACATGCAGCAAGTGGTGCCATTTTGTGTTAAGTTTAAAAGGGGGCTTCCCATACATATGAATGGAGGGTGGAAAATTGTTTTTCATAAAATGTGGCCATGTGGGGTATCAAATGAAAGGGCTCAATTAGTACTTTTTAAAATCAGGTGAAAAATAGGGGAGTGAGGGCTCAAAATATGACCATCAAAAAGTGTAACAGGTCTCGTTCTCAGAACCTATCCAACGGAAAAATCTGAAAAAAAATTCGGGAGACTGCCACTATATGGTGCCTAGGCTCCGAAATACTCTCCATACCGATACCTGTTCAAATAAGGTTGATAATAGTCATCATCATGAACGGCGCAACAATCGGTATCCGGTCTAGGCCTGCCTCAATAAGGAACTCCAGACATCCCGGTTTTGCGCCCAAGTCCACCAATTCGATATTCCTAAAAGTTGTCTGGCGTTCTGCGCTACGGCACCACTCCATCTTATGCAGGGTCTGCCTCGTTTTCTTTTTCTACCATAGATATTGCCCTTATAGACTTTGCGGGCTGGATCATCCTCATCCATACGGATTAAGTGACCCGCTCACCGTAACCGTCATGGTATTGCTCATAGATTTCATCGGTATGTAGGCTGCGATGATAATAGTATATTACTATAATTTTTAGTAATTGGCTCCAAAATCGCCTGCCAGCAATTTGAGCTATAACATAGAGCACACCTACCAAGTTTGGTGGAAATCGCTACTAGCAACAATATAATAGGTCACAGTTGTCGCTTCTTTGCAAATTCACTTTGAATGCCAATATCACCTGAAGGTGGATATTCTCACATAATATATGGATATATTACGTTCTACGACTGGTTTAGTCATGCTTTCGCTCTCAATTGTATTATGTTTATTTTGTATATTCAGCTTGGCTGGAAGTAATTGTCTAGATTTTAAGGTGGTGATCCTGGCCTTGTAACTCCGCCCACCTTCAATTTTCAATAATTTAAGGATCATCCGGGGACCCTAGTGGGCTAAGGAACCTGAATCTTCTTTCATTAAATCTATCTCTCGCTATATCCTTGTTCTTCTGATTTTCGTTAAATATATTTACAGGCACTTTACGAATTATTATATGGTTCCTTTCTCTTTCAGATAAACATATCTACTTTGGTCGGATAGGACCTAACATTAACCTGGAAAAACAATGAAAAACGACTGGTAAGGCATTAACCTAAACACAACTAGCAATTTGATTGGTTTGTAAAAGTAACAATATCCAGCGGTGGACATGGCTGGGACGTCAACTTCGCGATCTCAACATTTTACCCCAGGATCGAATCCTGATCACTGTCATGTATCCAGCACAAAACCACTATTCTTCTATAATCGAAACCTTCCGTATCTAAGGGAATAAAATAGAACCTCTCGAGTATTTGCTCTCCAAATGATTCATATAAATTCATGCAACTTAGGGGCGTCAAATTATCAAAACAACAAATAATTAGTTTCTAAAATAAAATCTGAATGGCTTCAATTTGAGCAGATGTTCGAATACATCGTCCTGGAAACAGTTGCCGACACCTAAATACACACAACCCAAACAACAAAGTTGCAAATTAATTAAGTTATCAATAGCAATAAAAATGATTGAATAATATTATTTGATTCGTTGCCGCTTTTAACCTTCGTGCACGATTTCGATATGCATAATCCCCAGACCTACATACCAAAACATGTTTTTAATCTTATCATAGAGCATATGCCGGGCGTCAGAGATAAGGTGGTCACATCAAAAATCCAGACGGCAATCCGCCCATAATTAATTTTTTCTCCTCAGATAAATGTGAATTTGAGTCATTGATAGGAAAAAAGAGTTCAGAAGAAATCAACATGAATGGACGAATTTGAAAGTATTATTGCTCGAAGGAGAATCTATAGAAATTTAAGAAGGTCCAACGCCTAACTAATAAAATCCCTAAGGAGATCTTTGATTTATTGAACACTTTCTCTCAGTTTACTTGAGGTCTCAATCTTTCTTAAAAGTCTAGATCCCTCTCTGCAAATATTAGAACTCGTGGTTAACATAAATATTAAGCTTTAAACTGAACTCACTTCTAAATATTAGTTTGGGGAAAAAGTAATATCGTATTTTGTCAATAGATGGCGACACTTAAACATATTTTGTGTTGTACTTATCGCATCCGGTCATACTAGACGACAATCTGGGCTACAGGTGTCTCTCTGGCAGTTTTATGATCGTACGTTTCAGTCTCAAGTTATAGCGCGTCAAAGATGAAATCCACCAAGGAAGAAATTCGTCATATCTTACGTTTTTACTACCTGAAAGGTAAAAATGCAACGAAAACGGCCAAAAAAAGCTGGATGTGTGGGTGCCACACGAATTTACGTAAAAAAATCTCTTGGAGCGAATCAACGCCTGCGATACACTGCTGAAACGGAACGAATTCGACCCATTTTTGAAGCGAATGGTGACTAGTGATGAAAAGTGGACCACCTACGAAAATCTCAAGCGAAAAAGATCGTGGTCGAAGCCCGGCCAGCCGGCCCAAACCATCGCCAAGCCCGGATGGATGGCCAGGACGGATTTGCTGTGTGTTTGGTGGGATTGGAAGGAAGTCATCCACTATGAGCTGCTCAACTATGGCCAGACCCTCAATTCGGTCCTCTACTGTGAGCAACTCGACCATTTGAAGCAGGCGATTGACCAGAAGCGGCCAGGATTGGTCAATAGGAATGGTGTTCTCTTCCACCAGGACAACGCTCGACCTCACGCATCTTTGATGATCCGCCAGAAGCTACGGGAGCTCGGATGGGATGTCCTATCGCACCCACGGTATAGTCCAGACCTGGCACCAAGTGATTACCATCTCTTCCGGTCCATGCAAAACGCTCTTGGTGCTACTAAGTTGGCCTCAAAAGAGGCTTGCGAAAACTGGTTGCCTGAGTTTTTTGAAAATAAGGAGGGGGGGGGGGGGGTTTATAAGGGGGGGATAATGAAGTTGTCTTTTAAATAGCAACAAGTTTGCGAACAAAACGGCGCATATTTGACTTAAATCGGATAATTCTAAGTATTTTAAATAGAGCGTTAAAATTCAATCACAAATACGACATTACTTTTCCCCCAACCCAATATATTACTATTGATAAGGGACGCAGAACGATAAATCCTCATCTGAAGGAACTAGAAACAGGTTGGTCATCAAGAGCACTTGATGAGGATACATTTCTGGAGGTATTGAAGTAGAACATCGATTTTACTGGAACGCCCATAGAAGAAGCAGCGTCCCAAAAGATGTACCGAGCATGTGACGCTTCCATGCCAAGACATGCACACTCTCAAAAGCGCAACCCCCCGGTGGAACGCTGAAATAGTGAAGTGTCGTACGGAACACTTGAAGGCCAGCAGGCGGAGTCAACGTCGAAGAAACATGTCAGAGTATGAAAGTAAGAATTATTGCTTCAAGCGACTGTATGATGAGGCAGACTCAGACCCATGGGGAAGAGCATACAAGTCAGTTATGTCGGCAATAAAAGGCAGAAGGTCCCCTCCTATTATGTGCCCTAGATGATTGTGGGAGATAATTTTCGACATTGCTCCAGCAAAATCTGGAAACAATTTTCCCAATGAGGGCCGAAGACATACCTCCAGTAACCCCAGATGAAGTCTTGCACGCAGTGAAAGGGGTCCGGGATACCGCAGTCCCCGCCATTGATCGAAGGCGCTGAAACTGGCAATGAGAACGACACCAAGCATGTTCGCATGGGTATTTAAAAACTGCTTAAAAGAAGGGTCCTTGTTGAGAAAATATGAATATATAATACATTTCTAGTGAAGTCCTCTATGCTGATACAATTCGGAAGTCATAGGATGAGTTTAACGGGGGTTTTCCAGTAAATTTCTAAAAGTTAGTAATATACTATTAGTAAGTATTGAGGCCTAGATTTCATCTTCTGATTTTTTTTCGGATTTTTGGGATGGGAAGTTTCCGAAAATGAGTCTTGTCTAACTTTAAGTGCGTACATGTTAACTCCTTACTCACGCACTTTACAATTCACGCCAAAACTTATGCCAGGTTCCGAAAGTACTAATCGAGACCTTTTATTTGATATCCTACACGACTATATCCAGTGAAAAAAATTTTTGAGTCCCCCCTTTGCATATATGAGGAGCCCCCCTTTAAACTCCACCTAAATTTATCCCACTCGCTGTATGCTTGGGATTTCATAGTTCCCATCTGTCCACCAAATTTCGTTCGGATCGGTTCAGCCGTGTTGGAGAAAAGTGCATGTGACAGACAGACAGACATTGAATCGATTTGAATAAGGTTTTGTTTTTTACACAAAACCTTAAAAAGTGGTAGTTTGTTGGCGAAAGGTCCGGTCAATAAGGTGCATGAGGCAGAGTCTCATACTGCAATTCGTTCGACTTTTGAACCGTTGTTCCGGATACATGAGGTCGTGCATTGTTGTGAAGGAGTATTACACCATCTCTGTTGACTAACCTCAGCCGTTGAATACTCAAATTTTGGTACATTTCCCCGAGTTGGGCACAGTATTTCTGTCCATTTATCGTTTCTCCAGGTGCCAAAAAAGAAGAGAGTGGATAACTCCAGCTGTAGACCACCAAACAGTCACCATTGCCTTCTTCGGATGGAGGCTCGGTTTCGGCACATGCTTCGGTAGCTCATCAGCATCTAGTCAGTGCGCTGATCGACGGCGATTGTCGTATAATATCCACTTTTCATCACATGTCACTATTCTGTACAAAAAGGGATCACTTATGTTGCAGGAGAGTAAAGAACTGCAAATTTCCATTCGAAGCGCGATGTTTTGCTCCGTAAGGGCACCCATTTGTCGAGCTTTTTCAAAAATTAGAACAAACCGTTTCGTCCAGGGCAGAGGCAACTCGTCAGACGCTGCCTCACCTCTGCCCTGGGAGCAGCGTGACCGTGAGTGGCATCAGATGGAAAACGCTCCTTTATATATTTGGAAAAACACGCCAAGGGTACGAATTATATCCAATAGTTTGAGCCTAAGCTAGGCTAAAGCTAAATTATTGTTTAGGATAAGTGAGGAATCCTAAGTCCACAACCACTTGCTGTTGGACCGGACCAAATGGAGAGCAACTTACTCTCACGTCTTTTTGGTCCACGGATCCCTCGTTTGGGGCATGACACCCAAGCATTCAAAAAATAGAACAAACGGTTTCGTCCGGGGCAGAGGGAACTCGTCAGACGCTGTCTCACCTCTGCCCTGGGAGCAGCGGTCCAACAGCAAGTGGTTGTGGACTTAGGATCCCTCACTTATCCTAAACAATAGAGATTGTATCGTCTAGACGCCGGGAAAGTTCAGAGTGAAAAGAATGTTATTTGCAAATTGACATGACAAAGGATAATAATTGCATCCGCTGCTCCCAAATGTCTTTAGAGGCAGACAGTGCCGGGATGAACGTGTTTAGCTAGCGTCCGAGGTCGGACAGGCTGCAATTATTTAATGTGTGGGACGTCGTCGGTAAGGCGACAGTGGTTGACGACGGTTTGTCATGATTTCCGCCAGCGGCTTGGGCGTACGATACGCTCGCGTTGATCCGAGCCGAGTTGAAGCTAGGACGGAACTATTCCTGTGCTAATTTCGGAGAATTTCTGTTGAAATTTTGAAAGGTCCTGCAGTTGCGGTAGTTTGCAGGATGCTCGTTCGATCCGCAGTTGATGCAGCTAGGCTTCTCTTCCGTGTTTTTGGCGCATTTACCGGGTGCATGTGTGTCTACACAATTGACACATCGGTATGGCATGAAGCAGTTGGATGTAGCGTGGCCGAGGCGCTGGCAATTCTTGCAGTGCATAGTACGCTTGTTACCTACTGCTTCAAAACGTACTACTGTGTTCAGTAGGGCTTTGGTTTTCACGAGTTTCGCGATGTTAAACCCGGGTTGAAAAACAGACCAGCCAGAGGTTGAGATTCCTCTTCTCCTGAATGGAGCGGTGGGTCTCGTACTGGCGGACGTCGGTGACTTCTGAGAGGCCTTCTTGGGCGAGGGCAGTCATCACGTCCGTCCTCGAGTGGAAGCTGTGGGGACCACGGAAGATCATGTTCACTGGTTCACTTCGGCGTGTACGAATGGAATTTCTTGGCGTTCGCCGACAAAAAATGCTTGGTGTCGTTGAACTCTTTGATAGAGGTGACGAGAACTTTGGTGCACTTTGCACCCTTTTTCAAAGTGAATTTGTTGGGCAGCTTCTCCAGGTGCGCGGAGATGATTTCCGGGATGGCTGAATCTGTCTCCATGATAATTATTGGAAGGATCTTGTCACTGATGCGTTTTTTGGCGTCGTTCGGTGCGCTTTGTGACGTCGAACGGTGCGTCGCTGGTGCTGAGGCGACGGACGGTTGTTGAGTTGCGGCTTGGGCGTCCTTCATCCGCTCGATCTTCCCCCTAAGTTCGAGGATCGTGATGTTCTGTCGGTGAATAATATTATTCAAACTGGCAATCCTGTCGGCTGGGTTGTTCCGGCGGGGCTCTGTGGCGCTTTTTTCTTCTTCTGCAGCTGAGTCGAATGACGATTCGGACAGCGTTTCGTCAGGTAATGGAGCGGGTGCTGCGCCGCGCTTCTGGCGTTTAACCTTCACCCATTCGGCCATGGTGAAAGTGTCCAGAGTGTCCAGGTACCTGTGGAAACAGAAAGAAAAATTAGTAGTTTAACCAAGGCGGTGGCCTAGATTATTCGGGGAGACGAAGTACTGGCTAAGTGAACGCCGACCGAGATGACCGGCCGGCGTAGATGTGGCAGGAAACAAGTTTCACTTCTTTCGACGTCTGGTCGTGACTCGACCCTGACACTGACTGAATAAAAAAAATGAAAAGAAAAATAAAAAAAATGGAAAAAAATAAAAAAATGAACTCAAATGACTCCTTGATTGTATGTAGGAGTATTTATACTTCATTATCCGACACCAACAGCGCCAACTGGGGGTGGTTTAATACAGAAAACTTAACTAACTTCACTTGATTGACAAATCGGCCATTTCATGTACAACAATGCACTAGGTGTCTTTGATATACTGAACACTTCCCCTCAGTTTACTTGACATAATTTTCCCTGGTCTCAATCTTTCTTAAAAATCTAGATCCTTCTCTGGAAACATTAGAACCCGAGGCTAGGGATCTTACGTAAACTTAAAACTGAACTCACTTCTAAAGACATCTCAACATCGTTTCGCCAACCAGTGGCAACTCATCTTTGAATTCATCCAAGATATTCAAAAAACTTTGACTACTGACTTCCAGCAAGATAACTTCCTACTCTCAATTCAAAACTGGATTTTCACGCAATTGAAATTAAACAAATTCATAAAAGATACTAAAGTAAATTGAAAGAAACGCCACTAATCTCTTGCGGGCTTTTAACGCAAATATTCAGATCGCTTCAACATTTGTACTTTTAAAGATACTACACATGTTCCGGTTAACGTTTGGTTCACTTTTTCCTGTAAGAACAGTTATAAACCCATAATGAAATCAGTATCTTCATCTGAGTATCTAAGATGCGAAAAGATACAAAAAAAAGATTTCTTCCAAGGCGAGGAACATGAGAATATGAATGGTTGGAAAAGTTGATTGCATAACTTGTTGTTGTGTTAATAGCATAGAAAGTTGATGGTTGGTTATTTTTTATGAATTTCAGTCATTCGGATTGGATAGGATTTATTAATTTTTGAAGAAAATTGGAAATCTGAATACAGATTACAAGTAGAAAGATGATAACGTCGGAATTTAAACAATATACATTTAATTTTACTATTTTGCATACGTTAGATGGGGATGCCCTGTGAGTTGGGGTTTCAGATTACACTTAAAGTGATCCCTGCTTATCGTAAAAGGGATAGAAATTTGTGGTCTATGTACTGCTGTTAAAAGTTTAGCTATGAACTCCGGCTATCCAAAGCAGACTATAATTGGTTTCTCAAATGTACGCATGACAGCGGTATCGAGTATTACCAGAATGCTCGCTTTTTCCAAGTCAGTGGGATGTAAACAAGGCAAGATGGTGGAATTCTGAAAAGTACTCCTCTCCCCCTCGGGGCAATGTAATTTTGAAATAATTAAGACTTGCCTTTTCTCTTTGTTAGTAATATTTATTAATTAAGTCTAAGACTCATCGTTTTCTGACAGAAGATTTCGATCCAGGTTAAGGACAATCAAAACTGTAAATTGCTATGCAACAACGGGCACTTCCGATATAAAACGATGCTTTCTACAAGCAATTACACGCAATTCAGGAAACGTTTCTTAAAGGTGACATTTTGATCGTGATGTGTGATCTAAATGCCAAGGTCTTGGCGATCGTAATGATAATAGTGGGTGGCTTGTGAAATCCTGCAACTTTCACCGCCTCGTTATTGGTGAAACATTCTTCGAGCACAGAGTGTGCCATAAGGTCAGTTAGGCTTCAACTGGCTGACACTTCACGAGCAATTAAATTGATCACTTTGCAATCAGCAGAAGCTTTACGACTTGTCTTCTGGATGTACGGAAAAAGAAAGGCCCTGATATCGGCCTAGAAAGAGATAATCATCTGGTGGTCGCTTACCTTCACTTTTGTGTTACCAGCTGTGACCCCCATAATTCAACATCGACTGCTTATATGATCCAGCGGTCGCTCGACATTGGGAGACCTATCGTGCTGATCAGGTGGCAGATACCTTAAGTAACCTGTATGAGAATATCAATGAGTATTGGGCCGTAAAGGATAGGTAGGTCCCAGGGCGAAAAAGAGATTGGTACCCACGATGAATCATAAAACCTGGCAAACGCATTCTGAACCAACACCAACATTGGCTTTGAAAATATGAGCGAAAAGCTATGCAGTCTGCGCTTGCAAGGCACAGGACATTGCAGAGTCGGAGAAGGATACCTTCTACGAACCACTAGAACGAACCCTCGAAGCCTGTCCCAGATATGATATCAAAATCATACTTGGGGATTTTAACAGCCAAGTAGGGCCGAAGCCCGTATTCAGGCGATACGTTCGCCTCCATACCTTACAGAAAAATACAAATGATAACGGACTGCAGTCCACAAACATACTGTGGGGTCTCTCCAAACGGGACCACTATCAACTAAACTGATCACGTGTTGATCGAACGCCGCCACCTCTCAGCCTTGATGAATGTCAGAACATATAGGGGGGGCCAATATAGACTGGGATGACTATCTTGTTGGCATGGTGCTCCGGGCCCGAAAAACAACACCACCTAGAATCCCCTCTGAAAATCAGGTCAGAGTTAACACTGAAGCCACCCACAGCACAGCCGTCCGTAACACCTATAAAGGGGAATCGAATGCCACCATAAGCGCAATCAACAAAGATCCTGGAGATGAAGCATCAACAAATGATCCATCGACCGGAGAAGCGACTTCACAGACGGAAAAGGGAGCCTGGGGGAATCAACAGGTCTGTGAACCCGAAAAGTACCAGGAGCAACCGCACCAGGTGCGCAACATTCTACCCATCCGCTCTAATTCTACCCAACTACTGGCCTATGCTGACGATATTGACATCATGGGAAGAACGATCGGAGACGCGAGATCTTGGGCTACACATCAATGAAAGCAAGGCGAAATATATGGTGGCAACGTCAGCACTAAAAACCAACCAACCAACAACACCAAATCGCACTGGTCAAACGGCACAAGACTATGGTCTTGCCAGTCCGCATGTATTCCTCGGAGACATGGGTTCTTAGCAAGACAAATAGCGATCTCTTGGCCGCTTTCGAGAGAAGAATACTCCGAACAGTGTTTTTCCCCCTACATGAGGATGGACAATTCCGTAGCCAACATAACGACAAAATCCATGAGCGCTACCATGACCGTCAGGATAATATCCGGCTCAATTGGTTACGATGGACGGGTCACTTAATCCGTACGGATGAGGATAATCCAGCCCGGAAAGTCTTTAATAGCTATGATATATTATAAAATGAAGACGAGATAGACCCTGCCTAAAATGGAGCGATGGTGTAGGCCAGGACGCCAGACAACTTTTAGAGATATCGTCCTGGTGGACCTCGGCTCAAAACCAGGATGTCTGGAGTTCCTTATTAAGGCAGACCCGATACCGGTTGTTGCGCCTTTGGTGGTGATGATGATTTTGCCACCATAAAAAATGCTCTTGTCTCGGATGCTCCGCAGGTCGCCAGGCACGTCCCGAAGGAGCGCCATAAGATCTGGTTGACTGTTCAATCATCGATGAAGCGAAGGAATGAGGGGCTCTATTGACCGCTGCAAGTGATGGCGATTGTATCGCATCACGAAAGAACTTGCATGTGCTCGCTAACCTTTCGATTTTCCAGTGAGACGATAACAACTCCTCATCCCCAATGAAGAGCAACTGAAGAGATGGAAGGAACACTCTAGCACGGTTTTTCAATCATAGGGTCTTGAGGGTCCCCCTGTAGAGTTATTTATCGCCGAATCTGTAGATCTGCCACTTCCACTGGTATGAATATCATGGAAATCCGAGACCTTTGACAATTGGAGAAGTATCTGCGTTCTCCCTACTGTTGCCAAGATAATAGCTAAAATAATCGTAGGACGCATTAATGAACATCTCGAAAGCTTACTTGATAGAGAGCAGGCGGCAGGCGGCATTGAACACATCAACATTCCACGAATAATTTTGGAAGAGTGCGCGGAGTTTAGAACTTCGATGCACCTGCTCTTCATCGATTTCGAGAAAGCTTTCGATAGCGTGAGGGGCATTCCGGAGAATTTACTAGCTACTATTAGAGCGACATATCGCGCAAAATGCTGCGTGCTGCATCGAAGTAAAATCTCAGAGGAATTTGAGGTCTAAATGGAAGACCGCCGCATCTTGTCACCGATATTATTTCTTCCTGTTATTGATAACGTTCTTCATGCTGTTAGGGCCAGGGGACGCGCAGGAGTTCAATGGACTACGACATCCGGACTACACTAGTAACATCTATTTGCTCTCTCACCAGGTCATTGACCACGGAAACTGAGTCTGGATTTGAAAAGAAAGGCGAGGAGAGTTGGACAGAATATAAACGCCAACAAACGTAAATATTAAAGCTTTGTTTTGACAACCATCAAAATTGTACAATAAATTAAAAAGGAGACAAGTAGCTGCATAATGGGAAAATACGTCAGTAATTCGGAATTAGATGCTTCAGACGTGAATCGCACATAGTATGTTTCATTAGCGTCGGCTGTTACAACGAGTTTTCAGCATCACTGGAAAGATGGATAGAAGAAATGAAGCAGAAAAAAGTATTTACCAAATTGTACTCTATTTAAGTAATAAGCAGTTTTAACAACGCTTAACCTTGGTGGTTGCACAAAAACGGAGTATTTCCCTTGGAATTTATTTTATTTATTTTCATATCAAGTGTTCTCCAGGCTAAGTAGAAGTTATCCTTAACAAGGCATAATTTTAGTGATGCAACAGAAGTCGTTTTTTACAAAATCCTTTTTAAGGTTTTGTGTCAAACAAAAGCTTATTAAAATCGGTTTACTGTCCGTCTGTCTGTCATTTTTTTTGCCAATGGAAGGTGGAAAGCTTCAAAAGCTACCGCAGGCTCCTGCCATACGGTTATGTGAGACTCTTACCCACTAATACTTTGGATATATACTGCAATAGTAAGACCAATGATTACCTATGGAGCGGTAATCTGGGCAGAAAGAACCCAACTCAGCACACAAGCCAGGGAATTACATAAGCTCCAAAGGCTGGCTTGCGTGTGTATCAGTGGGGCAATGAGGACATGCCCAACGGCATCCCTGGAGGTCCTTCTGGGATTAACCCCTCTCCATCTGCACATACAGATGCAGGCAAGGAGATCAATATTCAGGATGGCCGGTAGCATGAGTGAGGCGGGGAGCTGCCTAAATCGAAGGAAGATTGATATCCTTTCTAGGCGGTATCCCGAATTACTGATACCGAGGGACAACATGACAACGAGGTTTCACTTCGATAAGAAGTTTGAAACACGTTGGAGTAACAAGACAAACTGGGAAAGCGTGGCTGTGACATACGGCTTAAACCAGCAACTGATTACTTGGTACACTGACGGATCCCTCACAGCAGAGGGAGCGGGTGCCGGTGTCATTGGTCCAAGGAAAATGTACTTTGAGCCAATGGACAGGTACACTAGCATATTCCAGGCAGAAATTTACGCCATAGACAAATGTGCCTCCTTTAATCTGCAAAGGAACTACAGGGGGCAGAACATAGCTATTCTCACCGATAGCCAAGCAGCGATCAAGGCACTTAGGTCCAACCAGGTGAACTCTAAACTGGTATGGGAATGCCTTGAGAGACTGAATACACTCGGCTCGTCCAACAAGGTCTGGATACTTTGGGTTCCAGGCCATGCTGGGCTGGAAGGCAATGAGGCAGCGGAGGAACTAGCCAAGAAGGGAGCAGGGATGCCTTTATACGGGCCAGAACCCTTCTGTGGAATCGGAAACGGTTTCATGGCTATGAATCTAAGAAACGAAGAAAAACGGTTGAGGGAACTATATTGGGCGGGCCTACCAGGGATGGAGCAGTCCAGGGTGCTTATTGGGGGATGCGAACCCATGCGCACAAAGGATTGCTTAAACCTCACCAAGAAGAACCTCCGAATCATAGTGGGAATTCTCACTGGTCATTGTCGGCTGAACTACCACCTAGGGAAGCTAGGGATATCTACGGACACTGCCTGCAGGTTCTGTGAGGAGGAGGACGAAACCTCTATGCACGTCCTGGGACAGTGTCCAGCACTTGTGCAAAGCAGGTCGATACATCTGGGAGAACACTTAATACCAAATGCAAAGCTGAAACTTCTGGAAGTGGGGAACATACTAAAGTTCCTAACGGTTACTGGCCTGCTTGAGATACTATGATCAACAGGTACACTATAACCAGTAAAAGGGGCACAATAGTTCTTCAATGACGCGGTGCGACTTTCCCTTAACAAAATAATAATAATACCCACTAAAACCACCTCCATCTCCTTCCACTCTCCCCACAGGACTCCCATTTGGTATTATGTCGCGGGGCTGGATCAGAATTTATTCTGCGCTCATGTTAATATTCGTGTTTCTTTCACGTTCATTTTTTCGGATGACTTCTTCCTCCCTAAGGTTCTTTCCGATGACTGCAATTATTTTTCGACTTCGGTCCATATCCCCTTTTCTTTCACCATATGTTCCATTATATTTTCGGGTGTAAAATGGTCCCCAGTTGTAGCTTCCAATGCAGCCCTCTGAGCTGCGAATCTCGGGTCATAAAATAAAACGTGTTTTGCGTCCTCTGCAATTTTCAGGCGATACAGATAGGCTCGATAACCTTCGTGTCCGCTTAAGAACTGGGTTAAGTCAAAACCTACCTCGTAGCTTTCCGGATATCCCATATAATTCTGTGAGTCCAGCGGCCTTTTTCTGACTCGTCACACTTCTCCTGCCATTCCGCGATAGTTTCAGTTCGTGCGAACTATCGCCGAACGAGCAGAGATTTTCCGGTGAGATACGCTCGATCGTACTCGTTGTCCTTCTTTCCCCAATTGGGATCATTCCTGCTATCACGCAAGCTGCTTTATTGGATATTGTTCTGTAAGCGCAACATGTTCGAAGTACACTAATGCGATACGCAGCTCCAATCTTCCTCTTATTTGCTATATTTTTCAGTGCATGTGCCCATACTGGGGCTGCATACAGTAGGATCGAACTGACCACTTTCGAAATAAGGAGTCGACGGCTCGGCCTTGGACCACCTATATTTGGTAGCGTTTTCGCAACCAGCACTCCGATGTTATATGCCTTGGTTGCTGCACCCTCGACATGCAATCTGAAGTTTAACCTCTGGTCAATCATTACACATAAGTACTTAAGTGCAGGCTTGGAATGAATTGTTTGCGTTCCAACTTTAATCTTCATGGAAGTGCACTTTCTCCGCTTGCTAATAAGTACTATTTCTGTCTTATGCCCTGCGAGCTGTAGACCAGCATTCTCTAACCAGGATTTAATCTCCTAGACTCCTTCATTTGCATAAAGCTCGACTTCTTCAAGTAGGGGTGCAACAATCGTCACACCAATATCGTTCGCGAAACCAATGGAAGCCACACCAGTAGGAAGGTCTAGGGTCAGTACTCCGTTATATAATACATAATAATCCACAAGAGTGACCCTAGGACAGACCCTTGTGGAACTCCACATGTCGTTTGGTATGATTTCATTCTTTCACCTGATTTGCAGCACAGAATCCTATCGATTAGGAAGTCAGCGACGATACGCACCCGGTACTTCGCCACGCCTAAGTTGATTAGGGACTCAAGTATCTTACTCCATCTAGCGGAATTGAAGGCATTCTTCACATGAAGTGTAATCACTGCACAACATTTGCCCTCGTCAAGTGCGGTCTTAGCTGTGTTAGCTACTAGGGCAAGTGCATCCCTTGTAGACCTCCCCTTTCGAAAACCGAACCGATTTGCGGAGAGACCGCCATCTGTTTCGGCAATTCGAATCTGTTATAAATTACTCTTTCGAATAGTTTGCCAGTATTATTTAGAAGGCATATCGGTCTGTAGGACGAAGCTTCACCCAAATGTTTTTTTGGCTTGGGGACTAGTATTAATTTCTGCTTCTTCCATTGGATAGGAAATGCTCCTTCGTTGAGGCATGTGGTGAACGCCTCGGCAAACATATTTGCAGATATTTTGACTGCTGCCTTGAGAGCTTTATTGGAGATGCTATCCAAGCCGGATGCATTATTTCTAACAATTTTATCTGCAGCTTCGAGGACCTCCTTTTCACTTACCATGGGAACATCGGAGGTGTCTATCTCAACAGTGGGAAGGTTAGCAGTACTCACATTCTGTGGGAAAAGATCCGTGACTATTTCATTAAGCAGAGTAGGCGAAGAGATCGGTGGGGAGCGTTTGCCTTTAACTTTTGATATTATGGTTTTATAGGCGTCACCCCAGGGGTTCGTGTCAGCTTCATTGCACAGTCGCTTAAAGTGTTCGCTTTTACTTTTTATGATGGCCACATGTAATTTCTTCCGAGCGTTTTTATATTCTTCATGTAATTGCTCGTATCGAAATCGGTTTCTATTTCGCTGACTGCGCCTTCTGGCCCTGAGGTAGGCCTTGCGGCATTCTCCGATTTCAGAATTCCATCAAAAGTTGGAAACTCGCTTCTGTGATACAACATACCTTGGCATGGGTGCTTGTCGCAACTTTTCGCCAATCTGTAAAGTTTTATTTTCTGCGCTTCCTTCAAGCGCTGTATTTTGCTGCAGACTTACTGACTGTATATTCGTCACTGACAAACCACTGCAGATCCTTAGCTAAAACATCGCTAACAAAAGTAATATCTATCACGGACCCCATTTCTCTCTTACAGAAAGTGTTCACGCATCCAGTGTTAGCAAGATTCAGACGAGAAAGAGCTTCGAGTAATATACGTCCTCTTGCGTTCGTTTCTCGGCTGCCCCATTCTTCGGCCCATGCGTTGAAATCGCCAGCCACTATCTTAGGGCTATGGTTGTGTGCATCTGTTGCTAGCCTCTCAACCAAAGAATGGAACTCCTCTGTCGTCTGTCTGTCACACGTACTTTTCTCAGAAACAGCTATACCGATTGGCACGAAATTTGGTGAGAAGGTGGGAACTGTGAACGCCCAGACATCTAGTGAGTGATATCCTTCTACGTTGCGATTTGGGGGGGTCCCCATACATGTAAAAATTTTTTCATCGAATATAGTCATATGGGGTATAAAATAAAAGGTCTCGGTTAGTACTTTTCGAAGCCGGTCTTAGTTTTTAAGGTTTTGTGTAAATACAAAACCTTATTAAAATCGATTCAATGTCTGTCTGTCTGTCTGTCTGTCACACGCATTTTTCTCCAAAACGGCTAAACCGATCCGAACGAAATTTGGTGGACAGATGGGAACTATGAAATCCCACGCATACAGTGAGTGTGGCATAAATTTAGGTGGAGTTTAAAGGGGGGCTCCCCATACATGCAAAGGGGGGATTCAAAAATTTTTTTCACCGGATATAGTTGTGTAGGGTATTAAATGAAAGGTCTCGATTTGTACTTTCCGAAACTGATATTAGTTTTGGCATCTTGCCAGTCCCCATGTATTCCTCGGAAACTTGGGTTCTTAGCAAGAAAAATTGCGAACTCTTGGCCGCGTTCGAGAGAAGAATCCTCCGAAGAATTTTTGGCCCCCTACATGAGGATGGACGATTCCGTAGCCTACACAATGACGAAATCTATGAGCGATACCATGACCGTTCGGTTTTGGATAAAATCCGGCTCAATAGGTTACGGTGGGCGGGTCACTTAATCCGTATGGATGAGGATGATCCCACCCGGAAAGTCTATAAGGGCAATATCTATGGTAGAAAAAGAAGACGAGGCAGACCCTGCCTAAGATGGAGCGATGGCGTGGGTCAGGACGCCAGACAGCTTTTAGGGATATCGAAATGGTGGACCTCGGCTCAAAACCGGGATGTCTGGAGTTCCTTATTAAGGCAGGCCTAGACCGGATACCGGTTGTTGCGCCGTTGATGATGATGATGATGATGATAAATTGCAAAGTGCGTGAGTAAGGAGTCAAAATGTACGCACTTGAAGTGAGACAGGACTCATTTTCGGAAACTACCCAACCTAAAAATCCGAAAAAAATCAGGGTGGTGCGCCTAGATGAAATCTAGGTCTCAAAATATGTCCCATTCCGATGTCTGCTCAAATAAACTTACTAATAGTATATTACTACTTTTTAGAAATTTACTGAAAAACCCCCCTTAAATTCATCCTAGGACTTCCGAATTTTGTACCAGCATAGGGGACAATATTTCGTATATATGTGCTAAATTTCATGGAAATCAGACAATTAACGCCAAAGTTATAGCAATTTCGAGTGAGTTTACTGCTTCCAAAGCCATGCAAATCAGATGCTGACGTCATAATTACCCGGAATAATTGACATTCGCGTGAAATATTAAAGTCACATTTATGAAGAATCTATTTATCTGCAGCCCTTTTTAAACTTTTTACGCTACGCTTTTGTGTAAAACACTTATGTGAAATCTAATCTTCGAGAGATGTCCCATTCCGGTAAATGTTCAAAAAATTTACTAATAGCATATTATCAACTTTTAGAAATAGACTAAAAAACTCCCCTTAAGTTCATCCTAAGTGTACTAAATTTTGCACCGACATAGAGGACGTGCATACACATGCCAGGTTTCATGAAAATCCAACTATTAGTGGGAAAGTTATAGCAGTTCAAACTTATCAATTTCGTGCTAATTAACAGCATTCTAAGCCATACAAATAAGATGCTGACGTCATAATTAACGAGAATAATTGAAATTCGAGTGAAATATTAAAATTCCATTCAAGAAGAATCTCATTCTCCCTAGCCCTTTTAAAGTTTTGTGTAAAACAAAACCTTATTAAAATCGATTCAATTCAATTCAATGTGACCATTATCAACACAGGGCTTTCCATCAAATGATTTATTTAAATCGCTTTCTAGAAAATAGAGGGCAATGGAATTTTTAGCTATATTACACGGAGCTGTCGTGCACTCGTCGCTCCTCACATCTTTTTCTTTTTCTTCAGCCTTCAGTTCACAAGCGGGGTCGTGATGATCGGTTTCGTCATTTTATTTGATCAAATGCCTGATCAGGATGTAATCGCGAGACCTTCAAATCCCCATCCAGTGTATCATGCGACCATTGTTTTGGCCGGCTTTTTGGTTGCTTACCATTGACTTCGATGTTCTCACCAATACTGGTTGTTGAATTCTCGTTAGCGTGAATTACGTGACCACACCATCGAAAACGCCTCTCTTGCAGTTTTCCCACGATCGATGCAAACCCATATCGATCGCGGATATTCTCATTTCAGACGTGATCAAAACGTGTCACGCCACCAGTGCAATGCAACATCTTCGTCCCCATTACCGCAAGACGCCGTTCATTGTCCTTTATAGTCAACACTCAAACTATAGAGAGCGACAGACGGACGACATTGCAGTAAATTTTAGATTTGGGACGTGCGCTGATACGTCGATCACAAAGAACACCAGTTGCGGAATGTCCAGGTGGCGTTAATGCTTGAAACATTTCATTACGCAGTTCTCCATTGGCTGGTAGCACTGACTCGAGATATTTAAATCGCTCAGTTCTTTCAATGGCAGTAATCTGCCCCTCCAGATATTTAAATCGCTGAGTTCTGGCAATGGTGGTAACCTGCCCAGAACTGAGCGATTTAAATATCTCGGGTCAATGCTATAAGCCAATGGAGAACTACGTTATGCTCCTCACATAGGGAAACACAAAACCTTTTATACCTGAAGCGTCAAGCTTCCGGTTTCCCGACTTGTTTAGGTTTGTTAGAAAGGTGGGGAGTGGGAGGGGTGAAAAGTGATGATTTCTGTAATGGACCCATTCTCAGAAACTACCCAATCGAAAATTCATGAAGCTACCTAGGCTTCAAAATACTCTCCGTATCGATATTTATTCAAATTAAGTTAATAATAGCATGTTATCATATTTTTGGGAAAATTGAGTAAAAACCCCCTTAAGTTTATCTCAGAGTTATAAAAGTAGTAGTAGTATAAAATATAATATGAACCATATTATCCCCAAGTTTGATCAAAATCATACCATTAGTAACAAAGTTACTAACTAAATATCAACATCACACTAAAGTGGATAGTCACACATGCTAAATGCATATACATAACGGGCTGCGTACAAATGGAGTAGTTCTACACTCAATTATACTCACAGAAGAAGCAAACAAAACCTTTCTTACCTGTAGCGCCCAGCTTCCGATTTCCTGACTTGTTTCCGATTAATGTTCCTTTTTCTCGGAACCAGGCGAACTAATCGTTCTAGAATTTTTCAGAGTATAGATTAATGCTTCTTTTTTCACTATAGTAGAACAATTTTAAATACATTATGTATATTCTCAACAAAAAAATATCAAAGTAGGAAGAACAGCGGGAATTTTTTCACAATTTTAATTAAATGTTAAATACAGATTCATGAATAAACTGACAAAATTTCAATAAATTCGGACTAGTACTTTTTGAGAAAAAGGATCAATTATACGAGGGGTTTTCCCATATGGATAAACTTGCTACCCACTCCCCTTAAGAAAATATATTGGCCTGACCCCTTAACTTATCGTGCTCATGAAGAACTCAAGTTTTCACCCATTTGAGTATCATTTGTTTCCTACAACGCTTAACTTTGCCGTATGAATGAGAACTCTAACAATACAAATGAGATCTCTATAAACGCCTTTGCTTCTGCTGCGCACACCGAAAGTCAATAAAATTAAATGAATAATCATAAATTTGAAGAAAATAGTATCTTGCTTAGGATGAGTACTTATTATCTTGAAAAGGACTGTCATCGATTCCAGTTCTGTCATGTTCGCACGTGTGTGAACATGGTAGATGCAACTCATCTTACAATCTGAAAAAATCTGATAAATTATAATATATAATAAATCTTATCTGTTGATTTAATTCACTAACATGCTATTCCTATAACATTATTATTCTCAGTTATATGAGAGTGACATTCATATTAAAACATGGAACTGAATTCAAACCTGTTCCCGTGGATTCCCCGAATAGTATCTAAATAAACATAAAAATATAAACACCTCACTTCAAATAAACGTATAAAAGTATAAGCACCTCAGTTCTACCTGAGTGTTCCTAGAATATCTACTCCATTAAAGAATTGATTTGCTTAGTAAAGCAAAAAATCGCTGTCGTTACAACTATGCAAAACATTACGTGTTGAGTATCAAATACGTAACAGACCCCCAGTAGACAAAAAAAACCTTAAATATTTACATACGTACTTCAACATATTAAATCCATCAATAAAACGTGTGGTTCTATTTTAATTACGTCCGCAAAATTGAAAGCTGGAAATATATCGTTACTTATTAGCAATTCACTGAATCCTCCTTGTTTAATCCGTGACTAAGTATCTAAAGCTTCCATAGATTCTCATTGAATAAATAATTCAATTTACAATGCTTTGTCAGAGACGCAATTGCTGCGACAGAGAATATGCAAAGTTTCCGTATTGATTCAGCTACGCAAATGTTTATTGATCTTTCTTTTGGAATGTTAGAGAAATTAGTTGAATATATTGATTACGTCGTGGGTTTCAACAATGAAAATAGTATTACAATGTTTAGAAAATGTTCTTGGATCCGTTTGAACTGATTAAATATTTTGCTGATAGCATGAAGCATACTTTTCAGGTGCTACTTCGTATGAACGGATTGTTAGCTATGCAGTACGATGTAGATGCAGCATTGTCATCCCATCCCATGAGTCTAGAATCTACATAGCCACCATGTGATGAATTAGTCCACGTAATGTATCTATATGCATATATTATGTCAGAATATTCACTTTCGCATTCCACGATATGTTTAGCCACCATAGATTTTGTAGGTTTTCGGGAGTACTTGGCAGCCAACTCCGCCTCCTTCGTATGCTCCCTAAATCTAGTAGTTACCAGCCTTTTCGTTTGTTCGATATACACCTTCGGACAATCTGAGTAAGCGATTTAATATATACCGTCCATCTCCTCTACCGTTTTTCGGTCCTTTTCCGTAGCCAGCTGGGATTTTAGCTGGTAGATACGACTTGATCCTACCAGTTGTATGTCGAACCTTTTCAATGTCCGTTTTATATGCTTGGACAGATTTGAAAAGGTGACACTTGATCTTTTTAGTTCGGTAGAAGTCGATTGTTGGGTGTACAGTGTGGTGATATTACTACGTTCTAACCTTCGTGCGTGTCGACTGATCATCGTGTCTATGGTGGTGCTGGTGTACCCGTTCTTCCTTGCAGTGTCCGTAATGTAGAGTTTTTCACTCTGGTAGTCTTCCTCTGTGATTGGAATTGAAAGAAGGCGGTGGATTATCGTGCCATAAGCTGCAATTTTATGCTAGTAACTATGGAACGCAGTGACCGGCATTGTACGCTGGGTGCTGTTGGGTTTCGTGAAAATAGAAAAAGAAAATTGTCCGTTTTGACATTTGATTATCTAAGAAAGACAATTGGTTGTTAACTTCAATCTCATGAGTGAAGGTTATTTTAGGGTGTAGCGTGTTGATGTTATCCAACATATTATGGATACTTGTGTCCGGGATCACTGTCAAAATGTCATCCACGTACCTCAACCATATATTTGGCAATAACTCATCCTGCTCCATTTTCTCCTCCCGTGATGTCATAAAGATTTCACTTAGGAATGGGGAGAGTAGATTGCCCATCGCTACATCCGAGGTTTTCTTGAAGTATTTTCCCCTCGCATATTGTTTTGCCTTTCTCCTCCATTCTGGTGTCAAACCAAGCCGTAGTAGCCACACTTCAAATTTTGTTATTGCCTCTTTTACAGGCGTACTGGGAAATAAAGCTTTGACATCAAATGTCACTAAGCGTTCATTATTCGCCAAAGCCCCCAATATTCTAATTATGTTATTAACAAATCATCTATTAGTTTCAGCAATGAGGAAATGGATCTTCTAAACAAGGCTCCCAAGATTCTTAGTAACCAGGCTGAAACCGATTTTAAATCTTAATTATAGATCCAGCAAAATTCTACTCAATAAGTTCTGCTAGGCTACATTTTCAATAACAAGGAAAGGCTTCAAGGTCACCTAGGATATCATAAAAACATTCTTTCTCTCCTTGAAATCCACCAGGCCTAAGGACAGTTAATCTGCAATCTGCAAATGTTGTGTCTTTTTTATCCTCAAGCCTCATTTTAAGTTGGTTCTTTATTTTCAAACAATGGAGATTGAATTGAATTATTAAGGACGCTTAATTCGTCTTTAGGGTATCCTCACTCCGTCTTCATTTCTCATAGCGCCCTCTAAAGTTAGGCCTTAGAGACAAGAAAGAGATCCGTCGTGAATCTTCACTCTCGGTCGTGACGCATAGGTTTGGATTTCTCTGACTGTAGACGCGCGGCCGAGCCATAACTTTTTGGTTTTTTTTTTTTAAATCATTTTTTATTTTTAAGAAATAGTTAACAATAATACATAGATTGGAAAAATGAACACAAAAAACAATCTTTTAAAATAATAACAAGTCGGGAAACCGGAAGCTAAACGCTTCAGGTATGAAAGGTTTTGTGTATTCCTTTTATAAAGAAATTTTAGTGTGCATTTGTCCCATTAGCATGTAGCACGTAAAATATGTATATATAATGTGAAAATAGCCACTTTCAAGTAATATTGACATTCATAGTCTTGAATTTGCAGAGGAGCGACAGTTTTGACCTAGTATAACTTTATTAGCAATAGTGCGATTTTCACCATGCATGCTCTATACTGTAGCCTACATTGCTGCAAAATTTTGTGATTCTAGGGTGAACTTAAGGGGGTTTTCCTGTCAATTACTAAAAATCATAGTAATGTACTATTATTAACTTTATTTGAACAGGTATCGGTATGGAGGGTATTCCGGAGCCTAGGCACCATATAGTGGCAGCCCCTTGATTTTTTTCAGATTTTTCGGTTTGGTACTTTATGAGAATGGGTTCGTTAAAAAAATGACCACTTTCAGCCCCCCGCACTCCCCACCTTTTCAACAAAAGTCCAAACTAAGACTAAGCTTCGAAAAGTACTAACCGAGACCTTTAATTTGATACCCCACATGACTATATTTGATGAAAAAAAAATGTACACCCTCCTTTTGCATGTATGGGGACCCCCTCTTAAATTCAACGTACAAGGATGTAACTCACTATATGCATGAGCGTTCATAGTCCCCCACCTTTCTACCAAATTTGGTGTCAATCGCTATAACCGTCTCCGAGAAAAATGCATGTGACGGACAGACAGTAAACCGATTTTAATAAACACAAAACCTTAAAAACGGCTTAAATCTAATGGCCACTTTGGGCACTCAAAATTTTTGAATAACGATTTATAGACAGAGAAGAGAAACAGTAAGAAATAAAAATCTAATTTTACAATAAGTTGTGGGGAAATGGTAAAAAAAACCAGATTTCACTTGGCCTTAGTGGCAAATAAAAAAAATATAAAAAAATAAATAAGCAGGCGAGTCCCTTGCATGCGGCTGTCTGTAAAGCAGACTGTGGACTGACTCCACTCAACTTGAAGGATCAATCTTTCAATCCTCTGAGTGGGGTGAAGTCGGACCAAGAGCGGATCGATGAATGGAAGTCGAACGCAATGCACAGTAAAGACGTGAACTGTCTTTGGCAACCATTTGTCGACTTGCATTTGTCGAACAGATGGCTGTGTGCTGTGGAGTTCTTCGCTGAGACGGAGGGATTCATGTGTGCCATTCAGGATGGCGTGGTCGCCACCCGAGCTTACAAAAAGATCATCTTGAAAGAACGGGAGGAGAACGACCAGTACAGAATGTGTGGTTCGGCGTTAGAGACGTTGGACCATCCCATTTCTGGCTGAACTGCTATGGCACCGGTGCAATACATCACCAGGCATAATGATATATATAAGGTTATCCATCAAAACGTTGCATACAAGCATGGGCTGATCACGTGAACATCTCCGTTTGCCGATATGAGCCGCAAGCAATACTTGATAGCTCTGCTTACAGCATGTATTGGGACCGGGAAGTTCTGACTCATCGCCATACTCTACATAACAAGCCTGACGTATTAGACGGGTCGCTCCGCGTATAAATTTTATGTTGCTATCCCCCATAATAGCAACATCGAATGAAAATACGTGGAGAAGAAGGTGAATTATGAGCCACTGGCTCTCGAGCGGGTGATTGTAGTTCCCATAATATTGTCAGCTACAGGTATTGCACCTAAATGCCTCACGGCTTCCCTTGATGTTCTACGACTTTCGCACAGTCTGGTTCAAACCATGCGGAAGAACATCATTCTGCATACGTGTTGCGGAGAGTTCTCGACGGATTCTCCCATTGACCTACCACCGGCCACTACCACCAGCGCCCCTTTAGTAGTAGGATCGTCCGAGCCCAAATGCTTGGCACTTAGTGCCAGTATTAGGTAAAATCCGGCATCTACCGAGATTGTGATAACTGAGAAAATAACATATGTATGTATAAGTTGCAACTGGAGGCAAAAGCAGCACGCGTTTAATATGTACATATTTACAAATCCCCACCAAGAAACAAATGGCAGAACTGAGCACGGCCGCCGCTAACTGGCAATCAATACCAGGATTTTTCTTTTTCATCCCGCTTAATATCAATTGCTCTCGCTCTGGAGTATCTCCAGTCGAATCCCGGAGCCCCCACTGTCAAATCCGGGGGGTATTCTATCCTTTTGTCCGTGGCCCGCCTATGTATATGATACATAACCGGATCACCGGCAGAATCAAGAATTAGACCATTCCTCTCAAGATACAGGAACGCTTCGGGAGGAATGAAGCCTGTCGTGAGAGTTTTCTCGAAATACCCATCATTTGGATAGAACGACTGCGAAACCCAAGGGTTCTCGCCATGCGAAACCAATCGCACCATATAATTCCAAATCAATCTGATGATAACTGCGTCGATTCTCGGCATAGCAGCAGCTGCATACATCACCTGATTAGTTTGACGAAGTAGTCCTATTAAGCCCCGTGCAAGCACGTAGACATTTCCTTTCAAAGATCCTAATTTTCTCCATTTGGCTACCACTCAAATTAAACCAGATAGAACACCCGTAGGTGAGCACCGGTCTAACCGAAGTAGGATAGCAGATAATCTTAACCTTCCAGCTAAGATGTGGATCATGAAAGAGTCTTCGAAGAGGCATGAATGCATTACGAGCGCTTTCTAGCCGACTTTAACGTGTTCGTTAAATTGGAGACGCTTGCCAAGACACACTCTATCTGGTATTGCTCTATCCAAGATTTGAGGAATACCCCTCTGGGATTGTTTGTGGCGTTTAGCCACAAGGTATGCTTACCATTGAAGTCACCAGTTATAATATAATAATTATGCAGGCTATTCAGTTCGAGTATCGTAAACAGGGAATGGAACTCCTCCTTGAACTTGGCTCGATTGTTTCCCATTGCATAGACTGACAGAATGTATAAATTCCCTCCTCTAGGCAGTGAAAACAGAATACAAGAGACTTCGATACACTCACAGGTTTCAAATTCAGGCCTATTAATATGCCTGAAACGATAATGGCGACCCACAAGTATTCCGGTACCACCTCCCCCATCACAATTTCGTCTATCGTTCCTCACGAATTCAAAATCCTTAAATGTTATCGAAAACCTCGGACTGAGGTGGGTTTCTGAAATCAAAACAATGTCAGGCTGTTGCCTGGCACTGAAATCAAGGAGCTCCGCTCTTCGGTTGATTCCAACGATGGAATTCACATTAATCACGATGATCCGGAGACCATACAGACCTAGTAACGGGCATGATGTTTGTGTAAATATTCTGTTATACTCTTTATTTTTGTATTGTGTACGTGTAGTGTATGCTGCATGTTTTCACACATGGATCCCCTTCGTTTCGGCAGTTGACACGGAAGGTTTTTCCTTGCCCTCTACTTCAGTCAGTGAACATTCGGCTGCGGTATGGCCTTTCTCTCAGTTTACACATCGCCGCAAGGTTATTTGACAGTTCACTGCCGAGTGACCATAGCGGTGGCATCTTCGGCATCCGGCATCAATTGGCGCACTTGTCACTACTACCACCAGCCTGGTTAGCACCCTTTTCTGGGACATTTCCACCGCCACCGTTGTCACTGCCTCTCGTACCTTCAGCTTGATTGTTTTCTATGTCCTCCATACGGACACATTCGCTGCCGAAAACTTGTTCACCCTCAAGGCAGCCCGGCTCCTCCAGGACTGCAGAAGTATTCGAAGAAAGCTTTACTTTTTTCCTGACTACCTTTGCAGACGGCGGGCCCGCCTCCTAGCCATTAGGTGCTCCGTAAGCTTTCCATTTTTCTTTATCAATAATGACACTTGGTTTTTAAGATCTTCGAGTGTCTTCGCCTGCTCGCCATTTCTTCTTTCAAGGCTATCCTTACTTTGGCTCTTTGGGTGTGGATCCTCCTCGTTACGGACTCGACGACCGATGCGAGTGCCCCTAGGCCTTATGGTGGGAAGCCGGTCTGGTCCGCCGCCCGTCGACGACCACTCATTCAATGTCAAAAAAACGAATTTTTTCTCAAAATTTTTCGGGGAAAAAGTAACTTAGATAACAAATATGGAGCAGAGTCAACTCACTCTAGCTTGGTCATCTTTCTTCTATATGCAGCGTACGTAACCGCGCTTTTCTTGTCTCCTGTGCCTTTCGCAGTTTGTTCTGGATGCGTGCGATCATGGAGCTGATCGCATCCCAATCCTATGGACGTGCTACCATTATTGGCACCAACATCTCTTCCAGAGTCTCCTCTAGATTCCTCCTTTCTTCCACAAATCTTAAAGAGTGGAAGAATACAGGTTCTGGTTACTGTGGGACTCCATCGCAATTTGGACAGTCGGGTGAGTTGTCCAGTATAAACCTGTATAGGTACTGGCGATATCCTCCATGCCCCGTGGGAACTTGGGTGAGATTATAATTAATCTCACCGTGTCGTCTCTCCAACCACTCCTTAATGGCAGGGGTGAGCCTGTGTGCCCACCGATCCTGAAAGGTGTCTACAACACCTTCGTTAGTCAAAACTATGTTCATGTCTACGCAAACTTGGTGGGGCGTTGCAGCTGTATATATATACACCACTTTTTTCGCTTACACAGAGCCACTGGCTGCCTGACTTGCAGTATATTGTATCGCCTGGCGACCGCAAGCTCATATCGCCGCTCCGTCCGTCGAATTTGTGACCCATATGCCACCGTGATGGTTTCTATACGGTTCACTTATGATGGCAATTTCCATCTCAGATTCGTACGTAATCTGCTGAAGTAAATCCTGTGCGGACATTTCCCAGCTTTCGAAAATATGCCGATTATCTCGTCTCTCTTTTACTGCGCACAATAGGCGTTTGGGGTCCCCATTGCACGCTTTGACAGTATGGCCTTTCTCCCCATACCTCCTGCATCGATCGGATGCTGGTGTATGCCTTCGCGCAGTGCTCAAACATGAGGCATTTAAAGCACCTCTTTAGTGAAGTTTGTTCTCTTAGACGGCAGACTACCCATCTAATCCGCAAGTTCTTTCAACTTGAATTGCTCCTTCAAAGCAGTAAAAATTTCTCCTTTCGACGTCACTTCATCGAGATCCTTACATTGTATGTAGATTTAATGTTTTTGGGCACGCACTGCGGCATTCTCCCGAAGTGAGTTTCTAACTTGAGTGCGAAACTCATCAGTTTTATCTACGCTGGATCTTTTCAGCTTGAACGTAAGGTCCCTTTTTCTGGGTTCTTCGGATTTTTTTTTGGTATAATATAATTTCCTGTATAATTTCCCCTTTTTGCATTATTAGTGCTGGTTTTCAGAATTCCGCCTTTTTCTCTCTTCTCTCTGCTGATTATTTAGAGAATCCCTAATCAAGCGTAAATCGATGGCAGTACGATTAGGCGTCATTTAGGTCGGCTGTGACACTGTTGGGACAGCAGAGTTGGACATATCCTTAGTATTCTTTTCCTCCATTTGGGATCTGTTATAAAGGACCCTAATAGCCCTCACCATATTTCTTATGGCTTGGTGCACGTTGTGCACTATCAACTATTTTTGCTTCAAACTGGGTGAAGGGTAATTCTTTCGGATCGGGACTCTGCTCTCTATAAGCCCCGACGGGGTTAGTCCTTTTATACGCTCTTTCTTTTTGACCTTACCTTACCATCTTTGACATTGGTGGAGATCTAAAAGTTGACCAGCTTCTTTTAAATGGGTCTCTTCCTTGATCGCGGAGTGCTTCCTGCTGGCATGCCTCTTGAACATACACGGCAGGTGGTACTACCGCTTTTTTCGTCCAACGATCTGCCTTTAGTTTATGTTTGTTTGGTCTTGTCTGCAACATGCATTTTTCTCGGAAATGATTATAGCGATTGACACTAAATTTGGAGGGGAGCTGGCAACTGTGAACGCTCACGCATGCAGTGAGTTACATCATTCTACTTCAAATTTAAGGGGAGGGGTATCCCCATACAGGCAAGAGGGGAGTGTAGATTTTTTTCACGAAATATAGTCATGTGGGGTATCAAATGAAAGGTCTTAGTTGATACTTTCCAAAGCCGTTCTTAGTTTTGACATTTGTCGCAAAGGTGCCGAGTGCGGGGGGGGGGTGTCAATAGTAATAATTTCTTTCACGGACCCATTCTTAGAAAATACCCAGCCGAAAAATCCGAAAAAAACAGGTGACTATAAATATGGTGCCTAGGCTTCGAAACACCCTCATATGGATATCTTTTTCGGTTAAAATTTTTTAGTATTCTATTTCAAGATTCATACAATTTTAGTTAAAAGATGAGATGGAATGACTTGAAATGTGGATTTCCTCAAAACTCTCCATATAGTCTTGAAATCGAGTCGACAAAGAAGTTTATTAAATTGAAACGCAAATCAACATTTAATTATTAAAATTACTCGTTTTGATTCATCTATTTCTGGTGAAAATCAAATTTTATCTCATTTTGCTATCAAAACTGTAAACTTTTAAAAGCTGATTGGCTCAATTTCCCATCCAAACGAAGCACAACTCCAAATTGAAGAAAAGCAAATTAAATGCAACCAAAAAATGTAGCAAACATTGCTTTTTAATTTTTATTATTTTTATGCTTTCACTTTCATCATTCCATTCCATTCAGGCCATTCTCTTACAAATTTTCGTGTATAATTTACGCAAATTCGTGATTTTTCTGATTCGTGCCATATAAAAAGTAGAAATAAAATTTCAAAATTCTGGGACACCATGAAATGGTGTTACTTTTTTTCAAGTCCGTTATTTTGCTGTGTACGTTTCGTAAACACAGCACAGAACCATGAAATCTCCATATTTTCCACATTTAATTGTAGAGTGAGTAACTTGAGAACTCCAACGTTCCGTGGTTCATAAACTCATTGAAGAATGTAACACGAAATCATTAAAATTTTCCTAAATAAAGTCATACTGAAGTGGGAGAAGGAAATCTAAATCTAATTATTATAATTTTTGTATGACATTAGCTAAAAGTCCAACTGGTTCTTTGTAGTATCTGGGAATGCAGCGTCTTTGTTTTTATGTTCGACGAAACTATCTTTTGTCACCAGCTTAGTATGCACAATCTCCAATGTGGCCGGAATAAGTAGGCCTGTGATTACGTAAATTGGCCTAGAGAAAGGAAATCAAGATTGAGGTTGATGGAAATAACGCCCATTTGACGGCATGTTAATGTGTCTTTGCTAACTCCACCCTCACCCATTGTTTAGATTCAACCATGAACTGAATGGAAATTTACCTGTTATATGAGTGACAAAGTTTCGACCTTAACTATGGTTCATTGTCTGAATTTAGAGAACGTTTAGAGCAGTATCAACAATGGAATATTCATACGACAGAACTCTTGAATCAACATCAAATCTACTACCTTCCGAACTACTACTATACTATATACTTCACAATTAGACAAAATTATTCGATATTAGTTGATGGGTAGGTAGGTATCGTGGCCGCGCGGAGGAGCCAAATTAGCCCTGTGGTGCGCCGTTTTGATGCCACAAACTCCTAAGACCGTGACTATTGTTATGAGAGTGGGGAGGCCGAGTCCGGCCAACTCAGATCTTCAGAGCCCGCCCGTAGCATTCACGAAGGAAAGCAGCTCTCCCACCCTATAGCTACGAGCTTAGACAATTAAGTAATGAGACTAATTTTATTGCCGCGCTTGTGGTAAACCTGCAACCTTCAAATTCCCTTCCCCTTCCCCGGCATCCTTCCCCTCTCCATTGGCATATTCACGATCGCTCTAGCTTGTTTAGTTCGCCTGCTGTGTCGTGTTGAGTAGACGTGTGTCGATGGTGCTCGTCACGAAAATGGAGAAACGTAATCTAGAGCAACGCGTCGCGATAAAATTTTGCACCAGATTAAGCGAAACAGCTTCGGAAAAGTACGTTAAAATTGTAAAAGTGTATGGTGGTAGTGCTCTTAGTCGTGCCCAGGTTTTTCGATGGCATAAAGAATTTAAGGAGCGGAGTGAAAGCGTGGAAAACCAGGCGCGGACTGGGAGACCAGTCGAGGTGCGGACTGACGCGAATGCGCAGCGTGTGCGCGCCCTAATCCATGAAGATCAGCATTTAGCAATTCGAATGTTGGCCTCGGAACTGGGTATGAACCGTGAAACAGTCTGATAAATTTTATCAGGCGATTTCGGGATCAACCTTCTGAGAAGCAAAAGCAGCATCGAATGACCCTCGCAGAAGACTATTTGGAACAAGTGGAAAACGATCCCACGCCGCTTGATCGAGTTATTACAAGCAATGAGAACTGGTTTATCCAATACGACCCGGAAATCAAACGCCAAAGCTCAAAATGGTTGTCTCCGCACGCCCCCACCTGAAAAAAGCTCACATGAGCTAGTAGGAGGTGAAAACGATGATTATAACCTTTCTTGATAGCTGTGGAATCGTCCACAAAGAATTTTTTCCATCGGGGCAAACCGTAAATCAATTCTACTATCGTCAAGTACTCGAAAGATTGCGAAAACGAATCAACAGGGTGCGCCCAGACATTGCTCGTAACTGGATCCTTCATCGCTACAACACGCCGTACCACACCGCCCTCAGCGTGTCCCAGTATTAAGCCTCTAAACGGATCGCCGTGTTGCAACCGCCGCCTTATTCGCCCGATATGTCAGCCTGTGACTTTTTTTGTTTCCTAGAAGAAAATCGGTGGAAAAAGGAACCCATTTTAAGTCAATTACGGACATCCAAGCGGCCGTGACGAAGGTACTCGCGGACATCCCAGCCGAAGCGTTCCAGAAATGTTATAAAGAGTGGAAAGCGCGCTGGAATCGCTGTATAGCTGCCTAAGGGACCATTTTTGACGGGGATGTTAGAGTTGTAGAATAATTTTAAAATATACGGCTAGTTAATTGTCTAACCTCGTAGAAATCTCTCTGGCGTCCTCAAAGAATGGTTTACCCAGTGTCCGTAGCCTGACTCTAGCTAGAGCTGGGCAATCACAGAGGCAGCGCCTGCGGGTTTCCCCCCTTCTCTGCAGCTTTGGCAATGTGAATTGTAAGTTATACCGAGCCTGGCATGGTCTCTTATGGGTGTTTTGTGCAGACCGCCGTAATCTTGTATGCATTCGCACACGTCTGGCACAGGAGCTCTCGTGATCGGGCTATGTTATAAGCGGGCCAAATCCTCCTTGACTTTGCACATGTGGTAAGCCACGGCTGCTAAGTAGTGCGAGTACATTTCGCTCTTGACAGTCACCAGCGACACATCAACTGCACCTGCCGAAGGACTGCCAAGAGCAAAGCCCCGCCTGGCCCATCCGTCAGTCCGCTCATTCCTATCTATATTTCTATGCTCGGGAACCCAGGGGGGGTGACCTTGAGCGTGTCGCCCAGCCTGTACAGTGCCTTTTTGGACTGCCCCACCAGCCTGGAGGATATCGTCGCTGAGTATAAGGCCTTAATGGCCGCTTGGCTATCGGTCAGAATGACTACGTTATGCTTGGAATACACTGGCGAGACTTGGGAGGCCACACGACTCGGATACACTGTGTGTATTCGAGAAAACCCCCGCGTCGATTCACAGAACATCTTTGATCCAGCAATGAAGAATACTGTTTTATAACATTGCAACACGTCGCCAATCTTCCACTCTGCCTTGGTTGGAAAGTCCACAACAAAGTTTCTCATGAAGTTCAGCTTGCATGTGGTATATTCAGTGGGGAATGCCCAGATTCCCCAAGATGCTTCGTCTAGGACGTTACTGCGCCCGTGGGGCTTCGCTGCCCAGCATCCAGACTCACGTAGTCTGACGGCGCTGCACGCAACAACGCATTTAATGTGGAGGTCTAGGGGGAGGAAATGCAGGAGTACATTGAGAGCATCTACCGGGCAGGACTGCAGAGCTCCAGTAGTACCTGCACACGCGATTTCTTTGAATTTTATTAAGCTTCGCTCTATTGTATTTTTTGCTCAAAGTCTGCCACCAAAATACGTTAGGATTGGACGCACCACAGCGGTGAACATCCAAGGAACCATCCTCAGCCGGAGACCACATTTTTTGCAAAGATTCTCTTACAGGCATATAAGGCTATACAGGCTTTCTTAATCCTCAGTTCTATAATCAATTTCCATTTTAGTTTTGGATCCAGGATTACACCCTGATACTTCACATTAGAGGAAAGAACCAATCTTTGTTCATTCAGCCGTGGTAGGAGGAATTCAGGTACCCTTGCCTTGGTAGTGAGTAGCCTCAGTTCTATTTTGGTTGGATTTCTACCGAGTCCGCATCTTGCGGCCCACAGGCACACCTTATGTCGCTCATAATGGACAGAAACATCCCTTACACTGTGATACGTATCCTAAAGGGATACAGCTCAGATAAATCTCAACAAGCCACGGCACAACCCTTTCCTGCTGCTTCTGTAGAGCATGACCGGCATTATGCCATCTGGGCCCGGAGATTTATATGCGGAGAAGCTATTTAGAGTCCAGCCGATCTCATCCTCGATAATTACCGATTTGATAGACTCGCATGGCTGGGGTGGCCGCAAACCGCCCAAGCAAGACTCTGACTCACTGCTGACTGCTCGCTGGCGGGAAAGTGCGTCTGAATCAGCAGCTCCAAGATTTCACCCGAAGATTCCGTCCAGGAGCCTTCCGACTTTTTAAGAAAGGATGGGCTCCTATCTTCCTTGGACAGAATCTTACTGAACCTTATACATTTGCTGGTGCTTTCGATGTTCTGACAATAGTCCAACCCAGACCGCCTTCCGTCGATACGTGCCTGCACAACTCTGTGCTAGTCCAGGCTCGAGTATGTGGGGTAGTGCTTCGGACACTTCGATCCTTCACGTGTCATTTTACTAAAATTTCCGTGCCCTTTCCGAAACGTGGGTCCCGACCGGATCCTGAAAAATCAACGAACAGAGAGATTTGCGTGAGCCTAACAAAGGACCACCACACTAGCTAAAGTGAAATGAAAATAGAAAAATAACAGCTCCACCGCACGCAAGGGGCTATAAAACTCCGGACCCAAGTGCTGTGATCGAAAAGGAGGATCCACGACGGATCACATCCTTGATCGATATTTGTTCTGCCTCAGATTGATAGTGAGTTGCAGTCTTTGAGGTTCCTTCCCTGCCTTGGCATCCTCAGGCCATTATATTTGAGGATGAGGTAGAGAGAGGTTTGCGGAGTCAAAGAAGAGGAGGGAACTTCCTTTTTCCCTCCTCCTCTTCGACTCCGCAAACCCAAATTAAGGAAATTTAGCTGAAATTCATATTATTCTATTTAAATCAGAAATGAAATGAGAAATAATATAAACGAAAGTGGAGAATAGAGAAATATATGAAATCGTATAGGGGAAAATAATATAAGAGGAAATAAAATCAATAATTAAAATAGCAATAAATTCAATAATAAAAATAAATGGGAAACAAAAGAAATCAAAATAAGGTGATATTCGATAATCTCATCCAAAGCTCTTTTTGATGTTCGATAAATTCATTTTACAATTCTGTTTCCTTATCTCGTAAATATACATAAAAATGCTATTTCTTGCCGTAAGGACTAAGACATTTCAAAGATCCTTCTCTTTAGGACTTTAATGATTTCTCCAGTACTCAAACGAACTCTTTGTAATTCTAACCAAATTCTTCCTCCGAAAGACCAGAGCTAAATCCCACAAAAGACAGATCATTGGTATCTACCCGAAGCAGTCAACTCAAAAATCCCCATTCAGATGATCAGCTGTCCATTCCATCAACCGGTCCCAATTCCGTTCATTTTTCATTACATTGACCTTGGTCTTGAACTTCAAATTCAAGTTTTCCCCGGTCAATACTCGATAGCAATCAAGGGGGGGGAGGGGGGGAAACAAAAAAAGAAAGATTGCATATTATTGAATGCAGTCTCTGGTCGGATGGTATCCGGGAAAGCCTCAGTCGTTATTCACTTCATCTGTGTTATCCAAAATATCACAATCAAAATTTCAGAGCATCCACTCTGTTCGTCATTGGCTGATAATAATTATCTCAATTTCCGTCGTCATAGCCTCTGTAATCAAGCCGAATCATAAAATGATTAAACTAGAGCTACAGGTGGTGGATCTGAACAATTGCAACCAAAGTCTAAGATCCCATGTTCTCCCCGCATTAATTAATATCTACACACGTCCCATAATCACATCACAACACAAACTATCGTTATTACAGCAGCACGTGGATATACAATCTTATCTTTATTACTGATAGCAACTCGAAAATGTCAGCATACATGTTATCTCTGAAATTTCCCTGGCTACAATGTTTAGTTTTCCTTACGTGACGTCACTCTATTGTTCATGGAAATCATCAAATTTGTAGTAAAATTGAAATATTTGAAAAAGTTGTCGATAGCATACATACCATTGAAGTCAAATGGTGACAAACTGTCGTGCGGTCCAAATATGGCAGGTCAACTTTTCCAAATGCACCATGCTGGCACAGATACTTTTACTTTCCACTTTGTTTAGATGGAGAAGGAATTCATGGTCAATTGGAAGTTCAATTGTGTAAAACGTGTGGCAGGTGGAGATGGGTTTGGTGACAATCTTAATTTTATAATTTCAAGGTTTGTGTTCGATTGATGCATAATTATCCGCGTAGAATTCTTATAAAGAAAGGAATATAAAAATTCAACAATATAAGCTAAAAACTCAGATCTAAATCACCAAGACTTTTTCATTTACCAGTTTTCCAGCGACTGATTGATATGGTAGTCCGCAGGCACCTCTGTTTGAAAATGTGGAAGGAGGAGGATTGGGAAGGAGTCCCGATCCTTTATTAAAGGAGTTCGAAATTAGCTTTGGTTTCTAGCCTGGAACTCACATCCTCTATGAAAATACGGGACCTTCACTGCCTCACAGAAAAGAACGAGGTAAAAGAGGCCATCAAACGCGAATGACCGGATTGGTATCTCCTGGTGCCAAAAAGTCGCTGTGGTGGTAGTTGCAGATCAATACGCCAGGAAGCTTCTAAACAGCGGTGAAATCAGAATTGGGTGGGTAGTGGGTAGGATATGAATCCGGACCGCCAGACGTTTGGATTATAGGCACACGTTTGCAACCTGTCGGGGACCTGACAGAAGAGGAACATGACACAAATGCAGTCAGGCAGGCCATGAGGCGAAAACCTGCAACCTAAAAGAGAGCTGTGTCCTATGCAGGGACCGTGGCGCGTCTAATGAGAACGTTGCCCACACTGCGGGCTCGTGGCGGTGTTCAACCTTCAGAGCAGAACTGAGAAGAGCTAGGACGCGGTCAACATGATTCGCATCCTACAAATCAATATGCAACAGAGTGTAACCGCTCACGAATTGCTAGCGAAGTTTGCTGATTTAGTGCGCATCAGTGATCAGTAGCGAAACAAGGACCCAGCTTCATGGCACCCTGACATATCAGGTACCGCTGCCATCTGGGTTCGAGACAATAGCCTCCTTAGGAGAGAAACGAATTCTCGAAATGGAGGCGGGAGCAGGACTGGTAGTTTTGAACATCGGATCCACCTCAATGCTCCGGCGCCCAGGCTGCGAGGGAAGCATTCTAGACGTAACCTTCGCGTTGGAGACACTGGTGTTGCTGGCAAGCGACCATCATCTCGGTGTGAGCCCTGGCGCTCTTTCTGTGCCTGGAAAGTTCCGAAGGTGAACACCGGGAAGTTTGTCGAAACTCTTGGAACAGGTGGTACCGCGCTGGAGAGTATTCCTGGGAGTGGTGGCGCTGCAGCTGACAATGCCGTAATTTCAGTTATGAACCTGATAACGTTGGCTTCCATGTCCAAGAGGGCATCGAGACGTGGCAAAAATTCTATGTATTTGTGGACGATTTGTTGCTGATTTGCCTGGAGTGAAGCCTGTTTGGTATGGGCCGATGATGTGCTGGGCATATGGGGGGTCAGGCGTAACAAAATAGTGGAGAATACCTTATAGATGGTACTCAACAACGGGAGACCTCTATAATTGCTGCACTGCGTGATAATGGTTCGTTGCCTGCCATCAGGCATTGATTCGCTATCCCACACCTTGAGCATCAGTTAATGAACCGCTTGGTGTAGTTGGTTCCATGAATTGCACGGACTGTTTCTTCCATGCTTGGTGGTGATCGCATTTATCAGTTGGTGGGATCTTCAACTCGCCGATATTCTGGTTATTGAACAGTTCATCAAAATACTCAACCCATTGCTCCAATATGTCCATTCTTTCGGAAATCAGATTTCCCTCTTTGTCTCGGCAGGATGTGCAATGAGGTGTATAAGGTTGTTTTCTGCGTATGGTTGTCCGCAATACCCAACCCTCAACCAATTATTTGCGGTAGTTTTAATGTGGTTATGGTTGTGCTCATATCGCGAGCAGTGGTCCTTGTGGGCTGTAAAGTGGAGTTACGCTGTAAAACTCGGACCCCGTAGCCTTTAAAGTACAAATCTTCGCTATGTCAATCTCAACGAGGCTCTGGTTGTAGTCTCCAAATAAATACGTGTCTGAAGAGGACCGTGGGTTTATGCCTACACGTTAAGCTCTCTCGATGTAATGTGAAAGTATGCCTTCCGAATATGCTGAAAATAATTTGTGGATTCCTGAGCAACTCGAGAAATAAAGTCCTTGCAAGTGGAACAATACATGCCAAGCATTTCTTTGCATTTGCAAGTCAAACAAATGAAATTAACGCTCTTAAAAATGAAATTAACACTTCAACAAATGAAGTTAATGTTTTAATAAATCAAATTAACGCTTGAACAAATGAAATTAACCCTCCAACAAGTGAAATTAACGCTTTAATAAATTAAATTAACGTTTTAAGAAGTGGAAATAATAATGGTTCAGGACGAGTTAACTATTTTTCAAAATAAGTTACCGAGTTGAGTAAAATTCATGGTCTGCCAAATGAAAATAACGCGAAAAAAATACTATTTAAGGATTATAAAAATGAGAAAGATGTTCTTGTAAATAATAACAACAATGTTTTTCCATGTTCATCTTATTTTTAAAAAGTTTTAATGCAACTCGTTTTCAGTTGCCGCACTTGGTAGTTCCATCATCATATCCATATAAAGATTGGAGCAATCTGACGGTGATACATTTCAAATTCCCAACCGAATCTGTTGGCTTTACCGGAGAGTTCGTTTGAGAGAATTTCACTAGCTTGTTTGAATGCCTAGAGACGTAGTCGGCGATAGTTGTTTCAACCATCAACACTATGGCCGGATTATTTTGAGGCGGAGGGGTATTGTTAGCTGCTTGACTTCGTCAGACATAAGGAAGAAGTCAATGATGGATTAGCGGGATAGCGGGTCTTGTCGGGAAATCCGGCGAGACCATCTCAAGGTTTGTTGGCGTGAAAGGGTCGTGGATCCACTTGTACAGGATTTTCCCATTTGAATTTTCTGTCTTATCGCCCCAGGAGTTGTGCCGTGAGTTAAAGTCGCCACCGAAGATAAGGTATTTGGATTTTAACTGGAGATCGCCCAAGATCTTTAAGTCATGGCCCAGTTGCTCACTTCGGGAATTGCATTTGATATAAACGGAAACTACCAAAATCCGCCTATTATCGTTGGTTTTTACTATTGCCGCTGCAGCGGAACAGATTACTAATTCCTCGGTGACGATTTCCTCAAAATGGTAGTCTTTTTTTACTAGAAGGGCAGCGCCCGTGTTGTTGTTATGCCGGATAGTGCTGTATCCGATGAAATTGACATTATGTCTATGAGTTAGATGAATCTCCGAAACGCAGAATATATCTGCTTTCAGAGTGTCAATCAACTCTTGGGCAGTGGCACGCTGGGCGTGTGAGATCAAGGACGCAAAGTTAAAGGTGACAATACTTAACTCCATAGATTCATTATTAGTTTGTGCAGGCGGAAGCAAGACTTTCGGTCAAATTCCTGAAGGCCAGTTTGTTGCCTTATGGAGCTTGAGGTGCTACAGTTCTTGGAAGAGTATTCCTAGCTACTTGGGCGTACGATACGCCTGGCCGGAAGAAACTTTGTGATATCTGTGTCACCGTTTTCTTGTTCTTTACCGTTTCCGCATTCTTTTTTGCTCTGCCAGCTTCCCTTCTGGCAACCATATCTTTATATGCCGGGCATCCGCGGTAGTTGGCGAGATGTCCGGTCTGGTCGCAATTGCAGCAGTGTGGCGTCTCCGTCGTGGGTGTTGGGCATTCCCCGCGAGCATGTGATTTTGTGCAGTTCGCGTACCTGTGCACAATGGAACAATTGAGGGCGATGTGCCCGAAAATCTGGCAGCTGTAGCACTCCACTTCTTGAATTGGCTTGACTTTCTCCAGCGAAATCTTTTGGTGAAGTATACACTTCAATTTATACACTTCACTGAGCTCTTGAAAGGGCTCGAATATTGCCACAAACAGTCCCGATTGCGACTTCATCGGGAGCGCCGAGTTCTGCAGAAGCTTGTCTGCCCGCGTGGCTACTCCTCGTTGAGCTCCCACAATATGTTCGCCGGATCTGTCTCCTTGTGGAGACCGCAAATGACTGAGGACTTAGTCCTCAAGGTCGGTAGGATGCTGGTGGTGATGTGTAGCCTTTTCTCTGTTAAGAGAGCGAATATAGCTGCGTGTTTTTTAACCGTCTCGGCGAAAATGAGGGTCCTATCAGCCCTAGTGTTTTTTAGGGTTGCTTTCAACCCTTTCTCTTTTAACACTTTTAAAACTATGGTACATTCAGCTTGTGCCCAGTTATCGGGGGAATTCTGAATTTCTTGGGGGCGGTTGCTTGGGATGAGGATTGTGGGTTAATTGGAGGGGCATTCATACTATTTGCACTATCCTTAGGTCTATTGCTCGATTTTTTTTTTGCGTTGTATCAAGTTGAAAGGGTCTCCTTTCTCCTCCTGGATGATGACTTCCAGGCACATGTCGTTATCTTCTTGAGACTACTGCTGTCGTTGTTGATTCAATTGCTGCCGCTGTTGATTCTGCTGCTACTGTTGATCCTGCTGCTGCTGCTGACGTTGCTGCTGCCACTACCCGGCCATGCTTGTAGAGCCAGTTGGCACTCCCTCGATTCTTAAACAAAATTTTGTCATATTTCAGTTTAAAACAGATGTTCACATTTGATTAATGAAATGGCTAATTAGTATAGAAAATCTGAAATCTGAATCTAAGAATATGAGTTTTTAGGAGTGACGCTCAAAAATCTGATCGAAGAGAATGATTTTAATGAATTCGATTGAATTGCCAATATCTCGAAAACCATCAACTTTTTAATAAGGACATTTAATGTTTTTCTGAATCCTTGTGAGTTGCTCTATCAGCCCGTTAAGTATTATTGTTGACGTTTTGGACACCCTCTATATATGTCGAGTTGATCCATGCAGCCAGGGACTTTTTTCTCGTTCCTGACTACAATGAAAAATTCCCTATGGAATATGTAGGGAATTCGATGCCGCAGCAGGTGGAATCGGTACTTGCCTGGTATGTGAAAATATTGCGTCTTATATAAGCAACTATGGTCGCTAGACCGTCCGGGGAAGGAGACGGTTCAATAAATTACATATACTTAATTCATAAACAGGCGCCTTTTATAAGAACCACTTTGGGAATATCACATCTAACACACGTGCCACCAAAAACTGTTAGCATCAACCATCTTTAAATCCTCTACACCGTCCAGTAAGTATCTTTCAAAAATAGAAAACAACAAAGAACTGAATTAAATGCACCTTGCTTACCTCGCAATATGAGTGACGAAGTGATGTTATTGTTAATGGTTTTCCCATTGTAACCGGTATTTCAACATCTACAGAACTAAGTGAATTGAACGATTTTCAATTAAAATGGCTGACCTTAGAGATTCAACTGGTTTCCAATTCAGACTTCGTCCGTCATCATCAATATTGCAAACGTAATGAGCCACTGGTGGTGTATGGACATCCGATAGAGGTTACTGACGTTATGGTCGTAGATGTTTGATCGAAGTGCAATTGATATTTTGCCAATTACCAAGCGAAAACTTTCCCATTGAATGTTAATGTCACAAACAAACAAAACTTCGAGAACCTTGTCCCAGTTTTTGATGTGGATTGATTTTCCCAAAGATATTGGTTGATGTCAAATTTCAGTGTTATTTTTGGATTCAGTGTCAGCCAAATGTATCTTTATCGCCCCATATTGCTCGAATTCAGAATATTGGCAAAAGTTAGTATCTGTTGACTCTACCTTTCTACTCCCATCTAAGATAAGATGCTAGCTATCATCGGTTATTGTGTAAATGATCCTCCAAAGGTTGGCTATGAAATTAATTGCTGAAATAATTTTGTAAGCTTCGTTTAGCAAAAGTTTAAATGTTTCCAATGCGAAATTGAATAAATACCAAAATGAAACCAAATCAAAACAAAAACGCTCCCACAAGAAAAAGTAGAATTGCGATTTGAAAGGTTTGGAACATATCAGGGAACTTTGATAATTCAAGGGTAACCGGTTCGGAGCATCTTAAACATGGAAAGTTTCAAATAGAACCGAAAAGTTGAAGGAGCTCGAAAACAACATGCTGACATCATCAAAATATTTACATAAGAGTTTCATTGGAAATAGGAACAAAGTGTTAATCTGGATTTCAATCTAGACTAGCCAGTGGATATCGTGGGGCTCAAATTCTGCGGTTGATTGAACATGATTGATATTGACCGTAAGAGTTAGAAGTAAGAAGCAGGGTTCGCATTAATTCCACTAAATTTAGCGCAGCTCAGGTATTCTGGTCATAGGTTTTTTGCGGCCGCCAACCTATTGTAACGTTTTGATACGCATGACTTGCTTTTGCTTCTATTACAAAACAATGTTTTTCCACTTGAAAGCAAACCGCGAAGCTAATATATCATGTGATATATGAAGCGAGGGTTGAATACTTGGTGTTCCGATACTCAGCACATACTCGATTCAGATGTCTTCAGCTACCATTCAAAACTCCCAAAGTTGTTCGATCCATCCCTCCCAATAGAGCCTTCATACATCCCTGAACGGAGGCAAATATAATATCATTCATAAACCTGCACCTCGCGCTCTACTTTCAATCCAAAATCGATACCCTCTGCAATGAGATTTTCCCTAATATAGCTGAATAGTGAAAAAGCTAGGTCAAACAAGTTGTTGGTCAAGTAAACCTTTTTTGTTGGCCTTTTTTTCCCGAACGAAATCGAACATTATTATTTATTCCCAAAGTGGAGTTAATGATTGTGCACAAAAATATGGTTGCCTTCGAATGGAGCAGCAGTTTTTCTACAAACTCATCTAATATCGTGGTTTCATAAAACTCCATTGAAATCAGAAAACCTAGAAAACCTTTGTTGGTTTGTTATCATCTATCGAGGTTTTATCACTTGAACTTTCAACGGTTTCATATCAAGCCAGTGATGCTCTCAATATTTTGGCCAAAACAGCCACAAGTGTCGTTAATCACGGTATTGACAAGCGCTTCATTCTACGGGAGCTAAACTGACACTGCGTGGACTCGTAGATAGCAAACCTCTTTGGCAAGAGCTCTTAGGAGGACTTAGAACTTAGGAGTCGGCATATCCTCCCGTGCCTTATCATTTTATTATTTGAAAATTTACTTAGAAATTCCCGTTATCTACGAATACCGAACTGAAACGTAGCGATAGCAGAAGAAATTTGAAAAATACTGCAAAAAGCCTAAAAGAGAAATAAGTTTCGATACTGCTGCATTCAAGACGTAACGTTGATTGATTACTTGCCTAACAACAGAGATTGTCAGGGTCTCAGCTTTTTTCCTGGTAGGTAGGTAGGTATCAGTGGCTGCTCCGAGGAGCCCAATTAGCGCTTTGGTGCACCGTTTTGATGCCACAAACTCCTAAGACCGTGACTTGTTATGGGAGCAAGGAGGCAGAGTCCAGCCAGCCGGCTCGGATCTTCAGAGCTAGCCCGTAGCATTCACGAAAGAAAGAAGCTCTCCCACCCTGCAGCTAGAAATCTCCCCAAAGAATGGTTTACCCAGTGTCAGCAGCCTGGGCAATCGCAGAGAAAGTGCATGAGAGTGACCTTGAGCGTGCCGTCCAGACGGTTCAGCGCGCCTCTGCACTGCCCCACCAGCCTGGAAGATTTCGTCGCTGAGTACAAGGCCTTGATGGCCGCTTGGCCGTCGGTCAGAATGGCTATGTTACGCTTGGGGCTCGAATCTCGCTCCAGCCGTCGACAGACTTTCAATATCGCCAGTACTTCCGCGTGGAAGTCGATGTTCTGACAATAGTCCAACCAAGACCACCTCTTCGTCGTCCTAATGGCCAACTTGTACTTCTTCAGGCAGTTTCCTTGTATGGCTGTCAGTATTTTTGCCTGTAGCAGATGTTGAAGATTTCTCTGGTCAGCTCCCTGAGGCTAGAGAGATCTTCATTCCACCATGGTGGCAAGGTCTTTTTGCTGTACTTAGTGGGGCACAAGACTTTAAAGGCGGTATCAAATGGTCCTTTGGCTCCAGTTCGTCTGTCGTTCCAATCTTACCAATTTGCGCACCAGAGAGTTTGTTCTTAATTACCTGACAAAACTTTCTCCAGTCGATCCTCCTGGGGTCTCTAAAGGGTTTGGAGACCTCTGCGGCGAGATTTAGACTGAAAAGTACCCAACTGTGATCAGAGAAGGATCTCTGGTCAAACACTCTCCAGTCCTCCACCCTAAGAATCCCATTGTTGGTTATTAGGGTGATATCAAGGACCTCCTTCCAACCATCACAGTTCTCCGAGCAGGGGAAATGGAAGGCTGGTGTCCTGCCCCTGTTACACACCGATAGGTTTGATGTAATAATAAAATCAAAGAATGACTCACCTCTTTCGTATGCCTTGCATTGGCGCCGCAGCCTATCAGTTGGTTGCATTTCTTTGTTGCTATGGTGTTCGTCAGATGTTGTAGCTCTTCTGGCGGAGCTGATCGGTGGTGAGCCATGTAAGCCGAGCATATATACACGTTCTCTGACCCCGCCTGCTCCAGCTTGACCACGACTAGGTCGATGGAACTCGATCCGGACACAGAAAAGCGTGCAGACTCTTCCTCGCGAGAATATATGCTCTAGGTCTATCCTGATCAGCGACTCCTGTGCTGTGGAATAAATTAAAATATTTGCTTAGGAGCCCTTTAATGGTTCGGTCGCCTCTGACCCGGGGCTCCTGTATTAGTGCGATGTCGATGTGTTTCTCTAAGAGGAAGACAAGCAGATTAGCCGAGGGTCTCCTGGGAATCTCGTCGTAATGGATGACCTTGAGCTTTACGCCCTCCCAGGCGTCGCTGATCTTAGCGAAACACGAACCGAGAAAGTCCTTAGAGAACTGGTCCATGCAAGTTGGAGATGCTCATAGATCATGCCCGACAGCCGTATTATGCAACTTTAACTTGAAGCATAATCAGACTAGGCCGCCAGAGAATAAGATGTTTTGCTCGGACTAATTTATTTATGTCCTGACACTATTTATGTGTGGAGAACCCCTACTCATTTCTCGACAGCATCGGGACCATAAAACATTTGCACCCCTAAAAAACATTTACATCCCTTCTTCTTTTTCTTCAGCCTTTGTCCCCTTTACAAACAGGGTCGTGATCGGTTTCGCCATTTGGTTCTATCAAATGCCTGATCTGGATGCAATCACGAGGCTTTTAAATCCCCATTCAGCGTATCAAGCCACCGTTGTTTCGGCTGCCCTTTTGCTCGCTTACCATCGGCTTCGATGTTCACACCAACCTTGGCAAGTAAATTCCCCTTAGCGCAAATTACGTGACCACACCATCGTTCGTTGATACGTCGATTGCAAAGAACATCATGTGATGGTGTCTAAAACAAGAACAAAGAGGAGTGGTGTGAGGACGTTTCCTTGATGAACACCAACAGAGACACAATGCGGTTTTCATGCACCCGCCACACTGCGAACTTTACTTGAACCCAGCGCACGAGTTCTTCTGGCACTAAGTGTTGTCGTAGAGCATACCAAATGAGTTCGTGTGGCGCAGTCAAACCGCAGTCACGGTGTTTCTCCATGACTAATCGCACAGCGTATTTGCGTGAGTAGTTCCGTGCTTCTTGACCAATCCGGCTTGATTCACGGTTATTTCAACGATTTTGCGAATATGGTTGTCAAGAACGCGTTCAAAATCTTCTTTTTCCATATTGGAACTGTGGGACTTTTTTGCCAGTGGGATGATGTTCTACCTCCCTGAATAACCGGATTAAAGAATTCACTGAGCCACACTGTTGGGTCCCAGCTCTTCGCTTTCCAGGGTTCAGATGCGAAGTCGTCATGTCCTGCTGATTTCTTTGATTTCATTTGTTTTATTGCTTCCTCGATTTCAGTTGCGCTGCAAGTTACGTCACCGTGTTTTACGTGGGTAGCTTTCTCGTGGACTTAATCCCACGGTCCTCTTAGGATACTGGTTGATTTTGTGACCACAATCAGAGCCCCGCCGCAGCAAGCTACGACGGTACCAATCTGTACCGAGTGCATAGCTCAGCATTCACACTGGTGAATGCAAGATCCAGCTAAATCTCTACCGAACTAAGGAGCACAGCACCCGCGTTGAGACGCAACAAAACGCTAAGGCCCGAAGGTCTCTGTTCGCTTCAGATGCCACTTCAGAGTCCCCATGCAGACTTGGGTCTGATCGCTCTAATTAGGCCTTTGGAGCATTCGCCTATTGCATCACGGCCGACAAACCAATGTGATACAGCATTTCCCGATGCCACCACTATGGAGATCCTTTTCGGCCACTTGGTTTTGGTTCAGCCGACAGGGTTGCCGCCCTGTCTTCCTCACCGCCATCTCTGAGCACCGAGATGCGTTGACAGGTGGAACTGCTCCAAAAGTCGGCAATGATTGCGGAAGATCTACAAATTCCTCAGTTGAAATCTGCTCGTTCCGCCGCGGCTCGACGGTCGGTAAGCGAAGTACCGTTCTTGTCATTAACGCAACAGAACAGAGAAGTTTTTTCACCAGCGGATCGTTTCGAAAATGTCCACTTCGACACCATAGGCCCTTTACCTACGTCCGTGGGAACAAGTTTCTACCTGAACATGATCGACAAATGCACACCTTGGGCAGAAGCTATTCCAGTCGAAGAAATTTCAGCGGAAACTATCCAGCCAGGACATAGGGGACTACGGCCACTGGATAGCTAGATTCGGTTTACCCCACCGCATCACAACGTAACAAGGACGTCAATTCGAGTCGATTAACAGTCTTGCTCAGTTCTTAGGCACCGATCATATCCGAACCACGTCTTACCATCCACAAGCCAACGGATGTGTCGAACGCTGGCACCGATCCCTGAAAAGTGCTACCACGGCTCATTTGAATAGCCACAGTTCTATTAGGCCTTCGTTCCACGCCGAGACAAGATATTGGACACAGCAACGGTATTCGGTATACGGCTTTGGCTTGCGATTTCCACGTGAATTCTTTTCCCCAAACAGCGATCAACACAGATGATCAACCAATAGTAAAAAAACTGAAGACAACTCTGAAGAAGATAAGATCGGCCGACTTCGACCATCATTAACCAGGACGGGTTTACTGATCCAAAAATCTCTCTTCCTGTAAACACGTCTTTCTACGAGCTGGCGTCAAGAGTCCTTTGGAATCACTTTTTAAGGAATTCCGTTTCCACTTGATGCTGACCCGGAACAAATGTAGAGCAACTTGCTCCCAGTCTTCATGGTCCACGGACTCTTCTTTTTGAGTTTAAAAGAGCAGTCCGTGGACTATAAAGAGTGGGAGCAATTTGCTCTTCCACATGTCCGGTCCGGCATTAAGTGGATGCGGACTTAGGACTCCCCAATTCCTTAAAAAAAGTGTCTAGCTCCGGCCAAGCTTGGTCCGAACTGTGGGCGGATTTACGTTGAATATAATTCGCACCCTTGTCGTACTTTGCGATTTATAAAAGGGAGCGTATAACATCTGCAAGCCGCTTCGGTCACGCTGCTCCCAGGGCAGAGATGAGGCAGCGTCTGATGAGTTGGCTCTGCCCTGGTACGAAATCGTAGCCGCCTTCGTGCCTCTTTTACTCTGAAATCACCTTATGACGAAATTTTCAGAGTTCTGAAATGTTGGAAAATTTACTACACCATCCAGCTACCCGACAGGGAGAACAGGCTCAAACTAACATATTTGCCACAAGACTTTCTGTAAATGAAAGAATGAATGCCAATAAATTCAAATAAAATTTCTTTTAACTTCTATACTATTACGCCGACTTCATGACTTCCAGTGAGAGGCACATCAACAGGACTGCGAAGCTCCATTTGTTCTGCCCGATCAGGGTATTTCGTGATCATGTGGCTATCCGTTGATTCAGTGATTCATAGCGAGGGTGACGCGATTTGGAGCATACAGCGTCGACAATGACGTGAATTTGTTGAGGAGCGGAATAATGTTCTTTGTTACTCATGGAAAAACACCGTGAGAAGCATCGCCCTCTTTATAGTGCATTTCTAGGTCTAGAGAGAGCGTTTGACTGTGTGCCACACGAACTCATCTGGTATGCTCTACGACAGCACTTAGTGCCAAAAGAACTCGTGCACTGGGTTAAATTGATCTACCACGATCCGAAAAGTAAAGTTCGAAGTATTGCGATTGTATAAAAACCGCTTTGTGTCTCTGTTGGTGTTCATGAAGGAGCGCCCTCTCACCACTCCTCTTTGTTCTTGTTATGGAAACCGTAACATGGGACATCCAACGTCCAGCGCCCTATACACTGCTTTATGCAGATGATGTTTTCCTAGCATCTGATAGCAAAAATGATCTCGAGCAAATTGTCCAAAAATGGAATGATCACCTCATGCAACACGGTCTCAGATGGAATCTAAACAAAACTGAATTTTTGACGACCGGTCCCCATGAATCAGGCACAATCACTGTCAGCGGCAGTGATCTGCCCAGAATTGAGCGATTTAAATATCTCGAATCATTGCTATCAGCTGGGTTATGAAATTGTCACGCATTAACGCAACCTGGATGATATGGCGTTCCAGAACTGGTGTTCTTTGTAATCAACGTATCAACGAACGTCTCAAATCGAAAATTTACCAGAATATCATCTCTATGGTTCTGAGTGTTGGCCGACTATAAAAGACAATGAACGGCGTCGTGCTGTAATGGAGACGAAGATGTTGCGTTGGCCTAGTGGTGTGACACGTTTTGAGCACATTCGAAACGAGGATATCCGCGATCAATATGGGGTTGTACCGATCGTTGAAAAGTTGCGTGAGAGGCATCTTCGATGGTATAGCCACGTAATTCGCCCCAACGAGAATTCGCTTGCCAAGATTGGTCTGAACATCGAAGTCGATGGTAAAAGACCAAAAGGCTGGCCGAAACAACGGTGGCTTCATATGCTGGATGGTGATTTAAAAGCCTCGCGATTGCATCCAGATCAGGCATTTGATAGAGCCAAATGGCAAGGCCGATCACGACGAGCCGACCCCGGTTGTGAACGGGACAAAGGCTAAAGAGAAAAAAGATGTGTTTTTCTGGCAAATTTCCCATTGGCGAAGAATATGCACGATTTGAGATTCTGAACCCCTGGCCTTACACTTTATATTCTAGTCGGTCTTCAATTTTGGTTGTGTGTTTGTTTACATATCATAAATCGAACTCTTATTTACCTCTGGGAAATGTGGCTAATTGAGGATAATCTCTCAATAATATAGTCAATAGGGAGGATTGAAACCTGTAGTCTTTAGCAAAATTACCAGCTCTATTTTACTCAAATTCATTTCTTTCTTTTTCAGGTAATAACAAGATCTGTGAAAGGAAAATGACACCACACGACGTTCACCACTGATTTCCAATCAGTTGCAATTAAATCATTTTCGTATCCCAATTAATTATTCAGATCACCATTTCGGATCATCATACAAGTTGACGAATGTCACTAATAACAGCAACGGTCCCCAAGAGCAATAAATAATGCATCGCCTCACATGGAAATCAAGAAAATTTTCATTTCAAGCAATCCAATTGATAATACTGTTGACAACAATAGTAACGAGCAATGCGGGGGCATTACGAACAAAAAGAGAAACCAATGACCAACATGCCACGACCACCCCACCGTCCAAAATCGCCACAGAGTCGAATCTGATCAACGTGGACACAACTGAATTGGAACAGTTGCCAATGATAGCCGATCCAGATGCTGCAATCGATATTGACACTGAACCCTCACCGATTTTTGCGAAATCTACTGGTATCGCTGAAGGGGATGCAACACCAAAGTCAACAACAACGCAATCGAAAAACTATACGAATTCAAATGACTCCGCAACAGAAGCAGACCCAAACACAACTACGTCCGAATATGTTTCTTCGAGTTCCGTGTACGCGACTACCTTGTCATCAAATGAAAAATTAACGGATATAACAACCGGGCAAACAGCAACAACTACCACAACCGGTAGTATCCGAGTAATTGCGACAATGACACCTAAGCCGGCAGGTAGTTTACCATTAACGACTTTGTTGCAAAAATTAGATACGATGGAGACTACAACGGAGATAGAAACTACCGCAAAGCCGTCAGTTTCTCCAGTAGATGTTAGCCAAGTATTTACCGTGCGATCTAACGACACTGAGGAAAACACCACAAGCATCACAACCGACAGCCCAATTGATTCGAAGACGATTTCAACGACAATGGCGAATGAAGAAACGACCATGATAGCGGAATCAATGGTCGATGTAAATACAAGTCGGTGAGTAAACGAGTTTGGCGTTTGAGTCACAGCAAGAACGAGTAGGTAATGCTATCAGATTGACCACTTCCTGGGCAGTCATGATTGTACCTTTCGCGCGATCAACTCTGTGCAGACCATATTTGATGAGAATCTATTAAAATCCTCCTTTCTGGGGGAATACCAAATGCTTTCTTTGAGCATATCATATTTTCTCCACCTGAACTCCTCCAGGCAAAAATTATGAGTATGGAACCATAAATAGTTTTAAATTACGGTTTGACCCAGACTCCCAGTCTGAGTCAGTCTAACTTCTCGTAGCAGCTCTGATCTCGCCATTTATTGGTGAATTTATATTCGTCTAATAGCGCAACCAATTGGCTTTGCTGTGAAAAAAACCCAACCACTACCATTCTTCAACTGAATGCAATAATGATTCCATTGTTTGTTTCTAGACTGCCGACCGATACAAATGAACAAACTACCTCTCCAGATAGATTAGAAGACACAACAATAAAGAACGAAAATATTGAGATCGCCACGACCTCCCTCAATCCGGATGTAACAACATTGGAACTGCAAACTACAACCGATCTCTACCTTGACCTGAACAATCAATCGATCAGCGACATTACAACCATCAGAGACACGAAATCAAATCAAGTAGATATCACAACAACAGACGCAATGGTGACAACAATGGAGGAAACAACAATGAAATCGGCTGTGGGGTCAGAAGTAGATAAAGTCAATTATGACGTAGCAATAAATGAGATTAAAAATAATGCCACAATCGAGGACGCTGTCCCAAATAGAGAATCTGAACCACGTAACAAATACGTAAGCGGAGATGAAAAGTCGAAAGAACTAATTGCAACAACAACTCCCGCTGAAATCACATCGACAAGCCTTAAAACTAAAACTACAAAATCTCATAAGTTTATTGAGTCAGCAGAAGTGCTCAAGACCAATGATGTGGAGAATTTGAAAAACAGCAACTATACATTCACCAGTACAGGAACAGGTGCCGCGAATTCTATAGAAAATACTCTTGAAGCCGGTCAAATAGATGATTCAGTATTGAATGAAAAAGAGAGTAAAGGCAATCGGCCTCGAATACCGGAAACGAAACAAGCAATAAAGATGATCACCAGTACACCCACAATAAGTGATATTCTGATACCTTCAACTCCTTCAATCGAAAAGAACCGAGTCGAGGACTTTGAAGAGGTGTCATTGAAACCACGCCTCCATTCTGATGGTGACAATCAACTGTCGACCACTGAAAAAGTACAAAATTCAATTGCATCCAGTATTGAACCTTCAACGGACAAAGAAAACAAAACGACCGAGGATCCCGTAGACACAACCACAAAACGAATTGAACGGAGTACCTCAGAACCAGCAGTTACGACAACAACTACCCAGAAAGTTGTGAATATTACAACAGTTAGCAGTATTGTACCCTTATCAGCTATACCGATAGACCGTGAATCTGAATCAACCACGGCTGCAGCTGATGAGTATATGGAGCCGAAACGTGGCGTGCTAACTTCAACCGAGCAACATAATATCGATGCCGATAATAAATTACTGACAACCCCGGTAGAAACTGTGATATTGCCTGAAACAACTTCAAGCTCATTAACAAGCAACTCAGTAGCAACGATTGAAAGCAGTGAAACGAACGCAATTGTAACTAGTACTGTAGTTTCCGAAACAGTCCAGTTGACCTCCACTCTCTCCAATACAACTCCTATGCAAAGCGTGAAACAACTTCCAACAAAGCCGAAAATGAAACCTATGGCAACGAAGGAAACGCCTTCGCCTGCCACGAACGTGGTTCATATCGTTTCCACCGAACCGATTGAAGAGTATTCAATCCAGCTGCGTGCAAACCAAAGTAAAGAACCAAGAAATCCTCAAATCTTTTCACCACCATCTATGCCATCAACAGCAACAACTTCAACCGAGTTTCCTGTAACCGAGACAACCGAAAAGGTCACCACCAATGAACCCAGCGGCGAAACCGACTACAACGTTATCATTGCAATCTCAGTAAGCATCGTTGGAATAGTTGCACTCATTCTGCTCGTTGGATTTTTATATGTTATGCGAAAACGGCAAAAATCAATCTCCTACGGTCAACGTTGTCGTCCCGTAAGTTTGGATGCTTACAGTTTGGATAACGTCTCCATATTCAATAGCGTAAGACGGAAGGGTGCTTTGAGAGCGTCGAAACGATCATACGGAAACGCAGCATTCGATGACCCTTCGTTGAAACACAACTCAATGTCCATACATGAACTGGCAAAGTTTGTTGATAGGAAAATGACTATTCATGAGGAGTTCAAGGATGTCCCGCAAATTATAGCACGACCAGATGAAGTACCAGCTGGATGTGAGGACAAAAATAGGTAAATAATGTCCGCTTTCTTTCTTGTTGTTCGCATTGTCTCTTCTGATGTATAACAGTTTAAAGGTACGTTTTCAACAAAAAACAAGTCGGGAAACCGGAAGCTGGACGCTTCAGGTACGAAAGGTTTTGTGTATTTCTTAATACGTAGCACGTAATATATACATACTTTCGGGTGATATTGACATTCATAGTCTTCAATTTTCAAAGAAACAACAACTTTGACGTGTTATAACTTTGTTAGTAATAGTGCGATTTCCACTAAACTTATGATGTACGTATGATCATGCTATACATTATGGCCTACATCATTGCAAAATTTCGTGCTGCTAGGATGAATTGAAACGGGGTTTCCACCAATTAAAAAAAATTATAGTAATATACTATTATTAACTTTATTTGAACAGATATCGGTATGGAAGGTATTTCGGAGCCCAGGCACCATATAATGGCAGCCTTCTGATTTTTTTTCAGATTTTTCGGTATAGTAGTTTCTGTTTGTATTGTTGCCGTCTCCTGCGGCATTTCTAGATTTATTATTAAACCAATAATTATTATTAATTCTATAATTGTTGTTAAACGTTGTATAAATGTGACGAAGTCGTCGAAGTCAGCTTCCGCTTCTTAGAGGCTAGTGCTATCTGCTGGGGATCGAACTACTACTGCGTTCCTGGGGGCAAGTCGTGTCGTCGTGCTTTCTTTCGAAGACTGCGCTGAGCTGAGGACCTATATCCTGACTGCAGGTCGGGAACGATGGAGCACTCGTGCTCAGCTTCTGTCTGCTGGACTGGGCCTCGAACGCTAATTCGGCTGCACGGCTCTGCCTGGGTGCAACCGTCAAAATTGCACAATTTCCGCTCTTCCGCTGTGTGGTTGCGAGTGGGGAACGATAGAGCACTGACATTCAGCTTCTGTCTGCTGGGCTGGGCCTCAAACGATGTTACGCCAACGCGGATTTGCAGGAAAAATTGCGAGTTCACTTCAAAAACGTAAACCCGCCCACCAAAATCCTTCTTCTTCGCTCGGTTGCGGAAAACTCGGTCGTACTGGGGCTTTTGAACGTGCAATTGATCCTTGACGGCGGCTCAACGGACTGAACAATGATTTCAGCTCTTCAACTCAATTCAACTACGTGGCGGCCACGTCCATGAAATTAGCGCTGCGTCTGGTTCCTTCTGGGGTATGGTTTAGCCAATATACGCCGTCTTCGCAATCAGCGGCACACAAAAAACAGCCCGAACTGGCCTTGCTGCGAGTTCTTCGGGGTCACCAATTATGTTAGCTTGTTTTTGTACAAAAATTTGAAACGACTGTAAAGCTTACAAAAATTTATTTATTTAATCAAATAGGTGCCAGTCGATTCAAAACACTTCTCCCAGCGAGATTCAAGAGCATTTATGCGTATTTCGTAGAAGTCCAATTTTCAGGGGTTGATAAAATCATTGAAGGCAATTTTGATGACCTCTTCTTTCCTCAATTGTTATTCCGCCAAAAAATTATCCAAATGCATAAAAAGTGGTAGTCGGTTGGCGAAAGGTCCAGTGAATATGGTGGATGAGGTATAGTCTGATACTGCAATTCGTTCAACTTTTGAACCGTTGTTTTGGAAACATGAGGTAGTGCATTGTCGTGAAGGAGTATCACACCATCTCTGTTGACCAATCTCGGCCGTTGAATACTCAATTTTTGGTGCATTTCCTTGAGTTGGGCACAGTATTTCTGTGCATTTATCGTTTCTCTGGGTGCCAAGAAAGAATAGTGGATAACTCCAGCTGTAGACCACCAAACAGTCTCCTTTACCTTCTTCGGATGGAGGCTCGGTTTGGGCATATGCTTCGGTGGCTCATCAGCATCCTGCCATTGTGCTGACTGGCGACGATTGTCGTATAATATCCACTTTTCATCACATGTCACTATTCTGTGCCAAAAGGTATCGCTTCTGTTGCGGAAGAGTAAGGAACTGCAAATTTCCATTCCAAGTTGTTGAAAGTGCCGGGAAACTGTCGAATAGTGTACGCCCAGTTTCTCCGCAATGTCTCTCACAGACTGACGTATGTCGGATTCGACTAGCAAACGCAGCTCGTCCTTGTCAATCGATGGTCCTGGGTGTCCACGTGGTTCACTTTGAAGATTTACGTCCCCTGATCGGAATTTCTAGAACCACCGCCGTGTGGTTCGCTCGCTTACCGTATCAGCTCTCAATGCGCTGTTAATGTTTTTGGTCGCCTCCGCCGCTTTATGACCGAGTTTGAACTCATACAGAAAAAGTATACGTTCTTGGCTCTTTTCCATCCTTTTTTTCCTTTCTATTCCCTGTTATCCCAACGATGGTCAAAACTGAAATGACTCCTTGATTAAATTTAAGAATATTTATACTTCAATATTCAACACCAACAGCGCCAACAGGTGGTGGTTTGATACACCAAAATCGCTATTAACTTCACTTGATTGCCAAAACGGCCATTTCATATGCAACAACCTAATAGTATAAATATACTAACTGCATTTAAACATTTTTATTTTTGTTATATTTATTTATTAACAGCTTAAATTTAATTTCAATGAAATGAAAATGAAAGGGACCGACTCGGTCAGCGGTTGGAAACTGATTGTAGGCTTCAATTATTTTTTTTTACAATTTTTTCTTATCAGATGTCAAGGCCTATTCCGCCACAGAGAACACCAGTCGTGGCATCTGTCAGTCGAATTAAATAAATTCGAAATAAATTTCGAATGTTGCTAACCCCACTGCGCAACAAAACAATCATTCAAAACTGGACTGATAAAATGATTGAAGGACTAACATGTTTTGTATAAACAATACAACTAAAAACCATGCATTTAAAGATCCGAACCATTCGGAAGTCATGATTCGATTAACAACACAATGAAAACTCCACTACGATGAAATACTAATCGTTTAAGGTCAGCCAATGATTATTTATGATTAGTCGTATAAAAAGTACAGTTCCCTATAGAAAAGACACAACGCCGTGTTGCATCTGGCTCGCCACCGGCCACTTCACTTAAAGGGCCTCGCATGAGGACTCCCTCTTCCAAAGCATTAATTCTCCACGTCTCACATCCGTACCACACAATTGGCCGAATCAAGTGTCTTATAAACATTAATTTTCTTCCCCTGTTATATTGTTGTTTTAATATAGGCGATGCAGATTTTTAGAATTTTGTGTGAAACAAAACTTCATTGAAATCGATTCAATGCCTGTCTGTTTGTCTGTCTGTCACACTCGATTTACTCCGAAACTGCTGGACCGATTGTTACAAAATTTGGTGAGAACATGTGGCCTGTGTATCCCTTTACTCGAGTGGCGCCATTTTGTGTTGACTTTGAGGGGGGTTCCCTATACATTTCCCTATTTTTTTGACTCAGAATATGGCTACTGATCTTATTTCTGACATTGGATGAAACATAGGGGAGTGAGGGCTCAAAATATGTGCCCAAAAAGTGAAAAAGGTCTCATTCTCAGAACTTATCCAACCGAAAAAACTGAAAAATCACAGTGATGCATCCTTACAAAATCTAGGCCTCAAAATACATCCCGTTTCGATATCTTTACAAATAAAGTTAATAATATACTATTACCATATTTCGGAAATTCACACGAAAAATTCCCTTAAGTTTTTCCTAGGAATACGTATGATATCAGCATAGACGATAATATAGGACATAACTCTGGGAAGTTTGAACGCAATCTAACTATTATTAACAAAGTTATTGAAAGTCAAAATATTGCATTTCACGCAAATTGATTGCTTCTAGGACGTGTATTATGTCATCGTCATATGTGTAAAGCAAACTTATATTAAACCGCAGGGTTCCTGGAGGCCCTTTTGCTTTTCTTTTTTAGCTTTTTTTAGTTATTTTAATATTAGTATCCATTACTGGAGATAGGCATGTATGTTTATATGTATGTACTGACGAAATTTGCGGATGGTGTTCACTAAGATGGACGTGTATATATAACTATGCACAGAGTAAAGTGCACAATATTTATGTCTTTAATTTGTATGTACATACGCATATTTTGTTTGGCAATATATAATGGAGTAGTTTACATTCTTAACTATGTACGAATGGAAAAACGAACATAGATACTTGCTCACAAAGATGAAAATAAAACCTTTATACCTGAAGTGCCGAGCTTCCGGTATTCCGACTTGTTTTTGTCAGTGCCTCGTGAAAACTATCGTAATCAGTTCGCATTTACACGCGTCTGACCCAAAAACTCTCACGATCTGGTGTTGTTGTACGAGGTCCAAATCATCCTCGATTTGAAGCAGGTGGTGGGCCATTCGAATTCAACGACTGTTAGGAAGTGAGTAGATTCCATCCTCCACAGTCGCCAGCAGATCCCCAACCTCGCTTGTCAAACGAGTACCTGGCCATTCCGTGGGCTCGCTCATTCCCTTCTATGTTTCTATGCCAAGGAATCCAGAGGAAAGCGACTTTCTGCGTGCCGCCCAGCTTGTCCAGCGCGTTCCTACACTGGCGTCTTACCACTGTGTACAAAACCTTAATCGCCGCCCAACGTTTTGTCAGAATGGCAATGTTGCACTTGGGGGCTCCAATTATACCATAACCATCGACGGAATTCCAGTATCGCTAGTACTTCCTTGACTTGTACACACGGTCCTTTGGATCTATTCTAATTAAAAAATAAACAATAGCACTATACGTTAGTATGGGTCCAAACCATGACTGGGTACAACCAGAGAACCATGCTCGTCGGCCGAAGACCCCGTTCCCTTACAATCTTTCTGTGGATTTGTCTTTGAAGTAGGCGTGCTTAAATTTATAGAAGGATGCCTTCTCTATTATCGTCCTCAGCGGATAACCAGAACGCGCTCTATAGACTTCAAGAAAAAAGAAGAGGCTAATTAGTCTCAGCTAAACTCCTTGTCGCGCCTGCCCACTTTCGATATGAAAATCACGTGCGATTATCTCTAGGATTGCGATACATATCCCCAACATGCAGCTCCGGTAATTATCTACCTGTGTGGTCAGCATTGCGCTCGCCCGAGATTATTACCCTGATTTGACTCAGGTACTCATTCACAGCTGAGTCGACTGGTATCCGACGTAAAATCACGATACAAATTCCACTGCCACCAGTGAGATTTGGACCACGATCTTCCGTCCGACAGCCTTGCGCTTTAACCACTCAGCTATTCGGACATGGTTTCACGTTATTTCGCTTGAATTCATTCAGGTTTAGATATTAACATTCGGATATATTAATAAATCATAACCAGAATCTCCAATTTTTCCCTAAACTACTAAAATTTGAGCTATGTATGCCAGCGCCAATTCCGCACCATCGAGTCGTCCCCTCTCTATCACAGCCGCAAAAAAAACTCCCTTCTGCTGTTCCCCCAACCCAATTTCTCAGCCATGTTGCGCAGCAAAGCAGAGCAGGGCAGCGACTACAATAAATTTCCCTTCTTTGGCCGAAGCTTGACAACTCAAATTCGAAATTTCTAATTTGAATATTCAAACCTCGAAAGCAGCCAGGAAAATTATATTGATGTAACAATGCTTTCCAGGATTATTTAGCTATTATCTTTGCGACCACAGGGAGCACGCAGTAACCCCTCCAATTGTTACTCTCAGAATGCGTGTCCTTCTTTGGAACCGTAATGATCATCCCCATCTTCCAATCCCTGGACTTGGATCCCCGTACGAGCGGAAGTAAGATAAATGCGGGAAGACCGCCAAGCCCAGCGACTTTACCCCCTTTGGGTGCATTGATGAACGAGATGATTTCTCTCCTGTTGGAAAAGCAATCCGTATCCACATGTTACGGTGACTAGTCATTTCATCCACAAGAGCGGAACTTCGCCGGATGTGATACGTTTAAGAATCGTGGTGAATTACTCCTTCCACCTCCTCAGCAGTTCGTCTTTGCGGATTAGGAGTTAACCGTTATTTGACGGGGGGAAATGTCACTTGCTGCACCGAGGTAAAATCTCAAAGAAACTTGAGGTGCAAAGCGGTGTCTGCCAGGGATGCATCCCGTCACCGATATTCTTTCTTCTCGTTATCGAAGATGTTCTTTATGCTGGCTTGTCCAGAGGACGCCTAAGAGATTAGTGGATTATGTCATCTTTGTACAAATACCTCAAGCAGACTTAGACCGAAGATAAGCACCAACGAAAACGAAGGATCTTTGTCTAATTGGTGATGTCTATCGACGCACTCATCATCATGAACGACGCAACAAGCGGTATCCGGTCTAGGGCTGCCTTAATAAGGAACTCCAGACATCCCGGTTTTGCGCCGAGATCCACCAATTCGATATCCCTAAAAGCTGTCTGGCGTCCTGACCTACGTCATCGCTCCATCTTAGGCAGGGTCTGCCTCGTCTTCTTTTTTTACCATAGATATTGCCCTTATAGACATTCCAGGTGGGATCATCCTCATCCGCATTAATAACGCTAAAACCTCCTGCACTACTTTACCCTAAAACTGAAAATGCAATTTTTCCGACATCAAACCAAGGAGCTGTCAGATCCAACGAATTTTTCTTCGTCAGACCGGGCGCCTTGAGTGTCCTCTGTAGGTAAATTCGCGCAGTGGCGGATTTTATTAGAGCGGTCTCCACAACACTCCACCCCAGCTAAACCCCTGTTTTTAGCAAAAGTCCAACGCGTAGCTCCCTCAGCTCGGCAAGTCGAACCGAACTGCCGTTCGTGCTCTCCCCGGGAATATTTGTCTCCCGGAAGAATAGTTTCAGGCTCGATCGCACGTCGAGAACTGGGTCGCTCAAGAGTCTCAGGATCTCCCCCATACAAGTTCCGTGGGGCTTGCACCAAACTCCTCGCAGCTGACTGTCCGTAGGCCAAATACGACGAGAGAAAGGACTTGCGACCAGGAAGGATTGTCTTTAGCGTCCTGCGGCATTTTTCGAGCATTCCGTTAGACTGAGGGTGGTAGGCAGTTGCGCGGTGGCGTCAACGCCACACCAGGGGTAATATTGTGGTCAAGAAATCCCACCTGCAGTTGGAGGAATTTGAACTTTTCAACGCTCAGAATAAAACCGGCCTCCAAGAAACGTTAAAAAAAGCACCCGAAATACGCTAAGACATCTATAGTCTTCGCAACGTCTCAATTCGCTGTTTGATTGGTTGTTTTGGAGTGCGAAGACCAACAGCTGTTTTTGGAGAAGTGTAAGAATGCGTGGTTCGGCAATGTCTTCGAAAATGATGGATAAAGTGCCGGAAGGGCAGGTGGAGATCACCCCGATGACGGTATGTTTAGTTGTGGGATCAATGAGGGACCTGCGTTGCAGATCCACTAACAAACCATAGCGGCACAAGAAGTCTGCACCCAAAGTGGGAGTGCTAATGTCCGCTATAAGCAAACGCCAAGAGTATGTTCGTACTCATGTCTACTTGCTTATAGCCATAAGTGCTGATCGATGATGAATTTGCGGCTTCCAATTTCAAAGCCTGACGCCTTAGTCGATAGTTTTCGTTACAAAAGCGCAAGAGCTGGTGCATTTTGTGGCCTTTCCCGCGAACGTTCGTTGGTACCAACATAGCCTGGTACCTGTGGAGGTTCCTGACGACCTACTACCTGAGCGCCTATTTCAAGGAGCGGATCTCGACCTGTTTGGTGAACTTTGTTCCAGAGAGCACCAACGGTGTCAGCTAGTTTTGCCTCGGTGGTTGACTGTTGTAGTTGCACGAGTTTATCCGCCGCGTTGCTCCACACCTCTCCAACCATGGGCCGCGAGTGTACGTCATAGATTTTGTTGCCGGTTGCCGTCAGCTTTCCGGCGAACCAGAGTCCACGGACGACCAAATAACACGAGTGCCCTTCGAAAACGCTGCAACCACAAAGATTAGAGCAGACCCGGCCCCACAGTGTCCCCAGCCAGCTGCTTCAGTTCCCTAAGCAGCTGACTGGATTTTCGGTCGCCCAACGTGAGTTCTGTCAGGAAGTGATTTAGCTTGGTTGTCTCACTTACTGACAGACCTCATATTAGGTGCTCCCTGAATACTATATTTCGTATGAGCCCAGCCTCAACACGTCGAAGACGACCTCAATAGTTGAAACGTGTGGCGTCAGATGTGACGCCAGCCAGCGCAAATTGCGCCTCGCGTACCATTGTCCGGATAGCTGAGTGGTTAGAGCGCAAGGCTGTCGTACGGAAGATCGCGGTTCAAATCTCGCTGGTGGCAGTGGGATTTGTATCGTGATTTCACGTCGGACACCAGTCGACTCAGCTGTGAATGAGTACCTGAGTCAAATCAGGGTAATAATCTCGGTCGAGCGCAATGCTGACCACATTGCCTCCTAGTGTACCGTTACGGTCTTGAATGAAGTGCTCTAACACACTTCAAGGCCCCGATCCAACATGGATTGTTGCGCCAATGATTATTATTATTATTACCATTAAGATGGTACGCATACGGCCCTGGGTTATATTCCAGACGGAAGTATTGGCAACATTAGAAGCCTGTCGACGGCTGGGGCATGCTCCGTTAAGACAAAACCTTAAGTGGCGATATGCTCCAGGATGAGATGCTCAAAGGCATCCTCCTCTGGGCCCTCGGTCATAGGAATATAGAGGGAAATGAAGGGGAGCAATCCCTCGGTCAGCACAGTCTGGATCACACCGGCGACTATCAGGTGGCGGAATCTACTCGCAATAATTAGCAGTTATTGACTTCAGATGACGAAGGCATCACCTACGCTAAATTAAGGAGGATTTTGCCCACCTATAACAAGACCCGATGGGAAAAGGTTGTGGACTCTACGCGGGCAAATACCTACAAGATTACGGCGGCCTCAACATACCCTACAATACATATTTCCGAAGCTGCGGAAAAGAGGAAGAAACCCTCAGGCGCTTCCTTTGCAATTGCTCAGCTGTAGCTAGAATCAGGCTGCGGACACTAGCTAATATATTCTTTGAGGACCTCAAAGAGATCTCTAGTTACATGCCTCCGTGAATGCTTCAGGCTATCTCCCAAGATCTAAGCCGACTAGTCTCTGCTCCCCTTGCTCTTACCACAGCAATCATGATGACAAAAAATATATTCCCCGGAGTGGCCACTGATATCTACCTACCCATTCACCTGATCTGACATGTTATTTTCATCTCTGTCTTATCAATTGCATCTGACGAAAATTATACCCTGTTTGGAACCTATGCATCCCTGAGTGTTGCAGCTAGCCCTGATGCATGTTTGTTATGCGAATATTTGCACTGTCTACATTTGGCAAAGTCCATCAAATCGACTCTAGGTTCGGTTTGTAAATGACTATCACAGCGTGGGAAATCGTTCTTTATAGCGGTATCCTTAGAAATCTGCGGAACTATAATGAATTTAGCGCTGTGATTTGAGGCTTAAGAATACATGCAAAGCCTTCCCTGCTTGTCGTGAGGGGCAACTAAAAGGGGTAAGAATTTGTGGGCTAGCAAAATTTGAAATTTTATTGCTACCGAAATATCAACGGCCTTGGATAGATGCTGAACTCACGGCAACGACCTTTGGTTACCGAAAACAGACTATGATTATTAATAATAATCGTTCGCGCAACAATCCATATTGGATCAGGGCCTTGAAGTGTGTTAGAGCACTTCATTCAAGACCGTAACGGTACACTACAGTAGTACACTGTAGGAGGTAATGTGGTCAGCATTGCATTCACCCGAAATTATTACCCTGATTTGATTCAGGTACTCATTCACAGCTGAGCCGACGGGTATCCGACGTGAAATCACGATACAAATCCCACTGCCACCAGTGAAATTTGAACCGCGACCTTCCGTACGACAGCCTTGCGCTCTAACCACTTAGCTATCCGGACGCATTGGTTTCTGGAAATTGCGCATGCTTCTTGACAACGGTAGCGAGGGTCCTCTAAATGCTCGCTTTTTCCAACTAGAGTGGGAATTCCAGTGATATAAACTGGACATTCTGGACTTAAACGAAGTAAGATGGTGGGACTCTGGAGAGTACTCCTCTCCCTCCTGCGACAATGTGCTTTTGTACCCTGGAAAGCCAAGTGTAACAGACGTGAATTCATTGTTAGGTTGTTTCTAACGGCTATCGCAAAGCGTGCTCTCCGTGTCAGGTTGTGGAGCATCACAATTGTTCAATGCTACGCACCAAAGAAGTCTTCAGATGTAGTGAAGAAGGATGCTTTCTACGAGCAATTAAACACGGTTCAGGGGAAGCTTCCTAAATTTGCCATTGTGATTGGGATGGGTGATCTGAGTGCCAAGGTGAGGTCTGACAACACCTTGCTCGGCGTGTGTTGTGGAAGCACATCCTTAGCGACCTTAACGATAATGGTAGGAGATTCGTGGATTTCTGCAACTTCCACCACCTCGACATTCGTGGCACATTATTTCAGTACAGAGTCTGCCATAAGTTCAGTTGGGTTTCAACTAACCGACGTCGTATGAGCAATCAGATCGTCCACCACCGCCACTTCTCGCAGGGTTGAGGAGCTGCGATCTCCTAAATTCAACATCGACCGCTTGTACGACCCAGCTGTCGCTCGACGATGGGAGGGCTATTTTGTTTATTGAGCCGCAGATCTACTGAGTAACGCAGTTACTGCAGATTTGCTGCTTCCACTCGCACAGGGAAAGGTCTCGGATTCCCAAGATTTATCCGAGACCTTTCCCAGAAAGTGAGAGGATGATCGTTAAGAATCCAAAAAAGGAGATCCCTGTTGAGTGTGACAATTGGAGAGGTATCTGCGTGCTCCCTGCCGTCGCAAAAATATTGGCTAAAATAATCCTGGAACCAATCAAAGAATATCTCGAAAACTTGATCCTGCACTGTCGATCAAGCTTTCAAAATATTCTTTGATGGGTTCCAGGATTGGTTTCCGCTTCGGATCCTCCTGCCTTAACCACATCAACACCCTACGGATCATTTTGAAAGAGTGCGTGGAATTTAGATTTTCCCTGCACCTGCTCTTCATCGATTTGAAGAAAACTTTCGATAACGTGAACAAGGAGTGTATCTAGAGTGCTTTACGTAGGAGGAACATTCTGGACAAACTAATAACTATTATCAGAGCGACATATCATGGTGTAAAATGTCACGCTGCACCGAAGTAAAATCTCGGAGGATTTTGAGGTCCAAAGCGGAGTCCACCAGGGTTGCATCCTGTCACCGATATTATTTCTTTTTGTTATCGGTGACATTCTTAATGCGGCCTTGTCCGAAGGACGTAGAGAAATTCAATGGACAATGACATCTTTCCTCAAACACCTCTCTTACTCTTATGGCATCTGTTTGTTCTTTCGCCGGGTCATGGACCTTGGGTAAATGGCTCTGAATTTGGAAAGAGAGGCAAGTAGAGTTGGAGTGAAGATAAGCACCAACAAAACCAACAAACCACAAAACTTAGTCTGACAGCTCATCGCGCTCTTCCTATCTACATTAATGGGCAGAGCATCGAAGTATATCTTGGGAGCGTGGTTTCTGCCCGCGGTAGCGGTGAACTAGCTCTAGATCCGTTTTCGCTGCCCGGTCTAAAATCTGGAAATACAGTTATCTCAACACTAACATCAAGTTGAGAGTATTCCGAGTTAGTGTTCTTTCTGTGTTACTAAATAGGAGTAGCACATGGAAAGTGAACTCCACTGTCACTCAAAAGCTCCAAGATTTCGTGAATACCTGTCTGCGTTGTGGCATCGGAGTACGCTGCTCTTACACTATCTCAAACAAACAACTTGGTTGGCGCACATCCTTGGCAGTCGTATGCGATGTAGTAAGACGAAGGAAGTCGCAGTGGATAGGTCACACATTAAGGAGAGGCGACAATTGCATTGCAGGGTATGCCGTGCAGTGGAATCTATTCTCTCAAGATGGCGGAGGAGTGGGTCGCCCCAAGAGGACTTACCTATATGGGAGTAACATATGGAAAGTGAACTACAATGTTATTCTCCAAGCTTTCGCCATTACCTGTCTGCGTCGTATCATCGGGATACGCCGACCTGACACTATCTCAAATGAGGTACTTGCTCAACGCACAGGCTTGGCACTCGTATGGTATGTGATAAAAAGATGGAACTGGAAGTGGATAGGTCACACATTAAGGAGGGCAACAATTGCATTGTGGGGTATGCCATGCAGGGGAATCCATTCTTTCAAGATGGCCGAGGAGTGGGTCGTCCTAAGGGTAGAAAACGAATGTGAGCGCCTCGAAAAGTTGTGGGGGGAGGGAGCTGAATCTCATCGCGAACGATGGCGTATAGGTGTGGTTTACGCCCTATAATCATATAATGAATTGCAGCTTGGTCATCTGGCCTTTTCTTATACAGCTGACAAAAATAATGTCTCTGCTGCTCCACATTAAACTCAACGGAGGAGCAATTTTCGATTTTTTCAGTTTATTTTTTGCTATTTGCACGAATTATTACGAAAGTTTCTCTTTGATGATTTATTTTATTAATGAGTTGATTCTATTTACAGATACGCTAACGTAATCCCACTTCCGGAAACTCGAGTTATTCTAAGCCGAATTGGTAACGATGAGAGGACAGAATACATCAATGCAAACTTTGCTCGGGTAAGAACTCAACGTAGTTGAAATCAGCTGCTGCCTCTCTACAATATCATATACTTTTAGGGTCCCAAAGATCCTGCGAACTACTACATCGCCTGCCAAGCACCTCTCGAGAGCACCGTTGGTGACTTTTGGAGAATGATCTGGGAGCAAAACTCTCGAGTGATAATAATGGCAACAGACCTCATCGAGAACGGAGTTGAAAAATGTGCTGAGTACCTTCCGGCAACCATGACTCTCGATAACTACGCCGTCTATGGGGACTATCAAATAACCCTAAAAAGCCGAGAGGTTAAAGACAAATATGCCGTTTCCACGTTGCATGTTAAAAACATTCCATTGAACCGTTGGCGTGAGATAATTCACTTCTGGTACCAATGGCCCGAAACTGGTGTGCCTAGTGACGAGGCCAGTGTGATAGCAATGCTTCTCGAGGCTCGAAGCTACCTAAAAATGGGCACCCCGGAACAGTCGGAAGACGACGTGGACAAACCAACTACGGACGCCAACGGAGCCAGTGGCAGCTTAGACAAAACCAAATCACTAACGAAAAATCAAGGGTACCGACATTGAAATATTTCCTATACAAGCACACGATCCTTTCACACAGTCTCACACTTTTCTCACTTGATCATTTCCAAAGTTTCCAATCCTAAACTGATTTTAACTTGGTTTCTAATTTCAGTCCATTGACTGTACACTGTTCGCCGGGCACTGGTCGAACGGGTACGATAATAACCTGCGATATTGCCCTACGAAGCCTTGAGATGCCCAAACGGATCATAGACATCCCGCAGTTTGTGTACTATGTGCGCCGTGGACGGGCCAGTGCAGTTCAAACCAAGGAACAATACGAATTTATCTACAAAGTGGCGCACATGTACGCTACGAAAATTTCCGGACCAATAAATGACAACTAAATTTAGATAATATTAAGCACACACAACCGTGTATGATAGAAAAGCTGAAATTGGTACTCTCACCTTAATTGGAATTAGTTGATTATGTTTTTTGTCCTTCAAGTGCGAAGCAGAGCAACACAAATAGTTTGATTTCAGTCTTGCAGTGGCAACCTCTCACCCTGGAAGTTGAGTTGTTACTGATTTTCCATTCCTTTATTGCTTTATTAAATGAAATTACTTCTATTGTGATATTTATTGTTATTATTATTGTACATGTTATCGTAAGAACATATTGTAGAGAGCATAACCCCGAGCTTGTCGAGGCGGTACCAAGAAGCAGAGAGAAATACTAAGGAATAGAAAATGTATTATAAATATAGAAATAACATTTGTAGCATATTATGTATATGAAAATAGAAAATTATATATACAAATATACAAATCTATTATACCCAAAAAATTTTGGAAATAAACAAATTCATACAGAAAACAGGCTTTTCATTGAAACGCTGCAATTAATACCAGTGTCCAGATACAGCAAAAAAGGTTTTTTCACCACTTGGAGAAGTGTCGGGGTTGCATGTATTTCGCTCAAACTTGTACCCCACTTCTGGAAGTGCCCGCAAATTGTCTTCATATCGAAAGCGATCATTAAGGAAGATCCTCTAGAGAGCGAGAATTGACACCAGAAGCTAAGTGGTAATTAAAACCGCAAGCCGAGGTGTAACTACCGTGCCGAGAGCTGAATGGTAACAGAGGTTAAGATGTGAGTACCAATCGGCCTCCAGTTTCTCCGTTAATATTGAGAATTTCGCAAAAAGGAGCTTAATTTGTGATCACTACCGCTGGTAGAGGGTCTGAGCTTCAAAATGGTATATAGGTTGTGGGGTCTAGGTGCGAGGAAAATTTCTGATTTTTGGAGGAATCTGGGGAAAAACTTTAAACGCTTATATCTCCGTTAATATTGAGAATTTCGCAAAAAGGAGCTTAATTTGTGATCACTATTGCTGGTAGAGGGTCTGAGCTTCAAAATGGTATATAGGTTGTGGGGTCTAGGTGCGAGGAAAATTTCTGATTTTTGGAGGAATCTGGGGAAAAACTTTAAACGCTTATATCTCCGTTAATATTGAGAATTTCGCAAAAGGGAGCTTAATTTGTGATCACTACTATTGGTAGAGGGTCTGAGCTTCAAAATGATATATAGGTTGTGGGGTCTAGGTCCGAGGAAAATTTCTGATTTTTGGAGGAATCTGGGGAAAAACTTTAAACGCTTATATCTCCGTTAATATTGAGAATTTCGCAAAAAGGAGCTTAATTTGTGATCACTACTACTGGTAGAGGGTCTGAGCTTCAAAATGGTATATAGGTTGTGGGGTCTAGGTGCGAGGAAAATTTCTGATTTTTGGAGGAATCTGGGGAAAAACTTTAAACGCTTAACGCAAAAAGGAGCCTAATTTGTGATCACTACTATTGGTAGAGGGTCTGAGCTTCAAAATGATATATAGGTTGTGGGGTCTAAGTGCGGGGAAAATTTCTGATTTTTGGAGGAATCTGGGGAAAAACTTTAAACGCTTATATCTCCGTTAATATTGAGAATTTTGCAAAAAGGAGCTTAATTTGTGATCACTACTACTGGTAGAGGGTCTGAGCTTCAAAATGGTATATAGGTTGTGAGGTCTAGGTGCGAGGAAATTTTCTGATTTTTGGAGGAATCTGGGGAAAAACTTTAAACGCTTATATCTCCGTTAATATTGAGAATTTCGCAAAAAGGAGCTTAATTTGTGATCACTACTACTGGTAGAGGGTCTGAGCTTCAAAATGGTATATAGGTTGTGGGGTCTAGGTGCGAGGAAAATTTCTGATTTTTGGAGGAATCTGGGGAAAAACTTTAAACGCTTATATCTCCGTTAATATTGAGAATTTCGCAAAAAGGAGCTTAATTTGTGATCACTACTATTGGTAGAGGGTCTGAGCTTCAAAATGGTATATAGGTTGTGGGGTCTAGGTGCGAGGAAAATTTCTGATTTTTGGAGGAATCTGGGGAAAAACTTTAAACGCTTATATCTCCGTTAATATTGAGAATTTCGCAAAAAGGAGCTTAATTTGTGATCACTACTACTGGTAGAGGGTCTGAGCTTCAAAATGGTATATAGGTTGTGAGGTCTAGGTGCGAGGAAATTTTCTGATTTTTGGAGGAATCTGGGGAAAAACTTTAAACGCTTATATCTCCGTTAATATTGAGAATTTTGCAAAAAGGAGCTTAATTTGTGATCACTACTACTGGTAGAGGGTCTGAGCTTCAAAATGGTATATAGGTTGTGAGGTCTAGGTGCGAGGAAATTTTCTGATTTTTGGAGGAATCTGGGGAAAAACTTTAAACGCTTATATCTCCGTTAATATTGAGAATTTCGCAAAAAGGAGCTTAATTTGTGATCACTACTACTGGTAGAGGGTCTGAGCTTCAAAATGGTATATAGGTTGTGGGGTCTAGGTGCGAGGAAAATTTCTGATTTTTGGAGGAATCTGGGGAAAAACTTTAAACGCTTATATCTCCGTTAATATTGAGAATTTCGCAAAAAGGAGCTTAATTTGTGATCACTACTGCTGGTAGAGGGTCTGAGCTTCAAATGGTATATATGTTGTGGGGTCTAAGCGCGGGGAAAATTTCTGATTTTTGGAGGAATCTGGGGAAAAACTTTAAACGCTTATATCTCCGTTAGTATTGAGAATTTCGCAAAAAGGAGCTTAATTTGTGATCACTACTATTGGTAGAGGGTCTGAGCTTCAAAATGGTATATAGGTTGTGGGGTCTAGGTGCGAGGAAAATTTCTGATTTTTGCAGGAATCTGGGGAAAAACTTTAAACGCTTATATCTCCGTTAATATTGAGAATTTCGCAAAAAGAAGCTTAATTTGTGATCACTACTGCTGGTAGAGGGTCTGAGCTTCAAAATGGTATATAGGTTGTGGGGTCTAGGTGCGAGGAAAATTTCTGATTTTTGCAGGAATCTGGGGAAAAACTTTAAACGCTTATATCTCCGTTAATATTGAGAATTTCGCAAAAAGAAGCTTGATTTGTGATCACTACTACTGGTAGAGGGTCTAAGCTTCAAAATGGTATATAGGTTGTGGGGTCTAAGCGCGGGGAAAATTTCTGATTTTTGGAGGAATCTGGGGAAAAACTTTAAACGCTTATATCTCCGTTAATATTGAGAATTTCGCAAAACGGAGCTTATTTTGTGATCACTACTATTGGTAGAGGGTCTGAGCTTCAAAATGGTATATAGGTTGTGGGGTCTAGGTGCGAGGAAAATTTCTGATTTTTGGAGGAATCTGGGGAAAAACTTTAAACGCTTATATCTCCGTTAATATTGAGAATTTCGCCAAAAGGAGCTTAATTTGTGATCACTACTGGTAGAGGGTCTGAGCTTCAAAATGGTATATAGGTTGTGGGGTCTAGGTGCGGGGAAAATTTCTGATTTTTGGAGTAATCGGGGGAAAAACTTTAAACTTTAAAACTTTAAACTTTTCCTCGCACCTAGACCCCACAACCTATATACCATTTTGAAGCCCAGACCATCTGCCAGTAGTAGTGATCACAAATTAAGCTCCTTTTTGCGAAATTCTCAATATTAACGGAGATATAAGCGTTTAAAGTTTTTCCCCAGATTCCTCCAAAAATCAGAAATTTTCCTCGCACCTAGACCCCACAACCTATATACCATTTTGAAGCTCAGACCCTCTACCAGTAGTAGTGATCACAAATTAAGCTCCTTTTTGCGAAATTCTCAATATTAACGGAGATATAAGCGTTTAAAGTTTTTCCCCAGATTCCTCCAAAAATCAGAAATTTTCCTCGCACCTAGACCCCACAACCTATATACCATTTTGAAGCTCAGACCCTCTACCAGTAGTAGTGATCACAAATTAAGCTCCTTTTTGCGAAATTCTCAATATTAACGGAGATATAAGCGTTTAAAGTTTTTCCCCAGATTCCTCCAAAAATCAGAAATTTTCCTCGTACCTAGACCCCACAACCTATATACCATTTTGAAGCTCAGACCCTCTACCAGTAGTAGTGATCACAAATTAAGCTCCTTTTTGCGAAATTCTCAATATTAACGGAGATATAAGCGTTTAAAGTTTTTCCCCAGATTCCTCCAAAAATCAGAAATTTTCCTCGCACCTAGACCCCACAACCTATATACCATTTTGAAGCTCAGACCCTCTACCAGTAGTAGTGATCACAAATTAAGCTCCTTTTTGCGAAATTCTCAATATTAACGGAGATATAAGCGTTTAAAGTTTTTCCCCAGATTCCTCCAAAAATCAGAAATTTTCCTCGCACCTAGACCCCACAACCTATATACCATTTTGAAGCTCAGACCCTCTACCAGTAGTAGTGATCACAAATTAAGTTCCTTTTTGCGAAATTCTCAATATTAACGGAGATATAAGCGTTTAAAGTTTTTCCCCAGATTCCTCCAAAAATCAGAAATTTTCCTCGCACCTAGACCCCACAACCTATATACCATTTTGAAGCTCAGACCCTCTACCAGTAGTAGTGATCACAAATTAAGCTCCTTTTTGCGAAATTCTCAATATTAACGGAGATATAAGCGTTTAAAGTTTTTCCCCAGATTCCTCCAAAAATCAGAAATTTTCCTCGCACCTAGACCCCACAACCTATATACCATTTTGAAGCTCAGACCCTCTACGAATAGTAGTGATCACAAATTAAGCTCCTTTTTGCGAAATTCTCAATATTAACGGAGATATAAGCGTTTAAAGTTTTTCCCCAGATTCCTCCAAAAATCAGAAATTTTCCTCGCACCTAGACCCCACAACCTATATACCATTTTGAAGCTCAGACCCTCTACGAATAGTAGTGATCACAAATTAAGCTCCTTTTTGCGAAATTCTCAATATTAACGGAGATATAAGCGTTTAAAGTTTTTCCCCAGATTCCTCCAAAAATCAGAAATTTTCCTCGTACCTAGACCCCACAACCTATATACCATTTTGAAGCTCAGACCCTCTACCAGTAGTAGTGATCACAAATTAAGCTCCTTTTTGCGAAATTCTCAATATTAACGGAGATATAAGCGTTTAAAGTTTTTCCCCAGATTCCTCCAAAAATCAGAAATTTTCCTCGCACCTAGACCCCACAACCTATATACCATTTTGAAGCTCAGACCCTCTACCAGTAGTAGTGATCACAAATTAAGTTCCTTTTTGCGAAATTCTCAATATTAACGGAGATATAAGCGTTTAAAGTTTTTCCCCAGATTCCTCCAAAAATCAGAAATTTTCCTCGCACCTAGACCCCACAACCTATATACCATTTTGAAGCTCAGACCCTCTACCAGTAGTAGTGATCACAAATTAAGCTCCTTTTTGCGAAATTCTCAATATTAACGGAGATATAAGCGTTTAAAGTTTTTCCCCAGATTCCTCCAAAAATCAGAAATTTTCCTCGCACCTAGACCCCACAACCTATATACCATTTTGAAGCTCAGACCCTCTACGAATAGTAGTGATCACAAATTAAGCTCCTTTTTGCGAAATTCTCAATATTAACGGAGATATAAGCGTTTAAAGTTTTTCCCCAGATTCCTCCAAAAATCAGAAATTTTCCTCGCACCTAGACCCCACAACCTATATACCATTTTGAAGCTCAGACCCTCTACGAATAGTAGTGATCACAAATTAAGCTCCTTTTTGCGAAATTCTCAATATTAACGGAGATATAAGCGTTTAAAGTTTTTCCCCAGATTCCTCCAAAAATCAGAAATTTTCCTCGCACCTAGACCCCACAACCTATATACCATTTTGAAGCTCAGACCCTCTACGAATAGCAGTGATCACAAATTAAGCTCCTTTTTGCGAAATTCTCAATATTAACGGAGATATAAGCGTTTAAAGTTTTTCCCCAGATTCCTCCAAAAATCAGAAATTTTCCTCGCACCTAGACCCCACAACCTATATACCATTTTGAAGCTCAGACCCTCTACCAGTAGTAGTGATCACAAATTAAGCTCCTTTTTGCGAAATTCTCAATATTAACGGAGATATAAGCGTTTAAAGTTTTTCCCCAGATTCCTCCAAAAATCAGAAATTTTCCTCGCACCTAGACCCCACAACCTATATACCATTTTGAAGCTCAGACCCTCTACGAATAGTAGTGATCACAAATTAAGCTCCTTTTTGCGAAATTCTCAATATTAACGGAGATATAAGCGTTTAAAGTTTTTCCCCAGATTCCTCCAAAAATCAGAAATTTTCCTCGCACCTAGACCCCACAACCTATATACCATTTTGAAGCTCAGACCCTCTACGAATAGTAGTGATCACAAATTAAGCTCCTTTTTGCGAAATTCTCAATATTAACGGAGATATAAGCGTTTAAAGTTTTTCCCCAGATTCCTCCAAAAATCAGAAATTTTCCTCGCACCTAGACCCCACAACCTATATACCATTTTGAAGCTCAGACCCTCTACCAGTAGTAGTGATCACAAATTAAGCTCCTTTTTGCGAAATTCTCAATATTAACGGAGATATAAGCGTTTAAAGTTTTTCCCCAGATTCCTCCAAAAATCAGAAATTTTCCTCGCACCTAGACCCCACAACCTATATACCATTTTGAAGCTCAGACCCTCTACGAATAGCAGTGATCACAAATTAAGCTCCTTTTTGCGAAATTCTCAATATTAACGGAGATATAAGCGTTTAAAGTTTTTCCCCAGATTCCTCCAAAAATGAGAAATTTTCCTCGCACCTAGACCCCACGACCTATATACCATTTTGAAGCTCAGACCCTCTACGAATAGCAGTGATCACAAATTAAGCTCCTTTTTGCGAAATTCTCAATATTAACGGAGATATAAGCGTTTAAAGTTTTTCCCCAGATTCCTCCAAAAATCAGAAATTTTCCTCGCACCTAGACCCCACAACCTATATACCATTTTGATGCTCAGACCCTCTACCAATAGTAGTGATCACAAATTAAGCTCCTTTTTGCGAAATTCTCAATATTAACGGAGATATAAGCGTTTAAAGTTTTTCCCCAGATTCCTGCAAAAATCAGAAATTTTCCTCGCACCTAGACCCCACAACCTATATACCATTTTGAAGCTCAGACCCTCTACCAGTAGTAGTGATCACAAATTAAGCTCCTTTTTGCGAAATTCTCAATATTAACGGAGATATAAGCGTTTAAAGTTTTTCCCCAGATTCCTCCAAAAATCAGAAATTTTCCCCGCACTTAGACCCCACAACCTATATATCATTTTGAAGCTCAGACCCTCTACCAATAGTAGTGATCACAAATTAGGCTCCTTTTTGCGTTAAGCGTTTAAAGTTTTTCCCCAGATTCCTCCAAAAATCAGAAATTTTCCTCGCACCTAGACCCCACAACCTATATACCATTTTGAAGCTCAGACCCTCTACCAGTAGTAGTGATCACAAATTAAGCTCCTTTTTGCGAAATTCTCAATATTAACGGAGATATAAGCGTTTAAAGTTTTTCCCCAGATTCCTCCAAAAATCAGAAATTTTCCTCGCACCTAGACCCCACAACCTATATATCATTTTGAAGCTCAGACCCTCTACCAATAGTAGTGATCACAAATTAAGCTCCCTTTTGCGAAATTCTCAATATTAACGGAGATATAAGCGTTTAAAGTTTTTCCCCAGATTCCTCCAAAAATCAGAAATTTTCCCCGCACTTAGACCCCACAACTTATATACCATTTTGAAGCTCAGACCCTCTACTAGTAGTAGTGATCACAAATTAAGCTCCTTTTTGCGAAATTCTCAATATTAACGGAGATATAAGCGTTTAAAGTTTTTCCCCAGATTCCTCCAAAAATCAGAAATTTTCCTCGCACCTAGACCCCACAACCTATATACCATTTTGAAGCTCAGACCCTCTACCAATAGTAGTGATCACAAATTAAGCTCCTTTTTGCGAAATTCTCAATATTAACGGAGATATAAGCGTTTAAAGTTTTTCCCCAGATTCCTCCAAAAATCAGAAATTTTCCTCGCACCTAGACCCCACAACCTATATACCATTTTGAAGCTCAGACCCTCTACCAGTAGTAGTGATCACAAATTAAGCTCCTTTTTGCGAAATTCTCAATATTAACGGAGATATAAGCGTTTAAAGTTTTTCCCCAGATTCCTCCAAAAATCAGAAATTTTCCTCGCACCTAGACCCCACAAACTATATACCATTTTGAAGCTCAGACCCTCTACCAGTAGTAGTGATCACAAATTAAGCTCCTTTTTGCGAAATTCTCAATATTAACGGAGATATAAGCGTTTAAAGTTTTTCCCCAGATTCCTCCAAAAATCAGAAATTTTCCTCGCACCTAGACCCCACAACCTATATACCATTTTGAAGCTCAGACCCTCTACCAGTAGTAGTGATCACAAATTAAGCTCCTTTTTGCGAAATTCTCAATATTAACGGAGATATAAGCGTTTAAAGTTTTTCCCCAGATTCCTCCAAAAATCAGAAATTTTCCTCGCACCTAGACCCCACAACCTATATACCATTTTGAAGCTCAGACCCTCTACCAGTAGTAGTGATCACAAATTAAGCTCCTTTTTGCGAAATTCTCAATATTAACGGAGATATAAGCGTTTAAAGTTTTTCCCCAGATTCCTCCAAAAATCAGAAATTTTCCTCGCACCTAGACCCCACAAACTATATACCATTTTGAAGCTCAGACCCTCTACCAGTAGTAGTGATCACAAATTAAGCTCCTTTTTGCGAAATTCTCAATATTAACGGAGATATAAGCGTTTAAAGTTTTTCCCCAGATTCCTCCAAAAATCAGAAATTTTCCTCGCACCTAGACCCCACAACCTATATACCATTTTGAAGCTCAGACCCTCTACCAATAGTAGTGATCACAAATTAAGCTCGTTTTTGCGAAATTCTCAATATTAACGGAGATATAAGCGTTTAAAGTTTTTCCCCAGATTCCTCCAAAAATCAGAAATTTTCCTCGCACCTAGACCCCACAACCTATATACCATTTTGAAGCTCAGACCCTCTACCAATAGTAGTGATCACAAATTAAGCTCCTTTTTGCGAAATTCTCAATATTAACGGAGATATAAGCGTTTAAAGTTTTTCCCCAGATTCCTCCAAAAATCAGAAATTTTCCTCGCACCTAGACCCCACAACCTATATACCATTTTGAAGCTCAGACCCTCTACCAATAGCAGTGATCACAAATTAAGCTCCTTTTTGCGAAATTCTCAATATTAACGGAGATATAAGCGTTTAAAGTTTTTCCCCAGATTCCTCCAAAAATCAGAAATTTTCCTCGCACCTAGACCCCACAACCTATATACCATTTTGAAGCTCAGACCCTCTACCAATAGTAGTGATCACAAATTAAGCTCCTTTTTGCGAAAATCTCAATATTAACGGAGATATAAGCGTTTAAAGTTTTTCCCCAGATTCCTCCAAAAATCAGAAATTTTCCTCGCACCTAGACCCCACAACCTATATACCATTTTGAAGCTCAGACCCTCTACCAATAGTAGTGATCACAAATTAAGCTCCTTTTTGCGAAATTCTCAATATTAACGGAGATATAAGCGTTTAAAGTTTTTCCCCAGATTCCTCCAAAAATCAGAAATTTTCCTCGCACCTAGACCCCACAACCTATATACCATTTTGAAGCTCAGACCCTCTACCAGTAGTAGTGATCACAAATTAAGCTCCTTTTTGCGAAATTCTCAATATTAACGGAGATATAAGCGTTTAAAGTTTTTCCCCAGATTCCTCCAAAAATCAGAAATTTTCCTCGCACCTAGACCCCACAACCTATATACCATTTTGAAGCTCAGACCCTCTACCAATAGTAGTGATCACAAATTAAGCTCCTTTTTGCGAAATTCTCAATATTAACGGAGATATAAGCGTTTAAAGTTTTTCCCCAGATTCCTCCAAAAATCAGAAATTTTCCTCGCACCTAGACCCCACAACCTATATACCATTTTGAAGCTCAGACCCTCTACCAGTAGTAGTGATCACAAATTAAGCTCCTTTTTGCGAAATTCTCAATATTAACGGAGATATAAGCGTTTAAAGTTTTTCCCCAGATTCCTCCAAAAATCAGAAATTTTCCTCGCACCTAGACCCCACAACCTATATACCATTTTGAAGCTGAGACCCTCTACCAATAGTAGTGATCACAAATTAAGCTCCTTTTTGCGAAATTCTCAATATTAACGGAGATATAAGCGTTTAAAGTTTTTCCCCAGATTCCTCCAAAAATCAGAAATTTTCCTCGCACCTAGACCCCACAACCTATATACCATTTTGAAGCTCAGACCCTCTACCAATAGTAGTGATCACAAATTAAGCTCCTTTTTGCGAAATTCTCAATATTAACGGAGATATAAGCGTTTAAAGTTTTTCCCCAGATTCCTCCAAAAATCAGAAATTTTCCTCGCACCTAGACCCCACAACCTATATACCATTTTGAAGCTCAGACCCTCTACCAGTAGTAGTGATCACAAATTAAGCTCCTTTTTGCGAAATTCTCAATATTAACGGAGATATAAGCGTTTAAAGTTTTTCCCCAGATTCCTCCAAAAATCAGAAATTTTCCTCGCACCTAGACCCCACAACCTATATACCATTTTGAAGCTCAGACCCTCTACCAATAGTGGTGATCACAAATTAAGCTCCTTTTTGCGAAATTCTCAATATTAACGGAGATATAAGCGTTTAAAGTTTTTCCCCAGATTCCTCCAAAAATCAGAAATTTTCCTCGCACCTAGACCCCACAACCTATATACCATTTTGAAGCTCAGACCCTCTACCAATAGTAGTGATCACAAATTAAGCTCCTTTTTGCGAAATTCTCAATATTAACGGAGATATAAGCGTTTAAAGTTTTTCCCCAGATTCCTGCAAAAATCAGAAATTTTCCTCGCACCTAGACCCCACAACCTATATACCATTTTGAAGCTCAGACCCTCTACCAGTAGTAGTGATCACAAATTAAGCTCCTTTTTGCGAAATTCTCAATATTAACGGAGATATAAGCGTTTAAAGTTTTTCCCCAGATTCCTGCAAAAATCAGAAATTTTCCTCGCACCTAGACCCCACAACCTATATACCATTTTGAAGCTCAGACCCTCTACCACTAGTAGTGATCACAAATTAAGCTCCTTTTTGCGAAATTCTCAATATTAACGGAGATATAAGCGTTTAAAGTTTTTCCCCAGATTCCTCCAAAAATCAGAAATTTTCCTCGCACCTAGACCCCACAACCTATATACCATTTTGAAGCTCAGACCCTCTACCAGTAGTAGTGATCACAAATTAAGCTCCTTTTTGCGAAATTCTCAATATTAACGGAGATATAAGCGTTTAAAGTTTTTCCCCAGATTCCTCCAAAAATCAGAAATTTTCCTCGCACCTAGACCCCACAACCTATATACCATTTTGAAGCTCAGACCCTCTACCAATAGTAGTGATCACAAATTAAGCTCCTTTTTGCGAAATTCTCAATATTAACGGAGATACAAGCGTTTAAAGTTTTTCCCCAGATTCCTCCAAAAATCAGAAATTTTCCTCGCACCTAGACCCCACAACCTATATACCATTTTGAAGCTCAGACCCTCTACCAGTAGTAGTGATCACAAATTAAGCTCCTTTTTGCGAAATTCTCAATATTAACGGAGATATAAGCGTTTTAAAGTTTTTCCCCAGATTCCTCCAAAAA